>NC_071532.1:11651272-14301272 GCF_026979565.1 Vidua chalybeata
AGTTACACCTCTCCATTTTATGGCAGGGATTTTCATGGACAGACAGGGAAAGTCAGCCTACCTCATCCTCTCTAAAAGATGAATTGCTAGTTCAGAAAAGAAACATTCTAAAATGTGCCTAAATGTAATTTTCTTTGTATTAGTAAAATACTAAGGAAATGTGTGGCCGTGAAGAATTCGGGTCTCTTCCACTGTGAAAGATGTGGTCTTGAGGAACAACTTGCCTTCATGAAGCAAAGCATTGGAGGGGAGACAGTGCCAATGAGGTTGCTTCTTTGCTTTGCTCTTCCAATAGGAAGAGCAAAATGGGGAGACAAGCAGCCCTATCTATGTGCCAAAACCATAAGCATCAGTAGGTTGATTAAACTGGCTCTCCCTGAGTCCATGCTTGCATTTTTTTCTAAAGTCTGTAAGATCAGAAACAAGCATAAAAAAAAAAAAAATCCCAAACAGGTGAGTCTGGTAATGGTGCTTCACAAGGGCAAGGTTGATACTGGAGTCCTTTTCTTGACAGGTGCATTTGCTGACCAATATGGCAAGCCAGAATTCTGGAAGAGAGGTGTACCTTGCACATTTGGTTGCGCCTCTCATGCCCTTTTATTAAACAATCATTTACTGTTTATTATTATGGGAAACAATAATGCTTAAACAAAACATAAGTAACTCAGTGTAATCAGCTGCTTTGCAGGCAGACACTTCCTGAGTTCCCTGGGGTTTCTATCAGCAAACTGTAGTAATAATGCTGATTTGCACAGGGCTATTGTTTCAGCTGTAAATACCTGAACTGAATACCCAGGAGCCCTGGTCTCAGTGTAGCATTGTTTTCCTTTGTTCTTTATTGTGTTACGTATCCTGCATAGCAGGGGGCCTGTAACCACGGCAGAGTCACCTTGGGACTTCAAGTATGGTAATTTAAATGAATTCTTTGTTACTGTAAATTACAAACAGAACAACAGCAGCCTGCTGCCACTTTTATAAATATGTATGGTTTACCTGCCAATGAAATTATGGTGAGGAATAGATCAAAGTGAATTAGTACTTGTCAAGCAAATTTGATTAGTCATTTTGGACTTTAATTTTATTCCTTTTTCTCTGATTTGTGACACAGTAACAAAACTAATGGTTTTCCTCTCCTTATAGGAAAAGCTGTTGATCACACTAAAAGTTGGTTCCAGAAAATGCAGCATTGGCAAGTGATTCTTCTATACAGACCATCTTGATACCATATCTGGTGCATCTGTAGTGCCCGTAGTGGTGGTGTGCACTTGCACATGGTGAGGTGTGAGCCCTGTCTTGTGTACATGTGCACAGTGCTGGCTGTGCAACAGAAAATCTCTGCTCTCATCTAGTTCTTGCAGTAGGACTGCTCTCCTCACCCACTTCTTTTTCCCTTTTCCTTGTAAAATGGGAATTTCTGGTTCAGCCTCACTGTAAAGTGGCTGAAATATTCCAAGAAGCCATCAACATTTCTTTCTTTCTTTCCATTTTTGCTTTCAGCCTGCAATTATCACTTAGCAAACGAGACCTCTTTATGGTGGTGTCCCTTCACCTTAAAATAGTCTCAGACAATAAATTATCTATCAGACGAAGCAATTATTTTCTACTGTTTCCACATGCCTAGAAAATATCTGAAAACAGGCACTTGAAAAGAAATATTCCTATGAAGATCAGATATGAGAATAAAGAAAACCTATCTACATTTGGTAGGGAGAGCCAGGTCTCACAAACAATGTTTATAGTGCTGACCCAGATGTGCAGATAGAGCCTAAAGATACATGTTAGCCAAGGGGGGCTCCTTCCAGAAGCAGCAATGCAAGACAGACATGAAAAATCAGAGGAACTGGGACAAAATAGTTTTCTGTTGGTTTTTTTCCTTTTCTTGGTATACTCTGAGGCTAGAATTCATTTATCTTACAGTGAAAGGAATGAAAAAAGGAAACATTTTCATTACTCTTTGTTGCTGGTATTGTTTTGCCAAAGCATCTGAACAGTCCTATATATGCTTCCTAAAACCAACAATCCCTTGAAATTAATTTTAATAAAACATGAATGATTCTGTGATCGGTACATTACTCAACCCTGCAGCAATAAATTAAGGACATACACCCCAAGGGGAAATTCTGCCCTAAACAATCATGTTCCCACAGAGTAGAAGTCTGAGATACTGGAACATTGAAATTGTGAGAAATTAGATCCTGATTTCACAAGCATATGTTAGCAACAATACTGCAAGTAGTCTCCAGTGGCTTTAATTGGCTAACTGCTTATCTCTGCTCTAGGAAGATGCACAGTCATGCCCTCTGTAGAAACTTTACCAGATGCAGTCTCTGCTGAATTATTGGCTTTTTTCAATGAAAATACTCATACCCCTCCATTTCATGGCAGGGCTTTCCATGGACAAGTGAGGCAATTCGGTTTGCCTCATTGTCTCTTAAAAGATGAATTGTAACCATCCTGAATCACAGGTCCCAGGTTTGTATTCTAGATGTGGAAGGCTTGCTTTTCCTTTTGCAAAGTAAACAATGGCAAGAGTTAATAGGTTAAGAGTATGCTGTATTGTGTTACACTGCATTTGGTTTTTTCAAATGCTTTGTGGTAGTTGACACAAACCAAACTACCATGCCAGATGAGCATTTAGTGCATCCATTTTATAGGCTAAGAAATTGTGTAACAGGAGCCAGAACCAACACATGCAAAGCTATGGGCTTGCAAGGAGATGCTGAAGTAAGCAGCTTGTGTTTGATAACTGCTGAGCCCTTGGGGATCTTGTTTACTCTCCAGGGACTTTGATATCTTCACAACCTTTATCAGTGAGATTATTTGCTGAGTTAACAAATTGCTAATCTTCAGGCATTTCTACAACTCTAGAGAATTTTTCCAGCTAACACAGGGAATTCCAGACTAGGGACAAAAGTCTTCTCCACACCACTGCTTCTGCTGGCAACCGGATTCAGGAACTCCCTCTGCCATGGTGCAGTGTGGGGCTCCCGCAGTGGTGTGCTGGCCCGCAGCTGCAGGGCAGCTCCTGCAGGCAGCAGATGGCAAAGAGATCCAACCCAAGCTCTGGCCGATCTTTGGAATGCTCAATTTAGTCATCCTGCTTTAGTTTAGTACTTAGCTCCTTAAGAGAAATATCATCTGTGCCTCTGCCTTTGATTTTATCTACAGCAGCAGTGTAACTCCCTAACTGAGGCATCTGGTTATTTCAAAACAACAAGTAGCAAATGTTACTAACATAGAAGTTGTGCTGTTGTTTTCTTATATGACTCTTGTGGCCAAGCAAGGACTAACATGAATTTAAAAACAAAAAATAGTAAAAATCTAAGGGTGTTTAGTCCATCTGGATGCATAGAATTCTCTCTACAGCTAAATATCAAGCAGCAGGAGCAAAGAATGGAAAAAATGCAACCCAACAGAACTCATTAAATGAAACTAGGTTTACTTCAGATATATTTTCTGTAGCTGAATTACCTTTGTCAGGCTTTGGCCAGAATGATCACAAGACTTACTCATCAGTGCCTTTTATTCCAGTAGTATCAAAAATTACTTGCTTTTCAAAATGTTTTGATAATTGCTAGAGACTTAAATACATATTTAGAATCTAGATTTAGTGGTTTTGTAGAAACAGATTTTCTAGGATTTCAGTTCAAGAATATATGGGATAAATTATCGTGTTTGGATATCTTCCAGCTGCTGTATCTTAGATGGTAATGTTTGGTCCAGATTCTTCTTCTTATAATTTTGTCAAGCTCCAGTGATAAGGTAAGGATTAGTTTGACCAGTGGAGACTATATTAACTAAAATTCAGTTTTGCATGAGAAAACAAAAAAAGTGACTATATCAGTTGAAAAATTGCTTTGATGTTGGAAAGGGGATTTTAGTACACTTTAAAAATATATGGCTATTGAATTGCATTGGGAATAAAAACACATTTTTAAAAGAAAAACAAGTGAAATTATTTCTCTTGTTTATGCTCTTTCAAAGAACTCCATATCATGTTGAAATGGAGGTCAGGGAATTTGCTGTCCTACCAGGAAGGAAAACAGTATTCTGAGAAGAAGTCTCAAGTGGCCGCAGCATATCGGCTGTTCATCAGTGAGTGTGCCAGGTTAGGCTTGGCTGCCTGCCCCATTATCATGCGTGTTCCTGTATCTGCTGCTTCCGTGGAGCTGGCTTTTCTGGTGGCCCACAGCTGAAGAGTTTTAAATGGCAGCACAAGGTCAGGGAAGTTCTCTTGGACATGACTTTTTACTAATTAGTATCTAAAAATATTCTAACCTGTCAGGATTGCAGGTGGACAGATGCTATTCCAGTAACCATGGTGGATGAGACTCAGACAAGTTTTCAGGATAGGTTAGCAGATGGCAAAGGAAACAATTGCCTTTTTAAGCCTAATGAACCCAGAAGCCTCTTTGCTCAGAAATGTGTGAGTTTGTTGGGGTTTTTTTGAGATAGCTGGTAGCAGAGTGATGTTGCTTTTTTACAAGTTGGGGAGTTGAAGCTGCATGTGAGGCTTTAGGCTGATGGGATCTGTGCTGACACAGAGGTTGGGTGCAAAATACTGCCAGGCTGCTACAGATGCACTTGGCACACAGCATCCTCTGCAGGTATAGGGCCAGGGTATACCATGGCAGAATGACAAACTAGGAAGTCATTATGTGTGGGTTTATGAGGGCTTTCTGACTTAGTTACCTGTTGAGGATTGTGTGCCATAATTGTTTCTTTCATTAACCAGAGCATAATTTTAATGCTTGTTTCCAGTTTTGTACCATTTTAGGAATGCCTTTTTCACAGTTAATATTTTATATACGGGAGACACTTGTGAAGAAATAGAAGCCATCCTACCCTTATAAAAATTTTCCAATAATGCTATAGTCAGTAAATGTTGAAATGTCTGCATTTTCCTGACCTTGCAGGTGGCAGAAATCTGCTGTGATACCAGATGTTAGGCTAAAATAAGAAATAGAAAGAGACATTATTTGGACACAAATTGCATGGGTTTTTACTGCTACAATTTAATTCAAAAATGTACTATATAGGCTTGTCTCTGAGACTCCAGAGTGTTTATTAGAATATTAAATTTTATATGTAAGATTTTCAGGCTTAAAACTGTTATGTTGTACATGTACTTATGATCACGTTTGTGCTCTAAATCTGAAGGATTGAGAACTTTGTCTGAAAGTATAAACTAACAATACTGGAACTTAAACATCATCACCTGTTAATGAACAGATGATGTTCTAATCACTTTTTTGCCAATTAAGTAGATGCTGAAGAGACATACTTTCTCTTCAGTTCCCATTGTGCTTCTTGAATCCTCACAAGTTGATTCAAACAGTAATAATGTGAAAGCTGCAAATAACGTTTGATGATTTTAATTCTTAGGAGAAAAAGGACCACACTCTGAATTTCAAAAATGTAAATTATATTTGCTAAGTATTCCTGATTCATGTTGATTGCTAGAAAATTGAAATTACAAAAAAAAGCTCAAACATCCGTCTTTACTTATAACTTATTTTTTCTCCAGCAAATCACAAACAAGCTTACACAAAATCAAATTCTTTGCTGCAGTCTAACCATACTCCCTTGCAGTGGAATTAATATGCTTAGTTCAGTACAACAGTACAAATGCTTCTTTTTCTGGATATCCTTTCCTTCAGATACATTGCTGAAGAGTTAGGAGAACTGCATTAAAAGCATGCTACTAAGTAAAACCAGATATATGACCAGTGCTAATATCATATCCACTGCTCCTAAAATTTTAATGTATGTGGAGAAATCTGTATGATTCTCCATCTTTGCTAGACCAAAAGAACAACAAAGACACTTTATAGAATGAAGCCTGAATACTTCCTGTATCATAAGATCTGAGAAGTTTGAGATTTTTAGTTCATGTCAACTTAAGTTCTTTGCCACATTTATCTCTGAATTATGTTGATGAACTGCAAAGTTGGTCGGTTTTGTTTCTATACTTTGAGGCCAATTTGTCTAAATTTCTAAATAGTATTTGCTTTTCTCTCTACTATTATTGTTAGTTTCTTGCTGTGCTAATAGCCAAATTATTCTGTAAAAAATGAGTTTTCCTCTTCTGTGACTGCGTATACAGAGTACACATGTTTTTGTGAACAAGTGCATGTGCATTTCCATATTTGTGCAGGTGTGTGGATGTATAGTATATGCAAGTAGATGTATAAATACTTGCATTTACGTATGCATATTTATGCATGTGCTTATGAATGAAATTCTTTAATAAGAAGCTAAAAATATAATCTGGTTAGATTTGTTTATCTTTGATTTTGTTTTGTTTTTTAAATACATGCCAATGATGATTCAAATTCTTTTACTGGCATATTTATTTCAAATCTGAACTAATAGACAGATTGGTTTTTAATGTTATTAGCAGTGCCTTTGCCTTTCAAAATAGGAAGGTTATGGCTATGTAAAAACAACAAAAAAAAACCACAAATATAATACATGATTGAAGGAAACAATGTCCCAGAGTAGATGAGGTGTCCATGGAACACTAAAAGATTAAAGGAGGGTAAAAGGCTAAGGAAGACCAGCTGGCTCTGTAACGTGTTACTGTTCAGAGTGCATTACTGCCAAATTGAAAAACGGGTTCAAACTGCCGGTTTCCAGAATGCTGCAGAGTGGAATGCATACCAAATGTGGTTACTTCAGCCTGGGTAAAGAGTAGGGGAACATGAACTCTTGAATGTTATTGGCACTTTTAGCAGCTGTTTACTATTTCTCTAGGGCATAGGTTAAGGGACAAAGCAAAAAAATCAAGAGAAAGGAAATGGATAAAAACAAACAGACTTTGGAGGCGCTGTAAACCCTTATCAATTGCAAAATAGGAATGATGTATATCCTTTTTTCTAAATTATTTATTTTATATGCATGCTATCAGAATAAACCTACACAACATAAGCAGGGATTTTTTGACATTTACTGAGAAAGGATGGTTCTTTTAGCTTGGAAGTACAGATCTGTTACTTCAACCCCTCTCTTTATCACAAATGTCTGTGTAACCTAAAGCCCATCTGTGGCCTACCGCCACAGGGTTATAAACAATGTCAGTGAGAGTTAAGGAAAAGAGGATGCCCAAGTGTCCAGTCTAGATCTGGAAAAGCTTGCATTCATGTTCTCTCTCTGACACAGACTTCTTCTGTGACCTTCAAAAGCTTTCGCTGTCTCATCTGAGCTGGAGGTCCCCAGCCGCAGAACAGCAGTGACAGTCTGTTGTGAATGTAGGTGCCCTACAGATCGTGAGAAGACATTTCTGATTAAAGTTAGGGTTACACAAAAGTGTGATATATGTTCTGTGGTATTTCTGCAATAGCATATCAGTAGACAGAATAGTTTAAAAAACCCCAAAACAACTGTCTATTGGAAATGGTGTGTAAAGGTCTCAATAATTGTGAAATGTTGGCCAGTATAGCCACACACATAGCAAAAGCAAGAGATCATTCTCAAAATGGTATTTTTGCCCTTTATTTTTTTTTTTTCCATATCCATTGACTGGAACTAAAAAAAGTTAATTTGAAATCAAATTAGCTAATTTTTTCATCATGCCAAAATAGCAGTTATTCATATGAGGAAAGTGAATTCTTCCACAGTAAAAAGGTTGTATTCCAGGTGGACACTTAGCACTTCTGTTCTCTAGGGGAATGCATTACTTACAGTGCAAGATATCAGTGAGCATGGTTTGTAAAACTGTACTTTAAAAAAATTCTTTCTGTTTTTTATTTTTGTGTTTTCTTTTAAATTGGCTTTCAGCTCCTCATGTGATTAGATCAGACTTTGCTGGGAACAGCCATCTTTATATACTTTCTGGCATAACCGTTTCAAAGTCATTTTCTCAAAAAGCATCTTTAGTATGTGTATCTGATATATTTTGTGTGTTTCAACAGAACATCTGTTCAGCTTCTCCAGTAGCAATGTGCAAAGAGGAGATTAAGTTTCATTATTTACCCCAATATCAAGCAAGACTCAGGAAATATATATAAATAAAAATTTTAAAAATACTTTAAAAATTAATACTGCAGAAAAAAGTAGTTTGTCTTCTGCTCTGTGAAAAAAATGAGATTGCATGTTAATGTAATTTTAATGTGTTAATTGACTTCCAATGTATCTGTCAGAGATTAAAAAAAATATTGAAAGCTAAAGATTCATAATACTTTAAAATTAAACATAACATTTTTTTAAATCACAGTAGTAAATATTAAAGTATTCTTTAACAGATCTCTAAAACTAATTGGATTACTGGTACTATCTACTTAGCCTACAGACTTATCATATAATGTTCTTAGTGCCTCCATGTAAACTCATTAAAAATGCAGAGAAATTATAACAGTCATCAATGAAATTTTAACTGTTTACTGAAGTAGCAACTTATTAGGGTAAATAAAGTGGCATTAATATGAAAGGCTGATATTGCAACCTAAATTAAAACATAAAGGTCTGTGTTACAGATTTTTTTTTTCTTCAAGGATATTAGTGTATTATTACTATTTAAGCACTAGAAAAAATTTGTTGTATATTGCTCTGTATTGCAAAGTGTACATACCTTTTATAATTGTAGTTCTTATGGCTAAATAAGAATGTGGCTAAATGTGTCACAGCCATGACAGTGTGGCACAACTGGCAATGGGATATCCTTGATCTGGTTCTGGAATGCAGGACACTGCACTGAACTGATGCATTGCTGGGGGAAGATAAGGTTAGGTAGAAAAAAGAAAGGCCAGTTGAGACTTTTCAGATTTCCCTTTACCAGAGGTCTTTAGCATCTCTTTCAGTCTGCATGGGAAGATCTCTTTTCTGGCATCACGATGTCTGATCTCGTCTTTGCCACTTCTAAGATTGTTTTTATGCTTGTTTTTTTCAGACTCTACACACTGAATGATGGGAGATAGGTGGGAGTAAAGAGCAAGTGGCAATACATCCTGGTCCCTTTGCGCCTGGCTCTTTTAACACAAGTGAACTGTCTTTCAATACATAAAGAAAAGGAGGGAAAGTGACTTATATTATTCTTTTCAGCAGCTGAAGCAGCTCCTAGTATTCCGTTGGGACTTTCAGAAACACAGTTGTGATGTTGTCAACAAAGGAAAAATAGCATAGCAAAGTGAATGCACTGCTGTTGTTCATCTGTATGTGGACTGATGCAGCACTGGAGTGGCAGCTGCTGCCTTTTCTCAGCAATGAGTTCTATGTGTCTGAGTGCAGGGTAGCCATGACAATCCCTTATCATTCCTTTTAAAAACAGCATGAATTAAAAAAAAATATGGAGCTTTATTTATTATTAAGGCTAAATTGTAAACACCGTAGTGTGCAAGTGAGTCTGGGCTGGGAGTGTAATGAGATTCCTGTTCCAGAAATTTTTTGGTTTGATTTCCTGACATGTGGTCAAGCTGATCTGCTGTTTGATTTCTTGTCCAAACTTGTGGTCACAAGCTAAGGAATGGACTTAAGGCAGAAATTTGTGGCAACCCAGAATGAGGAGAAAGGTTTAAGTTATGGAACAAAAAAGATACAGATACTTAGCTTTTACATGTTATGAGCTTCAGAAAAACACCAAGATGATTACAATAAGAGGGAGAACAAATAATAAGACATATTAAGTTTAGGGGTGCTAGTTCTCCCAAGTCTGTAAAGAATGAATAACTCCCTTTGTGTGGCCTAGTGTAAAACATTCCTGTGTAATTACTCCAACTGCAACTCTGCTTGGGCATGAGAAAATCACTTGGTGTTTTGCTGTGACCCCTATCATACAACCAGGACACACTAAGAGCAATGCAAAGTCTTCCCTGTAGATATCCCTCTGTGATGGGTTAGACTTGGCTAAAAGCCACACTGCCACCCAGCTGCTTGCTTACTCCCTCTCTGCTATAAAGGAAGAAGCAGAGGAAAAAAGCTCATAGGTCAAGATAAAGACAGAAAGATCCTTTACAAGTTACTGTCATGGGAAAAATGGGCTTCAATTTGGAGAAGATTAACCTAGTTTGTTGCCAATTAAAATGAATATTTAATTAACAAAGGCGAGAATCTGTCACAATTCCTCTTCATAGTGCTTGCTGCTCTTCAGATAAAGAGTATTTATTTACATGTTGCTGCAGACAAACATTTTTCTCATTGTTATATATTTGGCTTACTCCTGATATCTAGCAGAAAAGAGAAGGGCACACTTTCAGAAACTGTGTTTGGATTCATGTGGAGAATTAAAAAACTGCAGAAATGTATTTGAAAGGCAGGATGAATGGGCTGAAGCTATTTAAAAACAATGATGGGGAGAGGTGTTTTGGTATGGCAGGCGACACTTTAAGAAGCAAATTATTTTAATACTTGCCAAGTCTGCCCTTTCTCCTGGGGCTGTAGCATTCCCAGGATTATGCCAGTATTAGCACTGGCTGCTCTAGCTCCATTCATTTCCCAGGTAGATACTACAGTGGCCACTCTCAGTGACTGCTTTCACAAAGAGAGATAGTTCTGGACTGGTTGCATCCCTTCATGTTGGTATATGAGGACTGACTTTGGCAATTATTGTCATCTTCTAGATCTCACCTGTCATCCCTGTTGGAAGCAGACTTACCACAAATACTGCTTCAGCAGCTGCAGATTTCTGAATGTCTCAGTAATGATCAGCAGCTTCACTGAGTGGCTCTTTCTTTGTCTTTCAGTGCTTGGCTACAGCTGTTCTAAAACTGCCACAGGACTACAGCTGTTGTACAATGAAGTCATTGCCATATATAATTTTAGAACTCAATCTAATTATAATATTATGTGTGTGTATATATGTATATCATTTCAGATAATTAAAGATAGGTCACATATTTGTGATAGTATGCAAATTATTGTAATTGAACCCTATCTCATAAAGAATATCCTGAGATGCTTCACAATTTGTAAGGTACTATATAGAATATGTCTTCTTATTTTCATCAAAAGACTATAAGGGTAGAAAAGACAAGCACTCCACAACTGGAAAATAAGAAATCTTAAAGGAGACTGACCACAGTTTTTTTCCCCTCAAAGTCCTTTCAAAAATAATTTCAATTTTCAAAAAGTTTAAAGTGACTATTTTTCTTTTCATTAAAAATGAAGGATCCAAAATATTTTATTAAGGAATGCTAATGCAATGCCTTGTGGCAGCAGGAAGTCTATTTGTCTAATATCCCTGCTGTTCTCTATTGTTTTAGCACTGTCATTCATGTACTTTTAATATCACTTGGACAAGGGGCTGTGGTCCATCATGGAAGAATCAGTGTGATTGTGAAGCCAATGAATGCTTTTCTGAAAAATAACAGTTGAGTGTGTTGTGGTAGCAAAACAGTTGTTTACAGTGAAAATCATGCCAATATATTTGGCATATTTGATCTGGATGAAAGTGTTAGACTTCACTGTTGCTTAGTTGACATCTAGACTTTGGGTTCTATTTGAAGTAAGGGTTTCTTGCTCGTTTTGTTATTTAACTTCTTAAATGGAAGGCATTAGTAAAGTTCTATTGGGTTAATTTGTTAAGCGGAGCTGGTACTGCTGGTACCAGCCTTAATATTGAAATCTCCTGTTTTTTAAAAAAATTAAAAGCAAAGGTATGGTAGTAGTATTAGTGTCATTTTTCTTAGAAAAATACAGAAAATTACTGGGGGAAAAAAAAAGGAAAAGCAAAAATGCTGTCTCCAGGAAAGAGTAAATAAACCTCTATACTGCATGAACTCTTGCAATGGCATTTGGCTCTCATCTAGAAAGAGAAAAGTCAGTGTAGGAGAAAAAACCAAACAGCTGTTTAGCTGCACAACATAATGATAGTGCTTTACGCTTTCTTTTTTTACATGCATTTTAAGAGTCAGGGAGTTACTAACGCAAGCTGGGCACTTAATGCTTGCCTCAGTGAACTCACAGTCAATTTCAAACTGCCAAAAATGGAAATTGAGAATAAATTGTAACTAAAAAAACCCAATTTTTGAGATAACACTTCACCTTAAACTTGCATATGAACACAATATCACAATACTGTTGCAAGAAATTCTAGCGAGCTTTATTTAGTTTGTACGTATTTAGTTTCAAATGCTTTAAAATATATTCAGATTTTTCTGAATCTAGATGTAGTTCATTCGTAGCAAGTCATCTGGGACAAGTATGCAGGCTATTCCACCTCAATTAGAGCAGCTATGCATATCTACTCTCTCAGTATGATTATTCTGTACAGATTAAGGCAGTAGTTTTCTCAACAAAGATTGCAAAATACTTCACCCAAGAGCATCACTCATTCTTTTTAATGGTTTCATACCCCCATACAGGTTTTACCTCTTCAGTGTCTCACATCACTAAATCTTTCACCTGATTGACTTCTTCAATATTAGACATTTCAGATAAAGCTCTTACATTTTGATTACTACCTACAATAGGCAGTATTTCACTATTTTAACAGCATTCACCCAAAATCTGCCTTGTCATAATAGGCCTATGTTTAAAATCCTAGTCATCCCTGAATGACTTGTATCTTATAAATTGGTCTTAACACCTACCAACACCAATTTTATTGTTACAAAATACATGAACTAGATGTCAGTACAGAAGAAGGGAGGACGGTTTATATTCTGATGCCCTTTGTGGTAAACTGTTCAACACGTAAATGAAAAGCATTTCAGTGCTGTCAGAGATTCGATTCACAATCTTTAGACCAATAAATATTTTGAATTGTAAATCCTCCCCTGAAAAATAATTCCCTTAAAAATTTCTAGAGTGACACTCTCTCTCAAAAATGGAAATTAATTTCATTCTCATGTAACAGTAACAGCCATATTGCATGTTAAAGTGTATTTCACATGTCAACATTTATGAAACATATACAATAAAAGCATCCTTTCAAATATATATTTTAATCCAGTTTTGTCACTGAAGTACTATCTCAGTGTAGGAACTGAAATACCTGGTGGGTTGCATTTCCTATTGTGTCTTTAGGGCTCCTGTCTTTGTCTGAAATGTATATGTGTTTCTAAAATTCCAGTAAAAATATTTGGTTTGAACATGGACTGATGCAGTTGTCTAATCCAAACAGACCTGAGCCCTTCAGTATGCTTGCATATCCACTGACTTTGACTGTTACATTTGGCCTGCTTACATTTTGCTTCCCTGTCTTGATTGGATGAGCTAATTTTTCTAGGGTGGTAGGTACTGCAGAACAGTTGACAGACAACTAACACCTAGAAACAGTTGCATTCTCATAGCACTTCTGGTGATTTTGTTGTAGTAACAGTGATTTTTGTCTCTCTAGTGAGCAAATATGATTGGGATTGAATAGAAATAAATATTACCACATCTAAAACTGGAATTGTGAACATGCTCTCTGGGAGAAACCTCTGTACTTCTTACTGCGAGAGAAAAGACCTCGCAGCTGCCTTGCAACTTCTTTTTGAATCCTAATCTGTATGACTCAACAGGATAGCTTTCAGTCATGCAATAGGAATATTCCTTCTGTGGTATAGTGGCATATAATCATGCCATGGGGTTACATGTATGAGTCTAGATAGAGGCTGGTGTGAGCATGCAGGGAAAGAAATCCAGTAACATTTTGCTTTCTAAACTCTCTAAAAATTCTATATTACAGGGGATATAGTCCATTCAGAAATTGTAAAATAGTGCCACCAGGATTTCCTCTTAGGTAAAAGTTCAAAAGGGAATTGAATCACTAGAAAACATGCATGCTGTTCTTAGAATTTGTTGTGTTCACTTAATATGCAGCTTTTTGAATGGCACATCACAGAAAACTTTTGCCTTTGCTGCCTTCACTAAGGCAGTGATTTCTCCCTCTGTGATCATACAGCATGTTGTAAGGGCCTTCCCTGTGAATGGTAAATCAGAATTAATACTTACATTGGTGGTAGGGCTGCTCACTCTCTTTACCATTCAGCTCAATAGGTATTCTTCCACTGATTTAATAAGAAAAAGATCAAGTCTTCGTGATAAAGCAGGGAGTAAAATAACAAAATAAAATAATAGGGAATAAAAATGTATCATTGAATTGTATGGTGAGATAGCGTGTTTTGGCAAATGAAAAGGAATTTAACAATGACCAATTTCCTCTCTGGAAAGAATATCTTATAAAAGCAAAGTTTCCTTGAGACAGATTTAAGGAATTCAATCTTTATGCTTTATTTTCATCATACATGCCTTCTTATGAAGATGGCCACAGCATCTGACTATCAAGTAATTAAGTCTAGTTGTTGAGGTGACAAGAAACTGTTGTCAAACTCCTTTCAAGTGAAATGTTAGAATATTGAGAAAATAACCAAATAAAGACAGAACCTTAGTGGGTTGTCTTTTGCTTTGGTTCTGTGAGTTCAGTAGCTGCACATTTTGTCTCCTTTGGAGACATAAACTCCTGTAGAGTTTATTAGAGTTTTATTTCATGCTGAAGGAAATACAATTATTTAACTTCTTCCTAAACCTCACTGCTTTGTAGGCTATTCTGTAAAAGAAAAAGGACACATCAATTCTCCATAAAATTTACCTAGCCAGAGAAAGCTGATCATCATTAGGAAGGCTTGCAGTAATGTCTCAAATGAAAGAAGCAAACCATGATACTGAAGTCCAATCTCTTTTGGAATTCTGCTGGGAAAAACAAACAACAAATTAATTTAAATATATATTTATGCAAGAGTTGGATCTTAGTCTTGATGACTTAGAAAATTATTACTTCTAACATATTTTTGATTGAAAGATTTTTGACTTTAAATGTATGCAGTTAATATTTAAAATTTTGGATGTTGGTCTTCATTTATGTAGAAGACTAAAATAACATTTTCAGTGTACTAATTACTTCTATATATATATTTTTAAAACCTATCATGACTATCCTATAGAAACAGAGTTCTTGATTCCTGCTGTCCTATGCATTAACCTTCACTCTTGTTGCTTTGTGCAACTTGTTTTACAAACAATGCATTCAGGTAATACAGAACTGTAAGGTTTTGTCCATTTCACAGAATCATAGGATAGTCTAGGTTGGAAAGGACCTCTGGAGATCATCCAGTCCAGCTCCATCGCCAAGGCAGGCTCACCTAGAGCAGGTGGCACCACGCAAAAGAGTCTGGCACCATCCTTTGGGCACCCACCTTTGAGATACTTGTATGTATTGATGAGGTCTGGGGTCTCTCAGTCTTCTCTAAACTAAATAGGCCCAGCTCCTGCCGTCTGTCCTCAGGACAGAGCTGCTCCAGACTCCTCATCATCTTTGTGGACTTGCACTGGACTATCTCCGGTAGCTCCTTGTCTTTCTTGTACTGAGGAGCCCAGAACTGGACACAATATTACAGATGTGGCCTCACCAAGGCAAACTAGAAGAGGAAGATCAGCTCCCTCAGCCTGCTGGCCACACTCTTCCTGATGCACCCCAGGATTCCATGGACCCGCGTGGCCATGAGAGCACTGGTGGCTCATGGTCAGCTTGCCATCCACCAATACCCCCAGGTCCTTCTTAGCAGAGCTGCTCTCTAGGTCAGTCCCCAGCCTGTGCTGGTTCTTGGGGTCATTCCTCCTGAGGTGCAGGACCCTGCACTTGTCCTTGTTGAACCTCATTAGGTTTTTCTCTGTCCGACTTTCCAGCCTATCCAGGTCCCACTGAATGGCAGCAGAGCCTTCAGGTGGATCAGCCTTTCCCCCCCAGTTTTGGGTCATCAGCAAACTTGCTTAGGGTGATTCCTATCCCTTCATCCAGGTTGCTGATAAATGTAAGTTCAATAAGACTGGACCTGGTATTGGTCTCTGGGGAACACCACTGACTACAGGCCTCCAAATGAATTCTGCTCCACTCATCACAACCCTCTGAGCTCTGCCATTCAGCCAGTTCTTGATCCACCTCACCGCCCATTCATCCAACCCACATTTCCTGTGATTACCTACAAGGATGTTATGGGAGAAAGTGTCAAAAGCCTTTCTGAAGTCAAGGTAGATGACATCCATATAAAAGTTCCCATTTTTCTTTTCAGTCTTTTTCACAGCAATCTCACAAGCATAGCTTAGCACTTTCTGGAAATGACATTGTAGAAAACAAGTTTCTTTGAAATAGGTTGGGGTTTTTTTTACAATACAATTATGAACTTTACTTTCTTACAAGTTTGTAGGAGGACTACTGCTCTGCTGGAAAAATCTGTAGTTCTGGTATGTGGCCAAATGTGCCGGTATCAGCCTTCAGCTTCACTTTGTTTTCCCTCTAGAGTTGTTTTTTTTTTGTCTTTCCCTATGTGATCTCTGTAGGAATCATATGTACTGGTGGTGCTTTTTCATGTTTCACACTGGATTTTATGAAGCTCTTCTCTCTTATGAGCACCATCCTGTATAAAGGCCACAGCAGAACAAATGTGTCATACTGGTTGGTGGCCAGCAGCAAGCATTCAACCAACAGTCTCTGAAAGGACACAGCAGGAATAGGGATTTGTTTGTTGTGTCACTGTGGCACCTACTGTACTGGGGTACTTCCCTACTTTGAAATTCACTGTAGAACACAGGAGCAAGTATTAGCATTATGCAAAAATTCAGTCAAAAAGTGCTTGAGAACCAGACCAAGGGAAGAAGAAGGCAGATTTGCAAATGCTCAAAAGATAATTGGCCCTTATGTGCCCTTATTAGTGGGAGAACTGACAACAGTTCATTCATGACTGAAGAAGTTTATTTGGGAGAAGATAGTTTTTGATTTTGGTTTGCAACTATGGAATGGCTTTTAAGACAGAGGTGCCATCCCAATAGTGGTATCAATGAAAAGAATGCAAAAGTAGTGGAGTGGTAGAAGAGGCAGGTGAGAATTGCATGCCTGACTTCAGAGCATATGTACACATATGTGGAAATTAGTGATCATATACTATGCATATTTGTTAACTTTTGAAGAAAGTTGGGAAATAGATGGAATCTGGACCACTGCAGCTTGACTATTACTTTACTATTGGTACCTGTTGGAGCATATGTATGATTCTTTTTTTCTGTATAGGGGGCATAAGGAGGTGAGTAGTTGGGGTAGGCTTACACACCAGAATTCACCTGTTCAGCAATTATCATATACTTGAGTTCTGTACTGATGTGCTACATCAATTAACATTAAACCATATCAATTCCTGTACAGTTGAATCACACTAATTGATTCTAGTAGGACTGTTATGGTACCTGTGAAGAGCTCTGCTGAAACATGTAAAATAGCAGATCTATGGTAATTTCTTAGGCAGTAAGTGATGCTAGTTATTTTAGTGCAGAACATTTTTGCTTGGTTGCATTTTAAATTTAAAAATAAAACTGGTGTTTTAACTGTGGGAATGTAATAATGTATTATAATCTTTTTTTTATTCAGCAGACAATATGGACAGGGAAGTGTTATGGCATTTCCTGAACACCAAATATATCTGAGATCATATATGCTAACTCAACTGAATCCAGTACACCTTCTTTTTGTCTAGTTTTTGAGAAGTATGATTACCTGATATTAACTAAAGCTAAAAGATGATAGGAGTAACAAAATATCATAAGAATGTAGGTTTTATTGTATATGACAACACTTGCATTTCATGTAATGTTATTTTCCAGAAATGAATAGTGAAGGATGTTTGAAAGGAAGCTGCAAAAGCCCATGAAACACTACATTCTGTAATATTGGACCATAGGGAGAAATTTCTTTCTGACCTATAATTTTCATCCTCCTAAATGCAACTGTAGATACTGCTCTTACTCATCTAAAGTGTCATTGCAGTATCTCCTAGGGACAAGTACAGCACTGTGAAAACATTCACCTAGGGCTTCAACAGTTAATGACTGTTGTCTGAAAGAGGAGGGGAAATGGGCATTTATCTCTTTGCCTAGAGCAGCAAGTAACCCTACCTCTAGGATGGGTGCTGTGAGTGCCACTGTAGAGGAGGATTAGTGCCAGTACATTATTTTTCTGTGTGCAACAGCTGTGAGTAATCTCCCCCTAAAATCTGACTGAGAGCTAACAAAAATAACACTAAAACATCTGTGCCAGCTGTGCACAGCTGTGTCTGCCTCTGTGAATATATCTGCAGCACATTCACTACCATAGCTGCCCATTTTCTTGTCCCCTATAAATTCATAGGAGTCAACAAGAGAATTAAACTTTAAAATTTGGGGAATCATTTAATAATTTCATTTCATCTTTCCTGATTCCAATGATCCTTCTTCCTTTCCCAGTTTTCCATGCTTTTTCTTTTTAGCCAAATACTTTTAGGTAACCTTTTCAGTAAATAAGTGAAAGTGTTGATAAGAGCAGAGAAGCTGTCCTATCACTCCTGCACTCCTCCTTCCATTCGTCACAGTATTACTCAAAAATTACTTCTACTGAACCATGTTCAGTCAGGCAGCTGAGAGTACTTGATAAGAACTTTGAATATTCTCATGTCCTGTTCTTTTGGACCTGGTTATATGCTTCCTGTTGATATCCATGCGCCCAGTGATCTTTCAATCAGATGTAAATCTTGAACAGGACACCTGGTCTGAAGTCCCTATTACTTGCACTGCTTTCAAACCCCAGCTTTGAATAGTTTACCTTTGCTACTTTATCACCACCTTTGTAGTATTGAAATTCCCTCTACAGTAGTATAAGCCAGAGGTATGACCATCATAGCAAATTTTAAGCAGGTGTCCTATTTTAAAAAATTCCACCATTTTCTCCTGCTCAATCACATATGATATGCACAGCTATTTTGTGTCATTTCCTGATAGTATGCAGTAATACCTAATTAATATCCATCTTAGTTCTCCACATTAATCCTCCCACCATTCATATTAATGCATGGATAACTGTATCATTTGTGCTACCCTTTTTTACTACACTTGTGACAGATTCTGAATCATCGGGAAAGGAAAACCAGAAATTAACACTTGAAGAAGCCCCAGGAATATGGAAAGATGTCCTCAGTGTTTTCTTTAACCCTTGATACAAGCAGAAACAGCATATTTTATTTGCTAATAAGTCCTTTAGTCTCTGTTAAATACAAAGTTCAGCAGGAACTTCCTCACTTAGCCTAGGACCATTCATGAACGACCTACTACATGTCTGCTGTGGACATTCTCCTTGATTCCCTATGAGTTACTTCTAATTTATTTAATTTAGAACTGATCTTCAAGATTTCCTAGAAGATCAGCATTGCACTGGAAACTGGAATAATATTTATAGTATATTTTATTGAAACTAATTCCAGGAAATAAGAGAAAAAAAAATTGATAACTCTGAAGTTAAAAAAAAAATAAAAACTTATTAATGGGTAGAAATAAGGAAATTCATGTAGACTGGCCATGAATAAGTTCTAAGGAAAAACTTAGGAGCTTCCAGTCATGAGAGGAGAGCTTCTGAGTAAGAATGGTGCTGGAGAGCCCCACTTGATTACTAGTGGGAAAATGTAATGTGTTTTTTACCATAAAAGATGGATTTTGACTGCCTTCTAAGGTCATCTTAACTGTCTAGAAAGCCTAGATAAATAAACTAGGTGCTGTACAGGAAGAAATTGTGAGACTTATTTGTTAACTCTGTGTTGATAAAGATAATTGTTATGGTTTGCTTTGTGGTCTTCTGAGCAACATGATGGCATTGGTAAATCCATGGAGTTAGGGCTCCAGGAGCAGTCACACAGAATTGGTGTGCCCTAGTGGGGATGGACTGTGTTAATAAACAGTCTCTGTGCTCAGACAGAATTTGTCTATTTCCACTCTTTGAGAAAGCCCAAAGAATACCTTCAATTTCTTTTTTGCATGGTGCTAATGTACACCTGGATTGCAAGTTAATATGAAGAGAAGATGAAAATGTTTAGGTTAGTAAACTAAAGAGTAATTTTATAGCAAGGATGACTTGAAATATGTAGTACATGAATTGTGCTGACTCCTGATTTTTCCTGCCCACTATAATTACCCTGGATAAAAAGTTGTTAAAGAATCATATAGAGAAGTCACGCATGCAAGAATGCACTTCATTCATGCACTTCTCTCTTCACTCATAACACAGGTTGCATCCTTCTAATAGTGCAAATGAGTAACTCTGTTTAGCAAAGCTGGAAGTATTTGTGTTGCTAGAAAGTGGAGCTTTGAGTCAGTCATTTAATCATGTCAATATTTTTATTAAACTTTACAAGTAAAGAGAAAATTAAATAATTTTTGATTACATATTCAATGTTATACACATCTTCTTTGATAATGCCCTCAAAACCTCATAGTTTAATATCATTAAAAAATATTCTTTCCTCAATTTATATTTTAGTATCAAACTGTTACAGACACAGATCTCTCTGTGTTTGAAAAAACTCTTGAAAAGTTGCCAAAGCCTGAGCAAACACAGAGTCAAATTATGCTGATTTCAAACTTAATCCAAACGAAATTTATAGCTGAAAGAATTAGGTAAATTTCTGCTATTGTCACCTCTTCCTATTATTATTCCTCATGTATTTGGTTTGGTTCCATTTATCCCTGTAAAATTTTCATGGTCAAATTTAATAGGAGTTACAGGGTTTGTGTGTTTATTGTATTAGTAACTAGTTCTGGTTCCTACCATATATTCAGTGTTTTTTGAAATGCAGCTGCAAAGCACCATGTGTTAGTAAAATTTATGTAGTGTTCTTAGGTAGATTGGAGAAAAATTATTGAGATAAGTTTTGAAAAAATAATGTCAGTGCTTCTTTAGTTGTTAAAGTTCCAGTTAATGTTTTAAACTGTTTATGGTACACAAAATATTCTGTCCATATAATGAAGACCTCTGGATGAGAAACAAACAAAAGAAAGATGATAGCACAGAATCTAGCTCAATCAAAACATCTTCTAGCTCAATTTCTATATAAGTAGTTATCTACTATTTGCCTCCAAATTGCATCGCTATACAGTTTGGCAAGTTCATGTAAAAAGAGGCATATTTCATAAAATGGTTGAAATAATATTAAAAATCATTAAGTAGCTATAAGGAGGATCTCTTCATAGGCAGCTTCATATCAAGTTTGTGGAACATTATTTCAAGGTCAAGTAGCACAAAAATTCCACACCCCACTGGTGTAGAATTTATTTTTTTTGTTTATAAGCTTTCAGTTTTGCTGAATTATCTGTCCTTAATACTAGATGCATTAGTTCATTTTATGTCTTCCCGTAACTAGATTATTTATTTCCACTATTATAGAGAGAACTAGAATAGAGAGAACTAGTTCGATGCTCAAATTACTTGAGAATGCCAAAGAAGTTGTTTAACTTGAGGTAAGCACAGGGTGCTTTTAGCATATTATCATTAGAAAGGGAAAAATAGAGTAAAACCTGTGTGAGTCTGCAGGGAGATGAGAACTCAAAAGCTTAAGACTTCATTTGATTAAGAAAAGTCAGAATGAAGACTGTCATGGAAATGTAGAAGTAGCTAGACCTCAAGAGGCCACTTAATCAAACCTGTCATCCATGGCAGGATCAAATATGCTGAAATTAATCCGGACTGATACTTGTCTAGCTTGTTCTTAAAAACCTCTGAGGGTGGATATGCTGTCTCTTCCAAGCAGTTTATTCCATGGAATATCTGTTCTTTACTACAAGAAAGGATGTCTTATGTCTTCTGCTCTGGTAAGCAAGCTGATGTCTTCCTGCCTATGGACATTAAGAGCAGATGGTCACTGTGTTCTTCTGTCTGTTTGCCTATTGGAAACCCTCCATTATATCCCCTTTATCTCTTTGCTAATTTGCACAAAGTTAATCCCTTCAGTCTCTCTATATAACTCATGTTTACCAAAATACTTAATGCTCTGTTGTTTTCTTTTGAAAAAGCTCATTTAGCCATATTTTCCTTAAATTGTGATGCTCAAAACTAGGCAGAGTATTCTTCAGCAGTGGATAGAGCACAATAATTGCCCTTGGTGTATTACATATGTCATATACACACCATGTTTGAAGTATGTGTCAACTTGCTCTCTTGCTCTGCAAAATTTGTGGATAGTTTGTACTTATTTAAGGAGGTACTCAAGTTTTTATTTATGCCTTAGTGCAGCCTAATAACATATTCTGCATTTTTTCAAACTTGTTTCTTTCAAGATGCTCTTCTTCCTTTGTCTGGTTCATTTGGAGGCTATCTCTTCAAGTCTGATCCTTTGTTATCTTTCCAAAACTAGTGCTAGAGGTGAAAAGTGTGTTCTCTAGTCAGTCCTTCAGAATGTTGTAAACTTTGGATAGATGAAGATTCAAGGCCTGATACTGATAATTACTCTGAGAAGCATTAAATGATATGTGCATATCATCATAGAAATTTTAAGTTAATTCTGTTTTCCCACATTGCTTGTGCAACTGTTGTTGAGGACACTGTTGAGAAAAGACCTAATTTTTAAGGTACCCAGACTAAATTTGAATTGAACAGGCAATATTCCCTGGCAGTCAGTTTGTACTTTAGTCAATTTTTAAATTGTATGACATACTAGACAGGTACCATGGCTAAGCAGAATGTGATTTCAGGGCTAAGTAAGAAACAAAACATAGAAAAAATGACCATATAATTTATTTTCAATGAATTAAGATAAACCACAGGAGTAAGAGTTGAAAGAATGAATGTTGAGATTCCATCCTAAATGAGACCAAGGAAACACTGTTCTGGGTTGTTTTGATAGCTTGCTAGCTTTCTCTGGTTCTGGTTGTGTCCTAGTATTCTGTGTTTACTGTTGTATCCTTGGAGATTCATATCATTGACAAGCTCATAGAGGATGGTGATATTCTTTCTTTGCTGATTGCAAGAAAAGTTTTATATATAAAGAAATATATATAAGAATATAAAAAGGAAACATGAGGTTTTTTATAATGACAGCCTGTAAATGGCATTCTTCAAAAGATTACTTACTCATCAGTAATAGAATAAAATAGTGTGAAAAATCAAACCACCTGAAGCAAGAGTAAAGATCACTAGAGTGATGTCATGGTCACCATACAGTTTCTCCATCTATGCCCATATAAACCTATAGGGCTATGCCTATGAATTA
The DNA here is from genome assembly GCF_026979565.1 of Vidua chalybeata. Taxonomy (NCBI): domain Eukaryota; kingdom Metazoa; phylum Chordata; class Aves; order Passeriformes; family Viduidae; genus Vidua; species Vidua chalybeata. Next base: position 11,674,243 of record NC_071532.1, read on the forward strand.
GCTGAGTTTTCTGTCTTCTCATTCAGAAAATCAGAGCTAGAGCATGAGGGAAAGTTTGGTTAAGTAATATGCTGGGTAATTAGTTTGAGAATCCTTCTCAAACCACTGCAGCAGTCCATATATGTTCAAACAGGTGGTATTTTTCTTGAAAGTAGGACATGCCACTTGGTCTTACTGCCACAGTACCTAATCTTATGCCTTCTAAAAAATGCCTTTCTTCTTGACATGGGGATAGGAAAGAGGAATGCCAGCTAATACAGTCTGTCATTAGCACTTACCTTCTGTCCTAGAAGACTCTGAGAGATTTATGATATGTATTTTTTATAGTATTATGCTTTAAAAACATATTGCAAGTTTTGCTTAACTGTATTTGATAATTTTCATCCTTCCTCTGTAGCTGAATTTGAGCGCATAAGCTGCTTGTCCAAATAGAGGACAGTAAGGGTAAAGGAGAACTGTCCCACTAAAACATCTGTAAGTCTCTTTATTAGTATGGAATGCAAAATGCTGTAGTATTATAAGAAAAAATTTCTACTGTTCATTCTGGGTTATGCGATTGATCTGTATTTCCTGAACTTGTGGCAGTAAAGTATAACACACACCCACTTAACCAGCTATTCAAATGTGTAATTACACACAGGGAAGGCTAATCATGCTTATTTTCCCTAGTGTTATCAGCTTCACTCTGGGTTTACAGCATAGAACGCATTAAGGAAGCAAAAAAAAAAAAAAAAAAGTCTGTGTCCCAATTAGCTACCACATTATTATTTATAGACTTATCTAATGCCATTTACAGGGTACAAAACAGTTGAACAATAAAAAAGTGCCACTGTGATTATATTACATCATAAAAGAAAGCATGCCAGCCTCTTAAAGGCTAAATAGGTGTGAATCTCATGCATCATCAGTTCCTTTCTAAATATTTTTTGTTCCTATATTGCAGCTCTTATGATAGATAATTTATATTCTACTTTCATTTTCTGTCTTTAAGTGGTTTCAAATTCTAGGTATGATCATCATGTTCCACAAATCATTGATGAAATTCAGGATCTGTTCTTAAATATAGACTCTGTATGCTTTCAAAGAAGAACTGAATTGCACTAATTACCTTGTAGTCCCTGTTTTATAAGATTTAGGGTGGTATTTGTAAATGGCTTATGCAAAATTAATCATACCTTGAAAACTGCATCAGGAGAATCATTCACAGTAATGCAACTTAATCCACTGGATGAAGTATTGTTTACAAGACAAGAGAACAAGACTGGTGCAAAATGTTTCTTGCTATTGCTCTTCTGCATGTTATCACATAAACAATGTCATATCCCTAAGTTAATATATGTTTTTTAGTAACCTTTTACGTTATATAGGTTTTGGAGGAATAATATTTTTCTTCACTACCTAGAAAAACTGAGCCTTGGTGTTAGTGCAAATTATTAGGCACAACTGTAATGCAAATAGTAAGTCATATTTGCCATACAGTGCTCATTAATGGAAGTCATTTATCATTCAGGATTTACCTGATATTTCATCCTAAAGGCACCTAAAGCAGGTGTGGTGTTATAACTAAAGGAATAGATAAACTCATAGCTAGGATACCTCACTGGAAAGGAATGGGAATTCAATGCAAATAGATGGAAGCAATAGGTAATTTCATTCTTCTGGTCATGCAGCTACAAAAAATTCTGCTGCAACACCCTAGAAGTTTGATTCTCTAGTAGCAACAAGAGACAGAGTACTCCCAGATTGCAAATTAGAGTAAAAAGTAGGCAAAGTCTCAGAAAAAGGGCCATGTATAAACTTGACATAAACTCTTACAGCTTCTGTCACTCTGCTGGTATCACATCCATTTCTGTGAGATCTAGTTTTACCAGCTAGTCTTCAGCAATATGCTTCAGTCTTGACCAGATGCTCTGTAACATATTAGGCAGCATTTTCCATGTTAGATGGAAGAAGGGACTAGGCAGCTGCTTTTCAGTGGTGTGCAGAGTACAAATAGCTCTGCATCCTCACTTTGTTTTTCAGCACCCAGGTATTCATTGATACTTGAAAATAGTGAGGAAAAATAAGAAACCTTTTAGTGTTTCATGTAAAAATATTAGAAACCACTAAGTTCTCTTTGGCAGTACTAAATACAGAAGGATCAGAGTTTCTTGTAGAGCAGCCCTGTTTGTTCCCTGTATACAGTTCATGTTTGAAAATGTAGGGCTGGTAAAGGGACTGACATGAGCATCCTCAGAAAATACTAGAAACTAATTTTGTGCAAGGAGAGCCATGAATTCAGCCCTCAAAATCCTTGAAAAGGGACTATTTGAGCCCTACCAATAGCAGCACATTTAAAATCATCAACTGATTTCTGAAAAAAAATAAAGATTACTTTTCATAGTTGATAACAGTGAAAAAAAATAGTCAATGTATTATTTGTTAGTCCAGGTATCTGTCTTCTTCCGTAATGTCTTATTTTGTTTAAAAATCTGCAGAAGTGATAAAATATTCATCATAATATGCAGTATTAATAAAATGTTTGGCAGTTTATTTCTTTAAAATTCTGCATGTGACTGTGAGAGAGAAGTTGAGACCAACACCTTTGAAGATTAGACACTTTCTAGGTTATATTTTCCTGGTATAACAACTTGCCTGGCAAAGCATCACAGTGTCAGTAACTTTTTTGTTATAAGCTTTTCTCTTGTGCATCAAATAATTTGTCGGTACTGGGGTTTGTTTTATTAGGTTTAGGATGAAGTACCTAAATTATGAAGTATTATCTATGATCTGTTTCTACCAGAAATTTAAAAATGCATATTTTGCTGAGAAAATTGGGTAGTTAAATATGGAAAAAGGTCACACAGTTACCTGATCTGCATATGTAGACATTCTAAATGAGTGCACATTTGGACAAGATTATTTGAATAGTAACCTAAATGCTTGCCCATGTTCATATGAAATATGTACAAATATGTCTTCGAGACAAAGGCATGAATATATATTTGAATATTTTGAAATTGTTCATGAAGACAATTGTACAGGCTGCAAAATAAAGCACCTGCATATTAGTGAATAAGTACATTAGTGAATTCTCGATAGAGTTCCCCCCTTCCATTGGTTAGGTTACTAATTGCAATATTTGTTGAAAATAGTGTATCTTTGTCTGCTGTTCAATCACTGAATAGCAGAGATAACCAGGGAAGTAAAGATTCCATGTTTTGAGCATCAGAAAATTATTTTCAGTATTTTTAGCATGTGCTTCTGTGGTTTTCATTAGAAGAAAATTCCATATTCTTTGTATGATATTTCTACCATGAAAATTGAGTATCCTTTTGGGATAAATGGGTCAAGAGAAGGCACCTCACAAAAATAAATGGAATAATTCCAAGCAAACAATTTTCAGCTTGTATTCTCAGGACTCTTATTTTTATTGATGCTTCACTCACTCTGGGAATCTTTCCTGATAATGTAATCTTAAAAACACTTTGTTTCTTCTCTGACCTCTGTATTCAGAAACATTTGTTGAAGTGGTTTTGCATGTATTTTTCCACCTAAGGTATTGCAGGAAATTCTGATCAGGGACAATTTCACTTAAGTGTAAAATGGCTCTGCACAAGATCACAGGTTTAAAGTGGGCATACAGATATTTCCTTCACATTTTCCAAATAACTCCCTGTTTCATCATTCTGGCATTTTTGCATCTGTCTGTCTCCATGGATTAAGAAATAGCAACTTGTATGCACCATCAAGGAAAGGATATTTAAATTTAGTTTCTCTCCAGCATGGGGCTTGACTGGACTGCCTTGCTATCTTTCTTGTTTGGATCAGTGTACCTGTGTTCCAGCCCCTCAAGCCCAGTTTGCATTATACCACCAGAAAAATCTGAGGCTGATTTTAGTTACTCCTCTTTGTTGACTCTGAGGTCTGAAAAGATAAGCTCTGTACTTGTTGGAAACAAGGGATAACAAACAATTGCTTTTGTACCTTACTTGTGGGCTGCAGGGCCCAAGGATGTTTTTGCGCTGCTCTGATTTTGGAGGCTGCTTTGCCCTGTGCCACTTTGCTATAGTCTGTCTGTGCACTGAGTCTGCAGCATCCTCACATAGTTTTGCCTGAGACAGGACCTGGGATGTCCAGCTGACTCTTCCATTGTACTTGAGGCAGTGCACGAGCTCCCTGAATTTTTTTTTCTTTTAACCTTATTTTTCTGACAGTAGCTTGGTCTGAGCTATATATGCCACCTTAAGGTATAAATCAGTTTACCCTTTCCACATCACTTCATCAAAAATGCCAAATAGTAGAAAAGAAGGTCTCAAAACTTGTTGCATAGCACTGACGTCTAAATAGAAAAGCTCCTTTTTCATGGCAAGATGACTCAGAGTTTTCCTCTCTATTAAAAATATATGATATATAATATTTTTGTGGCAGCTGCAATGGCTTCTCACATTAATTAATTAGAATAAAGAAGCTATTCTACTAGAGGAAAGAAAAAGAATGTGAGTTAGTTGCTTAGTTATCCTTAACAAGTGTTTCTCAATACCAGGCTTTGAGAACAAGCTGTTATACGTAAAAGTTTAAAAACCTTACTAACAAGGATAATCAAGCTTTTTAATGAAAAAGTCTTTGCAGAGTCACAGTGCAAAATTGTGATTATGATTAATTTCCTTAGGGGATGCATGACTGACAGCAACTGAAGCTGGCTATCACACAGTCATAAATTGAGATATGGATAAGTTGTGCTGTTTGCTAACCAGGGGCAAGAAATATAGACTGGCATGTTGAACTGCACAGGACATACTATATCTTTTAGCAGAACAGGATTAAATCTTCATTACTTTTGCCCCAAACTCTTTCTGACCTTTTTCTGTGCTCTCTAGTGCATTTGACATTCCAGAGGAAGGCACAAACCAGCACAGCAAGCACTTTCAAGGTTTTCTACAAGGGAAGTTGTACAAGTTATTCTGAATCCCAGTTGACATTATGTTCTCCCATTTGCATTTGTTATCTCAGTCGGATTAACTGTGTATCCAAGTCTAACTAGACTTTTCACTTTCTTCTTTCATGTAAGGGCAACCTATAGCTAATGGTCCTTTTTAGCCTCACCTTGTCAAGCTACCATCAGAGGAGATATGGCCAGGATGCAGAAGTTCCCAGCTGTCTGTGGTGCTCAGTCTTTTGGCATTTTTCTGAGAAGTTTTACAGTTTCTTGAATCTATGGCTGTAAGAACAGGACTGAAGCATTCTGCATTCCATGAAAGCAAGTTCTCTCTCCATAGTTTTACTTCTTGTATTTGGTATGGTTTGAGCTTGGAAATCAAATGTAGGATGTTCTAAAGATGTCTATCATTACCCATCATCCAAACTTCCAGGATTTTTAAAATACTTCCTAAATCTTCACATGTGCTCTAATGACTGAAATATCTTTTATAAGAGTTTTTAGAGACAGGCCCATCATTTTGCATTCCATACTAATTAAGAGACTTACAGATGTTTTAGTGGGACAGTTCTTCTTTATCCTTACTGTCCTTTATTTGGACAAGCAGCTTACATGCTCAAATTCAACTACATAGAAAGGATGAAAAAAATCATATCAAATACAGTTAAGCAAAATTTGCAATACATTTTTAACTCCAACAAGGACTACCTAAACCACTTTTCTTTATAGAAGAAAAGGATGCAAGGTAAAGAAACAAGGAGTTTACATTACCCCATCTTCTATCTGTGTTCTTCTTTACACACTATTTACTATAAGTGAGAGAAAATCTTATCGTGAATTTTGAAGGTAGATTTGTTTGTCTTAAAAGCATTTGTTTGTTTGATTTTTCTTAAAAGCATGTACCAGACTTCATTATCTGTCAATGGGATTGGTGATCATAAATTACTTGAACATTTCAAAAATCTTATCCTCAGTCATGATCATGGCTGTGTCGCTGTTTCAGCCAGTCCTTCAGTCTTTGCAGCATTAGGAAACAGCCTGCTTGACAAAGAGGTGTCAGCCCACAGCAGGATAGCTAGCCCGTTGTGGTATAGCAGCTGTCAGGAGAAAAGAAAAAGAGCTTCAGTCTTTCTTTTCCTTAGCACAGGTGACAGCTGAGGGAAATAGAGCTAGTTTTTAATGCTGGAAACAGTTTTAATTTTGGAAAACCAATTGTTTTATTTTCTTGTTTTCCCTAATATATATACTGTGCCAAAGATGTTAGAGTCATCCCATGGAAGAGAACTCTATTAAGCCTTTTGATTTTTCTTTCTGTATATGAGCTTTATCAGAATTTTTTCTTTCTTGAAGAGTTTTGCCTCTAGTTAGTTTGCAAAATAAATTTATTATAAAGACCAGTGTACACACTAGTAATGTTACATCTCTTTGAGATGTAAAACTCACAGAAAAAAAGTTTTGTAGTGAAGTTATGTACTGTCAAAAAGGGTTCTTTATCAATATCAATTTTCTGTTCAGACAATAAAATGAAGACTGAGGTGCTTGGGAAATTTCTTGCAGAAGTGAAACATTCAAGCTGACTTGCATGGCTAATCAAGACAAATAAACAAGCCTAAGCTTAGTTAACTGAAAGGCACGACTAAGCAATTACCCACACTGTATAATACTGTTTCCATGCAGCCACCCACACATTCTACTGATCCCGAGGACAATAATGATGCTGTTCTGTCTACTTTTGAAAGGAGTAAAGAGAAGCCTTTTAGAAATATGGCTTTGTTGTACCCGCTTCATCAGAAAAACAATATGCTGCTCAAAAAACCCTTATGTCAAGGTCCTTGAATCATAAAAACATCAACTGAATTGTGATGGACAGGAACAATTATTTGCTATGTAGTTGGCAGGCACCTTGTAAGAAAACTGACAGGCTTACTTTCAATTCTTTGCAATACTTGCAACAATTACTTAATAGACAGAAAGCGAATGGCCACAGTGATTAAGTGACTGTTCAGTAAATGATATAGCGGTCTTTTAGACCGGATGGTCCCTTTCTTAAGCCTTTTCTGTGCTAACTTGTTGGAGATGATAGAGGGATTTCAGATGACTTTAAGAGTAAATGGTAGCAGAAAAAGGTCTAAGTTGGTGTTCTGGTTTGAAAGCAAAACCAGTGAGAGACTCCAAGTCAGAAATATAATTTATTAGGAAAAGGGGAAAAAACAAAATACATGCAAAAATACAAAAGAAAAACCACTGACAGAATCAGAATACAACCTGACACCCTTTTGGCCAGCGTGTTGGTAGCAGTCCAAATTGAAATGGCTGCAGTCCTGAAGGGGCAGATGTGGTTCTGTTGGAGTAGTGATCCTGTAGAAGGGTGTAGTCTTCCTTGGACGGTCCAGTGGAAAAAAACCCAGCTGTTCCTCTGGGAATCCTGTGAGAAGGTTGAGTCTAGTGTCCCAAAAACTCAGATTATATCCAGTTAGGAATGCTTGGCTCCTCCCTCTGGGCACAGCATCTCACAATGGGATGCTGTAACTTTTATCAGTCATGCAGTGACATTCAATAGGCCATTAACAGCAGATGTCTACCCAGGGGGAGGATTGGTTTGTGGAAGAGATGAAGAAAACTGCCCAATTAACAGAAGATAATTGCCACACCTCATAACAGATGGCAAATAGAATACATATTGCCTTGCAATCTAGGACAGATGGTAGCCGCTGGATTTCTGGTTGATTCAGGTACTATTCAAAAAGATACTGCAAAGTTAAGTGGTGGGTAAACAAACCAGCAGTGGCATATTTATCACAGTCTGGGATCCAATGATCCAGGGTTTGCCTTGTGTTCAGTAAGTTGAAACTAAATATTAGGGGGAGGTCTTGTTATCCAGTGCTTTAAAAGGAGAAATGCAGTCATGTTTATTGAATCAGATAATGAGGATATCAGAAGGCTTAGAAATCAGTGCTGTAACTTAGAATTAGGCATCTTTCCATCTGTAAAGCCATACAGTGGAAGTATTTACAAAGTACTTACCTGTTGAAAATATATTTATTTAGACTGTAATGTTGATTAATAACACTTTTCAAAGCAGAATATATCTTCAATTTTGACAGCTTAGTATAAGTCTCTAACTCAATGTAATAGATATAATCAGTTTTTGAAACACTGAAATATGCATCATGGGTGTTAGTCAATCTCCACATCTAACTTTATAAATCTTTCTGTGGCAATTCTAAAGGAATATCATAAGAGTGTGATCTAGATATATTTCCTTGAGAAATTTAGTGAGAAAAACAGGTACAGCCTTCATGACATTGCTGTGCCTCTTTTCATATTTAGAATTCTCAATGCACATAGTGACTCCTTTTAGTGTCAGCCCAGAATATAGGCTTACTTCACATTAGAATGGTCCAATCTGCATGGCATTAATAAGACAAATCTGAGTTGGCATTATTCAAGTCCTAGATCTTATGGAAATATTCTTTCCTGTAGTTCAAAATACATGGATCATTATCATTGGTTTGTGAGTTTGAACAATTTGGGAGAAGTTAGAGTGATTTTGAAAACCTGTTTTACTTCTTCCTTATGCAGGGGTAAAATAAGGAAAAGTGCTGAAAGTACTGGGTGTCACATAGGGATCAACTTGTTGTAAATGAAAAGAGTCAGGCCTCAGGGATCCTTCCCTTAAATGTGTTCATTGTAAAATTCTTATGTAAACTGTAGGCAGCCTACTTGGAAAATTATTTCCTGTATCTCTTAGCCTTTCAAGGACTATGTCATGATGCTACCTGCAACGAACACTGTAGTGTCTGGATAAATAGAAATCTATCCTAGGATGGTGATTTACAGTCTTGACAGATCTCAGTGGGATGTATATTAACCTGACTATCCATTAAGTGCCTTCCTGCCTTGAAAAGGCCTGTTTTTAAGAGCTTGCTTAACTCTCACTGGCTTAGAATGATGGAAATTAGCACAACTACTAGCAGATGTTAATCATGTAGCTTAATGCACTGCTGGAGGGCATTTGCATTTTGGTGGTGAGCATGGTGTAAGTACCTGTACAGAACAGATTAGACCATGTTGCCCTGTGTATTTTCAACAGATGCCACACTCTCCACTCCAGAGGATCTGCTTGCAATGCAGCCATAACTACTTTTATTCTGGCTCAGTGTCAGTGTTTTAAGTCTACCCTAACTCCTTAAAAACTTTTGCCTGGCTTTCTTATTCTGGACTACTTCCTTTTTCTCTTCTTCAGCGCCTTTATCCTCTAAGCTCTCCTGAGAGCCCTCACTCAGCTCTGCTATCACTCTTCTTTTTTTTTAGTGGATTTTCTTGAAAATGCTCTTGTGTGAGTCCTTTTAGCATGCTTTAAGATTTTGCTCTTGACCACTTTTGTTGTCTCGTCTTCTACTTTTACCTCTTTAATTATTTCTTTGCTAATTATTTCTATACCTGCTTCTTCATTCTGTCTCCCATGGGAGAAGCCCACAGTGCCCTCCCTAACTCACCTGGAAATTTTCTTTTTCTCATATGTAACATGGATCAAAGTAATGTAGATTTTTGCTTTCCAAATTGTCCACCTGGTATCCCCTCACTAGTTTTGCCAATGCAGCTTCCACTCCAACATCATGTGCCTGAATAGTTAGCTTTATTTTTTCAATTAATTAAAAAAAAAATAAATAAACAATCCCACTGAGCACTGTCTGCTTGGGTCCCAGGTCTTGTGAGCTGCAGCTGGACCACCCAAATTTCTACCTACTCAGACCTACTTTTCTCACAAGATAGAGCTTGAGTATTGCTGGAGTTTTTTCTCTATTCTATTACACACAAATTAAAAATTTGCTAGTTTTCTAAATTCCAAATATTTTACTCTATTTAAGGGACTATTCTACACTAATTAAAATCTAGTCCTTTCTCTCATTCTTCCTCATTAGAGAAAATACCTGTCAGCATCCTTCTACTTTACTTTCTAAATCACCAGTGCTAGCAGCTGCGACCTCCTTCTCTCCAGTTTTCTTACTCTTTCCTTAACAGCAAATATTTCCGAAGTATTGCTCATAAGTAGTCCTCCTCTCCTAGCATTCTGTTGACCAATATGTTAGGGTCTCAAAATTAAATCTAAACTATATACAGTTGTCAAAGAACCTTGATCAACTATTTTACAGTAACATATTGTATTGGTATTAGAGGAAATAGTTTTCATTTAAGTTCTTTATATATCAATGTAATTATGAGAATCGATTGCAGATGCTGCAGGATTCCTTATCCATACATTTACAAACTCAAAGCACGATGAAGTCCAAATAGTATGAATGTCTGCTTATTTTCCCTGTAATTCTGATTATACTTATTATTCTGAATTTTCACTTTGTCACTTAAAGTGTCATTGATCATTGTGATCAAGTCCTTCAGCCTGGTGATTTACAACCAATGAAAAGCAGACATAATGAGTTCCTGTGAACTGCAAACCGATTAACTCTAGACATGGAATTTTTGTAATTCAGACTTATTTTCCTCCATGCTTGTTACATATAACAGTATTGATAGAGGGGGGGAAAGTGCACATGTTTATGCACTCTCTATTTATTTCTCTTTTATTTTCTTTTTTTCCCCTTGGTTTGCACATATCTACTATTTATGTTATGAAACTTCTGAAGTATAAATATAGTATATCTCGGGGGGGGGGGTTGTGGGTTTTTTTGTAGGGTTTTTTGGGGTTTTTTTTGTTGGGTTTTTTTGGGGTTTTGTTTGTTTGTTTGTCTTTGTTTGTTTTTTTTTGTTGTTGTTGCTTGGTTGGTTGGGTTTTTTTGGGTTTTTTTCAAATGTCAGGTTTTTCCTCAAGTAAAGAATTGGACTAGGATTTTTCCCAGGTATAGCATATCCATGTTCCAAATGCTTTTAGCTGGTATGACCTGAAGTGTTGAACAGTCAGATGGATAATTCATTTGGAGTGAGGACCTGGACAATTTATATCCAGGGTGGTAATTAAACCACTCAAGGTCTGGTCACTCCCCAGTGACCTCCTTCACTTCTCCATGTGTATGGAGAGGGGAGTTCAGTGTGCTGAAGCACAAAGGATTGGGTGATGTGTCTCCTCTGGAGACACAGGGTGGCAGACAGTTTTGCAGCCCTGTAAAGACAGGGAAGGATGCACTAAACTTATGTAGGACTGTGTGTAGCTGCTTATACCTGAGCTTGGCAATTTTTGTGAGGTTGACTGTGCTGTGAAATCTGTGTTAAAACTTAACAAGGTTACTCTTGAAATCTCTTCTGACAGCTATTTAATGCCTACCAAGTGCTGAGGCTATAAAAATGTATTTTGCAGCAGCATTCAGATAATAAATACTGTGAACGGTTTAAAGTCGCTGGCTTGTCTTTACGACTTTATGCTGTAACAACAGCAATGCTAACCTTATGCCAGTTCTTGTTTCATTTAAACAGACTCAAGTATTATCTCCATGTTCTTGATATGACATATACAGCATCTTTTCAAAAACAACCATGACAAAATCATTATACAGAATATGAATGTAGTGAAGAGGAGTACTTAAGGGATAGCACTGTTTCTCAACAGGTACTATTCTGTAGGCATTACTTAATTTCTTATTTAATTCTATTTTGCACTTATGGATTGGAAATCTTGATTAAGAGAAAAAAATGTACAGGCTTGTTTGGTTAAAAATTTCAATGGAATTGTTAGATTATGTTCAAAATACTTTTTGAAAGCTGAGAAGTTGAAAAAAGTAACAGTAATAAGTACAATTTAATTTTTTGCATGGTGACTCCAGTCTTATTCCAGGTCATTAGTTTTCCAGCATGTATCTAGGAGGGTTTAAGCTAACTGAGTTCCTTCTGTGAGTAAATTCTGTATTGCCTTGTACATAGACAAAGCCTCAGCTGCTTATGCTTCCAAATTCTGTCCAGTAAAACATATAATGTACTTAACTTGAACATTAGGGTAGTGCTTGACCCCAGTGTATTTTCAGCACTGTAGTGGATGTCTTTATCATGTATGCAAATACAGTACTCTCTGAATTTTTATTCTGTACCTAGGATACTTGTCCAAGTCCTGTCTGTCATGATGGAGGGCACTTTATTGCATGTTCTTAAGGAACTTTGTATATTGATGCCTTAGGATTTAGCTTTTATATTGTTCAGATCTTGTACTGTTTTAGTGTATAACTCTAAAACTCCATAGCCTGTCAGCTACTGTTCTCCCATTTTATTCAGACTAAATAATTCCTCTCTAGGCCTGAAACTCAAGGACACTTTATTGTCTCAGACCCTGAGAGATGTAAATAACAGTGAATTGGAGGGGCAAACTTGGAGTAGATTACTTCATTACCTGAAGCTATAATTGGAGGATTAACCTCTGATATACAAATGAACCAAACTTATAACTGTAAGAAAAATTCATGACCATTGTCCATCCTGGGTGTAGCCCCTCAGAGGCTTCTGACTGCCCAAGGTGAACCTATTGAAGTCCTTAAATAAGCACCCACTTTTATTCTCTTAATCTTGTGTAGCCTCTGTTTTAGGTAGCCACTCTAAGGCATCAGTACCCTACCGTGTTTTTAAGTTAACAGACACCTAAGCACTGTCCCTCAAAGCATTCTGACTGCTTCAGCTCTAGAGCAGATATGCAGTGAAGGTCAGAGAAGTTCCCCTCAGTGCACAGGACTCTGTTCTGTTTTCTCTCTTCTTGAAAAAAAAAAAAAAAGAAAAAAAAAAGAGGCATCCTGTAACTACCTGAGTAATGCCAGTAATCCAGTTATCATCTTTCCTTTTAATATTCTCTAATTTCATCTGGAAATTCACAAGTGTTAGAAAATTATCTGTATTACCATCCAGAATATTAATATTCCAGAGGAAGTAATTTGGAAGCATTTACTCCAAAAACAAACAAACAAAAATTATCTTCTCTAAAAAGAAGAAGAAAAATTTAAAAATGCAGGTTCATTTGCTTTTGAAAATCAGCAGTATTCTTGGTTACCTGAACTGCAGCCATAAATACCTGTACTACTGTACTTTAATGCCATGTATAAAGAGTAAAATTCAGAGGAACTAGTGGAGTTGAGACATAAAAGAGGAAATATGACAAATGTTAGCAAAAGTATTTGGAGTATTTTGTATGGCTTTAGTAAAAATATAATATTGAAAAATAATCTGCATTAGAAAATTTTAAAGTCTGAACTGGTTAGAATCAATCCTTCCTTTTCCTTTCCCTCTTCCTTTCAGATTTCTGATGCATCTGACAGTGCTATCAGGCTGTTTGTTACCTTTATGGATATCAGAGCCCTGGAAGCTTCTATCTCTGAGCAGAAAGTCATATTCAGTAAAATTGCCTCTGAGAAAAGATGCTGATATAAATAAAAAGAAATCTTTGTCATAAATAGTAGGTACAAATGCAGTTTCAAGAAAACATGTCATGATGACTTCTTTTAGGTTTCATAAGGATCACCCCTGCACTACAGCAAATTCCACTGGCAAATATTTTTATATTGTCCACCCTCCTAGAAGTCTTCAGTCCCTAGTTTCTGAAATAGTGCAGTAATATAATGAAATATTATGTGTCCTATGCAGTTCAACACAGCAATTTATTTTTAGGGAGTGAAAAGCTGACGGGTTTATTATTTACATTTCCACTGGTTCTAAGTAAGTAGCATAAGTTATACATCTAATATCCTTTGCTTCACTATTGCCTTTATTACTCAAAATCCTTTCTATTGGGCTCATTACTAAAGGAGTTTAAAAAAATACTCACAAATTAGATTTTTCTTTATTTACCCTCCTTTTTGAGATAGAAAAATATTATTTACTCAACTCTTTATCAGTAAAACCTGGATAAATGATGTTACAGGTTTATTTGCAATAAGAAATTTCAATGGAAAAGCTATTCTCATAATAACTGTTGGAGTCTGTATGTCTTACTGTATTTCTAAACAAGAACCTATTCCAGAGCAGAATATCTACATAATACAGTGACTACAAACATGGTAACTATATAAGGATTTTTACTGTGAGGTAATTGTTCATCAATATCTGTTCTAGTTAGTTGTCTTATAGGAAAGATCTCTGTGTATGTCCAGCATATCTCTGACAGAAGAACCTCAATATACTTCTTCCAAACCTGAAGCTTCTGTCTAATTTGCAGGGATATCAAACCATTCATGAAAATACATGCTACAAATTCTTGAGTTCTTGTAATGCTTTGACAAAAAGACCATTTTATATAACTATTAACTATGTAACATATTTCAATTTATTTATTTTATTGGGAAGTGCAGGTTTTTTTTTTTTTTCTATCTGGGAAACACTGAATTGCTATAAAGGTGCAAGTTATTATGCCTTTGCTGGCATAATTATTGTGATTGTCAGCAATGTTTTGATTGCTTATTTTTTCTAAGTTGTGTGATTATCAAAGGCAGCAGTGCTGGGATTTTTGGGTTCCCAAATGGCTTGAAGATCTAGAAATTTAAAAACACTTTTTTTTTGACAGGTAATCTGAACATTTTTGATGGGCAGTCATTAGAGAATAAAGCTGGGATTTAGCAGTTTCATTTTACAGGCTCACTTTTCTACAGCATTATGCTAACAAAAAACCTGATGACACAATGATTTGAATATGTTGAAAATGAGGGACAGAGAGCCCAAAGAGATATGTAGAGCAATTGTGAACTTGAAAAGTTTTCACCTGCACTCTGACAGGCTCTTTTATCCTGAACAATTTCCCCTATTCAAAATCAACGTTCTCAATGTGGAACTCAAACAAAAAAGGCCTCTAATCATACTAAATTGTGGGGTTTTACTGTGCCTCACAAGGGAAAAGATTAACCATTAATAAACTGTTTTCATTAGTAACCTAAGCTACCATCTTATTTGCTTTTTTTTTTTTTTTTGCTTAAACAGATGATTAATCATATTGTTTTTTTGTAAATGCTACTTTCCTCAGCAAAACACTCCTATTCAAAGTTTGTCCCTGAATTCAGTTTCCCTTGAGTTTGTGATATTCTGTTCTCCTATTGCTGGTCCCAGCAACCATTTAATGGAAGCTTCTGTAGGATCATCTTTCTTCATCCACCATCACTGTATGGTAATGATGCAGATCTCTCCACAGATAATGGTGGCTGCCTAATCACTTTTTCTTTTGCCTGTCTTTCCAAGAAATGAGTACATTTTTCACAGTTTGGATTGAGACTGTAAGAAGGACATTCCATTCCCTGGGCCTGTGACCATGGCAATCATAGTAATTGTAGGCTCTGGTTATTTTTCTCTGTTTGAGATAAATGTCTTGATTTAGATTGTTTGTGAAAGACACTCATTCTGTTCCCACTGTGACACTGTGAACCACAGGTATCAGGCACTCATCCTGATTCTGGCCACCCACATGCTGTCTCTGTTGGTCATCTGGTAAAAAAGGTGCCTATCACTCCATACAAGTCGTTTTATTTCCCAATGACTTTTTAACCTCTTTTGTTTATTTAGATTATCTTATCTATCTTATGTTAGGAATTGTCTTTCATTCCCTATTTTATATTGTGCCCAGCATAATGAGGCATCATTCTTCTCTGTGTCTTTGAGTATGTCTATAATTCAAATCATGAATTGTAGTCACCTTTATCTAAGAACATCTAGTAAAACAGTGGCATTTTCATGAGCTGATAATTCACAGAAGCTCCATGAGTATCTTCTTTCTGTTGTAAACACTTTGATTTATTTTATTGCATGGGATTCACACTGAAAAATCCTGAAAAACTCTGGAACTCAGAAACCATCTTTGCTAGTGGTTTCTAAGTGGTCTCAATGTTGAGGATTACTGAATCCATTCAAATAAATATTAAAATCTCAGACTTCCACTGAAGCTGGCCTTCAGACAGCATATTGCTGTGCCTAAGCAGAGCCCATGATATGGCTTCATGTACTCTTTCAGGATTGGGCTGATTTTCTGCTGATGCAGTCTGGGTGAAAATACCCCTTTTGAGGACAACCTTTCCTCTGCTTTCTTCTCTTTGTTATATGTTGTTAACAGTTCAAGAAATTATGTTGTGGACTTTGGGGAACAAAAAACACTTTTAGGACAAATAACAGAAGAAAGAAAAAGTAGAATAATAATTGAGAATCATAATTTTGAGAACATTTTTTGGATTCTTGGCCTTTGGGAAAAGTTTTGTGTATCTCTTGCAATTTTTAAGGGATATTAACTTAACTCACGAATTTACTGATAGTGAGATTAATAGTAGAATGGCAGAAGTCTCTGGAAGTTTTGTCAAATGTTTTAGCAGCATGTAAAGGGAGATACATAAGATAAAGAGAGAAGAGGAACAAGGTGCTCATAATACAAAGGAGGTCAGAGAAATGCCAAAGCATATTAGGATCCAAACTCCATTAAAATCCTGTCTGGCAGAGATGGGCCATTTCTTATTTACTTCTCCTACAGAGCACATGTGTGATACATTGCTCTGATGCTGGCAAACTAAACTCCTGTCACACTTCTTTTATGTTTCTTTAACATTTCCATAATTTACTTCCATAGTCTAGATACTGTTCACGGAGATTTCTATGTACAGGGTGGATGGGAACTCTTGAACTGACAACAGAGAACTTGGCAGCCTTTGAATTTTTGAGCTTTTTTTATGCCTTTTCTTTCCCTTGTGGGTCATCTGGCATGCAATATTTCAGTTAGTCCAAGACACGCTAAAACCTCTTCCACAAAGTTTACTTAATCAAGCTGGGCATAAATAATACTCAGGACTCTGATTTTCCTTGTTGAATTTACTTCTTAATTAATTATGCTCAAAGTGTGTGTAATGTAAACTTACATTTTGAGATCAAATACCTTTTTCTGTTTTCTGACTTGTGTTGAATTTCTTAGCTTTTCAGGTTACATCTTCCTTTAATTTGGATTTTTTATTTGTTTTTCTCTGCCAGTAAAAATTATGGAGTGTGAAGGAAAATGACAAGATCTTGCCATCCACAGAACCCTGTCAAATCAGGATGCACATTTTATCCAGTATAAATTTTCAAGCAAAGCCCCTATCTGTGTTTTTTTTCATGACAGTCTTTCTACATTTTTGTAGTTACTTTATTTTAGCAGAAATGTAGACAAGCTACTCAAAGGTGTAATTTTGCCAGTGAAACTAAATTGGCAGATACTAAATTGTTGACTCCCTTGAAAGGAGAGAGGCCCTGTACAGAGACCTGGACAATGACAGGGCTGGTCAATTGCCAATTGTATGAAGTTTAACAAAGACAATGTCAGATTTTGCACCCAGGAAGTACATGAGTATGTGCGTTCTGAAACGGTGACATAAACGCGATCCCAGGCAAAAAAATCCCAAAACCAGCAACAACAAGAATAGCAACACCAACAATAACAACAAAAATAATCACACCCTATTTATTTTCTGTTTTCAGAACAAGCATCTAACGTCCTTGGGGAGGTAGCAGGGCTCAGCAAATGCTTTAATTGACAAATGTGTTCTATAGCACTTATAAGGGGATTTTTTTGCAAACCCAGGAGCAGTCGAGATCTGTATTTTTAATGCAAACAGTTAAAAGCATACCATGAGCTATAGAAATTATGAAAAATACCTGTACTCATTTTGTTAATATCTCCAGGATTCAGGGTAAGAGTTTGGTTAGTTTGTTTGCTTTGGGCTTTTTGGTTCGGATTTTTATGTGTAGATCTGTTCAAGAGACCTGAGGAGTCATTAATGGGGGAACCTAAACACAGGAATTCTAGAAAAAGAATGAAGGTATTCAGTGCTGAAGCTTCTGATTCCAGAGCTAAAACCTTGGAGTTGTTCCCTGATTTTGGATCAGTAAGAGCTCTATAGTGTGACCTTGATTTGAAATTGAAAATAAAAGGGGACATTATTTCTGACATTTATAAGAATATCATATATTATATTTTCACAGAATTGCCATTTTAGAATGGATTGAGGACTTACTGTGGTATGGGTGTTGCTAAGAGTCTTTCTACTTGATGGAAATATCAGACCTTCCATCCCTGAAATACATTTCCTGAGGGTTGCATATCAGCAATGGGACTCTTTGCTGTACTGAAGATGATGTATTTCATTTGAGAAGATAACTGACAAGATATCAAGCTTATTTTGGCATGCAATTTAACATTCAACCCCAACAGTTGCAACTGCAGAAGTGGTTTTCAGATTCAAATGGTGAAAAAAGGAATAAAATGAAATTGTACTGTAAACTCCCTTTCAGCTGTAATGGTTGCTTTTACTAAAGTTAATTTGCACAGAGAGACAAGAGCATAGGGACCAGCTTGATTTTCATCTGAGCAGAAGTATAAAAATTTTAATTTAAATATATAGAGTTGGGTAATTTATGCCAGAAAGATATCTTTTCTAAATGCTCAAACTTAGACCAGATTAACTGGCCTGAGACATCTTCTTCATGAAGTGAGTGCTAGTTATGTCTCTGGTAACTTCTTTTAAGCACATTACTGTTAAGAAAAATGTCCTCCTGAACCTGTCACACCAATAAGCATTCAGGCACCATATTTTTTTGGGTTTAGCTACTGCATGTAGCCTGCTCCCTGGATAATCAGGCAGACATGCTTCAGCTGCTGGTTTCCAGTTGTTGCAATAATGTGCTAACATGCTGGTCCCCTGAAACAGGCTGCTTATTAACTGTGATGCCCAAAATGCCATCTGGAGTGTTATTCAGACATCTATAATTATTCTGTCTACTTCTATTTGATTGTCTGCTTTGTTTCACTATGCATGCTCTTTATTTCTTTTCAGTTTTTTCTTTCCTTTGTTTTTTTCTTTACTTATCATGGAATCACTTCATTTTTTCATACAGAAGTCCAACAACTCTCAGCTCTTTTATAAATTTATTCTACATAAAGCTGAACATACAGACTTTCTAGAAGAAATTCTAGGAAACAAACTGCAGAATCTCTCAAGTTAGAGTAGAAAAAAATACCATAATAATCACTTTGGCAGAGACTAGTAATCATAGGGGAACGAATTCTTTGCTTCATGCCTTTGTCCATTCATTCTAGCACGTAGTGCATATAAAATATCTCCAATTTATATGACAGTGAGTTGCACTCTAAGTGTAAGTGGAAATGACTTTAAGAGGGGCAGGCCAGCATGGAACAGGTTCCTGATGCAATGAAGTGGAAAGGGACCTGTGAGTACGCCAACTAAATTGTTTGATCTGTTTATATCCTCACTGTTCATTCTGCTATGTGAAATGACTCTTGATATCTTGCAAAAAACATGGGAAAAAAAAAAAAAGGAATTATTTTATTTGGGTAGCAAGTGTATTCTGTAGGGATTTGCTTTGACTTTTCAATATAGTGCTAGTTAGTTGCAACTAACTGAGAAAAGTGTCA
This sequence comes from Vidua chalybeata, assembly GCF_026979565.1. Taxonomy (NCBI): domain Eukaryota; kingdom Metazoa; phylum Chordata; class Aves; order Passeriformes; family Viduidae; genus Vidua; species Vidua chalybeata. The sequence continues at coordinate 11,693,520 of NC_071532.1, forward strand.
AGCTGAAAATATAAATTAATATGAAGAAGATAACTCACTTGGCAATAAACGTGAAAGATACTATGTGCCATATGAGTTAAACCAAAAAATTAACACATGCATCTCCTTGGTGTTTTCAACACCAAGGTGTATTATATCTTGTCGAAATATGTCAGTTCTTATGACAGAATTGTCCCTACATCACTTGCTGGCTGCTGCTTATCTAGGAAGCATCCAGAGTTTTCTCGGAGCAGCCGTTAGATCTTCCTTTTTCTTTCTAGTCTTACGTGATTGGAAAATTTCTCTTATTGCAGTGTAGAAAAGGGTTGAGAGAGAGTTAAAGGCTTTAATGTGATCCCTGGTGTGTGCCAGCCCTGGCCAGAGAAGTATGTAAGAAGGATGAGGGAGTTCATAAATGGGCCAGAGATTAATAAATAGTCAGTACTTAATTTTATTTTCTTGTGCTGGGAGAAGGGAATTTGTAATCCCAGCGCGGCGATACGCGGACAGTATCCCCATCTAGGGGCAGATCCGAGTATCTGTCTCGGCTGACGGGAGCCTCTGGTGGGGGAAGGGAGGCTCTGGGAAATACCCACATCCAGGCCGAGATACTGCTCGAGAATACAAACAAGTGCACGCAAAGCACGATGCCTTTAGTAGCAGGATGTAGTGGAAGACGCTGTTGAGAGCAAGAATCGGAAAAACCACGAGGGTTTCGAAGGTTGCTGATGTTGCAGCGCTGCGGTGCCGCGGCCCAGCCCGAGGCGCTGGGAGCGGGCTGAGCCCGGCCCGGCCCGGCCCGGCCCAGCGCTGCGGCCCCGCGGGGGACGAGCAGCGCCCGAGCTGGGCCGGCGGGCAGGGCAGGACGCTCGGACAAGGCCGCCTCTCTCTCTGCAGGATGTCAATGGGTGGCTGATGCTTTTGCATCATTCATTTTAAATTTCAGTGGCTGTGCTTTAGATGGGCTCATGTAGAGGTCCGTGGTGAGATAGAACACAGGAGCTGAGCTCTCGCCCAGAACAGATAACCTCATGTCCTTTGAGAAAATGATATTACAGATGAGGGCTGAGGTCACTGGCAGGACAACATGGGAAAGCTTGCACTGTGGCCATATAAATTGTGCCTGATGTCGAGAGAGAAGGGTTTTGCTCTTTAGCCCTTAACTTTCATGAGCTACTTTATTTACATAATTATCCTTGTTGTTGCTGCTGGTTTTTCTTGCCTTTTCATATAAAAATACTCTCTCTGAAAATTCATCTTTGAAGATAAAAATATATAAATAGAAAGGCAGTTACAAAATATTCTGTGATGTTATTGAAGTCACCTTGTGGCTTTCTTTTTCACTGCATCCTCTTTTTTTTCCCCTGAAATAAAATTATTTGAACAGGATAACCTCTTGTAACTTTATTGAAAAAATGTGACCTGCTCACTCAGTTGCTTTTGCAGGACTCTCTTAGCTTGGGGACAGAGAAAAGGAAAAATGCATGTAAGGCTCTAGATTTAAGGTCAGCCATTCTGGCTGACGAATTTAACAGAATTATGTACAGCATTTTCCTCCCTATCCTCCTTCTGATGGAGTGATCCTGAGTAGAAGGAATAACCAGATTAGGGTTTCAACGTGACTATTTGCATAAATGAGCCAGTATGTGCAACTGGAACGAACAGCCTAGTGCTGGCAAAGCTCCAGAGACCCTAAATCAAATACCAGAGAGAGAGAGAAATACAGGGAGGGAAGGGAAAATACTGTATTCAAACACAAGATATTGGGACAAATATTGCACAGCTGAGTCGCTGCGGGATGTTTATGATAAAATAATCCTATTCAGTTCTCCTACCCTAATAATTGTGCACAAGTTGTGGTGAAACAAATTCTTGACTCAACTACTCTTTTTTCTTTTAAAGAAAAAGATGTTTTCTCTGTGCAGCACAAAGTTCCTCGGGTCTTTTGAAATAATAAGCATATTTTCCACATTAACGCATACAAAACATACCGTTGCGTAGCAAAGCCAAAGTCCAAGCAAGGCTTCTTACACATGATGTGTATTAGCAATAAAACTTGTGAGCTCTGTTGCTGTTTTTATGCGTGCATGTTCTGTGTGGCAGCCCATTTATGCATTTTCCACTGTGCTGGGACTTACATCACTGTCGTATTAGTCTAAGCAGAATAGAGCAGATTGTTTATTTTGGTTGAGCTCCGCTTCAGGCTGTAACATCAGATGTAGCTCCTAGAGTGACAAATTCCAATTGCAGTGTCACAGATTAAACAAGGGTACAGAGGAGCCCTGCAAGCAGTTTTGTTTCTCATGGGAGTGAAAGGATATGTGCTTGCTAAAGTTAGTAAATGTGATCCCACCACGACCAAAATAAAATAATCTGCTCTCGTAACTGTCCAATGTTTAAAAATTACATTGCCCAAAACCCCTTTGGTTGTACACTTTTCAGTTTGGGGTTGCAATATTCAGTTGAAGTTGCCTTTTATTAATGAACAGTGCAACTCTGCATTGCTTTTATGAAACATAGTAAATTTTAGCTTTGTTTGTTCTGCTGTACGGTAATATCTAATTCACAAAGTCACAGACACAAAACTCAGTTGTGGAACATCTGTTCCAGGCCCCTGCTGAAGCAGGATCACTTAGAGGAAGTTGTTCACACCATTTCCAGATGGTTTTGGAATATCTCCAAGGATGGAGACCCCACAACCTGTGGGCAACCTGTGTCAGGTCTTGGTCAAATTCACAGTATAATTGTTTCTCCTTATGTCCTTATGTAGAAGCTCTTGTGTTTCAGTTTGTGCCCTTTGTTTGTCTCTGGTTCTGTCACCAAACACCACAGAAAAAAGACTGTCTGTCTTCTTTACGCCTTTCCTTCGGAAGCCTTTATTTTGATGAGGTTCCACTGAGGCTTTTTCTTCCCCAGGCTGAAGAGCCCCAGCTCCCTCAGCCTTTCCTTATGTGGGAGATGCTCCTGTCCAGTAATCATTTTAATGGCTCTGTGCTGGAATCTCTCTTGTAGTTCCCTGCACCTCTTGTACTGGGGAGCACAGAACTGGACCCTGCATGCCAGGTATGTTTCATCAGTGCTGAGCAGAGCAGTACGATCAACACCCCTCCGAACTCAGCCCATGATACCATTAGCCGTTTCTGTGGCAAAAGCTTAGTGCTGACTCACATTCAAGTCAGTGTCCTTGAAGAAGCTGAAGCCTGCTTTCCTAAAGGCCAGGGTTGTAGTCTTGCATTTTGTTCTGCCTCCTTTCAGGATCCAGAATTCCACTGTCTCATGGGCACTGCAGCCAAGGCTGCCTTTAGCCCTCACATATCCAACAAGCTCCTAATTTTTAAAAGCATGAAAGCTAGAGCACCTTTTCTTGTGGCTTCTCTGTCACTTGGATCAGAAAGTTGCACATTTATGCATTTCACTTAGCAACTACATGTTGCACTAACACAGTTGGTTTCTAGGGTGATTAAGTATCACCTCTACTGTGGAGTATTAATATTACCATCAGAAAACATTTGGTACTTGCTTCCCAAAAGCAGGTACATTAGTTTTATTTCAGCTAGACTTTTTTGCAATATCCATGACAGGTAAGAATAGTGACATTTTAGAATATAAGATGCTTATACAAATAACTAAAGTGAATAATAACTAAAAAACAAGCAAATTGGATAAAATGGCTAGGAGTTCCTCAAACTTTTCAGGTGGCTACTTTGCCCATTTTGAAGACAAGTAATTTTGTAATAGGCTTCCTTTCATCTCATCTTTAAAATGTGCACTGTTGTTACCTGTAAGATCTGATTGAAGATTTTGACCTCCTTAAGATTGTTCCATTAACATGTGACATTTTTACTGCAATTTCCCAATTGTTCCATTTATGACCCATTATCTGAGAAACACCCTGAGAGAGAGCTGTGAGTACTTTGTTTACCAGAAAATTTTGATCTCCCACTGGTTTTACAGCTGACTACAGTTTTACTGTCCTCAGTGTGTAGTCAGTTCTGATTAATGCAGAACTAAGCAAGATTAAATTTAGGCCCCATCCTCTGAGTACAGATAAGAATTTTGACAAGGTTGCTGAAGCTCTTCACCTTTCAAAGTAAGTAAGAAATGTCTCCCATGGAATTTACAGCATGTGCAGGATGTTGAAGGTCATGTGAGCATGTGTGGCTTTTAAAGAGGTGCAGTTCCATTCCACGCCCACTCCTACCCCAAGCCAACATGACCATCCATTAGGTAAAGGAAAAGGTCTTATTTCATCATATGGCTACTCAAAAAGGAATACTAAAAGGTCAGAGTTTTCTTAGTAGTTACTTGAATGTAAAATTAAATATGAATAACTCTAAGAAATCCTTTGGCAATGTGCAATGTGCTGTGTTTATCATAAATTAAGCTATACCTGTTGCCCCTGTGTTCCTAGAAGTTGGAATTTTTACAATAAACTGGCCTTGTTTTGAAAATGATAGCTGAAGATAGAATTAGAGAGGTGTTGAAGGAGGAATTTGGAGAAAAGAGAGAAAAAACCCAAAGTATTAGGGTGTAAATGTCGAAGGAAAGTGAGTTGCTGCAGGGAGTACTTCATTTATTCAAATTATTATAGAACTAGCTGCTGAAACTGTTTTATCTGTCAATGGAAAATGCAGGAAAATATCTTTAAAAAGAAAATAGCTAGAAAGATCTGAAATAAACAACTAGCTAGCCATATGTTTAGATCTCTGGAATGTCTCTAAGGTATAATAGGTAGATGTACAGACAGAAAAAGAAGCAAAGGTTGAAACAGTGACTAGGGGCAAGCAAACAAATTTCTTCACACTTTTTTATATAAGTATTTAATTGTGAAGTTCATGATTATGTATTTTCAATTCTCCTCTCTGTTGCAAGTAGTCAATGTTAGGAATCACAATGCCTCAGCAGAGATCAGGGATATTTTTCTGTTGTCAGCTGACATGTCAAGGTGGTTTTTTTAGCTGTTATGTTCACAGGGTGCAGGACACAGATATTTCTACACTTCTGTCACTTCATGTTTTACTTTAAAAGGAATATGTGAAGCAGAATTGGAAGATATGTAAGCAGCTGACATGTCATATGCACTTGGAAATGTGTCCTGAATACTAACAGTGTTGCTTCTAATCCGATAAACCTCATCCCTTGTAACAAGGCTGTCTGTAGTGAGGCCAGTCCTCAAATAAAAATGTCCTTTGCCCAAGTGCACTGAAAGCCCGTGTAGGCACTATTTATAAAACCTGCACCACTCCAGCGCACAGCCGAGCACGTGTGGGGTGGTGACTCAGAGCGCCGGGGGCTGAGGGCTTCTGATGCCACCAGACAAGGAAGTGTCATTGACTCCTCACACTTTGCCAAAGCAGGCTGGGGTTCAAGGGCTGCTCTCTTCTACAGCTCATGTTCAGAAACAGAGGGAAAACCTAATGGATCACACATGGCTGAACAGATCACTGTCAGGGTAGCTAATGTTCCACAGAGTGGGAAACATAATTTGTACCGTATATAATGGGAAATGTGTGAGTCAGTTTTGATAGGAATTGGCCTGAACCTTCTTTGGGGGATCAACTATGCTCAGGATTTGGCAGTTTCTATAAGAACCTTTTCTTGAAACCATACAGTTGGATTGCTGACCGTTCCTAGTAGTTGTCATTTCAAGAGTTATATTTGTTTTGGTTGCTTCTTTTTCCTTCTCAGGCTGCACATTGCCTTCAGCTTGTGAAGTTTTCACACAGGAGAAGTGAGGCAGAGTCTGCTCCACTACCTGTGTAGCCAAAGATGTAACTGCTAGAAAGCCTGGTGCTAATAGTAGTATTGTGAACATCCTGAAAAATGATGCCATATTGCACTTACCAATTTAACTTGGTTGATGCATTTTTTTCTGAACTCATTCTGAGCTCTAAATGTGATCAGGCAAGGTACAGCACTGAGATTCAGTGGCCTTAACCAGTGCTCCAAACTCCTGAATAACTGATATGAAAAACAGGTTGATTATAGTATTTGGGGTGGAGGGAGAAAAATACCATTTTTACAGACAAAGAAGTTTTGGTAAAACTTTTCTCAGTTCTAGTTCAGAAATGAACTTTCTGTCACCCTCCACTTAAAAATGCAAAGATGTCCAATGAATGCTAAAGCAGAATGTTTTCAGCTAAAATTAAGCAGATGTACAGGTGCAAACATGTTTTCTGTATGCAGCTGCTGTGCAATTAAATTTTCTAGATGTGATTAAAACACCTGGTCTGCCCTTGTCAATATAAGATGTTATTTTTCACATTGAGTTATGTCCTTGTAGATATTCAAAGAAGTGTACGGCCAAATTGTGGTCAGATAAAGTAAATGACATTTTAGCAATTGGTTATAATTCAAATAGAATCAGATTGAGGAAAGAAATGACAAGTCTTAACTTTTCTGTCAGCCATTTTGGAACCCAGTGTTCTGTGTAGTTTTTCATTGCTGTGATGTAATTGTCCTTTTGCAGAAATGCAGTGCATTACTATTTCAACTGCAGAGAAGCAGCAACAAATTCCTACCAGATTCAGTCATTGTTTTTGTGCTAATCAAAACCTTTGCTGTGTCCATTCGTTTAGAAATTAGTGTGATGGTTGGGCCCAAGACAGTACCCTTTCTCTTGAAGAAAGCATAAATCCTATGTATGAACTACTTTCTAAGACATGAAATGGTACTGAGAGGAGGATTTATGATTTCAGACAAGTTTGTTCTCTTCCTGTCTTTACTTGTTAATATAATTTGCACAGCTGCATTTTCTATGTGCCCTCCAATTCTCATCAGTGAATTTCAAGGTTCTCTTCATTATTACCAGAAAACTTTCTGTCATTGTGAGACTAGAGTTTGATAGAGTTTGATATATATGGTAGAAAATAGATGAATTAGAATTATTTTAAAATTAAATATCAAACATCTGTTGACATTTCATTTCTCAGCATTGTTACATGTAAACTTGATAATAGTGTAATTGAATAATGTTTTACATGGGTCATGTACATGAGTTGTAACTTAGGATATGGAATTTAATATCCCATGGAATTTTTGCAGTTTATTCTGTGAATGGAGCCATATACCATGTGGCAGTTTTGATTATTTTGAAACAATAAAGCAGCGAGACTCTCCTAGTTTAAGAATAGCTTTTTTTTCTAAGCATCTTTTAGGGTTTCAAGGCAGAAAATCTGCATTTTTTGTGGTTCAGGTTTTTTTCCTTATTTTATCTAACATAATCTACAGAGTACGGTTTACCAGATGTACTTTTGCTCAGTTGCTAACATAAAAAAACCCTATTCCTTTTTCACCACATACAGTCTTAATCTCAGAGGTTATTTCTGCATGCCATCTGAAGTAAAACCCAAAATCTAATAAAATCATTTCTCTGTATTCTGATCGGTTTGAGGTTTTTTTCTGAAACAAAGTAGGTGAATTCCCTCTTTTAAATAGTACTGATTTTTTTAGGAACTTATGAATAAACTCCAAGTAAATATTAAAGGTAAAAACGATACTTTGGAATACAGCTTTCATATCTAATGTTTCAACTGATTAGAGAAAGTACAATAGTTAATTAAAAGTAGAGGATAGGGATTGGTGAATGATCTAATTTCCAATGTTCATTGGTAAATACAAAGGTGGGGTTGTCATTTTTTTCAGGTGTTGTTATGTAATTTGAAACAGAGAAAATGCAAGAGTTCCATAAGCTTTTGTGTGGGAAATGTTTGTTATTTTGGGATACATTTTGAGTTAAATGACGCTCTGTTTGTTTGTTTTGTCACTATGTTTTGCATAATAAAGTACCTCTGCTCACTGAACAAAAAAAGGAGCAGAAAGGGTTTTGTCACAGAGACCAAATGTATTCCTTGGACACATTGTAGTGGTGAACAGATTCTTAGGCTGAGCCAGGTCTTAGAACTCATGTGGAAATATATGGTCTTTGCCACAGGAATGGAAGAAATCCACAATTTGTAGTGAAAGATTTCTATATATTGTTTATGGTTTAATCAACCTGTGAATAAATATAGGTAGATTATGAAGTTAAGTAGTGATATTATTCATATTGGTTGCAGGGCATCTCCAGGTCATTATGTCACAGGTCAAACAAGTTTTATTTATTATTATGTCAAATTGTGGGTGTCCTTGTTTTCCATTCTATTTCCTTGTTCTTTTTATTCCTCCTTTGTTTTCCCTGAGAGCTATAGTATAACCCAGACCCCAGCCCGTATGCAGTTAAGTATGGTGTGTTCAGGGAGCTGTCAAAAGGAAGTTGAAGTCAGAAGATAACTTACTGTAGTGAATGCTTTTAATGTTTTTGAATGTATCTTCCTTTTTTTTTTTTTCCCTTAGGAATTCCTGGGGTATATATCAAATTTCTACCTATAACCTCCCAAGGTTCTCTTCCAAGGCCAGGTTACTTCTTCCAGCAGAGAGAGTGTGTAACAGGAGAGTCAGTATGAATCGTCTCTGTGGGAATGATCCATGTGTTCTGGGAAAGTTGTAGATAGATATGAGGAGTCAAAACTATTCATTAGTCCTGATAATTGTGGTTATTATGTCCCTTTTGAGAAAGTTGCAGAGTTTACTTGCTGCATCTTTTCCTTTAAGCAAATGGTCAGGGAGGACAAGGAGGGGGTAAGATCAAAAATCCATATGCCTTTTCCCTCACCTGGGGTCAGCCCACATAACTAGCTATGTGTGAGGTGGGAAGTAAGCTGCTTTATCAAACAAGGGAAAGCTGGACAACAGTGAAGTTTTAGTGAGATCCCTGAGATATGTGCCCTTTCAGGCACATTCATTTTCCAGTAAGAGTCTTCGTATAAGTTCTGTGACATTTATAGGAATAGTATATCATTATTTCATTTCCTGAAAACCTCTTCTGCTTGAAGAACAGAGGGAATGGCCACCACATTTTTTTTTTCCTACAATGCATCTTCTGTCATAAGTCAGTTCTTGTTAGCATCACAAAAAGCTTCCACATGATTTTCAGAGATGATATTATAAAGCAGTATTGTGAATTCCCTTTCTTCCATTCTTGCAATATTCAGCAAGTGTAGGAGAGGCATAAATCTTATGGGTCTATTTGTTACTGACTTTCACTGTACTCTCTGCACTGTTTGGGTATCAAGATGGTATTCCTATGGGAAATGCAAAGTTCTATTTAGGTTGATGTCAGTCTTCCTTAGAGATACACAGATTATTAGGTCAGGTAGGCTGAGGTTTTTTCCTGAGTACTCCTGTACAAAGAGCAGTACATTACCTGAGACCTCGTACACAGATACATTCCTTGAGTCCGGCCAGGCAGCCTCCAATTAGGCAGTATAAAACTAATGAAAATGGATGTGGAGATTAAATAGAAAACAGGCACCTAAAATTATTTGAGCTTCCAGAATCTTCTTTTGAATTGGGTTCAATAACTATACATCTTGAGAATTTTTATTGTCCCAATTACAAATTCAGAAATTACGCTTCCCAAACTTTATAATAATTTCTTGAGTTTACAACTTAATTTGGGTGAGGAGGGTATGATGTTGGTGGTGTTTGTTGGTTTTTTCCTAGTTAGAAAGCTGACTCCATTTACTCTTTTAAGTGCTGGAAGTTGGCATGTAGGGAAGAAGGAGGAGGAGAGAAATTAAATTTAAGCATAGAGTTGAGTGCATGTTGGGCATTTAAATTCTACAGTTGTGACACAGGGCTATAATAAAATCAGAAACAGAAATTCACAATAGGAATATGACATAAAGAAGCCACTTTCACTGCTAGTATAATTTTTTGGTGGATGTTGCAAACTATTTTCATCAGATTACTAAAGATAATTGACTGCTTGGAACACTTAAAATCTGCCAACTCAGAATGCCTTCTGTGAGACTTGCTAGCCCAAGGCTTGTTCTTTGCTTTGAGTGGGGGTGCTGATGTAGAAGGTGTTCTCAGATAACTGCAACTAGACATTTATGCTAAGGTATTTGCCTTGAGGAGGAAAGGATAAAATATTATCTGTATATTTTAAAGACAGTGAGGAGCTAAAAAATGGAATTTCTATAAAGAAATGTCTTGTTATAACAATAGCTTTAGGGTGGTTTTTTTAATAAGATAATAACCATATCTTTGGTTCAGACTGAAGACTCATTTAATGGCAAGCACCCTCAAGTTATTGTTTGGATCAACATATAAATTGAATATCTTAATTTGAAAAGAAAGATGAGAAAAAGCATAAAACATAATATTAAGGTGGTGAAAGATAATTCTCTAAGAACAAATGCACTTCTACCTTCTGTTCCCTCTTCCATCTTTCTTTCCTAACCCCTCTTTTCTGCTTCTCTACCTTCCTTTGTTTTTCAGTCTTTTTGTTAAAGAATACAGTCCTAAACTTCATGCACTAGGGTGTATTTTCAAAGCTAACTGGAAGAGAATAACTGAAATTTACACAGTGGAAACATGCTTTATCCAAAAATTCTATTCCCTCCTGGAGTCCCAGGGAATGAAAAGTATAATATGATAGCATCCTTTAAGATAATATCCAATATTCTTTTCCTCCTGTACCTTTTCCACGGATTTAAGCATCCCAAGAAGGCTCAAAAAGAGCTCATGTTTGTGTCTTCTCTTTTGTGTTAGAAACATTCTTCTGTATAATGTGCTTACAGAAGCATTGATTTTCACAGGCTATTTGAAAAGGTTTGATTCTGGGAACAGAAAATAAGAAAAAAAAATTTGGTAAGATGTAATAAGAAAACAGTCCCAAACTAAAGCTCTATCATAAATCTGTATTACAGGTCTTTTAGTTTTTAAACCTGAGTGTCCACATGCAGACTGCTGTTGCCTGTTGAAGACAACACACAGTAACCCCTGGAGTATGCCCAAGAACTGTTAGGAACTTTGCTATTTGGCAAGCCTAAAAACCATGTCAGGTCCCATTCTAACAATTTAACAGCATAGACAGTTGCATTCCTGTGGCATAAGAACATTTTTTGACAATATTTATTTTACTAGCATAGATGTTGAGAGTAAAACCAAAATAAGATTACTTAATAAGGTTTAAATTCTTGAAAGAAATCAACAGGACCTCACTAGGCCCAGTGGGACCAATCAAGAGAATAAAATGCCATTAGGCATTTTTGCTTTTTTCATTTGTTTATCCTTAATTACTGAAGGATTGTTTGGTGCTGAAAATGGTACAGGTGAAAATGGTTCTTCCTCTTATTGTGTTATCCCATCATTCTCCCAGCTTCACTGGTTACCTTGATGGGGTTTTTTTCCCTGAAAAACAAATCATACAGATTTCATACTGTGTGTCTCTAGTCAGAAAGTTATGAGTCTGTGAAAGGAAGGCTTCTTTGGCTGAGGAGTGTGTGACTGCTGTGGACTGTCAGAGATGAGCAGTTTTGCTTGTGCTGCTAAGGGCTGGGTGCTGCCTCAGAGGAGAGGAAAGTCTGCTGTGACCTGGCTTAATTCTAGGGAGGAGTGAAAGAAGCATTTGCCACCCTTTGGTGGCAAAAGCTCAGACTACAAGTGACACAGGTTTGGTAGGTACATTGCATATCAAGGTGTCAGTATGGAGGAATCAGTTCACAGTAAGCTGGAGCTCAGCAAGCTACAAAGGATAACCAGCAAGCAAACCAGGATTTAGGTTAGGGTAGTTTATGGACTGCTGCCTTTGTTCACATTTCTTGTCTTTTCCTTCAATTACCAAGGTCTTTTCCTTTTCTCTCCAGTGGAACATTAGTGAGGTTTTAAGAGCACAGATGGAGGAAAAGGAGAAAGTTCTACCCATCTCCTTTCAAAGCATGTCTGATTTGTTGGTTATTTGCTGTGCAGAGGAGCAATGTGAACTGAATCTGATAGATTACAGGATGCCTCTCCTGCAGCCTGATCACCTTCTACTCCTTGATATCATAAGATCCAGCCACTAGTGGCAAGGGTGGTTATTGTGTCTGAACTCAGAGCTCATACAAGGCGTGTCTGAGCAAACAGGCAGAGCAAACACATAGTACCAGGTACAAATTTGAATGTACAAGTGCATGTAACAAAGAATCCCACTGCCCCTGTTCTCAGGCAGCATATGCTGTTGCCTGCCAGAGAGACCAGAGATTTTACTGGCAATAATGTGTGTCATTTCCACACCCTGAAAAAAAACCTTAACAACAGAGTTAACAGGAACACTGCTGAAAGGAGTACATGCCATCATGTACACTAATTTTAAGCGTGCCTGTTTTCTCCTCTTATATTGTGGTTTAGTACAGTCAGGCTGTTTCTGGGTTCTAGCTTCTTGGCGCTGCTTTCCAGTAGAAATAAGAAACATGAAAGCACATTTTAGAGGAAAATATGTAAGAGGAGAAAATAGGTCAGATTTCACTTGCCAATGCTTCTTTAAGTTAACAGCTGTGGGTCAGAATACATTTTTATACAGAAGCGCAGCCAGAAAATTTAAACTTGCACAATGATGTCTCATGGTGTTCATAACTTTCATTTCATGACCTTTGATGCATTGTGTGACAAGTGATCAAAGACTAAAAAACAGGATATTTTTGTTGGTTTTATTGTTTTAAGGGATTTAACATGTTTATTTTGTGATAACACTATATTTCTATATACTGGATTTTTTTAATTACCACAGTCTATGTAAAGATGTATTTTCATCCCTTAGGAAAGGAAAAGTAAGGATGTGTTTTCTTTTGTTCCTAAAAGTCCAGGAAGGATGGATTCTTGACTGCGAAGTCATATCTGATATTACTTTCTTAGTACTTTTTCTTTTCTCAGGTAAGGTCCTTATACCCTTTTCAAATGCCTATCCCTGTCTAAATATTTGGGGCCTGAATTTTTACTCACAAGTTGCCTGAAATTGATAGTTCACTGTTTCTACTAATCCATAATAGCATATTGCTCATTAAAAAGCAGGATTTGCTGCTCTACTTTCCCCCAAACTGTATAAATTCTAAACCACAAATGACTGTGGCAATTTTTCTATACTTCCTATATTTATATTTTATAGAAATATTAGCATCATACTAATATATTTTAATAACATATTCAATCAGAGATTACGTGGAAGAATTTTCATGGTAAGAAAACCATGCCCTTAAAGCATCATAAACAGGAAATTCTTTCAATAGTTTTGAATAAGAGTGTGGAATTTGTGTGATAGACAGGAAAGCCAGAAGTGTCACCAGCTTTGTAGGAATTAGAAGACTATATTCTCCTATGTACAGTTCTATGAGGAAGCCACATGATGAATGAATAATTTGGCTTATTTAGGCATTGTAATTTTGTTCTGCTACAAGGGTAGAGCCAAAACAGATTGACTGCTGCTCAAGGATATTATTTCTGTTTAATTATTTTGATTGTTTATGAAGCAGGAGAGTGCCTGTAGTGTCTGTGTCATTAAAGTTTATATTTTTCCTTTTTTTTTTCCCTTACATATTTTTTTCAGTGATTCACCTTTTCTTGAATGGTGCTGACCTGAAACCTAAAACAGATCTGCTTTGGAATGACACGGAGATCCATTTAGAAATTAAATTATTTCAGTGCTTATATAGTAAGCTTTTTGAAGTACAGGAAGATTGCCAAAGTGGAAAAATGTGCTAGAAATACAGAAGTGTTTTATGATAAATATAGTACTCATAGGTGAGGTTAAAGACTCTGATATAGCTGTGTGCATTCATATTTATTTACTGCAGAGAAAGGAATTTCACATGGCTATTTTTGCTTTGCTGACTGTAATCCCATCAAGGCAGCCTTATAGACATCTGCTAAAGTTTTTTATTATTATTTGGTTAAGATTTTGAGGAGGTGACAAAAATCCAACTGTCACCAAGAAATTACCTGAAGGCAGTTTCACAGATTTGTCCAACATGATTTTCACATACTTCTATAGGCTTGGATGTATTCCTTGCCCCAAAGTCCTTCAGACTGTGTCTACACACATTTTCTAAAAAATAATGGCCTCGTATATGTGGTGTTTAACCTTTATTCAGTCTAGCTGTTTTCAAAACATTAAGAGTAAGAACCAAGCAAGAGAGAAATTGCCCCATGTATTTTTCAGTAGGCATTGCAAGATATATCAGCTGACCCACTGTTATGTCTACAAATAATTCCTTTTGCTAAGTAGCCCCTCACATCCATTGGACTCAATCTCTATACAATAATAATCATCATGAGATTTTTAGGATGTACTAGAACAATCAATTTCTCAGAATGCTTTTTATCTAAACAAGATCAAGTCTTTGTTACTTTCTTTAGCCAGTATCCTGTGGTGGTAGTCTGAGAATTACCTGCACCTTGCTGCTCTGGAGGGAAGGAGGAAAGGGCTCATGGACCAGAAATCACTTCCATCCCTGCTGTTGTTGAGCCACAGTTATCCAACAGTGCTAACACGAAGCAGAAAGATTTAGGGTCCCCTTTCTTTTTCATTTAAGTCAATGTACGTTGATAAAATTCTAACAAAAAGGAATCCAAGCACAGGAGCGAGTTACTTATTATGGAAATTTCCGGTGATGCATTGTAATGTTGGATTTTCAATTTTTAAAAGTGGTTACATTCCTAATTGGTGAACAAAAAGGACCAATTTATCCCTTGCTGTGAGAAACATTTTTCTTATATATTATTCTCATGAAGCCTCTAATTCAGCCAAACACATTATGTAAATGGAACCTATGAAACACTTTCTAAAATATATATCAGATTTACATTACTAGCCTGTTGTCTTAGATTGAGGAAGGGACCTTGTTACACTGTGGCAATTTTTTTTGCTTTCATAATACTCCTTTCTGAAATAAATTGTGTTTGGTACAAGTAAAGCTTCTATCAATAACTCTTGGGTGTATCCTAAATGAGTATTCACTAACTTCACCTGGGCATTGTGATCCTAATCTCTACATCTTCATCTTTACTGATCTCAGGAACAAGACTTTAATGCCCCTTTTAAACTAGAATTGCATTCTTTTGATACAAAATCTGCAAATGTTGGACTGCAGCAATTGTTCCATTGCCAAATGAATTTGAATCAATCTGCCTTACATACAGATTGAACTCCTCAAAGCCTTATGACACAGATAGCCTGGGCTGAAAAATTAGTGGGAAGTGTAAGAGCTGAGAAAGCTAAGCTTGTTTTTTCTGTACACATTGTTTGGAGTCTGATGGTGTTAAAAGATAGCATTTTTTAAGATAAAATAAAGATGCAGTTTATTTATTTAAGCTATATTTAAGATAAAGAAAGATGCAGTTTAAATATGTACAGGTACGGCTATGCCCCTTCTGGAGACTTTAGTTTTGATTTTAGACAGTTGTGATACATTAAGAAGCAAAATCAATTATCACAAAATAATTTACAGCAGAAACTGAGCATAGTAGTTCATTTGCATAAAGTGCTGTTAGTATTGATTTCATACAAGTTTAGGTGGAAATATTAATAACACTATTTTCATTTCTGGCCTGGCTTTAATATGCTCCACTTTCCATGGCTTTCTCTTATGCATCTCACCAAACACATGTGTTTTGTCTTTGAGGTGAAGGTCAGAGAGGTATGAATTTGGAACCCGAAAGCTTCCCATGAAGCTAGAAAAGATACTCAGACACTGAAGTAATAAAAAATAGCAATTAACCCTTAAAGTGAAACATCCATTAAAACTATAGGTAAATTTGATTATATCTGCAATTAAGAAGAAATATTAGGGGTTTTTCTAAAGTGTTTCTAGTTTTTCTGAAGGTTACATTTGACTGGTGACTATAGGGACTTTTGTAGTGTAGGGACATGGTAACTGCTCCTCTACTTCTCCATAATGTTTTAGGGACCATCCAGAGCTAAACTCATAGAGATCTGCTTCTCATTTTGCCTTACAGCTGTCTTTTAGAAATTGTTATTTGGTACATTCAGAACAGCAAGTGGGCAACTAATAAGGATTAGTAATGGGGAGGTTTTATTTAATTCAGTTTTAAGCTGCTTTATTCAAGAAAATCCTTAAAACACAGAGATTATATTTTTGGAGATACTAACACACTGCCATGAATTCTATAGTATGTACAATACTAAAACATATTTTCATGGAAGATTAATGCTCATATACAGTATGTGAAATTACTGATTACATTTTGTATTCCCACATTGAAGTCTTTGTGTTTTACTGTTTCAGGGGATTTTCAAAGCATCATCTCAGGTTTTAGAGAAAATGTAGCAGTTTTTCTAACCCTAATGATTTTATCACAGGTCTTGCTGTATTTCATTTTGTATTTCAATACTTGTCTCCTGGAGTACCATAAATGTGTGAGAATTCATACTTTTATTTTTTAAAATAATTATACTTCTTCCTAGTTACTAAAAAAAATTGAATTTTGGGTTGAATTTCTGCCTGTGTTCACTCACAAGCAAATTGAAGGAGTAAAGTAATTCAGCATTTGAATGGGAATCTCACTGTTGTGTTCAATTTAACACATCTCTCTTTATTTTTTGCAGTTTTGAGACTTGAGGTTGATAATAGCTCTGAAAGAGAAGTAATGTATGGCACACTGTACTTTGGAACAGACAATTAGGAGTTAGCAGAAGTTACCTTATATTAGAGCAAAACCATTCGATTTAATCAGCATGTTCCTGCAGTGAAGGCACATTTCATGTGTGTGCAATATGTTCCGTGTTACTCAATTTTTCTTTCACCTTCAGTGTGCTGGCCCTGGGCAGGCTTTTTGAAACCACTGACTCTCTGGCTCTCCTTGCTGTGACTATCACTGCAGAGTCTCTGAATGCAGGCCAACTTAGGAGTAAAAGTGTTTGTCCTCATTTATTTCAAGTGTTTCCTCTCTGCATCTCCACTAGCAGTATTCTCCCAGGCTGGTGATAGCCATATTTAGGCTCTGCATGTGTGATGGGTCTCTGCACTCCTGTAATGAAGGCTTAGCCCATACAGGCAATGGAGACAAACTGGTGATTCAGCTCACCCTACTGCAGGCACCTGGAGGCTGATCAGCTCCAGTGTCCACTAAGTGTATTGACAATAGCAGGAATTTCTCACTTATCATATGGAATTTCTCACTTACTCTATTTATGCCCAGCACTTAAGTTTAGATGTCTCGCTCCCAAATTGAATCCCACACCTCTCACCAGAAGCTGAATTACTTTATTCATTATTACTAAGAGAATGCCTTCGTTGAAGAGTTCAAATGGCTGCATAGAGAGGCTGAAGGCACGTGATGGTTTTCACAAAATCTTTAGCTTTCCTAGATGGTCACTTACCTATTTAATCCTACCTATCGCCATTTGATGTTTTACCATATATGATCTTTCCTCACCTCATACAAAGGATATCTGTTACTAAAGGCCTTTTCTTGGTTTAGTTTCAGTTTTCAGTTTTCAGTAAAGTTTCAACTTCCAGTAAAACTTTACTTCCATTTCCTCATATCTGATTCATGTGAGAAACCATCTCTTTTTAAAAGTGCTGCAATATGCCAGGGTAAATTCTGTTTTTTCGTATGTATTAATCCTGTGTACTGTGAATTAAAAATTATTACTAAATTAGAAGTTTGAAATTAAGCTTTCTATGGAGTTCTGTCCAGTCCTCGTTCATCACTCTCACTGCTTGGTCTTTAACAGGAGTCCTGTGCTTGTGTTCCAATGTGTGCATCGCCATGTCATTTGCCTGGACTGCTTCCATTTGTACTGTGTGACCATGCTGAATGACCGCCAGTTCATCCATGACCCAGAGCTTGGCTACTCCCTCTCCTGTGTAGGTATGTTTCTGGTGATTTTTTTTTATAATTTATTTCTTTAATGTAATTTTGATTTCAGAGTAAGATTAGTTTTTAACACTTGTTAGTTTTGTGTATATCAGTGGAATTATACTGCGTTCATAGGAGTTGTTCAATCTGTTGGAGAAAATATTTGAATATTGAAGTGGATTTTGCTAAGCATGTGAACTAAAGAATTAACTGGATTTTAAAGGGCCTTTCTTTTAAAATCAAATGTTTACTTTCTTCACATTAGTATTTTATAATCATGAAGTGCAAGCAGATGACAGCATTACACTCTGGTTAAAAAAAACTAAATGCCTTGACCTCCACATTTTCAATTTCAAATTAAGTAAATTATTATCTTTCTTGGTCTGTCTTCAAGCACTAATGAAAAAGGACTGCAACAGGAATTCTAAATAATCTCCCTTTTTGGTGAAGTTACTGCTGCTAATTATCACCTCTTTGAATGAAATGTAGTTATGTGTTTTACTTGACTAGGAAACAAGGTTTGACTTAACTAAACAAACAGTTAAATAGAACATAGAAGATTTGTTTTGAGTATTGATTCAATTACACTGGCATATGGACTGCAAAATTTTCAAAAATTATGCTATGAAGAAATATATTCTATACATAGCCCTTTTTTGGTGCTAAATTAGAATGGGAGCATATATGTTTGTCTCAAGTGCTGTATCATCGTATGAGAATAATTTTACAGCATATTAGAAGCTGCATAGAAGATGGATTTGCCTGGTTATCTGAATGGCTGATAAATAAGTTTCAAACCCCACTAGATGGGAGAAAAATTGACAAAAGTTCTTAGTAGAGTGGCATCTATTTAATCTGAGAACATGCCTTGAGGATATTGAAAGTACAGTAGTAAGAGATATTTGAAATTATTTATTTTTAATTGCTTCAAGAAGAATCAACCAATATTTCTTCACTTTCACTAGAATTGCTGTTTGTGTGCTGTCTTGCCAGGTCTTATTTTACTTCCCTCTAAACAGCTACTAAATTTACACACTGATGTCATCCTACAAAAAATAATTTTTAATGTTTTTTAGGAAAACTTGTCATGAGAAACTGAACAGGAACTTTATACCCGGTGTTCTTTCCTTGACCTTTACATTGGCATCGTACTATGTGGTCAGTCTGTACTCTCAGACTCCTTTCTTGCTTCTCCAGAAGTTAATCCACTTGCTGCTCCCATGCAAATTAATAAGCTGCTTGAGTAGAATCCTTCCTTTTTTCCCCTCTTTTATTGATTTTCTTCCATTTTCTTCTGTTAGCTCCTCAGGTTAATCAGTTATGCCAGTGGTGCAGCTCATCTTTCTCCTCGCTTGTGGGCCTCCTTGCTGCTGTGGCTGGTGTCAGAGAGCTTCCTCCAGTTCAGGCTGATATGTCAAACTAATGACCCTTCTGCCTCTTCTGTCTGTAAACCCATTGCTGCACTTGTATTGGGATTTTTCCATATATTTTTAACTCCAGTTCAGTTCAGAAGTTCTTTTTTCTCAGAGAGGAGACTAAGAAGTTTTCAGAAGTGTTTACTCCTGCCTGGCAGTTGCCAGGCAGTCTTTTTCTCTTTTCTGTTTACTGAAGTTGAACATTATGGGAATTGAACAGTGGAAACAGTAGGGATGAGGAGAATACACAAGAAGATGGTGCTGGGATGCTCAGGGTTGCAGTTTCAGTCTTGGAGTGGTGAGGAAGGCATGGGTTTGGCTTAAGAAAGGGATGCTGTAGAGGATGTACAAGGGATGGTGTTCTTCTGCTGTTCAAGTGAGATAGAGTTCAGCTGAGGGAATGTGAAAGAAGCTACTGCTGCCAGTCTAGCCTCAGCTGTGTTGTACTCTAAGTGTTATAATAGCTAAATATGGCAAGACTAGAATATTGCTAATCTCAAAGTTTTAGAACTCCCCATATTGGAAAGTTGTTTTTCTCTACCTTAAAGCAGTTCTAGTAGCAGCAGTAGTAATACAATTGCAGTATTTTTTCTTTCTCTCATTGATTGCTACCTCCGTCAGTTGTCTTTGTTATGTTAGCAGTTCTGCATAAAAAAAAATGCACTTGGAAGTATTCTCTTTCGAGGTGCTTTGCAGAATGAAGAATCTAAGGAGAGCTGTTGTAAATTCACAGTTCATTTCTGCAGCTATCTGAACCTAACTTTCTGATATATAGGTCATTTGGTTGTCTCTAGTATTAAGTTATACTTGAGTTAGGAACTAATGATTATTTTTTGTTCTTTGAGAAAGTCATAGGACTGAGTTTCATCATACCTGTGAGAAGGAGGCATGACTACATTGCCAACCTCTTCCTATGCTCAGACCCAAGGGGTTTTAACCTTCTTCATAGCTATGGATGCAGCAGCTCTCATCAATGAATTCAGTTAAGAAACTTTCACAACAGTGTCATGTGATTTTCTTTTCCATATATCATGGTACTTCTACTGAATAGCATAAGATGGCATTTTTACAATCTACAGTTTACAATCTTCATTTTGCAACTGCGATTTGTAGTTTATATTTACATGTGGGTATGATAAAGCACTACTTGACACAGCTTTTTCTAATTACATCAATGAAGCCTCAAATGAATTCTCCTTGACAGGAATGAACACCATGGGACATGCCAAGAAAAGACCTTTCTTATTCTGGCAATGTGGGTTTAATACATGTTATATCTAATAGAGAATGACTCAAAGTAAAAAAAAAATATTAGATCTGAGCTTTATTGAAAAGATAGAGGTTTGTTTGAGCCTTCTTCTACAAGGCATACAAAACAAAGTCATATTCACTCTGATGACATTTATGTTATGGTAGCTGACCAGGCTGCACAGACAGCTCAAAGGAGTCTGCATTAAAACATGTATTTTTAAACACCACAGACTAATGCTGCAATATTGTTTGTGATGTCTTGAAGTTTGAGGTTTGGACTTTTTAAAAGTTATTTGATCATTTTCATGTAAGAGTAGATTTACTTAAAAATTGGCACATTTCTTCAAGGCATATGTGCACACATTGCCCTCAAATTCTACAGGAGGCTTTGATTTTGTAATTAAGCATAGTTAAATAGTTGGCACTTCCAATTAGTTCTGTTCATTCTAGTGTTTTTCAAAAATAGAGATAACATAATGAACATAGCCTGCAGTTTCCATTAACATTTGACTCAGTGTTCCCGATTTTTATCAAGGGAATGTACCAACATAGCAAGTTTTTTATATCTTTTATTGGATCAACCTAGAGGTGAAAGCACCATACACACAACAGAATAAAAATAAACAGCAGCTGCTACAGCAAAGGGTCACTGTGACAGACGAGATCAATGTTATCATCACAAGTGTATGATAACTTGAGTTGGAAAGGATCTAGGGATTTCAGATAAACAGGGCTTCTCAAGTAGGTTTAATTTCTTGCTTCCCGGCACACATGTGCCAGAGGATGCATTTTTTCAATGCATTCAGGTATTTTGTGTGGCGGTATCCTTCCTTTGCTTTGATTTCTGTTATGAGGCCTAATTAAGCAGGAGATAAGAAGGTTTCAAAAGAAAGCTATCATCTGAGCTGATGAGCTATGATATATCACCTCAATAGTGCCATAGCTTCACTTTATTCCAAAACAAAATGTGTCATTGCTGTGATTTTTGGAAGAACAACATTAATTCCTTAGTGTTCAGCTACTAATCAAGTGCCAGGCAGCAGTACTCCAGCTGAGAGCAGCCAGCGTTGAGGACCAGGGCTCTGAGCGCAGCATCAGTGCATTGATAGGATTAGCTGTTCACAAGAGCATGGCAGCAGCCCCATGACTCAAACCCACTGCATCAGCTCAGAGGAAGCTCTTTCAGATAGGAGCTGGCCAAATTCCATTGGTCATTAAAATTAAAAAAGTAAATGTTACAGATTATACTCTCTGCCCTTGTTAAAGAGCAACAAAAATCTATCCCATCGCTCTGTGTGATGTCTTGTATTAATGAGGCTTCATGCATAGAAATTTCCATGAGTGGTGACCTCCAAGTATCTTTGAAATAATTAATAAGGTTCTTAGAGGGATGGATTTGCATATGCATGAAAGATCATTTATGGTTATTTAGTTACTGTGCAGGGCAAAGAATCTTATAGCATTACCTCAAAGAAGGAATTGTATACATATATACAATGTATTTCCTCTTTTAAACACATTCTTTTCCTGTGAAAACAGTTGCACTTTTCAAATAGCATTAGAGCATTATGAATCTTGGTCCCCAATGTAAAATACACTTCCACAGTTTTTTGGTAATAGAAAAGCTGGTGATACCAAGGAAAGGCAAGGTTTTATGCTGCTGTAGGCACTTTGCAAAAATATCTTTGCATCAGTTTATTTCTTATGAGTAATCATATGCATGATGTATTTTAAAGGAATCCAGATAAAAGATGCAGTTCTCCTGATGACTGTAAAACACTATTTTATCTGGAAGTAATCTGATTTTACCACAGATATATAAATAAATAAGGAGAATTACCCCAATTTGTGTATGGAACTGCTAATAAAAAGGACTAAAGCTTTAAAGTGTAATAAATTGCCTCAAGAACCACGTTCCACTGAAGGAAAGCGTCTAGGGCTAGATTAAATTTTTTATCCATGTTATATGCTGTTTGTATAATAACAGTATGTCAATGCAGTCATGAATCTCTGAATCATCTTTCAAAATCCTAGTACCCTTGTAGAAAAGGGGAGAATGAACAGCTTAAGCAAAGCTTGCAAGTAGAAGGGAGGAGGAAAACTGTGATTTGACCACACACAAATAGTGTGTTTGAATCTTTTCTGTTATGGACAAAAGCTCCAACAAATTTCAGAAGGTGCCTGTATGGAAGGGGGTTTAAAGTGAAGGTCAGTCTTCTAGGAACAGAACTTTCTCAGGAATGTAACGTAGAAGCATGCATAGTTTGGTAGGGCCTAAAGTGAGCCAGTTGGTACAAGAAATAAGTTTCCTGGTGTGAAGCCTCAATATTTCAACAGTGTCTGAAGTCTGTGTTCTCCAGTAATGTTGCTTAAATGTATTTGATATATTTAGGAAATCACAAAATCTGGGAAATGGGAGTGATTATTAGAGGAATAAAATAAAAGAGATTAAAACACACACATTTGCAGATTTAGGAATAAATGCAAAGTGCTCTTCAAGTTTAATATTTAGGAGCTGTTAAATTCTTGGCAGCAGCAAACTTTTTGTAATTTCTTGTTGGTATGAAATATCTGAGCATACAGAAGTAGACTTTGACAGAGAAGAGAGCAAAAAACATATAGATAAATGAGATTTTTACTCTCAAGGATTAGTTTAATTTGCAGAAGTTTCCTGAAGTAGCTTCCTGAAAAATTTTTTATGGTCTTCTGCATTCTCCTCTCACTGTGGTCATAAAACAAACATGAACTAACAGTGTATCAAGTGCTTTTTCATGCTCCTTTACTAGCACAAGCTCATGAGACTAGCTCAAAGGACATAGTTGGAAGTCACAGCAGCTCTTTCATTTCCATTTTCAGTGTTGACTGAAGTTCAAGCAGTGACATCTGAGGTTTGTTCCCTCAAGTCTTTGTGCTGTTTCTGTGGCTACAGATTGCCAACTTCTTATCTAAACAGCTTTCAAATCTACAAAACAAGCAGAGCTTGATCCCATAGTATATTTGAAGCGGGCATTGGATTCTTCTCTGGGAACAACTACAGTGAAATCATACAATGTGATACTTAGAGAAATCTGAGTGGCCATAATTAAATTCTGCATGAGATGTCTTACTCATAGGTGTTTTTCTCCCTATCTCTCACTAGTCCTTCTATTGCAATATATTTCATTTATAAATTGCATAGAGATCACAGTGCACATAGGCTTAATCTGGTTAGCAATAATGAAGGACAAGAGATAATGAAAAAATCTTGCATGGAAATTAATTGACTTTAAAAGGAACTAGAAATGAACTTTCAAAGCACACTTCTTGTCCTATGAAATGAGCTGGTCTGTGTCAACATAAAACAAACATACTGGAGCAGTGGCAGTAGTGTTTGCTGAGGGGTCTATCTGTCTTTCACCATTTCTATGTCCAGCTGAAACAGAGGTGAATTTCTGTCTCAGCTGGAGTCAGTGAAAGCTGTGACTTTGAAATTGAAAGATATTTGCTCTGACTGAAAGCACTTTGGCCTCTACTTGTTTACTTTACAATGATTAGTTGATGTGGGTATTTGGTTGACAAGTCACTTTTAAGTTGCCATCTGATTGAGAAAAATCATCACATACATGAACAGTAAAATCAAGTCATACAGTTTTATTAGTGACTAACTTTTCACTGAACTTCTTGGATAGGTTTTTAATTCAAGCTATTTTCTAATTCATCTTACGTAGGTGCTGTTATAGCAAGTACAATGATTTTTACTGTACCTCCTTAATGCCTATTTTCTCCAGAAAAATATATTTTTTTAGAAAGAAGGATCAGCTTCAGAAAACGGAACTTTTGTGTTCATTCATGGCTGCAGATGCATTTTCAACCAGGACTACACTGCGTTGTCCATGGGTAGTACTGAATGGCCTTGCTCGGTGCTCCTGTTCTAGTCCATAGGCAGTTAACGTTCATGAGGAGGTCTGGGTGAAGGATGGGAACAGTTGAGATTAATAGAAGGAAGAAATAATAATTTAGGGAATAGTGGAAAGAAGAGTCATGAAGGGAAGGAACTGAGAGACCAAAGAGGCTGGGAATAAAGGAGAATTGTTAGCGACTATTCAAGGCATGAAATAGGAAAGATCTAAAGGGCAAGGGCAGGTAAAATGAGTAAATAATGCCTCCTCATAAAGTTGGGAATTTAGCTTTCCATGGCAGTAGTTCATTAGTTTATATGTGGACTGTTCTTGCACAAACTGGAAACACATGTTTGTTCTAAAAATGTCCAAGAGCTTGAAGAAGATGTTGATTTTTACAGCTGGAATTCGTTTGAGGTCTTTATCTTACACTCATGCAGCATGAGGGGAAGCTGACCTTTCATGTTTGGATAATTAGAGATTTCCTAATGGATCAGTTTCTATCCAAGCAGAGGCTTTCTTTCAGTATAACGCCATCCCTGAGGTGGGCTGTGCAAGCAGCAGCCTTTATAAGAAATCATTGCTGTCTGCTAACTTATATACTCCATAAATAACCTGCTGGGACCAACTGTGGCACATGCAGCATGTGTTTAGTCTCTGAAGCCTAGTGATTAATATTCCCTGAGTCACTTTCTGAGCCTTGGTCTCCCACATGGCAGCATGTAGAGCTGCTGCCATATCACAGAACCAGCTAAGGACATTCCCCTTCAACAAGGAGTTGGCTTTAATTAAATTTATCTGTCTGGGAAGTGAAAATCTAATTTTCTTTTTGACATTTTCTATATTACTACTTAGACAAAATTATGAAAATAATTAATCCCTGTGAAGCAGACATCAGCATTATAAGAAATACAAAAATATTGCATATAAATAATACTACTAATCACCAATATGTTATAATTTATTGATGCAAGGTCTTATTAAAACTCTTAAATCAGATTTGTTCTTCATATAACAGATGTGTTAAATGATTGGACAAGGTAGGTGCAAGTGAGGGTTATAAAAAGTAACATGGTTCAAACTGCTTCTCAATAAATTCTATCTCCCCAGAAATGTATTTCAAGGCAACAAATAAATGGGGGAAAGGAGATAAGGTGTGTAATTTAGGAAAGAGGTTTTGATTGTATATCTGGATCAAATAGAGTCCAATATAATGCTGAATTAAATTGTTGATGGATGAAAGGTCTCTATACAATAACAGTATTCTCATTTTGGCCCATGGGGAATCCTTTTTTGTATAAAAAAAGCCATTATGTCACCTAGTGTCATTTCGTAGCCTTGTTTCCTTCCCTTCTTATAAGCATGGAAATTATTAACTATAATTATCTGTTGCTTATTGAAACTTGCCACCATATGATAACAGGGTAGTCATATTTGGAAATAATTCTAGATTCTTTAAAATAGAAAATATTTGTGCTTAATCAGATGGTGAGTTTTAATATGCTCTTACAAATGAATTATTAGGATGCTTGCAGTTAGCTTTTTTGCTTTGATGCCTGATAAATTTGGGCTAATTAGAAATTTTTGTGTTTCGTTTTCCCATTTTAAAACCAATGTAGCCTCAGTAGTAGTTTCAATGTAGTTTCAGTGAAACTAATAGGACAATAGGATTTGCCAGAACAATTTAATATCCCTATATTTACTGCATTTTTTAAAACATAAACATATAAATATCTGTAAGGAAACTAACACTGGAGTTTGCAGAGTATAGTGGTTCTGTTGAGCACAGTTGGATAGAATCAGGGACACCTTCTAAGAAAGGACTTTCCTAGTACACCATTCAGTCTGATTCATAGCCAAGGCAGGAATAAAGGACATGAGATAACAGTTTGTTGGGAATGACAATGAAATGTATATTTTACTTATACATTGTTTAAATAAGGGTGAATGAAGTTCTTATAAGACTTTCCCATTTCTGAAACACCTGTGGAAGTAAAACTTGACAGACCCTTGTTAGTCATGTCCTTCACTAACGATTTAAGTTTGAATATTCACACTTTTCCTGTTGATACCTTTGTGTACCTTGTTCACTGCAAATGCTCATGGATAGATTTCAACAGTAAGTAATAAGCTGTAATACAACAACATTCATAAGATTACATAATGTGTGGAATGTTAAGCCTTAAGTGCCTTGGGCAGGCCTAGACTGAAGATGCATCTTAAAATCTATTTATTTGTAACAGAGATCAGAATGTTAGGAAACAGTCATATCTGAAACTGAGACCATCTATCAGCATCCTAGTGGGTGACTGCGAGCACACTATCTGCCTGTCAGTCAGTACCTGTTTTCTTCTCTTCTCTGTTACCCTTTGCCCTAGATGTCTCTTTTTAAACCTCATAAAAAATGAGGTACTGCTATAAAAGCAATGACCTGGCAAAGTGTGCAGCTCTTGCCACTTGGTGCACACCTCAGCTACTCCACCTTCAGCTTTGTGGCTAACACTGCATGAGATACCAGTGCTTCAAGAATGCTTTTACTGTTAGGCTTTTACAGAAATAATCAAAATATCCATGACAGAATTTTACTGTATTAATACCAAACTGGAAAGCTGAAGAAGTTCTCACCCCCATTTAAGATATTTGGTTCTGACTGTGAATTCATATATATATGTGTAAAACATATAAATGTAAAACATACGTGTATAGCTATGTGTAAAATGTAAATCGCTTAGCTGAAGGTGTCAAAAACCAGACAAATGACACAACAACTGGGAAATACAGTGACAAAAATGTGCCCATTAAAATTCTCCTGCTTAGATGTTCTGATTTCTTCCTCTATTTGTTCTTTTACTTTATTTTTCCCTAAGAATACGCCTCTCTTGATTCTATATTATTTCTTTTCATGATTTATTTATTTATTTATTGGTTTCTGGGAAGTAACATGTATTTTCTATTCTGTCCTTCACTGCCATTCCCTTTGTTGTCTGGCCATCTCTGTTGCCTTATTTACTGATCCCTAAATATTGCTGGCACGTCCTATGATTATTTTCCACATTTTTCTCTTGCTCTTCATTTCTCCTTTTGTCTTTCTTTTCTCTCCCTCACCTTGTCATGCCTTTCCATCTCCTGCCCTCTTTTGTTCTGATTGAGATTCCAGTCACTCTTGATCTCTTCTGTAAGGACCACAAAGCAGTGAGGCCTCTGAGCAGATGAAAGCATAAGGAAAACTGACTCTGAAGGTGGAGTAATGAAAAGGGGGTCGGTTCTGAGGGTCAGTTTTTCGTCTGTGATCACTAGAAAAAGGGCGTTTGGTATTGTCCCTCGGCTACAGAGGAGAACCAGCTAGGTCTTATTCCCTGACCTTTTTCTTTCCCACCTGGTGATCAGGAATATTCACATTGACGTGTTGAATGCCTGGTGCTGTGGCTTGTGTGTCCCCTGGAGAGAGGCAATGGGAGCAGTTAAAAGTGAAGGCTGGTGTGCTCTGATAACCTGGCCCAAGACACTGCTTGGGCAAGAGAACCTTGTGTCAAATGGAGGGCAGGGCTCAAAGGCTTGGTTATTAAAACCATGTTCCCTTTATTATCATTACCAGGTAGAAAACAGCTAGTAAGGACTTGGGGCATTTTTTCCTCTTTTTTTCTCTGTATCCTTGCAAGCACATAAGCACTCATAGGCACAGCCTTCAACAGAATTTCTGGCCAGCTAAAACATGAACTAAACTACTAAAAAGTTCTTTTGTTTGTTTTCTTCAGTGTTTGGAAAATGAAAGAGTGCAATGCCAGGTACAAAGGAAGCTCAGCTTGTCAGTTAAATGGGCTGCCTGGCGAAGCCAGATTTTGCTTTTCATGATCCTTGTCCTCAAGTAATATCCACTGATGATATCACTGCTGGAGGAAGGTTGGAAATTATGGAGGCGTTTTGGGTAATAACTCCTAGCAGGGAGACAGTATTTACCAGGAGTCTGCGATGAGACTCAGGTAAATAATAAGCATTTTAGAAAAACAACCTAATTATGTATTTAATCACTTGGAGCTGTTCCATTCACTTGGGAAAATAATGTGCATTTTGTAAATCTGCCTAATTATTTATCTGAGAAGGAAGTTATTCTAGCCTTTAGGGTGTGGAGTGTGATTTTTTTATTTTTTTGATTTTTTTGTGCAGATCTGATATGCTTGAGAATGTATTTTTAAAAAAATTGACACCCCACCATCTCAAAATAACAAACCAAGACAATGCAAAAATGTTTTTAATGCAGTGGGGTGAGGTTTTTTTAATTTTTGTACCCAGTGCTCTGGTATTTCTGCAAAGGCATCAAACTTTATTCTGCTTTAAAACAGCCATCTTCTTAGCATTCTCAATAGCAAGATGAGCAGTAAAGTGCAAGCAGCCATATTTCTATGTGGCATACTGTCTGAATAGGGAGTTTTGAGACCACTAATCAATCAAGCTAAATCTAGTCAGCAGTTATTAAAAGCTAGAGCACATTTCAGGTCTGAAATTCCATAGCATCTTTGCAGTGGACGTGATGGTTTTCTCTTATGATGGTATGAATAATGAATTGCATACTTTGGCCATAACTAGTTACTAGCAAGAGAACTGAATGTCTAATATATGTCAGAATTAAAATAAGTAATTTTGTTCAGTGTGCCTGCCAGTCCACAGGGAATTATTATTCTACTAGGATACATTCTTCCCACTCTCAATTTGTGCCTTTAACTCTGGGTTTTTCCTTAATCAAGAATTTATAGACCAGTTTCCATAGACTATCATTAACAGTGTCCCAAATTTACTTGGTGTGACTCTGTATTTGCTGTGCATTTTTAAGTGCTATGAAAGTCCACTTGAGAAAGTAGTTTTTATTTTTCTAAAATTTTAGAAATCATTTTTGGCAGAGACTACATCAAGGCAGAAGTATTTACAAATCATATATTTACCCTATTTAATGATAAGTAGAATTTTCATAGTAAAAAATATAGTCAAGAGGAATTATCTGAAGAATCAATTTCTTAACGTTGCATTTTCTTACAAAGTAAATACAGTGTCCTGCTAAATATGCAAAACCCTATCTGCATTTAGAATATTTTCATTATCAAAACAAATGTAAAATATTGTTCAGTAAAAAAAACATAGTGTATTGATTTGGAAGACTAGTCATGGCCTCTGTATCTCCTCCTGACTTCATCAGGATTTATGGGGATGTTAAATGAAACCCTTTTCCCATCACAGAAAAATCAAAAGCTCAGGACAAAACAGTCACATTATACCTATAATTGAGCACTTCCTCTAAAGGGCCAGAGCTCTTCTCCTGAGTTTGATGTCATCCACAATAAATAAGAGCAAGAAATTCTAAAAGAGAGTTCTTAACATCATTCTGTACCCATTTATGTGTTTCATTCCAGGGTAACTTCCAACTCACACATCTTTTAGTAATTTCTCTTATTGCAGGTAACCTGCGGCTCACTCCTTTGTTTCCTTCCTGTCATAAAATTCTGGCATTTCTGCTGATTATATTAGGCACCAATGAAAGGAATATTGCTCTTTTGCACAGGAACATGCATAATTAGCCCATGCTTAACCTGGTTGGATCATATTGAAATGGTTATGTTTATGCATGGACCTGAATACTTTTCTGGATAAAGAAATTTTAATATATCAATCTCATTGCTGGATAGCATCAGTGTCATAAAGATGGACTGATTCAGTGAACTGGTTTATTATTTCTAAGGAAACCAATTTTCCCTGTATTTTTGCAGCATATATGGAAATACGTCCTAACCTGAAAAACACTTTATTTCAAAACACATTGTATGCAAAAGTAATTTCAATCCCTCATGCATTGTATGACTATCCAAATGCACAGAAAGCATAATAGTTAATTTTATGTACTGGATGAAACTCATGAAAGTGTTTTCCCTCTTTGGTTAAACTGCTTTTATACTAAGTTAAGCAGCACTCTATAATAGATTTGACATATAAAACCCTTTCAACAAAACAACCTCCAGATCACATATTATTCTAATTTTGTTTGCAAAATAGTAGGCATTTAGAGCATTTGTGGAACTAAAAAATATGTAACACAGTGGATTGATGTTTCACTCTTTGATTACAGACTGAAGCAGTGCAACATTGGGATTTAGTGCAGATAGCAAGGTCCAACCTTGGAGCAAATGTAAGATGGTTTAACCCGTGCTTTTGTTTTAGCCTTACTGGAGCCTGGACATTAACTAAAATTTGGTAAGAGAAAAGTATTCCTTTAGGATGGGATACCTATGTGCTGGGTTTGTTCTCTAGATGCCAAATGAGTTGTGTAAGTGATGTCATTCAACAGACAGACTATTACAATGAAATCCTGGGTAGCCTCTGCTCCTGTTGCACTGGGAGAGTTTCCTAACTTTAGTGTGATCCTCATGTGGCTGCTATGGGCGTGTTAAGGTCACTTTCTGTATCTCTCACAAAGCAGCCAAAAGGAGTTGATAAGCAGTTTGTACAGATTGAGAGGAAAGTAGGATAATTGGAGTGAAATTATATGGAATAGAAAAAGATTTATAATTACAGTTTTGGTATTCCAGAAATCAGGACTGGTGTGTGACCAAGATTTTTCTCAAAGCTGATTACTGCTTTGCATGGTAATTAAAAGTACCATGTAATTCTTATCTCATAGGTTAAATATTTGAAAGCAACATTGAGTTGCAACCGAGAGAGTACTACTTGTTTGTACTAGAAATCTCTATAGTCCTTTTAGAACAATGTTCTAAAGTATGTCATTATCCTACAATTACCTGAGTTACATATTTTTAAAACGGCAGGGTTATGATGGATGAAACTAACGTGAGTTTGGGGTAGATTTCGGTTTTTGAAAATAAAAACTAAAATACTCATGGTTTAAAATCCTTCTTCCCCAGGGTTTTAAAAGGTAGTCATTTGAATCTTGAAGTTGATGGGGAAAACTCTTTGGTTTTAATTGAAACACGGAAATTCTGTACAATCAATTCCTCCCAGTAACACGACTCTCCCAAATTCAAAATGTTGGGGATTGTATGTAGGAAACTTCCTGGCCATTTCAATAGAGATCAGAAAACAAAGGATACGTCTTAGATAAATCTCTTACCTTAACTACTACTGGAAAATGTGGATTTATGCCAACAATAAAGACAAAATGAGATTAAATTCTAGTCCTCAGAATTCAAAAGCACAAAAGAGTCTTATTATGAATGACAATTCAGTATCTTGGAGAGGTTTTAAATATAAAATGTACTCTAGACCATATGTTGTGATATATCCAAGGAACCTGAAAATATGGTCCTCTGTCTTTTCTAGTATCTCACAGTTCTGGTATGATGACATTCTTTTTTAATTCACTCTCTGCTCTATTTTGAGAGGCCGTTTTCCATCTGAAATTAAGGCATAGTACTAACAATATGACACATACAGTATGGTATTGTTTGCAGCCAGAAAATGGTTGCTAATGCACCAGAAAAATTTGGAAGAGATAGCACTGAAATCTTGGCTTGCTTCAGCCTCCCACTTACAAACTGCTGATCTGGCAGCATGTAGACATAGACTTACACCCAGAAGTTTGGCAAATCTAAGCAAAATGTGATGCAATGATTTGTACCTGCAAAGAGTAGTCCTGACTTAACTTGCTTTGAGTACTTATAAAAGTAACTAAAATTACTCTAGATATACATTTCTGATCCTTGTCTATCATGTTTGATATGTGTGCAGATATCTGTATTTTGCTTTCGCTTAATGTCATCATAACTTCATCATGATAAAAAAATTATATTGGGAAGATAATGCAATTCAAATGCATAGGTACATCTTTATTTAGATTTGCCTTGTTTTTTAAAATATTTTTCATTAAGGGACATTTATCATTTAGCTTTATCAGGTAAATTTAGCTATATTGACTAAATATTTCTCTGACCTTTTTTTTCAATATAAATCAGTGCACTTTTCTGAATTTTTCAGTCTGCTAGTGAATGGCTTTACATGGCAGTTCAAATCTAGTCAACGTACTGATATTGAAAATATATATATATTTATATAAAATAAAATTATCACAGCTGAAAGTAAAGTATTATTACAATCAAATTGATTGCTTTTTAAGGGTGAATTATTACCACAGTTATTCATGTTTAAACACATATTATTGAAAGACAGTTCTCTTAAGCGCATATTGTATATTCTTAAATTCTGTCACACAGGGCTTTCCCCTTATTTTAGAAGTCCCCTATTTCTTCTAAGTGGCTAGAGAAAAGTAACTTTGTGTGTTAGGCTTAGAATGGTTTTTTCCTTGCCCATGGAGAAATGAGATTTTCCAGGTTATTTAAAACAATCATCACTCAGAAACTGCCCTCTGCCAACAGTCTTAACTCATTTTTTCAAAGCCAGAGTTGCAAAATGTATTTCCAAAACACTTGTTTCCATTTCCACGTGTATAAAATAAAACTCTGGCTTTTGTTTATGTTATTTATAAGAGGTATTGATAGCCTATATGTGGGAGGGCAAATTTAAAGTCAACTTGTGCAATATGCTTCCTGTGGGCCTGCTCCCAAATACCACTGTGAGCATTTTCCCTCGTGTGCCTGCTCAGCCAGTCTGACTCCTGGGAAAGTCACTTACTGTATTTGTGTGTCACGTATGTAAAGTATTATGCATTCATGTGATCATTTACAAGTTGTAAATGTAGCCACTTTAATCAACTACCCTGCTCTTGTCCCAAAGGGACTGAATGGAGTGAATTTACACCCCAGACCTCTAAAGAATATCAATTTGTGCTGTTTTTAGTAAAACTTGGAAGAGAAACTTTTTTATTATTTTTCTCATTTTGTCTTCTCAGAATGTGCACAAGCACTGTTAAAAGTTAGATTTGTTGAAGAGCAGGTCTGGGCACAGTTCAGTGCTGGTGCCGATTAGAGATATCTTGCAAATCTAAGGAATAAAAATGGAAACTTCATGCTCTAAGGGAAGAATCCTTGATTTCCATTGGCACACGCTTTTAGCTCACAGCAGACTTTAGGCTTATGACACTTTTTATATGTTGGAAATCTTCTTTGCATAATTTGAGAGGTTTTAAAAAAATATTATACTACTCTTCTCCCTCAGGGCCCTCTACAGTTGGAATCTTAGTACTAGAGGACCCTGTTTCTGCAGGCAGATGGATATGAAAAATAATGCTAATAAAATTTGTAAAACTCTTTTTAACATTTTTATAGGAATGTATTTGTAATATATATATAGAATACAGGATAAATTATGCCATTTTATGGCTTAATATTACTCAGGATGGCTTGCATATCTCCCTCATGGTTTTGCCTCTGTTTATTTTATCGTTTACAAACTCCTGTTATGCATTACATAAATATTTGTATATGTGAGGGACTAGTATGCATATATATTCAAACAGAATACATATATGTACATACTCACACATGCATATAATTATATATAGAAAAGTATAGCTTTTGAGTTAGAAGTCAAGAAATCTCAGAAATTGTTGTACTGTATCTACTATTTCATTTAATGAAGTCATATTTTCCTTTAAAGTGTTTCTTCACAACTTCCAGTGAAGTCATTTGGATATGATTCTTTATGTTATGTTAGAAGAGCTGAACCACTTTAGAAACTCTAAACATTTAACATCATAATGTTAAGCATGCCTACTTTGCAAGTGGTCAGTTATGGTAGGAGTTTCTGCCTCTGTTTTTCAGAAGTTTTTTATGTCTTACATTCTTTCCCCTCCTGAAATATTCTGGGTTTTTTTCTTGTTTTTTTTTTTAGCTCATTTCACATTTTCTTTAAAAAAAAAAAAAAAACAAGGAAACAAGCAAACAAGAAAAACCTCAAACCCAAAACCTTGGTTTTTTATCATACTGTGGTACAATGTAATGTAAAACTCATGTAGCTATAGGAAGGGGAATGAAGGTGAGAATAAATATTAAGATAAATAAGCAAACATAAAGGAATGATGGAAGTGGACTCCAACCAGTCAGAACAGCTGCAGAAGTCAAAAAGAGACTGTTGGCTGCAGGAAGAAGGCATAGAATTGGCAGTGTTCTCCTTCTTCCATACTCTTCACAACAAGAGGGTCACAACCATGTGATTCAGTGTGATTACCTCATTCTGGGGAAAGTTGCAGTGTAGCTGATACTTTGGTTCTCTACACCTTTTGGTCTTCATGGTTAAGACTGGAGAAATATTCAAGCCCCAATGTGTGTTCTCTGGAAAAATGAAAGGGCCTTTCAGACAGCTGTTGTTTTGCTGTGATTGCCTCTTCCCTTTGGCTGTTTTCTCAAGCCACCTCCTTAGTCACCTCCTTAGTCACCTGCCAATTTTTTGCACACCCTATTAGTTTACCTTTTCTTCTGGACTACTTGGCCATTGACTTTTCTTCTTATCTTATATCTTCTTAATGACACTTCTTCCGTGCCCTTAAACTACATTTAAGGAATAAATTATATTTGACACTAGTGCTCATAGCTTCTTCACACATGTGCCTGCTTTATTTACAAGCTATGCAGTTAACATAAAGCAAGGATTTATTCAATCTAGCTCAAGGAGAGGTTTATTGGACCTTGCTATTGTAAGCTTGAATCTCCACAAGAAATTAAAAAGGCAGTTAAAGGAAATCCTAAGGGATTTGCAATTTATAAGACTGTAGAAAGCATTCTAAAAGACAGATTTGGTGAGAACAGTACTAAAATATGCAAAGGGAGATTAATCAAACAATGCATAGTGTTGCAAGACTTAAAGATAACTGGATGAGTCACTAAATATCTGTGAAAAACAGAAGCAAAACTGCAATACTATTAGGTATTGTGCGAATTACATTGAGATAAATATAAGCACGAGAAAAAGTTGGTAGAAAATTATTCTGTCATCTAATTTTGCTGGCTAGTGAGAATCTATATGCCTATTAAGCTCTGAGTGGTTAGCATCTTGGAAACCCTGCTGAAGGACACGAAGACATCACAGTTATTAGAAGTGAAATGGGACACGATAGCTCTATTAGAACCCCCATTTCTAATAGTCCTTTCCTGCTCTCTGAAGCGGTCAGCATGGCATCTGTCTATTTCTTCACTGTAAATGGGTGAATATTCTCTGCAAATAGTGCAATCAACTACATTACTGATAATGCTTATAAAATCCTTGGTGGCTGGAAAAGGACTTTCGTTACCTTGGATGTCTGTTCTAGGGGAAAATAGCATACATATGTAACAGATCCTGATGTATATGGTGCTACAGTGCCCATAATGGAGCTAAGGCTTACAAAATGTATTATAACTCATAAACATAGTTTCATAAGCAAAAAAAACTGTTAGAAATTTCGATGTCTGGCTTAGTTGTGAAGTAGGACACCTCTAAATAGGGGTCTAGCTGGGAGAAAGAACACTAGTGATAGATGGAAGCATCAATGAGATATGTAGTCCTGAAAGAGCTGTCCATTGGGAAAGACATACTGATTTTAAAAAATGCTGTCAAAAGTGATTCTGGCATATTTTGGTTCTATATGCCCATGTGTTTCAGGTAAGCAGCATGGACCATTAATGAAATATTAGTAAAATGTACTTCATGTTTCTTCTGAAATTACTTTAAAACTTGTATTAACACATAAGATGTAATATCAGACCTATAGATTTAAGTGAATAAACTGAAAATTGATTTAATTCTGTTACTTTACTGCTTGCTTGCATCTGATCGGTCTACAGGATTATGGTGCACTTAGACAAATTGTACCTGACTTGGCTTTTTCAATATACTTTATAGTCAGAGTTACTTAGTGGAAAACTCAAAGACATGTATGCTGGTATATCCAGAACTGAGTAGATCATCTTACAAGTCATGCCATCATGCCAATGTACACACATCCTGGAGTCCCTTGGTCTCACTACTTGGCATCCTTTCTGTACACATTCAGATCTTGCCAATTCAGCTTGCTCTGTTGCAGTATTTCCTCTCAAGCTTACTGGAATATTTAAATGGCAGGTGTTCTTTCAATTCTTTAAATTTAACATCTAATAGTTCCCCTCATTTTCTCTCTCCGACTCCTTTGTGTTTTTACTGTTAACTTTTCATTGGCTGAGATCTCCTGATGTCTTCAGTGCAGGGACACTCTTTCCACTCTTTAATTCCCTCCTACGTAACTCTCTTTACCTGTGCTCTGTGCCTCATTTTATTCTTACTGGGTCATTTCCTTTCCATTCTTGATTGAACTTCACCAATTTTCTTTTCTCTCTTCTTTTCCAGACTCTCACTGTTTTATTGCTTTGGCAGTATGAAGTGCCTAATTTGCTTTCCATCCTCTTTCTTTAACTCCATTGGCCAGCTTTACAATTTAAACTGTTCTTTGGTCTTGTTATGCCTCTTCCCTGCTTTTATCGTCTATCACCTCCACCTCTTATTAGAATCTCTGAATAAGGAAACAATCAGCAGTCAGCTTTGTCAGTGCTGAAGTCCTTTGAATGAGTCAGAACCTATGGAGTGAATGAAATGCAGCCCAGTTTAATATGGTCAAGCTGTCCTGTCTATAAGCGCATGGGTCCCAATCGTATTTCCTGATGTCACCATTTTCAGTGGCCTTGTGGGACATTAAAGTTCCCTACACTGTTTCTTGGCACAGATACTGTCATCTGTACATTTCAGGGTTTGGGCTGGGTTTTCTTTGGAAGGGAAAAAGTGGGGTGCAGTAACGGAGTCTTACCTTCTCTTTGTTTTCTCTCTATTCTTTTAATTCCCCTTCCTAAATTTAATTATTCTCATTCTTTTTAAAAAAAAAACTTTTATCACCTCTGAGACAACAGCAGGGAAGTCCTGGTGATCAAACTTGATTTCCTTTTCTACAAGGTAACCCACCTAGCTGATCAAGGGAAGCCTGTTGATGTAATCTTTTTGGATTTCAGTAAAGTTTTTGATACTGTCTCTCACAGGATCTTTCTGGACAAAATGTCCAGCACACAGCTGGATAAACACATCATGGGATGGATGAGCAACTGGCTCACAGGTCAGGCACAGAGGGTTACAGTGAATGGGGTGACTTCAGATTGGGGACCTGTCACTAGGTGGGGACTGTCACTGGGCTCCATTCTCAGCCCTGTGCTCTTCAACATCTTCATAAATGACTTGGGCACAGAACTGGAAGGGATACAGAGCAAGTTCAAAATAGGATACAAAACTGGGAGGAGCTGTTGGCTCCCTCAAAGGCAGAGAGGCCCTTCTGAGAGATCTCAGCAAATCAGAGAGTTGGGCAATCACCAACTGTATGAAGTTCAACAAAGGAAAGTGCCAGATTCTGTACCTGAGATGGGACAGCCCTGGATGTATGGACAGGCTGGGGAATGAGATGCTGGAGGGCAGTGCCATAGAAAGGGACCTGGAGGTCCTGGTTGATGGCGAGTTGAACGTGAGACTGAAGGGAGACCTCACTGCAGTTACAGCTTCCGCATGAGAGGAAGAGGAGGGGCAGGCACTGATCTCTGCTCTGTGATGACCAGTGACAGCACCCTAGGGAATGGCCTGAAGTTGTGTCAGGGAAGGTTTAGATTTAGGAAAAGGTTCTTCACCCAGAGGGTGGTTGGACACTGGAACAGCTCCCCAGGGAACTGATCACAGCACCAGCCTGACAGAGTTTAAGAAGCATCTGCACAATGCTCTTGGGCAAATGGTGTGACTCTTGGGGATGGTTCTGTGCAGGGTAAGGAGTTTGACTGGATGACCCTTGTGGGTCCCTTCCAACTCAGCACAGTCTGTTTTTCTGTGAACTTTTGAAGAAGGAATCTGTTTTGACTCTGCATTAGGCAGGCTTGGCATTGCAGTGATTTCTGTCAATTGCTAGAAATCATAGAGTGGTTTCCCAGGGATTTGTTTGATACTTGGTCAATTGATTGCAATATCTGGCAAATGCACAAGCACTCACTAAAAAAATGAATCAGTCACTTGTCTTAGTGATTCTCTGCTGTCTAATACATTATGAATTATTATATTCATCTTTCTCTTTGATACTTACCAGGTACCTTTCTTCTGTCCATCTGCTTATTTTTTCAGGACTTGTGATTATTTTAATTTATACTTCTATGCATAATTAGTCAATATCTTAAAAAAGAGTGTGAATGTGTGGTATGGGAAGGTGGGGGAAGAGATTGTCATATCATTTTTTGGAAGTCCAGCTCCTGAGGCATAATGTCAAATATCCTAAATGTCTTAGCTGCAGCTCAGATTTTTTTTTCCATACTGCCTTTCTGCTGATGCAGGAAAAGGCAATTGCATTACTTTCCTGGTGACTTAAAGTAGTAGTAATTACACATATGATGTTACTAGATTCTCCACATCCTGCATTAGGACAGTTATGATTGACTTATTGATGACTTCATTAATTCATTTCAGAGGACAAGAGCTTAAAAATTACTTTTTTAAGATTTTCACATATAGACTTGACACTCTGAAAGATGTCTTGGTGTCTAATTTACAGTTCTTTGAAATCACCAGCTTTTCCAAACTTATTAGTTTCAACAGTTATTAGGAAATAAAAGTCAATTAGCACTTCCAGGATATACCATGAAAAGATATTTCCCCAAGGTGTAAATGTGTTACTTAGTAAGACTGCTAGCCAGTTACATCTTGTCAGTACCCAGAATGTGAAAGCTTTGCATACATCTAAATAATGAGAAAATCAGTTTACACTTCACATATTGCAATAAGTCAATAAACAAAACTTCCCAGCATCCATTGGAAAGCTGTGAAAAAAGAAAGATACATTGATACATTTTGCTGTCTCTCCCATTAAGAGGTGGATACTATAAAAGATTGCAAAACTTTTACATGCATATATTGAGTGGATGAAAGGAGTGACTTTCAATGAATATGTTAGTATTTTCTAACCTTCATAAAGTGAGATATTTTGTCCCTGGAGAGGAGAAAAAACCCTGCTTTACTGACATTGCCAATTGGGCCAGGGAAGGTTGATTGTTAGCATTAAACTTCTAACCATCTCATCCTTCTGTTGTATTAGAGGACAGGTGTGCTTTCAGCCTGGTTCCTGCTTTCATGCAGTTTCATCATCCCTTCAGGCTTCTTATTCCTTTGGTCCTTTGGCCATTCTTTTATATCAAATGAAAAGATCAGTTTTTCAGGATGAGTCCTTTGGTTAAAAATGTCAGCCCAGCATTTTCTTCTGTCTTTGCTTTTAACTCCTTAATGTTTGGAAAGACCTTGGTTTTTCTGAATGGAAACAGTCATTGAGGGTGAATTTTTTTTTTTTTTTTTTTTTCTGTCAAGGAGAATAATCTCTTCTCAATCCAAGGAAAAATAGACACACATGGATTTTCATATCTTGGCAACTCCACAGCAGTCCCATTAGGAAAAACCTGCAAAAGGTTGCAAGCTCTTGATTATCACTGAGTTAAAAATGGCAGAATAAACTTGCTTTAATTGGGCCAGGATCTTAGGAGCCAGGATTTAACTTCCACAGCTATGAGTTACCATCATGAACAAATGCAATTGTTATTTTGTGACTTTGTTATTTTGTTGTCACAAATTGAAAGAGGTCATGTAGTCAGAATCAGAGTAACAAAAAATATTGCTGTGATTTAAAAAAGCAGCTGAAAATTACTAGGGAAAGTTTTATCTAGAGTGTTCTTATATGTTTTTGCTTTTATATGAATTGGTATGTGTGATAGAAGAAGCTTGTGATGTTTGTGCACCTCTGTGGTTATTTGCTTAAGTGAAATAATAAAAAATGAAATATATGGTTTTTAAATATTTTTGTCTAGATAGGAATGTGGGAGGGCTTAAATTAAAAAATTAAGTATTAGATGTTCTTCAGAATTATGTAAACTTTCTATTATTCAGCCTGAGTTACAAAGCTGAGATATGTATTTTACTGACAGGAGAGGATAAAGAAGATTAAATGACAATATTATCATTCTTATAATGTAGGTGATCTAACCTTGGTGTATGCTTAGCTAAGAAAGGTGAATTTCACCTTTATACAGACAGTCTTGTGGAAGTCTGTTCCTCTAGCATTGTGGGAGACTGGTTTTTTTTGACTGAATGTTAGCCATCATGTGCAAATGCATTATAATAACTGTCATGTAAAATGTTAAGAAGATATTTAGAGATGGATTCTCCTCTACCTTCCACTTTGTCCTGTAATTTCCATCAGCACAGTTGTATATCCACTCACAGAGCTGTAAAGATGGAAACATGCTGAAGCTTTGTGTCAAGTTTTCTCACTCCCCTTGTCCCTCAGTAGCAGGTTATGTAAATGGCTGCAGACCTACAAAGTCATATTTACAATGCCTGAGCCCTATAGGACAGAAACACTTGGGAACACATTTTTCTCTCCTGCTTATCAGTCTTAATTTAGCATACTGCTACTTAATTCAATTTCATATATTCCAAATTTACTCTTTATCTTAATATAATTAAATAACATTCTCCTCTGTATATTTTTGAATAGCCTTCTACCTCTATTTTATCCATACATTCAGATGTAGTTAAAAACTAGTAATACTGAATTGCTTCTGCTGAATAGGATGTCACAGCAGAATAGTTCAAGTGTCTTGCTGCAGTGCCAAGCTTGAACCTTGTCCTGAGCTTTTGCTTTAGCGCCACTCTGTCACTGGGGACATGTCCTTTGAGCTAGAAAATCAAAGGCTTCTGCACACACAAGCCACATTATTTTATTGTGTGCTATCAGCCACAGAAAGTGGCCTATTTTTTTTTCTCTGACCAGTGTGAACAAGAAATGGTCAAATGGCCCCTCGTTTGTATGAAACGTTTTGTGTACAAAACTGAAAGTATTTTGCATTCAATATTTGATCAGGGTTTTTAAAAATTCTATAAAAATCTTAATTCTTGAATAAATTGTATTCATAAAAAGATCATGGTGTAGTAGAGCTAGTCTCCCCTCACCAGCTGCTCAATCCCTGTTAAAATATTTCTCCTACCTTTAAACTACATTTGTCATTGGAGATTTCCACCAAATTCCATTAAATTCTGGTACTCTGCAAAGTAAATAGCCATGAAAGCACCATGCTTCTTAACACAAATCCTCAATCCCCTGCTAACACCTTATATTACAACTGTCTAATTACCATGTTCTGCAGTAACCTCGTGGGGCTTCCATAGGTAATTAGAACTCCAGAGCATTTCTGCAATAATCCAGTAAGGACCTCTTAAGTAGAAAGAATTATGTGGTACTAATATTTTTGCACCCACGCGTTCTTCACAGTTAGTTGTTTCAATTAATATTTGGCAGCAATGAAGAAATTCATAGAGGTTCATAAACTGAGACAATTCTCAGGAAATTTTTAAGGCAAATGAGTTGTAGTCGGGGTCACTTAAAGATGCAGGGCACTTTAGAAAAATTTAAATTCCTAGCATGTCAAGGTATTGCAACAGGAGATTTTCATATTACTACTAGGAGAGATGCCTTAACTTGCCCCATTCCTTTAAGACTGCAGTGTTTGGGTAAATTTTCTTTTAATTTCTTGGAATTTTTATCAAGTCGTTGTAGATGAAAAATGTGAGTTAAAAAGCATGGTGAGTACACTCTGATACTGTTCTACAGACATATCTTTGATGACAGAGAATAGTAGAGAGAACTATTGAGATGTTTCCTTGATTCTGGATGCCTTTATTTCACTTGAGTCTCACCTTCCCTTTGTTTTTCCTTTCAGTTAAAGATACCACATCTTATGCAGCTATGAAGGGCCTGTGCACACTGCACACACTGCTCATACTGGCACTGTAGGCTCTAAATACTATTTACTATCCTTACAAATTATTCTGATTCTTCCCCCTTTTCAGTCAGTGTCAGGCCAATGGTATTTCTATAGATCTATGACAGTGTCATCTGTGCAAGAAAATTACTTCATCATTCATGAAGTACACAGGGGTGTAGAAAACAGCTTTGATCTCAAAGTCACATGTCACTTCTCCCTGCTTCCTGCTCCCCTCAGCCCTTGGACAATCCTTCTGCACCCTCACTTTGATCCTCCACCCCTTTGGAGTGGCCTCAGACACACCCAGTTATTGTGACACCAGGATAGAAGCAGCAGCCCAAGAAAGATCAACAAGAGATGGGGGCATGTGAGGGGCATGATGAGGGTAGGGTGCATTTCTTCACATTGTGCCCAGAATTGGTTTCCTTTCCATGCTGCTCTTTCTACATTGTCTAATGTATCTCTATGTTGGACCGAAAGACCTAAAGCTCTCCAAATCTCTGATGTGTGTCTCATCACAGGTACCAACCTGTTTCATTAGTTAGCTCCCAGTAGGGTAATGACTACAATTTATTACTTTACTGTTGGTAAGATCATGACTACAGCTTATGGTTGTTTGCCATACCCTTTTAGTCTTAAAATCTCAGGGTTTGTTCTGCTGTTTTCTGCTTTCTGTGTAATTGTAATTTTTGTTTAACTATAATATCCTGTAAAATAAGGAGAGGTCTGGAAGAAGTCATTGGACAGGTTGATTAGAAGGTCACTTATTTTTCTTGCATTAAAAGGGCAGAAGAACAAATGCCATTCCAATTTATCATCATATGTAACCTTTGATTAAACAATTTTTTGCTATATCAGTGTGAGTGGCTTTAGGCTTCAGAGTAGATTACTGAAATTGAGAACTTTAGCACAAAATAAAAAGTCATTTTTTTAGATGATTATTAAATTTAAAAGTCCAATCTGGAAGTCACCTTAATTAAATGTAAAATTGAGTCCACTGAACCTCTGTGCATTTTCCAATCAGAGCATGATGCTTCCCTAAAATATCATAAATTGTCTCTATTCTGCCAGTTAATTCCGTTGTTTTGCAGCCAAGATTATAGGTTAGACTTGATTACAATAAAACTTGCTGTTTCTTTGAATGTGATCCATGAACCCTAGTAAATACGGTCTTTCCTTAACAGCCTTCTAGCTATTACCAAGTTATGAATTTAGTTTAATTTATGTGGCAAAGTTTCCAAATAAAATGCATTATAACAATCCTAAAACTGTAAGAATAATAGATGTATATTTATGTGATTTCTCATTGTTTGTACAGCTTTGAGAAGGGACTATATTTGGTATGTCTAAGAGAAAAGCAAGTACATAAGTGAGTAGGTGTGTGCACATGGAGAACCACACGTCGTTTTGCCATGGAAAAAGACAACCACCATGTAAAAATTCTCAGTATATTCTCAGAGAGGTAGTGCAAAATGATCTCAGAGAGAAAGTACATCACCAAAAGAATCACTCTGTGTTGCCGAATGTTTGAATAATGTCCATAAAATTGCTATTCTTAGTGAATGGGCTGTGGTTTTTGTTTCTTCCTGAACAAAAAAAAAAAAAAAAAAATTCCTGTCTGCCACACAGTGTGGGTAAAACTCAGATTTAGTGATGCCAGTAGCAAAAGAAGCAGAATTTACATGTTTCCACAGGATAGGATTTTGACAAGCTTTTGTAGATTTGTACAGCCCAAAGCAAGGACATAGTCACTATTGCTGTATTGCTGAATAAGTTCTTCTGGATCAGATGGGGTTTTTTCCCTTTCCTTCTTTGTTAGTTTTTAATTTTTAAATTTGTAATCTTTGGAGATAAACCATTCCCATTATAAATGCTAACTACTTTGTTTTTCTCCAAATAAATCTGGAAGATAAATCTAATTCTAGATGTGCAAAGT
This sequence comes from Vidua chalybeata, assembly GCF_026979565.1. Classification (NCBI taxonomy): domain Eukaryota; kingdom Metazoa; phylum Chordata; class Aves; order Passeriformes; family Viduidae; genus Vidua; species Vidua chalybeata. Next base: position 11,737,387 of record NC_071532.1, read on the forward strand.
TTATAGATATTCTCTGAACCTCCAAAAAATCCTAGCTGAAGATACATGCTTTTTTTAATATGTGTACAGCTTATTCTCCTATGACATAGAATTAAAATTTCCACAACTAACAACAAAGCAGTGTTTCTTGGCATAGCAAAAGTGAGTGTATGCACTATGCACACAGAAGGGATTTGCCTTCCATGTGAATTCTTTCTCTGGGACCGAACTTTGAAATTTCCTAATTTTCTCATAGTTCTGTTTAACAGCAAACAGAGATTACGTACCTGCCATTTCTTAAAGCTGGGGGTGGGGTGGGAGGGTGCTGGTGAATAGACACACACAGTTGATCCCTTTCATGGATCCATTCTAGTTACAGTGGTCCTGGGCAGCCCATGCATATAACCCGTGCCAGCTCAGTCACAAGCCTGAACAGTAGTTCTTCATAGGCTGCAAAATGGGTAGACAAATGCCCATTTCTTCCCAGGGAAGGCAAACCTCCCTGGATGTACTGACACTCTGCTATGAAGAAAGTCTGTAGAGTCTCCGCTTTGGAGGCAATCCAATGTTTTTCCAAGGGCTAAATGAACTACTCTCTAGACCCAGCTTTGTACAATTTGCTGAGCTCAATGAACTCTTTTCTTTTCTCCTTTCCTCCTCATACTTCTTTGTTACTTTTAACAATGTGTAGTAGAAAAATTGGCAGTTACTCAATGAAATCACTGTTCAGCTTACACCAAAAGGAAGATTTTTTTGTGAATTTGCACTTCTAAGAAGATGTCACAGTTTTCAAACGAAGTGGTGAGACTCTGAGTTAATGCTTTTTGAATAGTTTGAATAAAAGGTTGCCCCTGAGTCTGTAAAACAGAAGCAGTGAGGCACAGTACCTCCTGGAGTTCCCTTTGGCCAGTTTGTCTTTGCTCTGCTCTTAACTTGGGTCTTTGTCTGCTGGGCCCAATCTTGAGCAAAGTAGTCCTCAGTACAGCTTAGAAATATCAATGGAATGCAGGCTCTGACTGATTTATTCTTCCTCTTTTTTTTTTTTTTTTTTTTTTTTTTGTCTGCATTAAAACAGAGTTGGCTCACAGTATTTCTTTGCTCCATCATTACTTTTTTTTCAGAGCTTACTCATTTAAACTTCAGGATAAAAATGCCACATTTGCTTTTTTTTATTTTCTCTGCTCTTTTTTTTTTTTTAATTCTGTTATTGCTATACATTAGTGTTGCTTGTAACACACCATTTCTATCACAATTGTATGTGGCTACCAGAACAAACCTGCTTCTTGGCTGTATTATGCAAAAAGCTAAACAAAACATAATTAATGAAGCAAAGCAAAGGGACTCACAGGTGACATTTGTTCTCTTGAAGATTAAGTGGACTTTGTGAAAACTATGAGGATGTAAGAGAACAAAGGAAAGGGGAAAAATGTAGGTAGGATTTTGCTGGTTTTGTATGTGTGCTAAAATGGAGATCTTAAGCAATATGCAACCCTTCCTTTTCTATTTACCATTCCCCCAGCCCAGTCTCTGAAGTATGAATGTGTGCATTTTCTCTGCTAGAATGAATAAGGAACATGGGTATCTAGCGACTGTGATCTTCGTTAAAGTTATGAAAACCTTTTTGTATAGAAATACCAAGTTTATAATGCTATCATTTGTATTGTACCATTGATACTGGAATGAAATCTGTAATTTTAAAACCAATTTCATGCTATTAAGGAGGTATTTCAAGTCACCATTATAATCTACACCCATGATCTTTACCTTAGCGAAGCATTGACCATTAGAGATAAGTTGAGTTGATTCATTTTTGCTCCTGATATTGTGCAATTAAAATTTGGCAACCAACCATATGCAATAATTTTGCCAAGTTCAATTTATGGCTTATAAAAACTAGGAAAAGGAGAGAGATTACATTTACAGGTGGTCATAAAGATGTACTTTCTGGGGACATTGTATCTTTCCCCAAAAGAGTATGCTGATAACACTAACATATAATAATTACAAGAAAACTTTGCATAAATGGTTTTATATTTTATTAAGATCCTCAATTGGATGGTGTTCCATCAGTTCTGCCTAGGTAGATTCTTCTGTTATTTTCTTTTGTTAAAAAATAGAGTTGCCATAACAACTTCATGAAAATTTCATGTAACTTATATAGAATGCTATTTTTATAAGTATTTAGAATTTTGGTTGCTTTAAGCCAAAAAAATATTTTTATATAAATAGCACTTTAGTCTTTAGGTCTTTTGCTTTTCTTGATATGCATTTTGTTTCCTTCAATAAGCTGAAGAAATAGAAGTGTGTAAAAAAAAACCCAAACAATTATTCCCCAAATCACAGTTGAAGTAAGAAATCATATTATCCAGTTTAAAAATCTTCATAGCCTTTGAAAGGTCTGGACATTGATTTGTTGGATCAAAAATAGTGAATAAAGAAGTTAAGTTGTTCCTCTCTATTACTGCTGAATGATTAGGTTAGATTATCACCAAACATACCCACCTAGCACTAACGAGCCACCTTTTTGTGTGGCTCAGCAGAAAGTCTGTAAGTGACACAGGTATTGAGAACCCCTTAAAGTATTCAAGGAATTCAGACATTAAAACATTGAAACATGGTTTGTAGCTGAATTTGGTGCAATGTTTTTCATTTAGATTTGAAAAAAAAAAAAATTAAGTGCTTTTTTGGAAGACTATCTACTGCATGTCCTATTTTTGTACATCCTAGAATAATTTAGCATTTCCTTATGTGCTTAAAAAAAGACCCAAAAAAGGAAAGGACTAAGTAGCTGTTGTAGTTTTGCATCATTATTATTATTTTTTAATATTTGTTGTTGTTCTTGCTCTTGTTTTTTGAGGCTAAACATTCTGGTATACTATATTGGCCTCCATCAGATGAATTCAATTGTCATAGCTTTCAATATTTGTGGTACAGGATTTGTTTCCAAGTTCATAATGATTGTGCCCCTGTGCTATAGCAAAAAATATACCAGAGGCTTATCTTTGAACTTCCGATAACTGTCCAAGTGGAAAGTTTGGCAGCTTGTTGTCATGAATATGTTACTTGATTTTTTTTTTTTTGTAGCTAACAATAAACAAATGAACTTTGTGAAGTTCACTCTGGTTTTGGTTTTATATTTTCTTAATATTTTTCTTTGATATGTATAATTTTCTATATGAACTCCTATTTTACTTGCTTAATGCATTAGTGATGCTTTTATCTACTTAATGTTTTGATGCCTTCACTACCTTTGTCTTTATCTTGTTCTTCTACTGCTTGTCTTTTACATACTATTTTGCTTTTGCAAGGTAAGAAATAGGATCCATTTTCTCTGGGTGTATTTTTATTTGACTTCTAAGTAGTACATGCCATAAGAAGAAGATGAGTGTTAAAAACCAATTTGCAATTTGTCATAATTAATGTATTTTGTTTTTTTAAAGTAGGAAAATATTAATCTCTATCTTTCTGGTGTGTCACACCATTGATTTTTCAAAGCAAACCCCACTGAAATCAATTGAGAGTGGTGCATATAAATCCATGCCACACTATGGTTCCTTATTTACGGCTTTTAATTAAAAGGGGAAAGACATTGGAAATCTCAGTGCAACACTATGGAGATAGTTAGGATTTTATTTTTTGAAGCTCCTCCCTTTGTATGATTCCATCAAAATGCCAAAACAAGAGTTTATCTATTCATGTAAACCAGATGTGAAAAGTAGATAAATTTAATAAATTGAAGAGCTTACAGCATCATCCAAGCGATTAAACGGATTCAACACAACTCTTCCCTTCTCCATACCCCCACTCCACATTATTCTTATCTGCAGAATTAGACTCCCTATTAGGTCTTCTGATAAGAGTCCTTCTGCTTTCTGAGACTCACAGTTCTCAGAGCACAGGGATGAAGTATTGTGCCTGTGGGTTCATATGTTATATCACATACTAAATCAAGAAGATTCAGGTTTGCAGTAGAGTGAGCACAGCTTTGAGAAGCAAGGCATGGAACTTAATTTTAAACTCTGCATCATGTTTAGATACTGAAGAGTGTGCACTGCAGTAAGGTAAAAACACCACTTACTTGCTTCAAATCAGTCTCTTATCTATGAAAACAAGCCAGACCATTTTTTCAGTAAAATTAGCACATAAAAGTCTTATGGGATCCCAAGGGAAAATGAGATCTATTGAATAAAATGGTTTTTTAATGTAGTTACAAATAGCATTTTACTTGTGGATTTCAGTGGGTTTTGTTGGATTATGGGGTTTCATTGTTTCTGGTTTTGTTTTGGTTCAGGGGTTTTTTTCACTGATGTGCAGAATTTTCCACTTGAGCACTAGAATCTGTTGCAGCTATTTAGGTCACCCATTGGGTTCACTGCAGTCAGAGGACTAAGGTCACTCCTCGAAGATAAAATGTCTCCTCACAGCCTGGAGGTCTCAGATGTGGCCAGGGGTCAGCTTATATGTTAGTGGTGGATATTTAACTTAGAGAAAAATGGATGGAAATTTCCAGTTGTATCCAAACATAACCCCTAAATAAACCAGAGGCCATCAGGAGATGGCCAGTATCAGCACACCAGAAAAAGTTTATGTTTTCTTTTTCTAGGTCTGCACATACGGGTATCTGTACTCATTTATATGCACACACATTTTCACACTTTTTTCAACCATGTATGTTATGTCTATATTAATTTGTATGTAGCTAATATGAATAAATTACAAAAATGGCTACTTTCTGCCATTTTGGACACCACTACATGGGGCATGTGTTCACTGATAAGTAGAGTTCTCCAGATGAGCTCTTGATACTGTTGCAGTCTATTGAGGTCACCCTTTTGACCTTACATCCCTCACCTATATGTTTGGGTCCATTAGTTACAGAAAAGCTTTCCATTCATTTCTGTGCAAAATAAGACCCTGCACCATCCCCGGATTTCAAACAGCAACTTGCTCTGGTTGTACAATAGTAGTGTGATCCAATCAATAATTCTACAGAAATTTCACTCATGGTTCAGGGATGAAAGTACTTAATTTAATTTTATGGTGATTAAGTTTATATGAGGTTACTACCACTCTAACTTAAAGGAAACAAGTGCAGGTTATCTCTAGTTAGACCAGATTAGTTCCAGTGATATTTCTTTTTTTATCAACAATGAATTGGCTAATATATCTTCTTCCATTTCAAAGGGGCAATAATAATTTAATCGTGATGGTATATCATGCTAGCATAAGCCGGAGAAAGAAGGCTGATTTGTTTACATGTTCCAGTTTGCATTACTTTTGTGACATGTTCTTTAACAGTAGAGAGAGAGTTTATTGAATGGATCCTTAAGTTAAACCAAATAATAATAATAATTTTCTACCAGAAATAATATTTCTTCTCAAATTATTTTTCCTCCAGGTTGTAACATGGAACTGTGTTTTGTTTTCCACATGTCACATTATACAGACTTGTCAACAGAGATTTTGTAAAAGGAAACTAATGCCAAATAGTTCTATCTAAAGTTATGGTTTAAAAGTATTTTGAATGTCTGTTTTTTAGAATTCAATCCAATCCTTCTTATAAATATATTCAAGATAGCCCAGGTATCACACAACTTCTTAGCATCACCACCAGCAGCCATACAACATCTTACTTAGCTGCATTTAAGATTACTGGTTTTGTACTCATAATCAAACAGAATGAGTGTAGGGTTTTATATGGATGTAAATGTTCAAAGAAAGGATAAGCAGTCCACCAGAGCAGTGAATAATGAGGAAAGAAAATGAAAAAGTTCATCATCATTAAATTTTTTTGGAAACACAAGCAGCAATATTTGGAAAATTGAACACTCAATTGGGAGAGCTGTTCAGGAAAAATATAAAACTATACTGGATTGTTTTGGAAATTGGATTTCAAAATTCTCTTCTGTCTCTCAGTTGAGGTATGGTCATGTTTACTTAATAAACACTTGCTTCTCCACTTCTGTTTAAGGCTAGGAAATAGAAAGATGTTTGAATGGAAAAATGAGTAAGTAATGTAGATTTTTGTTTCCACATTCTGTTTGACCTGTATGAGAAGCTAATTTTTTATTTGAGAAGTAATTTTTTATTTGCTGCACAATTGCTTTTCCTGGAAAACACCCTTTATTCTCTAGACCTAAAATTCTGGCTGTTTTATGGGGTAAATTCCTTCTTATTGATATATGTTTGAGGATTTCTTTGAAAGCAAAATTTTGCTTTTTGAGTGGAAATGTAGTTTTAGGTTCAGAAAATACAGACCAGCATGGGTTTTGTCATCTTGTGATGTCTGACTTTACTAGGGGTAAGATGGACATATGTGGTATCATCCACAGTTCTAAATCTGTGCCATCATAACTCATAAATTCTGTCATTCAGGTATTCCTTGCAGTATGCAGTAATGAAAAATGTCCAAGAAGTAATAGTGGAGGAGCTTCTTCACAAAATTCTGTAGCAGGCTATCTATAATGGATCATTTCCAAGAGGATTTGATATTAATATGACTTTTCCTTTTCCTCTTACACTGATGAGATGTCTCATTATTCTCAGCCCTTTCTAATACATGGGCCATGCTACAAGATTTAATTTATTTTTTGTCTAGGTGATTTCCATTTCCTTTTATTTACCCTTTAGGCAAAGTAGCTGACTACACAGCAGCCCCTGCTGTTTGGAAGGGACATGAATGGATGTCTGAAACTTAGTTTATTTGGCATAAGAATTGGAGCCAGTCAGAGCCACTTCGACATGGCTTAATAAAAGAGAAGTAAATCTGTGTGAAAAAAAAATCATATATAGGCCATATATATAACAAATCTTGTTGCATCTTGTTTTATTTGGGGAGATTTGACAGAGATTTCTGTCCCAGAAAGGTCTGATAGAGGAGATACAATTCACTGCTTTTATATTCAAATTGCTTTTTAAATGACTAGATGAATACTGAAACACTTTCTACATACAAAGCTTCTTGAAATTACTGCTGTATTTAAAAGGCACAGCCTCAAACAATACTTCATAATTTGCTTATTTTTTATGATTTTTCATCTTTGAATTATCCAGCACCTAACAGTAGGGATTAATGGTTCTTTAAAATGGCAGACTGGAAGTATCTAACATGGATATAAAGGTACATTTTTGGCACACTGAAGAGTCAAAAGATCAAATTTTCTATATTTTTTGTAAAATTATTAATATTTTTGCTTGTTGATAGAACTACTGAAGTTATTAGTACTTGCAGTGAGTATAGACTTCTGCACAGAGTTAGTCAGTTTCCCCCCTTTCCTTTTTAAAGTTGCTAAGACTTTTGAGGTGTTCCAGATATTGCAATATACTCGTTTTAGAAAATGATTGAGTATTTAATAGAGCCCATTTAATTCACTTGAAAAGATTCATTAGCTTTAACTTTTTCTATTCCATGAATACGATATAATCATGCTGAAAATACATCAAACCCTTTCTGCTCATTTTTTACACTGCCACCGTATATGTCAGCTGAAACAGAGAGGAAGCAGCCCAATTCCTGTTTCCATTCTTTTAAATCCATTTATAAACCACCTTGGTCTATATCCATTATGGAACTTTTGTTTAATGGTTTATGGCAATTTCTCAAAGAGTTCATAAGCTTCAGCCTCATCAAATATGAAAAATCATACTTTTTGTTGACCAAAACCCCCATGATTATTTATTGACTAGGTTCATTATCTCTTTTAATGTTTCATTACAGTAGTAGCATTCTTTCCCCTGGTGGCATGTTTCTGTCCTGATGATGCTAGTTATTCTATAGCTAATTAACAAAAAAGTTGTTCATCTGGTAAAAAAGAAGCAGACATGTTATTAATATTCTCCTTAGTAAACTGTCCTAAATAATTAATGCAAATAGACTTCCAGGGTTGTGAATTTTGATGAGAAGTTACTTTCAAAGATGAATTATTTGATTTAGATATTTTCCCTGCTAATCCACTCATTTTTGTGTTGATTCATGTAAATCTGATTTTGCTTTAGTCTGTTGAGGAAGAGGGGAACACAAAATTTAAGTTTTTTAACAAATGAATGCCTACAAAATGCAACAGAAAGCTAGACTGAGATAAAAATCTTCTGCAAAACTCTAAGGCATTGTGTTTGCATGTGTAATAGAACATGAATCTGCAGTGCCAGGAATTCTCACAGCAAGTACAGTTTCCTTACAATACTGTAATATTTGAGTTCCAACTTTATGTTTGCTTAAAGGAAACTAAGTGCAAACACAAAATAAAGGACTGAGAAAGATTTACAAAGGAGATCACGTTTTCCTCTTTTTAAGCAATCTCTTGGGAGGGGAAGAGGAAAAAAGAGTGCATTTTTGTGGGATGATGCATTCCATCTTTTCATCCATATAGTTTGTGGAATTGTTCCAGCTTCCCTGGTGCTGCACAAAAGCACACAATAATACACTTGTGCAGCTCTGGGGTCTGAGAAGAAAATGAACCCTGCTGATGCCAGCACCCTATCAAGCAACATATCCTGCAAGCTCAACATTGCACATTCACTTCATTTCCTTCCTGGGCATTCAGGCGCGAGTGAACTCAAAACAAATGCCATCAGTTGATTCCAAAGTGTTCTAAAAGGCTTAATATAAATTCCTTGCTTCTGATGCTGTGATTCACTTGAACTCTGGGAATTTATATGTGTATTCTGCTGCCATTTTTTTTTCCTCCTTTCACTGAGGATGGGGGCAGTGTATACCTCTCATATTTTTTTTGTTGTTTTTGCAGAAAGGCTTATTGGAGAAGGGTTATTTTATGCACTCTGAAAGCCAGCACACATCACTTGGTATCTTGTAATGTCAGATGCAGTCCTAGTAGAATAGCTGATTTTACAAGACACCTGCCGTAATATTTGAGGGCAGGATCAAGCCCTGTCTTGATGACTGAGGACAGAAGCTCACTGCTTATTCATGGTGCTCTAAGTGTGAACAGGAGCTACAACTTTAGTCTTGTATGCCACAGAGTAATCCTATATGCTAATCCCATCCTGTCAAACTACTTGACTCAATTTTTAATGAATTGATGACTGTTGTTTGGAAAAGTTCACGCATAAAACTTCTTCTCAGAACTTACGCATCTCTGTTCAGAAATGCAAACACACACTGAATGTCTTCCAACTTATACAGTATGGCACCACATATCAACTCTTTCATAAGTTAGCAAAACATGCCCATGTCACATAGCTGCCAGTGTTGATGAAATCCGTTTATTTAAAATTATTTCTATGGCAAGGCCAAAGATATTGTAATTATTGAACGGGAGCTTCACTTTGGAGAGGTGTTGCTTCTTAATGTATAAGCTTGCTACCATTAGCCATGTTAAGAACAACCTTACATGTCTGTAAGTGAGTATAAAAATCTTTCATTTAGTGTCCCCTTCTGGTGTTTTTTTACAGGAACAACTAGTTGGAAGCAAGGTTTGAATCAATGCGTATTTGTGTTTTCTTCTTTTCTTGCACAAATTAGGAATTATGAGAAAATGGGAACATGTATTTCAAATGTTTACCTATTCCTAAGGTAACTTAGCTCAAGTAACTTTTTATCCCGAGGGGAGATGGCAGTCTATGGAAACCTTAGATACAGATACAGAAACTACTGGAAAAGTAGTACTTTAGATTGAATCTAAATACATCCTCTGTCTTATGGGAGCAGCATCTTTTTTCTTCTTCTCCCCCACCCTCCCCACTTTCTTTTAGAAATGCCGTCCCTTTCCCTTTGCGTTCACATTCTTCAAAAAGCAAAAGACAATTGATTTCCCTGGTTGGTGCCATTATCTGAGATGCAGGAAATTCTATTTTTTGTCCAGGACAGAGCTAAGTAGAAGTAACTGTAGTCTGTCTTTTGTAAGTTAAATTAGGAAGTGATGAATAGCTTCAATAAGGAAAAAAATAATCTCTTCTGTTAAAGAAAATGTGAAGATTTGCCCTTCCTTACTCTAAGTCACACAATGTGACCTATGAAAATTTTCAGACCTGGAAGAAAGTTAGCTATACTTTCCATTTTAAGATTTTCCTAAGTGTTGCAGAAAATAGGCTTCATTGATTGATTTTATGAAAAATAAATATGTAGAGCTTTTTTCAATTACCAAAACGCTTAGTGGGTTGAACTTTGTAAACTGTAGCACTATAATCTACACTGCTGTCACTATGTAAGTCTGTGAAATAACCAGAGCTCATATACTGAAAATCCTTTCTCATATGATATTTGCATGGATCATAACAGTAGTTTTACCTGCTAGGAAAACATCTTAGGACTTCAGAACCTGCTTTTAAGTCTGCAAGTATCCAGAAAATATATTTCTTATAGCGGTTCCTTATTTGGCCATAATTGAGTTCTGAATCCTTTTTGGATGAAAAGTATTTTCATTTTGGAAACTTCTGTTTTCCCTAGCCATAACACAAACATTTCACAGGTGCAGCAGGTTAGGAATGGGGTTAGGAGAAGCAGCTCCTGGATCCACCATGAGTGCTCCCTCTTCTGTTCTCCAGCAGTGGATGCAGCCCTCATTGGGAAGGGCAATGGACCAGTGGTTGCCTCAGCAAGGCTTGAGTGGCAAAGATATAGGGCTTTTTTTCTTTGTTCCCCTCTCTCCCTCCCTTTCCCTTCTTTGAAATGAGAAAATAGGCCACCAATTTAGTGAGCACTGAGTCTGGCCAGGCAGTGCTGTGAGCTTTGTGTGCTCGATGGCTGCCCGCCATTTCCCAGACCATCGGCAACCCTCTCTTACTGTTTTCCCTGGCTGCATAAAGAGAACATTGTGTCTCTTGGAAGCTCTGGCTCATACCCTGCCCTCTATGTGAGAAAGGAAATGCTCCTTCTGTTCATGACTTAGCAACGGTTGGCAAAAATGATGTCATATCCATGGTAGCAGAAAGACAAAAGGAGAGAGAGGACTGCTTTCTTAGACAGATTTTACACACCACACTGTTCCATGAAGGGCTGAACAAAGAACAGGCATTGAAATGCTCCATTTAGGAAAGAATACCAGTCTATTTTTTTCAAACTGGAAAGAAATGTGGTTTATGACTGTGTTTGAGAGTCCCATTTAGTAACATTATGGTATGGTCTGTATAGGATTATTTCTCTCTAGGTTTGGTCACTTCACTGTTTGCTTCAACTCCTCTATTAGAAATACTAGATGTGCTCTGCCTTATTCTCTTTCTTTATTACTACTAAGTATGGGTTCATATTAAGTAAAAGAATATTGAAAATTGTGCATTGGATGTTATAGACAATCACACAACCATAGTATTCTGCTTTTGTGGTCCCTCACTCTATATTTTTATAATATGATGTTACTAACACATTGATACAGACCTCAGTGAACTGAGCATCAAAATGTGGGCTTTTCTAGGTCTAGTGTTTTTTATCTTTGTTCAGATATGCTACACAATATCAGTGCTTCTGTATAATTAATCGTTTTTGGAATAAACTTGTTCAGGAAGTGTATGTGCATCTATGTGTCTGTTCAAGGCTAAAGAGGAAAGAGAGGAGGAACCTGGAAATTTCAGATGTCTTATTATAAAGCCAATGATCCTACCCTTCAACTGAGATTTGAGCAAATTCTAAAGATCAAATTCAGGCCTCTCCCTAGCTTTGTGGTTGATGACGCTATTTGATCTTCAGTTATTAAAACTCTGACAGATTTATGATGAAAGCAAACACATTTAATCTCTCACTCCATCTCTGTTCAGTAGGCCTTCCCTGGAGAGCAAGGGGTAACCCCCTTGGCTTTACAGTAAAATTTGGAAACTTATATATATAGGGACCTGGCCTTTTATGAGGTGCTCTAATGCTGAGAGCATCCTTCACTGACTTGGAGCACTAAGTTCTGTCCAGCACAGATTGAATCCAGAGTACAAACCAGTGCTCTGCATGCATGAATCCCAAACCTGAACTGAAAATAATTTTTTAAAATATATGTGCCAGGTTTTCCTGCTTTTCATGCTTTTTGTTGTGTGTGTTGTTCTCACTTTTTTTTTTTTTTTTTTTTTTTTGCTTATAGATGACTAAACCACATCCCCAGATGTGAGATAACCAGCTTATGGAAAGGTGTCACAGACTGTGATTGTTACTGTCATGGTCACTGTTTTCTCAAGTAGATCCTAAATTTCTCTAAGAATGAGAAATATCACAAGGGATTTTAGTTTTCTTCCAAATGTCTGCCTTTGGGAATCAAATGAATATAGCTTTGAAATTAAATGAAAGCTTAAAGTGGGCTTCTCTGAACAGTGTAGTATTATTCTGCTTTAGCTGCTTGTCCAGTCTGATTTTTCCTTGTATAGTAGGGCATGGCTTTGTTTTGCAGGTGATTCAAATATTTATATGAGCATCTTACCTTGAGAGAGAGAAAAATTTTGTTGGATCCTGAAATAGTTGTTGCCAGCCAGTTTGGTATAGAGCCTCCACAAGCTCCTGTAGCATTTTGTTTATTTTTGCTGCAGAACAGAATGAACCTCTTTGGAATAGACATTGCCAGCCCTTCTTGAATCAGGTTTGAAATGACTTTTAGTGCTGCTGTAAATTGATTTGGAACAGAATTTCATTTCTGTTTTCTGCCAAAATTTTGATGCCATTAATCTCTACTGACTTGAAGCACTGTCATAAGCACGAGCTTTGGCATGTGTAAGGAGGCAATCTCCCAGGTGCACAAGGCACTAGGAACAGGCTCCGGAGACCCTCAAGCACCAGCTACAGATTAAGTAACACTATTTTTGTGTTTGCTGTGCTTAAAATGTAGTCTACTAAACTTGGTATCCATTCCAACCCTTTGGGGTTGGAATGGATTTTAACTGTAGCCACAACAGCAATTTTTTGTAGTAGGATTGTTTCTGAGATATCAGAAATTGCACAGGTGGCATATGGATCAAAAATTAGCATTTGAACTTTGTAGAGAGCTGAATATGATCATTTCTTGTAGCCATGTTAAGAATTTTTTGCTTTCCTTAAGGGAAATGCTTTCTGAGTTTTTGATATTTTTCTATTTTGGATAAAATTGTTACAGTCTCCATTAAAATTCTTTTGTGAATGTTCTGATGAATTTATAGTAGGAGGACAAGTATATCAAGATAAATAGACAAAGGTTCTCAAAGTGTGTTCAGCTTGTTAATTGGCTATGTCAATAGCAGATGGACATTTCTCCCTGTCCACATGTCCTTATGTGCCTACAGCTCCTTCCTCTTGCTGCAAATTTAGTATTGGCCAAAACAACAGAAGAGAAAATGCCCTGCTATTGCAACATTAATCTTTTCTGAAGGATTCTCTGATGACAAAAGATTAGGTAATTTTTCTCAACTGCCAGATAGCACATGCTTATCTAAGGAAGGAACACAAGCTTTCTCCTGTGCCTTTTCAACACCTGTGGAGTTTGGGGCCCATAAACATTGTGTGGGAGTTATTGCAAAAATTTGGATTTTCTAGTTTGAATGAGAAGGCTGAAAAGAAATATGTATTATTTACTCTTGAAAGGGAGGGAAAAAACTATTTCAAAAATTACAGAAAGGAGCAGTCATCTAATGACTAAACATCTAATTTGATTTAGAGAAAATTTAAGTTCTGAAAATAAAAACATAATTTTAAAAGTACTAAGCAAAGTACACCAAAGTGAACATGGTGCATCTTGGCCTGAATATAGTCTTTCCAGATCCCAATTTTCTTAAAGGTAGGGAGCTCACCTTATCAGAGAAGCTGTAATAAAAACCAGTCCTCTCAAAGAGTGAGTGAAAGAGCACCTCTCATCTTTTAGCAAGTACTCAGAGTTCTGAAAGTCGTCTCCTCATGAAGACCATATTTATATCATCATATTTTTCTGTATCATCCTTTCAGTCTGAACAACATCTGCCTTCTCTTCTGAAAGGCTACTGGCATTTCTGTGAATCCTACCTTCTGTGCACCCAGGTGGAAAATGTCCATTTTTTCTGAAAGAAACTGGGTCATGGAAGAATCCTGGCCACAGTGCCCTGCATTTGCAACCAAGGGATCTGAACTGACTGTCACAAGCAGGCCCTGTTCTGTGATTTCACTGGCCTGAGGTTTAGTGACAAAACTTGCAGCTGTGGCAGTGTATTTACTCACTGATTTATCCGTCCTCAGGAGCATGTCTGTCCTAGTTGCCATGTAATAAATGAAAAATGCAGCACTAAAAGAAGCAAGCCTTTCCATAAACAAAGTCAAGATATTTTCTTTTCTTACATAAAACCAAACCTTTTGACGAGTCTTACAGCATACAATGCTTCTGAGGCCGCAGGGCAGGATATTTGAGTCACCCAATATATTAGAATGCAACAGAGATGTGCTTCCAGACAGTGTCCTAGATACTTTTTAAGACCATGTAGCACAAGGTAGTGCCATTTAGACTTTACCGCATGTGTGCAGGTGCAGTCAAACAATATCAGTCTGGTGTCAGCATACTGCTGTTCTGAGACATCAGATCTCACTGTCAGACTTCACGGGTCCCAGCCTCCTGCATCTGCACTGCTGAACTCTATTGCATGTGAACTTCTACATCCTCCCAAACAGATCTTCCTGTTTATTATTACCTCCTCTCTTGTCCCTGTATATCCACTCCTTTTTATGTTTCCACACTAAATCTGATGCCTTATTCATGTTTACATCTTTACTGTTTGCTTGTTATATAAGCCACATATTTCCTTCATTTTAGCATGATCCTTGCTTTATCTTCACATTTCCTTTCTTTGTTTCCATGTTGACATATTACAATGGGAATGTTTCCTAGATTTGGCCAGGGCCCTGAGGTTACTCTGTACCATCTCACATCGTTGCCAGGAAGAAAGGGAATCTCTGGCTTCCAGGAAGAAGGACATGGCTTCTGGTCCTAAAAACGTGGGGCATTTTCAGATATTGTTTACGGGCTCAAGGTCCATGTTAAGCATTTTTGTATGTGCATGACTGTCTCTTTTGTATACTTTTGTTGTTAATATTGTTGCTCATGGGCTTTTAGTGGGAGTATTAAATTGGGAAATACCATTCCAAAACCAGGACAAGAATGTAAGCCCGTTGTGAGATGAAGCCTTTTCAAAAGCCATGAAAATGGTGTGAAAAATATACTACTTGAGAAATAGTTTTTAGTAGTCTGGTGCACTAGAGTCTGTCAGGAAACATAGTATACTTACTGTCCTCTTGGCTGTGGCGGGTTTTACACTCCAGATTTGTTGCAGAAGTTCTCCACAGTTAATAATTACCATGTTACTAACATGAAATTGCATGCTAGCATGAATGTCAGCAATTTGTACTTGGTACTCTTTTTTTCCTATAATTCTCTGATGTAAATATTCTGAAAAATGCTGCTGATTGTTACTCGACCATCTTATTTGGCATGCATGTTGTCACCTTCATCAGGGACACCAAGAAAGATAATGCTCAGGGAGCATACACCATATATTCACTTTCAAGAGTAGATCTCAAAGCTTTAAATTCAGGATAAAAGAAGCCAATTTACCTTGAGACTTAATCATCACTCACTTCTAAATTTTTTTTAAGGACATCATTTTTAAGGCCAGCATTCTGTCTTTGGGTATATCTGTCATTTCAGTCATTGATATGGGGTTTAATTTAGTTTCATTGTAGCATATCTTCAAATGCCTATCAGTAATTTTTATATTTGTTTGTTTGATGGAACAAAGGTTTTACTTGTTGCCAAGCATACCAAGATACCATCATATGTGGCTCTGAGTTTAGTTGAACCTGCTGTTGAGCAATTTCTTTCTCAGTGGTTTGCTTGCTGTGTCCAGGACCTTTAAGTTATTTTTCAGAAAGTTCACAAAATTAACAGCATTCCCTCATTTTCAGAACAGACTAATTCCTGATGCTTTATGCTTGCAATTTCAGTATTGGATGAAATATTTGTTTGAAAGAATGTATTACCATGTATTACCAATGCATTTTGGCTTGCTGCTATCACTTTCCCCAAATCAGGCCAATATTTCAAAACTGAGCTTGCCAGTATCCTTGGCACTCTGTTGTCCTGGCACCTGATGTCTGTACTGCTAAGTACTGATACCTTGGCTGCACTTCTGCTATCTATCAAATATCTGGACCAGTAGTATCAAAACAACAAAGTAATGCTTTGTGGTGGTTATTTTGAGAAAAGGAGGTGTAGCATTTCATGAAATCATCTAATTACAAATATTGTTATAACAGTTGTGGTTCCTGCTGCTGAGATCAGGTATAGACTCTAGGTATAGCACAAAGCCTGACGTGATTCATGAGAAATCATGTAAGCTTAAATTAAAGCCTATAAAGTGTCTAAATTTTGTTTGTGTTTGTGATTGATAGACTTTGACATTAAAGTGAGCAGATGTAGAACTGCTTATGGGAGCAATGCTAGTTTCTGCCTAGACTCGGTTATTAGGTGGCTTCATGAAAAAGTAGAGCATGCTCTGGGAGACAGAGGTTGCTATTTTTAAGAAGTAAATGCTTCAGTCTTGGCATTCAGAGACTCAGCTCTGTGGGAAGCCAAATCCTGTAAATTTAATATCTGGAATAACAGAAAAGCTCAAGGAGTGTTGCCAGGTGCATTCAGCTGGCATATCTCTGAGGTCCTCGGGTGAGATTGATATCATATGAGCACACGTTCTATTGTATTGTATCCAGAAATTAAAAGCTATTTGTCGTGGTTTAACCCCAGACGGCAAATAAGTACCACACAGCTGCTCGTTCACTGTCTCCCAGCAGTAGGGCTGGGGAGAGAATTAGCAGGCTAAAAGTGAGTAAACTCATGGGTTCAGATAAGAACAGTTTAATAATTTAAATAAAATGCAATAATAAAATGCAATAATAATAAATTCTAATGAAAGGCAGATAACAAAGAGAGAGAAATAAAACCCAAGAACAACAAGCGATGCAAATGAAAATGATTGTTCACCACAAAATGGCCAATGCCCAGGTAGTCCCCAAGAAGCAGCTCCCTCCACCAAGATGCCCCCAGCTGCTTATGCTGAGCACGACCCCCTGTAGTCTGGCATATCCATTTGATCAGTAGGGACCAGCTGTCCTGGCCATGTCCCCTCCCAGCCCACTCACTGGTGGGGCAACAAACAGAAAAGGCCCTTGATACGGTAAGCGGTGCTTAACAATAACAAAAACATCCTTGTGTTACCAGCACTGATTTCAACAAAATTCAAATCACTGACTCTTACCAGCTACTGTGAAGAACATTAGCTCTACCCCAGCCAAAACCAGCACATAAAACAATGCTTACGTTCTTGCTGAAATTCTCAGCCAGCACTACGCAGCTGACATTCTGGTTTTGTATCTATTACTGTTCTGTTCAAGGTATTCTGGAATAAATAGTTTAAAAATATTAATTGACAAATTTGTGCTGGTGTTTTGAGAGGGAGTCCTATGGAGCCATCTAGTTGATGCTACTTAGTTTCAGTAGGAAATGCTTGAATGATTAAAATTATTATTTTTACATAAAAGTGAAAACTGCCCTATTCTTGAACAGGAGGAGAAATTACACATTGAGATCCTCAGTACCTTTCCCTTATTGCTCACTTGGCTACAGTATTGTTTCTGTCAGCTATTGATTCTATGTAGAAGAGGTTTTTTTTTTGTTCTCTTCACTATTATTTCATGCTCATACTTGTTCTGCTTCACTTTATGAGGTATTAGTGCAGCTTGTATATATGTTATGTGTGTATATTCTATGTACTTCTGTATTTGTATTCTTCATTTCATCAGGAGAGACTTGGCAGCACTATTGACTCTATTGTGCTGTAATATAATATGCTGCTATCAGTCCTTACACATGTTGGCTTATATTCATTATTCTTGGGACAGGGTGAATAGGACAGGGACTTACTGCAAGAAATGTGAGCACTTCCATGTACTTCACAGTCATCTGCAGACATTCAAACCTGAGGTAGATCCATGCCTACCGTAAGGATATCAGGTTTCTTTTTTGTCCCATAAAGTTTGGATCCTTGTAATTTTCCTCCAGGGATTCTTAACATACTCTGTTATCTCTCTACCATAATATGTGCAGAATTGCATTTTTGAACATGTTTCCTGTGATTCCATTTGTTGGAGAAGGGCAAAAAGAGGGAAAAAATTTATAAAATTAAAATGTTTGCCTGTGAAGAATGATTCTTTTATGTGGAGAAAAATTCAAGTCATTTATTCTGCACTCATTACTTTTTATGAAAGCAGTCTCATCTATAGAGTATGACGTAAGTGCAAATATACTACATGTTGATATAGCTTTATCTGAAATCAGTCATTGGATACCATTATGCTTGCTGAAGAAGAATAAGTTTGGGACAGAAATATCTGTCATTTAAAAATGGAAGGGTTAGATCAGTACAGCAATTCTATCTTTTTTATTTGTTTGATCCTTGTTGTATCACTCTTTGTTAATAAACAAGAACATGTTGAAAAAGCAGTTGGAAGCATGATGAGCTTCTTACCTTCTTCATTTATATGTATAGTTATTATTTTAATAGGATACATAAGCTCAATTGTTCAACTAAGCGAAGTAAAAAATTAGACTGCAGTTGCATTGCTGAAATGATTTTACAGCATGTAATTTTAGAGTATTTTTTCCTAATTCTGTCTCTCCTCATAACCATTAGAAAGAATTTTTCCAAAAATGTTGGTTTGGTGTATTTCATACCTGCCTTGTGGCTGATCACAAATTCCTGCTTTCTTTCATCTATATTTCATATATTTGAAGTTGCAGTAGGAGGAATACCTACTTTTCTGCCTCAAACTTCACAGCAAGAGAAATCTGTGTTTCTTTATCTTAGCCAAATACTTGAATAGCAAGTACAAGGAAGCTCTAAAACCTTACTTAGTAGACATGACCCAACAGAAAGAGATAAGTAAGCCATAGGTTTAGGGTTGCTTCTACTTATTAATTGATAATAAAAATAGTATCTTTTTCCAGATGTATTTACTATTTTGTGTTCTTGTACAGCTTCCATTACTGCTCTTAAATTGCACTAATAAAAAAAGGGCAATATCAGTATTCTTACTTTACTGATGGGAAATTGAAGCATCAAGTCTTGGTCTAGCCCGAAGTCACACAGGAAGCTAACAGCTGAGCAGATCCCCTGAGAAGTACTTTTTGTAATTCCCAAATCTGGAATCACCATTTTTTGGCCTCTGAATTATTAATTTCCCATTGGAAATAATTAACACAGAGAACTTATGCATTTCCAAGGCTGCTACCAGGTAGAACACAAGCATGTCATAGTGTGGTTTCTTACTTGTGTAAGACTTTCTTTAAAGCCCATTTCATGTGTTACATTTATGTATATATTATGGATTGCCCTTTGTTTTTTCCATATATTGCATATGAAGTACGTACACAGAAAAGAAATAATGAATGCATATATTGCATCAAAGTGAGATAAAGCACAACTAAACTTACTAAAAGATATCTTGGCTGGGAAATTACAATATTTCAACAGCAGCAGCCCAACGAAGTGCTTTTCCAAGGGAAATTACTTCTTCATCTCAAACATTAAAGTTGAAAATCTTTGCTATGTGTTGGTAGCAATAGATAGAATGTTCTTGTATTGAGTGAACAATTTTACTACAGAAGTTACTAGTAAATATTTCTCTGATATGTCAAGTAACAAAGAGTGTGAAAATATACATGTTCAAGTGGCTTTTATCTGCTGAGCTTTTTCCTTATACAAGTAAAGGTTCAAGTTAAATTATACAATTAATTATGCTTCATTTTCTAATTTACAGTTCATTAGATTTGATTTTAGGATTATTAGGATTTTAGCAAAATTATTTAATATGTGTAACACCACCTTCATTGTTCTCTGTTTCTCAGTCTTCTGAAGCAAGTACAAGTGAGAAACTGCTACATGGATAATTATTTATGTGCATGTGTGTGATGTAAAGAACCTCTGTGTTCCAGATAACAAGGTCTTGCACATCAGCACAATATAGAGCATGGAAAGAATAAAAAGAGAGTGAATTCATGACTCTGCAGTACAAATATAAAAATTTCAGAATAGGAAATTAATGCCATAGCTTAGAGTGGTCAAGAGAGAAGCCATGAGTTTGTATATATGAAATTCAAAGGATACTTTCAAGATAAGAGGATAAAAAAACTCTTCATAAAGGAGTATCCAAGGCATGTCAGAGGTCTTTCTTGCCTTTACTACTAAGGTTTCAGGAACATTATTTTGAGTAGTGAATTTGTTATGTCAGTGAAATTATTATTGGTCAAATAATGGCATTCAGAAACATAATTTTGATGTATTTGTCACAAACAGTATTTGAAAATCACAATTCTTCTGTAGAGCACTGGTTAGCTACCTGTGTGTTCCTGTGCCTGAGTGAAATTACAAATTTAGGGAAGTGTATACCTCTGTTCCAAACAACAGAAAAAACAATTTCATTAACTCCTAAGGGAATACTTACTTTCATGTCCCACTTTAGAACAGGACTAGAGGTGCTGACTTTATCCCATTGTGCTGTTATTCACAAGAAATTGTAACAGCAGCAAACTCTTCAAAACCAATCACCACTATGTGCCTGATGACTCTGCTCACTTACTGAACTCTTAGTGCCTTTGGCTGAGCAGGTGGCAATAAAGCTGCTGCTAGTGGCTGGCCATTCCATCAGACTTTTTTACTGTCTGGTTTAATAATTCAGTGGAAGTTAGCAGTAAGGGATAAAACATGGTAAAATTTGAAGAATTTCAGGTTAACTTTTGTTCTGTGAATTGCAGTGCATCACCTGAGCTATGATCAGTGCTCTCTGTGTGCTTTTAGCCCAGAGCAGTGACATTTTGGTTAACCTTTTCAAGGCGTACAGCACCATTTTGTAAGTGTTGGATGGGCCACCAGTTATCACAGCACTGCTCTCACTGATCAGCTGAGTATCAGCTAATGATATCACACCTACATGTACTAACTTTGTGATATATTTGAAGCCTTGTACAGTAACAGAAAATTACAGTGTCAAATGCTAAAGCAATTAAAAATAAATGTAAGAGGTTGTGCAAATTCGTAGGTGAACTTTTATTTCATGATAGTCTGTGCAGGTTCTCACATCATACCACATGTTCTGGTTGCTGGCCCAGGACGTCTGATGTAACCAACATATTGTGGGGTTGAAAGGAGAGTGGGAGTGAAGCCAAAAGAATTTGCTTCCTTTAACTTAGGAAAATGAAGATCTAAGAGGGAATATAATTCCTGCCTACAAATGTTGCAGATACGATAAATATTAGAGCATGAGAAGAGCTAAAGAACTATGTTGACATAAAACCAAATAGGTACAAACTGTCCAAAGATCAATTCAGGATTCAAAATATAATTCTTCTAACCATTGAGAACTACTTTTCTAGAACAAGCGTGGGTGTTAACAGCCTTAACACTTCTGTGATAGAGCATCATAAATTTCAGATAAGGATTTTAAAAAGTAGCTGCCTATAGATGTAAATATCCTTACTTGATAACTTAGGAAGTGCATTTATGTGATGTGGTTTAACTTTAGTTTTTATATTTATCTATTTATTTATTTTTTATTTATATAAATTAATTATTTTTCTCTAGTTTCTGTGTCTTCTTCCTAGTAGTCGAAGCAAACAGAGTAAAGAGATAAAAAATGTATGGAAAGCAATCCTGAGATTTATCAGTTCTGTTTTAGAAGAGGCACAACAGTAGATTTTCCTGTATGCTTGGGGTTTACTGGAGGTTATTTTTTAAAACGTTTTCCTTTGTTGATAAATAGAGTTCCACCTTAAATAAACCAAGATATCAATACTGTTTCAAAATAAAAGTAAATGAAATTTAAGATGTAATTCAATTATTAAAAGGCCAGTACAAAATTAATACAATATTCAATTCTTTTTATATCCTGTATTTGATGAAGTTAATGCTATTTTCTCTCCTAAAAATGCCAGTGAGATGGGATAAATAAAAAATACTCAAAGTGATCAAAAGATAGGAAAAATTTTCATCCAAGATCTGAACTTTGTGTGTCCAGATAATTTTTTCATAGCAGCCCTTAACAACTACTATGCTTCAAAAGACCAATTTTTTTGTACTAGTAGGTATATTGGTTTTGGTGAATTTGACCATTTTAATTTGCTATACAAAGAAATTTGTCTTCCAACATAAATCTTTAAATGAGAGTTGAATTTTTTCAAATCACTGCTTTAATGCAACTATGTTGTTTTATACTGGGGAGAATCAAACTTATGCATATTAAGCTCATAGTATAAAACTATTAGATCAAAATTCTCCTTCCATTTACACTTATACAACCACATTGAATTAGTAACTCAGCAGATTAATATTTAAAGTGCTGCAGAAGGACTGCGCTGCATAAATCCCATTAATGTTAATTCCGAGGCACTGTGCTGAAAATGTACCTTTAAGTGTCTGTCAGACCAGCGATTCTTATAAAAACTTATAAGCCAATTTAATTTGGAAGTAGCAGTCTAAGCCAGTGCAAATGCAAAGTTATTAAATATTAATTCTTTAAGAAATTAGTCTCAGGCTTTTCTTCTAGAAAATAATTGTTGCAAATATGTCTTGCATTGATCTAGGAATCTTCTCTATCTGTTATTTCAGGGGGTTGTTAGCCTTTTAGTACCTAAGCTTATGTTTTCTGTTGATTTAACTTATCTGTCATTCTCATCTAAGAACTTTTTTTTACTTAAGTACTTTTGAATATGTGGAGAAAAATGAACCAAAAACATTGTTTGTAAGCTGTTTAGTCATCTTAAGCTATATTAGTAATTCATCCTTGATTGCTAATCTATTAAGAAGTATTTCTTTCTTGTTTCCAAGTTAAACACACTTTTGAGAAGTGGACAATGTGCCAAAATATATCCTCTTTTTGCAGCCTTTGATAAAGTATAATTAATACTTACACTTCAGAATGTGTTAACAAAACAGATCTGTACCAGTAACAGGTCTCAAAGCTTAGGGAAGGAAACCTGTTAACTACTACAGTCATAGTATATTTACTGAAAAAAATAAGAAAGCAGATGCTACTGATTCATAGAGATAATTTCCACACAGGAAACCTCAAGTAACGATAATTAAAACAAAAAGAGAGGCCTAGGTTGAGGAGTGTAATTGCATTGAAGCATAGAAAATGTAGATAGAAAAGTCTTTAAAAGAGGGCCAGAACCATAAGTTTTCTTTGGACAGGGTGAATATAGTGCTATGGTTTATCCCAAATGTGCTTCATCAGTGCTAAATCTGATTCAGCCCTACAATATGCTATTTTAAAAATTGTATGAAGGTCGTTTGATCACACATAACATCCCGCATGCAGTGGTATGAAATGGGTTAGCAGTGGTGTCTCAAACGTGTGGGACCATGTATCGGTGGCTGCCGCTGCCCCAGCCCGCGGAGCAGTGGGAACAGGCAGGTGGCCCCAAGGGAGCAGTGCCTGGGGACTGCAACCACCCCCAGCCTGTGCTAGGGTGACCTCCAAAATCTCCCTGCTGCTTCTGCTGCTGCAGCACTTCCCTGAGGGCCTCTCGCTCTGGGCAAGAGCTCCATCCTGGGCAGGAAGCACATTCCGAGCGGATGGCTACTGGCTTCAAAAACAGGCTTTCCTTCTTCCTTAAACCGCTACAATTTCTACGCTCTAGGAGACTCTGGGGGCAGGGGTAGTGTTTCTCCATACCACAGGCTGACACGAAGAAGCAGAGTGAAAAGGCTGTAAGTAAACAGACTTCCTGGCACATTCAGGTATTTTATCAAGACTCCCTGTACAAGCATTTTGAATCTGTATTTCTGGAGTTTCCCAATAAGATGAACTACTAGACAAGTGTTAAAATACATTTCAGCTCTTGTTCTGATTCATTTTCTAATGCAAAGTTTACTTTCAAGTTTTCTAACATCTTCCACTTATTAAGATAACAAAAGGATTTTTATTATATTTTGATTTTTTTTCTCTTGGAATGGGGTCAGGTGGTACAGGTGGAGCCCCTCATGTCACATCTTTACTTAAAAGAGACTAGCTGAGAAGCCTTGCAGACTCTTAATGTTCTTATGAAAGAATGTTTGGGGAACAATTTTAAAGGGAGAAAGAAGCTAATTAATGTTTCAGAAAGGAGAAACCAGAAAACTGAGGTAACTGAAGGTCTATAATTTTGCTTTCAGACTCAAGTAATGGAGACCTAGAGAAGGATAATGTTAAAAACAATTGAAAATTATTTGTGGAAAATCTATTTTACATATTAGTTATCATTTTCATGATGTTAAAGATTTTGTTAGAAAATTAATATTTTGAAAAAAACAGGTTTCCAACATAGTTTAGTAAGGCAACAGATCTTAATGTTCTAGAAGACCACAAAGTACGTGGCATAGTTTTTGGTTATGTGAAAGGTCTCAAAAGTCAAATGAGGAATTAAACTGCTTGATTATAACAGAAACATGATGTTTAAGAGAAAATATTCTTGGTTGTATTTAAATTTTATGAAACAAGCAATTGCAGAAAAATTATAGATTGAGTAACTAAATAGAGAGAATATCAGTAATGCAGAACAACTTTGCTAAATTGACAAATTAAGAAAAGAAAAAGTAGGCATTTCATTAGGGAAATACATCTGGAAAAGGAGCATTAATTATATTTATAAAAACAAGGAATCCATTCTTCAGAAGTGCTTAGTCTGGAAAAGATTCAATGGGTCATACTGAATAATCAGTCTTACTCTGATCTCGATGCAATTCTATGGTACGCAGAGCTGAAGTGATCCTGTATAATCAGGTGGATATCACATGAAGCAAAAAAGGACCTTTACTCCCAATTTTGGCAGAGTGCTAAGAGTTTCAGCAGTTCTCCTGCAGAATTTCTGTGGTTCTGAGTTCAGTGCTTGAAGAAGTTGAATACTCTGGAGGGTTCAGTAAAGAGACCCATCAATCTCATCAGAAGGGATAATGGATGTCAAGATATAAAGGAAAATAGTTTCATGGAGTACAAAGAAATAAGTGGCCAAGTCTTCTTAGTGTGACGGTGAAAATCTCAATGCATGACTTAATGAGTATAGCTACATGGTTGGGAGACAGAATTTTGATAGTAGTGGGTTTTGCTGTATCAGGCAGTGGTGCTGAAGACAAGAAAATACAGCATTTTTAAGAGTGAAGGAAGTTAAGCATTATTTCACATTATCAAGGTTTGTGATGGATTCTTCATCACAAGCGTCTTTTAAAAAAAGCTGAATGTTTTCTTAGGAGACAAAATTGTGTTTGACTTGAAGCAGAGTTAGTTTTTTGGAAGATATAGCAAGCCACATGTACATAGACATTCTTTCTATTTTCCAATATGTCAGTCAGTTAAATATAACCATTTCTGATTACTTCACGGGCTTTCACCAAAAAACATATTTATAGCCCTATTTTAAAATTTTATGTACAATTTTCTAAATGCTTCTTCTTTTTTTCCTCTTTTTGCAGTAAATAGTGTGTTCTAGTCTCACTTTCCATTTAGGCATGGAGAGGTGAAATCACTTGCCTGATAAAATACAGCTCTCTTTATTCCCAGGATAGCTTCCTACAGCACCCTGTTTCCAAAGTATCACAAGTCATATTATTTCTGTAGGAAGTCATATTCTTCAGAGGAATCAGGCATTTATGCTTTTTTGGCCAACACCTTTGATTGAAGAGGAATTATTTGAATGGACATTGTATATGTATTTGAGATGTAAGTTGATGAAAGACATGCTATTTCATGCATTGAGTGGCAGAAAATCACAGACAAGATTAACAAGTGAAAATCTTGTTCTCCTGTCCTTTTCTTCACCATTGAAATAAAAAAAACCCCAAAACATAAAGAGGTAAAACACATGGACCATTTCAAGGATTCAGTGTAATTGATGTCTTTCTAAAGTGGTCAAGCATTTATTCCTGCATACTATTGAATGGTGTAGTAATTTAGCTCATGGGAGTAAATCTTCTGTGTAAAAGGAAAATTGCATGAAACTCTATCTTATTTTAGCAATTCTGTTAGACATAGTCACACTTATTTCTCATTTGTTGAGTTCTGTGCCTGTCCTTTACTAGCCTTTTTAATTTCTTCATGTCATTGCCAAAAAGCTGGATTTATATAGTACTGCTCACGTAATCCACTGGCTTTCCATGGAATACTGCTAGAAGACACGGGCAATCTTTAACTGTGCTTTTATCCTTTCACAAAGTAAACTGCACAGTTTGCAGAAACAGAATTTACCTGCCAAGGACTCTTTATTGATCCCACTCAGTGATTGCTACCTTTGGCACTAGTGGTAATCATGCAGATGAAAACAGCACTCCCGAAGCACTTCCTCGGTCTTTATGACCCCCAAAGTACTCCTTGCACAAAAGCAAACCCACTGCCAGTTAATCATTTTGCACTTTATATTTCTCACCTGATAGGCATAAGTTTATTAAATTTTTTCTGAGCATCTCTGGTTTCAAATAAATGGAAATTTAGTCTATCCAGAGATTAATTTCTAAATTCTCTGGTTTCTTAATTTAAAGTGGGCCCAACTTTGGTTATGTTAAATAATGTTTTAGAAGATGCTTAGAAATTTCCCATGGTAAATTTTGGTATCTTCTCAAAGCTTGGGCCATGCTTGTGTTGTCACAGAAGTTCCTATTTGCTTGTGTTTTTCGTCACCATTTCTCTTTTTCATAATTATTATTGGCACACAACAGTATTTCTTCCAACTAAATATCTTTCAAATAAGTCCTGTGTTTGTTTTTTTTTTTTTTCTCCTTTTGAGACAGTCTCTTAATTTATCAATTTTTTTTGTGTGGAATGTTGGAAAAGGCATACTGTCCTGTTTTGTGCCCAAGAGTTCCTGGAAACATATGTAGCTGCTAAAGAAGACAAAAATATTTATATGATTGATTGCTGACAAGGCTTTTTCCAGCCTGCAAACACTTACACTTTACAAAATATTATTTCATTATATATTTTTAAATATGCTTCTTATTAACTTCTATTAATCTCTGTGAGTCTCAAAGAAACCACCTATGCATTCCTATTGGCCAGGTTCCAGGACATTTAGCTGCTTAGATTCCTATTTCAGACAAGGAATTGTAATCATGATGCTAAATATGGAGCCATGTTTGTAACCAAGCTGTTTTAGAGGATTTTGTTGCAGTTTATGTAGTTATTGTTATAATTGTTAACAATATTGTCTAAACAGTAAAAAAAGAGGGAGATAGAGCAAAGTTTACAAGCATGTTAGACCCTGCAGTGGAAAACTATATTTCACTTTTAAAATGATCGACATTCCTTTAATCACTGTCCCTAGCTGATACTTAATTAAAGCATATAGGCAATTTGAATTAAATGCCTATTCAATTTGAAGGTCATGTCAAATTGAGGTTTTTGTAGATAATGGACAAGTGAAATATGTTTTAACAGGATTGTTGCAGGTGTGAATGATTAGAGAAGACAAGAACAATGCATACTGAATAATTTATTTATATATATATATATGTGTGTGTGTGTGTGTCTGTGTATACATATATATGTTTGGACTCATTTCTGAGTTTCAGAGGGGTGTAAGTGTACCAAAAAATATAGACCAAATAGTGCCCCATATCACAAAAGGTCATCTTCTGTAACAGAAGTCCTTGGCACATAGGCAGCTTACCATCCACAACTTCTATGTGAATTCCAAGTAAACTGTTAAAACAAGTTAAATGTCTGTAGGGTGTCCAGCATAAAATCTCTGCTTTCCAGTGTTACTTATAGCCTCCTATGAAGTTCTTAGTATCTCTATGACTTACTTTTCACAAAAGCAATTATTTTACTGAAACCACAAGTCCTACTCAAGTTAGTCTTTATCAAAGAAACCAGACCTGGCCTCTATGGGGAGAGTTTTGTACAGAGTAGAACAGTGCTCCCTCCCCACTCTTATTAGTTCTTATTCTTTTACATTCCTCACAGGAAATCCAGATCATGCTTTAATAGGCTAAATATCATGTGAAACATTATCAGTGGAATTGCTGCTAATAATGAAATGCTGTAGTCTATTAATTCTGAATTCTCTGGTTCCTGGGAGATCCTGGTTTGTTTCCTTATTTCCTTGTCATGATGGGATTTTCAAATCTATCTTTGTGTGTAATTTGTATGGACACCATACCTTACTGTTGAAATTGTATTATCTGGCATGCTAAGGCACCTCATAAACTCATTCAAAAGAGACTTTCACCTTTCTCCTGAGAAGATGAAAGCTGTTTTCTCTAGAAAAGCTATTTGAGTCTGACCAGGAGGGTGGATTTAGAAATTCTAGACATTATTCCAATACATATTTAGTTCTGAAATATCTAGCTGGTAATGAAGAAAGATAGACATGGGAAAGAAATTAAAATGAAGCTTGCAGCTAGCTGCTTATAATTATCAGAGCAAGTGAAAACTCAGTTGCTGGTTTCCCAGGTGCTATTGCTCATCAAGACTCCAGGCTAGTGAAGAGGGAACATTATAGAATTTGGTTAATAAAGTTATATATGACGTATTAGAAAACCCCTGTAATAAGGCTTTGCAGAACTGTTTCTTAGCAGTTCATTTGAAGTTGGATCTGTATGTGATACCTTCCAAAAGTAATTCAGCTCCACTGAAAGCAGAATCACTGAGCAATGTGTTCAAGTACATGCACACAAAAGGGTAGATCTGGGCTCAACTTTGATTTCAATTTACATGCATTCAGAATTACCTAACTCCCAAGTACTGTTGTTAGGCTTTACTTGTGCTCTAAAAATTGTAGCATGTGCACGCATTCAATCAAACCAGAGTCTCACACTTAGTTTCCAGTTGTAGCTGCAGTTTCTTTGAAGTCGTGAATTGGTCAAAGTTTAGTAGAAGAGGTTTGCAAGCCTTAGGACACCCCTTATTTTAAATGATATCTGATATAAAATAGGAAATCAGATGAAGCTCTCTTTCCATTAAGGTTTCCTTGGAAACATTTCCTCAATGCTTCAGCATGGTAAATTCTCCCATGTTTACAGGGAATTAAGGATTTCCAAGTTTTCCTCTAGAATCTCAGGATTTCATTGCAGAAATTAATTTGCTTGAGTAGACTAGAAGAGGAGTAGAAGCTTAGTCCTGATTAGACAGATTGGAAAGAAGATTATTGCTGAATCCTGGAGGTTCATTGTTGCCCAGAGGGCTAGTGATGATCTGAATGGGCTTTGGGTCATTTTTGTTTTGGTCAAGTGATAAAGAAGAACATTGATTTCAGGGATGTTGGAGAAAGGTCTAAAACAGGGCTATCATTTCGGTTTTTCGGTTCTTAGCAGATGGAGATGTAATACTGCAAAAGCTTTTTCATGTGTTCCATCCTTGACATAGGCCTCAGAAAAACAAATTGCAGGTTACACTTCTGCATTGAGCAGGAACAAGGATTTTAATGTGTGTATTCTATGATGCTGCTGGCTCTTTATCTGTCCAAGGAGCTGGCGGTGGCAGCTAACACCATTATTAGTTCATCACTGCATAATGAGGTCATGCTTGCAAATCACAAAGCTGCCAGTTCCCTCCATAGGCAGGTCATGTGTCATGCCAGGTGCAGAATTCCTGATACAGTTGCCTCATTCCAAAGGCTGTTCTAAGATTTGTTCACATGGAATCACTAAGGAGTTTGTGATCCTGAAACAGCTACCAGAAATGTGGAGTTTGTGTAGCACCCTACATGTTATGTTTGCACTCTGAATAACGAATGGAACAATTGCACTGCTGTGCAGTCTTTACTGTGGTTTTGAGTAATACTAAATATACTGTGTCAGCAACTAAACCAAACATTTTCTTTAGCAACATTGGAAATTCAATAGTTAGCCCACAATATGAAAATAAATGTTGGTTGGATGCCTTTTTTGTTATTATTGCTGCTCTTATAAACTTGCTCCAACCATTTTCCTCTTGCCCTTTCCACAAGATTCTTCTAATAGACCTTTCTAATCCTCATGTTTCTTCCTATAAAGATTCACATTCATGAGAATTATACAACTTATTACAAGAAAAATTTAATTAATATTCATACAGAATTCTTTTTTATTCTCTGTTATTTGAAGAATAATCAGGAAAATACTTGCAGTGAGACTATTGAAATAATGAGACTGGGAAAGAGATGTTTATATTCAGTAGTACCCCCCTAATTCCCCAGTACATGAGGCTGATCTTGAAAGATTTTATTTCTAGGACACATAGGTAAACAATCTTGCTATTGAGTGATGATACTCCCTGCAAAAATCTTTGTTTTATCAGTGACTAACACAACGGTAGACCTGTAGCGAGGTTTTATTAAATAATTCTGAGTACAAAAGATGAACATAAGGTATTTCACTCACCCTTGAACTGTGCTTCAATAAGGAGTTAAAAACTAAAATCTAATAAAGACAGTAGAATCTGAATAAGCTGGTTGTGGAACAGTATAAAATCCATATGGAGTCTCTTCTGTATTACAGAGTTGCAGTTTGCAAGTTTTTTTAATGTCCTTAACTGCATCTTGCAATGGCAAATTCAGTTTAATAGACACCTGGCAAAATTAGATTATTTGAATGCATAAACTGAATTTTTGCACTTTTATGGGAAGAAGGAACTATTACAATTAAGCCAGTATAGAGTTTACGTGTGCAATTAGCCACTGATTTCACATGCACATTTCTTTTCACAATGTATTTGGGAATCAGTAGATTAGATCCTTTTGTATGAAGTAAATTGAGCATGCAAATATTATTTCTTTTGAAATGCAATAGCAAATAGCTCATTTACTTGCATAATGTTAATTGGTTATGTTAACCACATTCATGAATGCACAGTTTATCTTTGCTACTTGTTCCTCTAATTCTTGATAGTACTGTACAACAGTAGAGTGCATTGTCCTAAATAAAGGAACTTATCCTTTATATTGTGCCTTATAATAAAACAGTAAATAACATTGGGTCAGGCTTTAAAAATTACTTCATAATGCTGCAGCTCCATGTCAGGTATTTAGTAGAGAGAAAATTGTTTTCAAAAGCACTCAGCACCCAGCAGTTCCCAGTGAGAACGGTGAGAGCTGATGAGTAGTAAGCATTTTTGACACTTTAGCCTCTTGTTCATATCAATTGAATTTAAACTGTATTTGCCAAAAAAAAAAAAAATCTATGTCATCTTCTGTGCAAAACCACTTCTTCCAAGAGATGCATTATTCCAAGTGTCACAGCTCTGAACCTGATTCTTTTCTATTTGAAGAAGTAACTAACTAGTGTAACAGATGGGGGAGGAGGAAGTGAAATAAATGTCGTATACCTAGCACAGAAAATGGAAGAAAACTGATTATTTCACCAGAAGCTATTTCCTGTCCTGTTCTGCTTTGCATATGTATGCTGGATCTGCTCTTAGATGAAATTGTACAAATTCTACATTAATTTTTATTGCTTTTTTTTTTTTCAGATATAGATAATTTAGCTCAGTGCATGTACATACACTTTTCAAAACCTTGCAACAATTCTGCTGGTTGGGGAAATTAGATATTTATCATGTAAATCTCACATTAGAAAACACAGTCAGAAAACCTGGAGGATAAAGATTTGTATCCATTAACAGAAAAGAAAAGTAATGACC
The DNA here is from genome assembly GCF_026979565.1 of Vidua chalybeata. NCBI lineage: Eukaryota > Metazoa > Chordata > Aves > Passeriformes > Viduidae > Vidua > Vidua chalybeata. The sequence continues at coordinate 11,768,921 of NC_071532.1, forward strand.
ATGAATCCCAGTAATTTCCTACATTAGTGAGCCAATGTGTTTCAACTCTGAACAAGAACTGTCTTCTGCAATAAAAGAAATTAGTCTATTTACAGTCACTGGCTGGTCTCTTCAGTGAGCTGGCAGATATCAGGGTTGGAGAAATTTTTTTGGCTAATGAAAGATGAAGAATGCCTTCAGGAAATAGTGATTCCAGCTTTCATGATCCAGTGATGTGAAATTTTATTATTTGTATTTGAAATTCTGGCTTGAAATGACCCTTCTGTTTTATTCTGAAAAATGAAGAGAGTACTCAGTCACATTCAAATTTGGCAAAAACTGTGCTGGAAAATTGGCATTTGTTGATCTTGCTTTCAACTAAGGCACCAAAACTCTGATTTTGTCCTGCTTCTTCCATTGATTTCTGAGGCTGATCCATAGTAATGTGTGGAGCTTTTCTTGCATCTTTTTTTTTTTTGTCCTTTATCTTTACTAAGATGACAGGAACATGCAAATTCTGTACTTCTGATTTTAGCTTCTCATCAAATTCGTTAAGAAAGCACTGAAAAAGGACTAAAGAAAAGGAATAAATACCCTGATTTACCAGAGGTGACAGCAATTCCACCGTCTGTGAAATAAGAAATATTATATAAAGCAAGAGTCTGAGGTAAAAGAAACATAATTCTGTCTTCACATTGTGTAGCTACCTTTCAAAAGCTGAGAAAACCTTCTTTTCAAAACCATAGTTAAGATAATTTTTGTTTTACCCTCTTTCACTCTGCTTTTAATTAATTGCTCCATTTTATTAATGTTATTCAGTACCAACTGTTTTGTATTAGAAGAATAGTGTTGAATTTGAGTTAAATCAAGCTCCCAAGAAAGTGTACTTTTCTTTCATGAAGGATACTCCTTTCATGAAAGAACAATATGCTCCTTTCAAAAATATGATTTCTTTTCAATTATCTGAAAAGAAATTTTCAAGAATCTGAAATATGGGTAATTTGTAAAGTATAATTGCTCACAACTTAGCCATGAACTAATTCAAAAGGAGGGCAAACAATGGGTATTTTATTTTAAATTAGTTCATATTTTAGTGTTTTATCTGTAGATGGTCACTTGTGCTATATCATGAGGTAAAAATCAGAGGAGCAAAATGGGCAGGGTTGAGAATGCTAAATCCTATGTGGCAGAAGCAGCTTTGAGTGTTTGGAGTAAGAACAGCAATGGCAGAAGAATTGTAACAGAGCTACTGAGTATTTAGATAAGATTTGTGAATTCTGCTATTTTTGTTCCCATATGTAAGAAAATATTCAACTTTAATAATAAATGACAAAAGGAAGAACAGTAATCAGATAGTGAACAGCCTGTAATTTGGAAAATTAGATCTTTAGTCTACTTAACATATCCAATTACCAATCATCTCGCTTTTGCTACATTTGTGGAAATAATTAATTTGATAATTAAGCATAAAAGTCACAAAAAATGTTAAGACTATTGTTTACATGTGATTTATTTGATTATGCAGCAGAAAAGAAAGTGTGTCATTTTCTAGCTTTGTATTCAAATGTACCTGCAGCTTTAGCAAAACTTAGCATTATCTGGATTATAACACTACCTTTGAATTTTTCTTGGGATAGAAAGAACCTGAAAAACATTATTTGCATTTCCTTATTTATTTTATCGCATGGAGATAAAGAAAAAAATCAAATAGCACAGTTTGAATACAGTATTGCAATTTCTCTAATTTATATAGAAATTATTCCAACTGCCCTTCATCTTATGACTGAGAAGTACAGAAGGTTCTCTTGCAATTATTATTATTAGTAGTACTATTAGAAGTAATAATAATAATAGTAATATTTTTAAGAATTGTACAATTAACTCTAACATATTAATTGTGTATCCTGCTGGGCATGACCTCAGCTGCAGTGTAAACTCTTACTCCAGAGCTGCTGGAATAATTTAGATTGAAAAATTCAGTAAAGTGATAAGATGAGAAGCCCTTTGTATCCTCTAGTGATTTTTTCCTATGGAAAGGATCATTTTGTGTCTCATGAAGCAAATATTCTGACATGGTTCTGATCCTAAGTACTCTGTTTTATAGGAAGCTCAAGGTAACGGAGTTGGTTCTTCTTTTCTCCCTCTCTGTTGAAGATGTCCTTCACAGAAATGCAAGGACTTTCAAAGTGATTTCCAAGCTTTCAACCCCCTCTATCAGCCACTTAGTGCCTCAAGCTAATCTAACTATGATATATGGTAAATATTTTCCCTTGCAGGAAAAGTGCTTAAAGTTATTTCTATGCATTGATTGAGCACATTAGGCTAATATTTATCCATTTGAAACCTGGAGGTTTAGCAGTACATCACTTAATAGCTGTGCACTGATTATAAGAAGTAATTATACATAAGAATATCAAGGAATATTAAGTCCCTTGTGGAGGAACCATCATAAGTATTTTAATGGTGATTAAATCTGGGGAAGCTGGAGTAGTTTGAAACACTGCTTATTAATTTCAGAAAGTGCATGGCTCTCTGAGCATTACATGTAAATAGGAGCACTAACATTTATGGATTTAATGGCATTTTGGAGCCTCAGGAATGTGGCCTTCAGGTTTCTTGCTGCAGCGGGGTGCATTTGTTTGTTCCAGAGGCTTCTCTCTGTGCAAAGTTCACATTGTTTCAAATCTGTATCAGTATGGAGTCAGCTCTTAGCAATAGTGTTTATCCCTTTTGTTTGTGCTTGAAGGAGTTCCTCAGCCAGTGCAATTTCTGAGTTCCAAGACCTCTTCTTAATGTACATTTCCTTACTCTTACTTACTCTCTTCCTTCTAAACAATTACCACTAACTCTTGTCTTCAGTGCTGCTGCACATTGTTTTCTCTTGCTCTTCAAGCCAAGGGCCTGGTACAGGACTAGTTGGAGAGCTGTACCATTCCAATTTCATCTCACAAAAAAACCAAAAAACAACACAAACAAACAAAAAAGTAAATAAAAGAAAGGAGAAATGCAGACTTCCCTGGGATCTTTGGGAATAGATTTTTTCTGATGGGCATTTATTTAGATGAGCAGTTTTTTCAAGTGGGCATGCATTTATGACACATTCTGTATTTGTTGGGGTTTAATTTTTCTTAAGATCTGAGGGTCAAATTCTGATGTTCTGTATGGAATGAAAATTTGGGTTTTATGTTATGAGTTTGCTTCAGTCATGGATGACAGGCAGTGCCTTCAAGTTTGGTGTCAAATATTAAAAAGACCTTGCTAATTTTCAAATTAGCTTTAGCTTCTGCCATGACATTGTTGTGAAAGAACATAACAAAAGCATACAGTATTTTTTTGCCAAAATATTAAGTTTTTGCAGTATTATGAAGTTAGTGTGATTTCACAGGTGCCACTATAATGACTATAAAGGCTATTCAGAAAATGAAGGCATAGACTGATACTATTGACTTTAGAATCTGCTTAGACACTAGCCTTAAAATCTGACCTATTTTCTTTGCATGTGGTATTTGGCCAAGTCAGTCTTTGTCTAATTCCATAGAGTTGCATCAGAGATTGGTACATGTACAATAAATGTATGCCCTTTTCATTCCCTTATGAAATGGAGGACATTTGTTATTTATTATGTACAGTGATGGCAGACAATAACTTAATTTTTTTGCAATTTTATCTTGTTAGCCTTAGATGTAGATGGAATACTAACTTGCAATTACCATCTTTGGCTAGTGTATGATAGAGTGATCTATAGTCCCACAACTGATTTTAATACTTTTTAGAGTCTAGACACTCTTCATGTTATTGTTTAAAGTGCAGGTGAGCTTTCCAAAATTATTCTGAAAATGCTATAGTATGATTTTGTGCCCATAACTATAAAATACAGTGTACGCATATAAAATTTGGGTCTCATTATTATCAGGGCTTTTTTTTTTTTTTTTTTTTTTTTAACTGAAAGTGTCTTTTGTGCTGAAAAATGAGTTGTTGTCAGCTGTCTTATACCCATGCCTCTCCTAAACTTGATAAAGCATGTGCCACCATCTTCTGCCACCATCACTGTCTTAGAGGCAGGCATGCTAAGCCCTGAGTGTGAGGTGTGATTTGCTGTCACTGGCACAGCTCGCATGAGACAGAGATCAGTCTCACCTTTCTTAGACCAGGTGAAGAGGCTGCAGTGTTGGAAAGGGCTCCCATTTCTGCCAAAACTGAGTCCTCTAGTGACAATGGGCTTGATGACCAGCTAAGTTTCATACTGAATAGTCCTCTGCAACCCCGGTGAGAGGGGACTGGGAAGGAAACATAGGGAAGAAAATGCTGTGGAAAGTCTGGAAAGTTCTGTAATTAATAGGTTACCATAATTTAAAATGTAAATCTAAATTGATTATTTACATACATTAACCTTGGTATTTTTCATTCATGGTACAAATTATTGTCTAAAATAATTCAGCTGTACCTTTCAGGTTTTCACCAAGGATTTTTTCAAGCATTCCCTCTGTTTTGTCTGACCTTCTTTCTTGAATACCTTCACATTCTCATTTCCCCATTGTAAAACAAGGAATGTAAAAAGAACTACATCTCCTTGGATAAGGAGGATGCAAAATAACCTTGCTCAATATATGAGACTTTTCACCTGTTGCTTCTTCTTGATTTACTAATAAAATTTGTGAAGGCAAGGGAAATGAATGTGCAGATGTCTGTTTTATCTCTTGGATTAAAAATGCAACTGAAGATGCTGACTGAATATAAGAGAATCTGGAAGCATATTATGTGACACACTTGCAGTATATTTATTTTCCCCTGAACTAATTGTTAGGTTCAGAAATAATCTATAAAGCCTGAAAACTCCATGACTACATCATAGAACACTGGGCCACTAGAGTGGTGTGGACATAAAGTCCACCAGCTGTGAATGCCAGGCTCTCCAAGAGCCACCATCAATGGTTCAGGAAAGAATCAAGAAATATATAACTATATGCATTTCTTAACAGATAAAGTGTTGAGCCTTCATTAACTCCAAACTCCTTTGGACAAGTTGTCTAACCCGGCATGGTCTACTTTGTCCCTATCTTCCTCTAACAAGTCCCAGGTTGCATGTATTGAAAGAAAAAAGGGTAGAGGTTGTCCTAAGTACTGATTCTCAGAGATTCATATACAGTTAAAGATTTTCAGCCATGGGCTGTCTTAATTGCAGGTAGATTAGGGTTTTGCAAAACAAGGTATCAATGTTCTAAAACCAAAACTGCCTAAATAACTTTTATAACTTAATAAAATAGAAATTAATAAAAATAATAATAAAAAAATCTGTGGTTAGAATCATAAAATGAGCAATTTTATGTAGAAAAGAATGTTTTTTCGAGAATGATTTATATGTTTATGATATATATGCATATTTAGAATCAAAACTGGTCAGTGTTTAAATTATAAATATCACATAAATTCCTATAATACTGAGAACTCCTGAGCACAAGAATGCAATGCATTGCTGGATATGAAAATATAACTAATCATTTATGTTGATTGAACAGTATCTGTTTCTCTTGCAGAAATACTGGAAATATGCTTCTGCATATTTGTGTTTGAGAGAAGAGTGGAGGATCTGTCATTTTTCTCTAGAAATATAAGCTGTGGGTTTGTGTTTGGCTGAAATAATTTGCTAATGAAAAGCTCTGTGAAAGGTTTTGATCAGAATTACTTGGGAGGTTTAGATAGAGGTCCACTTTTCTTCAGCTCTTTAATTCCACTGAACTATCAACTGAAAATACCTTCCTTTTTCTACCTGCAGTCATGACAGCTTCAAATGTGCCTTTCTCAGGTGATAGCTAATGTATCATCATTCCTCAGCACCATAACTTCTGTCCTACTTGCCTGGCAATAGTGACTCTGTAGTGTCAAGTTTCCTAAAGCATCATGCATTACAATAGACTGAGCTGTGTATTTCTGATTTAGCATAGAATATCTGCATCTTTTGCAAACGTGTAGATCTGCAGCTTTTGGCAGTGGAGCTTTGATGCAGATATGAAATTTCATAATAATTTGCTTATTTAGCACTAGAGGTGTGGTTCAGGTTAATTCTGGTATTTTCAGAAGCATGCAATTTATTTCAATCTGCTGGTAAAATGGAGTTTGCTTTGTTCATTACCTTGACTAATAGTCATGCTTAATTACTTGATTTTACCTTTTTTTCCCACATCTTCATGTTTATCATTATTTAGCAAATGTTATTTTGAAGTATTTTTTCAGAGTTTCCTAATATTTGTGAAAACCACAGTCAGAGGAAAATAACTTCTTCTCATCTTTATCTTACTTTGGCATAAGTTCATTGCTTTTCCTGACTTGGTCTTTTACAAGATAGTAACCTTATTATTGTGAAAGTCTTTCAACTCTTATGTTCACTTTAGTCTGCAAATCCTAAGCCAAAGTTATAGGAAAAGTTAGTATTTTTGCTGGTCAGTCTGAGGATTCATAAAACACTTTTCAGCAGGAACAAAATGCAAATGTATCTGAAAACAGTTTTAATTACACTTGTCATGTTACAGAAACAAAGCTGTCACTTTCAGCCAGAGGCTTGGAAATGTTATCATTCGACACTGACAGGTAGTGCTCCTACTGTAAGCGACTGTAAACAAATTTCCAATTTGTATAATACTGGTTTGGCAGTTAAGATGAAAAGTTTAATCTATTCAAACAATATGGTAAATATTTAAAGATAGACTATTTTATTTTTCTGAGATTCATCAACCAGTATTAAATCAGGATAGACACTTCTTAAAGTAGCTTATGTCTTGCAATTGTAGCTGGTGTCACAAATTATGTTACTTTTCAGGTAGATGAGTGCCATCAGGGGGTGACTCAGAAATCCCTGCAATAATTACCTTTATTTTGAAATACCTTTCTCAATTTATTCATGCTATGAGTGATGATTTTGATTTTGCAACTTTCATTTTCTAGAAATTGGGGTCTGTTTTTCTCTTAATGAGTGAAGCCAGTATTTGCAGATGTTATAGAACATACAGAAACACATAAACATTTGTCATGCTGAAGTTTAATCACCCCTCTGCAGTATTATGGGTTCATTAGTCATAACTCTACAGCCAGTGATTCAGTGAAAACCAAGCAGGGAGCTAAATCCACTAATCTATATGAAAATACATGGCTATTTATACTATTTTGGCTTTTCTCTCATGCTGAACTGAAACTATGGTGTCTCCTATGGACTCTTTACGCTGCCTGCTTGTCCTGATTGTAATCTGACATTACTGTACAGCTGCAGAAAGTGGGATAACTAAAGAAAATGCCCTGCTTTATGGAAGGCTATTTCTGTATCCATCACAATTTTTGTGAAAATACTGTTTTCCTTTCCTCCCCACCCCCAGATGTGCTCTCTCCCCTCCCCTGTTGAGGCACAAGCAGAGAAGTTCTGTTTTCACTGTTCTTGAAAAGTAGGCACCAGATCCAGAGTAAGCTACTGTTTCCAAGCAGAAAATGCTTTGTAGAGAAAAGAGGAATTCATCTTGGGATTCCTTTAAAACTATGTTTCAGGCAGTGAGGCCGAGGCTTTTGTTTCCTCCTTACTAATGGCAGTGGAAACACCTTCATTACATTGCTTTTTTACTCTCAGGTGCCCTGTGACCCTTTTTAGACATCTAATATGGGCAGTACTTGAAGATATAAAGGTCCTTGCATGCATTCCCACTTAATTATTCTTATTTCTTTGAGTCTCTTCCACTTAGTCTAGTTATTCTGCCTACACTTGAGAAGTAGTAGGTTTTTCTTCCCCTGCAGTATAAAGGCATTTTTTCTTTGGATTTTGGGAGTCCCCTTCTGAAAAAAAGTGGGAATATTCATTAGGTACTGCATCTGGAGCAATTCCAAGAAAAATCGGCCTCTGAATAGTGAGAAAATACAAGATAAAAAGCTTAAAATTGCCTTTGCACAAGAGTTTTAAAGTTTACCTTGATGAATGTTTTTCAAGACCGAACAAGCCAGCCATTCAGTTGTCTCAGAGTCTGTGTTACTATGAATTTAGGGAACAGTGAATGATTCTCATTTCCAGAGCGCTCTGATGTCTAGTGAAGATCTTTAAGTTGTATGGTTGCTTCTAACTCACTTTTGAACCATCTGAATGAAGATTCCAAATATGCCATGTATGGCCTCCTGCTCAGGAAAAGGATATATTTTTCACTATTTGTTGTAAAAGACTGGTGTTTTGGGGGGCTATGAAGTCTGTTTCATTCCTTACAGTTGCAGCTTAGATTGCTAAGGAAAGTGGTTATATGACAAAAAAAAAAAAAAAAAAAAAAAAAAAAAAAAAAAAAAAAGAGAAATTAAATGCCGAGGGGGGAAAAACATAGGAAAATATTAGTGTCTGATCTTCTTGTAGTTTTCCAGTGATGGTGGTTTCTGGAACACTGTGGCTGTAAATTATTGGAAACTATGAAATATTATTGCTGTACTACAAAATATTAAAGGGATTTCCTCAAATAATGCATTGCAAAGAAAATAAATCAGATTATTTGCATACAACAAGTAGTAGCTTTGGATTCATATTATAGTAGTCTTCCAAATCTATTGAAAGTCCAAAGACAGTTGGTTGATTTCTGCTTTTTTCTTGCTGTTTTTACTTGTCACATACTTCCTGAGTCATTGCAACTTGGAAGTCAGCTTGGACGGCGATTTCCTTCTCTGCAGAATCACACATTGGCTTGAGTTTATTGCATTAAGTTCTGCATGTTTATGAAACTGATTCATAAACTGGAGCAAAATGAGTTTTAAAAAATACTTTCTATAAGCAGAAGGAACAATTTCCCAATGCAGGCTAAAGCAGCATAAAACATATTTGTTGTGTTTTCAGCATAGGAAATTTGCTGAATAACTGAGATTTGTCTTCCATTTTCCTGTAGGTGTATTTCTAATACCTGGTTGACCTGTGGTTGACTTCTAATCCTGATCCTAAGCGTATCTTTGCTTGAGTTGATTCTTGAAAATGAGCTGCAGGTCTTTCAGCTATAGGCTTGATCCTATTTGCAGTGTATTGCTGGAATGTTAAGATTCATCCAAGCAGCCTGCAAAGCCTTAAATTAAACAGTCAAAAGCTTCAAATAGTAAAGCCACTAGAAAGAATGTCTATAATTGTTGTCATCCACTACTGCAATGTAAATTTCCATCCTATTTTTCCCACATATAAGCTGTGTCACTGAGTCTATAAGTACTATCTTGACTCTTTGTTTCATTACTAACCAGCACCCAAATATGTATGCATGATAGACAATTGATAAAAAGGAATAAAACAAGGTATACAGATTTCTTTTAGTAGCACACAAAGGAGTAAGAAAAAAAATCCAAATATATTCCAAATCCTCGGATGAAAAAGAGGAGGAATCATAGGTGAGTAAAAAATGTGTGACATATAAAGCCATGTCTGTGGGGACAGACAAAAGCTGTTCATATTCAGAACCTATATTTGTCATTTTACTTGTTAAATCATTATCAGAGTGTTATGATGTCTTCAGTAAGTGCTATGTGACAGAGTAGGAATATAAATTTTGTAATGTACATGGCCAGAATGTGGCATAATGCCTGCATCAGCATGTGGTGACTGTAGGTTGAGATATTGTTAAAAATGTTGGTATGCCTATTTAGAACATTCAGTAAGTGTGGTATTTTTCTACAAGAAAGTACAAAAAATTTCAAAAATAAATTTCCAGTATTTAGTGATCTGAATTACAAAGAAAAGCATTAATTGTGAATTACTAAAGTCTGAGTGTTGTTCATATTTGAAGCCTAACATTCCTATCATTTAACCCAGCTGAAAATTTACTGTCTGTCTGGAAAATTGCAAAGCCTAAGTATTAGAAATCAGATATTTAGGTTAGTTTTAGTTCTTTATGGTTTCAGATTATGCACTGATTTAATTTGTAGTTGAGGAAGCCAAAGACATCTAATAAATAATGGCAAAGAACTTGAATGTTTCTCTGCTTTAATATCTGAATTAGTGAATATTCATTTTTAAATTGATTTCCTTATGCTAATTTCTGAATTGTGCATTGATTCTCCAGGTTTACTGTGAAATGTAAGTTGTTTAAGGGCTCCTGGTTTTTACTCCATCTTCCTCCCATGCATCTTATTTCATCATGAGTTATGGTTGTTAGCACATGTTTCTCTGGACTTCTAGTGAATGAGTTGTTTTTTTTCTGAATATCAGAAATCTCTTGCTGACCTGTAGTCAGCTCCTTCTCTCTAATGGCTTTCCATTATTTGCGGTAGTCCTACATTTCATTACTATTTATGGAATCCTTTGATAAATAAGCAAGCACAAATTAATTGTGGCTTTGATAATTTCCTCAAACAGAGCAGTAGATACATGAAGATAATTATACCCTTTCCTAATCAATAGAGGAAAGAGAAATTGTTCCTGCAGGTTTGGTGCACAACTTTTCATATGGAAAGGTTACTGTGTTGTACGTACAGTGTGTTTACAGCACAGCACCACACTATGTGTACCAATCCTTTTGTCTTTGCAGCAGATAACGAGTCAGATACGGCTCTTTACTCCTGCTGTCTTCTCAGCAGTGAAGTCATCACTTTTTCCATCCTCTTTTTAACTGTGTAAATTGTGCAGTGATTTTGCAGTACATTTACCCTGACTCGCTGCACATAAACCTGCATGGCACAGGAATTGAACTATTCTGAACTCCACTAAAATCAGTAGAAATATTCTGACTGACTTCCATGGAGTATAGAAAATTAAACATAATATTCATTGTGCTTTATAAGGGAAAAAATGGGGGGAGAAAAAAGTGCTTAATAAGTCAAATGCTACATCTTTACTATTTGATCTTCTTTATTTACTTCCAGTTTTATTTTTTAGTTTCTAGGGGCATCAATATTTTTCTCCTACTTCTTTTGATATTTCTTTGTTTTCCAAAGCTGCTAAGATTTCCCATCTATAGATAACATACAGTGCTAAAAAAAAAATTTGCTGCCGTTTTTTATTTTTTTTCAGCAGGAAAGGAAGTATTGTCTTTTAAATATGCCTTGTATAGTCTAGTTCTGCAAGTCATAGTATTCCAGTTTCTTGTAAACCTAAACATGTTTATTAGGCTATGGCATCTTTTTGTTTCTCCAAGATGCAGTTAACTCAGAGGGACAAAACACCTCACCTTTGCATTCAAGTCTGATGACATCCAAGATTTTGAAATTGTGCTTGGCTTTGTAACATGGGTGCATTCTGAAGCATGTTCACAGTATTACCTTATCTTTGATCAAAAGGGGCATCTCTTTCTTTGGCAGGTATTGGAACAGCTGTATTGGAACAGCTAGTTACTGACTGATTGCGACAGCCGTGCAATTTACCTAGCACTTCGGGTTTTATGGTCAGTTCATAGAGATCTACCCCTACTGTAACACACATTTGCATTTTGTATAACTTGAAAATGGAAAGGGAAAGAAGATCTGTTGTTTCCTAGCCTTCTCTAAGATATTACAAGTTTTAGTAATTAGAATTAAACAGAAAGTAGAGGACTGAAAGTTCCCTTGGACAGCAGTGCTGTTGGTTCCCTGGAAGATGGAGTCAACAGATGCGAAATGGTTGGTGTTATCTTCCCAGCACAACATGAGAGTATTTGTAAGTCCCTGTGATCTCATTCCTTCATCTTTCAGGCCCCAAAGAGATAGTCTGTGTCTTCTAAGATAAAAGGGAAGAGAATTAAAAGGAGACAAAATGTAGGAGAAGAAATTTAGGAAGGAATGTGATACCTACAAGCATAGACGTCTTGGGTGAAAAGTGTAAAACTAATTAAAATAATTCATCCTATGATTAATTCTGTTCATCTTGGAAGTTACCAAATGTTTTACCATGAAATTCAGTATTGACATCCTACTTGTACCTATAACTATTCCTTGGTGATACAGTTAATGTGACTATGACATTTTCTTGCATAGGCCCACCTACGCAGAATTTTGTTCTTCATCCAGTCTGAATTTAAGTCTATCTTTAATAGCATAAAAACCAAACCAGAGCTACTATATAAATCTTTCAATTTGCATTCATCATGTATCAAATCAGCTTGACTTTTCTCTGTTTGTTTGTTTGAGAGTAACAGTTAAAAATGGAACTGTGTTTATGCAGATTTGAGGACATAATGAATGTTGATTGTTATATTGAGATATAAGTAAATCCCTATAATAATTCTCAGACTTACTCATAGAATGCTCAAATATTTTATGAATAATGATGAATTAATTAATGAGAAGATTTGGTCTGTATAGCTTTTCAGGAACAGTTGAGTAATGCTTTTTCTTATTCCTGTTTTGGCTGATTTCATTACAGTCATTCCCTCTTGTATGACAATGTCTTCTGTGGTCTCTTTCAGCAACTAGCAATACCGTCATTATCAAGAAAGCATGGTTTATATTTTAGGGTTCTGACTAGTAATATTGTCAAAGATAATGCCCAGCAGTTGAAATTTAATTTGTTTTCTTGAACCTGTGTTCTTTTTCTGCATCTGCTACATGAGACAAAAGGGAAAGAGCAGAGGAGGTCTGAGATCAAATTCATGCTGTGTGCTTACTTCCTACAGAGAGATTTTGAACAGCTTGGTATCATATGACTGTATGCTCATTATCAGGAGACAAATTAACCATGTTTAAAGCAGGACTTTTATGAAGCAAATAGAATAGGAAATACGTGGGAATTCACTAGAAATGGCAAGCGAAATCTGGCAGAATGTAGAAGCCAGTGAAGCAATTTAGCTCTGAGGTGTCTCTGTAATGGGCTTCCGTCATACAAAAATATCTACGCCAGATCTGCATCAGAATACCAGTGAATGTCTCAATATATCAGAATTTGTAATACCCCTCACATTATTATGATATTAAAAATCTATATTTCCAGAATTTTTTTCAAGTTCCACTTCTTCCTTTCTTCCCCTTCCCCATAAGTGAGGGGAAATCATCATCCCAGGGTTTGGGTGGCGAGAGGAAAAGTTTTGAGAAAAATATTAGTGTGTCACAGAAAAGGAAATATTAATGGAAATCAGGCAAAAAGAGGAACAAAAATAGAGTTATTTCAGCAAGTAATTAAACAGCCAGCTTCACACTTGATACTTGTTAATTGGTAGTGCTGACATATGCTATTCCTTTGCGTATATCCACCCACTCGTTGTGTCCTTAAATTCTTTGCTCGTTTGTGCTCAGTTGTGGTCTTGTTTTCAAATACAGATTCATTTTGATATGCCATTTTATGAACCATCTGAAAAGCTCATAGATATCTTTGAATCCTTGCTGGAATAATGTGGAAAACACACTGTAGATAAACATTTGGAATTTATTAGTGATACACATATCATTCATTCTGATATTTATACTCTGAAATAAGCTATTTTATTTCTTAACTTCTGCCTTGTATTTGTCTTCCACCTACATATTGCTGAAGGGATGGCAAGAACAGAGGAGACAACCAGCAACAGAGCAGTTGTTATCCTGAACATTCAGGGAGATGTGGAATTGTGTAGCCAGGCTCCTGGTTAGGTTGGAAGGATCTTATGCCTGCATTCACTGACTGGACAAGGAACACCAGAAAACTGCCTTTGCCTAAACTTATCCTTGTGGGCATTTTTCTTACTCATATTTCACAGTAAGTCCCAGGTCAGCTAATCCACTAAGGTTATTTAATGCTACCTGGTCTCTGTGGCATCAATTCAGTAAACTTTAAAAGCTGCTTAGCTAGTTTGAAAACAAAGATCTAGGTGTTTATTCAGACCTCTTGAGTTTACTAAATGGCATTGTAAATCTCTGTACAAGAGGCTTTTGAGAGAAAGCCATTAATTCTTCAACTTGTAGGAGCAAAGGACAATGAAAATAGCCTTTCTCACAAGAAAAATGTTTTAGAATATTTTCAAATCTCACTAAGGCTTCAGTTCCAAAATGGAAAGGGAATGGATCATAAAATTTAGTAAAAGCCTTTTGTAAAAGCAGACGATACAAGAAAAAGTTCTTAAAAATTCTACCAACCCCTCCTCTCTTCCTGCTATAGTTTTTTCTGTATCCAAATTTTTCTTTTAGTAACCTGATATTTTTAAAACTTAAGACTAATTCAAGGAAAAATATGTGTATTTTGGGGTTGTTTTTTTTTTTGGAGGTATTTACATGTAATTTTACAAATCATGTATATTTACAAATCAGACTATATTGAGAAATTAATATTCATGGTTTTCAGTGCATTATGTAAAAATAATAATTTTAACAAGTCATTTTCTTCCTCCATCTTTAGCTTTTTTTTTTTTTTCCTAGTCCTCATTTGAGAAAATATTCTTCCACAAAAATATAGTGGATACCTACAAAGGATAGTCCTGGCTTTATGGAACCAGGTGCCTTTATTTTCCAATATAACTAAGGACGGCAAGTTCTCCAGTGAATGACCCTGAGCACCAAAACTGGGCCTATGCTTTGAACTGGGCTCTGGAGAAATGAATCTTTCACCATCAGCCACAGAGAGAAAAACTTAAAAGACTAATCTTTCATATCTAAAGTTATTAACATATTAAATCAAAACGTGTTTGATGACACCCTCCTTCACATTCAGTTAAATAGTAAGACGAGCAAATTGTAAGCTTGTGATTGTGAGGACAGCTCGAGGTATTGGATGACAGATTCAGTTGGAGAACTCACCATGTTTCCATCCACCCAACTGCAAAGGGATACTTTCAGTTATAGGAGTGATTAAAGGGTCCCTCTTACCAGTACATTATCAACAAGTCAGCAAGCAACTAATTTGGAACAATGGAATAGTGACAAACAGATATTTTTTGATTGCAGTAACAACTTGACTTGGAACTGAACCCCATTTCTACTTGCCATCTCTCTTTATATCTCCACTTAGTGTAGAGGAGATTTTCCTTTAGAACTGGATTGATTTCTGTTAGGCTACCTGCCAGATAGTAATGCTTGAGATTTGGCATCCTCATTCTTCAGCTGTTCCATAAAGAACAGTGCTTATAATTTAGTAACTCTAAATTTCCTGTTAGCATTTTTATAAATGGTAGCATAAATGTTCTGGTGGTATTTTGGAGGATGTTCCCAGGGTTTTTAGACATATGTTGCCAAGCGGACTGTCAGTGCTCAGTGTAGACTTTCTTCTGATCAGCATCTGAGACAGAAGAAATTCTATGTTCTTTATTGTCTGTTGAGCAATTACGGATGCTTTCAAATGGGAAATAGTCTCTTTTCCAGTCCATACTTCTCTTAACAGCTGCAGTTGCTTTGGAAAAGGATTGTCTCACACAATATCAAGTTTAATTTTGCATTGTGTAATTCAATGAGAAATCTCTCTATATCTATACCTTCTTAAATTTTGCCAAATATACCTGGAAAATGGAAGTAATTATCCTCCTTTTTTGATGTCAGGAGTAAAAGTAATCTATTCACCAAAGCTGTAAAAAGTGATGCAGAAAAATTATTTGCAATAAAAACACTTGACATTCTACTTTCGCTTTGTTTTTCAAGGTAGAGATTTTTTTTTTTTTTCATTTGCTACTTTTTGGATCTTTCTGTAGAAACATATTCCTCTGATTCTCAAAAACTATCATTCAATTCCCAATCTAAGTTTACTCATAGACAGCTTCTAAAATATTTGTTGATTTAATTTTTTTTCTTGCCAGGCATTTACCTCTATCATGTCTTATCACGTCCTACACAAATTGCCAAACTTTCTATCTACTTGCCTGAACTCTGTGTTGATAATCATAGAACATAATAATCATAATAATCATAGAATATAGAATATTTTAGGTTGGAAAAGACCTCTAAGATCATTGAGATCAACTGTTAATCCAGCATTGCCAAGGCCACCACTAAACCATGTCCCTAAATGCGACATCTACACTACTTTTAAGTACCTCCAGGCATGGTGACTAAACCACTTCCCTGGGCAGCTTGTTCTGATGCCTAACAATCTTTTTGGTGAAGAAATTTTTTCTAATATCCACTACTGGCACAGCATGAGGTCATTTCCTCTTGTCACTACTTGTTTCCTGGCAGAAGAGACCAACCCCCACCTCACTACAACCTCTCCTAAGTAATTGTAGAGAGTGATATAGGAGCATTTGTGTCATTTCTCCTTGATCTCTCTCAAATTACTAGTCTTACTCAGTGGAGTCCTAATATACATCTTGTTATAGATATTTCTTTCCAGTTCACATGTAGAACAACTTTCAGGATAGGGTTTTTCTTAGGAATATGACATTTGTAGTTCTGTTAAACCATTTCAATGAGACAATGAAAGAAGCAGTCATAAGAGATATAAAAAATAACAGAATGGGATCCGTGATAACTAATGCAATAGGAAGGGAGAAAGAGTAGCAGAGCACACAACATGAGATCATATAACCACGTGGCAAGTAGGTGAGGAAGATTCATGCTTGCTGCTCTGCATCATTGCCTGGAAATGTCACTCATCAGCACAGTGCAGTAAATTAGATGACACCCTTTTCTGGTATATTGCCAACTAGAATTATTCAGTTATAAATTTTATAACACTAAATATTATCCTACTTGCAAATATTATAATTTCTTATTGTCTTATAGAACATATTTGTTATTCCAGTGTGAAGGTTGATATTGAAATAACTTCTTTCTGTTTCCTTGGTGACTGCAGCTGCTGTCTGATCGTACCACCAAATTCAGACTTGCAAGCAGGATGAGCAACTTATGTGTAATATTTGTTAATAACAGTGGCCTGCTGCTAAAGAGGAGGCCAAGAGTCTGAAAAAACCTAGATAATAGGGACAAACTTTTTTTAATGAACTGTGAATTGTTTTCAAAACTTGTTAAGGACACACATTAGCAATTTGCATTCAAAAGGTATCAAATAGGACAACCTGTTTGATAAGAATATCAATAATGAGAGTATCTGTTCTTTGGGCATTTTCAAGGAAAGAATTACAAATCAAATCTTATTAGTGTTCTTCATCTTGTTTGCATCTGTTTTATTAGCAAGTACATAAAGAAAAAGTCATTGTGATAACATTATAGTTCCATAAGCCAATTAAGCTGCACTGATTACGTGGAAGTGAATCCATAAAGGATTCAGATTATATCATCTCAATGTTATTTACATTTGATTTTTAATCTCTTGCATTCATTGTATACCATTAACATATTTGACATGGTAAGATGCCTTGGTTTTGTTTGTTTCTAGTTGTATTGGCAAAGCAATGGATTTTTTTTTGTGTGTCACCTGCTCCTACTGCTATTTGCTCACTCCTAGAGGAGTGAAAATGAGGCATGTAAACAAAAATAAGATAAAATTACCTTTATGTTACTAGACTTACCCAGTGTTACAAAGAAAATAAAAAATTTCCATGTAGTGCTAGGTCAGAAATGTTGATTATTGTTTAGAACCATCTAACCCTGCAGTTTCCAAAACTGGAAGACATTCTGGAAAGTCATGAGTTTGTATCAAAGTTATGAAACTACAGTTAAATGTGATTTAAATTCAATGCTAGGAAAGAGCTCATTATTTAAGGAAATGTGTAACAACCTATACCAAGAATGTATGAGTAGTATAAATTGTGTTATTTGGTTTAGTGATACCACCTTTGCTGCACTAGTGATCCACTTTAATAGTATCTAGAGTTTCAGGGGAAAATGTTATCTTTTTATAGTGTGATATGAAAATTTTAATGTCTAATATATTCTGTGAGAGACTGTAGTATGTTTTACTACTTTGATCTTTTCAGTGTTCAGTATTTTGATTGGCTGGACATTTTGCTTCTTCCCCACAGGTTTCTGAGACTGTAAACAGGGGAAAAATTAAAGTAGCCAGTCAGTCAAATCATGGAATATTGAAAAGGTCAAAACCATACAGGACTGTACTTAACTTATAGAATATATGAAACATTAAAAATCTGATAGCTTGTTCTTGTGCCATGGGTTGCAACAAGAGAGAATAATGCAGTAGGTTGAATCTGTACCTATTATTATTATTATTATAATGGAAATGGAAAACGGTGCAACCACAGCCTACTGTCATTCTGACAGCCTTTTAAATTTTAATATAAAGGCTTTTTTTAAAGTGTTCTACATGTACAGCTAGAAATATACTTATTTGTAAGTTTATTAAAACTGAGGTCTTATACAAACTGTAACTACATTTATAATCAAAGAGAGACTGTAAAAACAAAGGGACAGGACAAAAGCAGATGTGCTATCTCTCATTTATAATGCTTTGCATAACATAATGAACACAGAGATGTGATCATCATGATAGAAATGAAAATGTCTGATCTGGTAATTTGGTATGGTAACTTAAGGAAAAACTGATGTTCCAGGGGAACATAAAATTTGTCCAAAACTTGCACATATTAGCTTTTTCAATTCAGATATTATTTTCCAAAATATTGGCAGGGGAAATAAGGGGTAGAAAGTACTTATTTAAGAATTAAATTTAAAATTCTAATTCCATTGTTCTTTTCTTACCGAAAGAATGAAACTGTTTTCACTTTTGAGAACTTGATAGTTGTTTTTAAAATCCACCTACACTACTTTTTTCCTTCTGGTTTCTTTGTAAGCCTGAATTGTATGACTCCCTAACGTCTCTGTGTGGGCCTGAGCTGCAATGGAAACATCAGGATACATAGTTAAACTCTACCAAGCATGTATTAGTAATTTAAAACTACTTTTTAAACTTTTAGAAACTTGCAAATTCAATTGCCATTGTAGCCAGCAAGGAAGATGCTAATTGGCTTCCCACTTATTTTCCCGGACTTGGATTTTACTTCCACATTCTTTTTAAGACAGGTCAAGACACGTGGGAAAAGTAAGGAGGAATGGAAAGTGTAAGAGATGAGGGAAAGTAGAAGAGTTAAAGGGATTTCCAGCCATATCCGATCGTCTTTTCTACCAATTCATCTCCCTTGTAATGACATTTACTGTTTGCAAAGTAGCCAAAGTTGATGTTTCACAATCTTTATAGTGATTTCTTTTATTATAGTGCAAATGCTTCTAGGCTAAGCAGAATAATGATATATCTGAATATATTTTTATGCTATAGTATTTCTTGGTGAAGTACTTAATGATTGAAAAGAAGCAACAGTCACGTCCTGGTTAACAGTTAACATCTTGTTAATTAGAGTACAGACAGATTTTCCACAGTATTTGCATCTCTACCATTTGTGTCAAATGGTAATGTTTATGTTGGGTGGCTAAATCTGTGAGTTAGGCGAATGTTAGGAACAAAATTTTCTGTCTGTTAAGAGTTTATATACCAGTAGGACCATGGGTAGGAGAACACCTATGAGGCCCTGTGTTTGTGATATCCTGATTTTTTATTGGAAATATATAGTAGCACTATCTTCGACTAGGAACTAGGAATATATAGGAAGGTGCGCCTTGTGTCTGCCCAGCTAAACTGATAACTGATAGCTCTTAAATACATAAATAGGAATATAAATGTTTTTAGTAATGAACATAATTTCCTATTCCCTCTTAAAATAAATATTGGTACTGTGAGAATAAAAATTTGGTACAACAGCTGAATTTTCTCCCCATATGAGGGTTTGTGAAAACCTAATACCTCCTAGTGACTATTCAAACATGGGCTCATGTGTTTCCATTTTGGTAGTCCTCTTTTAGCATTGCCTTTCTAAAGGAATTTTAGTAACAGCAATCCTTCCATGTCAGTTTGCTGCCTTCTTTCTCTCTTGGAGAATTAACATGGCAATTGTTGCAGCTCCATTGTTGATGCACTCTAAATGACTGGCGTGCCTTGTAAGGCATCCGAGGGGTAAAACTGTAAAAAGATGATGAGTATGAAAACTCTAAAGAATTCACAGCCTTACATGCAGCGTTGGAATCTATAGTCTGGAAGAACTTTTAGAGGTCTCTGTCTACCTACCTTCCCAAAGACAAGACAGTCATGTAATGCCATGCCATGCCTGAAAGGTTTGTTCTCAGAAAAATTCCAGTGACACAAGCTTCACCTTTTCTCCAGTGTTCACCTGTCCTTTGCAGGCTCCCTGGAACAGATTAACTGGGTCTCTTTGGCTATGATTCATTTGCATTTTCCTATACTGGTTGTGCTTATGGAGAAAAGTATTTCTCACCTCCCTGAAGTTTCTTTATCCATATTTGTAAGCTCTTATCTTCCTTTTCCTCAATATTTTTTTAGACTAAAATTAAAAAAAAAAAAAAAAAACCAAACCCACAACAACAAAAAACCCCGATGAACAAATAAACATTTGTTGCTTCCCTAATCTGCTGTCCTGGACTGCCTTATGCAAAACATAACATAGTCTATCTGAGTCAATCTTATTCTGGTTAAGTAGACTGGAAGAATTAGTTTGCATTTTCGGTGCATGACATTTCTATTCGCATTAACTTATTCCATAATACTTTTTGGCTACAGCATGATATCAGATATTGTAGAATTGGTCTTCATAAATACAGAACATCTATTTCATGACTAAAATTATGAGGCACGGTGGATATTCAAATACTCTGA
This sequence comes from Vidua chalybeata, assembly GCF_026979565.1. Taxonomy (NCBI): domain Eukaryota; kingdom Metazoa; phylum Chordata; class Aves; order Passeriformes; family Viduidae; genus Vidua; species Vidua chalybeata. The sequence continues at coordinate 11,789,388 of NC_071532.1, forward strand.
ATATTGATTATTTAAATTTTCAAATGAAATTAAAAAATTCAGGCCACAGAAAATCTCAAGGAACTCTGCTGACTTCTAATGCAGATGGAGGATGAAAGCATGAAAGTAAATTAAATTTAATATGCCAAATATGAGGTTGTACATGCTGGAAGTAGGCTGAAGATTGTAACATTTTCCATGTTGGCCAGGACACCTCTGTTCTCATCTGAAAAAAGGGTCTAGCTGTCACCCATTATCATCTAATCCTTGGCCTTCCCCAGCACTGACAGATAGGGGTGAAGTATGAAGTACTTTGTGGTAGCAGTTTGGCAAGCAGCAGGGCTCTGAACAGTGTGTTTATGTTTAATTTTACTCTTAATGGGCAACAAATATAGACATTTTAAAATGTAGATATACCTGTTTTAGGGGAAAAAATGTAGATAAACTTGCATACAATTTGATCATTCTTCTAGCTTTATTATTTTCTTCCTCTTTCTTTCTTTTAGATCATCAAGTATGTGGATGTTTTTTAACTCCATTTTTAAATTTAGAAATACTCTCAGCAGTCTTTTAGAAATCACAGACAAGAATGTAATTTAACACTTTTCCTGAACAATAATATAGAGGTATGAAAAATGCCAGTTTACTGTACTTAAGTATTATTCTCAACTGAAAGAACAAATTTTACAGTAGATGGACGACTGAATATGTTGGGTGGTTGAGTTACACTGAAACTAGAAAAACATGTAATAACTGCAAAAGATCTCCACTGGTTTTAAGTCTCTGTAATTCTTCTTACAGCAGAAGGCAACAGATTTTTAGTAGTGGAAAAATATACAGATTTAATATATTGTGTGTGTCAGAGGGGAAAAGACAGAAAAAAATAGTGTAGGATGTATGTGTAAACTGACCAAGAGAGGGAGAATTCCTGGTATTCAGAAAACAAAAGTAATTTGCAAACTGGTAAACTAAGACAACATACCAAATTATATTTATGTAATTATTTGAAACAGAAAACTATATAATATAGAAAATATAATATTTAACAAGATATATCTGTCTGGGAGGCAATTTCTATCTGGGGAGCTATAATATCCTCTAATCCGCCCACAATGAAGGTTCTATTCCCTGTTTATAGCAGAAAATGTCTTTGGAACTCCATAGTCTTGGCTTTGGGGCTTACAGGTTCAGTGGATTTTGTCAAAGTTGGGCATAAATCTCAGTAGATTTATGCTATGCTCATCATAGCATAAATATAACACTTGCTTTGTTATGTAAATGTAATGAGGTATCTTTTTCTGTAAAATTGGTCAGAATTATTTATTTAATCTGTTCGCTGCATGTTATTGCAGAGAGCATAATAGCTGGTTTCATTTTTTTATGATGCCAAAAACATTAGATAAAACACAGACTATCAAAATTTCCAATAGAAGAAATCAAATAATGTTGCCATTAAAATCCAGGGTGTTGCTTTGTCTGTTAGGGACTGTGTCCTATGTGGCACATTGAAAATACTGTAAACTGGAGTTCTCTGTTGCTAATTTTATGTGTGCCGATTGGGTGCTACATATTGTAACATTTTCCATGTTGGCCAGGTCACCTCTGTTCAGATCTGAAAGAAGGGTCTGGCTGTCACCCACTGTCTTGCAATCCATGGCCTTCCCCAACACTGACAGAGAGAAGCATGGAGCACTTTGAAGAAAGCAGTTTGACTAGGCATGGTCTCATTTTATATGGTCAGAGACTCGGTTTATATCTTGTGGCTTTTAATGAGATTGGTTTGTTCCCAGCAAAGAGTGTATTTAGAGAGTCTCCATGGAGGTGAAAATGACTCTGTCTCATTATTTACCCCTTCAGCCAACAAACTATTGTCAAAGATATCATATTAGCAAGCAGGTTTATCATGATTTTTTTTAATATATATATAGAGTTTGTATATAGTTTGTATTTTTTGTTTGTTATTTGTTTATTACTACTATACTCATAATGGTAAACCAGTGACTGCAAGCAGTAAGCATCAACATTTTACTTGGCCCCAATAAGAGGAGAAATCTAATAAAAGTCAAAGAGTTTTTTTCCATAAAAAGTATTTCATAAAGTGACCTAAGTTTAAAGAATAGCATTGAAGAAAGATATCAGTCTGAGAGAAATACAGTTGGAGGTTTTTTTATATTTCAACTGAATCAAGAGACAGAAAGAGACTGGTTCAAAAATTAATACTTGAGACTTTCAATTTGAATGACTTCATATAAACAGCCAGTGTTGCCTGCCATGAGGACAGTCAGAACTGTGAACAGAGAGACAAGCACTATGAACTCTACTCTGTAAAACTAAAGAGTTAAAAATAGCGAGAAGTTCTTTTCTGACTAAAGGCTGGACAAGTTACACCATGGAGGAAGAAGGTGGAGAGCAGAGAGAGCATAATCACTTGAAACTAACCCTAACCTAACCCTAACCCTTCCTTGTAAACTCCTGTATTTTTTTGTCACTGTATAGGCTTGACACTCTGCCTAGGAATTATCCCTTCCATTTCTCTTCCTCTGCCTTCCATAAAATGGCCTAAGTTCCATTTTACCAGATCACATATCATTTAAGCAACAGAGACAGCAACATTTTATAAATTGACAGCTATGACAGCAAAGGAAACTGATGTCAAATGTTACACCAAAAATATCATTTCTCCATGCATAATTTAAGGCTCCTGAAACAAAAAGTTCTGACAGTTTTTAAACTGGAATACTGGTGCATATATACAGTTAATTTTTGTATCACAACATCTTCATTGCACCAATAGCCACAGTATTAACAGCCTTGATATTGAAGCAATTTAGGAACTATTTTAATGTCCTTGTGCATAATACAGTAAAGTTCACTGTATTTTGATGCAGTGAATTTTTTTTTAATTAAAAATCAGATGTGATTTCAGCTTCCTCAAATTTGTTTGCTATCTCAGAAGAGAGAGGTGTTGTTATTGACTGGAATATTGGCCAGCATTTTGCAGTTCTTAAGCATGAATCAAAGAAATACTGGGGATCCTACCAGTGTGTTGAAGCCAATGACTATTTAGGAGCCTAAACAGAAGGCAGGCGTCTTAGGCTGCGCTGATCTATGTGATACTCCTGCTTAGACATCAATGGCTCTACCCTGTTTATTCCCATTTAAGAGTTCTAGACCTACTCAGGTAAAAAAGAAATTTAGATTTTGTTGCCATGAATTGGACACTGTTGCAGTATCAACTGCTGAAGCAGCTCAGTTTTGTGTCCTTCCTTTCTCTGGCCAAGGATGTGCTCTAGCCCTGCTGCGAATTTCATCATGGAGAGACACATCCATCATTTTTTTGCCTGAGAGAAATGTTAGCGTATTTATTACAGGGTGTTTTCTCAGGAAGATGAACAGTAATTGAGATGTAACTATGAGGGTTGAAGCAAGTTTTTAAAATGTTCCTTGAAAATATTCTCATTACTTTATTCTACCAATTTGACATGCAGATCTATAAGTCAGATCAGTTGAGAAACAAGTATTATCTTACAGAAACAACAAGATTTAGAAAAGGGTTTCAACCTGAAAAATCAAACTAAGGAGTAATCCTAGTGTTGTGATCTATAAAAATAATTGGGACTGGTAATAGAAAAATCCCTTCTATATTGTGCTGATGTCAGCTACAATGTATGTGCAAGCTAAGTTGCAAAAACTGCCTGCCTGCCAACTATAATAGCTAATAGCATGGATTTTCTCATGCTAAGACATTCTGCTTGTTCTGTTTGGATGAATATATTCAATATTCCTGATTTTCTAAACTAGAAGAGAATCAATGACTGAAAAATTTTATTTGACTGGTTTGCTTACCAGATAGATCCATATTAATATAAGACATCCTGAGAATGACAACAAACACAGTTACAAAAATCTCAGCTTTAGTTTCATCCATTATGTGTCCTGATTATCCTGAGTTGCAATATTTGATACTTTCATTCATCATTTCATTCTTATTCTTACTTTTGACACAATTATACATTTTGGAAGTCTTGCAATTGAAACCTAATTTTTTATCTCAGTGTATGACACAGAAGCTTTTGGAACAAGACGTGACAAGGATATTATTTTCTCTGACCCAGATCAGTTCAATCTTTGAAGTCCTTGAAAGTGAGCTGCATGGTATTTCACATTATTGTAGAGTTCTTTGTAAATCCAAAAATTTATGACAAAGAAAACTAGTGCTTTTCTTCACATTTTACTTGTGAGGGAAACTGATGTGTAGAGGAATCAAGAAATTTGTTCATGACCAGGGTCAGCAGCAGCAATAAGAGCCACAATGCCGAGAGAGTTTGCTTGTTAGTTCTTATCTGTTTTTGTGGCTTGAAGAGCAGTGCTGACCTGGCCTTGGGCTGTTGAAGGTTTCCTTATGGCTGCAACTAGAATCCAGAAGTTTTTGTGAGCTTTGTTGCCCATTCTGCTAAATACGCTGCTTTTTTTTTTTTTTTTTTTTTTTAAGGTCTCGTTCATTTGAACACATAGAACATAATACATCCCCTCTGCTTCAAAATAGGTTTTTTTCCCCATGCTGTTGTTGTAGCAAAAGTATTTTCAGTGGAATTCCTTCAGCTATATAGAAAATTCCTTTCATTTGTTTATTCAATACTTACTAGGTGTACAGGGTTTGGCTGGGAATTTTCTCACCACACCCATGATACTAAGCTATTTTATGATTTACCTTCATCCAGTAACTTGATTTTTCTTTCTTTTCCTTCAGCAAATGGCTGGGCTGAAAATACACATTTCAGTTTTGCAAGGGTGTGATCTCTGACTGTCAATGCTCCTTACAGAATAGGTTGTTCTAGTAACTCATTATGTGGTTATATGATCTACAAATGCACAATACTGTGAGAACACAGCTGCCATCAGCTGTAGTAACCACTTCTTTGCGTTCAGAAAGTGGTTGTGCAACGTGGACAAGTGGTTGTTGATGTTGCTGTTCATATCTAAGTCACAAAGGATGAGCATTAGACCACAGGCTTCACTAGAAGAGAAAAAAACTCCCACCAGAATATGATACTTAACAGAAGCACAAGCTCAATCCTATACTATTCCTTTCTTTTCAATGTAAATAGATTTTATTGAGTGAAGTGGATACAGGGACTCCCCCAGCTAATAAAAGTCATTCAAGGATATTGATTTGAACTTAATGTGTGTTCAGGAAAACTTGCAAGTAAATTTTCATTGTTAAAGTATAACAGACATTTATAGAGGATTTTAATATTTACCTTTATCTAGTGTAGACCTGCAAGTGAAAAACTTCGTGTGGACATCAGGAAGAATCTGATAATATTTGCTGCAAAGTAAAAGTGTTTTGTATTTGTCTACTGGATTGCTCTTGGAAGCACATGCACTGAATGAATGACCTGGAGTGAACTGGTATTGAAAGGAAGCTGAGTGAATTGGAATTGGAAGAAAGCTCACAGAACTTAAGCAATAACAAATATGGTTGTAGTTGTTTGGTATGGTTTTCAGACATATTTTTAAATGTTAGAACTTGTGTCCTTTTGGTCCTGTTGTGATGTATTCAGAGAGGTAGCCATGGAAAATGGTTCTCTCTTGGATTCTACCCTCTGCATTGGTTCTTGGCTTCTTATGAATGGCTCAAACACGACAAACTTCCTTTGTATTGAAAAGAAAGTACCACGTGCCAGTGCTTTTCAATTTACTCCATTTCAAATTTTTTGTTGTCTTGAGGAGGGTGGGGTGATGGAAACAGAGAGCAGAGAAGACATTAAATTGACAGGAGAAAAATATTCTCTCCTATGAACACTAAGGTAGTTAGAATTGCATAATTATAGGAAACCCAAAAAGGAGATTTGACTTTGTGAATATCTAGGTCAAATACTTCTCTCTATCAGAAAAGTTGATTAATAGGTGCTAGGATGCCATCTCATATAACTTAGGAGAAACCTTTCTGGTGTTTTTTGTTTGTTCATTATCATTAAGAATTTTTGTTTGTTTTTCCACTTTAAAAAGCATAAATCTTTTTAAAGCTTTTTCTTTTTTTTTTTTTTTTTTTTTTTGCTGCTGTCTGCTGTCCGCCTTTTAGCTACTTAATCTTTTTATTATCACCATGGTGCAGTCTGTCGGGTGCATATTGTAACATTGACTGTCAGAGGTAACTGAGGGCTATTAGACACAGAATGCCCACAAGCTGCTTCTTTCTGTGACAGAAGATGTTAAAGCTTCAAGTTTCATTCTCAGATTTGACCAATCTGGCAGAACTATTAGCCTTAGAAATGATCATTGACACTGACAGGGTCATTCAATCAAAATTTACTCTACTAATAAATTCTATAAACTTAGTAATGTTAGAAGTCCAGAACAACACAAAAACCCCTGCCTTAATTCACTCTCTATGTTAATTCTAATGACAGAGAGAATCCATGATTTTAAAAATGCATAACTATTATAATTTAAAATCTAACCTTTATCTAGTCTCCTGCTTGCACACCTAGAACTTCCTCTAAAAGAGCAAATTTTGAGTTACTATTGTTATTAAGAATATGTCTCCCAATTTCCTTTTCAGATGTTCTAAAAGACTTTTTTATACCACTATAAGCCAAATAGCTGGGATTAGTAGAAGTTTTAGCTGAAGCAAAAATTTAAAAACCAACACAAAACCAGAAAACACATGGTGTAGCTTCTATTGAGATTTGAATGTATAATATACAGTAACTGGCCAAATTTCCAGTTAATGCTGATCATTCATTCTGATGTTTTTTTTTATTTCATTTCCCATCAAAGCAGGGAGGGAGATTTTTAAGGAGTGTGATTTTTACCATCTGATATGTCTAAGCTCTTGCATCCATTGTTTTTGTGGTGGACCAACTGAATCAAGGTGAAGGGAGGAGAAAATACTTTTTCTGTCTCCTAATATTTCAAATTGGACAGTTGACCAAGTGGAACTTCAAGTTATGCCAGGAGGAGTTCTGAGACATCTTTCACTTTTAAGGTATTTCTCGTGGTTTAAACTTCTCATCTCATCTTGGGATGCTGGAGGGTATAGCTCTTTAAACTGTTTTGTTACAATAGATGCTAAGAGTTTTTATCTTTAACAAGATATTCAAGATGAAGCAAAAAAAAAATTTAATATGGTTAGCTGAAATCTGGGACATTACAGCTATCTTTACATTTAACTCTTAGTTTGCATCTTATTAAACTTTGTGTAAGTGAATTTAGTGTAGGCTTAACTAATGTCATTAGAGACTGGAGACTTCCTTGTCCATGATTAGACACATTGCTGTTGCCAATGCACTGGAATTGGGAATTAAGGTTCTTTCAAAAAAAATCAAATGCTCTTGAAAAAATGTACATTTTGATTCTATCTCTGCTATCTCTATAGAGGCTTTTATTCATCAGCATTATTCATTTTTCATTTGTCATGACTTTTAGGAAGAACAGGGACATCAAGACAGTTTGATTCTTTCTTGCTCCAAATATTCCGCAACTACATCCAAATCAAAGTCTAAAACAGAAGAAGTTTTAGATATTATTGCACATGATTTACCTGAATAGCTCTGATCTCACACCAGCTGAATGGACTAACAGAACGCCTTTTTCCAGAGCATTAAAATACAATTTTCCAACCTGCTTTTTGAGACTGATTTATATTTTGGTATTTTAGTAAGATCTATTTAATGCTGTCTAATGTCTATTTAAGATCTGTTTAATGCTGCTTTTTTTTGACCATTTTAAGGACACCAAGAGACCAAAGGGGAAGTTCTAGGATTCATATCTAATACTATGTTTCTAGAGAACAGCAGTTGAATAAGAGTATCAACATGAACTGTAATAAAACTAGATATCTAGTATTGAATTTTAATTTTCTCATGAAACCATCAAAAATTGTATTCCTAGAAAAATATAATCTTATAGAAATGTTAACCAAACCCCCAAAATTCAGGGACAGGTATTAACTGATTGAAACTGATTAACTGATTGAAAACCTTATAATGGTGTGGACTAGCTCTTCTCCAGCTCAGAATGGCTTTGAGTGACCTCCTGTAAAGCCATTATTTTATATTAATAAATTACCAGAAGGACCGTTTAGCAGTGATTTATTAAATTGAGATTAAATAAGGATGAACTTAATTTACCATTATGAATTAAAGCACAGCTCAAGGCCATAGAGTCTTGACAAACAGGGGAAAGGATGATGGATGCCGGCAGATAGAATCTATTTTTAACTGGTTATTTCTCTGGGTTTGAGTTGTGAGCATTTTCTTCATAAGCATATTTTAGGAGAACAGGATGGTGGGTTTTTTCCATTTTAATACTTTTTTTTCTCATTCTTTTTTTTCAGTGTCATTTTCTTATTTTAGTAGTCAAAATATTGTCCACTATATTTCTAAATTGATTGCACAGAAACAAAGAACTTGAAAATATTTTAAAAATGAAAATTTTATCTAAATAACACCCTCTGTTTTTTTTTGTAACCTGATGAATCAAAATATGATCTGCAAGGAGATTATGTCAGGTAGTAGGTTCACTTGTGTTAACATGACTGTTACATGATAACCATCATCTTTCTTCTGTGCACCTAAATGTCAAAATTCCAGTGTCATTCATTAGTGACTACATAGAAGTTGCAAGTGCTTTCTGAAGAGGAGTCAACAATCAGAGTGCAATGAAGCCACCATTTCTGGCATGGGAGGAGCTCACCATACATCATGGCTTTTTGAGGGGTTTCCTTTCCATTTCATAATTGAGCTATGCTATAGATACCTGCAGAGGACTTCAGACAGAATAAGATTCCCATAGTCTTTGACTCACATCTAGCAAAAATGTCATGTTTCAGAAACTCCATGAAAGTCAAGACCCACTAAATATCTGTAGCAGGGGGCTCACTTGGGGTACTTGAAAGGGGGAGTGGATTATTCTTGTTAATGTTTACATCCTTATAGAACTAATGAGATTTATTCTTTGTGTGGTCACTAAATTTTGCCCCTGGGCTGATTTCCTTGTTAGTAAGAGCCAAATATTCTGGTCAGATTTCTTAATGGAGCTGGGCTTGGTAGATTTTTGAGCTCAGCTGTTTGTGGTAATTAGTCTTAGTGCACTTCCTTTATGAACTTTCATCTGTAACAAATAAATGAATCAGATTTCTCAAACTGGCTGATAGAGATGTCTCATTAATATATATTCCTTTTTCTATGCATAAAAAAATCAATATGATTTACATTACTCTTGCTTTCATTTCTGTAGTTTTTGACATGGTGAATCCTTAAGAAGTTGCAATAGGTTATGGCTAGTGGGTAATTTAATTTTCTGAGCAGTCAGAAATGGAAAGGAGGAGGAAGCAGCTGTAGCTTCAATGCCAAAAGAAATGGCATAGAAGAAAGCATTGACACAGGTCCCTGAAGTGAATAGAGCTTGTAGCACTGTTCAGCTAGTTTATACAACTCTTCTGCAATATTATGGGCTATCATGCTAGTCAATTTGTCTTTCCCACTGTTTATTCCCTTGTTGTTGCTCTTTCATTGTGTTTTGGGGTTTGTTTGGTTGAGTTTTCTTCTGTGAATTAGATTGCAAGACCCATAGTACCTGATAGTTTTTATATATTTTTATTCAGTGTTTGTTCAGAATGAATCACTTGATCTGTACCTAGATGTTATGCTGATGGTAGTAGTAATAATATCAATAGCAATAATACCTTAAATAATTGTTAGCAGTGGTCATGGATAACTTGCACAAGAGCCAAATATTGCATGGTAGCTTTGATTTTTGATTCGGGACATAATGTTGCACTACAAACTATGCTGAAGGAGTCCATTGCAGGGATTTTAAATTAAATATAAAGGATTATGCCTTGTAACTAATGTAGACATCTGAATCAAAGTCTAAAATTTAAATTACACATTGTCAGATATATATTTAAATTTCAAACTAGTGTTTGTTTATTTGTGTAGGCCTTTATTATCTCTTCATCTCTACTATTTTCCCTGAGGAAAATACCTGATATGCAGATTTGGAAGCTGTTATTTAAATCCTTCTGAGGTGTTGGTTGTTGGTATGTGGGAAAGAACATTAGAGAAATATCACACGCAGTTTGGCACAGTTGGAAGTCCACATGAGGGTAAAAAAATGGGTGAACTTGAAATCTGACTGGCCATTTTTCTTTAGAAGATATGGCACTTTAAGTCAGATATGAAGTGTATCTGCTATGGTGGAATAACTGCATTGCTTCCACTTGAACTATTCCTAGCTGCTGCATATGTAGAGGACTCAGGCTTCTGTGCTGTCATTTCTTTAACCATCATGAGAACCACACTGGTAATGAAAGCATAACTAAACAATGATTGGGGAATAGCAAAACCTTATTAAATTTATTTTATTTCAGTGAACTAGAGAGCATATTAAATTTCTTAGATGCATGAAAATATTAGGATCTTTATTGCTCAATGAAATTATTCTTTTTTCATGCTAACTCTGCTTTAAAAATAAAGAGTGCCAAAAGGCTAAAAACACAAGACTGAAAATAGGCTCAAAATACGCAAAATTTGCAAGATATGTTTTTGCTTTAAAATATGCTTAACACTTGAGTAAGTAAACAAAACCAGTTTTTTTGCTGTGGTTGAGACATTAAAAGCATTAAGCAAGTCCCTCATCTAGAAGATTAATATCTATTCCTGGAAATTATAAAAGAGATGCCTGCATCAGCGTTTCAAATATTTTAAAACCTTCAATTTTTATACTGATTTAAGGAAAAATCTATTTACTGCTGGCACTTATTTTTTCATCCTACTCCCTTACTACTCCCACACCCATTATAAACTGAAGTAATTAATTTTCAAGGGAGGGGTAGATTTAATTTCCTGGATTGTCTTTTTGGCTCTCATTGTCATCTGTATTCACTTCTTTTTCTTGCCAAACATTCATGGAATTTTGTTCGCTGCTAACAGATGACAGGTAAAACTGTTCAAAACTAATTGATAAAATAGTACTTGCAATAACAAGTAGAAAACAGCAGCTGCTATTAGTTATCTCAACTTAGGTACCCTGCAATATTCACATTGATATAAAAAAAAAAACAAACAAACACAAAAAAACAAAAAAAAACAAAACAAAAAAATAGCAACACAAACTACCAAACCTTAATTCTGTAGGCCTTAGAGTTTATAAAATATTTTCAAGTTTTAAGAAGTAGACTGGTCAAGCACCAGTTAAAAGTACTAACCCACAATAAATTCCTTTTTTTAATAAAAACACTCTAACAAAGTAACAAAATAATTACTAATGACCTCTCTAATCCACTTTGAAATGTGTGGATAACTTCTAATTTCAAAGGTGTGATCTTACTTATTTATTGCACTTCTTAAGATAAAGTTTGAATTATGTTGCAGCTTTTGTATGAATCCATATGTTCTACATCATATATGCAAGGAGTGTATGGTTAGTTACCTTATAATTAAGGTATTTTTCATTTGAATACTTCATCCAGAATATACAGGAAGGCTTGTTTGGTTTTGTTGGTTTTTGGTATTTTTCAATAAGCATTTTTCTCTTTGCACCGGGAATTCTATGATGTTCTGCCTTTGTTCTGCATTTCTCACGATATTTTATGCTATGCTTTGTGGTCTGTCTGCCAATAGTGAGCATAATCCTTGGACTTGGGTGTTAAATTTAATAGTTCTTATAATTTTTTTTTAAACCCGTCGTCTCTTTTTACTTAGGGAAGTATGTGTGTTGTAGGGGCAGGTTACTTGTGTACTGTGAGGAAAACATCAATAAATGCTGTGCTTTTCAGATGATGCATCTAAAAAAGCTGCTTCAGACATTTAAGTTCACTGACTGGCTTTAGAAACATATCAAGCAAAGTTTCTTTAAGGCAGAGACATAAAATATAACAGAGTTTCTCTGAGTGTTTATCTGTGTGCATACCAACACTGCATCTGCAAGTGTTACTAGGGCCATGTGCTAAGCCTCTTGTCTTTGTGTGTCCCTCTGTAGTTTTTAAAGAGAGGGGAATACTGGTTCCTCTCTCTTTCTTCCAGTGTTCTGCTGAGTGGAAACAATCCTTCTGTGCTGGCCTAAAGCTAAGTACCCTCAGTATTTCATTATTGTTGAAATCCACTTATTGCTTCTTTGGGGATGCATTTTTACTCCTCATAGACCAGTATAACCATTAAAATGGTCTATTTCTGGCAGTACTACAGGTGAAGCTCTAATTCTGCCTTTTTACCATGTATCATGACCCCATTTTATTCAGATTGTCCTCTGAGTTTTTATCTTGATGAAAAGTCACACTATGCTCCTGTGCTCCGTTGCACCTTCTCTCAGTGTAGCAACTCCACAAAGGGAGCTCTGGACTATCAGCTCACTAGCCTCAAAGCCCTCAGATTCTCTTTTTTTCCAGAAAAGCCCACTTTAATTACCAGTAGGAGCTGCAGTTTTTCATATAGTGGCATATGATACTATTAGTAATTCCTGTAGCTTTTAAATAGAGTAGCTTCCTCTTTGACTATTCCCCTTGAATAAGCTTCTGCATAATGCATGGTCTTGAACCTCCACCACTACTCAGTTTCTGTTTTTTTTCTCAGCTGTTACTGCAGGGCTTGAGTTCCAGCATGTGTAATTTGACATAATACAGTCTCAGGGAAAGATGGGCAGGAGAAAAATGTCTGGGTGAGAAGGAGGAGGGTCCTGCATTCCAGGATAAGATACTAAATTTCTTGTAGCCCTTCCTCACTGGCAGCTTCTGCATCCACTGAGAAGAGCAAGGAAACTAAGGCTTCACATATTTGTTCTTTGGGGTTTGGGGGACATACGGCATGGACAGGTTTCTGTGGCTGTGCTGCAATTTTGAGCTGCATTTAGTGAGCTGACTGTTATTCCATAAAGTTCTTGCCCTTACGGTCTTTGGGGGGGGGTGGTTTCTACTGCAAGAATTTTAAAAAGTACTCTGATTTTTTTTTTTTTTTTACCATTGTAATTGCAGCTGTTTTCCACAATCTGTAAATAGCAGTGGTTCTTAGAGGACATTTCTAATAATAAATGCTAGGGATTCCAGAAGGTATGATGTTTGATCCCAGTTTTTAGTAGGAGGGCAAAGACTTTCTCATTACTTGCATGTTGAGACACTTCATTCACATGGATATTTTTGACCAATCGAGGGACCCTAGCTCTTTAAAACCACACAGAAAGAGGAGATTTAACTAAAAATATTCAGTTTGAGTCAGATGCCAAAATTCTGGTGTATCATTTTTCTTGCAGTTTTCGCACCAACAGTCTGCAAAACTTCATAAAGTGTGTCAATTGTTGCTGCTCACTAGGGATGGATTTGGGAGTAATGAGACACAGCTGAAATCACACCAGAGTGGCGCAGAGTATTGTTCCCTCCTTTTATAAAATCCCTGTGTATCTCAAGCTAGTAACCTCTGGTAAGCAGACTGACATTTCTTTTAACCAAATTAGTTTACATTTCACGTGAAACAGATGGAAAGTTCAGTGATTTCTTGGCATTGCCAATGTCTGACCTTTCTTACCTTCTTCGGTGGACACTGAGAAGTGTCAGTCCTGCTTGTATCTCCAAAATAAAAAAAAATTGGTGAGAGTTCATTTCTCAGGGGAAAGGGCTCCATAGCTAATATTTCCATTTGCAGAAAAGAGCAGAGATTGGAGAGCATCCCCAGGTACTGAAAATTTAGCTCATTTTGTTAGAAAATTAGCATGCTGAAGATGACCTCAATAAGTTATTCTATTACTCCAGAAGAGGGACAGGATTGTACCTTTTGACCAGCAAGAGGCTATTGAGTTGTTACATTGGATTATATCTAATACTGGAAGGAGAATCGGAGAGTTAACAAATTAGAGTCTTCCTTTAGGTCTTAGCAACCAGTATCTTCACAAAAACTATGGCTCTGACCATTCAAAGAAAGCTGTGATCATCTTATCTGACTAATGCAGAATAGTTTTTTAATGAAATGATGAAATCTGCCAAGCTCATTCTAAATGTCTCAAGTTTGCCGAGCTGAAGTGTGAACTACCAGTTGGTTCATTGTCACTGCTTGACATTTACAGTAGCAGAACTGGACTTAATTGTAGCCTCTCTTTAGTAGCTCGTCAGTAGAAGGAGCTTTCTTCCTGTGTTTTCAGTCTCTGTTGAATCTTTTAACTCTAGCTAGCATTAAAGTCTTGCCTCACTTGGATGGGCTGTATGATTGTACTGGTGTAGCTCATGTATAGCAGACTTTCAGTGGTTTTTGTAAGCACCACATCTTTTTGTCAGGCATCTCTTAATGAAAAAAGCTGGATCCATCAGTCCATAACATGCTTGGTACAAACCACAGTAATTACTGTAATTAATATTCACAGTTCCACATGCTACTCAAAGATACTAAATCACATCTGCAGAAAACTATAATTTTGTTTTCTTACTTTAAGGAGGATGATAATGATTTATTTGATACCTAAAGAACCCATTTGACTGGACCAAGAGCTCAAAGATTTTATGCTGTGAGCAAGTTCAGTGTTCCTGAAGATATTGTACTCAAGACTTTATACTACATTTTGCAGAACAGAAAATCTGTAAGGTGATAGGCAATATTACTATAATTTTCCTGCCTCAGATGATGCTACTGTTAGATTTCTTTAACTATACTTTTGTTACGCATTTTTTCTCTGGACTTTGTGCACAGGACATCAGATTCAACTCCTTGTTCATCACCACTCAAGAATGAAAATTGCAAAAGAAAATTTCAGTTATTTGCTGATGCTAGATCATGAGTAAAATGTTAAAAAGATGGGTTAAATAATTGTAACAAGAAGCTTTTTCTTCTGAGTCTACCATAAAACTACTCTCTCTTTGATTCAAGAATCAATAAAGACACAACAAAATCCTGCTCCAAAATCCAACTTCTTCTTGGGTGTCCAGGATGGATTCTTGATTTTGTTGTTGGAAGAGGTGATGTGCATGTTTCCATCACTTCTCCTCCTTCCTGAATTACTGCATATAACAATACAGAACTGAATAGCAAACTGTAGATAACCCCAACTACAAGCCAATGAAGCAACATTTTCAAGACAATTTGTGGCCCTTGTTCCATTCACAAAATCCCTAGAAATTATTTTCTAGAAATTCTTGATTGTTCACTGGAGCTAAAGAATCTTTATCTTTTATTGGTTTCCTCAAGTGTCATTGAGGTGCTGTTTGTCTTCTGCATCCTGAAATTAATCTTTTACCCATTTTATTAATTTTTCTACTGGTAGTTTATGAGGTCTTTTATTAGACTTATTTTAACTGTCAGGAGTTGTGTTATTCAATAAGGTCTTGGTCTTGTACTGATTTCTATAATTCAAAATCCAGTTAATCTAATAATGGCATGTTCCTTTTAGGGTAGAAGAGTCTTGTTTCA
The DNA here is from genome assembly GCF_026979565.1 of Vidua chalybeata. Classification (NCBI taxonomy): domain Eukaryota; kingdom Metazoa; phylum Chordata; class Aves; order Passeriformes; family Viduidae; genus Vidua; species Vidua chalybeata. The sequence goes on from NC_071532.1 coordinate 11,804,759, forward strand.
CAAATACACTGGTTGTCAGAAAATCTCCCTAAGAGTGGGTATATATCCCCCATCAGTCTGCTGAGACAGTATTGTTTACTGTGGTTGTTAGACATGTCTTATCTTTTTCTAACTACTAGAGGGTTCCTCATCTTCCATGTAAGTTTTTTTTACAAAGGTATCTGTGGTGACATATTATTGATTGTGAACTGTCAATTTTCTCGTGTCAGTTGGCTTACCTGTTTTGCCACAGAGACTTGCAGATAAATGATTGTCTAAAGAGGCAACACAAAATGCAGCTTGAAGTCTGAGAAAATTATCTACAGAAATTACTATTAATTTCTTCCATTTATCCTTGGAGATGAAGACTTTCTTGAAATCTCTGAGGTTATATCTTTCTCTTCAACTTCTGTTCTGATACAGTTTCCATGTATCCATGTTTCCATGACCCCTCTCCTCTTGTCTATCTGCATCCTAGAGAGTACTAACAAGGAGCATTGTCAGGGGAGCCCATTAAGAGTGTTGGGTGAGCAGTGAGATCTCTTGCAGACGTATAGTTTGGCTAATCATAGTAACTATTCAGCATACAGGCTTTTCCCTCAAGTCCAGTAATTGTGTTTACATTCATAGACTGTCCACAGCTTCTTTCTCTTTGCTGCTGGACTGAACCTTGCCATACCCATCTCAATTAGTACAAAAACACTGAAAAGTCTGAGTTTTGCCACACAATTAAAAAGCAGCAGCAATTCTTACAGCAGCAATGATGTAAATGCCACATTGCACTGAACATGGATTATGGTTTTTCTCATCTGGCATTGCATCCTAATTGGGCTTAATTCTCAGGTTCCGCATGACAGCATAGCATTTTTGCACTGGGCAACAGCATCGCACAAAATGTCTCCAGATAGAAAGATCTTCCATTAAATTGTACCAGGTAATCAACCTCTATGGCCTGTGCCTGAGCTACATAGAAAGTTGCTTAGCATTCAGATGTTTTAGCCTGAGTTTCACGCTGAACTGAGTGTCAGTTCTTCATGGTTCAAAGAGTTTTGTCAAAAACAGAGCCTGCTTTAGTTTATAAGAACTTCATGACTGTATGCCTTTCTTAGTAGATGAAATTTTTTTATAGGTGTGTTCTACTAAAATAAATTTTTCTTGAGCTCCTAAAGTATTCTTGATATTTAAATAGACTATAATAATTTTGCATGAGGGTATATTATTCTCTGCATAAAATACAAATATACATTAAAAGAAAAACATGTGGCTATGTACTTACACAAGAAATTATTGCCTTGGGCACAGATAATAGGTCTTGCACAATCTTACTTTGCCACACACACAGATATCATATTCCAATAGGAGTGCTTTACTAAAATATGAATTATTAACCATTAAGTACAATTGTTACCTAATACTGAACATTTGTCTCCTCCTTTTGAACTCAGGGATGAGAAATCTGGATAATTTTAATCACAAGAAAGCTGCTCTGTTGCTAAAAGCTCAAGGGGTTTTAAAACATGTAAAATTAAGATCCTTAAAAGTGTGGTGCACATTCAATATTAATCCATGTAGATGTTAGAATCTGTATTTTTTATTCAGCAACTGAAAAGTGATACCATTAGAGAGGCCAACACTGCTGTCTCCTTTTGAACTGATATTGTCAATTTGACACTAATAATCATATCTTGTTTTTCAGCATTGCTGAGTATAAAATGACTTTCTGCATCATCTGCATATGTCTCTATGGCCATTCAAATATATTCCTTCATAATCACATGCTATTAGAATGTATTAGAATGTAAAGGCTTTCAGACTTTTATATCAAATTTTGTAAGTTGTTTTTTGTTGAATGTTTTTGAGAAGCAGAAAATTAGCTAATGCTGCTAAAATCCAAGTTATTCAAAGTACAATGGCTTGTCTTACTTTCTTTGTTAACCTTCCATTGCCAGAAACTTAAGATGCTGAATTAGTAGTGCACTGATTTTGTAAACAGAAAGCTTGCCTAGAGAACTGTCCTCAAGTCATATTTTCTAGGTTTTTTCTTTTCATTTTTCTAATCAATATTTTCAGAATATGTTGCTTTTTGTAATCACTTGTGGTTTTTTAACCTACTTTTATTTCTTCCCCCCCATTCTCTGATGTATGGCTTCTGCAGATATCTATGGCAGTATGAACTTAGCTTTCAGACTAAATAGGTTGCACCATTTTCAGTTGCATTAGCAAACTTGTATGATAATTTCTTCACAGTAACAAAGAAGTGATGCAGTCTGATGTATGCAGCATCTATTCTTGCCACTTATTTTTTACTTGTCATAAATTCCACCACTACAGAATGTGTAATAACTTGCCCTGAGGATATTTAAACTAATCTTCATGAGACAAATGTGTTCTCAGCACTTAGTGATGGCATGTAAAGTTCATCTCAGCCCTTGGAGTTAGCACATACTTGTGCTATATTTTTTTCTGTCTTAAAAATTGCAACTAAAATTTCTAATGTACTTTAAGTTTTAAACACTGATACAATTCTTCTTTTTATGCCAGGATTAGGCTGAATTTTGCCTTGATGGAAGTTTTTTAGCAAAATATGGTGTTAACAATGGCCAATGGCAATAGTGACTGCAATACTAGTTAGTTACTTAAGGGGAAGGATAGCTCACTTTTTATTTCTCTGATCAGGATTTTGGAAAAGCCTAGTTTCTTCATTAAACTCCTTAGAGCTATAGAAAATTCAACACTTTGTTACATATTTCTAAAATGAACACAACAATACAATCTTTCTAATACTATACTTCGTTCTGTAGTAATCTTGAAAACATAAAACATTTAAAATTTCATAAACTATTTTCTTTTCAGGATATACTACTAAGATAGTAAAAAATATGCTTCTGGGATTCCATGTAGGTTTCTGGGATCTGGGGCTTTTTTGCCTTCATTGCACAGTTGGCCTCCTGGTGACTGAGGCACTAGACAATCAGTGTTCAAATACCAGCTGTATGGCAGAATATGCAGTGGAGAGATCTGCATTTCTCTCCCCTGACTCACTGAATATCCAGTAGGACTTAGAAGTTCAGATTTGATGCCACACCTGACCAGGCTGTGAGCTGTCTAACTAACAGCCAAAATCTCACCCTGTGAGGTCAGCTAAGAGATGCTGAGCAAATGAACAAGCTGAAGTTCTCTCTGAATGAGAAGACACTTTTTTCCTTTTAATTTTTTTTTTTGCATTTTCCTATTCACATATACTCCTTTTCAAATGCCTCTATCAGTTCAAGGAAACCTTATCCTATTTTTTCTACTCCTTTTCCTTTGTTTTAAGAAGTGTGGCAACTGTGCTGTATTGATGATAGAGATTGCAGCAATCTTAAGTACAAAGGGAAGCTTTCTCTTGCCTCTCCCATTCAGTGTTGTAGAACAGGCCTAATACAGAGAGGATTTTAGTTAGCTCTTCAGCATTGTTTGCTGTATTCTGTGTGGAGCACTGCTGGAGGCAGGTAGTGCATTGGTGAGGTAATTCCTCAGTTTCCATGGGGCCAATTTTTCATACTGCAGTTAAAAACTCATTGTGCTTTATATTATACACAGTTGTTAACAGAGAAACAAGTGAACAGCAGGGACCCAGCACAAGATGAATAATAAAAGAGGAAGCAAAGATTGCAAACCCAAAGGAAATTGCCTAGAAGACAAATCTGTAAAATCAATATAGCTATATCAATTGACACTAGCTCAAAAGTAGTTCGGTGTCTACATTAGTCTAACTAAACAAAATCCATATTTATTTACATTCAACATTCTTTAAACTGAGCCCAAAGCAAAGTTTATGCAAGAATGGTGCACAGCTAGCTCTAACCTTTTGAAAGTTAGACAAATCACAGATTTGTGTAGCTGGGACAGGAGAGGGGCTTGGTCACAGGTAGCACAACTGTGGGACCTGCTTTTTGTAGTGCTCTTCATTGGTAATTTCCTCTGGGTCTTTAGAGGGCTGCCTTGGGGTGAAGATGACAAATGAGAGCTGCCACTCCTGCTATTCAAGATCCACCTCTTACACAACTAGTGGGTCATTACACCGTCCTGTGTTGCCTCTTCTGAGAAGTGGTTGCTGATTCTCGTCTTGTTAATGAAATGTAATACAAAGGGGCAGTAGTCAATTCCTGATTACTGGTCTTCCAAAATGCACATTTTCAACCTTTTCCTGATTTTAACTCCATAGCAAACAAGGTTGAGTTTGTTCCAGAAAGTTTTTTTCAAAACAAATTTATTAAGCTTTAGCTCAGAGATGGTATATTGGATATAACCCAAACTAACTACATTTGTTGGCTAATGTAACTGTACTTTTCCTTAGGCAATTTTGATTAAGAGAACACATAAATTAGTGATACTTCCAGTTTGAGGACTTGCATCTTCTTTAGATAACACTTAACTGTTATTTTCAATCCACTTATTTTTTACATTCTTTCAGCCTGCCCTTTCCTATACATAATGCATGAGAAGAATATTTAAAGTATGCTTGTGTTTTGACACTAATGAACAGTGCTCAATAGTATGTGTATTTTGTAGCAGCTAAAGCTGCAGGAAGGAATAATGGTTTTGGGAAGAGGTACATGTACAGGATGTAAAGTCTAGTCACAAGTGTTCTATTGCTACTAGAAATCACGTCTTTGAAATTCTATGACAAATTTCAAAATCAACATTACAACTTAATCACACTATTCTACAATTCTTTATTTATTTACTATATGTAAAGATTAGTATCTTAAAAGTGACTGTTTTGAAATCCAAGGTTTTTTTAAAAGGTGCTGTTTTTTACTACCCCTGTGAATCTGTACATCTGCTACCAGAGGAAGGATTGTCTTTCAGCTGAGACCTCAGTGAAGTAAAGCAGTCATTGACAACTGGAACTGTCATTTCAAATTTCCTTACCCTCAAAGGTGAAAAATAGATGTTTTAGAGGTCTTCAAGGTTCAAAGCATTAGGAAACAGTTCTCAAAAATATTTTATCCACTTTTAGAGTGTGGATTATTTGAACAAGCATGTTGGACTCCTCTATGTTTTATTTTAGATGAGTAGAAAATGGAAACATCTGTGTTTATTATTTCTCATGTACTGGCAGGTATGTGCTGCTTCATCCCTTGTCCCCTCAAAGGCTTTTGTAGCTGTTGGTCTTACAGTGTTAGAGTCCTCTTTTGCCATCATCCACTTTTCTTTCAACCTTCTCACTTAGCTTTGTCTCTTCCTTTTAATCCAGCTGGATTCAAATCCAGTCTTCCATCCACTGTTTGTGCTGCTTATGTGTCCTCTGACTTCCTTTCTTGCCTCAATTTGGATCTGTTCAGGTCAGAAGGTGGAGGCCCTGTTTGCTACTCTCCTCTGCAGGGGCCAGCATGGCAGGTGCTAGTTTTCAGTGGCTATTGCACAGGACAGAAATAAACATGACTAATGACAGTATTGGAACAAAGTAGAGTTTTCTTTGCATTAAAAAATGTTAGAGGCCACCATGCACCATACAACTGAATGCTAATCCCCTCACTGCGTGTGCTGGAATGCCATGGCTAAGCACTGCAAGAGCAGCTGAGCCCAGATAAGGAAGTTGAAAAAGAGAAGAGGTAACTTTGCTGAAGGACTGTTGAAGGAATTTCATAAAAGTTAGAGCCATCACTGCTTTTGGCAGGTGCTTTATGAACAGATTTTGTCCGAAGTGTCCCTAGTTACCTAGCAAGAAAGAATATAAAGCAGAAAAGATGAACAAATCAGGTCAGAAGGACAAAGTTCAGAACAGAGCAGAACTGTGCAACTGTGCAAGTATTTATGCATTTGAATGTCAGACACCAATCCTGATGCTGGCCTGTCAGGCTGTTAATAGTAATGCTACAGCTCACAGTGGTACTTGACAGCTGGAGCAAATTCTACAAACCTGGGATGCATTTCAGTACTTTTGACTGTGCAGATTTGTATCAGAAAAGTTCCAGTAAAGTTCAACATCCACAAGTAATGTTAACGAACAAAGTTGCAAAGCACAGGGATAATTAATCAGTTCACTGAACTGTTTAAATATTAGTGTTTATTTATGATCTTTCTCCATTATTTTAGATTAGAATGCACACAGAATTAACAGCTTTACTGAATATGCTGTGTCATCTCACACAAGCATCTTATCTGAAGAAATAGCAACTGGTGGAGTATGAGACCTCTCATAAGAGTTAATAGATCATAACCAAGAACAGGATGGGAAATGGGATTCTAGAATAAGTGAGACTTATTGAATAATAGTATGAAACTTTGTGGCATGTTTTGTTGCTTAATCATTTCTATTCTGTAGTTATACTTCTGCAAGCTAGATCCATGACATTCTTTTTATCTTGCTAATATTACTTCCCCCAGTTGTCCACTTAAATTTACTACATATAAAAGCTGAAAGCACATTACCTGCAAGAGCTTTGGGAAGTTACATAATCTGAATCAATTTCATTACCATAAATAAATGTCAAATGGCTGAAATGCATTTTCTCTGATTAAACTGTCAAGGGCAAGAACATGCAGGAAGACTGCGCCATTGTTTTATTCCTCTTATGGTAAAAAAAGGGAAAAAAGTGTTAAAAAAATTAGTATCTTATGAGTGATCTTTGCATAACAAAAAAGTGAAGCAATACTTTCCAAAGACAAAGAAATGACCTAGTAATCCACTTCATTAGTAACTAATGAATTCTGATCATGGAAAAAGAAATCTGAATGCTTGAATCATACTGCTCTGCCTTCAAACCTTGTTTTAAGTTTTTCTTCCCTCAGTTTATGAAGAAAACACACAAACCTTAGTATTCTGATAGGGGAATAGACTTTAGGATCAGAAATATACCATCATAAGCATCTCATCTCCTACATAACACAAGCCATATTGAATCTCCTTCCGTAATGCCATCCTCAAAAAAGAGAAATAGCAATGTAAATAGAAACAACAACTAGAAAAGAGCAGTGAATGCATAAATTTGAATTTTCAGTAATTTTTTTGCTCTTATTTCTAAATTTTTATTTTACTTACATCAAAAACAATTTTAAAATAAATTCATTCACTCTACTCCCCCCTAGTTTTAATCTTTATTTTCCTTTATTTTTTTCTCCTTATACTAAGGTCCAAGAAGTAAGGGAATTTCACATGTAATGTAGAAAGAGCCCTTTACTCACATATTACTAACCTGGAAGAACTGGAAATTTCAGAAGAGATTTTGTTTCTGCATTTCATGTTTGGGAGATATTTGCAGGCAGACTGGAATTTTCATTGCTGATGCATATTGAACCTGATGACATTTTAAAACTTCTTGTCGCTGTTTGTCTAATCAATATTACACACCACATCTGAAGCTTTGTGGTTTGAGAATCTGCATAACTAAGCAGTCTTTGAGTATAACTGCAATATATATATATATTTTTTTTTTCAATTTTAAATCGAGGATGAATGTGTAAGGTAGATATTCTCTACAGTTGGATTGAACTAAGATTGCCCTGCTGTTTTTTTTCCACTGGGTGAATCTTATAGCAGCACATCTCAGTATTATATGAGCCATTATGAATGTCTGGGAACAGAGTATCTCAGTCATTTATCATTATGCAATTATTTGACTTCCTCATTGACAGGGAAAGGTGCAGGAAGGACGGAAATGCTTTTATTTTGCCTATTATTTATTTGAAGTATATTTCAGTTGATGTCATAGGATCTTCCTTTATCACTTCACATACACACATCAGCCATAAGATCCTAAATATGCTTTGCACCATGGAAACCTCTTTGCTGAGAAATCTTTGCCCCAGTTCAGATGTGCTTGTTACTTTAATGTGTGGCATTCTAATCAGCTCTTTTCAGTCTCTGTTAAAAGTCCATAATGCTAATTTGTTTGATTAATTTTGAAAGAGCCCAGCCAGATTATCCCATTAAGTTAATGCTACTGATTTTTAACAGATGTTTAAAATAGAAAATGCTACTAAGGAGAATAGTGCAAGAATTGCAATAGTCTTTTAGAAGCTGAATTTTAGTTACAATAGGCTAAACAATTTTAAGGCTTCATTCTATAGGTACTCTAATAAAGAGCTATGAACTGTGGATTTAGTTAAAATGATAATAGTTTGTTCTTAAGTAGTATCTAGATGGTCTCATTGTAGTGTGAGCTATTTAAGTCTCTCAGCACTTTCAAAGGAAAGTCTGAGACACCCAGATCACTTGCTGCAAATGTCACTCTGATAATGGCTGAGGACCTTTCTTTAAAATGCTCCAAGTGAAAACATTTCAAGGGTTGCCATGTGGATAATTGTTGATACATACTGGAGGGAAACTGGGAATGGTATCAAAACCAGCAGATCAATTCAGCAGCATTTCATGTTTAGTAGGATCACAATACTTTCTGATTGCAATGTAAGGTTTAAATCCACCCAGATTTTGTATCCATACAGGAGTATTGTTCTTTAAAAGAAAGATAAGGATTTGAGAGAGTTGGATGGTAAAAGTAATGAAAGAGAAAGTAATTTACACCACACTGCCTAGGGTGACCAAATACAGCACTATTAGAAAGAACATTTTGGTAAAATGCATGTGCACAAGCTACTTTTCATGATGTAAGGAGTAAAAAAGAGTGAAAGGGATATTGTCCAGTTATTTTCTATTCTTTTAATCCTCCTTCATTTTTCTGTTTGAAGCATTAAAATAGTGCAGAGTTTTAAGTTTTTGTTCCTGTTAAGCTGAAAAGATACAGTGCAGCAATTGAATAGTGAAGAGTGGAGTTGAGATCGAAGGAGTTTTTCTCCCAGTCTATGTAGTCATTTATAATACAGAAAGTAAATTCACTTCTTAACGTACTGGCATTTCATGGCAGACACAGGAAAAGAGTCTGTGTGTTTACTGACTCTTCTCATTGTACAAAGAGATGCTTTCTGTAGTTTTGTATCTTCTGTTTTAAATTATAATGTACTTACCTGAGTTTGAATTTTAAGCGTTCATCTTATTATTTCACTAAATGCAATTGATACAAATAATTGGCTGCTGTGGCAAGATTATGCCATAAGAACATTATTGTAATTCCAAGTATTTAATAATAGGCAGGAGCACATGAGCCCTTTAAAAGCATATTCTGTTTTTGTGTGACTGTTCACAAAGCTATTACAGTTAATAAAAGAGAAAAAAATTACATTATATCTTGCATCAAAATACTTGTTTGTAGAATTAATTTCATTTAAAACACTTTATTTTCACTGCTTTATCAAGCCCTTAGACCCCTTCATAAAGGATTAGAAACTCAGGCCTGTTAATGGATAATGTTGCTGGTCTATAAGCCTATAACTTTAAAACTGTTGGCTTTAGCCTCATGCAATAGGATTGCCTTACTTCTTTAAAACAATAATTTGTTTGGCCAGCTTAAGTTCTAGCAGTTGGCCACAGAAGAGATTGAGGAAGAAAATCAGGATGTCCTTGGAGAAAACCGCAGAGGGCTTTCCTTGTCAGGTATACTTCTGCAGGCCCCAGATAAAGAAGTCCAGAATAGCTTTTGGACTAACCAGCTAACAAATTGATGCAATAATTAGAAGCATAAAGATTCTACATGACAAAACCTTACAGAGTTTGGCTACATAGTGTGCATCTGAAAGTTAGTGAGCTGATTGTATTTTTTTTTATGCTGTATTTTCCAACTCATATTGCCCAGGCACAACCAAGTTTGACTTCTTCCTCTGCTTTCATGACTTTAGGCTTCACCTATATTAATGACAGGATTGTGTAAAGATAGAGAGGCATTGTTAAACTGAATCTGTGGTGTTTGTGGTTTTTTTTTTTTTTTTTTTTGAATGGTACTCTCACTGTCAGCTTGAAAGTTATGGTATTCTGAAGGTGCATCTATTACTCTAAATTGGTACTACAGCTCCCATGCTTCTATGTACACACAGACTGCTTCCTTTTAATAGCAATCAAAGGTTTGTGCCAACAGCCTGATGAGAACATTCTTTGTTTCTGAAGGAAAATATGTTAGTTACCAGATTGGCTGTTGCTTACAATTGCCAGAATCTCAGCGGAGAGTAGGTCTGGGTTTGGCTGAGATAAGCTGCTCAAAGTTGAGGTCACCACTGCTACCTTGAGTTCTGCCAAAAGTGGGACCTGTACTCAGAACTCTGTAGAACAGAAATTAAGAGCTTATAACACATAGAGGAAAAAAAGGAATAAATTAGAGTTAAATGATGCAAACTGAAAAAAAAAAGTCAGAAACATGGTGTCTGCCTTCTTCACTGTGTCATCCTAGTTCTGCCTCTGTATCTCCTTGTTTCTCAATGATGGAAGGAGATTATCTGGAGCAGACTGGTGTAAAGTTTTCATTCTGATACAATAAACGGTGTGTGTACCTCTTGAAGCACAAAATAGATCTAATTTCAATCCTGAATTCTAGATAGTGTTTCAGGGCCAGTGCACAGATGGGATTTATCAACAGTCTGATGGCAACATGACTATTGTTTATGGGCCTTTGTGAGGGGTGAGTAAAGGGTATGTGGCCAAATTAATTCTAAGGGCAAAGTCAAGTGATAGGTGTTAAAATGACTTTCTCCTTTCCCCTTGTTAGGAGACACATTTTCTTTTCCACCACACAGAGAAAGGAAACGTTAGTCACATTCATCACACATTAAAATAATTACTTATTGAAAATAAAGATAACCCTTCTTAATGCAGAAAAATAGATCATTTTTCCATTTACAAGAACCCAAATGCTACTGCAGATCCCAGGAGTTCCTTGGCTGTTCCTTTTTTCCTAGTACTGATATCTTGTTTAGCAAAAGAATGCCAGGTTACTGCTTTGATTTCTTGCAGGTGCTCCCTCAGCACCTATTTGTATTAGAATATTGCAGCTTGTTTACTCATCAATTCTCTTCCTTTTCAAGAAATTCAGTCCAACAATGAGCTTTTGCTCTCATAAGAGGTTCAGCTGAGTGACATAAAGATAGACAATGTCATATACAGTACATAATTGTACATAAAGCATATAAAGCTACCTAATATATTAAATAATATTAAGTTAATATGATTAAGAAGTCAAGCATATGAAGTCCAAATTATCTACAAATTGGTAACTGCATCAAATATTATGTGTAAATCATGTCCTTTCCTTAGGCTTGTTGCTGTTTTGTCAATTACTTCTCAGTAACAATATATAAACAAATTAATTTAACTTCACCTTTTGTGTAACAGCACAATAGTTTCATTAATACATGAGTAAGCAGTGCAATTTTGCAGCAACAGAGGTATAAGATACATTGGAAGACCAAAAAAAACGGGTTTTTTAACCCTGGAGTGGGAAAAGAGTGAGACAGACAAGCAGAAACAGCTTTCATGCTCTTCTCTAGTCTTTTTCTTGATTTTTAGCTCCACTACTTTTACTTGTTTTTACTTATGCCCTTATGACACTGTCTGCTTCTAAATTTGTTAACCATTTATCTGATTCCCTGATTATCTAAGATCTTTTTGGGTCTTGTGAAAGGCTAGTGAGTGAGCCCAGGCCTTTCTTTTTTTTTTTTTTTTTTAATACCAGCAGAATTATGTTGGGATGGCATCCTTTCTCTCTGTTCTTTTTCTGACAGTCTGCTGACAGGCTGGAATTTGGTTTCTTCTAAATGAATATTTTCCTGTGTCATTGCTCTGAACAAACAGATCTGAAAGGACGTATTGCAGATATTTGTCTATAACTCTTCACATCTGAATTCATGGACACACTAATTTCCTTATAAAAGGCTGGAGATTTTACCAGGTGCACTTCCCTCTAATGTTCACATTCTCATTTTTAATTGTCTGGCTTCTTCACCTTTACCAGAGCCTGGTTTTTCCCCATTTCCTCCAAGAGCTCTTTTGAACTGAACAATGGAGGAGCTATATATAGGTTAGTTCATTATTACTTGCAAAACCTTTTTGTTTTCTCACTAAAGGGGCAATTGTAAGTTAAAGCCCCTCTGTCCCAGTATCTTCAAACAGAATAAAGAGGAAAAGGTTTTAATGGACTAAAGGGAAGGATGGTTCTACCAATTGTATGCTGGCAGGAACTCCACTCCACACCTCTTCTCGCTGGGATTTCAAGCTGTTTAAAGACAGAAAATGGCCAGCCGGTTTCTTGCTATCCCACACCTGTAGTAAACTTACAAAGTGTGCAGAATGGTGGTAAGTGCACACATCAGCTGTGGACAAGGATTAGGACATTAGATATCTGCTGTTCTGATTCAAAATGAGACCCAATGTCTGCAGCATAGAAGGTGCCAGAAGACATGAAGCGGTCTCTTAATCATAGCTTGATGTTTCTAGCTGAAAACACCTAGTAGAGATAAATATGGTTTGAAACATGACTCCAGCAGCTGTGAATTACTCAATTCATCTCAGTGTTCTCCTCTCTTTGAGTTCTTTTGACCCTACAGTACTGCCAAGTGTGCCTATTATTTAGTGTGAAATCTTTTATCTTACCTCTATTTATTGCTAGCCTCCTGAATAGGACCAAAGCAAAATCTGTGTTATCCTTGAGCTGAAGATCTCTCTGACTCAAATAAGCCAGATCTTAAAAGCTAACTTTATTCCACCCTGAGAGGCAGAAAATGTAATGGTACAAGTTAGGATTTTCAGAGTAATTCCAACTTGAAGAGCATCTTTTATACAATTAACAAATCTCCTTAACTGGAGAAGAGTCACTAATTCTTTGCAGCACCTTTCAGGTTCAATTCTACAAAACTATGTATGGTTTCAGGTTCACTTCATATAACTCTCTTTCTAGTGACAGAAAGCATAAGGGAAATCTTCTGTGTTCTCCCAAACTGTACAGTGGGAAATATCAAGTTACTGGGATCTTTCTCTCTTTCTCTTTTCTTTTTTTTTTTTTTTTTTTTTTTTTTTTTTTTTTTTTTTTTTTTTTTTTTTTTTTTGACAGAAACCAAAGTTCTTGTCTCTAATGATGTTCTCCTATGCAACTGGGTACATTTTTCCCTCAAGGAACAGTAAGAGAAAGACTATCACAAAATCACGTCAGGATGTGAGAGCTCTCCAGCCATCTGCATCTTAGGACAACCTGACCAGGGAATCTACTTCACTTTGCATCTGCTATTGTTATGTCTAGCAAAATGAAACCAGAATTGCTCTGAATTTGGAAGCTGGGGTTTTGTGCTTTGCTTTAGTTGTTGTTTTATTGTATTCTTCTGCCTTTTACTGAAGAAAGGTACTTCAGAAGTGTTAGCTGGTCTAGAAGCTAGTAATTGAAAATCTGAGTGTGAGCATAGATATAGGGGTCTTCTTTAAAGTGTTGGATCTCTGAACCAAAAATACAGTATTATCATGTAATAGATGAAAGTAACAGAGGAATAATAGATAGTGATAGATGAATAATAGAAAGTAATAGATGAAAGTTGTAGATGTTTTGGTAATTCCCATGGCAGATTTTTCTGAGGCAATTGCTTGGGTCATCAAACTAAGGCTTTTTTTAGTGCAGTGTCAAATTTAAATATGTTATATTAAAAGTGAGTGGTTTCCCCCTTGTTTTTTGCTTGTGTAAAGGACAAATATCTCTTGATAAAGGGCAGAATTTTAAATGATAAGACAGTGTCTGAAGATGACAGCCTTCACTCATTGTAATATGTGTAAAGGAGTACTGTTATTGTCTTAAGTGCTGCTGTCATGTTCAGTTCCTGCTTTCAGAGAAATTTCTGCTCCTTTCGGAGCTAGAGATTGACTCAAAGAGTCAGTTTTGTACTGTGAAAATGGGTATGAACTATGACATTCTCTGTTTTTCTCTAGTTTTTTTCTTGGGTCATTAAAAGTTGAAAAGCTTGTTATTGGGGTCCTCCTTAAGTGTGCTTTCAGTAACCCACTCACTAGATAGATGGTGTGCTTCTAGTTTCCTGAACCCTGTTGGAGATTATGAGATCTGGTCCTTTTTACTGAATGGCATGGGAAACATCCTGGGCTTGTAATGATGAAATGTTATGAATATTCATGGACTATGGTTGTATGTTTAAACCACCTTTACTCTAATGTAAGAGCAGAGGGAGTAGACAATTACCTGCCTGACAGCTACCAATCTGTATGTTCCTTGTCAGCTTTTCCTGTGGAAACTTGTTGTCCCATACCCTAAAATTACATCTGCCTGAGGCACATTACTGCAGTTTCCAAAAGGAATACATACTCAGTGGCCAAAATGAAACAAGTGTTTATAGATCCGCTGCCCCTTCATGCTGTGGCTTACTGGGATTTATCCTCTTTGTCTAGATAAGCCTGCACAGGCATTTTTAACATTCTGACAATTAAGAGGAGAGAACTAAATTTATCTGTTGTTTAATGGAGGAGAGTCCCTGTGCTAGAGCCTGCTTCTAGGTATAACTATTTTTGATTTTTATGCTTCAGGTTTCAGTCCCTAGAGCAATAAAATGTTACTCTTTACTTCCCTTAGGAAATAAAGTATCCCACCCACAGCCAAGAAGCAGTAATGTAAGTGGCACATAAATCTGTGTGGTGGATGGTTTTCCTAATGGGCTTGGTTCCACTGACTACACACATCATATCATTAGAATGCTTTCTGTAACCCATAGTGTCTTGAATCTTTTCCAGATAATGCAAGGAACACAAAGCTGTATGTCTTATCACTAATGATATGTACCCAATGATGTCCCTGAGTCCATTTCCAGGTCACCTGTCATGCTATTTTTGCATGAGGTCTAGTGAAAACAGTATAGTATTTTGCTTTCCAGAGTCAAGAAAAAAAATCTGGCATGTAGCATACTGATTTATAAATAAGGTTGTCTCATTCTACTTTAAATTCATACTGATTACTGCTACTATTATTAGTTCTCTCTGCCTCTTCTAGAATCCCTCTTTTTCTTTTTTCACTGTAGTGTCCTCAGCATTGCTTCTTGGGATCCGTGAGCTAGCAGTGTCACTCAAAGGACCTCTTTTCCAATAAATTTAAATATATTATTGAGGTCAGAATCATGATTCAGCTCTATCTGGAGATGATTGAAAGAAAAAAAATGAAAATGGTACAGAAAATCATGCATTACAACACAGAATTGCTTTTTTAAAGTAATGCATCACTGGCTATTCCACCATTAACAAGAAAAGAGAATTCAGAATTGGATATACCCAGAATTATAGTGGGAGTGTCAATTTTTCTGGACTGGTTTATTTGTCATGTTTGATGCCTGTTAACAAATGTCTTAAAAACATTTTTAAGTAAATAAATGTATGGAACCAAGGAAAACAAATGGAATTTCTGCTACTACAAATGGAATTACCCTACTTATATAAATTGCTAAGTGTATTAAAATTAAAAGCATTAGCCAACGTATTGGAAAAACAATATTGTTTCTGTTACTCCTAAGATCACTTTAAACTTTCTATCTTTTGTAGTCATTTAAGTCTCCTTTTTATAAATTGCCTTTAGCCCTTTTTATTAGCTTTGGCTATAGCTATTGGCTCTGATAATTAATTTTATTTGTTTCTGCTTGTGTCCCAAAACCAAATTACTGTAACTAATGTACCACTGTATCTTTTCATAACTGTCTGTTCCTGAAAGGAAAAAGCAAGTTCATCAAGTCAAAATATTAACACTTTTATGTCCTATTAAATAACAACCCAAAGAAAATTGTGCTGGTGTCTACAGGACTCAGCATTAAACCTATGAAATTTAATGTACTGTAGCAGATTGAGATTTGACACAATTTCCTTCTGTGGAAATTGTCTTTGCTGTCATAATACCCATACTAAGCAGCAGAGCTGGGATAAAGCACAACAGGAATGAGCCCCATTTGGAGCATATGTTACTATTCCAGCAAGTCAAGAAGTTTAGTAACAGGTTTTTAAAAGAGTCTTGGTTGTGCCCAGAAAACTTTAGGATTGTCTGTGTGGTTATGGAAATTATGCAATTCCTTCATGTTTAACAAGCTGTCTCATGTATTTTTCATTCACAAAGCTCTTTGGCTTTCCACATAAATAGACTTACCGAAGTATTAGGGAAATAATGAATGGTTGTTCCATCAGCTTTGAGTGACTATGCAGGTGTTACAGTAATTGATGAAGAAAGAAAATGGCTTTCCAGCTCATGCAGCAGTGAAAAATGTGACTGTACACAAGAGCATTGCAGAAATTAGAGTAAACATAGCAAATGTTCAATTAAAATTCTATTTTCTCCAACCAAATCAACCAAATCAATATGTTCCATGCCAATTTTTTTTTCCCAGTGAGTGTATTTATCTAGCTCTGATTATGCTGGGCAATACCACTGAGAAGAATTAACCCAAAGTCGTCTACATTGAGCTTATAATCTAAATCCCTGACAGAGATTATATTGTTTTAGGGTCTACAGTATATAACATGGCTTCCCATTAATTTTTACCAAATGCTTTTAGAAATGCATTCTTACATATCACTGCAACACAGGAGAAGCCAGAAGGCTTCTGTGACATGCAAGCAAGGCAGAAATTGCTGCAGATTTGAGGAGGGTAAAAAGTAAACACAGTCCCTGAATTGTGAAGGGTGAGATTGCTTATGCATGAAGGCTACTGTGAATACTTCAGGCAAACTTACCCAACTCCTTATGTATAAGACACAATTGTTTGGTCTTTTATCTTTCTTGCATTTTGTCTTCCTTTACCTTCCATCTACTTTCAGGCCTCCCAAAGCATGGCAAGTATGTTTGGAGGCAGTGGCTCCTTATTGGGCCCACTTTCTTTGTGAAAACACATTAAAAAGAGCAAATACTAAACTTAACTGAAAACAGGAAAGAGGAAAAAAAGTATAGTTTAAAGTTTGAATTGAATTCATTAAAGGAAAAAAAATCACATCTTAATAGTCTAAAATTGCACCTTTGTATCAGAATAATTCATGTAAATAGTTTTGTACCGTATTTTGTTACTTAAACTCTAATTTTGAACTTATGCAAAATATCATTATTTTTCAATGATTTCTTCTGTAAGCAAGTCTTCAAAGATGCTTGTGTATGTGCATGTATATTATTTGTATGTTATATTTTACAGATGATCTATGAGCAGTAATGACAAATTATCCCATAAAGATTGTCTGGCAGAGTCAGGGGTCAGGACTGTCACTGGCATAAAGATGACTTTTGTCCAGTTTGGATGTTAGTAAAATAGACTGCCTACCATCAGATTATCCTGAGACTGGTAAAATGTAGCTCACACTCGCTAATTTTGTGAGACTTAACTCATGTTAGGCACGCTAAAATTAATGCAGAGAGCCACCAGCAAATTCAAGGGGAAGTGAGGAAATAACATTATTTATAAAGCCAAAGAAGCATTTCTATAAAGCCAGATCTTGATACTAAATTTTTAGCCCTTTCATAGAGTTTTCTTGAGCTGGTGCAACAAAGGGACCAATAACTATTAAAATTACTTTTTTTTAAAGCTATTTTTTAATCACATCCTTTCACATACAGTAGTGTCTAAATGAGAGACGTGTCAAAATCCATTGTGTGCTTTATTTCATCAGTTAAAAGGAACATGTTTGCATATTCTTCCTTTCTCCATGTTTAGCTTCATTTAGTACACAGTGACCTATTTAATTCAATATTCTATTGAAATACTCTGTGGATACATTGACTCTACTTATATCTTATCAAAATCTTTGGTGTAACAACATCCTAGCCTACAAATACCTTGTTAGAATATCATCACTACAATTCCACAGCAGTTTTAAGACTTTTCAGTCTGACAGATTAGCACATAACATGGCACTGTGTTTTCTCATTTTTTAGCCAATTAAAAAATTATTTTTATTGCTTGAAGCACAAACTGTGCATTTTTCTGTCATACCAACCAACTAGATTTCCAATCAGCAGTCTGGCAAGTCCTATTTTCCTCTGTCTCATACTACTGTAAAACAAAAACCCTTTGTATAATCAACTGCATAATTTTATCAGTGTTTATCAGAGAAATCTGTGTGTAAAACCCAATCTGAAGGCTAAAGTATTGACAATGAGAAGGATGGCTAATTGTTCTACTTTATTCCTCTGTGTCGTGAAAAGTGAAAATTACTTCATTGCACCAATACTTTCAAACACCCCAATTTTTAGTGTAAGGAGTATCTGCCTTTCTGAGACTGTAGGTCTTGAGGTAACTTTGGTTTTAGATGGTGTTTCTTATTCTGTAAACAGGCAAGCAGTGACCCAGATGAACAGCAGCCCTCAGGTGGTCCACAGAACCTTTACTACCTACTCACAACTAACACATTAATGTTACAGTTTTAATTTGGAAGATAGATTACTCTATTATCCAGGAAGTTTGGAAAGGACTGATTTTTAAATCATTGAAACATACAAGGTGGAGACTGAATATTTATATTACATTTTTATTAATTTCATAACACTGTGTTCTTCCATGTGGTGAAGTATGTTTTCATCTCTAAGAATAAAGACTGTCAGATTTATTCTGATAAATTTATTTCTCTAGTTAGCTATATCAACAAATTATTTTATATTTTATTTGCTTTGTTTTGATTTCAGAAGTCCATCACATTATAAACATGATTTTTATTTAGACTCCCTTTCTGTTCCCCTGGTCTGTTCAATTTCTGTTCAAATTGTTTAAAATATGAATATCCAAGTAAATTTTAGGAATAGAAGACGGACAAAGGAGGGAAGTGTTCACTGTTTGTTAACTTGGCAACTTTGAGTCACCCTAAGGATGAATGGGACCTTTAAGCTATTAGTATCATGCCTGTAATGATAGGTCATGCAGCACTTCTGTCAATGTCAGGGGGATGCTCCTCAGAGACATCTTTCAAGGACTTCTGGTATCTTTTAGCCCTTTTACATAGCTGGGTCTCAACAGTTCCTCTGCTAGTGATCCTCTCTGCCCATCAGCTTCTGAATCACATTGTTTGGACTGTAGCCTCACAAATCAGTATTCCAGTTTAACAGACTCATAGATTTTAAGTTTAGGATGCATAATTAAGTAATTTAGTCTGATATCCTCTGTGTCATAGACCACTGTATTTAGCACATTTGTATGTGTATCACTCATGAAATCCCATAATCTGTCAAAGCATAACTAGTTGGCAAAATCAAAACTATCAGAAAGACACTGGATTTGTATTGGGAAGTCACAAAGGAGCTGCCAGTTTTCTTTCTAGTTTGTTCTAGGAGGTTAATCAGCCATCTTCTTGCAAAGATTCATTGCAGCTGCTTTGTTGCTTCATTCTTATTTGGATTTGACTGGCCTCAGCTTCCAGCAATAGTTCTCATTAAGTGTTTCTCCACAAGATTATAGTATCATGCACTATCCAGGGTTTTTTTGTCTTGGTTTGTTTGGGTTTTTTTTCTGATGACAGTGCTTATCCTTTGAAATCAAGTCAGTTCTCAGTCTTATTTTTTAATAAGAGTATCAGATTAAGCTCTTCATCACTGTAAGATTTTCTTCAGGCCACAATCATTCTTTAACAACTAAAACCTATAAAATAATAAAGATGATATGAAGTAACACCAAAAAATGATGGGGAAGTTGAAAAGCACAGCAGTCCTTGCTGTGGGGAAGATTTTCCAAACCATATGAAGAAGAAGGGAGTGAGATGACTACAGAAGTTTACAGGGAATTAGACAAAAAGATAAAAATCCCAGTTCTAATGAATTTCATGCTCTGTGAGCATGTTGGGAATGATTCTTTCCTGCATGAGGTTGTGAGGTTTGGGACAAGGAGTAAGGAACTTAACTACCTAAAGCATATTGATGGAATGGAGTACCAGCTTTCATTTTCTAGCTCTTCCATTAGAGTTAGGGATCAAGAGATATATATTATACAGGATATATTGCAAAATGGTTTAGTCCCTTTCTGCTTGTCAATGTAATTTGACTGGTATTTTATTACAATTTACTACAATTTCTGTAAAGTAATGTAAAAAGAGACAAGCCTAAAGAGGCATATTTGATGGAAGCAAAAAAATATTATAGACCAGAAAATATATTAAAGTTTTATTAATTTGCAGTGGAAAGTATAGGAAAAATATGGAATTTAAAAATTCTGTGTAATCCTTATTTTCACAATGGTAATAGAAAAATTGTCACAAAACATAAAAATATATTAGTCACCTATGTATTTCATTATTTGATCTTTGTGTAGTTGTTTCGTTCAAGAACCATTTAATCTGAAATATATCCACATTTGAACTAGTAAATGACAGTATATTTTGTGTAAATATTTATGTTTAGCTTTTTAAACTTTAAGCTATCTTGTACATGTACTGAGATTTGAGAGGCGAGCCCTGTTTATTTGCATCAAGTTATCACTTAGTAGATTAACAACCAGAGACTTTCAAGTATTAGCATTAGTTTAATAAACAAGGTTGGAGAATAAAGAAAATTGGGAGAAGACTTTATAAATCTGCCAACTTAATCCAGACAAAAGCTAGCTATGTCAATTCAGAAGCATTTGGACACATCTTTAAAATTCAGAAAATACTCAGAACAAATACTTTGCAGGAAAAAAACCCAGGTGATTTCTTGGATGAGGGCCACAGCACTTTATATTTTGGGTTCTTCCTGGAATTATCACAGCTTTTCCTGAAGATTTTTTTTTTGTTTGTTATTGAAAATTTGATTCCTCGATGTTTCAGCTCAATCAGCAGGAATGAAATTTCTGTTATTTCATTTTTCTGCATTCCTGAAACCTGAATTGTACCTATCGTTGCCTTGCACATATATAACTGTTATGCACCAGAGAACCCAAAATAACAGTCAGAAGATCGGAGTGCATTTTGTGTGGGTTCATTAAAAACTGTTAATATTCAGTAGGGATTATTAGGACAGCAGTTCTTGTCCATGATGTCTTTTCACCAGTCAAGAGTCAATGCTTGATAGAAGAGGCTCTAAAATCCCTTGTTACTGCTGAAGGAGCAGGTCCATTTGGCACTGGAATAAACCCTCTCCCCAGGCAGGTCATAAAAAATCATGGTATCATACAGAGGGGTGCCAGATCAAAGCAGAAGTCTCTTCAGTTCCACATCCCACTTGATTGTGAGTGGCACTTTCCTTTTTGTCTTTTATCCCAGCGCTTTCCTGCAGAGATTTTTACTCGTCTCTGGTTTCTTGCTGACACAGCCAGTCTGGCTCACTCATTGTTTCAGCACTTTCCATCATCAGTCACAGCTGTGCAGGGTGAGTATAAATGCTGCTAGGCAGAAAGCAAGACTAGAGTCATCCAAATGAATGCACAGGGTGCAGAGCAATGAATATTCAGCACTTCTGCCTCCCATATTGAAACAGGGATATCTCCTTGTCCATAGTCCCATTTCCACATTACCTTTATCTGGAAAAAAAACCACCTCTTGCTCCAGAAGGAAAGGGGAAGAAAAAAAGAGAGAACAAGTGAGCATATTGAATCAAAGCCTTTTTTTTTTCCTTTCCTCTAATATCTAATTTATAATCTAGGTTGAGGGCAATATCTAGCTCTTTCCTGCACTAGAATCATTCCTCCAAACTAAATTTTTAAATATCTTTAATTACACTTAGTGAAGGTAAGACACAAGTGCTGCTTTAATATTCTAGATGGTCTTGCAGATTAAAATTAGATTTATACATTTGCATAATAAAAGTAATGTTGTGAAAGAAAGTAGTTTGAGTGTGTGAGAGGTAATTGCATTGTATGACTTGCCTTGGGCAACCCTTATTGGATTGAACTCAGCACCAGCCATTATACCACTGGAGCATTTTGTATTTTTATGTAGCAGTGCAATAGAATTTAAATTTTATGCACAATTAGTTCTGTATTGATGTATAGCTTGTAGGTAGGGTTAAGTTATAAGATTGAGTGTAAGCCTCTAATGCAGCTTTTCCTTTAGTGGAAGGGAAGGAAGCATAAAAAATAATCAAGTTGGTGGAGGGAGTAAAATTTGTACTGGGCAGTGCCTCCCCAGTACAGTATTTCATGCTCAAGAAGCTCAACATAAGTATTGACAAATCATATAAGCTGATGACACCTCTTAAATTTGAGTTTCTCCCCTACCATTTGCCTTTACACACTACAATATTTGAGAAAAGAGATGAAGCTGAGGTATTTATGAGTTGAGTGTATAAAATGGAAGGCTCTTTTAGCTGCAGTGATGTCTTAGAATATTTTGAGATATTCATTCACAAGCTGACATGGCAATAAAATGACCCAATCAAGTGTGACACAATATTTTATACAGTATTCAGATTTAGGGGAAAATAGCCAGTTTCTTTCTTAATTCCAATAAGTTTTAAGTAAAACAAATACCTTCTAAGAAGGTAGATATCCCTACAGCAGACGAAGAATTTATAACACACTCAAGTCTCTCAAATAAATCTTTCATTCTATGCAGGAATGGGGTGGAGTCAGAATGCTAATCTACCTCTTAAGTGTCATGATTTAATTTTTTTAAAGTTATCCTCATGACTGCAACAAGCCTCTTTGCTAACTGCCTTCCTGACATGAGACCTAGCACATCACTGGAGGTTTCTAATGACGAGCCAAAAAATTACATGCAGGCAGAAATTGCCCGAACATTCCTAATCTTGCACCTTTTATGCTTTTTAAATACTACCCTTTAAATTAGTGTTGTTATTGTTCTGGTCTTACAGTCTTCATACTGCACACCTCTACTTCTGATTCCCCTTATTTCTTGAGACAGTAAGTCTTTTCACTGCTTCTTGCTGATCACACTTTCCTTGAATATTCTTTCAGTGGTGTTTTGTTGTTGTTGTTTTTTGGTTTTTTATTTTCAAATACACTAAATCTGGAGTGAAGAATACTCTGAGATTAGAATTCAAATGCACATGAAAATTCCTTTTGAAATGCATGATTGAAAAAAATGGGTTTGGGACAAGAAGCTGATTCTCCCAGTAGGGGTGGAGAGTCATATTTTTATTCTAGATTTGGTTTATTGCACTGCTTAAATTAAATCTGACCTCTGTTACTCTTCTGCTTTCCTTTATCCATGATGACTTTTACAGCAACTCTTCACCTAAGTACTTTATTTTACTTCTCCTGTGACACCAAAGTTTAAGGGTATGCTTAGATGGAGTGATGTGCTCTCTAGTAAAAACATCCCAAGTCATTCATATGCACCCTCTCCCTTCACATCAGCCCCTCTTACTCTTGCACCTTTTTTTACTACCTCTTCAGTTGTGTTGGTACAGTTCTTTCAGAGTTCAGGAAGGAAAGCAAATCACTATTTTACTTAAACAAAGCAAGAAAGCATATGTGATCTGAATGTTGCCATAATCAGGTTTACAAGTGATTGAATTGGTATGGCTGAGAGCATAATGGACTGGAGAAACCCATTCCTTTAGCCTTGCTACTACCATTGCTTATTGCTTTACACAGTCAGTCCTTAGAGTAGTCTAGACTACAACATCATACACACCAATTGCATTGGTCCCCATCAGGACCAAGTATTTAATGAATTCCTCTTCTGGGATACATTTGTACAAGGAGATTTAATCAGCATTATCATTGGAAATATTTGATAGCACTTCACTGAAAAGCCAGTTGGAGAGCACTTGCCTTGCCTGCTCCTGTGAGTTTTCTGGATAGGAGAATGCTTAAAGCTTGAGGTGCTGTCATGGGAGAGTTCATCAATTTATGGAAAAATCCCTGTTTATTCAGACGCAGAAGAAGATGACGTGTTTTGGCTTGTTTTGTTTTCATGATGCCTAGTGCCTTTTGGGGAGCATTCATCACAAAATATTCCTTTCTAAGAATATTCCTTTACTCAATTACTCAATTACTCAATGCTGTAATTCTAGGAATTTTCCTGTTCTCAAAGCTGTATTCCATAGACTTACCTTGCTCCCCCTCTCATTGCACTTGTATACACCATTTTTTGACAGCAGAGCCAGTTTCGGGTATGCCTGAAGTATTTGCCTCTGGATCCCAGGTCCCAACTCCTAGCCATGTCCAGAAGTGGGTCAACACAGCATGTTTGGGGCTGCATTGAGATGTAAATTCGAGGAATTAGCTGTGTTGACTCCAGCAGGGTTGTAATGACAGATTTGCAATGTTCTTTTTAATATGGACAGTTGTCTTATGTAATTCATAATGTCTGCTCACAGCAAGGGAAAGATGTTGTGTGGGATGGTGTTTTTCACTTTTCCCAGTTGTCTGTTCCACACCCAATCCTTCAGAGAACAGCAAACAGGAAAGCTCCTCCACTGTCACCTGCTGCTGTAGTTGCCTTTGCTTTGCACAGTCATCTCTGCTTTGTTTGGGTGCGAGACCAGTACTGTGTCAGTACCTCCTTCCAGAAATGAACGAATTTTTTCTTGCACACCTCTAAAAACGTGGGTATTTCCACAATCTATTAACTTTATTGTGAGGATAACATAAAGGGGGCAAAGGGAGGGAAAATTTTTCTCATATCTTTTTAGACCATTAAGGATATGATGAAGCTCAATTGTCCTTCAAATTTTAGATGATCTTTAAAAACCTGTCCTTTAGAAAAATGGCCAGAAGGAAAGGAATTTAATTTCATTTTATTGTGTATTTTGACATGATAATGATGAACTTAATGGCATCCAATTTTAATTAGGCCCTCCAAACCCTAATTGCATTATAAATTCATTATTAATGATTATCTCCATTAAACTGAAATTTTCCAGTGGCCAATTTGAGGAATACAGGTTTTGAAGTGCTATTAACACTTAAAATTATAAAAGAAAACATGGATTATTTGAAATGGTCATTGGAATACTTACCATTTTGTGTTGATATCATCGTTGGGAGTGAAAACAATGCAGGTGTAGCGTGCTATGGCAAGCACGCTGTCTCCAGCTGTACACTGTATTCACTTTCAGAACAGGTAATTATATTTGGGAAATATTAGCAAAACTGCTTTAAGTTGACAATCTGAGGTCTTTGTGAAATTTCTGTGCTGGATTACTACATTATCCAGCTTTGTACAAAAAGGAAATTTAATGTATAGAATATCATGACTTCATAACCTATCTACAGGATGGAGTAGGGGAAAAGGGAGAGGAACTACTGGGGAAAGAGACATCTGCAAAGATTCGTTTCATGGTCTGACCTGTGGGGGTTAAAGCAGAGAATTATTGTTTTTCTCTGGGTAGCTGAAAGAGAATTCAAGGTCATGATACATCATGAGAATTTTCCTTCTAAAAATAGCTTAAAGATCAGTCAAGTACCATTTTGAAATAATCATCAGAATTTGGAAAATACACTGACATTTGGAACTATTTTGGTAGCATTCCAACATTTGATTAGGGAGCTTTGGAATGACAAATGAATGTTCTATAAAAACATCAGCTGACTATGTGGATAGTTTTACTGAAGTGAAGGGGTTTTTCACAAGTGGGCATTGTGATTAATATTGAATTTAAAAAGTAAGGTAATGCAGATTTTTTTTGCTAATTGGTAAGTATAGCTGTCTCTTTGAGATTCTAAGGATAATGTTTCTATTTTGAATATACTCATTTTTCAGATTTTTAAAATTTTAGTGTTGTAATAATGGTAATGTATTTAATATTCAATGCTAATTGCACAGTTATACACCAATGACATTCCGAAGCTATCATAGCACTATAGTTATAATAGAACCAGTTAAGGTATGAATTTAGGAAACTAACTCCTCAGACAGAGTCAAATCTGTTGCTTTTCTGCTGCAGGCTAAGCTCAATCTTTGGATATATATATATATAATTTTATTTTCTTTTTTAAATTTTTCCCTTTCCATGATTGTGAATTGTCTAAAAGCTACTAAGACCCTTTGTTTTCTGAATTTTTGGACACCTGTTTTTACCAATTTGATTCTTTGTAGGCCTTATAAGCAGTATTGTGGAAGTATTTTTTATTCCAGTTTGAAGAATTTTGATGGTTTAGATGATACATATTTTTGTCCAATTGTATAACAATAATTTTACAATGGAACTTTGAATGCAATTGCTTACACTAACAAATTTTTTTCATTGTATATCTAAAATAATTATTTTAAAAGGTCATGTTTTGCAAGGTCCTTTACTGGTAAGTGCACTCTCCTGAATTATGGAGATGATATCTTTTCTTCCAAAATCAAGAATTACAAACTAGAAAAATTCAGCAGTAAATTTATGTTTAAACCAAAGCATGAGAAACACAGCTAAGGCATCTAGAAGCAACCTTTATGCAGTCATTTGGTTTCATAGTGCAGTGGCCATGCCATTTAAAATTTTTAAATAATCCTGGAAAATATGCAGCTCTGGCAGTGTCATAAATAATTACATTGCCCAACTCCCCTCCCCCTCAAAAAAAAAAATCCAAAACCAAACCAACAGGCTTGAGTAAGAGAGCAGGTTTTTTATAGGTCATGTAAAGGTTGTGTCATTGTGAAAGCATGCATGTAGAACAGAAGTTAACATTATTTTTAAATATACAATTTTAAACAGGTTCATGTGCTGCCCCTTGACTTCCTGCTTTTCAGAAAAGGTATATGAGTTCACCTGCTGGGAAAATGAATGTTTCTAATATGATGTTGCTTATTCTGTTTGGAAAGTGGCCAGATCTGCTGTTTTACTTACAAATACATCGGCACGAGCATTCACATGATTACTGAACATTAAACATTTCTGCAATACCCTTGGCTAGAAGTACATCAGTGCTTTCCAGCTATGTGTGCTGTGTGCATTTCCTTCACTGTAACTCCTTGTGTTATCATTTACCCTTTTGAATATTTTCTTCTTTTTAGAAATGGAATGAGAGCTGAATCCCTTGAGTGTGTCTAATGATAATCTTCCGTGCCCTCAGGGCAGAGTTAAGCAGCTCTGTGTTAGAGCTGCCATAGCCCTCCACAAGTACTGAAATACTCAGTGAAGTATAAAAATTTACCCTGCTTTTATACTGGTAATTATGTGTAGTTTATACATTTAAACATTCTGGAACAGAATAGAAAGCTCTAAAATAAAAAATGTAAGTTTAACTTTTGTCTGTTTTAGGAAATTAGCAGTCATTTAAACTGCTTCTAGGACTTACTACTGCTGCATATCTGCTGTCCAGGGGAAATGAAGCCCTTATTAAATCTAAACTTACAAACTTTTTCTCTATAATAAAACCTTTCACTATAGGCAACTTAATGTTAACAATTTGCAAGGGAAGATAATAAGTCCTAACTAAATTTAAGTAATGATTTCCAAAGAAGAGCCATAAATCAACTGCAGTTGAAGTTCATAAGGTCTCAAAGGAAAGGGAACTTATGGCCATTGAAATGAATAATTCGCAAACTGCTAGTAATTCATACTGTTATTAAGACTGGTAATTTCTTTGATAAAAGCCTTTGAGTTTAGTCATTAAAGCAATTGAATGGTAAGCTAATACAGCAGTTCATACACAAGAAGTTTTAGCATATCAAATGATTCTACTTCTCTTTCCTCCAGCTCTCACAATTATTGTAAATCTTTAGTGTTTTAATCCTCAGGACACAACATAAATCAAAACTAGATTTCTGAAATTTTCACCCAGAAAGTAAGATTGCCCAGAATTTCACTAATAGGACTTGGCAGATAGCAAATTATGTTTCCAATCTTTACTTGGACTGAAATTTTCTTTGAAAATAATTTACCTTTTGCCATAAAAAAGTATGGTCTTTTAAAAAGACCTAACTCTGCTTCTGTTTCAGGACAATGAGAGCTTAAACTTTGCTTTCACTGAGTTAAATAGTGAGTTAATATCAACTCCAACTGAGGGAGTAATTGATCACTTTCTAGTCCAGGTCCATTCTTGTGTTGTAACACTAGAGATCCGTAAGGGAGCATTTAGGAACTTTTGGTTCCTAACTAGGAACTTTTTCCTGAACTAAGGGAACTTTTCATGTGTGGTGTTGGGCAGAAGTAGCAAGTTTTTTCCAGATTTGGCCTTGGTATCTAGAGCAGTGAATTAAAAGTGAAAAGCCGGGGAGCCAGGCACATGAAGGCTGCCTATGACTATGCTGGGGAGTTTTCAAACCTCCAATCTGGGCATCTGCATGCAAAAAGCCTTTGGGAAATGGTTCCTGACATGTTATTGCTCTGAAACTATTATCATATACAATTTTAGTACAGTCCTAGAATCAGAAATACACCAGGACCCATTCTGGTAATTTATATAAATTACCATCATATTTTTTTAAGGGTGAAAAAGTAGCCAGTGTGTCACCCATCTCTCTATAGGAGGACCTGAACCTGTTTCACAGATGAAAAGCAGTTTCTATTTCTTGATCTCCTAGAATTTGTCCTAAATTTCCAGGGGTTTTGACTGATTTTTTTTTGGCCCAGCAAAATTGTCTGCATTGGTAGTCCTGACAATATTGATCTAGCATCAACAGGTTGCTAGACCTGCTGAAAGTCCCTTTGGTAGACTTGTCTCAGGTAGATTAGTCCTTTGTCGAGGCATAATTTCTGAAAAAAGCAAGGAAATGTTTGTGTCCAGATTTGCACTTTCCTTTAGTAAAGCTGATGTACTGACTAGTTTGGCAGTGTTTAGCGAACATTGCAAAGACCATTCAGGCAATTTTAAGCCCAAATTGCTCACAATGCAGTCTCTTTTCTACAGAGACTGACTCAGCTGGTTTAGATTACCTGACGTCTTTGAAGGGCTGAATGAGTCCCACTGCTTTTCAGGTGTGCATCTTCCAGCTGAATCAGCTGTGTTCTAGACCTGCTCTGCTCTCCAATGAATTGTCATAATCAGCCAGAGGTAATCCTCATAGGATTACAACTCCTGTTTCCTCCACTTCTGATCTTTTGGGATCTCATAGTTTGTTGGATCTTATTTTGTGCATTTGGCATCATGTTATTTATTCCACCCTAACAGCTATGCTATTATGACTTAGGACAGGGACAATTTAAGTTTCATGGTGAGTCCAGCAGGCATTTGCTTTTAAAACCATAATGTCACTTCTAAGTCCCAGCCAGAATTTGTCCTTAAAATTATTTCCAACTTCCATTTAATCCTTCTGTTAGACCTGAACTCTTCTATACACTTTCTCCAATCTGGCACAGGCTGAAAAACTGATCATATCTGATCAGCAGAAATTTGTTTCCAAACCTAAAACATCCTCTATTTTCCTAAAAATTCTGAAGGAGTGACATTGAATTTCTTCTACACTGAGCCAGTGTGTAGGTGAAAAGACAATTATAGTAACAGCTTCATAGTCTCTTAAAATGTTTCAAATCTTTCACACTTGACTATATCCTGAACTTTCCACATAAGAGTTTGAAGGGGCTTGGAGACCATATTCAGCCATGTGTTAAATATTGAAAATAGTTTAGATTCGAGGAGAATGTTTCAGTCCCATTTCTTTTTGCTTATCTAGATATTGACACACATAAAATTACTCTAATATTCTTCATAGGAGTGATCTTGACTGAGATGATTAAACACTATTGAACTAAATTCTGCTTTGCTTCACATGTTTCTTGCTTAAGTGATCTTTTAGGTATTGTTGACAAGGGAACAAAAGAAAGGCAAACTTTCAAAATTATTTTAACTGCCTAGCTCAAAAATGTGCAAAAACACAGCATCCCTGTAGAAATTTCAAGCTTCCTCTGAGGATTGTGACAGGATTATGCCATATTCAGTCAATAGTTTGCCTCATCACTTCCAAGGCCTTCATGCCCAGCTCAGCAAGGCCTTGATGTTACAAAGTCCTTTGAATTTTACCTAAAGGGAACTAAAGCCCTTTCACACTCCAGTCTTGCTTTTTGTTTCATTTGACATTACTCAATAGGTTTTGCTATGTCTAAATTAGAACAGTGTCTAATAGCTGTCTGATTGCATTCATCATTGCTACAGCTTGACAGGTCTGCAGCATGAAGGTCACATCAAATCCCAGTTCACATAAGGCAAAGTCCTCATTTATTTCTGTCCAGAGCTCTTGTGAGGCAACTACAGCCCCCTGGACTTCTTTGCACATAAATGCTGTGGATTATTGATTAGAATCATACTTCTGGATGTAAGGGCTAGGATTTACTTAGTTGAAGTCTTGGTGTACCTACCTTGCTGTATATTGATAGGGGTTTTTTTTATTTCTTTTTTGGGGATGAATATTTAATTTTCTTTTTGCTGTGTTTTCATTCCACACATTTATTTTAAATCCATTGTGAGTTTATCATTACTGACTGACTTTAAGTCAGTGATATGCTCTTCCAAAAATATTTCCTTTTAAATATTTATTAGTGTATTACCTTGTGGTGATACAAATGTGATTTCATTTAAAAAATCATATATGATGCACATGAAAGGGAATTTAGACATACAAAGAAATGTTTGCACATCCTTTTCTGCAGAGACTGAAGTGCTTTCCTCAGTGATAGGTAAACCTGTATGTTTTGTATAGATAAGAGATTCAGAAATATTATGCGGCTCACATTTGTATTTGGTGATCTCCATTTACCTTTTTCTGCAACAGCAGTTTCTTTATCTTTTTAAATGTTGACATGCTGTCATGGAGCACATCCAGGCCCCTCACCAGAGTGCGAAATTGAGGTGGCATCATGTAGTCAGCCAAGATTTCCTTTCCTGGCTGATGGCACAGAGCTGTGGAACTGCCATCAGAGACTCTAGGGAGTGACGAGAAGAAAAGGGGTGTCTGTTAAAGGCATGCTGAGCAGTCTCTTAATGCCAAAATGTATTTAAAACACTGCACTTGGCAGAAATTAAAATACTCCATAGGCTGCTCTGAATCACACCGTAAGATAAATTAGCCGCTGTTTGGCTGTAGAGGTTAGAGGTGGAAGGGGCAAGGACCGTACCTCTTACTACCTCTCTTCATTCCCAGTCCTCCTGAGTGGAATTGTACATTGTGTGATGCACAAATGTTAATATATGCCACTGTTAGAAAAATTGCATGTGAAATATGGAGAAATGAAAGACACTGCACACAGACCCTGCAGCTATCACTGTCATTTGGATTCCACAGAGGATCTTGAGTGATAGGTCAGCCAAAATTCTTCTTAGGGGCAAGGATCTTGTCAACATCGAGTGTACTGTCAGTCCAGCTATTTAAGTTTGTTATTATTTCTCATAAGTCAAGGACTTGAAGAGGTTTTTCACAGGTTTTATTTAGGCAAGCCTGTTTTCCCTGGGTTCTCAAAGGACACTGCAGCAAGTTGTGAGTTTGCTTCATTCATTTCTTTAACTATCCTGAGATGATGTTTGGGAAGCCATGCTCATGGAACACCACTCCATGGTTGAGAGAACTAATGTTCCTGTCAAAACCACCTATATTTACCTCTGGATCATATCTATCTTTATCTGATCTTTGACACTTCTCCCAAAAGGATTAATGGGAATAGCCCCAGAACTGCTATCTCTTCATGTGTGCTAACAGACCCTCCAACCCTTTTGATATTCCCAAGATCATTACATATATTGGACAGTTCATGTCCTTGCAAGCCAACATGGGCAAGGACAGAGCTCATTTGTATTTGCTCTAGCAATTTTTCAGTGATCTCATGCTTCTGAGAAGCAGCACATGAGCTGTGTGTCTAGCATACGTGGCAAGGGGCTGCTTTTGTCACTTTCATGCTTGCCACTAATTCTTGGTTAAATTTTTGTCTGTTACAAGTTCTTTCCACATATCTGTTCCTACTAGGGAGTATAGAACTCTACCAGCAAAGTGGTCATTTTTTTTCCCTGCAGAGGGGCCATTTATGCCTGGGAGATGTGCATTCATCTCTTCTGGCTTTGGATGCCTCCCCACATCCCATATGAATGTTACTCTCAGTGAGGTCTCTCTGATTACAGCTATGTCTCAGCACAGCCCCCTTTTTCTGCATCATTCCTTGTGTGAGTGGGATGCTGGTAACTGCAGCTGCCTCAGTGCAACTCACCCACTTTCTGGCCTCGTTTCTCAGGAAAATATTGGCCACAGTCCTGCAAATGTAGTCCAGTGCCTGGGTCAGGGTGTCATGGTCAGTGTGCTAATAGGTCTGGCCTGAGAGTCTGCAGGTTAAAAAAAACCTGACATGAAAAATAGCTCTGCTGCTAGTGTGTGTCTTCAGTGTTCTCTCTTTTTTCTATAAGCTTCAATCCCTGTCTCCTCATCCTGTGCAGCTACCATCAAATTTCCTACTGAAACTATCCCCATTTGGTCTTCTCTGTTTACTAGCTACAAATGATTATTTTGGCTGCTGGGGTTATGATCTGCCCTTCTGTCCAGTAAAGCCCTATTTCCTTCAAAACTGACAGAATTAATTTCTGACCACTGAACTCAGATTTATCATAATGATCACAGAATATTACAGACCAAATAAACTGCAGATTGCATGCTAACAATGAAGCAATTTATTAATGAAATAATGTCTAAAATAGAGCCCCAGCTCCTAAAATTTTCTTTAAAACTAGTTGTATTGCTAAAGCAGAATAATTATGTGAGAGCTGGTACTTAGATGGCATCCTCTGGCTTTTCGTGCAACCTTCAGGGCTGGTAATGGGTGGACTCTAATAACTCCTTTTCCAGCAAGCCAGGTAAACAAGCCTGGCTTATGTAGGTCAACGAAAGAAAAGGGAAAAGAAACAGACTGTACCTAGCGCATGGAAATTACTAATTTAAGCTGTTTTAAACTGTTTATTTAAATTGCTAATTTAAACTGTTCTTGAGGATAAAACTTCAGTCTCTTGAGTAGCATGTACATTAATCTATTCCATAAAAAACTTAGTGGGAGGCAGATCTTGTCTTTTTTCACCTTATATAATACATACATTAATGTTGAGTGATCCATATTTAAATACTGCAAAGACTTCAAGAAAAAACTCAGAAAATATGGAACTGATGTTTTGTCATGCAGCTGTGGCTGTTCTTTCTCCACAAAGTCATAAAGTGAGAATTCAGAGCCAGATGTTTTAACTTTCAATTGTCATTGCCTTCAGTTGGTGTTCCCAAGGTAATTGCATGGCAGCACTGACTTATCATTGTCAAGCACAGCTTTGAGTCAGCTAAAGATTGTTGGTATATATATTCTGTAAGTTCAAGATATGGGATTTATGGTGTTCTCTAAAGAGTATTTGGAGAATTATCTTTGGCAGGGTAATATTTTTTATGTAAGATCACCAAGTGAGGCCAAACTCACAGCTTAAAATGCTGAGAGACAAAGTTAAAATCCCAGTTTTGCACTGGTCATTATATCCACAGCGCAAAAGAATGGGCAAGCTTTCTTGTTGTGCTTCAGGCCCCTCCCTTGGGGAATCTGCCATGCATTCTGTATCACACGTTCTGTCACACGTGGCATCCTCTTGTAGATGCACAAATGACTGTATCATCTGTTTCATGTGACATCTTCATCCACTATTTAGCACAGTGGAGTTATCAACAGAAGGGAGGTTTTCAGATCAGCTGTGATATAAATAAGAATTAATGTATCACCTTTGCACAGCTAGATGCAGCATACTTAACATAACCAGGATTTGTAATCAAAAAAGAGCTTGTCCTCAGAAGACAACAGATAAAAAAAAACCCCACAAACAAAACCTGCAAAGAGATCTGCAGATGAAAGACTAAGCTACAAATGGAGATTTCATTTTCCAATTAT
The DNA here is from genome assembly GCF_026979565.1 of Vidua chalybeata. Classification (NCBI taxonomy): domain Eukaryota; kingdom Metazoa; phylum Chordata; class Aves; order Passeriformes; family Viduidae; genus Vidua; species Vidua chalybeata. The sequence continues at coordinate 11,838,235 of NC_071532.1, forward strand.
TATGGGTCAAATGCTGTCTAGATTTGAAGTCCTTGTTTCTCCCAGAATAGAGAAGAAAACTGAGGCACCACATAAATATTTTGTCTCATCCTCAGGAATTTTCTGCACGAGTTCAATCCAGGCTCTACTAAAGAGCAAGTGCTCCAGCATGGTGCATGCACAGGTTGGCTTGCAAGGAACTTTGTCTCTTTATGAAGCTACAGGGTTTCACATCTGGGGTACAGAGAGATCATTCTTCATAGTTTAGAAATTCAAGTCTATAAGGCACATATGCAAAAGTGTTTTCTGTCTCCATTTCTTTTTGCATTGATGGAAAGACAAGAAGCTTACATATCCTATACAGCATACAGAATACAGTGCCTTTGCAAGATGAAAAGAAGGAGGCTGATGATAATTTTCTTTGTTCTTTCTATTTGTTTGCTATCCTGCTCTTATGTACTTTGTTTCAACTTTCAGATAAAATCATTTAGTTGTTTGTTTTCATGTGTTAGTTTTGGATTATCAGGTTTATGTCCATTTTGTTTCCAGCCCTCATACCTCACACTACTGCTTAGCTCCCAAGTTCTTAAATCCTTATAGACTAGGTAAGGCATTCTGCAGCCTTGTCTAGAGACTTGCTGGCAGGAGATGTTGCAGCACAGTAATTCTGGGGCAGTAGGGAGGCTGGCTGTGCCATGCCGTGCCAATGGGGCGTGCCAGGCAGGGCTAACCACAGCCCTATGATCACTGGGGAAGTCCCAGGGCTGGGGCAAGCTGAGAAGGTGATTTAGGCTGATGGAGTACATGGCCACATCCTGAGCTGCAAGAGTGCTGCTGCACTGCCCAGGTGCGAGATGGAGTAACAAAGCAATGCAGTCTGCAGAGCTGACTGTCAGCACAACACTGCTGGTGGTTTTGAACAGGCTTTCCAGTAAGCCATCTTAGGAAGCAGAGGTGGCATCATTTGGAGTGTCCAAGGGCAAAAGCAGACAGAGTGGCACTGGTCTCTTATCTCCTTCCTCATTTGTTTGGACTCTTGTTTGGGTGGCTCACAGAAAATATCATCTGAGCACTAAGTGAAAATCAAAAGGGCAGATCAGATTTCAAAGGGCAATTCAGGTCTTAGGAACTTTAGGAATGACAAAATGTTATTTCTCCATGGAAAATCAAGAGTGCAGCCTGCTCTGCATATTCCAAGAGCAGTTTTGGTTATTGTCTCTGAAAAAGAAAGTGCTAGCTATTGTTTAAATACAGAGCAGCAAGGATGGCTGGAGGTAAGGAAACGTTTGTGTGTGATGAAATGCTTGTTTTTTCCATTCTGACAAGAGTCATCTGGTTAAAGATGTGATGAAGTTTTCTAAAATCATAAAAGAAATGGAAAAAAGTAGTAGGAATTTACCCATTCTTATTATGTGAGAACTGGAGATAGCCATGCTATAAGGTAGTACATATAAGGTGAAAGGAAGAAGTTCACATGTTGCAAATTAAAATTATGGAACTTAATGCTTAAGGATATTGTAGAGACCAAAAGTATCCAGAGTTCTCAAAGATACATTAATGGAGAATTCCCAAGAGGGAGAAAAGGGATCTGATTGCATCCTCTATCATAGAATGTCTCTAAATGGCAGTCTGCAGATAAGGAGGAAATACAGACATATTTAACCATTTTCTTGTTATGCTTTTCTCATGACATCTGTTACTGACCTGTGCCAGAGACAGGGTACTGAGAGAAGGATTTTATGTTAGGTTCAGTACATTTATTTATCTATAGTACTTACAGCCAGCTCCTGCTTCTCCCAAACCAAAGATACCTTTTCTTTCCCAGAAGAGGGATGAGAAGGAAGAGGGTTGAATGATTTCTACCTTTTGTGCATTGTGGAGCTTAGCTGTGCAGCTCTGACATGAGTGTGTGTGTGTTATGTCCAGCCAGTATTGTGGGGGTCCAATTCAACACAGTCTTTTTTTGCTCTTGCTGACCTTTCAAAGATTATTTTCCCATCCTCTGCTAGCAGACAGTAATGCTAAGCACAACGATTCTATAATATTGTCAAGCCTATTATTTTGTAGCCAATACAGTGGGATTACTGAGACCTAACTTGGAAGGTGGCTTTTCAACTATTTGGATGGAGGATTGGATAGCTGAGGGGAAAAATGCAGGCAATTACTTCTAACACTGGGTTTCTTCTTTATCTAATCTGCAATTTTCTGAAATACTGCTATGTCTTTTATCAAAAAATAGTGGGTAGCTGGCTTGGAAAATCTGAGATAAGGAGTCTCTGAGGCAGGAGTAATTGGTTGTGGTAGATTGGGACAAATTAGTAGGCTGCTCAGCAAAATTGTTTACTGTACTGTGTACATGCGGCTTATTTCAGCCACTTTGGTTGTGTTTTGCTTTGTCTCTATTTATTTATTTATCTATTTAATATTGAGATAGTCAATGACATTAGCTTACTTTCTTATATGACACTGTCCTGAAGAACAAAAACACAAAGCATTAGCCTGAAACATAAAAATGTCGCATGTCCTCTTAGATTATGCACAGTCTGTCTTTGAATGTTAGCAATAACTTTCAGTTCAGTAGGATCTGTAAATACAAGACTGAAAAAAAATGCAAACTGACGCTGTGGTATATTTTTTCATTGCAAATATTTACATTTGTCTTCTGATGATATTTTCCAGGTATAGAACGAAGTTAGGAAACTATTACTAGAGTTTCTGGAGTTTCAGTTAATTAAGCAGCTGTAATCTAAATCAGTTTTATATCACAACTGCTATAATTCAGTGACCATTGCACAAAAAATACCATTGTAGCTTTCAGATGTTTGCCACCTTGATTTGTTAGGATCTCAGTGAAGGTGAATATAGTCCTAATGATCTGAAGTGTGTTGTGCTCCCAAAACCCACTTTCCATCAAAATCCAAAAGTAACAAAAATTAAAATTAAACTAGATAATGCTCCACAACCTTCAAAGACCTATAAATACATAGCTAGAAAGGGAAGACAGAGAGAGAAACAACATGTGCAAAGAATTTGTTGCAGCAAAGTGTACTTTGCATTCAAGGCCAGAGAATGCTTGATGGCAGCCATGTGTTTGACTCTCTTATAATGAGTGCAAGAGGTGTGAGCAGAATTAAAATGTCGAAATGGGTGAAAAAACCGTGAATGTAGCACTCATCGCTATTACATTCATGCAACCCCTGCAATGGGCTGTTGAATGGATGTAGTATCAATGTGTCACAAGCTAGGCATGGCATACTTCTTGGTAAAACCAGTAAAACGGGAAAATTCTCAAAATGGAAAGTCACAGGTATCTGTGGAAGCAGAGATAGGAAATTGATCAGTGACAGCAACTTATAGCCAAACATCAAAAATCCTACATTTCTCTTTTTTCCTCTCCTCCCTCAATACACATCCATCAAACTGCAATAGGATTTCTGCTGGCCAGTTTGTGTCTTGGAAATTGACAAGAGAGGGGAGAATCACTTTGCCCAGAATCTTTGCTAAATGACATGAAAAGAGGATTTGTGCTGCATGTAAACTGTGTAAATCCAGTCAGCTTTTAAGTGGAAACCAATTTTGTAGTGTGTAAGTATCATTGATTTGTTAATCTGACAATTTTTTTTAAACAAGCTGATGTGGATTAGCCAATTCTGATTGTATGTCTCTTACAAGTCATATGAGTGCTGGATAGCTTGGTGAGTAAAGCACTAAAAATTAACCTTTGAGGCCCCTGCCTATAAATAAATTATTGATCCTTAAGAAAGAATCAGATAATCTCATTAAATATAGTTTTCTGTAGTGTGAGTCTAAATCCTGCCATACAGAATCATTTATCATAATTGACAATCTTTTTCCTGACCGGACCTAAGCTACAATAGAAAGCAAATCCTGCAGGAATTTCTATAGAAGAGCAGCATGAAGAATTTCCAACCGATTTGATGCTTAGGGGATGTTTTGTTTACCCTCCAAGTATTTCTAAGGGCTTTTAGCTTTTATGTGTGCTTTTATAGCTGTTTATCCAATAATTCTCAGTCAGGAAGAAAGTGTCTCTGGAATTTCATGCATGATGGTATTCTGGAGCCAGACAGAAGTACAAGGAATGAATTTCTGATCCATGACATAACAGGCACAAGTGGAAAATACATAGCAAGCAGTATAATATTGAGAGGCAGAAGGGATACAAAGTTCAATACTTAACATATAAATGACTACTTAGAAGTACTTAACAGAAAAATTAGTTAATGTGATGTCAAAAGGTAAATGTACAAGATGAGACCTAGTGTTATTTTTTACAACTGCAGCTCAGTGATCTCCTGAAATGAAGCAAAGTCAAGGGAGCATATTAATAGCATGAGGAAAAAGAAAAAAAAAAAGCTTAACCTTATCATTAGTTTCAATAATTTGACTTTCCATTTTGTAAAAGAAAAGAAGAAACAGAGGACACTCATGTCTGAGCTCTGTTTCTCTGTTGCTGGGAAAAGAGGAGCTCTACATGTGGGAGGCAGAGGGCGTTCCTCGGGGGATACCAGTCCTTACTTACTTGGCTTATCAACCTGATTAAATGTTAGCATCAAGTTCAGAGACATTGCAATCTTGATTTCTAGTGTCTGCATCAGCATTCATAGTGACAAACTCTGTCAGTTTAGAATCCCACTAGTATAAATTTTCTTCTTTTTTTTTTTCCTTTGGTGATTGGAAATGATTGATGCTATAATATCTATTTTCCTCCAAAGGGAGGGGGAAAAAAAACACATTCACACCCTCACAACCATCTGCACCTGGACTGTGTACCCTGTGGGGTTTCATATATGCAGTAACTAAGGTTGGAGATTTGGTCCTACACTTATCTGTCTGTTCTGTCTTCAGGGTCACAGCTTAGAAACCCTACACTGTTGAAAGAATACAGAAAATAAAGTGTAGATGAGGGAAATCATGGGCATGGTCTAGATAGGGAAAGTAATTCAAATATCAGAAGAAATAGCATTGTATAGAGTGGCTGATTTAATGAAGATATATTGGGCTTGTTATAATGGAACTATTTTTAGTTTAAAAAAAGTGTAAAGACCATTTAATTTTAAGGCATAGCATATCTCTGTGTAAATTGGTAAGGATCAAGGATAAATTCTGTTGCTCTGGATTAACTCAGAAATTATTCGTGGTCATGTAAGTAAAAACCAGAGGGAGAATCCTGTAGTGTGGTGTGGCAGCTGTTCTGTACCAAATTGCTGCCGTAATCTCATGAAATTGCTTGCACTAATTCACTTCAGCGTAGCGATGAGTCTGATGGCATAATGCTGAGCTGTGGGGGTTCTCTCCTGCCCTGCACATAGTAAAGCATATCCACCTCCCACTGTGCTCCTGGTCCACTGCAGCCACTGAGCTTTAGGTAAATTGTGACATCCTTGGAATTTTATCACTACAGTGCAAGCACAGCCTCCTCTGACTCATTGAAAGGGCCTGTGGCCTGTCTACCTGGCAAGGGCTGTTTTTTATGCGCAAGGGAAAAAATTTAATCAATTCTTACATCAACATGATGACTAACCAGTGCAGAATTTTTTTCAATATTTTGCCAATATTTTTAGAAACCTATGGGTTTTTAAAAATAGATATTCCTCCACCAGATAGAAATCATTTGGTATTTCCTCACTGGTACTAGTGTGCTAGTTTTATCCCTTGTGATTAAAGTGTTTATCCCTGGTGAGTAAGAAAAGCCACACTGGGCTGGACATCAGCTGTAGAGTAAAAATTATCAGGAATTTTTTTATTTGTTTGTTTCCTCAATTTTTTTTTAATGTGGCAGAAAGAATGTTTCTTATATTTCACAGGCAAATATGAAGTTGTGCACCAATAAAACGGATAGAGCATTTCATTGACAGATCCAAAGAAAAGCATTCTTTATAAGAAAACACTGTATTGCTAATAAAGTGATCCCAACAGCCAAGTTTGTGCTGCTTAATTTGTTTCCTTGGAGTGATATTATAATTCTGACATACTGAAAAATTGCCTCACAGAGACTCATATTGCATTTGTTGCCGAGTGCCTCTTTGATATAACATTTGTTACTGTAGTGCTTGGGGTGTCTTCAGAGGAGTAATATTCTAAATGAACCTGGCTGTATCATCCCTTTAATGTAGAGTAGAAATTTGCATTAAATTTTCAGCTTATTTCAAATGTGTTTTGCTAGCTATTCATCATGAGCAATCTGTTCAAGTATAGGGCCAGTATATCAATATAAAATCAGAAAAATCTTTAACACTTTCTCTTTGGGGAATCTCTCAGGTCTTTTCAATTCTTTTCTGTTAGATGAACAGACAGTATTATCTGTTGTATTTATGCCTGCCTGTCAGTTTTTTTACAGTAGAAACACGAATCACTGTTTGCAATGTAGGATTAGCCTGTCTCACACAATGTTATTAGAATTAGACCTGCCTAGTGACTTAATTACTTTTTCCTCTGTATTTAACTTTAGTTTTCACCCCACACCAGCTTTTGCACTCCCAGGAACACTCTGCTTCTTATGTTAGAGCAAATATTGAAGAACATATGTATTATTTGTCTGGATTTGCACAGACAGAAAATGAGAGCGGTATGTAGCCCCCCCTCAGTGGTCTTCTGTATTCTGAGCTGCCAGTAAAATGTAAAAAGATTGCACTCTGATGTCCTATTAGACCTCAAGACTGGAAGGACAGTTTGTATTGAACACAGGCATTTTTCATAATTATGTTGCCTGCAGAGTTGCCACCTGCCCTAATTTGATCTGATTACGGTGAAATGCAAAACTGTCCTCATTTCATGAGTGGAACTTTTCCATGTTCCCTCATAGAGAACAGCAAGATATGCACACATATATTGCTGCTGCAAAGGAGAAAGAAAAATATTACAATTAGGTATCAATTAAGATTTGAACTCCTTTACCAGAGTGCAGGTCGCTTTTAGACAATTTCTTCATTCTTTAGAGTTCTGAAAATTATTTTCTGTCTTAAAATCTCCATGAAAAAGAGAAAATCATAGCCATTCATCCAGATATGTCTGTACTATTCTGAGAGACATTATATATTCTGTGGTTTTTTAAAATTCTCTTTTGGTTGGATGGGCTTATTGTCCATGAACATTTATTTTTAGAGTAGCCTGGGCTTGCCTTGTAGTCTGAGTCATTTATGTAGAAATTTAAATATTTGTCTAAGCTCTCAGTGAAAGGCTCATGTTGAAGATTTATAAATGCTTCATAGATTAAAGAAATAGCATTTTTTATATACTGTTTATACAGAATGATGTCATATCCCGTGGAAAAAAAAAAAGAAATGCAAAATTTGAAAGAAAAGTGGTGCTGTTTCTGGGTCACAGGATATTGTTTGCCATTTTCCTTTCTCCAACAGTAATTTTGTGCATGCTTATGCATGTGTGAGTAGGAGAGTGAGACCTGTATGTGTGCATCTTGGTTTTTCTGCTGATTTTTTTTAGCTTGGCATATTGATTTTCCTGTACTGTGGACAAAAGATAACCTTTATAAATTGTATTTTAATATCCTTAAACAGTAGTTTTGTAATTAAAAAGATGGAAAGCTGTGTTTTTTTCTCTGGCACCTGGCCACATCTTTCTTAATGGTGCAGTGGCTTATTATATATTACATAGTCAGTGTAATAACCTCATGTGGTAAATACAAATTAGGTGGAAATTTATTGCAATAGAAAACTGGGGTTTTGTCTATAACTCCCAAAATTATAGGAGAACATTTTCCTTAATTCAACTTTTAAAAGGAAAAAGGATAGATATTTACTTTCAAAATATGATTCTTAGGGTTTGTGCTTTACAATATTGTTTACCATGACAAATATCTTTCTGTTATTGAGCCATCAGTAGGAAAACATTGGTGTCAACTTAAGCTTAATTTCAGCTTAGAGACCTTTTTGCAGTTCTGAATTATGCTTGCTTAGTTCTGTATTCAGAAATTGGAATCTTTTAAGGATTTGCCCTTCAGTAACTAGCAAATGAAATTCTTCTGTAGTTGTTTTTGCCTTGTGTTGACTTTTATTCGGGGATAGTTGGATTTTCCCTGAGAAGACAATCTCCTCTCTCATAAAGTCTCCACCACATGCTGAAAGCTCCTGACCTCTCACTTCCCTTCTCAAAAGTACTGATCATCATCAAAGGCCAATGCCAGCATGAAGGCGGGAATTTGAGAGAACAGAGTTTTCTTTAGAGATTTCAACTACTTTTTGAATAAAAGATGAGAAAACCTTTCATGAATTGAGCTGATAGAGCTAAAAACCTAGCAAACTGAGAGTGAAGAGCTCCTTTCAGGCCAGACCCCTTCAATGAGATTTTCACTTCCACGTTTTTTATGGTAGAAAGTGTGAGTCTTCCAAAAGAAGTTTAATAGTGCTCTTATATCTCAACTTAAAAAAAATTAAAATCACCTGGTTATGGTAGGAGCCTAGACTTAGCCTCTTTGATGTAAAGAAACTGTAGAAATTACTTCTGTTAATGAGTAAGCATTAAGAAAATGGGTTTTCTGTAAAATTTCATTTGGCAATAATCAAATCTTCCCACTTGCATGGGAAGAAGGGAGTTTCCTTTTTTATTTTTTGCTTCTGGAGCTTCTGTATGTGAGCAGTAAAGGCCATAGCTCAATTTCTCATTACCGATAGACAGCATGGAATTTGTTGTGTTACATGAGTTTGGTATTCACTGACTTTACTGAGAATTGTGTGGGTGAATTTACACCTATAATTTAAACTGGAATATTGAGCAAGCAGATGGTACAGACTATCCATCAAATGTGTTTGCACTATTGCATGGTTGCCCTGAAGTGTCAGTCTCTTGGGCAATACTGAATATTATCTAGAAAATTTCCCCCCTCGGAAAGACTCTTTCCGCAGTTTGTCACATAGCAGTGCAGAATATACAAAAAACTCCCCAAAATAACAAGCAGGGGCTTGCTGGCATTGCAGAACTCAGTGCAATTCAGGGTTTGAATGCTGATGCAACTAAACATTACTTGTTCAAGTGTGGTTTAAATGTTGCTTTAAATGTGTGAAAAGGAAGCAAGGAAGTAGGTTCTAAACTGAAATGGCAGGTCAATATTCCTGCTTTTTTTGTTGTTTGTTTGGTTTTTTTTTGTCTTGTTTTTGGTTTTTTTTTTTTTTTTTTGTTTTGTTGTTTTTTTTTTTTTGTAGCAAAGATTAAAAGAAAGACCTTAGCAGAAAATGGCTAATGTGGTTCATTACTTCTAGTCATTTGGCTTTAAAGCATCATTAAAATAGCAGTGAGTAACAGCACAGTGAAAGCCAGAGTTGTGTGCAATGTGAGAAAGCCAGACCTGCAGAATTTGCTACAATCACTTTATGTGATCCTTTCCCAACTCTGATGCAGTCCATTTGCAGAATTCTTTTACAAACACTTCATAAGAGTAAAAAATATGCTCTGTGTCTTTGGACTGCTGTGATAGTTTGCTTGAGCTGAAGAACTGCTCCCCCATTTGTAGTTTTAGAGAGGTTTTTAAAGACTTAGAAGAAAGATCTTCACCATGTGAAGATTTTCACCATGACCTTACCAGGGTCAGAAACCTCTGGGTACAGAAACCACACATGAGCATTGCTTGTCATCTTCTCTGGTTCAGCATTGCCCAAGTGCAGAGCTGAGCTTTACAGTCTAAATACATGACTGCTGACTTTGAAAAGACAGAATTCAATAATACTTGCTTTTGAAATACGCTTTTTAAATTTTTTTTTCCCAAAACCAATCTATAATATCGAAGCACTCTAATGTGTCTCGTTTTGAGCATATATTTGTACATCTACTCATCTAGATCATTGTACAGAAAAATATAATCTGCAAACTGTTGATTATTAAAATGGCATGAGTACAAGTAAAGAATCCCATGTAATTTTTTAGCTTACTTTATTTGATTTTGCTGGATAGGTATTTTTTTACACCAGTTGTAAGGTGGCCAATACAAGAAATTTGGGTGCTAAAGGGTTGTCCCCCAATTTTCAAACATACGTCTGATGGATTTCATGAGAGGGTTCTGAGTCTGACATGTGATTTTATGATTAATGGTGGTCAGTAATAATTGATGTTCCGGCTGAGGCTGTGTGCCCCTGTGAATCCTCTGTATTTTCAGATTTGCAGATGTAAGGCATGGGACTTGAGATGACAAGTTATTCACAGGACTGTTTTATGACCTTTCTTTTTTAAAAAATTAAATCTTTTTATACAAAGGAAGAGGTATGTAAATATAAGTGTATATATACAAATGAATGAAGTTCTCAGTTTGTCTACATTATGAAATTGTGTGGGCAGCAAGGAAAAAACCTCAATAATTTACTATTTACCAAAGTATTGCTCATGAGTGTTGTAAGAAAAATAGTGAAAATGGCTATAGTAAGATATAGTAAGTATATCCCTTCTGTAGGATCTGTGAGAAAATAGTTCAACATCTTTTCATAATGCACAAGTAGTATTCCAAATATAGCCTTATATGCTTATATTCTGTAAATTACCTACTTGATATTCATCATATCTTTTTCTCTTTTCAGTCAAATATTTATGCATTCCAGACACTCTCCTTAGTTTTGTCTTTGTTCACATTCACATAACATCAAAAATGAGAAAAGGTCACTTGTAACATCTAAACATTTAATTAACACAAGCACAGTGAACTCACTCCATACTTTGAAATCATGGTCAGTTCCCATAGGAATGGCCACACTGTCACCAGCACAGGGTTGCTTATCCCTGGAGGAGATGCAGAGAGCAGAAAGATGTGGGGTTTACAGCAATATTCCAGTTAGCTGAACAATTTGGAGGAGACTGGGAAAGTGACGTAACGAATTAATGCGCACTAGTTATGGGACTCCAAACCTGTTAAGTTTTGTGTGAAAGTCTAGTCTGAGCCCAGCTTTCTTACTGCTGTTTCCACTCCCGTTGTGGTTATACTCAGTGCAGGGCTGTGCTCTTCCTGCCATTGCTGCTCACTCAACAGTGAGCTCTGTGCTGTGCTGAGTAACTTGTACTCACACCAGGAGTCCCAGTCACTGTCCCACTGTAGCTGAGGTTGGCTGTGCTCTGGATGCACACTGCTGTAACAAGCACCTCTGAGCTGCAGGATTCCCTAGCCACCTTTCCTTCCTGTGCATGCATGGCAGGCCAGCTTGCACTTCCCTGTATATATATATAACTGTTGCTGTATTACAAATCCTGCCATTAGAGTGCTGCACTGCCAGATTTTTAGGATTATGTTTTTGAATACAGAACATTTTTAATACCTATACTAAAGTCAGGAAAAAAAGAAGCTAACATACCCATTAATTTTCTAAGCATGAAGTGGTTATCCTCAAGTATTTAAAACATTTTCCAGTGGCAAGCTCGGTTTAGCAATTAGCACTGTGAAAAGATATCCTTTGAAGGACGTTGAGAGATATTCGTGCATGGTTATGTTCAGAGCCCACGAAAGGGATGTACTTTTCAGAATTAACAAGTGTTAATGCAGACATAAATTCTAAGTGAGAGAAATGGAAGTTGCACTGTGCTCATAATGTAAATGCTTAGCTTGCATGGAGCTAAATGTGAGGGGGAAATTTACAATTTACATGCTCCAATGTTAAGCATATGTAGAAATTATTGGAATTGCAGCTGTTGAGTGAAATTCAAATATTCTAACTTAAAAAGTCTAAAAGTTACTGTAAATCTTGCCAAGTTGCCTTAAACTCCTCCACTTAATGGAAATAAGGGGATCTCTTTTTTTGTGCCTGTCTTGGATGGTGGGAATTAGCCTGTGAAAGCATGTATTCCTTCTATCAACTATAAAGGAAGCATGCAAGGAATATATTAGACTCATATAGCCAACATTTTGATGCTTAAATGTATTGAAATTAATCTCAGACAACTATACTTTTTGGGGAAAGATGAAATCTCAAATGCAAAGCAGGAAATAATATGGCAAACCTATGGTTGAAGATGTAGCTCACAACCCTGCAGTGGAGATACATTAGCTTGTAACTGTGGTCAGTGAGGCATTTTGTGATTTTCTTTGACCTCTGAGTGATTCAGCCAGGGCACCTCCATCCAGGTGCTGGCAGACAGGAGCGCTGGGACAGCCCCTGCTGCGGGCACTGGGCACCTCCCTGGGGATGGGCCTGAGCACCTCTGAGCTGCAGCATTCCCCATGGCTGGGCAGGGCAGGGCTGTGGGGACATCAGCTGGACATCAGCCCGGCTGCAGGTGGGTGAGGCAGGGGCTGACGTGGGGTCCTGGCTGGGACAGGCAGGGCTGGAGGTGCCATCAGGGCGCCGACACTCGTTTTACTTCTCAGTTGGCTCTATTTGTAGCCCCTGCCATATTTTGCTTCCATTCAGCTATTTTATGCAACGTTAAAGGCTTGGTTTAATTTTTCCTTTGCCTTCTTTCTGAAGAACATAAGTCATACAGAGGGATAATTTAAAGAAGAAAATGAAAAGCAAAAGCTAATTCTGTCTGAGAAAAAATATGTGAAGATTTGAGTAATTAAATTTGTAGTAGTTAGAATCATAGTTTAATTACAAGTGTAGCTGAAAATGTGTGTTCAGACCAATTGAAATCAGTGTATTTATGTTAGGAGACCTCAAACCATCCTTCCTAAATCTTGCTTCTTTATTTTTCTCTTAGAGATACATGTACTTATATGAACAGATTAAAAATATGTTTATGAAGAGAATACCGCAATGTAAATTGCAGGTTTACAGTTACACATTTCTGTAGCTTTAAATGCACCTTTCATTCACAAGTACAGCACTTGGAATTAAATTATAAAGCAATATGGGAATCACATAACAATAAAATTATTAATACAAGTAAAGTGGTGTATGATGGAATGTGTTGAAGCAAATAAAAAGCTTAAATTTAAGTAATAAAACTTTAAATAGATGCAAAGAAATTACTTGTGACTTTATAAAGCTGCTGGTCCTTTGAACTGGGCATCATCCCTTCATTATTTTCCTGCTTAGACTTAGGCTCATTCCTAAGACATCAAATTAATTTTATGTATCTGATTGCTCTAACGTCAGTGGAACTATGACAGAGTTAAAAGTAGTATAAAAGTATTAAATATTTGCATCAGTTTTATATTTCTTATATCTTGCTCTGCCATCATAGCTAGCAAGAACCTGTAACAGTCACTGCAGCTGAGAACATATGAATCACACAGGTTTGAATGTAAGCTGAAAGAGGCAACAAATGAGCAATTTAGCTGCCATTTTATCAGTCTGCAGGTGTTCTCAATCCTGAGTTTTGGCTTCTGATTGAAGCCAGTTGTCCATGCTTTTGCACTGTTTCCTTTCAACACTCTTAGGTGTAATTATTATTGACTATTTTTTTAATATTCCTATTGTTTGGTTTATGTCTGTGGAAATTTCATGAAGGCTTGTACTTTTCAAGTAATAATTGGGAAGAGGGAAGTGAAAATTTTTGGTAATTGTTGAGACCATTAACGGGTTCTGTAGGACAGAGGGCATAAAAACGAATCCTCAACTCATTCTATAGAAAATAGCGGAAATCTGTAAAGCACGGTTTATTTATGTCATTTGGCATGTGCTAGTTTCACATCAAAGGCTTAGAAAATACATTTTTCTATAAATGTTTGGTATGTACAGTTTACCATTGAACCCATCAGGTGATGTACTTTACTAATAATTAGCAAGGTTCCATGTGTGTTTTCATATACACTAATATGTTGGTGGATATATGGAGGAATTTGTGGGTGAGATAAAAAATAGTTCTTAATCATTTTGAGCAGGGAGGGGGTTTTTTAAGTCTCTTTATGTTTTATTTATGGGATGGTTATTTGCCATAACGTTTGTCTCTAGTCACAGTGCAGAAATTTAACATAATCCAAGACTTTTTCAAAACTCACAGATATTTGGTAAAAATAGGTTACAGTGTTAGAACATGTTTTACAAAGGTCCACTTACAGAAAAGAAGAAATTAAAAATAGAAATAGGAAATATTAGAAATATGCCCAGAAATATTTAGAAAGAAAAAAAGAAAATATTTCTCTTTTTTTTCCTGAAATTATTGCTTCTGAAATGTGACAATCTGAGATGACTTCTTACAGACAGCAGACTGTTAAGATGTGTCAGTATAATTCAATATTGTATGCATTTGACATTTCTGAACTCATTGCTGGAAAGAATCATGCCAACAGTGACATAGGTTTTAAGCTCTCTCTCTCTCTCTTTGCTAGTAACATCAGGATCTGTTGTATAATCAGCTAAGCAAGATCCAGTGAAAATCTGAACTATGAAAAATTGAAAACTAGGTTGGGCAAGTCTCTGAAAAACAGACTATACAAAATATTGCATTTGGAAGAGCATGCAGCAGTAGATGACTAGTAACACTTAAACATGCATATTTTTCATAGAATCATAGAATAGTTTGGGTTAGAAGGGACATTTAAATGTTATGTAGTCCAGCTCCCCTACAATAAGCAGCAATGCCTTCAACTAGGTCAGGTTTTTAAGAGCCCTGTCCAGCCTTACCTTGAATGGGGCAACCCATTCCAGTGTTTCACCGCCCTTACCATAAAAACACTTATTTCTTATATCTAATCTATATCAACCCTCCTGCAGTTTAAAACCATTGCCCCTTGTCCTTTCACCATAAACCCTACTAAATAGTTTGTCCCCATCTTTCTTATAAACCCCCACCAAGTTCTGGAAGCCTGCTATAATATCTCCCCTAAGCCTTCTGTTTTCCAGGCTGAACAATCCCAATTCTCTCACCTTTCCTAAAAGGGCAGGTGCTCCAGCCCTCTGATCTTGGTGACCTTGCTCTGGACCCACTCCAACACAACCACATCCTTCTGATGTTCTGGGGACCCTAGAACTGGATGCAGCACTGCAGGTGGGATCTCACCAGAGCAGGGAAGAGGGGCACAATCCTCTCCATGGCCCTGCTGTCCACACTGCTTTGTATGCAGCTCAGGACATATTTGGTTTCTGAGCTGCAAGTTCTCCTTGCTAGCTCATGTCCAGCCTCTCACCCTTAGCATCCCCAAGTTCTTCTTGGCCTGGCTGCTCTTAATCCATTCATCCCCAACTTGGATGGAAGACAGAGAGGATGCATGTAAGGAGTTCATAAAGGGGAGATTATATAATTTATGTGTGAGGGCAGAATAGGATGAATTTCTGGGGAAAAAAAATCAAGGAGAATTGAGCGAAAAAGTTCTTGCTAGGGAAGAAAAAGGAAACCTTCCAATTTTAAGGAGTTTAGTGAATAATAAATTGAAAAGGATAAGAAGGAAGAAAGAAATACTTGACTGAAGTAGAAGCTGTAAGGACTCCAAAAGGCAGAATGCCGTTTACTTGGTGTTCTAAAGCTAACATCTGTCAAAGATTAACAGGCAGCATTACATGAAATCATAATTATCCTCTACACTTAGAAATTCCTATGGCAGTATGCAATCAATGCAGATATTTTCGGGGAAAATCACATGCAAGAAAATATATTGCTAATTATGTAAGAACTTGAGGCTAAGAGACAGGAACCATGTTTTATACAATAAGATTTTATTTGAGACACAGAGAAGACAACATTTCTGGACTACAACTCAGGGCTCAGGTCAAGTAGTGAGACAGAGTTGGATGGAGATGTAAACCCCAGTGAGAACACAAGAAAGTCCTGTGTAGCAGTGATTCTGTGGCAGGAGTAGCAAGGACAATTAAGTGCATTGAGAAAGAGAAAGAATAAGCAGCATGGAGAAAATGAGAAAAGAAATTTAAAAGTGATACACAGGTTATGGTTCTAGAAGTTGTGGAGAATAAAATCTGATTAAGAAATAATCACTTAGACCTAAACCACACATTCAAATATGTGAATACCCTTGTGCATGAGGAAGGTGTGGGTGAAAAAAAGCCTGTAAGAATATCATAGGTATCATTAAATGGGAAGAAATACTAATATTTAGTAAGAGACAATTCATTAATAGGCAATTCTTACTATATACTTAAACCTGGGCCAACTTCAAACCTTTTCTTGCCTTTGTAAGAGTTTGCTGATGAAGTTGTGTAGATGATGCGTTCTTCACCTATTCCTCCTCGGAATGAAGATAAAACATTCACCAGTAAAATGTTGACTTCAGTAACATTTAAATCAGTTCCCTAAGTGGAACAATTATGCAAATACAAGACTTGTACTAGTGTAATTGTATTGTATGTCTATTGTTCATTTTTTGCCTTTTTAGTTATGTTGCTTTCTAGTCTTTTCCTTCTGCATCCCTAAGACAGCTATGCCAACAGAAAGTGTGAGTGTAGGCCATGTCTCACTGGCCTTAAGTGAAACCATGGTGCTGGTGGAGACTTCCTGATAGTTATGTCCAAATTGATTGGTATTCTTTCAATGGGAGTCATTAGGAGTGAAAGGTAACTATTTGTAGTAGCGTCAGCAGAAAACCAGGTTGATAAAGACCATGGTTCCTCCCATTTTCTGAGAGGAACTATGCTCTTAATTCCTTTTAAGAGATTTTCTCTGTTCACAAAGAGATGCTTCAATTTATGGTAAAAAGAGTAAAGCCCAGAAAGCTCTCACAGTCTGCTCTTTCATCCCTTGTCAGGAATTAGTCTGGTAGTGTACAAAAGTCATTTACAAAAGTAGTATACAGCAGCCTTGGACTTCATTGCCAGGAAGGTAACCACAGTCTGAACAGGTCACTAGAGTACATGGCAGCTAGCAAGACATATTCTTTCTTACTGGCTGGTACAGATGTGAAAGTTTGTAGTGATTGAAAATTAATCTCATTGCAAAATTCTGGTAAATCACTCCTCTCTGCCCTGGTTTGTGTTTTAACACAGGGGGTAACAGCCATATATATGTGAAATGGGTTATACTTGTGACAGCTAAAATTAAAGCGATCTGTGGGGCCTATTAAATCCTTCAGAGAATCAGGGAAAGCATGTATTATTCTTAGAAATGAGTCCAAATCTGTTGTGTGAATCAGAATTCAGCTTTGGGCAGCTCCAATGTTTTGATGTGAGATCCTCTTTTAACAGGCTTTTTGGCTTATACGAAGGGTTGGCGGTATCTGGCAGACAGTGCTGCCCTTTTCATCTTGCTTTTGTTTGTAGTCCTTTGGAGAAAGGGCTAAAATATTTGGAATATAACCTTTCTAAGTGTTCTTGGTAGCATGCTCAGAAATGTGGAAGGATTATTTGATAGATGGTTTTCGGTATTCTGGTGCCTGCAGAGCCATGGCTAATCTTTGTAATCTTCTTTAGCTAAGGTAATCTGTATATTCTATCATCTCTGCATCTATGTGTCTTATGCTGAAACTGCACTGACAGGAAGCTCTAAAACACCTATTTTTGTTTCTTTCCAACAGCTGGTTGTCCAGATTCCTTGATTAAAGAACTTCATCACTTCAGGATTCTGGGAGAAGAACAGGTGAGTTAGCATCTCAAAGGCAGCATCTTAATGTCATGAAAGATAGACGCTAATGAGACAGTTTCATCTCTCTCCAGGGAAACAGAGTGTATCTCATGACCCCCAAAGACCTGAAATGTGGGGAAAAAAACTACACAGGAGTTATATGTGAGAGTTGGGGTTTTTTTCATTCTATCCGTCAGCCTTGACAGGTTATTAATTGGTACAGCTGCTACCTGCCACAGTTTTTCAGCTTTTGACTACAGCAGTAAACAGACTTTCTAAAGCAGCAGACAGAGAAAAAAATCTGACTACGGGATTGGTACTTACAGCTACTCATGATATTATCCCTCCCTTTGTGTGTCCTTTTTTCTCTTTTAAAAGAGTGTTTCTCATAATTATAGCTGTGCTTTGCACTCAGAAATCTATTTCTGTAGAGGGACCTTAGGAAAGCATAAATGAAGAATGCTTTACAACGTTCACAAGAAGGTCAGTTATTATATTGTCAATAATGAAATTAACATACAGAGGTATTGAGAAATTACCTTAAATTTTGAGAGACAAGGTGAATTTTCATACACTGAATTCTTCTGAAATTCAAGTTGTCTTTTTCTCTGAAGTATCCCTCCTAAGGTAGTGGCATGACTGCATGACACAGAGCTGCAGATGCTAGGGACCAAGGGGCTGAAAGCCCAGCATTAGTGTGTTGTACATGACACTATCTACATATTTTAATGAACCTGGCACCAAGGGACTTGCACAAGGCTGTATGAGGGCTGTGACAGAGGTAGGAGCAACTCCTGAGATGTTAATTCAAAGTCTTGTTTCATCATTTTTAAATTAGATTGTATAGTCAAGAACATCCTGTTGCTTCTCCTTTCCCTGTCACTCTTGCTTTTTTTATTACAATTGTGGCTGCTGTTACAATTTCTAGACTTCAAATTTTCCTCCACAAGCCCCCCACTTCAGCTTTTATAGAAAGTCACAAGTCATGTTTCTCAGGGACTCAGCTTTGCCTTAGCAAGAGATACTGGAAGCAAGAATATTATGAGATTGAGGACTTAGGAAGAGAAAATAAATTAAATTGTGACCAGGATTGATGGGGTCAAGAGACTGATTATAACTACCTGACAAAAAGAGGGTAGAGTGAGATGAAGCTTGGGTAGAATGAAGATATGGGGGTGTTTCATGGAAGGGGTTGGGAGTAGAAACTGTAGGGTCTGTAGTCGAAAAGTAGGGTCTGACAAGGAACCTGGACCAAGGGCTGGAAGGGAAAGACCAAATAGAGATGCTGAAGAGACTGGTAAATAAGGGAAGATCTGCACTTAAGCTGTTTGAAGAGGTAAAGCTAAGCAGTCTAGGAAGAGCTGGACAGAAGGAGAAATTTGGAGGAAAAGTAAGGAACAGCTAAACAAAAAAGCTGCAAGTATGAGAGAGAGGACTGAATCAGAGAGACCTGACAGCTCCCCTGGAAAAGCCCTAGAATGGAGTTGTTGACTTCAGCCTGACTAATGATCACTGACAGAGCAATATTTAACTGATGGACTTTCTTTGCAAATAGTGATCATTGTCATGAGGCTTGAATTATTCCATTAGCCCATACTTTTATAAGGATTGTTGCAAATAGATTCTGTCCCTACAAAAGCAGTGTTATCATGAGTCTCCTGAAGACCACAGTAGCTTTTGTTTGAAGTTAGCACACACTTTGGTAGTCAGGAAATATATTGGTGCAAAACCAAGAGAAAAAAAAAATACATCTAAATGAAGAAATGAAGGAATTACAGGCAAAGTCCTTATTCATATAACTATCTATTTACTTCTTATATTTATTTAGCTAGATATTTGCTTTTTAAAAATATCTAAAATGTTTCTTTTTCTGTTATGCCTACTAGATAGAAAAATTCACATTCAATGATAAGACTGTTTTATTCAGACTCCTTATAATTTTAGTATTATAAAACATCATATATTTTCTTCCATTCCAAGCAATAGCCAAAGAGAAATAGGGACATGTTCCTGCTTTATATCCAATCTTGATTTATTTTTAAAGTGCTTATGTATTTAAAGCTAGATTATAAAAGCAGAATGGACTATTGTGATAATCTGTTCTGATCTACTTTAGAATACACATTACATGACTTTTTTGGATTAATTCTTGTTTAAATTGCAGTATATTGCCTAGAAAAGCATCTATTCTTTGTTTACAAATCACTTGCAGACTTTAGATCCTATTATACTTCTCAGTAGTGAAAGACAAAATATTCCAAGCCTCTTTCCATTCCACCACTCCACCAACACCAGCATGATTCCTATGTTGCATATCTCTTATTCCTCAGAGTTCAGGCAAAAAAAACCCTGGTGTCCCTCTTTTCTTCACTGAGCATTTGTTTCCTGTAAATAAAAATATAAATAAACTGACCATATAAATGCTCATATAAATGTAAATACTTACCATATGTAACAGTTGTTGATATCATTAGGAAAGAAAGGTTTTGAGTGGCTTTCAGGATCAAACCTCTTGAAAACATATGTCTGCCTGACTATCTGAAATATCTTTATATAAATGTAAGCATTAATGAAAAACTAATGCTGAGAAATAGGAGTGTGAAGAGTTGATGATTAATATTTTCTTAAATGAGTTGTTTAATAATCAGACTCTTGTTCAAATAATCAGACTTCTTGGTAGTCTCCTGGACATGTAACATTTCCATGTCTTCTGTTCCGTTAGGAGCATACATTATGGGAAATTTATTCTAGGTGGAAAGTCTATCTTTTAAGGTTTAGCCAATGTCAATAAGATAGTTTTTAAAGAGGGAATCAGTTTTGGACTTTATGGAAAGATGCAATCGTAGTCTGCATGCTGAAATAGAAGAGTACAAGCTTCCCAGGTACATGATATGCATTGTGGATACCTAACCTACCACATAAAACCAGCTTCCAGAGTAATTGACTGAAAATGCAACACAAATACAGCCACAGATTGCTGCCTCACTTGATACTTGACTCTTTGAGATGGTGCCAGAGAGTCTGACCCAGAAAGAGTCTCCAGAAGCAGCTTTGTCTGGTTTCTTTTGAACCCCCTTGTCACAGACTTGCCCAGTCCAAAAAGGTTTGAACAAGACAAAAAAGAGTCTCCTTCACATGGAGTCCCAGGTGAAGGGTTAAGCCTGAAGCTTTCTAAATGCCCAAAGCTCTGCTGAGCTTTCTCTTGCAATTTGCTGTCACTTTTCATAATCCATCTATTTCCTCTAGCTTAATGGGTGCAGCCGAATCTCCTGGCTAACTCTTCCATTTCTTAAATAGTTGAGATACAGCCAGGATCGGATTGAAAGATTTAGTAAGTGAGGAGCTATTGAAAAATAGCACAATGTAAGAAAGTCTCCTGCAGTAGCCATTTGCCCTGTCAGGCTGCCTGTCTCTGCAAGTAAATGTTTCTACAAGTGGTGATAGTACAAGGTGCTTACAAATATATGCTAAAAATGCACCAAATATGGGCTCTGTTCAAATACAGTGGAAGGTAGGTAATTCTACAAGCCAATGCCAGAGAAAGCAGAGAAAACACTCCAAGCATAAACACCACAATGTACCAGCATAGCAAGATGACTTGCAGTGAACAGTTATGGAGTCTCCCTAATGACTCTATGAGAAACTTCCCTCCTCTCCCCAAAGTGATAAAAAAAAATCTTGTTTAATTGTTTAAATGGAATATTGTAATTCATTAATAAAATAGCAGCTACATCTGAAGGCTGGGAGGGAAAACAAATAACACAAGAGCGAGCAATCTGCTGCTATACCTGAGTGCCCCCAACAGGTCACAGCACAGATGAAGCAGATGACTTCCTAGTGGCAGCAAAGGAAGCTGCTAAGTAATGTATAGCTGCGCTTCTCTGTTACATCATCTGCTCTGACAACTTTGCAGAATGTATTGGCCAGTTCCTTGATATTTTGACAGAGGAACGATCAATTTTAACAGATCTCTCCTATCAGCTGCTACTGAAACTCATATTACTGCTCACTTTTTTTTAGAACTGTTGTGAACATTTATATCCCTGGAATCTGAGCAAGCCTGAACGGGGACCATTTGTGGAGGAGGGGGTTGTTTGGTTGGTTGGGATTTTATTGTGGGATTTTGGTTTTGTTTTGGGGGGTTGGGGTTTTTTTTCCCCACATTTCCTTGTCAATTAGGGAAAACTTATGCAAAGGAATACCCTAGAATACCCTGTTTTGAAAATCTGCAGATGCATGTCCCTATGCTCCCCAAAGGAGATGTGGGCTTGTGCTAGTTTTCACAGTGAACTGTAACTTTAGGAGATACAGAAATCAAGTATGAAATGAACACAGCATGGTTAGAGATCATTTAACATTAGTTGAGGTCTGGAAGGATTTTATATACAATGTGTGGATATGACAAGGTTGATTTTTTTTTAATTGCAATACTTGCCAGAGGATTTTCTTTTTTCAAATGCATGCTATTGAATATTTATGTAAAGTCAGTCTTAAAGTAATTGATATATATTTACGCATTCAGGCAAAAGTAATGCCATATGACAATTCTAATTAATCAGCTGAGTTTAATACAGGAAACTGTCAAATATGATCAACAAAGTGCTTCTGAAGTATTTCTGGGTTAAGATTTTTTGATAACTACACGTGGAAGAACTATAAGCTACATCTCAGTAATTCTAATCTGTTAAAGAAAAAAAATAAATTTTCACTGGATGATTTCTCCCATTCATAATTACTAAGCCAAAACTATTCTATTAGTATTACAAAACCTTTACCTTGACAAGTGTCATTCTCACACCTCTGCTGCTTCCCACCCAGTCCCCTGGCTTCAGCTACTGTTCAGTGTAAGTGATACCTACACACATCTCTCAGGTTTTGCCCATCTAATATCTCTTTTGTCTTCATCTCATTTGGCTCACCTTTTGGATTTGTCACCACAGTCTCATCACTTGTTCTCTAAGACTGAGCTACTGCATTTAACTCTTGAACCTCTTTACACCATCGTTTTTTTTAATAGCTGGAGCTTCGCAACAAACTTTATAGTCTTGCAACTTCATATGACTAGTGATATGCCTCTCTTTCATTCCTATGCTCTACCTGCCTGGAATGTCTCCTAACCACCTTCTTCCCTAACTCAGAGGTAATTGGGATTCATGAAAATTCCTCAGTTTTATCTCTTCTGGATTATGATAACTTTAGCCTTTAAGTTCTTGTCATAAGCAGGATAGCTCTACATTCTTACACTTTTTGAACTTACTGTACAGTAGGCAAGTGAAAGTCATTTATTTTTGGTTCAACAGCTGAAATAAAGAATGAAGAGAAAGAAAGTAGAAGGTACTTAGTCAAAACCAATTTAAAGGATTTTTTTCTGTCAAAACCAAAAAAAGTGTCATTTTATATAGAATTCAAATTTCTCTTCCTCCTAGTTTTTATTTATTTCAGAGTGAAGATTTGTACCCCAGTGTTCATGATCTCAGGTACACGTGGAAGTTAGGACTTTTTCCATCCCTTGGATAGCTTTGATATGCTTTCAGGTTATATGTATGTGCTCACTCTTCTGACCTGAGAATTGGGAGCCAGTATCTACTGCACTGAAATGCAGTTCCACAGTTTGCAACAGCTTCAGCTAAACAGATTTTCTTGCATCAATTACAGCTTTGATGGCTCTTCCTTGTAGCAGGAAGAGGAGTGTGCCTTTGAGCACCACCAGAGTCAGAAGAAACTGAATGTTTGTCTCTGGCATTCAGTCTATTCAGGCTGATCCCCCAAATACCTGCCAGAAGACCACAAACTTCCAGTAGTTTGTAAATACAGTGCTAACCCATACACTGTGCTCATTCCCCTTTTTTCATTGTATCATATTGCCCCTTGTATATTCAGTTTGGTTTCCAATACAACCTGCTCAAGTATCCTCTGTTCTGTATTCTCTATTTTCATATTCATCACCTTGTGCTTGCTTTCATATCATTCCACTAACTGCAATCTTTCTTTTTTTCTCCCCATTTCTACTCCAGTTTAGTTTTGTCTGTGAATTGTGGTGCACTGATACAGTTAGAGGTTTCTTACTGCTAAGTTGTTTTCTTCAAACAACTGTTTGTACCCACTTTTCCATGACTCTTCAGTCAGTCAAATTCCAGCCCTCTAGAGGTAGTTGTCTTTCTTGTCTCCTTGGGTGCTCCTGTGGTAACAAGGAGCTGATCCTCTGAACTTGCTTTTTCAATTTGATCAGGAGCCAGCGAAGAAGCCCAAAAACTCAGGAAAAATAAATTAGGGGTGCTCCATGTCAGTTCATCACTTTTTAATCTGTATTTTGGATGACACATTTGTAAGTATTTTTACTAGTCCAAGGACTACTACTGGTTTTGTACTGTAAGTTGCCTAATTACATTATGGAACTAATTCTTGAAGTTTTTGTATGTGCATAATGCATATAAATAAAGTGCTTAGTCTACACTATGGACTAATAGCCTCCACAATCTAATTTTGAAACACACAGATGGTTATTTGATTTATAGGAGCAGTAAAAACAATCTGACTCCAGAAAGTAGATTTGCTTTCCTGTGAGACTCTTACATGCAGTTAAAGAAACAAGTAATTGAATTACGTTTCAGAGATTTGGGCTTTACATCTACTGTTATACTATTGTCCAAAGTTGTCTGCAAGGCTGCTACTGAGCAGCTGCTTTTAGATGTGGGAGGGGGCAGGGAGGAAAGGAAAATAAAGAAAACAATACCCAAAGTGTAAAAACAAAATTAAAACGGCTCAAGGCATACATGATGTGGCACAATTGGGATAGGAATAAATGACCTTTAAGATTCCTTCCAACACAAACCATTGTATAACTCTGTGATATTAAATCATAATTTGGAAATTAATTGACACGGCCAGGAATCACTGTGTTCATGAAGTGTGTTTTGCAGGAGTTTCATGCATTCAGGTGCATTTCAGTTCTGTTTTAGTATCTGAATCTCAATGTAACTGAAAAGACTGCAATCTGTAATTAACCTGTTATTCCTGTGTCAACCCAGAGATTTCATTTATATTACCCTTGATTTACAACATCAAATGATTGAATTTCCACTGCTTAAAAACCCAGTATCATTCTAAGACTCAAGGGAAACCATCCCAACCTGGAAAGCGGAGAGCAAAGAATAAATGGTTACAATTATCCAGCCTCCCTGTCTATGTCATACTGTAATTTATAATCTAAAGGCCCTGTCAAGTCTTTACTAATAAAGATTATACAAAAGAACTTCATTCTATGGTCAAAATACCATAAGTAAAGCTTGTAAGTAGAGCTTTTTCCACTCCAAATTTTATTCCTTGCAAAGTATAGTTTTGGGCTGACTGGGACAATTCACAATTTGAGGGGAAGGTTCACAAAGGGATGTAGTTTTCAGAGAACAAACAGAATGTTTTTCAGCTACCTTGTTCATATACCTTTAGCTATCTTAGCACCAATGTTTTAGAGTACACTGTATTTATGAATCTTTGGGGATTTTTTCCAAATGGGCATTGAAATATATAGTTCTGGGGGAATCCAGCAACTATTTACCGACATGTATTTCTGAGGACCTTATTACAGTAGCACATAAATGCCTGACATGCTTTGTCTGGAAGCTGCTTTCTAGCATCTGATGGCTGGTGATTTCTGTGTAATTTTATGTCACTCATTACCATAGCATTTGACATCCTCATGAGTATTAATGGTTTTGCCTCTTAACAGTACATTGAAATCAGCAAGTATCATTCTTCCTCTTTACAAACAGGGAACTGATGAGAAGCATAGATTAAACGACTTACGTGAAAGCCACAGGATGGCTGTGCTGCTGCCTGGAATGAAATCAGGTGCCATGAATGCCAGTTCCATCAAGTTTCCCATAGATTATACTTTGTGAGAGGATTTTCCTAAAAATAATTGGAGATACTTTCCTCCTTGTACATGTAGAACAACTATACACATGATGAGTGCATCTCTAAATAGGAGGCAGACTGATAAAAATTGAGTAATAGATACTGTGAAATATTTTGAATGGACAGAAGAGTTAGATTCATCTTTCAGTGACAGCTCTTTATGTATTCGATATCTAGCCTAAGTTAGTTTTCTCAGTTTCAACCATAGCACTTCCATAGGGTGATTGATCTTACCTATCTTAGACACCATGTGTAAGTCAGGATAAATGCCCTCCTTGAGATCTTATTTCTGCTTAGTCACTTGGAGCCTTGTTTAGGCTAGATGTTTAATTTTAGATGAGCTAAAATTCTGTGAGGTAGTTCACAGTCTAAGCTATTTAGATACCTAAACCTTGGTTTTAAAAATAGCTTAGGGCAGGTGAGTTAGGATCAGAATTATTGGAACTAAACCAGCTACTGTAAGAGTCACCTAATTTCAGGTGACATTATCTAGGAAGTTGTCTAATCTCTCATTATTTTTAAAAAGACAGGGCACTTGAGCTCTCAGTTCTTATGCAGATGTACAAATCTAAGGAGTAAAGATGAATTGCATCCCATCTCTCCTGTTGATTATAAAAGATGTCTTCACAACCTGTGCAATTATAGGCATCACAACTGTAGAAATTCAAACTAAATTAAATGAATTCTATGTTAGGTCTCCAGTTAAGAGGTGAAGTAAACCAGTGGGTGTTGTGTGCTGTAATATCCTTAAGTATCTCATTCAGACATATGATCAAAACACATCATGTCCAAAGACATTTAAGGGCTCCTGAAAATTGACTTGATTAATGGATCTTGATTACATGAGTCTGGTATGATATGTATGGCTGTGGTGTATGGGAAAAAATGTCTTTAATAGATATGGTCTGTCACTATATGCAAATAGTTAATTAATAATTCATGCCAATAGTTTTAGTCCTGTACCAATTTTTTATAAATGCACCCTTAATGTAAAGTGAGTCATTTTGTTTCACATCACTGAATAAAGAATATAAATCCACATATGTCGTGTAGATTTTGCTCTGGCAGCAAACATGTATATGTTCTGCTACTTTGTGTTTCAGTTGGTTGCTGGGTTTTAATTGAGCGGGACACAAGGAAAGAGAAATTGGAAAATGACATAAATGTATCTGGACTTTGAAGGCAGAAATCTGGCTAGTAACTAGATATCAAGATATGCAAATGAATTTAGCAGGATCTTTTCTGGATCATTTTTCTGGCTGTTATAGTATGAAAATCACTGGGGACGGTGCCATACCAATTTGGAATGAGTCCTGTGCTGAACTAGTATAAAATGTTAAATTTGTTGGACAGAAAACAATGTTGCTGTCCACCTTGCCAATAGGTAAACTGGACATTTACATTCTGTAACTCTCACTAACAAGATAAATTTTTAAAAAATAAAATAAAAAAATAAAAAAAGGAAATTAGAGGAATCTCTTCATGCCCTTTTAGGCTAAGTTAATGGCTGGAAAGTATATTCTTTTTTTTTTCTACTGAGAATTTTTAATGTAAATGCTGACAGAACCTCAGCTACAGTGTCACTGGTGTTTGCCTTCTTAATGAGAAGCTGTTAACAATCCCACATGCAGCACAAAGTTCCCTCTTAATAGGGTAAGACAATCACCATCCTCACCTTTCAGGTCCAGTCTGTGCCCTGAAGAAAAATTAGGCTGCTAGAGAGTTTTGGAGCTATGGTTACCTATATTTCTATAAAGGCCAGCCAAATTATTCAGAGCACTCAACAGGTATATAGTGGAAGCATACAACATTAAATATCTATGGCATTACTCTGGGTTCAAGCATAATAATAACACAGGAAAGCACCAGTTGATTTCTTGAGCCCCCACATTCAAGGAGGCTGCAGACATGTCTTGCACATTTCTCAAAATACTATTATTTTCCAAATACAAGATTCTTAAGTCAGAATTTCATTCATACACTGAAAGATATTTTGAAGTCTTTTTGTCCTTTTAGATTTTGCTTTTCTTTTCAGAGGTTGTTTGGATTTTTTGTTAATTGACAAAGTTGGATACTTTAAGTTTGGGCTGATTTTTTTTTCTGTGATGCAAACTTTTGTATCTATATGTTATAGTCTTTTAAGAACTCTAATATTATTTTAAGAAACCAGTTTAACCAGACATGTTATGACAGCATTTGCAGAAGAATCTTCTGAAATGTACCCCAAAGACGTAGAGCCTTCTTTGTAATTTAAATTTTTTTTTTGTATGCTGTGTGTATGAGGTGTTGGTCCTAAAGCTTCCATTTTCCTTGAAAGATTTCTTTGGAGAGGCGTGTGGATTGGAGAAAGAATTTTTTGTTTGCTATCCTCCCAAAAAAGGAACAGGATTTTCATGAGCCATTATGGGATAAAATCTTATGAAGCACTAAATATTGTTGTGAGTGCTCTAACATAAAGTCCTATTTTGTTTTTTTAGCACACCATAAAGTCTACTCACGGAGAAAATTCATACCTACTGCCTTCCTCTTTGGCCTTTTGGATTTGCCTGTTTTCTTTGGGGCTATTAGGACCAAATGCTTTCATTTATTTTCTTCCACAGTAGAGCAGATTTATAGGTGAAACTGAAGCCTGGTTTACAGTGGTTATACAGCCACTGGTGTGGAACTGCACCAACACAGAACCCTAGAGTGGATGTGATTTACATGTACACAGCATGATTTGTATTAGCTCAGCTTATCTCTGGCTGAAAGCAGGGTAAATTAGACATGAGAAAGTTATTGCACTGACATCAGTCATTTTAGAGCAGGCATTTTTGTCAGTGAGCATACACTGAGCATGTTACTTAATATTGCTTTGTGTCAGTGTCCTCATCATTAAAATTGAAGCATTTCCATGGCCTTTTAGGCTATCAGGGTGGAATTAAATGAAAAGTGAAAAAAACTAAAGAAAATTTCATGGGAGACACAGGAAAAACATACATCTAGCATTGAAATAAATGCATATAAGAGAGTTATTCTGCTGATCAGTTTAATGATCAGCTTGCTTTTAAAATAAAGTTGCCTAGGCAAATTTTTACAGCCCTTAAGGTCTAAAACATTACACTACTTCTAGCTATAGATCCCTGAAGGGGTTTTTTTTTTTCTGTGTTCTCATCAATCTGTATACAGCATTTATCATTTCTCTGTTGGACTATTTTTATGATGTTTACAATATTTTTTATAGTAATATAAGTGCATTTGATGTTACAGAAACAGTCTGCTGTTTTCTTGATTTTAATATCCCACACGTTCTTCTGGTGATGCAAATGGCTGTAAGCCAGAACACTATGCACATGATGTGAGTTGGAGCAGGGTGACACCCCGTTTAATAACACTGCAAAGTTTTAGACTTTTGACAAATAACCTGAACTTAGCATATGAGACATTAAGACAATTGACTGGGTTATGTGGGATAGAGACAAACTCAAATATTTGGGAATTTTCTTTGCATGCTGCCAGGAGTTTAACACCAGTGTGTTCTGTTGTGTTGCAGTACAACCGCTACCAGCGCTATGGGGCCGAGGAATGTGTGCTGCAGATGGGAGGAGTGCTGTGTCCGACCCCTGGCTGTGGGGCAGGTCTGCTTCCTGAGCCAGGACTGAGGAGAATCGTGTGTGAACCAGGCAATGGAATAGGCTGTGGGGTAAGAACCTACATTTTCCTTCTAGTGGTGTGGAAAATAACTGATATTGTACAACAAACCCTAAGACAGAGGGGGGAAATGTGGTTGGCTTTTTTATCTTTTCTGTCAGTGACTCTGAATTGACCTTCCCACCAGAGCGGATTAATGCAGCTCAATAAACAATTTAAATATAGAGCAATGGCTTAGGAATGATGACTTCATCATGTAGAATGTGTCCATTCCATAATTCTTTGCTTTATTTGGTTTAAGAAGTTGCTGAATAGTTACAGTAAGAAATTGAACTGTGCCAATGAAAATCCAAATGCACTCTGATTTTCTTCTCCTAGAACTCAGCACAAATGAACAGGATCCTAAGTAAACCATTCACTATCATATTAATTTTTTGACAGAAAAAGGAGAGATAGAATAGCCTGTTTGTGACACTGTGGTGATATTGCTTGTGCACGTTAAAATACATTATGAAAATAAATTAGAAATATATTTGTTTACTCATAAAAATTTATTTTAAGCAAGGGAAATGAACAATTAATGGTGGATTTATGGAAATCAAAATTAGATGAAACTTGATAATACTTTTGCGAAGAAATCACATCATATGGACCATCGACATTTTTGGCAGTAGAAAAAGCAAGTACTTGACAAGAATCAAGCTTTGGGGGAAATAGATGTACATGGAGATAAATCTCTACATAAAAGAACTTATTAAAGGTTCAGTCAGTGACTAACTGGTATTTGCACTATGTGACTCTTTCCACAGTTGGCATTATGGCAGAATTCCATGAACATTATGAGAGAAGATAAAATATCTTTATTTGTAAAATACTAGGATATTCTTTCTGCTGTCTTTCTTGTGGAAAATGCACTTTTTATTGCAGTTTTGATATTGCCCAAACTGATAGTGTAGAAGAATAATTGTTTGGTGAACTAGGAAGTCGCAGTAACTTGTCTTCTTTGAGTAGGTTAGCATCGGTCGACCTTGGTAAGACTTTCTATCTGTCCATGCAGTAGTGCATGTAAAACAGAGTACTGCCCAAATTCACTGAGCAGACATGGGGCTATAAAATAAAGCAGAATCTGGGAAAGTAATAAGAAACACGACTTCATAAACAAAAGGGAATGCCTCTGGATTAACTATTAGGAATTGGTTAAAAAAGATAAAATCACGAGAAATTTTTATTCAGGTCTCTGCCTGGAAGTGATGAAAATCACACTGTATTTTGCAGCTTCATTCATCATCATTCTGAATCTGCAATTGCTGTGTAAATAAAGTGTACGTAGCGTAAAGGATTGATATATTGCCTGGTTTAGCAAACTGCTCTGTTTCCTTCTAAGGACTCTGCGCTGTGCTCGGTAGTGATCAGATCTGCAGCCTTGAGTGTAAGCTCACCCTTTGTTTTGAATTATGTGACGTCTTGAGCATTACAGGGTACAATTCACTTAGGCTGAAATGAGAAGCAGGAGGCTGGTCTGGAAGCCAAATTTTGCTAACAGTAAGGTCTTTCCTCAGAATCCATAACGGAACAGAGTAAAAATATATGCCTTTGAATCTTTCTTTGCACCCTAAAAAATGGTAGCCTCAAGGAGGATTTGTCACTTCCTGTGGTGAGGGTCCTAGCACTGAAGTCAAATGCTGGTGATAAACTTGGCTAAAGGTAAAGATCCACCTGCAAGGACACCAAGACAGTTAGAAAAACTATTTATTTTTACTCTATTTCATGAAGTCATGTTCAGTGCTTCCTATTCTTAAACTGTGATGTGGTTTTTCCCAGTAAAAACCTGAGCTTTTTCAGTGTGAAGGCCTTCCACTAATTTTTATGGAATCCAGAAAGATTCATTTTAAAGCTCAGTATTCCCTCATTAGTGTGTGCATGATTTACAAGCCCAAAGAAAGGCCCGAGATGAAGAATGTCCCTATTATCCATCCAAAAAA
Organism: Vidua chalybeata; assembly: GCF_026979565.1. Lineage (NCBI taxonomy): Eukaryota > Metazoa > Chordata > Aves > Passeriformes > Viduidae > Vidua > Vidua chalybeata. Next base: position 11,869,137 of record NC_071532.1, read on the forward strand.
GACTGCAAAAGATGTCTTGCAATACTTAACCTGTACAGCTTAGATTAGAAATACATTCCTTGCTGAAGCTGGTAAGCAAAGAAATAAGGAAAGCAGTGTGAATCTGGAGATTGTTTTTGAATATCTACATCATTCTTAATGTAGAGTCCCTTTTGGGGTGTTCAAACCTCTGTCTTTGGTTAAATTTCATATTGATAACAGCAGAAGTTATATCCAACATCAGTGGTCTGTTATTCACACAAAAGCCCTTGCAGAGAAATAGTTGCCTACTGAACAGAACCAATTGGTTGCTCAGGTCTGAATTGGCATGTTAGAGTAGCTAACAACTGTCAAGTAGCTGAGGATTTTGATTTGCTGATGAATTTACTCAGGGGAGAGAGGAAGGACAGGTGGTCAAGAGAAAGTCAAGACAGTAAGTGAGAAGGGGTTTCATCAGCCATTTTAGAAAAGTAAAGGAACCAAAAAGAGAATAAACTAGCCACTAGGTAATGAAGCAAAATAAAAATTCTGATATTCAGAGAGATAACTGCGTAAGGCAGTCACAAACAGATAAGGACTTTGACCAAAAGTGAAGGAACAATGAAAAATGAACAGGTGACTGAGCTGGGCTAAGATGCAGACATTTTGGATTCCTCGGTCTCTTACTCTGTTACGTGGAATGAGAAACTAGAATCTCTTTTGCAGAGGAACTGCCGTTGGTATCAAAGGTAAATGTGAATCTCCAGGAGAATGCATATAATTTACTAAAAGGGCCTTTGGTAAAGTTAAAAGACGGATTTTGCTTTGTCTCAGGAAATTTGGAAATAGCAACATGCAGGGCCTAGAAACAGTCTGGTAAATGCCTACATAGAACTGCACCAAAAAGATGAGGAAAGAGGTTTAAATGTAAGCATCCCCATATGTACCCTCTGCAGTCAGGCACTGCTATCCATTCAGGCTTTCAGGAAAAAAAAAAAAAAAAAAAAAAAAAAAAAAAAAAAAAGAAAACCACAAACAAGAGAAAAGTTTTATTTTGACTGGATAGAAGCATACAGATATCCTTTTAATGATTATGGATAGTCCTCACCTAAAACCGTATTGTGGTACCACTGACTGACTCTACTGATGTCTAATCTTTCATATTTTTTATTATTCACCATAAACTTACTAATTTATTTACTAAGATATTTCCTTTATACATTATTCTACCTTCATTACTATGCATCAGACTTGTGTTACTAACTTCTATTGCTCAGCTATAAAATCCCGACATATTTAATACTAGAAAACAGCAAAAAAACATAGTAGATAGTACATATTGTACCAGCTGGCCTAGTACAGGAAAAGCTGTGGTAAACAAGACATACAAAAGCTTTATGAATAAAACATCTTTGTCTTGTTTTATATTATACTGGCATATTATTTACCACACATTAAAGACGCTTGGAGTTAAAAACAGGTTAGAATAGATCTTCAAAAAGGAAAATACGACTTGTTTGTTAAGAAGTGCATCTTGGTTTCTACACATACAGCTCAGTTGCCTTGCAAAATGTTCTTTGTCAGTATCTTTCAGTGGGATGATAACTAACTGATGTGGAACTGTATCCCAGATTTTGCTTCACAATGGTACATTTGCAGCAACAATGGTGAATGTTTTGCAGCATGCAATATCAGTTGACCTATCCCTTGAAATGGGGTAAGAAGGGAGATACAGGATAATGGAGACAGAGCCTCTGCTGGTCCTTTCCCTTTGAGTTTATTCATTCCTGGCATAGCAAATATAAGCACAAAGAAGAATATTTCCACAGTCTGGCTGTTGTTTGATAATCCCTGGCTAGGAGACCGGACTCTTGAAGTTTCATTGAGGTCCTGAGGCCACTCTAAACTATACTAAGGTCTGGGTGACAAATTTAAAGATCTTTGGAATAAGCTGTCCTAATTGATGGTTTTATTGTTCTTCTTTGAGATCCCTTAATGTGAAACTCCAATCTGCAAGTGGGTACTCAAATGTAGTGTATCAAATGTGCAATGATAAAGTAAATTTTATAGCTTTTCAAAGGGAGTGCAAAATTTGGGGTTATTTAATCACTTTTACCCCATATTTACTGTTTATGGAACAGTAAATTGAAGAACATCAATTTTGCATTGAAGTGCATCAAGAGTGCATTGAAGAACATCAAGAGATGTGTTCCCATCTATGACAGGTGAAATTTTATGGCTGCAGACTACAAGAGGTCCCTGAAAAAAAATCAATAGATATAAATACCATGTCTTCCTTATAAATAGAATTCCTAGGCTGTTGTATTACATAAAACAAAATCCCTAAGGCAATTTCAGTCTACCCAGCAATTTTTTCTCATTGATTTCTTCTTGCATTCTTCTTCCATGGCTAAGGAAGCACATGTCAAAAGCAATTGCACCATATTTGTAGGATTAATAATTGTCTGCCTTTTCAGTAAGCTTAATAGAATAGAGGACACTAAAATAGTTACATGAGAAGTGCAATACATATTCCTGTTGTTTGCAAAGTTGGGTTTTTTTGTGATTCATCATTGTGCGTTCATGCGTGTCCTAGCAGATGCATTTCATCTTCAGTAATGTCTTTGTTAAACCGAGTGATTTGCATGTAGGCAAACCCCAAACAGTTGGGGAAAATCTTTTGTTTTGAGGGGACAAATGTGATTTATAAAAATTCCAAGCAATGAGTTCTTATCCACTTAATTCTGATAATTCAAATGATGATTTTGTTAGTTGTGTATGTCCTAAACTTCTGCCATAGAGTTGTTTCATTTAGGCTTTTATTTGCCAGTTGAAGTACTATCCGAATGCACCTATACTTCCTCTGGAATCTGAACCAGCTTACAAATACTGTTTCATATATGTGAAAGTGCACAAGAGTTTTTGAAGTAAAAAACAGTTTCCACATCTGGAAGTTATAAATCTTTTATTGCAAAGTTCAATGCAATTCAGTTTTAATGCAATGCCTTGTCATGATCAACATGGACTTTCTCTAATTCCTCTCCCTCTTGAGTCTGGTTTTATCATGTTATTCCATATATAGTATCTGATCAAAATGTTTAAAAGTCTGACTAACCTCAAAGACTTTATTTTCAAACAAAGATATAGGTCTAAATGTGTGGTTCAGGACATGTACTTTGTTTTTTTGTTAGTAGTACCGGGAGAATGTTCAATGTATATAAAGAGAAAATAGGCAACTTCTAAAATAATTTGAGATATAAAGGTAGTCAAGATGAGTAGTGGTAATTCGAGACAACCTTTGAAGGTACTTGCACTGAAAAAAATATTTTCAATTTTATAATCAGATGAATAAAAGGTCATGGGTGAAAAAGGGCTGTTGTACAATGATCTGGATTTTTCCCGTAGTTTTAAGGTGGAAATGGAAGTTGAAGCAGAAGCAGAAAATAGAGGCTCCACAGTTTTGAAAAACAGAGGAATAATTCAGAAAAGAAAAGACCTTGAGGCCTTTATATCATTTGCAAAACACTAAAATGGAAATAGAAGATTGCTGCTATCTAGTAGCCGTCGCAAAATTGAAGGGTTACTCCTTGTTATTACATTTCAGGTATCTGTCCTTGTTCCGTATGTCATTAAATTTTTGCTTTTAAGAGAATTCACCAGAAAGGTGTGACCATGGAAAAGGTAATAGCTGAAGATATTGCTGCAGTTAAGAAACCAACTCACAGCAGGAGTGTTTCATAATATCGTATAGGGAGTGTTTTCAATGGGAATGAAAATGAGACAGACATTTTCTATTATTGCTAAATGTTGAGTTGCTAGCACTGTGCCACAAGCTCTAAGCAGTAATCATGTATTGCTTTCTTCTATTGAGTGGGCACTCTAGCCTTTAGAAAGTGGAATTCCATCTTGTTGACACATTATGCTTCAGTAGCTGAGCAAGTTGTTCAATTGCTAAAATATGACAGGCTGACCAGAATTCTTTTTGGATTTGTGGGGGTTTTTTTTGGTACTGTTTTACATAGGTTAAAATTAACTGTAAAAGCATGAGGCATTTTAAGATGTAGAATGTTAATGTTTTAAGAAAGTGTTTACCCCAAAATTGCACACTGCAATTAACCAGCTATGTATTGCTGCCAAGGTGCATTATTTCCATTGCCCATGTCTTGCAGCACAGGACAATTCATTAATCTGATATGAAACTCAGCTGTTAGCAGTGAGTGGATAAAGCAATCTAGAGAATGTTTCCATTTTTAATAATATGGATCATGTTAGTTCACAGGACTAGCAAAAGAAAATAAATACTTTTTATACAGAAAACAAATCAATTGCTTGCACTTGGTTTAATAATAGAATAACTGCTTTTTCCTTTACATCCCAAATCATGAAATATTAGCTAGAAAAATACAGTTAGAAAATATGTGAGTCTCTTCCATTCTATGTGAGCTAAAACTGAAATTTCATTCGTTTCATCTGCTAGATGTCCAGAATATTATGGGATGACTTATATCATGTGATAAAATTCTATATCCCTTGATTTATGTAGGGTACAGCTTTTACCTGACTTCTGCATCATGCAGACATCTGGAAGATGGCTTTGTACTGCAAATTGAAAGTGCAGTGTCTTCAGTTGTTTTTGCTTGACTTATTACTCTGTGGACTACCTGGTAAAATCTAAAATCATTTAAAATCTCTCATATGTGTTCTAAGACAGGATCAAGGAAGCAGAGAAAAGAGGTAGTTACCCAAAAGAGGCTGCAAGATGATGTTCTCTGTAATCTAGAGATATCACAGATATAAGAATAACACTGTATTTGAGTCAGGGAAATTGTATTAGAGGCAACTAGGATAAAATCAAGTTCTTGCTTGTAAAGATAAGTCTAAACTGGATACACAGACCTAGGAACTAGAGAGGATAAAACTGATGTCTGTGAATGTAAACCAGCTCAGACTGGGATTTGTAACAATTGTTTTGCAAAAGATAAATGTTCCAAATTTAACCAATTTGTCTGAAATAGGAATGAGCTAAAGTTGCAAGCATTTGAGACCCATTTTAAATTGAGCAGTGAGATAAAACAGCAGGTGGGTTTAAAAATCACATCAGTAGTTGATTTTAGGATTTATCAGCTAACTCTTAGTCCTTGTAAACTATTAGATCAGACAATCCCCAGAAAGGGTGCAAGGGATTTTCATATTAGGGATACCAAACTGGGATTTCAGATACAAATTAAGGATACCCAACTTTGTCACTTTTTTCAGTATTTAGATTCCAGAGCCAAAGATGCCTGGGCTTCCATTTTCTTCACCTGTGGAAAGAGAACAGCATTTTACAGTAGATGCAATGCAAAAATGTGCATAATTTAATATCCACAGCTTACCCTAAACTGATTTTAGCACACAGATGTGGAAAAAGACTTCCAGAAAAAAAGTACCTTCTCTGGAGAGATTCCTGCTTTTAGGTGCCCATTGAGTGTATCATGCTGTCATGCTCAGGTCAGGATAAATTGATCACTGCATTTAAAGGAAAGTCAAAACTTTGTCTCAGGGCTTATTGTCAGAGACTTGATATTCTGTACCAGAGTTGGTGAACAAGCTAAATACCATCTCCAGGAATTTAGGGGGCATTTCTCACCTAGAAATTCCTTGTTATTTGAAGAGTGGCAGGCTTTGATGACATCTTTGTCTATTTTGGACTATGCCTGTGGCACAGCACAGTTTAGTCTCTTGATGACTGAAGTGCTCTTGTCTAATTAAAGTAATTGGGCTCCATGTAGCAGTATCTGGGTGATGTGTAATGGCTTATGATGCTCAGGAGATTATATTAGATGAACTCATAATTCTATCTAGTCTTAAGTACAATGGAAGTTTATGACTGGGGAGAACTTGCAACTACTTTTTTCTTACTGCTCCTCTCCTCTTCAGCACAGTGCCTAGAAATATGTGTGAGAGGGTATTATCATGAGGCTCATCAGAAAAATACCTGGAGTGCAAAAGTCAGTAAGGAAAAATAAATTGTTAATGGGATTTGCCAGTTAATTCTGCAGGTATGAAAAACAGAGCTCTGTATTCTGTCTTCATATTTCACTGACATACAGGATAAGATTATTCTCCTTCATTTGATAGAAAGAAACACTTTGCACATGATAGAAAAGTGTTGCCATTTTAAATCAACCTATATTTCCTTCAGCTAGTAGATGGAAAAGTCCTGGTTATAGCAGCTGTACCAGACCACAAGAGGTGCTTGAGCTTTCTTGCTTATATATACTGACTGCAGTTTCATAATCAGTAAGAGAAGTACAAATTAATTTGTAAATTATCAAAACTAGGTGTTAGTGGAAGATTTGGTATGAATAAAGAGATCTATCACTGAATCACTGGAGAGGAAACAATAATGCAATCAGGACAGGATATGCTGCTTGAGAATGGCAGACACCAAGGGCAGGATTCTAATTGTGCAAGAGGCTTATTTGAGCAATCTTCTAAAAAAATTCTGTATTTGAACAGGAAAGAGAAACATGGGCTGAATGCAGGAAATCACTTATAAATGAAAAGGAAAATAAATATGAATCAAATAAGCCTATTTATTGCCTTTTATATGAAGTTTCATATGAAGGCCTCCTGAGGCGCTTAGGATTGTATTATTACATTATTGTAAAAAAGCAGGAAGTGCTTAATCAATGCAAAATGATGGAGTAAAGAGCTAGGACTAGAACAATAAGACTTTAGATTAAAATGAATCTATTGACTGGCATTTTTAGCTTAGCCAGGATAAAAAATCAAAGTTCTGAATGCTAAAGAAGAATTGTCCTCATTATGTGGCTGGTATAATTCTAGCCTGTAGCCCAACTCAGAAGTAAATCACAAAATTCATAAAGTAAGCAGCTCACACAGATGCTGAAAAACCATGTCTTTCTACTGCTTTTGTGGCACTTGTAGTCTTCATGTTGTTGGATGTCAGAGTAAAAAGTGTAATAGAGATTTGGGGTTTAAGTCTATTTGGTGTAAGTACAAACATGAAAAACAGTAATTTGTGTTCGTTTGGAGCTTACAAATAATGACACATATTTTTACTAAAAGGAGTACCACCGATTAAAAATGTTTGCAAGTTTTTGTATTTCTTTATTAGCTGATGAAAGAAATGCCCAAAGAATGTCTTTCTCAACTTTACTTTGACTCTGCAAATACATAAAATCTCTGTTGATCAGCCATGCTCTTGGTTCATTTTTGCAAGACTACAACACCATTTTTCATGTGGAGGGCATAAAATGGTAGCTTACTGAGACTATGAAAGTCTTTGTGATAAAATGCAGAGTACAAGCATACCATAGGGATGGTATTGTGCACTGACATTTTCCTGAAGAATATTTCTTTTGTCATGACAAACAATATACTGTGCAAAGCTTCCCAGTGCTCCTTTTGGGTTTACAGTTGTGTAGGGTTTCTCACTGGATCTTTAAGGAAAAGCTTTTTCAAACATATTACAGTTACAATGGTATGTTGGTGGAATGAAGCAAAGCTACTCCTTGTCATTTCACCAGTACAAGAGAAATGTTTATTTTCCATTGCACATGTTGCATTGCTTCTATGTACTGTAGAGAATCCAGAATGACTGGACACTCTATTGCATTTGGGCTATGCTCCATGAAGAGTGGGATGAAACTGGCATTAAAAATATTTAAAGTATAGCTAAATGTAGTTCTCATACAAAAAATTAATACCTTTTTAAAATAAAATTAAGTAGAACAGAGTTATTCTGAGATCAATTCCCTCACCACTAGCGTTTCACTAAGGTATTTAATAATGATGTCACATGCAAAACTTAATTATTTCAAAACCATTTCAAAGAGATAGCAAAGCCACCATTCCATGATCAAAGCTGATTTTGAAGTGCTGAAACAAAGCTGATTTTCAATTATCAGAGTCAAAAAAAAGCATCTGAAAACTGTCCTGATTGCTGTAAAACTGCTGTCTTTTTAAGTTGGATAACTCAAAACAAATAGATAATGCTTGTGAAGTTTCAAACAAAAATCCCCTTCTAACAAAGCATAAAAAACACTCAGCCTGAAAGAGAATATCTGGGTAAAGTTATAAGCTTCTGAAAATGAGTTTAGAATAGAAGTTGCATGTCAACTTTAACAATTGTATTAAGGTCACCAAGCTATAAAAAAGGGAGTAAAGAAAATGTTGCAAAGTCAAGGGCAAAGTATGAAAATAAAATAAAATGAAAATATAATGACCAAATTAAATAAAAGATATCCCTTACACAGTAATAATATGCTGAATGAAAAGCAAGGACATAGATTTGGAGAACAGTGACCAACTGTAATTCAGTGGGAAATAATAGAAAACCAGAATGCAGTATGTGCCCATAAAATCCTCATGAGAAAGAGAAGTAAAAATTCTGGTAAGGATAATAAAATATGTCTTTGAATGGAGGCCTTGACTAAGGGCAGAAAATCATGGGTGGATGGATAACCAAGACTCAGTTAACTCCATTTTATCGTTATATTTCACAAACATTAAATAATTCATGCCACTGTTTTTTTTTTTTTCCAAAAGCTCTCACATTATATTGGCTGGCAATCACTACCATGATAGCAAATCTATTCTACTGACACTTATTAGCAATAAGTGAAGGGATAAAGAGAAAGGCTTAAAGGTACTGGTGGCTCACTTGTTGAGACTAAATTAAATGAGCGGTAAAATAGGCTGGTAAAACTGGGCCTTGTTTCCCTTAAGAAATATCAAATAGCAATAATAAATTTTGTATATAGGTCTATCATTTTTGTGCCAGTGAAAATGCTCATGTATATAAAATCAAATAATGACATTGATAAGTCTCTTATGCACACCTGCAATTTTTGTATTCAAAAATATTGAATTTCTGACCACCAGTCAAAAGCCAGTGTTTGTTATTATAGTCAATATAGTCTGCAAATGAAAAACAGGTATGAGACATGTTCTACAATATTCTCATATATAAAGAAATCTTTGTTTTCTATTTATTTTTCTCTTCAAATTAAAGTTAATGTAAATTTTATTCCTTTGTTTTATTTAGAGAACTTCTTGTAGGTCTCTTAAACACGCTTTTTGAAATTCCTTAGTTTTTATAGTAAGGATACTTTTGTTAAAATCTAATTGAGCAACATCATTCTGAAAAAAACAAAATAGGCAAATAGGTGGATATACCTGTTGTTGGCATTGACTTTCAGTGAGATTTGACCTAAATCAGAAAGCTGAAAACTTAAAAACCACCAAAAGATCAAAACTGAAACACACTGGAGTTGGAGGAGGAGTAAACAGGAAAGTGAGGGCAGCCTTTAGGTGAGGTCTGAGAAGACAAGGTGGGAACTTTTATTCAAAACTCTCACTGACGCACCAATATATTCACTCCTTTTACTTGACTCAAAGCGTGAGAGGTTGCTCCTCCATTTTATGGGAACAGCCTGGAAGGAAACAGCAACATTAACTTGCCTCCTCTGCTGAGAGCTGTGACTTTATGTGAGGTGGTACCACACCTCTGGTTGGTTGTTTGATCCCTAGTAAGCAGGCTGACATGGAGAATACCAGATGGTAAGGGCATTGGGTTCTCCAGAGATCCCCAGCAGGGTCTAAAAATGTGTATTCCATAAGGAAAACCTAGAATTTATTACATCCTTTGCTGGGTGGCTCTGGCATAAAGGAATAAAAGTATAGATTGGAGTATGCGTGCTTTGGCTGCATGTATTCCTAATTAGGGGGAAACCACCTGCCACACCTTTGTAGAAATGATCAGGGAATTGGGATGTTTACAGTAACCTGAGCTAGTGGGTGACATCCCTGCCCATGGCAGGGGGATTGCAAATAGGTGATCTTTAATATCCCCCCCAGGCCTCCCCATTCTCTGATATCATGAGCTGTGTGTGGAAGTTGCGGTGCACGGGTGTGAAAGGAGCAGCGCATGACTGCAGGTGTGTACAGAGTGAGGGGTCTGTTAAGTGAGTGAAAGCTTCACAAAGATGTATGAGCATCAATTGTATAAAGAATGGCAGTCACATGACCGTGATATTTTACATGAGTTCCTGGGCATTGCAGAATTTTTTTGTGAATGTATATTGATTTGATACCAAATTTTGTGTTTGCAAGTATCTACAGGTATCATATTTTAAAATCCTTTTATGCCAACAGAAAGCTTTTTCTGGGCCTGAAATATTTACCTAAATTTATTTAGGAAAATGTTTTTGATTTGGAGATGGAAAAAATGTGGTTGCCAAACAGTAGCATTGCACTGAGGTAGAAACCCACCATATATCCTGCTATGAGAGGAGTGACAACAACTGGTAATTGGTGAGTTAAATAAATCAAAGAGGAAGAAAACTGTACAATAAATGTACTATGCAATAATAGCTTTCATATGCTACTGTGGTTCTCACCAGTGGTGTTTTCATAAAATGCATCACAAGCTTTCAGTGTTCAGGGAAACACATTAGTGTTTTTGAATTGTTTTTATTATAAGCCATGCAAATAGTGTTTGTCCCAGTGGGGTGTGACATTAATTATTAGCAAAGATCTCTCGCATGATTTCAGTCCACGCAGAATGAACAGTTCAGTCTTTATTTTTAGAGTGTGACATATAACTATTCAAAACTGCATTAAAAGACATTTAACCCATGCAGAGTATTCCTGCTGAAGAGGCGACACATGGCAGAAATAAATTGCCCTAATAACATTTGCAAAAGTTTTGTGATTGCAAAAATGTTATCAGTGCAATTCAAACATATTCCCCTTCATTAAGCTTCAGAATAAACTATATTTAAATTCTTTCATATGAATGACCAGTGGTCAACTCCTGAAATACAAAAAGGTTGAACCTTTTAGAGATAGATTTTTTTTTTAGAATAAGTCCTCTAGACAAAAGCAAACAAAAGAATCAATCAAAGGAAACATACTTCTGGAATACAGGCAAGAGGAAAACAGTGACTCCTGAAAGGTAGGAGTAAGCATTCTTGTCTAACTAATAAGAAATCAGTTCTAAGCAGAAAAAAGGAGCTGATAAGTCAGTAAAGAAATCATAAAGTCATAATGGTAAATTATCTCAATGTAAAGGAATGGTTAGGAAGGGTGAGGAGAGACCAGCTTGCTTGGACAATTAATCTTTTTATGACATGAAAAGCAAGAAAGAAATGAATGCAAGATGTAAGCAGGTTGTATCATTTTGAGCAGCTAGAAAAACAGAAGAAACACAGGGGCAGTCAGAAAGTGCAAGGTATGAAATAAAATATTTTCAATAGGAAGTCTACCAAATAGTGTTCAGAAGGCTTTCCATACAGAAGTAAAAGAAACAGTAACATGAAAGATAAGGAAGCTTTTAGTTGCCTTGTCATTGAGAGGAATCTGTATCATTAAAATGCTTCAAGAAGGCAAAAGTTTTTACTTTTATGTTTAAAACTAAATTTAAAAGGTTATACCTGTTTAGATGGTTAGCAGAGCTACAACCAGTAAAACAGAATTTAAAATACCCACTATAGTGGAGAAAGGACAGCATAAAGACACGTTTTCAAATGCACTTCACTTGATGAAATTTTTTCTTGTAGGAATGGCTGAAGAAAATCCTGAGTATTAGTCATCACCTCTAAGAGTAGGGTAGGAAAGATTTTGCAAAAGGCAAAAGCATGAAATCTATGTCTAAAAAGAGAAAAAACACCATAATCTGAGATTTACAGACAAATGGTTTTAACTTGAATTCCTGGGGAGAAAATGTAGCAAATAATTTAACTACTAGTAATAAGAAAGAGGACAGGAAGATAAAGTCTCAGGAAGTGTGGGCTTAGCAAGAGTTTATCACAACAATCTAACTTACTTTGCCAGAGTAACAGGACTTCTGGGTAGGAGAGAAATAGGTGATGTTTTCTGTATTGAATCCATCGAAAGTTCTCACATTGTTTCATATAAAATTCGGAAAGGTGAACTAGGAATACAAGACTAGATAATTTCATTAGGTGTATATATAATTACTTGGAAAGCTGTGTATAGATGAATTATCAGCATTTCACAATTAAAGCAGAGAGTTGCTTCAAATCTGTCCTGAGGTTGATAGATTTTAATATTTTCTCTGATGCCTTGAGGAGTGATTATAGAGTAAGGTTATTAAATTTGCACAGGATATGTAGCAGGGGGACAGAAAACAGTTTGGAATTCAATAGCAGTTCAGTAAGAATAAATGTAAAGTTTCTTATGTAGACAGGTACAAACAACTGTATGTTAAGAGAAAAAAATGCATAGAGAGACAGCAACAGGGCAAAAGATGTTCTGGGAGCACAACCTGACCTTAAATCAGCAGTGTGGTAGTGTAGAAAAGAAAAATGCTGGACTGGCATATATAAATCACAGTAATTATTTCTCCTAATCCAAAATAACACAGCAAGGGAACAAGAACAACATCCCTGACTTTTTTTCTGATGTTATTGTACAGTTGAGGAAGGAAGATGTCCATTTTAACATGCTTCTTATCCAAAAAAGGGCCTTTTTTCCTGGCCTCTTCCCATTCCACTTGGTTTGGAAGATAAATTGCTGAGATGTGCCATCAACAACTTCTCCATAGCTGCTCGACTCTCTGCTCATTCCAATCTGTAGCAGACTTTGCTCTAGAAATACGGAGTCCCAAATAAAAGCCAGCTGAAACAGATAAAATCTAATAAGGGCAATATTGCAGAATGCCCATATGCTGTCAGCGACTAACACACATAAACCCAAGGAGAGTTCATACCCACGGAGTCTTTCTAAATACTGCTTTACAGAAAGCCAGTCCTAGCTCAGAGTCACATTAGTTCTTTCACCTCTCTTGTGAGTTCCCACTGCCAGGATTTTATTAGATAATCTTTTTTCCTTCAAATAGCTAGCTGCTTATGAAATGGCACTTCTGATGCTTCATGATAACACAGAATAAACTAGCCACCATGTATAAAATCACTGTAGACATTTTATGAGGAAAGAAACATTGAACTTAACCTTTAAAAAAAGAAATCTATCTAGTTCATACAGTCCACAGTTTCAGAACTCTGAAATGTTTGATCCATATCCCAGTTCTTTGAACAGTCTGGAAATGACACAGGAAAGTCAGCACCATAACTGGTCCCATTCAGTAACTGATTTCATTGAAAATGTTCATGGAAATTGTGAAATTTGAGGTATAGCACTGTAAAATGCAGGAAATTGTCCTTCTGTCTGTTCTTTTTTCTCATAACAAAGATCATTCACATTTTGTGCCACATAAATCTTGCAATTATTTTATTATATTTCCCCTTGACTGCATATTAAAGTATGGAAGCAAGTCATCATCACTGAGCTCCAGAAACCTTTTTATGCATGATAGTTCTTCAGTGCTATTTTCTTCTCTGTCCTTTGGACTAACTTGTTACTTGTAGGTGTCTTTCTCAGATTTAAAGATGTATAGCTGTGCTCTGCTGTGTGTGTAGGTGCATGTGGGTTTTCCATGCCTTGAATTCTATCATTTGTCTTGTGGTTTCACCCTACCCTCCTTCCTTACCAAGTTCTATAATAAACACATTTGAGGTAAAGCCTCCAGAGCTGTTATCAAACAAGTATTTCAGTTTGTCTTTTTCAGGTATTTTCAACTAATTCTGTTTTAAAACAGAAAAATACTCTCATTTTTTAGGAAATTTCATATTTATCTTAAATCTTTTGAGAACAGTTAGATTCATTTAATTCCCTCCATATTTTATTTGTAGTATATTGATTCTTCAGCACTTAGCTATTCATGAGCATTTTTATTTCTTGTGTGTATGTGCATGGTTTATTTTCTCACCTCGTACAATCCTCTCAAATGCAGCACTTACCTCAAGTCTTATTACTGTTTTTAAATAACTCGGTTCCTGCTGCATTAATTTCTAGAAGACCTTTTTTTCACAGTTTCCCCATTTTATCTCTTCATTAAGATTTACCTGTGAATTTATACAAAGAACAATACCTGCTTACACACAGTTCAGCAAAAGTTGCATTTTGGAATAATTGCAAGCACCAGAGAAGTCTTATTCATTTAAAGGTATTCCTGTAGTATAACTGTCTTCTCTATGGCATTTTACCAGTGATATTTTTATTCTGTGAATCACATAATCCTTTTCATAGACCCTCCTTTTATTTTGGAATTCAATGAAAAATTGCAATGACTTTTTTTTTTTTTTTTGTGTATTGCTGCTTCTTAGACTTCTGTAGCTAACTAAACCTTTCTATTTGAATATGTGGAAAAGACGAGTAAGGAAAAGTATTAGGCTTTTAGGAGTGTAATAGTGTTCATATCTGAGTCTCTTTCTCATGTGAGGTTTATTCAAATTAGTCTCTTGAACCAGATAAAACAAATTTGACAATCGAGTTCAGTTACGCCTTTTATTTAATCTGTTTTTATATTAAAAGTATAGGAGTTTATGCCATAGCCAAAGGGAAGTTATCATAAATGGAAGTTTAAGAAATATTTGAATGACAGCAATCAGAACAGAAAATGTAATTTTTCAAAGTTTCTTTAATAATTTAAGAAGGTGTTTTTGTACATATGCATATATGATACCTGTAAACAGTTGATAGAAATTGCACAGAAATATTAAGAGCAGAAAAACCCCTTTATCTTACTGATACCAGAACAGCTAATCTCATTATAAGCTAGAAGTGTATTTAGGAATTGAGTAAAATTCTTAGATTTTGTATTTACTCATACATTTGACTATGCCTAGAAAAGCATATTAAAGCATGTATTTTTCTCAAAAATCTGAAAATATTTTCACTTGGTCTTGAAAGGATGGTTGTGTGGCTTGCAAGCAATATCCCTATAAAATAAACTTTGCTTCTGAAAATAAATGTTATTAATATTTAATGGCATTATGTCACATTATGATTATTTCTGATGTAGTAGTTGTGATTGGTATTTTAAATCTGAATCATCAGGCAGACGGCAAAAGGTAATGGGAATCTTAGTTGGGAGTTATCTTTTCCCCTAACTTCTCTTTTAGCATTGGCTACTTTCATTCTTCTGGCCATCTGCTTTGTTTGATATTCTAAGCAGTTCATGGTAGTTCCTATTTCTTAATAATGATAGCACCTCCTGGCACGTAGCTTTTCACTCAGCTGAGCAGCATCTTTTCTAGGGACTGATTAACTGTTCATATATGGCCTTCTTTAGATCTGATATCTCAGGACAAGTTTTGGAAAACTTCATCTGTTTTTACTCTTTTAAACCAGAAAATATCGTATAGTGAAGAAAGGTGAAAATGGACATTCAAAAGCTAGCAATTCGACTTTCAAGCTTGCATTTTTATTTAAAGCTAATAATTTTTTTAAAGTAGCAAAGCCTACCCTTTCTGACTATGATAGGCAGAGTCAGATGAAGCAAGTAGGTAATCTAGTTCAGATACACCAGCATGCAGCACAGTTTAACTGCAGCTGTCGTGTCTTTAGAACTTGTACTGAACTGCTTAACATTTGATTGTGGATCAAGGAATTGAAATCAGTGACCAGTTAAGTGTGCAGTCAATAAGATTAAAGGAAAGGACTGGAATAACTTCTCAAGTTAACATTCTGGTTTTACTCATGCAAGCGAGCTCTGTAAACAGCTACAGAGATAAGAATGGCACAAGATCATTCCACTAAAATTCTATTCATTAAATTTAAAATTCTTTATTTACATTATTAGAGAAATTCTGTTAATGCTTCTTAAAAAAAATTCTGAATTATTTCATTTTTCAATGTGGGCCTGCCAGCAAAGGAAAGTGGAAGATTTTTCCTGATGTCATGACTTGCTCCACCACACATTTTGAGTAAGTGAGTACCACTTTGATTTGTTTACTCAGAGAGCTGTTTCATTCCATGTGCTTTGAAGCAAGGGTGAAAAAAACCTGGCAGTATCAGCTGTGTGTTTTTGTCTGTCATATATAGTGTCATTTTGAATGTGAAGATTAGTCAAGATTTGAGAAAATGGTAGTTGCTGCTTATCCTAGAATGTTTTAACAAGCAACTGATTGGTTTTGTTATACAAAAAGACAATTTGAAGAAGAACTGAGCAGAGCTCAGAGAATATAAAGCAAATGTCTAGACATTTCCCTACCAAGAAGGAAGTTGTTAGGTTTTATGACATAATTTCACAGGTGGTTAACTGTGTAGCTTCTAATATTTGGATGGGGGTTTTTTAATTATTATTGCTCTCATATTCTTCATAATGCTTTGGGGCTTGGGGAAAGGAAGGTTTCTTCCAGCCACTGCTTCCACAAACCTGTATTCTCACTCTACCCAACATCAATTTAAAGTTATAGAGCCCTGAATGACACCATCTGACTAATACATGTGACATGTGGGAGATCAGAAACAGCTTCCTACAGCCAAGCTACCAGAAGAGGCAGGGAATCTGGCATTTTTAGCATTGCAGTCAACAATTATCTACATCCTCTTTCTTCTCAAGAGACAGCACAGGTCTCTTGTATTATATGTTGGCTGTGCAATGGGCTTGCAATGTATGAAGCAACCAGAACATCCAACCTTCTATTTTCTTGTTGTTTTGAATAAGAAAATTGTAAGAACAACAGAGAATTGTAGTCAAAAGGGTCCCCTCTCCAATTATACTCTTGACAAAAGTGTTTGGCCCTCCCTTGCAGCTGCTGGTTTTGTCAGAGTAGGAGTTATCAAGACATCCTAGAGCTGCTTCTGGAACTGGCGAATTGCAAATCAAATAATGATGTTGTTTCTGTTTGTAACACCTGCCTATGGAGCACATAGGCACCAGTCAGAGGAGGAACCCTGGAGCGAGTCCCCTGAAGACAGAGGACAAAACTTACCCTCAGCACTCCTGTTAAACCCCATGCCCACTGAGAAAAATTTAAATGGTATATCTAGTGTTGGTTAAGTCTTTCTCAGGGAGAAAATCTCCCTGTTATATCTTCCTGATCCTGGTTAGATGTTTGGACATATGATGTAACTCCATACCTGCACCAAGGAGCACGCACTGCTGTGCACAGGGGAACATTTTCAGAACACTGAGCTTGCACTGCTGATGAAAATGTTTTGAATATCAGTGTACTTGTGATAGATAGTTGATCAGGGAATACTTCTTCTAAAGCATCGTTGATCAAGATATCTAGATAAGGGGTCATAACTTTCCTTTATCATAGAGGAAACAATCCTGTTTTTCATTTAAGACACGTTTGTTCACTCCCTCTCTCTTAGAATCACCCCTAAGTCCCTTCCAACAGCCCTAAGTTTTTGACTTCCTTCCGAAACTGCCTTTCAAGGCAGTCTGACTGTAATGCCACTTAATCCTGAAACATCTTCCTCAGACTTTGAGGATGTTTTTTTCCTAAAGAAATAGTCATATTCAGAAAAAGTCTTGTTTTCCTCTTCATCAGATGATTCCACTATTCATCCTTCTCCTCCCAAATGCATTCAAACAATCATTGCTTCACAATGATAATTAAAACTTGCAGGAAAGCAGGTGCTGGTAACCCAGGGAATTCCCAATCCTTTTTCCAGATAGCTGTGGAGACCTTGCCCCACT
Organism: Vidua chalybeata; assembly: GCF_026979565.1. Lineage (NCBI taxonomy): Eukaryota > Metazoa > Chordata > Aves > Passeriformes > Viduidae > Vidua > Vidua chalybeata. The sequence goes on from NC_071532.1 coordinate 11,886,622, forward strand.
ATAGCACACACTGTTTTTGAAGTATGACAAGTTCACGTTTTTCTTTCCTAAAAATTTTCCACAGATTGCAATGAGGACTGGATTCTGTAAAAAAAAAAAAAAAAAAAAAGGCATGATTTAGAGATTTTAAAAGCATTCACAATCAGAAAGTACATACTAAAAGTTTCTATGCTCTTCCTGTTTATTAACACTGTTATCCTGTTATGCTAGACAGCTGTCTGAACTGGCTAAATTTTTGTTCTGAAATTTGTTTCCACCTGAAAATGAAATGCCTGCCTATTGTTATTCCTGTCTCCTCGAGGTTTTCTGTCTCTTCTTTCCTTGCAAATTTTGCTGCAGTTCTCTAGAGAAATGAAAGGCCTTTGAATTGAAACTGATGCTCCTAGACAGTGCAATGCTGTTGTCATCTATGCATTTACATTTTCCATTCTCCTTGGCTTGGCTATTTACTAGAAATACCAGCTTTCTATAGCCTTAAGACAGAAAGAATGTCTTACACTGTGTACTTCTAGAAGCTGTTCCAATGCCCTGTAGGGCATCCTAACTGTTGTCCTAAATTGAGATGACAGTGTTGCTCATATTAAATTGCCTTCTTGCTTGGCTTGGCATGCTGGGATCCATATCTATTAATGCAGGAGTGTCCAAATGTCCTGCTAGGAAAGCAATTTGTTCCTCAGTAGGGTGTCAGGAAAGCAGCTGGTCTAAGAAACTATCAGAGGTGATCTTAGGGGCAAGTTGTGTTTTTCTTGATTTAATGGAAATTTTTAGTGATCCATCTCCTTGCCTGTCCCCACAACTTGTCAACAGGGCAGCACATATCCATCTTCAGCCATCTCCTTTCCCTCCCGACAAGCCTGTCATAACTCTCTTGTGGAGAGACAGGCTTTCGCACAGCCTGAGCCTCATAATAGACACTTTGACAACAGAAGACATGTTATTAATGGATTTTTTTTAATGCCCTACAGAGACACAATTTCAGAAAATTCTTGCTAAGTGCCGGTTTTTAAACATCCACTTGGAGAGAGAGATTCTCACAAACTGAGGTTTATTTTTGTCCCTCTTCTCTTCTTGCACACATACCGTAAAATACTTTTAACCCCTTGAATAGCTTTTACCAGTTTGCCTTTATTTTCATTTATATTCTAAATTAGATTTTAAGTCAACTAATGAAAGAGAAATGTAAACTTTCTGGAGTCTCATTCAATGGCTTATTAGTGTTAATGTATGTTAGCTTCTGTTTGAGAGAATTATTATGGTGGTGACTACATTTATGAAGCTAGATTATGGTTATGGCAGAAGTAATTTTCTGGTGATCTTAAGAGAAAGCAGAGTACCAGTAAGGTGTGACAGCCTATATCCTTTTGTCTGTATTTGCACCACGATATAGGTAAGTGCAACATGAGCTGTATGATACAATTTGCTAATAAATAAGGGGCCTGCATGTTAAAGCATACTTATTAATTAGGTATTCTTTAAAAGTTCTGAAAGGCTACACATAACTGTAGCAAACCTCCCTTAGAGACCATGATTGTAATGTCATAGAAAAAAATCAGAAGTTCTGTCAACAAATTTTGGAATAAGGAGCATGTAAATGGTCAGTGAGAGCTAAAATCATATTCTTTCTAAGATGCAACAAAATAGTTTGAATGCTCAACATAGTGAGATTCAGTAAAGAAAACAGCCTTAACCTTAACTTACTTAATTGTGCCTCAGTGCTTCCAGATGTTTCTTAGGACTGCAAAAGCTACATCATTTTTCAGAAGGAAGCTGCTGAGAAAAGGTTTATAAACATTAAATGGATTGTCAGGTTTTAGTAGGAATTAAACCCACTAGGATATGCCCAGGATATGACAACTACTTTTTTTACTTTAAACAGCCACTTACAATATATGTATTATGAAATACACCAGTGAAGCTTCTAAATACTTCCCTGCTACCTGTTTTCATTCTCAATGACTTTCTGAAGGTTCTGAAATTGGAAGTTCAAAAAATAATTAAGTTTTAATTTCCAGAGTTGACATGCTCATTGAAAATAAAAATGCTCTTATTGGCCTGCACACCCTTTTTCCTGATACCAGTGAGAAAGATTTGCTTGATTTTACTTTACTTAGATTATAGCTGATATCATCATGTGAAACTATCATAGACTTTCAGCCTGTAGCTCAGCAAAATGGATAATGTTGTGCAAGATAGAAAGGACCTTTATTTTTGCAAGGAAGGATGAAAAGTTAATTTTACAATTTATTCTAATCAGGTTGAGAAATTCTTTAAAAAGCAACATGTAATTTCCCTAAAGTCCTCTAGCCCTAACTCATCATTATTTACTCCATAAAATGCAATTTTTGTATATGAAAGGCTGTGATGGTTAATTTTTGAAGCACAGAAAAATGTATTTTAATGTTATTTTTTGTTGTTTTAACATTTTTTCAGATAATTTTTAAGATTTTCTGGTTCATTTTAACAGGCATTTTTTTCACAGCAGTGTCTGTTTTCTTAATTTGACACATATTTTCCATAGTAGGGTTATTATAAAAATAAAAGAAGCCTAACATTACCTAATATACCATTTAATCTATAGGTTGTTATATTTTTAAGCACTTTCTTTTGGATGTTGATATGGACATTATAAGACTGAGGTTTTGCCAGCATTTACCTGCTGTCCCTTGAGGGAATCCTGTCATCTCCATGGTCTGGATCTAGGATTAATATTTTGACAGGGCTTGATTTCACATTTAGCTTGCTCGCAGCAATAGCAAAATTATTGTTTACAGGTATCCTTTTGAGTTGCTTTCCAACTCCAACTGACAGATGGGTTTTTTTCTTCTCTCTGCCTATAGATGCTGTGATGTAATAATGTTGACTATATAAATTATACTGCAATTTCCAATTTTTATCTATATTCTTTGGTTAGGCATCTTCTTTGTGTCATTAATTTGTATAATGCTTAGGACTCTATGGTTCCTAAACCTAAAAGTTGTGCTTAACGAATTAAGAATTAAAGGCATATGTGAATATGTAACTGAATATATGTAAGTAAATATTTCACTCTTACATGTAAGATTTTCCAGTAAAAGCAAACTTTACAGAAAGAGAAGAAACCAAACAGAAACTTATGTTTTTAAATGTGACAAAAATATCAAGGAGTTTTGGGCCTTTACCTACTAGGACATAAATTATTTTACTCATAAGCCAACACGAAAAATAAAACACACCAGAAATAGTTTAATGTAAATATTATGAGGGAGAGTTTTTTTGATGAACTGAGGTGAATACTGAGTTACAGATATATGTGCATATTTTAGCCACAAGGAAAAAAAAAAAACAAGAACTCTATGTCTCCAGCGGGTTCCCAGTTTACAGTTCCACTCTGAATTACGTTTACTCCCTAACTGATGCTCCTGCACCACATGTTGCATATTTTTCATCATTTTTGTATTTTATTATAAATATTATTCAAGTTCTAGATATAGGACTTTATACCATCCACAGATGGTATAAAGACCACCAATTAAGACCATTATTTATATCTTATATCTTATTGCAATGTATGACAAATTATTCCCTATGGGAAATACACTGAATTCATATGAACATGAAAAACACATACCATTATTTGAAATATACTTTCTATGTCTTTTGTCCTGTGCTAATTATGTTGTTTCATGCATTTTTCATTAATGTATTGACATGGAAACTCTATTAAGAAGGAACAGAATGAGACTGATTTAAAGGTGTCAAGGTGACAGTAACCTAAAAGAGAAGTCCTTGGAGATAACTTGAGGAGGGGGTGGGATGCTTAGGGGGAAGTCTGTAGATATTTCCAATATGCAATACACTTGCTGTTGTGTTTAGATCAAACTTTGCATTCTACATATACCTAAAAAATCATCACAATACAAAGAACTCAGAAACTGCATATGATTACTTTGACTTTAAATATTCCATAGCTTTTAGTGGAAATTACTCCTGACTTGATTTAATGTTTGCATTTACAAATTAATGGAATAGAAAAGAATCTGAAACAGTCCAGGCTATCTTCTTAACTTCCCTGCTGATTTCTTTATACTAATCCATCCGTTCACAGCAGTAAAACTGGATTAATCAGATTAGCACTAGGCAAAGTCAATTTAAGATAAAATAGCCTCACTGAAAGTTTAGTATGTCTGAGATTGGTCCAGAAGTGACTGGGTCATGATTTGGTAGAAGATGAAATCACCTTTTCTCCTTGTCCACTGCTCAGAAGCTGGATAAGAATTAACAAAATTCTCTGCTAAATTTCTTCTCCAGCAGAGTTTCTTGTTCTTGTCTTTGGAAATGCTTAAGGTGAAGGCCATATAGAGCTGAGCGTAGACTTGTTATTCATTATACACAGAAAAAACTTTAAGTCAACTTTAAGGCATTTTGCTTTTGAAGGGATTAAATAGAGAATAACGAAAGTAGAAAATCTTAGTTTAGTTTCTTAGTTTTTAATATGAGGAAAACTGAGTTTCCAAATTAATGTGTATGTGTACTTCTCCTCACTGTATGTGAGGAGAAGTAGCATAGAGATATTTGTCAAACAATTCTAAGTTTAGAGACTGAAAGGGAAAAAAAAAAGTGAAACAATTTAGGAATTTTTCAGGTTTTTGATAAGTCCTCTTGCATACCTTGTACACAAAAGGTACCCTTTCACAGAATTCCTATTTTTCTGGAAATCTCATTTTCAGTAGACCTACTGACAGTGATAATTCTGCTGATTCACACATATTATACAAGTGACAGATTTTTTTTTTAATTTGTTAAGGTTTTTAAATTTAGCCATTTGATTTTTCAGAGTTTAAATACTGCTCTTTTTCAATGGGCTTATTATGAACAGTATGGTATTAATAATATTCTCAGTATTCTCAGATGAATCTTCTTGCTTTCCTACATCTTTCTTATTGTTCTTTTATTTCCAGTCTCCTTTATAGCAACAAGGAGTATGTGCTATGTTTAAACAGTGGACCTGAGATAAGCAGATGTGCAGAACAAGATATCTCAGTGTCTGAGATGTGATATTTCCTTATCGTCAAGTCTTTACCATTGAAAGCCAATAATAGTTCCTACAATAAATGTAGTAATGCATGTACATTTTCTCTTCATTCATTGTTCCTTGCAAATTGTTATTGAAATGACAGCAGAATCCTCTCCCAATAGTGTTGACTTTTTAGCAGTGAATCTCATCACTGACCACACTTAGGACACTGCATGTGTCCAGATCACTAAAGTGTACCTCTTTGTTAAAACTTATTTGACAACCTGTAACTTAAAGATTTGGTACCAATTTATTACATTTAGAAGCTGTAAACAAACTCATATTAATAGAAGATTTCATATTAGAGAATTTTTATAGTGGTATTCATGGTGTGTGTGAAAAAGAGGGTGAATTTTAAAAATTCTCACTGGTATTGCAGCTGAAAGCTCACAGTGAGACAAAGTCCATGTCATGATAAAAATGAATGCCACTATAGAAGCTGTCTCCACAAAACTGAAGTATTGTTTTCTCAGTCTAACATTTCTCCTGCAAAAATGGCAGATTTTTTTCAGAAAACAAGCCATCTGCTCCTTGAACCACACAGTAACTTTGCAACTCACTGCTCATACTTTTGTTTCTCATCTTGACCTGCGATCAAAGGTATTTGTGCTTCAGTGATATTGCAGCTAAGCAATAAAGTCAGAGGACTTTAAGGAAACACAGTCCAGAAAATAATTGCATATATTTGTTTTCAGAGTATGGTGTGTGGCAACTGATGATACTTGTAGACATCAAAGGTTTCAGGAACTTCTTGAAATTAGTGTTTCCCCCAAAACCGTTCCTGTTAACACAGCTTATTCTTTCTTCCCTCTAACAGCAATTCTCACAGCACTTCTGTGACAGTTTTAAAGGAATAGTTATCCAGAATGTATATTATTTTATCATTAGAGTTGGAGCACTGAAACTGAAAAGATTGAGGTTCCTGAGATTGCTTTTGATTTTATTGAGATTATTTTCTATTTGAGGTAGATAATGTTCTTTTTTTGTGATAATATTTCTTAGCATGACTTATAAAGCAATGGAAAATTTTCAGTCTCAGTCCTGGCTGGTAAATGTAGTTTGCATAAAGAACAAAAGAACAAATTGACAGCTTTACTTTAAATACTACTGAATTTAAAAAAACAATCGACTCAACTCTATCCTTTGTAGGCCTTTGCTTCCTTGCTTTCTCCTTTCAGTCAAGGAGCTCAGTTTGCTCAGAAAATCACAGAGGACAGGGATGGGTCATCTTTCTAAAGTGTGTTCTGAGTCTGAATTTCTTACTTTCATCCTTTGATCAGTAAAAGGAACACATCAATGACTGATCTTCTGGTTTAGCCATCTAATGAAAAAGACTTCAATTCACCAAAGGAAAGCAATATCATATAATGTAAAAAGGTTTTATTGGCCCAAACTACTCTGTTTCACTTCTGTAGAGCTTTTCTGTTATAAACAAAGCAACAGAAATTTTGGGCTAGATTTAAGTCAAATCAACAAAGAAGGAAAAGGAACCTTGAACTCCCCCTCTGTCCAGGAGGTAGAAAACACTTTTCCAACACTGTTCATCTGATGATCTTTGAAGTACTTTCAAGGAAAGTTATCCTAACATGCAGTGGTGTTCAGGAATTTCCTCTGAGAGATGAGGGTTCAAGGCTCCTCAGACAGAAGAGAGAACTGCTGTCTCCTTGTCATCTGCTGCCATGCTTGTTTGATTTTTGTGGATATAGCCGGAAAAGGAGAATCTGTACAACCTCTCTGCCTAAGCCCATGTCAAATTCACAAATAGTGTTGGTGGGGTTGAATCAACTGTAAGTGAATATAACTCACACCTGCTAAATTTGCTTTCTTTTTTGAGCATGTGGGAAAGGATTATGCCTTCTCTGATATCATCAAGTAACACTGAGTAACAACACTATTTATTCTAAAGTTTCAGAAGGTTCCATCCCTACCCCTCCAAAGAAAAACCTAAACAAAAATCAAAAAGCACACAAACAAAAAGCCTTTCAGGCAGTTCTATCTATCCAGTAAATATCCTAAAGGTGTCTACAAAACTTAAAAGAGAAGTAAATGAAAGAGGCCATTCTAAATTTGTTAAAACAGACAGATGGCTTGAACAAAAAGATAGCATATTCTCTCCCTCAACTGTAATGTTCTCAGCAAGGGTCTCTGTTGAAAGGATAAGCATGAGAAGAGATAACGGGATCTTAAGATAACTAGCAGCATATCAACAAAGCCAGTCTGGCACAGAGTTATAAACAAGAATTATCTTCATATTATTTGAAGGCCCTCCACATGCTGGGAGCTGCAGCCTTCGCCTTTTATTTGGAAAAGATATTCATCACAGGATGGGATAAAATCTATCAGGAAATAAAACCTGTTTGGTTCATGTTAGTCAGCTAACTGGGGATTATTCTAAATATTTTTGGAGAACTTTGGCACAAGTGTTAAACACCCACTTTTGTGAAGCATATGGTGTGGTATAATTGGTTTATCTAACCAATTTTTAAGTTTGTTGGGTCAAAGAAATAACATCAGCCTTTTTTCTTTTTCTCTCTGAATTCACTAAAAGCTATCAAAAATTAAACAAAGAAGATTATGAAAATAATAATAGAGTAAAAGACCATTTGGAATCACACACTCTTGGAAAAGACATATTGTCACTGAGACATTAAGAATGAAGAAATCTAGCAATTTTTCAATGTATCTTGAAGACTGTGGCGGAAGCCTTATGAAGACAATTATTTCATTTCCAGGATCCCAAAAAGTCATGCAGTAGGCTTCCATGTCACTCCTTTACTAAATTTTCTAAATTTCTAAATTTTTAGAAGTTGCTGTGATTTATAAAGGATGAGCATAGCTCAAGCTGTGGACAGTGGGTTGTGGACCATGGGTGCTGCTGGACAGCTGGAACAGAGTTGTTCACTCATGTTCAGCCAGGGGACTCTGCTACACAGGAATGCTGGCAGCTACTGTCACTGGTCTGCAGACTTACAAGAAGTGCCATCCCAGTGCTTGTTCCTGCAAATTGAGAATATATAGGACACTTTGGGGGCTGCTAGTGGTCTGACCTCAAGGGATTGAGACCCTCATGTTTTTCAGATGTTCTTACACCTAAAAATTATAGAGTTTGTATGGTATTAATGTGACATAAACAGGTTGGGCTGAGTGTTTTCAAGGGGGTAATTGTATTCCCAAGAATTAGGCTATGGTGGCATTATTTACAGTGATGATATCTTGAGTCATCCTTTTATTTACGAGTGTCAAATGTGTGGCAAGCTCTGTGTTGGTTCAGTGGCTGCTACATCATGAACTTGCTTGTGAATGAGGTTCCTTGACTTCACTACCAGAAATTATTTTATATTATCAGTAATATACAATAACAGGAACTGTATTGACTCTAGTAGAACTATTACAGAATGTGATTTAGTATGTGAAGGTGGTCAAACCTCTCTCTTCACTAGAATTGCTAAGATTTTTCTAATTTTAAATTATCTTTGATACTGTTGTACTGACATATCTGACCAAGATTAGAAACCTTCCTAACCTGAAAAATGTCAACTCTTCAAAGATAAAACAAAAAAAAATTACTGCTCATTTTTAATCAGTAGTTATTCCTATTTATTTCATTAGGAATTTACTTTTGTTATAAAATGGATGCATACTTGAAGATTTTGGTATATTTTTCTTCATTGGTACTTCCAAATGGTGAACATAATTGAATATTTTCATTTCTATGTTTCATGAGCAGAGACAATTAATGTGACTGCTCTGCATAATCACTGTTCAGCAATCTAGAGACAGAAACTGAAACAAAGTCATTAGGTTGCTCTTTTCTAAATCTCATGCAGGGCAACAAATTGAACCCTGTGCATTTGAGCAAGAATCACTATTATTAGAGAATACATTTCGTAATATCCCGAGGTACTAATAGTGTTGAAATAAAGATCTCTCAGTTTCTTGAGTTGGTGAGTAAATATATCAGAATATTACTCTTTAAATCTAGTAGTCAAGGGAATAAAACCTATAGTGAAAGCTAAATAGATCTGGGTTTTTTTTCTGAAGTCTGTCTTACACCACAAGGAGAAAAGTTATACTAAACTAATGCTAAAAATTGTTAAATCTTCCAGATTGCTGAGTAGTGTCTGTCTAATGCACCTGGCAATTTTTTCTTGTTATTTGGAGAGTGCTGCCTTGTTGGCACAGTTTGTACTATGAAGCACTAACTGTTCATGTTCTTGGTCCTCCAATTTTCTGCTTACCCTGGGCACATTTTAAAGCAATAACTACATCAAAACCAGAAACAGGGATGAGCTGGGAGCACAGCTACCAGAATTATAAAGTCCCTGACTTATATAGTACCTGCATCAACTTTTCCCAAGGTGACACTTCAGCAGGGTCTCACATTTTAAGTTGTTGGTTTGCATTTGTTCACACCAACTTCTACTCAGCCTTGCTTTCCAGAAAGAGCTGAGAACATGCTCTTTCACATGATAGGGTGGTAATTCCCTTCCTAATTCAGATAAAGCAGTATGATAAAGCAAACTTTAGTATCTATGGGCCTACCTGATTTGTTCAATGAATGAACATAATCTAACTAGAGATCTCCTATCACAAGTAGTATCAGACTGGCTGCTTTCATTTAAAAAAGGTGATAAAGCACTTATCAGTCAAAAAAAGAAAAAAAAAAAACCTAAACCAGTCAGACAAAAAGCGCAAAGAATGTAGTGATAATTTTTTTGTTAGATATCTCGTTATCTAATCTGGCCAACATTTACATAGGTACAAATACATGTCTCACTGGTGGAGCTTCAGCTTCATTGCACAATTGCATCTGAACTGAGTTTAGACAGAGTGGTTTAGGGGATGACTGAACATCATGGGTGTCTGTCACTGTACTGGTGTTGGAGTAGCATTATCATAATTCCGATGTGCAATTCTATACTTCTTGCATTGGAATTGTCTCCATTTTTCAGCCTGTCTCTATCACTAATACCATGGAAAAGTTAGAATCCTTGCCTCAGAGCTAAAACTTTAAAAGTGGCATGAAAAAGGAAGTGTAGACCAGAAGTGGGGTAGACAGGGGAAGGAAGCAAGAGAGTTACAGTAACATGTTATTCCAATTATCTAGGTTACTTTGCTTTCTGCTTAGTTATTTCCTTTTCTTTTCTTTCAAGACTTACACTGTGCAGGACAGGTTTCCTAGAGGATTTACTCTGGTAAATGTTTTTAACTGTCATACCAGATACAGAAATATTTTAGGAGATCAGGTTTTTAGTAGCTAAGAACCAGATCCTCAACTTTTTGCTGCTTTGCAGTATTTGGGCAGTGTAAAACAACTGGGAAATGCCCTGAGGAGGACCTTTGACATGCTTCTGCATTTTGGCTTATTCTTGCTTATATAATGGTCCCTGCTAGATTATTATGGTTAATTTTGAGATGGGTCAACCCTGTAGCTCCTGAAGATGCTAAGAAAATTAGAGAGTGGTTTGCAAATGTTTTCTTCATTCCAACATAAGAAATTAGATTCAAAGACCAATAAATGATTCACAAAAGCTGCATGATGAATGGTTGAAGGGCGGTAGCAGGGAAGAACTCAAAAGAGAAGGAAAGTAGATGAATGTATCTATCCATAAAGATAGATTCTATCCATTCCCAAGATAATAACTGATGCTATCTATAGAAGGTATTATCTATAACGGTCTTTCTTTCAACATTTAATTTAGAGATCATAATTGAATCTGCAGTATACACTGTAAAATATACAGACTTGACAAGTTGGCTAAGCTACAATGCTATTGCATCCTTAACTGGGAATTTTAGAGATTTTGCTATTTTAACTACTTTGCTGCATTTTCTGCTGCTTATTCACCCATGCTTCAGAAATGCTACATATCGAACTTTGCAAGTTGGAAAGTCACAGCTATTAGTTTATCAGATAAATAAATTAAAGTTTAAAGAACAACAAGAGTCTCTGAATATAAAAGAATATGCAGAAATTATGTAATAATCAAGGATCAGGAAAAAAAACCTCCATACTGGTTCACTTCTCTGGAGAGGCAAAAATGACGAGTAATAAATTTTAGCCTTTAATGCAACATCATTCAGAAAAAAATCAGCTACAGGAATAGCTGTCAAAGTCAGAATACTTTAAACCATGATAAAAGAATAGTAAATTGCTAATGCTACTGTATTCCAGGGGAGTTGCCTGTGGTTTCTAAGGTAAGAAGATTAATGAAACTCCAGCTGCTAATGGCTAAGAGTAGGTATTCAACCTCAGTGCAATCTGAGTCAATCAGAGTCGTGCAGAGTGTCCTTAGGCTGCTTTTCCATTGTTATATGTCCTGTCTCTGTGTACTAATAAAGCATTCCTCTTGCAGGTTGGCAACCTGGTACAGGTATACAGAGAATGTCTGTGAGGCTGTCTTAAAGAAGCCCTTTGTAAATCTCATAACAAGAATGTAGGGGCATGTTAAACAGACAGTCACCACCTGCAGTGCCGCTGGTATTCTGGACAGTGTTATAGGTCATGGAAAAACTTACAGAACCCCTTATAATCTGGAGAGTCACATATTTCCATGTTAGACACCAACTGAACTAATTTTTACTTCATCTTTTAGAACTGCATCTCTCCTTCAGCTGGAACACACTGCACCATGACACAGTAATTGTAAAATCAAGTTAATTATATTGCTACATTGCTGTAAACTTGCTTGGATTTCTCTGAATATTTGGTGCTTGCAATTGTCACCCTCTATAAGATGGGGGAAAGCACTCGAGTTGTCGGCACTGGCACACAGTAGTACGGCTCCCATAGAGCAGAGGGGAATAAGCAGGCATACATTCTGTGCCTTCAGAAAGTTTTCACAACCCAGCTCTACTTTCTGTAGTGGAAATATTCTCTGCTTCTAAAAGACTTAATGAAAAGAAATTTCAGTGATGGGGACTTGGACTTTAATTATTTATATGCGAGAAGCTCTTTTATAAAGCTTTCTGGGATCTAGTTTTTTGTGTTTTATGAACTTAACCAGATTCCCAATTTATGTGGTCAGGAAAATAACAGGTTTATAAGGAGTGCCCCTTATAAAAGTAAAATTGTTTTTTGGCTTGCAGGAGGTCATGCAAGCAATTAACTTCAATCAACAAGAAGTGTCAGGAATCCAGGGGAAATTATGCAAGTATGTTCCTCAAGATTTAGTGATAATTGTCTACTCATCATGCACAAATTCTTTAAGGAGCTTCTGAAGATAATTGAAAAAAATATTTCCTGTTGAAAAAAAGGTTTATTATTAGATATGACTTAGTACAGTCTTCAGCAGTTAATTTACTTTTAATTAGGAAGCTACTATTATGCTGCTGCATAGCTTAAAAGAGTATTTCTGCTTTGATCATGGTATTTTGGTAATGAGTGATCAGGTACTTCTATTGACAAGATGAGTTTTGAATCCTTAGACTACGGGTAAATCATGTCCCCAAGCTTTTAAAAGATATATTTGTTTTAACTCAAAACTAATCAGGTGGCTCCTGGTGCTAAAACATCTAGGTAAACTTTACTATTATTAGATTCCAAGTTAGTAACACATTTAGCAGCCCTCAATAAAATCACAAAAATTATTCAAAACCCTTTGGAAATTCAAAAGTAATACCCAAGTAGAAAACTTTCCACTTTTTGCATTCACACTAGTCCTTATTCTACTATTAAAGAAATGCATTTGCAAAGTAGCCTAAACTCTTTGACAATCAGCTTTTTTCAAGCCTGTTGGCCTGTCCTGTAGTCACTATAGGCACTTAAATTTAATTAATTTGAATGACCTGCATTTTTTGTTTGCATCGATTTTCAGGCCTATGTGTAAAAAGTATGCCTAATGTCCTGCACTTTTAAAAGGTGAATTAACAATAAAGCTCCTTACACAGTAGATAAACTTTGAACAGTTTGCAAAAATGGCACTGTGGGAGTCCATGCTTGGTACTGCATTAAGCTTACTGAAGCAAGGAACTGCCTCTGTATTTCCTGTCTGGGTTGCTGTTCATCCACTGCCCTACCACTGATACTCATCCATGAAGCAAACACCCTGAACTGAAGAGTCTGTGTGTGTTGACTCAAAATATCCCCATGAATGTGCTATCCACAGGCCATTCTTTGTGATGACGTTTCTCTTGGAAAGACTAGGCAGACCCATCATGCAAAACTTTCCCTCAAATGTAATTTATTGATATAGCCGGTAGGAAGTAATTGAACAATTTCATTTATACACCAGGAGAATTAGAACCAGGATCACCACAGGTATTATCTAGTATATAAGTATTATTACCAGTAGCTGTGTTGTCCCCTAAAACTCTGACAGCAGGAAGCAACAGTTGTTGCTTTTTTTCCACTGAAAGCTGTTGATATGACTGAGCATCTCAGTCAGTGGTTCAGTTCTCAGGCAGAGAATTAGAGTTAAAGGATTTACTCATCCAATATATAAGCAGAAAACAGAGTAATAGACAAAATATCAAAAATAAAGGAAGGTTGTATTAAAAACACTGCTGAAAACTAGCATGGAATGCCATGGAGATACATCAATAAGCTGACAGGAGAAAAATTATTTTGGATGTTTTAGAATGTATTAAAATATTAAAACTTTCAGTCAGTTATCTTAAATCTTAACAAAGAATTAAAGGGAGCTTGTTCCCGCATATATTAGCATCCAAACTTGACTTATATTTTGGAGCCTTAACTGGACATCTTTTTGATATTCCTCACATTTTAATGTGCTTTAAGGGATCCCTTTTAGATCCCACACTTTTTTTAACGTAAAGATTAATTATATGTTCCATCTATTAGTTTAAAGAGTTGCATTAAAAGTATCTCTGTGTTAAATGAATGTTGATTTACTGGAATTATCACTTGAAAATAAAAGGCTTTGTCAAACCACTTTCTTCTCTCTAAGTTTCTCTGACATATTCATAGCCCAGAAAATGAATCTCTATTTGGTAGCATAATTACAGTAATTCTGTGAGTTGCTTACATCTTGTGCCTGTCTGTGGGTGAAGGTATACTTACCCATACTTTTTTTCTGAGAAAATGGACAGAGATGTGGGATAAGTAGAAGTATAGACTAAAAATAAGTTCTGTCAACCCCCAACCAGCTAGGAACAAAGACATGAAGGAGCATGCATATATATTAATTTGTTGAAAACCTTGCTTCCCAGAAATGCTGTAGAAAAAGATTATTCAGATGTGCTTAGGCAGAATTTCAATGCTATGTGAAGATTAATGCTGCTATCACTGGGAGCATATGGAAGGGAAGTTAGGTGAACAGTAGAAAATGGAATGTCATTAAATGCATCTTCTTATACAAAAATGCAGAATCTGATCTTTGGTCTTTGATCCCTTTAAAAAAAGGCTGCTTCTTTTAGTTGCTAAAGAATAAGAAATCAAAGAGCACTTCTGTTAAACTGAAGTCAAAAATAAATATATGATTCTTACAGATAATAATGTGTTAAATACAAGAAAATCATGTTCGAGCAATAAGAGTGGTTTTTAAGTGGCTTCTAAATATATTGAGAGATAATAAACTATATATAAATGGAGAAAAGAAAATAAACACCTAAGACTTAATTGTAATTATCATTAAAGAAAAAAGCTTGTTAAGTAGTGAAATGAGTATTCTTTTTATAAGGCAGTTTTCTCATTGGAAGAAATAGTGGAAGTAGATGAGAGTACATGATGTTTTTCATGACCCTGTCACTAAAGTGAAATACTAAATTAAATGTTGTTATAGGGACTAATTCAGGGCATACTTATTTGAAACAAACCCTTTAAAGCATAGTCTGCTGATCCTAATACAAATATAAATATAATTATAACTATAAATATACTGTTGTATATTTATGCTATTTATATTAGTCTTCTACATACTGTAAAGAAAAACCCAAACTTCCTTATTTTGAAAAGATCTGCTGACGGTGATCTTTTCATGGATTCTCTGCTTTCAGGGAAAGGAAAAAAAGAAGTTAAGAAAACAAGTCATGAAATAAATTGAATTGGTGATTTCTAACAAATCGTGATACATTGTATAGTGGAAAAGTTTTAATTAGCAAAGGGTATGCTTTACTTTTCATGGTGGTTTAGATGTTGATGTTGTTGTTGATGAACAAAAGTGGATACTTGCATCTTTGATGCCAGACGGTTAATTTTGTGCTCCTCTTGAAGCAATCTTGTAATAAATAATGGTCAGTAAGGAGCAGAATTTCAATCAAATGAAAATTATTTAGTAGTGAGTTTTTTAATTATGTTTTGTAGTAGAGAAATGCTGTCACATCACGCAACATCACTGGAACTTGTATTCCTTTCAATATAAATTACAGGTGAATCCCAGTCTCTCTTTAAATATCTGGTTTAACGGTAATGATTTGTTGTCTCTTTAAATTTGTTTCTTCCTAATAAGCTAGTTGCAGCCATTCTAATCACTGTTAGTGGAGGGCTCTGGAAAGCAAGAGTCATGCACAAAATAGTAGGCTGTGCCATGTCAACATGCTTGTGTTAGACCTGAAGATTGTATCTAGAATGTGCAAATTAGCTGAGTCACAAATCTTTTTTCTTTTTTCTTGGTCTCTCTGCTGTGTGCTTGGTACTCGTAACATGAACCCTTGTCCTCTGGAAACTCATTCAGGGTAGCAGTCCATTCCATGCAACCTACTGAGCAAAAATCAGATTTTAGAGTTTCGGCTAGGGCTGCATTGATGATCTGATGATGATAGGATGGCTCCATGAACCATCTAGATCAAACACCTCTAGGCCCCAGATTTCTGTGAATAGAATTCTGTGAATAGAATTTCTGTTAATTACAGATTTCTGTAATTCAAAATATGTTTTATGATTAAATATAGGACAAAAGAAGTGGGTTTGGGTTTGTTTTTCCCATAAATGTATGTTTGTAGCCTGTAAGGTGTCATTTTTCCATATTTATGCAGCATGTAGAAAATATCTTTGCTTTTTTGCTGGATTATTAATAGCCCCTTCTAAATGAAAGTGGTTTTCTTATTCCATTTTTACTTATACTTATTAATGTTTGGTGGTTAATCCATCAATGATATTGGATTTAGCAGCCTGGCATTATATATTATACCATGTTATCTCAGTGCTTAAGAGAAGGTTCTTCTAAAACATTATTCCAACTTCTTTGCTTGTGAAAATAGTAATGTTTAAAAATGCAAGTAATGAGAGATTGCAGCCTAAGAAATTCTTTCAGAGCCTTGTTGTATTTTGGTGAGAGAGAGCATGAACTCTGAATGTATTTTGCTATCAGTAGCTGATGAGAAGTTTGCAAATTTTCCTTTTTGAAACTAATATGACTGTGTCTGATATTACAACTTTAATATACGTGATATCCTTATTTGAAGTCTGTAAGGGGAGGTGCTTCAGTGTACAGGGCGTTCAAATGTTCATGGAGCAGAGGACAATTAGAGCCTTAACAATCTTAAGGGGGAATTTCCTAAAATTGCTGTTTGGTGTGCTCTTAGATGACTCTGTGTTGTGTTTTCACTTGGTTCAACGCCAGTTTAGTAGGAGCTTTGTAAAAGGTCTCTAGGGATTGCATTGAAATGCATTTTAATCATGACACCCCTGCTCCACTGATATCAGTGGCAAAATTCTCATTAGGTTGAGTGAGATTGAGATTTGATCTCTCATTTCATGCAGGACTGGAAAGTAAAAGAGCAGATGAGACTCCAAGACAAAAATGTGAATCCAGACTTCCAGCTCACATCTAAAGTTCTTCAAGTGGCAGCATTATGACTCTCAACCTGAAGTAATTTGTATTTGCAGCTGTATGTACGCAAACTGAAGTTTAATCTGCAGACTACAACACATACCAATTTGAGGTCTGAATCTCCTCAGAACCTGCAGAGGATCATTTTCTACTGGAGTACTCAATAGTTCACAGTCCTGCCAGCATAGACTTTGGTTGTGTTAGCAAACAGAGTTGCAATAATGAATCTGCAAAATGAAATACTATTCTATTAACATTGTAGGAGTTCTGCTTCAGCTTAGTTCTAATCCATCCAATAGACGTAATGTCCACCAGCAGCATATGGCATTAAGTGACCTCTTGGAGTACATCTTTCAGTTCAGCGTAGTAAGAAAACCAAAATGTGAACCAATGTGTGGTAGGTGAAGGTGGCTAGGAGTTCTGCTTTAAAATTGCATTTTTGCTGCATATTACAGTGCTCATGTTGATGCATCCTTGCTTTTTTTCCCCTCCATGTGATGTGTTTATATTCTTTTGGAGATTCAGCTTTGTCTGTGGATTCATTTGTACAAAAGCTTCAAGACTTCAGTGTCAGGAATTCATTTGCATGTCTGTTTATTCATTGTCAAACTTGGCATACACTAAAGCTGAGCTTTCTTCTGTGTGAAGAACTCTTGCTCATGGAGTCATCTATAAATACACTGCAAACATATAGGGCAATGGTTTTGAATTACTTAGTGTTTTTTATATAACTTATTTGTCATATGCAAAGGGAATCCAACAAGGATTCATCAAGTCTGGTAATTTGCACACCATAAAACAGGTGATTACAATAATGGGACAGCTTGAAAGAGTGAAAGCTTCCAATCCATGAATGCAAAGTATTTAGCTTTTTCCCTGAAAAGTTGTCTGTTCTAGTCAAAGCAGTAATTTTTAGCAGTCATAAACAGTGAAAAATTACACAAGGATGAAATTATCTTGAAAAATTTCTTGGCTCTATCAAGTAAACACAGTTCTTTCAGCATTATACATTCAAGACATCCCATTTTGTTTACATTATTTAACAGTCATGCATATCTTTTCAAGGTTCATCTCATTGTTTTTGTATTTAAATTCCCATAAGAACCTACTGCAGCTCTCCAGAGAATTAATGAAGTATGACATTTTCTCCCTTGCCTGTACCTCAGCCTACAGAAAAAATGTTTTTGACCATTATTTACCACGTTGTGGTGCAAGGATGACAACAGGCATTAGTCTCTTCCATAGTGTCTTTGAAGTACACAAAAACCCTTGGGAAAATCTAGTTTTGTTAGTTGAACCATAAAGCGTTCCTTCAGGGATTTCTACATATTTTCCTGGAAGAATTTGTTTGGTCAAGAATCAGTTCAGTTTAATTTTAAAGTTTCTTTACTGAACAAGGTATAGTTCAAAGTCTTGCTTTCAAAAAAGTATTGAAAGACATATTACTGAGCAAACAAAAAAGCTGTCCCTGCACATATTTATATTTTATCTATTTTATCAGTATTGCCTTTATTTTCAAATTATTGTTAATCATAGGAACATGCACAAGGCTAGACATGAAAGACCAGCTAGAGGTAGCAAGATCAGCTGGAAAACTGGTGACAAGTATGACCATGGCCCAACTTCCCTTTCCCATGATCAGCAGAGCACAGTGCTGGCCCTGGGGTTGGATTGTTGGAGAGGAAGAGAAAAGTCAAGAAAGAAGAGTGGTCAGATTCAATGTTTAGGAATTTTGAGGACCTAGGTTGGACAGTAGGAAGGTACTTTTTAACAGCTGTTCCACTCCATTATCTAAGAAGACTAGAAAATATTTTTTTCTTAACAGGGCATAAAGTGTGTTTTGACATGTCTTCATCCCTCCAACAAAACATTTTTGTAAGAGTTCTTGTTCCTTGCCCTAAATCTTTGGGAGAGACCACCATTACTCCACCACCATTACATTCTAGAAGAGGAGGAGCTGCTTTTTTAAGATAGTTCCGGAGCAACTAGGTGCAATTTCTGTGTCACAATCTGTAGCTATATACTGGATCTGGCAAGGCAGCAAATATTCCTTGTGTGGTGTTTCTTTTTAAAAAGCTAAATTAAAAAATCAAACAAGACTGCATTATATCAGTAGAAGGTATAACCAAAAGAAATACTACATTTTCTGCTCAATTTGCTAAAGTACGAGTTTCTAACACTACTGCAGTACTCAAGGGAAGATATTACAAACAATATTCAGCTGAAGTGTACAGTAGGTTATTGCAGAAGTATAGGAAAGATGAACTTTGCTTGATTTCAAGGATTTCTCCATTTTCTTTCTATCTCACTTAATGTAGACTTCTCAGCATTATCATCATAAAAATAGTCTGTGGGGACTAGGAATGAAGCCTGTCAGATTTAAAATGAAAGGAGAGCCTTTATAGGATTTTGTGACTACAGAGGAATGTAATAAATAGCAGAATGATGGTTCACTGATGTAGGTGAAAGTTACTGAATTATAAGATTAACTAGAAGAGTTCCCAAAGAAAGGATCCAGCTTCTGCTGGTAGACTGATTTCCTGCTGTTATTTCTGATCCTACTTCATGGCTTCATTTGCATCCAAACATGAAGTTTTTTTCCCCAGTTTAAAAATTTTGAATTCGGGAGTATAAGATTTTTTTAAACATCTGTGTTTCAAAATATCTTGATAGGAAATCTGAAAAGGTTTTTGAATAGTCAAGATACAAAGTTTCAGTGGTTATCAGTTTGCTTTGCTAAAGAATTTAATTCAATACTGTAGTGCAATGCTGTACTCGTTTTATGCTAGAAGGTTGCTGTATTTACCCTACAATTTCTTCTGGCTCTGGGAGGGAGAGTCAGCAGAGAGTACTTAAAGCTTCTGTTCCTGTGGTGTTGCTAGACATGCAGGAAAGTATCTTCCTTTTCAGAGGCAATGAGTTGTGTTTACCACACCATTCTGGAAGAAAAAGATGACTGTGAAGAGAGCTGATTCAAATACCAGTTGCTTGACAATAACTACTGAGCTAATGGGGCTCTTTTCACACAGGTGATGCTTTGCATCTCCAGGTTATACATGATGATTATAATGGCTAAGTAGAAATCCATCTCAGGGATGAGTCAATGAGACAGTGCTAGGGAGGGATACAAGCTGAAATGCCACCAGGTCAAAAGCCAACCCAATGTGCCCACCAGGGCATAGTGCCAAGGTAGTTTTTGCTGAACATGGTGTAGGAGATGATCTGTGAGACTTATCACATTACTTCAGCATCTCAAACTTGAAGCAACACAAGAATCTGCTTTGGGTTAGAAGCTACTAAATACATTTCCTACTGGTGCAGGCCAGGAATGTTTTAGTAAGAATATAGCTCTTAATGGAAAAATATGAAAATATGCATGTGCCCTAAAACATTAAGACCTGGAAAATTATATTAAAATAGAATGACAGGTAGTGCAGTGGTTTTACACCCCAAAACAGTATTTCTATTCAACCTACATTTTGAATACATTACATATTTGAATTATAGCATTTGTTGTAGGCATTATGACCAAATGCTTCAGTAAGAAATCCCTTTTCTTTTCCTGGCCCTGTCAGTAAGACACCTGTCCCATGGCAGGAGGCAGCAGGCACTCTCATTAATGGCTATTTGTTACTGTGAGGGAAAGTGTTACTCCGGTTGATATTAGATGGAAGGCCTGGAATTGCAAGATTAAGAAACTTGTTCAAAGCCTCAGGGGTTCCATACTCCCATTTCCGAGTCTAACCATTTAAATTAAAAAACTCTCCATTGGAAAAAGATGAAGTTCTTTTGTCATGCAGAGATGAAGGGTATCATATTCCTCTTATGTACTCCACTGTGAATCACAAACAATTCCATTACAGTGAGAGGAATTGCCTGGGTAACTCTGAGACAATAAAACCAAAACAGCAGGGGATTTTTAAAAGCATCAATGAGATTTAGAAGCACGTATCCTTCTGAACCCGAATGTGTCTTGTGCTCCTAAATTACTTTGGTGCTGCAGAAGTTGCTATCCCATGACACATTGTCTCTTTCTAGGTGGTCAGTTTGTCTTTCTGGTGATTATTGTTTGGTTATGGGCAAAACACAGAGTTAAGGAAGAAACAAAGCAGATTCTTTACTTGTGTCTCAAGGTTCCTTTCTGCAGAACATAATAGAAATTTACAGTATTTAGGTGATAAGCTGAAGATGTTTGAAGTATCCTCATCTTGGGAAATGATTAAACTGTGGTTGTTTCAAAGATGGCAGTTTTTCATACATAAAATGTGAGTCTGGATGTCTGTTTGTGTGTGTAAACAGATTAAAATGTTTTACTATTCATCACTTCTACAAATTTTCCTTTGTGATGCTCATTTTAGAAGGAATAAGCAACTGCCATACTGCTTAACATTCCTCTAGAGGGACAGTTTTCTGACCTTGTTTCCCCTGATATATATATATAAATTCCCCTGGTATATATATAAATTTCTGTTAATTCAAACAGCAAAACAAAAATTCCTACTGGAACAATACCATGTACCCAGTTCCCCATGGAGATACCCCAGGAAGACAAATAGGTACAAAACATTAGCTGCACTGGGCCTTGAATTCCTGAAAGGTACAAAAAGGCAGTGTTGTAGAGCAGTGAATAAAAACGTAGCAAAGTGGAAAAGAATTGCTTGAAATTGTATTGTTATGCACTGAAAAAAATTATATTTAATTGTAGTAATATTTAAATTCCACCAACATGCAGAAAATAAACTTCTAATGAATTTTTAGTGGATAATGGGATATCTGATGATCAGTCCTTTAACTGCCTTTGAGTGTCTGGATGTAAACAATGTTATTTAAATCAACAAGTGTGACTTAAAATCCTCCCAAAAAATCCGGAACTGCTATTTTTCTGTACTTGGTTAAAAATCGTACTTTATATTTTTGAAAATAGAAAGAACACATCTTTCTGAAAATTAACTGCATTGGACTATTAAGTGCTTCTGGCTTTTCCTCAGGAAAAGCATCATCTAAGTTAATTTAAAAACCTCCTTGCTTCCTTGAGAGTCCTACTGTTTAATTAGGGTAATATATGCCAGTTTGTATTGAATTGAAGCTCACCTCAACTCACCCGGTAGTTCTTCAGTTAATAACATGTCAGCTGACATCTGGTTTTTGTCTTTTTGTCTCTCCTGCGTGTGCCGGGTGGTGATGCACGACCGTAAGGAGTTCATTCCACCACTGTTCTCGTGGCACGGCGTGTCCCGCCGGCAGCAGGACTCAGCGCGGTGAAGTCGCGGTGGCCGCGGTTTGTCTCTGGCACTCACGTCTCACAACTGATCCCTGTGCCATGGCAGTGGCAGCATTCAGTGAGTCCTACAAGGGACCGCAGCACTTTCATACACAGGAACGGTTTTGTCTCTTTTGTACTCATTTTAAACACATCCTTCACTAGTGAAAAGTAGAAGGGATTTGTCTTTAGCAATTTCACTTTTACTAATAGTCACAGGGATTTAAAATCATGGATCTTCTCTGTTCTCGTATTCTTCAGAAACTTTCCTAGGAAACAGTAAAAATCTGTTGTCTGAAGAGGTTGGGTTTGTACCATATTCATCAATACAGGGTTGTTCTCTTCCTGAGTAAGTCTCTCAGATATTCAACTGATTGATCATTAGTTAGGGACTTTTATTCCACATCCAAGCAGAACTGCTCGAAGACTCCATTAGTTGACTGAGTTTGCAAATCATCCAAGGCTGGATACATTTGTAACTTTGATGGAGAGATAAAGATTTCCTAGCAGTACAGTTGTTTTTTATATTGTAAGATTTTCTTCTTGCAAATCTGCACCTAAATACAGCCACAACATACACAACCTTGATAACAAAGTGATAGTAACCACTGCAGTTAGCTTTGTTGTGTCTTCACTGGAAGCTGTGGTTTGGTATTTGATTGCCTTCCAGTAAGTGATTTAATAAGCTAATTATTTTGTAGAGCAGAAAATTCACAGAACTGTGCCTTCATAAGCAATTTGGCCAGTATTTCTTCCCATCAGCACTCTGGTGCAGTCAAACATTTTCTGAATTGCTGGCAATTTTTCATCTCTTCTGGACAGTTTATCTAATGAAACATAATTTGGGTAGCTGTCCAGATTTTATGGGTGAGTATGAATATAAACACTGGTAGGCAGCATGTTAGGTGTGGCTCCTTAAATGGCATCCCGATACCATACTCTGCAGTGTTTTTTAAAAGATGTTCAATTTAATTGGATTTGCCACAGTGAGGTCAGGCATACCAAAAGAGAATTTGTGATTGTATTGGGGAGCCCCAAGAGACCTTTCAGTTTTGAACACACCTGCTTAGTTCTCTAATATCTAAATAAAGGGGGTTTTAATTTCTTAGGTCGAGGAGGAACCTCCTTGCTTAAAACCATTTGAATGGTCGTTTATTGCTACAAGGATTTGGCTGGAGGGGGAGGATCTCTGTAAGCACCAACAGGTGCAATCACATATTGGATGGAAAGTAAAGCAAATTTTTCACCATTGTCAGAGAGAACAGGATTTTTTATGAAGGAGCCAGCACTTCCAATATTAGGTATGCTGCCTGTCTAAACCCACAGTCACTTGGCACTGAACCTCTAGTGATACTGTCCAAGTAATTTAGATGGCACATGTGTTCAGATGGCACAGCTCCACCCAGAGTCAGAGAGAGCCAAGAGATCATCCATCTAGGAGCATCAAGTGGTGTTGTAGATTGTAGGGTTTCAAGCCAAAAAGGAGTTTCCAAACATCTGTCTGTTCCTGTATCATATACTGAGAGCTAAAATACAATGTGATTGATAATCTATTTTTTGCTTAAGTTGCTTTTCAAAGTATAGCCCCTCTGCAGCTGTAAGTACCTTGACCCTGCAGTGCAGACCTGGTGCTGTGGCAAGTCAAGAGAAAGTATCAGTTTCTGACACCTTTCCATTTTCAGACAGCTGAGGAAGCAAAATGATCCCAGTCCTTCTGTTCTAGAGCAAATGACATCAGTAATTCTGCTGAAAACATCCCCATTGTTATCTGTCAAAGCAATTAGTGAGAATATGAAATACGTGAAGTAGTTTTGGGGGTTTGAATAGCAAAGCAAAGTCCAAAGCTGTTTTAGGCATCTCTGGTATACAATCAAGATCAACATTTCAGTAGTAAAATGTATATTCACAACATTCCCACACCCTTGAGAAAGAAAAGCTTTTAATACACACGGGTGAGTTGCCTTTGCTGTGCAACCCAGAGCTCCAGCTCTTTGTCCTGAATTTAAGGACTTGTCATGTGCCTGATTCTGAGAAGGTGAAAGTTAGCAGAGCTGCATGGACTCCAATGAAACTTCCATCATAGATGAGGCAGCACCCTGATGCTTTAACAAGCAGTGGGAGAGGAAAAAAATTAAACTAGCTGTAAAAAA
Source organism: Vidua chalybeata (assembly GCF_026979565.1). Taxonomy (NCBI): domain Eukaryota; kingdom Metazoa; phylum Chordata; class Aves; order Passeriformes; family Viduidae; genus Vidua; species Vidua chalybeata. Next base: position 11,910,817 of record NC_071532.1, read on the forward strand.
CAGGAGTGGTGAGCAGATACACTTTTCTTTGAGGACTGCTAGCATCAGAAAAGTTTGATCTATGATTGCTTTGAAAAAAATTCTGAGATTAAAAGATGGGACCAGAAGCCAAAATAGAAATTGCCAGGATAAGTCAGAGCCAAAGGAAAATGTATTATGAGAAGTCTCTTCTCTTATGAAGCAGCTGATATTGGCCATCATGGGACACCTCTTTGCAGAGTCCCTAGGTGAGCCATTTTGCAAAATACCTGCACAACAGTATGGGTTCCTTTGCAGTTTTCTCATTTTGGTAGAACAATGGACATACCCATGCCTCATATAACTCTGAAACAAAGTAGACAATAACTTGAACACAACTGATAAGGATTAAGTGAAGATCAGTCATTAACTAAATCTACTGGGATCTCTACCTAAATCCAGCCTAAATCAGCAGACTTGGAACTAGCTAACTGGAAGCCCTAAACACTGAAGTTAGGTACAGTTTAGGCAGCTGAGGTATGACACTAAATGAAATTTGATCTCATTCAAATATATGCATCATTTCCTGTTTTATCATCGATTATGGTGTAGTAAGTAGTGAGAAAATGATGTATCTGAGTGTTCAAACTCTTACTGCAGGTGTTTTATGTAGTGCCAGCTAGTCCTTCCCAGCTCTTCAGTGTTCTGGGCAGCACTTAGTGGCTCAAAGCCAGGCTGAGCCATACCACCATAATGTAGGTCCCCTGGCCCATGTAGATGACAAACTATTTGAACAAACAAATTTAATTCATAATCAAAAGATAATAATTATACTGTTTTCCTTTCAGATCTTGGGGTGCTTCATACGAACAACTTTCACAATTTTCTGTGTCCTCATCTAATTTTTTCATATCAGAAAGATTTTTAAAGGTACTGTTTAGATTATCATGGTAATGCCAAAATATGTTTTCCTTATTTCTTTAATTTAGTTAAATATTTGGTCAATTTAAACCTGTGCACAAAGTATGAGGATGAATAATGGTGGAAAGGAGCAGCAGGGGAACATTTTTATTTTAAAGAGTTACAAACTTCAGAGTAGAAATAATATTGTTCAAAACTAATAATATCTCAGAATATCATCATGTGTGTTGGCCTTAGCATTCTCATCTCAGAAAAGTAAATTTTAAGTAAATTTATTTTCCCACTCACTGCACTTTGATTCACATCATCATGTGATCTCAGGGTACATCAACTGGCCTTTTGTCCTGAAGACATTAAACTGAAGGATGAGGTCCAGAAGCTTATATCATGCATTCCTCCTGCTAATGAGCACTCAGTCCACAATGACAGACTAAAGTTAGTCTGAAATAAAGCTCCTGAAACATTAATAGTGTGGACATTGTGTCTCCCATACCAACTGCTGAATTTTTCAAATGTTAGATTACACCACTGAAGAAGCCTGCTTTGAATGAACAGAAAAAAAGTAAAAAGTGATAAGAAAAAGCTCAAGATTTTGAGCTTATCCTGTTGAATTCAATGGTAATTTTAAATATTTGTTTTAATAAATATAAAGTTTACCTCTATCTACAGAAAATAGGGCTACCCCCTTTTTCTACTGGAAACATCCTTGCAGCAGTCCTTAGCATACAGTCTGGATTTTAGGATATGTCACCTGCTTGCAACAAGGTGAAAAGAGGATTTTTCACCTCCTTCTCCAATTTTAACAGAACTATTCAGAAGCTACTTATTGCATTAAAACTTTGATATAGGGGTCACATAAGCCTGCTAATGTGAAACCCAAGAAACATTTTGGCTCAGAGGGTTTTCTTTGCAGCAGAAGACACTTTAAGGACTGGTCAAATGTGCAACCATCCACTCCTTGCCTTAGGCCTTCAGACTAATTCAGAAAGCCATTAACCATTCCCTGATAGGAAAGCATATGCCATGCTATCCATGCAGTGCATGCAAAATCAGATAAGAAATTCTACACTACCACTGGAAATGCAAAATAAATAAATTATCACTTAGTCCTAAAAGAACACTGTATCTTGTGACTGTGAAACTGCAGCATCCATAAAGCAAAACTGTGTATCTCTTCATTTGGTTCATATATATAATTCATTGTGGGAGATGCTCAGTCTTGCTGATGATTTGATCTATTCAGCAAGAATGTGTTTTTCACAGTACCTTGCTCATTGCTAAGTTACAGAGACTGTCCTTCCTTTTACTTTTCTGGGAATTAAAAAAATGTGTATATTTGCATCTTGCTCATGAGTTCAAGCAAGTCCTTCCATTCTGAAAGCACCTGTGAACATGATCAAATTTAGTGCTGTCTTTTACCATTGCTTGCTTGGGGTTTCCTGTGGACTGAATGAGAAAGTGATAGTACACAGTCTTTCTATTTAATTTCATAAAGCTTCACTCACTCTGGCCTCAGCATGGTTAATGAAAAATGTCAACTGTATAATCAGAGGGGTATGCATGAGCAAAAAGAAGGAAAACTGTGTTAAAAATTATCCACCACTTAGTACTTTAATTTACCCTCCCTGATCTTGTTTAGTCGAGCATTCTCAAACAATTTTTTTAAGAGTCTTAGCAAAAATTAATGAAAAATTTATTCAAGGAGAATTTCTTTTTGTTTGAAACTGGTTGCTTATTTGGTATAGGACTGAAATAGATTCTTCTCCACTTGACAGATGAAAATTTAGTAAGTGTTTCAGTTATTAATTATCTACAGTAACTATTTGTTGAATGAATGTTAATTTTTATTATGTATCCAAGATCCAAGAATGCTTTACCAGATGCAATTTCAATTCCCAGTTGATGTAAATTGGCTTTGCTTCACTGGAAACATCTATATCAGTTTATAACAGCTGAAGATCTGGCTCCAGAAATGTAGGACAGCGTTGAGATTTCAGACCTGCTGGGCAACATGCCACTCCCCATATTAAAACATTCTAAATATTTAATATTTAAAACAAAAACCAAGCAAACAAATAAACAAAAAAAAAAAACCAAAAGCCCAAACAAACCAAACAAACAAAAAAATCAACCTAGAAAGGGCCTTATTTTGTGCAGTAAAATCTCAGAGCCTTGTGCCTCTGAGAACTTGATACCAGCTGAAGGCTGAACCCTCAAGGTATCATAAAGGGATGTGTGAGTGTGTTATAGTAAAGATGGTATCTCCTGCTGCAGTGTCCTAAACATGCTGTTGCTCCTACCAGCTTCCTTTCACTCACTCAGAAGTAGCACACCACCACTACAAGAAAAACATGATACATGAATTTGATTAACTTAAAGCCAGTAATAGTTTGTGAATCCAAACATCGAGCTCCAGTATGGATAGTGATCTCTTACTCTTTTATGCTTTTTTTTTTTTTTGGCTAACCTGTTATCACAGCTGAAAGATAATACTTCAGTAACTAGTCTAAGATCATAATTTTATAATTTTCTATGAATTGTCAGTTAAAGTGTAATCTGGATCTCTTAATAGAGAGAGATTCTTATTCTACCTGTCTTGTAGCTGCCTTAGAGCTAAAAGGGAAAGCTGAACTAGAAATAATTTTCTAAAGGTTATGGGCCAGAAACAAAGAAAGTAAAAACTCATAGACCTTTCTGTCACTAAAACAAATTTTTGAACTGAAACAGGTCTGTTTTTTTCCTCCTATTCCTTTTCTGATGCTTGTTCAATCTTCATGGCCCAAAAGTGACTTGTAGGGAGTGCCTCAAAAAACTTCGAAACATGTGGCCCACTACTGGAATATCAGCGTGGCCTTGTCACAATGTTTTGTAGAGACAATTTTGTTGTGCTACTGAAAAACTGTGACTTAAATTTAAAAGGGCCAAAGTCTTCAGTTACACTGGAGTTACACCATGACAGTCTAGTTCCTTGTGTTTCCTGTCACTAAGTCTAGTCAGTGTGATTTAAGTTGAATAGAGGAGAATAAAATGAATAATTTCTTCTCATTTAGACTTGTGAAGTGCTAGGGCAACTGACATATGTTTAAGAAGATGCTGTGGGTGTGAATAGTCAAGCTGCTGTTTGTGGTACTTAAGTTATATCACCCTGGTAACATGACAGGATCACAAAGACTGTAGGAAGTACAGCTAGATAATGTCTTGCTGACTGGTGGATTCGTGTGGAAAGGTTGTTTTACATTTCTTTTTACTCTACTAATTAAAATTTCAGTCTTATTTTTTCACAAAGATGATAAAAATGAAAGGCCATTTCTAAATTCTGAAGACTATATCAGAAGTTGCCAACAGTAAGCCAGACTCCCAGGGCTTTTGTGACTGGCTAATACTGATTTGTATCTGAGCACCTGAGTGCTTGGCACACTGTAGAGATAAGTGCACCTCTTTCTAGTAGAATGGTACTGAACGTACAAAATTTTTTTTGAAAGCTTAGTAATAAGAAAAAAATGTTTCTCATTTTTCTGTAAAGCATTTCAAGCATTCAAGGTAATACTAAAGGTGGTAATTTTCCATATGATAGTTCTCCCTGTGTCAGATAATGATTTTTCAGCCTTTGAATTCCTGACTCAAAATTGCTCTATATGTTTTTGTTATTATCATTTTTTCCAAAAAGCTTTACAAAGGGAAGATAACACGAGCACACTGCTTTTATTGTGTGGGCGTGTGGTTGCCTCTGTATAATAGACTCCCTAATGTTCTTGGTTATAATGTGTAGCATTGCACATACACCACTCTGGATTTCCAAACTCCATTTTCAGGCTCAATAATAGCCTTTCATTCAGCCAAAGGATTTATACCTAATTATAGATCTGTGTGCTTTTTGTTCTGTTGTCTGGTTAGAAAGTATCTTGGGCATCTCAGCCTGGTCATTCAGGGCAAAGAACCAATGTGTGTCAAGATGGTTTTGAAAGTTTTTTATTTTCCTAAGAATACAGCTATAGATTTTAAACAATGTCTCTTATAGGCTTACTAAGGATAGTGATAGGCAATTGCCATGATGCTAGTATTGGAATAATCTTTTTTCGGAAATTGCTGATAACTATGTTGTGTCTTCAGTAGGGTTTTGCAAGAATGGATGGGAAAAGGAACAGAGAAATTTTTGGTTGTTTTTCTACCCCATAACCTGTCTGTCTCTCTCAAAACTGAATTTGTTGAATATAGTCTATATCTTAAGGTAAAATTTTATTTCTGTGCATTTTATAATAAATCCATCTTTTTGGAGTGGTTGCAGTTTTAAACTGTTTTGAAAGGAGCTTTAAACATTAAGTAGAATTAAGGAAAACATAAGTGTAATACTGAGTTTGAAACTCTTAACTTCATTAATCTAATTCTCTTCTCCCTCTGACCTTAAATACGGTGTTGCTACCAACTCATACCTGTATTCAGGCATGCAGAGTTTTGGTTTTTTTGGTTTTTTTTTTCTGTGCAATTTATTTGGAATTGCCAAGAAACAAATCCCACTATGAAACGTATAAAAAAGTGGTAACAGCAATAAAAAGACAAGACACTAGACAACAGATAGAGACAGAGAAGTGAAGGTATTTGGGAAATTATATGACAGAGCTGCAAACAGGAATCTCAGTAGATAAGTGTCCTAATTGTTCTCAAGTATTCTGTAGGTAGACATTAAAGTAAGCAGATGCTTCACTGTGGAGGATGTGAAACTGGAGGAAGAAATTCTTTGCAGCTATTTATGAGGAGCTTTTCTGAGCTGGAAGTGCACTGAGGTGGAAAGCAATAATACAGTTAGATCTTTGAGGCTGACATTATCACAGTGGACTTATAAGGATGGGAATCAGTATTTTTGGTTGGTGAATGACAGATGGTATGTAAAGAAACAATAGTCTGTGAAAGGTCTTGCAAGTATGATGGGTAAATTTTGCTTAAATGTGTAAAGAAAAAAAAAGATGGAGGATGCAGAGGGAGAGGGACATAACTAAAGTTACTGGTTAGTTAGATGATCTCTGCAACAGCAATCAGAATGCAAGCAAGAAAAGGGGATATTTTATTAACCAGAACACAAGCCAGCACAGCTCTCATCAAATGTTTCCAGATGCGTGTATGAATAGGAAAAACACTTCAAAGCATCACAAAGAAATGAAAGAGGTAAAAATGAATAGTGAGTACCAAGTTACACATGTAAATATAGTTCTCTTTCCCATGAAGTCAAAAGATACAGTAGGGAGAAGAATAAAGAGTTCTAATTTAAATATATTTATCTTTATACCCTGACCATGAATCTATGAGAAGACTGGAGATACATGAAAAATTTAGTGTGGATGGAAAAGGGAAGTATGTAGTAGAGAAGGAGGCCTATTGTCAAGTTAAATAGGCATCTACAGATTGAATACCCCAAAATATATTATACAATGAGAAGGAAATAAGGAACAGAAACAGTAAAAAAGGGTGAAGAAGTCACTTAAGTTGAAGGAATAACATGTGCTTTTCTAGAGAGCATGGAGAGGACAGAGTTATGGAAACAAAGAAATGACACCAGATTAAAGAGTGAGCAAAATCTAAAGTGCAAACATGTCAAAGGGAATGAAAATGGAAAGAGGGAAGAGAATGAGTATGGCAGCAGTCAGGGAGACACCTAGGGAAAATATTTAATGAGGGCTCAGAAGAGGACAATATCTGATTATGCCTAGGATTAACAGGGGAAGAGGAAGGAATTGTATGATGGTGAAAGTGAGCACAGTGTATTTTTTGTAATGAGAGAAGGTTGAATGAACAGTTTTCTATGGGAAATAATCTTAAATAAGCATTGCACTATTACTGCTGATAGCAATCCAGCAAATGTGCAAGAAATAGAATAGAAGCACTAGTAATTGACAGTATATTCTTGCCCCATGTAGAAAGCAGGATTAAGATACGATTTTCTGCGTGATGACATAAAGAGATAAAACACATTAATCTTCTTTGCTACGTATGGTAATATAACTGTGTCATGCTTTGTGTACTGCTATGCTAATACTGATGCCAAGCACTTAATGCATATGTCAATATATTTAGATCTAGTTTCACTTATATCTATCACATACTTTATTTTACATTATTGATGGTTATATAAGAGACTCAAACTGCCTGACCCCGATTAGTTAGGAATCACCCAAAATAAGGCAGTTTGACATGGAAAAGTGATAGTAATAAGTAGCTGCAATTCAAGTACCAGTAGAAATATGTAACACAGAAGAAAAGTGAAAAGGAATATTTGATTGCAATATGGAAGAGCAAGATATCATTAAGAGGCTGATCATGGCAAGAACAGAAAACCCAAAAGAAATTCATGGCTCATAGCAAGGGTGATGACTTGTATAATCTCTTTACAATCAGTTTCTGAGTTCTGACTGATGTTGAGGATTATTTTTTTCATGTGAACCTGAGGGCATTTTTACTTTCTTGGTGTTTTTTTTTTTTCCCTGTTTTAATTGTGTGGGATAAGAGCCTCAGGAATTGTGGGCACAGGATTGAGAAGAATGAGTCTTCAATTTCAGGTCTTCTGTCCCTGAAAAGAATTGATTCAGGGCAATGGGTTGGCTTCTGTGCAAGACAGGTAGCTTAGCAGGGGTGACGTTGCCTATAAGTGATGTGTATTAACCTGTCAAAGTGGATCAGGAGTCTATGCCACAGAAAAGTGAAAGGTTATAAAAGCACAGACAGTTCTATGCCTCTGATCATTTTCCTCATTGGAAATAGAGAGGATGTGTTTTAGGGCCCTATTGAGGCAGAGGAAGTCCTTGCAATTTCATCACAACTGAATTATTCAGCTTTAAAGGAAGGGGAAGCAAGAGCAAATACCATTGCTAAAAGAATTTCTTCTTCTCAAATATCTGTAGGCTTTTTTTACATGTCAAGTATTTAATAAAAAGTAACTGAGTTAGTACCTTCCGCAAATTCTCTGCACATTTTTACAGAAATGATCAGTAAACCAGGAGCCTCAGTCCTTCAGTGAAGTGATTTCACATTGTAGAGGCGGTCACCTAGGCCTAAAGAACAGAACCCTAACCTGAGGCAGCAGCCAAGGCCATGGCCATGCCTGTACAGCAGCTCAGCAGCTCTCAGTGAAGGAACCTGAATCAGACCTTTGATTAATACACAGAGATAAACCCACCATTAACCTTAGTCATGCTGAACTATTACTGATAATAAAGAAATATATTTCAGAATTTCTGTGAATTACACTGTTGTTTTCTGTGCTTTTGCTAAAACGTTCTTCCATGTAACTCACTTCTGAGTAGGAGGTCTAGCATGAAGATTTAAGGAATATTTAAGTGGTACAAAGATCTTTTGCTGGACTCTTCATAATTAGCAGATGTTGTCATTTCATTATTTTTTGGGGAGGGTTTCATAATGCATGCTTTTTTTGTGCTGCTGGGCAAATTGTTTTGCCGCTGAAATTGTGCTGCCTCCTGTGAGGATAAAACTGAACCAGCCAAACTAGGAAAGGAATTAGGTTTGGCTTTAGCATGAGTGACCAAAGGAAAAGCTGTCAATATGTATCTAGACAGAGGAAGTTCAGCACTCCTCACGGAGGATAACCACCACCATCTTTCAAGTTTCCGTGGCACACACATTGCCATTGTTTGATGTGGTAGACCTTAGTGTTTCTCGAGTACACACTGCTGCATGACCTTGCTGTTTCAAGAACATTTTTCTTTGGGGCTTCTGGGAGTCTGTTTTCTTTTTCACTGCTGACCTCTAATGATAGATGAGTCTGAGCTTATGTGACAAATAGTCTCAAGCCTCACGTAGGCTTGTAAACGGTATTTGCTGGGGTTTCATTACTTTCTTTCAGATCACAGAAAGGATTTTAATATAAATGGATAGGCTTTTGTGGTACCATTTGTTTGGTACTTATTACCATACATGATTTCTTTTTCATACCACAGTTAGAGCTGCCTGGGGGTAGAATGAATATAGCGATACATTATTTGTCCATTTTGATAGTGACACCAGAAAAATAAGAAAACTGCATACCCATTGTATTCCTTCAGAATGCATGAATACCCTTACATTATCTAAGCCATTGATAGTTTCAGATTATTAGTGTAGTTAACTGAATCATTAATTAGTTAAGAATCAAGAGTTCATATTAGTTCTTTTCTTCTGTGCTTCTTTAATACTTGTAAATCCTGAATTTTTTTTTGCCATAAGAGGAAAATTGTTAAGAGTAAATAGGGTTTAGTTTTCAAGACAAAGGTGCTGATTTAAGGTTTATGGCTTCTGCTACTACTACAGTTAACAAATAAAACTGTCAAGTACCTAAGGGGCGTATTTTCACTTGACTATCTAAAATAGTTACCAAAAACCAAATGGTGGCACAATAAAATGATGGTACAATAAAATGATAGTGTATTATTCAGTATTGTAATACGTAGGTATTTGTCAATAGCTTCTTGGTGGCATTTGTCACTCTGGCTTACAGATGTATTTTTCGCATTAGATGGCTTCTCCCCGATCTGTGTGGTAAAACAGTACCACTGGGAACTGTGGAAGAGCAAAAAAATTCTCCAAGATAAATGGAAACAAAAATAAGATATTTAGTATCCCCAAGAATTATTTAATTGCAAAAACATCTTCTTTTGGGAAATACAAATTCACATAGCCCTGAAATTTAAATGTGGAAACAGGTATTCAGTGTCAGGAGCCCACGTTTAAATATTTAGCCGGTAACTTATACCTCATTTTATCTGTCAAATCAGAGCTTAAAATGCTTGTAAGGGCCATGAAGTTTGTTAAGACGGTTTTTTTCTTATTATCTTTACACATTACATTCTTTAAAAACATGTATGAGGTATCAGCAAAATTATTTTCAAATGCCTTAATTTTACCGATTTTAAATGCTCCCTATTTATGCCATGGATTATGAAAGGGCTACCTGATATTAAAAGCTTACTGGAAATCAGCTCTGTATCTGTGAAAAAGAGATACCAAGAAATTAATACAATAAGTCTTAGATAACTTCTGAATGTTTACAGAGCATTCATTGTGTGGTGAGTCATTAGTGCAAAAAGTACAGTCTGGTTATAAACCATGCTGCCCAAGTAAGATGAGTTCAGAGTACAGTCTGGACTGGAAATAAAAAAATTTCAGTCTTCCTATCAGCAGTATTCTTATTGCCTTAAATATATGACAAAAGTTTATTAAAAACACACCTGATTGTATTAATAGATACAAAATGGGGTTCCATATTTCACTTGTGGTATGAGTAGAGAAAGCTGGCTTAGTGTATGACATGCAGGATGACTAAAAGTGAAGAAATGTGGTGTGATGAGATTCAGATTGCAATGTTACATATATTTTACAATCAACTAAACACCACGTGTTTGAAATGAGCAGCAAGTAGGAATAAGAATAAGGAAAAAGAAGTAGCCAGTGATTTATGTTAGGAAAGATATGTGTGTTTTCATGCTTTGCTATATTAGCAGGATATTCTGATGAAAATATTGACATATCAGCAATTTTTTGTTATGTGTCCAATACAGTGAGTTTAACAGGTTTGGTACCTAAGCTGTCATCTCCACTTTCTTCTGTTAGATGAGCAATCTAGGAGAAAAAGCTATTGCTGCCGTTATTAATTCAGATAAGATTGTGGAGTCTTCAGCTGTGAGCTCAGGATTATGCAAATCCTCAGCAGTGGCCAGTGTTGCTACAGTGTGAAATAGAGCATGTTTCCTATTTGAACCCCACACTCTCAAATATTTTCCTTCCAATCCTGGGGCACATTCTCCCCAGGTTAAATATTCATAGCTCTATATATGTGATTTATTTTGACCTGATTGTCTAGTTTGTGTTCACTTCAAGCCTAAACTCCTAAGGTATCCCATACATTTGGGTTTTTTCTTGCAGTAGCAAATTTATTTTCAGACCAGAACATATAAATCTGTCTCATTCAATCTATCTCACAAGCTGGTCAAGAGAAACAAAAGAGGAAAGTGTACATATTTCCACCTGTTTACTAAATCTTTAAAATAATACTTCAAAATACAATTTTTAAAGACATTTCTAAATTGTATCTTTAAATGAGTCTAAAGCATTGCAGTTATGAAAAATTCATCAAACATTACATTTTCCTAGACATTCCCCCTGTGCTGTCCTCTAAAAACAAGCAATAAAAAAAGAAACCCCTGTCATTCACTACCAATGCCATTCATACAGTGGAAAGTTAGCCTTGAGCTGTCTTTTTCCATGTCTTCACATTAACTGATCTCCCAGAACCTTGTTTTTCTACCCAGCCCCTTTGCTTCTTATTTTTTTACAGTTTCTCAAGGGGTGCCTTTCCAAGTCATAGTATTTTCAAATATGTGTGGATAGTTTGAAGTGTGGCTTAGATGTATGATTGCACGGTGTAACCATTTTTAGAGTTACTTCTGGAAAAATGCTACTTGCACAGAGCACAGTAGAGGTTTCCAAACAAAAGTAGAGGCCAAACACCGGAAACCAAACTTGGTTATAAAATAGAATCTCAAGAAAGGACCTTGCAGAGGAAAAAAAAAAAAATTAAAAAAAAAAAAAAAAAAAAAAAAAAAAGAACAAAAATCCCACAAAGGACAGTTTGAGATGACACAGACCTAAAAGATATAAAACTGCAGTCTGCACTGTCCAATAATTACAGCACATAGAATAAATGTTGCTTTATTGCTTGTTATCCACAAAACATCTCACAATGAAGTAATGTTTCTTTTCCTTTTCTATATCTTTATCAGGATGGCACCATTTTATCTCTGTAATAGGCTGTTGTACAATACTAAGTGTTTCATTTCTGTGTGTAATACCTAGACAAGCTATATCACATCTGTTTAGATATAGCAGAGAGAAAGTTTAATTTCTTGGCTGTAATGCAATGGGAAAAATAAGTTATTCTAGATAGAATTCTATTGTTCCTATCGAAATGGTGGAATTGTATCAGGAGGAAGCATTAGCTGGAAATAACAAATGAGTTCCTGCTACCCCTTCCAAGTACTTTTTTTGCTAAGATATATAGAGATGTCATAATTATTTTAAGATGTTATTGTGATAAAGAGACAAAGAAAACAGTTTTCTACTTAGGTATTTCAAACAACTCAGAAAACACTCATGGTGTTTTAGGTTGATCTTGCAGTGCCCCAAAGAGGTTGCATTCAAGAACATAATCTAAATTAAATAGATATGTTATTCAAATATGATGCTTTTATATAAGTTATGTGAAAGAATATATATATATATATATAAAGTAAGTCTATTCAGTCAACTTAAACTATAAAGGCCTTTTTAAGCATCTTATGATATGGTAGAAGTTAATTATTTCTCAGTTAATCTATCAACAATGACAGTCACTGAGCTCACAAGCCTATTTCCATGACTATAGGAATGCAGACTTTCCCACTAAGGAAACTCTAAAAACAGAGCAGACGATGAGATGTTTTGTAGCTTAGGAAATTCTTACTCCTCTTTACAGGTTTCAGCTCAGCATATGTAGGAATTTATAGATATGGTTTTGAAACTATAAGGCACACAGTTTTTAAATTAACAAGGTGGTGGTATCTTTAGGGTAAGCTGCAACTCCTGCTAGTAGCACTTGCAGTGTTCACATACCCATTCAATTTTTAGTAAGAAAACACAGAGAGTGACTTCATGAGTTGGTCTTTTAACATACAAGAGTTCTACTGAAACCATTTCCATCAGCCTGTTAGGAGAAAAGTTCTTTGGTGGATGAGAACACATACTATACCTTTGAGAAAGAAGACTATGAGAATGCTAATATCCTTTTGTCACCCACTGTACCTCAGAAAAAGAGTAGAGTAAGGAAGGTTGATTCTGGTGGGAAGAAATGAGGAGCTCAGTTCATTACCCAGCTGGGGACTTAACAATGACTTCTAAGTTGTTCTGCATACAATTGGTGAAGATCAAGAATGAAAATCATTTTAGCAGTAATGGACTAGTCTGGGACTTTTTTAGGGTCTCACTAGCATGAAAAATAGCCTGATAAAACAGCCAAAGAAAAATCACTCTTGGGTTTATTTTTCTTATAGTAAGGTGTTGCTTTACGTTCATCAGAAAACCAATCTGAATAGCTAAATAATTATCTCTGGGATAAGGTATAAAATATTAAAAAGAGATCTGTATGTTTAAAAGAATGTTTGGAGCAATATGACTAAAATGAAGGAGTATATTTTTTCAGCATTGTGCCTTGGAAGAATCATTTGTATTAATTTTATTTTTTTTTAGCCTTTTGGAATAGTCCAACTTTATTGTTTCTTTCACACAGTTCGGAGTGAAATGTTTTTATATTCCTACGATGCAATAATTAGATATATGTCAGTGCAGATACAACAAATATTTCTGAATGGAAATATTCTGACATTTTTCAAGGCAAAATATGTAACTGTTGCAATAATCTGAGAACTCAGATGTCCACAGACATGTGTCCATGTGGATCAGAGATAGATCTCTTTTACATTTTCATTATTAGATTACAGGTCCATATTAGCAGGAGTAGCCTTTTGCATGTCATAATATGCAGTGTCAGGCATGAAGAACATTACTCCATCACTAATCTTTGGGGACATGGAAAACACTTGTATGGAAAACCTGATGCCTCCTTTAGCTCTGCAAGATTGGCTGTCTTAAACCAGGTTTTGAGGAAGCAAGAGCCTTAAATTTTGGAAGAGATCTCTTTAAATTATGTAGAGAAAATGCCAGACCCACAGAATGGCTCCTTTTCTGTTTGTCACCTTTTAAGGACTCTATTTGTGGTAGGAGGCTTTGATGACTGAATATAGCATGAGCAGTAATTTCATGGTGTTTCTTCATCATAGAAACGGAGGTGAGTCTTTCAGTGCATCTTCAGAGATTTTTTTTTTATTATTATTATTGTTGTTGTTGTTGTTGTTGTTGTTGTTGTTAATAATACTAATTATTGTAGTGCATGCTGAGGTTGTGACTAGAAAAATAACTGTTGGAAATTAAAAGACAGACCTATAGAAAAATACCTGTAAACAACCTAATGGAGTTATAGTTCAACACACTTAAAAAACTACAGCAAATTAAACCTTCAAGCCTACAGTAAGAAGCATACACTTTCAGAATCAATGCTGTACAATAGAAACAGCTAGTGATATAGAGCTCCATCTGCTCAATATTAAAGTCAGACAGAGTCACACAGGGTATGTCTACTCCACTCAAACCCTCCAGGTATATTTTCTGTCAGCTTTTCTTAGATATGCTGGGGAAGTGTCAGGCTTTTATGTTTTTGGCATTCTTGACTTGTCAGATGCTAAAATCTTAGTGCACTATTTGGGAAGAAAACAATAGATTGCTTTGAGAAAGTCTTAGTTGCTTATAATATATTTGATTTAAAAGGAGACAGAAGGAGAAGTCCATTCTCTATTGTGCTGGGACCAAAGTTCAGGACATTTAGGAAGTGCTGCCTGATTCAACCATGCAAGACTGCAAGGCATTACTCATGGTTTTAGCCCATGTCAAGACATTGAATTTGAAAGAGAGGAATTGGGAGCTTCCAGCAGTAACCCTTTAGAATGATGGATGAATTTTGCTACTTGTTGGGACCTGTAAAGCCTCTATGAAACTGGAAATCTACTATCAAAAATCCCAAACTCAATTGAGAGTTAATTTGTTTGTCACCTTCAGTTAGAAGTGCTATACAGAGAAAACATCTCAAAAAATCTTCAAGAACTTTTGAGACTTCAGTTAATCAATAGTTTAGGTAGGTAAATTTTATATAAACATTGCAGCTATTTTTGTAGCCGTATAAAATTCAAATATTACTGTGTCTGCCAAAGGAAAATCACTGAAGTCCACTGTATACAAACCTGCAAAATTACACATAGTGCTGATAAACTTTTACATGTTTGGGCAGGACATCTTTTGTTATCTTTTCCTGTATAGCACAATGGTGTCATCAGCAAATCTGTCAGCCTGCAAATTGACATTCCTGTGGAAGAAGTGGCAGATGTGAATCCATTTTGCTAGAAAAAAAAATAAACAAACAGCTTGCAGATGTAGATTCATTTATTTACAAAAAGTAAATAAATAGCTCAGGTTAGTGTTTATGCTAGAATTCTTTAGTGCTCATCCCATTTTTACTACAATTAAGAAACAATGCTCAAATAGCTTGACCATGTGGGAGCATGTACATAATACAGTACAAAAATAAGAAAATATTTGAATGGATAAGATTATTCTCATAAATGTTGGATGACTTCTAATTCCTAGTGTGTTAAGCAGCTTCACTGAGCCCATTTTCAACTTCTTCTTCAATCTCATTAGGAGCAACTCTCAAAGAAAGGTCCTCTCTGTAAGGCATACAAATAAATCACTTTAAACCACAAAAAGGTCTTCATTAAACCCTGTTACAGCTAAAACAATATTAAACCAGTGTTTAATTCATTCTTACCTACCCACACACAGTTCTGGACTAGGCTAAGAGGAAAAGGATAACTTTACCTTACAACTAATGAAGGCCAGAATAGAGGGAGGGACATGAAACTAATGCTCTGTTATTTTGCAAAAAAATATTCTTAAGTGGCTTTGGAAACTGAGAAAAATGCAAAACCATTATCTGTACCTTTTATTAGGAAAGAAAATAAAATGAGACTGAAGAGAAAACTGGGGAAAAAACAGTTTTGAGAATAACTGGAAGACATCCTTGGCTTCAACTCATGTTTAGGACATTTTAATTACTTTAGTCATACCTAAAAAAAAAATGCCAATTTTTGTAGTATAGTATCTCCTCCCAAAGTTATTTCCAACACCTTACATCTCTGAAGCAATACTGATCACCTTTAAGAGACATTTGGAAGTAAAAATTTGCACATTCTTTGTGATTACAAATGTAAGCAGAAGCTTTCTTATAGTATCAGCTTTAGGATGGATTATAGATTAGCTTTTAGGATGGTCATCTTGGTATATAGGACAGTACAACAAGGCTGTTGATCTGTTGATCATTTGAAGATCTGACAAGTCTTCAAATGTCTTAAGAAAATTCTAGCATGGCAGTGAACTCTGGAAACTGTGAATTTAATAAAATGAGATTGCAATTTTGGGGACATCTTTTCTTGGTGAGGACATCAAACTGAACCAAACTTTGAAAGGTGTCTGTAGGTTAAGGATTCTCCTACTGCCAAGGACATCAGTGCTCTCGACTCTTTCCATGCTGTGCCATTGCTTCTGATGCATCACAGACTTTCTAGCTGTCACTTCATCTCTCAGAGAATTAATAAGATGCTACATTTAAATAGCTTCATAGGAAAAATCCAATAGTTCAAGTACCTGCAAGTTCAAGCCTTAATCTGTCCCATGCTTTCAAAATTTTGTTTTCTTCCTAGAGAACAAATGGATAGTTTGTGAAAGCCTAGTTACATTAGTGTGGGGACAGTGGCTGTGTAAGATTGTTTTTTCCCAGGGTGCACAAGTCAGAACCTTTAAGGGCTTTTATTGTTTTCTCTCAAAAAGTGACAAAGGTGTGTGGTTTTAGTTTACTTTCAGATAGGATCTCATCCAAACAGAGCTCAAAATTGAGAATTTTTAAACTCAGATTCCACATGTGAAAGTAGTTGGCTTATGAAATTTATTCTGGGGACCTTCCATGTAGTTTAAATTGGTTAAAAACTGAAGATCTTCTTCTTTTGATTCTCCTTCTTTTGTTTTCACCTCTTTGCTACCAGTCAAATTGTCATTGATTTCAGTCATGTTTTACAGTTCCAAGCAGATCCATTTGTTTTCACCTTTAAATCTTGTTAAAACTAAAGGAAGATTCCTTTTTATCTCACTTGCATATATAACTGTGAATAATTATAATTGATAAAATTCAGATTCTAAGTGTATATGTTTTTCATCCTTCAGATAGCTTTAATTTCCTTTAAACACAGTGTGCAGGAAGATTATTGTCTGTCCTATGTGCCATTCTAATTGATTAAAAGAGAAATAACCTGCCCTGCTTGATTCTCTGTGCTTGCTGTGTGGGCCTTGCATAACAATGGGAGTAGGAAATCTGAGTTGCTGGATCACATTCCATCTCTAAACAGCTGTGCTAGAGAGCTGCACAAATTGCTAGCTGTAGAAATTAGCCTAGATTGTAGAAAGCAATAGCCACTTGCTTGCTTCAGTCTGGATTAAGAAATGGGATAGGTTAATGAAGTTCAGCAACGCAATGCCATTCTCAGTACCTTCCCTCATGCATGGCACTGTGGTAGAACCATGGCAAGCATTTCTTCTTTTAATAATTAACAGTTAATTTCATAATGTGCTCTCCCATTGCAGACCAACAGTTTTGACACTTTATTGAAATATGCTGTCATGAAACATCTCCCGCTGCACGTGATACATCAAGCAGCAAAATGTAAGCAAAATTGTTCTGAAGCTGCATTGATTCTGAGATAGATGGCTTTTGGTCATGGATGAGCATGACTATAAACCCTGCACATCAAAATGCCTTATAAAATCAATAAAAATTTTTTCATTTCTTGGTAGATGAGTCCTGTCAGGTATGCATAAGCACTCATGAGATCTAACTCTCAGCGACTGATTTTTTTAAGCACTGATTGTTTTTATAAGTTTCTGAAGCTCTGAAATGACAGAGCTGGGAAATGCCATCCAGTTCTCCTTCTGCCAGTACAGACTGCTCCTTACTGATCCCTGTACTTCATCCAGACTGAGTTCAAAAAGCTTCAGAAGCTACAGTTACATTATTGTGTAGTTCTTTGTAGTCTGTTCAAGGAGAATTTTGAAAAATGGCACTTAGTCACCAAGAACCTGCAAGGATTTGGTGAGCAGTTGCAATCCAGTTTTGGATTGCACACAATTGACTTGTGTGTGGTCACAGACAGCCAGAAAGAGGATCAATGAGGAAAAAAATACTACTGAAGACCATCAGCTATCTGCAGAAATAGGGAAATGCTTCAATATCCAGCCCTATTGTCATCCATAGAATTAATAGAAGCCTTTTACCAGAATTCATATTTGCTAGCCATGTAAGAAATACTGTATCAAGAAGGAGATATGCAGCTGCACTTTTTCTCTTCACTAGAGGATAGGGTTTAGCACAGAGCAGTAATGGCAGCCACATTTCCCTATGCTAAGCATTAGCTTTAAACTAGGTTCTGGAGGTACCAATTTGTGCTCTGTCTAATCTCAGGAAGGCCAAACTCAGTGTTACAGTACTCTCAGTTCACAGTCCAGATCCAGGTCTATCTCAAACCCTGACAATCTCCAGTGAAGATACAGATAAATTCCTTTATAAATTGTTTTATACATAGAGATATAGATTAAACTGTATCTCAGCAGCTATAATAAGCAACTTTAACTTCTCAGCATTCTTAATAAATTCCACATACTTTCCTTAACTGGTAATAAGGTATTAACTAAATTTCTCAGCCTGTTGTCTTGACAATAACTTGTATAGACCTTAAATTCTTCATGGAAGTTACAAAAAGGCTGAATTAGAAAGTTACAGAAGAAAACCATTTTATTGAATTGTTAGAGATTTTAGTAAGGAAACCAGTTTATTAATATTTTCAAAATTTCAGCAGGCAGTCATAAAGTAATCATAATATTGAAATGCACAGGCCAAATCCATCAGGCTTGTTCCTGCCTTCTAAAGCACTTTATTCTGTAGGTTTTGCAAGCATGACTGCTTACATAAATATTAAATGGTACAGAATATATAATGTGTTCACTAGAGCACAATGAAGAAGGAAAATTTTCACAAAATATGATTGCTAAATTTGGAGTACAGGTCTTACATGTTTTCAAATATAAATATAAATATTACATAAACTATTTTTGAAATGTAAAGTGAACTCTTAAAAATGGATTAATAGATAGTAATGATCCATTATTCAAGAAACATAATTCTTTACTGACCATAGTAGTGTAAAGGCAGCTTTGGCTTACAGTTTATCTAAAGCAGACATTAAACAGAGCTAGAGAGCAGTATGTGACAAATAGGATGAAGAAAAAATAGGTTATTGTTAATATCAATTAGAATTTGTCAAGAATAGAAAATCAATAAAAGAAATTAGAGATTGAGCTAAAAAATATGCATGGTTTCTAAAGATATGAAAAATTTAAAATATAAGAATAACATATAAGTACATAATATAAGTACAGCCAATGTTAGCAAAACCTCAGTTTGGCATTCGCATCTTTAGATTTAGTCAGCAAAATTATCAATAGTGCACCATAAATATTTTAGCTCTGTATTTGGACAAAAGTATCATAAGGCATTTTATTTCAAACACAAACTTTTACTAATTTGGAAAGACTGCATAAATCTGTGCTTGGCATTAATATTTCTAAACAGGTAGTTTCTATAATACATGTTCAGAAGTCCTAGATAAGGAGATCTAAAGTCTGTTGGTGCTCTTTCTAGTTAATCTTGGACTGGTAAAATGAAATAATAGCAGTGATGAAGAGCCAGCTGTTGTTGCAGTATATAGTGTCTTTTCCCTATTAAAAATGTCAAGAAGGATGTCCCAAGTGCTGGTTAGGCTGACACCTATTCCGGACAAAAACAAGAAAGTGCCAATGAAATTAAATTAATAAAGACTCAAAGGACAAGAAAGTAATCCATTTCAGACAGCATGACTTTCTAAAGAGAAACTCTTGTCAACAAACTTGATTTAAATCTCAGACGTCATGGCAGATTTGGTTGATGAATGTAATTGGATAGAAACGCTACATTATGATTTATTGCAAGGGGTCTGACTTTGTGACTTATGACATTCTAATGTACTGAACAGATGTCAAAAATCTGTTGCCAATGAGAAATTATCCTGGATGGGAGTGATTTCATTGGACTTTCATAGACATTGGTACAAAGCCACATTTTAATCAGTGATCTGGAGATAAATGGAAATGACCCATCAGGGAACTGGAGGATGGCACAAAGACTGATAGGAACTGTAGACACAGATGCACTCATTCTCAGCCACTGAGATCACAAACCAAATGTACTTTAATATACCTGCACAGCTGTAAAATTACCTCCCAAATATATTACATTTAAGAAAGAGGTGACCTTGACATGGATCTCTGGGTTGTAAGGAACATTCAATCACCCATGCACTCCCAGAATGATGCAACAGAAACAGATGAATCTTGGATGTGAGAATACCTAAGGGAACAGTTGACTTGAAACAGCTGAAAAATTGAGGAGGATCTGATAGATAGAATTTATTTTAGAACTGGAAAAAATGCCTTAAAATTGAGGCTGCTCGATTCATTTAAGTAAGCAGAAGATACTGAGGGATGACTGATCCTCTTCCTGGGGACTCTACTAATGGATTTTCTAATCCATCAGAGGATTTTAAAACTAATAATGTAAGAGTTTAACAAGAACCAGTGTATGAAAACTGAATCCAAACAAAACTGAATTGTACTGAGACTGGAAAACCTTGTGCACACTATAGCTTTTCAAAAACCCAGTTATTAAATTTGCACAATTAGTGAATCAAATGTTTTCACAAATTATGATACAAATATTTGATTTACATAACTAGTGGTATTAGATTCAATATACTGAGCTTTGCAAAGCAGTGCAGGTACAGTCTCTCTCATCTATCTTATTTTCTCTGAATGAATGCTGAGATATATAAGAGCATTAAAAATATTGAAAATATTCCACATTTGAGTTAGTTAATTATTGCTGAATTTGGAAGACAGGGGTATATTTTTTTTGTTTTTGTTTTTGGTTGTTTTTTTTTTTTTTTTTTTTTTGTTGTTGTTGTTGTTGTTGTTGTGCGTGTGTGTGGTTTGTGGGGTTTTTTTTTTGGTTTTTGTTTTTTGGTTTTTTTTTGTTTTTTTGTAGCGGTGATGTTTCTTTTTGGAGCTGTAAGGTTATACAATGCTTTTTCTCTAGAATAGTAACTCAGTTTAAAAATAAATATGGTTTAATCTTAAGTATGGTTGGGCTTGCTCACTTCCCATTGCAAACATATCATTCCATCAAGTTTTATTTGTGCTAATGTTCACAGAAATATATTGCATGTCATACTTCACAGAAATATTTGCAGAAAACATTAAACTTGTTAGCAATAAAGAGTCACAAATAACAATTCCCATTCCCTTGTAAATAGAATTGACCTCTGATAGAAAAGTCAAAATTGAGAAATTCATGGTCATTTTCATTCTGGAGAACATACTTGCTGTGATGCAAAAAATACATATTTTTACCTTCTCTCCTCCTCCATTGTCTGTAAGAGCAAAACAATTCTACTAGTAAAGCATGTAATAGTATTCAGCTTTTATGACTGAACACTGCTGTAATTTTTAATGTCTTAATTACAAATGAAAGCAAATGAATGTGGTACTTGGAAAAGGCAGTAAACAGGAAATTGCCATTGTGGGCAGGAAAGGGATCTATAAAAAGAAAACCCAGATAAGTCAAATTATACAAAGAACACCCAACTTCACTTTGCTTGTCAAAACGATTGCAGTTTTCATCTACAAAAAGATGCTTCTGGGTGGTGACTCAAAACCCCTACATTTGCTATTTCAGATGTAATTTCCCTCATTCCATTCTCCTCTGGTGTCAAGAGTATAAAAAGAGACACACAGATTGCACACTCCTTCAGCAGACATCCTGTGAGCCAACACAACCTTTTCAGAACTAAATTATTTTAGTCATACTTGGAGTTGGGTTTTCCTGTGCCACAAAACTGAAGGACTTTGAATTAGGCCATTCTTAAAGTAAGTTTTGCCATTCAAACATACCTGGACTTTGCCTTTATTTGGGTCTGGGGGCAGGACTATACTGGCTCTGTTAAGTGGCTAGCAACAAACGTCATCTCCTTCCTTTTTCTTTTTTTTTTCCTCTTGCCCTTGGCAGGGGAAGCTTTTTTTTTTTTTTTTTTTTGGGCGGAAGGGAGAGAAGGGCCTGGTAGTTCAGTTGTGTCTAGAGTTTCCCCAAGGGAAACTGAAATCCTGGTGTTTCAAATTTGTGACCTAGACATATGCTCAGCAACATGTCTGTTCCCCAGCGTGCCCAGGGCTGCATTCATCTTCTGGGGAGATTCTTTATTCTGCTCTGCCTCTCTTTAAGCCTTTCTACCAGCTGGTGCCCTTGTAAATTCAAGGGCTGCCCTAGGCCAAGAAAAGCCAGAGGCTAAAGGAAAAGCTCTTGTCATCTGCTTTCACCCTTATTAAATGTCTTGTAAGGCAGTTTGACCAAATCTTGTGGGAAGACAGCAGCTCCTTGCTGCCCAACAGCCCTGTCTAGACAGGGTCACCTTGGTATGTCCCTGCCAGGCTTGAGAAGTGCTTCAGAATCAGTCCAGCATGTGGACAAATGCATTGCTCAGAACAGAGACATAAACTGATAAGCAGAAATAGAAATGAGTGTCATGAAAGAGAATCTCTTCCTTTTCATTCAGATAAGCTATTATTTATTCTTCAATCTGCATTTCACATAATCTGACATTCAATAGAATAGAATTTTCCTATGAAAGCTGACCCACATTTAGAGCATTGGAAGATGAGGATGTTCCCTGCATGGCTTGTGGCTGGCATCTAAATTGTGAGCAGTCTGAAGTATCCATTGTAAAAGATGTACAAATTTTACAAAGCAAAGCAGGAAGTATCGATGTGCATTCTTCTTTGCTTCATTTGAACCAATGGGAAGCATTTGTTTTGTATCTGGCTACAACAGTGGAAAGTCATGGGCATTTGGAGAGGAACCACATTTGTACTGAAGTTCTTAAAAGCCTTTGATCAAACTATAGTTGAAAAACACTCATGACAAATGTAGCTGGTACATGGCACTGAATAGAGGCAATAGAGTGTTGAATCAATGAGGTACTTCTAGTCACAAATACAGCTTGATAAACTAAGCAAGAAACCCATTTTCTTTGTACGCAGAAGAAAATTCATTTTAGAGATTATTTCTACATATTATTTTATCTGTGATGATCAGCACTTACAGCTAAGCTCTCTTGACACTGTGTGGCCTCAGAAGGGTAAGTAATCATAACCAAGACCTGGAAAGGACATTAGCTTTTCCAAAGACAAATAAGTTCCTTTTCAAAATCTGTTACAAAAATATTATGGATGAAGAGCTTGGAAGTCAAAGTTAAGAAAATGTCATATTAGCATATACAGCCTTGACTCAGCTGCACAGGCATCGTTAATATGTGCACTTATCTTCTTAGTCATGGTCACTGGCAGTGTATCATAAGTGAGCAGGACACAAGGCCTTCAGTATGCTGATATTGTTTCTTACAAAGCCTGGTCCATGCCTATGGTTTTATTAATTATGAGAACGGTGCATTAGTGACACAGCAGCTGTGGTTTTCACAGGTTTTTGGAGGAATGACAGGCTGTATGTCATTAACCAGTGAAGCTGTCAGATAATTTTAGAAAGAGAGTGAATACTCAATATTCCTTCTTTTTAGAATAAGTTTTGTTTTCAGTGAATGGAAAGAGTGTCTGAATTTAGAACTGAAATCCATTCATTTACAGCCCATGTATAATGTAGTCTTTGACAACTAAAGATTTTTACCACAATTCTCAGTTGATATTCTGATCTACAGAGACCATCCACTGTTGATTGAGGGAATAATTTGCCTTTCATAAATAACCAGCCCTGAGCTTCATCTGAAAAAAATAAACCAGTATGCTATATATATAAATAAGATCCTTATTCAAACAATTCCCTGTTCTCTTGTATTACAGTATAAAAGTAGTTTAAGAAAATAGTCTTAAAAATCCAATGCATTTTGCCTGTTGTTTGATCTTTTTTCCTACCACAGTTCAAAAAGTTCAGAAAGTGCAGTAAATAATGCACTATGTATGCCAGAGCCTTGTATTCCTGATAATGTTAATGTGCTATCTTCATATACTTTGTACTTTGTATTTCTAACAATATTCAGCATAAAGATGGGTCTTTGAAGTGAAATTTCACAGTTTATAGTATTACTAAGTACTAAAATCAGTGGGCAGAAGTTTAAAACCAGATCCCAACTTTGCTCAATTTCTCTTGCTTTTGCTGAGAGTCTTATAAAAGCCTATTCTTCACTGGGTTGTAAGAAATCTTCAAAGTCTGATTTTCTGGTTGCAATCATTGTAACTCAAAATTTCTGTATTTTATAAATTTCAAATAAATATGTACACAGGACACTTCTATTTTGCACTTTGGGAAGAAAGGGAAAGAGACTAAGAAAAATGTAAAAGAAGTGGCCTTTCAAATGAAAATACAGATTCTGGTTTTCTACTCTACCACTGTGTGATAGGCAATCATAGAATATGCTCCTGATGATTGAATAGAAGAAATAATCACATTCATAAGTTGCCAGAACTTTGAATGCTTACAAAAGGCTTTTGCTGGTTAGGAAATATAGAAGTCAAATTAACTGTGGAATAGAGGTTGCATGTGGCAAAGGTATATAAGTTAAGAATTGCTTGATGCCATTGAAGAATTTACAGGTGATCTTGGGCATTGGGATATTTCTATCCAAAAGGGACTGAGTCCTTCTTAGTGCTGGGAAGCACTTCTGAATTTTTTAAGATTCTGTTAAGTTTAACAGGACTACTGAGATGAGGATGAGTAGCAGGTGGGGGAGTCTGAAATTGGGGGGTGTGGATGGTGTGCTCCTAGGGAACATCCTAGAGCTTTGAAATTCAGAACTAATTGCATTAGGGAAAACAGAACAAAACAACCAACCAAAAACAAAAACAAGACACAAACAAACAAAACAACAACAAACAAAACCACACCCCAGCTGTCTGAAGGGGAGGAAATTTGCTTAAAGCTGTACAAACTGTATTACAGACGTTTCCTTTGCATGCAGCCTGCATGTCCCTTTCTTTCTCTTACAGATCTTTTGTTTAACATGTTCTTTCTGGGTCAAGGGCTTTTTCTAGGGTTTTATGGAATGCATACCTTGTAATATAAATTTTTAAAAACTGCTTGTAAACCTCACATGTAAGATGAAAATATGTCCAAGGCCCTGAATTAGATCTGCTGTCATGTTTGCACTGGAGCCCCACTTTTGGAAGACAGCAAAGCCACTGATTTCTTGCTACAAGAGCTCCTGCTCTTGTTGAGCAGCCATAGGCCAAGCTCCTAGCTCTTAGACAGTTCCTTTTAAAGCTCATTAATGAGAAACCCTGGGGTTTTTTGGTAGCTTAAAGGGCAATTTCTAGATGCTGATGTCTGTGCTGATGTGCAGCAGTTGTGTTCAGTTGCTCTGTGGTTATTTCACAGCAGTTTCCTTGGTTACAGTTGGCTCCATTTTGTTGCTAGTGACAAGTTCCTTATACAAGCTGGTAAGTGATCGTCCCCTCCGTGTCACCTCAAGCAGGAGATGCCTCAGGCAGCCCCAGTGTGACCAAGCTGTGCCAAGCAGAGGGAGGTTCTGCTCTCTCTGCTCTCAGCAGAATGCAAATGCTCACATGGGCTTCCCAAAATCTGCAGGGCTCAACTCCATCTCTCAAGCATTAGGAAGTGCTTCAATTCATGGGTCCTTCACTGGAATTTTCAAATTCTTATAGGCAGAGTGGTAGGAATTCCTGGAAAAGGGAGACTGAAAGCCAGTGCCATGGATAGAAGTTAAAGGGATCTATCCTCTGGCAAACCACATGAGGGATTTCAGTTCGCACATTTCAGAAGTTTCTGAAGTATTTCCCAGAGTCATTCAAAAGTGCAAGGGGTAAGATCTGGGAGTTGTGACTTGCCAGAGATAGCAGCTAAAAGCAGAACCAGAATCAGAAGTCAATGTTCCTTCAGTTTCCACTTCTCAGATAGCAATGATATGAGTGTTTCAGGCTACTGTTAGCTACCCTGGAGATTATGATGAAAGTACTAGTTCAACAACTGATGTTAGTGCACTATAATTTCAACAGAATTAATAATAGTAATAATGATAAGCAATAACAACAATAATTCCATGGATATGTTACTTGCAGAAGAAAACACTGAGCTCCAAAAATAGATGTAGAAGTCAGAATGGCTGCCACACATAAAAGAATCCCTGCTAGTAAACCAAATTTAGTTGCAAATCTGTGTATGCTGACTGTTTCAGCATCTTGTCAAAAACTCCTCTATTGTCTTTGGAAAGATATGCCAGGTTTTTCTGATGTTCCTAGTAAAAGGACACCAAAGCACTGCATTTGTTTTCTTGTCATCATCCAAAAAGTAATCAAGTTGTAAATTATTCATTAGCAACTTGCATTTTTACTTGGCTATCTGAGTAGTCAAAAAATTCAGTAGTCAAAAAATATAGGTAAATAAATATTTACCTATATTTATAGTTAATAATGTATACAAGTGTTAGCTAGCTTGGGAAATAGGCTTTTTCTGATTCTATTCACTGTGACAAAGCTTCTACAAAACCCTTAAAAAGATGAGGGTATACATGCATACATAAATAGCCTGTTTTCCTCCATTTGAAAAGTATCTAGATAGAAAATACTAATATAAAGTATAACTTAATTTTAAAAGAAAATTATCAGATTAAATTTGCTCAGATTATAAATGTAAAATCAATCTGTGAAGTATCTTAAAATCAATATATGTTTTCCCTTGTGCTTTTGTTCTTTTAAAATACCCATTATTCAGTGAACAATCTGTTTGCTTTAACTTCCACATTAGTCCTTACAATACTGAAGGAAAAGTTCAATGTTGGTAGAAAAAATCTTGAATTAAATTTTGGTTTGAAACTTACTGGATATGATAGTAGATGTGGATTGCCTCATCTAATTACCCCAGCTGTTTCTAAAAGAAAATTGCAAAATGTAAAAGCAATGTCAGTTTTATAAAGTAAAGAGGAGTGGGTTTTTTTAATAGGTTATGAAATATAGGCACCTTTTGACCTAGTCAGTTCACATTAAAAAACTCTCAGGATTGTAAAAGGCAATGTAAAAAGAAATTACAAAAATAACTGTGATCTGAAGAAGTTCAAGGGTAAAAAATATCCCAAGTTATGTAGCATTCTCCCTTGCCTTTTGTTCATGGTATAACTAAGAGAGAATTTAATCTCCCGGTTTCAAATATCCATTAAAATATTTTTTGCTTCTACTTTTCAGCAGAAAAGCAAGATGGGCTTAACTTCTGGTACTCAAATTTATAAAGATGCATAGGAATGTTATTGATCTGAAGGAACTGGAAGAGCCCCAGTAATGAAAAAAGAGGTTACTTGCTGTCAATAATTGCTGTTTCTTTAAGCTTATACTGAAGGCTATATAATTTATAACAGTCTGGAGAGAAGAATTGGTTTTGAAGCCCTGCTTTTAAATTTTATTTTAAATTCTCATTTCTTATATAGTTTCTCATTGCTTAATGTAGTGCCAGATCTATTTTTATGTAGTCAGCATCTCATATACGAGGAATGAGTTTCTGAGCTGCTCCTCCAGCAGGGGCATGACAGAAAATGCAGTTTAGTGCAAATGAAGCTGTAAAGGAGTGAGGCATGCTTTCTCATTTTGAGTTACTTCTGGCATTGACACAACCCTCAACCCATTAAGGGTGGATCAGCTCACTGTAGCTCCTGCAGTCAGCTGGTATAGCTGTCATAGGACCTCCTTTTTGGCTCTATTGCCCAACAAGTTCCCACTGCCAGAGCTTGTTGGCAGCAGCTGTGGGTGGTACCAATGCCAGCAGCACTGCCCTGGTACCAGTACCACAATAATTCCCAATTCTAAATCTGTGTGACAGTGACTGGCAGCCAGTGTTACTGTGCTCCTGGGCAGTTCATCCTCACGGAGTCCCACCTGGCCCCGCAGCACCCCTGTCCCAGGCCAAGCACTGGCAGGCACACACCTGGACTCTGCATCTAGGCAGAGGCACAATGGCCATGCTGTGCCAGCTCTGGTGTCACCAGCAGTGGCTGTAGGCAGGTCCCGAGGACAGAGTAGGATAAGAAGAAGCAAGTGTGATACTTTCACATTTCTCAGGTTCCAGTTAGCTAAGGCTACTTCCCAAGACAGATGTGTCTGTAACTATTTCCTTTGGATTTGTCTGCTGTGCATTTGACCAGGTTCTCTTGGAAAGGTGGAGATTTTCAGCTTGTGTAGCATCCTTTGGCATGAAGGTCCATGAACATATTGTGCATGGCATGAGGAACCGCTGCCTTCCAGGCAGCTGCTTTGAATTTCACTCCTACTATTTTTGTTTGATACCTCCTAAATCTGGTACTGAATCAGAGTACATAGCCACAAAAACATACAATGAATTTAACTCACAGCTTTATCATCCAATCTTATCAGGTTCTCCTACAGGTCCTTACAATCAGCTTTCATCTCTGCCTCTAAACAATGCACTGTCATTTGCAAACTCTTCCACCTTGCTGCAGACTCCTGGCAGGGTGTGACAAACAGCAGCTCCTGGCAAGCATCGCCAGGGAGCTCCAGTCACACCACACTTGTAATGCAAAAACTGGCTGTCTGTTGGGTTTTTTTTCACTGTGTTGTGTCTGCCTGCAAAATAACACCTATTTGTTTCTGTGTAGGCCTCTCTGTGCTGCTCTTAAACACCTATATCATATTGCTGTACCTGTGCTGTACAAGGGTCTGTATTTCATTCTAGGGCATTAAATACTGCAGTATTTAACTTCTGTGCACCCACATCCTTTATTGGATCTGAAGTAGATACTCTCTGAAGTAGCCCGAAGTACACACCAACACTGTTCCTTTGTATAGAAAAAGCAGACTAGAAAAGCATTTGAAGGTACTACCTTTTTACAGTCCTTTACTGGGAACCCAGCTACACTTCTGAAAGACTGATAAATGTTGGGCTGAGGATGTCTGCACAGTCAGGAGGCTGAAGCCTTTCTTTTGCCTGGACTTCCTCTCATACTTCTCTCTCATCAGTAAGTCTTTGGATCTCTGAAGACATGTATCACTGAAATGGGGAAGCTTATGTGGGAGACAGAACTAGGCATGCTTTGGATCCTGGGTGAGACCTGCTGCAGGGCATCTCACTGAGTTTTTTGCAGGTGGATCTCAGCTGTGTCTGCTCTACTTTAAGCCACAGGGTTCCCTTCACAAACCCCTCTCCAAATACAAATCAAAATGGATTGCATAATCCTAGAGGTTAAGTCAGTTTAATAAATGGCTTTATGTTGTTCAGATGATATGAAAACCTCTCCCCCATGATTAGACTTCATTTCAATAGAATTCATTTATTTACTTAAAGATGATTCACATAAAGAGACTGAAAGACAAACACAGTGAAGATTAATCATTATAAAATAGTAATTACAGGAAAGAGTCCTAATTGACTTATCTTTTGAACCCTACAAGTATTTACCCTAACTGGACAGTAATGAATTCTTACTGCATATCATAGCAGAACCTCCAACTATCCAGAAGCTGTAAAGCTGAACTGGCTCACTTTTTCTTAAAATGAAAAGCATTCTTAATTAAAAAAAAAAAAAATCAGGAAAGAATTTTCCACTTTTGGAGAGATTTTATTTAAAATATACCAAACCAAATACTACATATAGTCTTTTTATATTTAGATACACACACATGTACACTCAGAACTATATATGCATATTTATGTCTCATATACTGAACTAGAATGATGCAATAATTTTAAACATACAAAAGTCAGTGGCCAAGACATTAAATAAATATATCTGGGATAAGATAAATCTTTCAGCATGTCATTACAAGTGTGCCATTACTTCCATTTTGCTTTCCAGCCCATCAAGTGTTAGTAGCTTTTCAGGCTGCAGCAACCTTGCAGAGAGCCCTCCAGATCTTTAAGAACTCATCAGCTGTCTGTGAGGACTTAGCTGTGGATTTGCTCCCTTCTTCATATAAGTCCTCAGTGCCTCCAGGGAGATTCCCACCCTATATTCATGTCCTAGCTGCCAGGTCTCACTCCCTGTCCCACTCCCTACTCCCAGAGTTTGCCCCACATCCATGCACACTGGAGGAGCAAGTAAATAAATTCCTGCTCCCCTGGGAGTGCAGCACAGGACCCAGAGGGCAGCAACCACGACAAGGCAAAATGTAGCTTTCCTCTTCTCCATCCTGAACTTTCTTAACGAAAGCATGACTCTGCTGTGACCACAGAGCCAACTACAAACAACGTACGTGTTTGTACCTCTGTTGTGCACGTAATATGGAAATCATTCTATAGTTCTGTCCTAAGATATTTATTTACTATGCATTTTATGTATGTGGTAAATGGGTTATGTTTGATGTGTCAATCTGTTTGCCCTTGTATCATGTATAGTTGCCAATACCCTCTGCTGCAGTGAGTGTAGTAGTGAATCAGCTTAAAGCCTCATTAATCAAGAAACCATAAAACAAATACCTTTAAAATGTTATTGTTTTGTCATCTCTGGGGGAAGGTCAACATAAGTTATGAGCTCTCATAGTATTAAGTAGACATAGATGATTCATGCATTACCACTAGCTGATAATGGCATGAGAATGAGCCTATATTTAGCTTTCTTCTGGCTTTTTCTTGATAGGTTTTGCCCATGAGCTCACATTTGCTTATGACATCAAAATTCTCTTTCTTGGAAATAGCAGTAGTGTTGCAGGAACTGTGTTGGAGTCTTATCATGAATGAATTGGTAAGAAGGTTAAAAGGAAACAACTTCTACTCAGCTACCTTGTTAATCAGCAGTTACAGAAAAAAAATCCTTCCCAGACAGAATGGGGATTATTTAATATAAGAGAGATTTGGGAGTTGTTTATAGAAAAGTCCCTAAAGCCTTTGGACTAAAACACAGCTGCAGTGCTGAAAGCAAATCAGATGCTGAATTGTATTACTGGGGTAAACAAAGTGAAGCAAAGCCTAGGAGGGGATGGTCTTGTTACATAAGACACCACTTACATTGCATCAAAAATGCTGTAACTCCTATTGTGTCCTGCTCCTATGGGTGTAATTGCTCTTGAAACAAAGGAACAAAGCAGAACAACCAAAATGATGACAAGTTTCAAACAGTTAAACACTGAAATGTTGGAAAATATGAAGTTTTCTTTCAATGGGGAAAAAAAAAGAAAAGAACACCTTTAGAGTAATCTGTTGAAAGTATTTGGGTTTAGCATACAAAAAGCTAACCTGGGAATAGGTGCATTTCTTTTTTCACAGTCAGAGAGAGCCAAAAATGAAGCTCAGTAATGTGAAAATCAGATGATGGAAACATAATGAAGGGTAATGATCACATAAAATAGGTTACCAAAAACCTATTGAGGGCCTTTAAAAGATATCTCTCTTCCTTTCAGAATACACAGCAGAAAAAGGGATAGAGACTTACAGGAGCACGAAGGAAAATGATATGTAGAGCACAAAGAGGAGCAGATTTAACAATGGGACATGTCACTCTGTTCTCTACTCTGTGAGAGCTTACCCTGTTTTCATCACTGTGTATCTGTTCCATGTTCCTATTCCTTCTTTCTCAGCAGACTTTGCCTGTCAGTGTGAGATGAGCTCACTTTTTAAATCCTGTTTTTGTATGGAAATTAGTCTCATGGAACAGCACTGTTTCTGTGTCTTTGCTGATCTTTCACACCTCCTCTGGAACTTGGTAATCTATGAGGCCAATTTTAACTGTATGTTATCAGATATATTTCCACAAATTTCATTAATAGGTAGTGGGATAGAAGAGAAAAAGAGAATTTTAAAGTGTCCCAAGCTGCATTATAACCTCAAGCCTGATTAAACATCAGAAAATCCATATCATCTCTCAAACTCATTATACAAATGTCTGCAGAACTTTCTTCTTGATTACTAATGCTCATAGAAATGCTTCCTTAATTTCTTTTATTTCGGGGAACTCTAAAAATGGAGAAGTTCTTGGGTTTGGGTCAAACTGAATAAGCCAGTATATATCCAACAGCCCTGCTCAACATTCTTCCTGTACCAACTGGTCCAGCAAAAGATATTAACTGTCTCCAAAGATCTTGCTCTTGAACAGGATACTACACCTCAGCATATGTCATATTTATTTATGTCATATTTATGAGATAAGTAATAGCATGTGAAATAACTGGAGAAAATATCAGGTATGGATTTTACCTCTACAGCTAAAATAACATCTTAGGAAACTCTTACAATGTACAGTCTTTATGTTATGCTGTTTGAATTTTGAGGTATTCGTTCATTCATCTGCTTTTGTATCAAAGCTGTATTTTAGTCCTGCATATGGGTTTTATATGACAATTACTCACAGAAAGAAAAAAAAAAAAAAAACCACAAGAGAAAGTCACTCTTGAATGTGAAGCATTTCACTAGTGTGGAACCCACTGCTTCAAGAGGACACTAAGACAAGTCTTCTGCCGAGATATTTTTAAAAGTTGATTTACAATCAATATTTGGACTGTTATGACAGACAAGACCAATATGTACTCACAGGACAAAGAGGACAAGTACTGGTTGTTCTTTGAGATGGTCTGGACAAGTTTCCCATCTATCTTATCTGTAATTGATTGTCCAACAAAATTAGAAAGCTTTTTCTGTTTTCAAAGAGTAAAATTCAGAAACTTTGCTAATGTCATTATTGAAAGGTTTCTGCAAGAGGGAACTGGAATTTGCTGGTTTAGTATCTCTTAGTATTTAATCCCATATAGCTGAACTGGCTTTATTTTTTTCCTTAAGTGCAAAAGACAAAACACTGTAAATTCAGAATATAACCTGATTCAGGTAAATATCAGGTACAGTTGCAAGATTTCCAAGCAAATTAATGCATTGCTTTCTGTTGTTTGATAAATGAATATTGATGATTATTGGTTTGTAATAATCCTTTAGAAAAATATTCCATATTTCCTAGAAAACTTGAATTTTATTTAATTGGAAACACTGAATTATTCTAGTCACAGATGTATAGATAGTTGTAGATATATTAATTAAATTTCAGGCTGCAAAATTTGTGTCTATATGGGGCTGTGGTATAATCCAGTAGAGTAACTACAGCATTTCAAATGGCAATCAGAATTATAAATAGAAGTGTGTCTTGAGAAATATTAAGGTGTATGAAAAAAAAGAAAAAAAAATCTTTCCAAACTATCTCTTCCATTATTTCATTCTTGTTTTAATGAAAGACCTTTCGGGGAAATTGCTATGCTTGAATAGCATGTAGAATGTACGTGACATTTTATTTCATTCACCTGTGTCCCTGTCTATTGTTCTCCTCAGCAGTCCAGAAATGAAACATTTCATGAGCTATTTGCTCTTTACTGGCCATTTAATTATTACACACCTCATTTCTTTTGTTTGGTTGTTAAATTAAAAAAAAATAATAATTTTCTGTGAGTTTGGGGCTATTTTATAATTTCATTGGATATCCTAAGGTATGTATGTTGCTGCAAGATAACACTGGCAGGTCACTAAAAGCATTTGCCTCTGCCTCACACTCCTCAGCACCCACAAGGCATGTGTTATCTCAGAGTAGCACACATTCTGTTAAGCCTTACAGTTTGTGTGGCTGATGGACAAGGATACTGTCCTTACAGGGTCTTAAGAGAAGTGCTGCTTCCCTGTGTTGATGGCTCTCCCGTTGCCTACAGTTCAGCGCTGAGATGCACATCCATCCTACTGCGGCGGTTACCTGCTACGACCTCAAGCAGTCGAAAAGCCCTGACTAGCGCTGCCTTTGTGAGACCGCAGCCGCCATGTGATCGGGCGCTCCAGGGTTATGGCGTAAGCCCCCCTGATGGTACGGAGCGTCCCGGCATGGGTAACGCAGCTTTGGTAGCCTCACGCTGAGAGGAAGAGAAGGGACAAGAGAAGGACTTTGCTTGCAAGCCTGAGAACGTTTATTCCCCCATGCGTGGACGGAACAAATCACCCTCAGCGCAATGCAAGGCAAAATGGCAACGGGACAAAGAAATGCATTAGATTAAATAGGGGGTGGGCGGACGGGGTGGAAACCTGCCTCGCCCTGTGAGGACAGAACCTTCATGAAGAAGCAGGGAGTGGCTACAAGACTGACACCCCAACAAGGAGTGACAACCCCTGACTGACAGAACCATGTAAGGAGAAAACTGTGTGAGGTGAGAAGATTGACATGTCTGAGTGACAAGAGCTCCCCTAGTAAACAACCTGGAGCAAACCATTGTGAGGGAAAATAGGGGTAGAAGGAACCAACCTAACTAACATTAATAAAATCCCTGACTCAACCTACAACATCCTACCTCGGCTGTGTATAGTGGGAAGGCACTCACACAAAGTCAAGAAAGGGATAAGCAAAGCGCTAGTTTCCTTTGAAAACTCCTACAAATGTGGACACCTTTTGAGTGCAGAGCTTCTAGTAGGCTGAGATGGCCCAACAGGAACACCAAGAGCACTGCCAATATGTCCAAGTATTTTCTTGTTTAAGAAAGAAATTCAGTAGAGAAGGCATGAATAAAACAAGATTTACGAAGACTTGCTGTAGGCTGACTCATCAATTTTCAGGTGTAAAAAATTATGTATTGGGAAGGTTTCATATAGGTAATCATGTATTTTAGTTGCTTGGCTTTATATATTTCTATTACAAGCTCTTAGAAAATCTGAATTAAATAAATGTGCTGTGCATTAGGAGTAAAGTCCTAATGAAAAAATTTGCTTAAACATCCACTTATACTTGAGATCAATTTGAGTAAGGCTATTCAAATTCTTTAAATTAAGCCTATTCTTAATGGGGACCTAATGTCTAGCCTGCTACTCTCAGGCATTAGACATCATTCTCATTAAGAATATGCATCTCAGTTCCTTGTGTAATGCCATGTGTATGCATCCCTAGCAGCCATTATGCAATTATACATCTTTATTCCTTGTGTAATGCCATGTATCTTTAGCACTCATTATGCAAGACAAAACATCTTATTGGATCCCTCAGCAGCAGTGGCATCTGTCAAAAATCAGCGAAATTCCTTTTCTTAAGAGGAAGGCTTTTAAAAAAATAGCAACTGTGTGCATTATTCCTTGACTTAAAATTCCTCTTTTTTAATCTATTCTCATATTAATAGTTTTGGTGGTATATACATACTATAAATACAGAAAAATATGGGTTTGCATCTTGTAAAGTTGTTTCCCCTTGGAAGCTTGTATGTGTCTCATCAAGAACAAGTGCTGTCATGTAATTCTGCTGAGGGGTGTGTGTGTATATGTGTACTGAGCAGACAGGTAGATAGCTCAAGCATCCAGGATGGTGGACAGGCTATAGAAAATAGTTGTTAATTCTGACTTTTGAATCATATCTTAACAAGTGATGAGCATTTAACTCCTGAAAGTGGACACTGGCTCCTCAAGAGCTAGAGTCCACAAGCAGAGGCTGTATAAAATGAGCTGAACCTAAGTGTGGGATTAATGTCCAACTTCTTCCTCAAACATGAGACTGAACAAAATGTTGATACAAACCTTGAATTTTGTAGCTTTGGACCATTTTTAATTTAAAAGCATAGCACTCTCTGTTAATGGAAAATAGAGATAACTTGAACTGTAAGTCAAATTGCATCCTTTTTCTGTTAATACCTTCCAGGTTTTCATGAACTACAATTTTCTCATAAAGCAGCTGAGAAAAATGATGCACACTTGATTCTCCAGTGGGAAAATAACAGATATCACAACTTACAGGAGCAAATTAAAGTCCATCTCTATTTGACAATTGTGATTTTGCCACTTCAGTACAAGCAGGCATGCTTTGCTCTTTTTGATTGGCTGCTTATAGAAAAATTCCAACCTCCTATGTATCCAAAAATGAGATTGAAATCAGAGAGAGATCGTAGCACACAGCTGAAGTAAATATCCTGCACAAAGGTAAGACATCAGAAGACTCCAAAGATTTCTTATTTAACCTTATTTATCAACAAGCTAGAGTAATAGCCCCCAAATACAGCAGTAAAACAACTGAGAGCTGCGGTGGTTTGGGGTCATTATTGTTGAGTGCTTTTAAGACAGTTTGCAAAAGTAGCCTTTTTTTTGTTTTCTGTGTGAGCTGGTAGGTTATCTTTGAAGCCAAAGAATAAAAATACAGTGGAGTCCTATACTAGTTGTGGCTATTTTCTCCTGTCTACCTTAAACTCCCAATAGCAACGTAATTTGAATTTTGAGGGGAAAAGGTAAAAAATTACAACATTTTCCCCCCAGATTATAGTTATTTCAAGGATAATGATACATTTCTATTTATGAGTGACCCAGGGGTATGCTACTTTTTCCTTTGATTTGTGCAAAAATAACCCCCTCCCAAAAAAATCCCAAAATACCATGATTAGCAACAGAATAGAACCACATGTATGTTTAAGTAGTGGGGATTAGACACACATTAATAATTTCCTCAGGATGAATTATATCTGAATAATATATTAAAAAAAATATTCTTCCTTTTTCCCCTTTGATTAATTATCCGCTTTCTATGCGGGTCCTGAATACAGAATTTGGGTCATGCTACCCTAATTACCATTGGCTCATTTGCATAGAATGCCTGAAGGTTGTACCTCGGGAAGTAGAAAGGGTGAGTGTCTCCAAACACATACTTTTTTGTTCCTATCACATTAATCCAAAGTCATGTGCCTTGGTGGCTGGAAGGCTTCCAGGTGTGGCTACTTCTAAGTCTTTTGAAAGCAGGGAAGGGGATGAGAGGAAGGGATGATACACCTTGTGTTTGACAGTAGTATTGTTCTTTATTGTTTGTACAGTGGTATTAGCATTGTCATAGTTATATTATTGTTTTT
Organism: Vidua chalybeata; assembly: GCF_026979565.1. Taxonomy (NCBI): domain Eukaryota; kingdom Metazoa; phylum Chordata; class Aves; order Passeriformes; family Viduidae; genus Vidua; species Vidua chalybeata. Next base: position 11,947,354 of record NC_071532.1, read on the forward strand.
ATGGAGTTATAGCAGCAATTATGAAGTTCTTTCTATCTTCGGAAGCAATGTGAGAAGAGCAATGATTCCAAGTATTAACAAAAGGAAAATGAATGTACTGGGAGAGAGAGAGCAATTTCAATAGCTTTAAGACAAAAGGTTTTTAAAGGCTTGGGGGAAAAATAAAAAATATAGTGAATAGCTTGAATTTTGTTTCAGGAATGAAATCAAGAGAGCCAAGATGTAAATGTAGCTAGAGAAATGGAAGGAAAAAGTGACTTTAGATGGAATGAACAAGAAGAGCAGTGAGAAGGAGGGAGCCCAGGAGGAGGTGCATTACTGCAGCAGAATATCTCAAATGAGAAATATTTAGGTATGTGCTTGACTAGTGAATCTTGATGCCATACAGCCATATTAATTCATATCCTAGGTGTCAGAAACAGGCAGGTAGGCTCTGATCCTGAGCAGCTGTAAATTGATGTAGCTCCACTGGAGAACATGGAGTCATGCTCATTTGCATAAACCCAAGAACTGGCCATGATAGCAAGAAATTTCACATATAATCAGATCATCAGGCCACAATCTAATTATCACAAAAGATGAATTCTTGAACTCTCTTTCTTATTAAAAACAAACAATAAGCCCTATCACATTGGTTTCTTAGAAGCACTACAGGAATGAAGAATTCTTCAGCCATGCATGCTTATTCTGAAGGCTTAGATAATTTGCATTGCAGTCATTAATTCCAGAAACTAAAAAAAAAAATACCAGTTCAGAGTTCTGAGAACAAGACCTGTTGGTAGGCACAGGGATGTCCTAGATTTACTTGGAGGGCCTGGTTCATGCTTTCCTAGATTTCAGGCAATTTGTTTCAGCCAGCACTGGTATTCGAAAGCACTGTGTTAGATTTGTCTTCTTGCAGTGGATCTTTTGAACCAAAACTGTTTCGTGCATATTTTCTTAGTCGATCATAAACTGTTTTTATACAGAGGTCTGGTGTACTCCCATGTTATTCAGAAGTTCCAGACTGGAGTTGTCCTTCTGTACTCATGCATGTGCAGGTACACATTTCCCTGCGATTTAAGGATTGCATCTGCTTTTCTGACTGTGCTGAGGAAATGGTGAAGATCTGCACTTTGGTTTAATGTTATTTGTTGTGCCATCCAGAGTGTAATTGCATATCATATGTTTAGTAGCAGTGAAATTATGCTACTTGTGGGTCCTAGGACTGCACTGGCTTTTTCCATGTACTTTTTCACCAAATTCTGTGCCCAATTCATCACCAGAACCACACTTTCCTTTGTCTTCCTTTTGTTGCTGATGTACTTGCACAAATCCTTGATGCTTTTTGTGTCCCATACCAGCTTTGAGTCCAGGTGGGTTTTGGCTTTCCTAAGACCACACTTGAATAGTGTCTTTATAGTCCTTCTGGATCCTTGCTCCAACCTCTTGCATGCTTCATTTTTATGTCTGAATTTTGTCAGGAGCTTCTTATTCATCAAGCAGGTCTCCTACTATTTTTAGTTGACTTCCTGATGGTCAGGATGGACCACTGTTGAGCTGGAGGAGGTGATCCTTAAACAGCCACTGTCCACCGCCCTTGTTTTCTCCAGGGCCGGCTACCTTGGCACTCTTTGGCCCTAAATAGGCCAAAGTAGGTTCTCCTGAAATCCACATTTATGGTCTTGCTTTTTGCCTTTTCCCCTCCTCTCAAGATTCCAGACTCCATCAGTTCAGGGTTGCTGTAACCTAGGCTGCCTCCAGTCTTCACGTATGCACCTAGTTCTTCCTTGATGGAAGTGCTGCAGACCATGGCCCCTGTTGGCTCCTGCATCCTTTGTGTCAAGGAATTGTCATCAATGCACTCCAGAAACCTTCTAGATTGCTTGTGCCTTGCTGTGTTGCCTCCCAGGCAACTAGAGAAATGTAGTGCTTCTTGGGTGATTTGTAGATGTCAGAAATCCAAAGAAAAGTAAAAAAATTGCTGAGTGGTAAAGTTATCTTGATAAACATGAAATATTTGTGGAGCATATTTTTGTATGAATCTTGCTACCTGTCAGTATAAGCTGATACAGGACAATATTTGTGGGTTTTATACACATATATATGTATTCAGAATCTGAATGGAGTTTCTTTTGCAATAAAATGTTTATTGTATGGCTCTTCAAAACAGTGCTGAGACAAGTGCCAAACTGTATTTCCTGTAAACCAGGCAATGTTCAGAGCTCACATTTCAGGGATCATTTTTTGGTAGTTTGTATAACTACTTTACAGTAAGGTCTAGGATCAACAAACCAGAAAAGGATTCGTTTGAAAGGTCAGACAAGAAGTCACATTATTGACTTGGTATATACATTGTGAATACAATTAGCACAGATTCTGTAAGTTTGAAAAAACATTCTTGTTTCAAAATAAAAGAACTCGAAGCCACACAGCTAGGCTTTGCACCAAAAAGAAGGCACAGAAATTAAGGTATCCTTAATGGGAGCTCTGCATTGTGACAGGGTATTCCTGGCATAAACCAGTCCAGCTATCATTGTTTTTTGATTAGGCCTTGTTTTTTCAGGAAGCATCTGTTTTGTTCCTTGAAAGATGAAGCATGATATTTTCATCATTATTCCAATGCTTTCTCCATCAGTGCTCATAGAACATTTTGTAAAGATGATCCTCCATTCAGAAGAACCAAATATGACAGTTTTAAAAAATACATGCAATTTCTTTCTCACTTCTAAACTATTTATTTTAGTTTATTCCCCTTTCAGATTAATTGGAATTGTAGATCCTTGGTCTAAATCCATCCTTCAGAGCTTGGAGTTGGTGGAGTTCCAAGGTCTCTCTGCCTCTAATTTTAGACTGAGGCTTAACACCAAGTCTTCATCTGTCTTTAAAATTTATTCAAAGTTTCTCAGTGTTTTTCAGTGTCAATATTCAGACTTAGAGGCATCTCCAATTAGAATATTTTCATGCAAGGGTTTTTTTTGTTTTGGTTTTTTTTGGTTGGTTGCTTGGTTTTTGTTGTTGTTGGTTTTGGTTTGGTTTGTGGGAGTTTTTGGTTTGTTTTGTTTTTTGTTTTTGTGTGGGGTTTTTTTGTTTGTTTGTTTTTTTGTTTTTTGGGGGTTTTTGGGGTTTTTTTGTTGGTTGGTCAGTTTGGTTTTGTGCAGTTTTTTTTAGGTTTTCCAGTAAAGTACTATTCAGATTCAGAATTTGAAAGAAGCAGCTGTTGAACTGAGTGGTGCTGGTCTCTGGCAAGCACATGGATTGGATTTGATGATTGTAGATTATGCCCTAATTTTAAAAGACTCACTTCTTCATAAGACAAACATAAATTATAAGTAGAATAAAGACTTGAGGTCATTCTTTCCCCACATACCTCAAAAAAAAAAAAAAAAAAAAAAAAAAAAAACAAACAAGCAAACAGAATTTCTCTCAGAGAAATCCTAATGCCCTTAACCTGGTCACTAAGAGGGAAGGCATGCTCACTGGATCCTTGTGCAGAAGCTAGGCATTTCCTGAGAACACAGAAACACACAAATCAGTTCATTATTTTATGCTCACCCTAGTACACAAACTAGATGTGTGTTTACAGTTCTAAAAAGCAAGTGCTACAAATAGGAGATAGCATGAACCCAATAAAACACACAAAACAGCACCACAGTTATCACAGATACATTATTTATGCTATTTTATTTGCTCAGTGGTCATACTCAGAAGGGTGTTCTTTTTACAGGGCTTCAGCTGTTACCAGGTTCAAGAGCAGATGCAATGCCCTTGAAACAAGGAGCACCCCTGCTCCTTTTTATGTGTTTCAGTGCATCTGACTACCATTTCTTCTTTATGAGACTGTCTTGTCAGGACTGGTTTTGCGTGTATCAGCTGTTAGTAACCCTGGACTGGATCATAGCTGTTGACTATGATTTTTTTAAGAATCTTTTTCAACTGCAAAAGCTTAGCCAAGCCAGCTTGTGTGGATTCCTATGTCACTGCTGCCATCTTCGGGAAATTTTCAATATTGCTGGGTGGGTTTTTTTTTTAATGTAGATGAATTCCAGCAACCAGGAAATGAACAAAATTTACATCTTGCACATTGTTACAAGAACACAGTCCGATTGGCACAGAATAAAAGGTTGTATGTGGCATGCCTTCATTCTGTTAGGGATATTTTAAAAAACATTCAAGGAAAGGAGTGTCCTGATTTCTATTGCAATTGGGTGTGAATTAAGCACTGGGTAATTGCCTAGCTCTCATCAGCTTCCCACCCTGCATGTTCAGTAGTTCATTTCAAGAACCACATTAATGAACCCGTCTGATTTCCAGGTCTGTTTGCACATATAAATGTGCAGCTAGATGCTCAAATGCCCAGGGCATGCATGCAGAGCAGCAGTATTATCATATGGAAATAGGTTTGTTGTACTTTTTAAGGGCATATTAATAGAACTCTAAAGCTGCTAAAGCAGAAGCTAAAGCCACAGGCAGTAAAATTCATTCCTCATGACATTCCTTATGAACTGATATATGCATTCAGCAACAAAACATGTTTTTCAAACATGGGAGAAGTGATATTTTAATGTAGTGTTCAGCCACTTTATTGAAAAAAATCAAGTTTTTACATCACAGTTGTAGTGTTGCATGTTCTGCAGGAAAAAATAGTCACTCAGTTATACCTGTTATAAAATGCATTGTCTCACCCTTTCTGAAGGCATCTCAAGAAAACTGTCATTTTCCCTCTTTGCATCCCAGTTCCTAAGAATAATGCTTTCTTCCATGTAAAATTGCACTACTTCTTTGTATCCATTTGAGTGATGACAACATACACTCTAGCTTTATTTTCTTTACAATGTGACTCATGCTCTGACTTTATCTGATCTGGGGTAAATACTATATTGTTCCACTAAGTGACAGAGGATTTCGCCCACCATAAGTGGGAGAGACACATAGTTTGTGTTTTAATATGTGCCTATATATATTACATCACTAGGGTTTTGTTCCTATTTTACTTTTATTTTTCCTTTTTATCAGTTTTAAGTGGAATGCTGCATTCTTTTATGATATAAAATAGGGAATTATAGTCACTAGGTTACAAAAAGTCTTTTAAAAATCCCCATTTTACATTTTACATCTCCAACAACTTTAAATTTGTTCCTCTTATTCATAAATTACTAATCTCCTTATCCCTTGCATCTACTTTCTAAGACATTCCATTAAATTATAAGGTGTCATGATACTGGGTTTTTTTCCAATGTTTCCTCATATAAATACTTTGTAATTTATTATGGAAATAATTTGTAGAAATCTTACATTAACCTGCATCCACTTTGCATTTTATTAGTCATCCAGGCATGAAATTGCTAAACATTATACACTAGATAGATGTGTTAGGTGTCTGTACTACTTACTAAAGTTACTTAAATGGGAACAGATTTAAGTCAATACACAATTGTTTTTTCTCTCCAGTGGGGTTAGCAAGAACCTAATACTTAATTAAATTCCTTTGTCATGTCTGTACTGCAGAGGGAAGTAAGGAATCTCTGCAGTTCTACATCCCCAAGCAGTGCTGAAACCTCCACCCAGCATAATACAGCACCATGTAGAGTGAGTAATCCAGGTCCCAAATACGCTACAGCTGCATTAGCTACAGATTACTGGTATGGCCATGAGACTTCCAGCAGGGCTACCCCAAAGCTTCTCAACACTGCAACCTGCAAGTAAAACTCAGTTTTTCCACCTGAAGAAGGAAAGAGTCTAGGCTACTGCTGCACAGAAATGAGAAGGCACAGAGGAGAAGCAGGTAGAAAGGAATTAAGAGCAGAGGAGGATGAGTAGCTGTGACAGCTGGTCCTGAAGGAGGGGTCAGACTCTGTCGCAGCAGCTGTTTCTGGGGCTAGGAAGAGCTCCTTAAAGTAGTAATGTTTAACATCTAAGGTCTTGTCAGAGTTCCTGTAGCATGACAAGCTAGAAGCTTTGCTCTCTCTGCTTGCTGTCCACAGCTCTGGCACAGGTAAGTAACAGGGACACGAATGCCTTGCAGAGTTTAGCAGCCTGCTGCTGTAGGCAGCTGCTTACTTTGTTTAAGCTTGTTATGCTTCCTTTTCCAGCAGTAGTTTGGTTGGTACCTAACTGGGCATCCCTTCCGAGTGCTTCAGGGCACAATATTGTTCTGTGTCATGTTAAAGCTGTGCACCTCTGCCAGGGCCATCTATGCCTGTTTCAACAACCAAAGCCATGGTCTGCTTTGAAAATTGTGCAGTGGTTGAACTCACGTCTGCTTGGGTGGTCAGCTATCAGGTAGTTTGTTCAGTGATAACAAGATGTGACTCTCTTGTGTGCACATAATAGCACAACCAACAATTTTTCACACTTTCAGTATACCACATAATCTTGTTACTAACTCTGCTTTATAGGCTTTTCCATCTTATTTTCTGGATGGGCTAATAAGTCTTACATCCTAGCCAACGTGCTAAGAACAAGACTGTGTAATACCCTTGTGTGAAGGTATGGGTAGAGAAATCTGGAAAGAGCATTCTCTTCTCCCACAGAGGCTTGAAGTCACTTCTGAGAGAAGTACCTGGATCTCACCCTGCTTTTTTCTTCTCTTCTATTCCTTGCAGCACTTAGACTACAAGGCAACAAAGAAGGGGGCTGGGAAGCAGAAATAAGATTGCCAATCCGCATACATCAGCAAATTAGGTTTGGGGAGGTCTGGGACAGGTTTTTGGAGCTTATGCTATCAGTTTAACCAGCCCACCTTTTCACTTAATGCTGCCTGATGTAAGGCAAGCTCCAAGACAGTATGTTTGGCTGTGGGCACAAACTCACCAGCACTCACTGAAAAGGCTTCAGGTGTAAATGCCATCATCTAGATCTTTGGAAACAAGCCCACGGGTTGTTTTGCAGGAGTCAGAAAGGAGACTTTTACTTTCTGATTCAAAAGGAAAACATTGAAATCTTGATGCAGTCCTATGCTTAAAGCTTTTTATGTTTATAGAAAATTGCCTCTTATAGTATTGATGGCAAATTGCCCTTAGATTGCAAAAGCTGCACAGAGAATGCAGCTGTATTTTTGAAACTATGTTTTGACAGATTGTCATGCTTCTCACAAAAGTTTGATTTTAGCTGAAATATGCATAGTAAATGTGCGTACTTTATTATAAGGAAAAAGACCAAAATTGCTCTGCAAGTACTACCATGCTTTGCAATTGCCTCATATCTGATAAAACTGGTGTCATTAGAAATGAATGCTTTTTGTACTGCGGCATTTATCTTCATTGTAGTATTTGCAGGTTTGTCTGTAACTGGCAATTGGCAAAGCCACAAATTCTGAGTAAACATAGCTTTCTCCAGATGGTAAATACTCTGCTTTTAATGTTTCCTGCTGTAAGGACAAGAAATATCAAAAGACAGGGGGTGTGGATGATGGTCTCACACTTGGTTCTGGATATAGCAAAGTGCCAGAGGCAAAGTCAATCCAATAACTGAGATGTCTGGCTCACAGCAGCAACATGACAAGCGCTGTGACTTTCGCAGAGGGTGGGGGGTGGTTTTAATTGACTTTACATGGAAATAAATAACAAAGTTCTTAGTTTCAGAGTGAAAAATACTCAGTCTGTGTTTATGGAGGTCTGAACTCTCACCAAGATCCAAGTCCTGTCTTACCTGAAAGCTATGCAGCATGGTAAAATCATATTCTGTGAAATCTGGGGTTTGCAGGCTTTTCTAGAAGAAAATAAAAATCTATATGTTTTTCTCTGTCACTATAACATCATTTGTACTTTGGAAAGCGCATTTGGAAACCATATTTTTCTAAATGGAAATACTATAGAGAGATGACTTGAGTCATTCTATTTGTCACTTCCTGATTGCTTTGATTTCCCATAAGGCATACTCATATTTTCAATATAAATGTTTGCTCCAGTCAGCAGCCTATGGTTTGACTAGAAAAGCTCATTTAGGATTGAGACTTGGTGCCCTATAATATTTTACATTTTCAAGGTAGTTTTTTAACCAGATGTTGATGTTGTCCAGTGAAGATAATTAATTTTTTACCTATCTAGTGTCTTGTTTGTACTACTATTTAATAAGACACTCTTCAGGTTAAAAAAGTCTGGTTAAAAAAAAAATCCTGTTATTCTGATAAAGAGCAAACAACTATACATTTTTTTCTATATCATATAATTATTTGATGGTTGGAACTCAGGATATTCTGTGTTATTGGTGACTACATAGTTACACTCCTCCATTATATTTTGATTTACAAAAGAGAGCAGGGGGAAAGTATGGAAATACTTCACTGATTACCTCTGTTAGGCAAAATTTTGACCTTATGAAACTAGAATGTGTTTTTTAGAGGAATAATCTGAGATGGCTATTGGGGAAGTCCAAAGTCTAAAAACTGGAATTCTTCTTTACATGTTGCTATGTGATCTTGGACAAGTACCTTTAGTGTGGATACTCAATGGCATTTAGGTACACATATCAACTGAATTAATATCCTCAGATTTTAGAGATCTGTGGCCCAGGTTTTCTACAAATCAGGCTTCAGTCACTAAAACAGTAATAGCAGTCTTCTCTTGCTTCACTGGCATGCAAATGAAGGAGGTTTTCTTACAGTTCCAAGATGTTCTGATGCTGTGGTTATCAAAGCTGTGCAAGTATTTTAGAATGCTTCTTTTGCTTTGATGTGTAATATATAACCAAACTGGTTTTAAAGACATAAAAATGTCTGTTTAGTTCCATATGTGTCTTAGATTATGCATGGCTTCTCTGGGATTCTCTTTAGACTATACTACAGCCTTCTCACATTACAAGAGCACTTAAAGTGCATTTTCTGGCAGCTCAATAAATAATAGAATTAACACTTGCCAGCTGTGGTTTATTTCAACCTTAGCATGAATTATAATGTAACACTTTCTTGGTTTGGTTTCAAGCTTGATTTCAAGCTTGATTTTAGAAGAAAGAGTGAGGTAGATGCATTGAAGGTTGATTTCTTGATGTACTTGTTTCCCTGAGAAAGAAGGTAAAACCTATAAGCACTGCATTTTAACTGAAAGATGAGGAGATCTGTGTTGGTTTTCTTTGTTCATATAGTTATGGTTTTTGAGAACCTTTGCATCACTTGCATACTAGCTTTGCTCCAGTACTGATGAAGAAGTTGATCCTGCCTGCATTCAGTAGCTTTTAATTTTCACAGTTCTCATCAGCAGTGAAGGGTTCAGACAGTCACCACTGAATGAGGGATGAGCAAAAGAGAAAAGATAGAAGGAGTGATTTTTATAAGATTTTACAAGTCAATATAATCTCAGTGACAACAGTCATAACAGAAGTAACTGATTCATTCTATGATGAAATTACAGGTTTGATAAGAAAAAGTAATTGCACAAAATCATTTTCTTCAAGTCTTTTTTGTAAGACTTCAAACTAGAGAATATTCTGATAAGGAATTAATCACCATGTTATACCAAAAAAAACTGTTAGTGGGCTGGGTTCCAACTGATGTGGTTGGAGTCCGAGCAGGAGCATTGTTTCATCACTGTCGGGTGATGCAGTATGAATGCCTCATCGTGCTTTGGTCATGCGGATTTAAGAACTGGCAGACCACAGAAAGCAGTGTTTGCTGTGAAGAATCTGTGCAAAGCAGGGTATTGGTAGCAGCATTTGACAGGGACTGTCATCAAACCTGTCATGATTCAGTACTCAACAGTGATTCAGAAGTATATAAAAAAACTTTGCTGATGCAGCACAGCAATGATACAGATTAGTCAAATATAACTAGTGACAAAAACAAGACAATCCTCAGAAAAGTGCAATGAATATGATTTGGGGCTGGAGGAGAGAAGGAGGATGAATGGTTTAGCCAGTGAGAAGCTTAGGAGATTCTCTGAGTAGGTTAAACGAACTTCAGAGGTATCTTAATTACAGTACCTAAGCACCTTCACAGGGAGAAAGTATGGGATACTGAAAGACTCTTTATTTTAGCAGAGAAATGCAAACTAGGAAGCAGTGGCTGGAAGCTGAAACTAGGAAGAGTCAAAGTAGACATTAGACGCAAATTTTAAAAGTGATTTTGAAGACCCAATGAAACACTGTACTAGAGGTATGAGTGCATCTTTCCTCACCTGATGTCTTTAATCTGGATGTGAATGTTGGCTTGCACACCTTGGCCAAAACGTGGTCTGTCTTCAGTACAAAGCCAAGAGTGATAACTGTAGGAGGGAAGAAATGATAGCTCAGGTTTCAACATGGATTGCAGAAGGCTGGTAAGAAATCTGGGTATGTGCTTGAGTTCTGCAAGAAGTCCGTAGCAGTGCACCTACAGTGATGCAGATTAAACCCTGTCTATGACTGCCTCACTGCAAACTTCCCTGCATTCTTCTGCGTAGACACATGGAAGGAGGTAAGGGTGAAAAAGAAAAGGAATATCTGAGTTGAGGAGTAACTTTAAAATAAAAGAAGGGAGCTCAAACTTGAAGCTTTGTGCAGGGAATGGGAGTATTTTATTGAAGTTGGAAGATTATTTTAACAGTATTATTTATAAGCACTATAAGGAGATATTATCAAAGACCATAGAAAAGGCATTTGCAGTAGGCAAGAGAGAGAATGAGAGCTGTGGTACTTAATCCAAGGGAAAGCAAATCTTTGAAATGTTGTGAAAAAGGAAATGGTAAAATCTTACTTCTAAAAAACCAAGCAGCATAGCATGCAAGTGACAAACTCATTTTCCTTTCATCCAAAAAAAAAAAAAAAAAAAAAAGAGCTACATTCTGCTCACACTTCCAAACTTAAAACACTATAAATGGGCCAGTCAGGAGTAACTGAGACTGAGGCTTCATTTTATCACCCTAGTTTTTATTCAGCATCACTGCAGACATCATCTATGGGGTTTGAATTCCATAGACGTGACTGGAGTTTGGTCTGATTTTACCTTTTGTTTGAATAATCATAATGATAGGAGGATTTTAAAAACAGGATCTGAATCCCTGTTGAGGTTTTTAATACCCCCTATTCTGAGGTCACTGGATTTAGGATTTCTGCTTGGTTCTATCTCATACACTTTTACAGATATTCAAAAGCTTGTAATAGCCCACACACAGGTTATATTAATTTCCAGTGCCTAAATCCCTTAAGTGCTTTGGGGATTTCCCTGCTAATCCTCTTTTTAATGCAGGGGTAGGTTTGAACCTTTGGGAATTATTCTTTGTGTTGGCTGTTTTTCAACCAAAGAATCTTTCAAGGGTAACAGCAGCAAGTGCTAAATGCGTAAAGACATAGAAAGTTTATTTGCTGTTTATATTATCACAGCAATCTGCCAGTCTTTTTTTGGCACAAGAAGGAAAAGAAAGTGTAACTATTTATTAGTAATTACAGTACTTATAGTAATTTTGAACACTTACTAATATTAAATTTATGCAAAAGTATTAAATCCTGACTGAACATCAAATCCTTTCCAAGGGCAAAGTAACTGTATTAATATTAATGAAGCCATAAAATACAAGTTAACTGACAGCATTTTTGCAGTTGCTTACTGCAACTGTATTTTGTTACTGAAAATTTATCATATTTTTCATGTCTGAAAGTAAAAAATGAAAAAAACTATCACAAACTGCTCTTTGTTGTAAGTGACATGCCTTTTCTTTATGATGCATGCTTTGCCATAAAAAGGGAGTGCTTAATGCATTTCTGTTGGGAGACGCCTATTTATTCTGACAAACTGATCAGCCTTCAGGGTGTTTCTTTGCCACAGAACTGATTCTACATCTCATCCATTATCTAATAGGATGTGAAAAGAGTATCCTGTCTCACAAAAAAAATCAGGCTTTGTTTCATTACAAGGATGTGGCAGGTCCACTCACAGACTTACTTGCAGGATATACAATTGTTAGTGAAAGGCCCAGTTATATACTCATGAATGTTTCCAATAGGCCTGTGGGGAAAATATTGGTAACATTGGTACTGAAGATCATTTATTTCAAAGGCAAGTATAAAATATGGTCTCTATAATGATAGAATGCATTTCACATCTTAAATAGTACTGCAGGAGCTTATGAATTTTATTATTGTAATAAACACCAGTGCCATATAAACTAGCCAGCCAGAATGTCTCTGCAAAAATATATGCCCTGGATATTTTTCTTCTCTTTCTTCATTATTTCTTCCTTTACAATGTTTATGAAAGTTTTAAGATTGTGCTTGCATGGGAAATGAGAGATTGGAGTAAGGAAAGCAAGCTGAGCCATTGTGTGATAAGGCAGTGATAAAGCAAGTGTATACAAAGCTATCAGACAAATGTTGTCAGTCAGATGTGCTCTTAAGGAAATAAAGTCACAAAGGAAAAAGACAGTAGGAGACACAGTAGGAAATTCAATTAAACCGAGGCATAACCTTAAGTGTTAAGGGATAACAACTCTTTAAGACCTTAGGTATCCAGATGGAAACTCTCTACGTGTATAAGCAGAGCTTAACAGGCCCAAAACTTTTGACCACTAATGCACTACAAATCATTGTTGTATTTAAATGATGCTCTATTACAACAATGCAGCCTCCCATACAACATACCCCACAAAAAAGTGCCTCCATTGTGAAGCTGTTTGCTAACAACCACAAGTGAATTAACAAATCAGTGTTGGTTGGAGTAAAACAAAACATTTTGGATCATTATCAAAATAGAGGGAGAAGTGACACAAAAGCACACAAGTGATTAGGTTTGATATCTCTGGAAGTTAGAACACTCACTCCACTCCACTGCTCCAAATTTCCCTGCCTTTCTAAACAACAATCCTTCTGGACTTGCACTAGGCTTCTTTTCATAAAGGGTGGTTTCTTTAGCATGACAATAAAATATGATTTTCAATGCTTCTTAGAAAAGTGAAAATACAGCTTGGAAGATTTCAAAATGAAAATACAAAAGCTGGGATTACTGGCAGACAAACATTCTAGTGTCATGTCCTCCTGATATCCTTTATTCATTATCTGTGAACGCAGCTCTGTATCTAAAAATCAAGGCTGTTTTATAAGTCTTGCTTATAATGCCAGTCAGAGTGGCTTACCTCTGAGAGATCTTTCAGAGTCTGGAGTTGCATCAAGACAGAATAGCTTTAAAACAGCGTAAGAGAGACCCATTCTACATTATTGACTTTTCCCCTTACCTGCAAGGACACAGAATTTAATGCAGCATTGATGGGTCAAAGATTTGACACATGTCAAGTCAGATATCTTCATTTTAGAGTTTAAAAAAGGCATCAAACTTGATACATATGAACCACTTTAGGTGGCAGAGGCAGACAGACTGAGCTAGGGAGAATTGTTTCACTTACCTGCAAAAGACATTATTTTCAATGAAGCCTTATGTAAAGAACAATGTTATTTAAGGAGGCTAAAACCAGAACAACTGCTAAAAATGCAATAAAGATCTAGAGGTAGATTCCTAAACCATGTGTTAAGTATCCTATCATTGTGTTCTTTCTATGGATTTTTTTAAACCATCCTATAAAGGCCTATGGCAAGGATGTAATTTCTTAGAAAATGGTATTTCATTTGGCCTTTTATAAAGTGGTCATCCCCTAGCAAAGTCATCAATAGTTTTCTATAGAGAAGGCATTTGAATCAGAACTATGAATAGATTATTTCCATTAGCAAACACTATAGAGCAGAACAGCTTTTTTCAGCTATCACCCTTCTTCTAAAGTAGATTTCACAGCAGGAAAAGCACACCCATAACTATCTAGTATGACTTTATGTCCCTATATGAACCATGTTGCAAAATCTCATTTTTTAATAATGGCATTTACGTTACTTCATTAATGAAATGTATAATAATAACAGCAAAATTGTTGTGTTAATGATCAGAGTGCATAACAAGATGCACAATTAGGAGGATTATGGGAATTTAATGGGAAGAGAAGGGCAAGGGATCATCTATTGTATGACTCTTCAAGGTTGTAACCTGCTGTCTATGTCCCCAATGTGTTTTTATGACTGGGATGCTTTGGTTTGTTTTTCAGTCTGTGTTCTGCCGTGAATGTAAAGAAGAATTCCATGAAGGGAAGTGCAACTCTCTCCTCAGCCCACCAGGAGCCATGGCCCAGAAGGTATGGATGTCACAGCTCCTGATCACTATCCCTGGCCCAGCCAGAGTGACATTTGTCAAATGGGTCCTAATTATAATCCTAAGTAAAAGCAATTATGTTCACGCTGAATTACTCCAGCCGTCAGAGTTGCCGAATTGGCTTTGCAGTGGATTTCAGTCTCTGTGATTGATAGAGTAGCCGAGTTCTGTCAGGAGCACACAGGACTCTGCCATCAGTTGATAAAGAAAAGGCCTTCCCAGTGGGCTTCTAGGGTTGTCTCTATTCAATGTGAACACTTTTGAAAGGCTTTGTATAGTCTTTCTGCCTTTCAGCTTATTTTCAGTGCACCAGTCAGGAAATCATGTGGGTTTGGGCCAAATAATAGGGCTTTATAAAGCCTATGCAGAAAATACTATTTGTAATTTATGTTTTAGCTTGCAGAAATAAAAAATAGATTGTCTAGGCTGCAAACTGTTAGATGATAATTATTCTATTCTAGGTTGCTCTATAATTTTGTGGCTATTGTTGCTATAGACCTGGAAAGGAAATAGTTTTTCTCTCCTGGCATTGCTCTTTGTTTGAGATTCAAGTTTTCCTTGAAATAACTTGTGTAAACCACAGTCTGTCCAACTTTAAAAAAAAAAAAAAAAAAAAAAAAAAAAAAAAAAAGAGGCAGAGAGAGAGAAAGAGCAGGAAACATACCCCCTAAATATCTCACAGCTTGGTGCCCAGGCTGCAGTCCTAGGAAGCAGAAAACTGGTATTCAGATATCTGGCAAGTTTGATGCTAAGAAACTCAAACTCAAACCCTGAGCCTCTACACTATTGAGTCCAATGTGGCAGATAAAGGTTTGTGGGCAGGTGCTGATGAGGACTTGCATCCGGCCAGCTCTCAGGGAGGTGAGCCAAGCTCCTGTGACTGCCTGCAGGCAGGCTCTGTCTGAGGCTGGCTTTTGGGGACTCACCGAACACAGACTGGCAGGGAGCTGAAATTCTACTGGAAGTCTTTGCCATGTGCTACCTGGAGATCGTTCATATGCCATACTTTGCAGACCTTGCACTAAGTCATGACCTGTGTAGAGGTTCTTCTCTTTAACCTTTCTTAGTGAAGCTCTTCTAATTTATAAAAAGAATTAGCACTAGCTGAGACAGAACGAAACAGCCTGTATCCTCCTAGTCAGTCAGGGTATCTACCTCTGTTGACCTGGAACATGTGTATTGTATCAAACCAAAATTCATCTACTTTCCCAGCCTCTAGTGATTTGTGATGCACATGTGGTATTTTATGTTTAGTAGCTATCAGAATTTTTTTTCCATGAATTTGTGCAACTCATTTTTGAAGCCATATGTATATATAATAACCAGATTTGCAACGTAGCTGCCCTCTATGAAGAACACTTTAATTTTATTTGCAATAGCCTTAGAGCAGTCTTCTAGGTTCCCATTCACATTTTTATAAAAAATAAAGCAACTTCAGCAGAGAGAGTGAGAGACGCTTGAAGCATCCAACAGCCTAGTAAAGCAGGAGACCAAGGCTCAATGTCTTCCCTGAATTAAACTGAGCTATAACTTGAGTACATCTCAACATGAACAGAGAGCTCTATATTCATTGAGTTACTTATGCTTAGAATTTTACCTAGAGTACTGAAAGTTGTCATGGCACGTTAGGAGTGAATTCAACAATGTTGGCTCTGTGAAAGCTAGAGTTCATGTAATTTTTATTTTCTAAGGCAGAGATAAAGGTATGCCAGGAAGAATCAGAATATCGTAGGAAGAAGTCATTTATTTTGAATATTTGAATATTGCCGTTGCTTTTCCTTATAACAGTGGGAGCACTTCACCCATCCGATTCAATCTCACAGCACATGAATTGCACCCAATTAGACCTGTTAACTTAGCTATGTTGGCTACTGCTGCAGTTCTACTGTTGCAGTCACGTGAATGTTCTTGCTGTTCCTGAAAAATTTCCTGTACTCTCAAGAAACTGTCCCAGAATAGCTCGATGATAGTGCCAGTATAACTCCTGCACCTATACAAATCAGGTCCCCTGCACGGACAAGACCACAGACTACACAGGATTCCTTGAGACTCCAGTCTAAGCCGAAGTTAATTGACTTAGGTCCGACTCCTGTTCCCGTAAGAAACTGAGAGCGGCACTAATTAAACGTCTCCACGAGGCGGTGCTGTGCCACTGAAGGAATGTTTTCCCTCATTTTCCTTAGCCGGGCGAACAAACCCAGCGGTAGCAGAAACAGGCGCTGCTGAGATGCTGGTTTCACCCGGCCAGCATCCCTGCAGAGCCGCCCTGCACACAGGGCTCCCGTACCGGGCACACAGACCATTCGCGGGGCATGTAGGGAGAGCAGGGCAGTTTCCTTTTTTCTCCCTGAAATCAGTATAAACATTTATCCACCTGTGCTTTTAGGCTGTCTGTTCCACTTGGCATCACCTGCCAGGTGCATAGGACAGTGCGTGAGACCTAACTTGCTGTGATTGTAGTGCTCGGTGAGGCAGTGAGAAGGCTTGTTTTATTTTTGCCCATGGTCTGTTTCAAGGTAGGAATAATACATTTCCAGGGCTGTCTCCAGCTCGAGCAATTTGACTCCTGTCTGGATCCTTTCCATATCATTTATTTTATCAAGACATCTTATTGCCACAATTTCTGCCAGTTGAATTTAAGGATCAAAAAAACGCACTGCCACTAAACTGTTCCTTCTCCAGAAGAGGTGCAGGATACACAATCAGTTTCAGGGAAATAGTTCCAATAAGAAAAATGCAGGGTTTGCTTTAGCCTGTAGTAGCTGTAGTAGTGAAAGGACCTTCTCTTGCCTTCACATTTCTGCAAATGCCTGCAGGTCCCTGATGTTCAGCAATATGAAACACTGTGGACAGGTTCAGACCTAAGTCAGCATTAGAAGTGAACATGGTGGAGCATGAGGAGTGTGACAGAGGTGAAAGAAAAACCAAGAAGGAGAGTTGTTGTAGAGGAATTGGGTGACCAGTAGTGGATGGCAGCATCGAGAGCAGGAAGAGCTGTGGTGGCACTCCATGCAGCTCTCCTAAGGTGTGTCAGGGCACTGCATGGGCCATCTACTTCCTGCAGACTTTCCATGTGTCAGGGCAGGGCCTGAGGACAGGGATGAGCCAAAATGGTGGAAGGTGGGTCCATAGGTGGCCTATGACTGGGCTGGGCAGGGATGTGGGGAGCTGGAAACAGGCCCTGCTGCAGTGTCACCAGGCAGTGGCATGGATTCCTGAGCTATGAACAGGATGTGGGAATTGGCAGGGGACTGGGACAGCAAGGTCTGATGGTACCCTCAGAGCCTGACACCAGTCTGGGAAGACTTGGACAAAGAGATCCCTCAGAAGCAGAGATAGAGCCTGATACAGAGGAATTTGAGTGTCCATGAAAGCCAAGAGCTGACTGGAGGGACTGTAACCTGTCAGATGCAGCAGAAGCTCCAGAAAGAGGAAAAGAAAGAGAGATGTCAAATGACATGGCACAGCTGTGTGGGTCCAGGAAACATAAATGGTGGTGGTGAAATGGGCCTGTGCTTGGGCAGATGTCAAAAGGAGGGAGGAGGTAAGAAGCCTGAGGTACAGAGAGGGGAGTGTAGCTGGTGGGACTGTGAAGGAGGGCAGAGAAGGATGGAAGGGGCAAAGGGGTAAGTTGGCAGGAGGAAGGAAGAGGGCAACGACAACTGCAGGACATAGGAGGGGTAAAGCAGGTGCCGGATGTGGATCTCTGAAAGCCTATTCCAAATAAAGGAGTTGGAAGCTTTAGGGAAGCTAAATGGCATTACTTGCTGCTTGGGGTAGAAAAGGCAAACTCGGCAGCAAGCGTGCAGAGAGCAGCCCCACTTTCACTACTGGCATCTCATGACCTTTCAGATCTGTGCACAGATATTGCATGGCCCATTGGGAAGGATAAAATGTTCTCTTTCTGCTGAAATGTCTACTTTTAGCCTAGATAGGCCATTGGAAGCTTATCTTAAACATTTACTTACTGGTGCAGGACTGATTATTTCCCATCTTAGTGTGTAAATTACATTATTTCAGGGAAAATAAAATTTATCTGTGGCAATATGAGTTGAGAAGCTTTGTTTTAGAACCATTGCAGCCTCCTGGAGCCATTTAAACTTTGGGATGACAGAAGAAATCACATTTGATGAATTAAAAGGCACAGTGTGCATGATGGAATCAATGACACAGTAAAGGTGACTCCAGCCAGATTTAGGTTTAGAAATAACCACATAGGCCTTGCAATGTACACCACAAAACCAAGCTTCCTGCCCTCTTTTAACCTCACACATAGGCAGTCTGTGCTGGTGGGGAATCTAGCCATAAACCAGCTTCCTCTGTAAGTCCCCACCTTAAAATAAGCCTAACTTTCTTAGCACAAAACCTTTCAAGATGGTTTTCCTTTTACAAGGATAAACAATGCACCTTCTTATTCACTAGCAACTGGACAATGAAATGTGGCCACATATTAGATTTGAACTTTTTCAGAGTAGCTCCCAGGATGGTTTTTGTGCTGGACATGTTGATGAGACATCGGCAAGGTAAACTGTAATAGCAGTGACATTGATGTAAAAGTGGAGCCTATGTAAATAAGTGAGTAGAATATGGGGCACTGAGTCATAAGTGTTTGGGGGGAAAAAGGTAACACAACCTGGATGAAATGTGTTATTAAAAAGTATGTTTTAGAGTTGGTTCTGTGGACAAACTTTCTCCAAGAAGCGGCTGATTATCTTGTCCTACCAAACTCCTTAAAAATCCTGTCTGAACATACCTAGTCTTAGTCCAAGCCTTAATTCCAGCTAGTCAGAGGAGTCTGTTCTAGGAGCATAATGTTGATATTGAAGGATTTTTTTTTCCTTCTTATTCTATAATCTGCTTGGAGTCAGTCTTATTTGTTTGTTAACAGACTCCTCTGATGCATGAGCCAATGTTGATGTGTTTTACCCAAGTCAGTTATGCCTTTGTTCTCTTTGTTGTCCTCAAAACTGTTTTTACTCATCCTTCAAGGCTGTATTTGGGTAACAGACCACTTGAGTGTGGTTTATAATGGTGGGGCCTCCCATATCATCCTGTACATCTGCTTTCAAGGCTTCTTCTATCATCCCATGTAGTTACTCCTCTGTGCAGTGTAGCAGCCAGAGGCCCTGCAAGGCCTCCCTGGCGGTCACTCGCCTAAGATAAGAAAGGCTAGTCATGATGACTGGACCAAAGAAGCCCCTCCTCCACCTTTGGACCCTCGTTATCTCTCTGTAAGACTATAGGTCGTATTCGCCTCGACCCTTACTCTTGGACCATTTCCAACACCCCTGTACCCTATATAAACCCCATTTCTGCCCAGTTCAGCAGAAGAGCTGTCACTGAGACCCTTCACAGGAGCTGCCAATAAAGACACTGCTGTGGAATCTCATACAGCCTTCTTCTCTCTCTCCCCGCACGTCTGCTGAGGCACTTAGCAAGCAAAGACCTGAAATCACTGAAGAGCTGAATTCACCAAAGAGCTGATCTCTCTTAAGAGCTGAGCTGCTTGCTAAGATTGCCTGTGGCTGGGAGCTTGCCTGAGAGATCTGGACAGGTTGTGCTTATCAGCTCAGTGCTATCCGAGACACCTACGGCTGCCCGGGGTCGGATGGACCCCGGGAACCCCAGGCTGTAATAGTGCAGCATTTTATTGTAGGGTCAGAGACAGTTTGTTCTGACTGATAGTACCTACAATGGTCATTCCTGCCTGTTAGTTACAAAAATACATGGGACTGTTGAACCATGCAATCATACAAAAATTGTACCAAAGCAAAAGCAGAACAGGGGAATAGTCACCATGTCATTCAATAACTGCTGTCACAGGCTAAACCAAATCTCTAGGCATGTCAAGTTCAGATAAAGCCTGATTGGTCCTGAGGCTCATGGTGCTGGCTTGGCACAAAGGCTGTGGTCTCTTAGAATAAACAGCAACACCACTTTTACTGAGGCATAAAGATGCATGTTCTAAACCTTCATCTACAGTCTTTCCCAGTGTAAATTTATAGCTAATGCTGTAAAATTTGACTTCAACTCTGCTCTTAACTTGTGGGACACTGCCGGTCCTGGCTGTAGCCCTAAGCTGGAGGCCTTTGTCACCCAAATCCCAAAACCCTTCCCAGACCTACCACCTTCAAATCAAGCCTCAGCTGTTCCTTGTTTGGAACACAGCCCTCACAGTCTTCAGGTAGCTAATAATGTAGGATCCAGGTAATAGCTTTGTTGATCTGCAAGTGGCAGTATAAAATTTATCCAGCACCTCTGTGAGCCCAAGAACCCATCAGATCTAATCAAAAGCAGAGCAGTCAGTGCCTCAGCTGAGTCAGGGCAAACCTGACCCTCTTCATCAGCACACACTTCCAGGGCCCTGCCTGCACTCTAACCAGAGCTTCTGGGATCAAACCTGACCTGGGCATGATGTCTCAGGCACAGCAGACCCATTGGATCACTTCCCAGACATGTTGTTTGCTGCACAGGTATAACATAAAGGCACACCCATGCACTCACACACACATCCAGGAAAGCCTGTCACAGCACTTGGCATCCTGCTGAAGGCTGTTGGAATGTAGCTCCTGGAAAAGTTCCCAGCTCACTTGGGCCACAGGTGAGCCTCCAGCCCCATCTTTTCCTCCCATTGCCTCCTGTGTGCATGTCTCAGAGTTGACAGTAGGGGGTATGAAATGCACAGGTATTGCCTGCCAGGCTTCCTTCTCCATCGTGGAAGGACAGATGTTGACCTCCCATGCTGCAAATATCCAGCAAGCATGTAGGGTTGTGAGGCCTGGTCTCTAAGCAGCTAATGATGATCTAAATGATAAATAGTAAGTGCTAACCACAAAAAACATTCATTATTTCCCTGCATTTTAGTGAAAGGAAAAGCTACTTAAAAGGTTCATCATATATAGTATCTTTCAATGAGTCCTGAGTCACAGTATGAAATGTGGAACATCTATTATTAGGCCATTGATTTATTTTTTTTTTCCCATCAGGTAAATTTTAGAAGTTAAATAAAACATGACTGTACAAGGAATGGCACACCTAGCTTGAGTTCTAAAATATCTTAAATGACTGGAAAAGAAACTGAGGCTCAGGGTTTTAGTATTTGGTATACTCACAATGTCAAGCTCAGGACATTTCAGCCCACAGGTGCCTAATTAAAGGAGCAAGAAAAATAACTATAACCGGGAAATGTCCCAAAAAATTAATCTCTGTGTTATAAATAAAGATGCACCAGAAGAAATCTGAGGATAGGTCTTAACTTCCTGTATAATGAGAAATAGATGATAACTATATAGAGAGAATTTTAGATTTCCTATTTTGGGCAGCAATAAAGTAAAAAAGATGTGACAGACTACTTTTGTTTATGAGGTTAATCTGACAGTCATTTTCAGCAGTGTTGCCACTTATGAGAGAAGGCATGTTCTTTATTCTACTCGTGGAAAACAGTTATGTAAGAATGACCTGTATTAGATTAGATTTTCTGCTTTAGAGCAGTGCAAATTCAATATTCACCATCTACCTGAATTTAATTCATTATATGAATGGCTGCAACACACAGAGTGAGAACCTTGATATGCAGTGTCACCAAACCAGAGCACTCTTTCATCTTGTATCCAATATAATACCCTGTGTATATCAATTTGATTTTAACTAGTTGCTGTCATCACAAAGCAGCTCTTTCATTTTATGTCAGAATTCCCTAGGCACACTAGACAAATTGGCTCACACAAAGCTGCTTCATGTGGATTTAACTGGATCATTGTAGTACTGGCACCTCTATTTTTCCTGTGTGTGAAACTTACTCTCATTGAATGAATATCTTTTTTGTTCCTTATCTATAGCCACATTTTAGCATTTTGAATTAGCCTAAATTTGTCTCTAAAATAGAGCAATAGTCTCACAGCTATGCACATATCTCTTTGTGAGATTTTGACTCTTAAATGGCTCAAATAATCCATTTTCTTCCAAAACCCTCTAGCCTATCTAGTGCCCTAGACACCTGCTATTTTTACCCTCTGCAGTAAAAGGCACCAATAAACATGACATTATGTTAATTCATGTGATCATGTTCATAAAACAGCCCTGTTGAAGCCAAGAAGACAAAATAAATTTAAGTTGGATTGTCACCACCCATTGTAGATCAGGCTTCAACAGGTAAGGCTGCTTTTGCTTAGAGCTCTAGCTCTAGTGGGCTGTGTTAACCTAAATATTATGGTGGGATGAACATTGCTCATGCACAATGAATTATTCTTTGTCTTCCTTTCAAATGCTTTCGAGTATACATAGCTTTTCTCACATTCTTGCTAGAAAATGAGTAATACTTCCTGTTTTGAGACATCTAAACCTTTTTAAAATTCTGTATTTCACATAAAGTGAAATAATTTTACATATTTCTATTACCCTAAATAAAAAGCTTATTTTTGCAAGTAAAATTCTCTTAAAACGAAGCATTTCTGATCAAAAGCGAATGTATTTTGGATTTAAAGATAGCTTCACTAAGATACATTTTTTTAAGTTATGTATGACCACCTTTTTTTCTTATTGGGGAGCGATGAAGCACCAAGGGCAAACAAGCAGGAATACAGAAATTACATCCACTTAAAGCAAAGCACAAAGAAGGTTAACAGTTGCATATTCTATTCTGAATTAAGGGTCTTCAGTTTTGAGATGTTGTCTATACCAGGCAAAATAAGCATGATCATTAAAAAAGTGTGCTAACATAAGGCAGTATATAATTCAATGGATGTCAAAATTTAACATCCAGTATTTTGAACAAGAAGCTTTGCCATGAATGTTTTTAATCTAGATGGTACTGCTTAGTTGCTGTCTGTGAACACATTCTTCATTTGCTTCAATGTAGTTCTACTGACAGGTCGATGTGTACTCTATCTACCTGAATGAGATGCTGCTCTAAGAAGGACACTTTATTTCTATTTCAAGATACTTTCTGTCCCTGTAGATCTCTTTCCAGTATTGCCTGATATTGATTAACTGCAAAGAAAGCATTCCATGTACATGTTTTTTTTGTATTGTTGTATGGTCCTCAACAGTCTCTGTGGTCTCTTTATCCCTGTTAGTTCTTCCAAAAGACTCAGCATAGAAACAGAAGTAAATCTATGTCCTTCAGTATGACACAGAGATAAGAAGACAACCTTTTGCTCCTGTCTCCCTAAGGGAATACTGCAGAGGGGATATTGAATAGTGCTTACAACAGCTCTTTCTCTAGCTTGCTGTTATTTATGGGTATTTATTCCTGGTCATAATATGCAGCACATTTGATAATTTAAAAAATTATTCATAAAGTGGCATGGATGAAATCTAGTCACTTTTCCATCATGCTGGGACAAATGTTCCATACTAACTGGGGAACTAGAGCATATAATGTTGAGTGAGCATCAGAAGTGATCCAAGTCTCCTGTCTTCGGCAAACTGACATGTGATGCACATCTGGAGCATCTCTGAACTTCCTATCCAAGACCAGGCAGAACAAGCAAAGTTAGAGACCCCTCTGCTTGACAGACCTTGGCCATTTTCAAGGAGATTAGGTTTGCTAGTTTAGGATGTAAGAACATGATTTAAATAGACACTGGTAATGAAGAATTGCCATAAAGCTTTTCTTTATTGTTTGAAGAAAAAATGCAGATAAATATATGTGTGCTTGCCATCACTGGGTGAGGAGCACTAAATAAAAAGCACATGAACACTGAAGGCTTATAGATCTGCATGGTATGATTTTTTCACTGAATCAGAGGGACTCCATCACTGTGCTAGTTCTCTGCGTTTGGTTCATGCAGCAGAAGTTTTTAATTTAGCATTCAGCAAGACTGCACATAGGAGGGGCGTTTCAGCTCTAATGGGCTGAAATATCATGCTGCTGCATCTAGTTCATGCTAGAATTTTTGCAATGGAAAATACTAAAATAATAATTCACCACTGTTTTCAGCAATTTGTTCTTGGTGAACTGCATGTGTGTGGCTAGAAGTTGTTTCTTTTAGTTATTCCTACAGTCTCCCAATTTTGTTTGCAGAACTAAGATCAAAAATGTTTATATCAATAAAGTTAGCAATTTGGTATGTGAAATTTTGCCTCAGTGTCCTTTGCTGTTAGTTGCTGTTAGGTCACAACAAAGACACAAAGATGGAGGAAAAAAAGTATGTTTGCAAGTATTAAAACTTTGGATTTGGACTATTTGAGAAAACAGAGCCACTGTGAAGTTCTTCTGGACTGATTACAAAACTTTAAAATATTTCTGGTCTTCTCATTTAGTGCTTCTGAAAAGAAGAGCATTGTTTTGTCACTGCTGTAGTGATTTTCAACTGTATGCATGTCAAGCAATGAGTTCCCATTAAAATGAGATAGCATCTTATTTCTGTCATGGGGAAAACTGAGGCCCAGGTCAAGTGTTCCCCGCTCTCCCACTCTGCCTCTCTGAGCTAGCTCAGATTGCTTGCAAAAGTCACCCTTCCTTAAGGATGTAGGTGTTGAAAAATCAATACTAGATTATGTTCTTTGCTATTAGCTTGAGCAGCTTTTTCTATTTCCCAGAACTTACTAATGTGCTGTTGTATAGAGGTCATCTTTCTGCCAAATTGCTGAATAATCCAGCAGGGTGCAGGGCCGAGTTCCCTCTCCACAAGCAGAGAGACAAAAGCACAAGTCATTTCTAGGATACAGATAAGAAGACTTCGTTCACTTTTGTCACCTGTACATCAAAAAGATAAGCAAATTTGAGATTATTAAGTGAGGAGCAACACGAGACATTCACAGACTGAGGACACTGATGTAGGTTGCAAAATAAATAATGGCAAACATATTATTGATGTTTCCTGATTAAAAGAAGACAGTGGGGGGTTTTGTTGTTGTTGTTTTGTGTTTTGATTTGGTTTTCCTTAAATGCATACTGCAACGGCCACTAGATGAGCTGGAAATAAATTTCTGCAGATGTTGGTCTTTGTTATTCCATTTTAACTCAGGTCATTTCAGTCAAGAATAAAATTTGAGGCACTACTTGCTGACTGAACTTATCAATCAAGGGTTTTATCAATACTAGATGACCAGAATTCAAGTGGAGTTATGGCTTTGTTGCATTGTTTAAAGTTGGGCCAATTTCCTTTTTCTGTCTTACTAGAAGTAAATATATTAAAAAAATTATCCATAAAAATAAATATAAAAGTCTATCCACATAAAAGCCTATAAGTATTTAGAAGGTATACATTAAGAAGTTACAGGAATTGTTATAAATTAAATAGTTTTGTTTAAGTTCATCCTTTTCCCACATGCTTGAATAAAACCATATTATGAATGGAAAGAGCAGAGCTTCAAAGTTGGAACCAACATGCATTGTTTATAGGTGCTATTCACATGGTTGCCAACCTTGTGTGATGGAAATGACCCAAGGCACTGCCATCTCTTTTGTCCTTGTACTATCATTTTAGGTAGGAAACAGCCAAATAGGCCACTTGTGTAGATTATGTAATTTTGTCCCAGTCATAAATAGGACAAACACAGGAGTCCCTTTTATATTCTTCATGATGACTTTTTCCTTCTGTGTTGTTCTGTCTGGGGAGCTTTCATTGCCCACATGTGGGTTTTTTTACTTTTTCCAAAATTTTTGTTTATTCTTTGTGCCTGTCATATTTGTGTAGAGTTACATTGGAATGAAACTCAGACCTCCAATACAACAGAGTACATTTTATTATGAAAAACAATTTCCTTCCAGGCACCCCACCATCCTGCATTACCAGGTATTGCACTTCCTTAGTGTTTTTGCTTTTCTCACAAGAAGGGCTTTAATCCCTGAAGCCGAATCAAACCTGTGGTTTCTAACATGTGATGTTGTCAGCCAGATTCACCTGACTCCTCCTTTGCCTTCCCTTTTGCTTTACCTGTCTTAGTGCATTTGCAGCACGGCTTGATGCCCCAACGAGTGCTCTTCCTCTCTCTTCGCAGGGGTATGTAGTTGATGAACATGCAGCCATGCAAGCTCGATGGGAAGAAGCATCTAGAGAAACAATCAAGAAGACAACCAAGCCATGCCCCAACTGCAATATTCCAGTAGAAAAAAATGGTAAGTTTTTTAGATATCTTGTACTTACCTGTCTCTTAAAATTCATTTTACAGTATAAATATATGAATGTGCAGGTGTACGTATGCATAATATTATTCCAAAAGGGGGAGAGCACAAAAAGCTAGAATAATTCCCTGTGTCACCTTATCTAAATTATCTTGAAAACACTAATGAAATCACTCAGTTCTAAAACCACTAATTAAGCCCCACAAAATGTCCAGCTATTTTTTAGACAGGGGAAATGGGGCACTGGATGTAGCATTCATATGACTGGATATCCAGCCAGTTATCTAGACTTTCCATTGTCACTGGGAAAAATAGACATTTGTAGGGTAAAACTCATCTCCCGATGAAGCAGAACATATGTAGGCTAGAAAATCACACCTAAAAATGGGGTGTGAAGAATTAGTCCTGCTGTAGATGTCTACACAGTATAAGGCTGAATTTGGGTGAGATTAATCCCAACCCAGCCACATGCCCATGGTAGAAGAGCAATTTAGAGGAAGCAATGTGAGTTCTGACAAACAGTTTGCATTAATCAGTGCTTACCATGTAGGAAGGAAAGTAATCTGCTGGCACTGAGATGTTTAAAATGAAGAACAGGATTGGTAAATAGGCTGTACTTTATAGGTTAATACTGTTCCAAGACTTAATTGTATTTATGTTAATTAATAAAAATATATTAACATGATTGCCTAAATATTATACAAATACTTAGAGCGTGCTTCCCAGTTTTGTGGCATTCACATGGGACACTGAAAATGCCAAATAAGGCACTATGGACTGCAAGGGAGAATGCTTTGAGCAGTGACACTGCAGAAATATTACTGGGGAAGAAATAGGACAAAATTCTGAAATCTGGGGTTTGATGAAAGAAAAGGCAGTTGGCAGATGGAAAGTGGGAGACACCCTCAAGCACAAGAGGCAGAAGGAGAGAAAGCTTGAATTGAAGAGTGGGAAGGTGAGGCAAGATTTGGCATAGCATGGAGAGCAAGGTGGGCAGCAGAAGAGAGAGAACAGAGGCCTAGGTCAAAAAATTATTTACAGTTTTCTAGAACAGACTGAAAACCAGAAGTTTTAATCTGATTAGAAATAGACAAATTATAATGGTGACTATTTATATTCAAGAGTTTGTGCACAGCCAAACAAAAACTTGGTTAGACTTGAAGGAGTGGTAAGACCTTTACTTTCTCTTGGACTCTGAGCGCCTACTTCAGTTGCCCTGCTTTGAGCAGAGTTTTGGATTTGATGTTCTCTTAACGGACTTCCCCACCTCAGTGATTCTGTCATTTTGCAAATAAAATCATGAAGCTTAAAAAGTGCAGTGTTTGCCTTCTACTTTGGTCATGGGTACTGCACATGCCAGCTTCTAGGCTGCCATTTGTAAACTTAAAGAAGCACTTCAGAGCTGCCAAAGTACAGCTGCTGTCAAGAGACTGACAACTGTATCCTGATGTCTGCCAGCAGTCCTCATTTGGGAGTACACTGACTCCACACAGGAGAATAATTTTGCTTTCCTTCCCCATATTCTGTGGACAGTGTCTTTTACAAAGGACAGTGACAATGCCAATAACTTTTCTGTAATGCCCATATAAACTACAGGCACTGTAGAATATTTCTGGATGCCAGTAACTTTCCTGTAATAGCTGAAGTGAAAGAGACAAACACTTTCCCACAGTGAAGGTCCCAGTCTGAGTTTAAACACACATCCATGTCTCTCAGAGGGCTGCTGTACTCACAGAGCTGTAGGTCCCATTGCTTGAGGCACTCTCCACTCTTGACTGCTGATCTCAGCTACCATGTAGCAGATTCATGTAGCTTAGCAGGAAGGGCACATGTTTTACAGAGGGCACCTAATGGGTTTGGGTCCTGCACCAGGACTGAGGTGAATTTTACCCAGTGATTGCTTAATACAAACCATAAGAGAGGACTGGATCTAATCTTTAAATAAACTGTAACATGGAGGCTGGCCGTTTGTATGTTTACATTTAAATAAGATAAAAATCTTTCTGGCACATTGCATTTCTTACACAAAGATATAAACTGACAAATAGACCTTGCTATCACAAGTGGTTTTCTCTCTTTGTCAGGTGAAGCAGACAGGCCTATTTTAACAAACCAATCCTTGTTTGGTTTTGCCTTCTGAGAAACATTCTGGAGTGGCATTTTTAAAAACATGGTGTAAGGGTAGCAGCTCCTACAGTAGGGAACACACACTCCCTGTACCTCCCATCACCATTTGGGGTCAAACCAAGATGACATTTCAGCATTTCTTCATAGTGCATGCTCTTCTCTCAGTTTGATTTATACAAAAGATATCTTTGTGTGGCAAGCAACATAATTTCAATTTGAAGTGTATTTCTGTAATGACCTTTGACAATGTTAATGTTTATATATTACAAAATAAACTTTTGATCAAGGTTATGAGCAGAGAAATTAAAGCCGCTCTATAGTATGGAGAAGTAAGAAACCCAATGTGCAAAAAACATTTATATGATCTAAAGGCTGCTTCTGATACCAAAAACGTCAAATCAACTTAAATTACTAATATAATTTTTGTATAATCAGCAGTCAGCCACCAAAGTCTGTATCTCCTGATTTACCAACTTTGCAAACCTTGCAAATCTCTGAATCCAAATTCAAAAAAGAATTTAATTTTGTTTATCTTCTGGCTCACAGCTGGGCTAGTGTAGAGTAACCTTGAGGAGGTACCTCCAGGACTGATTTGAAAGACTACAGCCTATAATCTCTTTTCCCTATCCCTAGCATAGTCACATAGTCTTTTTAAATTTTCTCTGACCCCTGCAGTCCCTCCAGTGAGAAAAGCACATTACAGCCCAGTAAGAGAGGAGTAGCAGGATTTAGAAAGCCCAAGGAAATATTCTTCGGGTTTATACTTTTCTTTTATTAAATAATTTACTTAGTTGGTACATTAGTGTCTAAGAAATTTATTTTAATGCTCTTAATTGTTGATTAACATCTCTAAGTATTTTCCAAGTACCAAAGCCATTCTGTTGCTATTTTGCAGGTGGCTGCATGCACATGAAATGTCCTCGCCCTCAGTGCAGGTTTGAGTGGTGCTGGAACTGTGGCCTGGAGTGGAACAGAACCTGCATGGGAGATCACTGGTTTGAGTAGCAGGGCTGAGGCCAGTCCATGTTGCTGCTAAAGCTTCTTTTTATCAGGGTCAAATTGTGAACCACTTGCTTAAACAAAAATCCCAGTGGTTTTAGTGGCACAGAGTTCAGAAGTTGGCCTAGTTTGTTGGCTTTTTGCTTTATTGCATACGCAATCATACCAAAATCACATTGAAGTTATGCCAAGGCTTTTAAATCCACTAAGTTAAAAGAATAATTGTTTTAATGGACAGACTTGCTCATTGTGGTACAAAGAGGGGTAAATTACGACTTTTTGAACTTGCAGTATATCAACATGGGGAGTTGGCAGGGTTACCATGAGGAACCTTACTTGACATTTATAGTCATGAATCAATAACTCTTGGAAGAGGGAACAACCTGCACACATATGCAGGCAACAACCTGCATATGTGTGAGTGTGAGAGCATCAAGGAGGGGGAAGATGTTTCCTACATCATCTGCCTTTTTTCTTTGACCACTTCTTCACTCATTCAGCACAATTTTTGATTTCAAGGCAGTATTTCTTAACAGCATTTTTGGCAGAGGGAAGGCTGTGGCTCTTCACTGTTTTCTCAGGGTTTCTTCCTAACAGGTTTTCTGCAGGGGTTTTGCTTTTAAATGAAATTCTCATGGAAACACCCAGCTTTATGCCATACTTGTGCTTGTATATTTGCGATATACAACACAAAGCCAGCCTACCTACTCATTACAGACTTTGTTACCATGGGATAAGATTAGCTAAGGATGCAGTTTCAGCCCTGTCCATGGCTGTTGGTGCAGTGGTGACTGGATCCAATTATGTGTTGTGCAAGCTACACTCACAGGGCTTCATTTTTCTTGTACTTATGGAATGCTTTGGACGTGGCAAAGTGAAGCAGGAGGAGACTTCTCAGGGTTTTTCTCTACCATGATTCTTCTAAATTGAATTAGAATATGAGTATGATTCTGAAAATATATTTATTGCTCTAATTGTGTGGGACAGAGGGACAGCTTCATTTTACAATGTTAACACAGTAAGTAAAGTTTAATAGCATTTCCAAGTCTGAACAATTTTACTGTTTGTGATCTTTACATTGATATTTTACTCTGAAATGAAATGGATAATGTCCACATCCAACACACCATGTAAAGATTTGCACAATTTATTCTGGAAAAAAAACTGCACAATAAATAAAGTGGTCGAAATTTTAAACTTTATTTCTTTTTTCTATTTGAATACAAAGTAAATGAGTAAAAAAATATTGGGTGGGTTCATGCATTGCCTTGACTGATTCAAACTCCCAGCTGAGAGGCTAGCCCTTTGATCAAGACATAATATTAGCACAAAATAAGTTCCACAACCATCGTCTTCTTTTATCAAGTTTGAACTAATATTTTGTATGGCATGACTGTAGAGTCCTGAAAATGTGGGTGGGCCTCATATCCATGCAGAGCATGAAGCTTGAGGCATGAAAATAATCCCAGGCTCACTAGAAAAAATGTCCAATTGCTAAAAGCCGTGAAATATCAATCTGTCTAAACTGGAAGAGACATTAAAAGTGTGAGGAAACAAAAGAATGAAGGCATGAGGTACCAAAAATGAGAGAGTGAACTGGTAGAATTAAGAAAATTAGAAAAAAAAAAAAAAAAAGAAGTGGCAATGAGAAGACAGTGGACATTTCCTTAAGGTAATTTTCCTATTTGGCACTACTGAAATAAAATTTATGCATTGAATGCTGCAATGTAGCTCATTTAAGTATTTTGTCTTGACAGGGGTATTTTACTGTGAGCTCTGATTATCTCATTATTTGATTTCCTATATCTGGGTCTATTTTACAACATATATGGCTAGTTTCCAGCAGGCTAGGGGAAAGTAACAATGCCTAATTTTACTTTGATCATGTGTTACATGGGAGTTCATCACTATATTTCATATTCAAAAACATTCAGAATCAAAGTCTGAATCTCTTTTTTTTTTTTTTTTTTTGTTTTAAGTGTCTTTCTCATATAGGAAAAAGAAGTTATTCACTACAAGTTATTCACTATAACTCAGTTTCACTGAGTTAGAGCCTGGCCTAACATATTAATGTTTAAATTGTTACACAGAAACATGTGATTTATGCCCCTGGATCAGGGTCCATCGAAGTCAATGGACTACAGACCAAGTCCTGTATTTCCTTCTGGCCTGGGAAGGGCATGTCAGGCATGAGTCATAAGAATAGAATAGAAACATAAGTCTAGAATAGAAACTTCTCTTTCTTGGAAGAACTTGTCAGAGAACAGGATTATGAGCATTTGTCTGAGACATAAGCAAGGACAGGAAAGGAGAATAAAGAAAGGAGTTCCAGCATTGACTCAAGGTTGTGTTACACAGTCCAGATTTTGCACTCTGCCAAAAATAAATGTGTATTCTGAAGAATTTAACAGAACGTGTCCTGATCTTCTCTGTATTAATACTATATGTCTCCATGCATATATGCACAAACTTTGAGATGGTACAGGGTGTTAATCTGATTTCTTTTTACTCTAAGATTCTCATGGTTTTCACAATTTCAAGGGCACGAAAATTCAGGATTAATTCTCTGCTGACACCATAAGAATGCTGGAATTCCTATAGAGATGTGTGAATTGAACCTAAAAATTGTCCTACACTGGTAAACTTTTTTTGCATGGAAAGTGCCATTTAAAAAAATATATTTAAAATGTCTTGAAAAAATCCAATTTATTTTGCAATTTGAAGCAAACCAGAACAGAACAAACCAAGTTTCTGGGGTCTATTCAAGCTGCTCCTCTTATTTCAGCTTTGAAATATCAGAGTGAAATTCACCTCACTCAACTTCAGCTCTCTAGTTGGTTCAGTAGCTTCTGAAGGTTGTTGTGCATGTGCATGGTGGAGCCTGCTGAGTTTTTAGTACAATTGCTCATGGCTAGAGGTGTGATGGCAACATCCCTGCCAGAGACAAGGCACAGCTCCAGACAGGATGCACAGGACCTGTTCTGTGTGCTCCTGCACACTCTTGGCTCAGTTGCTGCATGAGGAGGGGAATCTTCCCTTTTTTTTAAACTTAGAACACTGGCATTGTTTGCTGGCATTCATGAAGCCAGCCTTGGCAAACATTTCCTCAGGGTTGGCATGCACATCTCTGGAAGTGGTCCTGGGCAGCCGTGGAGGGTTAATGAAGACAAACAGGACTCAAGCATGAAAGAAGGTAACAAACCTGAGGGCTTAAGTAGATGAAAAGTTTTCAAGAGTTTGGGGGTTTATGTTCTCTCCTAGCAATACACTCTGGAAACAATGACATTTAACTGTATGTTCTAAGAAGGTGATTTATTGTGAAGCTATAAAGCAAAAAAAATAAGTCTGTACCTTTTCACATCAAGGTTTGGCTTTGTTAATTGAATTCTCTTTACCTTGAACCTTCTTCATATTTCAGATTAAAACAATTACAGACTTGTTTTTGGTACTGCAATCTGGGATCCTTTAGTGCATGTTAAATGGATTAAGTACAGGATGTATGCTTAAATATTCAATAATAATTATCATTATAATAATTCGGCTCTATATTTACAATGAAAATCTCTAATATTTAATTCCAGCTGGAAATGAAATATAAACATCAAGTATATTAAGAAGAAAATACATAACAGTTTATGTTCCTCAGGAAAAAGCATATCTCAAAGTTTAATGTAAATAATACTTTGGGAACTGTGACTTTGACTAAAATATCATTTATATATCTGTCTTGTCTTGTCACAAAACACAAGCCAAATTATTTCATTTTAAAGAGTACACTTTAAAGAAAAAACTCAGTAAATGGCACTCCAGAAGAAACATTATGCCACTGATGGGAAGTGGCACAGTCAAGCTCGGAAAGAACAGCAAGCGGTGCAAAATGCTATGTGCATATGAATAGTAAGATACCATCTCTATTGCAAACCAGCGTGGTAATTTTTGCCTGCAGATGTTGTCGATCACATAAGCTGGAGTGAAATTGGTGTTTGTGGAGGGAAACATGAGGCACTTGGAGGTGAGAGGCCAGATTCCAAGAGATTCTGCTGGTCTGGAAGACTGGGAAAATTCAGCCCTTTGTGCCGAACTTTCTCACACTTTGAGGAACAGCCACTGTTACGTTCCTCATGTTGACTGTGCTGCTCAAACCATTACACAAGTAAATCATCATGTGTGGGAAGCTCAGGAAGCAACACTTGCAGCAAGACTGGAAGGATAAAGCATAAAATCAACTCTGAAGATTGGTTAGCCCCATTCTGACCTAATTTATCTGATACGGCGTTTGACCTCAGAGTCTGGTGTCATGCTTTAACCAGTCAGCAAACTGAGTACCACACAGCCGCTCGTGCACCATGCCCCAACCCCTCTCTGGGATGGGGAGGAGAACCTGAAAAAGGTAAAACCTATGGGTTGAGATAAGAACAGTTTAATAATTGAAATAAAGTAAAATATCATCATCATGAAATCATAGTAAGGAAAATGGAGATAACCAAAAGAGAAAAAGGAATAAAACCCAAGATGAACGAGTGCTGCACAATATAATTGGTCACTACCCACCGACTGATGCCCAGGCCTGCCCTACGTAGTGATCAGCCCCTCTCAGCTGACTCCCCAAGTTTATATACTGATCATGTACTTCTGTGCTGTGGGATATCCCTTTGGCCAGGCCAGGTCAGCTGTCCTGGCCGTGCTCCCTCCCAGCTTCTTGTGCACCTCCTCACTAGCAGAGCATGGGAGACTGAAAAGTCCTTGACTTAAGCATTATTTAGCAACAACAGAAACATCAGTGAGTTGTCAAGATTAGTCTCATACTAAATCCAAACACAAGCACTGTACGCTACTAGGAAAAAAATTATCCCATTATCCCAGCTTAAAACAGGACATACGGTGATGGCTGATGGAGAGAAGCCCTACACAGAGATAGAGAGCTGCAGTAGCTCTTAACATGTAGGTTTTGTTTCCAGGCTGCAAAATTCTCATTCTTCCTGCAGTTCCTCCTTAAGCAACCAAAAAGCCTGAAGAAGACAACACCAGATGAAAGTTTCCAGGAGAAGGAAACTCCATGTCCAGTGGTTCTTGATGGTCCTTCAATAGCTTCACCCAGATGTATCTGACAGCACAGAATTAACAGTGATTCAACAAGAATCACTGTTTACATTTTATCTAATTTATTTACAGATTTTAAAGAAATATTTCTATCTCTAGCAAATTTAGAAAAGCACCTCTCCCTTCTTTTCAAACATTTGTCAACTGATTCCTATTATGTTTATTTGTATATGTGTTTTATGTGTTTGCCCATGTGGTTCCCCTTGTGTGTCACCTACTGATTTCCAGCTGTGTGTATCTCATCTTCAGACAGTTTAATGCTCTAGAAGTTGGCTTGATTGTCTAGGAACTACTGGAATGCGTGCTGTCAATAGTGTCTTCTCATACTCTAGGTAAGTATGTGCTGCCAGAAAAAATGTCAGTGGCTTTAAGGAAGCAGAAAGGTAGGCAAGTTGAGAGAAGCTCATTTAATCATATGGAGAATCATATTTAATGTAGTGCTTTGTGTATCTGTAGGAATATCTTTTTTTAGAAATCAGGCCATATGCTATTTCATTTTTCTTCATTATTATTAATAGTGCTTTTTTCTTTGCTTTTAATTTATTTTTCTTGTCTCTGTCTCTATTTTTCTGAATAATGGAGTAATGGTTCTATGCCAGTACATAAAATATGCAGCAAGACATCACCTGTTACATTACTTTCTGGCTTTTATCCCTAGAAAGCTTGAGGAATTCACATAATCTATGTAGGCAGGGAAGTGCCACTATCTGTATTTTACAGTTGGGGAATTCGGTCCAAAGAGAACAGCCAGACTGACTACATGGAGGCTAAACAATAGCTCAAATGCACATCATCCCTTTCCTCACAACTGGGAAAATCTGGCTGCACCAAAGTAGAGGCCACCTGTGTGCTGGGATGGTGCTGACACGGGCTTAGGGACACAGGAAGCAAGTTTGAAGTTTAAAGTCCAGAGAACACCAGTGTGATATTAGGGACACAAAGAAATTTTTTAAAATATAGGATTTTCAGTGGCCTAAAGAACAATGATCTAACCTGACATCCTTTGCAACCACTGGGAATTTTACTGCTGGCTTCACTGGGAGAAGACTAATTTAGACTTTGAAAACACTTCTTTCTTTGGCATTTTAGCAGTGCATAGGAGATCTCTGGGAGAACGTGATGTCCCAGTTTCATTTTGTCTGTTTGTTAGTTAAATATTTAATCTAAAAGACATATTCATGCCCACCTCATATTCTCTCCACCTCATTTTGGTCCAAACTAAAATCCATTAAGCAGTGATGTCACACTGCTTTTAAAAACCTTTAGTTAAGTACATCTGAAGCAACACACTGTACATGTATTCTTACTTGGTAGATGATTGTATTGTCTGCCTCATAAACAGTAATCCTGACAGCCTGCCAACTTCAGCTGCTGGCTACCAGGCCAAAAGCTGGTTGAATGATGGCCTGAAGTAATGCTCAAAAGATAATGCTAAAATAGAAAGGAGCAGTCTATACAATGAAATAGTATTCAGACACTTCTGTTGGGGCCAATATAATGTTTTTCTTGGAATGGATGCTAAATGTTCCTGAATAGGTTCAGCCAACTGAGTTTGTTTATGCCTGGAAGCTAAACCTGGAAAGCTCTGCACTGTGCTTTTCCAAAGTAAAGAGATCACAATATGATCAAAGGGTTTGAAGGTTTTTTAATGAAAAGCTGAAGTCCATGTGTTCCACAGCTGATGGAGTTAAAAATCAGAAAAAAAACCCAAACTATCACACTAAGCTACACTGACATTTTTCAAGTACTCAGTGGAACAACAAATGCCAGGTTTGCTTTTTTTTTTTAAATCTGTTTTTCAAAGGCCAGAATGACTGTGATATTTACGCTAAACTCAGTCATTTAATGAAGCTGAAATCAGTTTTGATTCAAGCTTCTAAGTTTAAGTGGCGATGTAACTGAATCTAACCTTTTACCAAAATATTATTCAGTATTTGCTTAGCAAATACTAAGGTGCTAATTAACTGAGTGGCAGTCACTCAGGTCCTTTATTTCAAAAGTATAATAATAAAGGCTATTTCTGTTGCCTCATTCTGTTGGATTTTACAGAGAGCAAACATGGGCTTCAAACCAGTGTGAGCAATAAGCTCCTGCATGGTAGAATATCTTCTCCTGAAGTAGTGATCTCTTCTCAGTGACATTTACTGTGCACAAATTAAAAACGATCAGTGGCATTTCATTTTTAGTCCTCTTTATTGTGTGAGCTCTGGGGTAGAACTGAATAAATAAAAATATGAAGTCTACACAACTGAAAGCCTACTTTTTTAGCTGTTCCAGTACAGCTGTGCCACAGACCTACCTGACACTAGGCTTGGTAGATAAGTGCATTATAGAAAATCAGCTGTAGATCAGCAAGTGTACATATTTACTTACGCTAATATATTGGAGTATTTTTTAAGGCTTTTGCCAGTCTATAAAATTCATAAGCCCCTTCCCTCTGCATGAAGGACTCCTTCCAAAAGATCTCTGCAATAAGTGATGGCTATCAACTGTGTTATCATCTAGTGAGCTGGGGCACAGATTGCTGCCATGCTTGATATTTGTAGGTGCTCATCTTCCACTTGGACTCCCAAAAAAGGTCAGGTAATCAAAGGTCACAATCACATGTGCTTTTAAAAAAATACCTTCTTTGAGTGTCTAAGCAAAGGTAGTGCACATACAAAAAAGAGCACAGTTAAAACTTTTTCTCTGATTCTGAATGCTGTGCAGGATGGAAAAATCTGGCCCTGAGAAACTTTACATCAATACATTTGCTTCTTCAAATAACAAAGAAGTCCATGATCCAGAGCCCTTTGTAATGACTGCACCCAGCGTCACTTTCCTGTTATGTTTCTAGCAAACAGTATAAATGTCAGAGTATTTTGCTAGTTGTGTTTATTTAGACATTTGTATTAGATTGTAAAAGGCCTTAGCAGAACTTTAGCAAGTCTCAGATAAATGATGAATACTTATTATTATGTAGCACTGGTTGGCCCAAAGAAATGATGGTTTTACTGCCTTCACTCTGTTATGGAAGACAGAACTTTTTTTACAAGCAGTTAAGCCTTCACAGGTAAGATGATCTTACGAGGTCCCTTCATATGTGTTCCTACAGCATTGTGTTCACCTACTCCCAAATGAAAATTCCATCTTTGCAAATATTCAATGAATTATTTAATTGCTTGAAAGAAGAAAGAGAGATCCAGAAACATTTCCTATTAATGCAGTTGTTGTTCTCAGATCCAGCAGCTTCCTTTGCTAGTCACTGCCAGAGAGATCTCCATACCAGGAGGTTTTCCTGATACTTAACATCCCCTAATTTCCCTCCCTGTCAAGCTATTAAGATCTCAGGAGTATAAAGCTCTTATGGGTTTGTTAGGTCCACCTACTATCATGGGCATCTTATTATGCAAGTCTTTCCACGAATTTAGAGTGCCATTGCAAGCAGTTTTTAAGTCCCATTTGCTTTCATGGCAAAGCAATTCTGCAACATGATCCCAGCTGCTAGTGATGAGCAACCATTTCATGCCAAGGTATTAATAGTCACCTTATAATTATGTAATCAATATCATTGGTAAGTTTAATGTTTTTGTTTTCCTGTTAATGTTTCCTATCCCCTTTGTTCCCTGATTGGGTGGAGTAGACAGCAATCATATTTCCACCTCATTCTATTAGGCTTAATAGGCCAAGCTTAAAAGCTTGAATAAACATTTTTGTAAACATCCTAGAATCAAGTATGAGTGATGTACTTCAGCATAAGATGCAGGTGTGGTTGCACCACCACCTACTGTGGCATTCATGCCTCCATGTCTCTAGTGGAACCACTCCTGACACATGCCAGATCATACCACGTTGTTCACTGAGATATCATACTGGCAATTCATAATCATCCTATGATAGTCTACCTCACCCAAAACCTTCTTCACCTTGTTTCCAAGTGATGTGCTTCTGGTTTATGAGGTGTCTACACTTTCTTTAAGGCTTTCTTTTTCTCAGTTTCTGCATTTATACAGTTCTAGATGGCTGCTGCTGTGCATCTCAGGATATAGGCAAGTTACTGCAAACTGAGCAAGTACAGAAACATCCTTTGATAATCACTGAATGTGTGTTTGTATTCTCAATGTTTTTTTCATGTGCTACATGAGCATTTTTTTTACTAAAGTACTGTAAATCTGCTATGTTCAATGTGTCTGGGCTTGAATACCTCCAGTGTGGCAAGTTATTTGTTTGCCAAATGTGTTTCAGCTTTCTATCCTGAAGGTTCATCTCCACTGGAAGAACTCACTTAGATGTAGATTAATGTAGTGGGTTGACGCTGTCCAGCAACTAAGTACCCACTCAAATGCTCACTCACTCCCACATCCAGCAGGTTGAGAGAGAGAGTAGGCAGAGCAAAAGCAAGAAAACCTCATGGGTCAAGATAAGGACAGTTTAATAACTAAAGGCATGAATAAAATAATAATAGTGATACACAAGCAATCACTCACCACCTCCCACAAACAGATGGATGCCCAAGCAGTCTCTGAGTAATGGCTGCTTTAGAAAGACAGCATTCCAGTTTTATTGATGGGCATGATGTTATATGGCTTGGAATATTGCCTCGGTCAATTCAGCTCAGCTGCCCCAGCTGTGTCTCCTCCCAGCCTCTTGGCCAGCCCCAACCCAGTCAACGAGATACCTGAGTGGGAAAAACAGAGAGCCTTGATGCTGTGCAAGCACTGTTCAGCATCAGATAAAACACTTGCATGTCATCAACAGTTTTAGTCACCAATCCAAAACCCAGCACCATACCAACTGCTAGGAGGA
This sequence comes from Vidua chalybeata, assembly GCF_026979565.1. Classification (NCBI taxonomy): domain Eukaryota; kingdom Metazoa; phylum Chordata; class Aves; order Passeriformes; family Viduidae; genus Vidua; species Vidua chalybeata. The sequence goes on from NC_071532.1 coordinate 11,986,509, forward strand.
GAATCAGGTCTGTACCAACCAGACCCAGTGCAAGAAGCTTGCTTTACAGCAGGATGCTGCTACACCTGGGGTCACAGCACCACACATCCCTCCTGCCTTGGGTCCTTATTCTCTGAGCCAAACATGGCTTGAACCAAGGATTAAGGGCTGTTGTTCTCAGTGCGAGCATTAACAGGTTTTCTGTACTTGACTGGCAGGCTACTTTTATAAATTACTTAGCAAAAATTGGCTGCCTTTGAAAAGCCTCTGTGGGAGGACTGACAGACAACTGCACAGACAGACAGATGGAGACAGCAAGGAAGGTAGGCCAAACCCCAGACAGCTATATGAAATTCTCATCAAACTATTGGGGCATCTGGCATAGAATCAGAGAGATGAAGGTGAGGAGGCTAAACAACCTCATTTTATCATTAAGTGATGGCAACACAAAGCATTAATCTTTCCCAGTCCAGTCCTAATTTCTGCTTCAAATTGAGATCAGAAGTTCTCCATTAATTTAAGGGGAAAATTGTTGCACAAATTTGGATAGATGCTTCTGGTAAATGGATTAAGACACACCCACTCCACCCCCTCTTTTGGGACTGTACAGGAAGGATGAAGAAGTTTGTTGGATTCAACCCAGAAGCTGGGCCTTTCCTGTGGTGTTATTGAGTGATATTTCAACTGACTCATGGTGAGAGTAAGGTTGGCATTAATTAAAACACATCAGTGATGAAAATGATATAAATTATCTGATTCATTTTCATCAAGTTTCTGCCTGCCTCTCTCTTGACTACAGATGAAGTTTGGAGCAACCACGCTCCTTAACTCTGGTATCTCCATTAAGTATCTCAAGATGGTGGGATGACACCAGCAGCAGCCTGCCTGCTTTTGGCTACTATTTAAAGATCATCAGGACAAAGGCAGTGCACCTCCCAGCTCACCAGGGAGGACATCTGAGTCACAGCTGACTACAGTCAAACTGTTTTCTGTAGTGCCAGTAGCCCAGTGAAACAGGGATTACAGAACCAACTTTATCACTTCGTGCAGCTTCAAAGAATGTAACACTCAGAGGAAAGATGAGAGCAGGAAAGACATAAAGGTGGCTTTCAGTGATGTTGTTCTTCAGTCTGCCAGATTCCAGGCTGGGCCCATTTATCAGCAAGGAGGAAATAGGAAGAGTTTCCAGAGGGGATTATAATGGCTTTTTATCAGTAAGTGCCAGTGTTTGAAATACTGACACATAATCACATTCTTGTATTGACCTATTTAGTTTAACATCTCATAGGGGATTTTTAAAAGTGTGTTTTGCTTCATTTTTATTGAAATCATTGTATGATTTCAATATGGTGATTGGCAGAATATAAACTATATTGCTAGATAATAACTTTAAAAAAATTTAAATGAGAAACATTTTGAAAGAACTTTTGCCAGTCTTTATTGCAGTACTGAAGAAACCTTAAGTTAAAATAGTATTTTGCCTTTTCTGTCATTTATGCACTTTTCAGCATTTTCCCCATAATTCTGTCTTATACCACTGAATAGGGCCAAAATAAATTGCAATCTATAGACATTGAGGAGAATAATAAGGAGGTATAGCAGGTATGATTTTATCCCCTCTATATGCTTCTTGGAATATATACCACTCTATAGCATGGGTAAAGTTCTCATTTCTTTATGTAGAAAGAAATTTTTAAAAACTTCCAAAGTTTTTACAGATTTTTTTACAAATCTTTTACAGATTTTTTTTTTCCCAGAAAGAAAACAAAACTACTTCACTGGTCAGGAAATTATTCAAAAACACATATAACATTTTAACAAATGGCAGTACCACCAGGTTAGCGACTTCAGTGCACCTAAAGCCACTGCTCTGCAGACAGCAATGACTTTTCAGAAACCAGTTCTCTAAAACAGGGTTTACCGTTTCTAGAGACTCTAAGACTTCCATACTCTGAGAGAAAATATAATAATATGAAAATCTTCCTATGTAGCAATACATCCTGTGCAGTTTGATCATGTCCTACTTTAGTAAGAAAGGAAAAAATAAGTTTGTTATTAACAACTTTTTCCCTTTGTTACTACTTACAGACATTGAAAATCTTGAATTGCAAAGTTCCTAAGTGGTGATACCAAAAACCTGCTGAATTACCACAAATACAAGAGCAACACTTCAGTCAGATTTCATTCTTTGAATCAAAAATGTTGATGTCTTTGCATCAACAATGAATGTTGTTATAGACATGTCAACCAACACAGAAAATTAAGAACACTGGAATCTGCGTTCTACCCACATCTGATTACTTGCCTAGCCTTGAGCAAAATGCATGAATGGCACGCATCCTGTGACAACCAGCTTCTTGCAGAAACCTCAAACAAACCAATCCCAGGAGATGCTTTTGCTTCAGTTTTAGCCTCTAATCCCCTTAAATAAACAAAGCATCTTTTGTTTCACCAATAACTGCTTGAAGAGTGAGCAGCAGTAGGAAATTTCAGTTTGGAAGCTGAAAATTGTGTAGGATTATACACATTTGGAAGAGCTTTGCTATAAAGGAAAGTATTAGGCATGCTTTTTCCCTTTGCCATTACAATCTCTTAGATCCTGACACTGTAATTTTCATTAATTACGCTGGTAGCTATTGTAGCTAAGGGACAATGTTTTGACCCTGTACACACAAATGGCTGGGTTATCAAATTGCCTGTATAGTACAGAGGAAGCTGCTAAGTAGCATGATAAAACAATTTATCATCTCTTTCCTCTGCTGCTGTTCAGGCTGCCTCTGCATACTTTAGTCTCTACCAGCCAGGAGGGCCAAGCATTTCAACTAAAAGGAACTGCACATGAGGATTTATGTGACTGGACACTTTAAAAAAGGTAATGGAAAAACTGCACTTGCAGAACAATATCTGGACTTAGTGACACACCCCTCTCTCACTGACAATCCTGATTCCTCCTCTTTGCACTTGATTTTAAGTTCATTCAACATCTCTGATTAGAACCTAACTCATCCCAGATGATGACTGTCACATTCCCACATACCCTTTTGGTGCAAGGAGGGGGGCATTTAGAAGCAGCACAAACCACCAGCTGTAAATCAGACCTGAATTCTCTTTTCTTTTTCTGAAGAGCAGCATCGGTAATCATGAAGGAAGTTACTCATCACTTGGGGTAACAATGGCAGGATCAGACTCCTGCCCCTGGCTTCAATTCACAATTTGTGAAATTAGACTTGAACACTATGACAGTATTATTAAAAACACCCATGAGGGTTTAAACAGCACACCATAAATATTAGCTAGCATTGCTGCCACAAACATTGAACAGGGATGATAAAACAGTTTTAAAAAACTCCTCATTAGGCTTGTTTGGTCTTTGTTCTGAATATGTAACAAAGTCTGTAGAAAAAGGACTGGGCAGCCATGTGAACTGAAACCTACATAACATGTAGAAGACCCAAAAAGGAGGCAGTAAATTTGCAAAGGTCACTTGAATTCTGGTGTTTCCATCTTTGAGTGGCTGACTTTGCAGCATCCATTTAGCTGTTTATGTGTATGTGTAGCACACATATAAATCAAAATTGAAACACTACATTAAAGCACTTATTAGTCCTACAGAGCTTGAAATCTCATGCTGTAGCCACGTTTTACTACTCAGAATCATTTCAAGATCTGTTGCACATCTGTGCCTTCTCCTGTCTCCTTGGGAGAGCTAACTGTGGGAAGCCAGTCACTGTACCTTCTATACCTCTCTGCATAGATCCAACGTCAGCAAGGACCTTGGCAAATGTCCTCTGAAGAATTTTGCTGAAGTTGCTGAAGACACTCCTGTGCCCATCTGAGTGCCCTGCCCTTCTTCTGTTACTTGCCTTTTTCCAGTGAATGGTGAGCAGTGAGCACTTTACCTTCGGGGGTGATTTTCTTGAAAATTTGGCCTATGCCTTGGGGCAGTTAAGACAGTCACATGTTGCTCCTTTGTCTTCCACAGGATCAATAACCCAAGAGGGTAGGAAAGACAGACAGGAGACCAATAACATCTGAAAGTGGCCCTGTGAAATTTCCCCAGAGTCTCTCTGCTCAAAAGCCCCTCAGGTGTATTGGCAAAGTGCAGATCAAGGGCCACAGTCTCCTCTAGTGTAAGCTAGTACCTAGTGTCACAGAAATTCATAATGCTACACCAGGCTGACATAAATTAAACAGCTAGACCTATTTATAGTTCACGGCCTGATAAATATTTAGCCATCAGAAGGCAAAGCTCCTACATTCTACATTGACTAAATACATGTCAGGCCAGTCCAGAGCTTCCTCCCTCCAGAGCTGCAGGTCCATCCCATTCCCACCTGCCCCAAATCACCCCAAAGAGAGCAGCCACAACCTTCCCCTAAGTGATTTGCAGTCACCCAGGGAGTGAGAAGAACACAACATTAAGGAATTCTGTTCTTGTCTAATTAAGATGATGCAATCAACTGTTCCACAAACACTTAGGGATCTTCTTAATAAATCTATTTTTATCAGCTTGAGTGACACACACAGTAGTGCAAGGTAATCATTGGGGCTGATATCTGAATTCAGGAAACTTTTACCTTACTGTGTTTTCCCTCCTGAGCATTTGCTCTCTGGTAACTCATTCCCTCTGCCATTACTGTGCTGGCTTCCATTTATATCCAAAATAAGGTAATTTTCTTTAAATTACTTTAAAGTACTTTAAAGTACTGATGATTCTGTTTCCAAAAATGCACTCTTAAGAACCAGCTTCTAGGCATAATTTTAGGATACAGGAAACTAAAGTGAAACAAACTTGAATTGTTTTTAAGTAAAAAAATTTGGCGAAGGCTTTCAAGAACTACTTTCTTGTGGGAAGATTAATCTTGTCTATTTGTTTGCCTCCATTTCCTGATTCTGATTTTGGCTTTTAGGTTCCCAAAGATATTTAGAATAAAGTAGTTAATCCACAGAAATAAACAACTTCTGCTGCCGAAACCTGTCACTTGTTGCGTACATTTTGCTGTGAAGTATTATTATCAATATTTTAGCAGTTCTTACAAAGCCTTATAGTGCTTCATACTGTTTAGTGTTTAGGAGAAGACTTCATACCCTTAAGGTGTCATGAGCCAGGTGGCTGGTATTTCCTTCCTCCCACCTCACTTCTGTGAGCTCTGTTGTAGTAACAGACACAGAGGGCAAGTTACTTTCAGAGACACATTGTGAGATCATATTCTCACAAGGTCCTGTTCCATTTATAGAAGAGCTGAAACTCCGTGGCAAAATCCACAAAATGTTATGAAAGCCCTGCATCTGTGATATACAAGGAATCAGCACAGGAGCCCAAGAATCTCTTTTGGCTGCTGGATGAAGCCTACTCCATGCAGAAGTTCTCACCATGAGGTTGTGCAGACATCACTTGTTTTATCACATGATGGAGACTCCTACATGTGCAGGGAATTGCTGTTTGAAAGTCCACTTGTCTTGGTAAGTGAATGTAATACCAACTGTAAGATCTTACACTGCACTAAATTGAGGACTGGCAAAACCCCTGGCCTTTGTAAAAGCATTAATAATTTCAAATGGATTTGGGGAAAGACCCTGAGGCACAAATCAATGCAGGAGGGAAGGTCCACTTAGGATTGCAATCATTTGACAAGTGCCAGTGCATGGGATTTGGTTTCAGGGTTAAATTCTTTGCCTAAATAAGGTATTTGAAATGAGAAAGGAAAAAGTGTTTCATACCTGCCAAGTAGTAAGTTGTCCCTCTGGCACCAGACTTTTTAAATAGTTGTCAGGATGATATCACACTGCCTGATGTAGGTCTTGGAAAAGTGCTACTATGAGGTGGAGATTTTTCAGCCATGGGTTTTGGCATTCTATCTGTGTTGGGAAGAAACACCATTTTATTTTATTTTATTTTATTTTATTTTATTTTATTTTATTTTATTTTATTTTAATTTTACCCTTTGTGAAGAAAAAGAACAGGAAAATCAGACATCAGAAGAGACATCTCCAGTGTACAAAAAACTCAGACTATGAAGTCACTGATGTCTCAAATGCTACTAGTCTCCTGGGATGGCAAGAGAAAGCAATGTTTAGGAAGCCAGATGCAGCCATTTGTCTCCAAGGAGCAGCTGGTGATGAGATGCTCTTATTAATAAAATGGGATGCTCAGTGCTGTTGATTTACTGCAGTTAGTGTAGCCAATTCTGATTCATGCTACCATTATGGATACCAAGCCTAGGAGGCAGCAGGCTTTCTTGGTTTGATTGTTAATACTTGAGGCACCTGTGATTCAAAAAATTTATAAAAAGCAGTAGATATAGAGTGCTTATGCAGACTGTTTTACGGTTGAATTGCCGGGTGACTGACTGACAGATCCCAGGGCTCAGTTTCCTGGACCAGTGATTTTTAGTCATCTGGCAGTTGATGAGTAGGAAATTATATTGGCTATGTTATTCATGTTGGGAAAAAAATATAAATCAGTGTGGTTTGGAGGATTAATAACATACTGCTAGCATAGAAGTGAGCATGCAAATTAAATAGTATCAAATGGGATATCAAATGAGAATGGTTGTGCTAAACCTGCACCAAAAAGCTGGGGCTGAGCTCAGGAGCTGATGAGGACACGGGCTCACCAGGATGTGCATGTGCACAGCAAGCCGTTTTTTGTTAATATTGATGGCTTGAGGCCAGGGCACCTGAACTCCTGTGACAAATGACAGTAAGATGACACTGAGGACTCTCCATAGAGCAAGAGGGGCCCCCTAAGAGCAACCCAGGTCCTTTGTCCCCATGAGTTTTTAATACATCACATATAAACGATCTGACATGTACTGCATCCAGCTTTGGTACTTCTGCATTTCCTACTGCATTTTCTGTAAAACTTCATTGTACCTTCTGATACAAACACATGCCTAGTTAAGCAATTCTGATGTTGAGCTATAAAGTAAATCTTTCTCAGAAAACAGTCCATTCCATGCACTGTATCCAACAATTTTCCATGAGGAATTTGTAAAGCAGGTAGCCCTCTGGTAAAGCCCCATGTAGTGACTGTTCTAAGATACCACTTTAGTATCTTAGTACCAGGTTCAAGTGCCCATCTCATGGAGGTTCACTCCTCCAGGGCCAAGTGGGAGTACTGCCCAATTTCTGGCTGAGCTATTTGGGCATTTAGCCATAAAGTCTCTTAGCACAGTTTCCTGTAGGAGAGGTATTTGAAGCAAGGCCTTTGCCTCAGGTTTGATGAATTGGTGACAAGGGACCCAGCAGTTTCAAGCAATGTGATGCTCAAGGAACCTGAGGACTGGTTTCAGAACAGCCTAAAATGGTTTGTAAGAGCTTTCTATCTACTATATATTGCAGTGTTTTTTTCCCAAAGGAAGTGGATTGCAATTTCAAATTCACAATGCAGTTTTACATTGACTACAAAGGAGTTGCCTGAATAAACAGACTCTGATTTGCCACTGTCTTTTGCTGGATTCATGGACTACTTCCATGGCCTGTTGTCATTCATACCCCTAGCTATCCCCTACCTTCAGCTTGCTTTTTATAGAATCAAAGAACAGAAGAGAAAAAGATACCATGGGGAAGCTTGTGCCATGAAGGTCAAAGGAAATTATTCTTCTCCTCTATTCGACTCTCATGAGACCCCACATGGAGTGCAGCATCCAGCTCTGGAACCCCCAGCATAGGAATGATGTGAACTTCCTGGAGCCAGTCCAGAGGAGGGCCAAAAAATGATCGGGGGGCTGCAGCACCTCTCCTATGGAGTAAGGCCAACAAAGTTGTGGTTGTTCAGCCTGGAAAAGAGAAGGCTTCAGGGAGACCTCATTGTGGTCTTTCAGTATCTGAAAGGGGCATACAAAAAAACTGGGGAGGGACTTTTTACAAGGCATGTACTGATAAAACAAGAGAGAATGGCCTTAAGCTGAAAGAGGGTAGATTTAGATTAGATATCACAAAGAAGTTCTTTACTCAGAGGGTGGTGAGGCACTGGCAGAGGTTGCTCAGAGAATCTGTGGATGCCTCATTGCTGGAAGTGTTCAAGGCCAGACTGGATGAGGCTTTGAGCAACCCTGTCTAGTGGAAGGTGTCCCTGCCCATGGCAGGGGGGTTGGAACTAAATGATCTTTAAGATCCCTCCCAACTCAAACCAAAATGATGGAATGGCTGATTTCTAGTGTACACAGAGAACCAGGGCCCATACACCGAAACTCTCCTGGGGGCTGCTGTGATTTGTGCTGGAAGCCACACTTAGGGCTGGGGTGGTCAAGAACACAGATATCACATGTGAGCAGCTGGAGGCAAAAGCAAGCTCTTACAAAAATGACCTGATCTTTTGTGTCTGATAATGGTTATAGAGAACTTCTGAAGTGGTGTGGCAATATTACCTAATTTGCTCCTACCAAAATGAATCCCTGGACTACATGCCTTTCTTAGATTCCTGGCAAATCCTTTTAAATTTTGCCCCATGAACAGGCTGTGGGATAGAACTGGAATCAAACATGTATAAAACACTATGATTAGTATTCACAGGTAAATGATTAGTAGAAGCCAGAGATTTTCAACTATTTCATGTAAAAACACTTCTGTTCTAAGGTTTCCATAATCAATTAAGCGTTTTAGATTCAGGAACTATTTTCCTTTTTTCTGGAAGGTAGTAATTTTCTTAATACAGTATCCTTATTCAATAGCCAGTTCTGAAGCTGTGTCTGCATCAAGGAAATCAAGGAAATGCCACAGGGAGCAAGATCAGGCCAAATTATAGAAAATTAAGAGCTAAGACCTCTTGGGACACTGGAAATACATAGGTTCCCTAAACCACCACTTCAGTGGGGAAGAAAGGTCAACGGGAAGAAATTAGAGGAAATACAGTGTCCTGTACTCTTTTCACAGAACGCAGATTTGCTCCATTTAGTGGGATAAAGCAGTCTGTAGTGTACTGTATTTTTTCACTTGTATTTTTCACATCACAAATATTTGACAGCCCAAGACAAAACCAGTACAAGATCTTACCTGGCTCTTTTACTCATTTTCTCTAAGTCCTGAGCTGCTAATGCTGCTTGTATTTCCTGTTATCAAGTATCATGCAATCTCTTTCTGCAATTTAGTACCAAAAATGATGTTTCGAATTTTTTCATTCCTTAAGGTGTGTAACAGTCATTTACAAAAATTGTAAGTATCCAGCTTTTACCCAATTAGCTTTTAGCTAATGCCTTTTTATTTAAAAATCTATGTCATCAACCAGTGGCTCATTATGAGAAAGAAAGCAACAGTACAGAATGTCACTTAGCTCAATGTTTGAGGAGTCGAATTTGCTGACACAGAGGATTAGTCTATAAGGTGTACTACTAAATGTAACCCTTGAGTGACCAATAACCATACTTCACACAATGTCTCTAAAGTGTAAGACCTTTATGAATCATTAGTGGGATCTACTAAAGTATACAGATTACAAACCTGCTCTTCAAATACATAAGACTACATAAAAATTGAAAAAATTATATCTACTCTCCATATGAAGACCCTATATAAAGACTGTTGCTTAGTGATTATTTTCTAGCACTCAAACCATGGTTTATCCCATAATTTTCTTGGGAAGTAGACCCTTCTTGGGAAATAGCTCTTTTTATCCCTTCAGATAAAGCTGTCTTTACTAAATCAGCATGTAGGAGAACATGGGGTGGAGACAGCTGCAGCTGATGAGAGTCCTGTCTTGTACTTCCAGTATGGACAGTGTGGTTGGGGTTGGTAAGAGGACATGCAGCAGGTAATATGTTCTTCAGTGAGCAATGTATAAGGATGAGTCTTTTTCCTGGCTCTTCTTCAAGGTTTTGTTAAATGACCTTTCCAATTCTGTGTGATTGAACAGATAATCAAACACTAACTTCAATGTAAATTTGACAACGGAACTAGAGTTTTTACTTGGCAGAATGAAGATGAATGCTCTAACTGTGGCTTAAAGCTGCTGTCTTTTATGGGTGGGGTGAGGATACAGCCATTCACAGGGTGAGGACACTGCTACAGAATTAATTACAAGCTAGATCAAGAAGACCCCGCTTATTGCAGGGATTGCTATTTTATGTACATTTGTACAAAGCTCAAAATGGCAGGCTCACATAGCTCATCTCTACACACTACTGTGGCATACTGAGCCTTGTTCTCATCATACTGAAGTAGTTATGCCCTCTTCTAGGTGAGGAAATGTACATATGCAAGCAACAAGAATAATAGTGTGATTTGTTTCTGACTGTAAATGTCTGTGTAACTACATATGCAAATTAGGTATTGCCCTTGAAAATATGGAGAGCAGCCAATGTGCTGTGCTTCCTTGATGTAAACAATTATGCATAAACAGCACTTCTTTTTACAGAGTCTGTGCTACTCCAGCTTCCAATTGTTCAGACCAAGATTTTTCTTCTACAGCTCCTTATCTGAGCTTTTCTGCAGTTTCCTGAGTGTGGTTGTCTGTTATTTTACAGTTGGTTCTTCTGTAGTAGGTTTTAATATTCCTTGTTATAAGTTTGTAATGCTTCGTTCTATGTACCCCATTTGGCTTCCCTAATGGTTCAGTCCTGAGTTGTTTGCCACAGTTTTCCCCACCAAAATGTTTGTCAATCCACCTGTATACCTCCCTTGTTCCCTTGTCTCACCCCTGCCTGTCAAAGACAGCACACTCCTTTGGTTCTAGAGTGTTCCCTGTCTTTCATCCCTTCCTCAGGGCAGAATTGGGTTGTGGGGCTTGCTCTCTCCCCGTGTTGGCTTCTACTGGGGAGCCCTTACCCTGCACCCCTCCCCTAATGCCCTGCTATTGGTCAGAGGTTGTGTCCTCCCCGTGTTCCCCCCATCCCTATAAAAGTAGCCCCTTCAAGTTCAGATTGGGTTCACTTGCTCTGCCCCGACTTCGACATTAAACGTTTGGAGATTCAGACAAGTGTCCCTCCCTTATTCCTCTGCCTCAGTTTCCTCGTGCCCTGTGCCTCTGCTGTGCTACCCATGCCACAGCAATCACCACCACCCGCGACAGACTCGGCAGAGACTCGGGGACAGCCACGCGCGTCTGCCCTGCGGCCACAAGCGGGACAGCGAGCTGGCCAACCTCCAGCCCATGGCTGCCGAGAGCCAGGCACACCTGAGTATCCCCTAAACAACCCTTACCTTTGCAGCTCCAAAGAGATCTTCCAAGATCTGAGAGAAATTCCACCCATGTGCACTCATGACCATGCCAGAAGCAGATGTTGCATCTCTGCATTTCCAAGGTGCCATTGACGCCCTCACCATTTTGTCACACTCTGAACCATGCTTAATCACAGCTGCAAGATTTCCTCCTGTCATGGGGCAGGTGTTTGTATGTGTGTGAATGTGTGTGCATGCATGGCTCTGTGTGTTTAGAATATCTGATCTGTCACCTGAGTCATGAAGTTTCAGCCCAAAGTGGTCCATGCAGAAGTCTTCACTTTAATCAAGTTTTAAGAAAACAAGAAAAACAAATCTGTGACATTTGTAATAGACATGTGTGTAAAGAGAAACAAAGGATCCTCTCCTCCTTATAGGTAGGCTCAAGTTGAGTACTTAAAACAGCTACAGAAATAATATTTACACATGTGGAAGGAGTATTTATTTTGTGGATGTTAGCAGATAGGAAAATATTTGGTGTAATTCTGAAAAGAGTAATTTGGAAAACATTTTGTAAGGTAGGATCCTTGGTATTTACTAAACAAATTGTATTATTTGAAAATTGTGAAGAATTTACATACCTGATTAGTAATCATAGACTTGTAGAAAAGAAAGCATGCTGAAAGAATAAACATGTTCAAAGAAAGGGGTTTTGGCATCTCAGTCAGTATTCTTTCTGTAGGACTAGACTTTGTAAAGGGTCAGATTGGACAGTCTGGAGCTCAGATTCCTGTAACTCATCTCATCCAGCTCTTTTGCTAATGCCTATTCAATTAAAGAATGAGTCTATTCTAAAATTAATTGTGGCTATAGGGTCTAGTTTTAATAAGATGCTTCAATTTGTGAACACTGTGTGGCTTCATTGAAGGGAAGTGGGAGTTTCTATATGAAACCAGTGGATCCACTGTACAGCTGAGGTAGAGGAGAAGATGGCAGGTGTTACAGTTGGGGTTAGTCCACACTGAAAAGCTTGCCCAGAAAAATTAATGACACAGGGAGTGGGTGTGATTTTCAATACCACTCCCCCACTGGTCTATTTAAACTGGTCCACCTGCATTTGCATTATGACTTCTATCATTACTACAATGATTGCATCAGTTTTGGTTTCCATACTTAAATAAACTGTCAGCCTATATTAACCTATGTATAGATATTTTCATGTGGTTTCCTAGTGGGAAAGGATTATGCAATCATACTATACACATCAATCCTTACTATAATTCCTGCCTGACCTTGTTAGCTGATTTTAATCAATCCCCAAAAAGCAGCAGAGATCTCAGACACAATTACTTTCCCACAGTTTTCATAAAGACGGATAAGCCAAGTACAGGAAAGACTTCCTGTTTTTGCTGGCATGAGGGACAGCCTGCAGTTCAGCCTTTATTACACTCAGTCTACACAGAAGAGGACCATTATGAATGCTTTTAAATGCAGGAAACAAGCCTTTTCTAACCCACATCTTATTAGATATTGGAGATTCTAACTATAAGTTTGCTCTTGCAAACTGGACCTCTTGAGTCCAGCTGCTCATGGCAGTGTATCCCAGTATATCCCTATGTTAGTATCCACCCTATCAGTTTGGCAGCATCCACAGCAGGGATGCTGCCTCTTTTCTCTAGGCTGGCATAAGCAACACTGCAGAGCTTTCCAGAATAGACAAGCTTTTGCCTGTAATGAAATTTCTGAAGTCAAATTCACAAGTCATTTAAAAGTGCATGTAGTGAGCAGGGTTGGGTGAGCAGGGTTGGGTGAGCAGAGCTGTGAGAACCAGCAAGCAGTTAATTTTGCTTCAGCCATGACAGACACCTGGCTTCCTCACCAATTGCACTGCACACTTTGCCCAGTGGGACTGGAAGGGACAAGAGTGGTTTGGGATTTGTTTTTGTGGTTTTGGTTTGTTATTGTTATCATGTTTTTGTTATGTTTATTTCTTATAGGGAAACTGACTGAAAATCATCCATTTCACACTGTAATGGATAGCAGGAAGGCATCGCTGCCTGGTCTAAGTTCCTGATTCAACTCTTGAATCTTGCCCAATGCAAATAAAGTATTTGCATCCCCACCAGCAAAAAGGAAAAAAATCTGCACTGAGGTTGCAAACCAAGCACTCAGTACAAAGAATGCCAAAACTGAGACATACTCCATTCAGTGCTCTGAAGGGCAGAGCTTACAGAAAGAGAATCTGATTCATTTTTTCCTCCTTATTCCACCACCTAGAAAATACTCAGTGAGAACATCACAAGGCCTGCTCTTAGCTCAGAAGTAATTTTTTCTACGTGCTTTTCAATTTCAGTCATTACCATAGTATCTAACAGTTTCATAAGACTTACTTCTTAATCCCCAACTTAAATAAGAAGGGTTTATTATTCATACATTCCTGGTTAATCTTTTGAAAAATAGATGTACTGGATCAAAACTAGAATTTGCCTCTCCAGTGGAAAGTTTTCTCAGGTGTAAAGCATCCATAAAGCCTATTACATTCAGCTGCAGCTTAACACTAATGAAAGCAAGAAGACAGAGTTTTATTATGGCTTCACAGAAAATCAGAACATACTAATAACCAGCTGCAGAGAGTTTGGTTTCAAGGAAAAGTAAGTAAAACATGTTGAGAAACTACCACACTCAGCATCAGACTGCCTGATTTTGGAGCTTTGGCACTCAGGATATTACCTAGATACTGAGTAAGATACCTTGGAGTAATATCCCAAGAATCTGTACATGTAGTTCACAAAGCTGCTTCAGGTAGGTGGTCGGGGATGCTTTGGACATGGCTGTGCTACAAACCCAGCCATTCTCCATAATTAAGTGCCTCATTGACTGATTTTAATTTTTTTCCCTCTGCCTGGAATGAGTCCTTTTTCAAAATGCGGCCACAGGGTCAGACTTTTAAAATATGGCTGGAGAAATTCCCTTTACCAGTCTCTCACCACATAGCAGTTCAGCAGCTAGACCATGGGCCAGTGAGCTAGATTCAACTCCTCCATGATCAAATGGGAAGAAGGTGACTAAATCTTGACCTCCCAAACAGTACATTCAACACATCCCATCAGCAGGAACCTGTCAGGGCACTGATGGCACAGTTACATCTTGATAGCCCTGACCAGCCTCACCTGGGACCCACACACATGGCCCATGGGCCAGAGCTCCAGGTCTGGGCCTTTAGTCCCTGTCAGAGCTTTCTAGTAGATACATGCGTGTTTTGTTTGGTCTCCTGCCTTGTTTCCCAACCCTATTGTAGCTCTGTTTCCAGCTGTGGCCTTATTTTCTGTGGCCTTATGCTCTTTGTACAATCTTTAGACCTGTTTCATTGCTTCATCTTGTCTAGGACTGTCAGTGAAGCTGCACTGCCACTGCCCTGCTCAGGTATTGTGGCAATGTGCTCTGGCCAGTGAGAACACTGCCTGTGGTGTGGCTACCCTCAGCTCCAGGCTTTTCCTCCTTTGAGCAGCAGCCTTGCTACTGCAATACTGATAACAGCAACAATAACAAAAAGCGTAATGAAAAGGAGAGAGAAGAATAAAACCCTGGAAAAACGAGTGATGCACAGCACAAGTGCTCAGCAGACACGGACGGATGCCTAGCCAGTAGTTGCCAACTGGAGTTAAACCATGACAAGTGTTTAATTTGCGTTCATCTTACATTGAAGGTAAACAGGGATTCTACGTGGCTGGTACGGACTGGGACTATAACAGGGCTTCACTCTATCCAGCTCATCGCCTGCCAGCCCCTAGCCTCGGGAACCCTCCAGCCCTGCTACAACCAGACACCCAGCAGCTGACAGTGCTGTCCCAGCGATGTGTCATCCCAGTCACCATCACCTTCCAATGCTTTGGGTGTTTATAAATAGACTCAGTTCCTGTTCTCTATTCATGGAAGCTGCCTTTCACCCCACAATCAGAGCCTGGCAGCAAATGTTTGCGTTGTCACATAGAGTATTGTGTGTCAGGGTACTCGGTGCTTGGATGGCTGCCACGGCAATCATCTTTTTCCACAGCATCCAGGCCGTGGAGTTCCTTTTTGTTACCCGGTTTCTACTTGAAGGGTCAGATAGTCACAGGCGCGTATCACCCCGCGTTTGCCCCGTTAAGGGATGACGAGCACTCAGTTCCGACCAGCGCCGGCGACGCTCAGGGGACGGGCGCTACGCCCCGCTCCTTTCCCCGGGCCGCCGCTTCCCCGGCTCTCCCTCCTTCCTCGGAGCCCGCGGCCCTTGCTCAGCCGCGGCGCGGCACCGAGAGCCTTCCTTCTCCGCTCCGGCAGCGGCCCGAAGGCGGGCGAGGCCGGTGCGGGGAGGGGTCGCCCCTTCCCACCGCCCCCGGAGGAAGTGACATGCTGACGGCGGGAAGGGAAGGCGAGGGGGCCCTGTTCGCGGAGTGGAGCCGCCCGGCGGGTGGAGCCTGGCGGCCCCGCCCGAGCCGCCCGCCCGCTCCCGCCGCGTGCAAAGTAGTGGCAGCCGGTGCGGCTCGGCCGCCGCCCGCTCCCGGCGCCCCAGCGCGGCACGCGTGCCCAGGCCCGCCGGCGCCAGGTACGTGCTCTGCCCCTGGCGCCCTCCGCGCTCCGCAGGTGCGAGGCCGCCCTCCTTTCTCCGCCCGGCGCGCTACCCCGGGCGGACAAACCGGCTCCGAGCCAGCCCCTCCCTGGCGCTGCCGCCCCCCGGCGCGCTGTGGCGGCGAGGCGAGGCACCGGCAGCCGCCGGCGGGGCGTGCGGGAGAGGAGGGAGGTGGGCTGCGTGTACAAGTTCCCTGATCTATTCGTCGCCGGGCTGGGTCTCCCCCGCCGCCCAGACCCGCGCCGTTTCTCCCGCGGCCGCCGAGAATTTTCCTGCCGCCTGCGAGCCCCCTTTGTGTGGCGAGCTCTGCCCGCGCCGGGGTTTCCGTGGAAACGGCGGAGCTACGGCGGCCCGGCCCCGCCGAGCCCCCCTCTGCCGCGCCGGGCGGGCGTGCCGCCCCTTCCACTTTCCTTTCGGTGCTGGCCGCTCGGCGCGGCTGGCGGTGGCCGGGGATGGGGCGGGCGGTGCGGTTGCCCCGGGAACGGGCGGGTGCCGTCGCCCGCTCGCTGCCGCCTCCCCGAAGGCGCCGCTCCGCAGCGAGCGAGCGCGGCGCGCCCCGGCGGGGTCCGGAGCGGCGGGCTCGGGCGGGGGTCGGTCGTGGCAGCTGCTCCGTCCGCCGTACCCGGGAGTCCGTGAGCTGAGGCGGGGAGAGGGGCAGGCTGCCTCCCTGGTGACGTGCTCACGTGTTGTAGGAGCTCTGCCTTTCGCCTATCGGCGTCTGTTCATAAAGGTATTTAAGCCGAATTAAAGAATGGCTGCGAACTGAGTTAAGGTGTGTCGGCTGATACCATGTGGTGAACATTATTTAAAAAACAAGTAATGCTTCTTAGCATTTATTTCAACAAGTGAGCACTCACTGGAATGGCTGAAAAGACAACCCACAAAAGAGTTTGTTTCAGCATTGCCACACCAAGACTTCTGGCCCTTATCTTCATTACGCATCTCTAAAATTCGTGTTTTAAGTCCCTGTGCAGACATCTAAGAATGGTATACCTTATGCAGGTGCTTGTGTGGGAGAGAGCAACCTTGCTGCTACACGAAAACTGAAAATGCTTTACAAGAAGGTAGAAGGATGCCAGAAACTCTCAAACAAAAAAACCCAAGCATATATTTAAAAACAGTGATGCCTCCGGCCCAGGAAGTTGTACCAGGCGATTGTAGCCTCAGCTTGTACTGATAATGACTTCACACTAGAGTGAGTAGCAAAAGAATTAAACCTGCTGGAGTAGAGAAACTGTTGTGAAACAACTTCAGCTGAAATTTGCAGCCTTTCTTTTTCTCTAACTTTGTGTGAAGGGTAAGATTGGTGTAGACATACAGAGGTCTGTTTATATGTGCCAGGACTACTTCTGCGTAATGCCTGACTGCATGGATCAGTAGAATGAGTTGATGTGCTCTGTTTGCTGTCATTTTCTTTCTGTATCTACTTATATCTTAGACAATGCTGTGCTTTTCCAAACACTATGGGTTAAAACACATGTTTATTCACTTTAGAAGTTAGTGTAAATGTTATGTGTAGCTTTCCTCCTCCCTATTAATGTTTTGCATTAACAATGCTTGAATAAGCTGTATCAAAAAATGATACTTTAACTCTGTTTTATGGATGACAGGGTCAGGTTTCATGTGGAAGAATATATTGGGAAGCCTGCAGAGAAGAGAGAACATATTGCAAGCTGCTTATGGATAAAGGTTGCTCTTAAGTAAAGTTTAGTTGTGTTGTTGGCAAGCACTTTAACAGATTTTAGTAAGTACCTCACAACAAGGTGGAAGTAATGTATTTTAGGAGTGGAGAAATTGTACAGAGAGGTTAGTACTTGCTCACAGTCACAGAACAGAGAATGCTGTGCCCAGAGTACAGTAATTAACTATGTTTCTTGAAACTCAGTAGGTTGTCATTTTGGTGGGGAGGTTGTTTTTACAGTAAGTCTTGCTCTGTCCAGTGCAAATGCAGAGGTGCTGAAGCAGTGTTCATCTCTCTCGAGTGAGGTGTGCTCTCCTGGAGTGATGGTTTTACATCACTCACAGTTTAATGGACTTACTGTACCATAACAGACAGGAGTTTTGTAGGAGAAAAGGTCTCTTGCAGATGATGGATGAGAATCCTACAGCTGTACTCTGCCCTGCTGAAAGGAGTGGATTGTTTTTTCTGTTGTGTACCCTTGATTTTATTGCTGGAAGGTGAAGACTGGGAACAATACTCCTTCAAATCTCTTTTTCCAGGAAGACACTGTCACGGCTGTGCTGAGAGTAGCAAGGTACTATTCTTGTGTTGCAAATAAGCACTTGTGACCCTTAGACCTTGTATTAGTAATTTGGTCTTAAATTTTAAGAATTGCAGTTTCCACTGTATGAAGTGGAACACCACTTCCCTAACTAATATCATCACTACTACTTCTGTCAGTGTGTCCTGATAAGGGAGCAGGAGGGCAACAGTGCGTTGTAAGGCACTGTGCACGTACTTTACTCAGGAAAAGCTTTTGCAACTGTGGGCCTCACTTGTTAGGGAGAACATTATACCAGTCAAGGCAACTATCTCATCAGGTGTGTTTGATTCAGCTGTACTGAATGCAGTGGGCATTTTGTAAGGGAAGTAGAAATGTGACAGAACAGTACCCTGTGTGCTTTGTTGCCTTTCAGCACTGGTACGTGGCAGCTGAGAGTGTATTTTTTCCTTGAAATGCTTTATCTCTGGGGTGGCCTTGCCCAGTGACTCATTTTGAGGTGTTTGGGAAAGTTTGTTCACCAGTCTGTTGTTTGGTGGTCTTGGGCTCATTCACATCTGACTGTGGTGAGTACCCTGATCAGCTCTGACTAATGCTTGTGTGCTGCTCAGAAACTGCTGACTCACTTTGTTTTCATGCTTTTTCCCTGTCTTCCTCCAGTGCCTTGAACTAGAAAGGAGATAGGGTCCAAGGTAAGGTCAGAGAAGGATGAAATAAAAATGAATGAGAGTAACTGTGTGTTGTGGCAAGGATGAAGATGCTGCAAAGACCCCTCATTGATAATGTGAGAAAAATATGATAGCTGTAATGGATTTGCTGAAAAGGCACGTAAGCTATGTGTTAGGAACCGAGCAGAGCAGTGTAACAACTGTATTGAGCCCACCAGGAGATGCTGGGTTATGGTCCTGCTAGTGGTCTGTTCTTCAACTTGAACTTAAAGCCTTTTTGCTTCTTATGCCATTGTTTTGACATTCTTCTCTTCTGTCTGTCATGTTATATTCTGCCACAAAGAGCTTTACACTGAAATAATTTTTTGCTTCTTGCAAAAGGGCTGACCTGGCTTGAGGTTTCTCCTGTAGCATAAATAAGAGGAACAGTGAAAGGTAATTAACCAGTTCTAGGCTGGAAAGGAGTCAGAGGTCTCTGAGAGAAGGTTTACTTGCCAGAAGGTGAGGAGTTGCAGGCAAAGACAAGCACACTGATTTCAGTTGCATGTGGGACTGTTTATTAACATCTGAAAAACCACTGATGTGCACTAGATTGCCTTTTAATTGGACCAACAAGTTAAATTTCAGTCACAGTTTCCCAGCAGGATCCAGGTGGATGTATAGGTTTGTCCATGCTGGTTCAGTTGGCAGATAATGCAGGTTTTTTCACCTATCGGAAACTCAACACCTGCTGTTAAAGACAGGGAAATAAATATATTTTGCGTGAGTCTATATGTGGAAATGGTACATGATTTCAAGTGACAGCTACTTTGTGAAAGTTAAACTCTGTCCTGCTTCTCTCGCTGTCTCCATGTTATCTGTGTCTTCAGACATTTTCTTACTATGTATGTTTTTGAGCATTTTGGAAAATAATATTACTGCAGATACTGCTTTGCACTTCTGGAAGGTCTTGAAGCATTCTGCCTGCAAGCAGATTACAATTGCACTTGACTCATTTACAAGGTTTCCCCCTTCAAGTCACAGGTGATTCGTAGGGGGTTAAATCTGTGATTCTGTCTCACTGTATGTTTTTTACATGCCTGTGCCTCTGGTGTGTGCATAAATATTGCATTTCACCCAAGAAGGAGACAGAAAAAAGCTTCATTTTGAATTTAAGCCTTGTAAAAGTATCTCAAAAATATTTAAAGATATCAGGATAAATACTCAAAGCCAGGCTTCTAAAAGGACATGGGTACATGCAGTTGTTCAGTGATGCTGTAGAAAATCCAGGTAGCTGTTGATGTATTTAATGCTTAATTGAGTGCAAAATTTATAGAAATATTCCTGGATTCTTAGCTGCGTATTTAGGAGCTGTTAACATCTGCACACTTGCCATCCAGTAAAGTAAATGCAGTCAGATCAAACACTCTCTCTGAATGATCTTGCTGGATGTTTAAAGTGGTTTTGACTAGCCCTGGCTGTAGGTGCTGAGAATACAGGATCATTAATTAGTTACATCACATTTGGCTGTTTTAGAGTCATAATGTTTGCTAAACAACAAAGACAATTGAAACTTGTTGAGAGATTTCTTTTGGCTTGTTTGAATCGGACCCAAAATGAAACCTCCCTTTATTACTGATGCCTGTGATAAAGGCTTTTATTCTCTGAAGTTCTCAAATTAAATCAGGCTGTTAGGGGATTGATGGTCAGACAGAATGAGGAGGCTAAAAGTATTCCTACTTCACGCTGTGGCAAAATAGTTCTGGACGCTTGTAATGCAGAGTGAGGGAAAACTGATGTAGAATGGGACTGCTGATGTGTGGGTAAAGCTGTCACCATGTTTATTTGGGTTTTTACCTGGCATCTGGATGTCTGGTTGTTTCCTGTGTAGGTGCATCGGAGCCTTTCTCTGAAGCTGGCATCTTATTTTTTGGAACCATGCCACCCAGATCTCAGCTATAAGATGTTTTAAGTATTGGGTGTTAGCTCTTTGGGGCAGGAGTTGGTTTTATTTGAATAATAAATCTGGAAGCTTCATTCTTCAGTTAAACTATTTTCTACAGAAAGAATCATTGAACAGTATTTAATGAATAAGTACTAATATCCTATGTATCTCTGTCTTGGTGTGGCTACATCTTTTGTTTGCAGTGTCATTTCCAGTTTTGGGATGTGATTTTCATAAAGGAGAGATTCAGCTACTTTATACTCTTCAGCATCATATGATAGAATACAGACAAATTAAATCAATACTTAAAGGTTAAAAAAAGGCCTTGTGAGTCTTTTTCTGTTTGATGTTTCCTTAGTATTCAAAGAGCATACTAATGTTGCTTCATATTAATTAAATATATGCAAATGGCTTAGCTGAAGGAGACTGTCTCCTGTTACAGAAGATACAAAAACCTAGCAGCTCACTTGGAGCTGTAATCAGGTAATGGCACTTCTTGTTTCCAGCACAGTTAACAATATCTTGTGATTTGTACTGGAACGTTTTGGATTCCCTCATGGAGGTCAGTGCTGTTGGCTCATACTGTGTGACTTGGAAGTACAAAGAACGTCATCTGTGCCATGTACCTGTTGTATCTGTGGCAGCATGGGCAGCAGGGCTTAGACCCAGGACCAGGCAGGAGAACATAGTTGTCTCCAGCAGGGGCCATACAGCTGCTTGGAGAGAGGCACCACATTAGAAGTTGTCTTACTGGGGTTTTGGGGACACTAGAAAATTTGTTACTGGCCCACAGCTCAGTGATGGAAGTTGCACTTGAAACCAGCAGTGCTGTCAACGTGGTTCTCAGCTCATTGACTTATGCCCAATCTCTGCCACAATTTTTTTTTTTTTTTAAGATTCTTGCTGCCACAAATTCTATATTACTCTGTAGTTGTGCTTTCTGTTTTTTTAAATAAACAAAACAACAAAGCCGCATGAGCTAGGAATTAGACTCCTAGGAAAGACATTGCCCAAAATTACTAAAATGTAAATCACAATATCAGAAAATATAAAGAGGTCTTTATATGGGAGCAAGGAAAGAAAGTTACCCTTTTCCTAGTGCTGATGATTTTTATCTTCCAATTGATGTCTTTGTAGCATCTGTCAACGCCTTTAATTCCTTCTAAGAGTAAGAATAATAGGAAAGACCTATATTTGTGTGCACACACACGTAATACTGCCCACTTGGTGCTAAAGTTGTAACTTGTAGTTTGTGGTACAGAACCATCCAAGTTGCTGAATACTTGACTTGAGGAATGGAGAAAGGAAGGGAAAGCAGAGTGCATTAGATCAGCACATACATCCTAGGTTGTACAGGAGCATTTATACCTATTGCATCATCTGCTTCTGCTGAAGGTCCTTGTGGGATGTGTCCATTCCATCTCTGCTCTCTGTGTGTGGCTTTTAAAAAGGTGTTGTGAGGCAAATATGAGGGTGGGCAAGAAGGCAAATAAAGGAGTATGAAGACTGCCATTTTGTGTTGAAAGCTGGAGCCTGGGGAAGTGGCAGGTTGTGGTTCTGCTTTTGGCTATTCTGTGGATTTACCATGTAACTCTCACAAGCTCTCTGCCAGGGGAGGTAGGAGGGGAGTAGCAACAGGGATCTTTCCAGGATTATTTCATTAGTATCTTTTGAATGGCTGTAGCTTTTCCTATCAAATGGGATGGATAAGTACAGGAAAAAAATCAACAAAATCCATAACTGCTTTCTAATCCTATATACATGAAGGATTTGATCTTGCATAGAGAAATGGACTTTCTCATGTTACTAAGTCTGCTGAGAGGATATGAAACTCTTCTGCTGGGATACAACTGCTTATGTGTTAGAAGTGTGTTTGTCTGTTGCAGAACTGGAGTTAAGAGGTGATACTTTTGTAGTCCAACTTTGCAACTCATTGTGGGCAAGAATAGCAGGATTAAATATTTGAAGTAAATGTGATCCACGTTTCTGTGTTGTCTCACACCTAAATGTGGTTTGGATGCAGGGAAAGTATTTTGTCTGTTGAGACTGTATAAGCAGTTCCTGTATCTTGTGCTGACTCTTTGTGTTGCTGTGAATGTAATTTATAGTTCTTAAAACAAGATGAGGACAATCAGTGGCATAAGCTATGAGTCTTCATAGGATTGGCCTTCTTTCCAAAGCTTATCTCTTATCAAGAGAATGTTTGAACTCCCAGCACAATTTAAAAAAGCAGCCCTGTTTTTTTACCAGCTCCTGAATAATCCTTTGTCAGCCTTCTTCCATACCCCCATTTATTTGAGCTCTTTTAAAATAAATATTTTTATAATAACCACTGAAGAACTCAGTAGCTACTCCTGTGTTGGATCTGTTCCTGAAATGCCCAGTGTAGAGGTGATCAGTGTGCCCTTGATGCTGGGTAAGTATTACAATGCAGGTGGCAACATCCTGCTGTACTGCCCCTGCTGCCTCTGTAGTTTTTAATGTGTTAACTTCCTGTGTAAGGAGTGATGGTGTGGATCTCACCCTTGAGAGATTTTTCTTAGGCTGTGCATTGAGGATCAGTGCCCTAACTAGACTGACTCTGATCTCTGTACTTCAAATGAACAGTTGCCCCAATTGGCCCATGACTGTTCTGTACAAAATTTCAAAATTTCATACATCACAAATGTAAAAGCATCTCTACTTACAGACATACGTAGGTGTGTTTATATTTGCTAAGGCTTTGTTTGTTGCAAACATTCAGAATCAGTAATTTAACAAACCACCTGTACTTTTGCAGAATACTACAAGTCACTGAAGTGACTTTGTGGAAGCATGTTTGTGGGGGGGTTGTTTTTTATAGTGCCAGATGACAGTAACATGTGTGTCTGGTTACCTTTGATTAAGCACTTAATGTTGTCCATGAAAACAAATATTAAATTGTCTGTGAGCATGTGATATAGTTGCATGTCCTACACCCTTTGCGGTTATTCACCTCAGTTATTTTTGAGGAACTATCCAGGTTGCTTTTGTTAGTGTGACAGCATAGCCCACATCCTGCTTAGATTCTTAGTATACTTTCCTGTCATTTTTTTACTGTTTAGTCCTGCTATCTTGCTTAGTCCCTAAATTTTACTTGTGGTGCTGCCCTTGTTGTCAGTGCAAGTGACTTTTTAGTTAAAGTAATGATGTAAAAAAGGAAACAGAGGGACTCAGTGGTCCCCAGGACTGAACTCTCAGACTGAATGCTGATAAACTCATTGACATCTTGACTATCTTAATGCAGCTCTTTATTTTATTTTTTCCCAAGCAAATTGCAGATCATTGTGCTTTATATATATGAATGTATTAAAGTACAGAAATCTGTGTGGGAAACAGTTGAACAGCAACACTTGGCATTTTGGAAAGAAGCAACTTGCCTTCCAGTCCTATTTTTGTGAACTTCTTGTTCTGCACCCGAGATAACTGATGTACTTCACCCTCATGTATTTTTTGAGGATCTCTTTAGAAGCTTGGAACAGAAGTGCTTAACTTCAAGGGGTTTATTCTTTCCAAATAAATACCTCCTCTCAGCATCAAGCGCTGCAGTCTCTAAATGTTGTGTCTCCAAGGAGTTTCATATTGTTATGTGTTTAAGTTCATCTCCCGCTTCCATGAATGTTTCATGCTTCTGGAAAAAGGAGCAAGACTGAGCTGCTTCTCACCAGAACTTGGGCAGTTGCTCCCCATCTTTCCCACTCCTTCCCAGACTGTGCATGCCTCTCTCAAACTGCTGTCATCCTCCTCACCTTGCTGTATAACATTGAGTTTAACAGGAGCTCTGCTATGCATTTTGCAAGTAAGGTATGTGTACACAGAGGACTTGTGTCCTGGCGGGCATGCAGAGTTTGTGTAGCTGTTTTCTCTATAGTAGATCACAGCAGGAAGAAGACTTAAAAGGGAGAAAGGGAAAGCATTATACTGTGATAACCATTTGAAAACTCACAGATTATTACTTCTGTTTCTTCAGTTTACACTCTGTTATGGAAATTATCTCCCTGCTCACTAGAAGATAAACAGTAAGTCAGTTTTATAGCAAGTATATAAATTTGAAATTCTAAATCTTGCTGGTAGATGATATGCATTCTTCAGCTTTTGAAACAGCCAGACTGATCTCTCTATTTTAACAATGTGGAGTTCAGGAATGCAGGACTCCTTATAAAAATCTAAAAGCATTCCTAAGTTCTCTTAATTTAGAAAAGTCTTAAGATATGCTCAAGTTATTTCCCAGTTTGGGAATTTTTGGAGAAATTGTGGTGAGTTGACCTTGGCTGACTTGGTTTACATCAACCTGTTCCCTCGCTCTCCTTCCTCAGCAGGACAAGGGAAGAAAATAGGACAAAAAAGTTTGTGCATTGAGGTAAGGACAGCAGGATCATTCACCAGTTACCATCATGGTCAAAACAGACTTTACTTGGAGAAGTTTAATACAACTTATCATCAGCTGATAACAAAGAAGGGCAGTGAAAGTATGCTCTAGTAGTTGCCTTTGGGGGAGGTGGAAAGTGATTCAACCCTAATTAAGCATGAGGCAAATAGATATTTGGTGTGGCGTGTGCAGATACAGTCTCCTTGCAGATGAATACATGCATGGATGTAACCTCACTTTTGCTAGCTTGATGCTCACTGATGAAAAGAGAAGAGCACAGGGGCTTCCTGTGACTTGCTTTGTGTATGTATTGCATGTACAGCAGCACTGTTAAAATACACTTTGATGTCTATGCAGTGCTGCTGTCTGTGCTCTTTTCACAGAATCAGTGAGGTTGGAAGAGACCTCAGAGGTCGAATCCAATCTGTGACAGAACACCACCTTGTCAATCAGACCATGGCACTGAGTGCCAGGTCCAGTCTTTCCTTTAAACACCTCCAAGGTCAGTGACTCCACCACCTCTCTTGGCAGCCCATTCTAATGTCTAATCACCCCTTCTGTGAAGAAATTCCTCTAGATGTCCAACCTGAACCTCCCCTCACGTAGCTGAAGACTGTGTCCTCCTGTCCTGTCTCTGGTTGTCTGGGAGAAGAGGCTGGCCCCACCTGGCTGCACACTCCTTTAGGGAGTTGTAGAGAGTGATGAGGTCACTCTTGAGTCTCCTTTTCTCCACGCTAAACACCTCCAGCTCCCTCAGCCACTCCTCACAGGACTTAGGCTCCTGACCCTTCACCAGCTCCATTGCCCTTCTCTGGATGTGCTCCAGCACCTCAATGTCCTTCTTGTAGTGAGGGGCTCAGAAGTGGATGCAGTACTCAACTGTGGCCTCACCAGTGCCAAATAAAGGGGTTTTGGTGCCAGCTGATACTGACTTAAAAGGCACTACTGAAACTGCTTAATCTGACCTGAGCATATTTTCATAATAGTCTTTGTAAGTCATCCATCCAAGAATCTGGTTTACATGACAAAATGCAAGAATAGGCATCATCATCATCTGGTTGGTTGTTTTTAACTTGCAACAAAGCATTTGAAGACTGAATCAAAGACTAGATAAAAGTGAAAACTTACATGCAAGCTTGAAATATATACTTAAAAAAAGAGGTAGAGTGCTGACTTGCCTCTATTTCTAAGTGGTTGATACCAGCTCAACCTAGATGCTGTCAGATACACACCATGTTGATTAATATACTCCAATAACTATATACTACAGAAACTTTGGAAACAGTGGGTGACAGTTTTTTGCTTCATTAGTATGCTTTCTCTAAAAGTGCAAACAGTTATGTTCTTTGTGAAATCTCTAGTTGTAGTCTCAAAACACTTACTGACTTGGAAGTATGAAATAGAACTGTTCATTGGGAGCAGCCTCTGCTGGCATAGAGTTCTTCACTTGGCATATAACTTCTGTGTCCTCCTGATCAGTTAGTCTAAGCAGAAGGAAATGCTGAGAGTAGTTGAAGTAGAAAACACAGTGGATCTTGCTGAAGAATGGAAGTTGCAGGGAAAAGAGTTAGAACGAATAGTCATGTAATTTACTTTTAAACCTGAACATGTGACCTCTTAGTCACATGAATAGATGCTTGCTGACTTGGTCCCTAAACAGACATTTGAGGTTTGAGTCTTCTGTTCTGTATCAAAAGGAAAACTGTTATAAAGAATGTCCCTGTCTGGGTTAGATGCTCTAGCTAGCCATTTTCTCCTAATTAATTTTAAGGGGTGTTTGATAGAAGAGAGCTTCTTGGCAGCATTCTGATCTTAATAGCTTCTGAGAAAATGCATTGATTAGCCCTTTTGTTTTTAAAAGATTGCTGTAATTTTCAATCATTATCTATAAGGAAATCACTAATTTATTAGACCAGCATCATGGATTAAGAATTAAAGACCTGGCTTTTATCACTTAAACTGGTGTTATGTTGATGTTACCCAGGAGGACTATTAGAAAGACAAAGTGTAAGGTGTTCCAGTGGACTCTTAAACACATGTTTCTAGACCTCATTCATAAGATCAGAATTGATTCTTTTTGTTACTTGTACCAAGAGTAAATTGCATTCTTGGAGTTTGGGTAATGAAAACAGTCAAAAAAAATCTTACGAGTTTATGTCTGAGAAACAGAAACTTAGCTGCCATTCCATATACAGTGTTTAGGTTGCATATTTTATAGGTAGTCAAAAGAGAAAAATTCTCTGTGTAGTTCCAACTTTTTGGAAAAAATAATTTAAGCAGTGTCTCTCATCCTTTTGCAAGTAAGTTAGGTTAGTTGCCTTTGGATGGTACTGCTTAAGTAGATTTAATTTGCCTTAAAACAGCTCTCTGAAGCTTTACCGAATTGAAGTTTGATGGCTGAAGTAGGAAAGTGAGGAATTAATTACTTCCAGACATTCCATTGTGGCTTAAAATTGTAAGGCAATAATTATGTTTTATCAGGGTTATCTCAATATTTGTGTATTTTATTTCTGTGAAGTTTTATTTTAAAGACACAGCAGGAAGTAAAGGATTCACATAAACATAACATTTTAATAAATTTTGGCATCTGTCATAACGAAAAGGTAACAAAAAAATTACTGGATTAATTAGTGGACAAAAAGACTAATTATTTTTGTTACCAAGTCTATCTGTCAGCTGCTTTCTACAGTAGATTTATGTTGATTATATAAAATAGTGAGTTTTCAGGTCTTCACGAAGTAAGCAGTGCTCTGGTCTTTATTTGTGGCTGCTGTTTTTATGTTTTATCCCATGGCTTACTGATTTCTGGCAATTACCTTAGTGTGATTCTGGGGCATAGAATTAAACAGGCAGACTAGCACAAAAAAAAAAACTTGTGATCATTTTTAGCCAAGGACAGTAGGATAAACCCAGTCATCAGGGTTTTGAACACTGTAGAGTCTTTGAAACCATCCACTGGCAAGTAGCTGGTTGCTTCTATTCTCACTGTTTTAAAGAAAGTTGCTGCCTTTTTCTTTTTAATTGTTTGGCTTGTCTTCTGAGTGTTCATTGGAAGGATTGGAGAAGAAAAACAGCAGTGGTTCCTACTAGACAACATTTCTCATTCTGCTTGGCCTTCAAAAACAAAGCCTTTGATCAAAGCCCAAGCTAGTAAATTGTCTGCCGCCCTAAGAATCATATCTTTAATAGGAAGGTTTGTTAAAACTGGAAAAGCTTTTTGTGAGTATCATGACAGTGGTTACTACAATGAATAGAGGCCTGTTCTGCCATTCTGAGCTACAGCTGGTGTCAGCTGTGGTACTGAATAGTACAGCAAGATAAAGGGAACAAAAGGGCACATTTTGTCTGCTAATAATAGGCTTGGGACTGCCATAAACTCTTTATATAAATTATACAATAATACTGATACTCTTTCTTAAATTTTTCCTCATCTTCCTTGTGGTTGAAAAACTGGCTAAATAACTTCCGCAGGCTCTGCAACAATTCTTGTGTGTGCTCTTTGCTGTGGCGAGCAGAGTCAGCAAAGAGCAGTAAAACAAATGTTTCAGGTCACTGATCTAGACTCAGTGCCTCACATAATGGGGTCTCATATAAACTAAAAGGATAGGCATAAAGATTTTTTCATCAGTTAATTCCCTAGGCTGCTGACGGCTGCTGTTTTGTTATTGCATGCGACTGGCACATTCAGAAATACTGTCTCAGGGCTTCCTCCCTGGGAAAACTCTTCTATGCCTCAGAGGGGGAAGCAGTGGAGGAGTGGGACAGGATGGCAGAAGCACCTCCTATCTAACTGTATGCAGAATATCAGGGTTGTGTTTACTGAGAGATGAGTGTTCATTCTAGCAGTGGTGGTAGTGATGGTAGGGGGAGGTCAGTACAATATTTGATAGGTCACAATACTCTGCAGAGGACATTTCCTTTGAATGCTCAATTGCTAAGGTTGGACTGGACCTTTCCGAAATTTTAAAAACATTTCATAAGTAACCTTAGGATGGATTCCTTTCTGAAAACACTTCTGGGTCACAGGTTAGTACTGTTATTGATGTTTCATTTCTGGGTTTATGGATTATAACTGGCAGAATCAGTGTCAAGGAATATTTGAAGAAATGGTGTGTATTGTACTTAGCCAAGCTTTTATTTTCTTGCCAAAATCAACTGTTATTTGAGTATGAGAGGGGAAGATGACAATAAAGCTAGAACTAAGGGGCTGCTACCTCTTGTTTGGGGACCATGGCTGGCATAGCTTATAGAGAAAAGCACATCTCCTAACCAAGCCTAAAGCCCACCTTTACTCCTGAGCTGCTCTCACTGTCACAGAGGTGACAGTGTATGTCTCATGAAGTACAGACAATTCAAATAAAAATACAAGTTCATATCAAAGCTGTCAAATAGTTCAAACCAAAATATTTGCTCATATTTTATCGATGAAAACCTTATAGAAGAGTATTGTAGTCCATGGAGTGGAGTCATGTGTTCACAGGTTTTGCAGAGTTAAGATTGAAATTAAAGAATTTGTTTCCAAATCAAAATGTAAATTGGTTCACAAATACAGTATTCTCTTTACATTGTTACTTTTGCAACTACTGACATCAGGCCTTTTCCTACAATAGACTTAACTTTAATTTAAGCATAAGCATGAAGGTTGTTTTAAGTCTGTCTATAGAAATAAATGCACTCTGTAACTGCTGATACTATTTGGTTTTGCAGGTTGTCTTCTGAATTTTGTGTCTGAAGGTATCCTCTTGCTTTCTCAGCAAATCATGGACATCGTTGGCTTTCTGAAGTCTCAATTCATTTGCCACCTTCTGATCTGCTACATATTTATAGTGTCAGGACTGATCATTAACTTCATTCAACTCTTTACACTTATACTTTGGCCAATCAACAAGCAACTGTTCAGGAAGATCAACTGCAGGCTGGCTTACTGCATTTCAAGCCGTAAGATTTCTTTTTTTTTTTTTTTTTTTTTTTTTGTTTAAGTATTTTCATATTTTGTCTTGAGGGAATTGGTAGAAAAGTTCTGGATTGCAAAGCCTATATAAAGGTCATGTCTGCTGCCTACAGCACCTGCACTTGTGTGAAGAGATGTATGCCTTGTTGAAATGTCTTCTTGTGCTGAAATGTTTTGCTCTTTTATAGTGGGATACTTGCTTGACTTAATATGTTGAAGTAAGATTTCCTCTCATTTGGCTATCCATCATGTTTCATTAAACCAAATGAGAAATATTGACCAAATAATGCATCTCAGCAAGTTCAGCTATTATCTATAGGCTTACAGCATTAACAAGTTGCTTCCAATAATGCCTTCAATCTTTTTATCACCCATGATTTTGTTTATGATCTTGGTTTAAATGTTTCATGTACAAATCCTATTCAGGACTGGGAAATAACGGAAAAAAAAAGAAAAATCTTCGATTTCATATGCTTTTTTCTAAAGCCAGTTATAAACTCTGTTTTCTTTGAATACGATTTTAGATCTTAAGCTGCATCTGTATGTATTCAGTATGTGCATGTAGTTATAATGCAGAATACAGCAGGTAGCCTGTAATAATTTGAAAGAAGCAGGGATTGCAATGATACTGATTTTTTGGGGTGAGATGGGAGCATGAGCTCAGGATGTTATAGAAAGAGCAGACCTTTGAAACTGCAGTGAGATGTGATAGTTTACTGGCACTTGATGAAAACAGGTAATTCCAGTGGAATGAGTGACAGCTGTACCCATTTGTTTGTTCTGTTAGTGGGATTTTCATCTGACAACAGTGAATTATCACAGCATGTGCGGTTTTCTTGTTAGAATCAGTTTGCTTATATATTTGGGTTTTAAAGAGCTACAGCTGCAGTTTTAGCAGTTTTATTGTACTGCTGCTTCTGACTTCCACATAACTGCATTAACTTACAGCAGAGAGAATTCTTCACAGAAACTGTTACAGAAATGCTAATGTACCCACATTCAGTATTTAGCAATGTGCTGTTAAATGTGTCCACCTTCCAGAGAGATTTCCCTGGGCCTTTCTGAACCTCAAAAGTACTTTCTTAGAAGGAAACTGTTGAAAAATGCATGCTTTTTGTTGCTCCCTAAAGATTATTCAAGTGTGATGTCCCTGTCAATGCTAGGTGACTTATGGATGTTTTCATACTGGGGAAAACAACCCTCTAATACAGTGTTTAACAATTGTGCTGTAGAAATGCAGCAAAATAGTTTTTTTTCAAGTAACCTTTTCTACTGCTAGGAACCTGAAACAGAAAAACATTGTTAGTATTCAAAATAAACTGTGAGGTAGAAATCTGTCACATGCCTCAACTTGGGGGCCACTTGGGATTATTTATCTTTCATCAGTGACTCTGATGAGCAATTATTCAAAGCATATTTTTAAAACATACTTTTGACTTAAATTTCAAGTGTGTCAGAGTGTATAGTCCCAAATAAATTGGGGATGCTGTTTTATTATTTCTGTAATGGAGAGAAGATGTTCTTTTTGAAAAATTTATTTTTTGCTGTCTGTGTGTATGTCCCTGAAGTATTGAGTTTGCAAGTGCTATTCATTTGCATGTACAAAGAGTGGTATTGAATCTGGCCAGGTTTTTAGCTTTTGCCTGGCAGCATAGTGTATGTTTGAAGCCATGGCATGTAGAAGATACTGTACAGCTGTATATAGGTATATATTACTATTTTTCATGCAATGCCTTCTGGCCCATTCTTGCTTTTGGCTACTTAGTGCAGATACCAGCTACTCTACAGTCTTCAGGCTGAATCCTTCAGTTTAGCTCAATCTAGTCTGATCTAGGGAATGGACAGTATGGAAGAGGGAGCAATCCTGAATGCTTGTTTGTCCTTGGTGGGGCAGATGGCTTTGTACTCAGGGTTGCTGATTTAGACTTCGGTGTTGATGCCACTGGAATAGATTGTGTTGTGAGGTTTTTGCCCAGTCATGCTCAGAACAAAGTATGTCTAGTTTAAAGCCCTTTATTTTAGCTTTACAACAGAGCAAGCTAGCATTTGATGAGTCACCCTTATCTAAGTGATATTTGGAAAGGGGAAAATGATAGTTAATTTGAAAAACTATTTCAAAGAACTAAAGACCAATTAATCAAAATGGATGTGTTTTTGAGGGCCACTGATGTGATGACTAATAAGTCGGATCTGTATGGGTCTGATGAAAGTCATGGAAACAGCCTACAGTTGGAGACAATGAGGTTCAGCATTGGAGAATATAAAGAGGCACGTGCTTTGGCAGTGGTGACAAGAATCATGTTGCCTTGAGAGCCTGATACAGCCTGAGTCACCAAGTCAACCGGAGAGTAAAATAGAGCAGGCATGGTTTAATTGAAAAATGAAATGAAAGCAGCAGTTGTCCTTAGATCCTGCAAGTTCAGTTGTTTTCCATTTGATGTCAAAGGTAGAGATAAATGGCTTCATGAAATTGGAGAGTGATTTTGTCTTCGATGCGGTGCTCTTTGGGTAAGTTGGGGGTTTTTGTATTCCAAGTAGTGGTATTTTTTTTACACCCTTTTTCTTCCTATCTCCTTCCTAATATAAGAATGTAATATTCTCACTTCTTCTCATGCACTGTCTGCTGTCATAATGCATATGGGAAGCTAAAGTTCTATTGTGATTAATGACTTGTCCTCACTTGAGTAGTACAGCTTGAGTTGGGGTGCTTCTCTGTTCACATGGATTAAACCAGACTAGCTTGAGTTAAAGTATTCATGGAATCACGGAATCATTAAGGTTGGAAAACACCTTTACGATTGAATCCAGCTGTCAGCTCGGCACTGCTAAACCATGTCCCTAAGAGCCACATCTACACAACTTATAAATATCTCCAAGGATGATGACTCAAATCCTGGCAGCCTGTTCCAGTGTTTGACAACCCTTCCCATGAAGAATGTTTCCCAAATATCCAATCTAAACCTTTCTGGGTGCAGTTTGAATCCGTTTCCTCTTGTCCTGTCACTTTTTACTTGGGAAAAGAGGCCAACCCCCACTTTACTACAGCCTCCTGTCAGGTAGCTGTAGTGAATGATAAGATCTCCCCTGATCCTCCTTTTCTCCCTCAGTTGCTCCTCATAAGACTTGTGCCCCAGACCCTACAGCAGTTTCATGCCACGAACTGGCTGCATGGAGTATCTGTGGTATGGTAGTTGAGCACAGGTAGCTGTGCAGGCTGCTGCTTCTCTGCTGTGAGTTTGGCACCTGCACTACAGCTTCTCACCATAACTGCTGACAGCCCAGAAAGCTAAAGCCACACACATCAAACTTCTCATCAATGCAAGTTAAAGAGTTAAAAACCTGGTTTCCAGTTTGAATTGACAGGATTAACTAGAGCAACAACTTGTTTTTAATGAAACAGAGCAGGTAAAATGGCATATACCAAGTTCCCTTCAGCAACTGATGATAAGTTATTGCCATTCTTGAAACCAGTTGTGAGTCAACAGGGTGAGCTTAGCTTCTCTACTGACCTACACCAATATGTAATAGCACTGGGGATGCTTTCCAAAGGATGTCTTATCCATTCCCCATACTGAGGTTTGGGTTGCTTTTATAACTCCAAGATACTTCTCATATTTTACTATGAATAAATTCATCCTGTTATCCCATTTGAAAAATATGTACAGAATAATGGTTAGTTCTAGTCCTATGCCTTCTGTATGTCTTGATCTTTACTGAAGAGAGTTGTTGCAAAGAGTGGACATCCAGCTTCAAAAGAACAAACATTTGTCTGTGTTGGTCTCAAAATGAGCCAAAAGATTGGTAAGGGATATGCACCCTCTTTCATGTTTAAACAAATAAACAACAAAAAAAAAAAAAACAAAACAAAACAAAAAAAAAAAAAAACTAAAACAAAGAGCAAAAGAAACCACACACACAAGAACCTAATAATACTCCCAAAATAAAAACAGGACACCAAAATCTTAGGGCTTCTGAATTGCAGAAAATATTTTCTGGCTTCAAATATAAATTCATGGGTGGGTTAAACTGCCTGTTAACCCACTCCCCTTTTGTAAAATGACAGTGCAGATAAACTCCCTCATACTGAAATCAACACAGTGCATCCTAATAAGGAAATTGAACACTGCAAACCTCAATAGGGTGATAACAATAAAAATTTCAAATATAAGTGTGCTTGGAAGTTGGCATAAGACCAAAGGTTGGGCAATCAATCAATCTTGGGTTTTATTTTTAAATAATTTAGGAACATTTTGTCCTCAGTTTCTTCTTCTAAAAGACAGAGAACCAAGATAGGAAGCACTTAGTGTGGAATACATCACAGTTCTCATAGATGCTGATTGTGCCTGAATTGGAAGAGTTGGGAATACATCTTATCCCTCCCTCTTATGTCATAGCAAACCACCACAAGGGGGTACACACAGCTTTTCTGCAGTAGTTTATAAAATTGGCCAAACACCTAGAAGGAACAGGTTGTCTTGGCCTTCATGTCATATGTGCACATGGCTGCTCAGCTTGCTGGGCAGTGGGAAAAGGGTTTGTACTTCCCAAATCGGTTTGTACTTGCTTGGCTGTTGAAGTGCAGCCCCAGGTCAAGTAGAGTGTACTGGGATCCTGTGGACTGTTTGGGACGTGTGCCTAGACTGTGGGAATGGGACATACACATAAAGGGTACATGGCTTCTTAGAGATGCTGAGTGGAGGTATTTGCCTGTGAGTAGAGCAGTGTTGTTATCTTGTCCTCTTGCTGCCACTGTACTGGGGGGAAATGAGCTTCTTGTGAGTGGGTGAGTGGCAGACTGGCCTCCGGCTGACTCTGCACCAGGTGAACGTTGCATAAACAGAATACCTGGCAGTAATGACATGGTCGTGTGAACGTGTGCACAAGGGCCTTAAAAGCAACCAACTTAGCTTCTAATCTGCCTTCATAAATAAATTATAGTTGTACTAATACCTGTTGTTGTGCCATGAAAGGGATGCTATTACACCTGTGGGTAAAGTTACATTATGTAGGCTGCAGTTTGTAGATCCTGCTGAGGAGAAGGCCCTCGTTCGCATAGAAAGAGGCACCCTGATGCCTGTTCATTGGCTGCAGCAAAAACAAGATGGAAACTGATTCTTCTTATAACTCAGCTTCCTAGAAACAAAACCAGAGGAAATTGAGAACTACTTCAAGTTTCATCATCTTGTCTGACTTATAACACAGTAAAGCTAATTCCTTCCATGTATAACTATAGGTTTTGCAGTGTGAGGACTGAATATCTGAACATAGCTTTGTTGCAGTATCAGGGCCATGATAATCCTCAGTCCTTTGTGTCTTGGAGTTTAGAGGAGCCCTCAGCTATTTTACTTGTTTGTATGAAGGTGGTGCTGAGGCAGGGAGGAGAATTCTTGCCTCTGGTGCAGTTAAGTAGTTGGAAAGGGCTGGGAAGCAAGAGGTACACAGAGAAGTAGGACTTCCTTCTTCTTCCACTTCTCCTTATCACCCTCTTATGCTGCAGAGGAAGCAGTCTGCTTTTGTCAAAGTATGGCACGGTGTTCTTAGCAGAGTCCTATAGTATTTATTTATAAAGTAACCTGAGTTATGCTTGTCAATGTTGATATAGCGAAGAGTTTTTGAAGGACACTTAGGACTGCTTTCTTAGCCTCTCTGAAATTGTTTTGAGTTATCTGTGCAAAATGTATTTTCCCTCAAGACCTACTGTCTACACAAGCCTTTGTTATCTTAGTTCCACGAACCACATCCACACAAAGCCACTGGTGAAGATTATGGAAAGTTTACAACTACTGGGGGAAAGTTGGAGGCCAGATTTTATAGTCTTGCAAAGGGAAGATGTTGATTTTAACTGTTAGAAAACTAGACCATCACCTTAGTCTTCTCTTTTTCTCTAAAAGCCCATGTTAGTTTTAATGTAGATAAACTCCAGAAAAAATGAACTTTAGTAGAAATCATCTACCCTAAAGTGTCATCTACTCTTAATTCATTAATGTCTTCCTTCAGCCTGTTTCTTAATGCCCTTTTATAACTGTTTTGTACTTAAGACAGTGCTTCTGGTTTTCTGAACAATTCTCCACTTAGCCCAAACCTTGACTTTCTCTACTTTAATTTGGAAAGACAGAAGGAGCAATTACTGCAACAGGTTCTCCATTCTTTTACTGGTAGAATAAGATAAAGTGTTGTCTCTGTGTGTGTGTGTTTGCTGCATCCATTAGAGCTTGAACTTTTTTTCCAGATTGTGTTTGTGGAATTGCATTAATTGCTATGAATAAGTCCTCCACAGTGCCTAGCATATACCTCCATATTTCCCCTACTATCAATAACTTGCTGTATCAACTAATAACATTTCAGTCCTTCTCATTTTGTGTCACTTGCAGGTGTTGTTACTCTGTTTTCATAGGTGTTCAGGTATTGACAGTGAGCTTGAATGGATCATACAAGACTATGCTGATTGCAGGCATGCTGTGTGAGTGTGGTGAAGGTGTGTTTGAATGACATCTGTGCATGACCTTTACCAGAGTTCCTAGTTCAGCCTACAAGGGATATGATCTGTTATGCTCAGCTCTCAGTTCAGGAGAAAGGGACTGCTTTCTGTGAAAATGAATGTTAAAGAAACTTTTGATACTGATGCTTTCTATACAAGACTAGTGAAAAGCTAGAGGCCTTTAGTCTGGTCTTTAATGAAAAGGGCATCTTCACTGTCATGTGATGCTAATAGTCTGCAGACTGGAAAGAGGTGGCAAGGGAAGCAGTAGGTGAACTGCATTCTGTTTGGTGTCTAGCATCACACATAAAAATTATAGCACCTTTTGTTAAACATTTGATCTGGCCAGCAAGCTTCCTAGATTGCTGAACTGGGGTAAATTTTGGAGTGTTTATACAAAAGCATTTCTATCTGACACAGCATAACTCAGGAACATGATCTCTAATGGTCTATGACATAGCACAGAATCTGAAGATGTTCTGATGCTACAGTTCTTTATTCATTAAGGGTGAATATCACAATCAAAATATCATTTCATATTTGTAGAAACCACATTTTAGGTATAGGCTTGATCTTATTGCTGAAATGGTACTGAAATGGAAGGATAGTCCCTTGATGATGTGGAAACTTCATGCAGAGAGTAGCTCAGTCATCACCAGTTACAAGCAAGTACAAACTAGCAGTAATCCAGCCCTCTCCAGGGAAGCACAGCACCTCCACAGGAAGGGCTCGGGAAGGACTTGTGCGGGAAATCTGAATTCCCAGTGTTCAGTCAAGGAAGAGATCTGCTGTCCAAGTGAGTGCATTGTCTTGTCTCATTTGCTGTTGGTTTGCTACATCTTCTACCCCCTTCCACTCCCTTTTGGGCAATGTGCACCCCTGAAAGTGTATGTCTAAGTGATTTTTCCTCATCCAAAATCATAGTCACATACCACCAAGATTTCATGGAGTAGCTTTTCAGGCTCGTCCTGTAACGAGCATTTCAGCAACTGGGCCAGTGAAAGTATCTGGTATCTGACTTCTTTTTAGCAGGAGGATTTCCAAGCCAGTAGGAACCAATATGTCCTTTCAGCAGATACTTGAAGTTTTTCAGTGTGACACTTGAGATGAAAGAGCTGCTGAGTGCACATGCTTGGCACTCTGTAGCTAGGTGTTTGTTTCCTGTGACTTGCTTGCAACCTTCAGATTAAAGCTTCTTATATAAGGATTGTATTGTTTTCTCACTTCTGAGACTGTTGCTGAATTTCCTTTACATCCATTTTGGAGTTGTATATGATTAAACATGTTTCATCCAACACCATTTTCAGAAGGAGGAATCCTTTAACTGGGAATAAGAAGCCAAATAAAAATGTGTGCAAAACAATTTTTTTCATCTGCTTGGTTTCAGAAAGGCAGTTACCTCTTTTCCAGACCCATTTTGTTCCTTGCCAAAATATCATTTGAAATAAAATAAGGAACCAGAAAGAGATTACAATGCACTTGTTTGTGTACAGATTGTTTTGCTCTTCACTTAGCACACTTTTATTAGTATGGCTCTTCTGTGTGCTTTTTCTGTACTCATGCAAATTGCACTGGAGTGTCAATAACTAACATTTCTTTTCTCTCATGATTCTAAGTTCACTTAGCTGTGTTTTTATATTGAATCTCTTGTATATTGTGTCTCCAGGTGTGGGTTTTCTTTGAGAGTTAAAAGCAAGTGGGCTTCCTAATACATGAGAGATCTTTTCATTGTACATAAATTTTGTACTGCTCTTATGCTGTACTTATATGACCCTGTTTAAATGATCCCCAGATCAATACGTACTGCTCATGAAAGATTTTGATGAATGAATGTATCTGCCTGTGTTAGGTAAGGAAATATAAATAGTGATTGTACCAACTCAGTTTGTTGATAGCACTTCTCAAAAAGCTTACCCACTTTTGCTATTCTTTGTACAAAGACAAAAAATAGGGAGAGAGATGTTAAGCTTGCAGTATTCAGAAAAATGCTTGCATTGTATGGATTGGCTTATATTTTTACCTACCAAAATATATCAATTAAAACTTTATTATTTGAGC
This sequence comes from Vidua chalybeata, assembly GCF_026979565.1. Taxonomy (NCBI): domain Eukaryota; kingdom Metazoa; phylum Chordata; class Aves; order Passeriformes; family Viduidae; genus Vidua; species Vidua chalybeata. Next base: position 12,024,882 of record NC_071532.1, read on the forward strand.
ATGTATTGCCGTTTGTGCTCATGAAGGAGGGAGATACAGGCAAAATAGCTGACATACTTTTTTATGTTTATGTACTTAATTTATCTAGTTTAAAATTGAGACCATGGTGCATTTTCCTTTTAGTAGTACAGTATATTTTCAGTATTTTTTTTAATACGAAGAGTTCAGAAAATTTCTGCTTGGATTAAAACTTACCATGAAACTTGTCTCTCCTATGTCTTCACAGGCTCTTCGTTAATTTGTGCTTAAAATTCAGGGTTTCTTGAAAGGCGATTTAAATTTCTCTGGGTGCACAGTGATAGCTTGTATCTTCTTTTAGATACATGCAGTTGTCAGGTGAGAATTAGAAAAACTCGGATATCCATGAATCTTTGAGATGTGATAGATTTCTTCATGTGGAAATCAAATGATGGTTGAGAAACAGATAATTATGCAAGTACAGGTGAGGAGAACGGCAAACAATGTCCCAGAAGCAGCCCAAGCTGTGTGGGTTACACTGTTGGATTTAGTGACTTAATATTTTTGGGAAAGAGCTGTCCTGTGCTGTTACTCAGTGTATGTGCCAGGTAAATAAGTCCTTGAAAAGTTTTTTTTCTGTGTTGGAAAGGTGGGGATAGGAATTGGACCTCTTTTAAGAGCAGTGGTATGCTAGGTTTCTCCTCTGTCGCACAGCATATTGGAGTGCCATAGGATTCATCAGGACTGCTTTTCAAAGGTGGTTCCTGTGAACAGTCTTAGAAAGTGGAAAATAATGTTGAGTACTTTACCCTAAATAGTGTGGGAATGATGATGTTGTCTTTGACCTTCATATAGAGTCAGGATGCTGGAGTCTGCTTTATTTCCAACTTGTGTCATTGATTTCTTGCTGGGTAAAAGTCCTGTAATCATGATTGCATTTTTAAGCAGGGAAGACTGAAAAAAAGAAGAGGAAAATTGTCTGCTTTCATATATGAGCAGTGCCTATTGCAGATGGGTGGTTCTGTAGGATGTCTTTCCTTGAGATGAAAAATAAATGCTAGTAGAAGAAACCTCTAAGACCAAGTTGTCTGTCTGGAAGGGCACGATTACTGGTATTATGTTTGGAGGGTCATTCCTGCTGCTCCCTTCACTGCTTCTTTAGGCCTTCAACAAGGAGCTTTGTGCTGACTTTTGTGGGCTGTCCAGGTGGACAAAGCAGCAAGAGGAAATGCCTGGTTGATTGTTACCTTCGCTGACTGGTCCTGTTACCAAGTCAGGAACTGCTGGTTTGTTGAAAAGTGGGTGTACTGCTGAATTCCTTGGGGAAGAAGGATAAGAGGAGCCTTCAGATGTGAGACAAATATCTCTGACACGTGGCCGTTAAATAATTAATTTTCCCAAAGGGTTTGAAAAGAGCATTTCAAAACACTGACTGCTGCAGATCTGTATGTGTGTTAAACCCATTGTACTTGTGAGGCTGGCTTTGTTCCAGACACTGTGTAACTTGGAGAGAAGAAGCTGTTTTATAGGCAGATTGTGTCAGGATAAAAGACAGAAAAAACCTATGAAATTAAATGTTTGAAGTATGCAGCTATTTTTTATTTTTTTCTGAAGGGGTGGTTGCTTTATAACTTGCAGCATGGAGATAGTTTAAAAGGAACAGTGGCTAAAGAAATGAGCAAAAGTTGTTTTCATATTTCTCCATTCCTCTTGCTCAGAACTGCACTAGAGAAGGAAGGATCACTTGAAAGTTTTTTCAAAAATACATCTGCTGACTTAAAATTTCTTCCTCATGTGAAGAAATACTGGATTTTACATTTAATGGATGTTAGGTTAGAAGGAGAGAATATATTTTGTTAAACTTGAATGATGTGTACGTGTTTTGAGAGGGAAGGCAGTATGGGAATGGGAACTGGAGTGAAGCTGGGAAGTGAGGTGGTGTGCTAGAACACAGGTAGTAACTGGAAGGGTCCTGTGCAAGGATTGTGCCCAAATCAAATGCTGGTTCAAATACTTGTGACATGCCTTAATTGACAGGTCTTAACCACAAGTTTGTGACTCCTATCATAGCCCCTATGAGTAAAGTCCACCCTGGCTTTCTGTATACCATGAAGGCTTGTGCATTTAAGATCTTGCATTAAATCTGATTCTAATCTTGATTCCCAAAGCAATTTCAGCTGGGCTGCATTACAGGAATGCTGGCTTGGCCACATTAAACTGTTTGTAGTTTATTTTGTTTTGTATGTTTCATCTGAGAAACCACTGATGACAACCCACTAAAAAGGGTGAATCCCCTTTTTATCAGTAGTGTTTTGTTGTCTTAATTTTATAAGAAAATCAAATGGATCTTGGTCATGGAGCTGAGACACAGCAAGCACAAGGTTGTATTGTGTAATACAGCCATAATGTTTCAATAAAGCAACATATTTTTCACTTAGTACATTAGCCACTTTATGCACATGTATATGCAGGTTTTAATTCTACAACTAAGCAAGCACTGAGGTGAAAGTGCTAGGAAGATCAAAGCATAGATAAAGCTTTAGCTTTGTAGTATGTGTGATGAGTCTAATCCTTATTTTGTGTAACTCAGCATGGTGTTAACAGTAACTAGACCAGAGACAAAGATTATTTTTATGCCAGTTGAGAATCTGGCCAATTTAAGTAAATGTCAGTGTGTGTTTGAGGGAAATAAAAAACAATGGAGGGAAAAAATCTGTGCACCATCAATCTTTGGTTCGGTTTGGTTTTGAACAGCACAATACATTTGTATTATCTGTGATTTTTATCTTGAAGTTATGTTGACAAATTAGTAAGTGTTGGGCGGAGGTGATTTGTTACCACTTTAAAATGAAAGCTTTGTTTGTACTTTAATATTCAAAATGATGCACCTTATGGAGTGTTCCTTTAGCATATAATTCCAGTCACAGGATGCTTCTGTGTAGTGCATGGCTTTAAGCAATTACCTGTGAGCTCCTCTTTCAGCATCCTATGCGTGCCCTGTGCTCTATAAAAATCCACTGCCTTGCATGCTTGCCTGAAGACTGGTTCTGTACATTGCACACCCTGCATTAGCTCTCTACATCTAAGGAGTGAGCAGTGGGCTCTGGCCAGCCTAGGGCTCCCTCTGTCCCCCCCTCCCAGGAATGGTAGATGGCAGGTGAAACGCTCCTTCCTGTCCACATTCCTTGTTGTGTTGGCTTTTTCATAAATGGCCAACTCTGATCTGCAAAAATGAGGTGTATTTTAAAATAGCATTTTGAATCTTCTTTCACATTTATTTTTTCTTTGTTGTTCAGCTGTTTTTTTCTTCACTAAGAGTGGAGAGAGGCTTGCTCTTCAGATTTGATGCTGGACCTTCAGTAGAAGAAGGTCTACTCGTTCTCTTCAGGAGTATGTACCTCTTGCATTAAGTTCATAAATCAAAGTCTTCCATGTTGAACCTTGAAATCTGCTCACTTGCCCACTGGTTTACTATGTTAAGAAGCTAGCTGATACGCTGCAACGTCTAGATTTGGAAGACTGTGGGTTGAGTTTTTCCTTGTGGAAGCCTCCATGCAAGCTTTGTCCCGCAGAGGCAGGCTGTTGGAAAAACCTTTGCATGACATCCAGCTGGAGCTAGAAGGTTGTCTCACAAGCTTCTCAGTCACACCCTTGGCAGTCAGAAAAAAGCTGAAAGGCAGCCTAGGACATGAGTGATTTCTGTCCTTTAGCTGAACAAGCTGATGTTTCTTTCACTGCAATTGCATTACTTGGCAATTCCACTTGGAGAAAGATTTGAACTGGTAGAAATTACACTATTTTCAAGTAACAAGCCCCTAATTAGACAGGACCTCAAGGCTCTTCCTGTTCTACCGTGGTGCAAGATGTTGCAAAGACATTAATCAGCAGTATTGATACCAGAGGAGGTTCTTGTCTAAGCCTTCAAATACAGCTCAGTAAACTCAAATGCTAAATAGTGTTTATTTGCATTGGCTTTCTGCTTTCCAGCTTTTTAGGCAAGACTTCAGAGGAGATCCAAATGCCTGCACAGAACCATAAAGACCTCTGGCACAGTGCCAGCTGGCAGCCGAAAAGGTGCAGTCTGCATTTGATAGGTCTGATAGAGCTGATCCTGTTACTGTGCTTCTCTTAATTTTGCATGTCTGAAATCCTGTGAGAAGTCTGGATGGCCTTCAGGAAGAGTTGTTTCTGAAAAGCTGTAGGTCTTCCTTAGCAAAGAGAAAGTGTCAGCCTGCCTGAGTTAAAGCTGAGTATTCTGATCCATGGTAAATCAGTAGTGTGTATGGCCTGAAAGGTGGGAAGGAAGCCCCTGTTGTTTTGCAAGCTGGTAAATGCTGCATCCAGGTCAGTGAGTCACATGGATCCTGCGTGACTTTCATTTTGAGAAAGCTGAGGCAGCAAAGGTGGTAAAGGTAATTCAGAAAAGAATAAATCTAAATTCAAGGAAATAACGGACTTTTAATAGGTTGCCTTTTTCCTTTTCCTGGGATTCCTTTACAGTTTTCATCAGTCTGTCATGGGATAATATTTTGGTACCTGGTATACTTTTTGTAATATTGTATGCCTTTGTTAAATCTTGAAAAGTTTCCTTCTTTTTTTTTTTCTGTGGTGCCAGAAATACTCGCGATAAAGTTGACAGAAATATCAGTAGTGCATATGCATATGATTTTGTTATACTTCTCTTTTCCTGACATGTGCATGACTTTTTTGTATGACAGGTCTTTATTTTACTACTGATACAAGTCAGATTGTGCCTTTTAAACTATTTCTCCGGTACGAACCTGGAATGGTGTGTCTGGCTGCTACTCTTCATAATTTTCAAAGCACTGAATAGGAAAATGGCTTGGGTTGCCAGAAAAGCACAGCCTGACTTTTTTAACTTCCAGAGGTTCTCTTTCTGGAAAATGAATAGATGAGGGTAAACTCGGAGCCTGTTGATGATGCAAGACTTCAATGGACCACGTGAGCTAAACCTCTGTTTTCTAGGAAGATTATTCAACACAAACAGCTTAAGAGTACAACACTGTTGCTTGCACCAGATATGAAAAACAAAAAAGGCTTATTACCATTTTGTGCAGAATTTTTGCAATTATACTGAGCCACTGGGACTACATAGCAGGAAGATGGTAAAAGCTTTTTTTTTGTGGATACCTTTTCAGTTCAAGCAATGAGAGATTAAACAAGCAAATGACTCACTTGCATCCTCATCTGCTGGAGCACATGATCTGCAGGCTGTCTGAGCAGGTTGTGATGTTCCAACAGTGGATTAGTTTTGTAAAAGCTTTGAGGAAAGAGAAATGCAAGCACAATCAAGTTAAATGTGAATTGAGAGGCACTAGTGTCCTTAGGTGTGGTGTAATTTCGTTGTATACTTCAGGTGTATGTCTGTCTTAACAGAATGTGCACTTTCTCATGTGTATTATATTCTTCAGTGAGAAAAATGGGGATTTTTGTATATTTATATATTTGGATAACAATCGTCTTGAAGGGTTACAGGCTGCACCCAGGACAAAAATCACTGTTTGATACTTGATAGGTATATTTGATCTGTAGTACTTTATTTTTAATTCATGAAAGCCATTTGTTTGATTTGTCGTTTCTGACCTTATTGTTCCTTAAAAGAACATTTTGTGAAAGTCACTGATAGGGATTAAGAAGCTAAAATAAGCACTGGGACATAGTTCTTGTCTCTCAAGACCTCACGTGATGAGATGCTGTAAGATTACAGGCAGAGAAAGAGAATTCATAGAATGCAAGTGCAAAATGAGTAATGGTTTTGTTCTGAACAGTGTTCTCAGTGATAGAGGTTCTGTGGTTATTCACCATTAATTCTGATTATATAATATGGGTGCTTTGTCAATTTTTTTTCCATTATTGAAATTCAGGTAGACTATCTTGTGCATAAGAAGGCTATGTAGAAGTTCTGTTCCTTGATTTGAGTCTAAAAATTAATCATTTTCATATTAATGCAATTAATATAATTAATATAATTATAATTTGCTATTAAATAATTAATAGCATATTATATCTGGAAATATGTCGATATTTCTCCTGAGCGCACCAGTTACCTAAAATCAAAATCCAAATTTAAATGTTACTGGAAAAGTATAGAAACATTGGAAGCCCTTAGCCCTGGTTTTCTTGTTCTGCTGTTCTGCAGACACCATAGTTTCTTCTTTTTATGTGTTTACACCTCTATGAAATGTAATTCTTGATAACTGGAGGCTTTATTTAAAAACACTGCAGCTTTTCTTAGGATTTAATTTACCTTTTGTTCAGTTTCCTTAATTCATTTTTCCTATTTGTGCTGAAGATTACTTGCTTTGGCAACTCATAGTTTTTTGGTAACATCAGTCATTTTTCTCAGAGATAATCTCATGTCAGTTCTTGTCAGTAGCTGAAAATGCAGGTTAAATGTAACGATGGCAGGGATTTAGAGCATCAAAATAATGGGATTTTCTCTCTTGTTCTGAAATGCTTTCCTTCTAAAGCCCAAATTTTTCATTTTTCATTTGTAACTAAGGAGGATAAATTTGTGCATATAGAAATAAAGGCTATTGCAAGAATATATGCAAGAAGGAGAAAGATTGTGTGAGAAGAAGTCTTCTTACTAAATACGTGAGTTAAACATGATTGACTTGAGTCAAATAACTGCTGTAATGCATATGGCAAAATAAACCCAGTCACATGAGTGTGTGTACTTTTGTTCTGAATGAAAGCATGAGACCTGAGTGTGGACAATGCTGATCACCCTATAATTGAGGACGTGCTAATGATTCACATCAAATAAGTCAATCATGATTGAATAAATGCAAGTTAAGACTGATATCTATTAACTTGGTTCATGTTTGCTTATTTGGATACTCAAATTTTGAGGTCCTGGCCTCCTAGAAGGCAATTTTCAGTAGAGAATTCCTTCGGGAAAGGTTTCTGTCTGGTGCTACCCTGCTTAAACAGAAGCCTTTGCTGATTGCTGCAAGATGCTGTCTTCCCCCATGTCCAGTGAATACTCATTGCAGCCTGGGCTAGCAGAGTGTTTCTCAGTCTGCAATGTGTTTCTCAAGCAGTCATAGAAGAGAGGAGAAAGGTCTGTAAGGCAGTCTGGAAAATCTCCCTTTCTTTCCTAGTTACAGAGAATAGGACTAGCAATGGCATAATGTAGTGTTTTTAAGATGATTCTTACTCGATTTGCAAAGCTGCTATACATTTTTATCTGACAAAGTAATCAGAACAAACTTCAGACTATTGGATGCCTGTAATTTCAGTCACTTTAGACATGGATGTTCTTGTGCTAGTGGTAGTTAGCTTAAATTGTTCTTTTTCTGTACTGTTAACTTTCTTTATCCATAAGCCATATTTGTGGGGACCCCACCCAGTCCTCTTCTAGCAGTTGTTTTAATGCTCCAACAAGCCAAACCTTTCTGCTTTCAGGTCATCCTGATAGACCTGGTCTGCATCTGCTTTGTTTCAGTGTTTCCTTCCTGAGCATGGGTGTCTGGTATTGGTGTGCTGGCCCAGAGATTCTCTCCAGGAGCAAACATCCTAATGCCATAGTTTTCAGTCTTAGGACTGCATAATATGAATGGAGGAGAAATGTTCAGGGGCAAAATAATGTTCCCAGATAATTCTCTTCTCTGTCATTTCCAAATTATGGGGCTCTGTTTTTATTAGTTCTGCAAGATATGATGCAATGATGCATCCCATCAAAATTAATTCCATTTATGTTAACTTACCTCTCAAGGTCATCTGATTGTTAAACTCTATTCTGACTTTGTATCATCTACAAAGTTTATAGATAGGAATTTCTTTTATTGTACTACATGAATTGCTTTACATTGCCTAGAAGTGGTAGATTTGAAGTCCTTTTTTCCTGGCCTTTCTGGCATCAGCATAATACTTGAAAAGAAATGGTAGAAACTTGGATACCTGATGGCAAGTACTTTTTTATTTGGTATTTTATGAGGCTAGATTTGTAACCACTCTGTACTTACTAGATTTGATTTTTTGATTCTATCATTTTAAGATGACACTTACTTAAGCGTAATGTAGGTCACCCTGCTTTCATTTAGGCTTCTGTTTTGGGATTTAGACAGCAATATGCCATCCTAACCGTACATATGAGAGCTGGAGTAACGTCGTATGTACTGTTCATTTAAGCTTCACTGCTTCAGCATCTCCATCAGTGGGACACAGAAGTTACCCCCAGGGTAAGGCATGATGTGGGGTCATATTTAATGAAGGCATGACAGGAGAGGGACATGTGGTGGATCATGTGATGATTTGCTTTGTCCCAGGTGAGTCTGTGTGCCAGAACAAGAAAGGTGTTTATCTCTTTAGAAAGTGGTTGCTGTCCAAGCCCAAACTAATCAGTTAAGGGCTGTCAAATCCTGCACTACTGATCACTGCAGAACACTTATTAACACTTTATTTTAAGTTTTTTCACCTACAGGTTTCTTCTCTCAGCACTCATCTCTTCTGCCTGTCTGTGCTTGTACAGATGAATGTCCTAGGCTTCCTGGTTTGTGTACATCAAATACTGAATAATTTATTAAAAAACATAATCTAATATTCATGGAACCTGACACCAGCTGCTGCTTGCTGAGATAAGATGCTTCCTTCTACTGAGGACAGAGCAGAAATTTTCATGATATTTCTTACGCAGAAAATCCGCTCTGTAGTGCAGACCTCACGTAGCAGTTGTGACATAACCACTCGGAGTATAATTCTCCGGAGTTCTGTCTGCATCCTAAGAAGCCACCTCAGCAGAACATATTGTTGATGTGCATGTGTCATGGGTTGATTCTGTCCAGGTGTCAGGCACCTACCAAAGCCTCTCACTCATTCCCCTTTGCAGCTGGACAGAGGAGAGAAAATTAAAGTGGTCATGAGTTGAGGTAAGAACCAAGAGAGAGATCACTCATTAAATACCATCACAGGCAGAACAGGCTCAGCTTAGAGATATGAAGTGAATTTATTACTAGCAAAATGAGAGCAGGATAATGAGAAGTAAAAGAAGCCCTTAAAAACACTTCCTCCCACCCCTCCCTCCTTCCCAGATCCACCTCCTGCCCCAGTGGCACAAGGAGACAGGGAATGGGGGTTATGGTCAGTTTCTCACCTGTGGTTTCTCCTGCTGATCAGGGAGGGGAGTTTTTCCCCTGCTGGGCTGTGGGGTCCCTCCCACAAGGGACAGGTCTCCATGAACTTCTCCAACGTGAGTCCATCTCACGAGTAGCAGCTCCCTGCAAACTGGTGCAATGCGAGTCCATCCCATGGGCAACAGTCCTCCCAAAACTGCTGCAGCATGGGTCACTCTTCCATGGGGTACAGTTCTTCAAGGACAGGCTGCTCTAGCATAGGAGCAGGGCCCCACTCTCCATGGGTCTCCCATGGAGTCTCAGCCTCCTCTCAGGCGTCCCCCTGCTCTGGTGTGGGGCTCCTCCACAGGCTGTGGGTTTGGTGGCTTGTGAGCAGTGCTGTTTGACAGCCATCATGAAGTGCTGTGACAGGCACTACCTGTCCTCATGGTTAACAGGAGGCTCTTGCATATTTGATCTTTACTGTTTGGGGTGATGTTGTCTGGTTGAGCACAGCTGGGAGAGGATTAAAGCAAATGGATCACGTAAATGATTTGTCATCAAAAGTACTGTTTTTATTAGACCTGTTTTATTAGAACAGTTGAAGGTTAATTTATCTATTTACCCATTTAGCCTGTCAGAGGAAGGAGAGTTGGTGTGTAGGTATTTAGGTAGAGTAGGGATACAGAACAGACAGTGACAGAATTGTCTGTGGAACAGTGTTTTGGAGGTACACAGGCATCGTGGGGGTGGCATTAACAATAGCTTCATAATTGTCCTTTCCCAGCTATCTTCTGACTGGTTTTAGAGTATTATAGATTAGGCTTTCTTTAAGAGGAAGAAGAAGTCACTCATACGAATCTGCCAACATGGAAAACATGCATGTGTTCTCAAAACAGATACATGTTGTTTCTTCTTCTCAAATAACTTGCCACTGTAAGAGGGTCAGTGACTTCTTCCCACAAGCTTCTTGGGGTCACCTGGTAGGTGGGGTTGGTAGCTTTAGCACTTCCTTTTAGGCTGTCATCTCCCTTGTGCTGATAACTAATTCCCATGAAGAAGTGAATGTTAAGGTCTCTGTAATAAACCTACTGGTCATGACATGCCATTCGTAACAGTGAATGGTTTATTCAAATAGCTTGGAAGGGACAGTATTTCTTAAAGATATGCAGGCTTAAAATAATAAAACCTACAAGTTGGCCAAGGATGCCTAAATCAAAAAATATTTTTGGGAGTGTGTGTGAATGTGTATAGGAAACTGCTTAAAAGAAAGCATTGGAACAAGACTGGTGTTTCTTTTGTGCAGTGACTTGCAGTGAATGAGGTGTAACCATTTGTTCTTTGCTAAGCAGTTCCTCTGTGGTGCTGCTTCTGCACACAGTAGAAAAAGCCAGTGGTGTTTCGGACAACAAGAAACCACATCCGGAAGAGGCACAACTGCCTGATTCCGTGCCCGTACAAACCAAATGTCATTGTCATAGGAACTTGCCAAGCAGCATGTTTTCTTTCACTGTTTGTTGTACAAACTCCTTTGATCATCATGTGCTATACTGTCCTCAGTCATTTGTGGCAAATGCAGCACGTTATCTGTGTTGGAATATATGATTGTTGAAGAAAAGTACATTAAAATCATTTCCTGGAAGCTAATGCTGAAATGAATGTGACTTGGAACCTGAATATATGAAAGGGCTGTGCTGTGCTTATCTTTCTCCTTGCAAGCACATCCAGTAACTCATTGTGGTGAGTGGGGAATTAAAAGTTACCATTTCTTCCTTCCTCTCTGTTGGTGATTTCTGTCCTTAAAAGCACAGACATGTAATTAGTTTAAATATTATTCAAGGAAGTTGCTTATAGGGTCTTCCAAGGAGACTGGGGCAAAAATCTGCAAAACCAGACCTGAAGGCAAGAGAGAAGGGTTTTGCTTGTTTTTATTTTTAAATTTGTGTGTATGATTCCCTATAACCCCTCCCTGCCATCAGCCAGTATTTCTGCTGCAAGACAGCTTTAAGGGAGGGGGAAAGAAGTAGTAGATGATGGGGGTATGGAATGGGGCATGGTGGTGTTGCTAAGGAAAGAGGAGGCTGGATTTTGGTCTTCTATTTCAACCCACAAAATCACAGAAAACCAGGCATCCTACACATTTTCCCACAGGAGGAAGAGCAGGACTTCTGTGTTGAAGTGAACCCTATAACTCCATTATACCTCGTTGGTGCAACACGTGCGTGGAAGAGAGTCTGAAGCTGGAAAGCTGATGCTTGGTCTGGCTGGGCTCCCTGCATGACCTCCCACTTATCTGGGGAAAGGGGGAGAGGCATTGCTTGACTTTCCAGCTGCAGGGTTTTTTTCCCCATAGAACTCATGTTTTGTTGCCTCTCACAGGAAAGATATATATGGGTTTTTTAATAAAAACAAGTTATTTTGAACATTTTTCTTGTGGACATGTAACAATATTCAGCTCTGAGCTCTAGTTTCATGTACCTAATCAATGCAAGCAAATTCCTGCCTTCAAGTTTTCCTCATAATTACTTGCAGCTCCTGCAGAGAAGAAGCAAGTAGAGACCAGAAATAAATGCCCAGTCAGGTTAGATGGCAGAGTGAAACACTAGAATAGCCTGTGTAAGGAATACTTGGAAGTATTTAGAAAAACTCTCAGGCAGCTTTACAGTGAATTCAGAGGTTTAACCCTGTCTTTGATGCAAGAGGGCTTTTAAGTAGTCTAGGGAAGATACAAACTTGCTTTTCTTAGTTACCTTAGTTCTTAGACATCATTCTATGAAAAATTCTTAGGAAGTGCCCCTAAATAGGTGTAGTCTGAAAATCTGGAAAGGTAGTAAGTTATTTCAAGTCATTCTTCCACAGACAGGCACAGACTCTAGACTATGCCACCTGTCAGTCTGTCTTTAGCCTTATTTTTGCATTTTTTAGAATGCTTTCCCCAGTGTTCTGTGCAGTGCAGTCATTCATCATGCAGCCATTCACCCTGTTTGCTCTTTGAAATGATGGTCACAGCTTGCCCATTTGTCGTGCTTTTATTTGTGTTGGAGAGTTTGCTATGCTTTTACCATATATACCCATAAGAATTTTCTGAGTTCTTTTTCTTGGTGTTGCCTTGATTCAGAGATTAAAGGAAATGAAGAGATTAAAGGAAATGAAGAATGTCATGGAGGGAAACAGTTCTGTAGCTCTTTAAATAAGGTTATGCACTTATTTGAGAATTTACAAATTATTGTTCCTATTGAGTCAATGCAGAATTATGCTTTTAATGAAACTTTAAAATAGGTAATTTATAGTTAATCTTGTAAGCAAATGTTTCCATGAGTATCACATGATCACAGAATGGATAAGGTTGGAAGGAGCCACAGGTCATCTGATCCTTATCAAGAATAGTTAGTTAAAGGAATTACTAACACCCTCTACAGAATACCAGTGTTAACTGCTTTAATGACTCATTATTGCAAAACTTTGAGGTGTAAGTCTCAGTAAATTCTGTGTGTTTTCCTTCTTCCATTAAATGTTATTTTTCATGTTATGACTTACAGTTCAGCTCTGCCTTGGAGATTTTTTTCCTAGTTACTTGTTCTGGAAGTGCTGGCATTGGAGCAGCTCAGATTTGTGCAGTGGAAGGCAAGGAAACAATCTACTCTTGCAGGAGGTAGGGGTATTTTTTGAAGCAAGATGAGTGCATTTTTTTATTTCAGAGAGGTAAAAAAGCTCAAAATTCCTACGCACACAGGGTATCCATATTAAGTATTTGAAGTCATGATTTCTCTCTGCCATCAGCTTCTTCTGAAGCCAGTTGTAATGCACTGCAAGGAGTCTGCCTTCAAAGCAGGGAATGGAGATTTCAAGTTCCTTTGGTTTTTCTCCTTCCTTTGCCTTAATTGTTTGACAGTATCACTGGAGGAATTGCTTTGAAAGGTAGGAACCCTCACAATGTGGCTGATCATGTATTATCAGTTCAGCTGTGGTGTTGAAACTCCAAAACCACATTAAAGGGGCAAATGAATCTTCTTTTCTTCCCTCTATGCAGTTGATTTCTGCTTGTACAGTATGACTGGTGTACAAAGGAAGAAATTTCCTCTGATCATCTCTGTACTGTGAAGGAGGGAGGAGAGTGTGAATGGGTGACCTTGTGTGGCTGAGCCACACAGCAGGTTGCTGGGTAATAAATTTCTGTGGAAGGTTGTGGAAGTAAGCTGGTGACACAATGCAAGAGTAGCACAAACTGACACTACTTGTCATTGCTTGAGATCCGCAAGGAGAAAGGAGACTAGGAAGAGGGGGAAAGAAAGAGTAGGGAAGATGAGGGAAAGAAACATGTTAAGAAATTAGAGACTGGCAGATGGTATTTACTGTGTTTAAATACAGTGATGTTCAGTGCCTGCTTTGTGTTCCTGCAGCAGCCGCCTGAGCACGTCAGTGACAAATGGCATGTGAGGTGAGGGATAGGGACCTATTTCTGTGATATTTATTCAAACAAAAATCCTGCTTATGTGAAGCCTGAAAAATCAAAGCACATCTAGAAATAATTTTGCATGTGCTTTTTTGAAATGTATTTAAAACTGAATATATAAAACTGAAGAGCTCTATGCATGTGGCACACCTGTATAGTGAGATTCACAGTATGTTAGTAGTTTTGTTCAAATTCCTTAGTAAAAGACGAAAATAAAAAAATCCACACTTGAAGTGGGATGACTTTCCTCAGATAAAGGTGGCTTTTTTGTCAGGACAGTCTTATCATCGTCATCTCTGCCTTTTTGGTTTTCTTTCCCAGGGAATAGATTTAATGGCAGGAGGTGTTAAAAAGAGGGAAAGTCATGTGGCAGTCATTTTTTCTCTTAGTTGGATTCCTAGTTAAGCCAAAGATCTAATCCTGTCACTAATTTCCTTTCTTTTCTGTGATGGCGTTCTGCCCTAAGATATGAATGTAGATTCTGCAGAAGTTTGGGAATTACAATGGGATGTTGTTTTTTTTTTTTCCCTGGCCATTATTCAATTTTGCTGTGTTTCAGGGAGTGGAGGGCTTTTATTTCCAGTATAAATCCAATAGAAATCTACAACCTTAGAAAGATGTAACATTAAGTGTGTTTCACAAGGCAGCTCTTTGCAGGGGAAGTCCTCAAGGTATTTGCTTCTGTATCTTCACAGTTGCCTCACTGAGATGTGAACACCTTTGGTTTTCACTGAAAAATTAGTCTACAGCCAGTGAAATCTGCCATTCCCTGGTTTGCATATAGCAGTTTAGGTATCCCTCCACATCTCAGGCTATTGTTTTGATGCATAATAGCATGCATTAAATAATAATGTACTCCTGCTGCAGTAGTAGTCACATTCCCTGATAAGAAGTAAGCAGGTGGACTGACAAGTTATTTATCTGTATCATAAACACATTTATCATATTAAGGTAATGTTGCCTGAATAGAGGTTGTCTATTAGCCTGCCTGTAGCACTGTTAGGTAGAATTCATTCACATTGTTTATGCCTGTTCTCCAGTGTACAGCACAATGTCATCCAAGAGCTTCAGGCAGATAATTTTACTCATGATGGCTGGAAATGTAGACCTGTTCCTGTCTGGTTTAGATGTGACCAATAGGAGACCAAAATGGAGAGAAATTCAAATGTGTTTCAAAGACTGGCCTGGTTTTGATCTTTTCTGAGGTGAATGAGCATTTTTGGTGCCTTCAGACTTATCTTAAGCCAAGAGAGCATCTTGGATGTCTCATCCTTCCAGCAGAGGCATTCATGTGGCACCAGAGAGATATGCTTCACTTAACAAAGAATAACCCCTTGCATTAGACCTTTGCTTTGGTTCAGAACTTTCCTGACAGCTTTGACAGGAGGCAAACGTGTTCCTTAACTCTTTTTTAGTCTCAGACAGACAGCTTTCATTTAGTCCCACAGTACCCCCAGCTCAAGATATGGGTTGCTTTAGGAGAGCCATTGTTTTTGGTTTTCTTTTTCCATCTCTGTGGAGATAGAGCTCTCCAAGTTTCATGGCTTTACTGACTCACCTCAACTTCCTGTGCTCCAGACCAGAGCGATTTCGCTAAATAAAGTTTGATTCACAAGTCTTGTGGTCAGACATAAAGTTCCAAGTGAAACAAATACAAAGTGTACAGTACAAGCCTGTGCTTGATAATGGGATAAGCAAATAGGAAATGAAAGGCATATGATAGTCACTAGGATACTGCTGAGAAACCAGTTTCCAGCTTGTAAAGATAGCTGTGTTTTAAACAGCCCTCTTACGTGTTCTTCATTATAGCACTTTCTTTGCCACATGCCATTGAGGTGACTGATACTTTCAACATGTTACTGATTTGTGGTTTTGCAGATACTGTGTACATTCACATATTTCTTCTTCTTTGTTTCAGAGATGGTGATGTTGCTGGAATGGTGGTCAGGCACTGATTGCACCCTTTACACTGACCCAGAGAGTTACCACAAGTACGGGAAGGAGAATGCCATCGTAATCCTTAATCACAACTTTGAAATTGACTTTCTCTGTGGTTGGAACTTTTGTGAGAGATTTGGGGTCTTGGGGGTGAGTTACTTAGTATTTAAGATAAATCTCCTTGGATGTGAAAGAAACACCAAAATAAGTTAATTGTGTTTTTGAATTAACAGATCTGTGCTCGAATTTCACCTGGCTGCTGTTCAGAATTAGAGGTGAACCTAAAGCAGTGCAGTGCAAGTATGTGGAGACAGGATGATGGCTCAGGAAACCACAGACATTTTAAAAGCATTGTAGTTAAAGCTGATGAGGAAATATTTTCTTAACCTATGGGGAGATCATTTCAGTTATTTCTCTCTGTGTGTTTACTAAGTAACTATTGCAGTTCATTGTGCTGCATAAAGATGAGCTATGCCGTGATTCTTTCCCAGTTTAATTACAGAATTTGTTTGCTTTTTCCAGTGTAATCTTACAAATCCACAGCTCAGGTTTGAATGATGTGTAGCCTGCCTCTCTCAGAATGAAAGAGCAGCCATCTTAAGTGAAAGCAGTGACCAGCTAACAGCAGTAAGAGATGGGGAGGAATGAGTTATTCATGCTTGAATACACTGCTGCATTAAGCTAGGAGTTCATGTGCATTTGTTTTCAGGGCTGCTTTTTTGTTTCCCCTGTCAGATCATGGGGCTAATTCAAGCCCCCATCTAAATCAAGCTGAGTTCATTCTGTAATGATATTCTCTGTCTATAAAGAATTTAGATAAGAGTACCTCCCTCATAAGGAAGAAAACCAATGACTCATTTTGGCAGTGTTCTTCAGCATCCTTTTAGCTTTGATACTGGCCACTGTATAAAGTCCTGACCTTGGATTGTGTGAACCTCTGATTTTTGTGGCCTTCCCTTTGGATTCCTTGCATTTTCTGGACATTTAGGCAACACTCCTGTCACTTTCAAATTACAATAATGGCAGTCTGTTTAACAGAAGCATTAAAAGGGGCCTTAAAAGTGGAGGAAAGTGAACCGAAGCATTACAGGCTCTTTGTGTAACTGAAATGGCTGTTGGCTTCTGAGTAACTTCTGCCATATTGTCTAGGACGTGAGCACAGAGCTGGAGGATGGCATGGAACAGTAGGGAGATGTAGGGAAACCTGTTCCTATCAGGCAAATGTAAGTGCAAAAAACAGTGGTGCTGTAGTACAGTCTGTCTAATTTTGTCAGCCAAATGGCTTCAGTTCTCTAAATAAAGCTGTGTTTTTGAGGGTCAGGTGCTTCTTCAGAAAACACCAATGTAGAAGATGGAGAGATTGTTTCTGTACAAAGTAATAGGCGCCTACAAGGTCAAAATATCTTGTTTTACGTTGTTGCTGTGTAGTTGGCTGGAATCATACCAGCTGCATTTTTTTTAATAGTTTCCCAAGTTATTAAGGATTCTGTTTTAGTTTTTTATGTTGTTGCCTACACATAAGGAAACCACAATGTAGAAACAACTGCTGAAATTACTATGCTGCACTCACTGAAAATAATTTTTCCTTTTTTTGGTTGCTTGCATATGTTACTCAGTTTACATTTATGCTAATATTAGGATTATTTTAGGAACTATATATGATATATGCTGGTTGTGGTTTTGCTTTTTTTTTTTTTAACAACAAAACAAAAACAAATAAAAAACCCAAACTACCAACACAAAACCATTTCAGTCCTGAGTAATGTACTGTGGTTTTACTTCCCAGAAACTGTTCCCAGAAGAAATAGTTTTCACGTGCTCTCATTTGCATAGATGTCTTTACTTAACAAAGCAGTACATTTCCCTCTTGGGGCAACCAGCCCAAGTTCTTCTTAAGGCAGGTTAAAAAAGCTCATAAAGGAAAAAAAAAAAAAAAAAAACATAAAAAATGGAAAAAAACATAAAGAATGGGAAATACCAAACTGATTTTCCTGATTGAATTGCCTATATTGCTATACTGGTACTTGTCTTGGGCCAGTGCAAGGGTAGATGATTGTGCAGTGATGAGGGGTGTAGGTTGGTTTGACTTGTGCTGCCTTACATGAGCTTCCACTGTGCAAAATTTCAGGGCAAGGTGTGGCAGCACAGTTAGGAACATAAGAACCTTTAGGGCTGACATTTAGGAAAAGAGTTATAGGAAAGAGGCAAGTCCACAGGGGACTTCCTGAGGTGTCAGAGCCTCCAGTGTTTTGTAGCTCAGGGACTTTGTGAGCCAATGGGTGTTTATATTTAATGATGTTTAATTGTATACTCCGTGGAGTTTCTGTGCAAACTTTGGGTATCAGCCAACACCTTACTCAGCTTATCTCACGTCCACTGCTGCGGAAAGGAAATCTTGCACATGCAGTCTCCTGCGTCAGTTATGATGCTTGTCTGCCCTGTTTGGCCATGTTTTAGAAACTCTTTCTATCTCTTTTTTGCTTTAACTAATCCAGTGAAGAGAGGAGAAATGACTGGGGAGGGGGAAGAGGGAGAAGGTGAAGCCAGTTTAGAGCCAAAGGGGGTGGAACTGACTGTGTTTGACTTCAGCAGGCAGAATGGCTGTGTTGTGACATCCAGTTGTGCCCTGCAGCTCTGGCAGCCAACAGTAACACTCTTAAGAGTGTCACAAGCATGTTCAAACTCTCAGTATTTTGCAGCTTGAATAGTTCTTTAATGAAGCCCTTAAATGTTACAATTTTTTGCTTGGTTGTTGTGGTGTAACCATCCAGGCAGCTAAACACCACACAGCCACTTGCTTACTCCCTGCCCCCTGTGGGATGGGGAAGAGAACTGGGGGAGGGAGGGGAAGGAATTTGGGGTTGAGTTAGAGTTTAATAGGACAGAAAAGGAAGGGACAAAAATAATGATAATGAATGATGGTGATAAAAGAATCAGAGCGTATAAAACAAATTATCCACCATGGAGTTGTTCACCACAGTCCAGTTCTTTAGCAGCAGTCCCCAGCCATCTTTCCCCCTAGTTTATATACTGAGCATAACAACAAATGGTATGGAATATCCCTTTGGCTAGTCTGAGTCAGCTGTCCTGCTGTGTCTCTTCCCAGCTCTTTGTGTCCGCCAGTCTTTTCGCTGGCAGGGTGGTGAGAAGCCAGAGTCCTTGATGTAGTGTAAACACTGCTTAGCAACAACTAAAACATCCATGTATTATCAACATTATTCTCCTCCTAAACCCAAAACACAGCTACTGGGAAGAAAATTAGCTCTATTCCAGCTGAAATCCAGACATTGTTTATTGAAAACAATTGAAAACAATGATAAACATCTTAAATCTGTCTCGCCTCTTTGGTTCCCAAAAAAAAAGTCTTTCCCTTTTGAAAATTGCCCTTCCTGGTCTTAGTTGAAACGTTCAATCTGTGCATTTGTCTGCTCCTTTTCTTGTCTATCTTCTCCTGGACTAGCTTTCCCCTTATAACCAAATTGCCACAATCCCTACAATTTTATAAAACTCTATCAGTGTGGCTTTGATTTATCATTGTCGTTTAGGATTTGGGTTTTTTTGATGTTTCTTGGAGATGCAGTGGGAGTGGCATAGTCTCTTGCCTGTTTTTAGTTTTGTAAACCTGAGTGTTCTTCTAAGGACTCAGATCTTGGCATCTTGTATGGAGGAGGTTCTCTGCTGTCTGCTGTGTCCTTCCCTTTTCCTGTCTGTGACAGTCCAGTCCTAGGATTTACCTTATTAGTTGGGACAGCCTAGCCCCTGTGTCCCCATTCAAATGCATTAGTAGCCTTTAGTTTCCTCAAGGTGTGTTGCTAACCATCCTCTTGAAAAAAGACCCACAGGACACCAGAACTCAAAATCAGGACATGGTCAAGTTCTGAAGAGGGAGCTATTATTCAGGATTCTTATCAAAAGCACTTTAATATGCTCCCTGCCTGGATTCACTACTTTGTTGTTCTGTCTGATGAAGCAGCAATAAAATACCTTTGTTAGTCATTTTAACAGCCATTTGTCTGAGATGAAGACATTAATATTGGCAAAAAAATGCCTGTGCTTTAAAGCTAAACCTGCTGGTTTTAACCTTAACTACCTGTTCCATATGTCAGGATACTTAATTTTATTTGAGAGTTGCTTATGTTGAAGCTTGCTATTTGAAAAGCTGAGTGTGGCTTAAATGTAGGCGTGAGAAGATACTTTTTTATATTATTTTATGAGACTAATAGGTGTGTGGGTACAATAGGTTGTTTGTGCATTTTAATATATTCACACATTTTTAAACTAGATTTGAAGTGGTAAAGGGACAAAATCAGGCTTACTAGTGTAGTACATCTGTGTAACATTTCCAACATGGAGAAGTTTTGTTCAATATGAAGCATGAGGAATTAGGAGCATAACTAAATTTGTGAAATGATGGCTTTGAGTGACTGAAGAAAGATACTTTGCCATCATGATGTCCCAGAGAATATAATATGAAGGAGTGACATATTTCAAAAGTAGAGCAGTCGGAATATTGAAAGTATGTCAGTGCTGAAGGCAGCCTGCACAGCAAATAACTTACAAGGCAGATTGCTGTTGCTAACAGTTTGCACTACAATGAGCTTGTTTTAAAAATCAGGAACAAGTTTTGTTGGACACTTCCAGCTTTCACGTTGATTTCATGCTGTTTGTTATGTTCTTGAAACAAGAGGTGTTGAATAACTGAGGCTGGACATACAGAATCCAGATTTTCTTTCTTTGACAGCATAGTTGCACAAATGCACTAAAGCAAGTTTGTAAAAGTACTTTTTTTACGGTGATGCTGGTGCAGTCATTCACAAAGGAGAACTTCATGGGTATTTCATTTGAGCAACCTTGGCCAAAATAAATTAACCTGGATTAAAATGTTAGTATTGTAGATAAGTTGTCCCTGTCCACTGGTAATTTCATTAAACATCTGTTGAAATTACACAGTTCCGAGGGATGAAAATGTTTGACTTCCTTCAAGAAGGCAACTTCTGTGCAACAAATCAGCACTTTTTAATGATTATTTTTCTGTTGAACAAGCTGAATTTTAATATTAAAGGCAACTGTCACATGTTTACCAAAGCACTTTAGTAAAGGAAATGTTAGTGGCTGAAGTCAACTAGAGTTGTGCTTTTCCCCCCAGGTATTTTCACAGGAGCAGTGCATGGGTAGATGACTGAAACAGAACAGCTCGTTATACCTCTAGTTATTGTAAGAGGGATCACAGAATCACAGAACATGCAGAGTTGGAAGGGACCCATAAGGATTATCGAATCCAGCTCCTGGCCCTGCACAGCACCATCCCCAGGAATCCCACCAGGTGCCCAAGAGTGTTCTCCCAATACTTTGTGAACTCTGTCAGGCTGGTGCTGTGACCACTTCCCTGGGGAGCCTGTTCCGGTACAAAACCCTTTGGGGTGAAGATCCTTTTCCTAATATCCAACCTAAGCCTCCCCTGGCACAACTTCAGGCCATTCCCTAGGGTGCTGTCACTGGGCACCACAGAGCAGAGATCAGTGCCTGCCCCTCCTCTTCCCCTCATGAGGAAGGTGTAGCTGCAGTGAGGTGTCCCCTCAGTCTCCTCCAGGCTGGACAGACCAAGTGAGCTCAGCTGCTCCTCATACAGCTGCTCCTCAAGGCCCTTCACCATCCTCGTGGTCCTCCTTTGGACACTCTCTAACAGTTCAATGCCTTTTTTACATCGTGTCACCCGACACTGTCCCCAGCACTCGAGGTGAGGCTGCCCCAGCTCAGAGCAGAGCAGGACAATCCCCTCCCTTGCCTGGCTGGTGATGCTGTGCCTGATGCCCCCCAGGACAGGGTTGGCCCTCCTGGCTGCCAGGACACTGCTGACTCTTGTTCAACTCGCCATCAACCAGGACCCCAGGTCCCTTTCTGTGGCACTGCTCTCCAGCATCTCATTCCCCAGTAGCAGCAGCAGCTTCTGAAGGGCAGCTTCTGAAGCTTCTAATGTATTCCTCCATCACAAGAACAGCCTTGCCAGCATAATGCACTGAGGAGTTTCCTTTGTCTAATTAGTTCTGTCGTTAGCATTCCTTCTACTCCTAGAACAGATGGGTGTATAAAATACTGTGAGGTGATTTAGTTTATTTTTATGTGCATCTAAGGAGTCATACTCACACGTGTCTAAAAGAGCACTTTTAAATTTTATAAATGCATCAGCAGAGTGAAGGAATAAGAGCATGCCTCAGGGAGGAGTTCAGACATCTGTTGTGCTTTTTGGTTATACCAGTGCTACAGAGCACCTTATCTCACAGTACCATTTCTTGATTTCACTGAGCCAGGTGTAACTTCTCTCCTGCCTCTTGTGTAACTCATGCTCTTCTTAAAATATGTAAAGTATTAGAAAATAGTTATGGTGAAATAGTCATTTAGCTATCTTTTTAGACTGTAATTTCTGCACTTTAAAGTCTGTAGGAGGATTATTACATTGTCTCTTCAGACACTGTTATGGAGGTCTTGTGCACTCTATGCAGAGTACACTCAGATTAGTTTATGGTAGTTCTTATGACTCTGAACACTTACTTTAAATAAACTTTAAGAACATGTTGAGGTTTCTATTCTTTTGTGGGGTGGGGGTGATGATATGGCTGCTGTTGACCTCCTTGTGCAGGAAGGTGGTAAAAGGAGAGGCTGTTTCTCTGTGCCCAGTTTGGGGAGCTGGAAGAGGAGGCTGGGTTCAGTGTTGCTGCTGTCATGTAACAGGGACTAATGTACAACATGGCTTGAAACTGAAATTACTGCAGCTGCTTCTCAGGGGAGCAGTGCATTTGGAATCTTGATCTGAGCCCATCACTGAAATGATGAAATTCTCAAATGCTCAAGAGGGAGCACTATTATTATTACAAAGCATTAAATCATTTGATAGAGATGGTTCCTGCATTCTTAGAAATGGAACTCTCTGTCATCCTCTGTTCAGCTTCTGTGTAACAGTTGCTGGTGAAGCTGTGTGATGTGCACTTGCCTTCCAGTCTTACGAGCTTTTAGATTGCTTAATTATTTAAGGTATTTTCCTTCTCAAGGAAGAAAAGCAGATGAAAAAAATGAGCTGACATAAAGAATTAGGTCAAGTCTCTTCCTGTAGCAGCCAAATGAACAAGAGTGACTAAAAAAATTAAAGGAAGTATTTTCTGTTGATGGTAACTTCTACCAATAAGTAATTTCTAGTCAAATGTCATGTCCTGGAATCCATCTGCAGAGCTTTTTGATGGGCTAACTTAAAATAATATCATGGTCAAAAACTGGACTGTAACTACTCCCATCTTTCTTCTAAGGAAATGTCACAGTTTTTTAGGAAATGCTGAAGCAACAATTTCTTTATGAACACAGCACTCACATGTGACATTTTATTGATTAAATAACCAAGTGAAATGTAAGACAGCTCACTAGGGTAGGCTGGCTTGGAAGACAGGAAAGGAGCACATGGAATCAGTTCTCCTGCCCTAGAGGATGTTAGTCTGAGATGATCTCAGAGTTAAATTCTGGAGTAGGATTAATATACAGAGCATGTTGAATGCTTGATAAATCACAGACTTCCTGTGGAGTGTCTGGACCAGTCACTTCAGTGTCTGTCACACATGTGAGACAGGAAGAATGGGGGTTTTTTTGTGTCTTCCTACTCCAGAAGCATGCTTTGAAGAGAAATTTGCTACTTGAAGTATGCCCTTTCATAAACAAAACTGAACACAAATTAAGTATTCTTATTGCTGCTGTTGTTTCTAGTGTTTAAGGTTTCTTCTATTGGTAAACCATGTGTGCATAGCATCAGTATGTTGTGCTGCACTGGCTCTATGACTCTGCTTTTTATTTTCTTCTCTCTTTTTTTTCCCCTCCATGTTGAGATGTATAGTTTCACGGTATCTTAAAGGAACTTGAGCTGCCACTGCCAGGATCTGATTGAATTAAGAATTTTCATTAATACAGCTGAGGTCATTTGCATGGATTGAAGGAATTTGGTTTCTCTTTTGGGTTTCAGTGTTTGGGTAGGAGAGAGCAACACAAACTCATATATATATATATAATTCCAGAAGTCTTCCATGCAGATACCTGAGATTAGATTTGACTGTTCTGTCATATGAGAGAAACTTATTTTTCTTTGTTTTGCTTTTACACTGATTTTAAAACTGGGTCTGGTCAATATAAATGGGTATCTTCATGTCTAACTATGCAAGTCTCATACCCACAGTGCACTCTTTAAGTGGTTTAACTCTGACTTGCTTTGATTCTGTCTTGCAGAGTTCCAAAGTGCTTGCAAAGAAGGAGCTCTCCTACATGCCTATCATTGGCTGGATGTGGTATTTCCTAGAGATTGTCTTCTGCAAGCGCAAGTGGGAGGAAGATCGGAAAACTGTGGTACAGAAGTTGCTCAATCTCCGTGACTACCCTGAAAACTTTTGGGTGAGTGATGCTTAACAAATGGAGTGTGAGGTAGCAGGAATACCTGCTACCAAACAGAGTGAGAGGCACAGGCAATATGTGATGCTTACCAGGTTGTTCCTGAGACTTTTGATTCATTAGCTTCCTTGGGAGTATCAGGAGAATACTCTCGACTGAATTTTCTTTGGAGTTTCCCAAGTACTGTGTTATCTGTTTCCTCCTCTGTAGTATGAAGCCCTGCAGATATTACTGCAAAAATAATATTATAGTATAATGAATCCTGCACTGTGATCCACTCAGTAAATTTTGTGGTTCTCTAATTACAGGTGCTGGAGAGGGGTAGATGCAGGGGTTCATGGCTGTGTAACAGATGCATGTGACAATGTTGTACTGAAGTACATCAGCTGTATTTGTTACCTAAGCTCTCCTTTCACCTTAGATTGCAGAGTTAATATATTGGAGTTTTCTCCTTCCCTGTGATTCTACCATTCCTGTGAAGGTGTTTGGTTAGACATGGCCCAGTGGAAGTGGAAGCCACCTGGTCAGAGAAGTGGCCTGAGGTAGCCATTGTCTCTGTTCCAGGGAGAGGCTTGGTGTCACTTTTCAGTAACAACAAAGTCTTACTTTTTGCATCACCGTAATTTTTTAGTATTCACCATGCCTGGTATTTCTTTATCTGAGAATGAAAAGCCTTTGAATTTTTTTCTCTTCTCAGAAATCATAAAAATTGCAGTTCTTCTGAGCTAGTGATGGCAAGAGTGCAATTTAGTTAAAGAAACTGAATCTTAAGCAACATCCCCGGGCCCTACAGAAACTATTGCTGTTTCTTCATGAAGATGTATATGCTGTATTTCTCATGCTCTGAAACAAATTTCTTTTGTTAATTGTCATTGATTTAAATGAGTACTAAGCAATCAAAACTAAACTCTGTGCTTCAGTGTTGAAGTGACTTCCAGGCAGGAGGCTGTCTAGCAAAGGGGTGATTCTGGGATTTTAGTTTTAGTTTCTTTCCAGAGATTTGCCTGTGCTCTGTGATATTCTATACAGGTAGGCAGCTCAACTCTAATCAGTGAGCACAAGCCACCACCATCCTGTAGATACTCCTGTAGAGGGGTTGCTAAAAAGGAGCTATACCTATGTAAGAGAGATAATTGTTGATGTACACCTGGGGTTATTGCAGTGTGGAATTTTAATTTGCTTTTGTATGATGACATAATGTCAAAAAGCATAACAATAGCACCTTGGAAAGTAGACAAGGCAAAGCACACTAAGTGAACTAGAGAGATTTTCTCATCAGTTTCTCTGTGTCTCATCAATCTGAATAACATTATGCATGCAATACACGAGTAAAAGTACTCTTGGATGAGCTAGAACTGAAGCTGGCTGCTTGGCTAGTTTCTTCAGTATCTCTATGTCTTTTTTGGCTACATTTTTGCTGTGGGTTATGAGGACTTACATTGTGTCATTTGGCAGTGCTCTCTGATGTGTTAGTTTGCATTCATGCTTGGCAGAAAGCAGATGAGCAAGTGGTAAATCTCCAGAGATCTGTGTGCTCTCCCCTGCCTGCCAGTGGCAAGATTGTAATTATTCATATCTGAGCACTTCCACTGTGTAGTTCATAAGAGCATGAGCCTTTCAGTTGTCCTGCATGTGCTGCCTTACATCTGTTAACATCTGTCTCATTGGCATCAAAGTTGCTGTTTGAAGTTTTCTATGGACCTCGGGTGCCATAGAGAAAGCAAACAGGTTAGAGTGAGGGCAAGCAAGCTGGGCACTGCAGCATTTCCTAGAAACGTGTCTGGTTTAGACACTTAGCAAGTTTTAGATGCCATGATGTTTGAATACTTAACCATCACAGAGAGACTTGCAACAGGAGTATGTTTTGAGTGTTTTCTAACAGCTTATTAGAGATGGAGTGACTCAGAGAAATCAAGTCATTCTGATGGCAGGTAGCAGAATGTTAAAGAAGAGCTGATGTTAAAGCCTAAAGGCTGAGGTTCAGCCTGGATGGCAAGCTGGATGAGTTTGGATTTGGGGTTTTGGGGTTGTTGTTTTTTTGGTTTTTTTTTTCTTTTTTTTTTTTTGGTTGGGATTTGCTACTTCAGTCAAATAAATTACATAAATGTGTATGTAGCTACACCTGTTCCAGCTAGCCGTGTTAATTTGGGTTGTGCTGGTGGGAATTTGAGAGAACTCTGCTCAGTCAGCAGGAAACCTGAGCTTCTGTCTAACTGTAGTTCTGTCTTGGTTTTAGTTCCTGATTCATTGTGAGGGCACAAGGTTCACAGAGCAGAAGCACCAGATCAGCATGAAGGTAGCTGAAGCCAAAGGTCTGCCCAAGCTCAAGTACCACCTCCTGCCACGAACAAAAGGATTTGCTGTCACCGTGCAGTGTTTGAGAAATGTAGGTAAGGAAAGTCACAGGGGACAATGCTAAATTATTATTTCTTCTAACTGCTGACAGTTTGCCATGCTTTTCTTTTCCCTGTAGCATGTATCCTAGGAGAAAAATTCTGGGATGCTTTCAGAAGCATCTGTTTTTTTCATTAGCCTCTGGTTTTAATAACAGTCCTGAATCAGTTTGTGAGGTTGGTTTTGGTTGGGTTTTTTTTGTTTTGTTTTTTGTTTGGTTTTTTGGGTTTTAATTTATTCTTATGTTTTGTTAACCGTGACTATGTTGAGGAATCTCAGTTACATATTTTGTACCAATTGGTACATATTTTGTTGCATATTTTATACCTATTGCCAAAGAATAGTATTTCTTTGTATTTGCTAAGCAGTTCTATTCTAAATGAAGCAAATGCATCAGTAGAGAATCTGAGATGGTTAAATAATTAATTAAAATAATTTCTTGTGCTAAATGACTACCTCAAATAATGCAATTTTAAAATAAAAAAAATATTCTATTTTAAATTTATGTATAGATTTGCTCTTTAGGGTTTCTTAATGGAGCTGAGGAAGGGGAGTAGGCCTTGACTGAAGATACATGTAGGTGAAATTTATAAACAGTTTCTACATTACAGAACATGAGTAAGTTTTTCTTCACTAACATTGTTTTGAGCTCACAATTTATTTCTGGTTACTTGCATTTGCCAACTTTAAAGTGGCATCATATTGCACATGTTGCCTTTGAAGTGATATTCTTTGACTAATACTATCTATGAAATTATTTGATTAATGCTACTATCAGAGTCTTCTGCTGTGTACTTCACAGGCAAAGGAAATACAGTGCTAAGTAGCTGTAGTGTCACAGGGTCTTTGGGGTCTGGTAGATTTGTGAGTTAGATGGCTGATGTATAAGAAAGAAATAAGTGGTTTCTGGTTTAGAAGAAAATGTTCCAGCTTGACTGAAATTAATGTCAAAACTTCTTTTGTCCTCAAAGACATGTTTTTATGTGGCATATCTGGGATAGCTGCTGTAAGAAAAGCTTCCCAGTCAGCTGGGTTGTTGTCTTATCTATTTCTTCTAAATACCTTCGGGCAAGCCAGGTAGATCATACCACTGTTGTAGCTTCCCAGGCACCCACAACTTTCCACCCCCAAGATGGATAACATAGCTTGGATCCTTTCTGATCCATGAAGAAGAGGTAAGTTATGTGAAGCATCCAGAAACCTCCCAAAGAGCACAGTTTAGCCTTGCCTTTGGAATAAGGGTGACTGTTCTGCTGAGGGCAGGGGGTAGTAGACTTGAGGCACAGAAGAAGGCTTGAGTCAAAACTCTGTGGCCTCTAATGCCCTGAGCTGGGAATCAGGAGCAGGTTCTTTTGGTGGTGATTTTGTTCTTTTCACTGCTCTGTGTAATGCAAGCAAACTATGGCATGATGGTGTGCAAGCAGCTGACTGTGGGAAAACATTCAAAAAGGAAACAACTTTAGGAAATCCAAGTGACATAAAAAGTTTTGGACATTCATGCCACACATTACCATAACACTTACTAGTACTCTAAATATTTGAAATATCTTCAGAAAAAGGAGACTGAGGTTGCTAGATTACTTATTTAGGAGAGTAGAGTATATGTCACTGCCTCAGTCCAGAAGCCATAACTTACTAGATTTAGCAGTGTAAAGCCTGCAGGAAGGCAGTATTTCCCTATGAGGCTTTGAGGAGAAGCAGAGTCATAACTTCTCATACGCAGCAAAACCTTGAGCTTAAAAAACCAACCAACAAAGCTCTGAGAGTTTGATGGCCCCAGGCTGGTGTTGCAGGTTGTTCTAGGTTTGTTGCTTTACTTGCCTTGTTATTTTTTGCAGTGAGAGGGAGATAGAAAGGTTACTGCTTGGGTTGCTGTATGTTTCTCTCCTATAGAGACAAGGGATTCATGTAAAGAGCATCTGAAAACAATGTCTTATTTTTCAGAACTCCTTGTAACATTATTATGTAAAGATAGTAAGTCCATGCAGATGTTTTGAATAGAGAATGTGGGGGCAGTCTCTTTTGACAGTCCATGATCTGGAAATGTAATACTATCTAGAAATTAGGTCATATCCCTGTGCATCTCTAAAAGTGAGGGACTAGTGCTGAGCTGCCTGAGCCCATTTTGGGCTCTGCCATTTAGGCTGGTGCACTTTCTGTTCTCTCACAAGGGTGATGGGCCTGGCTGGAGAGCCTTGCTAAGGGATGTAGCTGCAGCACGACATAGCACTGGAGCCAAGTCACAGGTCTGGGACCAGTTCACAGCTGAGTTCCTGTCCCATTTTTTTTCCTCCTTTCTGACAAGGGTGTGATTCAGCTTGTCAGAGGCTGTAATACTATGGGATGGGTAGATGCTGGTTTCTCTGGCTGTAGGTGTAATTCACCCATGGCAGCAGAGATCACAGGTTGGTCCTCTTCAAAGCTTTGTATCGAGTCTTAATGCTACTTGCTGCAGTCACTCTAGAAAGAGTTCTGAAGTAGTTCTGCAGTAGCTGGAAATAGACATTGGTGACATCAGTCTGGCAAGCCCACCTGTTGTGAAAAACTAAGTTTCAGAAAGAGTTTATTTAATGTGCGTATATTGGAATCTTCCTCCATGCCAGTGATGCCATATCTGTCTGCATAAACAGATGTATTTGGATAAAAATACCTTTCATGCAAAATAACAAGTAAAGAACCTTCCCTCCTAACTAATCACTTTCATAAGTGCTAATGGAATTGTTTTTTCCTTCAGAACTTGCTTTAAGAAGTTCAGCTTTCCATACATAAGTTGATTCTTAAAGAAATTATTTTAATATTTTCTGAACTTGTTCTGATATTTTTGTCAGTGACCATTCCTACCAGTATGGTTTTACAGATGCAGTCCCAGGAATTTAATTTCTAGAAGCTGTTCACTTTCATAATAAATTGCTGTTTGCTACCTGTACAGTTCATGGAAGCAAATGAAAATACAAATCCGTTTCTAAAACAGTAAAAGTTGATGTCTCAAATACTGCAAAAAATCTACTTAACTGTTACTTTTATTGTCTGGTTGCATATCAGGCAGTTCCTTTCAGCTGCTTTTATTTACTAAAGACTTGTACTTAAAAATGTTCTTCACAATGGATTGTAGATAAGCCCAAGTTTTGTTGTGCACCTTTTCCTCCAGTTGTGCATGCTGGGAACTGCTGTCCCAGAGGAAATGCATGAGAATAAATTTCAGGGTGATATTCTCATAGAGTTCATTTTGACAGTGTTTGGGGGTATTGCAATTACTTTTTTTTCCTCCATAAGCTGTATATTAGTCCTGGATTTATGTTTTTTTGTGTGGGTTTTTTTTGTTGGTTTTTTTTGTTTTGTTTTGGTTTGGGTTTTTTTGTTTTGTTTTGTTTTTTTGGTTTTTTTTGTCAAGTGGGTTTCTATTCATCATCCAGAGCAAGTAATGGGAGTTTGAGAGTATGAGTGGTTTTTGATTAAGCTGGCCCAATTAATGAAATGTTAAATCAAAGGATTGTGTCAAGGTGGTGTCACATCAGCAGTACAGTGAATGTCACTGTACTTTCCCTCCCTTTTCCAGTCTTCAGATCATTCTGTGCTATCATGAAGATGCATGTAGCCATAGGCATTGCCTGTAGGTCGATTTGTCAGTCAGTCATCCTGGCATAATCCACCATGGCCACAAAGTAATGCGTGAAATTCAAGAGGACAGTCAAAGTAAGAAAAATCCTCTCTAGATACGTAATCCAAAGATTTTTTTTTTAGGTTGAAGGTAAGAAATTAAATTCTAAATTCTTAAGGACTTAGCTCTCTGTCAAAATGCTGTAGACAAAGCCCAAAGTTAATGATATGACAAAAAAGCTGGGCAGAGATTAGAAAACAGAAACAAAACAAAAAAAAACCTAATCAGTTTTTTGATAGAAAGAAAAAGCTTTAAAATATTTGTGTTTAGTTTTTAATGAAGAAGAGATCTGAGATATAACTCCTTTGAAAAAAATA
Source organism: Vidua chalybeata (assembly GCF_026979565.1). Lineage (NCBI taxonomy): Eukaryota > Metazoa > Chordata > Aves > Passeriformes > Viduidae > Vidua > Vidua chalybeata. Next base: position 12,055,095 of record NC_071532.1, read on the forward strand.
TTTCACAATTGAAGCAAAACTTCGCAATTGCTGCTTGTATTAGCCTGAGAGTGAGACAGTTGCAATGTTTTCAAGAGACTATGGAGGGGTTTTTTTTCACTTGTTTTAGAATGTGAATTTTCTGGTCTCTTTAGCTTTTGGATGAAAAAATCATGAGATGTCCAATTCTAATTATGCAATTACATAATCCATATTTAATGATAACCAGTTTAAGTGTGTCACACAGCATGCTAGTGCTTCTTTGACTATGGATGCTTTCTGGCAAATTTTAATTCCATGTAGACTTTTTCTTGGACACTTTCATTGTTATTCTTTTCCTGCACTCTCTGAATGAGAAAGCTAAAATCTTTAGTTATCTTCAGTTATATCTGGATAACAGAGGTCTGTTTACTCCTGCACATTGCTCTCATTGTCTTGGGTTTGGCACTGCTTTGCACCAAAAGATTTTACTGTGTTATTAAAAGGTACTAGAATGAATATTAAAGTACAGACCAGTTTGAAACTGGAATAGCTTTTTTTTTTTTTCCCCTGGAGAAAAGGAAAGCTCTGTGTAAGACTGTCAGCACATAAAGATGTTACTGTCCATCTGCACAGCAGTTTTTTTCAGAACAGGAGAACTATTTTCCAATGTGTCTCAACAAAAACCCAATTCATATAAAAACTCAAATGTAGATGCCTTGTAAGAGATGGAAGAAAAAGTTTTGTGTATATTATATTTTGCTTTATTGCATCCCTATTGTTGTTAGAATAATCTCATGCTATTAAAGAATAAACTAAGAAGCTTACACTGTATAAACCAAACTGAGCTCTTGTTTTCCTTCAATTACATTGGATTAGTAAATTAGAGTAGATTAGCAAAATCCTTCTACACTAAGAAGCTTAAAAATGGAGGCAGATAATTGATTTTAAAAAAGTAATTTCATACTTGCATTTTACAGGGAGAGTAGTGTGCTTGAAGTAGATTTTGTCTTGTTTTTAGCTTTGAGTTTGGGCTGAGAACCCAATTGTAGTAGAAAAAGAATGGAGTTGTTAGTGAGGGACAGAGTCCTTTTGCACTGACAGGGGTTTGGCCTTTGTTTTCAGGATTTCCTTTCAGTACTGAAGCCAGGCTGTTCTTTTCTCCACTGTGAATTCAGTTTTGCAGTAACAAATGATGTGGTGAGTTTCTGGGAGCTGAATGCTGAGACTAAACCATATTTATTTCTCATAGCTAGAGAGGTTTCAAAACCAAGAGCAAATCTGTCCTGTGTAATAAGTCTTTCTTAGGTGGGTCAAGAGGTCTCACAATAAAGGTTCACCACATGCATTTTTATTAATTATTGGAAAACTCTAGAGTAGAAAGCCTAAAATACGACAAGCTATACATGAAAATGCTTCTTAGTCACATTTGTGACAAAAAATAGGAAAGTTTTTTGCTGTCATTGCACCTAGAGTTCATACCATGATTCACAACTGATTTCAGTGTCAGGAAAATGAATCATTCTCTGGTAATTTTGTGATGTCAGGAAAATAGTGTATCTAGGGATGTGTCCAAATAAACTTTTTTGCAGCATTCCATGCGGTTCTAAACAGCAAATGCTTTTTCTGTAGCAGCTGCTTGTTACTGCTCTTTTAGTTTGTCTGCCATCAGCCTTTGCAAATTGTTTTACTGCTCCCACCCAGTCCTGAGCTGTGCAGTTTTCTCAGTGCTGGAAGTTTGGCTGCAGTTTTGTTCAGCAGAACTTCCATGTTCTCTTCCTCACATCTGGATAGCAGCAGGCAGCTCCCACAAGATGTGGTGTGTCGTTGGTGCCTGAGTTACCAAACCATGGATGTGACCCGGGGGCTGCTTCGGACCCCCCGGCCATTTACGGCCACATTAAGCCCTGCTGCTGCAGAAGGTCTCTCACACACGCTTTACCTGTTCTTAGTCAAAGGGTATATATTCATTTTTATAAAATGTGTATGTGCCTGGTTCTTTCCTCAGATGTAGGGGGTAGTTGTTGATTCCCAGTGAGCTGAAAAAGGTAACAGCTCTGCAGCCATTTGACTCCTAGGAAGTCCTAGGTGTATTCTGTCAGAAGCTGTCATACTGCACCTGATGAAGAATGAGGCATGGATGGATGGAGAGCAAACCTTTCTGTTCTGCTGGTGCAGTTCCTGAAAGAGTCACTGGTTATTTGGCTTCTGAAAACCTGCATGTTGAATATTCTGTTGTCATTTTTATCTCAGTGACAGCTCAAACTGTGGTGGTATTGCTTATGACTTACTTAAATATTCTCCTTGTCTGAGAGATAATTACTTATTTCCATTGTGTTACTACATAATGGAATTATGTATTACTGCATAACCTGTTTTTCTTCTTGTAGTTTCTGCAGTCTATGATTCTACCCTTAATTTTAGAAATAATGAAAATCCAACATTGCTGGGAGTTCTAAATGGAAAGAAGTATCATGCAGATTTATATGTAAGGCAAGTAATCCATATTTTAATTCCTTTTAAGCAGGAGCATGTACTTGAAGTCACACTTGGTCAAATAAGGGAATGTTTTCAAGTGGGTAACAGAAGGAAGATCTCTACTAACCTGGCATAGCATGGAAATTGCTTTTCACAATTCAGGGTAGCTGCTTACCCATCCTGAAAAGCTGATACAGGCAGGGTAAACCTCATGGCTAAATTTGTTTTGGCAATTAGTTGGGGACTATCACAGTTTTCTTCATAATCTCCTCAGTATTTGCTTGTTGAAGTGCTGTAGGTGTCACACAAGTAAAGAAAAGGTGAAAAATGTAATGAGTCTTCTGTCAGATAATCTGTCTGTATAATGCACATGCTGTTCATGAAAGTCAAAGTATTTAATATTCATCAATTTCTGCTGTTTACCATTGGCAGGCGGATTCCACTAGAGGATGTCCCAGAAGATGAGCAGGAATGTTCTACCTGGCTCCACAAACTATATCAAGAAAAGGTTGGATTTTTATCAAGACAGCATTTGTGAGCCACTAGTGCTCGGTTATTTATAGTGCTAGTAGACCTTTACAGTGTGCATGTGTAGTGTCCTAATTTGGCAGCTTGGGGTGAGTTGGTTTGTTTGGTTTTCAGGGTAAGTGCTCTGTTTCTCTACATGCAAACTGATCCTGTGCTGCCAGATATGATTGCTTTCATTTTGTGCATAGAGCAACAGGAAGAAAGCTTAAACAAGCCTTTCTAGAGCAGTTTTAAGCCTCTTCTTTAGAAAGTAGCATAAGGATACAAAAATCAAAATTGTCTTACCACCTTCTGATTAGTAGAAAGATCCCCTTCCCCTAGAAGACACATTCTAAATCAAGAAGTAATTTGCAGGCTAAATAAGATATTTTCTTTAGTCCATTATAATTTTTGTCCCTGGGTTTACCCTACCTTTTTTACCAAGGCAGACATCCACCATTAAAAGGACAGGCTGATAAATTGTTTTCACACTGTGGGTATAGAAGACAATTTAAGATTCCTAATTTCATAGGATTGGGAGAGACTAATTATTGTGTTTCTAGATGCCCAGTGGTTTGGGTTTTTTCTTTTTTTTTTCTTTGCAAATACTTTCATATGAATCCTTCCTCTTTCCAAATCTGTTTCTTCTGGGCTGTTTTTAGAATGTTGAGATAGTTGTTGGGGGATGTGTTTTTTGAATGCACACAGCAATCCCATTTCAATCTCTGGGAGTCATAGGTATGCACAGCATGAGGGCCTGGCAGCTCACTTTTGCTTCAATACCTTGATCAGAGTTATATATTCAGACTGGTATGCAGCAGTGCTTTGCATTTAGAAATTATAGAATATAGCTATGCTCTGGTTTCCTCTCACTGGGACAGCAAAATTCTGCTCTGCCATTTGTCCTGCTCTTCCCAGGACACCACATTAGCATTTTTGTATTGACAGTGCCCTGGCAGTTCTCAGTTTCAAACCATGACTGTTTCTGGTGTAATTCATAGCTCCTCTAAGCAGCTTGCTTACAGGAATGTGGAAAGTAAATGTATCTTGAGGCCTCACTTGAAGGTCTATTCCCTTTGCCTCTGATCTCCCTACTCATAGTTTGTGCCCCTAACACCCAATTCAGGCACAGCCCCCAGCACCTTTGCAGAAAAGCAGGCTGTTACCCACGGGCCCATGTACTTGTAAATGGTCCTTTTGCTCAGCATTGCAGAAGTCCACTTTCTGCTACTATGACTTGGTAGCCCTGTTTCATGACCCTGAGAACTATTCAGACATCTGCAAGACAAGAGCATAAGTGTGAATGCGGTGATTGTTTTCCTCAATCCTTTATTACATAGTTGCAGTAATTCACTCCAAGATCTTTCTGTTATTCCTTCTTTGGCAAACACTCAGTTGCTTCTAGTGCTAACAGAGATTACATCTATCCTTCATAATATATTGTACAATAGATCATAGTATTCTTCATATCTGTTCTTCATGACAACTTCATCTGCTGGTTGGTTAAGTCTCTGGTTTCCTATTTAAGTAGAGGAGTGAAGTTTTGCATCAAGGAGTGAAGTGTGCAGTGTTCAGTTCTCCATTCCATTAAAACCTTTTTTGGTTATGTGAATGTTTTTGATTGATTAAGGCTGGAGGGAGTTGTTTGTTTGTATTTTGGTTTGGGATTTTTGGTGATGATTTTAGTTTTTCTCTGAGGGCAGCATGTTTCTTTTTCTCCAGCTGTTTTACTTTAGTGAAACTTACTTCATGGCAGCCATTCCTGGTTTACTGAAGCCCATGTCTTTGTAAAATCAAACTGGCAGAATATAGAGCAGGGACAACTTCTTCCAGAGTTCTGAGATGGTGAAAGCCCACCTGCAGAGTAAAAATACAATTTTGTTTCACCTTTCTGCCCTGCATCTTAGAAAGGTAACGGGCTCTTAGGTCGGATAACAAAAAGCAGTGCCTGCCCAGGTGCTGTTTCCAGAAATTAATTATGTTTAATTAATTAATTCTAATTAATTCAGAGTTATTATTCAAAGGGCAGTAATTCATTGCAAGACACACACTCATTCCCTGCTTTGTCTGTTTTGGTTGCAGCACTTCACTTGCTGTTTCAAAGTAAGACAAGATGTGCATGCTACTGGAAAGCACAGACCCTATTTTAACACGCATTATGGTTCCCTGTGCTGTTGCTTATTCTCAAGAAGTTTAATAATTTTGCAGTGGTTTCTCAAGACTCATATACAGTGTACTGAATTATGCTGTAGTAGCATGATTTAGTGGCTGGAGAGTGCCACAGGTACTGAGGTCAACGCCTGTGCATCCAAGATGATCAGGACTGCAGAGCTGTTGGACTGAGTAATGAAATTAGCAGTTACTGGACATGAAGGGACACTGATTTTTTTTTTTAATTTATTTCCCCATATTGACATTAGTAAAGGAGTGATAATCTTTGAGAAAATCTTACTCCATTGTTTTTTACCTCCTTGTCTGATCTCACCTACATGTACCTCCATCTGAGCTACTTCTCTGTGGGAGCCTGTTGTGTTTATGTTCTTGCTACTTTATCACTTCATTCTTTGGCTTAGTCACTGCTACAAATGCAGTTGAACAGAGTCCTGCCAGATGAACAGTGGCATTGTGCTGCTGCTCTAAACCAAACACTGTTCTCCTTCCTTTTCCAGGCTTACAGTAAGCACCATCTCCATATGCTTCTTCCTCACCAGGGGTAGATCTTGTCCTTCCACATATGGCCACCACTGTATCAGTTAGTTCCAAATTATGACAGAAGTTTAATTGGGGTTGCACATTGCCTTCTCTTATTATTTCTTTTATTTTTTTAAACTGCTATTGCTAGAAAGGCTCCCTTTGACTTTAATAAGGACTGGGTTGAGGATCTTTTTGCCAGGTCTAAAGAGGTAATATGTAGTAGCCACAACTCTGCTCATTCTTTCCTGTTTGTTTTCTTTTTTTAACCTCCTTTTAGCCTCAGTGCCTGAAGTAGAAGTTCTGCTTGAGAATCTTAATTTCCATTAAAAAGAGAGCAAGCTTCTAGTTCTTCTTGCTTGTAAAAGAAACTTGGAAAACAGGGCCTGAAAATATATGCAGAAATGTCCTAGGGAATCAGCAAAGCCTAACTGAAGAGAAGTGTATAGAACGCCAGTGTTTGGGAACAAAGAATATATTTTTGGATACTTGTTCTTTGTGGGCTTCCTCACAAAGGGGCAGCAGCATACCTCTGCCATCAGACCTCCTGGTGGAACAAGGAGGAGGACTCCAGTTAGCCTCTCACAAGGAGATGGATGTTCCCTGATTTCTCCTCACTGCATTACTCCTCCCCCTCACTGTCTGAAGTAACTTAAATTTGGTGGAGGCAATAGAGGGAGCATGTTTCCACGTCAGAATGTGATACCTGCGTGGATGGAATTTATTACAAACTGAAAAGAAGCTCTGTGGGCAGAGGCATGAAAGGAACCTAATGTGAGTAAGGTGATTTGGGGAAATGGTGACGTCTATTATCTATTTAAAGTCTGTCTTGTTGCTGGGTATCGTAGGCACCCTCACAAAAGCTCTCAAGACTGATGAACCCATAGATGCCTTTGCATGTGAATGAATGTATTTAAGAGTAAGGAATCATGACTGAAGAGCTGTTCCCCACAACAGTGGGAAATGTGGTGGAGCTGTTGGCTTTGACATTGTTTTGCCTTTTGCATTTGTTTTCCATCTGTCTCAAGCCTCTCAGTGAGGTGTGGTCAGTGGTTTTGCTGCCCCTCATGCCATGCAGAGCCAACAAAGAAAACCCTGCTGTGCTGGTTTCAAGCAAGCCTGTCCTGCTCTCTGTAGTAGCAGGCCCTCTAATGGCAATGCCAGCAATAGTCAGGAATTCTTCACTTTCCTGGGTATTACCAGTATTTGGAAACATAACTGTATGTAGTAAGTTGAGTTTTCTAATGATGAAGCTCTGTGTTCTAAAGCAATCTTCACTGCACTGTGAAGAAAACTTCATACACGGTGAACTCTGTTGAAGATGGCTCAGTAATTGGCCACAGTGATCTCACTACAACCCAGCTCACATGAGTAAAACACTTAAAATTTTTGTAATCTCAATAAAGTTAGTACAGTGCTTTAATTACTGCATAATCCCTTAAAAGCTGAATGTTCATTTTGAAATAGATAAAGTGATAACAGCTTGTAATTGCTTAAGTTGCTGTCAAGTAAGTAAAGAATTGTTTGTGGCAGCTGGAGTGTAAGTGTAAAGTCATAGCATAGTAGAAAAAAATAGTCTTTTGGTTGATTAGTCTTGGCTTTCCTAGAAATTTTAGAAACCAAAAATCCTTTCTTTAAATAAATATCATACTTCATTCTGATTCTTTTTTTTATGTCAGTCCAATGCTGACTTCATTAATCAACCAGTTTTTTTGTGATAACACAGATTAATAGATAACAGATTAATAATCTTTGCTTTTAACAAGGAGGGAGGGGCTTTTTTCCCCTACCCATTTTTGATATCTTGGGTTGGTAAGATCAGTGAAGGCAATGCTATTCACCCATGTGGGCTATAGAGGAAGGTACTGAATTCAAAGTCTCCTGTGCTTTAAAAAACAGCTGCTACAAAACAGAAAAAAACTACACCCACCCCATTATCTTCCTTGTATTATACTTAAAGGTCAAGTCATTTGCTCAAACCAGTGAGAGATTTTGTGCTGTTTACACACTAAACTGCCTCTAGGGAGGTTCAGCAGCCAAACTTCCTACCACAAGCATCATGAGAACAAGGTGAACAAGACTACATCCATGGGACAAAGGCAGGAGGGGGTGGTGTTCTTCAGAGTGCAGGACAAAATGATGCCTGGTCACCTTTTCTGACAGGTTTGTGGATGCTGTTTGGGAGCAGCAGTTGGAGAAAACAAGAGGGAATAGAGGATGCTGCTGAGTATGGAGCCCAGACACTTCCCTGGCTTACCTGCAGTGCTTGGGCAGTGGCTATGGCTCCTGCAGGAGGTTCAGCAGTGATGTCTGCACTGCTGCAGGAGTGTATATCCCATCATCCCTCCTGTTTTCCTAGGCTGTTATGCTCTCCAGGTATGGCACTTTTCAGGCTGCTGTGTGTAGGAGAAAGAAAGTATTCACACATCAATGTATGCTCCCCCTTTTTTTTTTTTTTTTTTTTTTTTTTGACTCTGTGTTCATTGACTTCAAAGTACAAGCTTTCCAGCCATCAGCTGGTCTTTGATCTTCCCCTGTGGTTACAAGCCTCCAGAAGGAGGAACATCAAAGCCAGGAATGGCTAGTTTTGTTGGCAGATGGGAATTTAATTGTTGCCCTCCTTTGTTCTACTAGGATGCATTCCAGGAAGAATATTACCGCACAGGAACCTACCCAGCAGTCCCTACAATACCACCCCGTCGACCATGGACACTTTTGAACTGGCTTTTCTGGGCCTTATTGCTGCTATATCCTTTGTTCCAGCTGCTCATCAACATGATCAACAGTGGATCATCACTGACGCTGGCTAGTTTTGCATTTGTTATTATAATAGGTAAGTTTTCTGATACAAATTGATTACTTACAGTGTAACTGTAATAGGATTTAGTAAGATTTGCTAAATATAAGGATGACTTGTGAATTCAACAACCCATCTAATATGTCCACTCTAGCCTGCACTAGGTTAAAAACATTCTATTTTTGTTTATTTTTTTATAGTTGTACTGTTTTTTGTAAGAGCTGCATACAAAATTTTCTGTTTCTGTAGAATTCGAACAGTGACTTCTCGGTGGGTTGCCTACAAAAGGCTTTCTTTTCTTGTGTTGTGTGCTGCTGTGTTCTACTTAAAATGCTTAGAAGAGAAGCACAAGGATAATTTATTCCTCTGAGAATGCTTTTGTCTAATCATAGTCTGATGTGTCATGCACTGGTAATCCACAATTCATGATTTAAGCACAGCCTGTTGTGCCCATCTACTCTGACTTACGTAGCACAGGGCATGGACTGTCACAAGTGATTCCTACAGTTCCTGTGGCAGTTCTGAACTGCCTTGGTTCATATTTCAACTAGTATGATATTTAAGACAAGAAGGAAAACAAAACAAGGACCTGGCCCAAAGAAAGGGAGATCTTATTTGGTGTTCTTCATGGAAGCAGAAACCAGGTCAGTTTAGCAAATTGCATCATATCTGGGTGTCTGTGATTGAGTGCTGGTTTGAAGAATAAGTTCCCTTCCAGAATAAGCCATACATTTTTAAAGCAAATACTGTCTGTTATTGCACTGACCATCACAGGTATTTATTACTTCATTGCCTTCACATCTGTGTTTATTACAAGCAAGCTTGGAAAAAGAAACAGAACTTCACAGTCTTCCTGGCTCTGAGAGAACTTGGATATAGAGCTGACTTTAAAAGCCATGTCCAGAATAACAGCACAGAGGAGATAGGAAAATGTGGAACGTTTCCTTGTCTCAGAAGTGGATCTCTACTCTCTACCCAGGAAATTGTTCCTAGCATATAAGATTTCTTTGCATTCTCAGAAGTCTGAATCTTGAGATAGATTGATCAAGATTAACTAACAACCATCCTTTTAGCCATCTGTGAAGAGTTTGATGTGGTAGGTACACAATACTCTTTTTCAGAAACTGCCCACCAAACAAATGCTTCTTATAGAGGTAATTGGAAAAGGAACAGTTTGTGTGTGTGTGTGTATGTGTGTGTGTGTGTGTGTGCGTGCATGCAGGCAGGAAATTTCCTTCATGATGGTTTGAGCCAGAGGAAGGAAAATGAGCAAGGATAAGGGCCAGCATAATAGTTGGTACATTAGGTGGGCAGGGCAGAGGAAAAAAGAAGGGAATCCTGAGCTCTTTTTTTCATCTGGAGAAATTGTTGGTGCTTATTACCCTGGAAATGCTTTGTGTAAAATGTGTAAGAATTCCTTGGGGCAACTACAACTTAAAAGCCTCTTTTTCCACCCACCTTGCTTGTTGGAAGTCATAAGCAGTGCCCCCTTCCCCTTCTCTGACTGGTGAAGAGGATGGGAGCGTAGAGTGAGCACTGTGGTTGGAGTGTGCTAGGAATGGGAGGCAATGGGTTCAAATCCTTGTCCCTTGCAGAGAAAGGTGAATCAGCCTCCCCTGTGCTCCTTTGCAAAGTGGGTAAACAGCAGTGGGTGGGATGAGGTGTGACATTGTAAATGCTACTGCCTGGCAATTTGCTCAAGAGGACATTTGTTCTGCCTTTGGAAGAAATGCTGGCACAGTCTGTTGGCACTGGATTGTGGAATGATGGCCTAATGCTGCACTGAAGTGTAGCTATTGCAAAATGGTTTGAATTTCTCATCTTTCCTTCAGTATTTTCCTCTTAATTCAGTTTCTCCACTCAGCAGACTGGTTGGTTGGGTGCCATTTCAAAGTGCTTCATGCCTTGTGTACCCTCCACAGGGAGCCTCACACCATTATTCAGGGTTTCTGGAGTTTAACCTCAGGGCCGACTGCTTTACTGCTTGGCACTGTAGCATTTGTGATGGTTTTGGATTTAGCCCTTTACCATTCAGCTGAGTGACACTACAGCCCCTCACCCTGCACCCTAAGCCTAATACAATTTTGCCATTAGTGACCTAGGTCACATTTTTGTTTATCAAGAAGTGAAAGAAAGAACCTGTAAAGGAAAAAAGCTATGATGCTAGCAAGAATAGACAGCAAGAATGACCTTCTTTTCATTTCTTTCTCCTTTTCTTGTTCCCCACATATCTTTCTTCTGCTTCTAGCCACAAGGAAATGTTAATAAGCAGGCTGCTCTGAGTCTTCTCTTGAATGCAGTGATAATCCAAAGGATTTATTCTCAGGTTATCTGGATCTACCAGAAGGCTGCAGCAGCATTGGGTGTGAGCTCCCAGGCTGCCAAAGCTCAGCAGAGAACACCTCGAGGGTGTGTGATGTGCTTTGCTGCTCCATACATGCCTACCCTGCCTGTGGGCTGGTGCAGCTTGCAGCCCTCTGCTGGCTATGCAGCACCTCTGTGCTCAGCAGCATCTCAGTTCTCATTCCACACCTGGAGTGACTAATCCCAAAGAGCCTGCACTTGCCTGGGATTTACCCTGCAGTGGAGGACCCGTGGTAGAGGCTGCTGCCCGATCAGACTCAGCCACCTTTTGCTGATGAGCAGGGAATGAGAAAGATGATGTCACTTATGAGCAGATAGCAGCCACTGAGAAGCTGTGGAGGGAAGAGAGTCCATGGGAGTGGAAGAAAGCTCAGCCATTAGTCAAACCAAACAAATCACAGAGCTGGTTTATCCTGGTCGCTTAAAACTGGATGTGTCATTATGTGCCAAAAGAGCAACAGTTATCTTAGAATGTTGCAGTCTGTTTCTGTTTTGCTATATTCCTTTAAAATCAATGTTATTGCTAGTTGGGAATAATTGGTCTCTTTCTGTGGAAGCAGGAAGAAACATCCGCCCAAGCTGTCACGTTGACTTTTGTAGCCAACAGCTGAGTTTCTGTAGGAAGGCCATTCTCCCCTAACTGTGTCCTGTATCCTAAGGGGGATCTGTGTCATGAATGTTCTGGATGTATTTTAGTCTGCAGTTTGTCTCCAGCTTTAGGCAAGGGCTCCAAAGTGACTCCTGCAGTGGCTGGGAGACAGCAGAGCATGGGCACAAATGCAGCTTGGAGGTTGTGGCTCTTGGTGGCAGCTGGAACTGTCTGCCCAGCCCAGCCAGTGCGTAGCAAAGCAGGGAGGACTGTGTTTGCTGCCTTTACAGTGGGAGTGGTAATTGGTACCTGGTGGCTTAACAATGTAAAAGGAAGGTTTTTTTGCAGACTGGAGGGATTTATCAGATGAATGACAAAATCAGCTCTTCCCATTGCTCCTAGCAGACCTTTTCTCACTGTTTGTAACTGAAGCACACGGGTAGTGGTTTGTTTTTTTTCTATGGCACTTTGACAGCTCACCTGATACTCCAGAATCAGGAACTTTACTGCAGTCCCTAATAGCCCATTGTAGTAGATTGCTGGTTTTAAGGGTGGGTTTCAGTACCTGATAGAGGTGCAGATAAGCACAAAATAAACCTTTTGTGATTGAGCAGAGTGAAGGACCTAGGAGGTCCTTTTACCTGGTACCCTCTGCATTGTTTCTAGATTGTGATTTGTCCTTTGGATAAATGACAGTCTGTCCTTTGGATAGATAAGTTTCTGCTTATTGATAAGTTTCTGCTTATTCCTTTGGATAGATAAGTTTCTGCTTATTCTGCTCTCCAGTAAAACACTGACTGGCTTGTAAGTAACTGGCTGTTCAGGTGGAAAGAGCTCTAAGAAAAATGCTCCACTTGAGCTGGAGTGGAAGGACGGTAATCCCTCAGACCATAACTCTGAGATCTAAGAATGAATAACCAATGTATGTACAGCTCTGCTTGGTTCAGCTCAAACTCTTTCAGCCCTAAATAAATGACATTCTTTATACTGTGAATGCTGTCCTCTTGTGCTTTGCTGTGCAGCAGTTTGGCTGTTTATACTCCCAACAGACATCACACTGTGCTTGTACCTTACTGCTGCTCTGGGACTGGAAGCCCTTTGTGAAACTACTTGAATCAATGCAAGGCAGTTGATGCTCCAGAGGATAAATGCTCACATAGTTTGAGGGACAAAAGTGTTCTGAAAAATAGCTTTAGTTCACAGGACACATGGCAAGAGATGTAGGTACTTAGCTCACAACAAAGATTTAAAACTTGGTGCTGATATTTTGGTACTGAAGCAGTAAGCACGTCTGTCAAATGTCAGTATCTGTATTTGACAGCAGCTTTTTTTCCTCCTCCTCGTGCTTCCCCAGTCTCATTTGGCTTCAAAGAACCAAATGCTGCGTTGCCTTTCATGTTTTGGTAACTTGTGTTGAGGAGGACACCCACCCTTCATGCTCTAGAAGTAATTAACTGTAAAGCTGTCAACAGCAGTTAAGAGGGGAATGTATGCAAAAGATGAGGGGGTTTTTAAAGGGAGCAGCAGATATTGCATATTTAATGCTAAAAGCACAGTGGCATCTGGGCTGATGGCACGGGGCCAGCAGCTACATATCAGTTCTAGGCGAGAGAAGTGTTCCCTCTGCACCGAGTGCAAGTAGTGATGAGCCAGCTGGGAGGCCGTGGGAGCTGCTGTGTGTGTGCTGGCACTGTGTGGGTGGGATCACACTGCAGACCTGGGGACAGCACGGTGTCCAGGAGCGGAGTGTGGACCACAGGGCTGCAGCATGGTGTGACCTGGGCAGCGAGGCTGGCGATGCCTGCAGGCTGAGATGAATGGAAGGTGAGGAGGGGACAAGCCAGCAGGGTTGTAATAAGTTTTACAACAGGATACAAAACATGTGCAGGATCTTCCCTGTGTCGATTCTGCCTTTTGGTGGAGGTGCCAGATAGTCTGGCCTTTCAGCCTGGTGCCTAGAAATTGGGGGATTTGGGGTGGGTTGTTTACTTTTTTTATGTGAGTGTGTTGCTTGTTTCTTCACCTTTATAGTATGTAGGATAGGCCCTCAATGGAAATGTCTACCATTCATACAGTCTTTAGTTGTACAAATCTCAATTTCAATGCATAACCTATATAACTCAAGTGCAAACTATATGTGGCAAATTTTTATGCCCCTGCCTGCTGTGCTGCTTATAGCACTTGCTATGTAGTATAAAAGGCAGGGCAACAGATAAGAAAAAAATTCTGAGGTTTTTTTTTTTTTTTTCCCTAAGAGAAAAGGTGGAAATCCTTTGAGCTAAGGTTTTGCTGAGGGATGAGCTACTATATGTGGAGGTGGTGATTTTCTTGGAGCTAACACGTGTTCCAAGAAAGAGATTACACTCTTGGCTCTCTTGACTGTGTCAGCTCAGCCCTCGAAGCCCCTGGCACTCCAGCAGGCAGAGCAGGTCCTGCATCTTTTGGATGCTGAGTAATGGTGGGCACAAAGATGCAGAATCTCAGTTACCTCAGTTTGCTGTGGAGTACTACAAAGATGCTTCAGCCAGTAGCTTCTCTCATGCACTTCTCAGGGTGGTCTTAAACACTCACAGCTATGAAGTTAGGCACTGCTGATGTGAAGGTATCTCTCAGGTCTGCACTGAAGCTCCAGGAGAGCTGTGGCGAGGGGGCAGTGCAGGGACAGACAAGTGAGGCAGCCCAGCCTTACCCCACTTTGCTTCCACACGCTTGGCAAACATTAGCAGTCCTCTTCTCCTTGTACCCCACTTTCCCCAGGGTGCTGAGGGTTACAGGGTGAAATGGGGATAGAAGGTAGTGGCAGCGTCTGCCAGGGAGCAAAGGACAAAAAAAGACAACTGCTGAATTAGTTGTTTTTTGTGTCCAGGCATTCTTGGAACTGGATGAAATCCCCAGTATGGTGTGTGGGTGCTGGAACAGCTGCTTTTATTTATGTTCTGTGTCCATCTCCAGATGCTGTTTCTATACCTTGTGGTAAAAATCTTAATGATTTCATGCTTACTGTTATGTTATGACCCCAGACTGCAGGCTCCACATTGGATTTTTCTCTTGTGCTCCCCAGCTCATGGCCAGTTAAATGTCAGAGATGGTTTTCTTTCTTTTTCTCTTGTCTGTCTATGAGAGTGAAGCCCTTTGCTTGTCTCAATGGTGTGTGTTTCTATTCACGGACTGACAGTGGAGTGTAAGTGACAGAGAGGGCCCTGCTTTCCCGGCACCCACAGGACCTGAGGGCAGCCCCATGGGCAGACCAGCTTCCCAGTGTCCAGCCATACTGTCACATCACATGTGACTCATCCCTGGTATCCATTTACCACTTGCACTCTAAAAACTGCCAATTTACTGTCAAACTACACAGCATGAGTCTGTAGTGATGACTCTTCATGGCCCATGTTGTGCCAAGTAGCAGCTGGTAAAGCACAGGGCAGCACTGTTTACCAGCTGCCAGCCTCCTCCCCTTCCAGTGCTGAAGAGCAGCAAATGCCAGGACACGGCCTTCTATCAGCCGTGCGGTTCACAAGGGATGCCTGGTAGTGGGGTGAAACCTCTGGATTCTCTTGGTGATCTCAGGGACTGACTTAAGCATAACGAGTCCTTTGGCTGGTGAGAATCCAGAGTCGTCTTAGGGAAGTAAAGACTGATGGGAACAAGACATTAAGAGCACCTCACCTTACTGTCATCATCAGTCAGAAAGAGAGTGGGATTGGGAGGTTTGTGGCTTTCTTAGGTTTGTTTGGTTTGGGTTCATTTTTTTTTTTTTTTTGAAAGCATTCTGAGCAGAGAGAAGATGTTTGTGACTTCCTAATAGGTTTAGGCCTGAGACAAGTATGGCAGTTCTGAACATGTACAGTAGCTGAGCAGAAGCTTGAGGAATAAAAGATTTTGGGCAGCTGAGCCCCTTTACAAAGAAACCAGATGTGTGAGGGAAGGAGTTTAGGTTAAGTTGCATTCAACTTATTCACTTCAAGTGCTATAGATAAATAAATAAAATAATCCTTGCACATGCTGAATTATTACTGAATAATCTATAAAAGTCTTTTAAATTAACCTGTTTTCTTGTAATGGACCTTTTCATGAACTACCATTAACAAATACCACAACTTACATTTTTTTTGTTAATCAAAATCTGAAGTTCCCTTGCATTTGCTTGTGCTCTTTCACACGTGGGGCTGTTGAAAGCCAGCAGAATTCCCTTCCCGTGGCACGCAGGGCTGTGCACGCCTGTGACTCTCACACCCATCCTGGTTCCTTGTAGCCTCTTTCCTGCTGATGGGAGGGGATGTGTCCAGCCTGAGGCTCTTCCTTCATGAGATGCCATAGGCAAATAAGTTGATGTGGAAGTGTGGGAGCATCAAATGGACCTTTCATCTTTCATCCAAGGTCTCTTTCATGATGCTACATCAGTACAGATTTTCAGGCCAAGCCTCAAGCAGCTTTAACTGTGTTTGTTTTGCAGCTTCTGTTGGTGTCAGATGGATGATCGGGGTTACAGAAATTAACAAGGGTTCCACCTATGGCAACAATGACAACAAGCAGAAACAAAAGTAGCACCTTCAGAGACTGCTTCAATCCAAAGGGAACAAATGCAACTGCTGAAAACTCTTAAGTGCATATCAGTCCTTCAAGTGAGATCAGAGGATGAATAATTGCCGTGCATATCTGAATTTGTGCTCCTGTTGTTTTCCTCTGGGGTTTGGGCTGGATGACAAGCTGGAAAGATGCACTCCTTCGTATACTCTCAGCAACAGGTTTGCCCATGTGTGGTTGGTTTGTTTTCCTATGAAGTGTCTTAAGTTTTGAAGAAAAAAAAAAAAATTCCAGTGTGCTTGTATGAAGAGACTCTACCTGGAAACTAACCAGAGGTACAAGCTTTAATGTCAGAAGATTGTTACAAGATGATTAAACTTGATAGTTGTGTAGCTCATACAGTTTAACAACCATAATCTGTCAGTGTTTAAATACAGTGCAGCGGGATGCTGTGCTTGGTTATAGCAGTATTGGACTGAAGCAGCTCTGCTGAACTGGCAGAACTACAGTAGAGTTTTTGTACATCTAGAACTTTCTCCCACAGTGTGCACTACATGGGTCCTTCAAAACTTCAGCCAGACCCTGGACATCCAGACATTGGAGCCTGGCAGTAGCAGAAGCTGGATCAGAATTTGGCCTTGTGGCCTGAGCAGAGCTAAGTTACCCACTGCCCTCTCTTTCCCCAGGCCATACATCCAAGGGATAGCTGAAACTTGTAATTCTTCAGAGTAAATGTCTTTTTTAATTTGGAAAATTTGAAGTAGTAAAATTCCTTTTGGATTTAAATGTTACTTAAAATTCCAGGCCATCCTTACAATTTCAGAAAGAAAATATTTGGGCATGGTGTAGTGAAATAATGCAAAGTGTGTGTTACAATATATGCCCCATACCCATACTGTTGTGATCCTAATTAACCTGCTTGTCTGTCTTTTCTGATAAATTAGTTTACGTGGTGCCTCATAACAGTCAGCCTGAAGTAATAGTAAATTATTCTGAGGAGGATGGAGAACTAGGAGAGAGACCTAAGAGAGTGGGTATGCCTGATTTTTTTGTCTGTCTTGATTTGACACCCTTCTGAATTAAATAAAACTAGAATCAAGCTCTGAGGAAAGAGAGGTTGCTATGACATTCCCAGTACTGATTTCAGGGCAGCTGCCCCCTGTTTTTAAACTTCCAGAGTTAAGGATCTGCAGGTTACTAGAAATAACATGTTTAAAGCAGAAAAAAAAAAAAAAAAAAAAAAAAAAAGGAAAAGTGGGGACATTAACTAACAGCAAATATGATTGGAGAAAAAAAATCCCGATTTTTTAAAGTCTACAGATCCTGACACTGAGCAGTGGTGGTTGTGATTGACACTTTTAAAGATAGTCCATATTCACTCAGCATAGAGCCAAACCATGATAGTCTTTAGTGAGGAAAGTGAGTAGTCTTACTCTAGCAGCTGGTATAAAAACATTGCTCTTTTCATATAGTAAGACTGAGGCCAGAAGAAACAGGCTAGTACAACTATATGAATCATTCCATGAAATATGTATTTTCTATTCAGTACATCAGATAATCTAGAAACTCACCTTTTTAATATGCAGCATCTAAAAAGGTGAAGTAGTGATTTTAGCATGGGGCAATAAGTGAAGTTTAGGGATAGTGGAGGCAGTAACATTTACAACATGAGAGGGAAGGCATAGGCAGTGTGAGAGACTGCTTTCAAGGGCTTTTTGCCTCACACATCTTGTGCATACATGCATTCCCTATGTTCTGAAGCTTTCAGAAGCATGTCGTTCAATGTCATTAACAGACACATGGGCTCAGATGTTTTTAGAGCCCAAGAGTAGAAAATACTGTAATGTTTACAAATACTGCAATGTTTAGAGTGCCCTGTAACACTCTTTAACAGTGAAAAACTGAGCATTGCATCTTGTAGTAATGGTCAGGCACATAACAAGCCAGACCTGAAGCCACTGTACACAAGAGCTGGAAAATGGGTGGGAGGGGAGAAAGGAAAGGCCTCTCCAGGGTAGCATTTTACTGTGAACATTACCTGGCAGGCCCAGTGGCCTTTTCTCAGGGTGGTAGGTGAGCAGTTCTGGGCAGCAAATACATATTCCTGGAGTGACAGAGGCTGTTCTGCCTTCCTGAGAGCCACAGATATAATATGCAGTAAGGAAGACATCTGGCATTCCTTATGAATCTTAGTCCTTGCCCCTCCAACTGCGTGCAGTGCCCTTCTCCCAGAGGAAAGCACCAAACAAGTAAATACTTCTGAAAGAGTACCGAGATGATTTCATACCCATTTCCCTGGGACCAACTTTTAGAACAGGCTGAGGGCCAAACATGCCACTCCTGGATCCATCCTCCTAAGCACTTGTGCAAGTCCTGGCACACCACTGAGGCCCTTCCAGCACTCACTGACAGAGAAAGCTTAATGGTCCTTGCCAAAGTTAAATTCCTCCAGTTCACTGTATTAAAAGAATGACATAGGTTATTAGGAAGCAGTGTTTGCCCCTCATCCCCACAAGCAACTGTATGTTCTAAAACTGCCTTAACAAAATTAGTCTTAATGTTTGTTTATACAAAAATAAAAATATAAAAAGCTGATATGCAGTGAATGAGTTTTCTTTTGGTTGGCAAGAAAAAACTGGTAACAGTTTGTCACCTTTATCCTGACTCCTAAAAGCTGTCCACAGTTCCTGTTTGTGCTCAAGGGCACCTGAAACAAGGCAAGTGAGGACACAACTCAGATATTTCTGTTACACTGCAAAGTGAAGCACACAGCAAGCTGGGGGGGACACTTTTACTTCAGGTACTTTCATAGTCCTTTACTGAGGATGACAACATACTTCCCCTCCTATCACACAACTGAAAATAGAGCACTGAAAAGAGGGGGAAAGTCTTTGTTTAAATTTATCATTTTGAGAGCCTAAATAATGTGCACAGGGACATGTACAGCAAGGCTCATACTTTTCTAGATAGAAATGTCAGATTTTTTGGTACCTCCTTAACAACTCACTCCACACCTGTGATTAATCAAGGATTTGTGTATAAAGATGAGAGACAAGACACTAGAATATAAAACCAAATATTTAAAGCAAATTTTAAATTACCTATTTTAAATCTGAAGCTGTAAAAAGAATATGTAAACTTGCACTAATGTTTACAAGTAACAGGTTTAAGTCACCTGTTTGTAATAGCAAGTAAAAAAAAAAATCTACTAGATCATGCATTGCAGGTTATTTCTTCCAATTGCTAACCACTTCTAATTTCTCTTCCTTTTCTGAGGCTGATGACAACTGAGGTGTGGTGGGGAAATGAAAGCCCAGGATCAGAAGTCAGTTTTCGAAAAGTAACAGTAGGTTCTTGGTTTTGCCAAAGAGAGCACAAAAATCAGCTTGTAGAGTTCTCTTCTAGAAGACAAAAATGTCATGCAGAGCACTCCCTGTTCACAGTGCATACATTCAAGAAGTAGTTGTTCCTTAGATAAAAGGCAGTGTCAGGAATTTCCCATCACCCTCTTTTCTCAGAAGGCGATGAAAGGGGGACCCTTACTTCTGTTGCGTAAGAAGCACCTCACAGTACTCATCTTGAAACTTGACAAGACACTGCCTATTACAATACAAGAGCAGCTTAGTCCAGTTAGGTCAGCTTAGCAGTCTTATCCCAATATTGCAAAAAAGTTTAAAATGTGGCACAGTCCCACATTTATTTTTGGAAGAAAAACCCTTCACCAACATCTCCTAAAATAAACCATTTATTGAGAAAAACCTTTTTTTTAAATTTCATTAATCAGCCTTGTGCATAACAAATCCGAAGCTTGCCAAAAACAAATAAACAAAAACCCCAGTAAAAGTTCACAGTCAGTGCACTCAAACAGATTAAAAAACAAGGTCCATAACGCCTGATAACACTACAGCATTTTTCTGAACCTAGAGAGTTCAAAAATACTACATATTAACAATACGAGTTCTCAATCAAATGAGAAACAGGAGAAGGAACAAAAAGGGTATGGTCCATATACAGTAGTAATGGCACTTTCACTGAAACATGCAGCTTCTTCCAACTCGCGGACACGTCACATGAGCAACATGTGCCAAGTAAAATGTACAGGAGCAGCAGAGGAAGTGACACTGTCACTTGTGCAGTCTTCGTTAAGGTCAACTTTTATACTGTTTCTCAGCATAGTCTTTATGTAAATATTACATACAGTAGTGATTCAAATCTTGTCAGAATAGAAAAGGCCAGAGACTGAGTAACTTCATTCTTCATCTGTGCAAACCTGTGAAGGAAGCAAAAGGCAATTACTTCAGCCATCTCCCTCCTGCAGCAAGATGATAATGGATCCATTTCTTTAGCACCATCAACATCTTTGAAGTTTTTTTTCTCTCCCTTGTTCCACAACAATGCATTACAAGTGTTTGTATGGGAGTACTGACATTCCCACTGTTAACTGCATTCTTTAGGTGCCTAAAGCAGTGTCCACCTCTGATGGATGGGATTTGCTACAGCTGCACTGATGAAGGATGGGTGATGATGCCAAACACACTGCTACTGAACCAGAACACCAAAGTGATCAACTTTATGCTGGAAAATGAGACAGAATTCAATAACCTACTGCACTCCTATTTCTTCAACTAAGAAGTTACTAATTCAGCTCAGTTTTTAACTGCGAATAGTTGCCCGTTCTTAAGGAAGGCATCGCACCGTAGTTCGTGCAAGAACTGAAGACTGTTACAGCAGCTGCTAGAGAAAACATTCAGTATGAATGTTTTAAGTATGAACTTAAAAGCAGCTCTTCGCACAGAAGAATGGGAGAGTTCTCAAGCATGTGCTGGTTACACTTTTTATGGAGGGGACCTAATCTCTAAAAACCTGTGCACTTGTACTTGCTGAAGTTTTTGCTGCAAAGCCCTTTTGATCTAATTAGTTGAAGCCTGACTTGCCTTTTTAACATGATGCATTTCAAAACAGCGCAGTGTAAGTTTATTGCATGGTGCACACCATGTTCTATAGTCAACATGCTTGCTGAAAACACATGTGCTTCTGGAAAGTTGCCAATCCATTTTTCCTGAACAGCATCAATTTGCTAGCAGCCCCTCACCATGGTACCAACCTCTGTGGCATCACTGAGAACAAAGAAGCCAACTAAAAGCTGTTCCCCATTCCCATCTGCAGTTTTTGTAGCCAAAGTCATCAGACAAACCTTGACAAAAGGATGATCAAGAAGCTGGCTGGCCGTCCACCTCATCTTTGGGTCACTTTCCAGGCAGTGGCAAAGGAAGTCTTTCCCTTCTGGGCTCACTTTGTCAGGAATAGGAGGTTTATGACCCATTCCCACTTTATACATGATCTGGAAGTTGTGCTCATATTCATGCCAAGGCCTCTGCAATAGGTGACAGCATTGCTAAGTGCAAGCATTAGTGAGTAACTTGCTACCCACTAGAACATGTATTTCTGTGCTCCAGGAAATGAAAAACCATCCCAGTCCTTGCAGACATGAGTGTGACAAACTGCTGAGACCGGAATTTGCAGAAAAAATGCTGAGAACAGTTTGCTTTTCATCAATACATGAAACATCCCTACCTTGCCCGTGACCATCTCTATGACAACACAGCCCAGGCTCCAGATGTCTGCTGCACGTCCATGCCCTTCTCCTTTAGCTCTAGTGATTACTTCCGGGGCCATGTATGCTTTGAAACAACATATATGATGCCATCAGTTCATACAGCAGAAGGAACCATATACATCAAGTGACTGACTGGGTAAACGAAAAGCTTTTTTAAATACCCAGTGAATTACTACTCAGGTTTTCTTGCTAAGTTTTGCCATTTGCTGGTTTCTTGGTTTTTGACATGTTTTCAGCACAACTGTCTTTCAGTTTGAAAAGTGATATTGAAAACGCTGTTACAGTACATGCTTTCAGTGACTGCCATTTTCTGAAAATCTATTAAGCAGCTGTTTGGTGAAGAGTACTGTTTCAGTAAGGCTGCAGAGAAAAATACAACCCCAGAAAACACATGCTCCAGCATCTCTATAGTTACAAATACCATTTTAACTCTCACATTATATCATTCACTTATTGTTTTGGCTTCTGGATGTAAAGCACAAAACTAGCTAAGGTAAAATCAAGTTTCCCTGAAACACATGGTTTTATTCCAGACTTCTGGCGGAGGTATCTTCCTTTATGCTAACTAGACAAGTACGTGCCTAGCACAAGCTTCCTCACCTGCAGTCCCCAAGGTACTGTTCACTTCTCCAGGCATTGTCTGGGTATTGTTCTTCAGCTTCACTGAGCAGCCAAAGTCTCCTAGTTTAATCAGTCCAGATGAGGTAAGAAAGATGTTGGCTCCTAGGAAACACAATGAAACGCAGACACACTTGTTTAAACCAGAGCTGAATTTGAGGGCTTCTCAATATAGTCTTGGAGGTTGCAGTGGATAACAGCTGACTTCACATTTAGATCTTTACCTGTGAATTAACTGTGGAATATTACAGCATTAAAAATGTAACATGTTCTGGTGGGTTTGTGCTAATATGAATTGTACTGGAAGTTGACAAGTGTTCAAACAAAAAACAAAACAAAACAAAAAAAAAAAAAAACCAGTATGGCAGGCAAACTAAACAGCTTTCCATACAAGCTCGTTACAAGAAATGCCTTCTTGAGGAATTCCAGTGCTTCTCCTTGTGAGCACTGAACTCAGAAGAAACTGCTTCCTGGCAGAGGCCATTGCTGCATCCCTCCCACTAGTACCTCTTCAGTTCTTCTGAGTCAAGATAGATGATATCATATTTATCAATAAAAATAGTGTGGCCAGCAGGACAAAGGAAGGGATCATCCTCCTGTATTGGGCTCTGGTGAGGCTGCACCTCAAGTTCTGTGTGCAGCTCTGGGCCCCTCACTACAAGAAGGACATTGAGGTGCTGGAGCACATCCAGAGAAGGGCACCAGAGTCGGTGAAGGGTGTGGAGCACAAGTCCTGTGAGGAGTGGCTGAGGCAGCTGGGGGTGTTTAGCCTGGAGAAAAGGAGGCTCAAGGGAGACATTGCTCTCTACAACTGCCTGAAAGGAGGCGGTAACCAGGTGGGGGTCTGCCTCTTCTACCAGGCAACCAGGGACAGACAAGAGCAAATGGCCTCAAGCTGCACTAGGGGAGGTTCAGGTCGGACATCAGGAGGAATTTCTTCACTGAAAGAGTGGTCAGGCATTGAAACAGGCTGCCCAGGGAGGTGGTGGAGTCACTGTCCCTGGAAGTGTTCAAATACAATTGGGCATGGCAATGCCATGGTTTGGTTGTCTGACATAGTGGTGGTTTGTCCAAGGTTGGACTCAATCTTGGAGGTCTTTTCCAACCTTAATGACCCTATGGTCACAGTTGACTTGCAAAACAGAGTTTAGAGCATTTTATTACTTACACTACCAAGTGCCTGCTCCTATTGCACTTTACTTCCAGAGTAATTTTTGGAGTAGGACTACCATTAAAATAACTTGCTATACTGGCAGCTTACACTGGAACAAACTTCCCTAGCATAGTTAAAAATCTCCAAGGGGAATCTGCAAGTGGCTTCAAGTCAGTTGTTCGACAGAACAATACAAAATAAACCAAGTGGTTTTGACAACCTGTGGTTTTCTTTCATTCAACATCCTGCCAAAATATTCATTTTGACAGCAAGAGAAAACAGGTAGAGCAGAAGGAGCTCCTTATGTTAGGCCACATTCTGGACTCGTCAAGTATCACAATGAAAGTACAAATAGGCTACAAGTATCACCTGGCAGAAATAGAACTTCAGCTGTGGTGTTTCTTGAGCAAAGATAGATAGTATGCACAAAACAAACTGCTCACCTACTCTAGGAGTAGGCAGATGTTGTTCACTACACATAAGCCTCTTCCCATGTCACACAAAAGATTAATTCAAAAATGGCTCATCTCAATAGAACCTTCCAAAGTTTTTCACTTTTGTTCCACTTTGAGCAGTGCAGAAATTCTTGGCTGCTGCTCCTTTGTGTTAGTCTTAGTTAATAGTCTTTTCCCATTCACTTGGTTGGGCATCCCCAAGATATTCATAAAGAATACAAAGAATCCTCAAAAAGCTCAAGTCAAAAAAAGGCAGTGCAGGTCAATGATGCCAAAACCCTGCCCACTTCTCTAAGGACTCTGACTATTCTGACAATAGCTGGTAACTATTTAGTCCAAGAGGTGTTACATAGAACTGCAACTGATGAGTGTGCAAAATCATTAACAGAAGTAAATTCCAACCTTTAGTTACTGTAGATTTTTACAAGTCCTAAAAGAATTAACATTCAGGGAATACAACTCATCTCCACATTGTGTGCAATGGTTTTCCACTTCTGGCATTCAAATGCTTGGACATCCTCCAGAATTCTTTCACTGGATTCTGCTGTTTGCCGTCAGTGGGACCTATGTTCAGAGTCACTGTGCAATCACAGGTGTGTGTAATGGAGTTGGGTAGACCATCCCTCAGCTCCTTGAATGAAGGATCCAGAAAGACACAAAGCAGTACAAGAAGGCTGCTTGATGGAACACTAAGTATGGACAATGCATTAGGAGAGTGACAGCTTCTTCTTCCTTTGAACTGTCAACTGCTTTTCCAATGTTTTCAAGCAGTTGCTTGTCAGATAGAAAGTAGGTACACTTAGCCTAAAAAAAGAGTTTAGGAAAAACAGTCCTCACTAGCAAACAGCTTTTCAAGGATGTTCTGGAAACTTTTGCTTCCATTCCTCAAGAAAGCAACATGAAAATTTCACAGAAGGCTACAAAGTGTTTCCAGCTACTACAGTGAATGGAGCCTGGCAGTGCTGAAGTGCAACAATCTCTCTTCTGACAGAATTTAGGCTACCAGAATAGTTTAGTTTAATACAGTTCAAAATCTTCTTCCAAGGCCTTGCAAACTAGACTTTATCCCTTTTAATAAAAACTAATGACAATTTAGCCTAAGTATTGCCATGTAAGCTCTTGTGAGCCTTTTTTCCTGAAAGCACTTAGAACTGTCAAATGGAATAAAGCACTGAATCAAAGTTTCAGCAAGAAGCCAGAGACAGCACATGAAGTGTTGCAGACACTTACTGTCAGCTTCCACTGATGTGGTATCACTGGAGCTTGTTTTGTAAACTGCTTGTTCAAAAACCAAGAGCAGAGTGCAGGAGAAGTCTGTAAAAGCAGTAACTGAAACCTGCATAGATCCAGCAGGACCCATGTAAGAAGAGCAGATAAGAGGACAGTACTTTGAAGATGCCTGATGCTTTTGTAACACAAAAGTCCTACACATCCACATGGTAAACAGGCAAAATAAAACCAAAGACCATGAGTAAAATGGCAGAAAGAGACCGCCCCCATCTTTTCCTTCTCTCCCCTTACACATGCACTGTCTGAAGCACCATCACTGGACGCGCTTGGCAAAGGCAGGAGGTTGCCCAGTTGTGCACAGCCCTCCTCTGCTGTTACAGCACAGGTCCTCCTGGGCACACTTTGAAGAGACAGTGCCAAAAGCCACATTCCTGCTAGAGCAGCCCAAACCTAAAGCATTTAAACTCAAGTTTCATGCCCTGTACCGCTGCCAAATCAGCCCCATAGTAAGAGCAGTGAAAACTGCACCAGCATAATACTCCAAAGGTTTTGGTGGAAATCCTGTGAGTACATGGAGCAGTACAAAAAGCCCCACTAAACGTGGTGCTGTAATTTCAGAAAAAGAGGCAGCTCAGACATTCCACAGCCAGTGCTTAAGCAGTGCAGCAGCGAAATTAATTCAAGAAACAAGCAGTCCAAATGCTACCCTTGGATGAGAAAATCAGCTTCCGCATGCTCTTTTTTCTCAGTCTCTTAGAGAGCATGACACATGCCCACAGTCTCCTGTTGCAGTTTTCCAGCTCTTGCTAAATGACATTCCTTCCTTTGTGCTCATCAGGAAGACAGGATAGCAGAAGTTTTGAGCTAACAAGAAGATTACAAGAAGACAATAATACAGTAGCAGTTTGATGAAGACTTTTTTGTATAGGGCATCTCATTCAAGGTTTCTGATTTACAAAAGCTGCAGATATAATCCTTTCATTTTCTGTATTCATCCAAGCGCTCTTCAAGAACATACCCTTCTCTCCTGAAGAGAATCTACCAGGCATGGCCTCATTAATTCCTCTCAATTCTGCACTTATGGGATCACACCTTAAGTGCTGTGTCTTGTTTTTAGGCTCTCCAGCACAAGAGTGACAATGACACACTGGAGCAAACCCAGGACAGTGGTGTCAAGATGTTCAGAGGGCTGGTGCACCCAACATACAAGGAAAGGCTGCAAAGACGGGTTTGCTGAGCTTGAAGAAGGGATGCTTGGGGGAGCGTGTGTGCAGGGGATTTACTGCTGTTTTCAGCTGTGTAACGGGAGGAGAGCAACACTGCAGAAACAGACTTTTCCCTCAAAGGCACACTGTGAAATGGTCATGCAGCAATGGCCACAACAGCAACCTTTGCAGATTCCATGCAGCTATCAGGAAAAAGCTTTTCACAATGGGAATAGGTCAGTCATTGGAACAGGGCATCCCCATCCCTGGAGATACACATATATGTCACCTCAACAATGTCCTGAGCAATCTGATCTGATCTGTCATTGGATCTGATACTAAGGCTGGCTCTGTTTAGGACAGAGGGCTCAGAGATGTCCACAGGTTCCCTCCAGCATTAAACATTCCCTCATCCTGCATCACTGACCAGAACAACTTCCTTACAAAAAGTGAAATAATTCTAACCAAGGAAATGGGGCTTAGCCACAGGAATTAAAATTCAATACCTAGAACACAGATTAAAAGAGTATCACAAGAGACTATCTCCTGCTACAGACCAGCATCACCTACTTTTCAAAATGATGCAGACTAAGCAAAAGCAGTGCAGCCAAATGTAATAACCAGCTGACATAACCCTTCATCTGCCGTCACCACCACAGGCTGAAAAATGTTTTTGGCAGCTGTATCTTGCTTTGTCTTTTACCCACACAGAGCTGGATGCCATAATAGCATCTGAAAGACAACAGTGGCACAAGAGGACACTACTAATCAAAAGTCTATTTTTGAGCACAAGGTACTTGCAGACACCAAGTACAGGTGTATTGCAGGATACAGATAAACAATCATTATAAGAATTGCTTATCTGCTGCTAAAGAAATAGATCGACAGTGATGTTAAACAAACTGGCTATGAGAGATCTCGTGTGATCTGACAGCGAGATTTTCATAGGAAAGTGTTTTAACAGTCTGAATGTCATTCTTCCCTATCAGAAAAATAAGAGTACCAGTCTACCCAAGAGATAAAATTAAAATTAGAGTGTTCTTTACTGCTGTTAGCATGAAAACTTGGGGATGCAACGTTAGCATAAAAGAAGTCAATGAGCAAAAGACTTCCAATGCATCAAGTAACCTTTATCAAAATACCCTCTGTGGTCTGTCTTTATATTCTGCCATGGAGTTTCAGGAAGGTCTATACACAGATGTGCCTGCAGTGACTCACTGTTACTCTCAAGAAACACTCCAACATTTGACGTAAGGAACCTGTTGCGATAGAAATGCTCTCAGGTAACACAACATTACAGTTCTGTTAAACAGCTTTTCTCGCTCCATGCATTTCCCTGAAGAGCAGAAGACCTATTTGGAAACATATCCAGATATCAGCAATGACATTGAGCAGCACAAAAGAAATCCCTGCCAGCCAGCCTTGGATTTTGATCACAACGAGCTTCCAGGAGACCATAATCCAGCTAAGCAGAACCTGGACAAGGAATGATCAAGAAAAGGGCAAGGAGGGAACTGTGAAAAGCACAAAGGGAAATCCACAACTGGAGAGAAACCTTTGGTGAGGAAGGAGAACCAGAAAAGGTAAGATTGCTGGGGAATGGGAGTGAGGGAAAGTGTTTTCTAGGAAAAAAAAAAAAGCCAAAACTGACTCAAGAGTGGCCTACCTGGGTGGAAGGCCTCTGGATCGTAGATAGTTCTTTTCCCAAATGAGAAGCACGAGGCCAAAGGACCAAGAGCAACTGGGAACCTCCTACACTGCTGCGGTGATTCAAAACCCTGTGAGCAAGAGGGACATAGAAACCCAGCATCGTTGGGTTGCACTGCCTTGTCACAAAATGAGCATTCACAGGGCATATTGTGTGCATTGCTTCTCCTACCTTCACCTAAGTTTCCTGCCATCGGTGAGCCAAATATGCCAGACTAACAAAACCAAGATAACCAGACATGGAGGATGTTGTTGGAAGGCGCAGAAAAAGAAAAATGAACCTGAAATGAGGACTGACACTGGGTATCTTAAATGCCAAGCCCAACCCCCCTTTGGTTACTGTACTTTCAGTCTGCTAATTACATATGCAAATGCTGACAGCCAGGCACGAGAAGATAAATGTACAGAAAAAAAAAACACTAGGTAAAGGGATATCCTAAAATCACTTAAGTTCTTTTAACAACAGTTTTGTTACTAAGTTTAATCAGCCATTCATCTGAAATTCCAAACTCTTTGGGAAAATGGAATCACAAGGAAAAGTTCTGATGCACGACTCTAGCACTGTACACTGCCTGTCAGCTCCAGAAAACACCACTTATTTGCACAGACAAGAAGGAAAACAGCATTACATAACTCAGTACATTAGTGCTAAAAAATGCAAGGACTAACAACTGAGTTTAGATAAATCCCCAATAATCTTAACAACCTCTAAGAAAACTATATAAATCATGGGCAAAATTTATGAGTTTGAAATGACAATTGTGAATGTTTTTTACAATCTACACATAAAAGAAAAAGCATGAAACTACCCAATAGCTTGTAAACTGAAAACTTAACAGAAGGCTTTATACAAATAATGGCTGCATAGATAATGCACACTAAATATGCAAATACATGCCCCCATCCTTCCCCCTGCTCACATCTACCACACTGAAACAACATTACCTTTTTGGTTAACATTACCTTTAATGTCTCTATGAACAATACCATGTTCATGAAGTACATTGATAGCAATCGTGATCTGCTTTGAGTACAGCCTAATGACATGCTCCTGAAGGCCCAGTTTTGATACCTCCTCCAGAGTGCCCTCATCACAGTATTCCATGAAGATGTACATTTCCTCCTGTTTTGGGAAACAAACCAGATTTCATTGGGTTTTTATCTTTTAAACACTGAATTAAGATATACTTTTCCCTACATCCTTCATTGTTCATGAAATAAATAACAAAAGTATCTTGTAATGTCTTAATGAAAGTATCACTTACCATGAAGTATCTAATATTCTATTGCACAGCTATGGAAACTCTGCTACACACCCATCTGCATCATTAGTACATAACTGATACTATTCGGTGGTATAAAAATACAGTGCTTTGGCATCAAGCAAATGACACTTTGGAAACCTTGCAGGCGTATTACACAGAAATTGATAGAGATTCTTTCCTTATTTAGAGAAGGGGGAAAACAGGGCACGAAATTATGTTTTGGGCTTATTTTTTTATCCCTTCTCTCTGTCTCAGTTCCTGCAGTATCATGTGTTAACTGCTTGAAATGGGCAAGTTTTTTGTTCTTTGCTGTGGCTTGAACAAGCATGCCAACTCGAACTCACTTTAAGGAAAAAATTAGGTTTGTGCTCCCACTCTGTCTCCAAGAGCAGCTGATTTCAAACAGACTGAATTAATATAAAAAGATGGCAAAGACACCAAAGAGACTTAGAATCTAGTCCAAGAAACCAATGACCCAGTGGCATAGACACCCAGATTTGTGTCTCAAATAGAGAACTGCAGAAAGCAGCCTATGTCCCCTTCTAAACCAGCAATGGGTCACGAAAACCACTTCTTCCATATTGAGCAAACCAGTTAAATCCAAGCAGCACTTTCCAGCAAGACATGAGGACTTGAGACTCACAAGTGGGAAGAGCATGTGGAAAGCAGAGAGTAGTAAGAAGTTGAGTATCCCAGCACACAACTCTGGAATCCAACTCCATAGAAAAATACATTTCATTAGTTCTGCTGCTCAAGCAAGAAAACTTGCTTTTTCCTTTTGAAGAGATGCTAGCCAAATTCCAATACTTGTCTGGAATCAAGATTTAAATACCAGCAGAAGATTTTTCCAGGAATCAGCATGATACAATACAGGTACAACCTTTGCTAACAGGGACAGGTTTTAGCCTGTCTAGTCTTTATCTACATACAGAAATTACCATACCATATATGATATAACTTGCTTTTAGACCAGTTCAACAGAGTAGCAGCATAGAATAGTTCCAGCATTACTCACTCTATTCACTTATTTTAAGCCTCCTCTGTTTATGTATCAGTTCCAAAAAGTCTCTCCTAACTATGTTTCAGAGACCTCAATATCCAGAGGAAAAAAGACACACTGCTATTCACAGAGATAACCCGAGAAGATTAACTAGAATGTTTTCATGTAAAAACCTCCAATAATGCAAAGCTTCTTAAAATTTTCACTCTGCCTTATAAGAAAAGGCCCAATAATTTATGTTTTCTTACCCTGTGGAGCTCCACACCAAAATAACGAACCAGATTAGGGTGTTTGATGCCTTCAAAAATCTTCAGTTCATCAGCTGTTTCTTTGATGGTTTTGTGATCATTAGGTTGAAATCTTATCTGCAAGAAAGATTTGCCATTATTTTGCTGCTATTTCAAATTAATAAGGAACAAAAAAAGCAAACAACCCATCCTAAACTCAAATGCAACAAAAAGCTGCTGTTGTTGTTGTTGTTAAATAGCGTATCACAGAAAGTCCCAAATTACCCCTCTCCATCACCAAACTGAAACAAATAAAGCACACTAAGCTATTTCTGGAACAATACCTACAACTATGATGATTTAGAAACTTTAGAAGAGCAAAATTATGTTACTTAAATGTGTCAATACACTCATGTACACATATATAGCACTTCTGTGCTTGCCTTCTAGCTTAAGTGTGGTATACAGACACAATACAAGAGAATCTGAAAGCAACATCAGAGAGAACTATCATTCAACAAAGATTTTCTGCCAGGTACTTCATCACCAGAGTCTAAGTGATCTCTTTGAGGAGTTTATTCAATGAGAACAAGGCAGCTGCAAAGATGTGGCATGAAACAAATACAAACAAAAGTTTTGATGAAAGAAACAGGTTTTCATTACTTCTACAATATGCTGAGATTGACTGTTCAATGACGAAAAACATCAGGTATTCTGAAAAACTGATTTAAAGCTTCTAACCATGCAAGATGAATAGCAAGTTATGTCCTGCACTTCATTAACTGAGTGCAGGACAACTGCTAAAGAAATAAATTCACATGTATTGCCTTCAGTTGCTAGGATGTTATGATTGTTATGTTCTGTGTAACAATTCCAGGATACAGTTTGTACTCAAGCAGTGGTATAATTAAATATATGAAGATTACAAAAAGATGACAAATGATATTCAAGTATTTTACATATTCCCTAATGCATGGGTGCAATACTGTGTATTTGTAGTAAAGCTTGTCCACTATAATCTGAAGTCATTTTAATGACACTGTGGTTGAGGTAATACAACCACAGTGTCATTGGTGCAAGGGCAGGAGAATGCAGTATCCTTAACCAGTTAAAAAAAATATCAATAAATCTATCTTCCCCCAAGTTATTCTTAAAGAAATCCAGAAAAGTCTTTTATTTGGAAGTTGCAAAGAGTTTTCATTCAAGCCTAGTGAAACAAACATCTCTCAAACAAGATCTATTAATGAGCTGACTTCAGCTTCTGCTAAAGAGCACACACACACTAATCTGTAAACAGCACCTGCACCTAGAAAGCAGCTCTGAATTACAGAAACAGAGTGCAGCTGATGGGGAGAGGTGGAAATGTAATTTCATCAGGAGAAAAGAAACATAACAGCAAAAAAATCTCAAGTGTTCGTATTAGTCAGTGACTGAGTATGGTACAAGAAGTTAAGCACAAGCCCAGTCTTGCTTTTCTACACCTTGGACATACATAACCTACACCTCTACACATACATAATGTGTGTGTGTGTGTGTGGGTGTGTGTGTGTGTGTAAGACTTGGTTCAAATTGTAACTGCTGCAACATCCAATGGCTGTCACAGTAAGTGCTGTGAACACTTAATGCTTGCAGTTGTCTAAAGATGTGGAAATGCATTAAAACTAAACAATAATTTAAAAGAAAAACAAGCACGAGGTGTTGTAGGGGAAACAGATCTCTACACCTACACAGCTTTACTTACTTCTATCCTGAAAACTAGATTTTCTGTACCCACCAAGTTAGTCAGTTTTGTGACTCAACTTAGCTCACACTACGGGAGAAGCTGAAAAACATCTGATGTCACAATTCCTATCTTTTGCTCTAAAGAATGAAGAAAAAAGTAATAAAATGTGAGAGGAAACAGTGAAAAGTAAAATATAAATTTGTGTACAGTCTTCACTAATCTCTCAAAATTATTTAAAATCTCTTAATGGAAGTTCACACATATTAAGCATTCATTTAAATTCACAACCATCCTATGAGATCAGTAAAAAAACCATCCATTTTACAAACATTGAAATTGAAAGTTATAAACTGAAAAGCAACTTGAGGAAACAGTGCTAACAGCAGCTGTGGCTACATGAAGAAACAATTTGTCTTCCTATCCTTTCCCCGTTAGCTAACAGCAGTGTGCAGAAACCCTCAATGCCTCCTACGTCACCCACATTTGGCTTAGGAAAAAAACAAGGGCAGCAGTGATTCTTGTATTCACAGTACTCACTTCCTTCATAGCCATCAGCTCTCCAGTGTCAACACTGATACAGGTATACACCTTCCCATACTGGCCTTCACCTGCGAAGTTAAGGTAAGGAAAATTCAGTACATTGCCTCCAACAAGCAACAGGTACATCAACTGCAATGAGGGAACATCACTGCTTTTTACCTTCCTTTTAATTTACAACTCCAAGTAGCTTTTAACTGTAACAATACTACATTCATAGCCCTGAATTCAAGCTGAATGAAACTAAAAACTTTAATTGGCTGACCTGAAAGAAAATTTCTCAAGAACAAGTATTTTCCCCCAAAATCCCAAACCAGAGAGTAAAATATGGTAATATGGGGGAAGCAATAATATTGGTGAATTAAATCCCAGAGTTCCAACTAATTTCCATTCATATTTCTGGTTCTTCCAAATGTAGAACTTTTATAGGGTTAAACACAAGGAGGTAACACAAGATCATACCTAAGTAATAGTCCTAACCAAGTCCTTCTCCTTGTTTCCTGTTATTTGACCAATGAAAACATCAGTGACCTTCTACATTAAGAAAATCCTAGCCATAACAGTATTTTATATTTTAACATTTTGATTTCAGTAAAGTGACAATACCTATGCAGAGACAAGATTTTTAAACAGTCTTTGATTTCCTTCAAAAATATGAAGTTTGGTATTTTAGCTAGATAAATGAAAGTATAAAGAACATACCAATTTTGTTTCCTCTCTGCCACTTGAAAGTCACTTTTCTCAAACCTACGTGCATGACATTATCGTAAGATTTCGGTGTGTCACAAACTTGGCCAATGATGTTCTTCCTTCTCATCTCTCTGTATCTCCTTTCTTCAAACAACTGAACAGACCTTTGAACAGCTTCCATTGGGGCTTGCTTGGAAGCAGTGTCTAAAAAGAGTGATGAACAATTTCCTTGATTGAGAAATATTCACCACTGTATTGTGTTATCTTTTGATATCACATGAAGTAACCAGAGTTAAAAGAAAACTATTTTGTGAGTCTAATTAAGATGTAGGAAAAGAATAAGACATTTTAACAATCACATATGAAACTATCATTACGAATCACATACGAAACTACGGTAAAATGAGAACAGTGATACTTTCCTAATCATCTCTTACTTGATTCAAGGAAATCACATTTATGAAATGAAGCACACTTGTCTGCATTTGACCTGTAACTAACCTCTGAGAGCGGAAATATATTAGGGTCATAAAAGCACTAAGGAAAGAAGGACAGGTAAGGTTTTGTCTTCAGAAATATGAGAGGTTTCTTGAAAGAGCCCTGGCATCTGTTATTTCAAAGATTTAGATGTATCAGAAATTCCAGCTCTCAAGTCTTATCATGAAACAGCACCCTAGTGAGTGAGACCAAAGATCTCAGGGCAGTGTTAGTTCATCCCCTCCTAGTAAAGCACAAAAATTATACATCTGTCACTGCTGACATCAGTAGCCTAACCTGTTCCTGGCAGTCTCCAAAGGATGGAGATGATACTCCCAAACTATATATTCTACTCCCCTACCCACAGTTAATACTAGTTCTGCTATACCAAATACACCTTGCCGTAGTTTTAAATCCAAATCTTTGTCTTATTCATAGTGGACAGTAAAACCAGTTCCCATTACAGCAATCTTCTAGAAATTTTCAAGTTTTCCTTCATTCTTCTTTTTCAGTTTAAACAAACTGAAATTCATTCAGTATTTATGTTCTGACTTCTAGATTTCAGAATAAGAATTTGTAATTCTTCCTGTGTTCTGTGTAACACACATAAGTAGGCCAGTTTCCAATGTGACAGAAATGTTTTTTCTCATGTTTCATGAGGTTCTACTCTCACATTTATGTTTGCCACAATATATGCAAACAAGCTTCATGTATTGATCCATACAGTATAGGAGTGTCTGAAGTGATCAAATTACTTTCAGTTTCATGAGAATCAGTAGTAAGACAGAGAGGAAGGAGCCCCACAATAGCCTTAAATTTAGGAGACAGTGTGGGATCACACACTATTAGACACCTAAAATCGGAAAATCCCACACTGGGGAGAGCTATTAGAAAGTGAGGAAGTGCTTCCTACTGTCACAATTGGGCACTGAATAGGGATAGCAAACTTCTGCAATTTCTATATAGTAATAAATGAACTCAGTTTTCTAGAACACTGAAAAGAATTAAGTTTTATAAAATTTAATTACTCCTACCTCAAAAAGTACACCTCGTGATTCTGTTAGCAATATCCGATAGCTGCAATCAGGGTTTTATTTTTTCTCTTTCCTGTGTATAAAGCTGTGAAAACCTCTTCACAATCCACAATAAAATCAAACCTTTCAGTACAGCACTAGTCTAACAGACATTACATTACAGTGACTCCTAAACACCTACCTTTGGTCTGGTTGATCAACGTTCTGAGCTCCCAACTCCGGCGGGATGAACCACTGGAATCTCCTTTTGGATACAATGGCTCTAGAGAAATAACAGTGTGAGGACAAAAGCAGTTTTATCTTGTATTAAAGATTATGCCACTATTTCCAGCAGAAGCTGAAAATTAGTCCTACATATAGGACTAATAGTCCTACATGTATAGTAACATATGCTCTTGAAATCAAAATTGACTTCTCTTCAGAAAACAAATTATAAAATAGAATTTCATTTGTATAGAAACAGAGATCTCCTTCCACAACTTAGGGAAGCACTTCAAGCCAGGGCACTCAGAATTAAATATGCAAGATATTTGAAGGAAAACAATTTTCTAAGGTTCCTTAGAATAAGATTTGTATTCATTCCAACCTAAGACACCTTCCTTTTAATATATATACCAAAAAAATGGAATAAGCATGAGGCAGACAGTATTTTCAACATTTGCTTAAAAACTAACAAAGATGAAAAAACTCTCCCACACCTTTTAATATAATTTTTAAGGCATTTCTCTCTATGAAATCCAGTGTGGATGTCCACAATATAAACTTTATTTTGCTTCAGATTTTGTATTCCCTTTTAATTTGCACAGTCAATCTTTCACTGTATTTGTTGCAATAAATACCACATATACAGGGGCTGGGGAAACCTGATGGAGAAGTCCTGATCAGGACATCAAGTCACACATCCTGTCCCTTCTTCCAGGATTCAAACAACAGCAAGTATTTGTAATATGAATACTGCAAGAATAAAGAACTGGACAGAAAGCACTTCCCTGTCCTGATGGATCTAGTTCATACCTCATTCTTTGAAATTTACTATCAAATGGGGTATATAATTCAGAAATCATATTACTAATTTAATTTTGAACATTGGAACTCAGTAAAGCACCAGGAAATCCCTTCAGATACAATTCAGAAACAATATGAATGGTAAGAGAATAATGAATAAATCTGAGAACAAAAGGACTTCCTCTAACCATATAAGCCCACAAATTAAAAATCTACGATTTCTGAATGCGATGAGGTGAAAAAATTTTTGGAAAGGGTAAGAGCTGGGAACAGAGAGAAATATATTAATGACATAAAGCATCTGCACATCCAGGTCACAATTTGTTACTGTGACAATCACCTTCTCGCTCTTCAGTGGGACTGGAGTGACGACTAAGGGATCTGAACTGCAACTCAGCTGCTATTGAAGCAAGTCGATCATTTTCAGGGACACTGGAACCCCTGTTAAAAAGAGCCATCATACTAATTAACTTGTCATTAGTGTTTATGTAGTGCAATGCTAATTTAACTGCAGTTTTTAAGAGACAGAACCTCTGAAGCCTAGGATATGAACCATGAAAGCAACATGAAAGAAAAACTGATGCCGAAAGGTAAACAGAAAACCCTCTCTATGCTCTTTTTCCCTCAAATGAAAACTTTTTAGATTATTTTGGTTATGCTGCTATATGAAAAAGCCCTAAGCTTCCAAAGCATAAACTACTTCAAACTGTTTCTTGCCTGTAACAACAGAATCCATTTTCATGACTTGTAACCTTCTACTATGACAGCTGCTGCAGGATGCAGCTTGTGCCAGGGTTGGATATACAATCAGAAGTGATTCAGCTGGTGATAATGTGAGCCACATCATCAGATGAAATGTAGTAACTGATTTCATATGTTCCTAGTGCACTGCAAATACAGTCACAGTCCACAGTCATTAAGTCAGAACCAATCGAAAGAAACATAAGCTGGTTGACAGGAAGAACACTGTTAAAGGACAGCAGCCTGATCACTTAGAGGCCCCAGTTCTTCCAGACAGCACAGAGTGGAATCAGATGCCTCAGAGTAAGAGCCAGATGAACAAGAAGGCTGAACAGAAAGGAAAAAAATATTAAGAGAAACAAGACTTAAATTCTTAGGTCTTCAGCCATCTTCCTCCAGCCCCAGACAACAATTAGTTCACTCATTTTAGAGCCGTAAATTCCTTGTGGAAGTCTTTCTACCCTTTTGGAAAAGGTTCCCCTTCAATTTTTAAAGTTTGATGGGGAAGAATGGTGACTGATGTCTTCTTAAACATAGTATGTTAGAGGTATGAGCCAAATGTTATTGAAAAGTGGGCAACATTGTTAAATGCTTCACTGTAAGCTAACAACTACAAGAAGATGATACTTTGCATCACAAGGTCCACACACACCTATGAAAGAACTACCAGTCCCATAGTTGTTTCCAAATTGTATCTGAGTATTACCTTAAAATAGTTTTTAAAAAACCCACAAAAATAACCACAAAAACACCACTACTACCTTGAGAACAGAAGCCAAAACCACAGACAACCTATTCCCATGCAAATGTTCTCCATACAATGTTTGCTTTGCACTTCCTACTACTGCCCAACCAAATTTTATAAGTTTGAGCAGGAACTGAAACTAAACTAGTGAAAATCCTCATTATTCTTCAGGAAGCTGAGGTTTTAATGAGCAAGAAGGGCAAGGTGGTTCTCAGCATATACACAGCAACAATTCCTGATGCACGAAATGCTTAAAAACAAGCAAAACTACATCACCTCTAAAATGAGGCAGCAGCTGAACAGGCCTAAGCACCAAAGTTTCGAATGCAGGTGCCTAAACCCCATTTCACACCTTTTATTGATCTAGAAAGTCTGTACGTATATTATTAGGCAAAAATTATAGTAAAAGAGAAGAATGCTAGATAATTTTTGGCTCCAGCCTGGATAAGTAACAAAATGATGAATAATAACCACAGTTAGCTCAAAAATTGACCATCTTTAAAGATTATAAACATAAACCTAGCATAAATGTATAAATACCAGAAAGCTCAATGTAAACAACCTGCTATTGGTGCTTCGGATTTTAATTTCTAGTTATACTATAGTGGGTTTTTTTTTCTTTTGATTTTTGTTGTTAAAAAAAACTTCACTAGAACTACGGTGGCATTAGTGCACTATGCACTGCCTAATACAATTGATTACACTTGATTTACCAAGTTCCTACATTCAACTCTTCATAGATATTTAATGCTTATAATCATGTTTTAAATGTCTAAAGAGTTTCTGGAATGCGTACAAAGCATCTGTCTTTGTGCTATTCTGGCACTGGACTCCACACTTTGCCAAACCACAAAACATTTCATTGATCCAAAAGATTCAATTTCTCTTTTGGAGCACAAATAAACGAAATTCATAATTAAGACCACAATGCATCAAAGTTTGCAACTTTCTTTAACTATACTAAAACAAAAAAAAAAAATTGTAGAAATATATTACATTGTAGTATTGTACCTTCCTCAATAAACAGAACCCCTAAAAAAAACCCAGCAGCGTTCAGAACTCTGTCTCTGATTTCATAATATTTTTCTTCAAATGATTCCTAGCTCATACAGGGTATTAAACGCTACTTAAAAATCCAGACAGTGCATTAAAAAAACAAGATTATAGGATATTTTATGAACAACCATCAGAAAAATGGTTTCAGAAAAAAAGCTGAGAACTCTAAGAAAAAATACAAGTCTTTGAAAAACACTAATTATCCACCCCACTGTCAGCTTATAAAGCTGCCAGAACATCTCAGTGAAAATTTTCTAGCATGTTACTTACTTGAAAGGGCTATTCCAATGCTGCAGACTACTGCCTACTCTGTCTTTTCCATGAGGGGGCTTAAAACAGAAGCATAAAGGATAAATAATGTCTGTGTTTGAATGACAGAAAATTCAAGATGTATTTTCAACCAAAAAAAAAGGCCTAGACTGATAAGCTATACATCTGGAGGCTGCTGTAATAGGTGCAAGTCACATCTTGCAATAAAAATAAAAAACTTGCAGAAAAGATTGCATATAAAAAGTGGCAATTTACTTCCCTCTTAACAGCTTAATGCATGCTTGTGCCATGCATCTGATAACAAATCAAACTATGATGATCTGCTGGTTCACAACCAAAAATTATTTATTACAAAACAATTCATAATCAAGTTATATCCAAGTTTGCTTTGGTCACCACCAATCTATTGTTCCTTCACCACCTCTTTTTTTCTCTACCAGCTTTGTGATGCAGTCAGATATGTGTATCCATTCATATGAATTTCCATCCCAAAGAACTTTCAGTACTTCTGCAGTAGAAATAAGAATCCAAAAAGCTATTTTTAAACCCTAAGATAACACCACTGAGTTAAGAGCAGGCTTTTCACAGTCAGGCGTGCAGGGGAATAAAAAAGGTAAAATCAAACTGAGAGATATGTCAGTGGTCTGACTTGTAATAAGAGAAGAAGAAATACCAACAGTCTGAAATTACAACAGCCAAATCAAACATCAAAAAACAAGAAAGATACTAACATAGCTCTGTCAAAAAAAGAATCACTTGTGATGATACAGAAGCAGTTTCTGTTACATATCCTTATACAAGAATAGTTTCTTTCATATTAAGTTTATTCTGCACCACCCTAAGAATAAGTGTAGGAGAAATGATTAAAAAAATCCTCATGGGTTTAATTTTGCATTTGCCACTATACAGTATTTCAAAATACTTATGACAGACAATAACAATACCATGTTAGCTAACATGAAAAAAAAACGAAAATCCTTGCCCTTGGTTGTATCTTGCAGTTATCCTAGTGGAAGTGATTCTATGATTCTAAGAGTTAGTTATCAGTACTAATTATTTACTGAAGTTACACCAATGAGCTGACTGGCATATGTTCATTGCATGGACATTTTACTGAGCAAATTTGTAATCTATGTCAGAACTGCATGCTTTAACTACCACATGTTCAGGCTTTTTGAATCTGAAAGTGGTCTCATCATCAATTTCTAAGACATGTGATTTTGCTCAAGTCGAACATGAATGAAGGAGCCAGTGGAAGACACGATGGGAGGGAAGAGAGCGGTGCAAACGATCTATTAGGATGTATGTGGGAACAGTTATGTGGGTGATGTAGGGAGGATGAGTCTGCTACGTCACGGAGCGCAGCTACCTGGTCTCATTTGCACTGCTGAGAGGTTTGGGCTGGGCTGAGTCACTCCCGACGGGAGCGGGGCGACTCACAGCAACACTGCCATGGCTCCGCGCATCGCAAGGGACGCTCCGCGTGCTGTGGCAAGAAGAAAAACTTCAGGAAACAGTTAAAAAGAAAAATGTATGGAGTTCAAAGTTTGTTTTAGAAACAAAATATTGAAGTGTGTATAATGATGCCTGATTTCAGAAGTTTTTCCATTACATAAAGATTTTTATGTGGCGTAACTCTGGGTCTCAGAAGCTTTGTGGCTGCCAATGTATACAGTAATAATAATCCTCAAAATAAAAATCTTCAAATCTTTTGAATACTACTAGTTTCTGCCAAAGCTAAGTGGCTTCTGAAAGAAAAGTCAACTGAAGAAAAGTCATCATATTCTTGGAAAATAGGGCCCTCTGTGTAAAATTATGCACGGTGATGTTTATTTTGAATTTTTTTTTTTAACTGTTTTTGCAATAATTCTCATGTCAACACTTTCAAAGGCAAGAGAAAAGATCCACTGTTTTAAGCTTATTCACAGCAGGTTGGTAATGATGCAGAAATGCCACCATATCTCAGAATGCTACAGTTTTAAGTTCCATGTATGTAAATTCCAGAAAGCACTGCCACAGGAACCTAGGCAGGCATTCAAAGTGTGGAAGGAAATAAAAGTGTTGATAATGAGCAGTTTTCACTGAATTAAAGCTTTTTACATTGAAACACTGGATTCAGGAAAGATAAAGGGGATGAGAATGACTTCAAAGTGAGAACCCATGCACCAAGGAGTGGCCAAGCAGCAAGTAAAAGAAACTTGTATTGCCCTTAAAAGCACATCAATAAATTCTGGATCACTTATGTGCTAACTTTTTCTATCTGCTTTGCCCTCAAAGGGAAAGAAAAGGTGTTCCATTTACTGATATTCAGCATAGCCAAGACAGAATAAAACAGTTTAAAATGCTGTACTAATGCTCAATACCTGAAGCCTTCAGGTGTGGGGATGATGAGATGAGGATTTGGTGGATCACTATGGCACCGAGGCACTTTTACAGGACGGGGACTGTTTCGATGAACAGCTGCAAACATAAAAACAGATCACATTTACTGATATGTCAGAAAAACTCTCTTAAGGGCCACATCAGGACACAAAATTAAAACAAATTCCTATTTACAGAATTAAATGTGAACTGGCACCTATTTTCTTATCCTTTAATAAAAATAGATATTATTCCAACTTTAAATAAATCAATAGTATGTATTAATACTTTTCATATTTTTGTATTACTTAACTCATCCATAAAATAATGAAAATTCCCCAGATAGTCAAAAACTAGCAATTAGAAAATGTGTACATACTTCATTAAAACTTCATTATTCCTACTTCACAAATTAATCTTATTGCAAAATAAATATTAACCAAATAATAATTAGCAAACCAAAGAGCAATATTATGTTCCTTTCCATAACAATTAAGCTTTCTCAGACAGCAATAGAAAGCAAATTAAGCTGTGGAAAAAACCCATATATGACAGTTTTACCCAACCTAATGCCACCCATGACAGTCTGCCCCAAGGAAGTGGTACAAATAGACTGGACAAAACCTAAATGGGCAGCCACTGTCTTTATGCCTAACTAATTCAGTGCCTCCAAGAGCAGTCTGCACCATCTGCCCCCAACTCCTCCTTAAATACTAAGAAAAATACTGTGGCAGTCACATCTCAAGACAGCTGGTTGCCCACCAAACTATGAGTCAGTACTTTCTGCCAGGCTAGGGTCCTCTCAGGGAGCTACATTTCTGCCTTGTTTGCACTACTAGGGCAAGCAAAAGATGGCAGGGCCAGATGTTGGTTGTCCTGCTGTAATTGGCAAATACAATAGCAGGAGACCCAGAATGCAGCTCCTACCCCACCCAGGTAGACATCAGCTGTTTCACAAAGCAAAAAGACAGGATAAAACACCAGGAGATACACAGCTATGTGTCTAGAGGCAGCAGTGTAAACACAACTGGATTCTCAGCTTCAGGAAAAGGAGTAAAGACCACAGTGGGTTTAAGTCCTTCAAAGTGGTATGCAAATGTAACTAGGAAGTCTTGTTTTAATTCTGATCAGGAGACAGGAATGAGTATCTGCAATATCTGCACCCAGGATACGGTTTAAGTTAAATTTCACATGTATTAAGGTTTCAGACTGCACCACTTATCTGTGTCACCACCTCCACATGCCTCTGAGACAAAAGCTGTCAAGCAATTTAAGTTGTGTGATCTGTAGTGTCTGCAATAGCATTTATAAGAGTTTCAATAATTTGGCATCATCATGCTGGTGATTCACCAATACAGGCCTCCCTCACAACAGCAGTACTGAAAGTGAATGTACAGGTTTTACATCACTGTACAGAATTTGGCTAAATTTGATTTTAGACTATGCTTCTTTGACTGACTTTCACTGCAAAAGGTTTGTCAGCTATAAGACTTTCTCATCAAAATTATATCAAAACAAGCTTTCCTGAAAAACTGGCAAACCTCCTCTGCTGGTGGCAGATTACTCTCCCCTCATGTCTTCTATCATCAAGCCCACCCAAGACGTGGGCACCAGGAGAAAGATAAGAGAGATGACAAAGTATTTTGAAAAGTAAATGAGTCAATGGAGTTGAGAGGAGAAAGACAGAAACAGTGCTGAGAAAGAAATGAGTAAAAGGCACATAGAGCAGGCAAAACATTCTTTTCTCAAGATGCATCATCAAATATGCTGATTTCACTCTAATGATATCAACATTTATATCTATAAAAATGTATTTTACATTATGCCATATTTTATAGCAGAGAACTGTTTTGCACAGTTCCCATGTACAACTCATGTGTACTTGGTAATATAAAGTCCACTAGAAGCAAAAAAATCTGCAGTGCCAAAGTGTAAATAACTGCAGTGCCACAATGAAACTTTGGGAGAGGGAGCTGTAACTGCCTTCTTAAAGTGAAAATCACTTCTTTACCCAAGCTTTAAACAACACAGTCCTTTCCTAACAGATTTGCAGGACTTCAGAGGAAGGATAAAATGAGAAGAAAGAATCTGTAAAGCTTTGAAATTTCTTGGGTAAAACTAGCACATGTTTACACTTTATCAAGGAATAATGGTTTCACATCAACAATCACAAATAGATTGAAAATACTTTTATTGGTATTTCTTGCATTTTAAAAGCACTTTACAACCAAAATTCTGCAACAGCAGCAGCAAAGCTCCAGAACAAATGCCAGTAACTTCTGCCTTACCAAGGTACAAACCTGTAACAGGACTGTGAGGTTTTCCAATAACATGGCCAATACACTCATTCATCAGAGCTTGTAAACTCTAGGAAAGACAAACATAAAAAGTTGCAATGTTTTGTTACAAGAAGGTTGATGGTCATATGACAAAGCTCACAGTAACAAAATTACATTGTTCAAGTGTGTAATCTGTCAGATAAGCACCCCTATATTCTACCTATTATATTAAACTTCTGGATCCACATTAGCATGTTGACTTAACTGATTTTTTTAAAGCTAGAAGTCTTAGCTTTGTCTTGTCTTTTGTCCTTGTCAAAATTACAAAACTGTAAGAACTGAACAGTGGCATATCATAAAGAACATTTCAACATATAAAGGTATTGGAACCTAACGTTCATTGTTAGTATAATTAAAATCACATTTCCTGAAAAAAGCTGTAACAACCTTCTCTGCTCTCCCCCCTCCACATCCCAAGG
This sequence comes from Vidua chalybeata, assembly GCF_026979565.1. Lineage (NCBI taxonomy): Eukaryota > Metazoa > Chordata > Aves > Passeriformes > Viduidae > Vidua > Vidua chalybeata. Next base: position 12,098,877 of record NC_071532.1, read on the forward strand.
AGAAACCTAAAAAACTTGAGTGAGAATATGATGGCCTGAATCTCAAGATGAAATTCTGTTAAAACAAAAATATTAAGCCCTGTATATTAAAAGAAAGGCACTTCCCTTATCTATCCATGAAGCTATCAAAACTTTCATGAAAGGGATTTTAGAAGTTAAAAATCACTGAACTGGGCATCAGACAATCTGAACCAAATTATTAGGTGTACTATTTGATAGGTATGTAATTTTGGACAAGTTGTTAAATCTTCCTCTGGTTCAATTTACTTGTCAGAACACCAGGAATATAATGCCTATTCACAAAGAAGTAAAATTATATCCCTTGGTAAAGCTGCTATGAAGGTTGCTGTTATATGCCAGTCACTCAGTGTAGCCAAAAATTCTTCTAGAAATTCAAAAACTTAGTGAAGACCAGGAACTTCAAGAACTAAGAAAAAACAGAATTATAAAACTAAAGAAGCATTAAGCTTCAGACTGGCATATTTTACCAAAGCAGACTGAGCTAGAATTTCATCAGGAAATGCAGAGCTCTAAATATAGACCATCATTCTTCCATGACATGCTGGTAGATCTGAGAGATCAGGATTGATGTTGCCATCTCTAGGTAAAATACTGTGACCTGTGCTATACAGAATAATGAAAGTGGCTTCAAGTGATGATCTCTAAAATTGCAATCAAGTTTAAGAAAGAAAAAAATTTTAAAAATGCAGTTAGGGTTTTGGGCTCCCTCCTTTTCTTTCCCTGCTACTTGTTCAAAGTCTGTTTCAGAAACTGTGTCAAAGCAGAAGAATTTGAGGGGCTACTTCCTAAAACTAAAGTATCAGTGTATTCCAAATACCAGCTTAACTCTGTCATTAAGGCAGACAATCCTTTCCCAGCAACACAAATGCAGGACTAATACATCATTTACTAGAGAGCTCCTGATAAAAACACATGTGAAAAAAAGACTAAATAATGTATTTTCTGGATTATGCAAGATTAATGTGGTTGGCATTTCATAACACATCTTGAAATAAGTAAAAATCAAGAGGTGCTAACACTCACATTCTGCTCTTTTGTGGCAACTGTGCTTTCACGTCTCTGTAGTATTGTACCAAGATGAGAGAAATAAATTCTCAAAACAGAAAAAAGAGGAAAGCAGAGCAGGCAAAAAAGCCAGCTTTAGTCTACTGTTTTTTTTCATAACAAAAACAAAAGAAAGATGCTTTAAAATCTGTTTCATGTTAGAACTATTTGAAAATAAAAAAATCTATAAATTACAGGGATTTTGTATTCATATCCACAGATGAACTTTGGGTGTTAGTTAAGCCTCAGAAGCTTAGAAATTGATTTATCAAAAATCTCTGTAGAAAGCTGCTGTCAACTTTCCAAGACACAAAGGGAGGTGGCCTCCCAAGATAGTACCAGCAACTTGTCAGCAAACTGAAACCATCACTGCCAGTGGTCACAAATCTACTCTTTTCAGAATCTAACAAACAGAAGAGATAGCAGCATCAACACTGATATACAACAGCAATTTTAACATCTGTGTTCAGATGTTTTATAAAAAGTATCCCTGCAAAACATATACTGATAGCTTTACAAGCATTTATAAATAAACACCAGCAGAAAAACTTATCCATACCAAGAAGTCATCTTCTGGGAGAGCTGAAATAAATGCTGGCTCAATGGCTTGAAGAAAATCAAAACCTTGAGTTGCCCACCTACATAAAAGAAAAAGACAGAAAATGAAACAGTCTTTGGCTAAAGCTATCATTTAGAGTTTCAACTACATCCAAGAACAGTAAATAACAGCTAGTTCTTTTTCCTCTATAAAATATGATAAAATCCTCATTTAAGAAAAAAACAGACTAATATATAAAATGTAAAAATGTTACCTTTTATCCAGTTATATTTGGACAAAGACTGGTTTTAGCAAGGACACTGTCAAATAAGGTGGGCAGGCCATGCTATGTATCTACACCCATATACATGCTATCTTCCAAACAGTATCATCAATTCAACCATCATTTGTTTCAGAGCAACAAGCCAAACCACTGTGATCCCTGCCTGAAGTCTCCTTTCTGAAACAAGACTGAAAGGATACTTAAGATTTCATGACTATCTGATTAATAATGACTGGGCATCAGTGGTTTCATGGCCTAGAATGGCAAAGTAAATAAGTAACTTGGCTGAAGGGAGTTTTGTGTCTTCAGCCACCTGTTGTCCCCCACTGCCTCCCTCTTTGACCTACTTGAACTAGCAGCTGCAACCTACAAAATGCAAATAGAATCACAGGATATCCTGAGTTGGAAGAGGCACACACAGATATCAGAACTGAACTTCAGACTCCACAAAGGGCAATACAGAAGTTAAGAGCACAGTCCAAATGGTTCTTGAACACCAGCAGGCATGGAGCCACGACCTTTTTTCTGGGGAGCTTTTTCCAGTGCTTGACCACCTCTCAGTGAAGAACTTTTTCCTAATGCCCAATCCAAAACTCCCCAAATGCAGGTTTTAAGCCATTTTCTCTTGTTCAGTCACCAGAGAGAAGACATGAAGGCATTGCAGATAGCAAATCATTTTCTCCTTCCCTTAGCTGAGCAAACCTAGTGTCCTTAATTACTCCTCATTGCATCTTGCCCTTCAGTCCTTTCACCATCTTCACTGCCCTTCCTGCTGCAATATTTTTATGTCCTTCTTAGATTATGGAGCCCAAAAGTGCACAGAGTACTTGAGGTGAGGCTGCACCAATGCTAAACACAGTAGTACAATCACTCCATCCAGCTGATTAGATCTGTTGTGCCTAAGGCACCCCAGGATATAGTTGGCCCTTTTCACCACCTGGGCACATCGCTGACTCAAAGCTTACAATCAACAAGAACCCCAAGGTCCCTTTCTGAATGGCTACACTCCAATCGCTTGGCCTCTGATCTATAGGGGTACCCAGAGTTACAGCACGTCAGGTGCAAAATCTGGCACTTGTCCTTGTTAAATTTTATAAGGTTGGTTATTGTCCAGCCCTCATAATCTATCAAGTTCTCTCTGTACAATCTCTGTGCCCTTGAGAGAATGAATGTGTTCTCCTAATTTAGTATGGCAAACTTATTTAGTACGTACACAACTCCTGTATCCAGGTCACTGATAAAAACATTGAAAAAAACTGGCCCTAAAATTGAGCCCCGAGGAACACCCTAGTGACTGGCCAACAGCCAGACATCACTTCATTTACTCCAATTTTTTGAGCCCAACCCTTCAGCTCTACCAAAAACTACCGTGGCAGTAACAAGTTGCCTGTTACCTGGGTCGAGTGCCTCGGCCACTCTCACATTTTGTTAGCACATAATTCATCCATTTTCTGGCAAAGTTGATGTATTTGTCTCCAATTTTTTGCCTGAATTCTCCAGACATCAGACGAACAACTTCTTTATGGTACTGAAAGAAACTAAAGATTACTTTTCACATATTAATACGAAGAACAATATCCACTGGAGTATTTGCAAGCTAACAAAACTCTACAGTATGACAAGTCACATCCTATTCTTAGACAAAATTATTTTATGCAAGCAGTTGCCTACTTATAGACAAAAAATTAATTAAGAAAATACGATACAAAATACGATACAGTGAGAGGCAGTACTGAGCCACACTGCATTTTTCTGTGTGCATCAGGCACGTGCTGATGTTTAACAGTGTACATACACATTGCTGAAGAAACATCCTACATAAACACTTGGTTCTGTAACCAGAGATTGAACTGAAGTAGTGTTTATTTTTAGTTATTTTAGTTATATTGCAGTAACATTAGGGGATAAAAAAGTTATCTATGTGCATTTAAAAATCAAACAAATACCAGCTATTTCTTATAAGACTATCCTAGAAGTACATTAGGATATGACACAATCTTTAAAAAATTTCACAAAGCCCAGAGGAATCAAATAGCAAAACAGTTAAAACATCTGAACATAACATTTTGAATGCCTGCACGCTAATGCAAGCACTCAAAAGCTCGTACTACATCAAAGAACCATCACAAACTCTGAAGGAATGTCTCATGTTACAGTATTATGCTATTCTAGGCTGAAAAATGGTGAGAAGGTAAGTTAAACCACAGGGTGGTGGAGTGACCATCCTTGGAAGTATTATAAAAATGAGTAAATATGGCCCTTTGTGATATGGTTTAGTGAGCACGGTGGCACTCAGTTGAAGTTTGGACTTGATTTTGGAGGTCTTTTCCAACCTTAATGATTTCAATATCATCTAAAATGCTGCCAAGCAGCAGAGCTTACAAGACTATACCTGAAATCATGAAGTTCTTAAAAGCTTTTCAGATTTCTAGACATTGCTAATTTAACAGATTTATCAGATTCATCTGTTGCTTTTCAGTTATTCTCAAGTAAAATTTCTGAGGCAACACATATTTTATAACATTCTGCTAGAACTGGGAAGTCACAGTTCACTACAAATTACCAAATGTGAGGCCCATCTACATGAAGGACTGCAAGGAGGATCCAGAAAACAACAGACCTGTCAGTCTGAAGGTTATGGATCTACAGGACAACCAGGAGATTAGGCCCAGCCAGCATGGGTTTCTGAAAAGCAGGTCGTACTTGACTGACCTGACCTCATTATATGAGAAGGTGAGCCACTTAGTGGATTGGGTAAAGGTTGTGAATGTCATCTACCTATATTTTAGTAAAGCTTTTGACATTGTTTTCCAGAGTATTCTGCAGAAGCTGGCTGCTCATGGTCTGGACAGAGGTTCACTGTTTGCTGTGTAAAAAACTGGCGAGGCCTAAGGAGTGGTGCTACACCCTGTTGGCAGTTGGTCACTTTTGGGGTTCCCCAGGACTCAGTTTTGGGGCCAGTCCTGTTTTATGTCTTTATCAATGATCCCTCAGTCAATTCACAGGCGACACCAAGTTGAATGGGAGTGTTAATCTGCTGGAGGGCAGGAAGGCCCTGCAGAGGGATCTGGACAGGCTGGATTGTTGGACCAAAGCCAGTGGTGTGAAGTTCAACATGGCCAAATGCCAGGTCCTGCACCTGGGTCACAACAATTCCATGTAGCACTACAAGCTGGGGGAAGAGTGGCTGGAAAGTTGCCTGGGGTAAAAAGACTTGAGGGTGCTGGCTGACAACTGGCTGGACATTATCCAGTGTGTGCCCAGGGGGCCAAGAAGGCCAGTGGCATCCTGGCTTCTATCAGCAATAGTGTGGCCAGCAGGACTGGGGCAGTAACGGTACTGGGCACTGCTGAGGTTGCACCTCAAACACTGTATTGGGCCTTTCACTACAAGAAAGACATTGAGGTGTTGGAGCAAGTCCAGGGAAGCTCAACAAAGCTGGAGTTCAAGTCTTGAGAGGAGCGGCTCAGGGAGCTGGGGTTGTTTAACCTGGAGAAAAGGAGGCTCAGATGCACCCTTATTGTTTTCTACAACTATCTGAAAGGAGGTTATAGTGAGGTGGGTGTCAGCCTCTCCTCCCAAGTAAAGAAGTGTTGGACAAGAGAAAACAGCCTTAAATTGAGCCAGAGGAGGTTTAGATTGGATATTAGGAACACGTTCTTCACTGGTAGAGTGGTCAGGCATTAGAACAGGCCACAGGAAGTGGTTGAATCCCCATCCCTGAAGTTACTTAAAAGATGTGTAGATGTAGACATGGTTCAGTGGTGGACCTGGTGGTTAACAGAGTTAACAGTTGGGATTGATTATGCTAAAGGTCCTTTCCAACCTAAATAATTCAATAGTTCCATAAATTCTTTGTATTTCCACAGTTATTAGTTACCCTATTTACACCAATGCAAAACCATACATTTCAATTGGTTTTTGTTTCCTTACCTCAAACCCAAAATTATAACCCTGAATCATGGCTTCCCGGTAGTATTGCTGCAAAGTGGCAGATTCAGATTCATCAACTTCGGCATCAAACTCAGATGTGAACATGTGATCAACTCTATCAATGGCACTGCTTATCTTATTGCATAGCTGTAATGCATCATTCTGAGTAACAAGAAAAAGGGTGGGGGGGTAGCAAAATATTACTTAGTCTTGTCAATTGTAGAATATAAGGCAAACATGAATCTAACAATTACATTATTTTAAATGAAAAGGTACTATAATGCCACAAAAATTCAATCAGCCTTGAAAAAACAAACATTTTCCAGCAGCTGCATGAAGCAAGTCCTGTAATTAACTCAAATATTATAATAAAGTTCGCTTGCATGTGATTAACTTTAAAAACAAAGACAGCAAAAGGGTGAGCAGGGAACCAACAAAAAAACCACAAAACAAACAAAAACATCCAACCAAAACCAGACAGACAAGAAAGGAGAAAATGAGTTCTACTATCTATAGCATGACCAAGCCTTTGGTTCTATTTTCACCTTGGTATCTGGACACAGCCTCAATTGAATGCAGGGACTTGATACAGCCACTTAAAGCCTCACAAACAAACAAACAAAACAAACCCATCAAAGAAAACACTCAGACAAAAGCAAAACAAACAAACAAAAAAATCCCACACCACACACACAGAAGCAGCAAAGAAAGATTTTAAAACCAACACCCAAATCCAAGAGAAAACAGACAGAGAGACCACCCACTTTTGCATTTTCAAATACAGGCAGAAAAGTTGCTTGTTGCAGATCATTGATTTTGACAGAACTTGATTTTGGAAAATCATACACTTTCTTTCAACTGAATATTGCTGCCACCCAAAGAGGTATTCACTCTGTTGCTATGGTAATTCATCTGCATTATGGGCTTATTTTCCAATTACCCAATGCAGAAATTATTACACCAATATAGCTCAAAAACACACTCACAAATCATTTGCAAAAACAGAGTGAAAATTGTACTGAAAGTAAAGTCCATAGAGGACAACCACATAACTTAAAATTGCAGAATATGTCACGAGCTTTGCAATGAAATCTTCCACTTTTTTACTTATCAATGAGCAAAGCACCATCAGTTTTGATAAATAATCTCCAAACCTGCTTACCTTTAGCTGCTGTAGAGCTCTGGCAATGATTGGTTGGCTGGATGTCTGTTCCTGGTGCAGAGATATGAGCCCTTCAATAGACTGCTGGAAAGCTTTTCTCTGACTCACAAGGTGGGCAGACTGAATGACTACAAGGAGGAGGTTATCAACCTAGAATACAAGACACCACTACTTCTTGTAAAGAAAATCCTCTCTGTAAAAATATATCCAATATCACCAGTTTCTAATCAGTTATTTTTTAAATTCTAATCTATGAAAGACCTCTAATCAGTATTCATTAAAATCTAAATTCACACAGAAAAGCTTGATGCTGGCAACTAAAACTCTCATCTAGTGGCAGAGTTCCATTAGGGTAAATGCCACAGGAAGTTGTCATGGGGAATATGGCCCTATTCACTTCTGGAAAAGATGGGAAACACTGCATTAAATTATCTTCAGACTAGCTATACACAAAAAAACCAACAGCTAAGTAAAAATAATTATATTTTCTCAAAGCAGATGGAAATAACAACCATCACATAAACAAAGAGGTTTTATCCAAGAAACACAGCATACTTCAGGACAAAAGCCCACTATTGAATAGGGAAAGACACAGATTTAACACACAGTATTTGCTCAAAATTTGAAAATTATCAATATATGATATGTTTTGGAAACCAGAACTCTGATACTGCACAAGTCTTTAAAAGCATACAGTCACAGATGGTGCTGCCATACTAAGCTCTGCTGATTTCAAACTATAGACAATGCATCTGCAACAAGTTACTCATAAAGCAAGACCTATTTCATCCTGATTTCAATACCTCCTCCCCAAAGAATAATTTCATGCTCAAAATTCTTTAAGTGTTGATAAGATTCTTACATTTGATGAGTATTTAACTGACACCTTACATTTTCTCTAGTTTGCAATGAAAATGCATTTTTTAAAGACAGAATCTTTCTGAAGGACTTTTTATTTCCTAACCTTCCAATCCTGGATTAAAAAAAAAAAACCTAGTAAGTGTTACAGACATATAAACACACACACATAGTGTTTTATGTACACTTACATATGGAAGAAACCATTTGCAAACCAATTTTCATCTATTGCTGTTTTCATTTCTGAATGAAATACTAACTTTGATAGAAGTCCAAAGAACTTCTAAGCACTTAATCAAAGGCTCTTTTGTTATTCATCAATTGGAACAACAGGCAAACAAGAACGAACACGTTTGCACATTAAAAGCAGCAGTATGTAGAGGAGTGACTTTTTCAACTGCCTGTAATTGCTAGAACCCTCTGAATGCCAAAGGTCAGGCACAGAGACCTGGAAAGTCACTCTCTTCATGGACAGTACAGCCCATTTACGGTAGGGATCCAAGGAACTGCATGACATACCAAAAAGAAAATTCACATAGCTTAACACTAAGGATATGAGAACACAAGGGGCACAGAGCTGGCTCAGCTGTCAGAGTGCAGCAGAACTGCTGGCAGGGAAACCCTGTTGGCTTGGGAAGAAGGAAAGTATGACTGGAAACATTTCTTCCTGCAGAACTGTTGAACATCTAGTAACTTCCAGAGAAATTTAACATTAAATGTCACAATTCATCCAAGAATAAGAGTAACTGGTTTCATGCCTCAGTGTGTGGAAAGCACAGAACCATCACATGTTCTTGGAGACTGATGATGTCTTAATGAAATGTTCTGTTTTCAAGTCTTATCCACACTTCTGAACACCCAATTATATATTAAAAGTATCTCTTTTTTGTAATACTATTATACAAGTACAACTCTGAAAAAGGTACATTTGTAGAGACTGATCCTGCCAGGAAATGCTACAATCCATTTAATATTTGCATTTAACACAACAAAGGATCAAACTTATTCCTGAATTTAACTTTTTATTACCTATAAAAGGACACAAGCTTCACTTGAATCACTCCAATTAATCTGATAGAATAAGCATTCATAGAAGTGTAGAGGTAACCAACAGTGGGGGAATAAGACCACACCCACCTGCATGGTGCGCAGCGTATCAACGGTTTCTACCTGTGGCACTACTTTGACCGGCTGACCCTCCCACGCACTCCAGCTGTCATCTAATTCATGGTCTTTGTCACTGTGTTTGGTCATTAGCAAGTAGGCCTCATATGTAAGCTCATCTGAATCCTTGGAGCAATCCTTCCCAGCAGCTGCATTGAGGAGCTGCAGAATCACGGCCCTTTGCCCCGCAATACTGCCTGGTACAAATACTTGTAAACTCTCGAGTCCGGGAATTTGTACCTGCAGAAAAGAAATACACTGAAAGAGTGAATCTCATTGTCAGTATGATAAATAAAAAAGATAAAATAGGTAGTATCATTTAAGCAACAGGAAGAATCTCCGTAATAATGGGCTGTACAATATACAGTAAAACCATACCTTCTGCTATTTTTACATTAGAAGTCAAAATGCATTATAAATTATTTCTTTAGAAGTCCACTGGATCACCATTTTCATTGACTTCTTTCTATGTACTTCAAGTTAATCCTTCTACATATTCTTCTAAAGGAATTTTCTAAAGTCCAGTTTCACGTATATACTATATATGTATGCATACACGAGTATATAATATATATACACATATTTTAAAAAGTAAATTAGTCAACAAAGAGGGGAGTATTAAAAGAAAAACTCCTTCAGAATTCATACCTTTCTCAATGACTACAAAAGACAACAAGTAATCAAAAATCTGTCTAAAAAAGTATACATTATTCTTCTACTTTCATAAAAGCCAGAATAAGTCCAGTTATAGCATTCTCTTTTAATAAAATACTACTGCTACTACTAAAAAACTACTTCCAATTATATCTGTCACATTGGTAGCAATACTTCAACCAAGTTAGGCATCAGAAGCAGACTGTAAAATAACCAGTATCTTGACCTGCCACGAGGTAACTCACGGTGCAGTTAAACTCTCTCTTTTCATAGTGTGATATTACCAAGCTAAGACAAAACACTGCACTCAGCACTTCTACCATTAGGCAGACATATTTTATAACTAAAAGGACTATAATCTGTAGGCCAACGCAAAATATTAGATGGGTGTTACTAAAAGCTAAATTTAACTCCCAAAACTAATGAGCATCTGCCTGAAAAGGCTGTTAAGAATTTAAGCTCCCTACATGCTATTAGAGGGCCAGTATATAAAGTGTTCATTATCAAAATGTGTGTCATTTAACCCATGTATAACAGATGTCTCAAACTCAAGACACATTTTTTTCTTCCAGAAATGTACGTAAGAAAAAGATACAATCTTTAAAAAGTCTACTAAAACTAATCTGGTGTCTTGAAGTAGCCAAGACAACATACCTGGGGGGACAATATTTTTTAGAAATAAACATATACTGATTTCCCTGGCTATTTTCCAACTCAAACAATTCACAGACCAGGGCCCTGCTGAGCCAGTTGTTTTATCCATGTATTTACAATCCCTTATGAACTTCTCTCCTGTGAATTTGTTTGTTTCCTCTTCAACAAAGTTCTGTATTTAGCAAACATTTACATAAATCTAACTGGAATCATGTAATGAAAAAGTTTGTGCGTTATTTCCCAACTGCAAAATATATATTAAATGCGTGGAAAGACAAAAAAAGAACAAATACAATTGAACTGTTGAAGCTGATTTTTTAAGGAATTTTGCAAAAACCACAAATGTGGGACTTTACATTGCAGTAAACATAGAGCACCAAGAGCTTAACTTACTTTTGCAGTGTATTAGTTTTCTAGCAACAGTTACTCTGGAACAGAACAGAGTCCCTGTATTTCTCACGTCCTTAGTACTCTCTAGAAAGCTTGCTAAAGCAGACCTCCACTATAATTCTGTTTCTTTGTAAAAGCAATACACAGGTCTATAGTCTGAGATTATCTACTCAAACATGTATCCATTTACTTTATAGATTTGCAAGCATTTGTTTCATAGCACTCACTGCTAAGCATTATTACACAGAAAGGTTTTCCTCAGTCACAGAGAGAATCTTTAGAAAAAAAAGGAATTAAGGCACTCATTTCCCAAAACACAGACTAGCATTCTCATTCATACAAGCACAAGTACAGAATTTGGCTATCACAATTCAATATTAAATACACAACACTTTAAATGTTGAAATATAGATGTCCCATTAAAACACTAAAGCATGCCAGTATTTGACATTTTGCTTAGCATACTCAGTTCACTTTCATGCCTCTAAACTTTATTACCTATGTGAATTTACCTTCACATACTCTTTTGTTTTCAGAGCATTCAGAAGATCTCGCACAGGGGCTGACAATGCAAATTCTGCTGCTATTTCAAGGTCCTACAAATAATGACAAAACAAAGGAATATGCTTTCAGACTAAATTTCTTTAAAGCATATAAGTAAGAGGAGACTCTGTTAACTTACCTTCCTCAGCATCTTAGCAAAACCAAGAGCTTTGGAGGCCCTTTCTCTAGCTTCATGGAACAGCTCTTTCAGTGCTCGGCTGGTCTCTATAACAGACCTCCTGAAACATTGGTAGAAATGAAATGACAATGTTTTAATAAGTCATATTACACTTACACAGCCATTAGAAAATAATTATTTACATGTATTAGTAAGAAGACCATAAATATTTGCAAGCAGCTGACAAATGATTTCGCATAGGCACTTTTTTTGTAAGAATATAAAAATCTAATTCAAATATCATTACATAAAAACCTCTCAGAGCCTGAACTAAAGAGAAGGTTACTAGGCTTCAAAAAAACAAAATGATGATTTATTACTACTGCACAAGAAATACAGTGATACAGTCTATGGAGCCTTGCATTTACTAAGTTTGCATTCAAAGGAATAAAATGCATTATGTATCTTTCAGAGGTAGAGAAATATATGTAAGTGTTCTGTTATTATTAAGCCAAAAGGTTTAATACCTGATTTCATCTGATGCAGTACTGTCATCGGCACTGGCCCAAAATTCATCACAACTGTCTTGTAGTCCAGAATCTAAAAATATTCCTGTAGACTTCAGCAGCATTCCTGCAATATCACTGTAGCAAGAGAAAGGGTGGAACTTTGGAGTCTTATTGAGGTAGCACAGTATCTTATACTTCTTCCTTCTTAGTGCAAGAGAGCTGTTTCCAAGTCCATGTACAGAAACAAGGAGCATCTTGGGGCCCACAGAAACCACCTGCACCTACTGCATTCTACACATCGAGCCACTGCAATAATCCATACATTCACAAAGACTAACAGCTGCTTAATGACATCTCATGAAGTCCCATTTGGAAACCCCAAACAACTGCTGACTTGAATACCCCTCTGGTATAAAACAACGCCATAAGCAGAGGAATTAAATAAAACCTACCAAAATAGTTTTCCAGCTTGAGCTTCACCTCCTCTTATATAAGGAGTTATTTCTTTGGTGAAATTCCATTCTTCCTCTAACAGATTTTTTAAACTATGAGATGCTTGAGGTAACTGCTGCAGCATTTGGATCCAGCTTCGCATATAATCAAAGTAAACCTGAACAAGGAAATAGATAATTTAAAGAGAAATTGTTACACAAGGTGTTAAGGACTAGAACTTCTCAAATCAACAGAAAAATTCAGTATTATGAAATTTTAGAAGGTATTTGTACAATAATTTTCATTTGCTCCAACTGAAAATGAGCTCCATGTTTTCACACAAAAGGTGCAATTTATGGCTCAGCAAGTAATAAATTCTATGTCTTCACAATGCCTTCCTGTAAATATTGACCACCTTGCTTGCTGTGCTGCTATTTACCATTGTAGTAGTGAATACCCACAGTAGCCAGAGTTTTTAAAGCTAAACTGCTGAAAACAGTCTCTAAACGTTTTATTAACTGAATTATGTCAAAAGGTTTTATCTGAACATATCCTCCTGGTTATGGATAAGTGCCATGAAAAGGTTTCTGAGATTCTACATTATACTTGGTGTTCCTTTATATCAAGTCTTATCTCTCATCTTTATTTAACTACTGTTGTTTTAAACCAATATAAAAAATCCAGGTAAGTTCAATTTTTCTTTAGCCATCTGCTGTTCAGGATTATAATGAATGCAAAAAATTACCTTTTGTTTCAGTTCAATAATCCATAACATTCCTCCTCAAAAATGGTTAAGATATTTTCTATTGGTTTCAGGTATTATCAGACTACACTGTCAAAATGCCAAGATCATAGAATCATGGAATTTTTTGGGTTGAAAGATGATCCTTAGGGATCATCTAGTTCCAACCCTTATATTTCAGAGGCTAAGTGTTTTTCTTAAAAAGACTGTTTTAACTAATTGCAGCAATGAATACACATTAACACTAAGGCATCAATTATGCTTTAATGCAATGCCAATACACAAAGACATAGTACTAGCCAAAAATAATACTTTATTCAATATTAAAAAGGTTATTAAAAGCTTAGTTCAAACTTATGGAATTTAAAGTTATATATATGAACCACTTCTGGTAAATACAGGCAATTTTCAAGTACACTGTACCACAGAACAAAACCCAGTATTGCTAAAACAACAGCGGCTTCTGTGTTACCTTTACAAGTCCATTAAAACAACAAAATTGTAACAAAGTAGGAAAAAAAAAGGCAACCATCCCTAAAAGGGTTAACAGATTTCTATTAGCAGTATTCACATCAATACACTTACTTGAACACTCCTTTTTGAAGCTTACCATTAACATTTTATGCAAATCCTCTTCAAAAGAATCAATGTTGCAATCAATCTTTTGTAAGTCATCTAACACTTCCCGTAACATGAACTGGTAATATTGCTTCATTAAGAGTCCACCCTTCAGAACTTCTTTACACTCTCTCACTAGCTGCAAGAGAAAAACCCCGAAACTGCCATCAGTGAAGACATTACTCTTAAATTCACCCCTTGTCAGTTTGTCTCAATATTTTAGTTTGCCACTAAATAATTTCTACAGCTTTTTGAAACAAATACAGTTGCTCTACACATCTGCAAGAAAGAGGTCACTAGTTTTCCAGGATTATTGCAATCCCATTATTTGCCACATCAGTGTAAATGAAGATGGAGGCAGAGGTTTCAGACTTACTCCCTGCACAATGCCACAGCAAGCAGCTTACTGGATAATTAGTTTAGAAAGGGGCAAAAGGCCTCACAGTCACGAAATCACCACTTTCAATGGAAGCAAGTCAGGCAAAATACACAATGTGTTTAGCATATGCTTAGAGAAATGTTTTACTACAGTGAATTCACTGTCAATCTCCTGGGCAGGTGCCCTCAGTTCCAAAATCTATATCAGACTGAAAACAATTAGTGCGTTTTTGTTGCTTCCCTGGGCAAAGCTAACATGAGGAAAGTTCTCTTTTCAACTGCAGAAGGGGGTGCCTTCGGAAGAGCTGTCACCTCTCCCTGAAAGCTTAGTCTTTATCTGTTTCAAGTGACAAGCACAACCACAGGTACAGGAGCACACAAGGAGCAAGGATCATTTCAAACCTACATGAACATGCTAATGCCTTTCTTTCAGAAGCCCTTCAAGTGCTAAGTGTGTATTCTGAGATCATCATCATTAAGTCTTCAGGTTTGACAAACCCTGATTTTTTTTCTGAGGGTCAGAGGGAGTGGAATTGCTGGCTGATTAATATGCTTTTTAAAATCTTCTATAATGGCTCTCCTGGCAAATTAATGTATCAACATAGTGGACTCAATGTATGAGAAATTATAATAGCACAAAAGCAGAACAAGAATGCTATTAGTATGACAAGAGTCTCTGGAAACCTTTACAGGCCAGAACACCTTATACTGCGTTCCTTGATGCGCAGAGGAAACAAGGATAATAGTCTGAACTCTACAGTTTAAAATTTATGATGTTGGGTGAAAAGAGGTAAAAAAAAGTAATTTTTTATAATGTGGAAATCCAAATGGACATTTTTGTATCCCTAACATGTCATATACTTTAAAATTAATGTCCTTCTTCACTCAATCACATCCAGTGTACTTTCTGTTAACCTATAGGGTTATTTTTCCCTTCAATGCACATCCATTCTGAAATAAATTTGAAAAGCTTCATTAAAAATTGAGTTTATTTAAATAATACTTTTCTACAGGGGTATGCTATTGAGTAACAGAATACAGGATTTACAAAAAATAAGTAGAGCTAATCTTAGTGTCAACTTTTGAAACTGAAATTCACGAGGCAGTGGCCAAACATAATTTTGGTGCATAATGAGCACATGAAAGAATACACAGTTTAAACTGAAAATATTATCACTATTATTGGTTTGATGGGTTGCTTTTTGTTTAGGTAGTTTATACAATAAATTATTTTCTCAAAGCAGGCGGGGCAAGACAAAAAATACCAAATTTAACAACCAAACAGAAATAATCCACATGCACATACACATGTCCACCTCTCCACACAAATGCTGAATTTGAGAACCATCTTGAACTGTTCAGGTACTAAACTGCCATTAAAAGAGAACAGCTCTCTCCAATAACACAGGATTATCAGGATTACCAAAACTAGTACTGAAAGTGAAACATGGACAAAAAGGAGGATGGTAGCAAGAAAGGACAGGAAAAAAGGCACATTGTAAGAGGCATAAAATCTGTGTTAGTTTTCTTTTTGTGTATATACTTTTTATTGAAAATCTTATTAATTTGTTAATACAATTGACTTGCTACTAATACAAAAAGGTAATGTTACCTTGAAAAAGTTAAGTAAGAAGACTACCATAACTGATACATTCACACAGTACTGCTACATATTTCAAATGGTACCAAAAAGCAAGAGACACAAAGATCTCAGTGCCTCAAATAAGATTCTCTAGGTCAATCACTACAAAAAACACTCTGCTGTGCTACTTGCATACAAAGAACAATCAAGATGGTAAGACCATCTTACAGAAGAAAATGAAGCAGTGCCACTTCCAGAATGCTGTGCTGCAACACCAGCTCTCCTTCCTGAATAATACCTTGAAAGAATTGAAAAATCTTATGTCTGCAGTTAAGATGGCCCAGCTGTCTTGAGTTGTGTACAAGTTCTGCATCCCTGCCCAGTGGCCAGGAGAGCAGCATGACTGAAGATACAGGAGTTGCTCATATTTCAGACGGTCAGCTTCTGAGGGGTACAGAGTGTGATGCAGGACATTGATGAGGTCCCCTCTCAGCTGTCTCTTCTCATGGCTGAACAGGCCAATCTCCTCCAGCCTTTCCACACAGGAGAGATGTTCCAAGCCCCTAATCATCTTTGTCCTCCACTGGACCCAGTCCAGGAGCTCCACATCTCTCTTGTGCTGAGGAGCTCAGAACTGGACACAGCAGTCCTGATGCACCTCACTAAGGCTTGAGTAGAGGGGCAGGATCACTTCCCTCAACCTGCTGGCAATGCTCTGATATGATAATAAAACAACCTAATTTGGAGATCAATCTAATTGTAGGACCCAGCTTTCAGAAGGTTGGACCAGAATATTTCTAACCCAGTCTTCTCTATCATTCTGTGAACTTGCAGAATAACAGAGACTCCTGGACTCTTCTTTTCAGCTTGCTGAAGGTTTTAGGAATTATAATTCTTCAGAAAACAAACAGATCTATTTGCAAAACATCCTCCACAGCTCCTTTGCCTGTTCAGAAATATTGTGTGGGACAGGAAGCATTTGCTGAGTTGAATTCATTTTTTCAATGTCATTAGTAAAGGCAGTATCCACCACCACAACAGTCTGGTACAAACACATTGTTTTCCAGGAAGAAAGTGTAGTTTTTACTTAACTTAGAGCCCAGAAGGAGCACACAAAATGTTAAGGGGGGGGAAAAAAACAAAATCACCCCCGTCTCTGAAGGATATACTGTTCTTCATAACAAAGTATACTATGCAGTAGTATGCTTGTTAAGGCTGAAATTGTAGGCTTCAATCAATGGGGAGAACGAGGGAGAGCATAGGGCAGGAAGGAAGAGAAGACAAATTTATTTGGGACCACAGAGTAACACAGCAATGGATTTAGGATCAGCAAATAACCGGAATGTGAGATCATAATGAGTCCAAGGGCTTATTTAGATGTTTACTCCTAGAGATAATCTGATATAACCCCGATTTGGGTATGCTTGCCAGGATGCAGGGACATCAGATGAATTGAGTAGGTCCTGGCATTGATCTAAACAGCCTTCATTGTACCTGACAGCCTCCAGAAAATAAATCCTTATGCAATACTCTCAACCAGTGACAAGACTGACAGTCTTGAGTCACTGTCCACAGAAAATAATACAACAGGCTGGGAAAGATTTTTTTTTTTCATTTTTCTTCTCAATTAACTTTCACTATGTGACTACTGCATGTTAGCATATGTCTTACATTCACAAGAGAAAAAAATCAAATCAAAAAGAACAATACAGACCCTTAAAACTACTTATATTGCCTAAGAAACCCAAACAGAGGAAGATGTGCTAGAGAAGATTATATAGCTTATAATGCAAATGGAACCAATACTGTCTACTTTTGTTGGCTAATAATATTTTTAATCACCAGTTTTGATATGGAAGCCTAAATCAGAGAGCTACACATGACTAGTTATTTATTATGCAAAAAGCAGATCTCCATATGAAAAACAAGACTATTTACAAAACTTAGTACATAATTACACATTGTAATTTCTTACACTAATCCTCTTTAAACTGATACCATATTATAATGAAATGACAAAATAGTTCAAACAGGAAATACATATTAAAAAAGAAATTGAAGCAAACCTGTTTAATACTCAAAAGAGATGGTTCCCCAGCAGGTCTTTGTTCCAACCTCAGCTTGAGACATTCATGGATAACATTGAGGAGGACCCGGCAGAGAACCAAGAATGCCGGTTCAAAAGATGGTAAATCCATGGATTTCAACTCCTCCCATGATACAGCACTGCATTTTTGCTCACAAGGTGGGAAATTTAGTAACTGCACATAATCGGAACACAACATGGGATCTGGAAATTCTGAAAACTGTAACGAAAAATGGATATCATGAAAAGGAACCTTAAAAGTCTTTAGGATTTTGGATTTGTTTAAAATAGCATGCACAGAAGTATGCTTTTAAAAGGTAACAGTCTATTAGCTGGCAAGTCAACTGCTCAAGTTTCAAGTTTATATCATTGGGAGATTTTTTAATGTTAACTTTTTTTTTAAGGATCATCAGTCTCAGGAAAAACAACTATTGACTCTTTGGAATGAACAAAACCACTTCCTTTATGTTTCTGTTATGGGACTGTCTAGAGAAACAAGTGTATACTAAGCTACATCAGGTACGTAACCTCATTCCTTTTCAAATACATAATGCATATATTAACATAAAACTCCACATTGTAAATGAATGCAATATTCAAATAAATATTCAATAAAATGTCACTAGCTAAACTAAACCAAAGTACTGAAAAACTACCTTTTGAATTTCGGTAGCTTTTAAATTTAAACTGTTTAAAAAAGGAAGATTAAATATATACATCAAGCTGGTTTGTTGCTTTGGGGATTTTTGGTTGTTTTTTTTTTTTTTTTTTTTTTAATAATAGACTTATTTTTCATTTAAATTAAGATTCCATTTAAATAAAATCACTTTTCTAATTAGAGAAAATAATTGAGACTCTATGAAATAAACATTCTAGAAACCTAAACTATATACCTTGTGATAACATTCTAAACAAGGCTGTACATGGAAGTACTCTGGGGTTTAATTTAGAAAGAAAAGTTGGACTGCAGAATGTGTAGCTCCTAAAGACAGCAACACACTAGTCATCATTTAAGGATAAGATTTGTTTCAGATTAAGTTTGCTTTGTTCTTATTCCCATTTCTCAGCTACTAACTATGACATCTGAATATCCTTCATTCATATATAAACATAACTAGCATTTTCTAGGTTTTTCTTCAGCCAGGCATTTCCTACGTTTTTCTTCAGCCAAATTTAAATAACATCACTACAAAAGGGAGAAAAACCAGTAATTACAGTAAGATAATGTAAAACTACTGCCTAAAGAGTTTAAAAAAACTTTTTAAGCTCATAATCTAGCAGAAAATTAAAACACATATTTACAAACATATCTTCTTAGATGGAATCTTAATGTCTTATTTTTACTCTCTTTAAAAGGAACATATAGCACCAGAATAGCATCAGAGCTAAAGACTTTTATACAAGAAGTTTTCATTAACAAACAGATCATGAAAATACTACACTTCCACAGTACAACAAAAAACCTTAAGAAATACAGTCCTCATGGTGATGCAAATATAGTTTGGGGAAATTCAGTTCTTATAAAAATATTAAAGAACTAGTCTATGAGCAAGAATTACACAGCCAAACTGAATAAATTTGTAATATCTTTTTCTAGCATCAAGCATATCAAGGATACTGTTATCAAGGATAAAAGTAAATGACATTAGGGCTTAGTACTAGATGCCGAAATTTCTATTGCTCGATCTGACTAATCTTAATCTTCTGCAGGCCCAATCTGAAATGTTTCAAATACTTCTTATAAAAACCTCAAGAAAAACCTCTAAGCCATTTATTGAGAGCATATAAAAAACCACACTCAAAATTGCAGTCAGTTGAATAAACAGAGTACACAAGCTTAAATATGTTCTATTAAAATAATGTCCGAATTCATATGCTAAAGTTAGAAATATTATCCATCTTCACCAAGAATGAAATTGTACAACTTCTATACAGAATGGACTCTAAAATGCCTAGAGCCCTGTTAAAGTGTCAGAGCCTACAGAGGAATCAAACATGTTTTAGAAAACTTTAAGACCAGGAATTTGTATAAAGATTTACACATATTTAGGATGAAATGAGCATTAAAATGTATACAGTGGAAGAATCAAGAAAGCACAATTGAGATGTGTTTTAGACACCATTTAAGCAACAATAGAAACACAAGTATATCCAGAGACTTAGAAGTATACACATAAACACAGAGTCAAGTAACAAAAACAATAAAGATTAACAGTATACTAACAATTCTGTCTGCATACAAATACCAAACTGAACTGCACTAAAAAAAAAAAAGACACTACATTCAAAGAATTGTCAGGTGCAAAGGCCAAGCAATTGAAACCCATCTCTTCCATTTTAGTATAAAGTCATCTTTTGCTGCAGTAAGTACCATAATTCTGACGAAGAGTTGTTTGTGTTTTTTTCTGATAACGTCCTTGAAATGTTGGTGCAGGAAAGAAGTCTACAATTTATAACATTCACCTTTACTAAAAACCATTTCTTAAAAGAGAATAATATTCCAAAGAAAAGGTAATAATTACTGAAAATGAACATTCAAAGTAGTTACAAGGGTAGAGAAGGGAGAAAAGATTAACCTTGTGTCATCCAACACTACATTACCAGGAAGTTTAATTCTGTGAAGCTGCAGCAAAAACTCTAGCTACTTAATGTTTCATTAACTTGTTTTAAAAACCCTTATGCAATAAAAGCTTTTGAAGTATTTAGCAGTTCCAAAAATAGATTCCAAGTCCATTTTCAATACCCCCATATTATGTCTTGTTTACTTTGATTTTTTTTTTTTTTAATTTTATTTCAACCTAGATCTTAAGCTGAACTTCTAAGTGTACATAGTTTGGGGGTGCTTTTGGTTACTGTAACAAGATACTTGCAAGTTTTGCTCTAGGCACTTGACTCTAAGGAAATGTTCACACATTTCTAATGCAAGTTTTCTAAAACACAAGCTGAAACCAATTAGAGAATAAATAAAAATTCAACTAATAGCTTCATTTCTACAGTAATATCTACACTAGTAACAGTACAAATAAAAATTTTCAAAATCAAATAGCTTTATATTTATAAATTTATTCATCCTAAAAAAATAACCTCTAAGAGAGATCAACAATTCTTACTCCTTTTGCAAACATGATAGTCAACATTAAGAGATCTGCAATATTTTGAAGACCACATAAGCTATCTATATCAGAATGGCCACGTTGGCTAAGAGATGCCTTTGTCCAGAATTCTCAGTGCCACTTTACCATGGAGAGCAAGTAATCCTTACCACCAATTTTTCCTAGCATAAAAATGCCTACAAGTTAGATAATAGTTTATATAGGAAACAATACTCTGCCTTGAAAGAATTAGTGACTGCATCTTACAATATGAAACTACAGTCCTTCAGTTACGGCTTAATTCCTACACTGGTTTTATTAACTCAGTCAATTCTTAATTAAGAATATAAAATGACCCAAAGAAAAACAATAATTAAGCTAAAAGTCAGCTAAAGAATGGAACACACTAACATGATTTGTTTTCATAGATTTCAAGGCTGAGTCCATTCATTTATCCCATCTCTCCTCAAGCATAATGTGCCACCACAGTACTACATTTGTGTAGATGAGAAAAATCACCAAAAAAACCTACAGTGACATTTTTCTAAAGAATGTCTTGCAGAAAAACATCCAGTCTTGAAGACAAGAAATATTACCACCTCCATAGCTAATTTTTCTCACAATTCAACTGTTGGGCCTCATTTTCTACAGTGATTTTTCTGCCTTGTTGATATAGATATTATAAAATATAATGAACAAAGATGTTATCACAAAAATGTAATTTCAATTACAAACAAGAACAGAGAACTAGCTTGGGCTTCACACAAATTCAGTCAAACAACAGATTCATTTCCGTGGAAGGAGAACTGGACTCCTAATCATAACATACACTGTTTTTCAAAAACCAACTAAGTAACCAAAATGTTCATAAGATCCCAATTCCTACATTTTCAGCTAGGAACAACACAGCAAGGAGGTGCTCCTGTTATCCTTTTACACTAGTAACCTACCTCCAGCTGGTGATCACTCCTTACCAACGCCATACGGGCCCTTTGCAATGAACCATGCATTAGCTTGTGCAGTCTTAAAATTAGTTTCCTCAACCCCATTTGCTTCAGTGCTTTATCAACAAACGGCCTGTAAATAGAGGTCAAACAGTGTTGGCTGCAGCTTCCCTCAGCACTGCATTCTGGAATAACCCAGGAAGTAGAGTCATCCTCAGATTCAAGCCTATCAAGCCTCCTTGAAAAATGGTCCTGAAAGTCAAAATTTGGCTTATTAGTAAAATTGTTCTTGATGGCTTGTCTAAGTTCCTCAACATTCTCCTCAGAGATTTGTTCTTCACCATCACTTTCCTCTGTGCATGTTCCTGAGGATTCCTTTACTTCTGTTTCTCTATCAATGTCTTCATCATCTGGATCATTGTCCTTAGACAGTCGAGGAGAAGGAATTTCAAACACTGGCCAGCCAATGTCAGAAAGATTTTTGATGCCCAATACAGTTCCCATAATCCTTAGTTTCTGGTTTAAGTCTTTTGTAATATTTAGCCATAGACAGAGTGCCTGCACCCTGTCTTGGAAGTCCTTTGCAGCATACTTTTCGTAGTCCTTTTGAAGAGCCTGCAGAGATGGATAAAGTGCTTCTATGTACTCCAGCAGCTCCATTATTCGCTTTACCTGCTCAAATGAGACCCGCTGGCGATGGAGGTGTTCGTGGTAACTTGAGTAACCCAAAGCACTAGTTCCATGTGTTGATCTGCAAACTCCTTCTCCTGAAGTACCATTGAGACTGGCTCCATTTTTTACAGACGAGAAGTTTCCATAGTCCACTTTGAAGGTGAGGATTTCATTGATGATATCGGGGATAGCTTGACGGGCTGCATAGAGATGGAGGTCTTGGTCATTAATGCTCCGGCCAGCATGCCAAGCTTGCAGCTCCAGCCAGATCAGCTCATTGGATCGGTTCAACCAGACAGAAGAGGTGTTTTCCTGTCCTCTTTGTTCCCTGTCCTTTTTCTTCGAGACTGAGGTAAGTTTTAACAAAAGCCGGAGGGTTTCAAAGAATTTTAACCGGTCTGCCGGGCAATCAGTCCTAGAAGTCTGGCGTGTAGTTCTGGGTATTGGCATGGGCACAGAGACTGGAAGCTTAGCATGGCTACAGCCAAGGCTGAGGTAAGGCTTATTGAGATCAACATCTGGAATTGGTTTTTTTGGCAGAGATCCACCAACTGAGTCTAACATAAATGAGCACTGCACATTTTTCTTGTGATCTCGTTCTGTTGTCCTTAGGGCATCTCTGATCTTTTTTCCTTGCTTATAGCTGTGCTCCTCCACATTCTCAATGGTTTTCCCATTGTCTTTATGCAAAGTCTGAGAAGGCACACTCATCTTTTCTGTAAGCAAAGAAAAAAGAATGTGACTGCAGCAACAGAACAAGCATATTTCAATTCAATTCAATCACTTTTCTTAGGTTGAGCATAAAAATGTTTAATACCAATAAAACAAAATAGGCATGGATAGAAGTAAAATATAGTCTTATTATTAGAAGTTTCACTACTATACCCTAAACCAAAAGATTTTTTTTCTTTTTTTCTTGCTTTACCTTTTTTTGCAGAAAGGACTTCAGTTCTCATCTTGAGTATGCCAATGAACATGGTGTGACAGAAATTAAACAACCAAGTACAAGAAGCACAAGTAAGCCAAACTCCTATTTCCCAAAATTCCTTCAGTTATCTAAATGAAGATGCCTTAAATCTTATTTGTAACCATCTAAAATGTTATTTTAAATTTATTTTTATAATGATTAGTTACAGCTAACCAACCTCTGATAGACTGCTCTTACTGAAGTATAACCATTCAAGCTCAGTAAGAACATAGGCATACACATTCAAGGACAACAAACTACTCCACAAGGTTTTGGAGTGGCTTTTTTTTAACTCTTCATGATATAAAATAACTGTTCTGAGATGGTACACATAGGCAAAGTTAAAAAAAAAAACCAAACTTTCCAGAAAACAATACTTTACACACACTAGCCAATTAATCAGAAAAAAAACCTCAAACATATTTTAAGATACTAATGATAACAAAGAAAAGAATATTATCATGCCAGAAGTAAGAACCATTCCCCTCACAAATAGAAAGACCTTGCTCCAAAAACTTAAAGTCTATAAGCAGGGATAAACAACACCACCTTGTTTCTCATAAAGGTATCAATCTTCCACATGTGCTCAGAAGCAAAAGCTAACAATGAATATAATACATTATATTTCTTTAGTATCACAATGTCTCTGTTTAGAAACAAACTCTTTTTTTAAAGCACATAATGGAAAAACAACAAAAAATCACCAAAAGCAAGAAAAGTTTACTATATACAGGGTTAAAATAGAGTTAATGTTGCAACAGAAGAATTTTAATGGCTTTTAAATGTGCCTTTTAGCAAACTTAAGGAGGCTTAAAAATTCTAATGCCTACAGTTAACTGGCAATAGTAACAGGATTTTTCTGTATTTTCATATAAGGAAGAGGTATTTCAGTGAATGTTCTCTTCAGTGATTTTATTTGAAGGGATTTGAAACGGAAAGAGAAGCTTTGGAAAATGTTTGTATTGGCCCTTCTTTTATTATAAATTTGCATTCCACAGCCCTACACAACCAAAGAATTTAGTATATTCCCTTGTTCACCCCAAACAATTCACCTTTTTCTTCCCTACATTTTACCTCAAAAATGTTATCCTTGCTATACACTCTAGTATTTCCTTGTTTCATGTGAAGCAATTTAAAAAATTGCCTCCAAAACATTAACTGGCAATAGTCAAGCTGCCATAACTCTGGCAAATAATTGTCTGACATTGTTATTTGTCTAAAAATATATCAAGCAAACAACAAAACAAACCCATAAAAACCTAGTTGTATGCTGTATGAAAACACTGAACATACAATCTTAAATGGCTTTTTTGCACCCATGCAATTTCAGCAACAACAAAAAAAATCACTTTAAGCTACAAGATTTTATTATTTGGTACCATTACTTAGTAACATTAGGAAAAAAAATGCATATCAAGTATGGGTTTTCCCCCATTATCTCCTTATACTGAAGCATCAGAAGCATGCAGAAGTAACCACACTTTAAGTGCTTCACTGACATTAAAGAATAAAGAATAATCACTGAAAATTGTATTTTGCAATAAACAGCCTGTGAAGTGCTTCAGAACATGAAAACTGAGCAGAAAAGCAACTACACCATTACTACAGATCACAGAATTGCAGAAAAAAGTCATTAGAAAATACTTCTGAAAGTAGTGTTTTCCAACTTTCTTCTCAAAATTGGGTTTATTTCGAAACTAATTTAGCCTGCTCATGATCTTAACCAGTTCTGTTTTAGAAATCTCCAAAGACAGAGATTCCACAAGCCAACAATCTCTCTGGTAAACTTCACTGTTTAAGCACTCTAATAGTAAAATTTTTCTTCTAATACCCAAGAGCCTTCCCCTGTTGCAATTCACGACAGCTGCCTCCTGTTCTTTCACTGTACCTCAGTATCCAGCTCCACCTTCTGTATAACCCCTCCACCAGATAACAAGAGGCATTTTAGGAAAAAAACCAAGACACCACACACCTACCTTTCAAAGTGGAGCGGCCAGCAGGTCTGCTGACATTATTTTTCTGATGCTTTGTTGACATACGCTTCATCTGGCGGGGTGTACTAGGGGGAGAAGCGCCATAGAAAGTGTCAGCACTTGCTTCATCTGATAATTCCTCAGGGTCGGATTCAGAGACCTTGGAAGTAGCATCTGATTGGCACTCTTTCCTGCAGAGAACAAGATAAACCATTACATTCAAGATGAAGAAATTTTACTTGCAGTATCTGTTTTGAAAGCTAATTCACCCATTAATCCCAACCACAGACAACCTTCTGTATTTTACTGTCACATCCCTATATACTTACCCCAGTTTTTTTCATATCCCTAAGGATAAGATTCCAGCCAAATAAATAACAGGCAACATATAAAAAGGATGGTATAGGCAGTGTCACTAGAAGAACACAATGTAAATATACAGGTATATGTATCTCTTTCTGAAAAAAACTTGTGGCAAGCCTAAACTAAGAGGTGCATGAAATAAACAAAGGTTCCAACATACAAACGTAACACAAGACATTCAATCTAATCAGTAGCAGGGACAACAGCAGAGGTCTTCCCTTCCATGCTCCACCCTCTAAACCCCTCATACCACAAAGTCAACTTCAAAAATCACTCTCCCACCCTTCACAAAGCTTTTATCTAGCATAGGAGATCTGGAATTATTTTTCACAGATTTTAACATCAAGAATATTAATACCATTAAGATCATAAATAAATACTATCATTCCCCAGTGGTGCCATACATGGAATTCTCTAGCTTTAACACGTATCAGGGAGAAGAACACACACAATTTTCAAAGCAAGAAAATAAATGGTTTGCCTCTATTCCCTCATTTCTGAAGCAGGTGTGCAAATAACAACTCTACAGAACTCTCAGTAACTCTTGACTCTAGTAAAAGACACTGAGGCAAAGAAACAGTCAATCTAAATCAGTGCAAGATAGCATCAGTATCCAATAACTTCAACTTCATTCAAATCACAAATTATATTTTACTTGCTACTATTTTAGGGGCAGACAAGGAATTTTACTCATACTCTAGTGAAATGAGTCTGAGTTACTGTAGCAAGAAATATGTCAGAATATTGACAGCTAGTAGAAAAGCAGTAAGACTAACAAAACAAAAACAAAACACAAATACTGTTCTTTTTCTTGCCCTATAGCTATAAACAGAAATAAATACCTTAGCATGTAGAACGGTTATGTTCTCTACAATGCCGCAGAAACAGCACATGAAATACTCTTCTCACTTTACTCTTCTTACTCTACTACTTCAGTTTTGAGAAGGCAGCAAGTCCACCGACTTCTGCAGATAAACGTATTGGTTACCCAATAAAAATGACCCAGGTGGTACCGCAGCACCGCCTGGAGTCTTAGGAGTGCCCTACAATCTGGTCATAGTGACAGCCACACAAAAACACCAATACTTTTAGTCTGGTTTCCTTGCCTTGGGACATCACACTGCTACTGTATCTTAGCAATCTGATGTAACCAACCCCCACTGTCCAAATATTAAAAAAAAAGTCTTACAATTGTTCCTACAGATTTTGTGAATATAGGTGGATGAGTAGGAGAAACAGATCTTGTAAGCAGAGAGCTGGGAAAGTGGAATTCAAGTTTACATCTTTCTGGACACCAGAAGAGCTTTATTTCTGAGACTGCTTGCAAACAGCTCTACTGCAAAAAACACTTCAGGCAGAGAACACCCCTCTGATCTTGCCAAAGACAAATCAACCACAAGAGACTAAACCACATAAAACAGAAGTCATTAGTTCCAGTGCTTATGGAGCCATTTATTTTTTCAGTGATCTCACTGGCCTGGCAAGGCACAGAGTGGGGTGCTGATGCTCTTGCAGAGGCTGGCAGAACAGATCCTGCAAGCACTCAGGTTAGGTCTCCAAGGCAGTTTTAAACTAGGACAAGTTACCTCATTAGGAAAGACCAGTGAAAGCACTATTTTCCTTCTGTTTATAAGTAAGCACCCTCTTTGAAGAACTTAACAATCAAACCTTTCCACCAAGCCATATTAAATGATCTTTAAAGAACGTTAGGTTATTTTAGTTTATTGCTGGAGGCATTTGAAAGATCTGTGGATGTGGCCCTTACAGAACATGGTTTATTGGTGGACTTGAATGTGTTACTGTACAGTCAGACTCAATCTTAGAGGTCTTTTTCAATCTAAATGATTCTATAATTCTACCTTGCTTGTTTCTTGCTATGGCTGATGAGAGGCCATGAGTGTCAAAAGTATCTAAATTACCCTCTAACCTCACACCTGAATTACATACATACCTATGCAGCGGCATCCAGTATGACTTACTTAACATTCAACTATTTCTGCTGGGTAATTTAGTAAGATGTTCTTTGATAAGAAGCACAGCAGACATCACAAAACATGCAGCACTTGAAATCACATCACAAAACAAGCAATCACACTCTCATTCGTAACAACAGACGCAGTCTCGTTAGCAGCTGGTGAGATGATCTAACCAAAGCTGGCTGGTCTGCTTAGAGAGAGAAAGGCACAGGTTGCAAAGCAAGTTTCAAAAATCCAGCATATTCAGTTTAGGGTTTGTGTGCAAAGCCTATACCTCAACTCAGACCTCAAATCAGAGTCAATTACAACAATGAATCAGTTTCACCAGTGCAAGCCTTATGGTAAAACAATGCACTAAATATACAGGGTCTGATCTAAAGCAGCTATATCAGCTTCGACATGCTAGGATTAATTTTCCTAATCCAGACAACACTAGGCATATATGATCTTCAGTAGCAAAACTCTAGCATTAAAATCAGTTATGACTTTTACATATTACTGACACAGCATTTGCAATGTTTGTGTGTTATTTACTGTCATGAACAAACCATAGACTAATTAAACCTGCCAATCTCTAAAACGCAGTGCTGACAAACCTAAATCAGATTATAGTGCTGGTTATTAGAGAGAATTGTTGGTTCCTAAATACTGTTGCAACCAGGGTTGAGAAACATTAATCAAGGTTAACTTCTTCTTTGCTACCAAGATATGCAGGTTTTCTCCCCCACAGCCAGTGAGAACCATCCAAATCTTAATTAGGCTTACACACAGAAAGTGAAAGCTAGAGATGCGACAAATGCAGTTACTATTTGCCAATAGCAGCCTAAACCCAATTCCTACTAGGAAAACTAGAAGAGCATAATTTTCTTATTTTATTTACAGGTTCCCAGCCTCAATTTTCATGAGAGAAATGCTTCTTGGAAAATAAGAAAGACTATAGCCAGGATGCATAAATCACAAATATTGGGAAAGTTTTAAGAGCAGTACGGTAATAACAACAACCAAAGCAAAACGCCTTGACAGCTCTGAAATGCACCAAAAAAACTCAACAAACCAAGAATGTTTCCAGAGATTAACTACTATACATTACACCAGGGTACATTTCAACCAGAAGCTGAAAAGAAAGAATACATAATTTCTTTAATTTGCACTTCTAGGTGACAGCAAGATTTTATTTTTTTTTAACTAAGTAAAAGTGATGGCAATGTATCTACAACTCCAGCTCAGTCATGAAAATCAAGATAATTCTTCTAGATTTTCAAAGGCCTGCAAACAAAAATAGAAGAGGGGACAGAAATCAAGGCATGAAATTTGAAGCAGCAGGGCAGGGAGCAAAAAGTCTGGTAACCACCACTACTGATAAAGGCCACAACCTTTAGAAAAATACATTCATTTATCCCATTAAAAAAAAAAAAATAACAAATGAAAATACCACAGAGGATCACATGGGAACATTACAATTAATTAGGTTAAAGTGACACTCAGGAATACGATTTTTAACCAGTACAAAATTTTGAAGTTTCCTGAAGCATTATGCAAACTTGCAAAGTTTGTAACAGCCATTAACGAGAGATCACCCTAAAAACTGTGACAGCTATATGGGGGAAACATCTTTTTACTCTTCCCTTCTATCAGCTACCCTCATTATAAGCAGGAGTTCAAATACATCAGGCACATACATCATTATCTCAGGTTCAGCCATTGCTCATCATCCCACAGGCAGGTTAGAAGCTTGTTGGGGATCAGAGCAGTAGAGGTCCATGGACTGGATTACAAGCACTTGGCAATAAGTTTGAGTCATGCAGTTACCACACAGGAGCCAGGATCATCACCCACCACAATGGGGCTGTTCAGAAGCTGTGCACTCCAGACACTGCTGCTGTAAACAGCTTCCTGCAGTTTCAAAGACATCACACCATGCAGGAATCAGGAAGGCTCTTTCTCAACACTTCTTACTTAGTTACCCTGCCACTTTCATATAAAGAACTGCAATATCTGTACAGGGTCCAGCACCAAATTATCAAGTACCAGCTCTTGACATTCAGTGGCCTTGTTTTAAAAGCAAAGTGTCTGTTTTTCAAATATATACTCCTTAACTCAGATTCAGCTTGATAATTAATGGAGGAAGACAAAGCTACATTAGTCTGTTCTTAGTAATGCACATTCCCAGTCAGCAAAAGCAGCAGAAAACACAGGCACTACACACTGCCAAACACATCTTGTTAAAGTTAAGGTAGCTCTCCCTAAAGGCAGTTGCAACCAGTCTATTTCAAACAGTATTCTGACAAGAACTGTCATCACCCAACAGCTGCTGGTAAAGCAAAAAGCAAACAGAATTTTTAGGTACCCACCTCTGCACCTGTTAAAACAGAAAAACAATAAAGTATTCAGTCGGTGCTGCTAAACACCACACACAACAAAACTGGAATCAGAAGCTCCAGTTTCTTTGGGGTAGTACTAGGTTTCATTTTGTTGCAGAAGAGAATGTAATGGTAGTCCTGGACCAACAGCACAAGGAAGGAACTTCACAAAACAATCAGTAGCACCTTGGGTATCAAAGACTGAGGTTTAGACAATGTAATCAGGAAAACCAGATGGAAAAACCTGAAGTTCTGCTACAGTACAGTACAGTTACCTGGTGTAAACACATAGTGTTACATTACAAGGTTAGGAAAGCATCATGCACTCCTATATTTTAACCACTTTTTAAACATTAAGTTCTGAGGGAAGCTGTAAGCTTAAATAAATGGACATGATTCTGAAAGGTTGCTGAACCAAAAGCAGAAGTAACTAAAAATCCAGCTTTGGATAAGGTATCTTCAAAGATCTGCGACACATGTGAATACAAAAATGAAGTATTTGATGCTACTGCATTTACTATAAGCTGCCCTAAGTGCAGCAAAAGGAAGTCTTCTGTAGAAGGCAAGGAAAATATCTTGTTGGTTTTTTTTTAATTACATTTTTTTATTACAACACAGCAGGAATTTGCACACAGTATGTACAAATGAAGCTGGGTTTTTTTTTTTTTTGGTTTTTTTTTGTTGTTGTTGTTTTTTGGGGTTTTTTTTGGGTTTTTTTTGCTATATACACTCTATTTAAGTTTGGCACAGCACTTTCAGGAAAGAAATTTCAAATTTCAAATTATGTTTTAAAGAAGATACAGTACCAGCATAAAAAGAAGCACAGTAAGAAGGGGAACCTGTTCCAATGCGCCTTTTGCTTCCCAGGTTGCACATCCCTGCCCCTTTCGCCATCCCTTCTGCACAGAAGGCAACAATCATGTAAACTCAATCACCAAGCCGACAGCGAAGAAACCCACTGGTTTTCTGGTGCACCATTTACCTGTCAGTTCAATACCCACAAGCAAAAACCCCACAGCCACACAATAGCCAGGCTCCTCCACTACATCCTTCCTGAGCCTGGCATTCTCTTGCAGAGACACCAAGGTAAAGAAGGCAACCTGCTGAGTGTTAAGTGAAATCGTGCCCTCAGTCACTCTCTTCTGGCTGCACATGAAGCAATTTTACATGACTGTCTGTCCCTTCTGCTTTCCAGACACTTTGCCAGAAGTCACCAACACCCAAGATGCACAGGTATAACTTAAAGTACCAACCCTGGCTCTTCACTGCTGCTGACAAAACAATCCAGCTTAGCTGAAATGCCTTTGTTAGTAGGATTTTTCCAACTTCAGCCACTTTAATTTTGATTAGGCAGCTAAATGTACTTAATGTCACACTAGCAAGTTTCATGTGGCAGACATTCCTAGTTGAGGGAGGGCAAGCAAGGGATGTTAGGAGATGAGAACAGTAATTTTTAGCAGAGTCAGCTGCAAAACTAATGCAGATTTTTACTTGCAGCAACAATAAAAGCAAAATACTTGGGCAGGAAAATGCTTATGGTGATACTGGTGTAACCATCAAGAATACTGGTGTAACCAACTGACTGATTACATAATTCCAATAGCTTTCTTATAAATTAACCTATGAACAAGGGATTGTGAACATAGGAATAATGACAGAAAACTAAAACTTCATTAGTGAATTGTCAGAATGTAACAGAAGCCCTTGAAAAGCCCTGCTTTGTTAACAATTCACCTTGTTTCTCTTTGAAAACTAAGCTTTATCAGGGCTGCACAAATGTGGACACTCAAGGCTGCTATGAAACCCGTGCCACCCACTGCAAACTACAGGTTTACACTACAACAACCCTGCTAACAGTTAAGAATCAAGTACAATAAATTCCACATCAGCTGAGGAAGCAATATAAAGCAAGTATTTCTGCTGCAACACAAACAGTGGTTTGGAGTCAGACTTCATTGTGAGAAAACCATCACTGTTTCTCCAGAAAGCAAGGACAAAATAAAAGTCATTACTTGGGAAAAGACTAATGTACAGCTTTGGGCTAAACAGTTAAACTGTAATTGATTCCCAGCAACAACTTTTCCTCCTTGGTAATTCACAATTTAGCTGTTTAATTAGAATGGAAGGACCCAGCAAGTGTGAACACACTTCATTTCAAGAGTAGACCTCAAGCACATGTCTGACTGGGCATCACAAATTTCCTTAGAGCACAAATGTACTTACTAGCAAATTTTAGTTTAACAGAAAAATTTTAACTGAATTTTCTCCTTCTCAAGATCTGGATGTCACCAGAGTCAGTTCTGCAAATTACTACTACTTTGGCACTTTTCCCAAAATTCTCCTATATTCCTGGGCAGAAGCTTCTATATGTGCTTACTGTATTTACAAACAAAAAGACAATGTCACAGAAAAATCTAACAAAAGTTATTGAAAGAGTGGTGAGGTATTGAAGCACCTTTTGGCTGATTAGAACAAGATCGAAAGAAGAAACTGGCAAACACTGATTCAAGAATAAATTAAGCAGAATGCAAAGCAGTATTCATCTTATCTTTTTATAGCAATTAGTGATAAGCACTACTGAGACATATTTAAATGATCTAAGGAAGTAGTTTTTCTTCTGCAAGTTGTACCAATCAGAAGTACAAAAATTAATAAAATAGAGTTCTTATAAAAGTTTTGGCATCTTAGAAAAAAAAATACTCAGAACTTTCTGTTCTTTTTTGCTAGCAAATTTGAAAACAGAGAAAGCTTAACTAATTTTTCCATCTTGGATTATTATAAGTTTTCATACAAATTTAAACCATGATGTAACAGTATTTACAGTAGATTCATTTCTGAGCTTGTTCTGAATAGATTATTTGATTAAAACTATGCCATATTTTATTTCAAAAGAAAAAAAAAAAGTCGATTTAATTCTACCCTTGCTCTGTAAAGTGCAATAAAGTGTGAAAGTGTTGATGGGTTTGTTAGGTTTCCACATCCATGTTTAAGCCTGCCCAGTGAGGCTGCAAATGGATCAAAGGTTAGAACTGTAGAAACAGAGCTAAGAGAGCTTTACCCAGCCCAGTTGGTATCCAACTCTCTTCACTTAACGACTGATGTTAAAATATTCATTGATTCCAGACCCCATGCTTCTCCATTAGTGCTACTTTTTCAACTTCAACTATATCCTAGCTCATGTTTGGGAATTTGAACTGATTTTTTTTTTAAGTAAGAATTTCTGAAATATGCTTTCCTCACTAATGATGTTTGAGCACTACATAGTACAGTATCAATCCAAAGGGTAAGTGCTGCAATTAAGCTCTTGGCACCTGCACAGATCAGATCCCAAGGTCTCAAGCCACACACCAATACAGTAAAGAAGACTTAATTACGAACTACTTATGAAAAATCTGTACTAACACACCTGCATGGATTTTCTGGAAAACTTAAGCTACACCAAGAAAAGTTACATACTACTGGGAAAAGAGTTAAGTTGCTAGGTTCAACTATAAATATATCATATATAAAAGTGATAAACTGGAAAATGCACAGACCTGTGATAAAAGATAAAAAGAACTGTAACAGCCATTCTTCCCCCACTCTCCCACACACACTATTCTTCTGGCAGAAAGTTCCATTCCCAGATAAGAAAAAGCTAACAACTAGTTATGATCCCAAAGTTTCAGTTCATCATTTAGACAAAGTCAAAGTCTACAAGAACCCTGAAGGTGAAGCATTGAAAGTTAAATAGGTTTTCAATGGAAGCTGCTGTCTGAGCACAGCACGCTGGACTTCTTGTCTGTGATGTTTGGAAAATTCATGCAATGCAATAGGACTTCGGGCCTCTGCACTATTTGGAGCATCCCAAAAGCTCAGTGGTCACACCCACGGAGAGTTCTACAGTGAGGCCAAGAAGTAATCGAGGCATGAGTAACTGTGGCCTTGTTATCACTTACTGAATGGATGTTCTACAGCCAAAATGGTAAAACCCTTTGCAAATACTGCTCTCGGGAAAAGCAACAGCAAGTAAACCAGCAGCACAAGTAAGCCAAGGGCAGAATAAAGCATAATTTACACCACATTAAAAAGCAGCACATGGTACTCAGTACCACTGAATATCAGCAGGACACAGACAGAATTAATTTTCTCCTTCTACCCTAAGACTGCAGGAGACATTCATCAGCACAATTGTTACAGCCTATCTTGTCTGGCTCCAGAACAAACCTGATCAGGTTTCATGACAAATTAATGTGACTTTACACACAGGGTTCTTGGACTGGACACAAGTGAACATTTGACAATTCAGTAACACTCATTTTCTGATGTTAAAGATTTTCATTTGGCTTTATGTTTGCAGTAAGCCAAGAGTGAGCATGGGACCCTTGTCAACTCTTTAAATAAATAAGCTTCTAAGTTATTTTTTAAAATTCAAAAATTATTTAATTAATAAATTACAGGCTAAATGTAGCATCAGTGCAGTTAACATTTGAGAGAAGAATAAAACTGAAGGAAAGTAACAGTTTTGCAAACATAAATGTTGTAGACAACCGCAAATCCAACCACGCAACTGAAGAAATTAGCTGAGATTCCTGTGCTGACAGAGGTCAACACACTATTGACTAGCAGTTGGTACTATGAAAAATTGTCTTCTAAATGTATTTTAGCTGCAGTTTAAAAGACTGGCTTGTATGTAATTTAAGAAGTGTGGTTGTCATGGAAATCAAATCTTTATAAGCCTCTAAAAATCCCAATTAGCTCCCTGAAGTAAGAATTACTGCATATCCCTTATGCTTTCCTTTAAATTCAGTACATTTGTTTTCATCACAGCACAGTTTGCATTCCACAAAGGTCAGTATCACTAGCTTACATAATAGCAAAACCAACCTTGACAGAGACAGCACTAATTAACAGACATAAAAACAACCCAAGCAGCCACACAACACAGACTAATCCTTACTGCTACAAATGCCAAAGACATCTCAACGAGCACTTCATGTGTGTTTGTGCGTAGGTGGAGCAATCAGTCATTCATTCCAGTCTTGCACATGTAAACAAGAAAATGCAATACATGTAGAATACAGATTACATCTTATCTCATTTAAATGCATGGGGGAAAAAAAAAAAAACTATGGCAAAGCTCTATATACTTAAATCATTTTTCCCACTGAAGCTATGATCTTAAGTTAATAAAATAAACTCTTTCACTGCTCATATACTATCAGCCATACAGATAGTCTGGCAAGCAGGAAAATATGTTGAGCACAATTCATGACATAACCTCAGGCTTCCCCCAAACCACAGATGCTGCAGACTGACAGCCCCAATTCATTGTCATACTAGAGACAACAAATCTGATAGACTGCTGACAAGTTCTTCAGCAAGGAGGAAGCCTCCACATAATTCACAATTCTGTCCCACCTTATTCACAGCCTTGATCCTTCCTTCACGCCTTGCACTGGATGTATGCTAGGAGAAAAGAGAGCTACAAGCAATCAAGGCACAAGTCAGGGTAGCCCTATGGCTCTTCATGCCTTTGCAGTGCCCCCAAACAAAGGACAAAGTCTCAACAAAGGACATGCTTAAGGCCTCATCTTTCTCTATTGTGGATTTTGTGCCAGAAAATTCTTGAAAAGGCTAAAATTGGGCTTGGGAAATATAAAGCCTATGGGTAATAATCAAGAAACACCAAACACATCTGTTTTAATTAGCAGTCTAAATTATCTAAGTGGAAACATTTTAGCTTGAAAACCTTCCACTTGTTTTAAGGATTCATACTTAAATGTATCTTAAATGATACTTAAATTAATTCTTCACTAAACCTTTCAGTAGTATCTTTTCACTTATCCATAACCACTGCATGCTATCCAGGGTCAAAGTGCAATTCTATCTCAAAATCAACATCTGCTCGTAGCTTCCCTGAGCATTTTTCAGTTTAGAGCTGTTTCCCCCCTATCCCCCCACCAAAGTGTGCTTCAAGAAAGAAAGGAAGACCTGGGAAAAACAGAGTGCTTTTGGAGACGGATTCACAATCAAAAGCTTTTGACTAAGGAATGTGTAATTAAAAAAAAAAACATAAATATATTTTATGTTTGCCTTCAGTTACAAAATTTACCATTGCATTTATATTCTAACAAGAGACAGACGCCTCACACAAAGACAAGCAGATTTCTCACATCAGGCAGTCTCAAAACAACAAATCAATAAGTTTTGTTTAGTAAATAAATGTAGGTGTATTGCTAATTCAGAATGACTGAATACTTCTCCACCAGAACTAAAGTTAACTTAAAAAGAATGCATTATAGCAATGCACTTTAGTACTAGCCAGAACTCTTTATCATAAGAACACATTCATACTCTACAAACAGGATTAAAAGTGATCTGCCATCAAATGGACTTCAAACGCCCAAGCCTGTGCAAAATAAACTGATTTCAACAAGAATCTGACCTCACAGCCCCAAGAATAAACACCTAATGACAACTCCAAAATTTAAATCAAGAGTAATCATGTTTGAAAAAGCTTCAGATACTTTACTTGTACTACATTTAAGTAAAAGCAAGTGCTGCATAAAGCCAGGGAAGCAGGTGTGAACTTCGGACACAAAGTACACGCAGAAGTGAATCAGTGGATGGAGTACATTCATTACCCTACGCAAATTAAGGCTACCTAATTGTTTTGAGACATCCCCTTCCCACCCACCAGCTCACTCCGAAATAGCTAATTCAATTTTCATTTGCTGGGTAAAGTTGTCACCACATTATCCACACCCACATCCGACTCATATAAACTGTCCTGTAATAAGCAGAATCCAGCAGAGGTCAGAAATGGCCCTGCACAGGAAATGCCTGGGTGTTTTCCACTCAGGCTCTGAAGATTACTCTTCTACATGAACAGAGGTCTAGGGTCATGCTGTTGTACAAACTTTATTTCAAATAATTTTCTGCTTAACCTCCAGTATTAGTCTTTGAAGAGTCCTTTAAAAAGGAACTTAGACACTTACTAATTCAATTGCCCTAAAGCATTTATATTTCATAACATTTCTATTAAATTTTTACTAATTTTATATATATTCTGATTTTGACATTCTCACAGAAAAACAAATCGTTAATGCACATTAATGAAAACTCAAAGGCACTGTTCAACCCCATAGCCTTGACCCACACAGGAGCACATCACCACTTCCATTTTAATCCATCAGTACAAAACAGCAGCTCGCAACACTCAAGAACTATCTCAGCAACATGACAGCAGATATTTTGCACAGCACACCTGGAACACAATGCACCTGACGACTACCTTACAGTACTAATTGATCACACAAGCGTTTTAAAAACGCTTCCTGAATGCCTCCTAGTGAGAAGTGAAGTGCATCAACAGGATGTTATTTAAAAATGAGAAATAATTGCCACGGAATTAATAACTTGGACTTATGCAATACTTCTGCAGCCAGCTGGAAACACTAAACCATAAAGTAATTTGCATCTCCATCTCTCAGCAGGGCACAGATGGAGACTTGCAAAAAGCCAATCTACAGGTCAGCACATTCAGGAGGTGACAGCAGTTGCAGAAAGCTTTGAGGCATCACAGCATTTCTTTGTGAACTTGTTTGTTTTTTTTTTTTTAACTCTATCTTCTTACAACTATCGATTGCAACGTTGCCAGCAGCGATACTCCACGACCCTGCTGTTTTACCGGCACGCCAAAGAGAACCCGATTTTAATCACGGCTGCCATAAACACGAGACAGCCTTCCAAGAGGGCAGCGCTTTTATCGCTGCAGTTCACAAATCAAGGAGCACAGGTCACGCTCCGTCAGCCTCCCGCGGGCTCCAGCTGCTGCTCCCCCTCCGCTCTGCAGCCTCCGCACCGCCGGCCCGACCCCGAGAGCCGGGCGGGCACTGCCCCTACACACCCGCTTGCACTGCTGCGAGGCTGGGGGCGAAGGAAACGATTTGCTTTTAATTGCAAAGCGCCCACAAAACACTGCCTTACCCACCGCAGCCACTAGAGATTTCTTATCGAAACACCGTCTCGCTCCGTGGCGCTCTGCAGAAGCGCTGAAGCAGCAGCAGCAGCAGCCGCAGGTTCTGCAGCGCGGAGGGGCCGGGAGGCAGAGCGTGCACCCCCGGCCCCGGCGCTCGCAGCCCCCGCCCGGCATCGCTCCCTGCACGGAGCTCCCTGTGAGGCAGCGCTGGGTACTGACCTCCCCGGCGGCGACGGCGGTGGCTCCTCCATGGCGGCGGCGGCGGCACAAACCAGCGCGGCGGCGTCTCTCATGCATGCACCGGGGCCGGCATGGCGGCGGGCCCCAGTGCGCGGTGCGGGGGCGCAGCGAGGGGCAGGAGCAGCGGGAGGAGGGGAGCGGGTCCCTAGCCGGCTGCAGGAGC
The DNA here is from genome assembly GCF_026979565.1 of Vidua chalybeata. Classification (NCBI taxonomy): domain Eukaryota; kingdom Metazoa; phylum Chordata; class Aves; order Passeriformes; family Viduidae; genus Vidua; species Vidua chalybeata. Next base: position 12,137,299 of record NC_071532.1, read on the forward strand.
GCGGCCGCGCAGAGCCGCCCGCGCGGCCGCCATCTTGGGAACAGCCTCCGAGGGTAGCGGCGCCGGCAGCATCGCTACGGCGCGCCAGGAGGGACCGGCCGCGCCAGAGGCGCCCGCTCCGCGGCCGGGTGGGGGGCCGCTCCCCGTGCGGGTTTCCCCCTCTCGGCCGCGGGGTCGGGACAGGCTGTGGGACAGCGGTGCCTCCCTCCGGCACCGTGGAAATTACATCTCCGCGCTTCCCCGCGAGGGGCCGCGTTTATCCCGAGGCGGGGCGGTGATGGGGGCGCGGCGGGCGCTGCCGCCCCCTCCCTGCCCCGGTGGCGGAGCTGTCAGGCGCTGCCTGCGGCCGCTCGCTGCGGATGCCGCGGTCCCTGCCGCTGCTCGCTCCCACACCGCCGGCAGACAGAGAGAGAAGAAAAATATTACTGCTGAGGGGAAGATGGTTTCCCTCAGCAGGTGCCCGCTCCCTGCAGCCGGGCTGGCCCGAAGTCCAGCGGCTGCGGAGGCTGGAGCGACCGCGGCCGGATCCAAGGAGGTGGAGGGCGTGAAAGGCCCTTGAGGTCCCCTTTGGGGGCGTGTATAGAAGAATAACCTTCTGTCTTTTATACTCTGCTGCTGACAGAGTAACTTGTTTGAATTTATGAACGTGGACCTTTTAAACCCTCCAGCAGCACTGGTTATCAGCCTTCGACAGAGAGAACTGGAGCCGCACGATCCAGCTGGAAATACAGGGAGGAAAATGTGATTTCCTGAACTGCAGGTTGGCTGGAATATCAATATCAATATTAACTCCCGCCAAAGGCACAAAAGTGCCACGGGTCGTTTAATTGTTGGGGTCAGTGAGAGGGAGCGTCACCTTCTGTGTTACGGGACTGGAAGCACAGCAACAAACCCTGGCATCAGTAATGTGTACACAAAGCACATGCATTACTTCTGATGGGTGAAATTTGAGCTTGGACTAGAATCAGTTCTAGATTCTGCATTTTTGCACCAGTTTCTTCATTAGCTGTTCAAGAAATTTGCACCTGTCTAGTCTGATACCAAAATTCAGCTGTTCATGAAATAAAGTTGTCCACCTCTCTGTCGAAGTTTAGGAAACAAATTCAACAGTCCTTCTGAAATAAAAGAACGTTTTAAAGCTGAAATGCAGGATATACTTCTACTGTATCATCTTAATACTATCTACTATTTATCATCTTAATGAATGCATGCTTTAAAATCCAGGACCAGATAAATGTCATTATGCAGGAAGCCACTTAGACTGTTTTCCATAGGTCAAAAAAGATACCCAAATCACCGTGCCCCGAATGATCGTGACATTGAAACATCAAGACATTCAGGATTTATGTCAAGAATTATTAGTTAAGATACCTCATGTAATGTAAAAATGCAGTATTTATCATGTTAAAGACTTTTGCTCGAGTACTTGAGCCCAAAACCGTAAAGCAGTTCCAATGGCAGATACACACAATACATTCCCACTAATCTGTCATGGTGAACAGAACTTAGAAATCAGATGATGTATTTAGCAGCAGAGATGTTCTACCTGGGCATATGCGGATTCCTCCATCTACAGTTTCATTGTTCTCACAGAAGATCAGGTTGGGAGTGGCATTGAAAGAATCAGAACTCAGTTTTCAGTGTTATCTAACCTGAACATTGCTGCAATTGATTTGAAGTGTGAAGCTGAAAGAAATTAAGGAGTCCCACTGTATATAGGCCTGTTCAATCACCCGTTAGTGCTGTGATTCATTCACTTGGGAAGCTGGCATGATAGCTGCCAAAGCTTGTTCAGCAGCATGGTTTGACTCCCATGCTATAATAGGAGCTGGCTAACTTGACAGAGGTGGAATATTTCTGTCTGAGCACTGTCATCTCCCAGGCTGCATGTCGGATTGCACAGGGCTCAATACCATTAATTCACCACTATTAAAGGAGTATTTGTTAGTAAGAGTAGCATGAGGTCAGAGACATTCCTGTGATTATTGTTTTATCACTTCAACTGGGCATTATATTATTTTTTTAGGTACATCCTGTCCTAAAAAAGCAACTCAATGTAGCACTACCTCTGCATTATTAGAATGGCATGACTCAAATGAGAGAAGTACAAAATCCAGTTGTGCTTAAAGCTGTATGCTTTTACTGTGCAAAGCTGGTCTTTGGGCTCACTGTCTGTAAAGCTGGGCATAGCTAAACCCACTGGCTGCTCTTCAAAGATACCAAGGCACTGGACTTGGAAATTATCTGAAATGGAAAGTGTTGACACATTGTGTATAGCAGTGTGGCTACAGCAGTTTATATCTTCCCAATAACTGATTTTGACTTGTGAAAATCAGCTGCACTGAATTCAGTGCTACTTGAACTTGCCTATCAACAACAGAGTAAGCTTGCTTAGAGCTAGCTTGGCTCCTGCTAAATCATATTTTAATTCTTTCCCCATCTGTATAATAGACATACTCAGTGGGCAGCCATGGGGCATTTATAAACAAGACCAAATGCTTGTCTGCATTTGTGTTCACTGCATTAATTTCATGTTCAAAGAAGCTCCAGTGAAGAGCTGGGGCCAATTCTTTGAAACCCTATTTGTAGGCCCAGAGCATATCCATTTATCTTCTGTGTGTGCCTGAGAGTGCAATTCAATGCATTGTTGCATGCAACTCTTTCAACATGTTTTCAAGCATCTTGCAAGTTTGACTAGTTGCTTATACCAAAATTTATAAAGTGATGCTTCTTATTTCCATCATCCCAGAAAGCACCAAAAAAAGTTCCAGGCTATATATTTTTAAATATCTGGTTGTGCAGCTGAGATTTTGTCTACATCTGCCTTACAGCAGCTGCATTATCCCAGCAGAAAGCAGCTGTGAGATTTGTATCAAACTTCCCTGTGTAGGAAAACTGGAGCTGCCCATGTCTCCTCCTTCCCACAGCTCTTTTTATAAGTGAGAGTAATCACAGAAAAGCAGCGTAGCTGGCATTTTCCTTTACCCCAGCAGGTCCTGGCAGTTGTATCAGCTGGACGGATTTATAAGCAGCTATGAGAAAATTTTAATCTTCATTAAATGTTAATCCCTGCAAACACTTACATACACATCAGTTCACTTATATAATAGGCATACTGAAATCAGTGGGACAACCCTGGGAGAACAGTTACTCATACATATAAATGTTTATAAGATTCATTTCCTCCTTTTGCTCTGAATCATCTGGAGTAATGCTGTCCCCACAACTTCACAAGGTGAGTTTTGTGGTGTAATCCTGTTGATGGCTCTGTTCTGGTGAACATCACTAGGAATTAAGATATTCCCCGTTTGTTGCAAAGCCCTCCTAACTAGAGCAAAGTAAAATAGTATCTTATTCTACAGCTCCCAGTTGTGTCCCATTCTGCAGTGCCTCAGGTTTTATTTTTTCATTTCTGTCCACTTCATTGCTTCAAAAAAGCTGTTCCCTCATTGTTAACATAACTATTTTCATCCTTCTAAATACTTATACAGTTCCTACAGTATAAAACACTATAAAGAGGTAATCGCCTGCCATTTGGCATTATTTCAATGCATTCAGAGTTTTTTATTCTCATTTGAATCTTATTGGCCCCTATCATTATTTCTATAATTTATTTGCATTTCCTCTTCCTCACAGGAATTGATGCTTACTTTATGGCACATCCATGCTAGGAGACATAGCACACAGCACTTGAAATAACTGTGGAATGATGTGAGCTAATATGATGTCCTAGCACAGCAGTCTTTCCAGCTACAGCCAGCTGAGGAATCCAGATTATGACCTTTGTGTTAGGGAGCTGAGACCCATGTGATATTTTCTGCTGTTTGTTTAAAAGATGGCTTCTCTCAACACCTTTAGGTGAATTTCTCAATGACTGCCAGGATACAATGGGCATCGACAAATTTTAGGAGTAGCTATTTTAATTCTGTATTTCAGTCCAAAGCCTCTCAAATTCACTGTGCTCTCCAGCCATGGTGATTATCAGAAATACAAAGGGGTCAAAATTTTGTTAGTTTTTCTTCCTGTTCAAAGAAAATAGAATGAGATAATGTGTTTTTGAGAACAAGATGACCTTGTTGAAGCTGAGGGTCTGTAACTGCTTAGTTCCTCCTCTCTTGCAGGCTCAATGCTATGGCACGTTTGAGCCCTGCTTCTGCTGTTTATCTATGGATAGTGTGAAGTCCAGGAGAGAAATTTCTTCCACTCCTAATCTCAGCAGAGCTAGCAGTCAATTCGCTCTACTACTTGGCATAGGCGTTGAGGCACTGGCAACATAAACCAGACTAAACTTGGTTAAAAGACTCCAGCTTTCCAACAATGCATGGATGTTGTGGCACACAGAGCTAGGAGAAAAATGCTGATCTGGAGATTCAGCACCCAGTTTTCAACAGGGCAACCACACATTATTTGTTCAGTAGTATTGGAGAAGGACTCCTGGCTAGGGCGTGCTTGGTCACCTGTTGGAAGCATTCAGTATGGATCAGTTGCAAAATTTTATCACATGTTGGATAGCTGTAACCTGCCTGAGATGAGATCATAGAAGTATTAATCTTCCAACTAACTCTTTAGATGGACATTTGGGCTATAGCCCATCTGTCTGAGGCAGTTATGGTCTTCATTAGGCATAGATGACTACTCACAGAACAAGGAGTTATGTATTCTATAAGCTGTGGAAGATGACTCTAATACATACTATATTTCTAAATGTACAGTTACAGTTAATAGAAGAATTGCATTGCTATTCTTACCTGGATTTCAAATTTCAACAATAACATTTCAGTTCAAACTTTTACATTAAAATTTGAATTTGTACTTTTCTAAACCACCCCCAAATGACGGCTTAATTCTGGGCTCCCCATCACAAAAGAGATAGGGACATGCAGGAATGATTCCAGCAAAAGACCATAAAGGTAGTGAAGGGTGTGGAGCACCAGCGATCTAAGGAGAGAAGCTGGAAATGTTCAGCTTGCAGAAGAGAAGGCTCAGGAAGGATCTTATCAATGTGTATAAATACTTAATGGGGCAGAGTAAAGAAGATGGAGCCAGGCTTTACCCAGTGGTGTCCTGTGAAAGGACTAGAAGCAGTGGATAAACCATGAAAAATTCTGTTTAAACTTGAGAAAAACTTTACTTATTGTGAGAGTGGTCAAACAATGGCATGGGTTGCTCAGAGAGGTTGTGGAATCACCATCCTTAGAGATATTCAAAACCTGAGTGGTTGTAGCCCTGAGGTACCTGCTCCTGCTCACCCTGCTTTAAGCAGAGTGTTGGGATGAGGTGATCTCAGGGGAACCTGTCTACCTCAGCCATTCTGTGGCTGATCTCATAAATACTTTTGAATTACAAGCTATCTCTTAAACAGAAAGTTCCCTAGGAAACATAGCTATTTAAAAGCACACAGGACCAAAAATTTTTGGTACTGTTTATAATTTTGTTGTGAATTGTGGTGATTTTAAATTAATGAATTTTTAATGAAGAACTATTACTGGTAAGAATTAAGTTATTCTAAAATATATAATTAATAATGCTGTTAAGTAGCCATTTCTGCCAGCTAAATTGTAACTTTCTGTCAGAAGAAGGTGTGCAATACCAAATATGTGGGTAAAATCACAGCTTTGTGGGCACCTTCCTTTCCATAGTTGTGCCATTTCCTACTAATGAGGTTTTACAGCAAGACCAATGATACTGCCTTTAAAAAAAAATATTTTATACTTGAACAATATGGATTGTTTTAAGAAACGTCTGAAAAACAAGTAATATTAACCATGCTTTTGTATTTTAAGTGTTAGAGAATCCTGATATTCAAATTGTATAAATTATATACCATTGCATTTTACATGTCAAATAACCCAAGCTTGTCATTATTTGGATGTGGTCAGCTTTACTGCCCTGAAAAGAGTGAATGTGACATCCATAATCATTTGTAAAAAGCCAGAATCTGCAAATCTTAGACTCCTCTGATTTCAGCATTGTTTTTTCTCAGTGAGGTTTGCCCAACCAAAAGATGAATGGCTCTGTGCTATTCCCTATTCATGGCTCTGTACCTCAGCTGAGCTTTCTGATGTACTCTAATTATAACACTACTTGTATTTGAAAATAACGTTTGGTGTGACAGGTACAAAACATCTATTGATATCACCATTATTTTTCAGAGTTACATTTCATGCTATGTTTATTGCAGCTATTCCAGATCTCCTTGTAGCCACAACAGCGTGCCAACCATGGTGTTGAGTAAGAGGATTTAACTGTGAATGGATCTCTCTCCCTGAAGTAACTAGCTCAGATGAACTTCGGAAAGTGATGTTTTGCCTGCCTCATCATTTGTCTAAAAAGGATAAGGGCAGAGCTATCAGAATTACTCTGATGTAATGCAGTGAGTATGAGTGTCCTAGAAAGTTGCAAGCTGTAGGTGTCACATCGTCACAGAGTCTTGTTTCCTGTGAGCTGCCAAATGATCTTTATTTGAATTTAAAATATTTTTGCCTGAGAAAGCAGTAACAAGCAGCCTATTGAATAGACTATTGAATGTCTTTCCTACTTGATCATCAGCATTTTGGTAATTTAAAGTGAACTGACAAGTTTTCTTCACATTATACAGTTTGCAATTTTTAGCACAAACCAGAAGTGAATCTGATTGCCAGCTTGACATTCATGGAGCCTTGTGTTTGTGCAAAAATATGAAAGCTCAGTATAGCAGGTTTGTGCTCATATTTGCCATCAGACTCCTAGAAGCTGATTATGAAAATGAGGCTGTGGGCATATAAAAATAATCTGAAAGTTACTAATTAAATGTACAGTTTGTGAACTCAGAGCCATAAGGAATCAGCCATCTTACCTACAAGATGTTTACAAAGCAAGTCTGCTAGGTTTTCTAACAGCATCTTTGTAACATATTTCACCCTTCTTTAAAATTTATTTTTATTTTATTTCATTTAATATCATTTTGATTTAGAAATGTAATATTTCTGTTGTAGAAAATGGGGGCATGTTTAAGAAATATGTAATAAATACAATTACAGCCATGACAGAGCACATCTAAGTGTGGTATTTAGTGGTAGGTTCTGCTAGTAATCATAGTTATAACCAGCAGATATAAAAAGGATGGAACAGCAGAAACAAGAGGGTGTTGTAGGTACTGCCATTCTGGTGTAACTTGAGCCTTATCTTAACCTGGGTTAAGTATTCATTTAATGATGGTTGCTTGCACTGAATTCAACTGATTTTTTTTTCAAAGTAAGAAGTCTGTCTTAAAAATAACTGATTGATGTTTATATTATGTAATTTATTATGATGCCTTTATGAACCATGCTTCTCACCTCTGCATATTGCTGGATTTTTTCACCTTCCACATGCTTGGATTACATGGTACTTTGTTCCCAAGCATTCTCCTTGAGAGTGCCCTTTATTTCTGTGCAATCTGACAACTGAAAAAAATTTCTTGGTGTATTTATAGTAGTGGGGCAAACTGGCAGAGCTATGAATACAACTCCAGCATTGCTTATGAACATAATTGAATTTCTTCCCATTGCAACATAAAACTATAATAATGTGTTCATTTTTTACCAGTATAACTACATCAATAATAGGGCTGCTACTGCCATACATTATAGACACCCATCATTAGCTTGCTGTGAAAGTGTCATTTATTGTGCTTACAAGAAGGAAAAAAGTTTATTCTGGTCAATAAACAAATTCCCATCTTCAGAGCCAGAAAGATGCATTTTTTTTTTTCTTTGCCAAGGGCAAGGGCCTCTCTGAGGAACAGGCTGCACGGTTGAGCTGCTGAATCCTTGTGCAGCTGCACGCTTCCCATCAGCCAAATATATTATCAGAGCAGTACCCAGATTCTTTTGCTAGAAACAAAAGCATGCATGTACTTTTTTGTGCCACTAACAACCCTTGATGTTCAAGGTTCATATTTCCTTAAAGTGCTAGATTAGAAATTTTTCAAACCCCTCAGACTCCATCCATATAAGATAATTAATACTAACAATTCCATTCTAATTCAAGGTCTTAAAACCAAGCTGGGCTAGTTTCCATTTTCTGTGTAAAATAGAAAGGCACAGAGGTAAATGCAATGTTTAGTATCTGTGAACACCTTTGCAAAGGTAGGTAGGTAGGTAGGTAGGTAGGTAGGTAGGTAGGTAGGTATGCATTTAATCTGCATTTGGTAGGGCCAAAGCTTAAACAGAACACTGGCAAAATCAAAGAACTACAAATTCAGCAGCAACTGGGCAAGAAGTGCCCGTGGTTTTGCAGGAGGGTGAAGCTGCAGCAGAAGGCCAGGCTTGTCCTGGGCCAGCTCATGTTTGCTGCAGGCTGCCTTGCTCCTGGTCTGTGGAGTGCTCTGACCTGCCGGGAGCCCGAGGGGAATTGTGCTGCAGAGCTTCTGCTTGTCTCTCCTTTGCACAAGCGCTCCATCCCTGCCTCTGTGGGTCACGGCAGAGCGCGTGGCCCGTACCAACCTGACTTTCAGGGTGCGCTGGGGTGCGTCACAGCCGCGCCACAAGCTGGGCGGTATCTGCAAGGGTAGGGCACACACAGGGTGATGGGGAAGGGCTCTGCCTCTGGCTGGACATCAGCACTCAGCCACAAGAAGAAAGCCCAGAAGAAATTGTTCAGGGACTCTTGATTCTGACGTCCCTGCTGTCTAGTACACTAGGAGGAGCATTCAAGTTCCACCTGTTTAGGGAAGGCGTAACCTCTGACTTGGGCTGTAGAGCTGGCTCAACAAGCAGGAACGGGTCAGGGTGATGCAAGCCCTGCCCTTGCCCTTCCCTGTCAGGCTATTTGTTTCCTCAAAGGTATCAAGCAAACTCTGAAGCTTTTAAGCAGGAGGGAGGGTTAAAGAAACACATAACCTTCATTGAGAGCTGCAGGCAAAAATAGCCTGGCATTATTTTTGCAGAAATGCATTTAGTCAATTTATTAAGGCAAAAGGATGCTCCTGTAAAGCAAAACATGTAGCTCACAAGAGCAAGGAGAAATTAGAACAGGTATTTGATGAAAGACTACTGAACTAATAATAGATATTAGGTGCTAGGACAACTTTGTTAATTTTCAGCAAAGACCAGTTTGCAGAAGAAAGGGATGCTGGGAGTATTTTATAAAAGAGAAATTTGCTAATCTGCACTGTTAAAAAGGCCAGTATATTCCCATGTATGAATATGGTTTCGAGGTGTTTCCAGGAAAAATACAATAGTGAATGGAGGGTACTTTGTCCACAAAAATATATTTGCAAGGGCTCTTAGACACGAGAGAGTCACCAGCTCTTGTGACACTGATGGCTTAAAAATGGGTTGTTTCAAGGGAATGACAAGAAATGACGAGACAATTAACCATTCTTGCAGGAAGTCTCAGGCAGTAGCAACATTGGCCAAGTTTAAAATTTGCTGAGGGTAGAAGCTGGGGATGTACTAAAACATATTGCACTTAAGGTTACAACTGAACAAGCAATATATTATTTTCCTTTCACTGGACAAAGACCCATGTTCTGCTTATGAACTGCTTTTAAAATTGCAAAACAAAAAAAAAAAAAAAACCAACCTCCCAAATGCGTCACAAATTGGAATTACTTGTACAAAACATTCATCAAACGAGTTCATGCTAATGCCTGTTGTAAGAATTGCTCAGAGTATTTGACATTTGTGCCACGATATTTGTGTGCTGTGTGACATTCACGATGCGTTTCTGCCCTATGAGCAAGCGCCTCTCTCAGAAGGTTGTTGCTGCTCTGCCGGGGGCTGACTGTCAGCCCTGCACAGGGCAGGCACTGTGCTCCCCTCACATCTAATTTGTGAAAACAAAGGAAGGTGGGAGATGAATGGTGCCTCGGTCCTCTGCTGCTCTGTCTGCTTACTGTTGACATTTGATTCTCTTTAATCTTTTTAAATTTTTAATTAAAGAGATTTCAGCTACTTTTATAACAGACACTTAGGCAGATAAGCGAAGAAATTCTCTTGCCTCAGAGCACTGGGAATATTTTTTTTTTTCAAGTCACAGGTCCAGGAACCATGTGAATTAGAGACAAATACAAACTCAGATTAAATTATTGTCTTCAGTTTTGTAGAATTGTTCTTGAAGACATGATCCAGAAATATTCTGAAGTTTCAGTAAGCAAACCAGAGTGAAAATAAAAAAGGATTTACATATACTTTGGCCAGCCTTTTCATTTTGGGGACCTGAATCATGACTTCTGAATGCCTGGATTAGCAATTCTGTATTTAGCAGTGATCAAAATATTCAAAAATAGCTTCTCACTATTTGTGCAGTCTATATTTATGCTTTGTAAAAGCCATCTAAGCTGCTAAAAAAAGAAACACAGACCTTGGCAGCTAGCAGGGCATGTCCACAAAAACCAATATGCAACACTGCCACTTGGATCTGAAGTTCTCTTCTGTTGCCTCTCAGCAGCAGCAGAGACTGACAGGAGCTGCTCTGAGACACTCCTCCTCATCTTCTATCACTTATCCTTTAAGTGTGATGCATAAAGCAACATTATTCAAAGTGATAGCACTTCCAAAAGGGCAGGATCACCAGGCAAAAACTTCATTTCTTTTTGAAGTGGGGAAAAAACTGATCTCAGAAGCCACATATTTGGAAAACTGTAGAAGGTGTTCCTGACTGAGAACAGACCAGCAAGCCTTAACCAATTACCTGCTCTTTTCTGCCCAGTTCTGATTTATTTGTTGATTTTATCCAGTCACATGTGTCTTATCTTTTACACAGTCCATCCTTTGGGACAGAAACCACCATTTACTTTTTTTTTTTTTTAATAACAATGCTGGATAATCTGACTGAAGTTTTTCACTTGCTATACTGTAAGTGTTAAATAAATAACAATTTTGGCCAATTCCTCATCTCACCTAACTCCTTTTGGGCTATTGTAGCCCAAAGCTATAATAAGCAAATGAAGCAATTTGGTCAGGCTTCTATCTGGAAGAAATCCTCATTCCAGAATACAGAGTTTTAAAGCTGACATCTGGAGTGATACAGGCAAGTTTTCTTACTGTCCATATGTGCCTCCTGACACATTTATGTACTTAAGATGTAAACTAAGACTATTATGTTAAAAATGTGCCCCTCCTTTTCTGTTTTGTCAGCCTCTACACTACAGAAACTCCTTACAATTCCTCTAGTACAAATCCCAAATATGTGTTCTTTAATGTCCAGAATCAGAACCTGTCCAACACTTCCTCAGAGTAGCAGCCAGCCTCTCTCACCTGAGTATGGCTTGTGCAAGTGCCAGCCACTCCCAGCTGCAACCCCACAGGGCACCAGCTCTTCCCTGAGTGCTAGCCCAGGAGAGCAGGACAGATCACAGGCAGGTCTCTCACTGTATTGATCAGTGCAAAAAAACCCTTCTAAACCACAAAGAAAAAAAAATCTAGAAAAAGAGGATTTACAGTGCTTTAATCATAACAGGGAGTCCTTGTGGGAAACTTTCCAAGATAAAACTGAGCAATATTGCAATACTCTGGCCCATAAACAAGCCTGTGCCCATGCTGTTGCCTCAGAGATACTATGATGGAAATTTCTCCATGTCTCATTTTCCTTTTAAGTAACTTATTCTGCCTAGAATTCCTGTGTGTGCTTCCTTTCTAAAACTTGTATCATCTTATTTCTGTGGTGCAAAACTCATATGTTCTGTTGTTTGCTATTTATTGCTATCTGTACATTTCTTATCTGTACATACCCCTATGAATACATTATCTATACTTTAATAGGATGTGTTTGTAAAATACACTGGTGTGTGCAACTCCAGCAATGAATCTAAAGATGAATAGATTTTAAACTATGCCCAAGGTGGTTTGGCATTGCCAAAAGTAGCTGGCTGTGTTGTGATGTTTTAATAGCTCCTGCATGGCAGATTCTTGCACATTATTCAATAGTCCTTAACTTTTTATTAAGTATAGACAGGAATAGCATGGAAAAATCCCTGATTTTTATCTCTCTAGTGTCCTCCAGGAATCAGCTACCATTATTCAGGAGAAATCTTCTTAGAATCACTCCATATTACACCATTAGTGTATCAGTGAGAGGTTAAGACACAGTGATTTATCCTGTTAGCATTAGAAACTACAATTATGTGTAAAATGAAAAATTATGCAGAGTGAACTATGCCATGACTACGCAATGTGACCTGCCAGAGCAGCCCTTCTGCATTGGTTCCTCCAAAGATCTTCCGTGACCCGAGAAGCTGCACTTCCTCCCCACTTCCCCCCTTCTCTCAGAGTCAGCAAGCTGTGCCATCAACTGAAAAGCAAACAGGCCTGAGCATGCAAGAAATCTGTCCTCCTCTGGGTTCTGTCTCTGTAGAATTGAAATCCTGCCCTTCAGTCAACATTCACACCAGCTGCCTGGGTAACCACATGTGATGTCCCAGCCTTTCAAGACTATCTAAAAACCATTAAGTAAGATTTTTTTCAACTGAGTTACTTCAACCTGATGCTGAGATATATATATATATGGATATCATTATGTACACACATATATATGTTTTTAGCTACGTAGAAACTACAAACTAGATATAAAGAATTGCAAAATACTTGGTTGTACTTTGTTTTGATATCAGCATATTTAGTACTTCTGTCACATTAAATAAAGACAAAAACCACTTTATTAATGGCAATGGCTATTATGCTACCCAGTTGCCTAATGAAATGCTTTAGAGGGAAATGCAAAACTCATATGTTCATCCACAGGATCTAAAAAATGTGATTATACTAACACAGAGTCTGTCGGTCCATCTTCCAACCCTCTACCCAACAGAAAAAGTCACAGTGAACACAGTGAAGCATGGAAAAAAATATGTAAAAGGTCCTTGCTAGCGTTACATTTGTGCATCTGTAGCGACAAGCATGACAGCCAAGAGTCCCAAACACTCAATTTCTCCTTTGAGAGAAACTGCGTTCACGGTTTTTTTCTCTACAAAGACGCCTCTGAACTTGGATTCTTTCCTATGATGCTGAATGCCAGCTTGTTCCTTGAAAAGGAGGGGATTTAAAAGGCCATAAAACTAGGAGGACTTCTTCTGGGTAGACAGACAATTAGAAGAAAAGGAACTTTGCATTATATATAGAGGCAGATTTTACTCCATTTCAGCATGTGCACATGATAATTTTATTTCTGTTAATTTCCTTTGTTTGTAATGCCCTTCTTGTGTCCTAAAGATTCCTCTCCATGTAAAACTAAATAGCTATTAGAATGGCAGGAGGAGGTTCTCATCAAAATTGTATGACCCTTTTTTTTTTTCCATCTGCACTAACATATTACCCAGAGAAACTGTCTGAAAGCGTAGAAGCCTTCTCTGCCATTCTTGATATTTATGAAGTGTTTCCAAACTTGTTTGCCAATTGTTTGGTTTTACTGTCTGTGTTGGACCCCTCAGTTCTCTGTCCCTTTTTTCTTTACTGCTTATGCCCGGCAGAGGAGCAGCATGAAGCAGAACTGGCTCCAGCAGCTCAGGCTGAGTGTAAGACCCTTTCTTGCTCATCAGTGAAACGGATGGATGGGCTCATTGGTTCAGCTCATTCACCAAACTTCCTGGTCAGAGCAGCCTGTCAGGCTCCAGGAGCTGCACTCAAGCAGGAGAAGTTGCACCTTTTTCTGTGCCCATCTAAATGCATCATGTGGTGAGCCCAAGTCATTTTCCTCCAACCCTATCACAAGACAAGTAAAAACCAGGCTTGCTGTAAATTTGCTTACCACTCTCCAAGGAATGATTTGCTGCCTGACTTTTTATGGGCAGAGGGAGCCAGCTGGGGCACCCCAGAGAGATACAAGCCTGGCTGAGCCATGCTGGGGCAGGAGCCAAAGGATCAGCAGCAGCAGGACACTGGAAGAAAAGACGATTCACAAAAGGAGACTGTGCCTTCCCACGCTGGGCTGCAGCTGGGGGCTCCGTAGCCAGCAGCAAGGCCAGACAGAGGTGACTCACTGAGGTGACTCAGAAGTGACCTGTGACAGAGTTTGTCTCTGACAGTATCTGCCCTTCTGACCAGAGTTATTATGGATGACCAGCTGAGAGGAACAACTGCTGTGGGGAATTCCTCGGTATTGATGGGAACTGTGGCATTGTCTTTGGGGATAGGGAGACTTCACCTCCCTTTCCCCGTGGCTCCCACCACCCTGCTGTCTGCTACAGAGCAGCACTGGCACCGACTCTGCCTGGTTAAGCAGTCCCTGTGGCCCGAGCCCACGGATTTTGTGTGGGCAGAGCACTCAGTGATCCACTGCTGACAAGCACAGAGAGGTGTGGGAGCTCACACCAGCCTGTGAGAAAGCAAGCAGACGTGTGGGAAGCAGTCACATCTCTGGCCATCTGAGGATGGCCTCATCCCTACCAGTCTGGCGGTCACACAGCCAGGGACTGACTGGATGGATGTACCATAGGCACATCTGCTACCACTGCAGGTCCCACCTCTCACTCTCCTCTGCTGCCTTAGTCCCGTCAATGTGCTCCATAAAGGAGAATGAGGTGAACTCTTATGATGAGCTGGATGAAAAGATTATCATCCCAGCTGTTTGCTGCTGCCTCATCATCCAGTGCTTTTTCTGCCCAGCTCCCCTCTTCCATTACGTTCTATGAACAAGAAAACAAACCAGCCCATTAATGGAGGGACGGGTTAATTGTGTGAATAATCTGAGGTGTGATCTGGTCTCAGGGACAGCTGAAACATTTTATCTGGCTGCCATCTAAATCAGGTTTTATTTGGAAACAGCTGTAATGGCTTGAAAAGTGACCATTTCCTAGCTGCCCCTTGCACTGCAGGAATTGCTGCAGGTGACTGCTGCCATTCTACCCAAGTGTCACTACCTCTGTCACTCGCAGGTTGCTTGCCTGAGTGCAAGGCAGGCAGCTTGGGCTGAGCCCCAGCACATGGGGGCTTCTAAAACCAGCCAAGCAACTTTGCCCAGAGGCTGGCATGCAGGGCTCAGATGATGTGCTCTTTTAGGAGGATGACCCTTCAGAGCAGACAGCTGAAAGCAAATGGTCCAACACTGGCAATACTGTCTTAAAGCATCAAAGCTTTTTGTATTGTGAAGGTTAAGCCATCCTGTTTGGCACTTTAAATTCCAGATTATCTGAATTTTCAATGTACTTGGAAAAGGAATATTTTACTAATTAATCAAAGTAGTTTTAAAAATTCAAAATCTATTTTGATTATTTTTTTTATATAGAATGGGTTTTTTAAGTTGCCCTCATATGTCCCTGAAAGTTTTGAATTTGCATACATTAGATACATAAGAAAAGCTGCAGCAGACCATCATCTCTTGGTTTTATTTGCCAGCAAAATCCTCTCTAAATACGGAAATTATTTAAGTTCTTACTACACTGAGATAAGCTTCATGTAAGTAGCTGTAATATTGTACAGTAATAATATGTAGGCACCTCAGTCAATTTTTCTCTAATCCAGAGGACATTGACATCTTCAAATAATCCATTATAATAGCTTGTTCTCATCCATAGGATAACAAATCCACATCCCAAACACCAGGGAAAGAAAAAAAAAAAAAGAGCAAAACATTTTTTTTTTTTTACTTCCCCTAAGATGTAGCACCCATTTTTTTTTTTTTACTTCCCCTAAGATGTAGCACCCAGCCTATCCTAAAGCACCTCTGATAATATACTAGACCTTTGGGCTTCTCAGATCAGGAAAGCATGAACAAGTACAAAATAAAGTTTTATGACCAGAAAAGAATTCACTTTCTACTGAAAACACAAAGGTTCTTTTATTTTTGAGTTGAACTCAGTTCTTTAGTGATCTGGACACAAGCATAGAGGCTAGATATTTAAAATACCAGCTGCTCCACATATTCAGTAGGAACATGCCTTGAGGCTCACCAGTAACTCATGTAACCAGAACTCTCAGCAGACAGACAATACTTTTCATTTCTAAAGCTGTGAACAAGCAAAACCTCACTAATCACAAATCAAGGAAGCAGACAAGCACATGTTGACACCCTTGCTTTACTCGCAGGGAGTGCACGAACGCTGCTTTGTGCAAAGTGGGGCATCTGGTGCTGGGGTTCAGCGTGCAGGACTGGGGGTGCCATCCCACAGGGGTGTCCAGACCAGAGGCACCTGCAGAACACAGCAGACCCCCTGCTCCTCTGCAGGCTTCCAGCAGGGATGGAAAGGTAGGTGGTATGGCATTGTGACATGCGCTATGTAAGGAAGATGCACAGAGCTCTGCCAAGGGCGTAAGTGACCAAGGCTTTTGGCCTTGCCACCCTCTTGTCCCCTAAACTTGATCAAGATTTTTTTATCCTTTCCACTCCATTTTACCTCCAAGACCCTTTCTCCTGCCATGCTGAGCTCTATGGCACCGAGCCCTGGGTCCCAATCACTTGCAGGAGAACTCATAGCAATACTGATCAGGATGATAGTCACAACTAATAATAAACAGTTCTTTCAGATCTTGTACAACAAAAGAAAAAAAGAGCAACCAAAGCAATCAAAAATCCCAGGTAAGACTGGAACCGAAAGAAACCAAACCACAAAAGTTTAAAAAAACTTTTCTACTTACTTCATATATAATGGCCTGTTCCAGAACTGTGATGTGTCGAACATGTAACAGGGTCCAGTGGCTTGGGTGGAGTGGCAGTGGGTAAAAAACAAACTGCAGAAGCAGCAGAAACAGATTTAAAGGTCACTAAGCTCATTCACTTTGGAAAACAAGTGAACACTGCAACACTGTGAACAACACTGTGCCTACTGTCTGTTACACCACTCCTCATGACTGCTATCCTACTTCTTTTTCACTGTCATTGCAATATATTTATCAGTGGAGAGCTGTGAAACATCAGATATCAGAAGGAAAAAATGCAAAGTGGCAAAGGAACTAGCTTTGCCTGTATGTGCATGGTGGAAGGAAGCTGTGCAGGTACTTGCACTCCATGGAGACCATGACTTGCTGCTGGCTCTGTATAACATCAGCCTGAGAATGTATGAAGAGCTGGGTATTTAAATGATTTTTCCTACCCTAATAAAATACATTTAAAATTGAAGCTGTGTGTTGAATTTTCCATTTACTTGTCTAATAAAAACTATTGTTTCTTTTCATGTTCCCTACACTTGCTTTCTTCCAGTACTGGTTTTGACTGGGATAGAGTTGATTTCCTTCACAGTAGCTGTAAGGGGCTGTGGTTTGGATTTGTGCTGGAAACAGTGCTGATAACACAGGGATGTTTTGGTTATTGCTGAGCACAGCTTACACAGAGCTGAGGCCTTTTCTGCCTCTCACACCACCTCACCAGTGAGTGACAGGGTGTGCACAAGGAGCTAGGAAGGGACACTGTTGGGAGAACTGATCCCAACTGACCACAGGGATATCCTGTATCATATGGAGTCATGCTCAGCATCTAAAGCTGGGGGAAGAGGGAGCAAGAGGCAACATTCAGAGTGATGCTGTTTGTCTTCCTAAGTGACTGTTACATGTGGCAGAGCCCTGCTTTCCTAGGGATGGCTGCACACCTGCCTGCCCATGGGGAGTGGTGAATAAATTGCGTGTTTTGCATTGCTTGCACGCGTAACTTTACTTGTCAAACTGTTTTCATCTCAGCCCACGAGTTTTCTCACTTTTACCCTTGTGGCTCTATCCACCACCTTACAAAACTCTATTTCTGCTTGTGGAAAATGGTGACATTTTATTCTGTATATGGAAGTTAAAGCACAGCAACTGGAGTGAGACCGCAGGTCATACAGGGAGAGAGAGAAGTGAATGTACATGACGTGTGAGTATGCATGACAGGGTGTATGCGTGGTGTATATGCTGTGTGTACAGGTTTTTTCTGTAAAATATGTTTGCACATTAAATAAAATATTAAGGCTCTTATAATTACTGGATACTGAGGTCTTCTAGATCTAGTGGATGCAAAACCTTGATTTTTGTCTTTGTATTTAAGGCATTTCATAGCATTTTCATAGTTTTGTCTCTTATTGTCCTTTTATTGCCAATATTTCTGTCTCTGTCTTCTGAAGTGTTTAGTCTTCTGCTTTTTATTTTGTGTCTGCACCTATTTTTTTCACCTGGTTTTAATGACACAGGAATCCTTCAATACACTTGCCAGGGTCAAACCTTTGCACCCTCAAGAGTAGGACATATTCAAAGCAAAGCTATTGTGAGCTGTTCTTACTTCAATAACCAGTTACTTTCCTGGGAAGAGAAGGAAAGTGCCAGTGATTTAGTTATCCATCTCACAAGCTGCAAGATAAGAAAAAGACCTTGAATTTTCTTACCTTTTCTCATACCTTCCTTGTTGTTACTCTGCTTATCATTGCAGGCCAGTTCAAATTAGCAAGACACCACTCATATCATGGAAGCCATCCAGCCCCCATAGAAATAACTGCTACAGCGCTCTGCAATGTTTCTGTGACTTTGCAAAGGAAAGCAGGTGAAAATCTCTCTCTGGGTATCATGTTTAAATTCTCCATTGCACAGCTCTCCTCTCCATCAGCACTGACATTTCAATCTTGAGTCACTCCTCTTTTTCCTTTCTGGTCCTTTTAATCACTTCAATGAGGGAGAAAGAAGTGAAGGGAAAAGAGAAGGGACTAGAGTCAAGTTTCCATATAAATTTAGCTCAGTGGAATGGGCTAGGAAATAGCAAAGGAGTTGGAAATTAACTCAGTTAGAAACCAAAGACCTCCTGTCTACACGCGATGTTGTGGTTACCAGGATCTTTGTAATTTTTGAACTTGTCCTGTTAATGCTTTTCCAAATAAAAATTCACAAGCAGCACTATTCCATGCATCCACAGAACAGCCCTTTCTTAAGGAAAATTTATGCATATATGTAGTAAGATCAAAGGGTGAGTTGGAGCAGCAGAAGTTCAGTTTCAGTGCTTTTAAACACAAAGCCTACTTTAACTTCCATCCCTTTGGCTGATCCAAAGACCAAGGCAGATTCAGGAACAAAAAAGCATCTGCCCAAACTGAAGTATGATTTCAGATCATATGTCTGTACT
Source organism: Vidua chalybeata (assembly GCF_026979565.1). Taxonomy (NCBI): domain Eukaryota; kingdom Metazoa; phylum Chordata; class Aves; order Passeriformes; family Viduidae; genus Vidua; species Vidua chalybeata. The sequence goes on from NC_071532.1 coordinate 12,156,271, forward strand.
TACAATGTATGTCTTTTTGCTGCCTAAGGACAAAAGGCTGCCTCCCACCTTTCTTATAGAATGCTCATTAATTGCAACCACAGTAAAATATTTTGTAAATTGGAGGTAGAACAATTAGAAGGTATATGGAAGGTATGCATTTTACTCCTATTTTTGCTTTTTCCCCTCAGGAAATGAGAACAAATTGTGGAGAAGGGAGATATTTGCATTGGTGTTACACATTCTCGAATGGTGATTTTCAGTCCTCACTATCCTCAATAATAAACAAATATAATGAGTATGACAAATTTGATATAGTTAAAAAAAAAATGGGCACAACTATGGAAATGAAAGAGTAACAGTGGAAGTTAGCATGTCAGTGTTACTACAATACTTGTGCAGCCTTAAACTGAGAGTTCTCCTGATTCCTTGAAAGAAAAGGCTCTTCTTCCTTATAGTTTCACATGATGCCTGCTACAGAAAAGAGCTGAACATGTGACATGTGTGTGTGCTTCCAATGGGAAAGAAAAATTACTTTCTTACATTATTCTTTGTCCTCAGACATTATTACTGGATGAGGAATTGTGAGAATTTCAGAAAGATGTATGTCATTTCTCAGTATTCTGAGTGTATAGTAAAACAGATTTTTTTTTGTCAAGTTTGACTCAAGATATATTGAAACACGAACTGAATTCGTCCACAAACAGAAATAATAATATTATCGTTTTTTTAATATCAGCACTTATATTCTCAACAGTTGCAGTGTACACCGCAACAGAAAGAAACAAATGATGGATGATAACATCCAAGAAACAAATGATGGATGATAACATCCAAGAAACAAATGATGGATGATAACATCCAAGAAACAAATGATGGATGATAACATCCAAGATATTTCAGTGAACTAACCTGAGTTTTACAAGTGTGCATGAGTTTAGACTTGGATGCCATACCTTAAGCAGATGTTCTGGAGAAAATCTTTTTGTTAAACTCATAACAATGCTTTAGAAGAAGCACACAAAAAAGTTATGCAACTTTGAACTGAAAATTTTGATAAAGCACTGCAAATAGACCAGCTACTATTCAATGTTTCTCTTTTTTACACATTTACATTTTAAAGTGTGGTCAGTTATCTGTACATATTGCCAGCGATGATATTTTGACAACACTGAAGTCTGTGACAACTCCCTTAGATTGTAGCAGCACTTTGATGATCTCATTTTCATGTACATATTGAATGAAATACAGCAGTAGTTCATTCATTTGCCTGTTTAGCTTTTTTTTTGTGGTTTGTGCAGAATAATGAATATCTTACCAGTTAATGATGGGACAATAAAAGCTAAATAATAAAAAGAATAAAGCAGTTAGTGATAAGCTTAACACATAGAAAAGTCAAAAACCTGATAGTATGAACATATCTGTAATATTCAATATTATTTCAATAATATTGAAAATAAGGAAACTTTGTCCAAGTGTCTATGAGGGCTACTGCTATGGAAAACTGCACAAATGAATGCTCTATCAATTTTACATCCTGACCAAAGGTTTTGTGTGGCAAAGCTGCTTAGATATTGCAATCATCATAAGTAATAGTCTGCACCACAGGACCTCACAGGTCATCACAGAAAACATCACAGGCATATACTGTCCTGTTTCAAGAAAATGTCAAAATGCTCAAACTTTAGCAGCTTCTGTGGATCTTCAAAGCCAGCTAGGTGACTCCTGCCTATAATGTAAAATCTCTCTCACTCCTGTAAATCTCCCTCCCTCAGAGTCTCTTCCTTTTCCAGGCAAGGGAAAGTACTTCAGCTTTTTTTGTTTTCTCTGCTATCTTTTGCCACATTACTGTCAGTATTTGTCCCCAAAACTTAATGAAATGGCTGAAACGACCTATTTATAAGAAAGAAGAAATGTCAATAAAAGTGGAAAGGCAGCACACATAAGAGTCTGTAGTCATATATAAAAGCTTGCATTATGGTAGAAGAGATTCTTCTTGTCTGCCTGGCTCAAAGAAAGCATGTATGGTCAGCCCAAACCAATTTGATGAGAAATCAGTTCTTTCACCTAGTATCTCAGCATTAAAAAAAAAAAAAAAATTAAAATGTCCAAAAGTTCTCAGCTCTTCCCGCCCCATTAATGGCAATATGGTGAGCATGTTGAAGTAGAATGAGAACTTGCTCAGCATATTCTTGGGAACAAAAGGAAATGAAGCAAGCTTTCCTTCAATGCAACTAGGTACTCTGTAGGTGGATTTATCTGATCAAATGCAGAGATGTGCAGTGTAGATGTCTCCTGACAAGTTCATCACACTAAATCCCTTTTGTAGTCAATGAGAGAAATGAGAATTCCCAGGATGTGGCTCATCCCAAAGTAGACATATATGTTTACTCAGACAAACTGTTTCCAAATACCTATTCCTCAGCTGGTTGGAAAGGGAATCTGAATGGTGACTAATTAGTTACAGACTAGTTAGAAATCAGTATTTACCTAATATCTTAACTTCATCTAAAGTTAAGTGGGTTGAACTCTACATTACAAGTAAAACACCAAAAGATTTTCCTGTATATTCTCCAGGTGCTGTCATTTCACCTGACTGAATGCTGGGGCTCCAGAGAGGACCTAAGTTTCAGAAAGTGCCTCTATTAATCTATCTTTTGGACAGTCCCTTCATCCTCCTCTTCATTTTGGGTAATGTTTCCCCTCTAGAATTCTGAGGTTTCACTATCTGAATTTGGTAAGTAGAATTAAAAAAAAAAAAAAAAAAATCTTATTTTGGCTGTCCATTCCAAAATTCAAGTCCACCTCTTCTAGCCTTCTCTCCTACAATAGTGCAACTTTTTCTTCATCAGTCCTATGATAAGTTTGTAACCTGTCCTTAAGACATCTTTTCAGCTGATTTAATTCAGAATTTTCTTTTTGTGTCACGACAGATCACAGAATATGCAGGGTTGGAAGGGAGCCACAAGGGTCATCCAGTCAGTCTCCTAGCCCTGCACAGCACCACCTCAAATAGTCACACCAGGTACCCGAGAGCTTTTTGTCCAAGAGCTTCTCAAACTGTGTCAAGGCTGGTGCTGTCATCACTTCCGTGGGGAGCCTATTCCGAGGTCCAACCACCCTCTGGGTGAAGAACCTTTTCCTAATATCCAACCTAAACCTCCCCTGACACAGCTTCAGGCCATTCCCTTGGGTCCTGTCACAGAGCAGAGATAGTGCCTGCCCCTCCTCTTGCCCTCACAAGGAAGTTGTAGCTGCAGTGAGGTGTCCCCTCAGGATTCTCTTCTCCAGGCTGACCAGAACACGTGCCCTCAGCTGCTCCTCAAGACCCTTCACCTTTGCTCCTCCTTTGGACACCCTAATAGCTTTAGATCCTTCTTAGATAGTGGCACCCAAAAGTGCCCCCAGCACTCGAGGTGAGGTCACACCAGCACAGAGCAGAATGGAACAATCATCTCCCTTGAGCAGCTGGTGATGCTTTGTGTCTGCCTTGAGTCTTCCAAATTTAAATTTAAGCCTATCCATCATGAAAACAGAGCCTCTTGAACATCTGAGTATCTACCTACCCACTGCCACAAACTGCTAATTTTCTCTTGATGTCAAGAAACCGATCTTGCAGGCTTTTTTCACAAATAATATCTCAAGATTGATTATTCTTAGCACCCTCTCTCACACTGCCTTTGGAAATACTATGCCAAAACTGGATGATCTTGGTACTAACCCTTCTTCAGCTTGTGAACAGAGTGATCAGTCTCCTTTTCATACATTTACCTATTTTCCATAATTATTTTATCTGGATAAAATTAAGGCCTTTATACTGCCCTTTTTCCCCTGACTGCACCACCAGCTTGTCAAGATAATGTGGAATGCTACTGCTGTCCTTGAATGTACCTGAACATGGCCAAGCTTGCAATCAGTGGTAAATATTCCATCATACAGCCAATCCATGGAGACCCTAAGTGCTTGAGAGCCTGGCTGGTAAATTTGACCAGAGGTCAAATGACAGGGCTGTTGTGCATTTTGCAGTATTTTCCATCCTTCTTTCTGGAAAACTGCATTTGCATAGCAATTGACAAGCCAAAGGAGAATTAAACCTTAAGTGCTGCTTTTCCTCCCTCTGTTGAACTGGTTTTCACCATCTGCCATGAGCTTGGTTTCCAGGTGGCACCTACCCCCCCCCCCCCCCCCCCAGACTAAAGCATCTTTCCTCTGTTCATGGAGCTAGGAACTTCCACAAGTGAAAGTCACTTTAAATAAGCCATGGGACTCCAGGGAGAGCCTGTCTCTATGGAGACCATGCAATGCTAGGCTTTGCAGGCACTTTCAAACTGTTTTCAGCACACAGACTTCTGTTAGGAGATCCTCTTAGAGAAGTTTTAAGTTAGAGACTGCTTCCCAGTTTGCCTCAGTCCTTGCTTTTATGGTTTTTACCAGGTCTGTAAGAGTTAAAAGGAGCCTTCCAGCTTGAAGTAGTATATAGGAGATAAGATTTCAACATGCATCATTCTATAATGAACTTTGATAATTTTTTTATGTGTGATGGCATAATACAGCTCTCCAATTGCAGGGAAATAGATTGAAGGTCCTTTTCAGTCCTGTATTCCTTATCACGTGGGTAACCCTTTTATAGCACAAACAATTGGGCTTGACCATGCAGAGACCAGGATTCTGCTCAGAGACATTGTCCATGATTTTCAGCAATATTATCTACATTTCAGTTAAGATAAATAAGCTTATTTAGTAAGACAAAAGCACCTTTTACCTTTCCCAACACCTAGTACAAACATTTAAATGTTATTTTGTAACATCTTACATTCTAGGTCATGTTTGGAGATTAAAAAATGGATATTGGAACTGAGGAAATTATTAACTTCATTTATCACATTTGTTTGCCGATGTGTAACACTGGTAGGAATCAATAAAAGTTTATGCACTCACACACACAGCTTCAAGCCCAACCAGTTGGACTGAAATAGGGATTAGGAAAGCTGTCTTTCTCTTGCATTTCTGTGCCTGGGAAATATTTATTTGCCCTTACATTTGAATTAGTAAAGTCAAACCCAGGTATTTTTAGCGTCAAGTTTGTGAAGTCACATCATGATTTTCAGATTTCCTGACCAATTCCAGTCACTGCCAGAGCATCAGACCTACAACAACTGAGAATTACAAAAATCAAGAGTCTTTATTAAACTATCAATTTATTTTCTGAAAATAGTCATATGTAGATTTAATGTATAACTATTAGTAATTGCATTCCACATTAAAGACCTATCAACATAATCTGCAGATTTAACTTTCTTTGAGGAATAACTTTTGGAGGTGCTTGCACAGGCATGAAAATGAGTGCCGTGCTCCTAACAAGCTGCTGCAAAATTCTCTATGATTTCAGGAGGGGATTAAGATATAGAATCCAAATACCACTAAAGTAGTATCAGGCTTGAGAAATTAGGCTGTAATCACACTGGTATGAAAATGGCTGGCTGGGGTAGTGCTAGAGAAGCTGCCCTATTTGGGTACCCTGTTATCCAGGGTCACTTCCCTGGTTATTCCTTTATAGTTGTTTTTTAGGGTAGATAGATACAGTCTAGATGCTAATGTGCCCCTGACATTCTTAGAATAAGACTTTTAAAAGTCTAAAACAAAGTTCTATTTAATCTCAGTTAAGATGACATCTATTAACCACCACTGAAATGTGGAACTTCTCCTCATCTGCTCATCTGTTGCTAAGAAATGCTTCACAATTTAGCAATCCTAATTTCAATCCTCCTTTTCTGAAATCCAAACTTTTTAAAAGCACTATGAGTAAAGGCACAAAACATTCACTCTTTTCTACAACTGCATGTTGGTGAAGATTTCTTACTGCATATAAAAATAGGACCAAAATAGTTACAGTTACCAAGATCTTGAGGATTTGTTTTTTTAGGGAAATGTAACTACATTTACAAAATGCTAAGTAATATGATAAAATTTAAAAAGTATTTATATTGCTTTTTAGTTTTTCTGTAAGAGTTTTGAACATTTGGGGTAAATAGTTCAGTGAACACAGTACACAATCAGCTTTCGTATAGCATCAAAAATGTATGTTTTCACTTAAACATTAAAAAGCCTATTTTGCTGTGGCAACTGCATTTTTAAGATATAGCAAAAAGCAGCTAAATACATTTTGCACAATTCTGCAGTAATTCAGATACACCATGTGACAAATACATAGAAAAATTATAAAGCATAGCAAGGATGTGCTCTGTATACTTTGGGTTATTAAAAAACTGTTATTAAATCTGATTATCCTTATTACTTCCAGTTATTGCAGTATTGTGCTGTCAGAACCCATCCCCTAGGGGCCACCAGTTGTTGGTGTCAGCGCTTGGCACCAATCAACAGTGGATGGGAACTGACTGTCACTGTTACTTTATTATCTACTGTAAGACTTTCATACCTTCTCTCTGTGAGTTCCCACAGGCAGCGCCTCACAGCACTGACTCCTTTTCTTTCACACGACTGCCTGACTTCTCCCTGTCCCTAACACGAACACCTGACCCTTCCTGCCCCTAGCAGCACATTCTAACCCTCACTGTCCCTAACACAAACACCTGACCCTTTCTGCCCCTAGCAGCACATTCTAACCCTCACTGTCCCTAACACAAACACCTGACCCTTTCTGTCCCTAGCAGCACATTCTAACCCTCACTGTCCCTAACACAAACACCTGACACTTTCTGCCCCTAGCAGCACATTCTAACCCTCACTGTCCCTAACACAAACACCTGACCCTTACTCCTCACAGCAGCACATTCTAACCCTCACTGTCCCTAACACAAACACCTGACCCTTACTCTTCACAGCAGCACAGCCAACTGACTCCAGCTCTCCTCTCAACCAGCTAACCCACTCTTTTATAAGACCCATCCTTATTGGACCATCCTTATTGGACACAGCTGTGACTTATTAAGGGCAGGCCTGTTCCTACTCTTTGGTAATTAGTACAGCTGCAACTCCTCAGGGGTGAGATTGCCTTCAGCACTATCTCTATTCTCCTACAATCCATCCTCCCACATTGTGCCACTTAAATATCTTGGATTATCCAGCTTCTTTTCTAAGAGAAGTGTCTGCAAAACAAATAGATCCATTTATTTTTGTTGTTGTCCTAATCAATTTTCCTGTGCTTATAATAGAATGGGCTTCAAACCATGATGATAAGTATTACTGATATTTTGAAATCAGTTCTTTACATTTTGAAGTCCCTGTCAGACAGGTGTTTAAGCCACATTTTCCTTTTCTTGCTGCTGCTTAGAGATTCAATTAATTCTCACTTCCACTTGAGTATGTATCCCACCCAAATAGTCTTCTGTTCAGCTTAAGCCAGCTAGAATGCACATTCCTTTATGAAAAAAAAATGAATTAGTAACTGAACTGGAACTATTTTTGAGAATAGAATTTGAGATTAGAGATTCAAAGAGTCACAGATGGCTCACAAATTCATTGCTTTATAATCCTGTAAGGGGTTGTCAGAGAAGTGTTCTGCCTCACTGTCTACATACTTCCAAGGCCCTCCTTCATATCACATTTGATTAATTTATAACTTTGCATATATTTGTCCTCATGGCTCTGCTGTGAACAAGGCATCCCAGGTAACTGGAAGTGAGATCTAAAATGGCATAGTGCAAAGTCTCAAGGCATTGTTTGGGAAGAGCCCTCTGCTATGCACTAAGCTAATATCCATCTTCAGATGAACTGCTAAAGGCTCTGTCTTTGCCCTGCCTGTTCCTGTGTTCCTCACTACCTATTCCAGCAATGTTACCCTGTACCACTCCCAGGAGAATGAGCTTTATTCTGTTTGTCACCATTAATGCAAATGAAAGAAATAACATTTTAATGCAAATGCTACATGGGAAACTGGAGATAAAGTCACATGCTGTCAGAAATAGGAGAACAGCTTGATCAAAACAGCCTATTGACCTTCATGTGTATTCTTCTCTTGGTTTCAACAGGGTCTTCCTGTTGAAAACAATAGAATTTTAATGAGTTTCCCTCCATAAGTACTCTGTTAACATTGCTAATTTTGCTTTATTGATGGTGGTGGAATAACATGCATGTTTCTGTAGGACCAGGGTTTGAAATTTGCTGAATATGTTATAACAAGTGCAGAATGTCAGGTAAGGCATATATAAAGTGATACTGATTCATCAGTGGTGTATTTTGTTTCAGTTATCTCCTAGAGTGAAAAAAAGAAAAAAAAAAAAAAGAAAAAAAAAAGAAGAAGAAAGGAGGGGGCTGGATATTATAGAGGCATAAAAGACAGAACTCTGAAGAGGGTGCTGTGCCAGAACATCAGTGTTTGATCTTGTCATATTTGTCTAAATATTATGAGTGATCATTTCTGAAATATCCATTAATAGCATACTTTAAGCAATACTATACTATAGATTATCAAAGACAGTTGCTTTTTGCTGAGGTAATTTATAGTGAATAATTTCCTCCACATATCTCTCAGTCTGACTTTTATCTCTTACCACAAAAGAAAGACAAATATGCTTTGAAGACACTGTGTAATTCACCCCATTTTGATTAAAATGGTATCATATGCTTCCAGTTTTGTGGTTCTTGTTCAGGCAAAACACACACTTGGAAAAAATACCACATTCTTAAATGGAGACAGGATTTCTTTGGTTAGGTAACAGATAGTATGTGATAAATGAAACTGAAATAGTATCATTACATTGATGCACCTTTTTCTGCCAATATGTTGATGTTACTATATGAGAAGCATGCAAGAAGGCCTGTTTGCTCTTCAGGTGGATTCAAATAGGTATGATGTGTGTTACTGGAAAATTCTGTTCTTTAATCACTTTGCTCTCTATATTACAAAAAAATGTCAACAGTTCTTTATGGGAACCTCTTTTAAACCTTGTAGATTAGAACAATAGGTAAGGCAATAAAAGTCAAATAGCTGATGCTGCACGAAAATACAGAGGAGTACTGTTGCATACAGTAATATAAAATTAAATAATAATGTAAATAAATAAATAATTTTCTAATTTAAAAAATACAGAGGACACTGTTGAATTCTCTGTAAACTGTGGATATGTGTCTGGTGGTTCTTCCAGGGCAGGCAATGGAGAGATAGATAAGCTTTTTATGACAGCTTATCTTATGGAAAAATATTCAGGCAAACACAGCAGATCCACAAGGGGAGTATCCATTTTCTTGGCTTTCAGGTTGCATGAACTGAGCCACAAACATTTGGAAAAAATAAAACCAAAAAAGCTTCACTAATTCTGTAATGATATTTTCCTTTCTATTTCAACTTTAGAGATTAAATTTTCATTCATGTGTGGTTTGAGAAAAAGTACTGCAGGAAACCTGATGGGACTGAAAATAGACCATGGTGTTTCACAACTGGTCCTGACACCACACTGAATTATTGTGGCATCCTGGAGTTTAAACATGAGAGCAAGACATATTTAAATATGAAACAGCATTCAGATCCTTTTGTGTTTGTTTAATTTTGAAATTTTTTACATGTGAATTTAGAGCATTTTTATAGATAAGACTGAATTTATTCATATTAATCACTAAAATGTAGTTTGATAAAGTCCAGTTACTATGCATAGAAGAAAGGACTTAGGTTTGGCTTCTCCTAAGGGTAGAGTATTTCTACTTCTCTGTAGCCTGTAGTGCTTCTCATCATACCTTTTTCTTGTCTCTTATTCTCACTTTTTCCTGCTCTCTCCAGTTTTGCTTTTCCAACTGACTTTTCACATTTTTCTTTTCAGCCTCTCATTTATCTCCCTAATGCTACAGTTCTGAGCCTGGTGGAGTGGGATCATGTAAAAGTCTCTACTAAAACTCTCTTCAGCACCACTGATTGTTTATTGATCTTGTGTGCATGCTGCAAATCTTTCTCAGGGTAGCAAATAGAGATTTTTGATCACTGGGGGATCTGACACTGAAGATTTTGAGTCTGCTGTTTGACAAATTAGAGACTTCTACTTTTCCTTTTACCTGTAAGAAAAGATAAGGATTTATCAGAAAGAACACAACTAAAGATATGTGGTAAAATTAAACTGCTGGACTTCACATTTCTTATTTCATGTGGGTGGGGGGAAAGTGAAAATGAGGAGAGAAAAAAAAAGAAAGGATAACAATTTTTTTTTTTTTTTAATCCTGGACATTAATGTCCTACATCTTACTAATGAAAAATTATATTTCAATAAATTTTTGAGCTGTATGTGTAGGCTTTGCATACAAACAAATGCAGCATGCCAAAGTGAAATTGAAATGCAAGTGCTCCTACCAAGTACCATCTGTTGCATGAAGTTGTTCCAGACACTCTTAAAAATGCCTTCTGGTCTCTGTTCTCAATCATTCCTGTGACTGCTTACTAATCTGTCTGCTTTTTCTAACTCACTTTTACCTATTTCCTAAATACTGAGAGGGCAGGGGGGAATTTTTAAATTTAAATAATAAATGAAACTAAGGGACTGATTTCTGCTGTTCATTACACACGCTGATATGTCAATGCAGAAGTTTGAATTACCACGGGTCAGTTTCTTTCACAGGAAAGAAATGGCAAGCCTGGAGCTTGGTGATGCCACATTGTCACACCAGAACAGGAAGGGGTTTCCCAAATGCGTATGTTTGGTTTGCATTGTTTGTTTTATGTCAGCCAGCTGCTCTTACTTTCCACACAATTGCCTTACAGTGCTTAAAAGTAGAGGAGAATGTGATGGATTTTTACAAAAAAATCATGTTTCCAAATATTAAATATAACCCTTCAGTCATTTTTTCACAAATTATGGACTAAATGTAAATGAAGAGGATCCCTTTAAATTGCCCTTGAAATTTTAAGAGTTGTCATTACTCTTCAGGAACATATTGAAGAACAGCAATTCAGACATATGGCAAAATAGCTGTCTGCTTTTCAAAAGCATCTCTTTATAAATATTTGTGAGAACTGCAATAGCCTTTAAAGTGCTTTAGAGAGCAATAAATGTAAAAATTGAACAGCTTGTCATTCATCAGTGGCCTGGACTGTGTTTTATACAGCAAAGTAACCACAATTTGTAGCAAGGCTACCATTAGCAGTAAACTGTAATGGCAACGATAAGACAAATACTGTTAATTTAACTTTTTCAGCTTTCTCATCAGTCTTTTTTCCCCAAATCCTCCCAGTGTGTTCTGACTTCTTCCCACATAAATCTCTGTTCAAACCAGCCAACAACCCATGTCTTATTTTATGTTCTATCCTAAATCACTATTTTCTGATCAACAATTTTTCGTGTGTATGAAATGATTCTGTTTGTGAAACTGTTGGAGATCCTGACCTTGTTCTGACTCAGGACACAAAAATTAATTGAGCTCTTTTAAATTCTAGGGGAGAGAAAGATCATTCCCCTCACTGTCCCACCCAGTGATTGCTGTCCTATCCAGTCATCACAGTGCAAACTCTTATGTGGGGAAATGCTCACTGAATTCATTATAACTATTGTTGATTGGGAGTCCTCACTCAAATTCACATGCATATGTGTTCATATGTCCTTCAAACTAAAAATTACACAGGTCTTACCTTTTGTTTTCTCAATTTCTGATAAAGAAAAAGAGAATCTTTTTACTTTTATGGTAAAATCCTACTTATGAAAGAAGTGGTTCAGTTTAAATGGGAATTCAAAGGGGAAAAAAAGAGAATTTGTTTATACAGTTGCATAGATGTTCTCATGAATGTCAATAAGCAGGAATGCTATGTTGTGGGGCATTACTTCTCCAGTCAGAACATTTGTACAGCTGGTGGTTAAGACTCTACCAACACTGCTGGGTTTTATCAAGAAAGAAGTGGACAGTTGCCCTGCTCACTGAAAAGGCCCCCAGACTCTGTCAGCTCCCAAACTATGTCTTGGCACTCTGTGAGACCATGGGCCAGAGCTATGCCAGGGAATGTGCCAACATTTGAACAGCTTGCATCATCATGGGATAGTGTGCAGGTCCAGGCTCTGGTCACGTTTACTTTACTGGGATAGACGTAGTCTTTGTCCCCTCTTCAACAAAGGACATCCTGAAATACTGAAATCATTGCCAGTTGGGCTGGGAGGATTAGGATCATTGCACAAACATTCCAGCATTGGGATGAGGGAAGTACAAGGAAAAGCCACATCTATTTATCGAGGGAGTTCGCAGTACACCCAGTTCTGGGCATGGACACAGATCCCCTCTGAGACGGGCTGCTGAGGAGAAGATGGTCATTTGTGCAATTATCTGAATCAGCAAGAGAAAGTGTGATCCTGGCACTGTGGCAGATTATACCTGAGGTCTGGCAAGAGTGGCAGATGGTTTAGGACTGGAGAGTGGGCTAGGGCAAGGCAGATGTCACAAGGCACAACCACAGATTAATGAAAGCAAATTCAGAAAAAACCAGAAAACCATAGTGCTTCCTCAAGTTCACAGGATTAAAACTCTCAATAAAGGGGAAGAAGAAGGTAGAATTCTCGGGAAAAGGAAAATTCAGCTTACAAAAATTCCCTTTGAGTACTGCAAAATAAAAAAGTTCTCAAACTTAGTCTTTTTTATGCACACTTATTTACATGCATAATTATTTATAATTGCCCACCTAGACAGTACACTGTACCACTGAAGAGTAGGAGGAAACAGAGACTGTGGTACAGTCATTGTTGCCCTTTGGAGGATACATCCTCCTGCCTACCAAACACTCTTACCTTCAGCACCTGTCTCAGACTGTGAAGGAACTTGTAGAAAGTGGATTTGACTGTAATGTGGGTAGATGGTGCAATAGCAAATGCACTAAAAATAATTTAGGAAATATCTAGGTATAATTTCCAGATCAAATAGTGAACTGAGATTAAATTCAAAGTTTTATAGGTATTCCTAATCTAATAGTGCCTTCCTAATAAAAACAACATGTACGCTTCCCTGGCAATGAATTCCTCTGCTCTTCATGTCTGTAGTATGAAGATTTTCATCCTAGCCCACTGACAATGATTATCTTTTTCTGTCCTTATTACAAGCCTGTAGAAAGTACACTGCTCTTAGAAGTTTATTTTTCTAATAATTTGATCCTGTCAATATATTCACTGATTTGCTGTACTATTGTTTATGACTGTATTTCAAGTTTCTGTTTGATTATCCAAGAAAATCAAAATATTCTATTAGTCTTTACAGTTCAATTCTTAGATTATTACTCAGGGGATATATGCTTTAGCCTTCAACTAAAATGTGAGAGCTGAAAGGTATGTATTGTGCCTTGACCTTCCTTTTATAGCACTCCAACTACATGGCTGCACACCCCATTGTGCCATTCCTTTTTCTGTAAATGATCAGGAAGACAGGCTGCAGAAAAGGATTGCCCCATTACATCCCTGACTCCTAAATTATGTGAAAGATCTGTCCAAAAACCTTTTAGCCATTGCAAACCAAAAATAACCGTGAAGACATGATGAGGACTCAGGAGCCAGAATCCCTTGTGCCCCACCAGTGATCCTGGGCACACCACTTGGATGCAGAGGTCCAGGCCTCTGCAGAGGTGCAGCCTCTGAAGAGATGCTCCACATGTGTGTAGGAGCATGAGCAAATGGATTTCATGAGTTTGAAATTTGAAAGGGTTAAAATCAACTCCTTTGACATTTTGTGGAAGAAATCACCTTCTCCTTCCTTGCATGCTATTACATTTATAAATTACATTTATTACATCCTGCAGTGCAGGTTACAATGCAGGGCCACAAGAGCACTCACTAACTGCTGCTGAGCACCTCACTAGCTCAGGAGTCAGTGTCTGCTGTGGATGTCAGTACCCTGAAATGCCATTCCTGAGCACACTATCTCAGACAAGCTCGGGAGTGTCTCCTCCAGACGCTGTTAAAGCTAATTACTTTAGCTGCTGTATCTTGTTGATGTGGCTACCCTGCTTTTTACTCCAGAGCACACTTCAAAGCTCTCTTGGGTGAATCACATACCTGGCAGAGACAAGTAGAAGAAGCACAGGCGTGATTGTAAGGGAAGAAACACAGCCTGACTCAATACATTGTGTTTTCAGAAAAAAACCTGACATTGTTCCATAAAAATATGAAAAGTAATGAAATTAATTGAAGAACGAAATTACGTTAAATGAAAGTTCAGTCTTAGCTCCTGTCTGTGTTTAGAGCTTTTATGTCCTTAGAGAATCATAGAATCATAGAATATGCTGAGTTGAAAGGGACCCAGCAGGATCACTGAGTCAAACTCCTGGACCAGTGCAAGACACCTCAAGACTCACACCATGGGCCATGAGAGTGTTGTACAAATGTTTCTTGAACTCTGTCAAGCTTAGTGCTGTGACCATATCCCTGGAGAGCCTGTTCCAGTGCCCAGTCACTCTCTGGGTGAAAAATCTTTTCCTAATTTCCAACCTAAATCTCTCCAATTCAGTTTCAAGCCATTCCCTTGAGTCCTGTCACTGGTCACCATAGAAAAGAGATCTGTACCTGCCCCTCCTCTTCCCCCTGTGAGAATGTTAAAGAACACAATGAGGCCTCCCCTCAGTCATTTCCAAACTCAGTGAACCAAGTGACCTCAGCTGCTCCTCGTAAGTCTTCCCCTCAAGGCCCTTCACCATCCTCGTGGCCCTCCTTTGGACACTCTCTAGTGGCTTAATGTCATTTTTATATTGTGGCACCCGACACTGCCCCCAGCACTCGAGGTGAGGCTGCCCCTGCTCAGAGCAGAGCAGGACAATCCCCTCCCTTGCCTGGCTGGTGATGCTGTGCCTGATGCCCCCCAGGACAGGGCTGGCCCTCCTGGCTGCCAGGGCACTGCTGACTCAGGTTCCGCTTGCCACTGACCAGGACCCCCGGGTCCCTTCCCACAGCACTCTCTCCAGTTTCTCATTCCACAGTCTGTACACACAACCTGGGTTGCCCTGTCACACATGAAAAATCTGGCACTTGCCCTTGTTAAACTCACAATAACTGTGTAATAGAGAGAACTTTTCCCTGCCCAAAGTTCTGGATATGGCATTCATTAGCCCTTGTACAGCTGTAGTTATACATTCATTCCACTTCTGTGCCTCCTTTTTGCACATTACTGGTTACTGATGTACTTCCAGTAGCGTATTTGCATTCTTTCTTCTTCAGGGAGACAGTGGAGAACCTTTAGTTTTCCTTATCCAAGACAGCTTTGTATGAAATGCAGCCACATCTTGGGGTCTTGGTTGTGCCCTGCCAAAAAAAAAAAAAACAACTTTCTGTCTTTGGACACTTCTCGGATTAAGAACATGGTGGGAGCCAACTGATCCTGGGAATGGACTGCCCTCTCCTGGAAAGCAGTATGCATATTCAAAATACAAGATTTCAACTGCTACCAAAAAAAAAAAACTTACATAAAAATATAAGGGAAAAAATCATCCATTATAAATTAAAATAAACTAACATTCTAATAATTAGCCAAAGGGATGGTTTGTTCCCCACTTTCAGTGTGCTCTGTATTTCGGTGAATTCTACAATAAAAACATATGAAGCATCCATTTAAAATATCCCTTCTCTGTGCAGCTGAATCTCACACCTATTTCTAGCTCTCATAAAGGTTGTATTTGTTCTGGGTCCTTTGTGCTCTCAACCTTTTCACTGATCTGCTGTATTATTAAAGGCCATACTTCCAGTTTTTTCTCAGGGACTCCCATAGACTGTGAAGACATCAAGCTAAATTATGGGAGAGAGGTTCTCCATTGGCAGGCTTTGGCTGTGAAAGCCTTTTAGACAGCAGTATGTGGCTTTGGTAATCTCCAGCCTCTAGAACTTACCTAACAGCCATCACAGCAATTGCTAAGCATGAGGATTATTTTCCCCTCCAAGATGCTGTGCAGGCAAAATAAATAGTCAGCAAAGAAGCCTTCTGTTTTAGAACTTTCTTATATTTGGCAATTGGCACTAGGTGTGATTTTTTTCATGGTCTGATTTGGTGCAAATGGAAGGGACTCTTTCTTCCATTTTGTGTATGGCAAATTCAGAACTGTTGCTGAGTCTCAGCACTTTAGGACACAAGATCCAGTAACACATGGGGTGTCCAGCTCAAAGACTTCTCCATCGGGCAGACTGAGGCAAGTCTTCAGTGTTGTTGACAACCAATTACAGTGCAAAGCAAAAATGGTATCAGATCCTTAGTACCCACCTTGTCTCAGTCTGTACACATCAGAGGCAGGATTTAACTACCCAAAAAGAAATTATTAGGGTCATTTAGAAAATTTCAGTTTTTTGCCAGCAAAAAAAGTTACAGGATGTGAAGGAGACCCAGTTCTTTCTCAAGTGACAGCTGGAGCCTCATGAGAATTCTCTAGAGAGTCTAAAATAGTAATAGGTACTTTGCTTAAACAGTCACATCCCAGCTGTAAATCTTCTGCCCTATATGGAAATAATTTATATCACAGTGAGGCTGTGAAAGGTCGTCCCATTATCTGTAAGGATACATAAATAGGTTTTACTTCTCCATAATTTAAGACATGTAATAGAGGAAAAGAAAACAAAGAAGCTATAATGTATTTAATTCTTTACCATGCAGTTTAATACTGAAGAATCATCAAATCTTAGTATAGTTATTTAAATATTTTGTTTTGCACTGACACATTCATTCTTCAGTGCCTTGTTCCAATGAGAGTTGTCCCTGTATACAAACAATACCACTCCTGGAATGCAACACAAGGAGCATTGCTTTTATTTCTGAGAACATAATGAAGCATCATCTTTAAGAAGAAGACTGACAAGCCATCTAGAAATATCAATATGCCCAAAAAAATCATCTGCACTCACAGCCCCAAGAGTAATTTTCACCCCGTGTTTAAGTAACTACTACTCTGGACTAGATTCAAATATCCAATGCACAAGACTTTCATCCTCTTGATCTTCTCCTTGGAGAACACAGAATAGTTAGAAATATTTTTTTTTATCTTTTCACTGAGTGGTGAATTTTGCTGTTTGTAATATTAATTTACTTTTTTTTAATGATTTTTTTTGTTAATTTCTCTGTAGAGTCAACAAAGACATCAAAAGCCAGCCTGACTCCTTTTTTAATTCTTCAGGATCTGTTTTGTAAATTCCAATGGCCAAATTTTTATTGCTTACAATGACATGTATGGATAGAAGTGCACTATTTCATTGCAGTTCCAAAGCCAGGTTAGCTGTACAATATTATCACTTAAGAGATTGCTGTCTTTTATCCAATGTCCTCATTTGCTACTTCTACTTCAGTTCAGTAGAGCTGAAAAAGCTTCTGAGCAAATGCATTGATTATTTCCCACATTGCATATTCTGTACAGATGAAAAAGAGCAATTGAATAGCTATTCCCTAAAAATATGTATAGGGGTTATTTATTATAATAAATGCACATTTGTAGACTAGAAAGGCATAGGACAAGTATTATTACCTAGTAAGTTTTCAAAGAAAATAAAACCCTAACAGGTGTTAGTATCTTGGCAAGAGCTAAGCAGATGTTATGTATCAGAGAGAGCACTAATGCAACAGTTCATTTTCTAACTGAACACCAAACTTGCAGTTTTTATCATTAAAGATTCCACTTTACACATGTAAGATGCATTAGAGGATATACTCAGGAGACTTTCATTATCTTATTTGATTGGATAATACTGTACTTTCAGCACTCCCATTATTAAAAGAGTAACAGTAGTTGAACATGAATTTTTCAAGTCTCTTGACTTCATTATCTCAAAAGATGCAAGACTAAAAGTTCTTTCATTACTTGATTGCAAAGCTTTCAAACTCAAAGCATTAAGGCATTACAAAATTTAATATCTATATCACTCCCCTAAAAATATCACTGTTCTTTCATTTAATCACTATGCACTCGGTGTCTGTGGTTTCACTCATGCTGTGTTTAACAACCTTACATGTACATAACAGAAACTGGTAAACCTTTTAACTAGGTCCTTCAAAAACTTACCTTGTTTCTATGTTGATTTTCCCTCACATTTTTACTAAAAGACTCACTCTAAATAACAAAGACTAACAGTGCGTAGATATTAATTTTATTTCTCATATGAAAGTCCTATAAAATGGGGAGCTAGAGAGAGAGAGGGATAAAAACCCAAACAACTCAAATAAACAAAAAATACTTTGAAAACCAGAAGAATTTGATAAAGGATTATTAACTTACCCAGGCAGTTTTTATTATCAGTATTTACAATTTAGTAGACAATTAGATTATTTTAAGACTACTAATCTGATTTGGGTTTCTGTAATTTTTTTCACTCTGTTTTGTCTTCAGGGATGGTGCACTCTGTTATGATAGCCTGTGTTATATACTGGTTTAGAAGACATAGGTTGCATAACTTTATAGTTTTTGATCTATAGTCAGAAATATCTGGCATGTCAGGTAATATATTAAGGATTTTATACCTTCCTCATAAAACCTTTCTCCGTGGCAGGGGTACAGATAATATACCATCATTAACTAGTTTAATTATTAATTATTAAAGTCATTTGCTGAATTGTCAATCTCACCTTTGCCTGTGAACTAAGTTTTCTAGTTTATCATGGTTTTAAATCTGAAACATACAAATATTTTTTTAAATAATTTTCAGATGTTGGTGGTGGCTTTTAATATAATCTTTTTTTTTTATATGAACTGATTTGTTTATACCAGCTATTGTACAAGAGTCAAATAATTGTTCAAAATGATGTTCTGCTCTTAAACAAAAATTTTGTGGGATTAGCCTCTTTCAACCAGATGTTCTTGTTTAAAAAAATTCATATTAAATCCAGTCAGCAGTTTGGTATCTTCTGTGTGAGATCCGTTGCATTAGGGAGAAAATAAGAATCTGCTACAAGTCCTGCTTTTCTTAGAGGATTAATGAAAAAAAAATTTAAACAACATTTCAATATTTCTAGATTATCTGTAATTCCAGGACCATATAAAACATATTGATCTCTGCATATTTATTATAAAATGGAATTTGTTAGCTAGGTCATATTTTAGTATTCTGATTAAGCCTGTACAAAAAGACTTCCTGCAAAGTGAAAAACAAGGTCTTGCAGTGTGTGTGAACCAACCTGCTCTGTCTCACTCCCGTGTATCTCTTGATTCTCCTGCTACTTCTTTCATTGGCCCAACCTATTTTTACAGCTGGCATGGCTGTAAAAATTAGACAAGCTTTAAGGCCCAAGGAAAGACTTGTGTGCACAAAACTTGACTCATTTTTCAACTGTAATAGTTGATCTAAGAGAAAAATACTAAGCCCACCTATAAATCTTGTCTTGCTCGTGTTCTTAAACCACCATTACAGCATGAACAAGCAAATAAAGTCTTTTCCACCTTGATTTGCAAGGGGTGGAATCCTGAGAATCAAAGGATTCTCATTCCTCAAAATGATTCCCACATCTTCAGAAGATAAGTGAATGGACAGACCTTTTCCACCTTAATTGTTCTCATGCAGTTAAGGTGACAAAAATACCCAAAAGCAGATGTAGTTATGGAAGAGTTCACAGCAATGCAGGTGCTGGCTGTGCCCTGCCCAGCATAAGCTGCACTTGTATGTATGTTCTTTACTCCTAAAGCCCTGTTTTTATGGATGTTTTTATTGATGCTGGGTATCTAAGCTTTCTAAAGACGATCTGGTCGTAGCTTATCTATTACTTTTTGCTTAAGATGTACATAGATAAATTGCTAATCTGACCACTAAAAGTGTGTACTGTGAAAGTGGGTGAAGACGCCTGGTTTTTGCTCAGTGTGAGCAGCAATTTGTTGAACAAGCCACACAGATGAGCTGTTGAATTTTAAATAGTGTTCTGATCCAACTGCACACTCTATTTGCCAGACATATTATCATAGCAATACCAAACACCCTTGACTGTGAACAAAAGTATAGATGCTGCTTTAGTAGCAACCCTCTTTTCTCCCTTCTTCTAACAGTAGAAGAAGGTTGCTGAAAGACAAGATATTTTTCAAACATGAGCAACAGTTTATCTCCCTGTGAAAAGAGTGATAAAAGCTAATATGCTTTCTGGAAGGATTCCCAAGATGGACAGCTAAATTAATTTCTGGGCTCGTTTTGCATTGTTAATGTGAAGCCTCGCTGCAGAATACAAATCACATTTGCACAATGTCTCTGAACATCAAGGTCTCTTTCCCAGGGTACCTAAGTATGCATTGAATTTGCAAATGTAAGGCTAAATTTTAAAAAGGCATTTGCAAGTCCCAAAATCTGCAAGTTTTGCAGAGGGTTGAGAGGTTGCACTGCTTTCTTTATCATTTACTGAGCACTCTGTCCCTGGATGTGTTGTCATACATGGCGGTTTGATCGCAGGGGAAGAGGAAAGGAAAACATTTTCTGTAATTGTCCAAAGGGACCTGTCCTACCTTAACATAGGTAGGTGTCTCCTCACTCTCACAACAGGCAGTCAATTTAGATCTGTTTTTACACAAATTCCTCCTCCTAGTGTCTCTAGCCAAGAAGCAACACAGCTAAAGACTGTATTGTTTCAGTCTCTGCTGTGAAAAAAAGCACAGCATCTCAAGGAACAAATCTGCATAATCTGACAGTCAGAAACTCCAGAAGCAGAGGAGAAGCAAGACGAGAACCTGGGCAACAGCTGCACAGAGGACAGAGGACGGTGGTGCTAAGAAGCTGTTTGCTAACTCATCAGGGAAGAACGTGGCATGACCTTACGTCAGAAGAGGGAAGAGTATAAAAATAGCTCATTACAGCATGGATTGGGCAGCATGTCCTAATATAAAGGGCAGTAGCTTCTGCTCTAGGAATTTAATGTCAAACAAAGTTGTTTCCAAGGAAAATAAGACTGCTATTGAAGGGAACTATATCCAAAAGCATGTATTCTGGAGTGGTTTTATAGGTGAAATAGTTTCAGTTATTGTGATTTCCTAAAAACTTATCCTTTACAAAAAGATGCTACTTTTTTCTTTTTTCTAGAAAATCCAGTTGCTAACAACACAAGCTAAGTTTCAGATGAGCTGGAGAGCAGAAGCTGAAGACATCAGACATCCCTTCACTCTTAGTTACAATTGGACAAACAGCATATTGTCTTCATTTTGCCAGACAACATTATCTTCTACCTCTGAACTCAGTTGATTGCTGGCAGTTCATTTAAATTAAATGTATGTTGCCACTGCACTTGTTTGGTATTTCTTTTGTGTCGGTGAATCTCAGTCACTGACAAGTGACCTGTGACAGCATATGCAGCTGATCACTACCATGTCTCTCAGGGAGAAAGGAGAGGTTTGGGTGGGAAGTGTTCTCCTCAGATGAGAAGGAACAAGATTTCCTTCACAGGGAAGCTTAGTTTAGGACAGAAAAATAATCTGTGACATAACACCTGAGAAATACGAAAGAAACAAGGTAAAGGTAGAGCTATGTAATCTATACAATGTGCATGTAAAATATTGTCCAGCTTGTTTTGTTCTTATGGTCAGTTTTGACATTTACTTGAAACCAAATAAAACACGTACTAATAGATGTCATAGCAGATTTTTCATCTCTTTGCTCAGTGAAATTCTCCACAAAATGAGTAAGTTCTTCCTGAGGGCTGTAAGAGGCGATTGCGCCAGTTTTCCCTGTGCCACTCCAGCTCCCTGCCCAGCCGCATTCAGGAAAAGTCACAGTAGACATAAGCACAGAAAAAATAAGGAAAAAGGGTCCTTGTTCATGATGCATTTGAGCAAGCAAAGATAAGAGACAGTCAGGTGTTCTGAACTTTCAGTTTCTCTGCTGTATGAAATGGCATTTGCAGATTTTTCTGTACAGAAATGCCTCTGACCTTGGACTCTTCCCCGCAGAGCTGAATGGCAGATCAGTCTAGGGAGAAATGCAGAGGAGTGCATGGGTGCAAGATGGAGAGAAATAAGCTCCTGTTTCCTCAGTTCCCTGTCCTGGCTATCCCTGCCCAGGACACTGTGTCAGCCCCTGGCTGACAAGGTGCTGCAGCAGGGCTGGTCTCCAGTTCTCCAGAGCCCTGACCAGCCGTGGGCCTCTCAAAGCCAGGCCCCCCAGGGATGTGCCAAATGCCCGGCTCTGGGGCTGCCCTGGTGACTCCCAGTGCTGCTCCTATCTAGAGGTGGGACAGGCCCATAGGGAGTTCCTTAGGGAGCAAAACTGTTTTCTCCATGGTCCTTGCATCAGGAAAGGGTTTGTGCCTTGCTGTTTGATTCCCTGCTCCCACCTTGGTTGTTGATCCCTGCCAGTGATCCCTGGAGCAGGGAGGGTGCAGGAGCCAAAGCACGGGAAGTGCCTGTCAGGCTCAGGCAGCTCCCCAGAACAGCCTTGTCCCGCTGGCTGCGCAGAGACCTGCGCGCTCTGCAGGAGCTGCCACGCTCCCTGCCTGAGAATGTTTCACAGCAGGGCTAGGAAAGTCATCCTGGGACAGAATTTTTTATCAACTAAATTTCTGGAAGTAAGCCCCTAGCCCAAGGTTTACCATCTGCCGGGAGGGAATTTATCATTTAACATGTCAGAGCACCAGCAGGTCTCTGGCTTTTTCTGTGGCTACAGTGAAGATGCTCTAAGATGACTTGTGGGAGGTTAGACAAGAAAAACACAGTAAACATCAGGGATGCACCCTTTGCAACCCTTCTTGCACTGCTTGTGTGAAAGCTTTGCTGGGATAAGGAGCAGAATGGCTGGTACAACTGGAGCACAAGTGAAGTGTCTTGAGCCAAGTGTCACAGGAGTGGCCGTAAGACTGTGGCTCTGTAGAGGGCTATGAGACACTCTGAACAGTTATCACAGTCATGTCAGCTGTTATCAAACAGCTTTTTGAGGCACTACTGTCACATGCCTGCTTGCTTTCACGGTGCTATTTATCATTAATATGGAATGAATATTAATAATTAACATTAAATATGCATATTATTTATGTGCAGTTTACTTGAGGTATTCTAAATATACTTCAAACTTAGTATTGCATCCAGTTATCTGAATGCATTTTAAAAAAAACAGCCATTATATTTACTGTATTATGTAAACCTAACCCATCCATGCAGAGGAACTAGTAGAAACTATGAGGCTTGTACTATTCTGGTTTGTGCTATTATTTTTTTGCAATTCTGCTATTTGATGCCTTGCTAATTTCCCACATACTGTAAGATATGAAAGAGCCATACTAAGGCAAAACCCTTTAGGTTAGACATAGGAAAGCCTTAACAGTAAGGATAGTTGTTAGCTGCTTTCCTGAGAAGGGTGTCCTGCGAGGTTTTTAACCTGGGGTTGTTCAAGCAGCAGTCAGGAAGGATATTGTAGAGTTGATTCTGTTGGAAGGAAGGGAGACTGATTAAGTGGCTTCTGGGACTCATTTCTACTTCAGCTGGTATAGGAAAGGACACAAATTTGGGTGTATGCACTACATTTCAAAGTAAAGATTCAATTGTTGGTATCCACATGCAGGGGAAGAAAATAGGGGAACAAACAATTGCAGGAGGAAATTAGCTCTAGGCCTGTACCTCAAACCTTCCTCAAAGGTAAAAAGCTATAGTGATGTTCAGTTTTGGAAGGAGTTTTGCCTGGACAACCAGCTGTTTATGACTATGGATAAGGGCATCGTTCCTCTCAGTACACTCCATGAGAACACTCAGTCTTTTGGGTGGGTGTCATTCATTTACCAATATGCTAGGGTCATATAAACTGAAGTGGGTATCAGTCTCTTATTTAGCAAGATCATTTTAGTCAAGATGTTTTCCTAAAGCATTTTATTATCTGATAATGCTACTATCCATCTATTCCAAGTAAAGAGCTTTCAGCAGTGCTGGGAGTATGCTGGTAATGCCTGTGGTGCTGGTTCTGAGAAGCTGGGTGTATGAGAGCCTGAGGCAGGAAAGCAGCTCCTGGGTGGGAGCCAGAGCCCAGTTTGGTGGATGCCAGCAGGACAAAAAGTCTCCCTCGTCACCTGCAGAACAGGCAGAGGCCAGGGATCAGGCCTAAACAAGTCTGACTTGCATGTCTCATCATAGCTGGGGGGTACCCCAGCTGAAAACAGCAGAGATGTCAAGGTGAGGTAACTCCAGAAGTTACAATTATGTTGTGAAAAGCAGGGGCAAACCAACTGTGCTTGGTGTGCCCCTGGGGCAGAGGAAGTTGTCACTTGAATGAAATGATGTTGCTGTAGGCTCATACTGGAGATGTCTTGAGAAAGGAGATTTCTGTGTGTTCCCAGAGTGATTTGGAAAATATTTTTCTTTCTTTGAAGTGAGTTATTCTGATCAGTCAGTCTTCCTGGGGCAAGGATTCAGCTGTACTTTTCCCAAAGGAAACCAAAGTGCTCTAAGAGTGACCCACAGACCCAGAGCACAGAACTGCAGCCTGCCAGCTGAGCAGGGCATGTAGATATAACCAGGGCAGGCAATGGGCACAGTGCTGTGGGAGTGTGAGCATTTCAAGAATCACAGAATATTCTGATTTGGAAGGGACCCGAAAGGTTCATCAAGCCCAGCTCTTAAGTGAATAGGTCTGGAGTTCTGGAAATGTTTTTCTTCTCTTCATGTCTTTAAGCTGAGAGTGTATCAGTGGAGAAGGAAGACATAAGAGGCAAAAGCCATTCTACAGAGAAAGAAGCATTATTGGTAATGGCTTACGAGGATTGATTGGTCTAAAGCTGTGTTGAGGAATTTTTTAGGTTTCACAAAACTAATTCACAGAATGAGAAGGAAAAGGCAATGAAAAGGATTACTGAGTTCAACCATCATGGTGTAAGAACATGTACAGATCGAAAACGTCTGTCAGATGTTTATCAAACCTGTTTCTGAAGTTTCTAGTCATGAAGATCTGAAAATCTCCCCAGGCAAAATTTCTGGTCTTCCCTGAGCCTCCTTTTCTCCCAGCTCAACACCCCCAGCTCTCTCCTCACAGGACTTGTGTCCCAGACCCTTCACCAGCTCCACTGCCCTCCTCTGGACTGTTCCAGGGCCTCAATGTCCTTCTTGTAGAGAGGGGCTCAGAACTGGACACAGCACTTGAGGTGTGACCTCCCAGTGCAGAGTACAGGGTGATTAAAACTTACACCAGGCCTGTCTAAAGCCCTGATTCCCCTGACAGAATTGAGTGAATCAGTGGCTGGAAGTAGCACTGTGATTAAATAACAAATCCTCTGCTCAGATCTTACGGAAAATACACACCCCAAGCCAGTGCAGCAGAGCTGCATGATGTTCTCTAACAAAAGTATAGAATGAGCAAGCGTGTACAAATCTTTCTTTCTCCAAGCTGAAAGCCTAAAGAAAGTATTTTTTAATTTGATACTGGACATTCAAATTTTTTTTTTTTTTTTTATGTTTTCATTACTGTTCAGCTCTTTATCTGTGTTTTTTTAAATTAATTCTATGAACATTATTTTGAACTTCCTCTCATTTATTTGTTTCATCAATATTTATTTTTTTCTTTTCAATCTAGTAATTTCTTGTCCTTCTAATTTTCCTATATTTGATTAAATCTGAGCTATTTTCTCACAAAATTGTGGGTTTTTTTCTGCTCCAATGAGGTAACTCTATTTTTCACTGCATCATAACCTTTATTATGTTTTTCAGTACCTCACAGTGATAATACTACATTTGGCTTTTTCCCCTTCACTGTTTCTCATTCTGTTTTTAATGTGTATTTCACACTTGCATGTTGTCTTTCTTACACAGAGTATTGCATGGAGAATATAAAGCTTTTGAACCTATTTCTATAAGTTCAAACCAATCAACTTGAAACTGGTTGTATTAAGGTAGGAAAGAAAAGAAAAGCATATTTGTGTACAACAAATTTCCTTATAAGATTGAGCTGCAATATGAGCTAGCTTGTGGACAAACATCACCTGACAACGTAGCCTGAGTGTGGTCTGACACTTTTATCCATGCTGGGGATTTAATGTCACTCACTTTTTCCAAAAGCTATCATCTGCTGCACCCCTCTGGACATTGTCAGCAGAGCACGTTCTCCAGAAAATCTCATCCAGCGTGAAGTGGGATTGCAGCATAGTTTTCAGTAGCAAAGATGTGATTTCATTTGTTGCTATTGGAACATGGGCATAAAAATCTCTCAGCTTTTGATCGTTCTAAGATTTAAATTAACTCCAAGAGAAAAGATGTTTCCATACTATTTGCTAGCAGATCTAGAGTGATTTCAGACTTCTGCATCTGTAGTCTATGGCATCTGAGAACAGAGCAGGTAGTGCTGTCAATGACAGAAAAAGCAAGGCTTGGCTCCCCATAATTCATTTCCCTGCTCATCATATCCCACTGCATCTCTTGGTAACCCCACCTCTCTGCTGTATTAAACTGGGAAATCTTCAGGTCCTGCATGCCCTTCTACCCACCTCCCCCAGATGATCCTGTAGTCCTGCTTCCTCCCATTTATGTCCCCATAATGTCTCTGTGAGCTGCTCCTGGCTTCCACAAGGACAGCCTGTCTCTTCCACAGCCATGTGGCCCCAGGATTCACCTATGCATGTGCTGACATGCTGGTTGGAGGGTACAGACTGGCTGGCTTGCCAAGCAGAAATCAGTGGTGATTGCTTCCACCATGAGCGTCTTTGCGGAAATTTTGGGTTCTTTTCTCTGTTCAACCACTGATTTTCTTGTAGGAGCCTTGTAGGAACATCCCTGTAGGAATATCCTTCTGCCAGATACGATACAGGTTGAATGATGTGCACAAACCCTGACTGTGTAGGTTGGGATGCAGATGAGCTGTGGATGTGTTGGCATATAGACACAACTCACCACAAAACAGTTACGACCAAAGACTTGTTTTCCTGCTAGTGCCACTCCTGCCTGTTCTCACTACAGGTTACACACTGGTAAGAGACCTCTGCAGTGTGACAAAGCTGAGGCAAAAAGCCCACAAAAAGGCCACTTCCCCACTGCCTCCTCAGCAGCCCAGGGTGCATTTCCCACCTGTGTCCTGGAGGGAACTTTGACCAGTCGCCTTTACCCCAGGTGACTCCCAGCACAGAGGGGAATATGCAGGACTCCCACCTTCCTCCCAACTGCGTTCTCATCTGCCCTCCCAATCCCAGCTAAAGGCTACCCTGACTGGCCAGGCGAACCAATTGAAACTCCTGAAGGCACTATGGCTAGGAGTGCCTGGCTTGCCTTAGCTGAGCCCCATGGTGTTGACAGATGTGACAGATGTTGCTGAAATGCATGGGGTACCCTGCACACACCCTGGGGTCTGGGCAGACTTGAGATATCAGCAGTTTTGCCTGGAGGCCAAAGGCACATCATACACTGAACCAAAGTGAATGACACCTCCCAAGTCATGAACAACAAAAACTAAACCAGAAACGGAAAAAGCTTGAGGGAAGTATTTTTTTTCCTCCAGAAAGGGCATTGGAGGCTGTTAAAAACAACTCTGATATAGAGTTAGCATTATCAGGGTCTGTTTTGGAGGACTGACACAGGTACATAAATCAGCAGCAGTTCCAATTTAAAGCAGTCCAAGTCTCTGATTGGAAATACTATTGGGACCTAAAGCTGAATACCCAGGACTATATAGAATTAGGTGGGTGGATTGTGTCTTGTTCCCATACTTTCCACCACTATGATCCTCATCTTTACCTTAACAAAGTGATGCCAAGCAATCTGAGAAAAAACAACAAACGTGTCCCACAAAAGAAGAAAGTGCCTTCACATTTCCCAGTATCCAGTAGAAATTATTGAGCCTGATTTGGTAATCCATCCAATTCAAGGTTGTTTTGATAGCCACACCATGGCAAGGGGAGCACAGCACAGGAGAATGATTAACTTAACCCTCCTGCCTTGTTTGTTCGATGCTGCCTCACTCCAGTGTGAGTCAATAAAACTTTGTGCACCAACAGATAAAACTTCCAGCACCCACCAGCTGGGCCAAAATGGGGATTAGCAAAGCTGCCTTTCTCTTGCTTTTCTTGCTCAGCTCAGGTAAGAGTCCTTTGCATTCTGCTTGCCTGGTTGAGACTGGGGCCAAACACTAGCAGGCTGTGTGTGGTGAAGGTAGGTCCCTCAGTCAACGTGTCACTCCTTTCCTGGACAATGACAGGTTCGGGCCTTGCTGGTCAGAAGCAGCTGCTGCTGAGCAAAGTGAGAGCTGTGATTGCCCCAGGGTTGTGTTCATAGCAACACCAGAAGACCAGCTGCCTTGGTGTCTGCATGGGCAGCTAATGGCCCCAGGCAAACATTTCCTATGGCCAGAGATGTGGGCACCCTTGGGAAGCAGCCTGTCAAACGCTTGTGCAAAACCCACAGCAGTCAGTGAGAAGTTCTCTCTAATTTCAGCAGGCTTTGGATCAAATGCTAAAGGTAAAGCTGTGTTTACTGCCAAGCATTGTTAAGCACAGTGATACTGATTTTCATCCTTTATGACAGGAGTCTTAAAGCTTTGAAACAGAATATTTAAAACAAAATGGAAAAATTAACAGGCTCCTTAATATTCCAGAAATTTCACATTTTCTGCTGTCAAACACAATAAAAATGTTCTCCCTTGTTTTCCTGAGGGCAGTAGGTAGAAATTTACTCCCCAGTAACCTAGATCACCTTTTCCAGGCATATGTCCAGAATTCTTTCCTACAGTTCCAGAAGAAGATAGATATTCCACTGATGGTAATATATGGATTTCAAGCTTATCTACAAATTCTGTAAATAAATATTACACGTGTAATATATATTTCAATCAGATTTCAATCAGATACCATACTCTCTTGTACTTTGAAATTACATATAATTACATGGCACTTAAATGACTTTTTAAAGAACTGATAAATACATATCAGTACAGTTTTTATGAGTTTTTAATAGTTCAGACACTTAAGGTCAGAATACCACGGACATATCATTGTGTGATTGTAGAAGGTTATAAAAGACAGCTGAGAAAGTGGGGGGTTTTATTTGTTCATTGTTATCAGCTCTAGCTGACTTGCTCAAAAGTGATGGTCCACAACTGCCTTAAAGCCAATTTTTATGTCTTCTGGGTTAGCACTGGTCAAATCTGCAAAGATGCTTATGGAAGTGAAGAAATGTGGTTTTTTACATGTATTTGGATATTCTGTTCAATTATCCTGTGCAATATCTGGGTTTATATAGATTTTAGTCAGACTAATATATTCCCTGGTGCATTTAAAATCTCTTATATTCTTAAGTTTGCACTTCGCAGTGTTTTTCAGGCAACCAGCATCACCTTTTCTTTTCTGTTATCTAAGTTTCTGCCAATCTGTCTTGCCTTTTAGTTTATGCATGCCATCCAAATTCACATGTATTCATTCTCAATCCAACTGTAATAATTTTTTTCTTATAGTCACTGAAAAGAAATAGTATCCAAAATAGAGCTCTTTGAAAAAATAGAGTTTTAAGATGAGTAAATAAAGTTTGGGAAGGAGTATTTTCTTTTTCTAGTCCCCCAGAACAGTGGCCTCAGTTAAGTTAGGAAAAAAATCAGGAAAGGAAGCACTTGTTTACTAACTCCATCAGGAGAAATTAGTAGGCTAGGCTATTGGTGTTCTGCATAGTCCTGCTGTAACAGTAGGACTCTAGATCCCTCAGTGTCAGGGATTTCTTAAGACATGCAGGTTTTACAGCACTGATCCAGCTCTGCAAAGAGACACAGAAAATGCCCTCAGGCAATGAATAATCTTATTTTCATTAGTGGCCAAAATATCTTTTATTTTGTGTGAATCTGTGTCATATGGAGGTAGGTGATGAATGGCCCATATGTCACGGGAATTAGTAACACTGGAGTGATGTTGCAGTGAATTCAGCCCTAATATGAGTGTGTAAATGAAAGATTCACAACATTACCTGTGAGCACGCTGCACAAAATTATGAACTTCCTGCATCTGTCAATAATAATCTATATTGAAAAAAATGAAATCATTAAACCATATGGCAAATTAAACTCACTTGTGCAACACTGTAACCTGATGCTGGAGATGGAAATAAACTCTTGTAGAAATTAGGAACAGAAACATAGAATCTTTTTAGACATAAAAAGAAAAATCAATTAGGTGGTAAACTCTATTGTGAGCTACAGTATTTTAGAGGTGTGTTAGAAATCTTAGCAGGTAGATAACATAAATCTTATGCATATGTAGCTTTCAGATCTAATAATACTAACTGATTTACTAATTTAAAATCTTGGGTTAATTTGTTGCAACAGAAATGTAGCCTGACAATTTCATTACTAAGCCTGCTCAATCCATTGCAATAAACAATGGTGGGCATTGTAAAAGGCTATATAGTAACTTTGTGATTGAGGTGCCTTGCTCCAGGACAGGACATCTTGGGACAAACAACTAGGCAGTGACCAATGAAGCTGCAGGGATTGCACAATCTACATGACAGGTCATAATCTCCCATCCACCTAATTCATGCTTCTCCAAAACCTTGATATGGGTATCACTTCCCTTCATCTTTCTCTGGTTGGTGTTGACACCACTTAGTCTCTCTCTCCGTTCCCCCTCACTCTTGTTTCCCATTTTTTGCTTTTAGCTTCAAACTCATGCATAACTCTAATCAGAATTGCCTCTACATCTTTCTTCTGCCTCTTCCCATGACATGTTGCAGTCATTCAGCTGTGATTCTGTCAACAGATAGAAATAATCTCAGAGTTTATCATCTTTTACCCAGAATTATGCAAAATAAATTGTGTCTTCACCTGTCCAAACTACATGGAAAATGGGACTGAAATCCAGAGATCTTCTTAACTGCAGAATTCTCATTTTTAACGTCTAATTCCTTTCTCTCCCTTCTAGTGAAAGGAGATATACTGGATGACTATTCAAAAACAGATGGTGTTTGGATACTTACTCGAAACAAACAGCTTTATAAGACAAATAATGAAAGAGAATGTGCAGACAAATGTGAAGCTGAAAGAAATTTTACCTGCAGGTAATTTATGTTGAATCTTAAAACTGTGCCACTGTGGGTGTCTGCATATCAATGATATGTTCCTACCTTTACTCAGAACCAACATCCCCATTCTGCTGCAGCTCTGCCTACAACAGTGTCTCCCACTGTGCCTTTAGCTTGTGACTTATCTCCAGCCATAAATTACCACAGGATCAAGTAAAGAGTGGATTTACAATGTACTATTCATTTTATGTAAATGTTCAAGTTCCCATTTTTATCCAACATTACATGGAGAACTGATTGAGCCTCTCTGGCTGGATGCTGCTTTTTTCCACAAGAGTGCAAGATTTCTAGTTCATTGTAGGGACAGTCACTCACCTGAGCAGCTAGGATGATGTTGATAACGTTTTGCCAATGCAGTTTCTAATTTCCCACACAATAATTTATTCATGTAGTCATATATCCTGAATAAGTGAGCCACTTGAGAGTAGTAGGTAACCCTAATCTCTTATTTGTCTAAAATATTGAGTGCAGTATCTGGAAGATAAGAATTAATATAAGACAGTGCTAGCAAATTAATAATTTGTAGAAAAATAATTATGAGTTGAATAATTTGAATTTAATTTAAAATATTGCTTCTTATGTCAATATTGCTTCGTTCTCAATTTCAACAGGGCTTTCCTATTCACCAGGAAAATACTACAGTGTTTAACACTGGCTGAAAATGCTAAAATGACAGTGACATTCACCAGCACAGACACAGATCTTTATGAGAAGAGAAGTATGTGTACAGTAAGATGTTACATATTTACTCATCAAGACTATTCTAATGGCATCATTCTGTTCTCTGCTGCAGTGCTGGAGCAAATTCCTGTATAGGGCAGAAAACTAATAGAGAATTTGGGGGGCAAACAGGAAGAAGCCACATTACTAAAAATGCTGTTCAAGAAGGATCAAATACCAAGGCCTAGATCCATGGGGGTCTCCATGTGCCATTTGAACTGGGAAGTTACTTGTTGCCTTCCTCCCAGACCCAGTTATATAGTCTTCACCTCCTCTCCCTGGGTGTCAGATGTGTCCAGCTTTATTATTTAGACAGGCTAAAATAATTTAGGAGGAACACATTTTTTCCTAGCAGATTGGTCTCCTGTTTGATTGATTTAACATTGCCATTTTATATTTTGAGGTTTTGGGAGATTCTTCTTGTGCAAACAAAAAAGGGAAAAAAGAAGGGGAAATCAATATCACTGACCTCAATAAAGGGAGATTTTTCAGTGTCTGTTGCCAATAGAAGCACCATTGACATTATTTGCATTCTCTGTCTTAGAGTTCCACTAGAAAAATACCTGGGAGAGTCCAAGGCTAGGATGAATCAAAAGTTTGGGAGCCACTTATATGACAAGTGCATTTTGATAACCAAGTATTTTCTGGCTTAAAGGGATAGCTGGATGACACCGACACTGCAAATGTGTTTATGAATAATACCTTTCCAAGAATCCCCAGCTGCTGCTGAAAGACATTCCTATTTATCTCTGTATTATAATAGTATAAGCCTGCATTTTTTTTTTGCATATCAAAAACTTGATATAGCTGTTCTTTTGACTTGCTTATATAGCTTTATAACAATGCTGCAGAAATTTCTCTCTTTAGATGCTTAGTAGCTGTAATTAATTTATTTTAAAATACATTATAGAATGTTTGCAGGCACAAGAGGTTCAAAACATGAGTAACACATGGTTCATCATGTACAGCTGAGCTTAAGTTATATCTGCAGATTTTCAGTACCGGGAAATGAATGTTGTAACACCACTGAATTAATAAATTTGATTCCATTTCAGTTTACCTTATGCAGTGTAAAAGAGGGATTGGGACAGACTACAGAGGCACAGAAGCCAAGACTCAGAGGGGTATTCCATGCCAGAAGTGGGCAGAAAAAATACCCCACAAACCAAAGTATGTCCCTATTTACATTTCTTTTTGCTGTTCTGAACCTTTTCCAAGTTTTCTCATCTTCATATATATACGCAGATTTATAGTGCAAGTTATCAAATCCTTTTGTCAGGTGACCTTTTAAAACAGCTTTCTCTTTATCTGTCTTGTTACTTTTGCTTCTATTGCAATGATCTGGATAAGGAAAGGACGCATTGTGAGCCAGAGAAGTTGTGTCTAAATGTGAGGTTAAATGCTCCTTCTCTCAACACAATGAAGATTTTTGCTGTTGGTAACAGTGAGGTCAGAATTACTCTCCTCTGTATAAAGTGATATCTGTCCAACTCTAGTCCCCCCCGCCCTCACCTGCCATACAGAGAGTTGAAAAAAAAAATTGAGAAAAGTATCCAAGGGCCAAATGGATCTGGCTAGGTAGAGTCTTCTCAGGGCTGGCTGCCATTGGGCTCACTGAAGCAAGTGGGGAAGCAGAGGTCCTGTGTCCTCTGATCTATACTGAAGTTTATTTTTTAAATTATTTTGGTTTTATTCTAATTAAATACACTCAAATACTCTTGTTAAGATAATTTTAAAGTAATTTAGCCTTCTCTGGGAAGATTGCTGTAGGAAGAAGCCTAGCTTCACTTGCTTCAGATCTCTGTGAGACCTAGTTGTGTTTGGTGAATAATCTCTAGAAATACACAACTTTTAAAGTAGCTCCATTAAGACAAACACATGACAGAGCCACGGGTTGTAGTGAGCTGATTAGATCAACTGGATGCACGTATTAAAGACAACAATTGTCCTTTGAGACTGTCATTGTCCTTACAGGCTTCAAGCTCACTTCTTACTAGCAACTGGGGCTAGGGAGGAAGCTACTAATAATTGTAGTTAGGAATGATTTTACAGTTTTTATTTATGGTTTACAATGGGAAATCAATTTCTCTCATTTTTACTGTGAATGAATAAAATTCACAGCTAGCTGAGCAGGTTAGACGTTTCCCTTCTGTGCCACTAAAGTACTGGGATTAAAATAGAATTTTAATACTATTACAGTTATACACCTGAAAAACACCCCAATGCAGGGTTGGAAGAAAATTACTGCAGAAACCCTGATGCAGATGAAAGTGGACCCTGGTGTTACACAACAGATCCTGCTACGAGATTTGATTACTGTGCCATCCCAGAGTGTGAGGACCAGGTCACGCACACTGGAGAAGGTATATTTACTTTTCAGAGAAGAGATGTTCAATTAGATAATATTATTCCTGCTACATTTCTGTCCTTTATTTTTACAGATTTTTTTTTTCAAATTAGAATTTAAATCAAGATGAACTTAAGAAGTTCTCAACAGAGAGGTTGTTTCCTTAACTGGCTTGAGTTATCAAAGTTATTTTGTAAATATAGAAGAACTAAATTTGCTGATATTGTTTGCTTTATCTTCAACTGTCTTGTTACATTTAACTCTACTGGCAGAGAACAACAATGATCTGGATAAGGACTATATTGCTCTTACACCAGCAATTTATTTAATTGTAACATGGGTAAAGACTGACCCAAGTGCTGTGCAACACACTGAACTCCCGTTGCTACCAGTACATACAGACACATGACAAATTCCTCCCTGCAAGTGAAACATATTCCTGAAGCATTATTAATTTGGCCAGGCTGTAATGCACAGATTTCTGAATTCCTTTCATTGTTAGCTGGAGCAAACCCCACTTGTCCTTTCAGCATAATCTTCCATGAACAGGCTGGAGCGTTCCTTGCTTTGCTTTCTTCTGCCTAGGACCTACAGGGGAGTGCATGCAGTGTAACGGCGAGGATTACCGCGGAGAAGTTTCGAGAACAGAGTCTGGTCTGGAGTGTCAGCGCTGGGATGTCCAGGAGCCTCATATGCATGGATTTATCCTGAAGCAGTGAGTTGGCACTCAGCACCAAATTCATTCCCACAGAGCCTGGAAGACCCTGCCTGCAGACAGCCTCATTGCTACACATGGCTATTGCTGACTCACAAGTTTCTCTTCATTTTCAATGTACAGCTATCCAGAGAAGGATCTGAAGATGAATTATTGCCGCAATCCTGATGGTGAACTTCGGCCCTGGTGTTTCACTACCAACCCGAATAAACGCTGGGAATATTGCAACATTCCTCGTTGCAGTGAGTCTGATTTCCTGAGATCACTCCAGAGGATAGCTCATTAAAATTATGCAGGGAAGGGAAAGAAAAGAAACCACAGTTCTAAGTAACCTAGAGGTATCTCTGTGAACCAGGGAAAGTGCACATTAATAAGCAGAATCATTCATTAAACTTCTATTATGTAAAATCATGTATGGTCACTGAGGATGAAGGTGTCACAAAGTGCAGTACAGGCAAAGATGTTATGGGAAACCATAATTTGCCCTTAACCACTTTACTTTTCAACCTACCTGGGAGGCAAGACATTAAGGTTAAATCAGGTGGTAGTTTACTGCTGATTTGCTAACTCATAGAAATCATCTAAATTACCATGTGGCTATACTGTGATATTTTACCTGGGTCTGATCTGCACAGCCAGCACTGCCTTTTTCTTAGCAAGGGATGAATCCTGAGAAACAGGTTCAGGCCTCAGGAGAAAAACCTGACTTATCAGTGAGCTAGCTTAACCCATTAAGTTGAGCACACTAAATCTGGGTATTTCCAAGGCACTGAAATAAGAGATAACATTCCCAATTGTAGAAGTGTATTGCACTTTGAGAAAAAAAAAAGTAAGTGTGTTTTTTCTCTCTAGAGATTGCTTTCTTATGTATCTGCACTTGCCAGTGCTCTAAGCAGTGGTGTGTGTTTGCTAGATGTAGTTCTCTTCAGCATGCTTAATTACAGATGGCAGAATAACTATTTACAGACTTTTGTATGATAAATTGTGACAGCTACCATAGCATTTCCATCCTGTTGTTAAAACTTAAAGTTTAAGGAGCATACCGACCTTTTAGGGTCATACTCATGTCCTTGGGAAATTCTGTATATTATAGGTATGCGCTGTAAATTCATTTTCCATTTGCTCTCTGCAGAGAGCCTCTGATCATTCTCTTGTTTTCTTTGCTGTTCCCCACATGGCAGACTATTTCACTTTCTTTTTTTCACTATATCTTCTGTCCCTCTTCCCCAATTCACTGACTCCAGAGGTTTAGCTCTGAAGGCTGTTCTGCTTTCTCTCACAATTTCTTCTTGGTCCTTTCTGGCATTCCACTCTACCTGTATTATATTACTGTACTCCATCTCACTTGGGTTTACAAGACTGTGCAAGACAACTCACTGCCTTTCCTGTTCTGCTCTCAGGGAACAGTAGGCACAGAATCTGGCTCAACCCAGAAAAGTTATTTACTGGCTGCTGTAAAAGGGCAGACACAGGACATCCATCTGGCAGTCTGGAGGCTCATAAAAATGTCCTCTTTGATTTTGACATGGTTTTTAACCAGTGTAACCTCTGCTGAAAGAAAAAAGAATACATCTGCAACATTACAGAAACAAAGGTGTTTATATATTTTTGAAAGCACTACTTACCAGTATTTTCCTCCCCTTCCCTTTCCTTTTCTTTTTTTTCTTTTTCTGTTACAGCTACACCCCCACCAGTCTCTGGCCTAGACTCCCAGTGTCTTTCAGGGAGAGGTGAAGACTATCGAGGAAGGATAGCTGTCACCGAATCGGGAAATGCCTGTCAACACTGGAACACGCAGTTTCCTCACAAGCATGGCTGGATTCCTGACAGATATCCCTGCAAGTACGCTGAGCCTCATCATTCTAACAAATACCAAAGAACAGTTATTCCCTATCAATCCAGATGCAGAGGCAAGAGGAGGACAGGTTTTCTTCATTTATATTGTTAACTTCTAATTCTCACTAGCTGTCAGTGCTCATTACTTCTGTTCAGGTCTTGCTCTTAGTTTTTTTCTGCCTCCCTGTTTATTCTCGTGTATTTTTCTCACTTGTCTCCTCCACATCCCACAGCAGAGCTATAAGTAGTTCACTACTTTTATGTTAAAAAACCCTTGGCTGTGTTTTGGTGCATTTTCAGTGCATTACTCTTTTGAAGAGTGATGCTCCAAGGACAACATACTCCAGTACATCCTTGTGCTCCAAGGTCAGAGGAGCTGAGTTTGCAGAGCATTACCGATGTGCAGGAATAGCTGCGACTGACCTGGTTTATAGCTCTGTAGTTTGATCCTGCAAGTTTTCCTAGGGAAGTGTAAACCCTGTTCATTCTCACAGGGCAGAGAGCAGCATGCAACAGTGCTCCTATCTACACACTTCCAGTCTGTCACATCCAGCCTTGCCTGGCTCTTACTGTAATCTCAGGGATATCAGTGCCTTGTGTGCTCTTACTGCTTCATCTTGACCTCAACAACAAGAGCAGAAAGTGTAAGCATTGGAAAAGTTCTTCCTATATCTTCAGCATTCAGACTGTGAAGTTGAAGACCATTGATTAGTCCCAAGGGAGTGATGCATGGGTTAATCAATCTCCAAAAAGAATAAATACACCACTGAGTTTAATTCTGCATGCAGTAGTTGTTAATAGTCCTGCACATAACTCTTCTGGATTTCTATGACTGGTTTAAAATCAATGTTCCTGTTTCCTGTTTTAAGGGGCTTAGAGGAAAACTACTGTAGAAACCCTGATGGAGAGAAGAAGCCTTGGTGCTACACCACCAACAGCAGCATTAGATGGGAATATTGCACAATTCCTCCCTGTGACACGACAGAACAAGGGATTGCTGGTATGAATGGTGGACTGTACTTGAGATAAAGACTTTAAAACAGTGAAAGATTTATTGTTTCAGATTGTAAATGTATTGATTTTTTTTTCAGTCACGTTGTCACTCTTAATGTTTGTCTGCCTGGCATGTTGCAAAACCTGCCAAATATTAAACTTTCAGTGGTTAGGGAAATACAGTGAAAGATGCAAATCACGAGCTGACTCAACAGAAGAATTACAGGATGAAAGATATTTATGTTTTTATATTCCTTTCTTCCCAAAGGTAGGCCAATTATAGCAAATTAATTGAAAAATGAAAAGGTTTAAAGGGATGAAAAATTGCTAAACAAAATTAACTCCTATTTTTGGAAGTTAGCCACAAATGAGAGGACAAGAGCTTTCAATGTAATTAAAAATCACATTGAAACATTCATTCATTTAAGCACAAAATTAACAAGAACATCTTAGCACAATCAAAAGGATGATAGAGAGACTGAAGTTTAACATAATGTCTGTTTGAGAAATATCATGGGCAAAATCACCAGTGTCTAATCTTTGAGGATTTTGCATGAGAACTTTCTTATCTTTAATTCTGACATGTTCACTGATGCCAAAATGAAACTAACTGGTGAACCCTTCACTGAAAAACATCTAATATAAGATGTTAAAACTGTGAAAGTTTTCTCAGTATCTTTGGAAATGCTCTTCTGCTGCAGGTGTGATGACTTCACTGGATACTGTCTGCATAAACGAGTCATTTATTTTTGTCATCCTGTGTGTTTGAGGCTTTCTTGTGCCTGCTCAGTAAGAACATTAAAATTACGATGCCAAAGACCACTTTCTGTTGTTTGCCACAGATGTGCCTGTACAAGCTCCCCTAACAGAGGAGTGCTACCGAGGCAAAGGCCAGAGTTATCGTGGCACAGCTTCTGTCACTGTATCAGGAAAGAAGTGCCAGGCCTGGAGCTCCATGTTCCCACACAGGCATATAAAAACCCCGGACAGATTCCCGGACGCGTACGTTTATCTCACCTTTTCTCGCTTTCTCTGGCAATAACGGTTGCTGGTTGTATTATCTTTGCACAGCTATGCTTTAAAACACTGCTAAGGAATATATCAATAAAAGAGAACTTTTCTAGGATACAGAAATGTTTTCTGAGAGTCTCGTTTGTAAGAATTCTGTTTCCTTGTTATCTAAATTCTGAGTAAAATACAGCTGTGTCCCTTACTCTTAAATATGATCTTCTGCAACCAACACCAGGAGACTTGCACCCAGAGACAAGGCACCTACTGAAATACGTGTTTCATTTATGAATTTGAGACTTTTTGTTGTGGCCTTTCTAATGACTTAATCTGGGCAGGACACAGCATTTATTATATAAAACACACAGTCAGATATGTCAGGCTTAGAAATACCAACTAAGTGTTCTTTGCAGTTGGAATTGGGCGCCCAGAATTGTGTACACTGAAATTTCCCCTTGATTTATCTTCTTCAGACTAACAAAACTGCACCAGGAACGACTGGAGCAGTGACAAGATAATCAAAATCACTAATGTGCCAGTTTTTAATAACGGCAGGAGAGCAACGGGATAACAATTACAGGAGCAATTGTGAGGAAATCCATCATGCTTAGTGGATTATAAGCAGGAAGGTTGATACTTTTCTAATTTTTTGCCCTTTTTATGCTGTCACCCTAAATAATTTGAAATTTTCATTTATATTTTGTCATTAAAAAATGACAAAATGTCCTGGAATATCCTCTGGAATATCCTCAGAGGGGGATGATATCTTTCAAAAATATTTTTAAAAATTCAAATCAAGCTGGGAAATGTGGAATTCATGTGTTCTGTCATATTCAGAGAAAAGGCATCGCAGTTCTTTTTTATTCTGAGACCATGCTGTGATTTAGGAGGGGGAAATACTGCAACTCTGCAAATTATTAAAAAGATAAATTCTACTCCCCCATGCCCCAGCAAGCACAGGCATGGGAGTGGTCTCACTGAAGTCAGTAAAAATGGAGTTTTGGGGTGTAAGATGGGATCAATTGCATAAGCATTTATTTGCCATTCTTCTGAATATAAGAAGGAATTTTGACATTTAAAAAATTTTGGAAAAGCCTAAGTTCCCCCCAACAGTATGAATTTTCATGCATATGTATTACTAATTCAGACATTCTGTATTGAAATATTACAGCCAGAGAATAAGCCAGTAGTTGAATTGTTTCCTTATGTATAAATATAGTCAAGACTCTAATGCACATGTGAAATACAACTCTTCACTAGCATCACAACCACAGATGTGCTTGCTGGTAATAGGATATCTGGCCATAAGTAAAACCAACAATAAATCTATTTATTTGTACTTTGTATTTTGTATTTGTATTTTGTCAAGATATTCCTATGCTTACTTTCAGTCTTATGTAGCATGACTGTTGATTTTATTTGTGCAGGGATTTGAGGGACAACTATTGTAGAAACCCAGACGGTGACAGCAGCCCGTGGTGTTTCACCACTGACCCCAACACGATATGGGAGTACTGCAATCTCAAGAGGTGTGATGATCATACACAACAGTCTGCACCGAATGCGTCCCCTGGAATGATGGAACGAAACATTGGCCTGACTACACTCACCACATCTGGTAACAGCTGGCTATAAGCAT
Organism: Vidua chalybeata; assembly: GCF_026979565.1. Lineage (NCBI taxonomy): Eukaryota > Metazoa > Chordata > Aves > Passeriformes > Viduidae > Vidua > Vidua chalybeata. The sequence continues at coordinate 12,196,358 of NC_071532.1, forward strand.
CACCTCCTGTAGAGTCTGTGGGTACAGGAAATAGCAACCTATCAAAATTATTCTTGAGTGTCATGGTTTAACCACAGCCAGAAACTAAGTACCATGCAGCTGCTCACTTATTCCCCCACCCCTTCTTTGGTGGGGAGGAGAATTTTAAAAAAAGTAAGACTCATGAGATAAGAATGGTTTAATAATTTAAACAAAATTATATACAATAACTATAATAATAATAGCAGCAATAATAATAATAATTGTAATGAAAACGTGAGAGAGGGACAAAACCCAAGGAACAAAAGTGATGCACAATAAAATTGCTGACCAAGGCGCAGCCTGTCCCTGAGCAGCAATTAGTGGCTCCATCCAGTGTATGTAATAAGCATGTTGTTCTTTGGGATGGAATATCCCTGTGGCCAGGCCAGGTCAGCTGTCCTGGCCATGTTTCTGCCCAGCTTCTTGTGCACTTCCTCACTGGCAGAGAAGGGGTAACTGAAAAGTCCTTGACTTAGAGTAAGCACTATGTAGCAACAACCAAAATATCAGTGTGTTATAATTGTTATTCTGATATTAAACCTAAAACACAGCACTCTAGCAGCTACTAAGAAGAAAATTAACTCTATCTAAGCCAAAACCAGGACAGTGACTAGGCCTGCAATGTAACAATTACATCAATCCTGCAGCTCTCAGATCTGTACTGCTGCATTTTGCAGCAAGTGCTCTTTAGTTAGTATATGTCCTGTAGCCTATGTCATTTTACAGTGCATTCTGAAGGATGTCTTTTTCTTTTAGGTGAATAAGAAGAAAACAGACATTTCTAGTATTTCTCTAGTTATGTGCTACTTAAATATGTGACTGTTATTATCATAAGAATTCTGCTTGTGTTGTGCTTTATCTTTTCAGGAGGGTGACCTTAGCTTGCATTGTTAAAAGGCAGCTTTGTTTTGCAAAATTAGATAAAAGAGGTTTTGCTCTGTCCTGTTTTGTCACTTCCTTAATTCATAGTTCACATTGGTCAAAGTGGTACGACATTTCTTAAAGTATAGTGGAGCTTTGCATGAGTTACTTATTTTGCAAAGGAAGGTGACAGGGTTGAACAAAAGACACATTCCTAAATTGAGTTGTGTGCTCTTCTTACATGCAGCAGAAAAGAACTATCTGTATCTTGGAAGCAAAAGTTGCTCCTTCAGTTTAATGGGCTGCTGAAATATGCTTCTCTCATGAAAGTGCTTACTGATACCAATTTAGCAAAAACCTTGAAGTCTTTCCAGATATTTGCAATATGTTACAGAATATGCCTGAAGTTCCTTGATATGAATATATAATCACCCTGAATTTATGAATGGAAATGTTAAAAATAATTAATTTTGTGGTGAATTTACTTTGGGGAGCATAGATAACTGTGGGGTAAGAATAATCTAACTTTGACTATAAGCAGGTAAATGCATGTAATTTGGATTTTCAAGGCTCAGAAATAGTTTCAGAAGCTCAACATCTCTGCATGAAGCCTAAGAACTATACACAGCAGGTATACACAGCATTTTATTTTTCTTAATTCACACAGTCGACCACCATAGAAGGGAAATTGTGTAAGGTAATATCTTACTCATATTAGCCCAGTGTTGTGAATACCCCACTCACCTGAAGCAAAGCCTGTAATATACTGCCTGGACTTAGAGACTGTAGGCAGTATGTTCATTGGTAGAGTCAAAAATCATCAGACACAGGCATTCATATCCTGCTATGGCTGCATTTCAAGGAACAGCATTAAAACAGTTAAATTATTTTTGTCCAGATCACACAGACTGGGGATGTGGAAAATTAGGAAAGTTCCATTTTTGTGTGTGTAATTGACCTCACGATGATCTGGGGATGTACTCACATCCAAAACTGGTGGATCTTCAGAACAAGAGCATGGCCTGGATGCTTAGAGACAAGGGGCTTTTTCCCCCCCAATTCTTTTACTCCAGTAGGTCTAATAAAGCACTTTCTCTCTCTACAGTCCTTGAGTCAGTCACATTTTAAAGCCTTTGGAGCTACAATATTATTCCTGACAGTATTTTGCTGATTGCATGCTTAGTGTCCCTATTACTAGAGAAGTTACTTCATACTCTTTTCCTCCCTAGGCTGAAGTTGGAGGACCTCTGGTCTGCCAAGAGAAGAACAGATTTGTCCAATATGGAGTCACCTCTTGGGGACTGAACTGTACCCGGCCATCAAAGCTTGGTTTTGTCCAAATTCCTGGTTTTGTTTCTTGGATCAAGAATACAATGGCTTCCCACTGAATCTGGATGCAGGCTAATTTTTATGGAAAGCAGTCCCTGTGTCAGAAACAACATTCCAAGTATAGTTTTATGACTGGCTTTAAAAATTATGCAATAATTCATAGGAATCCTCAATAAATACCACTACTGGCTGAGTGTAAGTAGCTATTGCAAAGCAGTAGCTAAGCTGACCAGTTGCTACTGTCTGTCAGAGTATCCGTGTTATACCTGTGTGAGTCAACCATGATTGCATGTGACAGTAGCTGTAAAGCTGCTACTTCACCCCTGTTACACCCCAAATACTTAAACCCAGGAATTAAATTGAAGGTTCCTTTATACTAGTTGGCACAAAGAGAAATCCCAACCAGATACTCTCAAGAGGTGAAAATCACATAAAAGCTTACTGGCAAAAACACAGAAAATAAAGGGACTTTGGCAAAAGGATTAAATATGACAACATATTCACTTATCATAGCATTACTTAGCATTAATTTAGTACTTAGCATTTACTTAGCCCATTTCACCTAGAAACCTTTAAACCTATGAGATCTAACATTACCCACAAAGTTCCATGAAAAGAGAATTAGGATAAGAAAGAGAGAGAGACAGAGAAAGACAGAAAGACAGAAGAGATTTAGAAGAACACACATAGATCTACCACCTCCTAGGATTCCATTGTGGGGGACATAGGAACTCCAGGAAGCTGGCAGGGTCAAGACCATGTGCTGGCCTTGTGCTCCATCTATTAAGCCTCCATGGGCTTTCCCCTAAGGAGAGACTTCCAGTCGCTTGGCCAGTCAGCAGCTGGGTTAGCACCACCCTCCCATGTCAGTGATTGATTGATTGATTGGCAGCTCTGCCAGGGCTGAGGGGGTCTGGGGGCAGGGCAAGGCACCACCTCACCTAGCAGCACATAAGCAAGCATTTCAAGCACCCCAAAAAGTGGCTCAAGACACTAAACCTATCTAGTCTTTGACAATGATCCTGCATCTGAAGTCATCAACCAGGACCACCGCACTGGGACCTTTCTTCTTTTGGTCTAATCAGGGTACCTTTCCTCTCCCAGTCCCATCTAGCAGGCAGAGTAGAAAGGAAAGAAGAGGAAAGCATATTGAAACAATGGGCAATTGTTATATCAATAAAACCTAATTAACATCTTTTTATGCAGTTCATTCCCCCCACCATCCCATGAATCCAAAAATCACAGGATAATCAGGTTCTAGGGGGCGAGTCCATGCAGCAGTCTTTCAGCCCCTAAAGAAATCCAGCAGATCATCAGTGATTCCCTGTGCTTCTGGAGGCATCACTTTCCTACTTTGAGGTTTAGCATTCTCTAACATTAGATAATTTGCACAGCTATTTGTGATATTCGTTGGACTTGTAAGCTGAGTTCCAAAAAAAGCTTGGCAAATTCAATTTAGGCCACCTTGCCTTTTGGTCTCCACAATCTTACATGTCCAGGTATCCCTACAACCCTAACAAATACACATGTCCCAGATCACCGCCCTTATCCCTCCCACCAAGCAGCTTTCAGGGAGATTCCCAGAACCTGTACTCAGGGAGAGAGAAAAGGTCAGTGGACATCATGGGAAATAACATACAGTACAATTCTACTACTAAAATGATCTGGATCAAATTTCTTTTAATCTTTCCCTGTCTACAGCGGGAAAGAATCAGGAGCTGGGTTCGCACAGCCTCCAGTGATTGATTGATTGATTGATTGATTGACAGCTCAGCCAGGCTGGGTGTCTGGGGGTGGGGCACTGTCTCACCAGAAGCAAGGCCTGACCCATCCTCAACCACACATGCACCAGCATTGGTTTGAGGTACTCAGCTTATCCAGCCTCTGACAGCCACCCCGTATCTCAGGACAACAGACTGGAACCACCGCACTGGGGCCTTTCCTCTCCTGCTCCCATCTAGTTGATAGAGAAGAAAGGAAAGAAGAGGAAAGCATGCTGAAACTCCTGTAATGGGCAGCTCCTATTCATAAATCTAGTTAATATCCCTTTATGAAGTCCATTCCCTCCAGCACCTTTTGAGTCCAAAAACTGCAGGACAATCAGGCTCGAAGCTGGGGGGGAATGCATGCAGCAATCTTTCAGCACCCAAGGGTCAAAAAGATCATCCATGATTTCATGCATGTTGCACATGCTGCAACACTTTCCTTCTGTGAAGTTTAACATTATCTAATATTAGATAATTTACACAACTATTTTTGATACTTGAACTTGTAAGCTGGGGGTGGTTCCAAGAGTTTTGTTGTCTCGGTCCTGATCTTTAAATTTTGGAACGAATAACAAGAATTTGGGCGAAGGCCAATAGGGTATCAGCTCCTTCTTGGGCACTGTTAGGAAGCCCACCACTTTCCACACACTCCCAGTACTTTCATCACATGTTGGACCAGGAAGAGGGATCAGTTCTCCCCCCTCTAACAAGGTTAAACTTTTCATGCAACAGTATGAAACTATATGCTTAAAAGACTAGAGTCCTTTACCATGTGCTTTCTCTTCAGAAAGCTTTATTTCATTTCCCCAGTAAAATTTTCAAAAAGTCTCTGACCTTGTAATTTAAGCAATTCTGTTGCAGGGTGTGGTATTATCACCTTCAGATCTGCAGTTTGGTCTGCTAATTCCTTAACAGAAGGGCAGGGCTGAGTGTGAGTGTTCAAGGGCACTTAATGATTACAAAATCAGTAATGATAAATTAACCATATACTAAAAAATTCCTATGTGCTGTTTGAATGAAAATGGCTTGGAAAGTGCCTATGCACATCTAAAGTGCTACCCTGCACAGAAGCTTTGACTACCCCAAACTGGTCAGTAGCCAGTCAAGATTCACATGGCACCCCAGAGTGAGAGGCACTGTCTGAGTAATAATGGCGAAGTGACCACGGTTCATGGCAAAAGGCAGTAACGGTGCCCCTTCACATCTGGAATATTTGCATCCAATGCCATTCATGACACATTCTGATGGCAATGTGGTTGCTCAAATCCAAACTCATGTCCTGAAGCCAGGGAAGCACAGAAGTTGCAGCAGAAAGGACATGCAGTCTCAGAGTTGCTGTACTGGAAGGAGAGGCAGGCTGCACAGTACTCAAGGGTTGCAGCATGACACAACAAAATGGGAGCAAGTTTGCACCAAGAGGTAGCAATCATCAGCCCTAGTAGCTGGCGGGATAATCAGAAGTAACTGTTTATGTGGAAGAACTTAGTGAATATTTCGTTTTGAACCATTGTTGACTCCCCGATTGTGGAGGTCTTGGGAGCGTTTCATGTGCTTTTTGCCATGGGGACTGGATTCATAAACATTGGTAAATAAATGAAGGCATATCCATGAATCACTGCTTAGGCACATTACAAAGTTTTGATTTAACAACATTTTGATTTAGTAAACCCACAGGGTTATTGTGGATTTTATGCAGTGTAAATGCTTCTTTTACTATATACTTGCCTGGGAACATAAGTTGTCAACATAAAAAAGCTAGAAAGCTGTGGTTCATTTTTGTTCCTCCTACTCTTGTAATTCTCTCTTTTGTTTATAAAGCCTTCCACTAATGTATTTTATTTGGAAGCTTAATAACAGAGACAGCACAGTGTAAAAGAATCTTTAACTAGAGGCTACTGAGAGGCAGAACAAAGTAACAGAAGGATGAATATCAGTCTTTCTTGACTGTAAGCAAATAAAACCCTGGTGACAGTCTCCCTGCCACTGCTCTGCCACTTAAGGAAGCAAGGAGAACAGTCCTTACTGAAGTACATGTTCTTGTTGAAAATGTAAAAGGCACAATATTGAGCATACTGCATAATATGTAGTGATTCACCTTCCACATATGTGGAATGCACATATGCATTCTTTTTTCTATACTGCTCTTCTGCTCACTTTCCCCCCCCCCACCCAATATTCCTTAGGCTTTGAACTCTCATTTACCCAAGCTGTCAAATTCCTATGAAAGAGAAGCCTTTATCCAGGACTATTTTATCAACCACAAGGAAAATGAAATCTTGGTATCTGAATTAAAACACAGCATTGATTTCCATAAAAAATTAAAAACTGAACTTTTCCTTTATGTTTTGGCTGCTGAAAATCATGGGTGCACCTGGAATGCAGCCAAGTGATATACAGGTTGCAAGGGACACCTGGAGGTGAGCGCATCCCAACACCTGCTCTGAACAGGTTCAGCTACGTCAGATTGTTCAGTGCCTTGTTCCTGTCAAATTTGGAATGCCCCCAAGGGTGAAAATCCCACATCCTCTCTGGGCCCCTGTCCCAGAATCAGAATACCTCAGTGGAGGACTAATTTCTTCTCATATCTAACCTTAACTTCTCTTGTTACAATTTGGGTCCTTGCATTTTGTCCTTCACCTGCTGCTTCTCCGTGATGACTCTGAGTCCATTTTCCCTCAGCTTTTCAGTGGTTAACTGTAGACAGCAATAAGATCCCACCCTTTACTCTTTCCTCTCCAGGATGAAGATGCTTCTTCGCCTTCCTCGCACACCACATGTCCCAGCCAGCAGCTTGGTGGCCCTGTACCTCCAAGGCTGGGCTCACACCAGGCTGTCTTCTACCAGCAAGGCCAGAAGTTGCTGTGGCAATCCAGGTGTGGTCTCAGGAGCGCTGAGGAGAGTGAAGAACCCCTTCCCTCAGGCTGCTGGCTGAGGTTCCCGCTGCAGGGCTTTGTACGGGCTGTATAACCCAGCTGGCCTTTGCTGTAAGGACGCGGTGCTGTCACAGGCTGAGCCGAGGAGCTCGGGGCAGCCTCTGCAGGGTTGCTCTGGGTCCATCTGGCATGCGGTCTGCACGGGCGCACAGGGCTGTTCCTGCTGCACGCAGGACTCGGCCTCCGTCGAGCTCAGTTTGCAGCCGCACGCTCGGGCAATAGGTGGCGCTGATGGACGATGTCCCCGAGAAAACGTCACTGCGGAAGAGAGAGCCAGAGAGGAGAAACCGGGATTGTGTCCTCACTGGGAGCAGCGGCCAGGCAGGACGAGCAGACATGTGGCGGGAGATCCTTCCAAACGCATGGTGAGATCTCCTCGGCACGGGGAGCAGGGACTCCAAACTGGGCTCCCTGGGCTTGGGGCTGCGAGGAAGCCCCGGGAGCGTCACCGGGGGTGGGAGAGTGGGAGCAGGCAGCTGAGTTCTCCTGAGCATGAGTGCGGAGGAGGTGTTGATCGACTGAGCCTTGTTTTGTGTCGCTCAGAGAGCTGCTTCTGGGACAGGCTTGCTTTGTTAGCAGTGCAGGGTTTGTTCTACTGCCTTGATAGCTGTTTTCATACCTCTGCTCATCGACCTCCAGGATGTAAGTGCAGGGGGCTATTCCTACCTGTTGCATAAGCTGTTTGTTCTTATCAGCCCTGTTCTTCCATGTCTGGAAGTGATGTAAGGGGGAAAAAATCACACAATAGGTTGTCTCAGCAAATGTTAGCAAATTGCCTTGGAGGTTACTGAGATATCCAGTACAGGCTCCAGGTTCTGCACTTCAGACAGCAGAGGGAAACGATTCTAGGTGATAACAAACACCCAGTGGAGTTAGTATTTCACGGATTAGCAAGTCTTTTTCCTTTTTGGTATTTGTTCTGGTTTGTTTTCTCAAAGTACTATTGTACCAAAGAACTTCCTCATGTAGGTGTGTCCCACAAGGCAGAGTAACAAGACTTGCTTCTATTGTTGCTAGATTTTAGGTTGTGCTTTTGTACTAGAAGCTACTAGGCTTAAAGGGAACCGAGGAGAATACTTTCTTTTCCTAGCAGACAGGGGAGACCTAAAGGCTTGATATCCAGTCAGGAGTAGCTAAAAGTGTCAAAGGTACAGCAGCTCCTTAAACTCTGGACAGGGAGGGATCCACAAGCCTCTGCTGGTGCCAGCCCTGCAGCACGATCAGCACCACATGGCTGGGAGCAGAGCAACCCTGGAGCTCGGAACTGCCCTGCTGAGGCTGTGCACCTATTGCAACACAGCAAAGTAAACAATTTTCTTAGCTCAAGTTACATGGCTGCTCACAGGATGAAACACCGCAAGGATACCTATGCAGTTGTTTACTGCCTTTCATCTAAATTGTGCTGAAGGAGGGAATATTATGGCAACAAATTAAGTAGCTAAAGCACAGCCCAGAAACACTCTGTGCAGAGGCAGTGCTTTGTGAGCCCCTCTCTGCCTATCCTATCCAAAGAATAGGAAAAATAATGGCAGATGTTGCCAGGTGGCTAAAGAGCTGATCACATCCCTGGGCAATGAGTGGTGCTGGCAGGGGACATTCTTTGCACCATCCAGAAGGGTTGGAATAGGACAACACTATCAGACTGAAAGGATCTTTGTTTTTTCCCCTTTTGTAGGGAGAGCATCATGTCCCGGATCAGGTGAGTGGAATAGCTGTTCTGTGCTGCGGCCTCCTCTTTTGGTTACTGCCCTGACTGGGGCACAGTATCATCCCTTCTGTACTCTGGATGACAACAGCAACAAAATCTTCACTCCCAGCCCCCTTGCAGCCCCCTGCAGGAGCCCCAGACACCTCTACTAATCCCCAAGGGAAGCTAGAGAACTTGAAACACAAGTCAGAGGGATGGGAAGGTACACTACATTTAGGACTGCATGTCTGTCAGCTCCAGCTCTGGCAACTTGGCTCCCACACCTCAAGTGTGGGACCTTGTTGTTCAGAACAGAAACAGGGGCACCAGCAGATACTCCTAACGTGAGAGCTACAGGGGAGAGCCAGGATTGCCCTAAGAGATGATTGAATCTGTAGGGGAGCTGTGTATGAAACACTGACAAGAGGAGCATGTCCAGCACATGCAGTTCTCCTCAGCAGCTGAAGACTTTTGTCTCTCTTCCTGCTCCTCAGCCCACTCTGCCATGCAGCTTTTATTCCTGGACAAGTCCAGCTGCTACTGTCTCATTCATTGCAGTACCTGCCTCAAAGTAGCTTGGCCCATATCCTATTGAACTTTCTTCCCCTGGGCATCCTGGTTCACAAGGAAAGGGACAAGGAAGACTTGTGATCAGCAAGTCCTGATCAGCAAGGACTTGAGACCCCTAAGAAGCCTTTGTAGATAGAACCCTGCCCCAAACCTTACCTGTGATCTTCAAAAACAACAGAAATGCCCAGTCCGTGCTTACTGCTTGGGATTTGGAGGCATTTGTCCCTACTCATTCCCTATGGATGTGCAAACAAGCTTCAGCATAAGTCCCTTTGACGCTGCTGTTGTTTAACACAAGCAACTTTGTGCCTCCCCAGGCCTTTTGACTATTCTCAGAAGAATGCAGTCCTGGTCCCCGTGGCTGCCGTGGGGGTTGGAGGGATGCTGCTTTACTGGCTCAGATCTGGACGCAAGATCGAGACTATTGACGTGGGCGATGGGTGGTGGGGCGCAGGCGAAAGGCCCCCCAAAGGGAAAGAAGACACAAGTATCCGTCCCTTCAAGATTGAAACATCTGACAAAGAAATCGAGGTACTGTTGGCTGGGGGGTAAGGAGGGGCAGAAAGCTGCAAGGGGAGGCAGTCCATCACCCACCTCACTGCCTCGAGGTGATGCCTTGGGGGTGATAGCAGGGCACTTCCATGTGCCAGGGCAGCTACCCAATTCCATTAGATGATGCTCTGGCTCACCATTCTTTACGAAGGGGATTTGAGCTCCAGTCCCTTGCAATGTCCCCTAAAGGCTTTATGAGACAGCAGCCCCTCTGTGCAAGCTGGGGCTTCTCCTGCAGAAAGGCCACACTTTGAGCAGCAGACTTAGACAGTGGGTCTGTGGATAGTGGAGCAGGGCAGGACGGCATTGGGACAGCAGTGGCACCAGTAGGGCAGGACTGAGGAGCTTCCACAGAGGAAAAGGCTGTAAGGCTGAAGAAGGATGGTGTCTTGACTGAGTCATAGCTCCTCCATCCCTGCATGCCTGTCTCTAATTATCTGACCAAGCAGCAGCCAGCAGCTCAAGGTGAGATTCTTATTCTCCCAGCCAGCAGTGCTGCCAAGCTCCTAGTGCCAAAAACCCTGAAGTGAGTTAGCAGCAAGCCAAGAGTAGGACCCAGTACTCCTGGATGCCCATGGGAAACTTGTAGAAAGTTGTATTCCCCATATAAACAATTCAAGCAGTTAGTTAGAGTATGGCACTTCTTCAGGAGGGCTTGTGGTGTCCCAGAGAGCAATACAAAAGCCAGCAGAGCCAGGAGACCCTGTCTGTGCTTGCCCTGGCACAGGGCACCTGCTAGCAGCTGGCCAGCCTGGCAGGAAGAGCTTCCTTCCACAGGATCTGCATCAGCGCCTGGATCGGTTCCGCTTCACACCCCCCGTGGAAGGAGCTGCCTTCCACTATGGCTTCAACTCCAGCTACCTGCGGAAGGTGGTGGCCTACTGGAGGAATCAGTTTGACTGGCGCAAGCAAGTGGAAGTGCTGAACAAATACCCCCACTTCCACACCACCATTGAAGGTGAGGGGGCCTCTCGGCCTTGAACAGGTCTCACTCAGAAATGCACAGCAAGAAGGGGGAGATGTAAAAAGTGACAATATTTGAGATAACTTATGCAACAGCTTAGTGATACAAGTGAAATATAACTACTGGAAGCTCTATTATTAATAACCTTATAGGGATTAAGATCATTACACAGTGACAATAAGATTAGGTCTGCTTCAAGATGGGCTTCATGTAGCTCTGAACCCATGCTAACTAATGATGAGGTGCTCTTCAGTGATTGCCTTGAAGCCACCTTTGAAAACTGTCAAATTCAGCCAGACTGAGGCTGGAATATCCCTCCCCACCACACAGTAGTTTAGCCAGGTGAGTTTAGCCAGACTTTACATAAATGATCTCTAGATTAGGGTAGAAAGACTTTACATAAGTGATCTCTATGTTAGACTTCTATCATTCCCTTTTTCATGTTTCTCTTTTAACTACTGTAATGTTTTTGCATGTATCTTACCCACATTATGCTGTTCATTCAAGTGTAGTTCTTACTTATATACAGTGAGACGAGTTTCTCCGGAGATGGATGCTAATCTCCAATGACCCCAATAACTGTGGCTGGGGTCAATATTTCTCTCTGTATGTAAAAGATGAGACAACCGATACTATGCCAGGCATCCCCTTTCAGCCAGGCATCTTCTGCTGCAGATGCTAATTACAGTTTTGCCTCCCTCCTTCTACAGAATGCAGAGCAGAAACTGTGGTCCCAGGGCTTTAATTTTTCTTTCTTGGATGTGTGGCAGGGATTGATATCCATTTTATCCATGTGAAGCCATCTTATGTTCCTCATGGTCAAGCTGTTCGACCTCTGTTGATGGTCCATGGCTGGCCTGGCTCCTTCTATGAGTTCTACAAGATCATCCCTCTGCTCACGGAGCCAGCCAAGCACGGCCTGAATGAGGGTGATGTGGTGTTTGAGGTCATCTGCCCCTCCATCCCAGGATATGGTTTCTCAGAGGCCCCTCACCAGAAAGGTAAGCAATGAAAAAGCTCTGTTGGAATTGCAGTTTTTGGAGTAACACCTCAACCATCCCAGGCAGCCCTGGGCACCGCAGTTTGTAGTGCAGATGCCTGGCTCTTCACTAAGGCCCATGTGGCTGAGGCTCTGGGGCTGGCTGTGGAGATTTGCAACACAGTGTTAACTGGAAGTCAGGTCTGATTTCGCTTTCCACTGAATTTCTTTCATCTTGTGCTCACTTTCTTTCCAAGGAGTGAGGCAGAGCAGCATTGCACACTGTCCCTTCCCACAGCTCCACACACACATGCCTCAGCCAGGTCAGTCTTTGGCCAGGGGAGGAAGACTAGGACCAACAGGTCTCCTGTGTTTCCCTTTACCTACAGAGTTTGACTCCATAGCAACTGCTCGGATATTTCATAAGCTGATGAACAGACTGGGCTTCAAGGAGTACTACCTACAGGGAGGAGACTGGGGATCTCGCATTACCACAAACATGGCCCAGATGCTGCCACAGTAAGTAGCAAAGGAAATCAGTGCAGAAGAGCTGCCTCCAGTTCCTACCCTACCTTCTGGCTCTATAGTCCTACCTTCTGTTTGCCTGCTTCTCATCCCCTTCTGCTCTGTTTCCTTCAGGGAGAGCCCCATCCTGCATATTCAATTGCATTCATATGCTTTGTATTGATTTTTTTTTTTTATCATGATGAACCTGAAGGGCTTGGTGTATTTGATTCAGTCCAGTGTTTATCTCACAGATGCAGTCAGACTTGTTTTCTAGAAAACTTGGAGACAGAAAATTGCTTAATTTAACCCTCTATTCCTTAACTTACTTTCAGGTCTGTGAAAGGGCTTCATCTGAATGTTGTTTTCATCACCATAGACAGTTTGGGAAAGGTGATTGGTACAATGCTTGGGGCTTATGTACCATGGCTTGTAGGCTACAGTAGGGAAGATGCTCGACGTCTCTACCCTTTCATACAGAAGAACATTTTTGATGTCCTGCGAGAGACTGGATACTTACACATCCAAGCCACCAAACCAGACACTGCAGGTAATGTACCTTCTCTATATCCCTGTGAACATGGTACACTAATCGCTCGTGGTACATGAAAACAAAGGCCAGCCATATTTAAGAAGCAATGAGTTCTGGTGACTTGAGTACAAGAGTCATGTGGGCAATGAGCTCATGGGGACGAGAACTGTATAAAATTAAGTCAAAAGAAACCACTCAAAAAAAGATGGAGATTTCAAGTATAACTTTTTCAAGGACTTTTCAATAGCATGCCACTTTCCTTGATAATTAACCCCTTTCCATAAAGTCTCTCAAAAGGTAAACAAAGGGTTCTGAAATTGAAGCTTTGAGAAGTAAATGGGGCTGAAAACAAGAAAAATACCACAAGCAAAAGAGGTGCAATATGAAAGTTGAAAAAAGGTAGACAAAGTTCAAACACCTGAAAAGCCAGAATGTTGACGTCCTGGGGCCAGGGGATAAGGACTGTGAAGAAAGATATGGCCATTTCATAAAGCTTAAAGGAAGTTTTTGCATCAGTCCTCACTAGAGAGGATTCTGGGGTATTGCTTTATTGAAATAATTCCTCATCAGGAAAGACAGCAGAGCTGTCTCAGGCTGGTGTCAGATTTAGAGACCAGAAAACAAACAGTCCCCCATCCTGGCAATTCACCAAAGGAGAAGAAGCAGCTCAAACTGGAATGTCAATGAATGCCTAGATTATTGCTTGAAGTGATTGCAAACTCAAAGAATTAAAAGGAGATAAACAATATGCCAGGTGGGGGCAAGTTGTGGTGGTGGTGTTTCTGGTTGCTTGGGTGTTTTTATGGGCCAAAAAAATGTAGGTATCCAGAGAAAAATGAAGATTACTATGTCTAGTCTCTGAACAGGAATCTGACAGAGTTGTTTAAACAAGGAGATTTGATTTACAGGGGAAAATATCACAGGGAAATCATGTTTCAAGAATCAGAGCTCTGGCAGAATCAAATAGCTATAGACCCACTAATGGAAGTTATATAATCTCAAAAAATATTTTGTTGGGAAATATTTCAGTTCAATATGGCTTAAGAAAAGGATTAAAACTAGTCAGTGTGAGAATCCAAGCACAGGAAATAAATCCACGAGTTCTAGGGGAGGGAGAGAATCACAAAAATCTGACACCTATACCCTTTAACAAGACCCTAACTTCTCTATGAATAAAAGTTAATTATTAGATGTAAAATTGACAGCTATCCAAGCTTTGGTTTATAAGTGACTGGTTGATAAAAACAGCCAATAAAACCTGATATCAACAAAGTTCAAAGCAGTTTAAGAAAGTCACAATTCAACTGGGTTCAAGTTTGGCTGCTGTCCTATGAGAGAATCCATGAGTCAAGGGTAGTGCTCTCAAAAATCATCTGGATCAAAGATTAAGGTAATTTTGCAAACACTTAAAAAAGAAAAACCAAAAAGCAAAACCACAGAATCCATTATATGCATAATATTCTGAATCTGTTGCATTCCTGTTAGACCTGTTTTATAAATAAATTTTAGAATCAGAATACATCCCATTCTAAGGACAGTGCTCCCAAATACTTTACCTGAAATTTATTTTCAGACTGCCATCTCTTTACATCTGAATTTGCTCCTTCTGCCACACATCACCAAGAAGCCAATGGAACTTCCTTAGCTCTCAGCTTCTTTTGTATAGGAATCAGGTGAATTTGTAGTGCCCTCAGTTACAGCCAGAATTCCTTTGCAGGGAATTTGTCACAAATAAAGCACTATAAGGGATAGATAAATACAGACTCTCTACTGAATTCTCTAGAAAACTCCAAACTCTTCATGAAAGTTCAGTTGCCTGGCACTGAAGCATTGCAGTGGCAGGCAACTGCAACAGCTCTTCTCCTCAATTAGGTTGTGGACTGAATGACTCCCCAGTGGGGCTTGCTGCATACATTATGGAAAAATTCTCTACCTGGACAGACAAATCATTTCTGCATAAAGATGATGGAGGCTTGGAAAGGTAAGATGTTAGGTTATGACCTTATTCCGTGAGAAGTCTCATTGAAAGAATGAGAATGGTGGGAGCTAATATGAGGATACAGGTAAAATACTGGCCTGTCAAAGCTGAAATTTAAGGAGGAAAGGCTGACATGACAAGCACTAGTTTAAACTTACAGCAAACTGCATGCACACTACTGCTTCAGCACCAGGTAGTTTTGCTCTGAACACACAGGTGCCAATTAATTTGCTGCTTGAAAATAAGTGGAGCATGAGCCCAGTATAGAGCACTGAGAAACAGCTTCCAGTTAAATTTCTTCCTCTCTCCCAACAGCAAATACTCTCTTGATGAGCTTTTGACCAATGTGATGATTTATTGGGTGACATCCTCCATTGTGTCCTCCATGCGATACTACAAGGAAAACTTATCCAAGGACACAGGAATTCATAGCAGGTAAATTATGTGGCAAATTGCAAGGCAGATTTGCAAATGAGGTTGAAACATTTGCCTATATCAACAGTTAGATCACTTACAACAGCACATTTAATTAGTTCTAAGAAAAACAGAAGTCCAAATTCTTACTTGCTTTTGATAAATATAGTTAAGGGTCACTTTTCTTTTGAACCTAATGCACACAAGGTAGCTTGCAGCCAAGACAATGCAAAAGACTTATCAAAGCACCAAGCACAGTCTTGTGTTCAAAATACAAGTCTATATACTTATTCACCAAAATGTGATTTGTAGCCCAGTTCAGTGAAAACAAAACAGAAGATCATGGGTACATCTAAGAGAGAAATTTAAACTGAATTAGGAAGGCTACTACTTGCTGGAGAATAAGCTAAGAACTACAAGAGTTAAGCACAAACCTGGGGTAGCAATTTGGAGAGTAGTACTTGAAACCCAGCGCCTTGTGACAGCTGGTACATAAAGATGATGCTAAGAGAGGCTGACCACAAAATGTTGCTGAGCAGACTTCTCCAAGTAACTGAGCATCTGAACAAGTAGGGGAGTCTTTTTCTTGGTGGACTGAACCAGCCCCTTTCCTGTTCAGAGGGTCATTTGTTATGCATTTGGTGCCAAATTCTAAAGCAAACAGGAGCTGGCTCATTTCTCAGAGGTGTTGTATCTTGTGATATAGCACAACACTGCGGCTTACAAAAGTTAAGCTCAAAGATAGGGAACATTTCAAGAGCAACCTGTGTTCAAAGTTGGCTCTACTTCACACCTCTACAGATCTCATCTTCAAAAACTCAATGATACCTGAATAGAAATGAAACTCCTCAGTGGAATGCAGACCAGGAGGTGCATTGCACAAAGTAGGGAAACTTCTCCAGCTGAATGTGTTCCCAGAGACAGAGGTTTTTATAGACTTCCCCCAGGACTTGTTTCAACAATGCAATTAACTTATGTCTTCTAGGGTTGGAGTATATGTTCCCACAGGCATTGCAGCCTTTCCTCAGGACATCGTACATATACCACGTGTCTGGGCAAAGGATGTCTACAAGAACATCATCACTTACACTTACATGCCACGTGGAGGGCATTTCGCTGCCTTTGAGGAACCAAAGCTCCTGGCACAAGACATCATGCAGTTTGTCCGAAAAGTGGAACGGCTGTGAGCCTGCAGTTGAAATATATGCACAGAATGGAAGACTGGATTTGTTTAATCCCTCAAAATAATCACATATAGAAACCAGCATTTTATTTTGATAGTAATTACAGTACTGATTTTTAAAATCAAGTTCTAAATGTTTTCATAAGGAAAAAAAAAAAAAACAAAATCCAAAAAGCATCTTGTGTTCCTTTGTTCCTAGCACCATATCATTGCTGCATTCATAGTTCAAGTATAACAGAATATGTAAACAGTTTATTGCAGTAACATTGCACTCATCTGAGGAAGAGAGGTGGAAGGAACTGGTCAATGTGCTTCTGTTTAAAGACTTATTTAAACACTTGGGCACCTGCATTCTTAAACATGTGTCACAAGCAGTTTTGGTGGAAGCATAAAGGGTTCTAATCACCTGAGCACAAACACTCCTACATTCAAGTTATATTTTCTTCAAGAGACCTGAGGTTTCATATTCAAGTGGTAAGCTGCACATAAGGCAGCTTTCTTCACTCAAAGTTTTTTTCCCCTAGAACGAGCTTAAGAAGCAGCTACTGCACATTGTAGACAGATATTAATGGATATTACAGCAGAGAGGGCACTCTAGTGTTCTCCAAGCTCAAAAACATCAAATTAAGTTCCTACTACTTCTCATTCCATTCAAAAAGGTCAAAGTTAAAATATTCACCAAGCATAGAGGGTTACTTCAACCTTTACCCTCTTCACAAAGGATTTTTACCACCCCATTTTTGACTAGTAACAGCAAGTACCCTCACCAACAATAAGTTCACCTTTCTCTTCAAATGGGATGGAGTTATTTCAAGCTACTGAAAGCTCATTACAGCACAGATAATAGTCCAGCTGACTGAAGACAACTCCAGCAGATATCTAGTTCTAACACTGCTCTCAGGGCTTCTCTCCCTGTCCTGTTCTGCAGTAGGCACCAGCCCAGAAGAACAGGCTCAAGTCCTGATTCTAAGTAATACAGTCTGACTAAGAACAGGAATTTGGCAGGTAAAGATAGTGCTAAATTTGATCACATTCTCCTGATTTCTATGCATTTCAGAAACATTTAAGTCAAAGTTTCTTCCTCAAGTGAGAATAATCTTCCATTATTGCAGCAGCACTTCTAACTTTCTCTGAAGAGGGTTAGCAAAGAAACTGCTTACTTTTAATCTTATATCTAACCAATTCTGAGGGCTGTTAGGCAAACATTAGTAAAAAAAAATAAATGGCTTTTTGCTACCCTGCCTCCACAGTACCGGTCTCTTTCCATCTCCAAGTCAGAACCAGCTACAAGATTTTTCAGTTGCTGAAAAGTCTTACTTTGGAGTGTTAAGGAACAGAAGGTGAGTTATAAGAAAGTGTAATTTTACCAAATAGATGGACAAGCACTTGATGACTCAAGTGGGGCGCACACCATTGCAGCTGAGGCAGTGTCAGGAGCTGCGGCTGTTGCTTGCAGGGTTGCCAAGGGGCCCCTGGAAGCAGCTCCGCCCATCTCCACGGCAGCCCTGGCAGCTCCAGCCCTTAGCAGAGGAACCGCCTTCATCCTGCTCCATTCTTTAGCAGCTGGAAATAAATCCCTCTTCCGCAACAATGTTACCTCTGTCCCGCTCCAGTTTTGCCCGCTGGTTTTCCTGCTATAGGGAGCCTTTCAAGGACTGCAGAAGGTTTTCCTGCCAGAGAGTTATTTTGCAGGAAGTAACTTCACCTAAGAGAGCCTATGGGTAACATGGCAAAGGCAGGGTCAGAAAATGGCCACATTAAAACTCAGGAGGAGATTGTACATATCCAGCCTTTACCAGTTCAGCAAACACACAGCAGGGAAGTTTTACTCCCAACACATTAATTCATCCCATCAGATGAGATCACAGATCAGGTCCCTAAAGAATTGCTGAACCTGTGTACAACTGTTCCTTAAAATGGATTTACCTTCAACAACAACTCAGGAAATAAGGACAATAGAGGAGCGCAGCAAGATACAGGAAGGCAGTAGACACCATGAAGAAAAAAAAAAAATTCAGACAGACATGGTTCAAAAATACATGGTTACATTTGCTAAAATTAACACCTAAAGAAAAAAAAAAGTAATCAATATTCCAATTAAATTTCCATGGAAACTATTCATTCACTAAAGCCTTTGAGGGTCACCGGTGCTTGGAACCAGACATAGTCCTCCCAAGCAGGTGCTGTGTGCTGTGGAGGTGAGGCACTAACGTCGAGGTCTCCATCACAGGACAACTTAACAGTCAGCTTCCTCCCTCGGGCCGGCACTTGGTAGTTGAGCTTGGGCCGGAACCACTCAACACCACAGTCACGGTGGCCCTGGACCAGGACAAGAGTGCCTGTGACAGGGAGAGCCTTAAGTTCACTGAAGACATCAGCAACAAACAGGCGGTGAAAGAGCTGGCGAACGCAGGGCGCAGTCTGGAGGCTCTCTTCAGCAGAGCCCTCACAGAACCCTTCCAAATTCAGCTCATAGAGCTCCTTGGGGTTCATGACGTTGCCTCCAAGTAGAAAAAGAACCCGAGGAACCAGTGTCAGACTAAACATGACTTCCAGGTGCTGGAACAATCCCTCCAGCTCCATCAGCAACTGCTGGCACTTTCTGCTTGCCAGGCCCAGGGAATGTGATTTCCCAATTCCATCACCATCCTGGAAAACAAAAATTCATATTAACACATTTAGTTATGAACATGTATTATACTCTGCAGAAAGCACGGCCCATCCCAGGGAGTCAAGGAACAAGCAGTTTGTGTTCGTTTTGAGAGCTACATGGGGAAGACGCACATCTTCTCTCCACATCAGGAGATACAAGAGGAACACGAAAGCACAATCCATAGCTACTCAGCTAGAATCTGAATCGCACTACCAATGAATTCCAACAGGAATTAGAAGCCCATCTTTCAAAGATCAGCCATCTCCCTGAAATCACTTAATAGTACTTTTTTTGTTTGTTTTTTTGCTTAGAGGTAACAAACAAAGCAGTGACTCGCTTTGAGCAGAAAGTCGGAAACAATCAATTAAGAGCAATTTGCCGGCACCTTCAGCAGCCTGAACATAACGCTGCTTTTGCCTCGTTTTGAAAAGATGAGGTAGCATTTATGAATGCAGCCACAACAAGCGCTTTACTTTAAAAGCGCCGACACGTTACTGTACGAGTCCCCGAGCGAGAACAGGAGCTCGCAAGCAAAACCCAAATGCCACGGCCCCCCTAATCCCCCGGCCCGGGGGTGACCCCGCGGCCCACGCCCCTCACCTGGGCCGCCCGCCGGCAGAAGAAGGCGAGCTGCTCGTAGGGCAGCGGGAGCTGGTTCCGCTGGTGCAGGACGTGCTTCAGGAGCTCGCAGGCGAAGCGGTAGCCACTGCCCCGGCACACAGCTCCCGGGAACGCCACGGCCACCGCGGGGCTGCCCAGCACCGACCGGTCCCCGTGGGGCCCCATCCCGCCGCCGCCGCGATCCAGGCCCGCCAGCGCCGGGGAACGAGGGCCCAGGGACACGCCCCGCAACGGCCGCCGCGGGTTTAAATGCCGCCGCCGCCGCGGAGCCTCACGGGAGCCGCGCGCGGGCCGCGCCGCGCGCCCTCTGGCGGCGACGGCGGCGGAGCCACCGCGCTTGGTGGGCGTGGGCGTGGGCGGGGTCTCTGTGTAGCCCCGCCCCTCCGCCCCCCATCCCGATCCCGTCCCGGGGCCGCCCGGCTGAGGCCGTGCCGGGAGCTGGGGCTGCGCTTCTTGCAGGGCTATCCGCAGGAAACGGCTCCGCTCTCCTCCGCCCCGCTCCCGGCAGCTCTGGCGGCTCCGCTGCCTTGCGGAGGAGCCGCCTTCTCGGGGCCGCGGGGTGGCGGAGGCGGGGAGCGTGCAGGGAGTGCCGTGTTTGGAAACATTGTGCCCGCCGCCCCATTGGGTGCCGCCTCCAGCACACGGCGAGTGGAGGGCGGGACGGCGAGAGGAGCCTCTCGGAGGCTGCTTTACGGGAACCGCGGCCACCTGTGCGGAGCGCCACGGAGGGTGTCAGTTATACACGAACAATGGACCAGCGTCGCTCTCCCCAGGGCGTGCGCCGGGGAAAGAGACGGCGCAATGGGAACTGGAGATTGGGAATACACTTAATGAGGGGATGCGGCGCACAGCTAGAGGTTCTTTTGCTGTTCCGGCCGCCCCCTCGTTGGATCTTAATGTGTGCTTTGGGATCGCTCTGTGTCGGGCTGCTGCCTCTGCGTAGTCATGAGGTACCTCCAATGCCAAACAGCTTCGAAAGTGCCCCAGTTTCCCGAATCCAGAATGGCTGATCGCTCGATGTCAATAACCAGGGAAGCCGGGGCTGTGAACTGCCAAAGGGATAACCCACGGGCGTCCGCAGGTCCCGGCAGCGGGGCCCGGGGAGGGCGGCATCCCGCGCGTTGTCGGCCGGGGCCGACAGGCGGCGCCCTCTCCCTTGGACTCCAACTCCCATCAGCCCCCGCGGATGGAACCCGTACGGGACCGAGCTGGTCGCGCCGCGGGGCACGCAGGGAGGTGTAGTTTCGAGCGGGCGGCGCGCGGTGCGTTCTCGGCGTTGTAGGCGGGCGGGACTCGCTTTCCCGGGGCGCCGCGCGGCGGTCGGTGACGCCGGGGCCGGAGCCGGGCCGGCGGGGCCGGGCGGGGAGCGGAGGGGGCGCTGCAGCGGGGCGGCGGGGCCGCGGTGTCCACCATGGACTCCCGGGTGTCAGAGCTGTTCGGGGGCTGCTGTCGGCCGGCGGGCGGCGGGGCAGGTGCAGCGCTGCGCGGGCGCGGGGGGGCTGCGCCTGGCGGCGGCGGTGCCTCGAAGACGAAGAAGAAGAACGGGCGGAGCCGCGGAGGGAAGGCCAACAACCCCCCGTACCTGCCGCCCGAGGTGAGCTCCGGCGGCCGCCGCGTCCCGTCAGCCGTGGAGGGAGCGAGACCAGGCCCGGGGGTGGGGGCGCTGCCGCTGAGGGGCGGGAGGGGCCGGAGGGCCGGTGGCCCCCCAGAGCGGGTCGGTACCACGGCCGGACTCCGCAGGCTGGGTGGCGGGTCTGGCTGGAGGTGCTGGGGCGGGGCCGTGCCGGGGTCGGGCTGACAGCAGCCGTAGGAGCGGTCCTGCAGCCCCGGCCCCGGGAGCCGTGTGCCCGCCTGCCCCGGGCTCTCTCCTCCGGGCCGCGCTCGCGCCCCCGGTGCCAGCGAGCTCCCTGCGGGGTCCACCGGACCCTGTCCGTGACTAGTATCGCGCTGCTTGGCGTCTGTCTGCGGGCGCTTTGCCGCCTGCGATCGAAAAAGCTTCGAAAATAAAGCTTTGCTCCCCTCGTAGTTCCAAACATCCCGTTTGCATCTCTCTCTCTCCCCGAGAGACGATCTGGTGGGTCTGAGCCCCTTTCCGGGTTCCGGTGACTCCCTTCCCAGCTAATTTGACAGCTGTTTCCTCACACAGGGCTGCAGATGGTATGGGCAGGGGGTAGGGCACTTGTCTCTTGCAGCAGGAAGAAGTGGCATTGGTAGTACCGTGCGTGTGTGCTCAGCTGGGGCAGTTGTCACCGCTCTCATAGAACTGTCACTGTGGGGGGAATTACGTTGGCTCAGACTCAATTCCTCGGCTCCTGTCAGTGAACTTTCTGTAAAATATATAGTGTGCTGGGAGGGAGCAGTTCCTCCACAAGGCAGGCCTGGGACTCTTGGGAAGATGTGAAAACAGCGCTTTGCTACTGTTAGATCTTCTGCACGGGCAGGACCGTGCCCTGCAGCCGCAGTTTAGTTCTTGTTCCTTTCAGCTGGAGGCTGGAGAGTCCCCTGTGGTTTCAACTCAGTTTCCTGTTTCTGGCTACCCTGTGCAGTGTGTGCCCCAGCAAGTCTAGACTTGTTGCTTTTCTAGTGTCAAGTGCCTTGGAGAAGACCCACTCCCTTATTTAGACGACAGTGCAGTAGGTGAATGGGTTTTGCTTAGAACTGGAAAACTTGTAGATAGCAAGAGAGGAAAACCTGCTACAAGTACCTTTTTCTCACGGCACAGCTCTGCTGCCAGAGAACTGAGCTGACAGTTGAGAACTTCTGTTGGCCTTTTGCCACTGTAAGCACCGCTGTGGTTAAGAGCTGAGCTGGAAGGCAAGGAGAGGGCTGTTGCCTCTCCTGGCATGCAAATAGGTGTCCAGAGGAAAAGGAAGTGCCTACTGTTGCCAGCCCCATTTAGTCTGACAGAGTATGTGCCTTCCTGCAGGCTCCAGCCCTTTCTTAGTGGTCCTTATACTGAATAATTGGGAAAAATTTACTTAAATATTGTATATCTAATTGTAAAATTAGATATTCTCTTTGGTAAGCTGGAGCCTGTTCTGGTTGAATTGAGCTTAATGAGTATCTGGACCTTTCTGTTACAACCCCATCTGGCCTTCCCTGAGAAAGTACTTCTGAGCATCTAGTGTACAGACAGTCCCAATCAGGTCTGGCTCTCCAGAACTTTGGCCAGTGACTAGCTGGCAAATGAGTCATTACCTTGCTTCTTTATGTCTGTAGTCCTTCCCTGTAGAGAAAAGATACATAAGGATGTAGAAAGGAGTCAATGAAAAACTAATTGAGTGAGGGAGAGTATCATTGAGCAGGAGATGAAGCAGAAGCTTTAGTTCTCAGGCCCCTGTTTCTGTGCACATTGGATGGATGGAAGCTGCTGGATAGGGTGGGAGTGGGATGCTGTGGGTGGCATTTTGTGGGTCACAGATGGGTGAGGGGGGAGACTTTAAATCATATGCTGGCCTGTACCTTTTTGAAACTGGAACTCTCTCTCTGTGTGACTGTTAGGCTGGCCCTATTCTTTACTGTTCAGAAAAAAATTCCCCCCCAGACAGTATTACCCTTCTACCCCACTCTAGTTTTGTCCTTTGGTGTTCATGATGTGGGATACAAACAGCACAAACAAACCATAAGGAAAGTTCTAGTTGAGTGCAGGAAAGAATGGCAGAAGGCTATGACCTAACACAGTCTCCTTCTGCCACTTTCCCTCTCTTTGAAATCTTCAGCACCAGCTTCAGAATATATGGGCAGCTGGTGCCTGTAGATGTCCCTGTGGGCACAGCATCTAACTCTTCTGTCTTGTTTCATTCTCTGACCAGGCAGAAGATGGGAACATCGAGTACAAGGTGAGTCTTTTGAGGTTGCAGAAGGAGGTCTTCCTGCCAGAGGGTTATTTTGCAGTGAGTAACTTCACCAAAGACAGCCTATGAGTAACATGGCCAAGGAAAGGACAGAAGAGTGGACACTGCACTAAGGAACTACCATTCATCTTTTGTGTCTCTGTGCCAAGATTTAACCAGTCTACTGAGCTGGTAAAGCTTGATCTCAGTACTGATTTTTAGGAATCTCTTCTAGCATGTGATGCCTACTGTATTTTTTTTTGAGAGATGCAGATATCCCTGAAAATGATTTGCCACTTTCTTGTGGCTGCTCCGCCATTTGCACTTATTGGCTCCTGGATCACAGATTGGTCCCAGAGTGCTGTATTTAACCCTGCAGCAGGCAGGGTACAGATCCCTTTGTCAGGATGCAGGAAAGTTCTTCTACCATATATTTGTACCTTTGTGAAACCCCTTCTCACCTGTCCCATAGCTTCTGTTCAGACAGTAATACAGGCTGTGCTTTCTAGAGGTGGGTCAGGGTTGGGAGCATTGCTTCACAGAATTGGGCAATGGGATTGCCTCTACATCCAGGCTGTGACTAGAACTACCCCTCTGTTAAACAGCTGAAGCTGGTGAACCCCTCGCAGTATCGCTTTGAGCACCTGGTGACACAGATGAAGTGGCGACTACAGGAGGGCCGAGGTGAGGCCGTCTATCAGATCGGCGTGGAGGACAATGGGCTGCTGGTGGGCCTCTCGGAGGAGGAGATGCGAGCCTCGCTCAAGACGCTGCGCCGCATGGCAGAGAAGTACGTGCTCCCTTTTGTCTGCAGGGCCCAGAGCATGACTCCCTGGAGTCCCCTGAGCAGCTGGTGGCTCCATCCTACAAAGCCCCTGTATGACTGACATTCCTTCAGTCCTGAGGCTCTGGAAACATGAGGAAAGTTATAGGGCTTTTGTCTGGAAGCTTGAGGCTCCTTCCCTGCTATCCCCAGTCTTCATCCCATTCGCTTTGTCAGCTGTTATTGTAGAGGTGCAAGAACTGTCAAGTACAAATGTGTCTCACTCCTTCCTTCTGTCTTTGTGGCAGGGTTGGGGCTGACATTACGGTGCTGCGGGAGAGGGAGGTCGATTACGACAGCGATGTTCCAAGGAAGATAACGGAGGTGCTTGTCCGAAAGGTGCCTGACAACCAGCAGGTAGGGACCTGTGGTTTGGCTGTCTTCTCCTGCTGGAGACCTAGAGGCTTAGTACGAGCAGCTTCCTTTTGGGATGGGAGCCCAAACCCTAGAGGCACTTTGTCGTAGGTTGGCCCATAGCAGATGCTTTAAAGGGCTGCCAGAGGGAGGCTTGATGATAACACTTCTTATCTCCAAGACTGTGATTGAGGCAGATGTCAGTGCGGGAGATTGCCTGGATCAGAGGTGAAAAATTATTTCGCTTCTATGGCAGTGGTTCTGATGCAGACCCCGTGTGCAAACAAGAAAGGATTTAGAGGTCTGCTGCAACAAATAGCCTGTTTTGTGGTATCAAAGCCTGATATGTCACATCTCAACTCTAGAAAGTGTATCATGACTGCTGGGCAGTGATTTGCTGGAGCAGAATCTGAGCAAGATTAAACTACACATTGTCCCTGATGTAGGAAAGCTCTCTGAGCTGCATCTC
Source organism: Vidua chalybeata (assembly GCF_026979565.1). Taxonomy (NCBI): domain Eukaryota; kingdom Metazoa; phylum Chordata; class Aves; order Passeriformes; family Viduidae; genus Vidua; species Vidua chalybeata. The sequence goes on from NC_071532.1 coordinate 12,221,384, forward strand.
CACTGCCCAGTAGTGCCTGTGCACTCAGCACAGCAGTGGTTAAGTTTAATGATTTCTTTGTTCTTTTTCCTGTAGTTCCTAGACCTTCGAGTAGCTGTCCTAGGGAATGTGGACTCAGGGAAGTCAACACTGTTGGGTGTCCTAACGCAAGGAGAGCTGGACAATGGGCGGGGCAGAGCACGCCTCAACCTCTTCCGGCATCTCCATGAAATCCAGTCAGGAAGAACATCAAGCATCAGCTTTGAGATCCTCGGCTTCAACAGCAAAGGAGAGGTAAGAGAAAGTGGGTTGCTGAAATCAGAAAGCTGGAGGAGACTAGGATTACCCTCCTGTTAGAACTGTGAGTGGAACAGGAGGGAAGAGAGATGGCACAGTTCTCTGTCCCTTAAGCTGAACCTGAGTGTTGGTTGTACGTTTGCAGCAGACACTGTTTCTTGCACCCATGGTGGATGATCTCTACTTAGTAATTCTGACATCAAAGTGGATAGATAAGGGTTTTCTTTACTTGCCTGCTGGGGCTGCCTCTCTCACAAGCTCCTTATCCCTTAGGTGGTAAATTACAGTGACTCCCGGACAGCAGAAGAGATCTGTGAGAGCTCTTCCAAAATGATCACTTTCATTGACCTGGCTGGCCACCACAAGTATCTGAAAACAACCATCTTTGGCCTCACCAGCTACTGCCCAGACTTTGCCATGCTGGTGGTTAGTGCCAACACTGGCATTGGTGAGTGTTGCCCTGCCTGCATGGATTGAGTGCAACATGTGAAGAGGAATGGAGAATGAGGGGAATGGGTCCTTGTCAGCTGTGAATGGCTTTCAGAGAGGTTTATTAATTTGTAAGCTTCTACTGATATCTTGTAAGCCAGTGTCTGTGAGTGCCTGGGAGGGGAGTAGATCTGGGGTCCTCTTACCAGCTGTAGACCACATTAAACTGTACCCTGGACTGAGAAGCTTTGTTTGGGATTTGGGGCAGTGTTTCTCAGAAAAGAAAACAACTTTGACATATTCTTAGGGGTGCTGGATCCCAAAGTCTTGTAAAAAGGCATCTCAAGTTCTCCTGCATCTATCTCTGACATTTTTGTGACTGTTCTCTGGTAAACTTTGGTCAAAGAATGAAAACTACAGCATCTTTCTGAGGCAGACAGATCAGTCACAAAATTTCTTGGTAATTTTTATTTTTCTGGACTGATGTTTACTTTTGTTTAACAGAATAACTGTGCTTTTTCAATGCATGATGAACTAAGCAGTTACAGTGAAATCGCTAGAGTGGGCCCATGGGATAGCCAGGAGACACAGCTATCAGCATAAACAAGCTACAGTGGTGACTGCTGCTGCACCTACACTCTCACTTGTCTCCTGCAGCGGGCACAACACGAGAGCACTTGGGCTTGGCCATGGCCCTCAAGGTCCCCTTCTTCATTGTCATCAGCAAAGTCGACTTGTGTTCAAAAGCCACCGTGGAACGGACAGTGAAGCAGCTGGAGCGAATCCTGAAGCAACCAGGCTGCAACAAACTCCCCCTGCTTGTGAATTCAGATGACGATGCAGTTACAGCAGCACAACAGTTTGCACAATCTCCCAAGTAAGGGACCATTCCTTTCTTCTGCTGGGAGCAGGCAATCCAGACTGGGCTGCCATGTGGAGCTGGGGAAGGGTGAACACAGGGGAGCTGAGTACATCTTGAACATCAAGATGTACTCCTTGTCAGGTTTCGTACCTTTGCATTCTCCAAGAAGGCATTTTTCCCTCCCAAACTTTTTTCTGGGCTCTGGGAGCAAAGGCTGCATTAGAGTTACTTCTTCATAAGAAAAGTGTGTGTTGACAAGGGATTGGTGCCTCAACCTAACATTGAGGCAGGGGTTACTGTGGAGTTGTATCTAGCCTTCCTGCTTTAGCCACTTCCTGGTACAGTATCCATCTTCCTGCGGGTCTCAGTAGATTCAGAATTACAGAAACCTTCTGGAACTGTGCTGTGGCCTTCTGCTTATTTCTGTCTACTTGTGTCTGACAGCATCACCCCAATCTTCACACTGTCCAGTGTTTCTGGGGAGAATCTGGATCTCTTGAAAGTTTTCCTCAACATCCTCCCTCCACTGACCAACAGTAAAGAGCAGGAAGAATTAATGCAGCAACTTACAGAATTTCAGGTGGGTAAGGGTAGTTTGTTTCCAGCTCGGATACTGGATTCATTGCTGTGCCATGGGAGAGACATTTGGGGAATTTAGACACCACAGGTAGAGATGTGGTGAACTCCTGGACTATTGAGAGACATTAAAAAAAGGACTTGGTCCTTGATAAAAGCCTGATAGGCTTAATCTGCCCTAACCATGAGATGTCTGTCTCAGGGATAGGATAATTTCTCTGGTTTCTATTTAAAAGGAAGAGCTTTGTTCTTCTAATGGGAAGGTAGTGGGAGCTGGTGAAGCTCTGAGACAGTATCTGATGACTAGCAGAGAGATCACCTCCTTCCAAACAAGGGGCAGGCTCTTTGTCCTCATTCTGGAGTGCTGTTTCACAGCTGTCTGAGCAGCTTATTCTTGTTGCCTTGCTGCAGGTTGATGAAATTTATACGGTGCCAGAGGTGGGGACTGTTGTGGGAGGAACTCTGTCGAGGTAAGTGAGCCTAGACAGATATGTATGGATGTGAATGGTTGCTGGAGTTCCCACAAGGTTAGAGTCACCTGCTGCAGAAATGGAAGCTGTGTGAGGCTCAGTCCTGACTGCTGCCAGATGACTGAGCCAAGTGAGAGTAGAGCCCTACAGGGTGTTGGGAAGTGACATGAGCAGACCATTGGTCATGTGGTGGCAAGCAGACAGTCTGCTTTAAAGTTGCTGGATTAGGAATGTGTCCTGAAGCATGCTGAAAGAAGGCATGCTGGAATCTAGAGTTGGCAGAGGTTAGGCATGATCCCAAGGAGTTGTTTTCTTCCTTCCTCAGGTTGGGGGAGGAAATGTTAAAGGTAGATTCTCTGATTCCAGCAGGGGTTAACTGCATGCTACCTCATGAAAAGGCAGCTGTCCCTCCGTGTTCAGGGGCAGTCAGAGCAGTTTAGCCATCAGCACACCCACACTGAAGGAGTGTCATCTGAGGTCTCTCCACCAGAAACAAAGCAGTGTGGCAGAGCACTGGAGGTGCAATGGCCCCTGTCTGTACCTGGGATTCTTAAGAGTGCTAGTGTGGCTTTCACTCCTGCTGTAAGAAATCCTGATTCTCAGCAGCTTTGTCTCCCTGTTATTTGGTCTAGGGCAAGAGTCCAAAAACTTGGCCCTGGGGAATTTGGTCAGGTTAATCTTGGAGGGTGAAATGTCTTTGTCTCCTGATTAACTGTGTCCTTTCTGTGCTCTTCTACCCTGGGCAGCGGGATCTGCCGAGAAGGGGAGAACTTGGTGGTTGGTCCCACTGACGATGGGAAGTTCCTTCGGCTGAAAGTGTGCAGTATCCAACGGAACCGCTCTGCCTGCCGCGTGCTGCGGGCTGGGCAGGCAGCCACCCTGGCCCTCGGACCGTTCGACCGTTCCCTGCTGCGCAAGGTTAGTTCTGCTGTTGCAGGTCATTCACTGGTTCAGTGAGCAGGGCTGGAGGCTTCCCTAGGCATCCCCCATTGGTAGGGTGGGAATGAAGTAGAAATGTTTGCAGGAAACTTGCTGGAAGGGGAGGAAATGGCCAGGTTACAAATTACAATGAGTACAAGGCTGAGAATTGGATGTAAGCCCAAGTCACAGAGTGGAGATGTATTTGTTGTTTTGGGGCTTTTCAGAAGCAAGGGGACTGGTCCTAACTGGTCTGAGCTTTGGGTTTTTCTGCAGGGCATGGTAATGGTGAGCCCAGAAATGAACCCCACCATCTGCTCAGTGTTTGAAGCCGAGATTGTGTTGTTATTCCATGCCACAACTTTCCGGAAGGGGTTTCAGGTGACGGTGCACGTGGGGAATGTGCGACAGACAGCTATTGTAGAGAAGATCCATGGAAAGGTAGGCCATGGGAAGAAAGGGGAGGAAGATAGACCTCCCTGTGTGGTTTGTTGGGTTTGTTAAGATTCCACCACACCCTCTAGTAAAGTTGGGGGCTGCTGGTATTTTGAGTAGCTGTGTCTCTTCCTAGGAGCAGACTCTATCCCTTTATCCTGCCCATTTAGTTGCTCTTCCTCCAAACATGTTAAAGAAGAGAAGTAAACTCTATTCTTCAGAGCTTGTGTCTTCCTGTCTCTTCTTATGTATACAGTAATGGGAAGGGCTCAAGCCTTGCAGTCTGAAGAAGGCTGTTCATTTGCCTCATCTTACCATCCACATGTACCTCTTCCTGCATGCATCAGCTTGGGAGATGGGTCTAAGCTCTCCTATTTTTCTTTTCAGGACAAGCTGCGGACAGGAGAGAAGGCAGTTGTCTGTTTCAGGTTCATCAAGCATCCTGAATACTTGAAGATTGGAGCCAAGTTACTTTTCCGTGAAGGAGTCACCAAAGGCATTGGGCATGTCACTGACCTCCAAGCCATCACCACCAAAGAAAACGGCCTGGAGGAGTCCCTGGGGCCTGGACAGCTGAGCTTCTGACTACCAGTAGGTCAGAGAAATCTCCACTCACCAGCACCTGGGGAGAAGGCTGGAAGCTCCTGTGGCTTTCTAAGCAATGCCTGGAGCTGCTGCTGTCCCGTTCTAGTGTGGATGTCCCTCCTCTGCACTGTGAGATGGAGCATGAGAGAGTTTCTTGCATTCAGTGCCGTACGTGGGACAAGTTAAGCATGTTCTCCACATCGCCTGCAGCTTTCATTTGGAATAGATTCCTTCAGAATAGATCAGAGGTACCTGCAGACCTGGGCAAGCAAGTATTGGCTTTGTTTACTGTTTGAAAATTGCTGGTTGGGAGGCACAGCGACCTTGAAGACAAGCAGTGAAGGGATGTTTTTCCATCTCTGACACAAGGTCTGGTCCCATTTTTGATGTCTGAGCACTGAGTTGATAACAGTGTTCTCTCAAATCATCCTTCAGTACATCCTTCTGGGCAGGGGATGGAACAGGACATGCTACCCACATCAGGGGCTTGGCTGAACCTCTTGGAATGTGTTCAGGACACTTTTTAACCGTTTGAATCTTGGTTGGCTTCAATCTGCTGTGTGTCCATTTGTGCATTGGTTTTGTGTTACTCCAATCTGAGTGTCTTACTGTTGGACAGTTGTCCTGTTCCCCACTCACATGTACACATTTCTTCAGCATCCCTCTTTATGACTTCCAGGAAGCTGTGGCTTCTCTGAGTGGCACAGCCTCCTGACACAACATCATGAAGACAAAGTTTGTACTTGCATCTGTTCCTTGCAGCAGCTGGACAGGAGGCCATTCTGTGGAGCAGAGCAGGGCCCAGGCCAGGTTCAACCTGCTGGTGAGAGCAGGTTGTTTCCATGGACGTTCACCTGAAGGTGCCATCTGCACATTGGTAGCAGTGGTTTGCAGTGGGCTCCCTGGTGTGGTTGTTCCCAGCCCACTTTGTTCCTCACACGTTTGCCTTAATGCGTGAGGAGGACAGGCTGCATTACCTATACAAAACCAGGTAACTTCTGTTTTGACAGTGGCATGATTTTTATTTCTCTTGGAGCAAGAATTCCTTTCTTTCCATTGCCACTGGTGTTTGTTGTCAGAGGGAAGCTGATGTTGCCATCAAGGACTCTGTATGTAGAGTGGAGCACAGGTCTCCCACTGTCTTGCAGCTCTGCTGTGTAGCCTGGAGCGTGCAGCAGGGCCTGTAAAGCTGTAAATAGGCTTTTGGTTTTATTGTTGACTGTTAGACCAAATGTGTCTGCTGTGAGCAAAAGGCCTTCAGCAAGCCCTGCTGGTTGGTGTGATGGCCTGCTAGCCCTGACTGAAGAGAAGGATGAGGGCTGGTGATAGCACTTGGACACCCAAGTGGCCCTTGTGCCATCCTGAGAGCAGGTTCTGCTGCTGGGCTGCTGGCACAGGCGCTGCTGTGCGGGGCCGTGGGCCTCTGCTGGGTGAGGCCATCACGGGGCAGGAAGGTGGGGGCTGCACCCTGCCAAGAGCGTGCTGAGGTGAGGGGAAGCCTGTCAAGCGGTGGCATAAATGAAGGGAAGGCAGCTTAGTAGCTGCAGGAATGACCTGTCCCTTGGAGGGAGCACTGATCCAGCTGAAAAGTGCTGCATCCCCTGCAGAGAGAAAGGAGATGCTGGCTCAGGGTCAGTGCTCAAGCAGGATCCCTTTTTTCCCCATTCTGGCAGTGGGCTGGGTATTCCAATGACAGTCTTTTTACCAATACCTGCAAGAAGGACAAGCCCCAGCTGCCAGCTGGCTGTTCCCTTTGGTGCTAGTGGTTCACAAAGAGAGCTGGCTGGGGGTGGGGGACTCCAGCTCTTTGCACTCTTTTGCACTGGTGTTTTCTGCCCCAAAGGGGGGTGCTGTAACCTTTTCTGAAACAGCTGATGGCTGGTCTCACCTCATCCCTGCCATCTGTGGCATGACTGTTCTTGGTGCCATGCTCTTCATAATTGCTGTTTTGTTGTCTTGAATTTTTCTAATGCCGGGGATTGTCCCTGTTCTCCAAGCATCTATATAAATGTACAGAATAAAGATGTTTTATTGAGCTTGCTGGCTGAGTTGTACAATGAGTGAGGGTGGAGCAAGGCTCTTACCCTGCTGCCCTTGGAGCTGGGTCACAGTTGGAGCTGGCTACCCTTCACCCATTCCTAAGCTTCCTGCGTTCAGCCCTATAAATACCGCGCCGTGGTGTGGAAAGAATGCACGCGCTGCTGTTTACAATCTTGCGCTCCCGGCTTATCTGAGTAAGCCTGGGTGTGCAGCCTGAGGTGACAGGCAGCCACGTCACCCTGAGCACAGCACTTTGAGCTGCTGTGGGCGGAACAGGCTGTGGCAAGAGCCTCCTCACAGTCACAAATTCCCCCACAGCCTAATTAAAGAGATGCTTTCTAGGGCACACATCTAACCGGTGATTTGTTTCTAAAATAGCTTTGACCTTATCAAGAGGTTCGTGACTGCCTTGTCTCCATGAGAACTATTCCCTTGGGACAAGTAGAGGCAGAAAAGTTTCCCTATGGAGATGACTTGTGACCGAAAGGATTTGCCTCTTCTAGACTTGTTTTTGTGTCAGATAGTGGCATCTGCAGAGTCCAGTCCTGCCAGACACTTAGGAAATGAGATGTGCCACTGTCACAGATGAGACAATCCTGCCAGACTGGTTGCTGTTTCTCTTCACGTGAGGACTTTGGGAAATTTGTCACTTTGCAATGTTAGGACTGTCATTAGTGGGAGTGACTTCATAATTCCTTCCTCTACTGATTACCAAAGCTGCACACACCAGAATGAGTTTCTTGTTGTTCTTGAAATCTCATGACTACGTTGTCAAGTATTAGACTCCACTGACAGTAATGTAGCAGCATCCCAGCACAGGCTCTCTGCTGGAAGGAAAGAGCAGCTCAACAGCTGCATTTAGGATGATGCAGTTCAGAAAATAGCACATAGATACAGAGCTGCAGTTTGCATCATCTGCTGCCTGAAAGGCTCTCTCCCCCACTACCCAAGGAAGGGAAGCCTGCAGCTGATGAAACTCCCTGCAATTCCTAACCCCACCCAGAGCTGCCTTGACGTGGCACATTCTTCCCCCCGCCCAAACAGCCACATTCAAATTATTGGCAGCGGAGGTTCTGGCAGGCTCCAGGCAGCTCAAAGTGTAGCAGAGCTGAGGGCAAGCACTTCTCTTGCCCTGGAGCCAGTCTCACTCTCTCTCAGTGCCTGCTCGTCCCCTCCGTGGTATTCTGTTTTGTTGGCTGTTGTAATCTGTGGAGCTCTGGAGTGGCCACTGTACTGTGGCCTGTGGCTCAAAGAGCTGAACAAGTCATTTGGCAGAGCCCAGTCAGAACAGGTCAGCAAGTTGTATCTAGTATCACTCAGTCTGGGAAGGAGGAAAAATGTGGTTATGCACTCTACACTGGACAAAAGCTTTCTCGGTGCTTCTTTGTGACTCTTGGCATGTTTTCTATCCCTTCCAGTGAGGGCTCTAACAGACTGTTTATGTGTCAATAGCAATTATTATGAATTAATGCAGAGTTTTCAAAGAGCCCACCAAAAAGTATGCCCATGCAGCTACTGCTTCCTTAAATCTTTTATGACAGGAGCAGTCTTTCTTGTGTGCTCCTGAGCTGCTGATAAGCATCATGCAATGGATTGCTACACAGAGGGATTAAACCATCTATAACATAAATCCTCGGTGTGGGAAGGAGGGAATAAAAATCAGTCTTCCAGGTGGAGGGGAGAAGGAACAACTGGGCTAAGCTACCACATATAAATTACACAGTAAGGACAAGGCCTGCATATGCAGCCAGAGTAGAAGCAGGAGTTGAAAGTTTTATACAGAGTGATTAGACAGGGGTTCAATCCAAGGCTTAGCTGGAGATTCCCTGGGATAAGCTGCTGCACTTACAGTGGCTGCTTTTATAGGAGGAACAGAATTAATGAGCAGTGATGGCATGCAAATACCTATGTTAAGAAGTGTAGGTGAGAGTACCTTGCAGCTTCTAGTAGCACCAGGCAGGCAGAGGCAGGCTTAGCTGCCACCAGCTAAACTGACTACATCGACACAATTCATGAGTTCCAGTTCCTCTTAGACTTAGAGTGAAGATAATTTTACTAGACTTTTCAGCATTAAAACCTGACAGGCAGTATAAAAACTTTTAACTGTATTTAAAACTGATTATTTAAAAACACTGATTATTTAAAAACACTGATTATTTAAAAACACCCAGTGTGGCTGGGAGTTAAGGAGGTAAGGGCTTAAAGAAAAAATCTAAAGTTCTTGTCACACCTTCTTTGGGTCGTTTTGTAGTAGATCCTGCTGGAGTCTTGGGCTTGTTCTTTGCCTTGGCAGGAGACCTGGAAGCCACAGCCTTTGCACTGGGAGCTGCTTCTGGAGCCATGGGAGGGCTGGGCTCCAGGAAGGAGCTTTGCAGCTCCAGAGCAAAGTGGTAGTCCATGTGCTCTGGGAACTCCCACACCAGCACGAGCTGGCCACACTTCTCACAGCGCTGCTGGTCCCCTGGAGAGGCAGGAGGCAGCAGGGTGAGCTCAGGAGAGGGTGGCAAATTCTGCTCATTTCCCTCCACAGCTGGCTGTAATTTCAGAAGGGTCCTGGAGCTGGGTGGAGTTGAGGGTGTTTGTGTAGCATCTGATGGCAACTTCTCCTGGCGAAGCCTCTTGTACAGAGAAGAAGGGCTGGCATCGCTGGGACCCTGCTTCACAGGGGACTCCAGGTCACACTGTACAGAGGCAAGTCCAACAGGCAAGCCAACAGCAGCTCTCTCTTGGTGCTCTGGGGAGCTGGGCACAGCTGGCTCTGTAGTGGGCAAGCTGGTTGCTGCCACTGCCTGTGACAGCTGCCGTTCTGCTGCCTTTTGGAAGAATGACTCAATAGCGCTAGCTGGCTTCTGCCGAAGCTCTTTGCTCGGGCTCCTAAAGAACTTGACCCCGGCCCTCCCACAAGATGTGGCGTTTTGGCTGGTGGTGGCCGTGCCATCAGGCTGGGCATCACCTGTCAGGAAGGTGGCAATGCCTGTAGAGAGGGTGACAGGCTCCGAGAACTTGCTTGCTGAGAGTTGCACTGAAATCAGCGGTGGAGACCTGCAAAGGACAGACCGACATCAGCTCAGACGCCAGCCTGGAAAGCAAGAAATCTTTTGAGGTAAGACTTTAAACACCACAAAACATTCACAGACAGGGGAACTGTAGTATCTGGCAAGGGTTGGGACAGATGTTTGCTCTGACAAAGTTAGTATTGCTGCCTCCAGAACAGACATAGCAGGCTGTGCTGGGCAAAGCAGAACCCCTCTTTCCAAAGCAGCAATTGCCAAAGGAAGGGCTTTGGAGCAGGAGCAGCCAACTGCCAGCCTGGACTTGCAGTTCATTACAGGCTGAAGCTGCTGTGAGATGAGAGCACGCTAAGGGAGCAGCAGCCTTGTCAGAGTTTAACAGACAGAACCTTCTTGCCTTCACTGCAAAGCAGAAAGAAGAAAGGAAGAAAATGCTGAAGACAGGAGTTGTGCACTTTCATTTTTCTTCCTGCCCCAATGGCTTCCTCACAAAAAGCTTTGTCCTTAGGGTAGGACAACAAGGCTTAGCTAATTTCTTCAGCCCAGCAGGGCAAGGACAGCCTCACTTCAGCTGGACAAACCCCAGCCAGTAGCAATCCTAACTCCAAGTACAGAAGTGTCTCACCAGATGTGAGGCTCAGAAGAGGCCAAGCTGTCCTACCACTAAAAGGTCTCTACACTCTACTGTGAGGGTGCTGGAAATCACTTTTCCTGCCACTCAAATTAACTCGAGTTCCTTTCCAATAGGTCTCTGGCTTGTCCAGTACCTCCCACATCAGAACCAGTCCTGACAGAGGTGACCCACTTTGTCCCACACTCACCATGCTGCCTGGTGAGCTCCAGCCATGTTGCAGGTTTGGATGAGGGTGAAGGCGTCATTGCACATTTTCTGTGCATCATAGCGGGACAGGGCACACAGGCGTGACACGCGGGTGTCCCCTTGCTGGCGGATCACCACCATCAGCTGCCGGGCCACGCGGTGGTTCTGCCGGGAGAGTAGAGCTGTGCTTCCAGCGACTCCTGCAGGAAGGGGCAGGAACAGCCGAGGGGACTGTTCCCTGCCTGGAGCCCTCCCCACCCCACACTCCCCTGCCATCTCCCGAGGGTGGGGTGGGACATGTCCTGCCCGGCCTGATTGCCAAGGGATGGGATACACAACAACAAGTGCTTGTACAGCTGTGTCACACAGGATGGGAAGCAGCTAGTCCTTGCTTTCCCTCAAAGGCAACTCCACAGTTTTCTTGGCCCCACTGCAGTGCCAAAGCTGGTGGATTGCTCCCACCCTGGCCTGCAGCGTACCGTCCAGATAGGAGCACAGTGCTCCCTCTCACAGGGCACACCTGTGTCAGCAAAAGGCTTGCAAGGGAGCACCAGTGCAGCAGAAGGAAGTTGCAGTGGCTTTCAGATCCCTGCATCCTAAAGCATGGGACAAGGATTGTTCCCTGCTTGTTCCCTGCAGTGTTCTGGGGCAAAACCATCCTGCCTGGCCATGCTCTTGCACACCTCTCTTCTTGGGACACCTCAGCACACAGGCACACATCTGTGGGTGAGCAAATTTCCTCCCCTCCCACACAGCACCCTCAGACTCCTGCAAACCACTCGTGCTACAAATGCACTATGTGCCTCCTTGTGTCCCTGTGCCTCCCCTCCTTACCTGGCTCCTGTCCTTGTTCAGTCTGGACTCCAGCTCCAAGGCCAGCTGCAGGAGCCAGTGCTGCACCTGGACAAAGCAGGGGTAACAGACAGGTTGGGCCTCTGCTCACAGCAGTATCACAATACAAGTGGAATGCTGGTGGGGGATCAGACTGGAATGGACAGACTATTGTAAGGCCCCATATCTGTAGTAGACCTTGAGAAATCAGTCCAGCTGAGATTCAACACTGCAGGAAAGGACATTATAGATACCATACAAGCCCTACATTACTACTAAATTTTGCCAAGTAATCTAGGTTCCCTGTCCTGGATTTCTCTTTCCATCTTCCTAAAGCTCAGTGGGAACATCTCCCCAGCTAATAACTAAAGTGCATCCTGTCTCTTTCTTTGGGCTAGTTACCTTCCTTCTAGCAACCATGCTCTTGAAGCTAGGCACTGTGAATAACTTTCCAACAGCACAGGCCCAGTTTTGCTCATGGAAATTAGAATCAAGATGGACCTCTTTGTGCAGGAGTTTGTCAATGCATTTCTGTCAACAGGGACTTTCAGAACTCAAACCACCTTCTCCCACTGAGCCTCTAGTCTGAGTTTCAGGGCATAACTGTGCAGAAAAGCAGCAGTTTTGCAAGCTAGTCTGTTTTTAGTATTCTTATCTTCTCCAGTGTGAAAGCCAAGCCTTATGCTAGATGGAGGCTTCTCCTACCGCCTTCTGTGTGGCCAGGGCTAACTTCCCAGGGAAATTCTTGCTGCAGCCAATAGACTGGGGCAGGTACCGGTTTTTGACAGGTTCCTCTTCAATTCCTCTACACAAGTCATAGAGCCAAGACCTGAAAGACACAGAGAAAGCATGAGGTTAAGGAAGCTACAGACAGGCAGGCATCACTGGGCAGCATGTCAGTCTCCTGCTGAGCCCCGCTTTCAACTCAGCACCAGCTGTGACTGTCTCTCATCCTCAGCTTTACAGTTGCAGCCACAGCTGAACAAGCAGGATTCCTTCAGGCCACAACTGCCTGTCAGCACAACTCCTCCACCTCATCTCCTGAAGTGGCAACAGTTCACTAGTCTGCAGGGCAGTCCAACTGTTGTGGGCCCAGAAGTTGTGTTTCAGGCTCCAGCCCAGCCTTGTAATTTCCTCTATGATGAGACTGTCAAGACTGCCCTCTTTCCAGCCTGCAGAGAACCAGCCCTTTGACCCCATCCTTGGATGTTGTAGAGGAAGGCTGAGGCACTGGCTGACAAGCAAAATATTATCCTGGGGAGGGTGCCTGGGAGCAGGCAAGACTTGAAACCTGCTGTGGGCCCAATGGATCAATGCCTCCCAAAGATGTCATTGAAGTTTTACCTTCCAACCTTCCTAATCACAGTAGAACAAGGTTCTGTGAAAGAAAGGAAGTCTCAATGCCTGCCAAGAGCCAAGTTGTGGTGAGTGGTTAATCATTACCCAGTTTTGTCTCCAAAATGTGTCTGGAGCTCAGTCTCACTGAACTGTGTCAGCTCCCCGATGTACTCTACTCCCAGGATGTCTGTGATAGCAGTGCCAAGCTTGCCTCCCAGGTTACGGCTACAAAACAAAGAAAAAAAACACAAGTGAAGCATCATGTGGAGACTGTGACAAGTCTCATTGCAGCAGCTGTTCTTAAATAAGGATAGGTAGAAACTGCTAAGAACTAGCAGGACAAAAGGAACACCTGGCACTTGGCTCTTCTGCTCATAGTAAAAGGACACATAGGAGTTGATGTAGGAACTGCTCCCTAGGTCCCCCAATTTTAGTGCTTCTCCCTCATCTCCATCTGATCTCAAATCATGCTCTGAAGAATGCCTCACATATAGCTTCCTTCTTCCTCCACAGACAGGAGCCTCTCCCATACACACCTCTCTCCATCCCTTGCACAACACAAGAAAGCAGAGAACAGCAGTGCAGGTCTGGAGAGCCAGATTAGGGATCCATTCCTCTGAAGCAGCAGTACTGGTAATACTTCCCTACACCAGGAAAAGTACTTTGTGGATGCACAGTGTGGATGCTCAAAAGAAAACCACATCTGCTCTCTGTGAGGACAGCTGTCACTCACACTGGGGAACAGCTATGGCCTCCTTGCCCACAGTTGCTTCTGGCTTACACCTATGCATCCCAGCAGTCATCCCGGGCAAAGCCTTATCCTGGGAAGGGATGCCCACAGGCTGCTAGTGGCCTTTTGGCTTGTGGTCCCTTCACCAGCAGGGCTGCAGCTTCACAAGCACACTCCCCCTGAACTGTTACTCACAGCCAGAAGAGATCACTGGCAGGATTCCCTCTGTTTGTTAGGAGCATTGACAAGCAGTTACTGTGTAGCTGAGAGCCTCTGCTGGCTGCTATCAGTGAGCATCAAATTGCTGTGCTGAGGTGGCCAGGAGCAGCCCCAGGCTGCACTAAGCAGCAGCTCCCTGGTACTTACATGCTGCTGACGGGCAGCTGGCTGAAGAGCTGTGGCACAAATCGTGCAGACACCAGTGTCTGGCGGTTGGGCTTGTTCAACCCACAGGCCAGTTTTGCCAGTGTCTGTAACACAGAAGAGGGTGGAAACTCTGTTATTATACACTGTGCACTGGCCTAATGTAATTCTACCTAACAGCTTGTGCTGCATCACCTCTAAGAGTTGCCTTCAGAAGAGCTGCTAGGAATATGTGTACAGGGTGCACCACTGCTTGCTCTTAGGCAGTATCCACTTCAGGATTCCACATGCACTAGCTGGGTACGCTGAAAGCAAAGCTGCTTCCAGGCTTTAGTTCTGTGAATTGCTGGACTCCTGCTCCAGGCAGATAAAGATCTTTCATCTATTGTGGTTGCTATAGTTTTCCATCAGGCAAGCATGCTAGAGCTTCCGCAGCATGCCCATAGTCCTCCCCCAGGCTATGTCTCTCAATATGCCTTTTTCCTTCATCTTCTGTGTTTGTCTTGCTTTTTGTCAATGTCACTATTTTAATCTTCTCTCTGTGAGGTCTGCAACAGCATAGTGCTGCAAAAGGAAACCTTTAAAATGCATAGTAGAACAGCCTGGAAGGCATGTTCTCCTATATAGTTTCCCTTCCCACTCTAAGCTACCACAGGGTCAAAATACACAGACCAGCTTGAAGTACTTTTAGCTGGGTGTTTGAGGTTTTATTGAACAACTCTAGTAACTTTCTCTTTCAGTGCTTTGCCACACATCCTGTAACTAAGCAAAATTTCTTGCCTGCCTGTTGAGCTATGACCTTTATTAACAGCCCCTTTTACAGGCTTAAATACATTTGAAATAATTTCTAGACAAAGTAGATCCTTTCTCAGATGTCCAATCACTGTTTTTCTTGTCTGGTTGGAGACTTCCAAGTTTACCCACCTCATAAAGTGACGTGCTGCAAGCAAAACCAACCACTGAGACTTCATGGGGAGAAATCATTTACTTTTTCTGACACCTTCTGTAAACTGCACATGCTGAAACGGGACTTGGCATTTCTACAAGAGCATTTATATTACTGACTCATCCTGCTGCTTGTCCACAACAACTCCAGGCTACTTCCTGACTTACTGTGACTTAGCCAAAATCATGCTGGTTGCTTTTTTTCTATAAACCACAAAAACAGTCAATGAGCATAAGAGGAGCATAAGAAGCAATGTTTGCACTGATTCTAAGCTTTTTCAAGCTCAAAATTTTCAACTCTAATTTCATCTCAGAACTTTCACAGCCCAGGCCCCGAGCCCTATCTGTGCAATACCTGAATTCATACAGCTGTTCCCTCTTTGTAGGCTTCAGTGAAAATACTGGCTCTTAGCAGACCTCGGACAGATTCCCCCAAGATCCCAGTCTCAACATCCCAATTTGAGTGCACCTCACTGAACAAAATCATTATGGGATACAGTAATGTTTTCTTCAGCTAGATGCATGCCCTTCAGACAACTTCAGCCATGTTGTCTGCTACAGTGTCATCATCAGGTTATTCAGCTCAGGGTGAGGTGTGTTAGAAGCCTTAAGGTTGACACCTCACATCTGGAGTCTTTCCTGCACATTTGGCCACTTATGCTGTCAAGGAGGGCACATAAATGAATTTGGCATGAGTGGTTCTTGAGAAAACCATGGTTATCCTCCAGGTGCTTCCAAATTTTTTGGTCTCATTCATCATCTGGATTCCTGGTGTACTCTAACCAGGTCCTTCATTAGGAAAAGCAATTCCTTGGGAGAGTTTTCTGTAGAAAAAACACAAGCATAAAGCAGATAATCTTCACCTTGAGTTTCAGGCAACAGTTGTTGTAGCCTGAGAATGGTTTTTACTGACACAAATTCCCAGCAACTCAGCAGCAGAAGACCAGATTGGGGCACTGAGGTGAGTAGGGTTGCTTTTTGTCTTTCTGGTGAGTCAGTATTTACCCTGCTGGCCATGGGGATTTGGGTGATGCTCAGCCAGCTGCTGAGAGCAACCACAGGAGCTCTTGGTGCATGACAGCAGCTGCAGAAACAAACGGACTTTGATGACTTTGATGCTGTAGCTACAGAGGGTTTCCTGCTGGGTGGAAGGTGAGCTGGTTTAGTGGGAGCACCTCTTTTGTTCTGCAGAAAAGGTTTGTACCCACTGAGGTGAGCTGGCTGTGGAAGCACAGCACAGTGTTCTGCACGGCCACAAGTATGCTGTGGTGATCTCTGCACTGCTGCTACACATACACTTCTTCAGGGATAGCACAGTACATCACCATGTCCTTACTCTTAAAAAAAAAAATGCTGGCATAGAAAATGGAAGCTGGGAGGCTGGGAGAAGCTGCTAGGAATATCATAGAAGTTTTCTGTTAATCTTGACTAAAGAAAGCAAAAAGGCAGATTAAACATACCTTCCACTAGAAATTTCTACACCAGTGACATTCTTCACCTAGCTCATTTCTATCTCACAGTCTCTGCTAGTTTCAGACTAAGCCAGTGCAGAACCAGTTCCAATCCTTGTGTACAGATGGCAGTACTACCAGCTGTTTCTGCAGCAGTCAATAACATATATCTTCCTTGAATTCCAAAGCATCCATTTAGTCTTCATTTTCTTTTTTTTTTTTTTTTTTTTAAGTCATAGCTTGCCTTTATAAAGTCATTACTGTATAAATAAGCCTCTCTTCTGCAGAGCAAAAGGGATGGTCTCAGCAAACCACCCTGCATTTCATCCGGCAGGAAATCCTCTGTAGCTGCAGCATCAAAGTCCGTTTGTTTCTGCAGCTGCTGTCATGCACCAAGTGCTGCTGTGGCTGCTCTCAGCAGCTGGCTGAGCATCACCCAAATCCCCATGGCCAGCAGAGTACATACTGACTCACCAGAAAGACAAAAAGCAACCCAGCTCACCTCAGTACCCCAATGTGGTGTTCTTCTGCTGCTGAGTAGCTGGGAATTTGTGTCAGTAAAACTGGCTATGGTGACTGTTGCCTGAAACTCAAGGTGAAGATTACCTGCTTTATGCTTCTGTTTTTTCTACAGAAAACACTTCTGGAGGACTTAAACCCCTTTTGTTCCTAGTGAGCTCATTCATTAGGGTACATCAGGAATCCAGGCAGTAAATTAGTGGATTGCTGACTGCCCAGGCCATAGCTCTGGGGAAACAATTCCTCCCATTTCCAGATGTCTTATAATTTCTCTGAAGGTGTGATCACACATGGTTGCATTCCCAACTTGGTTCATCTTCTACAGGAAATTTGTAAGTATAGGAGAGCATCTACAGCATGTTCTGACTCTGCAACCCAGAAGAAATCAGGCTGATGTGTTATGCACATACCTTGTTGTGCGAGATGCCAGCTGAACACCTGAATCCAGTAGCTTCTTCCACTGCCACCCTAATTTCTTCCACAATTACTGCGCCCATGGTCAGCTGCAGGTCAGGACAATCTGGGTTATCGAAAGACAGCGACGCCAGCCACTCGTCCAAACCACGCTGCCGCAGCTCCTCTAGAAAAGGGACACAAAAGGGATGTCAAGGGGACTCCTTGCTGAGCCCAGCAAAGGGACCGCAGCAGCCTGTCCCAGCCAGCAGCCTCAGGCTTCTGTGAGCGCATTCCAGCCACAGGGAGGACAACAGGCACCTTAAAAGCCATTCACTGCGGAAAACGCAGACCCCATTTACCACGCTCTCGATTCGGGGGAGTCAAAGCAGGCGGAGTGGGCCTTTCCCGGGGGGCGGGGGTCGGTGCGTACCCTTCCCGCCGGGATCAGCTCGGTGCGCGCCCTTCCCGGCGGGATCGGGGCCGGGCTCTCCGGGCAGTCCCTGCACGAAGGTGCTGGGCAGCAGCGCGGCCGGCAGGGGGCGCCCGCGCAGGTCGCGCAGCCGGAGGCGCGCGCTGCCCGTCAGGTCCAGGTACGCCTCGTCGATGCTCGCGCGCTCGATGGCGGCGAAGCGCGACAGCACCTGCATCACCTCCGCGCTGGCCTCCCGGTACCTGCCGGGCGGCGGGCACGGGCTCAGCCGCCGCCCCGCGCCACCAGGGAGGCCCGCACCGCCGCCGCCACCCCCGGCCCCCGCTCTCACCGTGTGAGGTCCGCCTTGCCCCGCGCCTGCGGCACCCGGGCCAGCGCCAGCTCGGGGCACAGCGCCCGCGCCTCCGACGCCCACATCCCGCGGGACACGCCGAAGGCGCGCGCCTCGTAGCTCACCGCGATGATCCTGCCAAGACACGGAGGTGAAGTGCGGGGCGGGCCCGGCCCCGCGGGGAGCGGGGTGGGACGAGGAGCCGGGGTCGCCAAGCCGGCTCGCCTACACCTACCCGCCGCCCTGCCACTCGGTGTACTGCACCACGGCGCAAGGGCGGCCGCGCAGCTGCGGGTCGAGGCGCTGCTCCACCTGCATGAAGAAGCAGTCCATGTCTACCAGGGCCACCACGCGCTCCCGGCCCCGCGACATCCCGCCGCCACCACCGGCTCCCGCCCGACTGAGCGAATGATTGAATAATCGCCCGCTCGGCGGGGCGGAGAACCCCGCCTTGGCCCGCCACTTTGCGGCACCCGTACTTTCCGCGTGGGGCACGCCGGGAGTCGTAGTTCCCCAGGGTGCGGTGGGGCGTGCGCGTGTCCCCGCCGCGACGTTGCGCGGCGCCCGCGTTCTCCCCGTGTCCCCGCGTCCCCCAAGGCGCACGCGCGGAGCTGCGTCCCGGCCGCCCCGCTCGTCCCTCCCGTGGGTGGCCGGTGGCGCGCGCCCGCCGCCGCCGCCATGTCCGCCGAGCAGGTGAGCGGCCTCTGCGAGCAGCTGGTGAAGGCGGTGACCGTCATCATGGACCCGGCGTCCACGCAGCGGTACCGCCTGGAGGCCCTCAAGGTACGGCCCGGCCGGGGAGGGAGGGATGGAGGGATGGAGGGAGGGCGCCGGGCTCCGGCCACGCGGGCGCCCCGTCCGCACGGCCCCGGGGCGGGGGAGAGCCTGGCGGGCCGGTGCCGGTCGTCCCCTGAGGTGCTGGGAGCCGTCAGCAGGCGGGGGTCGGGCGGCCGCGTGTGCCCCGGCGTGCACCGCCAGGGATGGGGCTGCCGCCTCCTGCCCCGGTGTGTAACTGCGTGTACGTGTCCCGGCCCTCCCTCCCCTAGTTCTGCGAGGAGTTCAAGGAGAAGTGCCCCATCTGCGTACCCTGCGGGCTGAAGCTGGCGGAGAAGACGCAGACGGCCATCGTCCGGCACTTCGGCCTGCAGATCCTGGAGCATGTGGTCAAGTAAGTAGCTCGTCCCGTGCCGCCGAGCCGGGGAAGGGTCCCAGCCTGCCAGCTCTGGTGGGATCTTTGCCCATTCCGGCACCTCTCACCCCAGGGAGGCACTTTCAGGACGCGGGGAGTTTGTTCTGCAGCAGAGGACAGTTGCAGTCCTACTGTGGATTTTTTTCTTATTCTGGATTTTTTTCTTATTCTGTAAAAGAAAGAGAGGAGAGAATTGCTTTCAGGCAGATTGGGAAGGTGAGCTGTAACACACATTAACATCAAAAGATGAAAACAAGCAACACACTGGGTTACCAATAGGTCTTTGCAGAGTTCTGTCATTGGCCTCCTGCTAACAAAGAGGCTTTGTATTAGTTCAGTTCTGAGATTCCTTTCTCTGTCGCCTCTACAGACCTGATGCTTTGTGCTTTTGCTGCTGCTTCTGGTGTCTGTTGACCTCGGTGGGGCATGCCCATTTGCCAGCAGCAGCTTTAACTCAGCCCTTTTATTAAGGAATTGGGTGCTGGCAGAGACAGGGAGCTGGTAGTGTTTCTAGTTTAGGTAAAGAAGCAATGGTTCCTTGAGAATCAAGTCAGAGATCCAGATGTTTTGACTTGGTTTCTTTTTTGTTTGTTTTTAACAGATACCGTTGGAACAATATGCCTCGCCTAGAAAAAGTTTATCTAAAGAACAATGTTATGGGCCTCATATCCAGTGTAAGTATCTGCTGCCCCAGGCTGTTCTGAAATGTAAGAGCAAAAGTAAAAAATACTCCAGTTAATTAGCACAGAGGATCTGAATTCAGTTTTTCATTTCATTGCTTTTTTGCTTTGCATCTCTGGTTGTTTCAGTGCTTTTCTCTGTCTTGTCAGGTGAATAGCCATGTTACCTCACATGGCAGGAAGTTGTGAGGCTTGTATAACATATGTAAGGTACTTTTTCTTTTCTTAGGAGGAAATTCATTAACTATGGATGTTCTTATCTTTTGCAAAAATGCTAAAGCCATTATCTTAGTTGTATTTTTTCTGTTGTTGTGCTCTCGTGACCAAGTGACCTTGTTTTGAGAAGAATCTCTCTGGTTCCCAGAGTTTATTAGCTATGGATGCTTGGGAGCATAGGAGTGTCATCTAAGGTAGCTGCAGTGAAGCATTGCCCAATGTTGTGTTTTGTTTTGGTTTTAGTTTCTGTGGTTTAGACTGTTTGCAAACACTGTTTCCCAGGTCAGAGTTATAAATGTCTGATGCTTGCTGTTTTGTGCAACTATCCCCTTTCTGTCACAGGGAACCCAAAGTATCCTGGAGGAGGAAAGTCACATTAAGGATGTGCTGTCTCGCATTGTGGTAGAGATGATCAAGCGGGAATGGCCTCAGCACTGGCCTGACATGCTAAAGGAGCTGGATACCCTCTCCAAGCAAGGGGTATGAAACACAGCTGTCTGGTCTCTTTTGCTTGCTCTTAGTGTGGGGTTCAGTCTACCATCATCCTGAGAAAAATCTTAACTCGCTCATGGTCAAGTGAGACAGGTTGGTGATGGACTCAAAAATCCCTGTAAGATTAAACTATCTTGAGATGACTAGTAGAGAGAGGGCCATCCTGCTGTTTTATTTTCTCAACATGAGACCTATGTCTTTATGCATGCTTGCTTTCTCTCCATGTCTTTGAGCTAGTCTCTAGAGATTTTAATGTTTGGACTGTGCTGATGCAGTGTATTTCACTTTGGGACATCAGGAAACTCAGACAGAACTGGTGATGTTCATCCTCCTACGTTTGGCAGAGGATGTAGTGACTTTTCAAACTCTACCTACCCAGCGGCGACGAGATATCCAGCAAACCCTCACCCAGAACATGGAAAAGATCTTCAGCTTCCTACTAACTGCCCTGCAGCAGAATGTCAACAAGTACAGATGTGTGGTAAGAGTCTCCTTCCCTTGGGTTTAGTTGGTGCTGGAGGCATTTAGGAATTGGGATGCAGCTCCCAAATTGTTGGGGAAGCAAGTGCAGAAACTGAAATCTGTTGCTGCCACTCTGAGGTAGGGATCTGCTGTGGCCTGGCAAACTGGTGCTGATCAGAGAGACTGAAAACACAAGGCTGGTAGTGTTGATATTTTGATTTTGCTAGTGTAAATGGTTTGAGTGGATGCATGCTTCATCCATGCTGTTGGAATGTGTGCTGGCACCAGGGGTGTACAGCTTAAATGAAGGTGTGGTTGTGGCAGAAACAGGTAATTTGGGGTCGTTTATGTAATACACAGTGATTAAGAGATGCCATCCAGGAATCGTGTCTGCTGTCTCATGGTGCAGTGCTACATTTGAGGTGATGCACCAAAATGCATGAGTTTCTGATATCTCAACATGTTTCTGGGCCTCTGGTCCTTTTCTCCAAGAGCTCAAGTGAGGAAGCCTTTTTTTGGTGAAGTTGTAGTGAAGAATGCTCTTTGTATTTTTGTGTAAACAGACTTCTTTCCTGAATTCTTACGTAGAATTAGATATGCACGTCAGTCACAATGGAGGATGAAGGGGAGTCTCTACCCCAGTCTATGCCTGTGAAAAGGAAGTGGATTTGAGAGTGATGTGAAAGTGGGAAGCATGAAAAACCCTTTTTCTACCTCTCTTCTGTACACCTTCCTGATGCACTGTCAGGCTGAGCAAACCCCCGCCCTGTAGAGCAGACAGTTTTCTGTGCAGTTCATGGTAGCGGGAGGGTGACCTTTGTGTGTTTCGTAGTCTGGTTGAAATGCATTTCCAGGTAAGATTTGCATTGCAATGCTTGAGGCTCTGAAGTATGGCTGCTTCCGCTAACGGTGGAATCTTTCTGATTGCCAAGGTTGGAGCACCCCAGGATCAAGAAGTCCTCACCGCTCCACAGGTTAGCAGATCTTTGGGCTGTTTGTGCACAGGGTCGTTTTTGAGGGTTGGGTGTTCATCTGTCTGCATACAAACTGAGGGAGATGATGGATAGGTCCCCAAGACTGTAATAGTGTGCAGTGCTTAAAAGTATGATGGATTAATAGATAAATGTGTTTATAAGGTGGGTCATATATGAAATGTTTGGAACTCAAGCTGATTAACTTAAATCACTGCAGTGAATAGTCCAAACCAAAAGCTTTCAGTAGAAGGAAATGCTTGTGGTGTCTTTGCATCTGAAGAACAAATCAAACCTGAGTATCTGAGGGCTTTGTTTGCATTAGGCAAAAAGATGGTACAGGTAATGCATTGTTGCTGTTAAGTGTCGTAGGCCTGGAAGTCAGGCTTTAAGTTGTTGCTCCAGCTCTCTCCAGCTGACTTTCTGACCATGGACAAATCACCTTTTCAGACCTGAATCTTAAAAGCCATCAGCATCTTTTCAGAGTCTGGCTTTTGGGTGTAAGATGCTCTTAAAAGGTCAAAAGTTTATTTCCTGGAAGCCTCCAGGAGGTACCAAAATGCCTTTCCTTCTGTCTCCTGTGTCTCCCTGGTGCCTGCTGACTGGAGTGTTACCTTTTTGGATGAGAAGGGAATTGTGGCTTAACTTGGCAATTCAGGGTCCTGTTATCTTACCTAGCTGGGGGCTGCAGAGGTGACTTTGTTGGCTGCAGCAGTGCCCTGAGTAGGAGACTGTGATGCATCCTCTTTTTTGGTTGCGTTCTTGAGGCTAAGCCTATACAGCAGTGGCTGGTTGGAAGTGTGTGCTGTAGCTGTTACTTACCCTCTCTTGTTTTCTTTTTCAGAAGACTGATTTGTCTCAGGAACCAAAGGTGAGAGGAGCTATATGAGAGTTAGCTCATTAGTAATTCTTAATCTTAAGGTTACTTAGAACTAGGCTTTTCCCAGGCTTTCGAGTCTGTTGCCTGCAGTTTCATGCAGATGGATTTGTTCACTCTTAATACAAACCCCTTGAGAAGAGACAAGTGAGGAGTGGCAGCAGAAGGGTCCAAATCTCTCACTTTCTCAGGGGAGTTCTTGGTACTGTAATTTCAGGGAGTGGGTGGCTTTAGATGGGAATTGCTGTTTTTCTCTGGCTCTGACCTTGTGCCTCCTCTCTGTTCACAGGCCCAGGCAAACTGTCGTGTGGGGATAGCGGCACTCAACACTTTGGCTGGCTACATTGACTGGGTAGCCCTAAGCCATATTACAGCAGACAACTGCAAGCTCTTGGAGATGTTGTGTCTGCTCCTAAATGAGCCTGAACTCCAAGTTGGAGCAGCAGAGTGTCTCCTGATTGCTGTCAGCAGGAAAGTGAGTTATTCCTCTCTGGCTCTTCTGGCTTCCTTTTATTTTTCTCCTATTCTCCTACATAATTCTTCAGACTGAGCAATGCTATCTTTGCCCTTTTATCTAAGAATCAAAATTCAAAATTAACTGATTCTGTTGATATTTGGTGTGACTATCATGTCAGCACAATACACAGAGCAACCATTAGAACCCTCTCCAAATTCTGTGCTCGCTTCTCCTTGCAGTTTGAACTTGGAGGTCTTCACTGACCTTTTACCCCCCACTTCCTACAACTGTGAAGTGGAAAATAGTGTCATCAGCTGTGTCACCTGGCAGCTCAGACAAATGACAGCAGGATCTAAACAGGTGATTTGACCCATTCATTCACAAGCAGCTGAGTGTCAAGGCTGAGTGCTTATCAGCTGCCTGTAAGTAACTAGTCAGTCTTCTGTGAAGAAGAAAGATAATGTCTCAGGCTCAGTTTTGCCATTTAAAGTTCCTGTGGTGGGATTGCATGGAGGCATTTTTTTAGATCAGATACCTTGGAATTTTGGCAATTTTTTACTTAAATGATATGTGGACTGTAAGCCCCTCCACAGATGGAAAGAAAACTGTGACTCTCCTAATTATGCTTGCAGATGGAAATATTTATGTAGATGGGAATAAATAGTTACGTTCTAATTGAAGTGTCTGGTGTGTTTTATGCACAGGGTAAGCTGGAGGATCGGAAGCCTCTGATGGTCTTGTTTGGAGATGTTGCCATGCACTGCATCCTCTCTGCTGCCCAGTGAGTACCCTGGTGCTGCTGTGAATTCACATGAAACTGCATACAAATGGCTTTGTAGGTGCAAAAGATACTGCTGCTTAAGCAAAGGAAGCAGAGACTGGATAGGAGAGAACAAAATCACCACTTTTTTGCAAAACCTGGAAAACCAGGTTTTCTTTTTTTCAAAACCCATAATTGAAAGACAAAGAGGTGTAAATATTACAGCTTCCCTGGCTTTCTGTTTTAGCCTGAAATTGATCCAGAGGAGGGACTCTTTCAAAGAGGCAATTTCAGAGGTTTTAGATGCCAATAAAGGAGTACTTGTTGATAATAGCAAAGATCCCACTGTGATAAAATCAAATTGCTCTATCTACAAGATAGACAGCAGTGTGCCTGTCACCTACAGTGTGAGTAACTGTGATCCTGTTTTCCTACTCTTCCCTCATTCCCAGGACAGCAGATGGAGAAGGCCTGGTGGAGAAGCACTATGTTTTCTTGAAGAGGCTTTGCCAAGTTTTGTGCGCATTGGGCAGCCAGCTATGTGCGTTGCTAGTAAGTCTTCATTAATACCAAGAGCAACCCTGGCAGGGCTAGTTTTTAGGGCTGGGGCTTAAGGCAACCCTGATCTAAGGTAGGACCAGGGTTCTCTCTGCACATTTGGCAGCTGTAGGGTTCTCTCTGTGCATTTCCAAAAGGCAGAAATGGTTCTGCTTTTAAGTGGGTTAACTGTCCTGCCAAGTCATAGGAATGTGGACTGGAAGGACCTGTCTGATGCCAGGGCTTTGCTGTCATCAAGAACCATGTCCTATAACCTCTGTAAAATGCTGAGCTTCACTGAAAATTGGTCAGGTTTTTAGCTGACTACTGCTACAGAAAATCTAGTCCAGGAAATTACTCTTCTATTGGAAGCCTTTTAAATTTCTCAATAAAAAAACTCAGAGAGTATACCTGTCTGTTCCTCTACCAAGACTCTCTGAAGCTGAAGGAAGAAACGGGTTTTGTTGCTGCTGTTCATCTTTGTAATGCTTTGTGTCCATGTTGGGATGAAGATGCAAATTCATACTGTTCATGCTATGCTGGTGCTGAATTCCCACTCCCTCCATTCAGCTGAGTGCTTCTACAATGAAGAGGCCAGGCTTGTGGAGAGATGCTGTTTGTGGGGAGATTGAAGCAACCAGCCTGTGAAAGCAATAGAGCAAAATAGTCTCGTGGTGAGAGAAAGAAAAAAAACAACCTTTGAGAATTCATCCCTAAAAAGAATGGACAGCACACAGAGTGCATTACTGTTTGCAGTGACTCCACTTGCTGTTAGGCAGTAGTAGCTGTTAATCCATAGTGAAGTAATTAGATGGAGCTTGCTAATTCAGATTCACTTGGGAGAGGCAGCACTGAGCTGTACAATTTCAGGGATCTTGAGGGCACCAGATCATGTTACAATTTCTGAGAAGAAGCAAAACCTTGAGTTTATGGCTCTGGGTAAAACTTAATTTCCTGACAGACTTCCAAGAAAGTTACTGGTCATGGATACCCATATGTTAAATACACAAAATGTTTGGAGAAAATGAGTGAAATTATCTGGGTGTATTTTCCTGTGAAGTTCTTCCGTTTGAATTGTACTACTTTGGTAATGCTGTGTGGGTTTGACCCAACAGGAGGGAAATTGTGACTCACGGCAGCAGCAGTGGTTGTAAATTTGGTTTTAATGGAGCTCCACTATGTGAGAAGTCACCCATAATTCTTGAATAAGGGTGGTAGTGGTGTCTCCAGCACCTCCAGGCTGGTCAACAGAACTTGATGCTCCTTGGACTATACTGGTTTCAGAAAAAAATCAGTTGTTCAGTGTTTCTGTCTCTGCTCCTTTACAGTCTATGGCCTTGGATCTAGTGCTCCTGCTTTACCCTGAAACATACCATTTGTGAGCCCAGCCTGCCATAAAGTTAGTATTTTGTCTGAAATACTTCATGTTCCTCATAGGGCTCAGATTGTGATGTGGAAACGCCAGCCAACTTTGGAAAATACCTTGAGTCATTTTTAGCCTTCACAACCCATCCCAGCCAGGTATGTAAAGGATTGAAAATCTCATGTGTGTCTGTGTGTGTGAATGCATAATTGAGGTAGCCTGTAGAAAACTACAGAACTTCAGCTGCTAAATATTGCTCTCTAGGCTCTCCATTTCAGCTGAAGGCCTGGAAGGCACAGTATTGTCTACTCCATTACCACACCATCAGGAGCAGTTCCTGACACACAGAACTGAGTAGAAAATGCATAATTTGCAGCCAGCCCTAGTATTAGAGATTTTTTGCTTTCTGGGAATTTGCGGTGTGCCTTCAAGGTGCCTTGGCCTGAACTTGGTGTAATTTGCTGTTGCTTTCTGATAGCAATACTTAATGTTAGCAGTGGAAATTCCAGCACTGAAATCCTGCTCTGCTCCTCTCTTTCCTCTCTTCTTCCCCTAGTTTCTGCGCTCTTCCACCCAGATCACATGGGGAGCCCTCTTTCGGCATGAAGTTCTGTCTCGTGACCCTTTGTTGCTGGCTGTCGTTCCCAAGTATCTCCGTGCATCTATGACCAACCTGGTGAAGGTATGTGGAAATCACAGTTGGTTTTGAGAAGGTGCCTGGTGAACGTGGGCCTGTGGGTCGTGGGGGAAGAAACTACACTTATACTGTGTCTTGGCCAAACATGATCTCCAGGCTGCTGAGCACAGTTGTATCTTGCTCCTTGCCTCCAGCCTTCATCTCCTTGAAGCTGGTGTTAGCTGTGATGGTTGACTTCTCTTTCTTCCTGACCTTTTCCACTTTGTCTCCAGGTGGGCTTTCCTTCCAAAGCAGACAGCCCCAGCTGTGAATACTCCCGTTTTGATTTTGATAGTGATGAGGACTTCAATGCCTTCTTCAACTGTAAGTTGCCATCATCCTTTGTACATTCTGTTGTCTGTCCTTTCTTCCTGCTTTTAGTCACTGGCTGAGCTTGGAGCCTACCAAATTGGCTTGGCAGCTTCCATTTGTTTCTCAACTTTTTAAGTCTGGATCTTGGAGTAAATTAAGTTAGAATTTTCCTGGGGTAGCTCATGTGTTTAATTTTAGTATTTGCTGTTGTTTTGCTGGCTGGTCAGATAGATGGCCTAAAAGCATTCTGGTGTCAAAGCAAATGTGTCTTTTGGTCACCTAGAGGAGGAAATCAAACAGCCTCAAGTTATGCTCAGGTTAGGAGAGGAAGGCAGCTTACAGAAGACTTTAGATGTCATTCCAGAAAGAAAATCTGTCTTGGCCCTGGTAGGAAGTTTCTGGTTTAGTACCAGTAGCTACAGTTGAGCAATTAAAATTGCCAAATTCAATCGGGATCTTAAACCACCACTGGATATTAATGACTTTACTTTTTCTTTCATCTTGTATTTTTCTTCCCAAAATGGAAGCTGGTTGCTGGTGTAGTTTGGTACTAATTTGGTGGGTGGGAGGATACATTGAATAAATTACATCAATTTTTACTTTTTATATTTATGCCTGAAGATTTTAAGTGTTGCATTTTTATTGCTTACTAGATAGTTTTACTTATTGTAAGAAATCCTTTTGGTAGAAACTATGAAGTAGCTAAATGCACAAAGCCAGAATCTGAAATAGTTTTAGAGGGTTAAGTTAAGAGGGTTAAGACATTACATATATAAGAAAATATAACTAATTTGAAACACAAAATAAAATTACTTGGCAACACAACTTTAATTAACAATGCAAGTTACATTTCTGTAGTCAGCACAGCTGACTCTTTTGTGTGGTCATGCACTCGAATATTTTGGAACAAGTGAAATTCCTGTTCTGTACTTTGTTTTTAGTATCTTTGAAATTGAAAACAAGGCAACTGGGTTTTGAGATCAAATTTGTTTGTCATTAGTTGAATAATGTAGGAAAAGTGTGTTTAGCCAAAGGAAGTGGTAGTTAATCTAATGCTGGTATTTAATCTCAGTATCCCAAGATGCTCTGTAAGCAGCAAACGTTTATAGTTTGAAGCATATTTTAAATTAACAATAGAGTTGTAGTAAATCTGGTTTAGCATTGATGCCTTTTCCTGGTCTTAAAAAATTGAGAGCCAGACACAGTTAAGGGATAAGGGATTTTTTCCTTGCTAAGGTAAAAGGTGCCACAATGCACCTTGGCAAAGTGGTGCTCTAATAAGGATCCTTATTAAAATACCGAGGTGGAAACCCCTTATCCTTTAACCATGTCTGGCTCTGTTTTTTAAGACCAGGAAAAGGCATCAGCATAGAAGTTCATAATTCATACTGCATTTTAATTGTACTTTTTAAAATTTTAGTCTGTCATTTTTTAGTTCACTTAAATCACTTCAAAAATTGTCCATCCTGTTGTACCTGTTCTACTGGTTGTGTATCTGTGCCCACTACACAGCTATTGCCAAAGCAAAAGTCCATAATGTTCGTGGGTCTGCAAAATTTGCAGCATCAGCTAGTTTCTTGGTGTGTGATTTTTCCTGCAGCTTTCCGAGCCCAGCAAGGAGAGGTGATTCGGATGGCTTGTCGTCTGGACCCTCTAACTGGCTTCCAAATGGCTGGTGAATGGCTGAAGTACCAGCTCACAGCTCCTGTTGATACTGGACCTATGAACTGTAGGTTACCTGAAAAAAATTGGGGATATGGGATTTGTTTTTTAATTAAAGCCAAGAAGAAATTTCTTGGGGTTTTTTATTTTTGGTTTGTTGGGGGTTTTTTTTTGTTTTTTTTTTTGTTTTGTTTGTTTGTTTGTTGTTTGTTTGGTTTTTTGGGGGGTTTTTTTGTTTGTTTGTTTTTTGTTGATGTTGTCGGAATTTTTTAAGTGGTAAGCAAGCCTCCATGCTGGATTTTAAGGTTTTTGCAAGTTAAAAGCAAAACCAAGCCAAACCCACCCCTTCCCTAATTTATCCCTTTGGGGTCTACATATGGAATAAGTAATGTAAAGCCCCTGGCTCCTCCTTTCCTTCCCTGAAATTGCTCTGCAGAACAGGTACAGCTGTCCCTCTGATAGAATTTTACAATTATTTGGGCCATTTTATCTTTGTAACATATTTATTACTTTTGTTAGGGAAGTTATGCCTATCTGGCAAATTCCTTGTCATTCACTTTGCTTTCCCTGCTCTGAAGAAAGGCTGCTTGGTGCTCTGCAAAGTCACACTGAGGACAGTCTTGCCTGCAGTGCTGAGTCTGGGCATGTGGTCTCCCTTCTTTCCCCTTCTGTGATCTGTTCATATTGCTCTGCACAGTATCTCAAAGACTTATGCCTCAAGAGTCTTCACTTGAATTAAGCAAATCACACAAGATTACCTTAATTGCTCCCAGTACATCCCTGGCAGGGATGCAGGGAGAGCTGTGTGCTTAAAATATCTGTGAGTGCTAAGGTGTTGCAGCACAGGAGCTTACCAGGCTGCTGTTGAGGAGCATGGTGAGAGCTCCAGTGTTCTCTTCCTTTCAGCTAAGACAGGCGAAGGTCTCTGCTCCATCTTCTCTCCATCCTTTGTGCAGTGGGATGCCATGACCTTCTTCTCAGAGAGCGTCATCAGCCAGATGTTTCGAACCATGGATAAAGATGTAAGTGTATCCCATGCTCCTGCCTTCTCTCCTGGCTTCCTCTGGGTTGACAGCAGGGTTTTTGCAGTTATGTTATCCTTGAGCAGTTTGTAGTAACTGTTTACTTCCATGCAAAACCCAGAATGTTTCGTGAGCCATTCTCATGAGGAATAATGACCCTTCTTTTGATGACACCAAACTCATACTGGTGTGTCTTAGTTTTGGACACTATGGGATGAGAAGTCACAGGAGAGTGCTCGGGTGACATGCTTTAACATAGTGCCTTGCTAGAGGAGAAGAGATTGCTTAAGGAAAAATTTCTTGAGTTTATTTAGTTATCCTCTTATTAGATTTTTTTTTTTTTAATTTCTAACTAAATGAGAGGAACTATGCCCAGAGAGTAGGAGAAGCATTTTCTTTCTCTCTTGTTCAACAGCAGGCAAATCAGAAGTATTAGTTTGATGTAGACTGACTTGATTTTTTTTATTAGATTAAGCTGCTCATGTACTCATCAATCTAATCACAGTAGAATAATTATATAGGTCAATACAGTTGGTTAAGCTTGGAATATGTTGGACAATGTCAAGAGAAGAATTGGGAGACAGACTGGGAGAGGAAATCTGCCTTTCCCAGAGATGCAAGCAATACTGATGTCTCAAGACTGTCCTATCAACAGTGGCAATGCTGCTGTCCTTTTTGCCTCAGCCTTTTCCTAGGTTTTGTAGGAAGTATACTACAGGTTGAAGTATTGAGTGTTGCCTCCCTTTTTCCTTTCTTTTTGCTACCTTTGTAGGAAATCCCTGTGAATGATGGCATAGATCTGCTGCAGCTTGTCCTTAATTTTGAAACAAAAGATCCTCTCATCCTGTCCTGCGTGCTCACCAACGTCTCTGCTCTCTTTCCGTTTGTCACTTACCGACCAGAATACCTCCCGCAAGTACTTTCCAAGGTGGGTATGTGCATACCCTGCTAAAATCACATCAGCTTTTTGTAGTGCAGGGCTCTTGGACTAAACTGCAGGAGTCAATCCTCTTGGTGTTGCTGTCAGGGAAGGACTATCCTTCATGTTAAAGATGGGAGAAACTGAGACTGAGGCTTGTCACAAGAAAAGTAATGTCAATTAACCCAAATTTTGTAGTTCTTAGACTTAAATCTTAGTATTAATTACATGCTCTGGCCATGTTTTATTTCAAGCCTCACTGTATTGATGATTTAATCTTTCAGCTCACTCAGGGGTTCTTCACTGACTTCAATGAAATTGCATTAAAATCCTTATTACCTGCTCCTTGAGCTCAAAGAGACATGAGTGCTAAATATTAACAATTTATTCTTTTTTTTTTAATTTTCTCACAGCTGTTTGCTTCAGTTACCTTTGAAGTTGTAGAAGAAAGTAAGGTACGTCTGAATTATTATCTACTAATGAGCTATAACAGTTGGATCAAATCATATTCTAGTGGAGCCAGCATCCTGAGTCTGAAGACTCTGCTGAAGTAGGCTTCTGAGTATAGTTCTGCTCCTGAAAAAGCTAGGGAGTCTAGCTGTTGCTGACCTCTGTGGTTGACATACCCTACTAAGCTTTGACTCACAAACTTAGAAGGCCACAGGTGTGCTCTAAGGCCAGTACACTTAGTTCCCTAGTTAGTACTGGCCTTCCTGAGAATGAAATCCCTTCATTAGCTCTGGGTGTTCTTTCAGTCCTCGGTATAAATGGCTCTGAAGGATGGCTGTAAACCCACCATTTACCTAAGGAGTACCTGGAGTCTTGAAATAGTGAATAAGAGCTATGGCATCCTCGCTCCTGAAGTACACTTTGTTTGAACATGGACTGCTTGAGTTGACTCCTGCTTCAGAGAAAATTTGGTTGCTGCATGATTGTTTGGGGGGGCAGGGGAGGCATGGAAATGTTTTTTTAATCTGTGCTCAACAGCACATCGTGAATTTGTCTCTTGAAGATACCCTGCATTTGGCTGAACTTTTGTTTTGTTGCATTGAAGTTTGTTGTGTCTGTCCAGGCTCCTAGAACTCGAGCAGTGAAGAATGTGAGAAGGCATGCGTGCTCCTCAATCATAAAGATGTGCCGGGATTACCCTCAGCTTGTCCTGGTATGTAAATACAACTGTCATGAAGAGTCTTGCCTCAGTTTCAGTTGGATTTTGTGGGATCTTGCATAGCTACAGTCTGCTTTCCTTGCAAGAAACATTTCTGTTGCACAAATGGCAAAGTGGTTCATTCCCTGTACCTCTTTTTTCCCCACTGAAAAATTTTCTGCCTGAGGAGTTGAATTGTAGATTGGTGGGTTAAATGAAAAGGGATGATGAGGAGGATACAAGCAGCACTGCATTGGTATTATGGGAATGTTTGCTGAATGTCCATGTTATCACCTGTGCTGGTCTCAGTTAATTCCTTTGCTGAAGACACTAGCATAGCTAATCACTAGATTTTCTTCTGTTACTTAACAGAATATAGGAGAAAAAAGAGAGTATTTGTTTTCTAGATGAGCTTGAGGAGATCAGAAGACAAATACATTCAATTCCATGAGCTGTGTTTTGTTTGTTTTTCTGAAGTAAACAGTCTCTGCCTGCAACATTCTTTAGATGTGTTTCTGTGGAGTGGGACCTAGGATTATAGGAGGACCATAGGACATTGCTGGTTTAAACAAAGACATTTTTGAAGGATCTTTATTAAGGTAATTTGGAGGTTCCAGTCTGCATTCTGTAATTGATGCTAAGAACTAATGGGTTGGTTTTTGTTCCACTTCATTGGTCCTTGAGCTATAGCTGTCTCTTTCCTATGGCCAGCCAGACATCCTCACTAGAAGAGCCAAGGACCCACAGTTGCCCCAAAAGATGTTCAGAGGACTTTGCTGAAGAGGATGATTGCTAATGTTTGTACAAAATTATGGGTAGATGTGGTGACAGCTGGAGAAGAAAGGGAATAAATGCAAGAATTCCTGTGGCACTCATTGTAACCATATGAATTATTATTTACCACAAGCAAAGAGATGGAAAAATTCTAAGTCTGGCCAAAGAAGCAAGGTGCTTTCTGTGAGCAAATAAAAGCACCAGAACTTTTTTGAGGTGTGACACTGCTTTAAGGGATATAACTATTTAGGGAGAGATTTCCTCTTCTTATTTCAGTCATTCTGGAGAGTTAAAATAAAATGGATGCTTGATAATGATAGAGGGGTAGGGAAGAATAGAAGTTCCCTTAGACTGAACATGCAGAGAAACTTGAGTGTGAGGAGGAGATGGCTATGTTGAGAAAAGGTAACAGACATGCTCCTCTAGCTGTACAGTACACTCCTTCTCTACCTCCCCCAGTGGCCCTCCTCCATACCAAATGTATGATGCTTTTCCACTTGGATGTGTTTTCTAGCCAAACTTTGAGATGTTGTACAACCACGTGAAACAGCTACTGTCAAATGAGCTACTTCTGACGCAGATGGAGAAGTGTGCTCTTATGGAGGCCCTTGTCCTCATCAGCAACCAGTTTAAGGACTATGAGCGACAGAAGGCTTTCCTGGAGGAGCTCATGGCTCCTGTGGCTGGCTTATGGCTCTCCCCAGAGATGCAGAGGTATGGGTTATTTTTCTTTCTGTTGGTCATTTCTTTTCCAACTTTGAGCTGTAGGTGTTGAGGAGATAATGCCGTGCCCAATAAGGAAACACACAACCCATAGGAGGATGGTGGGTTGCCTCTTGACATCCTGTGCTGTGGGCAGTCATTGTGATAATGGTTCTCCTACAGTTCAGAAACTGCCAAGAGACTAAATGCTGTTTGCTGAAAATTTCTGGGTAAAAGTTGTTTAAGGTAATAAAGGAACATTCTCCAGCATGCTCAAAGCATTTGTAGGAAATGAGAAATGAAAGACATCCTTGCCATCGCCCATCCCCATGAGAAGGTAGGAAGCTTGAGTTCTTACTAAAGCTGAGATGTCTTGCAGCTCTGGGTAGCTGAGCATGCAAAAAAGTTTTCCCAGCAGGCCTATTTTCATAAGAGATTTGAATCTTTTAGGTCCTCACAGCCCAAGAGAACTGATAATGTTTGGAGAGTGTACACATCTCTGATGCTTTTTAATCATGTTCCCATGTACAGGATGGAGTGCTACCTAGCCTCTTTAGCCTGCTCTGTATTTGTGTTCATTGACAGTGCAAAGCTCTGCTTGAATTCCCTGGCACCAATAATAATCTCATTGCTGTCTTTTGCTGCCAGAGTCCTTTCAGATCCTGAAGCCTTTATATCCTATGTGGGTGCAGACAACAAAATTGCTGATCCACTCTTGGAAGATCCTAGTGGCCTGAACCGGTCTAGAGTGAGTATCGTTACCAGGAGAGGTGTAATCGTTAATGAAAGGAGACCTGCCTCCTTCCATCCCCATTTCACTTGTGATTGCACACGAGGTCTCCTGATCATGTACTCCTTTAGATTGCAGAATAACAGGCTGGCCTTGGTCTTTAAGCTTTAGTAAAGAGCATGCAGGCCATGCAAAACAACATTATTTATCAGAGTGAAACGCACTTTTTCCTCCTCTTTGTTTAGTCGAGTTTGGTTTTGGAGAAGCAATTGATTTACATAATTTTTAGAAATATGGCACAGTGAATTGTGCTTTTTAAACCAGGCAGTATGGAAAATGTCATGCTCAGACTGGAGCACAGAATATAATTAAAATTCATCTGAGGAGATTTGTATTGAGTTGTTAGTGTAAAGTCTTCACTTGAACTGGAAATGGAGTTGCTGTCCTCAGATCTGTAGAAGACACTGAAATGCAGTCCACAGAGACGTGCTTGTGATTTGGGGCTAATGCAGTTGTGTCATCTCGGATCCTGCATCTGTCCCAGCACATGAAGGACATGAGGAGCTGATGGTCTAGACCCTTACTTTTAGCAGTCTACCTGGCTGCTTGCATGCTCTTGAGGTGATATGCATTGGTGATTTGTCTGATAGTGAATTCCTAGGCCATCCTGCCATGGCCAGGGCTCTCAGAAGGTGATGGAATACAGCATGATCATTTGCTACGTTTTCCTGGCAGCAAACTCACCAGGGTTTGTTCCTATCACCAGGTTAGGCTCACTGTAGAACATTCCCTTTGAGATGGGATGATGACGTGTTTCTCTGAAAACTGTTGATTCAGACTGTGATCTGGCTAAGAAATGCTTTCTCCACATCTCTTGCTGCAGATAAGCTTTTGTGTATACACCATCCTGGGAGTTGTGAAACGAGCTCGTTGGCCTGCTGCTACTGAAGAGGCAAAAGCTGGAGGCTTCTTTTTGGGATACCTGCCCAGTGGAACTCCAATGTACCGTAATCCCTGCACTGAGCAGGTCCTGAAGCTTTTTGACAATTTACTTGCTCTCATAAGGTGGGTCAAGTTGATTTGAAATAATTTATGTTGGCTTATAAATCTCTGAAAGCCAAACTGATAAATTTGTGAAATGCTCAGAGCATGCTTTGCCCAGTGAAGCCAGTGGGAATATGGGCTGGTGCCAGTGCCCGAGTACTGTTCCTGACTGTTCACAGTGGGGAATGGCACTGTGGAAACTGGAGCCTTCTGAATGTTCATTGGCCTGGCCTGCAAGAGGCCATCAAAACTAATGGGAGCTTGTGCTGGGGTTGCCTCCCCCACCTCCACTGCTATATTTCTGCCACCCAGTTAATGATTTCTCAACTAACATCTCTGCTCTGCCCTCAGCCCCTGCAAGGCCACCTCTCCTGTCACCACCAGGGCAGTCCCAGCTCTCATCGCATCCCATTCACGTTGTTCTCTCTTCAGTGTTAAATTAAGCTGGCTTTGGTGACCATGAGCAGCAGCCTCCTGAAGCACTGTCTGCTCTTGAAATCAATGGATGCATACTCTCAGGCTGTTGCTACCATGCACCAGTGGTGTGTAGGTCTTGGGCAGCCTGGGGAGGGAGCAAGAGAAGACAGAAAAGGGAAATCCTGAAGAACACAGTTCCCAGAATTACAAAGGAGAAGTCTCTCTCAGGGTAACTCCTGACACTAGGAGTTTGCCAGACTTATGGGACAATTTTGTGAGATAACATGTTACATACTTGAAAACTTGCTGCTCTGTCCTTGGCAGGGGCCTTTTGAGAAAGAGCATTTTCAGATCCACTTAGATTTTTCAGCTCCTGGGTTTGTAAGGGAAGGGGCCCTGTTACCTGAGCTCCGTTTAGTCAAGTATGTTTAGTAGTCACTGAGCTCAGGAATGTGCTGCTTCCAGAGAGAAGCAACATGCTGGACTGTTGGGACAAGCACATGCTGTCATGGTCCACGCTGGCAGTGTTTCTCATCACAAAACTCTGTAGCACAGTGTGTGGTACTTGGGCCAGTGACCAGGTAGACTTACAGAATTGTGCTTGAAGTGTTTTTGCCTTTTATCCTGGAAGGCTAAAGATCCTATTGATGAGCTTTTGGGAGAGGTTAGGTAGAGTAGAGTTGCCCTGAGTAGTGGTAGCCTCATGCCATTTCTTCCAGTGAAAGCCTGCCATGTGTCATATTGTGTGAGACCAACTAAACCAGAGCCCAAGGTACTGAACAGGTTGCAACAGATACTTTTTCCTCATGCAGTCACTGTCCCTACCAGAACTTGTGCCTCAGTAAAATCACTTGGGATCTCTGTTACAACAAGCTTAGGAAACTGTCATCCAACTTTTGTCACCACTTCTGTGAAGAAGCAGAAACTCTGTGCCTGGTTTTTACCACCTCCAAAAGAACACGTGAGCTATGTTCTCTATCCAGGATATAAAGGAAGAGGCTCCATGGCTGGTTTGGGCTTTTTTTGAGATAATGCATCTGTGTTGTTCAAGCATCTCACCTGCAGACCAAAATATTTTCTGTGTACATGGAGAAGCCTGTACTTCACTCAGAGGCATCTGGGCTTTTCTTAAGGCTGGATGCTCCAACAAGAACTAATGAATGATGTATTCAGAACAGTAGATCTTTATGCTTCATATTTTTCCTATTTTTCCATTGCTGCTGTTGGACATGTAGGCCTTTGTTTGACAACTGCAAGCTCCTAGTTGTTCAGTGCAGGTGTTGAAGCTGCTTAAGTCTTTCTGGCAAAGCTGGATCTTGTGCTGTGGAGCTCCTGTTGTGTTCTCTGCTGACTTCAGATGCCTTTTCCATGTATGTCTTCCTCAGGCCCTCTTTAATATGGATCACACAGGAGAATATGGAATCTGTAGCCACCTGTCAGCAGGCAGGAGGTATGGGGATATGAGGAAGGCTATGTGGAAGGAAAGCTGCCTGTGTTTAGGATGCCTTCAGGGTCATAGTTACATTACTATGTGGGATTGGTGCTTCTCTTAGATCTGTGCCATTAGGCAGCTCTCTGTATGGATAAGCAACATCCAGTGTTGCCCACGTGCAACACTGGGATAGCGCTATGGAAGTCCCTGCAGGCTATGTAGGTTTCTGTGTGAGCAGATCTGCAAGTAGCAGTAGCATGGATCCTGCTGAGCAGCTGAACTGAGCACCAAGTCAGGGGGATTTTCAGGCTGAGCAGGTGGGTCCACTGCTCTCTGGATAGTGTGTGGCATTCTGCTGCTGTGTTAGCAGACAGAAGCAGTGAAGCTGTTAAGCCACTGGGCTTTTGCCAGGGTAGTAAGTAGCTTGAAGGTAGGTCATGGGTGAGATCAAAGAACTGAGAAGAATAAGGTAGTCGAGGTAATGGAAAAATAAGGTAGCTTTGAGTGGCATCTTATTGTGCTTACCTGTATTTGTCTCTTGTTGCTGTTGAGGCAGGGACGGGAATGAAGAGACTCCATCTTCAGAGGGCAAAGAATGAACTTTATTAGCAAGTAGCGTTCCTCTTTTATAGCCAGGATCGCTAAGGTGAAATATGATCGGTCTCAAAGTGAAAGCCTTTCACACCATTGGTGCACTATGAATAGCACACTGTGATAGAACATATCTATAAACAATATGAACAGAAAGAGAGATAACAATTGTTTGAATTCTTTCTCCTAACTTTCCCAGGCTAGGCCTGGAAGAATTCTCTCTCTTTTCTCTCTGACTGAACTGAGAATATTCACAGTCTCTGTGTTGGTAGCTGTGTTAAATGAATTATTTTGAGGTTGCTTTATTAATCACTGCTTGCAGTTTTCAGAGTAATGATTCTCCTGTCCTCTGTGGTACCTCATTTCATATAGGTGTTTTGTAGCTTCTGTCTTAAAATGTTCACTCCTGAATTTAAACCCAAATCATGATTTTCAGCCACCTTGGTGCATTTCTGCAGGCAGTAGCTGCATGACCTGATTGGTCCAGAGCCTTTATTGTGCTGGGATTTTGCTTGTGTTTTGTTGCAAATTAAGTGCTCACACTCAGCAAATGCTTTGCTTAGACAAAGTTTTTTTTGGAACTCCTGATGATGAGATGCTGATATTGCCAAAGCATTAATGCTGCTGAAAGAATTCTTGGGTAGACATGGATGCCGTAGGCATTTTCATTGTAGAGAACTCCAGCTTTGTAAAAAGATTCTTCAGTCATGGACTGTCCTAAAGGACTCGTCTTCTGGTTTACAAGCTGTTCTCTCTAGGCATCAGATACTCTTTCTAGCAGACCTATGACCATCACTGAAAATTCCCCAAGTCCTGCCATATCCTTTGCTTGTCTTTCCTAAAGCATAAATGTTTCTTGAAATTAGTTTTACTTTGTTTTGCTGTGTGTGGGGTGCCCAGGAGTGCTGATAAGTCTCAGCTGGAATATGCCTAGGGTCTACATCATCATACATGAGAGCTGTTGGATGCCTTTTTAACTCCCATAGGGAGAGCATGGTTGGCCATTTTCTCTCCATTCCCACTGGGAACTTGCTAAAGTATTAAGAGAGCTTGCCCTGTAAGTGAACATCTGCCTCCCCACTCTCAGACTTAAAATGCTTCAAGGACTCTGAAACAACTAAGGACCATGACCACACCTTCAGGATATGACTGTCTGGCCTGTCCTGCTGGAGTTAGTGCACTGTGATTTCAGGGTTCACCTTTGCAATTTCACAGTCCCTGCATTTGCCCCACTGGCCTTCTGCCCAGCATGAGGCAAAGCCAACACTGACATGGAGTGGACAGGAGACAGACAAGAGATTATTTTAGTGGCTAGGTTTCAGGATAACCTCAAGCAAAAATGTACAGCTTTTTGAGTCAGTGGGGCAGCATTAACCAGTGTGGAAGCTGGGCTGTTCCCTGGCCCTTCTTGGCAAAGCAGAATCAGCTTGTGCCCCTTTGAGGCCTGTTGCATGGTGTTAGATCCAGCCCAGAATGAGAGTATGAGTCATTAAGAAGTCATTTCTATAGCTCTTTCTCATGAAGTTCACATACTTGCCTTCCTCATGTGCACTGAGCAGGGAAGTATTTAACACTTGCAGAGAGAAACAGGCTAGTTGTGGTTTTGGAGCTTTCTGCAAATGCAGGCAGACATCACTGCATCACAGTTGCCAGAATTATGAACTTAGGCCTTAAAAAAAAAAAAAAAAAAACAATAATTACTACATGAGTGAAAGCTGAGACTCTGGAGAACATCCTGAGGTCTGTCCACCCTCCCTTCCCCCAGCCATTCCCATGTACCCCCTGCTTTGGGAAACGCTGCTCGAGGAGGAGATACTGAGTTGCCCTTGATCACCTCTAGCAGCAGGTACAATGGCATTGCAGTTTTGGAGGAGGCTGCAGGATTTGTGCTGTGTGCAGCTGGCGACACCCAGAGTGGAGGTCTGAGGTCTCAAAGGAGAGAGGTAGGTGAGAGAGACACCCCTGCCGAGTCCAGCTCTGAGTGTCAGTACCCTGGCTAAGAGAGAGGACCCATTTTGGCCTGGATGGCAAGAACCAACCACCCATGGCTGAATTGGTGTCCCTTGCAGACAGCTGACAGTGGCCACTTCCTATGACGCGGAACTGTTCCCAGCTGGATGTGTTGTCCAGGGGGCACACGTGCCTGCCATGAGTAACATCTGATCAGACTGATGTTCTCACTAGAGTCTCTCCAATGCCACCTGCTATTCTGGGGACTGTGACCCATCCCTGAGGGGCAGTGTGTGTATTTTGGAGCTGAAACAGCCCCTCCCTCTGCAGGGGCCTTAGGTGCAGCAGTTCTTTTGAGATTACAGAATCCATGTCTTGTCAGTTCTAAAAATACATTCTCTGATCCCTTTGGCCAAGCTAATAAGTTGTTCCCAGCATCATCTGGAGAATTGCTGGGAGTTTTTACTGCTGGTGCTTGCAAGGGGTGGGATGAACTGAAATAAGTGGAAGGGGCAGCCAGGAGATTCAGGACATGAGGTGGAGTCACTCCATGTCTCTGTTGGGTCAGCTTCCCCAGTATTTTTGCAGGTGGGGAAGGGGGATCCCATGCACACGTGCATGGTCTCACCTTCCTCATCATCTGCCTCAGAAGAGCTGTCCACAAGCTGAAGGAGAGGATTCCACTGTCAAGGGCAAAAAAGGATTGATTTACATGAGTATAAACCAAGTGCTCTTCTGTTTCAGGACTCACAACAACCTCTACACGCCAGAGATGGTGGCTAGGCTGGGGGATACATTTGCAAAGGCCTTGGACATGCTGGAGGTGGAGAAGAATGCCATTCTAGGTAAGAGGTTTCTCTTCAGGAGGAATGTGTGGGCAGATTCTTAGAGATATTTGAGTTCGCATCTGTCCAGTGAAATAGGAGGACCAGCTTCTTCATAGTGTTTGCAGCTCAGCTGTGATTTGAACCGGCTGAAACTAAGATGTAAATAAGTTATTGGACAGACAGTTGGTTTCTTCTGTATGCATTGAAGGGTACACTTCCAAACTGCTTATCCCATCTGTGGGATGGTGGTGGTCTCTGCAACATGGCATTTCAGGCTGCAGAGGCTGGAGGGTGCTGTAATTGTCTGCCTTTGAGCAGAATTAGTGCTCAAAAGGAGCCCTGAGTGCTGGTGCAGAGACCTGTCCTGGAGGGCGAGCCAAGTTGTGCAGTGTGGCTTTGGCACTTGTTTCTAGACAGCATCTTAGAAAGAGGCCTTTGGAACCTTCTTAAAGCAGGTTTGAGCTTGTGAACACAGAAGTCTTTCCAGCCAAGCAGAAGTGGGTGGCCTTGCAGATGAAGTGTGGTTCATGACTTTGGAAATTGGGGTTTAATGTCAGGTTGGCAGACAGTGAAATATTTTGGGGAAGTTGCTTTGTCTTTTTTTCTCCATTTCCTATCTATAAAATGAGAACACAGTTCCTTTACCTGTTTTATGTGACTTTAA
Organism: Vidua chalybeata; assembly: GCF_026979565.1. Classification (NCBI taxonomy): domain Eukaryota; kingdom Metazoa; phylum Chordata; class Aves; order Passeriformes; family Viduidae; genus Vidua; species Vidua chalybeata. The sequence goes on from NC_071532.1 coordinate 12,262,013, forward strand.
AAACTCTGTGAGCCCCTGCACATAAAGCTGCTCTAAACTTTTTAATATCATAGTTGGACAGTAGCTTGTATCCTGGCAGTGAATACAAACCTGAAGAGATGAGCTATTAGAAGAGCTGCGACAACTGTCAGCTTTGCTGACTGGGTTCTAATCGCTTAAGTTCTACTTTGGAGAAATAAGGCAGCTACAACAACCTCAGTGGAAACACCTCTGCTCTGGGTGCAACCAGCCTGAACCTGGCTGACCTCTGACTTTCTGCCCCAGGGTGGCTGCACCTATTTGGCTCTTGCCAAGAGCTTCCCTTCCTGCTGTCAAGCTGGCTGGGGCCTGCCCAGTATGCTCTGAAGGTGCACTGTGCTCTCTCGTTAATGTAACTGAAGCTTATTCCTTCCCACAGGTCTCCCTCAGCCTTTGTTGGAACTTTATGACTCTCCTGTTTACAAAACAGTCTTAGAAAGGATGCAGGGCTTCTTTTGTACCCTCTACGACAACTGGTAAGAGCATTACATCTCTCACCACATTCTAGCACTGCACAGCCAGAGCAGTAGGTTATTGTGGGGTCCTAACTTCCTTTAGAGTAGACTTTTGATGTGAGCTGCATTCTGCAATACCCAAGTACAAGCTGCAGTTGTGGCATGCAGCTTGTATTTACATATATATATATATATATATATAATATATATATACAGTGGTTGTAACCTGCCACACAGACATAGAACAGTCTAGAAAAAGTACCTCAAAATGGGGGATCTGCTTTTTGCTCTTCTGTGGTTAGGTAGTCAGATTGGAGCACTTACCTGATATCTTGATCTAGTTTGTCTCTTTTGCCCCTTCTAATTATATGTCAGGGTACATCAGCACTTGAAAGCACCTTGTAGTGCTTAAATGCTTAACTCATTGTCCCTCTGCAGGTATCCCAGAAAAAAAGAGATACTGTGCTAAAATTCCTCTATAGTATTTGTTTAGGAATGTGACAACTGTGTAGTCTCAAGATGATAGTACTTGCAGGCTTTGAAGATCAGAGACGTGGTCCTTGTTATCTGGCAGACTTGTAACTAAGTTGTTTTTTGTTGAAGTTTTCACATCCTGGGAAATGCAGGCCCCTCCATGCAACAGGATTTCTACACTGTTGAGGGTCTTGCCACCCAGCTCCTCAGCTCTGCTTTCAACAACCTCAACAACATTCCTGATTACAGACTGCGACCCATGCTCCGTATCCTTCCATCGCTAACTCAGGCCAGCTTGGGAGGGTCTGAACACATAAATTTAAAGCCTGCATTGTTTTCAGTATGGCCAAGACAAAGAAAGGTGATTGAGGAGGTAAACAAACAGGGATACACCTGGTGTGGGTGAGGTATGATGCAAGGAGGGCACAAAGAGAACAAGCAGTGGATGGTGTCAGAATAAATGCAAAGGATTTGTGTGGTTCTGGAGGCACTGTGAGAGGTGAGTAGTGCCTTCTGAGGGACAAGGCAGCTTGGATAGTGAGGAGCTTGACATTAGGATGTGCTTCTCTGGGAGATCATGTGGGTTTCCCAACCTGCTTTCACAGGCTGGACATTCAGTCTCACAGCTAGGAAATGAGTGCTAAGTGTCCTTAACTATCTCAGCTGAACTGTCAGGGGAAAGAGCTGAATAACTGATGTTCTTGCTGTATAGAGATGCCACTTGTTAATTCAGGGCTGTGAGAAGGTGGGCTTCCAAGTGTGTGTCCCTTGGCCTCCCAGTGGAATGGGCTGGCTTGGGCAGTGTGCTGCAGTCTCCCTAGCAGCTGGCTGTGTTGGTTCTCTTCCTTAACTGGTCTGTGCAGGTGTGTTTGTGAAGCCCTTGGTACTTTCCTGTCCTGCAGAATACTACGAAACCCTTGTCTGCCCCATGCTGGGACCACTCTTTACCTATCTGCACATGGTAAAAAACAGCTTGTTCAGTGTCTGTTCCTTGACATTCCTGACTCCTTTTAGCAGCTGGCAGCAACATGTGGGAATGTTGGCTCTACAGAGCCAGCAGAGAAAAAGGCAGAGCCTTGATGCTTAATGATTTTGATGATGTTTAGTGGGGGTCTTTAAAGTGCATTGAACCCTGGCAGTTGCACAGCAACCCTTGCTGTGAGTTCAAACCCACGGACATGAACTCCTCAACCTGCAGCCCTGATAGTTTTTGGGTTTGTTTATGGGTTTTTCCTGTGTCCTCTCATTTTCATGACAGCTCATTCACATTCCAGCACACTTGATACCAGTTCTCCTGCCATTCAAAATGGGTCTTGGCATTTAAAGCTCTTGTGCTTCTGCCAGCAGATATTGCTTGGGTCTCCTTGCATTGTGTCCAGACTTAATCTTTCCTTCTGTCTTGAACAGAGGTTGTCCCAGAAATGGCAGGTGATCAACCAGCGAAGCATGCTCTGGTAAGCTTCCACCCCTTGGTACAAAGAGGGAAATGGGGTCTTTTATGTGGCCCTTTGCCCAGGAACATCCCTGCCAGCAAGGGCAGGAAGACACACTGGTGATTCATTCCCTGTGTTTGGGTGGAAGGGTACTTGAAGACATTGGCTCCTGTCAAACTAAAACCTGTTCTCCTCAGTGAGGATGATGCTGCAGATGACAACCCCGAGTCTCAGGAGATGCTTGAGGAACAGCTGGTCAGGCTGCTGACTCGAGAAGTCATGGATCTTGCCAGTAAGTGAAATCAGATTAAGTCTCCTAAGATATTTGGGAAGTTTTCCTTGGAGCGGACAACAGGAATTCCCAATGTGCAGTAAAACTTAATTAGAACCACCATGGTATGTAACATAACCATGAGAAGGCAGATGTGAGACAGCCCTGCCAAAATCTTAGCTAAAACCTAGCATGAGATAATTGAAAACCTTCAGAAGATATATTCTTCCATTTGTTAACTTTTAGGGCTCCATGGTTTTGGCACCATTCCTGTAGGAATCCAGTCCTGCAGGGAATTGGGTTCTCCCATTCTGTGCTTTGGAACTCTGTATGGGACATGGATTTGTGGACAAGCCAAATGTACAGCAGCTTTGTTACTGGCAGTTGCCATGCCTCTAACTAGACATAAGGCAAGAGTCCGTCTCCCAAAGCAGTCTCCCTTATATTCCCCTTCTCCAACATCATGTGTCAGCATGGCTTTGTACAGCAGGGCTGGGGAGATTGATTCCATGGAGATTACAGATCTCATTCTTATATCTCCTTTCTTGACTGGCCTTTCTGCTTTAAACCAGTGTTCTTGCGTTATGGGCTTCAGATGGTTTTGCACATTCCTGGTTCTCAGTAGTAGGAAGCAACCACTGTGCAGCAGGTTCCACTGTGGGAAGGTACTGTGGGTGGGGTGTTACAGCCTTCCAGGTAGGGCAGTATTGAGCTTTTATACTGGGCTTTCTGATTCTTCTGATTCCCTGTAAGAACTGGGGGAGCTTGAAGCAGCTCTGAGCCCAACAGAGTCTGTAGGATAATCTCTGCATGTTCTGCAGTAGCATCTTCCCTTTTCTGCTCCTCTGACCTGCAAATGTTTTTGCAGCTGTTTGCTGTGTTTCTAAGAAAGGTGTTGAACAGAACACTACTGCTGCTGTAGATGGGGATGGTAAGTAAATGCCTACCTTTGCCTTTCCTGCCCTCAGAGTACAGAAACGCTGTTCCTTTCCTGTTTCTTGAGGGAGAGGCTGGGCTGATGCTGGAAGTTCTGAGTCAGGGGTATAGGTTTGGAAAGAAGCCTTCAGCTCTGTCCTGCCCAGCGTGCCTGGGGGGCACAGAAAAGCCCACTCTAGTCTGGAAAGGAATGTCCTGTAGGGTTCACAGGTGACATATTGTAACAGCTGGTTCTTAAGGTTCTGAGAAGTGGGTTGAGGAGCAGAGGGGGATGTGAACAGTTTCCCAGGAGCTGAAGGTAGCCAGTTGCATGCCTCTCCTGCCCCACAAAGGGTGGGTGCTTTTTGCTTAAAAAGAGATGTTCTGGGTAAGCTGTGCCAGGACACTGATTCTGTGTGCTGTCTCCTGGCTCCCAGCTTAGTTCTTGCAGCCTCCCTGTGTCTCCCTCAGTCCTTGGGAGGCCATGTTCACAGTGCAGCCTTTGCTCTGCAGATGATGAGGCGATGGCCACGGAGGTGACTCCCCCTGCCAACGCAGAGCTCACCGAGCTTGGCAAGTGTCTGATGAAGCAAGAGGTAGGAGCATGTGCTCTGACTGCCACCATCCTTTCTCTGTTCTCTTTGTCACACTTGTCTGCTCTGCAGCCAGACACTGCTGCAGAGATCTAGGCTGCTGGAGCGTTCCCCATGTGGGAATCACCTCTTAGGAACATATATGGCTTCTAAGGGCCTTGCAGAAGCCACAAAGCAAATGGGGGTTGGGATCCAATTACAACACACAGCTACAGAGCTTCAGCCCTCCTGGGGAAGAGGCCCTGGATATTCAGCTCCCAGGGTGCTCCCTGGCTCTGCCTTCATCTTGGGCCCCAGTTTTCATCCAGCTTTATTTTTCTGTACTCTCTGCTGTGGATGCCTCAGAAGCTCTTGTAGAAGCTTTTGTAGTGACTTGAGAGTAGCAGCTGAGGGGAGTCCATGAGTGCTCCAGGGTCTTTCCCAGGGAGATGAAGGGAGCAGGTTAACTTAACACTGGTCCCTCATGGTTCTGAAGGTGCACACTGGGTGAACACCTTTCGCTAGAGCAACAGTAAGAGGCGGGATTCTCAGAAGCTCCTGCAGATTCTCTGGATTGCTTCTTGGCTCCCATCAGGTTTGAATGCTGGAAGTAGAAAATAGTTCCTCTGACTGGTTTTCCCCTCTGACTCCTTTTCAGGATGTTTGCACTGCAGTGCTGATCACTGCCTACACATCCCTGTCCTGGAAGGACACCTTGTCCTGCCAAAGAACCACAACACAGCTTTGCTGGCCACTGCTCAAACAGGTACCTCTGGGAGGAAGAAGGGATTAGTTCTGACAGGGTTGGAAGAGGAAGCTCTGAATGTTGTGAGAAGTGTGGCTGCTTCACCCCTGGGCACCTTCTCCCTCAGGAAGAGCAAGCTGTTGCAGAAAGTTGGTAATGTACCACCAGTATCTTGCTTCAGTGCTGACAGTGCTTCTTCTCCAGGTGCTTCCAGGAAACCTCCTTCCCGATGCTGTGTCTTGGTTTTTCACAAGTGTGCTCAAGGGCTTACAGGTACATGGGCAGCACGATGGCTGCATGGCAGCTCTTGTCCACCTGGCTTTCCAGATCTACGAGGCCTTGGTGAGAAATTCTGTTCTTCATCCAAATGTGAGGTTGAGGAATGTGAGGGGAATGGTGAAAAGTAATCCTGTGCCTTGTGGGTAGGGGCAGAGGAGTTAATGGCCCCCAGTGAGGGCAAGGCTGTTACTCTAGCAGAGCTGTGTTAATGGTACTTCTCCATGCAGCGCCCTCGCTATGGTGAGCTGAAGGCAGTGATGGAGCAGATCCCAGACATCCAGCTGGACTCTTTGGAGCAGTTTGATTCAAAGCTTCTCAACCCAACACTGCAAAAAGTGGCAGACAAGCGCCGGAAGGATCACTTCAAGCGCCTCATCTCAGGTTGCATTGGGGTAGGTGATATCCCAGAGGAACGTTTCACACCTGTATGCAGCAGAAGAGATGGGGTGGCCGGTCTGCCTCTTCTCACCACCCACCCCCCTTCCCAGCCAGGAGGCTCTTGCAGCATGTTCTTAAGTGTTTGTTCTGCCTCTCTTCACCCTGGAGGTCCAGCAGACTGAGCAGCCCCTCCAGCAATGGCCTCTCACTGAGAGGCAGTGGGTACCTTGCACAAGGGTGCCTGGGGAAACAGAGTGTTAAAATGTTTGTTTGAAACTGCTGGGTTGGCATTGGACTTCTGTGAGGGGGGTGGTGGTGGAGCCTTTGACATTGAATTAGAAGCTGGGGAGCTGGTATTCTAAAGGTTACCTCACTTGGTAATTTGGCACTTGGGAGAGGCCAGGCCTGAAATTCCTCAAAATGCAAGCACGGGGTTCAGCCTAGGGATTGCTCAGAACCTGGGGTCTGCCTCTGATGTGCAAGCAAGCTACCCCTGAGCTGAGTGGGGGTATGAAGACAGTAATGACTGATGCCTGCCTGTCTGTGCTCTGCAGAAGCCCATCGGGGAGCAGTTCCGCAAGGAGGTTCATATCCGGAACCTTCCGTCTCTCTTCAAAAAGGTGAAGCCATCACTGGAGACAGATGTGCTAGAAAACGAGGATGGAGAGGGCTTCAACGTACTCTTTGAACCCTGAGCCTGGGATGCTGCAACCATCTCCTCCCCTACCTTACAATTTGTCTCTCCTCATAGTAAGCACATTAGATTCTTCTTGTCACTGCCTCCACAAGCATTCATCTAATTAAAGCCCCTTACGGGTCCTATCCCCTTCTCTTCCATACACTGGGATGGGGCCTGCGGTGGCATTTGAACCAGTCAATATTAAGCTCTTCCCGTGACTCTTTCCCCTCCATTGGATGAGCATCTTTAGACCTCTGCTTCTCTGCAAGGTGGGAGCTGAGTCCATAGACCTCTTTAGGGTAAAGCCTGATCATCTTGTAGCCTTGGGTCACTCTTGCTCCACCTCTTCAGCCCTTGGGGTTTAGGATTAATGCAAAAGGCAGAGTAGTGTGCCATGTGAAAAGGGGCTACCCTAATCTAATCTTTTCTTCCTCTGGGTGCTAGTAGCCAGGCTTTGTAGGGAACACATCGGACACTCCTGTTAGGCTTAGCAGCACTTGTCCCTAGTGGACTGGAATTCTGCTGAATCCGTTTCCCTCCAGGATGCTGAGCCTTGGGCTGAGGGCTGCGTGCCAGGAAGCCTAGCAGTGCTCTAGGATCTCCTGTGAGATCAGCCTTTCTAAGGTGCAACTGCTCTCTAGAAAGAGGCAGACACTGTCATATATATACATATGTATGTATAGATATGATCATACAGCTTGTTCTACCCAGAGCCAAATGGAAGGCTTTTACTTTGTGCCAGCCTTTCTTGGACATCTCTCAGGGGGAGCAGGACATATTTTTTTCTTAATTTTTTTTTTCATTTTTCCGTGCCCTGTAGTCTAGAACTTGGCCAGCGCAGGGTAAATAAAATCTGGACCAATACCTGAAGCACCTGAAATCCAAAAGGGATCTCCTTGCCCTGTTGCAGTGGAGGTGGCAGTAGCCCCTGTTTTACCCAGTCTGGTATTCCCCAGAGAATTGCATGGTGGGGCAGGAGGGGTGGGCTTTATACTGCAGTTTACAAGGGGGAGCCAGGTCAGAAACTGGGTTTTAGATGTGGTGGGACTCTTATGAAGCCACTCCAGTCTGCAAAGCTGGTTCTTCTTACATGAAAAATACTACACAATCTATCCTAGAGTTAGCACAGGAGCTAAGAGGGTCTGTCCAGAGCTAGCTGGCAGTTTTGGCATCCAGGAGACAGAACAAGTAATAAACTGTGGTAGGTGGAGAAGTGATGTCTCCACATGGACAGACTGGACAAAAAGGCTGGGGTTGGGAGGTGTGGGAGTGCAGACAGGAAGAGCAGGCCTTGGGCATCCACTCACCCTCCTGCCCCTGCTGTTCCACCAGCACCCTCCACTTTCTTCCTAGCCTCAACTTTTTTAACCTCTGAGCTAACATGGCTCCTGGCTCTAGCAAAGGCAGGGTGTATTTATTGTGTTGTGATATTTTTAACATTCTGTGACTTCATGCTAGACACAAGGGGTTTTTGTAAAATGGGTTTTAAACCTTTTTTGTAGGAATGTTTAAATCCGAAGCTGTCTCTGAACTGGTTGTGTTACACCTGAATGTCAAGTAAAGCTATTCCAGTTTCATACACATGGTGTCATGTTTCATTTTTATTCTTTTTATCCGTTTCAATAAGATATGAGGCCTCTGGTCTGACCAGACTGCCTGCCTGGAGATTTCTCAGCATTCATTTTTCCAGCTACCAAAAAGGGGACACCTTTGCTGGTGGTTAATACACTGTCAGGGAGGGGATGAACCATTCCAGACTATGTAGTTTAATTAGGTGAGGGGGAAATTGCATTTTTAAAGTATTTATTTGTCACTGCTAGTTTATTTTAATTCTAGGTCCCAGCTTACAGCTTGAGGGGTATGTGCTGTCAAAGCAAAACCCTTAGGCTTTTCAAGGGTCTGTCCCATAAGCATATGAAGCAATAGCACAGAGAAGTAGATAGATAGATAGATAGATAGATAGATAGATAGATAGATAGATAGATAGATAGATAGATGCCAAGTGTACCTCTTCCCTACAGCATATTCACCCTAACAGGATGTTTACACTCTAAGTAATTCTACCCCAAGGAAACAGAACTTTCATTCTACCTACTTGCTGAGGTCTAGCACTATAGTGTGCATTGATTTCAGCAACTAGGACACAACACTACTCCCAGACATTTTCAACTCTTAACACTCAACCATGTTGCTCAATGCCCCATCTAATCTGGCCTTGAACACTTGCAGGGATGGGGCATTCACAGCTCTGGGCAACCTGTGACAACTTACCTCTACCCTCATTGTAAAAAATATCTAATGTTCAATAGAAGTCTACCTTCTTCCAGTTCAACACTGTTGGCCCTTAGCCTGTCACTACAGACCCTGGTAAAGTCTTTCTCCATGCCTCCTTTATATACTGAAAGGTCAGAATAGGGTCTCCCTGGAGCTTTCTTGTTCTCCAGGCTGAAGAATCCCAGCTGTCTGTTTTTTCATAGGAGAGATGTTCCAGTCCTCTAACAGTACAGCCTTTTCTCTACCATATTAACTATCCCTGAGCTGGTCTGAAACACCCACAAAACAGCTGTGCTCTGATAGCAACTCGTTGAACCTCACTGACCTGCTTGGGAAGTGCTTTACGACGCTGCCGTATCAGTCCTCCTCACTGCATACCATCTAAAATAAATGCTGTTCCTCATCTTTAGACATGCTGCCACTTTCTTTTCCATGTACTATGGTTTCACAATTGTGAATGGCACAGGAGACAGCTTTAAAAAAAAAAAAGGCTTTATTTTAGTGCATCTTCTCACTGTGGCTCATTACCAACAGAAAAATCCTAAGAGATAGTCCTTGGACTCCTAGCAAGCCCCTAACAAGCCTCCTGCCTATGGAAGAGGAATCCCCCCTAGAGGCAGGTGCAGGAAGCCCAGAACAGCAGTGCAGGTTTCTGCTTTCCCAGCTACAGCCTGGTCACTCCATAGACACAGAGTCCAGTTCATTGAGGAAACGCTGACACTTTCCCATCAGGATCTTGATGGCTTCACTCACCAGCACATCTGGAGGCAAGATACCCGTCGACTCCACTGAAACTGCACAGAGATAGACACAAGTCAGCACAGCCACGAGGCAGTCTCAGCCTCCATGCACCTGGCTCCCTGCTGTCCCTCACCTTCCCTTACACCTCACAGCAACAAGCCAGATCTTCACAGCCAGAGAAGCGGCTACCTTTGCCAGCAGGAAGCACCAAGAGATTCAATCCCAAAGCAAGTGGTTACCCACCGCATTCTGAATGTATGGATGCTGAGGGTAGGAAGAGGCACAGAGCCAGCCACACGTGCTGGCCAGTCACTGCTTGCTCACACAAACCATGTCAGGACTCTGTGGAAAACGAGGCACTTACAGATGTAATGGTTCCGTACTCTTGCCAGGCGCACAAGGTTTTTCAGACCCTCATGTCGGAAAACTTCTCTGCTGAATGTGTCCAGCCGTGCATTGGCTACTCTTGCCACCTTTTTTCCTAAAGGGAAGATGAAATGAGATGGCCAAATTGCAGCAGGTGGGTGTCTTATGGTCACAGCACGTGCTTACCTCAAACAGGCACTCCCTCCTCACCAAAGGCTGGGAGACACCAATAAAAAGAATTAGCATATACCAAACATGAAACTCCAACCTGGCAGGAAAACCTGAACACAAAGCCTACATGCACCCTGGAATGACACAAGAAGTCTCCACACTCAGCTGCTTTTCCAGCTCACTACCCAGTGTCACAACTGAATAGCACTGGAAGCTGCAGTCAGCAGCTGCAGAGCTCTGTGGACAGGTATCCAATTTATTTCAGGGACATCCCTGTTCATCACCCAACACATCTGCACATGGCAGCCACTCATCCATAAAAGTAGGCTCAGAAGAACATGAACCATTGATCAGCAAGGCAACATCACAATGTGGTTTTGTTTCTGCAAAGTTTGGCTCTAAGCTCCAATCGGTTTCTACTAAAGCTTGCAAGGAACAAGGCAGTTAGCGCAGGAAAAAAGTACCATTGATATTCTGGACCTCAATGACCCCAGGGGAAAAGCACTTCTGCAACGTCTCAGCTGCCTCATCCTCAATAGGCTGCAGGAGAGTAATGTCAGGAAGCAGTCGATAACTGGCTGTGGCCACAGGAGAAAACTTGGCATGATCCTTACCTGTATGAAGAGTTAAGAGTCAAGGATGAGAGCAGGCCTCAGGGAACAAGGATCCTGGGGCCTGAAGTTCCAGGGGAAAAGCCAGTTCTCCACCCTTCCCCATCACACTGCAGTGCCCTAGTCCAAGCACTCACATTCCTTGTTCCGCTGCCCCAGGAGCCACGACTCACCTATACCCTTGACACAGTGCATAAGCACATCTATTTCCTGTCCAGGTCGCAACAGTGCAATGAGGATGTCATCGTGAACAGGACGGAAGTCAGCATCTGGAAAAAGGTCTGTCTGATTCCCCAAGGGCACCCATGTCATGTGTTTACTGTACACTGCAAAGAGAAGCCACAAACATCAGCCAGCTGCTGCCTCAAAGCAGGTCACTCACCTGTACAGAACTGGAGATAGCAAAAAGTTTAGCAGAATGGAATCAACTCTTCCTGTGAGCACATAGGGCTGAGAAAACAGCCCAAGACCAAAACGAAAAAACAGCACCTATTTTTAGAGGCAATCTCACCTTTATGATTGAAATATAGTTCATCAGGATCAGATGATTCCTTGGCAGCCTGAGGGTTTCGTTTGCATTTGATTTTCAGCTGAAACTGCAGAGTATCAATTTCAGTGCCTTCCTGATCTCCTGGGAAGAAGCATATGAAATCACACTTCTGCTCAGTTTACACAACCTTGATTTCCTACTTTGAGAGAAACCTTCAATATTTCTATTCTATTCAAGATTCTCACCTTGGTTTCTGTATTCAAAGAGCCGAGGGTCAGCTCGGATAGGGATGAGGCCCAACCGATGAGCCAGAATTTCATCCTGCACAATGGATGTGTTGTTGTACACAAAGACCTTCTCTACAGCCATCGTTGGCACCTCAGGGAGACAAGAGATCAAGTCAGCCTAAGACAATAGCTGAACTACATGCCAAGAGATTATCCAGTTCAAGTGTCCCTCCTCTCCCACAAATAACTGCCAAGCAGACTATTTTGAATGGTATTTCTACCAAATCAGGCTACGCAATATACCATTACACCATATCTATTCCCATCCCCATTTTTTTAAGCAATCAAGAGGTGAAGGACAGGAGAAAGGGCTCTGGGGCATCCTCAACCTTTTAGTACTTGGCAGCATTATGTGGCTTCTGTTGGGTTGGCAACATAGCTGTATCGAAAAGGCTGACCCGCAGACACTACGAACAGCACCCCTAGGACCAGTAGGCGGTATCACCCATGCTGCTAAAGTCCTAATTCTCTTTGGGCTCCTGGCACCCACGCGGAACGAACATGTGCTTCTCTTCCAAAACCCGCAGCTGTCCGCAAGGGCTGACAAGGCTGGACATTCCACGCTCCCTGTCAAGCAAGTCTTAGGCCGGCACCCCCAGGTGAGCACCGCTACCTCGGCGAGCAGGATGCGGCGGAAGGCGTTGGCGATGGCGGCGTCGATGCCCACCATGTCGAACTCCAGGGTGTCCCCTTCCTCACGGATCACATCCACGCGGAACGCCTGCGGGAGCCGCGCACCGCGGGTCAGCCGGCCGCAGGGCCCGGCCCCGCATACCCACGGACAGCCCCGGCCCCGCATACCCACGGACAGTCCCGGCCCCGCATACCCACGGACAGCCCCGGCCCCGCATACCCACGGACAGCCCCGGCCGGGCGCCGCTCACCCACCTCCTCGAAGCGCCGCTGGTCCCAGGCGTCCTCGTAGCCGGGGTAGTTCCCGGGGAAGTCGGTGGTGTGGACCTGCGAGGAGAGGGCACAGGCGGGGCAGTGAGGGGGTGCAGGCGCCGGCCGCCCCCCGTCCCGCCCCGCCGTGCTCGCTCACGTTGCGGACGCCGAACTCGCCCAGCACCACGCGGTCCCGCATCTCGTCCGTGCCCCGCCGGGCCGCCATGAGGGCGATGGGCGGTGCTCCTGCGCCCTGGGAGCGGCTCCACGGCCGCCGTCACATCCGGCTCCCGCCCATCCGGGCCAGCGCGGCGGGGCCGAGACGGGCACCATGGCCGCGCCGGGGGCGGCGGGCGGCGGCAGAAGCGGTGCCCCCGCCGCCGAATGGGGCGGTTTCGAGGACAACATGCAGGTGGGGCCGGGCCGGGGGCGGCGGCAGGGCCGGGCCGAGCGGGTGCTGACACCGTGTCTGCCCCGGCACAGGGTGGCGGCTCCGCCGTCATCGACATGGAGAACATGGACGACACGTCGGGCTCCAGCTTCGAGGACATGGGAGAGATGCACCAGCGCATGAAGGAGGAGGAGGAGGAAGAGGCGGATGGCGAGGCGGGCGCCGGCGAGGAGGAGGACGGGGAGTTCCTGGGCATGAAGGGGCTGCGGGGGCAGCTGGGCCGGCAGGTCGCTGACCAGGTGAGCGCTGTTCCCCGGTCGTCTCCGGCCCCGGGGTCCCTGCCTGCCCGCCCGGCCCCTGCCCACTCCCTTCTCTCCGCAGATGTGGCAGGTGGGGAAGAGACAAGCCTCCAGGGCCTTCAGCCTCTATGCCAACATCGACATTCTCCGGCCCTACTTCGATGTGGAGCCCGTCCAAGTGCGAGCCAGGTGGGCAGCCCCCGGCGCGGGGAGGCAGCGGCTCCGTGCCTGCAGGAGTCTGGCTGTCAGCTCCGAGCGAGCAAGCAGCAGTGGGCTGTCGGCCCTGCAGGAAGACTCACGTATGGGCAGACACATTGTGCATTATCCTGCCCGCCTTAGGGAGGTCCTGTGGCTGGGCTGGCAGCCCTGTCACCTGGCATTGCTGCTGAGGATAGGAGAAGGGGCTCTTTTTGTACTTGGCTGCCCTATGTGGCTTCTCTTGGGTTTGCATCACAGTTGTGTCCAACGAAGCATAGTTTTGTGAGCCTTTCTGAGGAAAGCTGCCTTTCCTTCCTGCTGTTCTGTCAATGATCTCTCATAACTGAGTGGATCCCTAAACATTTTCATTGAATCTGCCCCTCCTCAGCAAAGTTAACCCACTGACAGTAAGGTTTTCCTTCTTTAGTGACTTTGCTTCACCCTTTAGAAAGAATCCTCTGTCCCTCAAGGCCTGTCAACACAATAGCAAACACTGGTAATGGGTATATGGTATCTTATACTTATGAAGCATTTTGTTAACTATCCTGTTGTTCTCCCTGCTGCTGTTGTCATTCCCTGCTTTCCTGTGATGCAGACTGCTGGAGTCCATGATTCCTGTGAAGATGATTAATTTCCCACAGGTGAGTTCCCTTTTGCTGAATCAGACTCCATGGCCAAGTGACTGTCCCACAGACTTGTAATAATCCATGTTATTAAGGACTGAGTTTGTTAGGTGTTCTTCTTCCTGAAAATGTTGGTGGCTCCTTTCCATGGTTATTCCAAACCTCAGTGTGCTGTCACCTAACCTCAGGTGATAACCCGGGTGATAAACTTCATCCAGTGCACTTTTCACATTGCCTGTGGTGGGGACCCTGATATTCACGGGCTCTAACCAAATTTTTCCTCACCTGTCTTCTCCTGTAGAAGATTGCAGGCGAGCTGTATGGACCCCTCATGCTGGTTTTCACACTGGTGGCCATTCTTTTGCATGGAATGAAGACCTCAGACACCATCATTGTATGTCGAGTTTCATTGATAAGTGGTAGACTGGGCTCTGGGTACAATAATGACACTAGAAAAGGAGAGGAAACCTCTTCTATAACTGAATAAGCATCCTGCTGAAAAGAAGATTGATTTGAGGATGTTGGTTTGGGGGTGGGAAGAAGGATGTAGCAGAAAGTCTTGACACTCTGCTGCTGGGAGAGCTTGGGGTGTAGGTCCTGTGGCCCCCTGAATGCTGCTGGGCAGCTATTTGATAATGCCTACAAAGTGTCTGGGACTCTCAGAGGTTAATTTGGGTACTGGCAGGTCACTCCTTTGAGTTCTCCTCATCCTGACACTGTCTCCACAGAGGGAAGGCACGCTGATGGGCACAGCCATTGGCACCTGCTTCGGTTACTGGCTGGGCGTCTCATCTTTCATGTATTTCCTGGCATATCTGTGCAATGCCCAAATCACGATGGTGCAGATGCTGTCACTGTTGGTATGTACTCATGGAGCTACCCTATGATGCACATTGGCTGTATGGTGTTCCAGAATAAGCTTTTCCCAAAGAACAGGAAAAGTCTTTGTAAACTGCTGGTCCCAGGTAACTGCACTGGGACAACCTGGAATTCCAGGATGTTCTGACCTGCCCTATCCCAGGCACAACAATAGTACAAAGAGGCAGTTCCTCATGCAGGTCTCCTGCTTTACACTTCCTCATTTGAGAACCTGGTGGTAAAAAGCCAGGAAACTCCAATTTCTCTGGGATTGGAGGATCTTTCCTCTGTTTCCCATGTTGTCACAATCTCTGACATACCTGTGAATCCTTCAGACAGATTATCTGTGTGTGAGCTGCTGTTGAAGTTGTTGTTCTGGTTGACTGTTCGGCAGTGAATGAGTGGTTTGTGAGGCTTTGCTGTGGTGAAGTGTTGCAGGAATAGGCTGTTCGTACTCTTGATCAATGGCCCTTTGTGTGGGACTGCTGCTCATAACATGGACATTTTTGTTTTGTCAGGGCTACGGTCTTTTCGGACACTGCATCACTCTCTTTGTCACCTATAATATCCACTTCCACTCCCTCTTCTATATCTTCTGGTTGGTTGTTGGTGGACTCTCTACACTACGAATGGTAAGGGACAGGCAGCCTGGGGTCCTTCTGGGACAAAAAAAGGGAGGGAAGTGTTTGCTTTCTGTTCCTTGGCCTGGTGTTTCATTTCACATCCCAACGAATTGCTGTGGAGAAAATTATGCTGCTGCATATTTTGGCCACTGCTATATGGAGGTGCTGCTTGGATTAATATCCTCACCCATTCTAACAGCTGCAGGAGGTTTATTTACTCCCTTACAGCCCTTGCTGCTGTGGAGAGCCATGCCTGAGCATTCTGAACTCTTGACAAGACTGGGCAAGGTTCACCTATACAAAACAGTGTCAAATTACTCCAAATTTGTTGGTGAAAACTGTGAAAAAGACTTAGTGTAGTGTTCCTGCAGATTCTCACTGCCTGACCTGTTCTTCCATGTGTTCCTGACTGCAGTGCCAGAGGCTCAGGTAGCAGGTGCCCTGTCTCTGATCACCTCCTCTCTCTTAGGTTGCTGTTTTGGTGTCACGCACCGTGGGACATACCCAGCGGCTCATCCTGTGTGGGACTCTTGCTGCTCTGCATATGCTTTTCCTCCTCTATCTGCACTTTGCTTATCACAAGGTGGTAGAAGGTAAGCAAGGGAGATACAAAGACATCCTGTTAGATCTGGGGGAAGACAAGTTGTTTTTTCTCTCTCTGAGAGAAAGGATGGACGGTTTGAATCTGTCCTTTGGGCATCTGTGCCAGTTTCCAACTCTAAAATCACTACCACTAGCTTTTTAGAAGAAGCTGTTCAAGTAGGGTAGCAGGTAAACATTGGGGTAGTTACTGTGCACTGAGTTTTAGCACTTAAGACCCAATTTGTGAGGCAGGATCCTAATTATTTCCCCACAAGTGAAGTGTAACAGCACTGACTGTTCTTGCATGCAGATGTCCAGCCCCTTCCTGAATATTGTTGAAGTCAGGTTGCTTTTCTCTGATCAGGAAATGTGTCATAAGTGTTTTTCCTTCTTTGTTTAACATCTTTTTGTATCTTTTGTTGTATAGCACAGATAGCAGAAGCTGTATCTTCCCCAGCTGGTACTGTTAACCAGGCCATGGATGTTCACGTCCTTTTTCTATCTCTTCTTCTTTTCTCCTAACGAAGTCTCAACTTGCTTAAAAAAAAAAAAAAAAAACCAACCAAAACTCTTCTCCCACCCCATCTCTAGAGAGTTTCCAGATCAATAAATATGCAATTCTGTAAGTGTGTTCTATGAGTTTAGGCAGCCAGACCCGTTTGTGATATTTCTGATAAATCTGCATAATTAGCATAATAGCATTACAAGTCCTTTTGGATATAAATCTTGCTTTTCCTGAATCTGTTTTTATGGCAAAGGTTCTGATCTGCAGCTTTTTGGCAGATGAAATAGAATAAAATATACTCCAAGTAATTTTCCTCAAAGCACTCCAAAACTGATTATCAATCTTGAGAGGGTAATTGACGGAGAATTGAGGACATTTGCATTGGTCTGTGTATTTCCTGCCAAGCATGGTCTGTTTGCATTGCAGTGACAAAAATTCCACATTGCAGCACAGCTGCAGCTCCTGATGTGAGTCTGCAAGTGTATTTCAGGATAAAAGAGAGTCTTGGTGTAAGAGCGAGATCTGTGCTGGGATGAAGTAGAAACATGATTTTATCAATTTCCCTCAGCAGGGCAACATCTCTGGCAGTACTTGCATTCAGGTCAAATGGCAGGGGACTGGATCTGACACCCTCAAAGCAAAAGGATCTGTGTTCCTTTTGGGAGCATGCAGTTTTCCTGCCCCGAGCACAAGCTCTGATGTGTACCCTGTGGTCTCTGGATGGAAGTGATTACTACTGTTCAGTCTTTGGGGCTAGATGTCTCCTCCCATTGCCTGCAAGTGCTTTGCCTGTTCTGGGCCCTGCAACCCTCAACCACTACCTGGAGAGAGAGAAAAGCAAGAAGAAATGTGCCATCTGCTGTCATCTGAACTAATTCTTGCCTTTCTCCCCCTTTTTCTGTTCTCCAGGTATCCTGGACACATTGGAAGGACCCAACATGCCACCCTTTCAGAGAGTTGCCCGAGACATTCCAGTTGTTTCCAATGCTGTATTGAACACAACAGCCAAAGCCATTGCATTGACCCTCTAGTTTTGCAGACTTGGACTTGCTTCCTTCACTACTTTTGGGGCTGCATAGGGCCACAGTAACCTGCTGCCTGTTAGGAACAGGACAAAACAGCAAGAAGACAACTTGGTTTTGTTTTCCTGGACCTGTCCTCTGCATTACGGTTTTGGGCAGCTGAGTGGACTCAGCAGAGGTGAGTCACACCTCAGTGACTCAGGAGAGCTGCACTCTTCCCCCATCCAGGTCTGGGCTATCTTCAGTAGAGTGGTTCTGTTGCCTGCATGTTTAGCTGGGATTTCCCAGCACAGTTTGTTCCTTAGCCCTCTTTCCGCTTGCTGATGTAACTCCAGGAGTATCTGCCCTGTTCCTGTCCTGAAGAGGGAAGAATTAAATTGATGTTGGTGCTGAGTGATGTCTTATGCTTGAGCCTGCTTGTCTAATGGGAGCGTGGTGTTTGGGTCTCTGCGCCTTCATCTGTCCTGTCCTAGGCTCAAAGCAGGATTCTTTGCATTTTCTGCTGTCCTTTTTCAAATGTTCTGTGCTACATGTCCTGTTCTGGGGACCTTTTTCAAAGGCATAGTAGTTCAAAAGGCACAGGAGCTTTACCTCCTCTGGTGATTTTCAGGAACAGCACAGTGTTTAACCACATGCTCTTTCTTGTCATGTTCCATATTGATCCTTCTCTCTTCACTTGGTCCAAGCTGCTATCTCACCTCAGCATCCCTTCTGCTCTGTATGTCAGAAATGTATCTGTCCCCATGCTTTCACTGTACCTTTTGTTCCTCCCACCCTTCTGCCCCTGTTACTCTGTGTACATGCAGGGCAGCATGTTTGTGCATGGTCTTCAGTGGATATTTCTATTAGGAGGCCAGTTCAGCCCCTTGTGCTGCTGGCCCTCATGTCTCCCAGCCATGGGACTGTCACCTCTGGGCAGGAGTGGCATTCTGTTCCCCAGACACCCATTCTGTTATGTGCTGCCTGGCTTTTCAAGCTGAGTCTAGGCCTTTGTTTGAAAAGACTCTTGGGGCCTTGAGGGTCTCTGGGAAGCTTTTCTCTGGTGTTTCCATTTTAACAAAGGGAGAAATAGCAGAGCGTGTAATGGAAATAGAGTGGCCATATTAATCTCCAGTGTATTGATGCAGGAAATCTCCAGTAAGGATGGATAAGCAGAGCAGCCCAGTCTAGGTTTACCTGCACTGCAGCAACTCACAACTGAGTAGTTCAGCCTTCCCTCACTGCTCAAACTTCTACTGGTCTGCAAGTAGAAGCTGTTAGCTGGTAACTGGCTTTCATCTTTTCTCTTCTGTGGTTCTGGATGTCTGAGGGAGAGGAGCCACCCCTCAGAGAAGTTCATCTTTAAACTTGGGCAGAAAAAAAACCAAGCCCTTCCTTGGTGTGCCCACAAGTGCACAAGGAAGTATGTCAGAACTGCACTCTTTGGTCCCTTGTTTATATTGATGGGAGAGGATGCAGCTGTAGTGGCATTCAGACTACTGCCAAGGTGCAGTGAAAGAGAGGAAGACAGTGCCAGCTACTGTAATCAGGTTTTTCATCTGCTTCAGTTGAAAAAAATGTCACTGGACAGGACTTGATTATTTTCAGTCACAGACCTACTTTCCACTATTTGCTTATTTCCCACATTCATAATTTGTTCCCCTTTCAAGAGCAAAAAGCTTCACTGCTAACAATCACATGTGTAACAGACAGGTTCCCTCACTCTCTTCTCCCCTTCTGACCCCCTTCCTTGGGAGACATTTTGGCTGAAGAACAGCACTCGGAGCAAGCTACTTGGGGGAATTGTTAATTATTTTGGCTGTTAGTCTCCATGGGGGTTTTTGGACCAATTGAACCACTTTAAGCTCCTAGAATTTCTATTACTTCAAAACTTGACAAAATGGAAGTGTTAGTTTGTAATGCCGCTTCTGGTATTTCCCTCTTTCTATCTCTATGGGAGGTTTGTTTCTAATTCCAAGTTCTTGCCCTGGCAGCCTAGAATGGATCTATTTCTCTTGGTGCAAACTCTGGAAGTACTGGCAGGGGGGAGGAAAGGAGAAAGAGACAATTGTCACTGGAGTAAGTTCAGCTGAGAGAAAAAAATCATTCTGCACCAAACTTGTACCATTGCTGATCTGTGACACAATTGGAGAACATCTGTGCTCCCTCCTGCACTGAGCCACTGAGCTGAACCAGAGGGGTGAAGCTGTGCCCTGTGTTTTCACTCAAAGCACAGAGGAGAGCAATGAGCAAACTCCTCATGCTTCCCCTGAGCAGCTTATGTGTTGTGTCATCTGGGGACATGATCAGGGTGACAACCAAACACCCTCTTGGAAACTGTGGGGCTTGCTCTGCTCCAGTTCTTTGGCCCTGATTAATTCTTTGTGCAGCAGCAGCTGGAAGCTGAACTGTTCTTTACTGCCAGAAATTCAGTACTCGGCTGAGAGCTCCAGCATTGCCTTTCACTGACAGAGAAGGACATGTTTTTTCAGAGAAATGTGTGCATGCTGCAGTTCCAGAGAGCATGCTGAGCATGCAGGCTTAATGAAGTCCTTGTGGGAGGGCATCTCAATGCTTACTCAAGTCTTCTAGTTATCAGAGCAAGCCTTACAACCCTATCATGCAATACTATCTCTCTGTTTCTTGCCTGAGCTCTTGCAGCAAATTTCAAATCATTTTTGCCCTCCTCCCTTGCAGCAAATCTGAAATAACCCACTCACCATTTCCACCTTTTGAGTAAAGGCAGCTCTGTGCCCCTCTTTATTAAATATGGAACAAACATATAAAGCTGTCAGATTAGAAAGAGAAAGCTGTATATTAAAGCTGAAAATGAGTATTAAAGCATCTGTGATCTCTTCCTCTTCTATTCAGTACCTGAGAGTCCAACTCTTCTTACAGTCTATCCTTGTTGCACTAATGGTCACCTTAGTTGTGATTTTGGGTTACAGGTAGGCTCTTTCTTCTCCCATTTGTTTCCTTTCCTGTCTCTACTCTCACTGTAGTTGCTGTTCATCCACTATTTTTCTCTGTTTATGTGTTACCTCTCAGTGGCATCACTCTTTCTGCCCCCAGTAGATAAACAATAAATGACCTTCCTTATACTTGCTGGGTAACTGCACATGACAAGGAAGAAATACCTAGTTCTACACAAAATAGCATTGCCAAAGTCCCCTCTGCATAGCCCTGCATTAGGTTTGGTGAGCCAAAGCTTTGGACCATTAGGTCCTGTGCCACTTTTTCAATGAATTGAGCATAAAGTAGGTGGGATACTTGTCTCCTCAATGTGCTCTGGCTCCTGACAACAGGCAATGATGAGGCACTAGGGCATCTTCACCAATGTTTTGAAACTGCTGCTGTCAAATGGAAGTGGGACATGTCCCAAGGGCTCTCCTCTGAGCACCTCTCTAATAATAGTCTGTTTAAAAAAGCATGGGTTGAGTAGTGCCTGGAGGTAATTGAGAGGTGCATCTGAGTGTAGCCTTCTAGTTGACCTGTATACAGTAGCAGCAGCTGGGATTTTCTTGGCTATCCCCTGCCTATAACTCTGAAACCCAGTCTTCTGTCCCTTACCATCTTGCAATATGTAGGATCACATTCTCACCTGGGTCTTTTAATGTGACCTGAGACATGAGCTGCTCCTTTTCTGAAAGCCACAGTACCGCAGCTCTACCACAGCTGGATGCTTGCAGCTGCTGTTCATATTGCAGCACAGATGAATTGCGAGGCCAGTAGTTTGTTCTTGGTGTCTCTTGCAGGAACAATATCAAGGTCATGCATCTCTGTGCAACAGGGAAAGAAAGAGGAGGGTGTGTAGGTACTCTAGAGAACAGCATGGATTACTTAAAGGGTGTGGTGATACCCACATTGGGAGTTTAAGCAAAAGTCTTAAAGCCGCTGCTCCCTCTGCCTCATCCAGGACCTAACATGCATCCTCAGCTCAGGTGATCTCCTCCTCTATTTCAACGGAGGAGAAGTGCTCCATATCTCCCTCCACACCCTAGTTTTCTTTTCACTTTCCATCCCCTCTCCTGGGCCCTGGCCTGCAAATCAAACAGAGGAGCCTGTTTTTTCCCAGTGCTACCCACTGGGCTGGAATTCATTTGAGCACTGCTATATGCAGCAGCCAGATTAGTTACGTGCAGAAAGCTGCCTACTTAGGCGGTTTAACCTAATTTCCACATCACTGCCTTCCTTTCTCAGCTCAGTGAAGTTGAAAACGCAGGGGCCCTGCTTCCTATTTCTCTCCAAGAACAGGATTACTCAATGGGGAGAGAGGGGACAAATCCCTGTGATCCATACCTGTGAATTAGCAGGAGGTGGGGTGTGCCCCACTTACCTCAGGTCAGGCTGAGGGCAGAGGCTGTGTGCTCGGGGATAAGGAAGTTTGTGGCCCTTCCCCAGCCCTCCAGTTTCACCTCCAGGCAGCAGCCTCCAAGCACTGGCTCTTGCACGCTCTGGGCTATGAGGAGCAGATCAGATTGACCTCGCCACTAAGTCATGGGTTGAGGATTCAGGTTTAGTGAGTTTAAGTATTAAAAGCCGCTGAAGCCATGGAACACCACAGTTTCTCAGACCAAGCATCCAGAGTGCACCATGGCCCCAATGGCATGGGCCTCTTTCACCAGGTGGGAGCAGGGCTGGCATGGAGAGCCTTTCCCAGGTGCTTCTTACGCCCTCCCTCCCCTCCTGCACCCCCAGTGTCGGGGACCCAGCCCGGCCGGCCCTGGCCCCGCCATCTCCTCAGGGCAGCGGGCAGGTGCCATCGGGCGCTGCCGTCGCCCCTCGCGGGCTTTGAGTGGCGTCGGGGCCCAAGATGCCGGGCGGGATGCCGGGGTGGGATGAGGGATGCCGGACCCCCCCTCTACGCCTGCTCCGTTGCGCGGGGAGGCGCTGGCCGGGCGGGGAGGAGGGCTCGGAGCGGCGGCCGGGGGAAGGCGGGGCGGCCCGGCAGGTGCGGGCGGAGCGGGGCGGGGACCCGCGGGACTGCCCGGCCCCCGCCCGGCGCTGCGGGGCGGCGCGACCCTGCGGCCCGGTGCGGATCAGCCCCCGCCGATGGCTGCCCTCGGTCACACCGCCCCGCCGGGCGGAGCGGGGCGGCCCGGCGACCGCCGGTGAGGCAGCGCGGTGCCGCCCCCGGGGCCGCGGTGGGCCGGGCCGGGACTGCCCGGCAGCGGCGGCGGCAGCAGCGGCGGCGCCCGCCCCGGCCCGCAGCGCGGCTCTCCCCCGGCGCCCGGGCTGCGCGGCCCCGGGATCGGCGGCACTCCGAGCCGGAGGAAGATGCTGCCGGGGTCTATCCAGATCTCCGGGGAGACACTGTCAGGGGCGGAGATCCGGGACATCTGCGAGAGCCTGCGGGAGAACTCGGTGCGGCTGCTGTCGCTGCGGGGCTGCCAGCTCTCCGAGCGGGACTTCGGGCACGTCTGCCGCGGGGTAGCCGAATCCCGCTCCCTCGCTCAGCTCAACCTCAACCTGGGCATCGTCTCCAACATCAACCGCGTCAAGCAGCTGGCCGAGGCCCTGAAGACGAACCGCTCCGTTCAGTCCCTCTTGTGAGTACAGTGCGGCGGCGGCTGCCGAGGGGGTGCCGGTCCTCTCCCGGGCGGGGACGGCTTTTTTGGGGGACTCTCAGCTCGGGGCCAGTCCCTGAATTTGAGTCTTGTCGGAGGGAAAATGACCTTGGTGCTGCGGAGGATAAGCCCCTGCCCATCACCTGGCTGGGAGGGAGCCACCTCTGCCCCCGCCGGCTGGGCACGGCCCTACCTCCCAGTCTCGGTCTTCCAGCCCCGGTGGTGGGGCTGCCCCTTCAACGCTGGCATTCCCTGCACCACTCGTCCCGGCCGGGAGAGAAGGGCCACCGTAGCGGTCAGCCGACCCTAGTGACAGAGACTTCCCAAAGCTTTTTGCCCACTTGGGGTTAGTATTTGTCATCCACCTCATTAGACTGCTTCTTCCTCCCTGTCAGGTTAGTTAGCCCCCAGGAAGAAGGCTCCGTAGTAATTTTCCCTTTTACCTGCACAGCCTCCATGGGAGTCCCTTGACAGATGCAGGCTTGGCCCTCCTCAACCCTGCTCTCTCCATCCACCCTTCGCTGGTGGCTCTGGATCTAGGAGACTGCATGCTGGGTGATGAAGGCATCAACCTTATCTGTGGGCTCCTGCCGCCTGATGGGGCCAAGTCTGGTAAGCACCAGGGGCTGTGGGCTGCTCAATGACTGGTGGAGCTTTCATATAGATCAGATGTATGCAGCACTAAATCCTCAGCCCTAGAGGAAGCAGGCTCTACGGTTTGCCAGGGCTAAGGATTTATTTCCCCTAACTTAAGAAAAGCAGATAAGCCAAATAATAGATGAGTGATTCCCTTGGGCAGGTTTGGGCTTTCTGCTACTGATCTCTCCTGCTAGCAGTTTGGAGTTCAGGGACTAACAGGTTGTTTCTGGTTCATGTCAGCAGCATTGAAACTGGAGGAGAGGAGAGCTTGGACTTGGAATTTATTATTTTGCATTTGTGTGTTGATAATCACCATAGATAAATATATTGTGTGCCCCTACCTGAGCACTTAGCTTTATTATGAGTGCCTGGGAGTTGTCCCTGCTTGCGGGTGCACTCCATGAGTGTGTAGTTGCATAGTCACAGCCTTCGTGCCGACTCAGGTCTTTGCAGGGAATGATCTTTGGTGGTGTGAGGCCAGTGACCCATTCAAGCTGAGAGCTGGCATGTGCTGAGGTAATACCACTCCTTTCTTCTGACCCTCAAAGTGCTTTCCACCTTTTCCCAGCACCTCCTCCTCTGTGTGTGCACAATGCAACTGATGCTGTTATCTCTCCTGGCCACCCCTCTCAGGTGCAGGCTTCAGAGCCTACTGTCCCTGTTATCCTCTCTCCAGCCTGTCACTTCATGCCACCTTCTTTGCCCAGTCAGTTGTCTCACACACCCCTTAGTTTCCATTGTGTTTGCTATTTAGGGTAAGCAGGATGCAGGTTGGGAGAGCAGATAAATGAGGCAGTTGCAGCACGGTTAGATGAAGGGCCACAGCTGAAGGCAGTGAAATATTTCACTGATCACTGAAATATGTGATGACAGTTGTCAAAGCAGACCAAGCCCTTAAGCCCTACAGAGTACAGGGGACACAACCCAAAGCTGTTCTGGTGGGCTGAACAAGTTCTCCTGTGACTGCTTTGGGGACCCTAAGGCTCTGGTTTGGCTTCTCTCTCTTCTCCAGGCCTCAAAGAGCTAACACTGAGCGCCAACCCAGGCATCACAAGTAAAGGCTGGGGACGCCTAGCCATTGCAGTGGCTCACAGCTCACAGCTCCGCGTGCTGAACCTGGACTACAACCCCCTAGGTAAGCTGGGGGCCGGGGACGAGGAGCACACCTGCCTCTCAGCATTTGTGTGATTTGCACCAGTGGGTGGCCAAGGACCAAGCTCTGGAAAGGCGGTAGAGCATCAACAGCAGGATAGGGCAGTTCCTTGCATAGGTGCTCTCTGTTCCCCAGCAGCAAGTTAACCCTGCCAGGCACCTTCAGCTGTAGGAGAAGCCACCCTCACTGCTCTGCTTCTGTGAGGTGGCCACATGCCCCGCAGGGAGGTGCAGAAAGGTGGCTGTGCCTTGCCCACTCCACTGCCTTTGTCGTCATGTTTGACCCTCCATGTCTTCCTTTTTCCTGAAGCCCTGGGTGCTGAAGCTGGCTTGGCAGATGCAGTATGTCCCCACGCTCCCCCCTTCATCTTCCTGGAGGAGCAGGGAGGAGGAGGAGGAGAGCCTGGCACTCGTTGCCATAGAAACAAACTCTCTCCCGCTCTGCTGCAAGGTGGTGAAGAGGAGATTGGGCCATGCCTGAGCATCAGGATGACACTCCCCTCCTCAACCTGTCTGCCAGCAGAGCCTCCCCCAGGCCCTCTTCTCTGCCCAGGTACCTCCTCTTGGACAGGAAAAGCCCCAGGTGTTACTTGACAGTTTGGGTTTTGTTCCAAGAGAAGGTGTCTCAGTTGTATGGCATCTTGACACTCGACAGAGAATGTCAGAACACATTCTGGAGTCGTCTCTTCACCGACATCAATCTTCAATGCTCCTCATCATGCTGCATCCCCTGTCAAAGTCTACCCCCTTTCCAGGGAGGCAGTCTGCCAGCTGGTGCAGAGTCCTCTGTCTGACTCCAGCCTTTCCCTAGACTGAAGTATTCAGCTGCTATTCTGTGTCTGGGATGCCCTACAGGAACTGTTAAAGGCCCTTGCCTCCTTGAGCAGGAAGGAGATTTGGGAAGATATGGTTCTTTGGGGAATAAAACCAATCTCACAGTGTTCCTTTGTGTTCCCCTGATAATCAGTGACTGCTCCCATAACCACAAAATGGTGCACCTTTCCTTGTCTCTTTTCTCAGTTAACAGCTTTTTTTCCACCATGAGAAGTAACAGATTTGGAAGGCTGTCTGATGGCAGAAATACTCAGAGGATGTTCCCATGACAGCCCCAGGCACATGAGGGCATGTGGCATTACATGAGGGAAGGCGGGCACTGCTGACAGGCCTGGTTTGCTCCTCCCACAGGTGACCAGGTAGCCGGGATGCTCGCTGTCGCTGTGGCCTCCAGTCGAACCCTCGAAGTGCTGGACTTGGAGGGAACAGGACTTACCAACCAGTCAGCTCAGGTATGGGAGCCCACAGTCACTCTACAGCATCACGGGCACCTCAAGGGCCCAGGTCTGGGGTGTCTGCAGAGGCCCCAGGACCCACACCTGCCTCCAACCACACGCTGGAGTCCACATGCACCCTCTTCCCTCTCTGCACCCAGGGGGGTTCTTGCTTTCCAGTGGCTTTTTCTTGGAAGAAATGGGGTTGGATTTTTGGCTGAGAATCAGAACTAAATCTCTGTGGACAAACACAGGCCAAGGCTCAGTTTCACAGACTCTCCTCTCAGATCTCCAGCTTCTACTGGTAAGAGGGAATGGACCTGGATATGTAACAGCAACAGTGTAGAGCACTCCCTTCTTCTTTAGATAGAGCCAGAAAATCCAAACTCAGCTCTTCCCACAGGAAGATGGGAAGTTCTCAGTCTCTCATAAAGCCTGATGAAGGGAGGTCAAGGGAAGGTAGAAGTAAGGAGAGGAGGGCTGGAGTTCGCAGGGAGACAAAGCACTGACACTTTCTACTCAGCCCTTGTGATGCTTGTCAGCCTGTTTATCTTATTCTCCCCTCAGACCTTGCTGGACATGGTAGAGAATTACCCCACAGCCCTACGGACACTCATCCTGGCAGAGAACAACATTAGTCCTGAGCTGCAGCAGCAGATCTCTGATCTTCTCTCAGAGGGCGAGGAAGAGGAGGAGACAGAGCTCCATGAAGTCACAGCCAGGGAGAAGAACCCCTGGATCTGCCAGAACAGTAAGAGCTCTGGGAGTTGGGCTGGGGGGCAGAAGCTGAGGGGCTCCTGTGGTGTCTTGGGTGTTTCCAGTGCCACTGGCCTCTTGCAGTGGGGCTGGTAAATGCGTCTGTCCCTTTTCCCCATGAACTGGAATGCATACAACCTCCATGGAATGCATACAACCTCCATGGAATACAAACAACCTCCATGGAATGCATACAACCTCCATGGAATACATACAACCTCCATGGAATACAAACAACCTCCATGGAATACATACGCCTCCAGGCATGACCTTCAATGTTAAACAGCGTTGGGCTGTGCCTCTCTTGGAAAGGCAGCCTCCAAGGACAATGCGGCTGCTGCAAAGAGTGGAAACGGTACCTCTGAGACATTTTTCCTGATGCTGCAGGAACAAAATCTGAAAGTCTTAAAACTCAAGGGCAGGAATATTAAAGTTCTTGGGAGTCTTTGCCAAATATCCTAGCCAAAACTTGTGTCATTCCTCACTGTTTCCAGAACCTCTTTGCAATCTGCACAGCATCAGCTGTTCCTAGCTCTATATCCCAAACATGTGAAGGGTTAGCCAGGTGCCACTGTCTGTCTGTTGCTTGTAATGGAAAAAAGGTGTATTACAGAGATAGCAGTAGTTTGTGTAGTGTAGATAGCAGTAGTCTGTGTAGTTTGTATATATGATATTGTATTTTGTTATGCCTACCTTGTGATCCAACTGGTTTGAGGGTTTGCTTTTTTTTTACCTTCATTCGTCTTTCACCCCTCACAATTCTCATATCAGACTACCAATAGACAAGCACAACCAATCCTTGAGCCTCAAAACATCTGGATCCTCATCTGTTAAACCCATAAAAATAATTTAGTGACAGTTTGGCCAAGTTTTGGATTTAGCTTCCAGAAATTGATTCCTGAAATAGAGATTCCCCTGCAGTAGTTTTGAATGTGCAGGACTGCCACTAGAGATCTCCTCCCTCCCACCCAGGAAAAAAACAGGGTTTTTTTCAGTTTCAAAAGGCTTCTGGATGGGAAACTGGTACCCTGCTAAGTTTCTTACTTGCTATGCAGGCCCATTCTCCTTGCAGTTGATTCACTTGCTGTGGGGAGAGTTGCAGTGTTCCTGGCTGTGGCTCTGAGCCATGGCAGAGCCAGCAAGCTGCCCTCACCTCCCCGAGGCAGGCAGGGCAGGGCTGCACAAACCCTCCATTCATGCAGTGCAGAAAGTCAGTATTTCCAGGCCTCTGCTGCTGTAACATGGCTGATTGCCCACAGCATTCCCTGCTCTTGGGAAGGCAACGCCACCACCCTGTGTGGTGTTGGTTGGCTTGCAGCCTGAAGCCTGCCCCACCTGGACACTATCTCTCTACTGAAAAACACTCGATGAGGGTAGAATTAAAGGCCTGTGCAGGGTTGGGTAAGGGCACGGCTGGCCAGTGCAACCAGGATCACCTGCATGTTGGGGATACTCAGACCTGATGTTCCTCTGGGCTCTGGCTGCTGTCTCTGCTTTCTCCCCATCCCCAAAAATCGATTTTGTTCTGCTGTGTAGCCAGAACAGGCCTAGTTCCTACTTAATCTCACACTTCTCTCAGCAGTTTTCTTCCCTCCCTGCTGTGTTTTAATTCCTCATCCTCACCTCTGGATCTGGAGTACAGCCCTGCGCTCTCTGGCAGCCCGAATGGCTCATGGTTCTCTCCCTCTCTCCACACAGATTCCAGCTCCCAGATGGTCCTGATGACATCAGGCCTCGGTGACAGCCTCCTGGCAGAAACAGAAATGTAGCTGGGCTACCCTGCCTGCTTCTGCCGAGAGAGAGCCCCGTGCACCCGCCAGCCCCAGCCTCCGCTGGGCTCCCCAGCCCTCTTCTCACACATCTCACCTCCTGTCGATGCCTCCCTCGGCTCTGAGCGCAGGAGCCCGCTCCAAGCGAATCTCTACACACGTCTCTGTGTCGTCACACGCCTCGTCGGCCGCTTGTGATTGTCCCCGTCGCCGCATGTGTAGCTCTCGCCGCCCTGCCACCCCCACGCCCGGCTGCGCCCACAGGGCGCAGGCTGTATTTATTCAGATGTGTATAAGAGATGTCCTTTCTATCGCTTGTACTGCTGTTGCGATGAGACTTTTATAAAGGTCACATATGTGGTGGCACCACTCGGCAGCGTCCGCCTCCGCCACTGTGCGACCCCGGGAGGTGCCGGCAGGGATGGGCAGGGTCTGGGAGGTGCCGGCAGGGACGGGCAGGGTCTGGGAGATGCCGGCAGGGACGGGCAGGGTCTGGGAGGTGCCGGCAGGGACGGGCAGGGTCTGGGAGGTGCCGGCAGGGACGGGCAGGTGCCGGCAGGGACGGGCAGGTGCCAGGCACGGGCAGGCGCTGTGGGCCCGGCCAGGCCAGGCCCGGCCAGGAGCTGCGGGCCCGGAGCGCCGGCAGGGGGCGCCAGCCCCTCGCCTGCCGCTAACGGGCTCTGCCGCGCCTCCCCGACTCGGTCCCGGCCCTGGGGACAGGTCGGTGACAGCCTAATTTTCTGTCCCCTAGGCCCTCCCTCGGGCCAGGAGGAGCGGGCTGGGCTAATCTAGCTCTGCAGGGAGCTTGACACCAGCCGTGCACACCCTGGTGAAGGCTTCAGCCCACACCAGCACCGTGGTTGCAATGCCTGCACTTTGCCAAGCGTCCCTTGCTGACAAGGAAGATCGTGTTTCAAGGCTCAGATTAGGCTAGAAGATTAAATTGTGGTAGCAGCTGCTACTCAAAGGAACAAGGAATAAAATCATTAATTACGAGGACAAAGAAACAAGACACTCTTTCTAGCATTAGGCTTGCATGCAGCAAGTTCAGAAAGGCACAGGCAGCCTAACTTGGGAGAGGAAGAAAATTCATCACAGCCTTCTGACCTCTGCAGCACCCTTCAACATGAAAAAGAAATAATTCGTCTGTATCAGGATCCTGCAGGAACTCTCTGCCTCATATTTGGAGGGCTTCCTGACTGGGCTATATCCAGTCACCCCCAATCCTCCCTCCTCACACGAAATACTGAATCTAGAATTATAAACCTCTTAGGAACCCCAGCAAGGGGGTATGTTATGTAGTCCCAGTTTCTGAAGTGAAGTGATACTCTCAGATGACTCCAAAAGCTGAGTCTCCAAGAAAACCAACAACTATTAAAAGGATTACCTCCACCTTATCCTACACTAGATGAGAATGTGGAGGTGGGCCAAGGCAGTACATCAGCCAGTACAGCCAGCAAAATCTGTGAAATGGGGTAGGCAGAAACTTACGAGTAACACTGAGGGGTAATACATCACCAGCTTACAGGTCACAGGATTGCTCTCCTTGGATGAGACAATGGGTGGCACACACAGTTCAAAAAACTTGGGACACTGAGTAGCTAGTTCTACACCATCACATGCTCAGGATCATTCCAGTCCAGGTCTTACTCAGTATCAAGTACAATACAGCCATTGTAATCTACTTTTAAAATAGTTTATTTCTGGTCTTAAAATATACATCAGTTTGAAAATCTCAGAAAAAACCACATTAGTTACAGATTAACAGTCTGGAGTTGGGACACTGGAACTCGGATGGGCTCAAGGCCCCAGAGCCAATACTGCTAGAGGTGGGCAGGAGTGCACAGAACACGATGCCCACAGGGCAAGACAGGGCTCTGCTGCTGCTCGAGGCCACCACTCCCCCTCAACCTCTGCCAGCATCCTAATGCTGCAAAGCACAAGTGTCTAGTGAGGTGGTGGGCATACCTTTGCCACCCCTCCACTTCATTGTTTTGCTTTTCAGTCTACCTTGACCAAAAGCAGAACGAAGCCAGCTCTGTTCAATATCATCAGCACCAGCTGCCTCAGCAAAAGAGTTTTGTCCACTGACCAGCATGCCAGGATTCAGGGGAGATGGGCTGAGCCCTGGGGGGCAATGCCACCCCCACTGCAGGCCACCAGCAGCCTCAGAGCCAGAGCAGCTCACTCAGTGAGCAGCCAACCCCAGGTGACATCTGTGAGGCAGGGTCTGGCAGCTGCTGCAGATGCAAACCCTCAGCAGTGCTGCAGAAGAACAAAAGAAATGCAGCAGTGGAGTGGCTGATGGCAGCAAACACAAGGACAACCCCCCGCCCCTCCACAGCTGGAACAGGGGAGATAAACACTCTGCAGGCTCAGAGGAGGCTCCCATTCTCAGCCTGTCTGCACAGCAAAACACTGCAGTGAAATACTGAGTCCCACCTCCCCACCAGAGGGTGGTATCCAACTCTACAACTGTTCCAGGTGGGAAACAAGGTGAGTGTGTAGGCAGCAGCTCTGCCCAGGGTCCATAAAACAACCTACACAGCTTGCCAGAGAGGCCTGCAGCTCCCCTTCATTGGCCATGGAGCCTCCAGGCTCAAGCTGAAGCCCTGGCTGGCCCCAGCTACAAGCTGCAAGCCCTTTACAGAGACAGGGGTTTGGGGAGGGGAGCAGGCCCCCCAGACAGCTCTTGGCTGCAAATCTTGATGTAAGCATATGAATGAACAGATACTCCCTCCTCGAGAGAAGGATGCGCTCCTCCAGCCCAATGAAGAGCCTGCATGATGTAGGGTGGGAGGACAACACAAACCCAACTCAAAAACCAGACAGCAGGCTGAGGGCAGGGTTTGAAGGGGGTATGGTGAAGGGAACTGGGCTGTTCTCTGCCCTGCACTCCCATGGAAGCCAAGAAACACCAGACAGACAAGAGCACAGGACAAAATTAAAACAGAAGGCCTGGGCTTTGTAAGCCCTCAAAAAAATACCTACATCTACAGACCTCTCCCCTTCCCTCCCCCACAACAAGACACTGAGCACACAAGACTGAGAAGAAAAGTCACACAATATCACACTACTCTAGGAAAAACACGCAGAGAGCCCTACCCAGGAAGGGAGGCCCCAGAGAGGCACCAGAGCCTGAAGCCCCCCCAGAGAAGGGGGCGTGCAAGGAGACCCTGATGAAGGGCTGCTGCCGAGCCATGAGGTAGTGCATCTGCAGGGAGCAGCTCCTCAGCACGCTGCCCTCGCATCCCTGTTGGCCCTGCACCAAGCCCTTCCCAGAAAAGCCCAGTAGCATCCTTCACGCCTTGCTTGCCTGGGGCAAAACCTTGTTCTTAAATCTGGAGGGGTTTCTGCAGGCTGGAGGCCAGGATCAGAGGGAAGCGCAGCTCTGATAGCTGAGACTCCTCAACACACCCTCAGTGCAGGCATCAGACCGGCTGCCAACAGCTGTGTCTATTTATGTGTGGTGGGGGAAAGAAAAAAACAATACACCCCAAAACCAAAGGCTTGGAAAGAAGAAAGAAGCCCACCCAAGAGCAAAGCATCAGCACCGTTCAAACAAAACAACAGCACAGAGAACAGGGGAAGAGGTGTGAGGGAGGAGACACACAAATACAAACCCCAGCGCCCACCAGGCACTGCCTCCCCGAACCACCTCAGCAGGCAGCAGCCTTGCCCCACACCACAGCACCAGCCCCTGTGCACTGCTTCAGTGGGGTCCAGGTGCTGAGCCCAGCCCTGGAGACACATGACAGCGACCTGCAGAGGCAGATTCTGGAGACCCACCCAGTGGTGGCTGGGGAAAACAAAACCCAGGAGGAAAATGAGACACCAGCAATCCCAGCTCATCCCCACGGCACACAGCCATCTGCTGGGAGAGTCCTTGTGCCCCACTCACAGCCGCTGGGGCTCCCAGGGAATCAGACACCACCACACAGGCACTCTGCCCTGTTGGCACAAGTTAAAAGAGAGCAGAGCAGCTGCAGGGAAGCAACACGAGAGCACCCAGGGCCTCAGGTACCTGAGTGGGAAGGGGGATGAGAGCAAAAAGAGGCACAGGCACCAGGACAAGGGGTACCAAGAACTAGCTCTGGTACAGGCACCAGTGTGAGGCTGTGAAGAGAACTGCGAGTGTGTCAGGGCAGTGGGTGTGCTTCTGCACACTGTGTGTGCTTGTACTGAGGGTCTGAGGTGCCAGGGAAGGGAGATCCCAGCTCTTCCAGGTAGCAAAAGAAGAGAATAAATATAAAATCTCAGAGATTTCCCCTGGGAGGAGGGTACTAAGGGAGGCTTCTCCCTCAGGTGGACTGATGGGGGTACCCCACAGTTCCGCTAAGCGTGGCTGCTTCTTGCTCTGCCTCAGCTGAGAAGGTTGCCCTGTTCCTGGGCTTGTGTTAGACTGTCTTTGCGATGTAAGTGGTGCACCCCCATCCTCTTGGGGCTGCGGTGCGGCCGACTGAAAGGAGGCTTGACCCTGCCTTCTCCGCTTTCCTCTTGGACACCTCCTTGGCTGCTCTCCCTGTTTCCCTGGAGCAGCATTTCTCTCTCCTCAGCTGGGCTCTCAGGCAAGCCAAGGTCTACATAGTCCTTGTGCTTCTCTGGTGAGGGGCTTTCAGGCTCAGCAGTGCCTCCACCACTTTCAAGCAACAGCTTCTGAGCTTCATCCTGGGAGAAATCTGTACCATAGTCTGAGGAGAAATGGCTCCTGCGGGCTCTGGACTCGGTGCTGTCTGTGTCCACGCTTGAGTCCCGGCTCACGGTCCAGCTGCAGCTCTGTGCAGACTCCTCACCATCCGAGTAAGCTGAGGCTGCCCTACCCAGCTCCTGCATGGAGCGGCTGAACCTCTTCTGGAGCTCAGGGGCTGTATCACGGCTGAAAGCCGTGCGGTTCATCAGCACTCGCTCTGAGGTGGGGGGTGCCTTATCCACAAACATACGCTGCCAGTTAGCCAGCAGGTCCTCCTCAGAGCTGGCAGAGCTGGCAAAGGCGCTCGGGATTTGGGGAGGGCTGCTGAATGGGCTGCTCTGGGAAGAGCCGTGAGCCCTGGCTGCTTTGGGGGACTGCTGACAGGAACAGCTGGAGGCTGAACGGTGCCCTTCTGAAGCAGGGCTGCTGGGGAGTGTCCGGTGCCTGTCACAGCTCTCATCTTCGCTCTGCACCAGGCTGAGGGAAATGGCCTGGCGCGTAGCATACGTACAGTTGGGCAGGGGGCTGTTCTTTGGGATCCTTACCTTGTCCTCAGAGAACTCAATCACTTTGCGCCCTGGGTACATAGGATGGGGAGGTGAGGGCGTAGGGTATGGGCTTAGCTTCTCAAAGGCAGGCACCTCCTCAGGAACACCTTCCACACTACTCTGTGGCTTGCAGCCACCATTCTGCTGTTTCCCTGCATCTCCACCCTCCTTCCCCATCTGCCCTGCACTGTTGCAGGCATCAGGAAGGGCTCCGCTCATGTCCACATGCACAAAGACATCCTCAGCCATGGGACAGCTGCCACTGCTAGACTTGGCTGAATTCAGTACCAGAGATTCTGGTTTCTCCAAGACTCTGGCGATAACTGAGGTGGGCACAACATCAGATGGAGCCAGGGTGTGGGCCACCTCTTGGCCAGGGCCTGCAGACTCTTGTGTGCTGTGCAAATGCTTATTCACCATGTCCTGCAGCTCATAGGGAAGCTAGGGAGAAGGAAAAGGACATTAAAAGGGGGCAGCCACACAAGCAATTTAGTTTCATGAAATCTGCTTTTTCCAACCAACCTACATGTGTATTTTGTAGTCATTATCTTGACCCTAACATTCACCTACCTTGCTTTCAGAAGGGTATCTTTTTTCAAAGCAAAACTGCCCCATGAGTGACTAACAAGGCTCTCTAGCAGTCATAGCAGTCATGCTTCTAGGCCATGGTTCACAGGCCCCATGCAGGTAAAGACAGCACATGGGCTCAGTCCCACATGCCTGTGAGCACAGAGATAAGGCCCAGCCAGCACATGCTAGGAAGGGGTCTATTGATCTGTGGAAAATCAGCTGGTGGTTGCACTGAAGTGACTCTATAGCCCCCACTGCTGAGATCCACAGTGCTCCCTGAATGCATAATTGCAGCCATGCTGCCTTGGCAGCCTGCCCACAGACCAGGATCGATGCCTTCCTGTGTTCCTACCAACTCCAACACATCACCCGCTTCCTCACTCTATCCATTTCAGAGAGACAAACATAGGGCTTATGACCAAAGTTGTTGGACTGGGGTCTCACCAGGGGGTAAAGCATTACCCCTAGTCCTGCAAATGGGCACTACTGCTCTCCCCATTACCCTGCCAAGCTGCCCTCACCTGGGTCACCACAGGCAAGTGAAGTATGAAGTGGAGAGCAGAGGTCCCCAAGCCACCCAGTGGCACAGCGAAGTCTGTCCCATCACAGCCAGAAGGAAACTGCACCCACATCTGGGCACGCAGGGCACACTGCGTAACAACAACTGGCTGTGAGGCAGGCTGTCTGCGTAGCTGCTCAGAACCAAACTCCCTCCAGTGGCAGCCATGTGGAACACAGTGCTCTGGGGGGCAGAATTCAAAGCTCCAGAGAGGGGGGACAGCTGGGAGAAAGGTCAAGGTTACCCCAGCAGTAACTGATACACTGACCTCAAGAGTGCTAATTTGAGACATAATGGGGGAGGGTGACATAGTGGTCACCTGCTAAGTTAAAACTTAGACAAGCATGTAGTTTTGCTGAGATGAACACAAGAAGGGAGAGAGACTAGAGGTATGGCGAAGAGAGAGCTGGGCTAAGGGCCTGGAGAATACTTTCAACTAAAGAATTGATACTACTAATGTGAAAGAAGATGAGAGCAGGATGAGCTGAACTGCCCCCACCCTCATCCCTCCCCATAAGGGGCAGTGAGTTGGTACCAGCTTCTCCTGCTCAGAAGGTCTAGAAAACCCTAAATGCTGCCTCACACATTTCTCCTCAGAGTGACATCAGGTCAGACTACTGCTGCTTCTTATGAGGCAGTATGGCCCTTCCATGTGGCCAGGTGAGGAAGGAAAAAGGATGGAGCAGAGTAGAGAGAGGTCTGTCCTCCTGCCAGCTACCAGCATGCACCCAGGAGACTATCAAGTTCAAGGTTATTGTGCTTTTTATAACAGCTCCTGGCTGAACTGTGAAATGAAGCTGTCATGAAAGGGGAGCTGGCAGAAGCTCTGTGCTGCCTTCTCAGTGGGAGTGGGAACAGGAACCTCCCCCTACCTCTGAGACTAAAGGATGAGAGGCCAGCAGCTCTGTGGAGAAAGGTGGAGAAAGCAAAATGCAGTCAAAGCCCATGAGCCCTTCTTCCCCATCTCAGCAGGATTACTACTCACATCAGCAAACTTGTGGTTCCTGAAGTGAGACTTGTTACACTTGAGCAGCTGTACTGCGAGGTTACAGTCCTGTCGATAGCGTTCCTGCAAGAGAGGGCACAGGTGTGCAACACTGTCAGACTTGCTCAAACTCTTACCCAACTGACCAGATACTGCTTGAACAGAAGCCAGAAGAGCCATCTGATGAATCGTTCATGAGGGCACTGCCATTCCCTCCTCCCCGTACTTTTATGTATTTTCTTAAAACTCAGTCACAGTGTACCTTTCAACTCGAGTCCTTGTTCCTTGCATATCCACTGTCAGTGTATCAAGCCCCACTCCCTCTGGGGATTTTAACCATCCCCAAAAATCCCACCTTTTCTCTCCCATCCCACAGCTCAGCTATATCTCATGATGCAGACAGACTGCAAGGAGTTGAGAGCAGTTAATAGAGTCAAGCACTGGATCCAGGAACTTCTATATTAATGGTGTAGAAAAGGCTCCCTCCTAGCTCTGGAGTGAATGACCCCTCCTTAGGTACAGCCCAGACTCAACTCAAACCCTAAGCTTAAAAGAGCAAATACATCAAACTTGAAGATCCGTTCTTCCCTGTTCAACCCCTCAGACCCTCTTCTATTTGTCTGTCCCTGTTATCCTGCACTTCCATACACACTGGAGTCATTCATGTGCACCTTTACACTAATGACTTTGAACAAAAGGAAAAGCCCACACCTCACACACTTTCACAGGCATTTGCAGACTGACACTTACATTGAGTTCCTCCAGCTTATTGATGGTGGTTTTGGCATCAAGCAATTTATTAGTGAGCTCTACAATCTCCCAGTCCAGTGTCTTGCGGTCCATTTCTGCCTTTTTAATCTGGGATGCAAGAATACCAGGTTTAAAACTCTCAAGCACAGAACCTGGCTTTATCACCCACCTCAGCCCAAGCATAGCACAATGACATGTTCAGCTGGGATACAAAAAACTTCTAGACAGACAGACAGACAAGGGACACAACCCTCTTCAAAGGAAGGTGATTCCAAAAGCCAAATGGGACCAGCCACTCTGCTAGCTACAGAGACAACAGGTTGAGTCTGAACCTCCTTGATGCAGTATCTCTTCTTGCAGCACCAGCATGTTTCCTCTCTGCCCCTGGTTCCCATGGTGCCTCACAAAAAGCTAGTGGTCTTGAGCGATCAATCCCAATCTGCCACTGATAGCAAAGACCTCTGAGATTGTGATACTCACCCTCCTTCCTGGGGAAACCGAAACAAGAATACTGCTTGAAAATAGCAGTCAATACTGAATGGACAAAAGGGGGAAGGCACCATCTTGCAAGAGTTTAAGCCTTGCTCTAGTAAATAAAAGGACCTGTCGCTTCATTTGAAATTCAGCTAATGTCCTCTGTAAAGAAGGCAACCTTGCCTCTTCAAACTCTCTAACAGTTCAGGTACAGGGACAGCAGCTCAGAACAACCAAGCTGTCGCTGTCTCAAGAAGTTCTTCCAAACTGCCCAAGGGTATTGTGAGGCTGTGACCAGCAGGGCCAGCTGTGCATCACAGGTAGAGCACAGCAACAGGCAAGTGGATAGGGGAGCCAGTACTTCACCAGTATGCAGTCTCTTCAGGACCAGCATAATGAATAATTGGTAGTGAATATTAACCCAAGAAATTCAAGTTCTAGAACCAAAAAAATTCATCCTGGGCTACACAGAGGCAATCAGCACCTCAGCTATTTGACTTGCCTGCTCACAGCTCAGAAGGGGAAGGAAAGGGAGCAAACAAGGCTCACAGCCATCCACACCTTATGCTGTGTTGCAGCTTATGGGCACCACTTCCCAACATGTCATGCTCCAGCTGGCTCAGAGTCAAACACTCTTAAGATGAAGCCCTGCAAGCTAGGACCTGCTGCATCTGCGGGCAGCTGCTGGATACCAGGTGAGCCCTTGGCTGGACGAGGGCTGGGGCCCCTCCATCTGAGATGGTGTATGTGGGATTGACAATGAGACAAACAGGCTGAGACACGTAAAGAGGAAAAAGGAAAAACACACAAACGAAAAGACGCAACTGCAAAAATCCAGCTTTGGCTGAGAGAGGCCTGAGAGGTGAGTGCGCCCAGAGTGTGCCAGCGGCAGCGTGGGGAGGAGAAAGAGAAAGAGAGGGGGAGGGAGAGAAAAGAAACAGCCATGAGTGTTATGAATGCACACAACAGACATACACGCACATTGGCTCTGCTCTGACTGCCCCGTCCTCCCAGGATGACCACCCCAAGACTAGCTGACACATCCCTGGCACTTTGAGAGGGACTGAAGCAACATGACGGAACACCATGCAATTATGTTGTGAGGAACCAAAGCTCTCATGCATGACCAAGTACGGGCTCAGTAAATCAAGAAAACCACTCATGATACCAGCCAGAATGGGGAGTAGATGATCATGGCCAGAATCTCACCCCTCACTCACTGCCACATCTGCTGCGTAAAGACAGGGCCCCTTCCCCCATCTGCTCCTAACACACATTGGTCTCTTCCACCTCATCTCTCTAGTGACTGAATAGGGCACTCACCAGGGCATGCAGCTTCTCTTCCAGGTCTTGGTTGGTTCTCTGGGAAGCAGTGTAGCTGTTCTGCAACCTATAGAAACAAGTTTGTATGCTTGGGAATGGATCTTAGGCACCTATTCAAGTTGGCTTCATAGGTGCCAAGAAAACCACCAACTCCAGAACTCAGAAAGACTGCTACTAAGACAACCAGCATATTAACCATGCCTCACCTCTGACACATGATGGCTTTCAGACCCCAAGTTACTGGAGGCAAGATGAGGCTGGCAGGGTGAAAGGATCCTGCAGGATGGGATGTAGATGACTTTGGAGGACTCCTCTGAGCTATGTCACATCTAATCACATTACCAGTGACTGGCACTGATTTTTAACTAAGGTACTTTTCAGGTAAAGCAAGGATGTATTTTCTTGCAGCCACCAGTGGCTCTTTTTGCACACATGCTTACATCCAACAGATGAAGAATTCCCTGTCATCAGTCTTTTATGCTGGCAGCATTCCTACACTGTACCTGGGAAGAAATAATGGCTGCAGAGCCTTTATCTCCCCTAGAGTCTGGAGGTGCACCTTTTCAAGGATGCAGCACACCTTTGATTTCCACAACAGGGCACAACCTGCTCACACCAGCTGAGGGAGCCTTTGGTGTGAGGGATCTTTCTAACTCTACCTCTCTCATTTTCTTTGTCATACCTACGGAATTTGTCCTTGAACTTCTCCAGCTCCTCACGGTTCTGGCCCAGTTCCATCTCAAGGTAGTCCTGACCTGACTCCAGTTCCCTCTCCATTGCCTCCATTTTGTTAGTCACGTATGTCAGCCGTCGACGAAGCTCCTCATTCTCATGCTGCAGTAGCCTGGGGCAGGAACCAGGAGCAAGGTACCACTGAGTGCACAAGAAGTATTCCACACCCTCACCCCCACCCCACTGCCCTGCACTAGGGCCAAAGAGCCCTCACAGGGGCCTCAGGAAGTTGGGAACTGAATGCTCAGGAGACTCCAATGCATGAAGCAAGAGGTACATCTCTGTCAGGACAGACAGACAAACACTCTTAGAGCAGGGGCAAAGAAGTACATGCCAGCTGGCCAGCCATGGTTCCCAGCTCCCTCTCAGGTTACAGTGCTTGCATAAAGACAGATGAGCTGCACAGCTCAAGTGTCCCTCACTGATGAATGAAAACCAATCAATAATTTATCCCAGTCCTGGCTGGATGAATAGAAGGGAAAAATCCTCTCTCCATCTCTGTTAAAGACTTCATCTACTTTCTTTCACACCCATCAACTCCTCTGCCTGCACCTGCACTGGAGATCCATGTTCCCTCCTCCTCCAGCGGGAGGGACATGCAAGGCACAGGTTGGCAAGGCAAAGACCAAAGCTCTGCCCACACGGCCCCAAGAAGATTGAAGATCTGAGAGGAGCCTGCAGGGCCAGTCACCTTCACTGTGCAGGTGGCACAAGCAGGATGTGAGGAATCAGCACCCACACAGTTGCAGTATGACAGGGGCATAAAGGGGGAGCAGGACACTTACTTCATCCTTTCTGCATCCGTCAAGGGTTCCTGCACAAGGAAGAAAACAGCTGTGAGATTCTTTTAGAAGAGGAGTTGGTCTCTCACACTGTCCTAAAAGGCAGTCTTGGTTGCTAGACCCTAGCTGTGACTCTTCCTCCCCTGCTCCCCTGCTACTAGGCAAGCTTAGAACTACAAGGATTTGTACACACTGCTTAGCTGTCTGATACCAAAACACACTGTGTGTTCTGGTTCAGGGTAGAAGACTAGAAACCACCACTCAAGTTAGGTAATTTTACCCTCCCACAGTGCAATCTCAGCATCTCTTTGGTAACACCACTACCTTAGCAGGTCCTTCACCTTCCTCCACATCCACAGCTGGTGGGCAACAGGAATCTCACAGGCCAGCATACACAGGATTCACTAGTCACCACAGCAATCACTTGTGCAGCCCCTGAAGCCGCACAAAAATCACGAGCGAGAATCATTTGGGAGCTGAAAAATATGGCTACCAATTATATGACCCAGATTGTGCTGCAAAAAAAGGTTTCTTTCTGCAGACCTGAAACCAGCCACTGTAACTATTCTAGGATAGCAAAAGAAACACTAAAGGTCAGGAAAGCCTGTAAAATATAACATTATGGGCAAGATCCCCAAGAGATAGCTGGAGCAGAGCCCTGCAGAACAAGGAGACAGAGAGCAGTGACAAGAGCACACAGCTCAGCTATTCTGAACTCTCTGTGCTAACCCATGAGATGGCTGCTGCCTGCCAGGATGGTTGGGAGATATTTAATTAGCACCAGAAACAACTTTTTTTTGTGAAAGCCAAGACTCTGATCATTATCACAAAGTCCAAACTGCCCATAGATTATTTTTGGTGCTTGATACCAAGAGCACTTCACAAACCCAAGCGCAGCCACACTTCAGATAGTCTGTTAAGTGTCACAGTCAGCTCTGGGCTGAGAGACCATGTCACACAGCCAAGAGCGAGGCTGTTGAGCTGCTAACAATTCCATAAGATACACTATCCCAGTTCTGGCCTTAAGACATCATGGGGCTTCTTTCTTAATTAATTCACACTTTAAAAGAATGGTCTTTAACACCTGCATACACCCTCCTCTTCCTGAGAGCAAAGTATCAATCCATTATTTTCTTACCTCCTGACTCCACTTGGCAATCAGTTAATTCACACAGAATTATCTAGCAACTGCCTCCCTTGCCCCCACAAATACACAAACAGCAGATGATAGTGACCAGGCAAAGGGGATAATGTGATTCTTATCAATACAAGATAATGCCATTACTGCAAAGCGGGCTAGAGAAAAGAGGAGAAAGCTTAAAAGTACCTGAAACAGCCATCATACAAAGATCAAGTACCCTGAGGCAGCCAGGCACAGGGCACACACAAAGCACTAGGAATATCCCAGCACTTCCTGACAAGGGAGCTGCCTGCCTCCTGCACACACCTACTACTCAGCAGCCTGAAGGGCCTCCAACCAGCAAACACCTGGGAAGCCTGCAGTGGGGAGAACAGCACCAGTTTCTACCTTCCTTAACTCCTGGGGCCAAAGGGAAGCTGGTTACTCCCAAGAAGATATACCCAACCTCTAGCACCCACAAGAGAGCCAACTTCTGGCGATTAAGCACCCACAACATGAGGTCTGGGGGCCTGCTCTCAGTCTCTGGCCCTGACATTACAGACTAGATGAGATCCAGGTAAGGGTTTGGCCTTTGTGAGAACCCTGCCTGCAAGTCGGTGACCCTGGCACCTACCTTGTTTAGTGCCAGGTTGAAGGAAGGGGAGGATCTAGATGGGGTAGGCCCCTCCTCCCGACTCCAGCATGTTGGAGTGGAGCAGGATCCTTTCTCTGGATAGTTCGGCTCCACTGTACGCTTCTGCCCAAGCTTAACACACTGATGGTGTGGCTGTAATAGCTGTGAACAGGGACTGCTTTCATCCCTTCTGCCCTCTGCACTGCTTTTCCATGAAGACAGTGAATGCTGCTGCCCAGAGGATGTCCCTGCCCCCAGGTCTGCCAGCTGCTGCAGCTCATACTGACACACATCTACTACCCTTCTCTCCAAGGAAAGGAGTTTTCCCTTACTGTCCTTCCTCCCAAGGACAGGTTTCTTTCTTAGTCTGGAAACTCTCTCAGCTTCCTCAGCATACTTTCTCTGGCCCGAAGCCATTCCCAGCCCCTCACTTTTCTTTTCTGCTTTTCTTCTGCTTGGGCAGGGGGATCTTTCAGTTGCATGCTTGGTTTTGACCCCTTTTAGGTGACCTTCCCCTTGGCCTTCTTGCATGGAGCTTCTAGGGAAAAGGGGAGAGTTCTGGCCTTGTTCTGCTCCCCTGGTCTCCCCCTGTGAGCTCAAGCGGTTGGGACTCAGCACCCGCTGGGTAATCTCATCCAGGAATTTGGAGAACTGCAGTTTTTCCTCTGTGATCTTCTCCCTGCGCTTGACAGAGTCAGCGGCCCTGCTGCTGCTTTGCTCCAGGGAGCGCTTCTCCCTAGGGCTGAGGCAGAGCTGAGGATCACTGTATTTGCGTGAGCCACGGCCATGGCAAAGTGTCTCTACTGAGCGGGACTTGCATAAGCTCTCAGGGCATGAGCCAGTCATGTTGGTCTGCTTCAGGATCCCTTTGAGAGGCAGGTGCGTAGAGGAGACACGAAACTTCCTCGGTGTCAGGACTTCAGGAGGCTCTTTAAATATAAGTGAGCGTTCCAGGCTTCTGCTCTTGAAAGAGCAAGTGGGATGGTGTCTTTCATCTCCAGACACCAGAACTGTCTCCATGCTACGGCTCACAAATTTGCTGCGGTGTCCACGACTGCGGTTCGGGCACCGCTTCCCACTTCGCTGCCCCATCTTCCCACCACGCTGAAGTGCTGGAGAGACAGTCTGGCTCTTGACGTTCAACTCTGCTCTGCACCCTGCCACTTCCTTCTCACTGCTGGACTCCAGGGACCACGATGAGGAGAAGTTCAGGTTGCAAACCTCAAACCCCTCTGCCTGCTCGAGCTGGCCTGCCTCGGTGTAACTAAACCCTATTTGCTGGTGCAATGGTGTTAAGCCCTTTGTCACCCGGCAAGTTGTTACCTGACTCTGCTCAGCCAAGATCACTCCATCCTGGTCGTCACGAATGATGGGCACCTCATGTCGGATTTCCCGATGCTGCGGGGGCGCCTTGCGGTAAGGCTTCTTTGACGGGGCTGCACTCGACATCCTCCCACCTGCGTGGCTCCGAAAGCGGGTTACCTACCAACAGCAGAAAGTGCACAGAAGAGAGAGTCACGGCTGCTCCATCGAACCCTAGAAGTGACCCAGCAGGAATTTGGCTCCCCTGGAGTCCCAGAGCAGGTCCCCATGCAGAGTGCTAATAGAGCAGGTATAGGATGTAGCCACAAGCCTTGAGCAGCAGCCGCAGGAGAGGGAGCAAAGTAAGAGGCAGCTGTGTCCTTCTCCCAGCTAGTGAGAGCAGAGGGCTGGCACATCCTCTCCCCCCTCTACACACGCTTACTCACGTAGTTGTGTGTCCAGATTATATATAGCAAATGAGAACAGACCTCACAGCAGCATATTGATTAGGCTCTTTAGGAAAGGCCTTTCTCAATATGGAAACTGCAAGCCTTACAGGCAGCAATGACATCTGGAGCAGGAGTTATTGATCACGTCCCGTCACTGTCAGCAGGGACTATGTGGGAGGAGACTTCAGCCATTAAAGAGCCCAGATTTTTTTGGCTTACACTGGGACCAGTGCAGCAGACCACAGGAGATTGTTAGAAGGAGAATTGATTACTCTGGCAGAAAAGACAAAGACAACCCCCAAGTCACAGGTGGCATCAAATTAGGGAGTAATGGTTTTGACCCCTTGGTACTTAAGGCCAGATTTTGCAACACAGAATCACAGAATAGTTTGGGTTGGAAGGGACCTTAAAGATCATCTCATTCCAACCCCCCTGCCATGGGTAGGGACACCTTCCACTAGACCAGGTTGTTCAGAGCCCCATCCAGCCTCAAACCTCCAGGGATGAGGAGTTCACAACCTCTCCAGGCAGTGCCTCACCACCCCTAGAGGGAATAAGCGCACAGTATGTAGACGTGCAGGTGTACCAATAGTGGAAAGATTAATTCCTTCACCCTAGCTATGCTGGGATTCTTCCTGCTGCAGGAACAGTACAAGAGCAAAAAATAGGGTAGAAAAAAAGCAGCTATCTTGTATACATGAAGAAACACCTTCCTTTCTATCTTCTAGGTTTACAGTTGAGGGCAGGTAGACTTCCCCACAAGCAGCCAAAATGTCAACCACCCTGTAGTCCACAAGACAAGAAGTCTCAGAGCTATCAAACAGGTGCTGCAGAGCCCAGTACCAGACTTTCCTCAGTGACAACATGTGCATCATTCATTGTTGTCCTATATTTGGAGTAAGTGCCCAATTCTCATTCCCCTTGCAGGACCCTTACACTCAGCAAACCTAGCATCTCTGCAATCCTCAGCACCTGACCTGCAGCCCTTCAAAGTGCACGATCCACTCAGATCACACTCCCTCCCCACTTCTACAAGCAGGGCCACACAACTCCCTTTTACATATCTGCAGTCGATGGCTACCACAGGGCCCATGACCCAGCACATTTCACTTGCTTTGTGTGTTGGGCAGTGGCGTTTTACATGGTAAAGAGTCTAAATGGAGCCTTGAGAATTCTCTCCAATTTTTATGCTCGAGAATTCTCTCCAATTCTTATGTAGCTGCCTCTTTTGACACCCAGACTGAGTCCTCTGAGAGGAAGGCAA
The DNA here is from genome assembly GCF_026979565.1 of Vidua chalybeata. Lineage (NCBI taxonomy): Eukaryota > Metazoa > Chordata > Aves > Passeriformes > Viduidae > Vidua > Vidua chalybeata. The sequence goes on from NC_071532.1 coordinate 12,306,470, forward strand.
GTGGGAGGTGTCTGCACCAAGCACAGAGCAGTCCCAAGCCATAACAGGCTTTACACTTCACAGGTACATTTGCAAACCATCCTGCACTCTGCTATAAACACGACTTCACAGAAGTTTCTCACACCTTTCCACAAACACAAACACCTTCCTAGGACTAACCTGTAAATCTCCCCCATCAGAATGCTGGGAACTTCCCCTTGCTGCAGTCATTCCCCCAAAGTCCCTTCTCCTAAAAAGACTCAAGTACATGCAGAGATCTCTAATATTTTAGAGAAATTACACCCATAATACCAAATGCACATTTCATTTTATCTCTAAGCAAAGCAGATAGGTCTGATTTGCTGGGAAGACATTTCTCTTTTTTCAAAGAGAAAAGCCAGAAGAAGGTTTGTAAATGGCCCACTATCAAACAGGTGGTCTAGGGGACTCTTCTCTCAATTTCTGCCAGGACAGGAGATGTGCATGAGATATGCCCAGCTGAAATCACAATCATTTCTCTAGTTCATAAGGACACAAGCACTTACCAGCTTGGGCTCAAATTCAAAGCCTCATGAAGCCAGGACACTCACTCAGATTACCTGAAGAAGAGAAACAAATAGCTTAGCATCCACCAAAACAGCTTGAAATCTCATCCCATAAATATATAAGGCGTACGGAATATTTATAGCCAAGGACAACTGAGATGGCTACTCCTTCCAGGTACCTGCCTCAACCCACATCAGATCTTCTGAAAGTAAAGAAAATGAATTTACAAATACCGGGCCACATAGCCCAGCAAGAGCCGGAAAGGGACATGGAAAGGAAATGTTGAAGGCACTCAGGCAACTGAAATCACATAAACTCAAAATTTATGAAGCAATGGCTTCAAAGCAACATTGGTCCCAGAAAGGACTAAACACACCTCCTTTAGAATGGGACCCTCCCAGTAATCTTCCCTGCCACTGCAGGGGGATGCTAACTGTGAAGCCTTCAGTACAGAAGTTTGGTGATGCTAACAATTATCTCACTCATCCTTTTAAGTGAGTGCTTTTCACCCACAAATGAGCTGGCAATTATCAGGCTTTTATTTGATTCAAAACATTTGTGCCTAGAGCTGTGATAACCCACACTTCCACAAGGGAGGAAGGCAAGCTACTCTCTGATTGCCATCAGGCAGCATATCATACTCTACCTTGCTGTTAACAGGCTTCTGTAAAACATCCAGCCAACCATAGACACAAAACAAGTTCAGAAACAACGTTCCTCTCTGGTCAAAGCCTGGGGTATTTAACTGGTTTTGTCTGGGATAGAGTTAATTTTCTTCCTAGTAGCTAGTAAGTGCTGTGCTTTGGATTTCGGATGAGAAAAATGTTGATAACACACTGATGTTTTAGATGTTGCTAAGCAGTGTTTACATTAAGGCAAAGATTCTTCAGCTTCTCACCCCATCAGTGAGTAGGCTGAGGAGCACAAGAAGCTGAGAGGTGACATGGCCAGGACAGCTGATCCCTACAGTCCAAAGGGATGTCCCACAGCATATGGTATCAGGTTCAGTATACAAACTAGGGGGAAAAGTGGCCATGGGCCACCGCTCAGGAATTGGCTGGGCATTGGTCAGCAGGTGGTGAGCAATTGCACTGTGCATCCCTTGTTTTGTACATTCTACTTATTTTACTATGACCCCTTCCTTTTCTGTCCCATTTAACTGCCAGTATCTCAACTGACAAAACTTTATTTCTTTCCCAAACCTCTCCCCATTCCACTGAGGGGTGAGAAGTGAGCCAACAGCTGTGTGATGTTTAGTTGCCAGTGGAAATCAAACCACAACAGGTACCCATCACTACAAGAAGAGAATTGGGTAATCTGGGCTAGTCAGCTGTAAGAGAGTAGCTTTGTGGCCATCACTCTGCCACTGGCATGAGAGACTTCAGTAAAGCCTTCCTTTCCCTGAAGCACTATTGCTGCTGTGCTACTTTTTCCATGTCAGTGGCATGAAGCCCTGGGAGTGGGACAGGAGGCAGGGTGTGGAGCAGTTATACATGCGCAGGGAGAGTCAGACTGAAGGTGAAAGGAACAAGCAGGCAACCAGGACCATGCAAAATCAAGTTCTGCCAAAACAAAGTGAAGAGGTGCCCCAGTGCTGGCCCTGCCCCAACGAGCTGTCTGGCCACTTTCCTTGCTACAGTGCTGGAGTCGGGTCTCAACTAGCACACGGAAAACCAGCTTCACAACAGCTTCACAGTGGAACTGCTGTGTGGGGCAAACTGTAAAGTATGACGGGAGAAAGAGAGGGAGAGCTTGCACCTCCAGGAAGGATCAGACCAGCATAGTTTGAATCTGCCTTCCATCAACTCCCAGCAGAAGCTGGTTCAGCATCATGGCATAACCACCAGCCACATGGCAGACAGACAGAGGTTTCCAGTAACAGCTGCACCCATGGGTCCATGCATGTTTCCATTGCAGCTGTGCTCAGAATGAACATGCCAAAGGCCTCCCTGTCTCTCAGCACACTGCTCCTCAGGCTCAAACAGAACTCTCCTGCTTCCTACCCTAGAGGCAGCAACTATGCTACCTGCCATCTCATCCCCACTTACCTGGAAAACATACCAGGATTTGAAATCTACCCTCATGATCTGAGAATTTCCATAGATAGTTAAAAACTCACAGGGCTGCCAGGCAACTTTCCCTCAAACAAGGACTTACAGATCCAAAGTGACGACGTGTCCAAACATTTCTGGTCGTTTGTCTCCGAATCAGCTTTCTCCTGTCAGTATTCAGCAGCATCTGGCCAACAGCTCCTGAAACATGAGAAAGGAAACTTGGTGTCAGTCACCTATCAGCACAAAACATGGAAACAACCAGGCATGCTCAGAGCAACCCATAGCCAGGTGACAGGGCAGAAGTCAACAGCAAACTGCTGCACCATCAGACTACTACATAATGCCAGGTAAAATGCCTCCACTGTAAAAGCTCCATGTCTTCACTGTATCCCAGAAAGCACAGGTCTTTTAACCATCTCTCCACCAAGCAGGATGCCCGGTGCAGACCAGTAACTGACCTTGGAAAGGCAGCTGTTTTTTCTACATAGCTCCAGGGGTCCCTGCTTCCCCACCTGCATTCCTGTCCACCATCAAGAATCCAGTCACTGTCATTCTGCTCCAACCACTCTTCTGCACCAACCTAATTTTGTTTTGCAGACATCCCTGCAGTGAACAGCACAGCAAAGGCCTCCTCATCTACAATACCTGAGCATCTCTTGCTACCACAGAGTGAGAACCCTGAGGTGGTTCAATTCATCACACCTCTGTTCAGAGAGGAGCAGATACTCTCTGCAGAACAGATGGACCTTGTGCTCCAAAGCGGAAATGGATATAGGTAATATCCAGAAATAGAAGGTGGCACTAATTCTGCTCATCACACTATTCACAAGTCTCTCTCTGAAGGAGCTTGCTGTCAAGTCCACATTAAGACTACCCTGCAGAAGCTCAATTTTAGCCTGGAGCTACAGCAGGAAGCAGCTCTTCAGCTATTTTAATTAGCACTGTAATACAAGAGGAAACTTAAACTCCTAGTTCTTTTTATCCATCCTTTCCACCTCTCATCATTAATGCTCCTTAACATTTACAGTCCTCTTTCTACCAGTCTATCACCTGCAGTATGTCCAATTCTATTGTCTTCTAGCTATGACCCACTGTTGTTTCAGTATGATTTCTAAGGTCACTGATAGTAACAGCTTCACTGGAATGGTTTACTAAGGGCCACAAGGCTCACACTGACAAAACACACACAAACTCTTTCTTCACAGGGACACCATCTCCTGGTTACAGCTGGGACAGAGTTAATTTTCTTTCTGGTAGCTGGTACAGTTATGGGGTTTGGATTTGGGATGAGAATGATGTTGGTAATACACATGGTTTAGCTGTTACTATGCAGTGCTTACTCTAACTCAAGGAATTTTCAGTTTCTTATGCCAGTGACAACGTGCATGCATGAGAAGCTGGGAGGAAGCATAGTCAGGACAGTTGACGAAGCTCAGAGGGAGCACAGTCAGGACAGCTGACTCAAACCAAGCAAAGGAATATTCCATATTTAATGGCATCATGCTCAGTACATAAACTGAGGGGAGTTGCTGGGAAGGGCCAACTGCTGCTCAGGAAGAGGCTGGGTATTGGTCAGCAGGTGGTGACCAATTGCATTGTGCATCCCTTGTTTTTCCTTGGGTTTTATTCCTCTCTCCCTCTCACCATTACAATTGTTACTATATTTTTCTTTATTTAAATTATTAAACAGCTCTAATCCCAAGCCACAGATTTTACTTTTTTCCAGTTCTCCTCCCTATACCCTTGGGAGCAGAGGGGAGAGTGGCCAAGTGCCTGTGTGGTACTCGGTTGCCAGCTGGGATTAACCACAACACAGCGACAGAGTACAGCTGCACAGGCAGCACACAAGCTTGACTCTAGCTGACTTTACCAGAGAGCATCCCTCAGTGTAAAATCCACTTGCAGGGTAGGTCTGTTCTCTGTATGATCTGAGAAAGGCAAAACCTTTACCACACACCACAAACAGATGTCATCTCAGATGGAATTGCTTAAGACAGTTCTGTGGGCCCTGTACAGAATAAACAGCCACTTGGCATGCATACAAAACCACACCACCACCCATGAGCATTGCTTTATCTCCAGTAACAAGAAAGAGGGCCCTAGCAGAGAAAGGAAGGTTCAAACAGGAATGCTTTGGACAAAAAGGGAAAGAACAAGAGAAATAAGAAAGGCAACATCTGTAAGCACCTAGTGTCTTCCTCATATTTGGCAAGTCCCTTTAAGCCTGAGGTAGCCAACACTGGTTCTAAGATGCACACAACTTCCACCTGCTTGTAGTTGCAGCAGCTGAACATTCCCTGTAAAGAGGCAGGGACATTCCCTGTAAAGAAGACTTGCAGGCTTTTCCTCATCATCACCTTCTCTTGTGTTGCCTTTTCTGACCTTATAAAACAGCCTTCTTACCAGTGCTGAGGGTCAGCAGTGTCCCTTCCTCAAGAAAAACACAGTGATTATGATGCAGATACAGTTTCTTATTTCAGATACTGTATCACCTTTCCAGCTTTTTCCTCTTAACAGCAGCATTTCTTTAGCACTGCTTTTTATTCAGAAAGATAAACCTGTATTAATGAAAAAATACATTCCATATCACAATCACAGTCACATTTGTTTCTAATGCAACACTACAGAAAGATTTTTTTGTGGCTATCAGAGTCAGCACACTCCAAAAACTTGCAGGTACAATACCCACAAGTAACAAAACCAAATGTCCTGTGATACATATCTGATCACCACAGTTAACCTGGAATATTGCTTTCTGTGGGCCAACCTATATTCTGCACACATATCCAATAAAGGATATTGGCACATCCTGCTTTAGGAGGTATCAATATTTTCTGACTAGCTTCATGAAAAGCAAACACAAGAGAGTTTTGTCGACTTGCCTTCCTGTGCTTATGAATAGAGGAAACCTTAGATTTCAGAGGTCTCAAGCCACACTACCTGAGAAGCTTCTGCAGAAAGCCTGACCAAGACAACTAACCAGGGAGACAGACAATGCAATAACTGCACCAAGGGATGTCTGTCCAGGACAGGAAAACAAGCTGTGTGAAATTAAAATCAGCACCTGTAGACTGCTGGTGCCAAGCACAATAGAAAAGGACTGCAAGGTTATTAAAAGGCCCTTTAACATTTAATGAGAGAGATCTTTTCATTCAGAGAAGGCACCTCAAAAGAATGCTCACATGTATTCTACTGCTGGCTGTGTTGAAGCTCATTTTAAAATAAAAGGATGACAGCTCCAAGTGCAGACTCACATCTCAGTTCTGCTTGTATGTTAATGCTCACGATTCAGATCTGAGTAATAGCATTATAGCGACTCTTGGATTAAAATAAAATTTCAGGCGGATTATTGCTCATTCCTGCTTTTCCATACCAATTAACCTTGACTGTTAGGCAGAAACCTCTGTTCTCTGCATGGGAACAATTCCAAGAGCTATCAAGAAAAAGGGATCAGGCTAGCTGTTGAACAACAGTCCATGTAACTAGCCCTACTTAACACCTAACACATTTCCAAAGAAAATGAAATCCCTAGACTCCAGTCATACATAGTTCCTGTTGAATGGAAATACCACAGGACATATCATGTATCAGTCACATCCACTGCACCATGCAGAATTCTCTTAAAAATTATCACTTTTCTTACAGTCCTGCTCTCTCCTTCCACAACACATATATCTCAGTCCCCATAACTCAGTTGCACTCCACACCCTTAAATGTGCATTTCATTATCTACTCTCTGCTGTGTTAAGAGTAGCTTAGCGTCCCTAATTCTTTTATAGAAGCCAGGACTGGTCAACACTAGCATCACTAACATGTAACTGGAATAGAATGCAACAGCTGATTAACATCTGAACAGGAACAGCACAGGAAGCAAAGGACCAGAATTCAATTCCCAGAAGGAATGTTAATGGAGAATAAAAATACCCAGGGGAGATTTTGACCAGGAAATGAGCACCAGCTTTTTAATACATATAAAGCATAGAACCACCTTTAATGGCTACACCTGAAATTGCACAAGAACTAGCTCAGCAAAAGGTCATTTACCAAGCTACCTTTAGCACAGACAGCTACATCAAGGGCTAATGACAGCTTCTCATTCAGAACTGCTGACACACCAGAAATGTGCTTAGTTTGTTCAGTGATCCTTCCAACTCTCACAAGGTAGTTTAGGCTACAAACTTTCAGTCTCTTCATCTTAGCACCCTAGGTTTCACGTCCTTCCTCACTCTGTCTTCTTACCTGTTCTTTTAAGATCTCCCATGAGAAGATTTCTGGAATATATTGCTCAGAAATTTAAAGAAATACCAGAACATTAGATAAAAACTCATGGAGATCAGGAAAATTCTCAAAAGTTTCTGCAAGTGTCTGAACTCAGCTAGAAAAAGCAAATCTTGATACTCTAACAACATGTATCTGGATAAAGCTGATAGGTCACATCAGGGAAATTTGGGAGTCATGGCCTTAAACTTTCTCTAACACAAGCAAGGGAATGGCTAGTACAAGCAAACATTTGAAGAGAAGTGGAAGAGGGAGATTTCTGTAGAAAATCATCATGCAGGAATTCATTTTCCAGACCTCTGTCATATCCTGTGCTATGTAGGAGGGGAAGAAGAGGGTAAAAATCCTTCATTACCTTCCTAGAGCGTAAAATCAAAAGGCATTTAATTAGGACAAGATAGAAGCGGCTTAAATTTTTCAACTACTGAAAGGCAGATTCTCAGCCCCTGTAAGTATTCCCTGAGTCTCACACAGCCCCCAGCAATTAATATCAGCAGTCCTCTTGTTTCAAGCTTTGGTTCAGAAGTTCTGAGCAAATGGCAATCTCCATCTCTTCAGTGCCAGGAACTGAATGCCACTGAGCAGAGACACAGTAATGCTAGAGAATGCTCCATTGCTGGAGCACTCAACGATACACTTGCCACAATCCACTCTCTAAAACATGCCCTCTGTCCGAGGCTCTCAGTGATGCACAGATGGCTGACACACTATGCAGTATCTACACAGTGGAACAATGGAGCAGAGCACATTATTTGCATTATTTACAGAGGACAGATGGACAAATTGCTACAGTGACCTAGCCTACAGAGCATCTGCAATGCTGAGGAGGCGCTAAGTCCAGCTCTAATGCTTGCAGGTGCTGACAAAAACAAATTCAAAAAGTAAAACAGCTATTTACAGCAGTCAGCTTTATTTTGAAATGCTATCACTACAACCACGCTTGCAGAGTAATTCACATGCCAGTTTTGTTCCCATAGAGCCTTAACCAGCAAGCAGAACACAAGATGTATTGACTAGATTCTCAGAAAGAGAACTGACATCTGCAGTACTTACTTATTCCTTGGCCGTAAGTTCTGTATGTGTGTAAGTCACCACATAGAGCAGGTGGCACATACTGTTGGGAGACACAGACCAGGAAGGAAACAGCATCAAAACTGGGTGACGTTCATTTCAAGCTATGGATGAAGAAAAGTAGCAAAATTCAGCTCAAACCTGCTCAAATGTTTGATTTTTTTCAAACATTAAACATTTGTGCCAGGTTTTAAGATGTTGCTTTTACTGACTGAACAGACAGGACACTAACCACGTTGCAGGCACTTTTATTGGTAGGCTGAGAACGAAACTTACCATTTCAGGGGTCTCACATCTGCTCTAGACAGGAAAAGGCCTCATTTACAATAAGGATCAACCTACTTTAATTGAACACTACGGATGACCAAGTTGTACAAAGGCTTACAATGATCAGTTCGCCCATCCTCCACCAACAAGCACCACAACAGGCTCTTTCATTCCATGGTCACATGGCTGCAGCCAAACATGACAGACTGTTCAGCAAGTAATAAAAGGGATCAGCTTTTTCCCCAAGGTCTTGTCTACATATACACTGTACTAAATTAAATTGATTTAGAAAATAATATATAGCAGCATAACGCTCCTGGGCAAATGTTCTTAATTCAGTTTAAGAGCACTTTACATTGAAACAACTTAAGTTAAATAGATAGATACAAGACACAAACTAAATTAAGGATGCCTATACAGGAATGCTGCACTAATATAATCACAGCTGTCTCTAATCTGATTAAGTTAAATCAGTACGACTTCCCTGCAATGGCAAAATCCTTACCGATATTGACATTAACCCTTTTTTGCACTTTTCTACTTCCAAAGGCTTTGTTGTTTCTGTGTTTGGTTTGGGGTTTTTTCTTCCAAAAAACCCCAAACTCACAACAGTGTGGCCTCTCTCAGAATCAAAATAAGCTAACTACACTATACAAGGTATATTAAGACACTAAAGGTATTGACATTTATATGTCTTGAAAGTTTTATTAACCCTATGCCAAATAAACATCATAACAATGCTCAGACCAGCATAGCTTAATATTTTCTCTACTTTCCCCAAGCAAGATGGAAAAGGTGATCCCAAATACACTGTACACTGTTTTCCATACTCCCACACAGCTTTTGCTTGCTGATGTCTAACACCCCTGGAGCAGTTCTGGGAAGACAGTGTTCCCCGCTTGCCCATTCCTAAGGGTATGGCTCACCAACAGTTTACCTGAGTGAACTGGAGTGTGGAGTTAGAGCACGTTATCTAACTGCCTCCAGGCACAGTCTCACTACTGACCCTCCTCTACCAAAATATGTTCTCCTGTTAAATGTGGGGTAAGCACAAACACAAACCAAATCCTAGGTCACAGACCTAACATGCTACAAATCCACACTCTAACATCATCTCTCATCTCCTCAGTTCCCACAGCGTTTCCCCAGGAAACATATCTGTAAAAATTAAATCTCAACAATTCTAAAATTAGTAGTGTTCTTTCCATTGCTCATAAAAACTATTCAAACTCTTCCTCCTGGATATCAAGATTTAATTTATCTTCATTCTCTTGGCACTCTTTCATCTCTACCTGCTTTTTCAATCCTGTCTCTTCAAGCATACCAGGCTTCCTCACATCCATTCCAGCAACACAATCATTTCTCTCTCCTCAGGGCCTCTCTCCTCTCCTCTCCTCTCTCTCTCAGGGCCTCCTTCTATGCTGTCTCTGAGCTACCATGTGTAGAACTAACTTCCTCTTCCTTGCAAATTTTCCAAGTTTAGCACAGAAAGACATCATCAAGAATCCTCTCAGAGCCCCTTGAAGAGAACAAGAGAACTAAATCCCTCATTGGCCTTCAGAAATGAAACTGTGCCACAACTTCGAATAAAGTGGTGAACTGTCACTTAAGTACACAGAGCAGCCCTGAAATCAACCTGAGTTGTAAGTTTTTTTGGGTTTTTTTTGTTTGTTTTTTTTTTTTTTTTTTTTTGAAAGAGCTATTTTGAAGCCCAGATTACATGGCATCAAAGATTTTAGGTACACAAGAGTTTGGCTGCTAAAGGAACCAAAAATACACATTTTTGGTTTTATAAGATTTAAACTTCAATTCTCAAAAGGCTGTAGATTTATTTTTACAATAAACTGTTTTGTCTTAAGTCTCAGATTCAACATTGGTGCAACTATAAAGTTATGTGGCCAGGCACCAAGTCTAGGATTCATTGTCACCATAAACACATGCAAAGCAGGTAGGAATAATTTCCATTCCAGAAGCAGAGAAATTGAGGCACTAGGACAAAAAAAAAAAACAGTTTTCTGCACTGGTTTTGCAGTAAGTTGCAAGTTAAAGAAAAACAGACTCAGCTGTCATAAGAAACAACTGAAAAAAAAAAAAAAAAAAAGCAAGACAGTCTTATTACTTGCACCTAAAACAAGACTGATTTGCGATAGAAAAGAGAAAGGAGAGTGTGCATGAGCTAAACACCTACCTGACAGCAACTGAGTTGAATAGCCTGCAATTCTTTATAAGAACAAATAAAGCAGCAGCCCTGATCCCTGATATCCCTTATCCCTGATAATATTTGTACTATACTCAATTTTTTCTGCTGCTGGGGTTTAATCCCAGCAAGAATTGTTTTGGTTTAATTAGCTTTTCCCTAGCAGATGGTCAGATATGAGAGGCAGAGAATGGTACAGGCTTAACTGTTGGGTGATTGTGCAGCTGCATCTGTAGCTGAACAGTTAAGCATGTCCAGGGGTCCAGCTGTAGTTTGCACGACACAGGCCATCTCTGCCATTAGCCAAATGTCAGCTTCCTCTTTTCCCAGATTATATATTAGTCAGAGGCACATCCAAAGGCAGGCAAACAAATAATATGCAGCTTCACCACCATCCCCTTTTTCAGACAAAATCCTCAAATCTTCATCATCTGGAAGTCCCTCTTTCTTTGGTGACAGAAGCACATTCAGAAGCATTGCCATGGGAACTCGAGACATCCTCTATGCTATTCACCAGAGAAGATCTAGCACAGAAATATTTTATAATCTCTACAGCACTGAATACTTACAGTAGTCAGCATAATGAAGTAGAACTAGTGACACCAGTGTTGTGTGAGGATAGTAGTGGGGTGTTCTTTAATCAAGCTGCCTGTACCTTGCAACACCTACAATGAGCAATAACTTGCTGTAAGCCGGCTGGGAAAAGCAGAGCAGCACTGAGAGATGTAAAGTGGTGTTTGAGGAATAAAACTATACAGCCAAAGGGATGAAAGAAAAAAGGGGTCATCACAGCCCTTTCCCTTTTCCTGATTATATCCTGGCCCTTTCTCTTCCCAGAGGTTACAAGTGGTGTTGCTACTGACTCCTTTGCAAAGCAGGATTTCTACCAGGCACAGAGATCTCCCACTTAACCCATGTCACAGCCACTGCCTACTTTGGAGGCTAAAACAAGTATTCCTCATTGACTTCCACTCAGCCTCTGTATCCAGGCACAATGCTGAGTGTTAGACCATCCACTCCTGTACACACTGGCAGTAGTCATCTCAACAGGCCACAAAAGCAGAACAAGGAGATGGCTTTCAAATCCATGCTTTTGGCCTAACATATTCACAGCTGAGCAAGGGGCAGGAAGAGGTACAAAACTTGTCTCAACTGTAAACAATACAGCAGCATGGCTCCTGAAGCAGCATGTAACCCTGGAGCATCTTCTCTCTTTTTTTGTGGTGTGGTCCTGTAGTTAATCTGCCTCAGTTTGCCTCATTTGTTTGGTTTGGGTTTTTTGGTTTTGGTTGGGTTTTTTTAATGATTCTCTTAGTCTTCAGCACCACTGAATTACTGAGAGATTTCATTCTGAGTTCAGTCACAGAAATGTAACATGGCTTAATCCAGCTTAGGAAAAACAAACAGATCCACCCATCTATCTTTCACTGATGACCTGTGTAAAGCACGCAACTGACTACAGCTCCTCTCTCCCTGTTTCCCTGGGCTCCAGTCAGTCCTTTTAACAGCAGGATCCCAGCCACAGCAGAGGGGACTCACACCTCCACCCCCTGCCCTGCACAGGGAGGCTGCCTCTCACCAGCAGTCATGGGCTGCACTGCTTGTCCTTCTGTACATACTGTATTGTACCTCCTAGGTTCACCTTCCTCCCTTGGAGGGGGATAACCACAGATTCCCCACTTGTGACCAAGCTGGGTTGCTTCAGCACTTCCCTCAGACACAACTTCTCTTTGTGGCAGACAAGTCAGAGCGAGCTCCCATTAACTACCTCCTTCCACATCTGTCATCATTGCTAGCACCAGTGCTGTTTTTCATGGGGAGCTAATTATGAGCATCAATTGTCTCAAGGGGCAATTGCAGCAAAGGCCCATCACTTTCTTCTACCACAAGTTTTACCACAAGGTCAGCTTCTCCAGTCTACTTCACATCCCCTGCCTGGCATTGCTTTTGTAAAACTGAAATGCCTTTACCACTGTTGTCCTTTGGGATAGCATAAGTCCATTAATTATTCTTAGGTTAAGGAAAACCACTCCTTTTTAGTAATGCTAAACAGACAAGCTCCTCCCCTACACAAGGCTCCCTCCTGCAGATCCCCTATAAGTAAACCCTAATGCAGCTTTTCAGAGAGCAAGCAGGGAATACAAAATAGTTGAGCTACAAGTGAAATCACCTATCCTCAAAGGGGCTCTAACTGATGACTAATAAACCCCAGATATCTTAAAGAAAGCAAGCCACCACGTTCCAGGTACCTTTTTTTGGTCAAGTGTTAGACAAGAACCCGAAGAGCTAGTAGCTCACTGCTCATCTAAGGGCAAAGACCATGGAGGAATGCCAGCATATAGCCAGGCAGATGTTGCACAGACAAGGTGTTTGCTCAGTATCGACAGTGAGCTGTTCACTCACGCCTTCAGCTTCATGCAGCTGCATGAGTGCGGCTCTGCTGAGTCAGTGACTCTGGACTAAGGAATGTCTCAACTGGACAAACACCACATCTGCTGCCGGCTCAATGTGCCCAGGATCAGACCAATTCCCAATTTTACCGTCCAGCCGTAGCGGTGCCTTCTACTCTCAGTTCCACCAGGGGGAGATCTAGCTACTTGGGAGGGTTACAGCTCTAGCCAGAGGAACACATTGCCCGGATACAGGAGCACAGAGGCCTGGATTCCTATAGTCTTGAAGTTCAGAGAAGGGAAGCCAAAACAAGGAGTTAGTGACTTTCTCTCCAGAACATATTAAAACTCACTGACAGGATGGAAAAAGGCCAATAATCAGCTGTACTTCCTCCTCGGCCAACATCATATCAATTTCATTCTTATTTCCTCACTCCTTTCCTGGCAACTGGAAAGTGTCAGCAGAAGCAGTATGTAATCCAAAACAAGACCTCCATCTTTGCAGTCATAGCCCATACTGCATGACAAAGCTGAAACAGCCAGTATGGCAATGATGATACACACTTAAATGTTCTGTCAGTAACCTGCCACACAATCCAATTTTGGACTTACTTATATTTTGCTACCACCTCCTGTTGCTGCAGGGCATATTGTCCAGTCTGGCACTACAGAACAGAAGAAGAAAAATGAAGATTCAGGCAACACACTCGCTCAGCATCCAAGCCCTAATAGTCATGTATGGAGTCAGTGGCAACTAGTTTGAAATGAAATGCACACTTTACATGAAACCAAAAGAGAAGAGAGTCCAGTGTGAGTAATTTCCAACTGTTTCACAATGCTAAGAGCCTTGGAACAAGTAACAATCCCTTAAACACCTATCACTGAGATCCTGCTTTGAAAAGTGATACAGCCTTCTGGAGAGAGGGTGGCATGGACCTGTTTGCAGTGAGCTCTGCAGTGACCCACGTGGTGAGTGTGGCGACAGCTAAAATGCAAAAACTAAGCTAAAAAGCCAGAGAACCTCTGAGAGCAAATTCTTTAATTCCTGCTACTATCTAAGGATGGCAGCAAGGAGGTCCTCTGCAGAAGACTAATAAGGAAGTGACTGGCAGGTCACAGAATTTCAGGCTACTAGAAATTGCCAAAAGGGAAACTGCAAAAGATCCAAGCAAACAGGGTAATGAACAGCCCAGGGCTTACCCAGAACACAGAAGATGGTCTGCTGTTACTTCCACAAACCTTGCCTATGGGCTGCCCATAGTGACAGCATCACGTTTCCTTGTGCCAGGCAAGTGAAAGATTTGTATAGAGGACAAGGATGGCTTGCATGACGGATGCATAGTAAACTAGTGACCATTTCTCAAAAGAGATCTCATATCAAGGATCCCAAAATAACAGCTACATCCTGATCTGCCATCCTTCAGCAAATTTCCTGTCCTCAGTTCTTGGGGTACCAACTAGAAAAGGAAAGATTTTCCAGAAGTTGGAACAGAACATTTACCCACTGACTGGGGGAAGCACTCCTGCCCAGGTTAAATCCCAGAGCCAGGCAGACATCTCAGGTACTGAGCAGAGCTGGATGGCACAAACCACTCAATCATCTACTGATTGCCAAGAGCACACAGGCTGCAGGGGGGACCAGCCAACCTTAATTTGCCTTATCAGTGTAAATTAAACCGTACAACACACCCAAGCAAACAGTCAGTTCCTTTGGAAAAAGAAGGCATGAGTTATTTTGCTGCAGCTATAAAGGAAACATTGCTGCTAGGACATGCCCCTGGAGTGACTGTGCCGCTCAGCTCTCCCGGTGCATTCCTGGGGTTGTTTAGCATGGATTCAGCTCCAGCCTTTCCACAAGTAAGAAGTCTGAACCCTGAATGCCATCTGCAAACACAGCCAGACTCCACCTCCTGCATGCCTGCAGGCCACCAGGTGTGGCCAGGAATGGCACAAGCTACACACTAAATACACCTTTGATGTGGAGCTGAAAGCATGTAGCCACGGGGCATGAACAGCACGCCGCCCGCCGCCGTGCTGACTCCCACTGCAGGAATGCGGCTGCAACCACAGGCCAAGGAAGGCAAACACATTGCATTCCTCATCAGGCAGAGAAGGAAAACAAGTAGCAAGCCCACACACCCACCCTGCTGACACCCACCATGCTCCCTCTCCACACTGCCTGCATGGCCACTGTCAGGACCCCAACGACAGCTTCAGCCCCTAATTCATTTGTGTGAGGTCAAGATCTCCAGGCAACTTCTTGATCCATGGGACGAGAAACAGAGCAAGGCAGGAGAGTTCTCAATTGGACATGCAAGCCACAGGGAGAAGAGCTGCCACCCGGGCTGGAAAGTAGCCACAGTCTAGGGCAGGAACAGCTCTGTGCACTAACCTGGGAAGGGAATTTCCCTGACTATTCCTATAAGACAAGGGGTAAATATAACACTGAGACATTTTGAGCTGAGGGGGCAGGGCTGAATAAGAAGTTGACTTTGGACAACAGGGATGCTTGGAAGGATCCAGGTCTTTTTCTACCCCTAGAAAACCATCCTATCTTAAGTCAAGTAGCTTTTGTGGGATGGAGGGACTTCCTCATTACCCCAAAAATTCTTCTGTAAATGCTTGTCTTCACTGCCCACACACACAGATCTGACATTCACTGTACAACATTCTTCCACTACAGCACTGACACTGGGTCATTTCAGTGATCAAGAGAAGAAAAACTTAATGTACAAATACCCAAGACATCAGGTAACCTCTTATCTCAGAACCTCATCATTTTAGAGTTGCAAAGAGACTCTGTGCTCCAGTCAGAAAAAACATTATTCCTCCTACATGTGGCACTCCTACAAATCCTAAAGCTTTCCAAAGAATTCACATTCTCAAATATGAAGTTACTCTGAGGGATGCCTCAGATGTGAAACTGTCAGCAGAATTCTCAAGTCTATATTGTGAACTCCCCACATTGTAAATCTGCACTTACTCTGTGCAACATAACTAAACAACAACCCACTCCTGAAAACCTTAAAAATCCATCCCAGTGCTAAGGACTGAGACTCAACAGCCAGTGCTCTCTCAGCACCAAATAGGAAAACCAACACTCTCAAGAGCACTGCAGCAAGAACACACCCGACTTGAATGTAACAGACACAAAACAGTGTCAGAAAATTCAGAGAGAACCAATTAAGGGCTGAAACACTGTAACCTCTAGGGAAACTCAAAGGGGAAAGGTCAATGTAGCCATAAGCTCCAGAGACATACCGATGCATCTAGCAGGCTGCTGGAGCAGGGATGATTTATAGGGCTTGAGGCCCAGCTGCTCCACACCCCACACGTGCATTTCAAGGCCCTCACAGAGGGAAATGATCTGATATTAAGTAACAAGAACAGACCAGACTGAGGTCCAGTAGACTTTCTCTCGCCTGTTGAAATTCAAGGCCTCAGGCTACCTGTTCCCTTCATAAGCTGCAGTAGCTCTAGTACTTGGAAGAATGAGGCATGAAAGGCAAATTTACCAATAGATTTATATCCAAAGATATAAATAGAAGTCTGGCAGGATTTACAGATTAGGTGTCTAAATCACTGCAAGCAGGAGAATGGGCTTCTAACCACTCCATACCTCTCCAACCCCAAGATCCAAAAGAGAACCCATTTCAGACAGGACAGAAGTCCCTGCTGTTCTACACATTGCCAAGGGCCATCCCTGTGCAATCCCCTTCGATGGTGACGGCACCCGAACTCCACAAGTCTCAACAGTGCAACCTGCAATGGCTGCAGCTCTCACAGAATGTAGGTCTGCCTGTTTCCCAGAATAGGAGCTGCCTCTACATCCTCTCCTCTCCCTTCCCCCACTACATCTTTACTTTTCATAGACTCAATACTGTTTCAAGGTACCCTCATCCTGCCACCAGTGGGTGGGTGAGTGGGGGAAAGGGGCCCTTTATAATTGTAGTGTTGCAATCTGCCAGCCCGGCCAGGCAGCCTGTTCCCGCCTGCACTGTATTAAATACCTTATAACTGATTACACCCCCATGGGGCATGATTAGCAGTCTTCAGAGAACAAAGTCTACTTTCATAAGAATAAGAACAGACACGTACTGCTAACCTACTACACAGCTGGGCAGGTGAGGAAACAGGGAAGAAAGGAGGGTGTGGGGGGGATGAGTTAACTGTACTAACTCTATCCCTCCCCTTCCCTGTCCGGGCTGAGTTGAGATTTCCAGTGCACTGAACAGTAGTACCCCTCAGACCCATACCACAAAATTCAGGTAACAAAAGCTCATAAACAAATTGTTGCCTGTGGAAGTCAGGCAAAGTTCTAACCTGGAGAGGCAGGGCCTTGAGGCAAAGTGGATTGAGCTTTGCTCTGGGTGACAGCAATTCCTTTGCATCAGTTCCCGGGGAAAGGGAAGGGTGAATTCCAACTTCAGTATCAAAAACACGGAGAAGGAGGGAAAGCTCAAAATACGATCACATATCCACGCCCCTCTCTAAGCTCAGTATGCACCTGAAAGGTCTACATAAGTAACAGCAAAATATCTAATTCAATCTGGAGGTTAACGGCTCTCCAGGTGATGATTTTCTTGTGGGGAGAGAGGAGGTAGCAAAGAGGAGGAAAGCCTTCTCCATTTGAGATAGGTAATAGGGATCTCCAAACATACACAGTCCATATGCATTGCCGCAACAAAGAACCAGCTCAATGGAAACTCAGCCAATCTGACATGAAATGACCTACAGCTCATCAGCAAAGTGCCTTCCAAATCTCAAAATGCCCACACAAAGAGCCACAAATATATTTGGTGCTATCTGGCCTCCATCTCAGCAGATGGAGCCTTTCACCAAAAGCAGTAAGAAAAATAAGCCTAGGATCAGCCCTTCCAGCTACTCTCCCCAAGCCTCCAACAGAAGCGAGCACAGCAGAAAGCTCCAGGAACATGGCCTTATTTGAGAGAGAAGCACATGCAGAAGCTTCAATAAAATAGTAAGTCTCCTAATTGTGTTGTATTGGAAACAATCACCTGCTTTATCCAGAGCCCACCATTTTTGCCGGTGGCCCCATGGATGGTCATGGTACAGCCTGGAAGCACTCATGTTCAGCTGATGCATCTAGAGGGGACACACTGCTGACACATTCCACCTAGATTCTTACCCAACCCATCCAAGAAAGGATTTGTTAATGAGTAACCAATCCAGCTGAAAATTATCTACTTTTATCTGCTTTACTCAGCAGCTAGTCCTTCAGCCAGCACACAGATCTCTGAACTGTACTGTCTAGTCCCATCTGTACAGCAAAACTTGCATATTCTCTTTATTACAGGACGACTTGAAGGTACCAATTGACTTTAGGCTCCGATGTACTTGCCATTGATATAAAGCATCAATACATTTAGAGTTATACTACTAAACAGATTGTGCTTTCAGGGTTTGGATAAATGGAAGCTTTCACCATAAACACGAGTTAGTCATTAGAAGCTCCAGGAGGTAATTTAAATTATTGCAGCCAGCACAAAAATAGTTTTCCTTTGGGAGCTGAAGTTGCAAAGCTGTAATAAATCCAAGTGACACAGTAAAACTTCTTATAAAAGCTTAAAATGAGTTGTGAAGCCCCAAATGGCCTTGCATATAATTTGATTCTGCTATCGTGGGCTAGCAAAAGGGAAATCACTCTTCACACTGTAAAAAAAACACTGAAAAACTCTATCATCCTTCAGCTCCTAGGAGACAGAAGTAGGCTTACATTTTGTGTCTCTATATATATGTGTAAAATACGTAGAAATAATATATATATAAATAAAATGTTAAACCCACAGAACTAACAATGACTTATTCAACCCCACACAGTGCTGGGCAGCTATCAATCAGGCATCAAAGCTCAAATTGGAGCATTGCAATCCAATGCTCTCTCCTGGCTGCTGTACCCTCACAGATACCCTGTACCCACCCCCATTCCCAGAGTAAATTGCCTTCTCCTGCTGAGAAGCACTCCTGCTATTCCAGTACTGGTATTCACCACCAGAGCAAGAGACCCTAATTTAGCCCCGCACGGGCCTTCTGCAAACTGCTAATCCCCACTCCACAGCTGCTTTTCAAATGTACGGGCATGAGCAAACCATAAACGATTTATGGCGCGTGGCAGGAAGACTCCTGGCTCCCTGTGTAGGCGGGGTTTTGGGACAAGATCATGCTTGGACTAATGTTTATATTGCGAGTTGTCAGGCAGTAAATCATCTCTGGAGCTGCACAGAAATACAGATCCATCCAGCTGGGGCCTTGACAACACTGAATTCTGTTACAGCCATTTCAGATACACCTGGGGACCTATTTGCAAAGGCATCATCTAATCATGGAAAAATGAATACACTTATAAGTAGAATCTACCAAAATTCTGCAGCTCAGAAAGGGTGATTTGCTTTCAGGAATCAAACCAAACTGGTATCAGATGTTTGCCAAAAATGACTCTCCACATCAGTCATAGAAGAAATTGGATTGAGTGCCTACACAGACATCTAATAACAGAGAGTATCTCTAGCAAAATGCAGTTACCTGAGAAAACCCTTCTGAGCAAAGTTTTCATTTCCCAGTATTCACATAACTGTAGTGTAAGCAATGCTTAAATTTTAAAAGGGAAATAAAGATATTTTGCATACTTTAGTGCACAAGACACTTTCTGCTCAGAAAACTAAATGCACTTAAAGGCAGGACGTAAGCTTGAAGTCCATTCTCAAGAAAGGTTACTCAAAACAATTTTAAGCACAAAAATCCTGTCATTTTCCACCTTCTTCTCCCATTTGAAAATGCTTTTCATACAATACACTGGGTACAAATCTCCCATAGATAAAAGAGAAGGGAGAAGAGTTCTCCATAATGAAAAAATTATAAATAAAATACTCAAGGGGAAACAGAACAGTAGCTTTAACTGCAATCACTATTCAGTTGTGAGAGACACCAGATTTCAACTCATCTCTCTAGAATATTTTAATCTTCCAGTTGGGCAGCAGCAGAGTCATCACTAATGAACACTAAAGCTGCAGGAAGAAATCTGATGTAGGAGACAGAGCAGCAAAGCATCTTTGAGAATTGCAGAGAGCTTGTGAAGTAAGACATATGTAGGTCCAAAACCAGTTACTCTGAGTAGCATATGCCAAAATAATGGTCAAAAACCTTACAGCCACAACAATTATCTAATTATTACCTTGGGAAAATAACTTATATTCTTTTGAAACAAATGCTATAAAGTAAAACTCGCCTTAGGCTTTTTATGACCCTATGTGTAATTCCTCAATAGTTAGAGAGACTACCTCATCTGTCCCTTTTGATTTCAGAACCATTTGTGCATGAGTGTTACATTAACACAGCTGGACAACTGAGACTTTAAACACAGGAGTAAGAAAATCCAGTTATGACTCCTACAACATTCCCAAAGCCAGCTTTATCACAGAGCTAAAATATAAATACAGAAGTCAACCAAAGACATAGAAGTCACTGTGGGACTTCCACATCTGAATTTGCTAACCCTTAAAATTTAAACAAGTTTTCTCTTGCCACCAGAAGGTGGTCAGATACTCCCTGCCTAAAAATCGGTCTAAGACTTGCAGGAAAACCTACTTTCTAATCCTGACCATTTTACTTTAACAGCAATACAAAACTTTTGTGAAAGTCAGTAACTGTTTATTCTCAGCTGTTAGCCCTGCCACAAAAGGGTTAAGGACACGTGCCCTAAAGCACATGTTGTTCCCAAAGAAGCCCATAGGGCCCATACAGGGATCTCTTGTGCTTCTGTCTCTGAAAATACACAGACACTTTCCTTCAGTTCCCCTTGCATTTAGGCAAACATTACAAACACACAGCTTTTTATACATATCTTCATGCCACTGCCACTTATCTTTATTACCCTGTGCATCAAATTGAATTTATACCTACTTGCAGCACTGATGATTCTCCTGATCCTCAACAGATTGGACAGGAGCACAGGACACAAACCATCTTCACAGACATTAGTACACTGAGGCTCATGCTACAACATACCAGAACTCCCTTGAACAGCCTTAAAGCCCTGCCTTTCAGACACCTTACAGACCGAAGTCCACAACAAGACTGCAACGTGGAGAGGCCAAACTCCACACATTCTTTCCCCTTACAAACAAAGAGAAGAAGCAAGCAGCAAGTGCTCTGCCTGACCACTCAGCATGAAAAGAAAATAGTTGCACATCTCCATGTTTATCAATAAGACGGTCCTCCTCTAGGAACCACACTATCTTTCCACAGACCCTGCTCTTCACCAGCTTAAAATCCTCAACTACCAGGACTAATCAGAGCAGCTGCAGTGCTTTGTGGATTTGTTCTTTGGTTGGTGATTTGTTGTTTCTTTTTTTTTTTCTTCCCCATAATGCAGTTACCACAAAAAGCAAGGTCAGTGAGCAACCTAACATAGCACATAAGTGATTCAATACCTTGCCCCTGACACAGACCAATACATTAAGGTGGTTTAGTAGCTGGAGCAAGAAGCCTCAGTGGACAATTATGGAACACACTGCCATTTCTTCAAACCTTTAAGAGGTTGTTAAGAGATTGGATTAGGTCTAAAAAATACACCTTCTAAAACAAGTTTTTTAAGCAAAGCAAGTCTGAACATTTCCACTCCTAAGTGCTTGATCTTTTCTGAATCCCGCTCAGCTCTTAGCCTCAGTGCTATTATGTGGTAGTGAATTTCCACAGACATCATGTGAAAATACTTTAAAATCATTATTCAGTTTGATGCCTATCAGTTTCACTGAATTGCATTCACCTCAACTGAAGAATACATTCCAGCTCCTTTACCCCTGCACAGCAGTCTTCCTCAGGCTTTGTTGAAAAGCAGACGAAAACTGAGCCCACCCAAGTGATGCTTATACTGCATTCCAACCATTGCAAAGCTATTCTTACACTCCTACATGGTATTCCACGCCATTTCCTTCCTAAGAGCAGCTTGTCCCAGGAGGACACTCTGGAGAGGCTGGCTCATGTCATTCCAACTACGAAACATCCTGCAAGCTGCTGCTTTTGGCCCTCTCTGGCTGAGCATATTTGGAATAAGCCATACATGAACATCCTGACAATGAAGAGAACAGTACTCTGAGAATGGAACAAATAATGAAGCAAAAAGGAGAAAATTGTCCTTGAAGTCAAAAAGATTCAGGCAAGGTTAGACATGAGCAAAGCAAGCAAATAGTTCCTGGGAAAGCAAAAACGGTGAGGCCTCAGAGTGCCCACTTGCCTTGAACAAGGCAGGGCCTGACTTGCACTCCATAGCAATTTCACCGTGTTACAGAATACACAGGACAATGGATCACACAGGGTTCTGCTTCATTTTGAAGTCAGAGCTTGAAATACCTTTTCATTTCTCCTCCACCAAGCCTTACTAAAGCATTCAACACCACAGTATATAAGCATCAACACACTTATGGGTTCATCCTCAAATCCCTACTAAGACTGGTGTTAATCTTTTCCAAGCAAAGAATGAAGAGTAAAAAACAGTAATGATCTGAACACAATAAATCTGTGGCAGAAATTAGGTATCTTTCTGACTATAACATCACCCTTCCCCTCCAATGAGCTGTAAAGGTATTTCAACTTTAAAAAGTAACATTCTTCCTACTACAGTTACAGATTCAGCCAATCTAGATATAAGGAAAAGCCCTCAGGTAGGGGAACTGGCAGGGAAACAGGATGGATGATTTCATGCCCTAAGGCATTCGTCCTGTTTGCATAGGTTACACACATAGTTCCTTTGCAGTCCTGCGTAAAAGAATCTCAGAGAGGATCATATTTACCCAGTTACTAGTGATCTGAAATACACACAGCTGGCATGAATGCCAACAAGCACTCTCTCTCCAAAGCTCAGGATGTCATACAGAAAGGAGGTACCTTCCCAACCAAAAACCCTCAAGCAAGGAGATGAATATACCCAGTTTCAGGACCTTAAATTTACTCTCAAAGCATTAATTATGTCAAATGGTCAAGAAAATCTGCTCTATTATCAGAATTGCAGATCCTGACAAGCCCAGTAAAAAGAACAAGATGAATCAAAAAGGTGTCAAGCCAGATCCTCATTTATTAGCAGAGGAATCCTACCCTCAATCTGCATCACATGCAGGCTCATTTGAGACCTCTACATGTTGCATTTCTCCCAGCAATATGTAAGGCAGAGAGTTCTGTTGTCACTCTGTGCTGGAGAAGTGAGGCCCGTGACAACAAATACATAACACAGTAAATTTGTCAGGACCTAACCTCCAAAACTGCTTCTTGGGTCTACACTGTAGATGTGGTGAGACATGGAAATATCAGAATCCAGTTTTCAGTGGATTCTCCATAAAACATGGCAGACATTTTAACAGGTTAGGGAGTTCACCTTCAGAAAAACCATCAGCCTCTAAGACTCACAAGCATGAAATCAACTACCAAAAAATACAGTTACATTTTACTAAAACTTGTTTTCTTTGCTACCTCTCAAATAGCTTGGCTTTCTTCGCCTTTTTAAAAACACTTTATATGCCACATCAGCTGCCACAAGCCCTTTTTCCAAGCCAGCTCTGGTACCATTCAGACCAGCATGCTGAACGAAAATCATTTGTCCCATCTAACTTCATTTGTTCTGCTCTGGGACAAGAAGCAGGCAGACTTGCAAAAGACTACACATTTTTCAAGGCTTTAGCCTATCTCCCTGACAAGCTATACCATGACTGTATTTAGGGGTGGATGGCAGAGATAAGAACTGAGGGTTTGTTGGCTGCAAAGCAAGTGACTTAGCAGCAGCCAACAAATAACTTGAAACAGAGTGGAAAAGCACGCAAGGTCATCTTTAGTTCAGAAAGCTGGTTTGGAGTGAAGAGGCAACAGGTCTTGGCAAGTAACTCATCCCCTCCTGACCCAATGCCTTGTTAATATTAAAGATGAAGATAACATGGGCTGCCCTTTGGAACTCCACTGGCCCTGCTGAAATGCATTCACAGGATTTCAAGAGCACTGAGTGCCTGGGAAGGAATGAAAAACTCCTCTCGATACCAGAGCTAAGACCTGGTAGCTTAAATGCTGATTTAACACCCAGAAGCTAAACCACACTGTATGCAAAGCACTGCTGGGATATAGGCGCTTTCTGCAGTGATCCACTAGGAAGTGAAGAAGAAAGGAGTTGTTATAAAGGTGATCTGACAGTGTACAATCAAAAAACCAGCTGCTGGGTACCAAACAACTGCTCCTCTAAACTGGATCTCAACAGTGAGTTCTGGTACACCTGCACCACCCATCACAGGAACAGTTAAAATTTGTGTGGAAAAATAACATGGTGGAACAAATAACCTGACAGAACAGAGGGCCACCAGAACCACCCAACTTTGACATTGCCACTATTGCAAGAGCAGGATCATCAGAAAGGATTTCATTTGGATTATGGCTGGGCAGATCCCTTATGAATTATACAGACAGAATGGCTACTTTGGCACTGATAAGAGCACATTTAAGATTGCTTTCCCAGATGGCATGTCAAGAGCACTGGCTTGCATCTTTAATTGAACTTTTCTTTACAGAAATTCTTGCTAAATTTCTCAGGGTCGCTCCCATTTCACTGACACCCTTGGCCTCTCAATTCTGGCAACACAGGCCTACTATGATGCAGAGAACACCACAAAGAGGGCCACTGTTTCAGGTATGTGGTTCATATGGTCTCAAAAAAATTCCTGTAGTGGTACAAAAAAACCACAGTCTGACTCAGCATCAGCTCATTCCTGACTTTCTTACCTGCTGTCTGAAGCTTTAGTAAGAATTCACGGCTTCATTTCATATAGGTCCTTTATCCCAGTTCCTTCTCTGAATCTGTAAAACAGAAAAGTATAGCTCTGAAAAGCTTTCCCTGGCACAGAACTGTCTACCTGTGATGGATGATTCTTTTCAGTGGACAAGATCCACCTGGCATCTCTCAGATCTAGGTCATTCTCAGCCTTGCCAGATTTGTGTCTCATTTGCACACCCTGATGCCTACCTCATGCACACCCAAAAATCTGTGTATTAGCATTCAGTCCTCTACTCCGCTCTACACAGAGTGCTCAAGCTCAGAGCCAGCAGCAGTACAGCATTTACTGTTTACCTGTTTTCCTTCAAAGTCTCCCCATGTTCCCAGAGGCTGCACACTGGGGAAAGCATCCCTTGCACTAGAGAGGATGTCCAGGCTGGCAGAGAATTTCCCATTAACCCCCGCCGAGTCTGACACCAGAGAAATGCTGATTCTTCCCTTCCAACCCTGCCTCTGCCAGTCACACTCTGGTTCTTTAACACAGCTGCTGGCCCAGACTTGTTCCACTTTGCAGCTCCTACTCCAGCAACGCTCCCTGCAGAGATACTGCTTTCTCATCCTCCACACCATCTAAGTCTCCATCACACCACCTAACTCTCCATCACTCAGAAACAGCTACACCCTGCGAGGACGAGGTTCTGCCTGCCGATCCCGTGCCTGCGCTGCTCCCTGACACGGGTCTCTCCCCGGGAGGAAGAGCTCCGTAACGCCCTGATGACTGAGGCAGAGCCATCACCACCCTTCCCCACGGAGACCGTCCCTTCCTCGGGGCCTCGCCGGCCGCTCGCACCCAACCCACGCCCCACCTGGCTGACCCCCCCGGCCACGGTGCGACCCGCCCGAACCCGCTGTCCTCGGGGAACTCTACAATTCCTCGCCACACACGTGGACAGAAAGGCCCACCCCGCTCGCTGGGCACCGTCCGAAGCCCGCAGAGGCCCAGGAGCGTAGGGGGCCCCGCCCGGGGCTTCGTCCCCAGCCGGTCGCGCTCCCCGCTCCCCTCCCCCGGAGCCCCAGCCCGGCTCTGACCCGGTCGGGCTCGGCTCCACCAGGGGTCCCAGTGACTTTGCGGCCGGTTCGGCCTCGGTTCGGCCCCGCCTCGGGCCCGCCCCAAACTTTGCCCCCGCCCGGCCCCGGCCCCGCGCTCACGCCTTAGGCCGCCATTTTGCCGCGGGGCACGCCGGGTAATCCGGCGGAATCCCCACGTCGCGGCGCGGCTGCGTCATCGGACGGCACGCGCGGGGGGGCGGGGCGGGGCAGTCCCGGCAGCGCGGGGGGCGATGGGACGGGAGCTGGGAACCGCTCCTGCCCCTTCCTTCCCGCCTGTCCCGGGACCTGGCAGTACCTGAGGGGCGGCGGGACGGGAGCTGGGAACCGCTCCTGCCCCTTCCTTCCCACCTGCCCCGGGACCTGGCAGTACCCTGAGGGGCGGCGGGACGGGAGCTGGGAACCGCTCCTGCCCCTTCCTTCCCGCCTGTCCCGGGACCTGGCAGTACCTGAGGGGCGGCGGGACGGGAGCTGCCACTGTCAATGCCAGGGGCCGGGACCCGCTCTTGCCCCTTCCTACGTGTCCCGTGTTCTGGAAACGACCCGACAGCCTCGGCCGTATCCTAGCCTGTCGCTAGGGAAATAGAAACCCAACAGTGGGACCAGGTGGAGAGGGAGGGAAAAAGGTAGAGTAGTAAATGGAGAAACCCACCTGAAACCCCCCAAGAACAACTGTCTGCCTCTTAAAGGAGAGGTGCTGAGGACAGCGTGTGCCAGGCAAGAGCTAGTCAAACCCTGACACAATTTGTGAATGTGCTTTGGTATTCATTTGCAAAATCTTCCGCTGTGTTGTTCTAGTCTTGGGTATTTGAAAAATCAGTACATTTAATCAGTACATTAATTTCTAACCAAATCACCCCATTTATTCAATGCTGAGATCAGACAGGTACTTTTTCCATTGCTTTTCATACCCAGTGCATAGACTTACTTACCCACTGCTTCCATATCCTGTTATTTCACAAACATCTCATGAATTGATGATTCACACAGTAAACAATGGAGCCTAGTCCTTAGGAAATTCGCCTAGTTCAGAAAAGTCCTGATAGAATTTACATGATGTTCTTCAATGTACTGCTACATTTACAAAGCCTTCAGATTTACATTCAGGTAGTACCAGGCTCACAGTACTGCACACTCTGTCCAAATGGTCCCCTCTCTTACACAATAAAAGACAGGTGCTCAGCAGGACCCCACTTCCATGACCTTGGGAATATTGTGCAAAAACGTCTGCTGAGCGCCCAGCAAGGGCCGTCTGCACAACACCACACGTCAGCCAGGGATATTTCAAGAAAGCCTTCGGTACTTGTGCCCCCATAAATTCTCCAAATCCTCCCTGTGCTGGAGTCAGATAACAAGCAGAAGGACAATGGCTCCAAGAATCCAGGCTGCCCATCTGCTCTGCACTTCCAGATTCTTGCTTCCACAGCGCCAGCTGATGAAATTTTCATAGCTGATGAGGTTTCTCATTTCCACCGGGCCTTGCTGCCCTGGAGCCTTCACAGCTGTGGTCTGTTCAGGTTTCTGTGGGTGAGTGCTGATGGCAGCAATGATTAGAGTACTTTGCTTTCTTTTTGTGACTTGTCAGAGTAGGATCTTCAAACTTTTCTCAAGTCTAGGTGAAATAAGCCCTGAATGAAGAAGAGAGGCTGATTTTCAGATGGTCTTGTCATTTACTGCTTCCATTAAACTCAGCTCTTCTCAAAATCAGATCTCAAGGTCAGACCACCAAAGGGAGACAGGAACTCGGCTTGGGCTGGCTGAGCACCAGTCACCTGCTCTGAGCACCAAAAAACACTCTTCCCTCAGATCCCAAAGGCCTTGATTCCCAATCCGGCTTCCTCTCCACATACATCCGCCCTACCTTTCCCCATATCCGGTATGCTTGTGAGCTGGACTCACCATTGCCCTGAGCCCAGAGATGTGACATGATGCAGGAGCATGACGCTAGGTTACATTATATTCATTTATATAACACCATTAATACCAAAGTGCAGCTCCCTGCTAGAGCCAGTTGCTCGCTAAAGCCTCTGAAGTTCAATTAACAAGCACCAGGTAATCTAACACTTGACTCCCAATAATCCTTTTATTTTAAGGGGCCTCTGGCGGATGTAAAGCCCTCAGCAAACAGTCCTGGAAGTACATTTGAGATTCTCTCAAATACCAGCTGAATTTATGACCCTTAGTGAAGAGCAGGGAGGAATCTCTTCAAAATACTTTCCAGCTGGCAGCACTTTATATAGACCCTTGTAACTGAATAAAAGGAACCCCTGGAGGGGCAGGTGCCACCCTGTGGAAGGACAAATCCCTCTGAAGTGCCTATGGTCTTGCCTAGTGAAAAAGGAGATGCCAGAAATAATGTCTCCCCACCAGAAGAAGGCAGTGCAGGCTTGGTCCTCTCAAGTTTTCCACCAAACCTGATCAAGTGAGGAAGATGGTGGGTGCCGGACAGCCCCTTGGTGGCTAACTTGGAGGCTGTCACCTGCCTAAGAGTTGCAGTGGTGAAGAGACTTCTATGAAACATTTGCCTCCTCAGCTACTTGTCTAACTCCAGTTGCACAGAGGATTCCCCAGTAGACATCAGCTGGGAAACCTTCAGAAGCAAAAGATGTTTCTTGGATGGATGAGCCCACCAAAACCAAAAGAGCTGAGACTTAGTTTCAACAGAGTTTTCACTCTGGGATATGCCAATACAAGAGGAGCTCAGCACCCAAAACTAACAGCATTTCAGGAACAATAAGATCAGTGAAATACTGCCAGCCTGTGACAGTCAAACAAGTCTGTGGATGCCGAATTGGACAGCCAAACACATTCTGCCAGTATGCCTGGAGCATACGCCTACCAGACAAATACAACCAACCCGCCAGTAAAACAGTTGCTAAAAACATACCCACGTGTATAGTTCAGGCCATCCCGCCATGTAAGAGTGAGGGCTAGGACTCAATTTTCAGTTTAATAGAGATTCAACCATCAAAAAACCACTGGAGTCTTTTCACAAGCAAATACATTCCCCAGCACTGGTGGCTGAAGAACAAAACAGTGCTGACTTAACACAACCCAAAATGCTGTTTGTCTTATGGGGACTGCCCAAAGGCACCCACTGTGGTTAGGATGTAGTTGTGCTGGGCACTGCACAGAAAGACAAGCAGACACAATATCCTGCCCTTGAGGCTTGAATCTCTGAATCTTTTGAATATCTCAAAGCCCTTCTGGCAATATGAAACAGAAGATGCAGGCAGAACTGGGGAACAACGACAAAAATCCACCATTGCAGCACCCCAGTGCTTGGCACAGCTTGGTGGTTTCATGCCATCACGGGTTTGAGCAGAGCACGATGTACAGCTCACACTGGTATTTCAGACATACATAGGGCACTTTCCCCCAGCCTCTATGCTTGAAAAATACACTGCACATCAATGCTTGCCCATTACAATTGCTGCCTATGCAAGTCTTCTATATATTTATAAATGTGTGCGTATAAAAATAGAATAAAACAAATATATATCAGTGACCCCTACTGGTCATTTCTAGCTAGCCACAAAATTGTGCAGCAACAGTGAGCTCTTGCCTGTTGCTGAGGTGCAGTATTTCGATGTGAGGCACAGAGTGCAGAGCCTGGCAGTGGTGTATTCGTGCTCTTTGCACTCACTTTGTGCTGGCTGCATCACTCCTGGGGGCAGGCAGCTGAAATCGGGGTTTTCTGACCTCAAGTATTTGTTTGTGGCATCCCACTCATTTCTCTGCTCACCGCCAGCTCCACGCCACAATCCCAGCTCTTGCACTGAGCCCTTTGCAGGTGCCTCCAACTCTTACTCTGCACAGTTGCAGGGCTCTGCAAGAGACCAGGTATTGGGCTGTGACTTTATACAGGGTATTTTTTCCAGAAGAATTCAGTTCCCAGCTGGGACCCACACCACAGATACCATTGCTCTTCGAGGTCAGCTCCCTACAGAAGGAGCTGCCCCAGCACTGCACAGTTTCTCCTCCCAGCAGCCTCACCTTAGCCCCACCAAAGCTCACTGTAAATTCTTCACCCCACTGGGAGCTAAATCCAGCATGAGTACTGCTGTGCAGCAGAGACTGAAGGGCCCTCCTGGCCAGTGATTTACCTTGGTGAAGGAGTGGAGAGAATGTGCCTGACAGGCAGGATGGCTGCTCCAATGCAAGGCAAAACCCCATGGAAAGCAAAGGCTGGAGTCACTCTGGCAGCCTCAGACCAAGACTCAAGGGGCTCTGCCTCCCTTCCCTTTCGTCAAAACTTGTTTAGCTTGTCATGCTAATAAAGTGTTTGAAATGAACTGAGTTAAAAGTATGTGGAGAGGGAGGATGTCTACTGGAGCATATGGGGAGGTGGCAGAGGGTTAGGTGTAACACCAGCTCTCCTTGGTGTGTGCAAGCAGACAGGGCTTCATCCAGGTTTGGGCACAGTGCTTGCCGTGTGCAGGGGGAGGACACCACACACTGGGGTGTGGGGATTGGCACTTCACCACGGTACACAAATGGGGAGGGAGTAGCTGATCTCCCAAGCGCTCTGAGGCAGAGCAGGGACTTGTGTATTCTATCATGTAGACACACGTGGCTGTGTGTTGTCTCTCAAAGAGCCCTTCTGTGTGGCTAGCATGAGCCTCCAACTCACAAAGACTTTTTTTTTTTCCATGAAATCTGCAGCACTGCTCTCTCTGTGGAGCTCTTGTTGTTTATAGGGACGGGTCCAGGCAGGCCAGGGAGGAATTACCTTTCCCTAGGACACGCTTGGTGCTTGGCTGAGCACACCGCTTCTCCGCTTCACGGGAGCTGCTGAAGACCAAGGAGACAGTCAGTCTACAATTAGCCTCCCGCCCAACACTCGTCCACATCCCCTGGGGCTGCTAATTATGGACTTCTCTGCAGCCAGGGTTCAAGTCTTTCTAAGCACAGGCCATAGTTTCATGAAATGACCTTGACATTCTCTGCAACAGGCTCTCCTGCCAGGTTTCACTGCAAACACGAAGATATGCCATCCCCTGTAAACACCCAGGAGCAAGCTCAGAGGCAAGCACTGAGAAAGCACAAAAGATTTGCTTCAAGAGTCTCCCATTAAATGCTTGTGTGCTCCTGGTGAGATTGAGAGGTTTCATTGCTAGAGCTGCCAGCTGGAAAGGCAAAGGGAGACCGCATAGCTGGAGATGGGCTTTGAGGCACCCACGGGTGTGTGCCAGCAAAAGGAAAGCCTGGCAGGCATCTCCTTCCCATTTCAGCCCTTCCAGACCTCCTCCTGGCAGCAGGAGGCAAGTGGGGGGAACGGATACACCCCCTGAATCAGTGCCCTTGGGAGAGCCCTGACATTAGCTGTTGTACATGCACCTAGAGGGAAGCCAGAAATCACAGGGCAAAACAAGATCCTACACCTTCTCATGAACTCATGAGGGTTTTTTGAAGGGGGTTTACTCAGCCTTTTGAGCTGTGGGGACACAGGTAAAACCTCTTTTCTCTAACTGCCCTCCATATCCCCCCTCTTCAAGTCTAGGTCTTTTTCCTCTAGTATTTAATCTTTCTTTTTTAAATTCTTTTTCCCCTGATACCTTTGTCTTGTCTTGGATTGAAGTACTGAGGGTGGATTTGAGGAATCTGTATCTCAAAAGAACATGTGATTTAAGCTTACTTTTGCTGCTCCTCACAGCAGGTTTGAAGGCTGTCAGGTACTGAACTCAGGTCCATCACAATGACACATGCATTCTCCCACACTCAGAGGATCTGTTTTAGTGAAGCAGTCCAGCAGGCAGTCAGATTTTAGTTAGTCCCAACAGAGCAGCTGCCTGGAGGCCAGTGGAGAGTGCAGACCGGAAGCAGCAGCCCTGGTGATGAGAACTCCCTGCATCTGGCTCTCAGAGGAGGAGAAGCAAGCTGATGATCAGAAACTTGGACAGAGGCTGACACTTGGCTTTGAGCAGCTGGGAATTACCTCTCCAGGACATCGCACAGGCACCACCAGGGCATCCACACAGCTCATCCCGCCTTGGCCTCACTAATGGCACATGTGTGCAGTGTTTATGCATGGATGGTGCCTACCCGTGCCCAGCATCCTTTGTCTCCCAGGGCTGGGCCTGCATGGCTCAGGGAAAGGTACATTTGCCTTGCACAAAATTACAGCAGAATCTGCCCTTGTGGAAAGCTGCTCCTTGTACCATCACCTAGAACTCATTTTCAATGCCCTGGAGCAAGAGGGTTTATAGCTCTTTGGAGTTCATTCCTATTTATTCTCATTGTCTATATAAATGTCTAGTCAGGTTTTTTTTTTAATGAATGCCTTTCCTTGTTACCCAGTGGCAATAAGTTCACTGGATCATCAGTGTTTAGGATGAAAGTAATCCTCCCTGTCATTCATTTGGATTGTGTTTTTTTCTCATTTTGCCTTATATCCTGGCAGGTCACAAAATAAGCAAATAAAAGAAACTCATGCCAAGTCTAGGGGTCACAGGGACTGTGACATTGGACTTGGGCAGCATTCCTGGAGGCTTTGGGCAAATACAAAATACATCTTGGGGAAGCCTAGGATAACTTCTCTTAGCGCAGTAATGGAACGTAGGAAGGTGAATCCAAGGGCAGCTCCCATTCCCTGAGGCAACCCTTGCAAATGCACCAGGCATGGGGAATTGGGTACTTCCAAGTGGCATTTCTGGTGGTCTCAGCCTAGGAAGATTTGAAGAGTTTTTGGAGGCTTAACTGCACTTTTGCCACCAGAGAGCAAAACTTGGGGCAGGGTAACACCAGATAGAGTCACCAAGACCATGGCTTGTCCTTTTCTTCATCATTCCCCATATATGCTATCAGTTCCACTGCTGAGTGTGTGCATTGCTGTCTGCCAGCCTGGCCATGTGCCACAGTGTGGCAGAGCATCAAGATGGTGCAAATTGCGAGAAAAGAGCCAGGAGGTTTTCTGCCTTCAACTCCCACTCCCTCCCTGCTTCTCTTTTGCCTGCCCCCTCCACTTCCCCGCTGAAGGCACAAACACCTACTGCCCATGGAAGCTATTTCTAAGCAATCCCGGGCATCTGGGGAATGAGGCTCTGAACAAATATCAGAGCGTGTGTGTGCAGAGAGTGCACACACACGCACACACACACACACATGCACAGCCACGGTGCTGCTGCAAAGTCAAATATAGACCTTGTGGAAGGGGAACAATGGCTGGGGTTGGGTTACATGGCTGTAGGGCCAGCGAGCTGCTGTTTGTTGTGGGCTGGGGTGGAATTGGAAAAGCAAGGGGGGTGGGATGGGGGAGAACATTTGTTTTAACCTAGAGACCCCGGGCTGGTGCTGTACGTAAGGCGGAGAGGGTGACCCGGAGCAAGAGCTGAAGAGGATGATCATTTGAGTTGGCAGCTCAGAGCTGTTTGCAGTCTTTCTCCAGTTTCTTTGTGCTGCTTTTCCGCCTTTCTTGAGGAATTAGAGTGAGCAGGAAGGGGTGAATTTCTCTGGGCTTCTGCACAGGGAAGAGCTTCTGCTCTGGAGAAGGCTTCTTTGTGAAGGAGAAGCGGCATCATTATCTGTTTTCTCAGCCCACCATCTGCCTCTTGTCCCTGATGTCTGGCTGCCTCCAAGGTGCAGGTTCCAGACTCCGGAAGAAAGGGAAGCAGCTTCAGCTGGTTTTGACAGGTAATTCCTCCCTCTGTCTGTGAGTGGTGATGGTGTGTTGGGATGGTGGTGGGGGAGGGAGTCTTCATCTGGTATGCATTGGAGGGAAAACCATGACAAAAAGTTGCTCCAGTTCCCGCTCCAGGTCCCTACTTTGTGGGATTTCCTTCACTGGAGGGAAAAGCCATGGAGGGACTCTTATGGCTAGGAAAAAATCCTTCCTAATTCTGATCCAGCAGCTGTTCCATCTGAGACGCCTCTAGGGATGGCACGGCAGGGATCAGAGCCTAGTAGAACGGGGTCTAAGCCAACCACAGGAATCCATTCAATGCCCATTTCTTGGGTCTGCAAGTAGAGCTGCTCTGATTAAATAGTATTAGGCAGTCCATGGACTGACACAGTGAATCTGAGACACAGGATTGTGCATGAGGATGGGACTGGAGCCCTTCGGTGTGGAGGAAGGAGTGCACCCAAGGTTCACATCGCATGGGTCTCTTCTCCCTCCTCTGTATTCCCCTTTCACTCCCATCCATCCCTGCCTGCTTCTCTCTGTGATACTCACATGCAAAGCCAAGCCTCAAACCACTAAACACATTTCCTCAGATATCCCACCTTCTGAAATCACACCCTGGATTTTGTTCTTCATTCCCCTTCCTCAGAGCTCAGATCTTCAGCAACCAACTTTATCTCCTCAGCCTGGGTAGCCTTCACTTGCTGGTACCTCCAAGAGAGGCAGCACAGGGAGAGCCACGTGTCCCAATCTGTTGACTGCAACCTAGTCCCATCTCCCTCTCCCACAGCACATGTGCTCTGGATGCAGATACTTATGGATATCAGCATATGTCAGGGTCCCTCTGCAGCCCCCCTCCTATCTGCCCATTCAAATGCACACATGGCATCTAGAGGGTTTTCTTGGGCACGTTTAAGCAAGTGAGGTTTAAGAGCACCGGGGCATGGCTGTGTGTCATGGTTTGACATGGAAGTGAATTTTTTCTAGGAAGTTGGGTCAAACTAATCAGTGGTCAAATTTGGATATTAGCACCTAGAGTGACCACTGAAAGTATAGACACGCTTTTGAGAACATAGGGAATTAAAAGTAAGAACTCTTAGGAGAACTCTCTCTTTTAGTTCTGGTCGTCAGAGAGTGCAGACGCTCTCCTGCCCGGCCTCGGGCTGGGTGGGGGAGGGGAAGCTACGCAGCTTTGTCTAGGTAGGCCGAGGGGCTGAGGGTCTGGAACTGAGCTAGCTCTTAGACGGAAGGGTGGAGAGAAGCGGAGATGTCTTTACCTCCCCCCCCCTTAAGAGGGAAAGAGACAGAGAGCCTAGCGGCACCTAGAAATTTGCCGACAGAAGAGAAAGAGAAGGGGGGGGAATGTCCAGCGTGAGAAGCAGAACATCAGACCGAGATATCAGCCGTCCAAAGAGTCTGAACTTTTAACCCTTTCCAAGAAATGAGGGCTTTTTAAAAGTATTACTCCTCCTTGATTTGTAGTGGAAAAGAGATAGTCCGGGACCTGAGATGTTAGAAGAAGAAATATTTAGGTAAGAGGAGATAATAAAGTAGCTTTTAGCTAGACTTTTCTTGTTAGCCATGGACTGAACCAAAATCTCCTGCAATAGAGACTGCATTTTAGAGGGATGCAGTAGTAACCCAAGGAAACCTGTTTCAACTTTGAACAACACAAGAATAGCGAAAAACGAAGAAAGCTAAAGAAAGAATAGTGATACCCTCTGTCTTCGAGAAAAAAATGAGTCCTGTTTAGACCCCTCGGCCCCAGAAGAAAATAAGAGGGACTGTAGTCCCAAGATGAGAAACTAAACTGTTGCATCTTTAAGTCTATAGCAAAGCATCCTTAAAGGAGCCCTATGAGCAGTCTGTCCATGCACAATAGTAAAAGCACTGTGACATAGACTAGAGAGTGTCACACTGACAAATTTTCTCCAGGCGGTTACCATGTGTAACAAGGAAACACAGAGTAGCAACTGTGTTTCCTAGGGGGGTCTGTGGTACAAGAGAGACCTCTCTCTCTCTTAATAGTTTGAGTATTGATTATCTAAAAGGTAGTAATTTAATCAAAAATCCCAGGTGATGTTTCATGCTAAGTGTTTTTAGAAATTGAGAGGAGGAAGAGTGTTTTAAAGAGTCTTCATCCTAGATTTAGTTTATGTGTTTTCTGTATTAGTAGTAGTTTAATAAAGTTTTTTCCTTTGTTATTAAGCTTAAGCCTGCTCTACTCTGTTCCTAATAACATCTCACAGCATTTATTTAAAGAAAGTACATTTTCATAGGGACACTGGCATTGCGCCAGTGTCCAACCATGACACTGTGCAATGACGTTGCAGTGCAGTGCAGTCAGGACCAGGGCAGATCCCAGCAGAGGAATACGGGAGCTGATGAGGATGTTGCAGGAGGTGGTGTTCTATCTGACACAGTTAGTGAAGGTGGTAGGGTTTCAGGGAGGAGGTGAGGGTGAGGCTGAGCAGCCTACACTCAGTGTTGGAGGTGTCGCCTTAGGCTCCAACCACGACTGGCAAAGAGTGCAAGGCAGGGTGTTGTGGGTGTCAGAGCAGAAACGTGGATCATTCCAGACCCTAGAGCTGTAGTGATGGAAGGAGATGGTGTCTGGTTTTAAACCAAGTACCAGAAGCTGTGCTTCTCCTTCAGTCTTCCCCTTTCCTTTTTGCTGTAAGCTCCAGACATGGTAGGAATCAGGGCTCAAAAGCGGGCTGAGCTGGCTGTGAGGGATCGGAGGATGAGAACAGATGTAGACTCACAGGAAGTATCTCAGGATAGAGCTGGTGCACACCTGTCCCATAAATATCCAAAGAGCTGATGGAGCAACCTAAGCAGGAGGTGTGGACTTCTCTGTCCCTCTGTCTGTGGGGTGATAGAGACAGGAGGAGGAAGAGGGCAAGGAAAAGAACAGGGCTCCTGGCTGACAGGAAAGCAGAAAGGAGGCAGGAAGGAGGTAGGCTGAGGTAGGCAGGGTGGTAGGCCCCCATTTTATCGCTCAATCATGTTAGGCATGATTATCAATCAATCATCATAGGCATGGTAAGGATGGGCAAGGAGGGGTCCCTACTCAGAGCTGGCAGAGACCTTGGCTTTGATGGGGTTGCTGCCTGGGCTCTTACTGGGTCCTGAGGCCTGCAGAGCTACCCATGGTTGCCACAGGGTGCTGACAGGGCTGTCAGGAACTGCAGAGGGCTGGGGGGACTAGAGAAGGTGAGAGCAGGGATGGGTTGAGCTTTATCTAATGAGATGAGATGGAGCGTGAAAACATCCATTAAGTGCCTGTAGGACATGGTTCTTCCTTCCTGGTGAAAATGAGCAAACCTTGTGGGATACAGGGGTAGAAAAAAGCTGACTGATGTGAACTTGTAATCTAATTAAGGGTTGCTAGGACCTTTGAAGGTGATGGATATGATCTTGTCAAGCAGCAGAAAGGCCATGCAAGGTGAGAAGGAGAGTGGGCAGCTCTTTCTTCTGAAGATGTGACAGCCCAGATCCTCTCCCACAGTTGCCTTAATTGTTCCTTATTGTCCCCTGAAGTGCTGATGTCCACATCTTGTGAGTGGCAGTGAGAAAAATGCTGGGGACCACAGCTTCTCTGGATGGCTTCTTTTTTTTTGTGGGGTGATTACTACAAGTTGAACCTTTATTTTAACGATGGGGCTTCTTAATCCTACAGTTTGCCATTGGAGATGTTTTAGTGGACCCCGGGACATCAGGGAGGGGCTGCAGGAGGTGTTTTTGCTTATTAGTATTATTTCAGATAATCTGCACAAAACGAAGGCTCGGATCATCACGCACCTATTTCTGAGAGGGGTGCCGGGCTGAGAGGCTCAGTGTCCCGCGGGACCGCGTCCCTGCCCAGGCAAGGGTGGCGAGCGCCGCAGCCCCTCGGAGCCCCGGGCGGGGGTACCCCCAGCAAGGCCGCGCCCCTGCGGGGATCGCCAGCCCGGGAAACATCTCCACGCTCTGCGATCGGTGCTGGGAGCCGGGGCCGGTGAGCCCTCGCAGCCGCAGCTCCCCCGGGGCGGTGGGGTCGGGCGGGGCCGTGCCGGGGTACCCCCCCCGCCCCCGGCGGCGGGAGCAGGGCAGGGGTGAGCGGGCAGGGGTGAGCGGGCAGGGCGGGCCGGGTCGGGGGCTGCCTGCGGTTTGGGGCGGCGGGAGGCGGGATGTCCCGGGGAGGGAGCGGGGATGTGCAGGCACACGCAGCCGCTGGCAGGCGGCCGGGGCTGCACGGCGGCGGCGGCGGCGGCGGCGGGCGGAGCGGCGCGGCACACGCGGCGGTAGCTCCCTCCGCAGCCCCGCGCCTCCCCAGCCCCGCCGCCGCCGCACCGGGCATGGCCGCCCCCCGCCGCCGCGCCCCGCGATAGCCCCACGAGCCGCCGTGTCGCCGAGGTGAGCAGGGGCCGGGGACCCGCAGCCCCCCAGCCCCGCCGACCCCCTTTTCCCCGCCGCCGCCCCGGCCGCAGGGGCACCGGCGGGGCTCCGCGGAGGGTCCCCTCCGGGGACAGCCCTGGGGTGGGGTGGGGTTGGGGGGAAGGCGAGCACCCCCGTGGCCGTGCCCCTCCGGGGGGCACTGGGGCTTGGGGTGGTCCCAAAGCCGCGGGGGGATGGGGGCGGGGGGACAGGCGCGGCGAGCCGCAGCGGCGCGGCATCCCCCCAAGGTTCCCACCCTTGCCCCCGGACCCCAGTCCGGAGGGGTCCCGATAGCCTTCGGACTTGGAGCACTGCCTGATAGCCCACGTCCTGGGGATGTCCCTGGTAGTCCCCAAACGCACCGAGGTCCCTGATACCCTCGAAAGGGAGGTAGATAGACTCGGGGGTTGTCCTCACAGCACCCGGAGGTCTGGTAGCCCCCAGCCTGGCCAGACAGAGGTGGACAAGTGGGACGGAGGGAGCTCCCTCGCCCGTGTCGTTGTGACCCAAAGCCAGGCCTGTCCAGGTGGGAGCTGCATCCCTCCCAGGGTGCCGGGGTCCGGGTCGACCCCGGGGGTTCTGCTGGGAGCAGCACCCATGGGGTGACTAGGTCAGGAGGCCTGAGAGGCTATGCCTCGAGTGGGGAGCTGTCGGGGAAAATCAGCCTTTGCAACAGGGAAAAAACAGCCTTTGCAATGGCATATGATTGGAGCTTATGCTTCTCACAGCCCTGAAGGAATATGATACTCACTCTTCAGCCCTAAATTATTTTATAAGTTTCATAGCAATTGCTTCACCCTCCCCTGAAATGCAGCAGCTGTTTGCCACTGCCCAATGTTTAGGGGCATGAGGCGAAGGAAGGTCCTGCAAGCATTTTGTCAAAGTGTCTGTGGAGAGGGAGGATGCAGCAATCCATGGTGGGATTTGGCTGGGGCAGTGGCAGTAACATCCTGTAGCCCCTCTGAAAATGCTGCATCCTTCGTTGGTGGTGGTTTGTTTGCTGGAGAGATGTTCAAGCAACATCAATGCTTTTATGGGCTATTACGTCCAGTCCAGGCAGGTGAAGCTCTTAGCAGGGATCCCAAAACCTGTTCCTGCAATGCATGTGTATGTGTGTGTGGGAGGGCTTATGTCCCCATCTTAGAAGTGTCTCACAAAACTATGGACCAAACATAACCTTCCAGAGCTGGAGTCAAGCTGAAAGTGGAATGGCCCCTGTTCATCACACCCACGCAGCTGGATAGAGTCTGCTCCATACCTTCACCGTTCTCTTAACAGAACTGTTTAACCCCTCCCACCTCATTACAGTAATATATTTATGATATCACCCTTGAATTTCCTGCCCTTAACAACCCCAGAAGGCTGGGAGGGAATGAAGCATTTTTGGAAAGTATTTAATGCTACTTCAAGAGGGCAGGAGGCGGTCGGAAAATAGATGGGTGCAGGAACCTTGGGCTAGCGGGGCTCTCTGCAGGACAGCTGAGGAAAAGGACCGGACCACACCTAGTGAGAGGTGTGTGTTCACATTTCCTGCCTGGGGCTGCAGCCCAGCTTTAGTGCCTGCCACTACACTCTTGCTTGGACAATGAAAGAGGGCTGCTGTTTTCTGTCTGCTCCTCTGCTAGATCTACTGGACTCCCTGCTCTCCTGCAGGGCTTGAAAAGCTGCCTGGGCACTGTGAAGAGCACTCAGCCCATCTATTCATTCAAATGTGCACATGAGGACCTTATTTAACACAAAGCAGAAGCGTCCCAAATCTAGGGAGGGAAGATGAAGGTCCCCACAGCTGGGTGGGTATTTCTCCTGACAGCAGCTACCAGGGGCAGGTGCTCCAATATGTGCTGTAACAGCCTGAGCTATTACACATTCAGGATTGAGTGTGAACACTAGGTTCTGCTGTACACACATTTTCAAAAGCTTTTTAATTCTTAGTGCCCCAACACTGACTTAGAGGAAGATGTCTGGATGGAACAGAGGGGAGTGCAGTGACAAGGCTGTGTAAAACTGGATGTTTCAACTCAAACTCCCAGGCAGTAGAGAGGAGCTGTGCTGTCAGCCAAGGGATTTTGCTGAGCTTGCTCTTTTTCTCTCTGTAGGTGCTCATCTCGGTGGGGCCACACTGACCATGCTCAGGAGCTTCTGTCTCCAGCTCATGTCCTTGATTTGGATCCTCTTGGCCCATCACCAGCTTGTGCAAGGTGAGTCTCTGTACACATGGGTCCTTCTCTTTCATATCCATCTTTCTAAACCTGTCCTTGGCATTGCTGAAGTCTCCTCAGTTTTCCATGCAAAATCGAGATGGTCTGACTTGGAAAAGCAGAAAATGCCGCCCAGCCATTAATCACCTGGGGTGTGACACTAGAGGCACCTTAGAAACTCCTGCTCACAGGGGTGGCAATGCCTGAGCAGACTGACAGAGATATCCCTGCTGCTCTGTCTTTCTCAGTTAGCGTGAATGGGTTCCCAAATTTCCAGCTTGCTCAGGGGAAAGAAGGTCCCTAAAATGAACAGCTAACCCTGGATCCAGTGAGAAAAAATCCTCTCCCAAAGATTAGTTTGCTCTATCCCTGCTCTGGATAAGCAATGAATTCCCAAAGCCATGTGCCAGGAGAGATGGTTACAAATAGGAAAGGTGGCAATACCCAGGCTTGGGGCTGAGCAGTCCCAGGATGCTGCTCCAGCTCCATAGTGACTTGTTTTAGGAGGCTCTTACCCTGTGCAGTGGGACCTGCTGCCTCACTGCAGCAAAATTGCATGCACAGGGGATTTCTTCTCCTGCTCATTTTCCCAGCAGCAGAAAATACTGCTTGGGAAAGCCTGAGCACACCTCTAGGCATGGGGGCTTTAATCTGTTTCGGTCCAGGATGGAGGCGCTCAGGTAAGGACATTCACCTCCTGAGCCTGGCCTGCACAAGACTTGCACAAGACTTCTGGAGAAACCCCCCTGCTTCTTGACTTCTGCTCTAGTTCTGCTGCTTATGGAGCCAGAGTGAACCAGCTCCCCTGTGGAGCTAAGATGCAAGCAAGTGATGGGGAAGAAGGGAAGGTGGAGATGAAAGGGAACACCTGGCACAAAGGAGAGGATGAGAAGTGGCACAGCGAGGACATGGCTCAGTTACAGCTTCTATGGCTTTTAAATAAATAAACAGAACTGGATACCTGGCCCTGTGTGATGCCAAGTCCTGCTTCCCTGTGCTGGAAGGGGAGTTCTGGCAACTTGGTCCTGGAAGAGGGCAGGAGCTCCTGTCAGACCACTCTGTGCCAATAGCTGTCCTTGGAGATGGTGATATCCTGGAAGGTAAAGAAGAACCATTCTTTCCATTTCCATCCTTGGTCCCTTTGTGCCTCTTGCAGTACTTGGCCCTGAGCTTTCTCATCATACTTGCTTCAAGACTGTGGGACCGAGGTCCCAGGTGGGTGAGTCCCTATTGCACAAGTTGTCTTAATGCACAGGCAACCCCAGCTCTTGCCCAGAAGGGCCCAAAATCTAAGGGAGGCAGCAGAGAAAAGGTGGGGAAGATGACCAGAGACTGGGTAATTTTGAATCAGAGCCCCATTTCTCAATAAAGACAGTGGACTGTGAAATCTTAATTTCTTGTGTGGCATCCAGTGAGTGAAAGGAAGGTCCCCCACCTTACAGTTCTGGGGACAGGTAGGCTGGGCACTTAAGGAAACACCCAGGGTCATGGGCAGATCTGGAATCATCTGTAGTTCTCTGCTTAATCCAAGTCCACATGTCTCTTGTCTTGTAGGGGATGACTGCAGTGAGCGCTGCAATCTCGCCCATGGCTGCTGTGACCAGGATGGAAAGTGCAGGTATGGCTTGTCTTTGGCTCTCTACTGCTCCTTACTGTAACTGCTCCCCCTCCCTTGACATTGTGTCCCTGGTGCCTACACCCCTGCCCAGAGCTGAAGCACCTCCTCCTCCACTCACCCACACCTGGAAGCGATCACTTGGCTCTCTTCTTACCTGACACCCTCTGGAGTGAGAGATTTTGATGCCTCAGCCTCTTGCTGGTCCCCTCTAGCCTTTGCTCCAGTGCTTCCAGGGTGCCCACCTTCACACACTGACCAGTGTTATTCTGCTGAGCCCTTTTTGTCTAGAGGGAAGCTTAGGACAGCCTGGCCGTGCCTGGGTGATGGGAAGCAGCCTTTAGGCTCAGATATGATGGGGGGGAAGTCATCAGGCAGCAGGGCAGGCATGAGGGCTGGCCAGCTTGCTTGGCCTCCTCGCTGATTGAGGTGGAGGTGCTCTCCCTGAGGCATGGAAGAGAAGGGCTTCCAGTCATGTGTATAACTGAGGGCTTTGGGGTCCCCTCTCAGAAGCCTGAGCTGTGGTGGGGATCTCTGGATGTTTTCAAAAAGGGTTTACCAGCAAGCTGTGAGCTACAGCAACAGAAGTGATATTTGGCATCCCAGCTCCAGCTGGTGCTCAGATCCCACAGGTTCAAAGCTCAGAGCCTGACCCTGCACTTCAGCCTGGGAAGCACCCATATAACTGCTCTGGGCTGCCACAGACCCACTGCCTGTTGTCCTACTGTAGGGCCATTGAGAGCTCC
The DNA here is from genome assembly GCF_026979565.1 of Vidua chalybeata. NCBI lineage: Eukaryota > Metazoa > Chordata > Aves > Passeriformes > Viduidae > Vidua > Vidua chalybeata. The sequence continues at coordinate 12,348,722 of NC_071532.1, forward strand.
CACTCTAAAAGGCAGCACTGGGAGGCAAAGGCTGGCTTTGGGCTGGCTGGGACACCTGTGGCTGCAAGGGGACAGGCTGCCCAATGCCACCCTGTTCTCCTCGCCAGGGCATGGTCAGTCCCCTTTCACAGAACAGCCCCTGGTGTCACACCACACCTGGGCCACTTGTTCTCCTTGCTGGCTGCTGTATCAGGGAGTGTCCAGCTCTGGTTTGGCTGGGCCCCCGTTTGCAGCTGCATAGAGCTCCTCCCTGAGCCCTTTCAGCAGCTGTGGCTGGTTGGGGGAGCAGGGTGCTGCAAAGCCCCAGTAAGAAAGGCCACATGTCACCATGTGGCAGGTGTCCCACTACAGATCTTTCCGCACGTGAGTTGCTGCTGCTGATTTCAGGCCTCCAGAGCATTTGCTGAATCTTGTGGCTTGGCAGTACCTCAAAATCACCTCAAACTCAGGGAAACTTGGCTGCTTACCTGGCCCCCTTCCTGGCAATTTTTAGGTTGGCCAGCTCCCTTTTGGAGAAGTGGAAGAATTGGTAGCACCTGCTCCTTGCAGGTACTGGGGGGTAGGGGTGTAAACATCCCTCTGCTCAGGGCTGTCCAGGTATGAATGTATTTCCCCAGACTATAATAGGCACATGGTATCACCTCCAGTCCCATTGAAAAGCCTCTAATTAATATATGTGTGTGTGTACATATTTTTATATATATATATATATATATATATTTGACCATTTTCTTCACTCCTCGTCTCTTTGGAATAACATACAGCAACAACAGCCAGCTCAGGTTTGAAAGTGCACCTGTGGGCCAGTCCCAAAAAACTGCAGTCACCACACATTGTGCTTAAATGAGCCCCAGCCATGAAAATGAACCCCCTTCCTTACTCTAGAAACTGTGTTGTTTTTGTTTGGTTTCATTTTGTGCTGGTTTGAGAATATCTTTTGTTGTGGCTTGGTGCCACCTCCTCTGAGCTCTCATCTTGTTATCACTTGCTTTCTGCCTTGGAGCTGGCAGGTCTGAGGGATGCCTGCCACTGGAGCAATGCAGCTTGGCTTTGCTTAGGCATTGCCACTGCCCTGCTCTCCTGCAGCCAGAAGGCTCGTTGTGTGCTGCAGGTTCTCCCGTTGCACTGCCCGTGTGAGCTGGCTGATAAGTCTCTTCTGTGCACCAGCCATAGCAAGCAAGGTTTCACAGCTGGCTTACAGTGCACTCCAGACAAAAAAATGACACACATTATAATGCAGAGAGGAGCAGTGAAACACTCGGACCTCAGCAGCCTCTTGGCCCTTTCCCTCAGGAAGCTCAGGGTTAGGGATGGGCTTCTCTCTGCCTGTCAGAGTGGCTGCCTGCTGTGGGAGGCACAGGAATTGCTGAGCTAATGCAGTGGTGTATACAGAGTGGCTGGTTGGGGGAGATCAGAAGGATGTGGGCAGTGAAAGTGAAGTTGCTGAGCTTTGCTGCTGGCCACTCACCCTCCCTGGCTGCAGGGGGTGTCTGCTTCTCCTCTGTCTGCTTGCTTCCTCGGACAGATGAGATGCCAGTACTTACCTCTGGAGGAGGGAGCTAGGAGGTCCATGGGGCCTTTGGGAGGGTATCTGAGCACTGCTGTATCTGTAGGGGCCCTGCACAGCATGTAGCCAGCTTTTCTGCAGCCCCTGCTTGGATTTGATTTGATTATTTGATTTGATTTGATTTCCTTATGCTGCTATGCCCTGTCCTCCTGCAGGTGCGATCCAGGCTGGGAGGGGGAGTACTGCGAGGAGTGCGTGCGTATGCCGGGCTGTCTTCACGGGACGTGCCACCAGCCTTGGCAGTGCATCTGTCACTCCGGCTGGGCTGGCAAGTTCTGTGACAAAGGTGAGTTGTGGGCTCGGCATCCCTGCCTCTGGTGCTGAGAGCAGAAGCCCAGCACACCCTCATGGATATGTCAGCCAGCGTAGCCAGAAGCCACCTGGGTGATGGTGTTTTGGCTGCCTGGGAGAGGGGATGTTGCCTGGCAGCCACAGCTGGAACCATTCTGTTCCTGCAAGAGAGGTCAGACTGCTGACACTTGTTCTCTGGCTGTATGGCAAGAGCTGGTGTGATGCTGGCCAGCCTCAGGAAATGGAGCAGATGAACTCATTGCATTTCCCATGCTGCATCAGGACTCCAAGCAGCATCCCCTGCTTTCCCCAAGGCTTCCTGCCTTCAGCAGGTGGCTGGGGGACTCCCCTTCTCCAGCCCTTGGCACTTGTCTGTACCAGGGGGTCTCCACTGGTCAGACAGTTGGCATGCACTGCATCTTCACAACCACGCAGGCACTGCACTTGTGTTGCTGCAGGTGCCTATTGGAGGGGAGAAGAGAGAAGCTCTTGCCATTTCTCCATCCCCAGGGGGTTTGGTGGGTTGTGTTTGCACTGAGTTGGCCACATCAACCCTCTTTTCTCCCTAATTCACACTATCTTTTTCCCCTCAGACATACACATCTGTGAACACCAGTCCCCCTGCCAGAACGGGGCACAGTGCATCTACGATCGAGATGGGGAGTATTCCTGCTTGTGTCCAGAAGGTTTCCACGGGAAGGACTGTGAGATGAAGACAGGGCCATGTGAGAAGGCAGGGTGAGACACTGCAGTGAGATTACAGACAGCATTAACTTTGGGTCACACACTTCCAAGTGGAGGCCCAGCTTGGCTTGTTACCTGTGAATTTCCATACAGTAATGGAGTTAAGCCAAGATCAACTTTGGCTTTGGTTTAGCAGCATGCAGTGCATGGTCCTACCAGGGTAAGGGCTTTGTTGCAATCTGAACAGATTCCTGTCCCTGCTGTAGGAGGGAATCTGTTCATCATGCCTGGGACATCCTATCTCCCAAGCAGCCAAAATGCTGTAGGCGTGATGAGCTGATATCCATGATGCCTTTGGGGAGCATCAGGAGGGCATGTTTCCTCTTCAGATCATTTGGCTGAAGACCTTCCCTGGTGGGTGGTGGGCCTGAGCACAGCCACAGCCTTTGAGGAGGTCCCATGGCCTCTCACTCAAGGAAACAGGAGCTCCCATCCAGTCTTCTCCCAGAGATAGCTGCCCCCACAGAGAGAGCTGGACACACTGACCATGCAAGCAGCTCTGCGTGTTTACCTCAGGTACACCCCTGGGGTAGGGGAAGCTGCTTGGTCTCCAGGGCCATGACCTATCCTTGCTCTCTCCACACAGGTCTCCATGCAAGAATGGTGGGCAATGTCAAGATGAAAATGGCTTTGCCAGTAACTTCACCTGCCGGTGTCTCGCTGGCTTTGTGGGGGCTCTCTGTGAGCACGATGTGGACGACTGCCTGATGCGCCCCTGTGCCAATGGGGCCACCTGCCACGATGGCGTCAACCGCTTCTCCTGCCAGTGCCAGGTGGGCTTTGAAGGGCGTTTCTGCACCATCAACATCAACGACTGCGCCAGCCAGCCGTGCAAAAATGGGGCAAAGTGCTATGACCGCATCAATGACTATGACTGCTTGTGTCCCGACCGTTTCACTGGCAAAACCTGTGAGATCTCCGTCCCTGAGCCCACCTGGTCTCCTCCCTACCACCCTGCAAACCATGAGAATGCTGGAGGTTTGAAAAGCACCACTAGTGAGATGCCAGGGGTGACACAGCCAGAGCCCATCAGGACTGTGGTCACAGGGCGGCGTGTGGCCAACCACAGTGAGAAAGAGCCAGGGGGAGGGTTGTTGAAAATCTCTGTGAAGGAGGTGGTGACCCAAAGGGACTCAGGGCTGAGTGAAGCCCAGCTGGTGACAGTGCTGGTGTTTGGGGTGCTGACAGCAGTGCTGGTCCTCATCACTGTCCTGCTAATGCTGAGGAACTGGCAGAGAGGCCGTCAAAGGTCGAACTGGTGCCAAAGCCCTTCTCAGGCTGCAAGAAAGCTCCAAGACCAGGAGTGTCAGGTGGGCATGCTCAACACCATCTTGATTGAGCCAAGGAAGACCACAGAGCTGTGAGCTGCGAGGACTCTGAACCAGGCCCTGGCAGGTCATCATGCTGGCAAACCCCGTGAACTGCACCCTGCGGAGCCACACTGGCACCGACTGGGCAGCAGGGAACGGCTCCCAGGGCAGCAAACACGTCAACAAAACCCTGGGTGTTGAGCACTGGTGTGATGGCCCTGCCTGGGTCTGAGCTGTCTCCTGTCTGGCTGGCTCAGCTGGCACCCACGGGCATTTGAAGGCAGGGCTGTGTTGGGCCAGCCCTGCAGGGGAGCAGTGGTGTGCTGCCTGCAGCAGCCCGTGCCACACAGGCACCGTTTTCATCTGACTCCAGCCCTCAGAAACAGGACAGGTAGTGCTGAGGAGGGCACAGCCCTCTTGCAAGCCCACATACTGCCAGACCCTTCGTAACTCCTCTCTGTGATTACGGGAAGGGGCTTTTTCCTAATTTCTGCTGGTGTTGGGATGCTTCTTCTGGGGCCTTTGGGACAGTTATAGCTGCATGGGTCTCCCTGCCACAGTACTGTATGGTAGTTCCTGGCTGTTTCTGGAGGCTGTCATTTCAGATGCCATATCCCTAGGGAGTGAGCAAACACCCTTGCTCCCTGGCCTTGTGGTTCTGTAAGCCAGTTCAAAGAGACTTCAAAAATCATTGCAGGTCTCATGCCCTTCTTCTGCCCTGGCTGATGCACCCTCCTCTTGCTGTCAGACTTGGGGGTTACAAACTTTCCTCCTGATAATCCAGGGATCTCTTTGACTCACTTACCAAGCCGTCCTTTCTGGTCTGGCCACAAATCACCAAGACCCTTTGCCTCTGCAGTGTGCTCTTCTGCCTCACTATTTGCTCTCCTCTGGGCCTGAGCTGATCCTTCTCATATGTCCTCATAGGTAAAACTGGAGATGGGCAAGGCTGTGCTGTGGCTGGTTCAGGAGCAATAGAGGATCCAGGTCCTCCTTTTCTCTCCCATTCACTCTGAGGCAGGCAGCTGGCTCTAACCTCAAATCAGTCACTGCAGCGTTTCTCGTACAACAAAGGCTAAACTCCCCACAGTGGATGTGAGCCTGGGATGAACATAGCAAGCAGACACAAAACTGCCTTCTCCACCATTGCTAAAGCATGGCTGAGAGGCAGCAGATGGTCAGGTCACTTACCCTTTGTACAAGGTCTGTTCCTGCCTCTTCTGGTCTGGTTTGCAGTAGTTAAGTGTCTCTGTCCCAGGACCAGGGATTTCTGTGCCTCCTCATGGACAGATGAGGTAGATGGCTAAGCAGTGGGGCAAAACTCCCCACAACCCAAACCCTACTACTGGCTTGTAGGGTTGCAGAGCTGGGTTCAAGGGGGTGTGAAGTGGGGCAAGAAGTGACCACTCAGGCAGGAGTGAGACCTGGGAGAGGGGACTGGGGCTTCATCAGAAAGATTATTTTTTTAATACATGGATGGATTATGTACCTTTATCAAATAAAACAAGTACAAGCTCAGAAACAGTGTATCAGAAAATCATAAAACAATTTAGGTTGCAAGGGACCTCTGAACACCAACCTCCTGCTCTCAGCAGATCCAAGTAGATCAGGTTGCTCAACAACTTGCTGAGTATCTCCATCACTTCCCTCAAGAATGCAAACCCAGACTGTGGTACAGGAGTTGTCCTGCCTTATTCTCCATCTGCAGGGATGGGGATGGCTCCTACAGCCTCAGGAAAAGGAATGGCATCTACCCCTGGACAGCATAGCAAAGGTGTGGGCTAGGCATTGCCTTAAGAGTGTTGGGAAGGAAGAGTCCCAGGTGCCTATGGCAAAAGCAAGATCCTAAAACTGACAGCAGCTGTGGGTTTTGTGCAGCTGGAAGCAGGGCAGGAGGGATAGAGAATTTCCCTTGAGGGAGTGGTCTTGAAATAAACTAGCCTTAGAGGCCTTTAATGCAATTGCATTCTAGCCCCTTCAGGGAAAGACCTTCTCCACTGAAAACCAGAGGAAAAGTAGCAAGGTCCCTGGGTGCAACCTTCTGGGCTTGGAAAAGCCTTCTGGGAATAGTAGAGAGTAAGGTAGGGTTGTCTTTGTAGAGAGGGCACCACTCTTGTATCTCATAAGAATGCAAGTGTCTGATGAGGAAAAGGGCTAAGGACCTGAATCAACAGCTTCACAAGGATATTTCCACTTTATTTTACATTGTGTATGTCAGAGTAAGTCTCAAAGTAGGAGTTACTGATTCTTCAGTGAGTAGAAAATCCCTCTGTAATCTCAAAGGGAAGTCTTGGAGGGGAGCAGGATCCCACCAACCAGGCTTGCATAACTCTAAACAGCAGGTCACATCTTCCCTATTAAAGGAAAGGCCACAATGCCACACTCCAGTCCATCCCTGAGGACACACAGCTGCTGCCTGCAGACAGGAATAAGCCCCTCCCTCACCTCAGCAGGCCCTGCAGGGACAGAGCTGGTGTCTGAGGTGAGAGGAAAGCCAGGCACCCAGCTGATGGGCTGCCTGGGCTGAGCCCAGGAGGGAGATCATTGCTGCCTGCTGTGCAGGAGGTGCTGGAACAAGGAGCCATCTTTCTGGCTTAGGCGGGCGGGCGAATCCAGCTCTGCCACTCTCCCAGCTTGCATCACCAGCACGCGGTCCGAGTCCAGGATGGTGTTCAGCCTGTGGACAACAAATGCCAGGACACACATTGTTGGATCTGAGGAGAAGCTTTGGATAATGCTTCCCCTGCTGTTAAGGGTGGCCCAAGACATGCCCAGCATTAGGAGCTGTGGAGGATCTCCCTCTGCACTCAAGGTCACAGTGCAGTGCAGCTCCCCAAAGAGCCCCTGCTCGCTGCTGAAATGCAGCACCTCTTAGGAGAGCACAGTGATGCCTTCTAGTTGCTGGGCATGGCAAGGCACCAGGAACACAGAGGGAAGTTCTGTGGGGGGAAGCTCAGGGCATGCCTGATTCTGGGGTTGCACAAAATGTCTCCATCCCCACAGGGGTTAGTGAGTTGCTTTATTTGCCCCAACATTTCCTCACTTTCCACCTCCCAAGGGCAGCAGAAATTGTGCATCAGCTGTTATTCCCCTGCAGTCTAGCATCTTTGCTTATGCTACCACCACCACCGGATTTGTACTTGCCAGACAGCCAACCACAGGACCCACTGCACACATAAGAGCCCAGGTCTGCCCAGACCTCCAGCAGAGCAGCAACCTCTGGTTCTGGATAGGGAAGACAGGGCAGCAGGAATGTTTTTGCACAGTTGTGCCCCATTTAGCGTGAAACTACAACCCTATGAATCTGCAAATCACAAGGAAGACACTACACAGGATTTGAACAGGTAAAAGGCATTATGGAGTTCAAGAGTCTGGTTACACATTCATCTCCAAGAGAGTGCAGGCTGCAGCACTGGAAATGACTTGGAGGGGCAAGAGACAAGTACAGAGTCATCTCCCATCCTTTTTACCCAAAGCTGAATGGCATGGAAAAACTATGGATACAAAACAATCCCATCATCACGTCTCTCTCCTTACTGCTCTCCCCCATTGCTCTTCATCCCAGTGGAAAAGGGGCTGGGGCCATCTTCAACTCAGTCTTGCTGCTTTGCCTTCCGCCACTCCTTCCTCCACTGTTTCTCCTCTTTAATTATTCCCCCATCAAAGGTGGCCTCCCCACACCCAACCCAAACACACACCTCAGCCCACAGTGCTCTTGCACTTCTACTCTATTTATGGCTAACATCCTTAGTGTAGGAACCACATTCCCTTCACACCCCTCCTGCCTCCCTCCTACATAATGTATTTAACAAGACCCAGTTGATTCACTTGCCAGGCCCAGCCCACCCTGCCTGTCATCCATCACTCCCACTCCTGTGCAGCAGGACACCAGCCCCTGCCACCTGCTCATTTGATTTTTATTTTTGTGGTAACCTCTGTGCTTTGAAAACACCCTCCATACAATTGCATAACTCTCCTCCAAACACTCCTCCACTTGGCAAGAGTAAGAGCAGAGAACAACACCTAATGCTGATCCATCCCTTCTCTGCAGTATTCATGTTTTGCCCTCCTCCCTCTGACTGCAACCATCCACCGATTGTACTCTTAATCTCTCAGATGGGAGGCAATCACTGTTGTCCTGTTCTGCCTGGGCAGTGTCTATCATGCTGGCATAAGGTACTAAAACTCAGGATTTTGCAAGACAGAACTATCCAGGAGCTAGCTGCAGCCCTTTGCTGCCGGCTGTCCTGCACTGCCCTCTACTGAGCCAAGGACACTTGCTCCTCCACTATCTCCACACTGCCCCTTTCCATAGGATAATTCTCCATTACTCCTCGCCCTAATGTGGCAGAACCACAAGGAACGATTCATCTGCCCTACCGATGCCAGCATGCAGTGCCCAGGAAGAGAAATCTGTGCTATGATGTGGCATTTTTGCCTTTGCTGACACCAACTTCTGGGTACAACATTTTCCCCTTTTCACATCCAGTTGTTCCCAGCACCCAGCAGAAAAGCCAAAGGGCAAGGTCCAGCTTTGGCACTTGAAAAATCTTATCACAGAGACCTCCATGCTCAGCTTGAGGCCCAGGCATGGCATGTGCAGCCACCTCTCCGTGTGAGTGGTAGGATGACTTTAGGCACAGAGGTTCTTCCATACCTGTGAGCAATTGTCAAAACAGTTTTGTCAGCGAAGCGCTGGCGGATGGTCTGCTGCAGCAGCTGGTCTGTCTTCTGATCCACACTGGCTGTGGCCTCATCGATGCACAGCACCTGCCAGGGACAGAGAGTGAAGGGAGCTCCCAAGCACCACAGCAGAGACCCCACTCCCTGGTTAGAGACAGCCTGAGAAGTTAGGATATCTGTTCCCATTACACCTCCAACTCTGCAGCGCTCTCCTCTGCTGTCCCCAGAGAGCCACCAACAGGTCACCCTTCCCCTTGCTCCGATGGAGGCAGGGCACTCACCTTGGCCTGTGTCAGGAGGGCTCTGGCCAGACACACCAGCTGCCTCTGTCCCACAGACAGACTCTTTCCCCTCTCTCCCAGCTCACTGTCCAGTCCACCTGCAGGGATCAAGATCAGCAGTCACCTGCATCATCTGCACAGGGCCTCAAACAGCTCCACCAGTCCAAGGTTTTCCCAGAAGTACACAAAATCCCAATTCTGCTCAGGCCCAGGCCTTAGGAACTGGAGCCTTTACACTTAGACACAAGCAACATCTGGCACAGTTCCCTTAGAACTAAGGCCTGGCTTATCTCTCAGCTACTCCTCTAAAACCACCGAGGCCTGGTCTCACCAGAGAACTTCTGCCACCCAATCCATCACCTCCCAGTCCATTTGCCTCCATAATGCCAGGTAATGCCACCGGGTCCCACTGACCTGTTCCCACACTGGTTCTAACCTTGCCTAACCCATTCCCTACTGCATCCACCTCAGTTCCCTGCCTCAGCTAAGGCCTTCCCTCCTCTTGCAGAACCCGCACTCATCAGCTGCTTCTCACTGGTTTCCAACTCACCCATCTGAGTAACAGCATCCCACAGGTGGCACTGCTCCAGCACCTCACGGAGCTCAGCATCCGTCCGCTTTCCCTGGGGGTCCAGGTTTTCTCTGATTGAGCCACTGAACAAAAATGGATCCTGCGGGATGATGGCCAGCCTAGATCTGCAAGCAAGCAAAAGCTGAGGGTTCATGGGATGGGTTCTGCAGAAAAGCAAAGATCTGCTACTTCTTTTTTCATGAGGTGTCTTAGTTTGCTACAAATCATAGAGGCACAGAGACATGGGTCACATATTCAGCCTGGTTTCCTTAGCACAACTGTTGACAAACAACAGAGGGACTCATAAAAAGCTGCCACAATTAGAAAAGAGGGTGCCACAACAGTGAGTCCTTTGCTTCTCACTCTGGCATCCGGCCACTGACAGCTCTCAGCCACCGTCAGCTACCCCTCACTCTGTTCAGCCATACCTCAGCTCCTCCAAGCCCACCAGCTGGCTGTCAACACCATCGAGGAGAATCAGGCCTGATTTCATCTCCACCATACGGAAAAGGGCCAAGAAAAGGGTGGATTTCCCAGATCCTGTGCGACCCACAATGCCCAGCTTCTCTCCAGGGTAAACAGTGAAGCTCACGCCATCAAGTGCATTAGGCAAGCCTGCTCTGTATGCCAGGACCACTTGCTGGAACTCCACAAGCCCCTCACTTGGCCAGTCAGCAGAAACCTAAGAGGGATACACAGATGAGAAAGGGTATGATAATGATTGATTGTCATCTTCAGCATCACCTCCCCACAGTCCAAGTCCCACCCTTCCCTTTTAGATGGTTGCTTGGCTTCTGAGCAGAACTAACACACAGCCCAGTCCCACCTCCAGCCCACTCCTAGGCTTGTTCTTCCATCACAGCTTGTATCTAGCACCCATTCTGCTTCCCTACTCCTTCCCATCACCCCAGCCTTCACCAGTTCCTGCCAGAGATTCATCCTCCCCAGGAGATATACTAGTAAAAGATGAGCAATCAAGGTGGTTTCTGTGCGGAGAGCCCTCCACCCATTCACTGGAACCCTGTGATCTCCCCAGGGGGCAAGTGCAGGGCAAAGGGTGAGAAGATGGGCCAGTACCTGAGAACACATTTGTACTTTTACCTGGACCAATTTATCCTGGGGCTCCATGGGGATGTCTGTGGTGTACTCCTCTGTCCTCTCCACACTCACCATCAGCATCTCTGTGTGAGTGAAACTGGCTATGAGGCCTGAGAGCAGGTTTGTGACAGACAGGGCGTATGAGAGTGCCAGGCCCACAAGTCCTGTGAGGACAAAAGCATAAACAAGAATGTCAGTGGCAGGGAAGGAGCTGACATCTTGGTGGGCAGACAAAAAAAAAACAAAGGAAAAGTCAGGACTCTGAAGTCTGGGGTCACACTTGAGGTTGGGGACACACAGGAGCAGAGACAGGAGCTGAAGCATTACACTGTGGGTGACTTGCTAGGGACAGGAAGCAGGAGCTCTGGATCTTACCCCAGTGTAGGAAAATATTTAGCTCTGGGCTGGGAGAGGAGGAACCCCTTGGGCAAAGCCTAGGACTGGACATAGATCAGTCCCTGGCAGTCTACCTGGATTTCCCAGCTGCTTCTGGTGCTGGATGATGGCAATCCCTGCAATAGCAGTAACCACAGCAACCCCAATCATCTGCAAGCGGATGTCCAGCCACTCCATCACTGTGTTGCTGGCAAAGAGACAGCGCTGGTTCTGCTCCAGACGCAGCTGATTCTCCAACTCAAACCTGTCAGGCACACAACAGAGGTTTGCACCACTCAAATTCCTCTCCCAGTGTTCCAGACAAAGGGCATTCCAGCCACCCTATAACCAGCCCCACAAGAGGAAGGCCTTGGCCTATAAAGCCAAAGCTCTGTCTCTCTGGGTGCTTGTGCTTCCTGCTCACCTCTTCGTTGCCCGCATGGCTCTGATAGTGCTCAGTCCTGAGAGGGTCTCTGAGAAGTGGCTGTAAATGGGAGACAGGGTGACACTGCAGAGGCGCTTGAGCTCCCGGGATGTGAATCGGTAATAGCGCTGAATGAAGAAGTAGACTACAGCCAGAGGGAGCAAGACCAGACCAATCCAAGGGAGGCCATAGGTCATTATCAGCAGCATGCCCAAGAGCCCGTAGATGTTGGCTAGGAAGATGTTGAGGATAAATGGCAGGCTGTCATCCACACAGTACAGGTCTGAGGAGAAGCGGTTCAGGACCCGGCCTGTTGGTGTGGTGTCAAAGAAGGTGACTGTGGCCTGTGAGGGAACCAGACAGTAAGAGCCAGTCAGCTGTGGTGAGATCCAACCACAGCGTGAACAGAACAGTGCGCAGGACAGCAGCACCAAGGGGAGCAGATAAGGCCACAAGGAGGTGGCCACCACAACCCACTTCCTCACCTCAGCCTCCAAAGCCAGCATCCACTAGCAGCCAAACAACTCATGTTGTTTGCATGGTAAAAGGAAGCACTCCTTCTGTATCGAATGGCTGACAGCTACTGAGAAAGCAGGCATTCGGACACCATGATGGCCCAACAGTAGCAAGGTACATCTAGCCACCAATCCGAATTTACAATCCCCTAATCCTAATTCCAGCCTGAGGACCCAAGGAAGCCAAAAACCTAAAGTTAACTGACACATGCCAGCATCAGCCCTAGATCTTGCTTAATAACTCCTTCCAATCTCATCTAAACCTGAACTCACCATCCTGTAAAAGCTACTTTGACTTGACTGGCTATACATCTAAGGCTAATGAGTGAACAGATGCAGGTGGGAGCCATAAATCATCCGTCCATGGAATGAACAGGACACATTCTGAACCACAGATTATTGGCCCCTTGCGCTGGCTGTGGTGCAGCCCTTTTTGAATACAATCCTACCAGCCAATACCAACAGAAACCTTAATCTATCTCCCACACCTGTACTCCCAGCTATGAGAAGAATGGCAGCTTGCAGGAGGCTCAGCCTGCTCTGGACTTTGTGCCCATTACCTTTAGAACCCTTTGGAGCAGTCGATCGTGAATGACAGCGGCAGCACGGAGAGCACCATAAGCAAAGAGGAACGCCCGAATAATGGTGAAGAGAGAATTGGCCCCTGCAATGCTCCCATAAACTATCAGGTAGAAATTCACGTCCACTGAGCCATTGGGAGGGCCTGGGGTCTTGTCCAGATCTTGAATGGGGGAACTGGAAAAAAGGAGGAAGATTATGAATCTGCCAACATCCTCCTGACAGTAAACTCACAGACAGGGCATGAGAACCCAAGAGCATACTCCAAGGGAAATCAGGATACTTTAGCCTGATACTCCTGTTACACCCCTTTGGCATGTGGGGACAAATACTCTGATTACTATGCAGCTAGGAGTCTTCCATCAGCCCCAGACAGAAGCCTTTTTGGCACGTCATAGGGTCAGGGATTTTGATTCTCTTTGTCAAAGCAGCCACACACATCCCCTGAAGTGAAGTGGTCAGTTTATCTATCCCTGCTCTCCAGGATCTTCACCAGAAATGCACTTAAGGACATTTCTTGCTCCCTTTGGCACCTCTGGACCATATTCACTTACACAAGCCCAGCAGTGGAGAAGAGAAGCAGCTCTGGAGAAGGCAGGGAAGCTGAGCAGGCCATCACAGAGGTATTTGCTGTCTGGGATATGCTGGAGATCCAGTATGACAGCCACCAATCTGAGATATTTCTGGATGCTACAGAGAAAGACAGACTATGTAAAGAGAAATTCTATTTCTGGATCAGCAAACATGAAGCAGACAAGCTGAAGGGGAAGCTGCTGGACAACTTTTGCATAGTCTTGCTGCCCAGTATAGTCTTTCCCCTGTTAGTAGTAGAGCAGGAGCAAGTGAACAGCCTTGAGCTGCAGCAGCGACACAGCACTGCTAGAGGTACAGTAATGCAAATGCAGCAGCGAGATGCCAGGTACAGTTCCCACGTGTGCCTCCTCCTCCCTGCTAAAGTAGCTCTTTGAGCTACTTTAATTTGGGGAACAGAAAAGTGGCCTTCCTGCTACAGGGAGAGTGTTTAAAGCCCTGGTGTCTTTCCTTCCAGACTCCATGCAACCAGGGAATGAGACAAGAGAAGAGGAGTGTTTGAAGAGATGTGCTGCTGGGTCACTGCCTCACCTTGCATCAGGAACAGTGAGAAGAGGATTGATATTGCCAAGCAGCTGCCCATTGCCATCCAATAGGCCTTGTACACCTGAAAAGCCACTGCCCCTTCCTTCTTCTCTTCCTCCTTGTGGATGAGATTATTGTTTTGGGTTGGTTCTTCTGCTTCTGTCTTTATGGCCTCTTCCTGTTCCTGTTCATTAGGGGCTGTGGTTATGGATGCAAAAGCAAAGGTCAGTGAAGTGTTAAATTCTTCCTGCAGCTGTTCCTAAATGTGAACAGAGCAAGTCTAAACTATGAGTGACACTTTTTCCCCTCCTCTCTCCTCTTGCAAGACAGGTGCACTAACCCGGGCAGTTCTTTGTGGAACAACAGCTTCAAATACTGCCCCAGACCAATACCCAATGATATGTGGGCCTCCTGTCCTTCTGTGTATACAGCACCCACATATCAGCACTGCCACAGCAGAACAAGATAAAGCCAGCAGCCATCAGGTACAGGTTCTGTCTGGAAGGTCAGCTGTGATGCCCCAGCTACCCCTTAAGCTCATCAGAAACAGACCTTTATCCTTATGCTCCTTGTCGGTATCCTTGAACTTGGGGAAGGCTTCAACAAGTGGCAGGATATCAGCTGGTGTGCCTGCGAAGAGAGACATGCAAATTCTTCAGCATCTGTGAGGAGCAGGTGACAACTTTTCACCTTCCCACTTCCTCTTGCTGTGAAATGACCCAGTTTTGTTCTCTCATAACATTCCCCACATTACACAGCAACTGTACCCTTGAAGGCTCCACTCCATTCAACCTGTTACATCCTTCTGCCTCATCAGCTCCCCACATCTAGGGCTGTTCTGTTTTATCTGTACATCTGCACATTCTCTTCCACCCCATCTTCACCCACATGCAGTGCTCTCAGTGTCCTCTTTTATCATTGGGTTCCCCACTAGTTAATCCTAATCCCCTCAAGCCATTCCAAGACACAGGCACAAGTGAATGCCTGAGAAGACAGTGTACCTGTCTTAACTATCCTGCCATTGTCCATCAGCAACAAGGCATCAGCCTTCTCCAAAAACTCTGTCCTGTGAGTGCAAAGGACCCTGGTCTTATGTTTGAGAACTCCGAAAATGCATTTCCGCATAATATGGTTGGCTACATCTGCATCAACAGCAGCCAGGGGATCATCAAGGAGGTAAAGTTCTTTCTCCTGGGAGGAGGACAAAAGAAAAAAGGATACAGCTGCTGGCCCTGCTGGAGCAGGCAGTGCTGTAGAGAAAAGTCCAAGTGTCTCCATGGGGCAGCACCTTTAGGCTAGCACAATGTGCTTTAAAGACATGCTGCCAGAACTGTACAGCAGAGTGCTTCCAGCCTTGTTATATTTGACTCAACATGATCTGCCACACAGTAACTCCCTTGTTATTTACCTGGTAAATGGCTCTGGCAAGGGCTATTCGAGCCTTCTGTCCCCCACTGAGTGTCACACCATTTTCACCCACCTCTGTCTGGTCACTTGCTGGTAAAATCTGAAATATTCAATAAAATAATTTAGAAAGGGACAAGAAACTGCTGGGGTTTCCCACATCAGGACACAGGGGCCCCTCTCCAGTCTCTGGCAGTAATTTCTAAGGCTGACACCTTACCAACAATTAAACAATGCAACAGTCTATACACTGGTTCTACAGACAACCAGCAAGCTTTATTTATGCAACGAAAATCTCTTACACTCCAGAATAGGGTGGTCACATCTGAACTACCCATTGAGAGCAACTTCTGGTCCAAGGTAATTGTACACAGTAATTTTTCTGTGAGAACAAGAGCTGTGCCTGCATCAAAATTATGTCAGGGTCCTTCCAAACAGTATAGCAGTAAAAACTACCTAATTTCAATACCTGGAAATAAGACTCCTCTCAGTTTGGTAGCATAGGTGTACTCTACAAAATCTCAAATAAAAATCTTGCCTTTACAGAGTATTCATAGCTCCAGCCAAAATAAACAGCAGCTGCTAAAGCCTGGCACTTCAGAAAATCAGGCATCAGCTTATAAACTGGGAGAAGGCTATATTCCTACCATATATACAGCCAGGTTTACTGGCTAATACAGTCATAAACCTCAAACTTAGAATATATGTCAGGAGCACTGACTTAGCCCTTCAAAACTGCAAAGAAGTTGCTTCTGATCCTCGCCCCAAAAAAGCATCAGCTGCTGATAAGTTCTGACTGAAAAACTCAACAGTCATCAGCTCTGCAAGAACAACTCCTTTCCCCAGCATGAAGAGCTTTTGGCTCAGCAGCAGAAGAAACCACCCAAAGTGCTACAAGAGTGACTTCACACCTTAAAGAAGTATGGGCACACTAGGAATGGTGTGGGCTTGGTAATCAGAGCAACACTGTGTGACAGGACATTGGAACAGCAGTCTGCACCCTGAAACAATAAACACTGATCCCAGTGAGGCTCAGGATGGATGCAAAAGCCTGCCAAGAAGGCCCAGGAAGGTTTCCAGCCTAGGCACTCACATTTAGGTCCTCGGAGAGGGCACAGGCCTCCAGCACCTCCTCATACAGTCTGGCATCATATTCCCGCCCAAAAAGGATGTTTTTGCGGACAGTGGTAAACTGTATCCAAGGCTCCTGTGTGGCCAGACCAAATCCTTGCTCCAGGTCACAAACATACACTCGTCCACCTTGTCTGCAAGCACAACAGAAGTAGGTATAAAGGGCAACAAAGGAAAACTGCTGGCAGATCAAAATTACTTACAAGATGGAATAGCACTGGACAATTCCCACCTGCCATAGCATGGAGGGACCAGGCAGGGAAAAGTCTTTAGGCTACTTACTTAATGAGCTCTCCAGTGATGGCTGCAAGCAGAGAGCTTTTGCCAGAGCCAACCTTCCCAACAACCCCCAGGAGCATTCCCTGCAAAGGGAAATAAAAAGAAGCAACCTGATGTGCTAATACAGGGTAGCTTGTCCAGATTTCTTGACCCACACGTAGCCTGTAAGGAAGCTGACTGCTAGGACCATCTCATGTTCAGCAGTGCAGCTGGGTACAGTTGTCAGGTAAACCAGACTCCCGATATGACAGGACACAGATTTGCAAGGAGTGTTAACTCTAGAGCCCTGCTCTGTTCCCTGTCCAGTTGTCTCCAGCAGCAATAGTAGAAAGCAGAGAGAATTATTTCATCTCCTGTCTGTAAGCCATGGATATTCTCTAGAGCCTTTCAGCTCTGAGATGTAATATGTGTCCCGTGCCTCTTGACCAAGAGAAGATTTTGATGCATAGCTCCTGGACTGAGGAAAACATGCCACCTCTGCTCCATTATTTCTAGTTTCTGTAGTACCAGTTTTCTATATTACCTCCCATGTCATTGCTTACCTTTCTCACTGACAGGTTCTCGATGTGCAGTTGCAGAGTGCCTGAGGATGAGGGCTGCCTGGTGCTTTTGTCCTCAACTGGCACCCATGAGAAGGCTGCACATTGCATCTCCATGGCAGTAGCAGTATCTGAAGGGCTATCTACAAGTGAAAAGCCAAACAGCAAAACATTGCTATGAGAAGACCAGAAAATTAAAGGCACCTGGCATCACAAATATCATCAGCTTTGTTCCCAAAGGCAGAACATGGATAAAGCACTGCATGGTGCCTCTGACCCAACCACAGAATGAGACTCTTGCCTACTGACTTGCCCTTAAACTTATACATCCCTTCTTCCAACCCTTCTGTCTCCAGCTCACACCAGACACACATGGCTGCCAGGGAGACACTGTAAGGATATAACCTGGTTTTATTATTGCTGGAGGTAAAAGAATGGCAGGGAGCTGGCCAAAGGCAATGAAAGAAGGAAAAGGAGCTAATATGGCTCAGGAGAGGGGCAGCCACTCAAGCCTTTCTGCCACATGAAGCCAAGTTTGTTGATGGCTTCGGTGTCAGAAGAGCTCTGTCCTCTGACAGAGCCACTTGTTCTATTGGGATGTTAATGGCTCTGTTGGGACAAGCAGCAGCTTATGGTTGGTAAAGTGGAATGTTATAGCTTTGTCTCCTGCTTTCCACAGAAATTAAGTGAAGTGTATCCACTCTGCCTCTACCCAATTGAACATCCTGAATCACAGGGGACAGCCAGCTGCCCTCCAGCACTGCCCCTGGGCCTTGCACGTCATCTCTCTGCTCTGAATGTCTGCTGACCAGAGTCTCAGGCCTGGCAGATTCCTTAACCATTACCTAGGGCATAATAAGCTTCCAGGTCCTGGTCCATGAGTTCAAAGAATTGCTGGATTCGATCCAGGGAAACTTTGGCCTCCAAAATCGCATTCAACACCCATGGGAAGCAGTTGAGGGGTAGAATAAGCATCCCAACAAGGGCCAATGCTGTGAACACCTGCATGGGTAAGCAAACAGCCATCAGCTGGAGCCAGTACCTCCCCTGTATCCTCCAAACAGCTTCACCAGTCAGAGCCTGAAGAGCTGTGGAGAGACATGCATTAGTTTCCCAGAGAAGATGCCTCAGGATTGCAGTTCCACTGTAGACTGTGTTCTGTACAAGACAAGTCTGGAGCTCTCCCTACTACTTACTCACCTTCGTGGCAGTGA
This sequence comes from Vidua chalybeata, assembly GCF_026979565.1. Taxonomy (NCBI): domain Eukaryota; kingdom Metazoa; phylum Chordata; class Aves; order Passeriformes; family Viduidae; genus Vidua; species Vidua chalybeata. The sequence goes on from NC_071532.1 coordinate 12,366,843, forward strand.
GCTGGTGACCCAACAGGACATAGGTGACAAAGATGGCAATGGAAACAACAACAGGGAGTGCTGCCCACATGTACACACACAAAGCATCCAGGTAACTGACGGCCCGTAACTTCTGCAGCTCTTTAACCCGGCAGGATTTTATTCTGGTGCTGAAGTGCTTCTCCCAGGCGTAAAACTTGATCACACGAATGCCACATAGAAACTCTGTCATTAGCTGCAGGCAACAAGGAAAAGAACATCAAGCAAACATTGCCCAGGCAGCCTGGGCTGTGCCTGGGTGTGCAGTTGTCTCCTGCTAAGGGTCAGGCTAGAAATGTCAGGAACGATTTATTGCTAACAAAGGCAGAAACTTAAGTGACAACTACTGGAAACTTTGTGCTCATCCATCCCACCAGCTTCTTCAGCTACCCAAGCTGCACACAACCAATAAAAAGGCAAAATATTACACTACCTTCCAAGTGAAAGATGAACAACACAGGTGAAGGGATGTGTGGAATTGCTAGCTCCAGCCTGGATACTATTTACTTGTGTTGACTTGACAGTGCCTCGAGATAAGGTCTGACTCTCAGGCCTGGTCCTGCCCTGACACAGCTAGTCTGTATCCAGAGCCTGGCTGGTTGATTTCCAGAACTCTGGTGTCCCTGCACAGTGCAGTCCTCTCCTTTCTGTTCTCAGGTCAGCATATGTAGAGCAAGCTGACTGCCCAACATTAAAGAAAACTAACAAGAGTGACTTTATTCAGCAAACCAGTCTTACAACAGTTAGAGAAAGTTCAGCATAATCAGATACAACTCTGGTAGATGCACCTACTGTTGGGAAAATAAGTATTTTTAAAGCTGCCAACAGTTCTGACAGGGAGTTGACCTATGCTTCATGCTCCCAAAGCATGAGTGAAACTGCTGTCTTCTCAAATTAGAGATACAATACTAAAAGGTGGGAATCAAATGTCTGATATGTGGAGAGGAGAGATGGCACTCCAAATAGGGGAAAAGCAGTGGAAAAGATGACTGAGGGTGCCAAGCCTAGAGCCATATAAAATTACATCCATGATCATTGCCTTTGTCCAGACTGAAAGCCACTTCATCCTTGATGGCATCACTGGAGCAATAGGATGGATGCATATCTAGAGGAAGCCATTGGGAGTCTGACCTTTACTACACACAGAAAAGAAACTTGCAAGGGAACCTAAACTAGCCCAGGGGACAAGCCAAAGAGGACATTAAAGGGTCACAATCTTATGGGTGGTGAAACTACATCACCCTGAAACTCTTGACCGAAGTGTGTGTGTATGTCCCTTCTGGCATTTTTCTCAACAGCTGTAATTCAATTAATCTGCTTTGGACTATGCTCAGTGGCCAGGAAGCCAACGTTCTGGGACAAACAGGGAAAAAATACAAACTCAGAGAGACACCACTGCCCCTCACCTTGACTCGTGTGTCCTTGTGTTTCAGCATCTTCTCGTTGTTCACCATGATGCGGTTAGCTATGATCTTGTTGATGGGCACGAGCAGCAGTGCCAGGGCCACACCTCCCAGAAAGGCTACCCCCACTTGCTGGTAGAGGAGATAGAGGGTAATGGCAAGCTGGACAGGCAGGCTCCACAACTCGTGGAAGCTTTGGCAGAAGTTGATCAACCTATCGGTGTCTGTGCTCATGAAGTTGACAATTTCCCCCACAGTGAAGCGGGCAAGGCTGGTGCTGCTGACACGCAGAGCCTTGCGGTAGATGGCAGAGATGACGGCGGCCCGCACCATCAGCGCCATCTTGTTCATCTCGTACCTGAACTGGCTCCGCAAGAGAGCGCCCAGGAAGGAGCCAGCAAAGAGCCCAAGGGCATACAGAATCCCATGGCTCAGGGGCTCCTGACGTGACTCCATGAAGTTCACCAGCAAGTTCAGAAGCAGAGGACCTGAAAAATCCAGCAGACTGTCAGCCAGCTTGAGAAGTCCAAGGGTGTAGAAACGAAGCCCAAAGGCCGCATGAAGGACTGACAAGAAGCGCACAGCTTCCTGGGCGTGGTGTGGGCTGTCTGGAGCATCACTACTCCCTTCACTTCCAGCAATGACTGGGCTAGTAAGAGACACTGTCTCCTCCTCTGCTTGCTGAAGAGCTGCTTTCTTCTGCCAGCAAGAGTAGAACCGGTCACAGACCCTGGCAGTCTGGAGCTGGTGAGGAAGCACATAGACGTCCTGTGGCTGGTTCAGCTTCTGCTGGTAGCCACGCTCCATAATGGGGTTCATCCAGGTGTAAAAGAAGCGTGAGAGCCAGCTCTCACCATCTTCTGCCACTCTCTGTGGGTCAGGCACCGGGATCCCTGGCTCTGAGATGGGCTGGTCTTGCTGCCAGGAGTAATTGATGGAGAGGAAGTGTTGCCTGCCAGCAGTGGGGAAGAGGTAGCTGACCACATAGGCAAGCAGAGAGGCCAGCTGCAGGCAGAGAATGGCAAACCTGGAGGAGGCACCAGGGTGGGCAGGGGACCAAGCTGTCCCACTCTGGCAGTACCACACCAGTGTGATGATGAAGGAAGGTAGGGGTGAGAGGGTGAGGAGAGCCAGGGCTGCAGGGCCCCTGGTAAAGCCGTGAATGGACCTGCAGAGCATGAAAAGAGCGAAGCCATGCACCAGCCATGTCACGGCAGCAGTGCCATTGGCCAGCACTTCCAGGTACACAGGGCCCAGCTCCTGCTGGGAAATGGTGGCTGGGATGGTGTCAGCAAGGAACAAGCCAGCAAGTAAGAAGGAGGTAGCGATTCTCCACCCCCAGCTTGGCCTGCAAGGCACACCAGAGCCAGACCTTGAGGAGGAAAGAGCAATGAAATAAATTACAGTTGTAATTCCACTACCTCTCAGTCAGTACTGTCCTTTCTTCCTCTCCTCTTCCCCATGTTTATAAACCCACTCCTACTTAACCTTCTGGATACACCTCCCTAGATCTGTAACATTTTCTGTCTGTAGGCATTGCTAAACTACATCGGGTCAATATAGCCCACTCTTTGGTCAACACCAGAGATTTAGACGCTACCAAAGAAAAGCATTTCTTTACAGAAATTTGTTTGCAAATTATGATATTTTGTGGTCAAATCAGATTCTAATCCTTAGGATTAACAGCAAGAAAAAGTATATTTAACCTCTTTAACACAAATTTTGGATGATGAAATTCTCTGTCACATTTCTGATCCTTGATTTCCTTGTCTGTCGGATATTTTTTCTAGAAACATTATTTTTATCACTGTGAGTTTCAGTGATGCTGTGCTTGTAAAGTTTATAATCTATTGCCCATCAAAATACTTCATTATCACTGGATTCTTTGTGGCCTTTCAGTATCAATGAATGTTGTCATGTTTAGGAATTTCAGAAGAGGGTAAACAGAAAAACAATTTTGCATTTCTCTAAATTTCTTATTGCCTTATATACATCTTCTATGTCACCTTGGATTTATATCCTCTACCAGAATACTCCCAGTTTCCCCAGTCCTCATTCACTGAAAAAGTTTTTAATTACTTTCTGTGATTTTATGCCCACAATCCCCTCTATTCTTTCTGCATTCCTTTCTGTACACTGAATTAAAATGGATGCTGACAAATATAATAGCATTATAATATTGTGTCCTTCCCTAATTACATATTCAGCACATGATAGGGAAATACAACTTCCAGCCTTTCCACCCCACCTCCAGTCCAACATAGTAATAAGGAGCCAGGAAAGTCAGTCGTCATACCTCGGAGTGCCAAGGAAGCAGGCACTGACCACTGCAAGGATCACATGAGGAATCACACTTAGTGTCAGCTGGTTAAAGCAATGGCCAACGCTGCCACGAACCCACACGGGGAGTGGATCTTCTGGGCTGGTCCCACACAAACTAGCCAGGATGTTTTCCATCCTTTGCTGGTAATTCAGTGTGAGAGACAGGATGTCCTGGGGTAAAAAAAAAAGCAGCATGAGGTAAAGAACTACAGCCCCAGTCCAAGATGGAGTGATGAGTAATTAACACAGAGCTAGAAGCAAGTTCCTGGGTCATAGTCCAAGCCTGGCTATTGTTCACTCACTATCATACAATCGACTTCTTAAAATGATAAGCTCCAGCTGAAAATAAATTATCTTGTTTATTCCCTTAAGTCACCCTGGGACTGCAACGCCCTGTGAAATTTGACGCTTTCTAATTTCCATGGTTTTTTTTTTTTTTTTCCCCCCCAAGGTGAGTTTATCCTCTGTAAGTAGTATAAGAAAGTATTTTCCTATATACGGATTTGTATGAAAAATATTCTGAGCTGCTTAAACAATAACCTATTAATTGTATTTCCACGTTCACAACACTTCCCACCAAGGTACTCCTTAAGGCAGCCTGTAACGTGAAACATCCCCCAGTCGGCAGGGAGGATGCTGGTGCCCATCCTGAGAAGCAGGCGATACCCGTAAGCTACACACGACGGGCCAACCAGCCCCCTCTGCGTGCCGCCCCGCGGACTGAAGCACACCTGGCAAGGCCTCGGCTTTACAATGATTTCTGCTCGCACCAGCCCGTCCCACCTCCAGCCCGAGGCCGGCTGAGCGCCACGGACCGGACACCGCACCGAGCTCGGCACGCAGAGGGGGCACTGCAGCACCACGGCAGCACCCGGCACAGCGGCCCCCGGCGCTGCGGCCCCCGGCGCTGCAGCACCCGGCACAGCGGCCCCCGGCACGGGTCTGGGCCGGCGCCAGCCCCAGGAGCTCCCAGCCGGGCCGGGGGCGGGCGCTGCGGCCGCCACGTGCCCGGGGCCGGGCGGGCCCCGCTGTCCCCGCTGTCCCCGCTGCCCCCAGCCCCGGTACCTCGGCTGCCGCGCGGCGCAGGCCCCGCACGCTCCTGGCAAGCCCGGAGGACGCGCCACAGCCCCGGCAGAGGCGGGGCGAGCCCCGGGCGGCATCCAGGCCGGAGCAGCAGGCCGAGCTGAGAGGCAACAGCGAGCCAATGCAGCACGCACAGCCCGCTCAGACTTCAGTCTTCCGGTTAAAATTACCCAAACTAAAAGCTAGGCTCCAGCCATGAACAAGGGTGATTTTCCCCAGAGTTCCTCTAGTTCTGTCCTGGTGATCATATCCCTCCGTTCCTTCTATGATTTGTGGCTCACAGCATCTGAGCAGTTTGCAAACTGACAGACACCGGGTGCACATTACAGACTTGCAGTGTCACCGTGTCAACCAGCACACTAATATTGGACCACTGTGTTATCCAAACATCAGCAGGTATAGCCCAAGCACTGCTTTTACAGGTATAAATGTACTTTTACAGATACAGCTTTCTTTGGTTGTAGACATTACAACAAGATGAAAATAACATTATAAGAGCACCTTGCCAATAACATATTAGTCTACTCACAATGGCAGAGGTCTCCTGGCACAGTGAGAGATCGTGATGTTAACCTAACACAACCATCTGAATAACAAAGGGTAAACAAATCCTCTCTGTTTCACCTGTGTTGTGTTCAGTGACTGTCTGGAGCATGAACACACATGTAAGCAGCACCCCCAAATGTGACACTCATTCTTTACTATAAGAGTATGTTGCATTGGAGTGGGGGGAACAAATGCACAACTTTCCAGATGAGAGAAAGCAAACTGGAGAGGACATCCAGCTCCATCTGCTCTGGACTATTATACAGTAACAGGAGAGTGCTGTAAATGTCACCACTGCCTAGCAATTTTAGCTGCTACTGGTGATTTTTATAGCGGATGATCTGAATGCTTCAACTGTCCCAAACCCTTCCTCAGTACTCTCTTGCCAGGGAAAATAAGCATATAATCACCACAGGCAGAAAACTTTACTTTCAACATGCAGCTCACCAGAGATACAAAAAGCATTCTCTGAGCTTGGAGGTGTTATCAGTGTAGTGCTGAGGAAGGAAAGTATCAGTGACATTCCTGAGAAAACAGAGCAATCTGGCTAAGGGAGTGTGGAACAGCAGCTAAGAGCAAGAGCTCAGTGGCCACACTATTCTCTAATTATAGCTTCCTTGAAAGGAGCAGGAGAGTGCATTTTCTGCAAGTCTCTCTATCTCCTTGTTTAATAATATTTTCTCACATGCCTGACAGCAATCTTTGTGTGTCAGAGTTGAAAGGTTGCCTTTTTACATGACCAAGCTACACATACTGTACACTGTATTTGGCCAGCCCACTCTTTTCCCCCACAGGTCATCCAAAGGTTTCTAGACTAAACTTTCCTGAGGAGGCCTCGAGAGTAAGCTTTATGTCCTCTCTGCTCAGGGAAGCTTCCCTTCAACAAAAATGCTGTGAAAGCAGTAAACTCTCAAAACAGCAAGTAGGGGTTGTGTGAGGTTGAAACACTGAATTGCACAGAAGTGAAGCTGATTTCAGATTTCATGGTTCTGATGTCTTATTTATTTCCATATGAAAACAAACAAACCCAAACAACTTAGAAATGTCCAAAACCAACTAAACAAATATCTTCAAAATACCCACAACCCCAACTGGACAAGTACTTTCCGTGTCTTAATAAGATACCAGAGAAGTTCTCGCATATCGACAAAAGACAACCTTTCTCACCTGAACTAATCACTCTCAGAGCTTTTTCATTCAGCCACACTGTATTTTAGCTTTCTCTTTTTTCACGTGCTGCATTCTGCTTGCTCAACCCTCCTAACCTCTTCAGGTTCAAAACCATGAACTTTATCACTTCAACTGAAAGATGGAAAACTTTCACGTGCCATGGATTCCTTTTTGGTCCAGATAGCACTGCCTACACTCATATGGGAAAACAAACACAAAAGGGTATTAAAAAAGGAACTCCAGGAAAATACCAATCCACCCTAACTGATCTGAAATCACTTTGCCTGTTCTGCATAAATGCATTTAAATAGCATCACAGCAAGAATTTAAGTAGACATTCCTCCTTTTCCTGCTTCCTTTTGGCTATTTCTCTTGCTCCTGAATATTGCTGCCTAGACCATTTACTGCTATATTTTTGACAGATGTAAGATGTGCGGGCACGTGGTGTGGTGGCTATGTTGCATACAAAGTACCTTGTGCACTATAAATAATCATACACCTGGCAATTATAAAAAAAAAATCACAGCATTCAAAATTGCAAAAAAACCCCACCAACATTAGGTTTAATTTAATCCACCCCCACAGGCCATGCAGGCCAGATTTTATTCACTATTATCCAGGGTTTTTTAATGCTCTAGATTGATAAATCCCCAGTGAAGAAGCGCTATCTGGCAAAGGGAGGCTGCCTCCCCCTTTTCTGATGAGTTTGTTTTGTAACCGATTACTTAATACCAATCCCAGGACTCAGGGAATCAGTGTAGGCTGCATGCCCATTCCACTTCCCAGCTATAGTAAATATTGAGCTGAAACAGAAGCCAGCCTAGACAAGCCTTAAATTCAGAAATATCAACCTTGTAATTATAGATGTAAAATCTCTGAAAGCAATTGTCTGTTTGGATGTGTTTTCTGTGCTCCCAGCCAGGACTCTGCTATCAGCTGAACCATCCTCAAATTCCATGACGACACAGCTGAGGAAGGTTTGATTACTTGGCTCAGTCCAAAATTTTTCATGAACAGGCTGCTTTGCCTGGACCTGAAGGCACAAGCTAGATATTGTGCCCTGTTTTCCAGGGAAAAAAATAATGCCAAGTTCAGAAGACAGATGAGTATCTTCTACTGCATCTCCTTGTGAGAACACAAATTCTGTCATAGAAACACAGAAACTGTCTTTGTTGTTACTCATAACCTAGCCATTCAACATTAGATGGTTGTCTCATGCCCCTGGATCTAGTCTTGACTCAGACAAGAAGGTAAAAAATTATAATTAAGGTATTACATTTTTCTTTTTCACTGGTCTGCTTCTTAACCTAATGGTCCAATCTGAATTAACTTCAATTCTGATTTCTGTTTACTTGTTCATACAAAACTACTCCTAACTTTTCTTATTCTGTTCTTTCTTGAATGTCATTTGCTCCCCTTTCTTATTTGGGGCCTAATGAGAATTCAGAGATATCTCATTACCCCAACATTGCCCTCAGCATCCAATTAGCTAAAACCTCTCCAAGCAGCAGCTAATTGCAAGCTCAACTATGAGCCTTGGAATTCCAAAGAGGAGTTCAGGAGCTGAACTTCTACCAGAACAGGCTGACTGGCATCTCTGTCATCCAGTGAGTGTCTAGAACACCAATTGCAGGGATGTTACAAAAACCTCTGCAAAGCAGGTAAGGATCTTGCCTGACTTTTTCAATCCTTGAGACAAACTGTAGTGCTTCCTCTTCCAAAGATGTGAAAAGTCTCAATTTGCTCTGCACCACTGGGCCCAGTTTTCAGTACTGATTTTAGGAATAATTTAACTGGATCCCACTATGGATGCTCAGTCCCTTTGAAAACTTAGCTTCTAAGGCATGTGGTTAAAAGATGATAATACATCTAGTTGAAAATGAGTTTATAAATTGCAATTATAAATTGTAATTGTAAGGCAATGGTCAGTAAGATGACAGGGTGCTAGAAAATGCCAATGAGCACTGGTCAGTCTCCAACAAATGGCATTTTAGGAACTCTTTTAACATCACAACACGCAGGGTGTTTGCTTGCTTTCTACCACTTCTTCCATGAGCAGTTTTCTTACTGGTGTGCAGATAAGACACTTTAATGAACTTTATCTTCAGTTTTTATTATCTGGAATCTTTCACCTTCCAAATGCCACTAAAATCCATGATCAGAAACCACTAGAATACCTCCTGTAGACTTCCTTTGGCTATAAGGCAAAAATGTTAGGAAAAAAATAATGTTCTGGCATTCCGCAAAGTTTTTAGGTATTAGATGCACAACTATTACAGAAAACTGAATTTAAAAATGTTTTGCAGAGTTTCTTGGGTTTGTGGCTTTTTACTTGTCCATTTAAAAACCAAACTATAGTTAAAAACTGATGTAAAGAAAGCAACAGCATGGAAGAGATGTCCAAAACCAAACAGGTAATTTTTCTCACTCTTTTTATCACATTCAGCTATTTTTGTTTACTTCAGTTGGTGAAACTGAGTGCTTGATGCAGACACCTGACACTAAGGCATGAAAACATGTTCCTCCTTTGAATAAAGTAACAGAGCATATCTGGGTAACAGTATATTCCTTACAGTGATAAACTACTTGCATGTGATCAACCACAAAAAACCAGAGGGGAAATTCCAAAATACACATCAGTTTTGTGGTTCTCTCAAAGTGTTCTGCTTGTCTGGGTATCACTGAGATTTGCAGTCTCCTGCACAGCCTCAAAGATGAAATTCTTATCCCAGGAATTCTTACAGTTGAATTAAGGTCACTGATAAACACTGCAAGCCTTAGGACAGAAAGGTGAGGACAGTGGTAACAGAAAATAAGTCTTTATATAGCTCATGCTTGTTTTGATGACTGAGTGCATTTCCTGAGCCTGGGTAGTGATGCACTCATTCAGAAATCTTAAAGGGGGTCAGTTTTAATACAATTGTAGTAAACCACTCCCAGCAGAAACATCAGACAGATCACCATCCTTGCTGCTCTTTGTCACTACTACTTATAAATAGTATGCTTCAAAATGATGTGTATGTTCAAGTAAATGCATTCCCAAACACACAAGCAAAATTTCAGCCAAAGATCGACTGGCTCTTCAAGTACAAGCCCTCACATGTCATTCAGCTAAGAACAAATTACAAATCTAGATATAGAAGCTTGTGGATTTTGGAAATGAAGCTGAAGAGTTTCATGAGAACCTTAATTTCTCTGCTTTCATCACTTTTGACCGCTACCCCATTTTAGTAAATTGAAAATCCCCTTCTTCTCTGGAGACAGCCCCCAGAACCAAGTAAGAGAATGTTTCAGCCGTCGCAAGAGAGTCGAAGCCGTCCCAGGCGCTGTCCCGCAGGAAGCGCGGTCGCTCGGTAGCGGGCGGTCAGGCAGGAGAGGAGGAGGAGGGAAGCCATTTCCTACCCTGCCATCCCTGCTCCCGGCAGCCAAGAGCACGGAAATTGGTTCAGGAGTTTTCTGAGCTGGAGGCTCAGCCCCGGCACCGCCTGATCGATCAGGCAAGGATCGCACTTCTGCTTGAAGACAACACCACCTGTACGGACCAGCTCCACAGCACAGCGCGCGCGTGTAGGGGAGGGAACAAAAACCAATAAAAGCAAGCAAATAAACAACAACAACAAAAAAAATCGCAAACAACAAAAAAAGCCACCAAAGCCGAGCGTGCCCCAGTCACGGCCGCTGCGGACCGAAGCGCGGAGGGAAGCAAAGAGGAACCGCACGGCCGAGCGCAGCAGCAGCAGCTCCCACCTGCCGCCGGCCGCCATTTTGTGCGGGCGTCACCAGGCACCGCCCCCCCTCGGCTCCCCCTCCCCCGCCCGGCTCGGGAGCGCGCAGGGCAGCGGGGAGCGCGCACGCCGGCGGGGCCGGTCCGGAGGAGCCGCGGGACCCCCGGGCCACTGGCGCCATCATGTACCGCTCCAGCAGCGGCCGCTCCGGCCCTTCGTCCTCGTCCTCCTCCCACCGGCTGAAGGAGGGCGGCTCGTCGGCGTCCCGCGCCTCCCGCTTCAGCACATCGGGGCCGGGGCCAGGCCACGGCCGGCCTCCCCCGCCGATGCCCGCCGCCGCTTGCGCCGCCGCCTCGCCGCCGCGCTCCGCTTCGCCCCGTCCGCCGCCGCTTCGCCGCCACCGCTCCCCATCGGGCCACCGCGGGCCCTGCCGCCGGTCCCCCTCGCCGCACCGCAGCCGGAGGTTGCCATCGCCGCCGGGAGGAGCGGGGCTCGGCGGGTCCCGGGGCCGCCGGGGCAGCGAGCACGCAGACGGCAGCAGCAGCCGGGTAAATACTGCCGTGCACCGAGGGGGCTCGGTGCGGGCCCTGCCCACTCCCCTGGGGGCTGTCACAGCCACAAACTCGGCGCGGCCAGGTCCTTGCAAAATTACACCGGCCCCGGGCTCTCCCTGTGCGGAGGGAGAGCGGCAGTTTCCCCCCTATTCCTTAGAGAGCCAAATGGGGGGGGGAAAAAAAATACTGATTTCCATTTTAAGTGATGTTTTCCCACTCGTTTCCATTGCATTTTTATTTGTCTTACTGGCTAGAGCCATTTTAGAGAAGATTCGAAGATGATGCTTTTTGCTAAGGCAGAGGATGTAATTTTCCTCCATGTAACACATTGGGTTGTATTAGTACATAAATATCGTTTAATTTATGGGAATATAACTTTTTAGACAGCATGTTGAATGAGTAGTTTGTCTGAATTCTTCCTGCTGTCACGGCGGGCATACAAAGAGGACTGTTACTGATTTATGTCTTTGAGAGGTATTCTTTGGTAGGCACTGCTTTGTAGTTGAGGCTGTGCACAGGGTGTTCCAAATTTCTCACTTTGTCATGGCAAAATCTGATTTGGGCATGCGAAGCTCTGTTTTGGTATCTGTGCTAGGTGGCATCTTGGATGCAGACACCTTCCTAATAAATCAAAGTGTGAAGACTTTTTTTTTTTTTTTTTTTTTTTTTTTTTTTTTTTTTTAATGTGGGTGGGATTCGCTCACTTAGGTTTTCTCTTCTTGCTCCCTGATGCAGGGATTGTTTTGTCTGGTGACTCTGAGCTGTGATGTGTAGTGAGTTCATTGTGAGTTTGAACTACCGTGAAAGAAGAGATTTTCATACTGGGGTATTCTAGGCAGTGGTTGCATGATCACTCAATCCAGCACACATACAGTTGCAAAGAACGGTGTACCTGCCTTTCCCTCTTGCTCTGCAGTATATTCTGCCCTCTCCCGTGTGCTCAGGCATGGATTTGTGAGTTGCAGGGTGGGCTGATGTGAGGAAACAATGTAGCTGAAAGTCAGTTCAACAAAAGTGTGTTATCTTGCTGGTTCATTGCTTGGTGGAACTCCCAAGAGAGAATGGGGATTGCCCTTTCTTGTGGTGATATAGGTTCTTACTGGATTTCTTTGGAGATGCAGCCATAGAAGAGGTCACGAGTGATTGTAGTGACATTAAAATTCAGGTATTGGTGTTATTTCGTATTGCAAGGTGAGTTGCCCTGGAGATGCAGGAAGATAATGTTGTCTTGGACAGTTAAGCCAAGCCAGGCTAAGAAACTTGCCTCTGTCCGTTTGTCTTCACATGGTATTTCACCCTTATCTCCATCCTCTTTAGTTTCCTGTATGGTACCCTTGCAAATTGCATTACTAGTAACATCCACGATGAAAATAAGTAGTTTTTAAAAAGGAAATGTTTTTCTATCTGATTCATGTCAGCTTGTGTTGTGGCTTGATGGACAGTTGCATGTTCACAACTGATGGGTGGCAGCCTGGGATACGGGACATCACTTTCTTAAGCTGACATCACCATCACTCAGTCGCCCATTTCACTGTATCCACGATAGGCTGTGAACCTGTGCTGGCTGTAACTAAACTTTCAATGCTGACTGTGTTGGTGGTTCAGACTTGGAGAAATTTGATCTAGGAGTTTTGACTAGAAGCCTCACACTCCTTTTCATGGGGGGGAAGGCCACCAAAAACATCCACTTTATACAAACATTATTTTTGACAAATGCTGCTCTTCTAGTGTTACTTTACACCCTCCTGGCTCAAGTTAAATCAGTCATGTCAGCAAATTGTTGCAAAATAATGTTTTTTTTCTTGCCTGTTCTAACTTCAGAGAAGGATTGAAAAATTATTTATCCTAGAAATTAGGCGTTAGCTAATGCTGTACTGATGAGCCAAATGGATTTTTTGTTTATTTACAGGATTACTGCATTTAAGGAAAGCCCTTCTGTAGGAAGCAATTGTCACAATAAGAGATCTTGAGACAATTAAATAGAGTTCTTCAAGCTATATTGTGCTGACTCTTGCGTTTGCTAAAGCCCAGTGTAAGTAATTCTTAGAGTGTAACATCCACATTTTTTCCACGGAAGCTTTTGTCCCCCAACAGGTGTTTGACTGACAACTGACATTACTTCTTCTTCAAAAGTGATATTACAAAGCATAAAATACGAATATGTATGTAGGTTTTTTTTTTTTTTTAAAGTACCATTTACAAAAGTAATGCTAATTAGAGAAAGATAAAAGCTGGGATTATGCTGTCATTTTCCAAAGAGTGGCACTAAATGTGATGGAAACAGAGCAGACAGCAGATATGTTGGGTTATCATGACTGGTTGGGGTAAAGTTTTAATAAGATTTTTAGGATTTTATGACTTAAGACCCTCTCTTCTCTTCAGAAGCTTGAGAATATGAAATGTGCAGATATGGGAAGTTACACAAATAACTAATAAGTAAGTGGGATTTTGGAGTTGTCACTGAAATGACATGAGTTCAGACGCTCAAGGAAGAGGAATTTAGGTTGCAACAAGGAAAGAGGACTTGGAAGAGGGGAATATATGCTTAATGGTGGGAGATGTAATATGTAGAATGAAGACACTGATGGGATAAGTGCATGGGTTTGAAATGGAGAAAATAAATTTGAGTACAAGGTCCCTATCCTACATATGAATTGAGATATGAAAGCAGCAGCCTTGGAGATTTCTTACTGAATTTTCTTGTTTCTGGGAGTTGTTTTGGTTTGGTTTTTGTTGTTGTTGTTGTGATTTTTTTAAATTGTTATTATTTGTGAGGTGGATTTCATGCATTTCCAGGTTACAGCATTGTTACACATTTTGTTGTGCATAACTGGGACGCTGGCAGTGGAGCCATGTATTGGATGTTGTAGGTAGGGATGGTGTTAGTTTCTTATTAGCTGAGGAAAACTTTGTGGTGATTGGAAGAACATGGAGTGACAGCAAAGGTTTGGGGTGAGTACTGAGAAATGTAATGGAGGAGGGGAAGGTCAGGGCTTTACAGCGAGAGATTTTGGCAGACTTTTATTTGTTCTTGCAAGGCTGACACATATTGCTTTTATTTATCCCTGCTGACCTGCGTGCTTGTTCTTTTTAAAGGTTTGTTTTAGCTTCTTTGCTTTCTTGTAAGAAAATTGGCTGAGATTAGAGGACTGGAGCATGTGGGGTCAACAGAGGATGGAGAAATGACAAGCAGGTATGCAACCTGTTCAGTAATATGGCAGTGGTAACTGTGGTTTAGGTGACAGAACAGGAAGGGAGAAAAATGCAGTGCAGTCCACACATAGGTATGACTAGTGGTGGTGTTCAGTGCTCCAGATACAAAAACCTTTTAAAAGTGGAACTTCTCCAGTTTAAAAAAAATATATTAAAAAAACATGAAGTTCAAATATTTACTGCACTAACTGCTGTCTGTGGACAATTTGTATAGATCAGTCATAAGCAATCCAAACATCCCAAACATTCTTAATGTAAAGTATTTCTTTCCTTTGTCCGGAGTTTGTTCTGAGATGTAATCATCACTTCTCTGTCTTCAGTAGAGGTGATTGTCATCTGTATGCCCACAGTCTTGATGACAAGAAGATGGCCTTGAAGATAGTAATTTCTTGAGGCAGCCCTCAAAATTCAGTGCTACAACGGGCCCAAGTCAGAATGTGTTTGTATGAAACACATGCACCTCGAATATGTTGTATCTCAGCCAGGCTGTTACAGGATTGTATTGTGCTGGACAAGACAGTTGGTCTTCAAAACTAATTAAAGTGTGTTCTGATATATGCTGGGATTCAGCTTAATGAACAAAACAGAAATCACTAATATGTTACCTTAGAATAAAGCTATGTGCACAATGGATTCTAGTACAGATTTGTACTGCAAGTGGATTTTGTTAGGTAAACTTGTAAAGGAATTCTTTTGCTTCTGTTGGAGATTATGTACTGTTCCTTTGGTCTCTTGGAGGATTCAGCTGAACCTGCTGCATGTTCTCAGGGTGGATGTGGACAATTCAGTGCACCTGCTGCTTGCTACTGCAGTTTTCAGCAGTAAAAGCGGAGTGCAGTGCATGACTGGTTTGGCAGAACTGAAGCTGGTTCATAGCTTCGTGTTAGGCAGAATCTATATTGTGTTGGTTTAAAAAGCAAATCAAGTATCTCTGTCTTTAGGGAGTCTCACCTGTTTTTTATGGAACTCCCCTTAACTCTGATCAGTCCTGTGTTCCAGTGCTGTATTTTAGAATAATGTGAGGCATAACTAGTTAAACATAACTTACCAGTGATGGTGTTTTGTGTACTGTGTATGTGTATGAAGGAAGGTCTGTGCAGAGGCAATGAGCACAGGTCTTCTATGCTGTAGATTTTTCAGAGGCAACTTTATTTATTTTACTCTGGTTTATCTCTACCAGCTTTAAATAACGGTAGTGGGAATGTTAGACACCTATAGAAGGTGTTTCTAGTGGCATTGGTGTTTTTAGTATTATATTGTGTTTATCTGCTGAAAGCAGCATGAGGTGAGGAAAGCTGTTAAAAACATCACTGCTAGGAAAATCTTTGTTTACACTGGTTCATGTTGTTACTAAAGTTGTAAAGGGCCAGAAATCCAGACACTTTGTTCAGAAATTCCTGGCACTATTTTTTATGCAATGTTTATTTAGCTGCTTCTTCTCTACAAAGAAAGGAGAACAGCAGCAAATTTGGGACTTTGTGACTTTCTCTTTGGTTTTATATCTTCCAAAATGGTGCTTTATGAGTGTCTTTTTGCGTTGAAAATTTCTAGATAAGTTAAATATAGAGCATGTTATCAGCACCTGGGATGAGAAGTTAAATGCAGTCAATACCCTCCCCTTTCTTTAGTAACTAAATAGAATCAAAGTATTTGGAACAGTTGTTCCAGTTTGGTTTTTTAATTGATCCATCCCCCCAAGTCAAATTTATTAAGCAGAGCAGAATCACTTTCCTTTCTGTAGCTGAGATTAAAATCCCCTGATTGATGGGCTTGCACTCTTTCTTCAATTTACAGAGGCGCTCACCGAGTCTCCGCTCTGAGTCTTCCCTGGAACACAGTTTGCGGATTACTGTTGGTAATGACCGGTATTGCATTGGCACGCCGGAGCGAAGGAGGCTGCCTGATAGACTGGGCTCACCAATTGATAACCTGAGTGACAGGTACGGTCCTCTGCAGGTGGGGATTCACGTGGGTGAAACAGCATGGGAATGGCTCTACTGGATGAGCCCAAACATCTCATTAGCCCACTGAATGCCTAGGGAATGAGGGTAAGCATGTAGTGATGCTTCGCAGGAATATTCCCCCAGCCTCTCGCAAGTTGTGGTGCAGAGAATTCCTGAATGAAAGTCTCTGCCTGTGTAACTCAAAACAGATACTTCTTCTCTAATTTTTGTCAGCTGCTTCTAAATCCCATATAAACTAAGCGTGCACATCATATATTGCAGGAGGGAGTCTGATGTCAATCCCTCGGGTGCTTCCTTCCCCTTAACGGAGGGACGTCACATGGAGACACTTCATTTGTCATTTCACTGCTTCAGCCACCTTCTGTTTCTTATGAATCTACCTAGTCCTTATTTAAAGGAAGGTTGTTTAATATAAGGATAGTGTAAAGCTTCACTTTCCTCATTTATTGGGAGGAATTGTCTACTTTGCTGATTTTTGAGACTAGTCTAGAAGATAACTCTAAAGCAGCTTGAAGGAGATTATTATTTTGACTTTAAAAACCTTGCAGAAGAGAACATAGACAGTCTCATGCATTATAAAGGAAGTGTTAGAATTCTTAAGATCCCTTGACTGAAATTGGAAGGAAACAGTTAATGGAGAGAATTGTTTTGTGTTAAAATACTTCACTGCTGTGAACAGTGAAGTATAAATATTAGTAGATACAAGTAGGAACTCTTTGCCTTCAGTAGGAGAACCAGTAAAATCTGGCAAAAGAAAGAAAATCAGAAAACTGTGCAAATAATTCTCTTTGTCTTGAATTGCAAAATTAAAAATGGCATAGCTTGTGCCCTGGAGCATACAGTTGCACTTTCAGATCAGGGATAAGCATCCAGCACAGAAATAAACAATTACTACTTCCATTTTTTATGCAAATATCATCAACTTAAAAAAAAGAAAAGATGAGAGAGAGGGAAGTGAGCAAAATAAATTAATTTCCTGTCTTTCTCAGGTGTGAAGCTAAGTTTCAGCAGCGTAGAAAACAAAATGAGAGTTTGTGTAGACAACAAAATTAGTTTGGTTTTTGGTACTGTCACTTTTATGCCTTTAACTCAGTTCTCTTGGCTTCAATGTCTGATTTGTAAATCCCCTGTGCAGTCTGCAGTCTTCTAAATGAAATGAGTGGATATGCTCAGGGAGAGTACAGTGGTTGGAAGGAAAAGGAAGTGATATGTTGGGAAGTGTCACTTCTCTTGCAAATTAGGAACATTTGAGGACAGGGGGTGATGGTGTTTGTCCCATTGCTTCATGTTCTCCGGTGAGATTTTAGATTTCACCTCTTCTATGGTGCTGATGCATGGTTAGAAGTAACATCACGTATAGCACAGTTTATTTAACGTAAGAGTGAGAAATCACAAAAGTTGACTTCTTTATTACAGAACCCATACATATGAAACAGAATGGTAAGAATAGACTCCAGAGAACGTTTAAAAGTGACAGATGAGTTAGAATGAGAAGAAAACAAAGTGAGACTATGTAGACTTTAAGTGATTTCCCTGTATTTGTAGTGTAAGTACACAAGAACTTCATGTTGTTACATTTGCTTTTTTGTTTGTTTGTTTGTTTTGTTTTGTTTTGTTTTGTTTGTTTGTTTGTTTTGTTTTTTTGTTTAATCTGTGCTGGCTGCACTTTTCTGAGTGATGCCCTTTGTCCAGAAGCTTGAAGTATGTGACAGCCAAGTCACATGTTAACTTTTCCTAAATCATCTAGGTACTACTTTTGAATTCTAAGTTTCTTCACTGCTAGCCATTTTATTTGTTTTCAAAAGACACTTGGTATTTGGTTAAGGGCATTGTTTGTCAAGTATTTTTCATCATGTATTTTTTCCCCTCCCTGAGAGGCTGCCCTGGTATTGGAACACTGACTTTATATCTATCACTGGGCTGTAAAATGGTCCTTATTGTTACTACTCTTATCACATTTTTATTTTGCATGTGGTATGTTCTCATTCTAATAAAAAAAAAGGCAAAAGAAAAAAGTGTTTCCTGAAGATGTCTCCTCAAATTTTGAAGTAATTGGAGCAAATAATTCTGAATTTAGTTATTCTCAGCTATTTTTGCTAACTACTCTGGTATTTCAAGCAGTCACTTTGACACATTATTCTCTGTAATTTATAGGGCCTTGGGAGAGTAGAGATGTTCATTAGTCTATAAAGGAAATAAAATACCAAAGGAGGGAAATCAGAGAGGCTTTTAGAGTCTCCTGCAGCAGTGGATTTTCAGGATGCCCGAGGAGACTTTCTAAAGGTGTGTGTTCCCATGCAGGTCTGTCCTAAAACATCTGTAAGAACTTGCCCCAAGTTTCTAGGGAAGCTGGTCTCCTGCACAAGTCTAAATAGGCACACTGAATGCTGCTGACTGTGTCTTCAAGGTCCCCTAAGCAGCTTCAGTCTCCTGCTTGGACCAATAAGTGCATTTTTGTCTTCCAGAATCTCAGCCTGTCAAAGTGAAAAACAAATCTTTTTCTCTCTTCCCATCTTCCATCTGTCCAGCTCTCAGTATTTTTAAGACATTCTACTACTATTTGAGCTGGCACAAGCTATGGAGAGCATCCCACCAATTCTTGCATCTGAGATTAATACAAAAGATAGACCAAATCACTGCAGAGACTTGGTCTGCATTAAGCTGTGTTCTGAAATAGCGTTTTTTGGCATGGTATCAAGAATAACAGTTGGCCTGAATATGAGCAGCTCATCTGACTTCCTATTCAAAGACTGTGTATTAAAGTGGAGTCCTGATGATTGCTGAAAGCAGAATACCACTATTTATTTCTATTTCTGTGTATGTGAACAAACATGCCAAAAAGTAAATTACCTTATGCTAGTTGTAGGTCTCTGAGGCATCATGTGTGTGTAGTCTGTGGTCTGTTTTCCATCTTTGAAACTTCAAATTCCAGTGATTCATGGATTCTTTGTTGGTGAAGGAATTGGGATGGTCACAGTGGTACCACCTTGTATCCTCTCTCGGGGATGCAGTAGCCAGTAGTGGACATCACTGGCTGAAAGCATCCAAACCATTTAAGAGGGATGTAACTCTGTTGGACTGTATGCACAGAAAACATGTTTCAAACAATCCTGTAAGGCAAGTAATCATTTTTCCCACAGCTGTATTTAATTTTCAGGTTTTAAATTTGCATTTTAGCTGTTCAAAGTGTATTTGGAATGTCTTGATATTTTTAAATACAGTAGATCTGTTGTTTCTTTCTTTCCAAAGTATAATTAAAAATTCCTGTGCTTTGTCACTCCAGTCAGAGTGTTTGAATTGTAGGTGACAGCTGTCAGACATGCATCTAAATAATTTTATTTGCACAAAAATCAGCTGAAGGTATATGGTGAAACACATCTGTTGCTCCATCAAGTGTGTCCATGCAGCTTGCACAGGTTTAGCAGGCTTTCAGAAAACGTCCCACTGGGAATAGACATACCTTTATGCAGGCTGTGAAAACAACATTTATTTATGAAATTTAATTTAGCTATTTGTAGATATTTTTGTGCTTTTGGAGGAGGATGTGTGTAGTTTGCTTTGGGATATGTGTAGTTTGCTGAAAACTGGAAAGATGCCATTCAACACAATGGATACAGGTGCATGCCAGATTTGTTTTATGTGTTGGACTGATGAAGTATCTAATAAATGCTTTGCAATGATGCAAGGTAAAGTGAAGGTTTGTGTGGATTTTGTTCTTAAATATGCATGTGTAAACTATGAAAATACCCAAGAAAAAGACTTTGTCTATGCATCTCTGTATCTTTGTTATTCTTTAGTCTGTTGTGAAAAACTGGGGCTGTAATTTATTTGCAGATTTTTTTGAAGATGTCTTCTGGCATGGCTTGATTTGTCCCTTCTCAAATCTACAGAGGGACCTTTTTGAGTAGGAGGATGTGATTTTTGTGGATTCAGGCCATTATACATAGTTTATCTCAAATTGATTCACTCAGGAAAGAGTCTTCTGTCTCATTGATGTCACTTAGGGAGCACATTTTGTTTCTTGGATGATCTTGCTAGATTTTGAAATATCACTGAGTAAAACCAGCAGCTGGTAAATTTTAAAGAAAAGTCCCAGAAAAGTTTTTAGGAAAGAAAAAGGCCATAGTTTAAAAAGTATCCCTAATTGTAGGTGTCTGTAGGAATTGGTCCAAAAGTAGATATTCCAAGGAAGAAGCTGGTTATTCTGATGCTGTGACAGCTGCACATCCACTATGTGTAATAATGCAGGGGCTGGCACAGAAGAATGGTACCATTACACTTAATCTCCTTGGTTTATAGATACCAGAAACTGTGCTTCCTTTTAGTTATGGGGTTCATGTGATTAGTGACAGTGCTGTCTGCATATCTGTTGCAAAAGAAAATGTTGATAGAATTTGTGGTCCTTGTCCACAGCTGAAGATAAAAAGAGGATCTGGTTGCACTTGCCAGTGTGAAACTGAATTATACCTTGAATAATTCATAGGAAATCTGACCTTGGCATCTTACTGGGAGAGGCGAGGAAAGGGATTGTGGTCTGAAATACAATAGTAAGAGTTTTTTAAAACGTGTAGTCTCTCACATTCACAGAAATGAATCCATCCTGTCAATTTTTCAAGGCTCTTATTCCTCAGTATGAGTTGAATTGTTCATGTGACTGTGTTTGCAGGTAACTTCCTAGGAGGGATGTACAGTACTATTAAAAATAAAAGTCTCCCTCTCTACCGTGCCTTTTAAATACATAAAATGTTGGTTCTGTTTAGTGAGGGAGATGTCATTTTGAAACTGGTTTGGAAATTTGTTACCCTTGAGTAGGAGTTGTTTACTCTGATTCAGGTACTTCTATTCTGTGTTTCTCTCACACAGGGATGATATGGCTGACGGTCCAATATTCACCAGAGGCCTCACATGTTCTCGTGGCCTTGAGAGATACCCAGAACATGAAGATCAGCCTTCAAGTCCCTTCATTCCGAGGCACGATGAAGACTACCGCAACCGAGATGTTTTCCTCCACCGTTCAGATTACAGTCCACACTATGGCCGTCGGGAGGAGCTGCCTCGTGGATCTGACAGAGATGGTGACAAACTGAGGAGATCCCCCTACCCACTGAGGGCAGAGGAGAGGGGACGAGAAATAAAGCGTCCACGGTATGAAAAGGATGAGAAGATGCATGGTGTGAGTGGAGAGCATCAGGGTTTCTCATCAGGAACACGAAACTACCGCAGGCGAAGCCGCAGCCGTAGTAGAAGCCTGAGCCCGTCGTACCTGAATGAAGAATTCCGAGAGCTTGACCGTGCAAGGAGGAAAAGAGAAGAAGAAGAGCGCAGTAGAAACTCGAATCATGATGTTTCAGGCACTGGCTACACGATCCCTGGCCTGACTAACACACTACAGACTTCTGAGCCTCGGTATACATACAGGCCTGAAGAAATCCCACCCATGCCCAAAAAATCTATTTTGAAGAAACGAATAGAGATGGAAGTAGAGTCTGCTGTTCAGGTTTGGGCTCTGTGTGTCTGTCTGTGTGCTTCTACTTTCCAAAACAGTTACTTCATGATACAGAATGTTAGTTTGATTTCCAAAATAGGAAAGCCAAATCTTTGTCTCCCTTTCCTTAAGAGGACAAGTATCTTTCTGCAGGGCGGTATAAGTTTGAAGTGGGTTAGAAACTTTAAATGGTTACGGCACAAAATGTCTTTGTGGAAATTCAGCCCATGATGCAGAAATCTGGGCCAATTTTCATAGAAAAGCTGACTCTCATAGTACCACAGGCAGTCAGGATATTGATTGAAGCTCTTCCCCGTTGCAGTCTCTTTCTTGTTTCTTTATAGAGAACTGCCTAATGCATCCTCAATACCTCTGTTTGAAAACAACTTTTAAATTTCCTTATTTTTTTCCCTTTGAACTATAGACTGGGATCAGCCCTACTTAATTTGTACCAAACCTATACCAATTGAGTTTCAAAATTAGAGCAATGGACAGATAAGTGGCTGTGACTACTGTGATAAACTGACTTTCTGTATTTTCACACATCACTTTGATTTTGCCTGTTTTACTGATCAGTGTTGGTTTGACAGTGACATATTTATCTCAGGAGTGCTTAGATACTGTGCATCCCATCCCATACTTATTACTGGAAATGCTATTTAATATGGCATTAATTATGAATATCTGAAGAAATGAATATATGAGAATTACCCCAGTGCAGTAGCTTTTATATGACTTAAGGTATTGAAATCCTATGTGACTATGACTAAACTCAAAGCATATCCAAAATGATGTAACAGGGTTTCAGTTTAAAATTGTCAGTTCTTATGCTTGCAAAAGTTTTGTGAAATATAATTGTGATTTTGTGTGTTCTCTGAGATAAGCATTCATTGTTGGACATTGCATTCCAGAATTATTGGGCAACTTGGTTTGTAATATTCTGTGTTCTCTTTCAACTGCATATTGTCTCTTCTAACACTTTTATTCAGCTGTGAACTCAAGGAGAAAAGAACACGTTCCTTTGTTCTGTGAGGTGCATAGTGCTTTAGCAGTAAATAGTATCTTCTCTCTTTCAGCCCGAGGGCTTTTCAAGCAGTCCAGCCCCCAGCAAGGATCTTCCTCTTCTTTCTAGTCAGTCTTCTTTGCCCCAGAGCAACAACATAGCTCCTTTTGCTTCTGAAGTGGAAAACTTTCTCAAAAGGTTTAACAAAAGCTCTCTTGTGGAGTCTTCAAACAAGGAGTTGTGTGAAGGTTTGTGTGAGTGGAACCCACTCTCTGGGCCTCCCAAAGACACTTTGATGTTTGAAGAGAAGTTTGGAAGCTTCTTAAGTCACAAAGAAAAAGTAGAACCCAAGTCAGAGCCCACTGATCGCCATACTGACTTCCTGCTGCCTCATGAGAGGGCCAGTCAGGATGGCAGTGGTTTCTCCCGAATTCTGGGCATGATGGCTGATTCTGTCAGTGCTCAGGAGAAGAGGAGGCGTAGCTTTCCTGACATTGAGGATGAAGAGAAATTTCTTTATGGTGATGAGGATGAAGAGACCAAAATTGAATCTGTCCCCGCAGAGAAGCCCCCAGTTAGTTGTAGCAATGAGATAATAATACAGAAAATGAGCCCACCTCCTTCTCCTGCTCCAGCTGTCAAGATGGATCCTTTAGAAGAGCCAAACGCAGAGTATGCAAAGATCCACGACTTACTCAAAACCATTGGACTTGACATTGGTGTTGCTGAAATTGGAAAACTGGCTGTTCGTACCCAGGAGCGCCTTCATGGCAAAAAGCCGGCATCTCGTTCTCCGGATCGTCGCTCTTCAGACACCCGCAGACTGGACGCCTGGGAGCTGCGCCGCAGCCGCAGTGACACTCGTTCTCCTGAGTCGGGCCAGCAGCGTTCAGCGTCACCTCCGGGCTCTTTCCAGCAGCCTAAAGATGCGTCCTCTCTTCAGAAATCAGACTATACGAAGAACAAGCCAGTGGGACAGGAGATACCTCCACATGCACCAGAACAGCCTCTTCCTTCTGTCTCTCTCATTCCTTCAATTCCACCAACTCCTGCTGGTTTGCCACCTACACCTACTTCTGTTTCCCAGTACCAAATTCCCAGCTATTCCCACTACACTGCTGCTCAAATGCCCCAAAACTATCCCACTCCCACAATGGCTCCTCCAGGATATGATGCATATGGGCACTATATGGCCTATGCAGCCCCTGGCTGGCCCATGTACCCCACTGCCCAACAGCCTAATCCTACGCTACCAGAAGCTCATGGTCTTCTTACTATGGCCATGTCAGCGAACCCCACACGTCCCAATCTCCGGGTAATTGAGACAGTCTCTCTGGGAAAGGATGTCCCTGATGTAAAAAGAGATGGTTCTGTGCTTGTTCAAGTCCCTACCACTCCTTCTCATTCCAAAGCACCCCTTCGTCTGTCGTCACACCCTCTCAAAAATACCACAGAAAGGATGTCGGATGAAAAAAATCGGGCAGCTCAAAAGCAGAAGGTATGTTAGGTATTCTGATACTTCAGAATGTGTTGGATTACATGATTGGTGGGGTGGAAGCTTTTTCTCTTCAGGTGCACCTTTTATTTTTTTTTTTTCTGAGTTGCTCCAGTTTAACCCTCTGCTCCAGTTTAAAAATAGTTTGACCTAGTTTACTTCTGTTAAAGATTTCTAAGCATTTGTCTGTATTAATCGGTGACACTTGTAAAAAATGCATTGTAAATCTCCCGAAGTTGTATGCCATCAGCTATGGCAGAACAGATGAAATCAAAAACAAAGTTGAATTTCTTTGAACCAGCCAAAATCTTACAGAGAAAACACATGGTGGCCACAGCTTGGCTTTATTCTGGTGAAATTTAGATATTGAAATACCTGAAGATATCTGGGGATATGTAAAAATCTGAAGGGACAGTGTAAAGAAAATTAAATGGCTTTTTTCACTGATGTCCAGTGGCAGAACAAGACACAGGAGGCACAAATTAAAACACAGGAGCTCCATCAGGACATGCTGCATTGTACAAAATACCATGGTTATACCTGTATTAGACATTCTTAAATACACTCTAAAGGATATCATCATTCACCATCACATACAACCTTCCCTCTACATTTATATTAATTCTCTTACAAAAATCACAAAATGAGAAGAATTTAGGGGAAACTACCTGGCAGCTCTGACACCAGTTCAGGTCATACGTGTTAGTGTTTTCCTCTTTTAATTATCTTGGTTTGTACAATAATTAGAGAGTAGTGGGGAAGAATGTATTTTAAAATAGGAAACTGTACTTACACAACTGTCAAAGATCTGGATGATGCCCAAAAGTTGAGTTTTCAGACTGGCGTCCACTTGGTCTTTATTGTTAAAATAAGGGCACAGAATTATTTGCGTATGAGGGGGCAATTAAAAATCATCTCCTTCCAACTCCACTGCCATAGACAGGGACACATTCCACTAGACCAGATTGCTCAGAGCCCCATCCAATCTGGCCTTGAAGACTTCAGGGCTAGAGAGTCCACAGTCTCTATGGGCAACCTGTTTCCATGCCTCACCGTCCACCTTGTAAATAAATGCTTCCTTTATATCTATTTTAAATCTGCCCTCTTTTAGTTTGAAACTGCTGCCACTTTTCCTGTAACTACAGACCTTGGTAAAATATCTGTACACATTTTTCTTTCAAACCCCTTTAGGTATGGAGGCTGCAATATGATCTTTTATTATAAGAGCCTTTTCTTCACTTGTATGAAGTGCCACATCAGCAAATAAGTGAGCTTACACTTCTTGTAGGAATAATAATTTCTTCAGCTGACATAGCTAAAATTTTGTTCTTAATGAAATTTAGTAACTTTGGAAGAGCTCTCTTGGCTAAAGGTGTGTGGTTTTCTTCTGCCCTGACATACCTTGGTAGCTCATTTGTGCATCTTGGTAGAACTTCTAAGGATTTGTCTGCACTACAGAAATCTTTGTCTTGGGCTTAGTCCACTGGGTTTTTGCTGGGATGACTTGGAGTATAAAAATTGGCATGCTCCACTTGATGCCCCCATGCTGCAGAAAACTCAGAAGGAGAGAATGGTGCTTTGATGATTAAAAAAATAGCATACAAAACCAAAATAATAATAATTTAAAAAACTCCTTATGTTGTTAAAGATGTAGCTTAACTGTGTTGGTAGAACTACTTCAGGAAGGATTCAGGGATCCTGCCAACGTTGACATTGCTATAGTAGAAGAGATTGTCTAGGGAAGTCAAGATCACTTGTTTGTTAAGGGAAGAGTCTATAGTAAGATTTAAGAGCCTTGTGAAGGTAAAAAAAAGGAATTTCTCTCTTGAAAAATGAAGCTGGAAAAGAAACTGAAAGAACTTTTCAGATTTCATTTTAGCATATTGCTTTGTTTCCTTCTATAAGAATAAATGAAAACCAATGAAAAAAGAATTTGTGAGCTCCTCATGCCACAGTTTACCTTATTGAACAAGAAACAAATTTCATCCTGATGTTTCATGTCAGATTGAAGCACACCTAACTATGAGCTAAAATGGGTCAGAGTCAAAGCAGGAGGCAAGGTGAAGGGCTGTGAAGGGTGATGGAACATGCTAGCTGTAGAGATTCTACATGAGTTTTGAACAACCATTGTCATTGATCTTGATTTGCCCTGTAGAAGATAGTCAGCTGTGCCTAGGGACCTTGGGAAGTGGTGCAACAAACAGAGCAGTTTAGAGGAATACACTGCCCAAAAGAAAAAAAAAAATCCTACAAACTGGGTTGAGGCATGACCACACAATACACTTATTTTCAGATACAGAGGGAGAGGTGTATTTATTGTGTTAAAATACTCAAGAACATTTTGGGAATAGCGAGGAGTGTTCTCTGTCTGGAAAGCTGAGTTCTTCCTGTCATTCTTGCAAGACTGTTAAACTTGTGTTGGGAAGAGAAGAAAATCCAGACACCTTCCAATTTATTTAGGTGATAGAAGAGAGAGAAAAACTGAAGAATGATCGAGAAGCACGGCAGAAGAAGCTTTACTATCTCAAGACTGAATTGGACAGGCTTCGTAAACAGCAAGGTAAAGTGCGTTACTACCCTCCCAGCCCCTGCTTCTTTTTTCTCCCCCATTAGGATGTGTCACAAGTCCTGGTATCTAACAGGAGAAGGAGGACCAAAATAAGAATAGTCCATAATGTATTTTCATACTCCTGGCAATGCACAACTCTTGAAAAAGCAGTGACCTAGTTACTATATTAAGATGAATTACATCAAAATTTGAGCAGTTGCTCTTCCATCTTCTTGGCTTGATAAGCTAAAGGAATTGTACTTTATGCATTTTAGTGCTTCTTCAGAAGAAGTGAGAAATAGTGACTGAAGATGTTATTGTGCATTTAAATTTTTCATGAATCTTATCTGGAGATGGGAAAGTTCTCTCAAGAGAGCTAATTTTTTGTGTCTTTAAAATTTTTTCGTCCGAGTAAATACTTAATTCCCTCACCTTTATAAAATTATAATTTCAGGTTAGAATAGGCAATTTAACTTTTGCTTGTTTTGTCACACAGGGAAATAGTGATTATAAATTGATACTCTGGAGGTGCCTCTCTTAGGCTGTGTGTTATGGTAGTCCCTATAGAGGCATATCATGCAGATTTAGTGATGCTGTACCTGAGAGTCAGTTCCATCTTTACA
Organism: Vidua chalybeata; assembly: GCF_026979565.1. Lineage (NCBI taxonomy): Eukaryota > Metazoa > Chordata > Aves > Passeriformes > Viduidae > Vidua > Vidua chalybeata. The sequence continues at coordinate 12,393,995 of NC_071532.1, forward strand.
ACTTTATAGCGAAGATTTAGCCATAACATTTTATATTAGTATTTTACTTGTTGCTGGAATTATTGTACAGATCTAAAGTCAGTTTTCCTGCTGCATTTCTGACTCTTCTGCTTCCTTAATTGGCTCAGGCGAGATGTTGAGGAAAAAACGTCGTGAGAAGGACGGACACAAAGACCCTTTGTTGGTTGAGGTGAACAGATTACAAGAGAATATTATGAAGGAAATTGCAGAGCTACATAAAGAATCTGATGCGGCTGACAAGAAGCAGTCTGAGCTTGACAAAGTAGCACAAATCCTGGGGATTAACATATTTGAAAAACCCCGGAAACCATCTGTGGAAACTAAAGATTCCTCAGAAAAGAACAGCAAGTCAGAAAATGCAAAAGGTGTAGAGAAAACATCTTCCTCCAACAAGGTAAAGTCTTAAAGTTTGTGTGCTAATGAGTTTCCCACTAAGAGAAGAGGGCACTGGGGAGACAGCTAGTCCCAAACATTTACTAAAGGATCATTTGATGTCATTTATTACCACATCTCATACACTGGCTTTGATGGTGCATACAGGTGAGAGTCAATGTATCAGTGTATATAATGTCCCTCAGGTTTTGTGCAATTCAGCACCACTTACTGTTTTTTATCTTGGTATTGTTGAGATGTTGGTTGGATTGAACAGTATCATGATTGTGTGTAGCTGTTTGGGCTCAATACCATACCAGGAGGACAGACTTTTTTTCTCTACATATTTTCTGTCATGGCCTTTCTGGGAGGAGTGTTTATAGCAGCAGTGCTCTCTGAAAGTTGGGAGCACTTCTCACTGGGTAATGATAGTAACAAACCACAAGACTTAAAGATGATGGTCAGCATAAGATGTTTTTACATATTTATACATATGTTCTCTCTTAAGAAATGTCAGTTCAATATGGTCTCTCTGACATGGTCTGTACTACTCTGTGCTGGATGTACCAGAACAGGCTTACTGCATTCCAGAAGATAGTTTTACTTTCAAAGTAGGATGGATACTACCATCTGAAAGGTTATGCTTGTGTTCAGGAAATCAATTATCCTGCTTTTCAGATGTTTATTCAAATATGTAACAGAAATAGCTAATGGGAAATTGTAGATTAATTTTATGTAGATCTTAGCATATATATTTTTTTCAGGGAGGAAGATGTTGGTAGGGTAAGAGGTATAAGGAAAACTGAGAGGGCACCTCATCAGTTTATCTGAAGGGAGGATGTCAAGAACGTGGAGCCAAGTTCCTCTTCTCAGTGGTGTCAAGCAATAGGCAATGGGCAGAAACTGATGCACATGAAGTTCCAGTTGAATGTGAGGAAGAACTTCTTAATTGTTTGGGTGGCTGAGCACTCAAACAGATTGCCCAGAGAGGTTGTGGAGTCTTCCTTACTGGAGATACTCCAGTACCATCTGGACACAATCCCGTGCCGTGTGCTCTCGGCTGACCCTGCTTGAGCATGGAGGTTGGACCAGGTGACCCACTGTGGTCCCTTCAAACTTTACCCATTTTGTGATTCTGTATTTCCTCCAAAGCCACTCAAATCTGTTTATCCTGTAAAATTTTCCTTTTGCTTTATTGTGGTCTGAGAACTCATTAGATATCTTGAATTTAAAGACTTGCTTTTGGTTTTTTGTTGTTTCTTGAAACATCTCTGAAGTTTACTGTCCACTTACTTGAACAAATCGTTTGCTTCAGTCACCACTTTATAAAACTAAAGTAGGCAAAAATATTTGTTAAGTCCTACATTGCATTAAGTTATATTGTTTTCTTTTCTTGAGATATGTGTGAATATATTTCTCATTACTTTAATTTGCATTGTCTGTGTCGTCCAAACCCATAATGACTTGATCTCCTTTTCATAGTTCCTTATTTTAACATGGAAAATTGTGAGTCCTGGACAGGAACATTTAATATTTTTATACATATGTAGGCACATAGGACATGGCCTTTAGCCTCTAAAATTCATGTTGTAGTTCTGATTAATTTTTTTTCATGAAAAGAAAGATGGTGCTGGCCTTTCAACACTGAGATTGGTTGACTTTGCCAACCTGAGGGCAAAAGCCTTTGCCTTTCTGCTTATTTGCAAGGCACCTTGTGGTCCCTTGCTGCTGACCCTGTGTCTGTGTGTTGTAGTTACACAGTCAGTGCAGAGTGTTACTGTGCTAAACAGACAGGCTCTAAACAGTAGCAAATTATAAAGGCATCTTTGAGCTGGGGTAACGCACAAACTGGAGTTAAGAGTGGGATGAGAAGCATTGTCTTTTTAAAGTTTTGATTGAGATAGTATTTTTATAGGTGTATGTCTATAAATAACATAAACATTGATGCTTGTGTGACATTGTGAACATCCTTCCATGCACCTCCTGCAGATCATAAGTTGATCTCATTGTTCAAGAGAATGTATGCTATGTTCTTGCTGACAGAATACATGCAAATATTCATTGGGTCACTTCTTATTCTGCTACCAAGAACTAGATTATATTGGGATATGGCTATCTGTGGGGTGCATAGTGGCCTGGCTGTGTCTTCATTCTTTGATTTACAGTGCATGTTGTGGGGAGTGGTGTTAAGGAATTTAAAGTAAGGCAGATGTTATTTGACAATTTTCAATCTACTTAAATAAATTTGTTCAGTGCTGGTAGTGAATAACTTGGAAACATGCAATGAACTAGAGTCTGCTAAATTAACATGCTGTTCTTTCCAGACTGCCTTGCAAAATGATAACATGATGGACTTTATGCCATTGAAAATGTAACTCAGAACTCAAAATACATCTAGTACTATTGTAATCTAAATTACCAGGGCTCATTAATGGTATATTTCAGATAATACTTGTTTTGCTACAAGTTTAGTTTAGTATTAATTTTGGATAGAGTTCTGAAATGTCTGCATATCACTATATGGTGTCTTTCTGTACAGATCAATGTAAGTGCAAACATCATATGTTTAAATCACAAGATCCTTCACCCTATATGCTTAGGTAATTAACAAAATGCCATCTTTCTTTTATTATTAAGCAATAAGTTTTCTGGAGAGTTCAGGAACACTCAAATAATCTGATAAAGATTAGATGATAATCTGATGGAGTTAAATACTTGTAGTCACCTGATTTTTGCTTCCTTTTCCATTCTGCTTTCATCCAAGCTACTTTTACAGTTACTTCTGAATACCTCTAGGGGAACCATTTGAGGTCTTCTGGGCACTGTTTGGCTAGTACGGTAAATTGGAACTGTTATGTGAAACCAATAAAGTTGGTTTCACTGTTATGTGAAACCAAAAGGGTGCATGCCACAGGGAATTTGTTCATTTGGTTCCTTGATTACCTACAACCATCCAGCCATTACATCTGGGACCCTTATTGGAAACTCTTCACTGCAGCCACGCAGCATCTTAGTCGGCAATACCAGCTCTCTGAAACAGTGGAATTAACCTGGGCGCTGAAAAGCAGGTGATATATTTTTTTTTGTGTGTATGGCTTCTGCTGGAGGCAGGTTCTGAGTTCTAGAGCATTTTGTCTGTCCTGCCTTGTCTTAGAGAAGTGTTTCCTTCTGTTCAATTTAGGAATCAAAAACTACTAATGAAAAATCGAGAGGTAGAAGCCCGAAGCCTGCAGAATCCTCTTCACAGTCCTCCAAACATCCTTTCCAGTTGGCCAATATTTATGAATATTATGATGCAGGGAACCACTGGTGCAAAGACTGCAATACCATCTGCGGGACCATGTTTGACTTTTTCACACACATGCATAATAAGAAACACAGACAGGTATGTTGCAGGCTTCCTTCACTAAGTGCATTTCATATTGCTATGAATATTAACACTAAAACATACATCACAGAACTACATTTTACAAGAGAACCTGAAGTAATAACGAACCCAAGAAGTAACTTATCGAATTCTTTTCCCCTAATGTTGGACTTGAGCAGTTGTACAGCTACTGGTGTATTCCAAATAGTCTAAATGGGGCCTGTGTTCAGTTTGTTCGGTTGCCACTTGTGTTTCACATGTTTACCTGTTATTTGTGGCCATTTATATTTTACATTTTTCACAGGTTATTTTGTCATTGTAAATTGCAAAATGGGAGGGAAAGGAGAGGAAAATTAGTTGTTGTAAATATTTGCACATTGATTTTAATGTTCAGTGTTCTAAAAGAATATTAAAAAGGAAAAAAACAAGTGTACTTGCCTTGCTAGTGTAATATATGAGCCTATATACCTCTGTCACTGTGCAAATAGACCCTGGATCCTTACAACAGACCTTGGGCATCGAAGACCCAGAGCGAGACCAAACAAGAGTCCATAAAACGCATTGATAAGATAACGGTTCCTGCCAAAGGTATGTTAATTTTTATTAACTTGCCTGTCATCCCTCTTTGCCCTCCAGCAAGTCCCACTTGCTCAGAGAAAGGAATTTTCAAAACTTCACCTTGGTATAGCAGCATGTATAGATACTGTATTATTAGGAAAAAGGCAAATTATTTAGTTTCTTGACTGTTCTTTTGGAAAAGGTCTTGAAGCAAGAGTGTAGGAAAAGTGTGGTTTCTTCTCTTTTTTGAGATTAGTTTTTTATTTTGTATATCAGTTGTCTTTCAGTGTAGTTCTGAAGTAATTTTAGCCAACATATTAGAATTCAGAGCATTACCACAATAGTTGGCAGTGTTTGGGTAGATCTTGCACAGTATTCCACACAGTCTTGTAGTACACTTTTCCATTCAGTACATTTTTAGCAGAGTTCTTCCTGAAAATTGACCGATAAGTACTTGTTATAGTGCAGATACAGAGAATCTGAGACAGACATATGGAAGAAGCTGTAACTGAGTTGAAAATTATTATAGAACTTAAAATATGAATGTCTAAAAGGCCTGCCAGTGATCAACTCCTTTTACATATTTCTACTAGTGCCCACTAAAGAAGAATCTGCGGTGTCCTAGATAACTGTAGCAGTTATCTAAGGATGCAGTCTTGCTGAACTTCAAAGAAAATACTTGTGTTCTCTTTATAAACCAGGTATTTAGTATTTCAGCAGACTATACCACAAAGATGGAAAATAGATCAAGGCTGTAGGAAATGTTAACCTACTTGAATACTCAATTACCTTAATATGATGGAGAGCACTTAAATCTTGAACCATAGTAATAAACTTCTTCACTTTGCATGTTTTTTCCTGGTGGTGGTGGTTCCTGTGTAACTGTAAAGATAGCAGCATTAACTGTTCCAAAAAGAACATTACTGGAGGTTTTGCTGTTGTTCTTTGACCAACTTCGTTAAGAGCTTGGCATTTATTAGGTTTTGTTTCTCTGATAATTTTCTTTGGCCTTTTCAGGCTCTGAGTTTCTGATTCCCATCACTGGATATTATTGCCAGCTCTGTCATGAATTTTTTGGAGATCAGATCTCAGCAGAGCAGCATGTGAAAAGTCATCCCCACAATGAAAAGTATAAGGTTGGTAACTGATGTACTAGGAAAGAGACATTCCCTAAATTAGGTTCCGTTTGTTCTGTCTTCCTTTCCTGAAGAATGACATTTAACTCCTTGGAGTGTATGTATTTGGTTATCTTCACTACATTCTACTGAACTAAATAAGCAGAACTTCCCAGTACACCAGAACATAGATATTTTATCTGCATGAAGCTGAAACATGTCTACTGTAAAGTAACAACACTGCTGCATGCAGTTTGTAGTACCTCAGTTTCTTGGTAGGAAAAAGTTCCCTGTTCTCTTAGTGTTGAGATGGCACTTACTGAGCAAGTCAAAATTGTCAGAGACCTGCATTAATTTATTTATTTATCATGGAAATGGTGGCTAAAATGTTGCTGTTTATTTCCACAGAAATACATAGATGAAAACCCACTCTATGAAGAGAGGAGAAATCTAGACCGTCAAGCTGGATTGGCTGTAGTTCTGGAAACAGAGCGCAGGCGGCAAAACGAGCTGAAACGGAAACTGGTTGAGAAACAGAAGGAAGAAAAGGATGAGAAAACCCCAAAAATAATAAAGAAGGAGGAAGTAAAGAGCATCCCAGAGTCTGGAGAAGGGAATAATGAAACTCAAGGCAAAACAGATACTTCTGGGCGAAAAATAGGTATCACAGTAAAGCTAAAGAAGGAAGAGAAGACAGAGGAGAAGAAAGAAGAAAAGAAAGAGGAATCTAAAAAGGAAACACCAAGCCAGACCTCCTTTGGGAAATTCAGCTGGAAAAAGACTGAGAGAGAGGATAAAACCCCAGGAGCTATTGCAAAAGAAGAGAATACAGAAGGAAACAAAGAGGAGAACAAGTGTCAGTCTGTGAAATCCCATATCAAGCCCATTGAAATCAAGCTCTCTGGGAAAACTGTTATTCCACACACTAGCCCATGGATACCAGTTGTTTCCACACCGATACCAACAAAAATTCTCCCCAATCTACCAGTCCCCACCATGATTTTCAGGAAGTCTAGTACTGCAACAGTTAGTAAACCACCACCTTTGAACACCTTTTTATCCATAAAATCCTCTGGAACTACCACCAAACCACTGCCAGTAGTAAAAGAAACAAATGCAGATCTTCTACTGCCTCCAGAAATCATATCAAAGGCTTTTGGAGGAGAAGAAGTAATTTTAAAAGGCTCAGAGGAGGATTTGAAAGCAGCAGAGAAAAATGAGTCTTCTCAGACAGCAGATAGACTACCTCCACCTCATCCTCCACCAGCAGTCCAGCCGGCATCTCTCATCCCCGCAGATGAAGTAGCTCCAGGTGTGTCTGAAAGTGAACAGACAATGTTGGCAATGCCTGTGAGACCACCACCACCTTCAACTGCTTTCAGTGAACAAGCAAAAAAGATAGAGAAACGAAATTCTTGCTTGGCCACAGCCAATGCTAAAGATCTCTATGATATTTTCTATAGTAGTGGTGGAAAGGGTTCAGCTGACAGCAAGCTTGCAAGTTCTGCGCTTCCAAATGGAGAAAACCTTAACATAACAAAACCTGCAGATTTATCTGCAAATCACAGAACAAATAGTAGTTCATCCTCATTGAAAGAGGATTCTGAGAATGTGGATTCTTCACAGTGTAATAATCAAGTCACAGGGAGTTTGGTTCCTGTTGAAAATCAGGCTGAAATGAACAAGAAATCACTTCAGCCTCACCTATCAGAAATGTCAGTCACAGAATTACCAGAAAAAAAACCTGTTTCTGGTATCCAGATGCCTGCAGAAATTGGACTTGTTGATACAGGAGGTGGAGAGCAGGCAGGCAGTCTGGAATTCTGTGCTCTACAGAAAACTGAGGTCCAAGAGAAGGTTGGACAGGAAGACGGAAATAAAACTCCACTTACAAACACAAATGTTCCTAGTACCTTGGAGACAGAGATGAAAGACTGGGAAATAAAAGCACTAAAGCCTAAGCATAGCCTACACCCAAAGACCTTGTCACCTGAGATACAGAACGAAATTCAAAGTTTGGGAAGTTCCCATTTGGTAGAGAAAAAGTTAAATGATAACTGTAGAACTCACTCAGAAACTGATAGTCCAGACTTGGTCTGGGGCACTTCCAGAACTAGTAATGGAAAAGAACAGATAGTCACAACTGATTCTTGTTCTGAAAGTGGTTGGGATCTATCAAATACTCCAAATCCAGAAATAAAATCTGGTTCTAATGAGGTTAATGCTTCAGAACTGACAGAGGGACAGACAGAAACGAAAAGTACCCTATTAGAAGCTCAAGAAAAAGTTCAACCTAAACCTTCAGGCCATACCATGTTAGATAACCAAACCCAGAAGCAGGGAGTTGAACAGTTAGTCACTACCTGCTCAAACATTGTTGAACTCAGATCCAGTCTAGAATTAGTAGCTGAAAATGAAAAAAAGTCATTAGGACACACTGGATCTGATGCAAGAGCATCAGATAGTCTTCTTTTCAAGAGACCGTCAGAGGATGTGAAACACATGAAGACTCCCTCCCAGAAAGCAGACCTTGAATTGAAAAGCACTGATTTCAATTTGGTAGGCAATAAGGTAAAACATGAATGTTTCGGCATCCTTTCAGAAGGACTTTTAAAGGAAAATACAGAAGAAGTCACAAAAATAGGAACCATTGCTTCCATTAGGCTGGAGTCCAGTAAACTTAAAAAACTGGGCATTGAAAGAACAGTGAATGAATCAGAGATTACTGATTTTGCTACATTGACTTCTGGTAGTTGTGAAGATAAAATTTGCACACGGATTTCTCAGAAACCTATGCTGCAGCCTGGATCACAGACCTCAAATAGTGACACTACAGAAGTGGTCATGCCAGTTCTAGAAATGCAGGGCATTTCTCCCACGTCTGAGATACTTGTGCCAGTGAAGGACAGCAAAGGTGGCACTGTTGAAATGCTGGCACTGAGTTGTGACAGAGGCAGCACAGAAGGTCAGGCATCTGGGTGTGTGGAAACTTTAATGCCTGGGCTCAAAGAAACACATGGGAAGGTGGGTGGCTCAGGAGGCAAGAGAATATGCACCATCCAGAGCAAGAAGACTGAGCAAACAGAAGCTCCTGACAGTAGTTTGGAAGCTACAGTGAATTCAGGAATTGCTGAAAGCATAGCAGAAAGCCCGGTGGGTTGAAGTAAACCCAGCCAGTCCCAATATTTGAGGAGCCAGAGCTGGGATTATGTATATGGTTTTTGTTTGTTTTTCTTTTTGTTCCAACTGAGAGTTTTGGGTGTATTTTGCATTCTGTGGTAGGACTTGACTAAAGTGAAACATAAATCATCAGAAGGCAGCCACATACTTTATTCTGTACATAATTAATTGTGTAAAATGTTTTTTCATGTGAATTTTTTTTTGCCAATTTCTTTTCTACACTCTGCTATTAAAATGGAATCTTGTTTATAATGTGTACGTCTTCTTTATTTTGGGGTCTTTTATTCTTTGACCATTCCTGGGTGATTTCCAGCTCACCCAGTTTGTGTCAGTAGCACTCTGAGTAGCCCAGCTGCTGAGACAAGCTCAAGAACAGCAATTTAGAACTGAGGAAATGGAGACTTGCAGAAGACCTAAACTGAAAATTTCTTTGAACTGTAATGCATGGGTTTGTTTACTTTTGTTGTTTGAAATGCAAGAATGTGTTTAGGGTTAATTTTGTCTGTTTATCTGTCTCTGTGATTTGTAATTACTGTTGTATTACATCTGTACTTAAGGTGTTTCACTGTATTGTATAAGCACATGTATGGATGCCACATCACTAAGCAAGGGGAGAAAATCTGTCCTGACTGGCTTTTGGAGAAGAAAACTAATCGGTAAGGCTCTGTGGCCTGACACCTGGACCAGACATATTGAGGTCACTTACGTGATTTGAAATGGGCTTTCTTTCATTTTATTGTGATCCAGTAACTATTTGTGTTAAATCATTTAGCAGCTGACCAGCTCTGAAGAAGTAGAAGATCAGAACCCTGGTGTCAGGAATTGGACTCGCTTCATGTGACACAGACACATGCATGCCTACCCTGAATGGTCCTTGAGCTATTGAGTGTGATGGTTCACATTTGTATAGCTTGTTAAAGACTAAAGTATTAAATGTGTTTCCTTGGATAAATATAACATTTTTATTTGTAAATTGTTTTAAAAAATAAACATGGAGGTCAACAAGGCTTTCTTTTTGGTTTTCTTTTTTCCTTAACTCAGTAAAAGTGGTTTTTTTCAATTAGTTTCTGACGCCTGTAGTAGTTGATAAAATTGAGAAACTGTAGAGGATGAAGATACTCAACAGTTAGCCTGCTCAATAAAAACCAGTTTATTCCCAGCTGAAATCAATGGAAGAACTACTGCCAACATCATCAGTGGAAGCTTGTTTGAAGTCCTGAACCCTGCATAAAACCAGAGCTGGGGCATCAGGGAGGGACCCCAGCAGAGCTTGAATTTCTGTTATCAGTACTTGCACATGGACCTCTGGAAAAGGCAAAATCACCATTTGTCTTTGTTTTCCATGACTGTGTGTGAGGAAGGTATGAAATGTTTCTCAGAGTTTTATGGTGTTTTCATATAAGAAATGTAAGAACTGTCTAAGCTGAATTTGGAAATCTAGTATAAATGGTCGAGTCAACAGTAAAAAGGTAATTAAGAAGGGAAGAGAGTTTTGAGAAAATCTCTTTGAGCTGGTTTTATGATGTCAAGCAGTTACTGCATTGAATATAGGAAATCTTTGTTAGTATTGTTGCCCTACTTTCATCAGATAGCTGATTGACTGTCAAAACCAAAGCAAACAAGGTTTGACATGCTTTGATATTTTAAAATGGAGTTGGGCCATGAGTAGAGATTGCTTCAATCCTGATTTATAGAAAAGTCCTTTGTAGTTGCTTCTTGGTTTTCTTCTGTATTTTATCATATACCTGAGTTTGTTTGTTTACATTTGACAGATAAATTTCCCCCCACATTTTCTTTAAAGTTTTTTCAGTGAAGTGCTTCTTGTAAATCCACATAGGAGGAGGGAAATTAATTTTCTTACCTGCCTTGTATTGAGAGATATAAGTGCAGGGAAAGGAAATAGTAAATATTAAATACGAATTTTTCTAGAGTTCTGCACTTTAGATGGTGCTGTTTTGAAATACACACATGCTTTCTGGTTAGTTTCCTTCTGCAGATTGGTTTTCATGAAGGTCTCAGTTCATAGAGTGGCAAACATTAATCTGGACTGTCTTCTTCAGACAAGCTTATTCAATGCTGTGTTACCTGTGTGGAATTTAATTTTTAAAATTAACTTTATTTTTGGGGAAAGGACAATATAATTCTGTTATCCTTGTTCTGTACTCTACAGTCGCTTCTACAAGTAGTAGTCATGGTCAGTGCTGAACGTGGCTGGCCATGAATGGAGAGGAGCTAGCACCAAGGGCAAGCAAGAACTTTGCAAAGGAGAAACTGGAAGTTGTTACCCCATGTATGTCTAAAGCTTTCCAGAATCTGAACTTTCCTGTGGTCTTAATTAGATACTACTTCTCTTCGTGCCCTTTAGTCTATACTTGAGAGGAGGTAGAGCTCTTTACTCCTGGAAGGAAGATTAACTTGGTCTCGGGAAGAAGTAAACGGTAATCCTTGAACCTCTGGAGTGGACAAGAATATAATGGGTGGTGTCTGCCAATCTAGGCAGATTGGCAGACAAGAGGCATTAACACTGTAATTTCATGAAATGGCATGTATTTTTATTTATGTATTTTTTCTTTTTTTCTTTTTTTTTTTTTCCCATTTTTTTTTCCTGTGGTTTCCAGAGGCTTGCAGTAAATGATTTATCCACTGCACTCATTCCCTGTGCTGGCAGAGCTGTAACATAGTGCACTGACTGGGAAGCCTAATTTCTAGGCTGGCCTTCGACTCTTCCAGATCCTCAGGAGGAGGGGTGAGTTAATGGGGATTTATTTGTCTGTTTGAATGGTGCAATACATTACCTCTCCTTCCTGACATACTTCTCTAAAATCTGCATAAAGCACAAGAAATTACCTTTCTCCTGATTTTCAGAAAGCTTCTGATAGGGAGGAAACAAATACAGTTTGTATGTTTCTATCTTTACACTACTTCAAACCAGGCACAAATACCTAGTAAATTTAAAGAACAATGGATTAACTCTCAAGTGATTTGATGCTGTAACCTTTAGTTTGTCATAATGGAGGCTGGTACATCCTTCTGGATGAAGTTTGTTGCAAAGCCAAGCTTGATTAAAAAGCAGTGGGAGACATAGAAAAGCTGCAGTCATCCTATCAGTCTGTTTTAAGGCCAGGTGGGTTTTAAATACTTCTTCCAGTCTCTTTGAATGCACATTTGGAAAGGAGAAAAAAACCTTCCAATGTTTTAGGCAAAACAGTAGTTTTTCCTGGGGTAGCCTGTTGGGTAGGTAAACCTTGCTTCTAGCTTGAGGGAATCTTGTCTTTGACTAAGTTTTAACTAAGCAGTAGATAGGCTTTTGGAGGGATTTTTTGTTTGTTTTAGAATTTTAAATAGTGTGTGAGCAGGGAAGAAATGTAGCAACCATCATTCTGTTAGTACATTTTTTTCAAATGTATTTGTGCTTTAGTGGTAAAAAGTATAAGTAGTAGATTAAGATATAAGGTCTCTGCTGTTTGGCAGAATCATCATGCTGTTTCTGGAATCATCATCCCTGGAAGTATTCAAAAGACACGTAGATGTGGCACTTGAGGACGTGGGTCAGTGGCGAACACAATGGTGCTGGGTTAACAGTTGGACTCAATGATCTTAGAAGTCTTTTCCAGTCTTTGTGGTTTTATGATTCCTTAATTTTTGCCAAGGGTGGAAATAAATGCCTAATTCTTATCTAGGAGAAGCTTCACAAAGAACTTAAATTTTCTCATAGAAACAGTAGGAAATGTGGGCAAAGGTCAATTATTTTTTATCCTGGTAAACCCCAAACAGTTTTAAGAAATACCTATGAAATTAAGTGATGATAGCAGACGATTTAAAAAAAAAAAACACAACCATCCACCAAACCAGTGCATTCTAAAGCATGACAAAACTATATTTCTTTAGTGCAGAGGGCAAGAGAAGTCACCTGAGACAGGTTTTCATGTGGCACCTGATGTAATACTGTGCTGGTTTATTATTCTCTCAGAACATTACAAAAGGTTAAAGGGAGCAAAATCATTCTCTGAGACAGACCTCAGCCCTTTTGTGCCTGCTGCATGGTTATGTGCAAACAGCTTACATGCTGATTTATTACAGAAATATGGATATTGATCTAGCACCAATATCCAACTGTGACGGACAAAAACTCTCTAACAGTTTAAAGTAGAAAGTGTATGTTTATTGCGACGCCGGACAGCGTGCGGGATAGCTCCCAAATACACACCGCGCCTTTCAAATGATTACAGAGTCCTTTTATCCACACCAGAATTGAATACCCAAAATACAAATACATATTCATCATTTTGGTACATCCCATTCCTCACTTTGTATGCTAATCATTTCAAAAGCTATTAAGCTATTAAGTTTGTTCCTTGAAATGGGTCGGTGGTCCCTTTCATTATGTTCATGGGGAGGGGTCCCAAAATGAGGAAGTAAATGAAGTCTTCCTCATTCTGACCTTTCCACCTTTTTAATGCAAGTATGACAAATGAACCTTGGTAGAACTCCCATTCCTTGTCTTCAATTGGTTTCAGAACAGAGGAGGCCCACAATTGTCTTATGTTCCTAAAAGCTATTTGTCAGTTTCTATATTCTTCATTATAAACCCAGCTAACTAAACATTGTGTTGACAAGCAATCAATTATTAGTTAACTACTAACTCTTAACTTCATCAAGGCCTACTTACAGAATCCCTTTATTTTAATTAACTCTAGTAAGGCTTATCTCTAACTAAAATCTTAGCTCCTCTAAAGTCTCTAAATCTCTTAAAGTTTATGTTTCAATGCCAGCAGTGGGCGAGTACAAAGCAGCCATAAAATTTATTTTACTTGACTCCTCTGCTTCTGTCTGGAAAGAAGAAGAGGGAGATGCAAGTTATGATTGCTAGACTATCCTGTCAGCTGTTTTCAGACAATATGGATGTATTCATGTTTATAACCAACTTGAGCAGAATAACGCAGCTGCAGACTGTTATATTCTGCCTTAGAGCAGAAATCCAAGGCTCCACAGTTAGGTTCTGGATTTTGTTTTGTGATCCCACCTCCACCTCTTCTTGGGCTGTCATCTTGCTTGCGATGAGAAGGCTGATTACTGTATGTTAGCAGTTCTAGGCTCTGGTAAAATGAGTCAAGCTGCTGTTACAATTCCTGTGAAGCCACACCATCAATGGTGGATGCAGAGAGCAGAACCATTAGAATTGGTTGGGCAGGTGGTGGAGAATAGTTGAACACCTGTGGGAAATAAAACCTGCATCATAGCTGCTTCAAGGCAAACAGTATTCCCTTTTCCAGCAGCCTGACTGAAGAATCTTCATTTTACAGACAGCAGACCACACAAGGTAATGTTTTCAATTCTTAATCGAACACAATTTTTGTTCAAGAATCTGGTTTTGTGGAGGAGTTTCAGCCAGAACGTTAGAAACACTGAAATACTACAAGCCATTTGTGTTACCACCCTGTTTTATTTGCTTACAAACTTTAGATGAGTGTAGAAACAAAATAACGCTTTAGGAGCCATGAATGTAGAAACAAAATAACGCTTTAGGAGCCATGGTAGCTGTGATGGATGAAAAGCCCTGTAATAGCTATCTGGTAAAGAAATTATAGGGATGGTCTTCATATCAGATCTCACATTAAGCTCTATTCATGTCCTGTCAGAGATGAAAAAAACAGGAATTAAATGTAAGTGCCAATAATTAGATGAGAGGAGTCTTGTAGCTAGGCACCTGCAAGATGGGTATTTAGACATGCTTGATTAGTGGGGGAAAAAAAAAAGTCCATTAGCAAAGGAATATCTGTCACTGCATTTTCTCTTAAGAACTGAAGGCTTAATGCAATTAAACCCATTTAATATGTTGCTTTCCAGGTACTTTTAAAATGTCATGTCCTCTGCTAATTATTTTCACATGTTATATTGCTTTACCAAGGTGAGGGAATGTTCAAAATCAGTGTATCCCTGTCAAGTCCAAGCTAGGGTTACAAAAGTAATTCACACTTCTATTGTATGTATTCAGTGGAATGAAGTCATGCAATGGATTCAGTTTGGCTGGGTGAAAAAAATATCCCATATTTGCATTGCTATAGTCTTTCATCATTCACATTTGATCTATCTGGCATTTGATAAAAGATACAGGCATGGACAATCTGCCTTAAGCTGCTACAATGTCTACAGAAGAGAGATCATCCAAGATGCAATTACTTCTCCAAGAGTTGAATTTGTGGTTCAGAATACAAGAAAGGCTTACAGGTTGAAGGTTTATTTTAGGTTTGTAAGATGAAACCTTATGCTTTATATGTTTAGCATCCTAGACTAAAGCATCAAATACATGGCTTTTAGTTATCCTTCTTACAAATCCCTTCTCCTAGTGAACTGTCTACATTCACAGTGTGTTCGTTCACAGCTGTTTTCATTTTGTATTACACTTGTGTTATGACCCATCCCTGAAGGTGAGGTAGCTGAGGTTCGTGTTCATAATCCATTCCTTGGGGTGGATTAGAGTGAAATGACATTAAATGACCAGTGTTTATAAATACATATATATATAAATGCCAGGTTTATTTCAGAACAATTTGGTTGCAAAGGATAGGAGGCGAGTAGGTTTGATTATCTGTAGAAATATAACAATACAGATGCATAAAAATAACATGTAAGAAAATGTATAAAGAAAAAACAGAGAAAGGATAGGTGAAAGGCCTCAGAAATTAGTTTGAGGGCAGCTTGGGGGGCTCTGTGGTTTATGACACCTTCTAAGACATGACAGCTGCTTCTCATGACAGCATATTTTATGCCCTGTCTTGAGGGATGAACACCTTCAGGCCTATGTGTGAATGCCCCGATACCTCCCCAGCTACCCCACTTCCAAAGGGTCTTTTTATCGGCCTTGTCCCTTATCTGGCTCAAACCCCACCTGTAGCCCCCTCTGCACCTGGGCTGTGACATGCACATCTTAGCAAAAGCACCCAAGTGGCTGTTTGTTTGAGTCATTGTCCATTAACATTCCAGTCTAACAGCTTGACAAATTCCTTGCAGACTAGCTGTTTAGCTATTGAAGGGTTTTGATGTGGAGGGGAGGGAAACAATTAAAAGGGCCTAAGATTTGGGATTGTAACAGTCAAACCCACCAGATGCTCCAGCAAGTCGGATTTTATGATGAACATACTTTACTGTAACAAGTCTTTGCCTCTTTGTCTCTTGATTACTTTCCACAGGAGCTAAGAAAATGTTATCTTCACTTGCCAGATTTCTGGAAACCTGTTCTGAGAAGGTGAGTGCAGATTTGCATGACTGGAATGGTATCTTTTGCTCCTCTCTTTGGAGGGCACATTCTTTTTCTTATTATTAATGTGACTAATCAGTGAGTCTCTATATTCTTACTGGTTAAACCTGCTGGTCATGGGTATGTCTCTAATTTAAGTTCCTTTGCCAGCATCCAAGAAGACTCTGTATGTGTGGATTCCTTTCTTGATTAAATAGTGTTATTTTAAAAACAAACATTAAACTTTTATGAAATAATACTGATTCCTGAGTGTTGTTTGTTTAAAAATTATTCTCTAAAGAGGATTTTAAAAGTGCAGGCTACTACAAGGTATTAATAGTGGCAAGAGAGGGGGCTGGATTCTGAAGCTACTTGATTCATAGGCTTTCTGTATCCCTTGGAAAAGCTGCTTAAAGTAGAGAAAAAGGCTTTTTAAAGCTCCTGTCTCTATACTTAATTTGGAATCTTGCAGCTATTTTTGAACTCAGCTACCCTGTTAAATTATTCATGCAAACTTCTTTGTCATGTGTTCACAGAAGTGCCTTGTTAACTCTTGTCACAAGTATTTCATCTCAAGGGAAGTGGTGTTGTGTTTCACCAACAAAAATATCCTGACAGCAGCTGCCAGGCATGTAAAAGAATAAAGACAGCCCGTGCTTATTTTTTTCCCCAAAGATTTATTATAACTGTTGATTATTCTCAAAAATAATGTGTGAGAGATCGCTTTCCCGTGTGTAGATAGACTCATCCTGCTTTATATATGACTAAAACCCCACAAACTAGCTTGTTGCTGCTGCTCAGGGAAGAACATTTTAGAAATTCTTATTTTCACCACACAAACTTCACACAGTCAGTCATACCCATCAGTATAATCCTAAGTACTGAATTGTCAGCTCTTAGCTTGCTGTGTTATAGATCCTCTTTCTCCTTCCTTCATTGCTGCTGCAGAGGCTGACTGGTAAACTAATTACTGTAGCACTGACATCTTTTGGCCAACAGAAGTGTAATCCAGGGGTGGATTCAAACAGCCTGCCTAGAAGGGATGGCCTAAACTTTAATCATAATTAAAGCATCACAGCAGCAGAGATCCAGCTGCTCTAGAAAATATTCAGGAATATGGTCTGTACAGGTAGTGAAAAAGTTATTTGCCACCCAAAGGCTGCATTTTAACCATGTTCTTCAGCAGAAATTACCTCCTGCCTGCAGTAGAAGTGTTGGTTGGAGTTGATAAACCTGGTAGCCCAAGAGAAGTGAAGCTGCCTGCATCTTTGTGTCGCCAGGTCCAGGCAGCACGAAGGCTGTGTGTGTACTCCCAGTAAGCACACAAACATGCTGATGTGTGTGCACATGGCCAGCCACACAGACAAACACATGTAAAACTAGAAAACAGCACTTCTGCAAATGGAAACGGGACCAATGCCATAATCCTCTTCCCCTCTCTGGAATGAATGTCTGCAGTAGAGCATACTGAGAAGACATACAGCATGGGCCTCCTTAGTTACAGGACAGATGCTCTTTTATCCAGTAGCCAGCCCTGGATCCTTGTTCCCACCAGCTGCAGACACCTGGTCATGGCAAGACCTCAAGGCTCACTGCCCCACTCAGTTTGCTGGCACCCACAAAGAGGCACCCACAGACTGCACATCCACTCAATAACCAGCCTTGGGCAGTCCCCCTGTCAGCTGGCCCTGGTACCCTCTGGTCTCTGATCCTCTCAGGCAGAACCTCATGGCACAGCAGTAAGGACTGAAGAAAGTCCAGAGAGCTGAAAGTAGTCAGAAGCTCGGTGAGTAGTAGGGGAAGTGTCATTTGTCATTGTCCTGCTCTTGATCTTTCATGGTATCCAGCAGGCCATTTGGCTAACCAGAGCATGCTCTGAGCCAGAACTGACATTCCTTGATACCTGGCAAATCCAGCTGTATGTCTGGCAGACAGTGGGCTTTTAGCTGCAGCACAGTGGCTGGATTCTGTTCCATCTAGACACTGAGGAAACTGCAGCATCCTCACAGAAATTAGTAAAAAAATCGGTTTTGATACAAAAGCGCTTAGCAGCACTTTACCACTCTGCATCTGTTAACACTTATGTGTGTTTCATGCTGTTCTGCAAGTACAGATTTCATATTTCATGTCTCTGTCATGGGATTTCTGACAACCACAGAGCCAACCTGAGGTGGGGCAAGACCTGAGGTGGGGTGGTGTAAACCCTGTGAAAATAATTTGCCTGTAATGAAAGAAAACCTGCCTTAAAGTTGTTGGTTTTGGCTAGCTTTCCCATGGAAGTGAGTTTTAAACCATCAGGGTGTGTCTTCAGTGACCTGGGCAAGTTCAACAAGCCTCCTCCACACTGGTTACAGGTTCTTTTGGTGCAAAGCTGAAGGAGGGGCTACAGCCTTACTTTATTAGCTGTGAGAGAATATGCACAGGAGGAAGTAATTTATCTTCAGTTAGAGCATCTCACAGCATATCAAACACCAAAACCAATCAATCACAAAAGGCAAGTATACAGGAAACCAATTGTCTTTGTTTAATGACAACTGGCATCCAAGCAGTGGAGCACCTCACACCTCTCAGAATAAATATATTTGAGTTGCAGAGCCTCAGGGCATGCATGGGATGCCAACTTCCTTAACCTGTATGTAACAGCCTGGAAGCACCTGACCAATATCCACCACACCATCCCCATCCCTCCGGGGCTAAAGGGGCCAGGAGGGGTTTAGAGGGGTCCCATGAAGAGGACAGCAGCAGTCTGGGCTGGCTTGCTTCTTCCCATAGGAGAAATCAGTACTACATGGCTTTTCCAGTGCATGGAGTCCATGGATGGCTCCAGCCAGGACGTTGCAGTCAAGCTGCCTGAGGGACATTGGACTCCCAGTCCTCCAGCTCTCTGTGAGTCAGGGCAGGGAGGGAAGTAGGTGTAACAAACCTACCCCAGGGAGAGAACAAACCCAAGGAGAGTTGAGCTCAGCTGTGCAGGTTGACAAGTCTGCAGAGCCTTGTGTAGCCTAGGGAAATCTACCCCAGTTACAGCTCTTCCGTGAGCCAATAGCCCAAGTGGCTTGCTGCTTTCAGAAGTAAACTGTCTGCAGAACTCTGGATCTCATTGTGCAACAGCAAACTGCTCAGGACAATATTATTTTGTTCAAGAAGTACTCAAAAACTGTCCAATGTCAAAATTTATTTCTTCTAGGGGGCCAGGATGCTGCACAGTGGCCATTCATACCTCCCATGCCTCCAAAATTTGCGTGATGAAAACCCTGTGTTGGTAGGAAAAGAAACAATCATGACTGATAAGAGACAATGACAAAGCAAAGCTCTCATCCCTGTCTCCAGGAGAAAATTGTAGCTGCCTGCTCAAGTTAGCATCACACCTCCAACTGTTCTCCCCAGCCACAAGATCCTATGTTTTTCAAGAAAATATTGGTCCTCACAGCACAGAAAGGATGTTAAAGCAGTCATGGAACTGAGTGATGCAGAATGGAGAAGATGCCTTCCAAACTGTCCCTACCCTGCAGTGTTGGCACAACTGAACCCAAGAGAAAAATACATTTATTTGCTTCAGAAGGCAGATGTCATCAGCTGGGTGCCAAGATGAATATGACCCTTCTGTGCCAATGCTTATCTGAGCAGTAAATGTAAGATGACAGCAAATGTCCTCCTGAAATTAGCACAAAATCCTCGCTTCTCAACATGTGCAGATTCAGGAGTGGACCCAGGAACAGTGTCAATGTGACAAAATTAATTATTTCATGTACTGCTTGCTCCTGTGAATGCTTTTAAACCTTATATTTAGGGCAAGAAAAAAGAAGGTTCAGAAGTAAGGGCTAAACATTATCATGACCACAAGCAGCTGAGCAGAGTCAGACTGTGGACGTACTACCCAGCTTTGTACACTTCCACCCATGCAAGCAAGGTGAACCCAGCCATTACATAAACATAAAAAAAAACCCAAAAGCAAAACAACAAAAGAAAAACCAAACAGAACTCCCGAAGTCGACCAAACAAGCAAAAGGTCACAAGCTTTCAGCAGCAGTGTTGAATTTGTGAGGAAAATCCTAATTGCCCAGATCTCCAGTTTAGGCTACCCACCCAGCCGAGGCTCCCAAGCACAACACCTGAGATGCTTTGGATCAAAAATGAATGGACTAAATGAAAATCAGGTAATTCTCACAGCCCAGCAGTGATAAGGCAGCTTGCCAGAAGCCTTTATCTCTTTTCTTTTTAAAAAATCGAAGCGGGCTGTGGCTATGCTGTACTAACCACTATACAACTAGAAGCAAATACACAAAGCAGAATGCCTGTATTATTCCTTTGACAATAAGATTTTAGGAGGCAATTTTCCTCCAAATGTGTAAATTGATATGTCTTTAGTAGTAGAACTGGTGACTTAAGATCCCTACTCTTTATCCTCCTACCTATCTTGAGGCTACAAGGTCCTTCATATATTGACTGCAGCTTTTCTTCATTGTGCCTGCCGGGGGCAGTTTCGTGAAGAACAGGACTCCCCTCCTGCAGCACCAGCTCGCTGCTGGTGACTGACTGGGATCATTTTTGGCACGAGTGGTTTTGGCTTTCCCCTAGCACGGCGTAGCCATCCCAACATATCGTCCTACCGTGCCTCCTTCCCAGCGCTGACGTGCGCTCTGTGGGGCTGCTGCGGCCCAGGCAGCCGGGCGGTGCTGCCGGAGGGGGCCGCAGCTGCGAGCCCAATGATCGCCTTTGGCCCCATCCCGGAGCGTTCTAGGGCTGGATCTGTACCCACGTGCACGGCTTTCCCTCTGGACATGCTGGCAACTGGAAAAAGTGAACGCTGTTACACCCCCTCCCCCGCCCCCCGAAGTTAAAATAATTTTTAAAAAGCTGCCAGAGCGTCGCCTCGAGGAGTTTCCCGGCCAGCAGAGTCGGGCAGGCTCAGCCCGCCCAGCGCTGCCTTCAGCACCCCTAAAGGCCACGTCCCGCTGCAGCCCGCGCCGCCAGGCCATGGAGCAGAGGGAGAAACGAGACCCGCGGATTCCATTTAGTAATTGAACTGAAACGCCTTCGATTTATTAATTTTAATAATTTTATTCGGCGCCAGGCGCCCCTCCCCGAAAAGCCCTGTCGCGCGCGAGGCATGCCGGGATTTGTGGTCCTAGCCGCGTCGTGGGGTCCTGCAGGGTGGGGACGGACTCTCGTTCCCTGGCGCGATTTGACCCTTCCACCGCCCCGTCCTCTCCCCCTGCCCCCGCCCGTTGCCGCGACGCCGCTCGCCGCAGCGCATTCCTGCGCGGGCTGCGCGGCGGCGAGGGAGGAGGCCTGCTTCCGGGTCTGACCTTACCGGCGCCTGAACACAAAAGTGAGATCCTTGGCTCGTCCCGGGCTCCTCTCCCCCAAAAACGGCCCGTTGTCCGGTCTCGCATGCGTGTCCCAGTTTAGCAATGGTGCTCCGCTCGGCGGATAGGCGGAGACCGCCGCGGACGGAGGCGGCGCCGATCAGGCACCGGGGAGGGCGGCCCTAGAGAAGCCGGGTGAAGAGGGAGGCCGGGGGCCTGCGGCGCCGCGCTCCCCGCCCTGAGATGCCAACCCGGCAGTCGGCGGCGCAGCTGCGAGCGCGGTGCGTGGGGCCGCGGGGCTCGGGGAGGCGAGCGGGCATGGGCGGCGCGGGGAGAGGGGCTCCGGCGCCGGGAGCTCTCCCTCACCGCAGGGCAGGGGGTGAGAGCTGAGTTTCCACCACGAGGACGGGATGGGCTGGAGAAGGGGGGAATAGCGGGCGGTGGGAGTGCGAGAACTGGTAGCGCTGAGTCCCGCTGTCGCGCAGGTCCACCCCTCGTGCCCCGCCGCAGAATGGAGTTCGAGCTCCTGGAGAACGATGTGCTGGAGTCGCTGGAGGACCTGGGGTATGTGTCCGAGGCTGGGGGTGCGGGGCGTTCCCGGTGTGGGCCGGGAGCAGAGGGCGGCCCCGGCACGGACACAGCGCCGCTGTCCGCCCCCACAGGCCGGGCCGCTGCCGCTCCGGAGGGCTGCGGCTCAGGGCAGCGCCTGGAATGGTCCCTTTTCGTCAGAGCCGTCCCCAGAGCGGGGCTGGTGATGATGCCCCAAGCCAGACGGGCAGGCTTTAAGCTGCACGGCCTTGGCGAGTGTGTCGTTTCTCCGTGCGAGCTGATCCCCTTGATTCCTGAATGCCATCTGGTCTGTTGCTGCTCTGTTCTGCACAACGGCCCTAGGTGAGGGTGGGACAGGATAAAGAGATACATCAGACCATAAAAAAACTTTCAGGCTTCATATTTTTAGTGGGGGAGGGTGGAGAAAGAGTAAAAAGCATTGCAAATGAGCAAGTGTTTTTCTTCTTTACGTTTTTAAAAGGGTAGTATAGCACAGGAAACTTGCTGTGTAAACCTGTTACTTTGTCAGAGTCAGGAAAGGCTGCATAAGCATGAAAGGAAGAGCATGGAGAACACATCCTGCTGTAAGCTCCCATGTCTGTAAACTGTTGAGAGTTCAGAGGACAGGCAGCTACAATTTCACTTCTACTGCTGGTTCTATGCAAACAGCTGTATTTACTCACATTGGCCCCATTCCCATAAATCACTTTGTGGCTAGAGTCATTATGCTCCAACAAAGATTGTATTTCCAGGGTACGTTAGTGATGATAATTGCAAAGCTTGACAAATAGGTTTCTGTTTTAGCAGGTATTTCTCTGACTGAAATGTGAAAAGGCAGCTCTGTCACAATGAAAATACTGTGATTTGCTTCTTTTTTCTGTTTAAAAGGACAGTAGTGGCTTGAAGGAGTGGTGATTTGTGCTTCTGATTTGTGCAATTATAGACAGAAAGTGTTGTTGATTTTTGACATAAGTACTTAAAGCAAACAGTGAATGTAGATGAACAAATAAATTATATGAAGCAAAATTGACAACAGTGAAAAAAGTAAATTTGGAGGATGAAAGACATGAGACCTCAGCAATATTGGTAACAACTGGGAAAACTATTGTATGTGTGAAGGATTTCTGATTCTTGGTGTCTGGAAAGACTGGGGTGTTTGAGGCTTTATGCTTTGGCAGTAGCTCCACGGTCTTCATGGTGCAACTTATTTTTTCTCATCAGATACTGAAGATATTCCTAATATATCACTTGATTTTTTTAGAATTATAAGAAATTGCACACTCAAGGTGTTACCTCTGTTAAAGAAAAATTCTAGAAAAGGTGCCTCTAGAAGATCTGAGCAGGGACTTAAATCCCAATCCTGCCAAAGCAAAAGGCTTGTCATTGCTTCCTTTCTACTTTGACCTGTAACTGGATGCTTCTATTCTGAGTCCCAGGTGTTCCCAGACCTACACATGTAGGGATGGGATGGGACTGAAACTTGCTCCAATTAGCCTCTTGAAGTGTCCAGCCTGCTGTGGTCATGCAGTAGGGTTGTAATACATGAGATTACAGCTTCCCACCAGCTGCCAGTAGATTAACTTTGTCACCAATCAAGCTGCTCCGTGCGGGAAAAGTTATTTTTGAGTGTGGCTTCTTCATTTTACATGGCTGAGGTAATAGGCCACTACAGTGAAGGCCAAATCCTTTGTATGTGGTATTAAGCACAGGAGCAGAGTGAGGAGAATTACATTTCAGTTTGAGATGGTTTTTTATTGCTGAGGTTTGCCAAGAGTTGCCTGGACTCGTTGGATTGTTGTGAGGTAGTGGATGACTTTACCCGGAAGTTCCCAAGAGAGATTTCGTTTAGTTATGAGCACTCTTGGATGTCTTTGTCTTTTGGAAGCAATATTTCAAAATAATATTGTACATGTTTTTTTCTAAAATACTGAGGTAAACTCTGACTTGTGCTTCTACCTGCTTAATAAGGTAGCCTTCTCCCTACTCTTCATTCTCCCCCTGAGAGATTATCAGTACACAGATGTTCTGAAAACTATGTTTTCTGAGATCTGATCTATAAACTTATCCCTTTCTTTCAGTAGGTCTGATTTTTAGCTTATTT
Source organism: Vidua chalybeata (assembly GCF_026979565.1). Classification (NCBI taxonomy): domain Eukaryota; kingdom Metazoa; phylum Chordata; class Aves; order Passeriformes; family Viduidae; genus Vidua; species Vidua chalybeata. The sequence goes on from NC_071532.1 coordinate 12,417,804, forward strand.
TGCTTATGCAAAGAACCAATTCCCTTAATATTTCTTATGTATATTTAGGGAGGTTGGTTTTTCAAGAGATGATATTGTTATGCAGATCACTGTTGTAATATTTCTATCAAAGGCTTTGTTTTGTAAAGCTGCCCTTTCATACGTGATAGGAAATGACAGTAAAGATGCACTTGTTCAGCAGTAATTATCCAACATCCTGTAAAGCAGTATGTAGAGCTCAGGAAAGATTCTTTGAGACTGAGTTGCCCTGGATAGTCTATTGTCAGTAACATCTTCAGGAGGTGGCGGCAGAGAAGTTGCCACTGTACATGGTAACATTCTTGTGGAGGAAACTTTTGATAATGCTATTTTGTGACACAGTCTCTGTGATGGTAAGTTAATGTGCACACAAATTCTGCGTTTACTCTGATGTTTTCAATGTGGTTCTTGCTACAGTTCAGTCCAGGAATCCCCTTTCCATGAGATCAGAACTGCAGATGTGTTGTGATTGTAGCCTCAATATGCATATGGCATAAAATAAATCTGTCAAAGGACATTGGTCACAGCAAACATTAATAAACTGTGCTTTTGTTTTGCTTCTCAGTTACAAAGGTCCATTGTTAGACGACAGAGCACTGGCTCAGGCAGTCTCCCATGGAGCCAGTTCCCCTGAATTCACCAAACTCTGCGCTTGGTTGGTATCGGAGTTACGGCTCTTCTGTAAACTAGAGGAGAACGTGCAGGCAACCAACAGTAAGTAGTCATAACTCCAGCACAAACATGCACTTAATGTGTGTTCTTGCATGCCACAGAGACTAGGGCTGGGCCTATCTGTTGTACCAGGGAGTGTTGTCTGCACGCTGCCAGAGTTTAGATATTTCCCACCTCAAATTTGCCTAATGAACAGCCAGTAGAGGTTGAAATAATAGTGGTGATCAAACAGTCTTTCTCCTGAAATTAGCTTTTTCTGTTAATTTTTCAACCATATTGTTTTTTAAAGTTCTTAGAGGGATTTAGGGAAACATTAATGTTAGTGGGATTTTTACTAGATCATGAGAATATTTTTATTTCAATGCTTCTATCTGTAATTTTGATGTCAGTAATGCTACTGTTCAAGGTTACATTCTCATGACTACAGTAACCATATCTTCTCTTTTTACTGTTAGTTCCCTTAACTCTGTGCTTGCTGTGAATTTTTGAGAAGGAGCCTGAAAATGATTGTTTTTCATTTTGGTAGAGGAAGCAAACCGTAGCTTTCAGAAAAAAAAAAGTTAATTTTGGTCAACTAGTCATGACAATCTACAGATTAAATTATTAAATTGGTGTGATAACCCATATTCCTGAATATCTAATATATTAACTCATAATGCTTTCATGAGCTTAGCTTTGTATTTACTCAGTGGCCAAAGGTTGCTGCCTTCTACCTCAGCATCTGTTACTTTCCTTTCTCTCTGTTTTTGACATATTCATTCTTTCTTCTTTGAGTGTATTTCATATTCTTTCTGTGTAACAGTACAGTATCTCACTCCTTCTAGTAGTAAAAGGTTCCTATTCTTTGTTTTGTGTAAAAATACAATCCAGAAATAGTCCAACATCTATCTCAAATTCATAAAACACAGTGACAGAAACATGTTAGCTGGAGTACCATCAAGTCCTACCTTCATTTTGTATGTCTTGAGTTTAGGAATAACAGACATTTGGGGTTGAAGTCTCTTCCCAAAAGATAAAAAAATGCTATTTCTCATCACTTTTTTTTTTTAACCTAACAAATTCTTTCTTGTCACTGTTTTTTTTACCTAATAAATTCTGATTAGTTTCCGTAATGTCAGTATTTTTGACAGAAATATCAGTCTAAGGTTTGGCTTATGTGACTTCCTTATTTTACCGGATATTGATATGAAATAAAATCAGTTGACAAATGAGAGCTTACAGGGAGAAGTATTAGAAAAAAAGTGAGACCTCATAAACCATATTTATTATTCATGATAGTTTTTAATGTCCCCTTTCATTGTAGAAGTTGCCAGTGCCTGTCTGTTGTAGCTTGGAAAAACAGTCAGTGAAACATAATTTTATATTAATGGAGCATATCATGGTTCCAAATAGGTTGTGCTGTGTCTTGGAGGAACCCAAGAAATGCACTTGGCCTCCATTAAAAATGGGTCTTAATGTTAAATAACAACTTGAGCAAAATACATATTTTTTAAATAGCTAATTCATTCTAATCACACCCTCTATATATTAGCAATTAGCAATGAATGAATTATTATTCTTTTTTTTTCTAAGGTCCAAATGAAGCAGAAGAATTTCAGCTTGAAATGAGTGGGTTGCTGTCTGAAATGAACTGTCCATATACGTCATTAACATCAGGAGATGTGACAAAACGCCTTCATAATCAAAAGAACTGTCTCTTGCTGCTTAGTAAGTTAAAAGGGTGCTTGCAAGCAAACCTGATTTTCTGCAAGATTTATAGTATTGTTTCTTACACTAATGAGATACTGGTTACTTTACCACAATGTACTACACTACAGTTACCTAAAAATATGCATTATTTTTACTGTAATTTCCAGCATCAGAGTATTATAATTCTGGGTTTACTAGTCAATATGTACCCAGTATATGATGGAAAATACTCTGTGTTAACCTTTTTCACAGGTTAACAAAAAGCCTGTCCTATTACTTCTCAAAAGGCACAACAAAGAGGGAATTATTTGAAGATTCCTGCCAGAATTTAGCCACTGAACTCTACTTAGCATGGTTGTAAAAATGACCACTAACATCAGATGCATCATAACTTTAGAGGCTCCTACTGTGATGACTTGCAAGGTGCAACAGAACTTGCATTTTCCTACACTGACAGCAGTTGGAATTGTTATGAAAGAGAGAATGTTTTATCCCAACTCCCAGTTCTTTTGATCAACATCCTTAGTAAATAGCTTCACTGTTGCTTTCTGCTGATTGAAAGGAAATTAACATTAGCAATGGTGATGTCTTCCTTTTTCCACCCATCAGATCTCAATAGCTAAATTGTTTTTTTCTCCCTATGAAATGTTAGAGGAGAAGAAATAGTACTTGAATTTGTAAAAGGTGTGTGATATGAATTCATTAATTCACATTATAATAAAAAATACCAACTTGAATTAGAAACTGTAGTACTAATTTTAAAATCAAGCTGAGTTAATGTTTTATTTGCTTCCTCAGTTGCTGCTGATTCTTTAACTTTTCAAAACAGAAATTTAGTTCTGCCGCCTTCTGAGATACAAGAAATTATTTACAGAGTATTTCAACAGTAGGAGAAAGATGATTAGACTTGATCTGAATATTTCTTATAGTATGTTTAAAAATGTCTGATGAAGTGAGGTAGTTTCATTTGAAATACTTTGTAGCTCAAACTATCTTCTCTTCAGCTTGTTTTCTGTAAGCCAAGCCATTCAATAAATTTGGCTTGTCTGTGACACACAGTTTATCCCAGAGGTCCTTTGGGATATACATTTTGGTAATATAAGGCCGTGTTCAGGAGCTGAACTCTGGTATCCCATCTGGCAGGAATGCTGTGTTTACTGTCAAATGGGAAATTGCAGTAGTGCCAAATTCCTTTTTTGTGTACCACCATAGTTGCATAGCTTTCTTCAGCTGTGTTAAGTGAACTTACTAGGTATCCTAGGTATGCTGTTGTATGTGAGCCATAAAACTAGGTTCTTTTTCAGGAGAAACAGGGTAACCCTCTGTAGTGAAATGCCAGGGTATTTTACATTTTAATGAAATGCAGCAAAGTTTATGTCACTTGGAAGATGTAGCAGTATTGCTGGGAGATGAAAGCACCAAATAAACCCAAGTAGTTAGGATTGATTGTCTAATGTGCAGCATCACTAGAATAAAATGTTAGGCACTAGCATCTACAAAACAAAAGTACAAGAGTTTCAGGCTGGTTCAGAAAAGGTGTGCAAAAAAAGAATAGCTATCTAAAGAACATTCATCTTAGTGACAGACTTAAATTCTTGGTAGAGGAGGTTGAAGATAGCTTAAATGTGATCTCTAAATTTTTGAAACAAAATTCTCCTGCTAGTTTCTTTTTCAGTAGACCTGGAAAGAGTGTTAATAATTGAAAATTCAATGTAAGAAAAACCTATATAAAGTGTTGCTGAAAGAACTTACAAAGGATGCTTCACTGTTTTACATATTCTAAGTTTTTTATTTATAAGGTATTCTGTATCTTTAGCAGATGACATTCTAAAGATCATTAAAACACTGTGTTCTTTTCTTAATCTTCTTATCTGTCCCAGTTTTATAAATAATAACCTTCTTTTGTGTATCTGTGGGTTTACTTCCCTGCTCATAAGTGTGTCTGCAGTATCAGTTCTTCTTATTTTTAGAAGTGTTTATGTATATTATTGCTATGGCCACTCACTATGATTAATGAGAAAAGTATTGTTAAACTTGTGCATTTTTTAAAATTCAAACCTTAAAGTTGTGACACCTGCAAAACAAACAAAGGCTGTTTATATAATTGTAAACTTATATCACTGTAAATTACACCTGATGCTGAAATTCTGGACATATACCGTGTTCAGAAATTGTGATTCTGATTTTTCTCTTTTTGTTTGAGGAAGGAGTTACAATGTAATAGTAGACTCTTACAGTTCTGATATTGAAGAAGACTTCAGCCTTCTAACTTCTAGTCTAGCTTCTATTTCTTCAGTTACAGCCTTCCTTTCTGAAGTTATTTTAAACATGAATTCTCAATAGTGCTTCTCGGTGGGATTATTCTTCCACTCTACATTTTGTGTGGGGAGGTAGAGGAGATTCATCTGACATTTCACTTCTCGCTACTCATTACCTTGCTTGTTTCCTAGAGCCTCAAGAAGTGCTTGTTTACCCTAAAATGCACATCTCAGTCCCTTATCCTGCTTGTTTCCATGTTCCTGTCTTTGCTGGGTAAAACCTGAAGGAAAAGAACTGTGCTCTGTTGAACTCTGGGATTAATACTTGCTGGAATCATAGGAATTTTTCCAGACTTTAATTGGTTGTACTAAACCTGTCCTCTGTTTCTTGTGTTTCTAGCACTGAACTCAGTAATTGTAAATATGAGTGTTCTGTAGATACAAAATTTTTATCCCTCACTCTATCTAAAACAGTCAATTTGCATGTTTGTTGGTTGTAAGCACTTGAGTTTTCACTGGCTCTAAAATAACTCTTTTATATCTGATAGTAAAATCTAATTTTTCTTACCTCAGCATACCTCATCTCAGAACTGGAAGCTGCCAGAATGCTGTGTGTGAATGCCCCTCCTAAAAAAGCCCAGGAAGGGGGTGGCAGTGAAGTCTTTCAGGAGCTAAAAGGCATCTGTATTGCTTTAGGCATGTCCAAGCCTCCTGCCAACATAACGATGTTCCAGTTCTTCAGCGGAATTGAAAAAAAAGTAAGATACAAAGGAAGAAAAATTTGAGTATTTATGATGTTATTGCTTTGATGGAAAACAGTTCTGCTACCTGGGTGAGGTTTGCCTCTTGTGCAACTCCAGTGTTTGAATTGTGAAGGAGCGTTAATGTGTTTTACTGCGTATACAAAGAGTCAGAATCTTGAAAATTATTTTGAAGGCTTTTTCCATGCCAAGGCATGAGGTCAGGGACTTTTGCTATCATTGCTTTCCAGGGTGACTGCTCTAGATTTGATGCCATCACTTGTTGCAGAAGACGTTCATCTTAGGCCTCAGGAAGAACATTAAAGAGAAATGTTTTTCAATAAATACACCTAAACAAATTTGTATGGGAACCTAATGTTTTAAAGATGTTTTGATTAAAAGGTGGTGTAACTAAAGTAAAACTTAACACCTTCTCCCTAAGACTTCATAATTTCTTGTGATTCCAGTTATTTTTATTCCTGGCATGTGTGTGTTCTTCAGGCTGTTGTGATTTAAAAAAAAAAAAATTACTTTTGAGTAACTTTTATAAATCAGAGAAATTAAATGGAATGGGCTGTCCAGTAGACATACCAAAGGTCAGGGATAGAAAGCTTTGAAATCACATTTAGTGACTTAATTTGCAGGATAGGGGAGAGCGGAACAGCAGAAGACAACCCTTAACTTTAAAGAACAGGTATGGGTCCCTTCTAATGCAGGTATGGGTCCCTTCTAATGCAAAGCTCCCCAAAACACTCTGAATTTGACAAACCATTTAGTTGCATTTTACTTAAGCAAAACCAAGAAACTGAAAATAGTGTTTTGTTTCTATGCAAGATATCAGTTTGGTTTGACCTGTTTAAGAGGAGGAGGAGTATGGTTTTCCATTAGGAGTCCAAGGTGTCGAATGAAAGCAGTTTGTTTTCTAGTTTTGGAGTTATTGTGAGCACTACACAGACACATAAGAAATGCTCTGCTTCTATTTTATATAAAAGGTAGGAAATATTCATAATAATGGACAATGCTAGGAAGCTTTGCTGTTGAAAGAGACTGTCTAAAAATACAGAATATAAAGTAGATTAAAATCCTCTTAATCTGGGGATTCTATTACGTTTTTCTAACATACTTCTGTTTTGCATTGTCTGGTACGGTTAAATGAATATTCTCTCAATGACTTAAATTAACCCCCCTCCTCCTTAACCATCCTTACAGCATAATGAAATATAATCAGGACTTTCTAACCTACAGTTTTAGCAGAAATTGTATATAACTTGTGTTTACAGGCTGAATACTTCACTTGTTAGCAGTACTTGAGAAGGAGAAAGTAAAGCGGGCTAACAACTGAAAAACTTATTTCACTTTGTAAATGAACACATCACCGTGTTCTTGTTTTTAAAAAGTGAGTCTTAGAATGGCAATATTCTGATTGATTGTGTGAAAATCAAGCTAACTTTTTCTTCACATATATGTAGTATAGTTTGGGTTAGGCTCTTTGTGTAGTTGACTCTCTTTGTTCATGATCCACCACATTAAGAAAAGGAACTGCTGATACTTGAATGAACTGCCTCTGCTATTTGAAAGCACTTAGGTTTAAAATCTTGGCTCACTATCATTGGAAAACCAGGTCACTGAATGTGTTAGATCACATGCTGGAATGAACAGGTTGGTGGTGTTTTTCCAAACTGCTTCAGAAGTTTTTGTCACTGCCATTCCATTTCTTCCCCCTTGAAGTCCTAAGAAATTTTGAGATGGGATAGATAATTTAAGTTGTGCCCGAAGTCCTAAAATGCAAGATAGAGTTAAAATTTCATACCAAAGATTTTTATCCTTTTGATTGTAAAGAGGGGTCCTTCTTTGGGTCATGTTATATTTTACATCATCTTAAAATAAGCTTTTTGATACAAATGTGGGTTTTCTTCTGGATTAAAGAGATGATGTGTAAAATAATCCCACTGGCTTCAAGAGTAGCAGTACCTCATGGTGTCTTTGTTTTTACTGTTGATCTATTCTGTAGTCCCTTCTCTTAATTTTTACATAATTATAGCTGAGACTACTAGAAATCTAAAAACAGTTGCTTTCCAAAAGACGTGTGCTTGGCTCTCTGTTCCAGAGAAAATAACTTGATACTAGAGGTTGCTGTGTCATGCCTTTCACTGTCTAGCAGTTCTCTCCTTTAATTTGAATCTTGAAAAACTAATTTATTTTAGCCACAGCTTATATTTTTATATGTCTCCTAACAGCTGAAGGAAACTCTAGCAAAGGTTCCACCTAATCATGTTGGAAAACCTTTATTAAAGAAACAACTGGGACCAGCTCACTGGGTGAGTAGTTGCAGGTATTAGAGCCCATTTACCTTTTTCAAGTGTACAAAGTATTGATCTTGACTCTGTGTTGCAAAATGATTTTTCTCTTTCGGGAGACAAGAAGATAATTTCTTGCAATATAATGTATATGTTGGTGCAATAAATGTACAGCAACTGATAAGATCTTAGACTCATGAATCTCTAGGTCCAGGTGCAGGCTAAACTTTTCCAAAATGAGAGACCTACAGTGGTGGTGCTGACCAGCATGCTTGTGCAGCAGCTTAAACCTTCGTCTCCTGCCCTTTTCCAGCACTGTCTGTGTGACCTAGTCCTGCTTAGATGGTGTCATGTCTGCTTCTGGGGCTTCTTTTTAGCTAAGCTGTGGGTCTGTTTGTAATGTCCCCTTCTTTTTCTCACTTGGACTAGTCTGCTTCCTGCATAGCCTCTCCAAGAGGCAGTGAGGATGCAGGATGGACCTGGGAGAGACATTGTACACTCAGGCTGCAGGGCTGTGATCTTCTCCAGCTGGGATTTGTCACCTGCTGTACCAGGAGCACAGTGCCTGGCTTAATCACTGCTGCTGCACCAAGCTCAAAGCTATGGCTGCTGCTGCAAGACTTCAGGTCTCTCTTGTCTCTTTCACTTAAGGCTGAAGCACATCATTCCCCAGTAGTCTGCTTCCTTCAGTGCTTTTATTGTTGAGACTGGAAGTGGGCCCTGCTGCCCTCCCTCCAGCCAGGCCTCTTTAAATATATATATTACTTCTCTAATGGTGCATATCTTACCTGCTGCTCTAACTGAACCACTGTCTGCTACCAGCTGTTTCTCATGATTTTTTCCTACAGGGCACTTTGTTGTTTTGCCTGTATGCAGACTGCTTTAATCAAGATCCTCTTGCAGTACTGTACTTACTTTTAGTCTTTTATCTTTGCTCTATCTTTATCCTTAAGCTTTCTACTTTTTAAGAAGGCACGAATGTCCTGTTTCTTAGGAGTTACGTATGCCCTTGCTTCAGCTTGTTGCCTGTAGTATCTTCTCACCTGTGTTTCTCTGTGCTGGTGGATGTTGAGAAGTAGCTCAGCAGTTTTTATGCTGTTAGAAATGGTAGAAGGTTGAACATGAGCCTTGGAAGGTTCAGGAAAATAACATTAGCAGGCACAGCTTGGCTGTGAGTCCATCTGACAAGGTAGATAATTGCAGTCTTAAGCCATGCATATTCTCTCTGTGTCATACTCTCTTCCATCCACATAGTTTATTAAGTAGAAACACTTTAATCTATAGATTGTTTGCAAATTTTTGTTTCAGGAAAAAATTGAAGCAATTAATCAAGCCATAGCCAACGAATATGAAGTCCGAAGAAAACTGTTAGTCAAACGTTTGGATGTTACTGTGCAATCCTTCGGCTGGTCAGACAGAGCTAAGGTACAGACAACTTGCTGTGAAGTTCTGGTTGTTGGTAACCCTTTATAATGAGTATCTCTGGAAAACTGCATCATTATTTTGTCCTTCATGAGTCAAAAATAATCACAGGCGTTGTCTGGTTTTGTTTTGAGTTTCTAAAGAAATTTATGACAATGGAACATGTTTAAAAATATTTTACTTAGAACTGATCTGTTGGATTTTAAATCAGTCTGTAAAATGAAAAGTCAGACTGTGTGTAACTGCACACCAAAGCCACTGGAAAAAATTAGAGATTACTGATCCAACCATGTTCAGAATACCATAATGTGAACCATTAAGTGCTGTGTCTTGTGTGATGATAGAAAATCATCTTCTTGTTGACCATCCCTTATCTTACTTTGTGCTATCCACAGTGACCAGATTTTCTTAACTCAAAGTGTGTCTGCAATCACAACTCCACAGATGCACATGAGAAAAGCTGCTAAGGCACTCCTTGTTCTTACCTTATAGACAGGGTAATGCTTTATGTGCTTCTTTTGTCTTTGAACCGTGCAAGTGGCTGTGACATGAGATCTGTTCTTCCTTGAGTACCTGATAGATATTATGCTTTTAGAAATAATTATATGGTTTCCTTATTTCCTATATCTCAGAAATTACAGGATTTTTAGAAATAGTACACAGAGTTTATTTTCCAGGACTAAACTAGATCTGCTATCATGGTGTTAAGTATGCTGCTGACAGTGTTTGAGATGGAGTTATTAGTGCTAAACTGTGACACATAAAATCATTGAGTGTTTTTTCTTGATAAGTGTTTTTTCAAAAAGCAGCTATACTTTAATAATAAACTGTGACCTGTCTGATTTTGTTTCATCATCTGAGTAGGACTTCTACTGGTGTACTCTCTATTAAACCTTGTATTCTTCAGGCTTTTTAGTTGATGACTGAAGAACTAGCTGACTGTTTAAATATTTTAATAGAGAATAAAAATGACTTGACTAGCTACACAAATTGTGTATATGCATTTATATCTATTAGAATGCAAATATTTTTTTAGAAGCATAACAATACAAATTTGGAGAATGTTGCTGTATTATTCCAGACATATAGAGCAGTTTGTTTTAACAGTAACTTCTAGCAAGATTATAATTTTCTTTTTTATTTGAAAAGTATCATAACACAATAGTATAATGAAATAGCCACATCTCGAGATAGTGGAAACACCAGGGAAAAAAAAACCCTTTCAGTCTATTATTAGGGATTTTTAAAAGTTAAAATTTTAAGTTTCACCTAAAACAGTATCATAGAACCAAAATATTGTGCTCAGAGCTCAGTCAAACTTACCAGGGAAAAATACACTAGTACTCTGATGAATACTTTTGCTTCTCCTACCTTTACCCAGTGCCATATTCCAGTTCTCTGCCTTTGGATGGAAAACAAGATTTTAGGACTTTAAAATGTGCTCCTAAGTTTTTGCACTGTTGAGATATGTTGGAAAACCGGGTTTGTCTGTCCCCACTGCCATCCTCTGCATTCAGATGGCAATGTGGTTTATCCTAACTACATCACACACTACGCTCTTTTGATAACTGAAGAGAGATGTAACTTGTGTGGTAACTCACGTGTAGCAGTACAGATTTCTCTTGTGTTTCAGCTGGAAAACTTTTGAGGTGTTCAAAAAGGCTGGAATGGTTAATGCTGAAAGGCAGTAGAGGAAGAGGCATTGCATACAAGGCAAAGTTGAGTGTAGGATCTCATTTCAAGCTCTGCCAGGCCCTCTTGATGCCTTTCATTCCAGTCAGCTTCTTCACAAAGATGAGTGAAACGAGTTAACAGGGCCTTTTTCTGCTAAGTGTTGGAGATGGGGTGAGGTTGGCCCAGCTGGAATGGGTGCAGATCAGGGTGAAGGCACAGAAGGCTGTCTGGAGGCTAAACACAGATGTTTCACTTTCAGTATCTTCTGGATTTTAGCAGTAATTCATATGACTATATGGCACACTTCTATTCTGTGTTTGACTGCCTGGAAGTAATACAGTCTGATGTGTATGTTGTTGAAATTGTCAGCTCATTGGTGTCTTGGCATTTCAGTCTGAATTGTGTTTCCTATTTACTTAAGAAATTAATGTGACAAATGTTAGTTTGATTGAAGTAATCATCAGTTATAAAGTGGTTCTCACTGATTTTATATTAACTTTTTGTTCTATTTGCAGTAGAGGCTTGTTATTCAGTGCTGATTTGATTCTTTTCATGAGATGTCCCATTGCTTTAACTGACTGGGTTTTATTTTTCTTTGCTCCAACAGAGTCAAACAGAAAAACTGGCTAAAGTCTACCAGCCAAAACGTGCCCTCTTATCTACTAAGTGCACTATATCAATTGCAAATCTCTTGGCAGCTCGGCAGGATCTGTCAAAGATTATGAGAACAAGCAGCGGATCCATCCGAGAGAAGACTGCATGTGCCATTAATAAGGTACCTTTGGTGACAAATGCCTTGTTCTTTTAGGAATATTTAAGTAACTTGAATGTAGTAGTAAATCCTATTTTTTTTCAGAATTGTAAGTGGAATTTGGAAATAAAGGATAAGAAACTTGGTGTTTATATATTGCAGATAATGCATCAGTGTATTATGGATAGCACAGTTTCAGCTGTTGAGGTTCACAGTGTCCCTTCTCTGGGGCACTAAAAATTGATGAAATACCTTGGATTGCTTTCAGTGGGAGTAGGCCTGCCCTGTCTTGCCAGAATTACAGAAGCCATTGCTCTACTGCTACCTGATTCTGCCACCATGTCTAAAATAACATCTACATAGTAACTGTGTTTCTGGTCTGTGTAAATAGAATGTACTAAGATCACAAGGCAAGGATCCCAGAAATTAGATTGCCCTGGGTACACAAATAGATTACAGTCAAATGTATCGTTCTAATAATGACACAGGATAAACATGACTTAGACAAAACAGTTTGCCTTGTTTCAAAAATTATGATTTTACAAGAGTAACAGGCTCAAAAAAATATATGTGCTGAATTTGCAGCTCAATAGCTATGTATAGCTGCATTCTTGGTGCTTTAAAATTGTGGGGATGGGTGCATGCTCTTCTACCTTTTGAGTACCAACTGTACCTCTGGTAAAGTTCTTATTAATTTAGGAGAGAATAGTGGTGTACTGATTTGGTCAGAACCCATCCAACCCAAATAATTTCTGCACCTTTTTAGTGTTGTTGGTGTGTAAGAAATTAAGTAGTAAGACAGGTTGACCCTATCATCAGACTGTATATATGTTTTAGTAGGAATGCACTACTGCCCTGCTGCTGATGTATAATCTGTTAACTTATTTCCATTATCAATATTAAACGTCTTTCAAGACAGTAGCATGAATTACAAAGTAGCCTCCTTCTGTTGAAGTTCCTTTGTTATAGTGCTTCAAAACTTCAAGCAGTACAAATGTCCTGTCCCATTTTGCCTTGCTAAATTTCTAAGGTCACATCATCCTTAGACAGCTAAAGACCTCTAGCATCTTGTTCCACTCTGATTGGTGCTCTCTCACACCTGTCGTTAAGTTTCTGCATATCCTCACTGAAAAATAGAAATTTTTGCCCTTTATTTACCAAGTCAATGGCTTCTACAGGAACTCAGAGCACTAGTTAGGAGAGAGAGTGTGTTGCATTGTACTTGTGCATATTTGAGTTTAGCACTCTGCACTAATAAAGAGTTAAGTGAAAGACTGCATTGGTGCTGCCCATGGTGGTGTGCCTGCTGTTTGAACACAAAGCACAGTTCTCCTGACTTGTCTTGTTAGCAGTGCTTCAAGTACTAGATAATCCCTGTTTAACTTTTGTTAACTGGACACAGAGGTCTGTCACATTCAAACACTCAAAATTTGCCTGGATGTAAAAACCTTGGAGTGCTGTCTGTGGTGTGTCTCAGTAAATGTGACTCGTGTGAGGTGTCACAACTCCTACGGCAGTTTTCCCTTTCCCTTTGCAGGTGCTAATGGGCAGAGTGCCTGACAGAGGAGGAAGGCCCAATGAAATTGAACCTCCACCTCCTGAGATGCCACCGTGGCAGAAAAGACCAGAGGGTGGCTCGCAGCAAGGCGGTGGCAGAGGAGGTAGAGGTGGCTACGACTCTTCCTATGGAGGGCGGGGAGGTTATGACCACGGGGGTCATGACCGAGGAGGAAGAGGAGGCTATGACTCATCATACGGAGGGCGAGGAGGTCATGAACAAGGAAGCCATGATCGAGGGGGACGAGGAGGACGTGGTGGTTATGATCATGGTGGCAGAGGAGGAGGAAGAGGAAACAAGCTTCAAGGAGGCTGGACAGATGGCGGAAGTGGTGGCTACCAGGATGGCAGCTACAGGGAGAGCAACTACAGAGATGCAGGTTTTCAAACAGGTGGCTACCATGGTGGTGGTGGCTACCAAGGAGGAGGCTATGGTGGCTACCAGTCGTCTTCTTATTCTGGAAGTGGTTACCAGGGGGGTGGTGGTGGTGGTTACCAGCAAGACAACAGATACCAAGATGGTGGGTCCCACAGTGACCGAGGGGGTGGACGTGGAGGAGGGAGGGGTGGCCGTGGTGGTCGCGGTGGCCGAGGAGGTCAAGGAGGCGGCTGGGGGGGCAGAGGTGGTCAGAACTTTAATCAAGGAGGGCAGTTTGAGCAGCACTTCCAGCATGGAGGTTATCAGTATAATCAGTCTGGCTTTGGACAAGGAAGACACTTCACCAGCTGAGGCTGCTAAAAATTTAGACTTCAGCAGAGCTCACATAATAGAAACCTGGTTTCAGAGGCCTGACTTAAATGCTGCTTGAATTAGTACAGGTTTGTACACAGCAGGTAGAATCTTTTGGGTGGGATGTTTGGCACAGAGCAAAGCACAATTTCGTGTAGACCTCTCCTTTCTACCCACCTCTACCTGTCTGAATGAAAGACATTGTCACTACCCCCTGCATCCTAAACATCAACTAGTAGCCATGCTTTTTGTATGTTGGACTGGTTCCCTCTGCTCAAAACACTTTTGTTCTAAATATGGCTGCTGTGTTTGCCTTCTGTTTTGATTTGGAGAAATACCAACACCCGTCAAATTTGTCTCTTATAATACACAGTAGAACTTCTGCATTTTCTCCCTCAAATCATTATTGAGTTACATGTTCTAAACCAGTCTGGAGTGCTGCTTTTCTTCTTGCTGACCTCTTGTTTCAGTCACAGTGGCGTTACAGCGTGTGTGTGCACACACAGGGAACTCCTCTGAGAAGCAGGGTTTTGTGTTATCTGAGCTCTACTGTGGATGCCATGTTCAGTAGCCTTATCTCCTGCTAAACCACGTTTTCACACCTGCTCAACTCCGAAGACTGACCGCCGCCAAAATCTGCAAAGATAATTTCAAACTAAGCTAAATTGTGAACCGATAGTGTATGTAGGCCTGTAGTTAGGTGTAGCAATTCAAACTGACCTGCATCCATCCAAAACGAGTTGCTCCTCCTCCAAACCTAATTTTTACTTGAAATCAGCTAGAAGAAATGACAAACTGAAGTTTATTTTATTTGCAAGTTAAATACCACTGGCTCAGCAAATCTAGGGCAATTTGTTTTGGGGGTTGTCTTTTTAAAGAAATGCACTACGGCCTGGGAAGATTAGTTCCTGCCTAGAGGAAGCCCTTTTATTATTGCTGCAGAAAACAAAACCTGGCTGAGTTTGGTGTTCTAATGTTTGGGTTTTTTTCTTTACTGAAAGCCACATAATGCTTCTTGCTGGGTTTTTTTGTGTACATAAACATTGTCAAAAAGCTGTGAAAGGAAATGGCTGAAGGTGTGCCGTTGTATAAAAGGTGAGCAATAAAAGTATCTGTATGTTCTGTTTGCTTTAGTTTCTTTTCCTTGACAGTAAAAAGTTGCTACAGTAGCTGGAAATTCATGGGGATTTCTGTCTTCTTCATATCTTTTTTTTTTGTTGTTGTTGTTATTTATTTTGTACTTTGTAGTTGTCCCAGCTGTACCATGCATTTTGTCCTTTGAGGGGCTGTCAGAACAGCAGTGGGTGGCAGGAACTGATCTTCAGTTACTGACTTTTGTTCTGTTCCTCCCTCTGGCCTGGTGTAGCAGCTCATAGTACTCTCTCCTGCTGTGTAAAGTTATTCTTGGGCTGTGTGAGCATGTGTCTCCCAGGTTATGCTCCTACATGCCATGTGAGCTTGGTATGCTGCTTCTGGGAACTTCCTGATGCTCTCCAGCCTTGTGGAAATGTAGGTTCTTGCTACTGTGCTCAGATCACTGTAACAGAGGCTATGATGATGGCAGAGTCTACCTGTTTTGTCCTTGGGGATGAATCCAGATTGATGGAAGCAGGAGGACTTCCTTGGCTTACAGTAACAGCATAAGTATCTGAGAGAATCTCTGTAAAGCTGGTGTTGCTGTAATTCAAGGTAGTCATGTAACTAAGTTTAAAAACATCATTTAGAACTGATTTGTCTGTATTTTGTGCCACAGTCAACCTGGAAATCTGTTTTGATTTATTGCAGCCACTAGATGCTGCTAGTGATTCACGGGTTTGGAAGCGAGGCAAAGGCACTTGGGAAAGGCACTTGGGAATCTGACATAATGGCTTTTCTCCTTTAGTGCTTCAAACAAATTTAACAAGCCTGGTGAAGAAAAAGCTTTCTGTATTGAATCCAGGTCTTTGAGGATCACTGATAAAGATCTATCTGTGCCTAACATAGTTCAAATTATCTAAAAGTGAATCTTACTGCTTCACAAAAGTTTATTGATGATTTCTTACAGCAGCAATCTCCAGAGGTGTCTTACCTTGTCATGAGCATTAGCTGGTGAATAGCTGCATTCCTGCAAAAATAATTAGTGGGGTTTTTTTTAAGAATTAGGGTTCCTATAGGGGGGTCAGTCCTGGACTAGCAAATGCAAAGAGATTGACGAATTAAAAGAGCCTTTTGCTGGGAATGTAATCTCTTCAAGCTGACAGCTTCTGCTTTTCTTCACGCTCCTCACTGCAAAGAGGATGGTGTTTTCTGTACGGGCATTAAGAGTGCTGTAAACTTGTTCCTAGCAAGCGGGAACTCAGGAGGCTCTTCAGAGAGCCCCTGCTGGAGTTACATCAGCACCTTCAAAAGTGCTTTCTGTGCCAGAACTGCCAGTTCCTCTGCAAGACTATAGCTGTTGCTGCAGTGGAGAGTCTCACCTTTGCACACTGTGACATGGTGGATTGATGCTGGGGTGGGGTAGGAGCTTCCACTTCCTCCCAGATAGCTTTTTCTCATCAAAATACGTTGCTTCTCCTTCCTCTTCCAGGACTTAGGGTAAGCCAAGTCCCAATTTATTCCTGTTTGAGGGGGAAAGTTAAAAATCAGAAGTCAAAACCAGGAGGCTTTACTCTTCCAACAGGAAAGAAAACACTTTGCTTCTGCCAGCTGTTGTTGTTTTTCCTTACTCTATTGTTTCCTTCTGGTGTGCTGTGACTTCTTTGTTCCCCAGAGAAAACAAGCTTTGTGTATGTGGAGAGAGCAGCTTTGATTAATGAAAGCAAACAGCCACTGCTTTGTTATTCTCTGTATGATGCTCTGATATTTACTGTTTTCCAAACATGATTTCTGCACTGCTGCACTGGGAGGAATCTCTTAAATAGAAGCTGGGAGAGGAGAGATGGGTTGTGGATGTTATTAGACTGTGGTGGATTGGATATACATGGCTTGATTTCATTGTGCATCATGATCAAAAGCAGAACTCCAGCAGATTAAAAAGGCAAGTAAGCAAGCAAGGGGAACAGTGTTCTTCCTCTTGGCCTTCCTGTTCTTGCCACTCTTCTCCCATAAGCTGTAGGCATCTTGTTCTGTTTTTTCCATCTGCCTTTTTTTTCTCAAGCAGCTTGTGTTTTCTAAAGGCTTCACTTGCACTCACTTTCCATTCCCTGTGTTAGGATCACTGTCTCTTGAGCATTGTCATTGTGCAGAAACATAACTATGGGGAGAGGGGGGCACACTTGCTTCCCACATCAGGTGCATTACAACCTGACTTGGAATACCATGATCCATATGCACTGTAGTCATAGTTGGGTTTTCCTTGCAGGTCTGAGGAAAAGATAAAAATTTATTCCTTACTGTGAGTAAAGGAGTACCACAAGGGAAAGTGGGTCAAACTGAGCTTGCACCATACATAACTCACCCCAGAGAGCCTTTTGGCCTGTAGCTATTCCTGAGTAGTTTTCTCTTTAGCTGTCTGGTAATCTCTCACTTGATGAGATTCCTCTACTGCAAATTCTGCACATTTAAAATCCTGAAATGTGCAGCTCCATGGTGATGTGCCATGATGGCTGATGGTCCCAGAGGGGCTCCTCAAGCTACAGATCAGGCTTCTCAGCCAGAGCATGTGGGTAACCTGCTTTAAGGCTTTGGCTGTCTGTTTCCATGAAACTGTTATTTGCATCTGGATTGAGGAAAGTGGCAAGTGCCTCAACCAAACCCAGGCTCAATTAGAACCTAGAGGCTTACCAGTCAAGTGTCTAAGTATCAGGTACCTAAGATAGGACTGGGGAGAAGGGAAGCAAGATTTGTGGCGGTAGATAGTTACAAGAAGTGGTTAGAGCTTGAAAAATCCTGTGGTGTAGGAGTATTCCCTGTGACAGGTTATGCACCTAGGAAATGAAAAACTGCTGAAGTGGCAAGAATGCAGTGGGGAATAAGGATTCTCACTGGGATCTGCTAACTTTTGAGTGTCCAAAAGGCTTTTGTCAATTCTTGTGGTACTAGAAGTTAATTCAGTTCCCTCTTAGGTTAATGAAGACCTGCAAACAAAAGCTCTCAAATACCCTTTTATTGCACATAATTTAATCTTAGTTCTGCCACATTTAGTCTGCAGTAGAGAGTCCAGGTGTTGTTGACTGTTAGGCTCTCTGAACTTCTGATTTCCCTGGACAACAGGTGTGGTACAGATGTATCAATGCACTTTTAAGGTGTTGAGCATGATTTATCAGTCCCAAACAAGCTGGCTCATGCTGAACTCCAAGTTTGCTTTATCAGCCTTCTAGCAAACCCTTAGGCTAGAGTCACAGCAGTGTTGTGATTGGAGAGCAGTATGCTACGGCGTTTCCCCTGTGTAGGCTCTCAGCATACTCATGTGCTTGCTTGTTTCAGGTTATGAGTTTTCAAGGGGACACAGTCTGAAAAATCAAGTGCTATTACCAGCTATAAACATTGCCTTCTCCCCTCTTTGGCTGAAAATAGATCACGCCTCTAATGGCTTGACAAACAAGGGTAAAAGGGAAAAAATATGTTTCCTTTGTGTTTACTTGGTGCTTTTTATAGCTCTGACTGCTGTCAGTGTCATTGTTTCCCCTTTATTGTCCAGTAATTTCCTCTCTTGTCCACGTGGGTCTTTCCCACAACAGAGGAGAGAAAAACAAGTACAAAAAGTAGGAAAACACTATTGTAAAACCAAAGAAAGAGGGAGTCTGCCTATGCTGTGGGCAGGTGGAAGGTCATAACTCGTTTTCACACATGAAGCAGAGATGAAGGTGATAAGGCCTCTTTAAACTTTCCGGCATTAGCTCTACTCATGGAAAAAGCAGACTTTTTGGCTAAATTTCATACTGCCCCAGCAGTAGCCTTTTGCTGATGGCTTTTTCTGTCTCCTAGGACCAGACTGTCTGCAGCTGTAAACAGCACTTTAAATTTCAGCGCACACATTTTCCAATGAGTTTACCCTGTTGGCTGCAATGCTTATTTTGAAAATCCAGATCAGTGCTGATAACTCAAAAACTTTTTTCCAAAGTTGCATCCATTTCTGCAATGACCCTGCCAGCTCTTTTTCAAGGCTTTTTTGAGAAGTACTTGGAACTATTTTTTGTGCTGTATGGATGTTCATCAGTCAGCGGGCTGATGCTGAATGAAGCAAACCTTGATTAGATTTTCTTTGCGTTATAATAGTCACAAAACAAACAAACCCTTGTTTCTCCTGCCTCTACAAAACCTTCCTTTCCTTCCTGCTTTCCTTCCTCCATTGGGATCCCTTTCCATTCTTGGTGTCACGTAGAGAAAGAAAGAGTGTGCTCCTTAGCATGCTTCTTCCTGCATTTACTCTATCTTGTTACTTGTTCTCTCTTTTTGGTGGGGTTTGTTTTGTTTCGGAGTTTTTTGGGTTGATTGTTTTTGTGGGGGTTTGTTTTGTTGTTTTTTTTTTTTCCCCAGCCTCTGTCCAGTATACTTCACATGCAGCCTTCTTTCATGTGGAATATCTATTTCCCATGCAGATGCCTAAAGCTTCTAGAACTAGTGTCCAAGGCTGCAAGGATCCTCCTGTGGATGCTCAGGCTATCTCAGCCAAAGGCTTCTGGGCTTCCCATGAGGAAGACCTTGCGGGGGCACATAAGGCATGCTTTCACTTTGACTTCTGTAGAGGAATCCTTGAGCAACAGTCCACAGAGGTGACAGGCGGTTTAATTTTGGAAAAATGTAACATTTTAGGCAACGGCTGCCCCTAACCTTGCTCTGCAGCTCAGCTGATCTGCTGTACTGAAAGGGAAATGGCTCACCTTTCCCAGCTGGGGAAAATCCATGCTTCAGACTAGTTCTGATCAGCAAGCATATTCTCCCTGCCCAAGACTTCACCTGCCTGAGGAAGGTGCCTCTGAGAAGATACCTTCTGTCTAGGAAGATGTTTCTTTGTAAAGCTGGGTTTATTCTTTTAAAGCCTAAAAGCTGAGTAGGACTGGGAGTGGGGGGCAGAGGAGGGCAAGACTGTGGGGATGGTTAGAGCAGAGGAGAGAGATGGGGTTCAAACCTGGCTTTGCATTTCCCTCTGAGGGAGCCAGATGTCCCTCTGGCTCCTTGAGAAGCACTCAGGGCTACTCCATAAAGTTGGAAGCAAAGCTGAAGCTCCCTTATGTGCTACATGACGCTTTGCAGAGGTTTTAAACAAGCACAGAAAGTCCTAGTGGGTTTGGCTCAAACAACCTCTTACAGGGTCTATCCAAGCACTTGCATTTTTCACCTTATTGCTTGTATTCTTTGGCATTTGCAGATCAAGCTGTAAATAAGGTTTGACATAATCTTCTTTCTTTCCACTGTGTGGTGTTTTGGAGAGTTTGTTTCTTAAATAATCCCTCAGTCTCCCCCCATGTTTTTTAAAAGATCCTGAGACAGGAGAGAATGGATGGGGTGGAATTATCCAGCATCATTTGGGATTGTATCTGACTTTAGCTACTTCATTAATCCAGCATTCTTGTCATTATGACACACTTTCTCCTGGACACTCTCCTGGAATTGCTGTACTTCTAGCAGAGAGGATTTCACCAAGACCAGCAAAGACACACAGATCAGGCAAGAACTTCTTAAGTTAGAGAAAGCGAACAAGAAAGTCTTTGTTCCTTTGCCTAGATTGGGGAACTAAAATTGTTTTTGTGAAGAAAAGTCTTTTCCCTGTTCAGAAAAAGATATCCACTTGAAATAAGAAAAGAAAAATATTTTCTAAATTTTGTATATTCAGGCCTCCCCACAGCAAAAAAAAAAGCTCATCTTATATCAACTTCTTAAAATGTTTGTTCAAGCCCTGTCAGCTCTCCCTACTCAGATTCTTGTTTTGGAACTAGGAGATCCACATTCTGTAAACAGCCTGTGAATGCTTTTTTTAATAAATTATTACATTGTCTAAGATAAATCTATCCCTTTTTGGCAGTGTGGGGTGTGTGTGTGCGAAAAAATGGCTGCATTTCTACCCAGTGTATTTCTTGCTTTCAATGGCTGTGAACACTTACTGCCAACAACACACTCTGTGCTCCCCTTTCTTAAATGCCTGTAGCAAAGGGTTTCTAGCTGTACCAGGTACTTTAAATTTTCACTTATTCCTTTTCAATTTCAGGAAGAATTTCTTCATGGTTGGGGTTGTTAAGCATTGGAATGGACTGCCCAGGGAGGTGGTGGAGTCACCATCCTTGGATGTGTTCAAGAAACAACTGGATGTGGCATTTAGTCCCATGGTTTAGTTGACAAGGTGATTGGTCGAAGGTTGGACTTGCTGATCTTACAGTTCTTTTCCAACCTTAATGATTTTGTGATTCTCCTTGGAGGCTGCAATATTTTGCCTAGCAGGATCAGTTGTGTGAGCCTGCAGACTGTGCTTGATCTGCAACTGCTGCTGAGGTAAGTATATAACTGACTGAAGTTACCAGGCTTGCAAGAGATTTATTGATGAGATGCTAAGTCAAGAGCTACAAATAACTTTTAAAATCCTACAGGAAACAAGCTGAGGTCTACAGACTAAATGCTGGTCAAAACTATGTGATGTTAAGAATGAAGTTGCTCATGAACATTTCATTTATAGAGCATTAAAAGGCTTATCTCAACAGATCCATCAGAAGGCTGGATTGTAACCAAATTTCTCTATTCAAATTCTCCACCAAACCATTTTCACTGTGAGCAAGCCGTGAGCTGTAACGGTAGCTGTGCGGTCAGCTGGCTGTGACCCGTCAGCTGACCTGCCACAGGAAATAAAGACCATGGTTTTGCTAATGCTTGTTCTTTGCCCGCAGAAGTATAAGAATGAAGTGTGCTTCTGGCCCTCATCCTAGTTTGGAAACCAGTGCTTATTCCTCTTGAGTTTACAACAGTAAAGAGAATGTTTTTTTAAATTTTTTTTATTTCCACAGATTTACTATTGCTAGTGGTTGTGCTGGAAAACAAACCTGCAGGATGTAAGGATGCAAACCTGGGCAGGTATCATGTAGTCCCAGTGCACTTTACAGTCAAATTTACACAGAGGAGTGCAGCTGTCAGTTTTGTGTTAGGGAAGTCTATGAAATTACTCTCATCTTGAAGGCTTATAACATGTTGAAGGGGGCAATAACTTGAATTTTGTAGGACATCTTGTAACCAGGTGTTATATCAGAGCGTGTGCTACATATGCACACACCCACCCCTGTTGTGGGGAGATGGGATAAGAAGACTAACATGTGTGCCAGTTTTTCAGGTTTGAGCTTTGTGGTGTTTTGTTTTTCTCTCTTTTCCCAGATGAGGACTGTCCTCTTTCAATAACTTAACAGTTCTAGGAAATGCAACTTCAAACCAGACCATTATAATTCAGGTGCTAGATCCTACCTTAGCAATCTGCTGATCTGGAGATTGCTCTTCAGAACATTTAGTCTTAACATGTACAGCTTTCTAACCAGAGAAAAGTACCACATCCACATATATACACACACACACATTTAAAACTAAAGTGTTTATTGCATGCTAATGTTACCATAATCAGTGCTGGCAAAGATGACCCTTCTCCATTGTGGTGTAACCAGAAAAACACATAGTGTCTTGGAATTCCTTCAGTCTCAGCCAGCTGCTGCCTATTTGAAGGATCCTCAGTCTGGGAACCGATATCACTGTGCTGAACACCAATATGTTCACTGTAGCAATGTAAACACGGCCAAAATTCAAAACCTCAGGTGTGTAAAGAACTTCAGTATAGAGGACTTTGTGAGAGATTTTTGTTTGAGATTTAATCAACACACAATTTTCCTTAAATGATCATTGTAAGCCTCGGGAAAGGAGTGTTATTGAACAAACTTGGATGCTTGGCTTCTGTCCTCACCATTGCTGTTGCTGGCAGACATACTGAAATGATGCAGTGCATTTAAAGAAGGCCGAATATATCCTCACTGGCGTGTAGAGGAAGTTTCCACAGAAGTCATACAAAAGAAAACAATGAGCACAGAGATCCGTTCTGCTGAGGCTGTGCAATGTTCATCGAAATGGCTTACTCGTGAGAAAATAAATAGTGCCTTATAACACCTTTCAGCTAAGAAAACAGGGCAATGATTGGGTTTAAAAGGATGAGGTATGGGAACACTCCTTATGGCCAAATGTGGTCTGTGACAGTCCATCAACTGTACTACTTGCTGTAGTTGTCATCTTTAGTTTTCTGTGCGTCAGGGTGAGCAATCAGCTATCCTGTAAGCAGAAGAAAATAAGCATTTACATACTGGCAGAGATGGTCAATAAAAGCATGAGGCTTCAGAAGTATAAACTTCATGGATGACAACAACAGACATCAGATCAATACCCTGGCCTGGACTCCTGTATTTGTCAGAATGGTAATTGTTGTGAGTCTCTCATGGAGCCCTGAACTGTGCAGTGCAAGGGTACAACAGCACAGAAGGTGGCCAGATATCCACCAGGTTATTGGTTTTCAAAATGAGAAGTACCCAACTACTAAAAAGCACATACTGACATCAGAACCCAAACTGCCAGTTACAGTGTCATAGTAGATGTGTAGTGCAGTGTAGAAAACAGGGATCTGTGGATAATTCAGCATTCTTCTGAAAGTGACTCTTGTGCAAGACTCAATGACAAATTTGAATGAAAAAGCATCCTGAAATCCATTAAATAATCTTATGAGACTTCAGACTGTAGCAGATTTTAAACTGTTTTGGCTTCTTCTGGAACTCACCTCAGATTCTTGTCTTTCTGGGAGGGTTTCTATTCCATTGTGATCCTGTATATCTTGTGGGGCTTCAGCTTCTAGCTCTACATCAGCCTGCATGTTGGGCTTTTCATTCTCCCACTTTGCAAAGCCTTTGTTCTTCCCAGCTTTTCCATGGAATTTGGACTTCATTTTTGGGAACGTATGGGAACCCGAATCATTCCAACCTGGCTCATGCCAGAGTGGTTCTGTCTGTGTTGCTTGGCTGGTGGTCACCCGCTGCAGCCGCACGGAAATTTTCTGTGAAGAGCCAGTGACAAGGGTGATAGCTCTACCATCAAGGTCCTGGTGTTCTGCAGCAACACTGGGAAATTCAAATACTTCATCTTGGACTGAAAGAGAGGGTAGAATTGTTTTGTTTAAGTATTCTGGTGTTTTCGAGAAGGTAACAAGCCTGGGGAAGAGTGGGGAGGTAACCCCTTGTATGAGGCAGTGCTATAATTATCAACATCCATATGCTGCTTGGAAACTGTTTTTGACACTGTGTGCATAGATCTTACTGCCTCACCATCTGCATGGTTGGGGGTAAGACAGTGCTAGAATTGTGTCCTATGTCTCCTTGCTCCTAAGTGACAAAAAAGGAGAAATATAATTTCATTTCTTTTCAGCTGGGATAGGGGTGCTAGTAAGGAGGATAACGAGCCTTAGACAAGACACCTAAGGCCATCACTGGAGAAAAGGATGTAATTTGAGGAGTGAACACAAGCCATAGTGCAGCAAAAAGGACAGGTGTTGCTTTGTGTGTTGATACAAAGGAAAAATTAAAAATGGCAGCAAGAACAACTGGCCACTAGAGAGGATTCCAGAAATGGTTTAAAATAGGAGGAAAACTGTTCTTACCTGGAGGCAGAGATGGACTGCTAGGCAGAGACCCATGGTTGCTGCCTACTGAAGTTCCTCTGGAAAATTTCCTGCAAGCCAGCACAAGCAGGTCTCTGCATTGCTTGTGACAGTTGGCACCGCAATCTGTAAAAAAAGATATTGCCAACTCATCAAATGGAAAGCCACAACTATTTGGTAATCCCTCAGGGCTATTAGCAGGCAGATACCAAGAAAGGACTTTGAAAGAACAAAAAAGTTTGACAAGAAGGTGTGAAGGGTGTTACAGAAAGGGATCGTTTGGTGTGAAGTGCATTACAAAAAAAAAAAAAAAAATCATTTCCATGACAGCCAGTAGTAGAAAAATGGCAGCAGAAGAGAAGAGGGAAGATGATATTTTAATCATAAAATAGTCTCAAGGAAGAGATGTGGAATGATATGATCATGTGTATGCCCTACATAAAACTTCTGCTCTACTGCATGAATCACCCCAAGA
Source organism: Vidua chalybeata (assembly GCF_026979565.1). Classification (NCBI taxonomy): domain Eukaryota; kingdom Metazoa; phylum Chordata; class Aves; order Passeriformes; family Viduidae; genus Vidua; species Vidua chalybeata. Next base: position 12,442,666 of record NC_071532.1, read on the forward strand.
GGGGGGTTATTTATGTGGCTGGCTTTTATTTGACCCAGCAGGGCTCATTATAGTAAACAGGTTTGGTTAGAAGACACCAGAGCATCCATACCCCAAGCATCTGGAAGGACTGCTGGAGGTCAGTGTAAACTACTGTAGGTTAAAACTAGTCTAAGTAGCTCAGTAAGCAACATTAGCACATGAATGAGCTCTGCAGAAGTGTATCATCTACTCAGAAAAGACTTTTTGAGTACCTGCACCTCTGTTGGGATTTAAATCACTGTGGATACATCATCACTAGGTACATTTATCTGAAGTATGGCTGGAGTATGGATCTTATATGCAAGAAAGGGCTGAAGGGTGGAGGACGTGTCCCAAGCACAGTCTCGCTCTCCTCTGTATTCTTTTCCGTTGTTTAAAAATTCTCATCTCCCTTATTTCTCTGTTGCTGCTCCATAGCCCAACATTTTGCTCTAGGTGAGCATTGTCAAGGTGCTGCATTTACAGCTCTGCTGTAGGAACTACAGGGCTCAGGGCAGCAGCGCTGGCATGATGGGTGGGAGTTCTGCTTTCTGCCAACACCTTGTTCATATGACTAATGCAGTAGTCCATGCCCAGCTCTGGCTTTCTCTGCCTCAAAGGTAACACACTCCCTCAGATACAATAAAGATCTCTCTTGAAGTGCAGGACTCCTTCTATCACTTGCAGACCATGCAGTCTAGCTTTTATCTCATAACTCACAGTGCTGGAGTAAGCAGCAGGCCTGGAAGGAGGAACTCCCTCCCTCTCCCTGCTGTGTTCAAACAGAGGATGACACCTCTGTGCTAAAGGCAGAGTTCATCCCTAATGAGTGTCACACTGCAGTGATGCTGGAACACAGAGCAGCTGGTAGCTGCTGCAACAAAAGGCAGGCACCCTCACACTTGTTGTCCACTGCAGGATCTGAGCAGCTCTGCTCTCCTACTTTCATGCTTCATTGCCTGTAACTTTGACTTTACAGAACCACTTTTGCTCAGTCTCCACTGGGCCACTGCTACAGGCAGTGATGCAGGACAGAAGCTCAACTTTCAGATCTCAGATTGAGTTTACAGGTTGGTGTGACAAAACTTTACCTTCCTTTCCTCATCCTACCAGTAAAACTGTAGACTGCAACCAGCCCATTCAAAGCTTCTAAAATGACAGTAATCAGGAATATCTGAATTACATATGTTGATTTAGCCATGGACATTTTTCCCATCCCACTCTGAGGAAGAGAGGTTTGTGGCTGGAGAGAGACAGGAGTATGGTGTATCCTAAAAAAAATTACTGTGAATTCTTTATCTTTCTCCTTGGAGTCTGTGTAAGACTAAGTGAAAAGAGTAAAATGTGAATCTTCCCCTTTGAATAACTGAGATGTAGCTGCAGCTATGAAAATCATAGCCCTTCAGCAAGAATTGGGCTGCTTGAGAAATAAATAAATCCAGGATTTTAAAGCTAGTGAGGACCACTGTAATGCCCTTTTTGGTCTGAACTGCTTAATAAGAAATTATTTTATGAAGGCAAAGGAGAGGGATGTAAGAGCTCTAGCATTTTTATGAGTTGAATGTCTGAAGAAGATCTTGCAATGAGATCTGCTGGGCAGTTAGGAATTAAATATTTCTCTGTTTCTACCTCAGCCACTATTAAATTGCATGTAGGCTTCACTACAGGCACATGGATGTACATGGATATACAAACAACAGTTTGTTGTTTGCCAGCAGACTTTTTCCTGACCTGAGTCTCAGGGGATATATTTCAGGATGTCTCCATGTTAGGATAAGAATACTTGGTTTTCCAATTTACAAGGTCTTTACTGGTAGAAAGTGACAGCTCATGGAGTCAGGGGCTGCTTTGGACCTTTATCTCACAGAATCTGTGCATTCCTACTGCATTCTAATGTAGTAGTGTGTATTCTAATGCAGTGAAACTTCATAGTGTGCCAGCAGTCACCGCTCATGGACAATACCAAATGTAGATGTAGGATGTGTTTGAACATATGCCATTTTAGTTAAAGGTATAGTGGACTAACTTGCTCTAAACCCCACCAACCATAGCTTGAAAAAAATCCTTGTAATATTTATTTACCTTTGCATTTGTAGCCTTGTTTGATTATACCCCAGAGCTGCAAAGAAAGACAAAAGAATGTCAAGGAATTAGAAAAGAAAGCTGGAAGGAAAACAAGGTCACAACGAGGAAGTACCAATGGCTACAAAAGCACAAACAGGATGCAACTGCTCTTAACACCCTTCCTGTCAGGCAGACCTCCCCCTCTAGTTGTGATAAGACTTGTGTGGCTTCTCCCTTACTTCTGCTACTTACTTGTAGTAATGGGACTACCAGAGAAACAGAGACACAGATGACTTTTGCTTCCAGGATTGGGTTAAAACGTGCTATCATACCAAGCTCAGTGAAAACAGCAGAGCACATTTGGCTTCTAGGCCCCCTTCATGTTATTTGCAGAATTTCCTGTGTATGTCCATTCTCCAGACACATCACTGACCCATAATATTCAAACACAGCAGAAGAAAACACCACTGGGGATAAAAACTAGGTTCTCAGTTCCCATATGGGTTCCCAGCACACCTAGCCATAGCAATCTGATTTGTGCACCTACCTTTTCCAACTTAAAAAAAAGCCCCAATCCAAAGAGATGAAGAATGAAACAAGCAGAAAAGCCACTAAATTCCATCTTTGCCTTCCCTCAGAAGCTGTTCTTGTCGACATACACTTGCAACTACCAAATGCTAAACATCCAAGGGCCAGTGTGTGTGGTCCCACATTTGGGAAGCTTTCACTGCCACATGAGCAGGATTGCTTGGAAACAGGGAAACTCCCTAGTAAATTGTTTTCTCTGTACTCAGAAGCACTGTATCTACAGCCACGGCATTATAAAAACAAGCATTTCCACTCCTGAGAAGCAGTGAGAGGAAGGGGCAGGTTTTCTAACTCCAGCATAAAAGGGAAAAAACTGAGGACTCTGGTGTTTATTTTTCCTGAAGTCATTCACCAGGGAGGGTGAGCACATCCAGGCAACTGAAACTGTGTGCATCTCCTCACCAGATTTATAAGTATCCATGCACAGAGAGCAGGGGGTGAATATGGCCATTAAAGAAAGGTTCAAAAGGAAGAGATGAAGATCATTCAGAATACAAAGAAAATAATAATATACACAGAATGGAAAGACTCTGGGTGAAATAAAAACCACCCCACACACTGCACAAAAGAAATAGCAAGCAAAAATGGGGCTCTGGAGAGAGCAGAAATAGATTGGACTAGGTAGAAGAATGGTGAACAAAAGAATAGAAAGGACAACAGTAGGAGCTGGGTCCATAGAAGGCCTGTGGCTCATTATTTTCTTGCTAATGCCATATATGTGCACAGTGATCGCAGCTGCTGTGCTCAGGCAGTGACAGGGGAGCACTTCAGTCCCCCTTGAAAGAGCAGAGATTACCTATTTTCCCAGATCTCTTTTACAGGATCACTTTAAGAGACATGGATTGTTATTTCATTTAAGCTCTAATGTGTTCCCACTGAAGATCTCTATCCTCACCCTTTACCTTCTTATCTCTGTACCTTCCTCCCACTCAAATTTGGCACCACTGTTGTGCTTACACACCACAGTGGAAGTTTAGCTGAAGTGTCATGTCATGAATTCTGACCTAAAGCTCTGAGTGTGTCTGACACAGCTTTGCTGCAAAGCTGGCTTGAGCCAGCTCCAAGGTAAGAGGATCTGTGCAAATTCAGATTATGAAGTTTAGCAGGACGGCTTAGCATGGCTACCCTGCCGTGTGGTGCAACTCAAGCTTTGGGACGGAACTGTGACTGGCCATGAGCATATCAACTTTCTGCTGCTTAATGGCATTAGGTATTAGCTTGACCTTCAAAGTTTGTAGCATTGTGTGCATTGCACTGTCACGTCAATTCATCCTGCTGCATGGTCAGTGCACATTATTTTGACTGTGAATCAGTGCATCAGTTTGAAATTAGGTTTCCACCCGTGGATGAGTTTCCAGCTCTGAAATGCAGAACAAATATGCAGCAGATTCTGTACTTGGTTTCTGTCCTATCAGTCCAACTCATCCACAGAACAATGCCAATGACTTCAGTTAGCTGACAGGAAAAATTACCTTATTTCCATTTCCTGTACAACCCCTTACTCATTTGTATTCCTGCAGTGATGTAATCAGGGAGACATGAAAATTCTAACAATGGCCAATTAGAAAATTGATGCAGGAGAAAAATATCTACAGGAGAGGATGTTTCAGGGCAGTCCCTGGGCCTTGCTTTGCTGTGGAAGCCTTCCAAACACGCACTGAGTGTCACGAACGCAATGATGTCTTCACAGGGCAGCCTGGAACAATAGGCTCAGGCCAGTGGCTGTCCCTGCCCCATGGGTCTGCTGGAGCTGTCAGCTTGAGACCCACCAGCACGCTCCTACGTCAGCACTGACCATGTTGCTGCCAGTGCTTTGGCAGTTCTAGCGGAAATAGGCGGAATTCCTTCTTCCCCGTGGCATTAATCAGCAGCAGCAGTTGCGATAGGGGCTTCAAGCATCCGACCAAAACTGACACATCGCAAAAGAAGTGAGTGGAAAATGGGAGCATGGGCTAGAGCGGGAAGGCCAGAGCAGGTCTGAAAGGAGGCACATTTTTGTGCTTTGCAGTGCTGTTGTTGTTACTTTCAACCATGAAGAAATACTGCTTAGCGGAAAAGATCACGGAATAAAGTTACCGCCGAGTGCAGAGGCAGATCTGCTCTGGAGAGCAGGGACAGGGTCTGAGTTTACAGCCTGTTATGTGAGCCACACACAAGCAGAGGACATGGCCCTCTGCCCTTACTGCTTTAGCTGTCTAAATGTGGACATTTGATTTCAGCCAAGTGTGTCCATTAAAGTAACCTCTATATCATAGTAATTCTTTACTACATTTGGTTTGAAGTGGAAACCTTAGAGAAGGTTTACAAGTAACACAAATGCCCACAAAATGAATGCTTCCCCAGATATGTAGAGAACACTCTAATAAGTGACATCTGGTAAGTTATGGCTGGGATAAAAAGCAAATTAAAAAAAACCTCCAACTAATAAATTCTAAAAATTCTTATCGTACAGAACTACTGGAAGCACTTTTGATTTCTTTACCAAATTAGAAGATCTGTTAATTCAATAGAGGGAAAATTAGGGCTGTCACAGCCAGTCGGAGAATTATGAACATATCTATGTTGCCATGTGCAATTTCCTGAGAAAGAACAGCTTTTGCCTCATCTACATCCTTTGCTCCAGACATCTATTTTCCCTTGAGCTTGTTTACATGGGAAATCAAGCCAAATTAAAGAACTTAAGATAAACCAAGTAAGACCATTCATATAGTCTCTAACATCCTTTAGCTAATGTAATTTTTTCCCCCTCAACAGAATGGCAGTTTTCAGAAACCACTAAATCAAAACTGGATAGCACAGCTACAACATGAATAAATGTTTTGTGCTTCTGCACCATGAGATATTATTTGGCCAAGAGACATTAGCAATGTATGGAGCCAGTTCCACTCCATATACATTAAAGGCTAAAAGTTGTTTTTAAGATATGCTATTATTAAAATCATACTTACAAATCCTGCACAGTGCTCGCAGAAAGTTGGTTTAAGATAGGTCATCTCCTGAAAGTTATGAATAAACCCTGGTCCCATTTTACACTGAAACTGTGATTTAGCTCTCAGAAAGTAAGCCATCATTTCTTCTTTGCTTATAAGACCATCTCTGTAAAGGGAAATAAAAAAGTAGAGTAGATCTATCACTGCTCATAGGACTGAAAATTTTGGGGTTTTCTCATTGCAGAAAGCATGCAGCACACAAAGGACATCCTTTGAAAGAGCTGCAGCAGTCCTGGAAGGAAAAAAAAAAACAACCTTACAGCCTTTGTGGTTCTTATCTTTCTTTAAACAGTAACACTGAACCTTGTTATCTCACCTGTTAGTGGCATGAGAGCACAGACCAGGCCACTGAATGAAGGAACTTGACTTACTGCTCACACAGAACAAGTGGTTATGCCTCTGGCTGGCCACCAGCCTTCACAGTCAAAGAGATTCTGGATAACAAGAATTATCAAGCCCAACTGGCTAGGAAATGGATGTTATATATACCTTCTAGAGTATTTGTTACCCCCTCTCTGCTACAAGAACTCATTTCTCATGTGCTGTAGAGAACTTATTTGTATCATCAGTCTGATGCCTGGTTTGGATAGAGTATCTCCACTGCAGTTTCACAGTACTCTAGGGTTTTGACGCAGTCCCAGCAGGAATTTGTCATGCAACTATTACATAAAGGATTTTTAAATTACCAGGTAAAGCAGGTAACTCCAACCTAGGACTTAAAGAACTGACTAGAGTATAAGAATTTAAATTATAATAGAATTTGGCTTTCAGTAATCTTGTCAGGCACAAGAAACTTGGAAGCCACTGTTTCTTCAATATTTGTATTTTCTGAATTTTAAAACTGAGGAAAAGGAGAAAAAACCACCACAAAGAGATTTCCAAACTTACTGGTCTTTGTCCAGCACACAGAAAGAGTCCAAGAAGGGGAAGTTGGCAGCTATACTCTCAAAGTCTTCCTGAGATATATAACCATCATGGTCATGATCGTAGTTCCTAAAGACAGACTGGGGGGAGGGAGGAAAAATATTATTGTACTATTATCTAGCTTATCCTGTGTTTATACCAGCTTCTTCAACATTATAATTACATGTAAACTAATGTTTTATTCAGCTATTCAGATGCTCTGTTGCATCTGTTTTATTCCTTTTATTTTCCTTAGTATTTCAGTATGCATATTATTGGACTCTACAGGAAAAATGGCTGATTTTTAAAGAAAATTTGACATCAGCATTTATCTAGTGATGATCCTCCACATGTTTTCACGTAATTATTCTTGCTTTACTTTTCTTTTTTGATGGAAATGTCACTAAAATTCTGCCCCAGGTGATGACATATTCCCGTTGCTTCATTAAGTACACTTTTTAATCATGAAAAAAAAGAAGAAATAAAACAAAAACAACAGCAGATTTCCCATGAGTATTTCAGATGGTTTTGGCTTAATTTTTCTTTTAGGTGGTCACCTCTACTCTGCCACAGTACTGTTTCACTCTATTTTGTTTACTAATATTTTGACACCCCAATCATGAGCAATTTGTGTCTAACAACCATTCTCTTCCATCAAACCAGCCCAATCCACCACTAAGTAAAAACAGACATGGGATAAAATTTAAAGGTCACATACAGTGATGGGTGCCCTCTTTAGCTGCTAAGGAGTTACAGTATTCTGTCCTCCTGTTTGCAGAGATGTGCAAGTGGTGTTAAAGTTACGTGCGATGCTGATGGGAAAAGCATGAGTGTCAAAGTCAACATGACAATCTGAGAGGCACAGAGTGAAGTACAGGCTCCTTCACTAGATTAAAATGTTGTTGATAAAGACATTACATCAATATACCGAGACTCCTGAAATGGCATCTGTAGTGTCCGTGTTTTAACAAGAACCTGATGAAACCCATTTCTATGAAATGACTGTTAACAATGACTGGCAGACCTCAAAAAAACATCATAAAGAAGGAACTAAAACACAAACTCAAGTAGTATTCAACACTTTTTGTAATAAAAACAATGGCTAAAAGCAGAACTCAAAGCAGCAAGTAAACAACAAATACTGGCAAAATGAAAACAGTTGTAGAGTGGTGTGAGCCTTTTAGTAAGCTGTATCCATAAAAGCTCCAAACCATGTTTCAATTCTGTCAAACTCAAATCACATGTCCTGAACCAGGCCAAAATTGTGGAATGGGGATCTGCAACTCCCTCAAGTACAGGAACAAACATAAACTCCCACCCAGCACATTCTGGAAAGATTAAGGAATTGTGACAGACTTCTTATTAACAAGCTATCAAAGAGAGGTTTGGATGTGGAGTAACTTTTATCAACACATATGGCCCTGACAAAAGCAATTCAGGAAGAGCATGTACATTTCTGGCATCCCACATTAGAAGAAAAATTAAATTATTTTTAAAAAAGGGCATGTACAAAAAGTAAACTACAAGATATATTTGAAATCAGGGTGAGAGAACTGAAGAGTTTATTTAGCTTATCTTAACAACATGACCCCAATTAGTGATCTGTAACACAGACCAAATCAGAAGGTAATAGTTCCTCTCAGAGATACTTATTAATTTGTAGAAAGCAGAAAGAAAAGTTCAGTCTCTGCAGAGGAATCTAGAGGTGTTTAGCTTTGTTTACATTACCTAGCACAAGACATCACCTTCTAAACTGGAGCTCTAATTCTGCATGACCTCGTGTCTGCATTTTTAAAGTGACACCAAGACAATGCTATCTTTACCAGAGCATGTTCTTATACATAACATGCTCTGGATAGTAAACTAACAGCACGTTGAAAATCAGAAATAGAGTTTCCAGAAAAGTTCATTGGACCTCTGGTCCAACAAGGTCTGAGACCTTGTTTCTGAGTTGCTTTCTTTTCAGCTGTCTGTTACCAGACATGAACTGTGTGGCTAGAGCTGTAGAAACTAAACTTTGCACACTGAATTTATATTTGCTAGACAAACCTATTAAACAGCAGCCAGGTTTTGGATGCTTCTGAAAGTCTGCTCCTTTGCACCCAGAATCCTGTTTATTAGTCCCATTGCTGACTGCAGGAATAAAATAAATATTTCTGAACATATCAATGTAATGGCTCAAATATGTTATGGTATGTCTGAAATTCACCCCAACCATAACAATCTCATTATAAGCTTGAAATTAATTATAATGATGAACATATCAAATCTACCATTCTCTTAGGCCAGTGTAATGTTCCAAATACTTACATCCACCAGTTTCCGTATGTGCTTGTTGATGACTGTAGGGTCAGGTTTAGGTACCACTCCAGATGCCCACTCCAGTGGCACTACTGGCTTGTTGGGGGTGGTCGGGGAGGTAGGCTGCTGAGAGATGGATCAGAACACAAGGATTTTCAAATCTGAATTAAGAAGTCTGATTTCCCAGTAAAAGTGGCTCAAAATGTCAGAGCTACAACGGCAAACTACTGGAGTACTCATGCTGTAAAAATGTGCTTAGCAAAACATCAGGCAAGGTTTTAAAGGGCTTCACTAACAGCTTCAGTCAGGTTCTTTGTAGCACCTTGCAGCTACACTGCCACCACCCAGGGAGGTCAGAAGCAAACCCAAGCACTTTCCTCACTGACACCTCCAGAGGGTTCAACAGCAATGAGTCTTGAAAGAAGAGGGAAGGAAGGAGTGTCTGTGGGATTTGTGAACACAATGGGCCATCAGAAATAGGTAAGCCCAGAAACCTGCTTTGCTCCTCAGTAAAACCTCTGAGGAGCTCACCACAGTCTGCCCCCAGCTCCCCGCTGGAGAGACCATGCCCAGAAGCCCCACCAGGGACTGCCTCAGCCTGAATAAGCTCATGCTCCTGCTCTGTGTGGCACCAGCAGGACAGCAGGATCCAGAAGCAAGGCAGAATTGTGCTCAGCAATCCCGCTGGTTTCCAGCTGAGATGTGCCAGGATGCACATCTTGGTTCATCTAGGCAGTTTGAGTAGAAAGGCTCTAACCTTTGACTTGTTCTGCAAATAACACCAACCAGACTTTTATTTTAAAAACATCTTGGTCTTGACAGAATAGTAACTGACAGCTCACTGGATGCACAGACTTCACAACCTGACTCTTTCCACACCATTGCAGTGCTTTGGGAGTAGCTTTGGAATGCAGCTCACATTCTTCAAGTAGAAAATATAGGACAAACCTGAACACATTTTCAGGTAAGGATTCAAAAATAACTAGTTAAGTATGAAAAACAATGCAAGACAAACTGGCCTTTCCCTGCATCTGCCACTGGACATCTAGCAGGTGAAGCAGTGTCAAGCAGAAAAAGTTCAGTGTGTTGTGGATCAGAAGGGAAAGGGTCCACAGTCTCAGAAGGCCGCTGTGTTAGTTGATGAGCAAAGAATCTGGGTCTCATTTGTCTCGCTCTGAATTGGTGTGACTTGAAAGGGAGACAATTAAGACATGTAAAGATGTGTATCATTTATATAGCAATGGTATTGTAGACTTTGGCATCCAGATGAGAAATGGTCACAGGTTCTTATTTTACTGTGTTTGGTTGGAAAAGAAAAAAAGGATTTGTTAGTGGGTTGCTTTATTAATTTGGCTTTTCCTTTTTAAGTGTTAGAACAGCTTTTATCAACACCTTGATAGATTTTGACTCATACAAATGTGCACAAGTACGTTTGGGAGGAAAACACCCCTATATCAACAAAATTCAATTTTCATAAGAAGTACAGTGAACCTGAACATCCAGCTCTATCTGCCAAAAGCACGGACTCAAATATCCTTATTAAAAGTGTCAGTGTGGTGCTAGACTACCAAGACCTCACAGGGAGCTTTTAACCTCTGCTGGTCTGAGTGCACAGTGACAGAAAGAGACTGGATTCCCTGGAGCCTTCCTCTTCCTTCTGGGCTATTTCATTTGAAGTCTGACTCAATTTTTATGTTTTTTTGACAAGTTGCAATGAAAGCCTCATGTTACTGATCACTAACCAAAGGGAATGATTTGTTCTTCTATTGCACTCATAGACTCAAATGAACAACAGTGATTTTATTTCTGCATTTGAAATGCATCCTATGAGGAAAGGTGCTAACTGGCTGTCCAGAGACTACCAAGCTGAATTCATGAAACGTTCCAGAACGCTGTATCTGGCCATGCACTTTGTGATTCAGACTGTATTTCCCATTTATTTTACCAGCACAGGGACCATGGTATTGTAGACTGCGAAAGCATTTTCGGATGTTTGCAAACAGCTATGTATTTTGGCACTGAAGTGAATTCTACTGAAAACCAAAAAAAATGACCTAAGTGCGTCATTAGTGGCATAATTGCACCAGGCAGAGCTGTCCTCTAGATAACAGCTGTATTCGTGAAAACTCCCAACAAGAAGATCGCTAATGGGTGTGGAAAAGCAGGACACTGTGACAAGGAGGTGCTATACTACAGCTGGTTGTCATTCCTCAGAGTTTCTTTAGGCTGCTATACTGACTGAAGGGTCAGTATAGCACTGAAGGGTCTCCTCCCAGTTTTAGCAAAAGGAAAGTCTTGCTCAAGTCCCTGTTGACAGCAAACTCATATGCTAACAGATCAGCTTCACTTTTGCCTCGAAAATGATTGCAGCAGCATGAGGCATTTCCTCTATAGTGCACCTGCATGGGAGTGGTACCCATATAACAATAAATCAAGGAGCAGTTAGAATGACATAACTATGCTGTCATGTTGCCTTTGACAAGTTTTTCCACATACAAAAGCCCTACAGATTCTTTCCCCTGCAACAGAGCCTGTGTGCTTTGGCATTCCATCAAAGAGAAGTAAGCTTCAAATAGTCTGGCTTCTGTCGATTCAGCTGCAGCTTTTTACCCATCAGGGTGCTGCAACAGTTCAATGTCACTGGCTATTCATTGATCCTTATGCAGGAGTCTCCCACAACTGCTGGGCACTGTTAAAGTTCGCAGCATTGTCTATATTGCTTTTGTCCTGCTTAAAGCTCAGGCTGGAGATCAAAGCAGCAATGTGATAATTTTCTTCATTTACAGTAGCAGTCTGTTAGTCCTTCCACAGCACAGGACCGTGACATTTCAACTTTGCTGGCAGTAATGAGAGCATGAGGGACCCAGCAAGACTGAAATAAACAATTGTTGTGGTCAAATCATATCCAACAAGGACTGGAGACTCAGTAATGGAATTTCAAATGTTCAAGCTGAGCTAGTGTTGACTGTGGAAATATTCATTAGTTTTCTTATCATTGCTCATAATACATCACCGGGAGCACACACACAGTCCTCAAACTGGTCTCCAAGAGTGATGAACAATTTTAAACCTCAGAGAAGCCTTATACTTGGAAATTAAAGGGTTCTTCTTCCTTGCTTGCTTTTAAGAAAGCTTGAAAACCTTAAAAAGCACTGGAATGCATAATCTCAGACTCCTGGACCCTTCTCTCACCCCCTGTGAAGCATTTCCAGCCACTCTCAGCTTCGGCTGCTGTCAGACTTGAGAGGGCTCAGCCTGAGAGCATCACAGGCTAGATATGAAAGGTAATAAGAATGTTAATACACTGAAGAAATGCTCAGAGGAAAGCAGAGTCCCCAACCTTTGCCAGCAGAAGAAAGTGAATAATTAATACTTGAAGTGGAACTCAACTATTAATTATGAGGTTTATCTGTATCCTTTGACTTTCAAAAATAAAGAAAAATGCATGAATGCAGTATTATATTTAGTTGCACATAACCAAATAAAGATTAATATCTACTGTCATCTGTTTAAACATTGCTTGAGAGCCCAAGATGCAGCCAATTATATCTAACCAAACAGTTTTAAAATACTACAGTAATTATTTGCCTTGCCTTAAACAAACCTTTTAACTCAGTTGTTTTATGTAACTGCACCAGCATCCAGAAAATCAGCTAAGGGTCACACAATAAATAATTGATATAAACTTATAAAAGATTATATATCTAAAGCAGAACTTTGTTTTCCAGGACTTGTAGAGGTTTTGTTGAAAAATAATTAACAGTGACATCTGGCATGTTCCACTATTTATTTCTCCCAATATGTACTAAAACCTATAAGTAGTTCCTGTGTTTTCTACACAAATATAACACTAAAAAGCTTTATATATATATATATATATGAATAAAGAAACACATTAACTGTCATTTAAAAATTTAATCAACTGCATGCAGACAAAATAAGCAATATGCAAAAATGCAGTAAAAGATGACGTACAGATTTGGAGTTCCTTGGCTCCAGCACCAGCGAGAGCTTGTAGATATCATCCTCAGTGTGGTAGAGGTCCAGGGACAGCTATATGTAAGAAAGAATGGAAAACAGTAATATTTACTAGACCTGATTTGATATGACAGGCTTTTAAGCTGAGATATACGTCCCACTGAAGGTAAACACAACATTTTGCTCCTCTGAGTTCGGGAGACATGCCAAAGCTGCGTGCAGCTGCTGGGGAAGTGGATTTCCCCAGAGTGAACACAACCCAGGCTGGTGAAGAACATGCTGCTGCTCATGTCAGGCACTGCACTTGAGGGCTGGCACAACCCTCACCCTGACCCCACGGGTGAGAGGGGCTGCATGCTTACCTCATGCACAGGGGGACATGGGCTCCAAAGACCACCCCTACACAAACCACTTTCTCCTAGCAGCTCATGTTCATGAGAGATCTCAGAGAAACAACCTGGTAAATGCAAAAACTTCAAGACAGTAGTCGTAGAGGGGCTAGGCTGGAAGGATTTCAGATTTTATTCTGGTCAAATTTTCTTCCTCGAGAAGGGTCATAGTAGTGCAGCTCTTCCACAAAGATCAGCCTGTAGAGCAAATGCCTCTTTGGAAAGCCCTGGGCAGAGAGAGGCCTGGGAGAGGCAGGCTGGGTTTGCCACTGCTGTTGATGCAGAAAAGTGCTCTGTTGAGAGCAGTCCCAGTTTAGCCCAGCATAGCCTGCTCCTGATCACCTCTCAGCAAGTCAGGCAAATTGCCTTCCAGCTGTTTCTAGATAAGTGAAAGATTTTTCTATCACGTTCTCATTCTTTTCCCTGGAGGATTTATTGAGGAAAAAAAAGAAGGTACATAAATATACTTAAAGTAGGATGAATCCGGTTTTACTTTGGCAGCTGGAGTCTTGCACTGATCAATGTCTGTGGTGAACGTCTCCTCTTTTGGAGTGATGAAGGAGAAAAGTAATCAACACTGTAGCTAATGTTTTACAGTGAGAGGAAACAAACATTGCATGTTTCCTGTGATCATCTTCCTGCATTAACTGGCTTTGAAGAATTTACACGATTTGAAGTTATCATCCACCTTGCAAATCCCCAGTTAAGCTAAGATTGAGTTAAAAGGATTTTTTGCTGTTCCCAAGCAGACAGATAGAATTACTACTGACTAAATGACTATGACAGAAGGTTATTTTTAGAGAATCTGAAGTGCCAAGTAAGTAGCAAGCAGGACCAGTGACACCTACTGCAGAACCACCTCTAGGAACCATCCTCTTTTAGGCACAATTTTGTGTGATGAGTAAGACACAAGTTGTGCCCTTTCCCAAGATAGGTTCCCAAAGCAAACACATGGCTTTAAAGAAGTCTGGAGATCACATTATTCATTTTGTCTAGCTGAAACATTGCTGATTTTTGTACTTTGTAATTAAGGGCACAATGAAAGGCTGTGCATCATGCAGGTTCTTTTACCCAGCCAGCATGCTGCTGTCACAGGATTAGGTATGGCCTGTCCTAAAGACAAAATTGAACCAATAAGTGCTGTAATAAATATTGTTCATGTGTTGAGATGTTCAGTGACTGTATTCTGAGGTTCCTTGGTGGCATAAAATGAGCAGCACTCCATTGGAGCACATGATGTTATCAGGCCAGACTGGGAGGGCAGAAATGGTACTTCAAAAGGTGTTGTCTGTTCCTGTGAAAGAGCACAGTTTTCTCAGCAGGCCAGATGAGCTGGGTGTGGATTTGGGAGTGGAAATGTATTAGTAGTTATTGAGCAAACTTGTATCTCTCCCTCCCTGAATTATATGTCCTTATCTTAAGCAGTGGATATAACTTCATTAGGCACAATGTGTAAGCACGCAATGGACAAGGTATTGTCCAGGTCAGCAGTTTCATACATTAGCACAAAAATTACAAGCATGATGATTATGCAGTTATGTAAGCATGCATTTTATATTTTATTTACAGTTTTGCTACAACAAATGAAGTATAATAAGAATTTTCCTAGAATAATCTTTACAGTGAGTGGCAGTTTCTATTCTAATTTGACAATCATTGCTGTTTTTTTTCTGAGCAATTTGGAGGGGCATAGAGAAAGGTAGGGGAGTGATCAGAAATGCATGACTTTTTTTTTTTTTTTTTTTTTTCTAAGTGGAACTTACTGAACACAAGTTAGGGAGGGTGACTTTCAATTTGATTGTTTAGGTAGTTCTCATTCTCTTCACCAGATTGTACAAATGCCTGGTACTTTCCAGTCATTTGCATATAGTCTCAGAACAGGCTAGATAAATAGACACTGAGACATAAAAATAGCAAGGGAAAGATGGTGGCACCGAGTAAGTTTTAACACAGTTCATATAAATACACTGTGGTCTAGCTGAGAAACTGAGATCCACTTCCAATCCACAGAAAGTGATGAAACATATACCCACAGGTTTTTATTCACATTGGGGGGGAAAAAAAAAAAGTGTGGAAATACTGCACAGCAGGTAAGGTTAAGTATCCTTACCAAATATAAGTTTTCTAAAGGCAAAACTGTCATTAAAGCTGTTTTTCCTCTCTGCTGCACTGCCAAGCTTGATATTTAGGTCCTCTTTTACTACCTCTTAGCTCCACATTTTGGATTCCAGGGAGTGATACAGAGCCAGGCACAAGGTTCAGTGAAGGTGGAGCAAGTGTGGCCCGTAAGTCAGGAAAAGAGGAGGAATCACAGACTAAGAGCAATCATGCACTAAGAAGTGAGTCCATCTTCATTTAACGTACTCTGGCTCACTGGCAGCTGAATTGTAACACATTTACTTCACTTGTCCGTGTAACTCAGACTCATTTACACAGCCCAAGGCAGGACTTGCATCCCCCTCAGCTTTCATAGTCTCCTGTGCCAGTAAACCTGTCATGTGTCCCTGCTGTCCATACACCAAAACTTTCCCTTGTTTGTGGCATGCTAACTTTCATGCAAAATGCTGGCTTTTTGCAGCTGCTTCCTCAAAGCTAAAGCTCTGTGAGCTAGAAGCTGACTTTTGTGCTTAAAAAAGATGAAATGGGGTGGAGAGGTGTGGGAATGGAGCGAAAACAGACTTCTGTGTGCAGACATCTAAGGCATGAGAATACCAACTTTCTAAACTGCTGGCCATTCGGCAGCTACCACTGAAACCAAGAGTCCTCTTGTTCCCCATGAACCCTTGGTCTATACTCAAAACAGCATCTTTAAAATGCCTGTATGCCCCTTGAGGAATTGCCCAGAAGTTTACTACCCACCTCTCACCCAAGCATTTAACCCAAGTTCTTACTTCATAGCTCTTATCAAAGTCTCCCCAAACATCTCCATTTCCAAGCCACTTGAAATATGAGCAAATAGGACAAATTAGAGCAAATAGGACTCTATCACTGAGGAAGAGAAAAACCAGGCCAAATTCCCACATGCCCATGAAATGCCCATTTTATCTTTTTGTGCAAGTTGTTGGACTAGCAAACCAGTACCCAGTGATTTACTTGTGAAGCAAGCACAGGCCAGGCACTTGCTAAACGTGGTGTAAAAGGCAACGCTGCAAGGGAGGGAGGCCAGGCAAGAGAGTTACACATTGCTTATCAGGACAAGAGACCAACTAAAAGCTTGCCCAGATAAAAGCTGCTCAATGGCAAAACAGCAGAAGGGAAGAAACAGTTGGGTCCAGCCAATTCACACACAACTGGAAAGCATTCTACACATTTATATTCATTTACTAGATTTGAAGGGGAGTTTCTCTAAATAAGGTAAAAATGGAAAAAAAAATTACAGTTGACATTAGAGAGATAAGACCTAGCAATAAAAGGAATTGTTAATTCTTCATGCTCTGAAAACTGAAGATGATGTAGGCAGCAGGGGAGACTAAATCTGCTAATAGACCATTTGCACATAGCAATGTCAACTGTTCTTAGTTGTCACTTCTTGTCAGCTTTGGGTTGCAACCCTTTTCTTGTTCTCTCTCTCTGAACCCAGACAATGATTTAAATCTTCCTTTTCAACAAAAAGATAGACAGAAACATTTAATCTATAACATAAATCCATTATTTCTATTTAAGAGACTAGCATAAAAAAAAAAGTATTGTATTCATATACACTGATAAGGACAAAATCTACATGCAGGAAGAAAAATATTCATATTATGGTATGTATCAAAATTCTGGTCCAGGAACTTTTCACAGAAGTTTGCTGTTTTTTCCCTTTCCAGAAGTCATCATTTTAAGTCAATACTCCCACACAAACCTACTTGATCCACAACTACACTTCCAGTGACTGATGTGAAGACAGAATTACCCTGGAAAGGGTTTAGGTTACCTACACCTGTCTACCTTATTTATAATCCTTGATCAGGTCTGGAATCAACATTGCAGAATGCAACTTCATTTTTTACGATCAGATTGGCTCAACTGTAACAAAGTCAGCAGAGTTATATTTTGAATGAATGCATCACAGTATCTATCATAAGTGAGAAAGTTTCCATCATATACTCAATTACTTCTAGTAAATGGAATACACTGAAAAAAATACAAATAAAATCCCTGTCATTTTGCTGAAAACAAGAAAAAAAAATTGAAAAACAGATATGCTATGTGAGCTCAGGCTGATACAATGATGAATATATGAAGACCTACAAGGTCTTAAAAAATCTTTAGCTTTCTGCTCCTTTTGGAAATCAGGCTGTCACCAAGAAGAGAGAACAGCTAATGAAAGTGGTGGTAGCAGCAGTTCAGCTTTCATCTCTCACTTCACATTGTCTAATTTCTATCCCTTTGGACTCACTTTTTTATTGCTCAGTTCCCTAAAGCCTGAGGTTCCACTTCCCCCTATTCAAAGCCAAGCTTGTAAGAAATGACCAGGAAGGGAAAGAGTGTCACAAGAAAGCAGCTCTCAGTCACTACAAAAACAAAACAATAAATATCTACCTTTATAGCTCAAAATTTAAGTTACAGGATTGTTGCAGGGTTCAACATCTGGTGCCTGCTGTTTCCTGTCACTAATCAGGATTAAGACTTGTTCCCAGGTTGTTCCACACAAGGCACAGCTGAAGAAGTTTTTCCAAATTCCCCAAACTTTCCCAGTCTTGATTACAATGAAGCCACTGGGTATATCCACACAGCTTGGTTTCTCCAAGCTCAGGCTCATATTTGTCATCTTCTTCAGCATAAAACTCTATACCTGATCAGTCCCAGTATAAATCCATCACATGTTTATTTACTGGATAGGAAGGGTACTGTGTCACAAGGAAAGCACAGGACAGCAAAAACGGAACGATGCTCAGGCTGGAATTTCTCTCGTGTGTTGATGCCAGCATGTCTCCCAGTTGTTCCAGAGGAGACATAAGCCTCCATTCTAAGTAGTCAGAACTGAGTTTTAATTCTAACATAAATACAGCCCTCCATCTGTCATTCTTAAAAGAGGTAATTTGTAACAATCCTGTTGCTGCTTCCAGCCATCCCATACGACTGTACTAAAACTCTGATTTTCTTAGCACCTCATGTGAACTTCTTTCTGTTTTGTATTTTTCCCTTTTCTTTTTCTGAGAAACTGAGATAAAAATATGCACTTAACTTTATAGATATGAATATTCCTACTGACACTCAACACTTGAATCACAGGAGTGAATTGAAACATGTTCAATACTTACGGTTAGCAGGTTAATTAAATCCAAATTAGGCTCTAAATGATGAGAAGCAGTTTGCAGGGAAACCAGTTCACTCAAGGTGATGGAAAGCTGCTGCATTTTCACTATGTTAACTTTGTTCTCATCTATCCAGTCAGGAAAAATGACATGGACAGCAATCAAGTCTTTCAAATGCACTCCTAAAATAGGAATTTTGAAGCCAACACAGTCAGCAAAAGCCTTGCGGTAGTTGCAGTAGTTTCCATTGGAAGAGACCAGCTCTGTCATTTCGTTCCAGTCCTACAAATAGCCAGAGAAGCAAGTCCCTGTGAAAGCATTCATTGCATTTCCTTAATCTGTTTTAAATGAACTCAACTCCTGTCAGGGTGTCGACAGTGTTAATTCCTCTCTGGCACAGGCAATCAACCAGAGGATCTCTGTGAGCTTATCCTGCTCCATTGAGAGGAATGCAACCAAGTGCCTTTCAGGATGCTCTGCCATGATCCAAATATTGTGCTGGTGAGACACCTGCACTGTAGAACCCATCAGACCTCAAAGAGGTGATGTTCACCTCAATATGTCTGTATTCTGGAGTCCACCATACCTTTGTGACTTCCGAGGACAGATGAGAATGAGTCTCTTTCAGGCGAGAAATAGAGCTGTGGCTTAGACCTCCCACAACTGCCATCAGTGTGTTGAAGTTCTGGAGGTGAAGGAGCTTCTGCAGGAGAGATTAATCATGCATAATTAAAAGTTAATGAAATATAAGTAGCAGCTACTCAATGTCATACACAACAAGTTAAAGGAGACAACCCATCATGGCTAAAGCACAAATCAATAAACCAGCTCACATAACAGAATGGTTCAGCATTTTGTTTTTTAATTAGCCTAGGTCGAGAAGAAGCACACAATAGTGACAGTTGCCAACTGGAATACAACAAAGAAAAATTATTATAAAGTTATGTCTTCTAGGTAAAAAATGCAGGCACACCACACCTGAACAAATAACCTCCAGTGGTACTGAACAGGCTATTCACTGAGGAGATAACACAAAGAGCATCAGCTAATTTCTTTACTATAATCTCCATTTATATTCCTGCTTTGTACTGGAAGAAAAAGACTCATCTGCAAGACTTACCTGTGCAACATTGATAAACTTTGTGATTACTTCTGCTCTTTGCTGGGGTGTTGGTTTGCTGAGAACCATGAGCTGGACCCATTTAGAGATACCATTAAATAAAGCAATAGATCTCTCCAAAGTAGGATTGTTTTCCAAGCAGCCGTGGATCACATAGCTTTGGTAATCTGTGAACTAACAGAGAAAAGACACTTTCAGTAAAACAGTGGACAAACTGGAGAAACAATTGAAACTTTGATACTTTTCTTTCTAAAGCTCCTCTTGTTTAGAAAGTGACCGTGATTCAGGATCAGCAGACCCTGCTGCACATCTCCTCCTTAAAATCTTTTTGCTGTTGTTTTGGTGTGGCTTTTCCTTAAATGTCAACTTACAACTTGTCTGTGTGTCAGGAAATACAGAAACCTGCAAGATGAGTGTGATTGCTACTTCCATCTTGCCCATAATTTGCTCAACACATTTTATTCTTTGTAGTTACATTTGACACCTTGAAGCCATGGCACTGTTTAGGATCCCAAAAGTTAAATTTCCCTAAATGTTTGAAAAACAGTTTTCAGCTGTCCCTTATAGGGAGGTTTTCAGTAACTGAGGCCATCATTTTAGCTTGTGTAGGGAGTTGCTAGCAATGCCAGACAAGATGGGTCTGGCTGATCAAAACCAGCCTGCTAGAAAAACATGAGAGCATATACTCCAACACAACAGATGCTTGTCTCCCAGCTGCAGATAGACAGTATTTCAGTGTTCATGTAATTTTTTTGTTATAGTTAACGCTGCCCTTCCTTCTCCCCCATTTTTTTTAACAGGTAAAACCAAACACAGGATTCAGACTAATCATATTCTACAATTACATATCTTTGAGAGAACAAGTGGTACAGGATCAATTAACTCTCACTGGTTGCAGAGAATCATCTGTGACAGCAAAATTCAAGCTTAAGAACTAACAGAGAAGCTAGAAACAGCAAGGAAAAAAAAGAAAATTCATTGCAGGTTTGAGTTTTCTTCCTGGAATCCCCAAAGGAATGCAAATGCATCTTAAATCTAATTAAAAATCCATGCCTTTTTTCTTGTCCTTCCCTCCTTCTTTGAGGTTAGCATTGCACAGATCACAGTAGGGCGTTTTCCTATGATTTGAAGTCTAAGAGCAATTAACCTTTGAACATTATTAAGTGACATCAAAAGTGATTCTATTTAGACTAGTCTCAGCTCTTCATTGATCTCTTTTTCCTTCCTCCCTTGAAACAAACAAAAAAACTCATACATTTTTCTTAGTTTTGGAGTTTGATTTCTCTCATGCTTCTGAAAACTCTAAAAAAACCTCTCATTTGTCATCTTGAGAACTTACTGCTTCCATTTGCCACCCGATACAGTAAGATCACATGACCCTTTCATATGGATATTTGTCAGCAGAAATCAGCATTTCTTTTTGCATTTCTCATACTCATTTGTTTTGTTTTAGCTTCAACTTTAGTTTTCATCCACTTTTGCCTCTTGTCCTTGTACAAGCCTCTGTGAAAAGAAGCAACTGTGCCTGAATTTCCCTCAGCGTCAAAAATCGTCACACACAAAAAGTTCAAGGAAGTGTATGGCTATGTATAGCATATGAGAGAGTATAAGGATTCACTACACTGAAATGTTGAAAAAAAAGTCAGGAATGTGAAACCATGTGAACATTCTTTAAAGACAGGTTCCTAATTGCAAGTGACAAAGTTGTGGGCTTCTTACAGAAATTCTCCTAAAAGATTTATGCTCCAGAAAAGTGAGATGTTCAGCTAGCTCAATGGGCTCCAGATGGTCAAACAGCAGGCAGGCTTTTCCTTTCTTGGAAATCTTCTTCCTCTGTGTAACTCTTCTCATCCAGTCATAGGAAGGACTGCAACAGAATAGGAATAAGTCTCAGTTCTCTTTGGGTGTATGTCACTGTAGCCCACAGCTGGAATGTGTCATGTAAAATTGACCACAGAAGCACCATGAGACTTCTGGTCTGTGACACCCAGCACATTACAAACACTTAGAATGAGACCTGCTCAAGAGTGTAACAGAAGCTAGGAATTTTGCATGCACTACTCCAAGTGATGAATAATAGCAGGTTTCTATCACAACATGTTAGAGGATGCCATAATTAAAGATGCTTTAAAATAAAAGAACAGCTCAAAACTAATTCTGATACAGAATAAAAACATACTTGAAAAACATCAAGGATTAATTTTTCCTCTGTAGGTCCACAGTTCCCCAAAGTAATGGAACAACAGAGACAGCCAAATACTGTGCATATGCCATATTTTAAAAGAAAATCTACAATATCAGATGAGATGCAAAAGCATGTCTGGTGATGTTTCATTCCAGCTTGTCAAGGAAATAGTAGTTGTAATCATTTTGATGTAATGCAACTACATATGTGAATGCTAAAAGTTCTCCGTTTAAAGAATAGAAAATATTGCAAAAACGAACAGATTACGGATGAGAAGACAAGAAAGCTTCCATGAGAAGATCTAAGATTTAAACAGCATGCCAGCCACTACATTGCTTGCTATTTTGTATGAAAACTCGTAGAAGAAAAGTAATACTAATCACTTAATTGGCACTTGTTTTGTCAGGAAAATAATTTATTTCCTGTTTATATGAAAAATTTACATACAGATAGGAATGTAGTTATTGTGTAACTAAAACTTCAAATTTTTAGCAGCTTCAAATTTAAAGACAATTTTGCAAGTGCTTTTTTTGCTCACTCAAGATCAAGATGGGCCTTAATATTTTTGTACTTTGTACAGAACTAGAATTCTGCTGTTCCAGACACAAAGATGTCCTTGACATGACATCCTTACATGCTAGAGATATCAATAAGATGGATGTGATCCTCATATCCAAGCTGGCTGGCTACTTCTTGAAACTCTTCGGTCAAACGAATCAGCCCAAGATCCAAGTTAAACTCTGCAGGAAATTCCAAAATCCAGTATCTGAAATCCACAGACAGCAGTTAAGAGATGCCCAGAGACTCAGGTATAATATTCAGTGGCTACATATATTTTATATACATTTTTTTTCATAGGACTTATTTCAGGACTTATTTAGACAGAGAGAGTGAGCTCAGCCTGTTTGTTCTGTAATTATTTGTGACACTGAAGTGGCAATAGCCACTTTATATTTTAATTTTTTTTTTAATTAACTCACAACAGCACAACAAAGCAGCATTCTATTGAAATGCAGAATTAAAGTGATGTCTCAGGTGTAGCTACCCACAGAAGCTACACACAGTGTCCTGACTCAGGCTGCCAGGACACCCAGATAACACTTGCACTTAGTCCCTGTCCAAGTGAGACAACTTTGTCTGCTCAGAAAAGATTTTTCAATGAAAATGCAAAAGCGCATTTGAGTGGCAGTTCCACCAGGATAACTGTGTAAAGCAGATGTAAGCCACATAAGCTTACATGTAAAACATGCAAGCCCCCTCCTCTATGTAAGGGGGAGTGGAAAAGGCTTTATCAGCCCTGACTTCAGTAACCCCCCTAATTTTCTTCTCAGTGATGTAACTTCATCCAGAGGAAGGAGGAAAAAGCATTTGTTTAAGTGAAGCAAGTTATATCATGATTACTTAAAAATTCATACTTTCTCTTTTACAGAGAAATGTTCCTACATCAGAACAGCGCAACACATGAAAGCTTTCCCATGGAAACAAGGTCAGAGCAGCTGGTGCAAGGTTTGGAATACACCCAATGTGTAACAACTTTGGCATCACTAACACACTCCTGTCACCATAAATTATGTAGGGATTGCAAGGGATTGCATGAACTGAAGTCTACAATCCAGAGACAATTTTCTTCTCCCACACTAAGTTACAGCTGGGAGCAAAATGTGTCTCTCCTCTGTGTGGCACTGAAGTTGTCGCCCTCTGACAGGCTGAAAAATCATAACACTCATGAGCCAGATAAATAATAACACAAGTTCTCTGTCAGCTTTTTAGCTCGATGCAGTTAAGTGTCTTAAAAGCTGGATAGCTCAACTTAATTGTTTTAAACACACAGAAATTCCCTCTGCACTGTAGAATGGAGACGAAGTAAAAAACCCAAACAAAATTACATTGATAGTATTAACAGAACCATAACACCAAAATGCTAGAGGACCAGAAGTGCATTTACCTCATGAAGTAGCAGATTTTCAATCTGAATTCATTGCAATTCTCCCCATCGGCATCTCTGTAAGTTTGTCAGCTAAAGAAAGCTTTGTGTGCCTTGACTCAGCAATGTTGTTTTTATTCACTGGAGGCTGATACTAGAGCATCTGAATTTACAAAAGTATCAAACTTTTCTTCTAGAGATAACCACATTATGCCTCTGGTATTTCATTCACTTTCACAACATCATAGGGGACAGAGACTATTTCCTGGCTGCCCCTTTTTTTCCCCCTGTTAAAAATGCCTCTATTCTACAATTCTGAATATTCTGCTGAAAGGCTTCTTGCCAGCTCTGACTAACCAAATATGATAATAGTTATGATTACTGAGTTAAGAGGTATAAATGACATGTAGGTAGTTAGATATCACTGAAAATTCACAGTACTCAAAGGTCACCCTCTTGTGATACACTTGAAAAATTATCTTGGCCTCGTATTTGCAGTTATTCAAGGTTGATGCACAGTTAGTATTCTTGTACAGATGTAGAAAACCTACAAAGTCTTTATGTGAGCATAAAGAAGCTCACAAACTCCCACCTTTTATGTTGAAGAAAAATTCACCTCTAAACCTTGTTTGTCATTAATTAATTGGCACATTTTTACAAGCAGTCAGGAAAACCATCTGCTTTTGACACTGTAACGCCAACTTGCAGCACTTTGTGAAAGGATATGTGGACAGAAGCTTGCCAGCCAGCTCTGTCGAAGGCAGATACCAGCGATGCATTAAAAGAAAGGTTCTTGGCAAATGGCTGGAGCACGGGTTTCCTTTGTCATCTGCAAAAGAGAAACAATGAGTTAACCTCACTATAAAAGAGGAGAGCTTTTACTCTTCAAGCCCAGTCAGACAGAAAGGATCAAAAGTGGAAATGTTGGCTCATTATCTAACAAAAAGGTAGGAAAGAACACCAGAGCACAAAAATGCCCCTTGAATAGTAACTTGCTAGAATGCAGTGACAGTTATTTAAACAAAGAAAAAACCCAAACCAGTTCAGATAACAGGCCACAGCTAAAAAAAATAGGGCATGGGCAGCACTGTGCTAAACTTTATATAATGTCAATGCCAGTAATCTAAGGGACAAATCCAAAATTAGTCCATCAAGAGGACAACTACTGTACAACTATACTTCCAATATTTATTTTATTGCAACTTTATAGCTTTAAGTTAGCAGTTAAATTATTTTGAAAAATGGATCTGCTTCAAGGAATTCAGTATTAAAACAGTACCTAGTACCTCATATCTGTGCCCAAGGTCACATCTCCAGCTGCCTAACAGAGACCCTTGTGTATTTGCAGTGTAGCCACTGAAACTGCACAGAATTAATCCCTGGCAGACTGGCTGACCATCAGTCTTCTCCAACGTCTGCAATGTTAGATTATTCTGTCTGTCACTTTTTTTGAAGACAGTAGATGATGTGATGTATGAAAACAGGAGCCACACATGGACTATGCTTGTCAAGAGAGTGTGTATACAAGAGGAGACACTATTTCCAGCAGCAACAAGTGCATGGGCTCTGCTAATATTTAAATGAAGTTCTAGAGCAACCAGTTGGTGGCCTACAGAAACGGATGTATGGGATTCACTGCAGCAAGGTCTGTCCATCCATCCATTGTTCAATCTCTCTTGCCTTTAGATACTTGTTTCTCTCCACATGGCATATAAAATTAGTACTTCATTCCAATCAAAATCTGTCCTGCATCTCCAGGGAACCTAAATGTAGCTTTGTGAATCAGAACCCCATTTGAAAACACTTAAGCCCATCCATGAACTCATTTGACTATAATGTGATATATGGCATGATTAATGGTGTTATGGATCAAGGTCTTTTTCATCACTTCTTTCCCTCAGACCTGGTACATCACATTTTAATAAGAGTAAAAAGATTACATGAGCCTTAGGTCATATTCTTACCAATTATTGCACGATGATTTGGAAAACCTTTAAAAAAATGACAGGTCAAAACCGCAGCTGTGTAACCACTCAAGACAAAGATCAATGCCAGAAACAACTCCTTGAATAATTCATCTAAACATTTCTCTTGGTAAAGGCCAGCATTGTATAAACCACCATACCCGCAATTGTGCATTATCTGTATTAGAAAAATTTAATACAGTATGCATGTGATTAAAATTCTGGTTTGCATGATTCTGAGCCAAATTGAAACAAGGAAAATTTTACAGAACAGAAATGTTGTTAGCCAAGAGAAAGGCTGGCTAAACCAGAGAACAGCAGGATTTATACTAAAAGATTAATTTCAATAACAACAAAATAAGATATTGAAAGAGCATACCAAACATTTCAATACAAGTGTTCAAAAGCTCATCTAATGTTGCAGCCTTTCCAAGAGTGTTTGACCCCATTGTCTTTTAATCGTTGTCAAAAAATAAGAGACATTTTCACCAAGTAGAAGGATGCTTCTTCAAATGCCCAGCTTTTTCACTTTATTTTGTTGGTTGCATTCTTAACTGGACTTCAATGAAAATCTGAAGAAAGTAAAAGAAATCATAATTATATGACTATATGTAAGAATTCTCAGGATGCAATGCTTACAGTTCAACTCATCTTTTCTATAAACTGCTTTTTTCCCCACATGATACAGAGCATGTGAAAGATTGCCATAAGCTTTCCCTACATTCCAGTCTGTGTTTCTAAGCGTTGTCCAATTGTTTGTCCACTAGCACAAAATAAATCCATAGCTAGGGTCATAAAACAGAAACCAGATGGCAAATGAGGGCCTGCATGTACAATGACGCACATTTTGTTCAAGTCATTCTATTTACACTTGATAAGTCACTTTTTGGTAATAACCCTGCTTTTATGTTTTTAAGCATAACCATTTTTCCCCCTGAGGTTACTGGTTCATGATAACACTAATGGTCTTAATTGGCACAGATCACATAAAGTGTTTAATGAAGTTCATAGCAAACATTAAACTAGGAGGCAGTTTTTCAAAGGACCCTAAGATCAGCTTTTTTAAAATAAAATAAATCTTCCCACAGTAGCTGAGCAGTCACAGAGACCTGAACACATACAGAAACTTCTAAATTTTATTATACATCTACTATGCATTTAAATATCAAATATCCATTTACCTGAAGATGCACAGAATACTCTGTTACAAGTTTTCAGAAGTAATTTTACAGGTTATATTTAAAGAACAAATCAGTACTTTATTATCTATCTGTGACTAAGACCCACTACTGCCTGATCACACCAAGTGTTTGAAATGTGACAAACAAGTACATCCAGCAACTTATCTAGAAAACAAAAAGCCAAGAGTAGAACTAAAATAGTCCTTGAAGTGAAACAACACAGGATTTGGGGAAATTAATTTTCAGAAGCCATTGCCCATGGCATATGTAAGCTGCTCATTGCTGGCCTATGCTAGCTCCCACCTGCACCTCATCTCCAGTTAGGACACCATGACTGGCCAGGGGTGCTCTAGCAGCACAGTGCACTGCATCCCAGCACCTGGAAAGTGCCCTGGACACTTCTTTACAGACCCAGCCTCAGAGTCCTGTAGTGCTGAGCCTGTTTGAAGCATGCAACAGTGTTTTGCTTGGAATAGCTTCAAAATATTCTATTCAGCCGAAGATGCAAGTTGTATGAGGAGCAGCTGAGAGAGCTGGCATTGTTTAGTCTGTAAAAAGGTAGACTGAGGGGAGATCTTACCACTCTCTAAAACTACCTGAATGGAGCTGGTAGCAGCTGGGGGGGTCAGCATCTTCTCCCGGGGAACAAGAAACAGAATGAGAGGAAATGGTCTCAAGTTCCACCAGGGGAAAAAATTAGATGGGATATTAGGGAAAATTTCTTCACTGGAAGGCTGGCCAAATACAGGCTGCTCAGGGAAGTGGTTGAGTCCCTGGAGGCATGTAAAAGATGTGTAGATGTGACACTTAGGGACATGGTTTGGTGATGGACTTGGCAGTGTTTTGTTAATGGTTGGATTTGATGGTCTTCAAGTTGTCTTTTCCAACCTAAACAATCCTATGACTCTGTAGTATGGTCTTCAGATGTGTTCCTACAGCTGGGCTCTTTCTGTTCCCATCCAGCAATGATTTTGACATGACACTCTCTTCCCTGAAGCCGAGAGGATCCTGTAGGATGTAAGCACAGCTCATGGAACAGGGAGTTTTGATCAGTCAGTGCACACACAATGCCTCAGACCAAGCCAGCCAACAAGAAACCTGATCAGAGAGGTGCAGACATTAGATCCTGCCCCTTCCTCCTAGGTGGAAGAAAGTACTCTCCTCTGAATTTGGTGGTGCAGAACCCCCTCTTGAAAGAAAACGCCTGTTTTTCTAGGAATCACACAGAGATGCTACTTGCAACGAACCAAGGGGAAACTAAAGTAATCCTTTGATACAACAGCAAACAGAGCATGCACTTAAGAAAAAGGAGGAGGTGAGTACACAGTGGTCCTTGGCTTCAAGCCTGTGTAGCAGGTGTTGTCCTAAGGGTTGGCTCTGGGGCTGGACTGGGCCTCAGCCCCTCCTGCTAGAGCTGGGCTAACACCGAAACCCGAAGCTGTGTGAAGTGAACAAGAGAATGCAGAGAGTTGTGTGACTCTCTAACCTGCTGGTCAGGCCACAAGAGCTATGGTTACTCTAGGGTTAGTCTATCTTCCCAAGACTGTTTATGTATTTAAAGTGAAAAAATAAAAAAGTAAGCAAGAGCATTTGCTTGGTTTGCTTTCAGAGTTTTCACAGCAGAAGTTGTGCAGTGTTTTTCAAGATCACAACCTTGTACACTTAATTTTTGCTAGAATCCCATTTTGGGCATGTTTTTCCTTTTTGGTCATACCCAAACCCTTTTCTAAGTGCTTAAATAACTGGTGTAATTTTCACAAAGCCATCTATCTAGCTCTTCCAGATTAATCGGACTTAGGTTTTCTTTCAAGAGGAGAAAAATAAAATAATCTGCCCTTTCAAAATATATTTTAGTCAGTGCTTCAAAAAAATTAAATGGGGAAAAACGATTGAATTTTCTGTCTAAGCCTAGAAAATTGCTGAGCATGAAATGTAGGAGTGGAGGAAATTTGATCTGGCTTTTAAATTTCGTTGGTATTCCTATCATCCATAAAATATAGGAGAGTATCATCTCTGTCTTCCACTGACAACAGTATAAAGGCAGCCATATGGTAATAAATAAATAAATAATGCCCTGGGTAAAATTGAAGGTTTGGTGGTTTTCTTCAATTTTACAACAACTATTTAGGTAGCAGACACCTAGATCCTGAGACCTACAGAGCTATCCTCCCAAACAGCCTATCTGACCTCTAAAGCTCAGAGCATTATTATAATAATGCTTCTTAAAGAAGAATAAAGTATTTCCACCAAGTGAAGAACTGGCTGACTGGGTCTGAGTCAAAACCTGATATCACATCTCTTGACTGCAGACTCCAAACCCCACAACCATTACATCATTACTTGTGTGATTAAGCGCTGCTGTTCTACTAAAACAATAAAGGAATTGTCTATAACCATGCCACAATGGTATCCAACCACCAGGACCTGCAGCGATGGATGAGTAAAATACAACTCCAAATTTCATCTACATAAATTAAATAAACTATATTCTGTCAACAGTTCAGCTCAAGAAAGACACTAAATTAAAAATAAAATAGAATCATCACAGAGTATTTCTACAAATAAAAAAAATAAAAATGTTTTCAATATGAGGCAATTATTAAAAAATTGATTGCCAAAAGTGCAGTTGGACTTTCAAACAAAGATAACTTTGAGAATCTCTGCCCTCAGCTGCTTTCCAGCATAACATTGAAATATCTTATTGCCATCCAGCTGTTTCAGAGAATAATTGCCCACTATAATGAAACAAATACATTTTTGCCTTGTAATGGAATTATAAATCTGATTTGGTTTACTGTGATTAACAAGGGCTGTTAAGGACACAAGAGGCACACAGTCCTCACAGCCACTCATTCTCATTTCTTTATCAAGCCACTTGGAATTACAATCTCCCCCTGCAAGTCTTGCTGGTAACCCACCACATGCTGGGAAGGGATTTCAGGGGATAATCAGGAATAGGTGAAGACTGCAACAGCAGCAATACCATCAACATAGCAATCTCATCAACATAGACCTTAGCACTCACTCAAAGCCAACAGCTTTTTTTCCTTCATTTAAGCAATAGAAACAACCATAATATCCCTATGAACCAAGTCATGGTGTCAGGCATGTTGTACTTTATCTTATGCAATATTTCTATCATGGGATGTGCACTTCCTCCCTAGGGGGAAAGCAGAAACAACTGCAGTGATGTGCTCAGAGGTTAGAAGTTTTCCATGGACTGAACTACAAAATATGGAGTTCCTTCCAAGTCCTGCCATCACCTGCACATATGCACATGGTTCCTTTGAGCACATGGCTTTCCTTAGTACTTTTGTGCAGTGTAATTGCATTTTGTAGTCAACATTTTGGAAGTCTTGAGATGGTGCTGTTGTGGACTGTCCTGATAGATTACTTGTTTCAAGTATGTAGGCTGTGACCTCTTGAGACAGATGTGATCAGGTGCAATACATTAATTTTCAGAAGAAACAGGATGCCCTGCCAGCAAAATTGTAACCCTATGCAAAAGCACCAAGTGATGTAAACAGAGTGGGCAGCATGAAGCCAGGGTTTGAATGTTGGCTACTGTCATTAGTAAAACCAAAAGACTTCACTCCTACCACTGGAGGCTACTAAGCAGGGGGGTCCACACCCACAACCTACAGCAGTTTAAATAATATTAAAATGCCAAACTTGTACAAATCCATGTGTGGGCACTCTCAGGTGATTTCAGGCAAATTGTATCAGTTACAGGTGCAAGCTAATTCAATAAGTCAGTTTTAAATAGGCTTAGATTTGACATACAGGGTAATATTTATTCAGCTAAATTAAATTCAAACAGCCTTTTACCCAGGCCAAATTAAATGTACATGTAGTATTTTCCCCATTTATTAAAAGTGGGCTATTTTCCTTCTACTTAAAGACAATAAATAAGAGGTACATGCAAAGAGTCCCACCTTGATACAGAGGCACCTCTATGGGTCTCAGTTTATCCATAAACCTTCCAGATGCCTGCTCACATAAGACTTGTATTCTTTACAAGATTAGGACATTCTTGGGACTTTAAATAAGCCAGATCTCCCCTCCTCCAAGCCTACACAACACATCAGTGAATGCTTGCATTAAACAGCTTCCACCTGGCAGCTGGGGGACTGCTAATTGGGAGCAGCTCAACAGGGAAATCCAATCAGTAGCAGTATGCAGAAAAAGAAGTTGAGAAGAAATCATGAGTCTCATGAGAATGTTTAAAGGTACCTTCCCTTGCTACAACTCTTTCCATTATTCTGTCTTAATCATATCCAGGGGAAGCTCTTCAGGACAGAGGTCATCTGCTACCCTGTAGATGTAATGGAGGCTCTCACAGAAAGACCCTTTCTGTTAATAAGAATCTCAGGTGGGACTGCACCTTTGCCTACACAGATGCAAGCAAGACATCTGTTTGGGCTCAAGTCAGCACAGATCTTAGGTTGCCTACGGTGTGGTTCCTGGAATAACTCTCTCCCAGCAGTTATGTATTTCTTGTAGCTGGTTTGTTTATTATGGTGCACACAGGGCTATTTCTAGAAAACTCCGAGCAAGTGACACAGGGGGTCAGGTTTCTGAGTCTGACACAGGCAGGAGCTGTGCTAGGCAGGACAGGGCAGGGATGCTGTCAGGCAGCCTAATGCCCCTGCTTCTGCCTAGCCCATGACTTCAGCCATCACATGCAGCTGGCTGCAGGATGGCACATCTGGCTTACCAATGACATTTATTGTATGGAGCAGGGACACAGAACAAGGGGGACATTGTGGCACTGCTCCATGAACGCAAGATACAAGTCTTGCTGCGGGCAGGAGAGGAATGAAAATGGAATGTGGGAGTCTGGGGCTCATCTGACTTTCCAGTACTTGTTCACCTTTGTTGCACACCTTCAGATCGTAGTTACACAATAAACCACAGCAACTGCCTGCAGCCTATTGCTTTGATTCACTTTTTTGGTGGTTTTTTTTTTTTGGATCAAAGTGGAGCTTCAAAAGACACTGAATAACAGAGTGTTCGAAAAGAAGATAGAACAGGTACTCTGCTGGTGGCTAGCTAAAGAAAATCCTTTGGTGAGACAACCAGCAGTGCATGAGGTCAGGGTCTGTACTCAGCAGTTTCTCTCCACTGCTGCTCCCTTCTCACTCTGGTCCTTTGCTTCCAGCATGGGTTCTCTGTGGGCCACAGTCCCTTCAGAGGTGCACTTGCTCTTCCATGAGCTTATCAATGGGCCAGAGGCTCTTCAGGGAAATACCTGCTCTGCTACAGAGCACCTCCTTGTCCTCTGACCTTATTATTCCTTCTCTTCTTCCCTCCTCCTGTCCATTTGCTTGTTTTCTCCGTGTTTTCCCGTCCTCAGAATTTTCTGCCTTTTCTTAAATATGTTTTTCCAGAGGTGCCACAAACTTGGCTGATGGTCTCAGCTGCATGGGGTCCCTTGCAAAGACAGCTGGAAGTGTCTGTGTCTGACACAGGGCAGCCCCATGCCTTCTTCCACAGAGGCCATTCCTGCAGACTCTCTGCTGCCAGACCCTTGCTATTTGCATCCAGTATAGCCTCTAAGGGATGAGCATTTGTGCCTTAGCACAAAAGTATTCAAGTTACAAATACTCAAAATATATTTTATTATGCTTAATTTTGAGAGAAGGCTCCACTAAGCTTAATTTTCACTTTCACAAGTTACCCAATCAACACAGAAGGGTATTATAAGCCATTTCAAGCCCTAGACTTGAAATGGAAACAGAGGTTAAATTAATAGGGTCACAGGTAAGAGCTCAAGGGGATATACAGATCCACTCCCATGGACTACCCAGGTGTTAGTTCACACCCACGCACATAAGACCATGGTGTCTTGTACAAGTTCATAAATTAGCATATGGAGTACAATACATGCTGACCTAAGATAAAAGAGAAGCTTACAGAAATCATGAGGAATACCAATGGACAGTCACATGACCAAAAACTTTCAGTTAATCAGAAAGTCACTTGATTAAGGCTTGAGCTGCTTAGATAGCATTTTGTTTAGCATTCTTCCTGTGAAACATAACCAAGAGGATTTCAGAAACAACAGACCACCTCTACTACCACCACCCTCAGGTTTTCTCCCTTATAATTCACCTAAAATAACAGACAGCTTAATAACTGGATTTGGAAAAACAACAAAGGTTACATTTTGCAATACTAGCATTTTATGGAATTGGTTATCTACCATACTTTAGATTTGTCCCATCCACTTCTATATTTGTTTCCTTTGTTTGCTTTGTTGGTATTTGCCTCTGTAATTTAACTCCAGCTAATAAATGGCAGGAAAGTCTGAGCAGACATGCTTGGTTTGTTCCATATACTCTGCTGATGACACTTTCCATGGGGCAAGGTAGTAGAGTTGCCCAGAATGCATCAGGTTAAAAGGGAGCTAAGGAAGACTTTAGTTTGTTTTCAAAAGAAGGAAAACTCCCAGCCATATTTCTCAGTAGATTTGTCATGAAAATGATTTTGCTATTCTCAGTAAAGGCAAATTACCAATATTAGACATTTAATTAACATGTGTGACACCAGGGGATGCAGCTCTTCTGAGAATCTTTGTGCTTCAGACACATTAGTGATCTCCAGCACCGAGGGAGGGGACAGCAACAGCAATAAGAGTTTCACACACTCTAACTTGATCTTTTTTCAGAAGCCAAGCAAGACACCACCAAAACCTCCTACAAGCTGTACTAATGCCTGTAAGCCTTCTGAGAAACTCTTGGCAATTACCTTTGCTATTCACAAACTTGCATAGAGCATCTTTCAAGAGTAAGTCTGCTTTGTTAGCCTAGTCAAGTCAGGGTTAAAATACATCTTTATTAGCATATATTAACAACTCATTACACTGTTACATGCCTATAATGAGGCTGGTCCAGCCCAAGTGAAAACCAATACTTTTAGTTATTTTATAAAAACATCTGATGAAGTAATCAACCCTTCAGTTCTGAAAGACAAACCCCCGGAGTATTTATTACCATATATCTGTTACAAAATATTTTAATATTTTATTATTGTTTACCTTAACCAGCTATGTTCTTTTCAAAACAAGCCAGAAAAATCACATTTATTAATTAGAATACTAAGAAATCCTAGGCCCTATCTGCTTAGACTTTCTCATATGTTGAGCTTGAAAATCTACCACAACACTTGTTATGTCTTATTTTTAACTAAGCCAAATTTATTCAGTAGTAGCATATTCCCTGGGTAGTGACTTATTTCAAGCTGTGAAATATTCCAAGAGATAGGACAGTTTTAGAAGTCAGCACTGCTTTTAGTTTCATACAACTTTTCAATCAATTTTAAGGCAAAGAGGAGTCATAAGAACATAATTCAGTAAGTTATCAAGGAATCAAGTTCTTGTCTAATAAACCCATAGCTTCTAAATAATTTTTGCCTTAGGAAAAGCTTTTTTCTCTCCATATCATTCTGTAATTTCCATTTGTTTCCCACTGTAGACTAATTACTCATGGAACAGTACTTTCTGGGCCCCACAGTGGAAGACAGCCACCCTACAAACATCAGTGCCACCCTTTGTAATGATGCCACAGCAATTGCAAACACATGTGGAGCTTCTCAAGCCCACCAAGCTCTACAGGCTTCTGCTGGTCACCCAAACAGTAGAGATTATAGCTAAATGTTCCAAAAAGTAAAATTTTAAAACATTCTCCCTCTTCCACTGGCCATCTCTGCAGCTGTGTTATATCAAGGTAAGACAAAATCATTATCTGCAGTCACAGATATCACTAGGGAGAATTCAACACCTCCTACTTACCTGCTATCATTTTCAGCAATGATGATCATATTTGATTTCTCACTCTTTCTGGTTTCTGGCCTTTCCCAAACTGAAGAACAACTGCAGTTACTGTACATCTACTAAAAGCAAGGATATCACCTTCTGAAAAGGGGAGGTTAAGTGCATGTTCCATTTTTTTCTTCTTCGGTCCCGTTAACCCCTATATTCTCTCGCATCTTCTCCATGAATTCACAATCTATACCTACCCTAGTGTGAGGAGTGGCCTCCCTGTGTAGTGAGAGCAGTTTTGCTGCTGACCTTTCCTCCTTTGACTACAATCAAAACCTAGATTGGCTTCAGAAATGTCTCAACCACATATTTACAGCCTGGGAAGTGCTTATCAGAGCAGTAAATTGAAGGCAGCAACTGCTAAAACAATAAAGGCAGGAAGAGGCTTTCAGAGACTTAAGTAATGGGAAACTGGATGTCTGAGATGGAGCAAGACAGAGTTAAAAGGACAGAGGACAGGACAGAGCTTTGGCTGCTTTCACTCATTTGGCTGTTACTGTGCATTTGTAGTTGGATAATCCTTTGTTTTCCCTTTGATGAGCGTAGAAAATGGTTCACATGTAACTGCTATTTCCCCACAGACCTGTTAATAGGTCCCACACTAGGAGTGTGGCTGGGCCAGTTGCTAATGGCCAGCAACCCTGCTCAGCCCCTGGTGGCAGCTGCCATCCATTGGGAGCGTTGCTCTTTAGGGAGAGAATGCAAATGAAAATGGCACGCTAGGAAACGGTGACAGACACGCATGGCGCTGACAGAGCTGCTGTGTGACCCTTGGAGCCCATGC
The DNA here is from genome assembly GCF_026979565.1 of Vidua chalybeata. NCBI lineage: Eukaryota > Metazoa > Chordata > Aves > Passeriformes > Viduidae > Vidua > Vidua chalybeata. The sequence continues at coordinate 12,478,102 of NC_071532.1, forward strand.
AAATTGCAGCCTCCTGCACAGAAGCAGGGGTGCCTGGCTTGGCTAGTGCTGTGGTTTTGCAGCTGCAGAAGTCACCAGCACCTCACGACTCACAGGCAAGCAGGCCTGCAAGAAGCTGGTAGAGTAAAAACACAGCCCCAAGGTCAGGAGAGATCCAGTATCTTTCTATTTGGAATTCTGTCAGCAGATGCTGGGAATCAAAATACGTAAGCAGTTTCTCACCTCTAGTTATTATTTTTGGGTTTCCCATGGGAAGATGGGTGGAACAATGGCAGCTTCAGATTTTTTAATGATGCAATAATTAATAATAATGGGCCAGAATGAGTTTTATTAGCAACCACATACCTTCCTAACACTAAGACTGCTTGCAGCCAGCAAGAATAATGCCTTCTTTAAAAAGAGAGTAATGTACGAATGTACTGTATATAAAGATATACAGAACAGCAAGAGAGCATTTTAAACAGACGCATACAGTGCTTCTTAGGCCAGTTAAGAGGTTTTTTTAAATACTAAGCCTCCAACAGAGAAGAGCAGCAAAGAGATTATTACCTGGTTTCAGTGCGTCTGACTAGATTTTGTACTCTTTCTTCAGAGGTAACAAAGCAACTATCAGTGAGCTGAGTAAACTTTGTTTCCTCACAAAGCAATCTAGTAAGAAACATGCACTGGTTTGTACAAACATGAAGAAACAGCAAACCTCTAAAGCTGTTTATGATACAAGAAGTCTACAGAGTACAGGATATGAGAACAGTATCACCACAGTACAGGATATGAGAACAGTGTCACCTATATTCCTATATCCAAGCTCTTGGGCCACAGTGAGTTTTATTAATAACCACATACCTTCCTAACAATAAGACAGCTTGCAGCCAACAAGTTAAATGCCTTCTTTAAAAAGAGAGTAATGTAAGAATGTGCTGTATATAAAAATATACAGAACAGCAAGACAACTAGAAAAAGGGGAAGGAGCAGTGTAAAAACAAAATCTCAAAGAAAAAAGAGGAAAAGCATCTTACAGTTCCTGCTTTAATAAATAATACTTCAAACAAGCAACTTTGATATTTATTGTGCTAATACTATTTTGGCAGTTATATGTTTATTGTATGAAAGAATATCTATCACAGGATTGCAGCTACACAAATATCCCACTTCCACAGCCACAGAACACACTACTACCATAGGACTTCAGAAAAACAAACCTTATCAAAACCCATTGGTTAAGTTTGCAAAGCTCATGTCTTAAGATACAACACTGTAATTCTTTAAAGCTCATGTATGCTAAAGATTCACCATTATTTGAAAAGCATCAAGAGCAGTTGCTGTAGCTGTAACAGCTGAGAATGACATACTGCACCCAGTACACTTCTGGTGTGGTAGACAAAACCCTGCCAGTTAATTGGCAATATAACAACTTTGTAGTGGCCAGTTCAGACCATCCCAAGCAACTTGAAAGACTCTTACTGAATTAATCCAAACCTGTTTGTTTTGAATTTATAGAGGACACCCAAAACTCTTTACTCCTTAGCATATAATTATCAAATTCAAGGACCTTATCAGAATTTCCTTACAGTTCTGCTAAACTCCAAAAATTCTAAAAAAAAAAAAAAAAAAAAAAAAAAAAAAAAAATTCCTGTGGCTATGTAGTAAAGCTAATATTAAGTGAAAAATGTGGTCAAGTAAGGGGAAGAAATTAAAGGGTGAAAGGGTGAAAGGGTTGGGAAGATCTTGATTTAAAAGCTGATTTAGAGGCTTAGGGACTTGTTTTTCTTCCCCAGGTATTTAGCATTGAAACACTGGTTGCTGTTGAAGTCAAGTTTTCAAAACAGCTCAGTCCTTTCCAAGTGTACTTACAGGAGCAAACTATAATTCCATAAGCACTAGTATACCAGGTAACCATGCTCAAGTCAATTTTTTTACACCAATTTCTAATTTGTATCATTAAATCAGTTCAAGTATTCAAAAAGGAGATGGTTTTGAAACACAGATGTGAAGCAAACTTAAGATACATTAATCTGGAAACACGTCTTTTATTTTAGTTCTGCAATATGAGCTGAGAACTAGATCCAAAAGAAGGATTAAGAGCCTAAGTCCTGGCTCCCTTTTACTTCTACAGCTGACTCCAGGGGTATGCTTCTCAGCCTGGTCTCACTTCTCACCTCCTCACCCCAGAAGGGGACTGTCTAGAGCTTGTAACCTCCTTCTTCACTTTTGATGTTAAAGTCTGAGTCAGTAACATCAAGAAGCTCCCTACTTAGGTCACTCCTAAATCCTTTTGGGATCTGTACACACGAAAGTCCTCTGTCTTGTCTGTGCTAAGCATCCTTTAGTCTCACCTAACATGTCAATCCCACACTACATAGGTGCAGTTGTGATGCCCGAATTCTTTTCCCAAGAGCTCTGAACGCTCCTTAAAGAGGTACAGGTTGAACTCTTCCAGTTAATGGAAGGATTGCAGATCTCGCATTACCTTGGCTGAGACTACAGAGGAGATTTATCATCCTCAGAACCTCATGTAATTCCATGTTACTTGAAATAATGAAGTTTCTTTGGTCTGCAGGGAGCAAGCAAGCAAGAGCATGACTGTGTAATTTAAGGGGAAGAGCATTCACTGAAGAAGAGGGGAAAAAGGTGAATTCTAGTTCCTGCCCCAATTCCCACTTCAGATAAAAATATACAGACAGTCATAAGGGCAGGGCCTGGAAACCAAGAGTTTTAGGAAGGGTGGCAGCTGTTCCAGGAAGTATGTGTTCATGAATTCAGCAAAGTAGAACATGAGTAAGCAAGCTAAAGCAGGCAAGACATCTTTAGCAGAGGAGATTATTAGTCTTTTAAGGAAGCTATTTCATGAACAGTGTGATAAGGCTGGAATGTCATGGCTATTCTGATTTGGAGGACAAAAATCACTATATATCCAGACAGTGAGTTGACTCAAGCCCTAATTCAGCAGACTTTTTCTGATGTAATTTTCCCCACTGGAAATCAATTATGTATTTGCATAAGCTGGGTTTTTTTTACTTCCCACTAGCAACACCAGAAATTTCCAAACAAACTCTGGGCTCGAACAATGTGTTGCTGTGAAATAAACAATTTACCAATGTGTGCCACAAGGACCAGCACCAAGATTATGGATTGGGTGGACCTAAGTGAATTATGTGTTATACATAGAAGCCTTTCTGTAATAATGCTACTTCAAATTAATAAAATTCAATTTGTTGAGACCAGAGTTTAAGCTGGAGAAATGTTCATCTTTCTAAAGAACATGAACAAGAACAGCATTACAACAAAGAATTTATGAACCTTTGGTCATGTGTCAAAGGCAGCCTTATCAACATGTTTAGCAAGCATGCAAATACCCCCACATACAAGCCATGCTCAGTCTATTTAACCATATGATGTATGACTTACTTAAATTCCAGTCTCTAAGACTGATTTATATGTTGAAAATCTTCAACCTGTTTCAGGCATGGGGAGTAAAATATACTTCAGAAATAATGGAAAATCCTTGATTATCTCGGAGATCCTGTTCCTGCATACACTTGCACTCCTGACCCCCTTGCACAAGCCCATCACTGCTCTGAGTGGAACAGGCCTCCATAAAGAGAGGCAGTTTTAAGAGGAGTGGAAGGAGTTGTATATGGAAATGTATTAATATATGTAACATGTTATATCAATGTATGTATATCAGCTCCTGTATATTAATCTTGGTATGACTTTTGTGATAGTCCAAAGCAGACATACTTCTGAATCATTAGTATTAAATTTGTGTTAATTTAAGATGATACAGTTATTTTCTCTTTGCAGGAACTAAATATATGAGGTATCTGAACAAGAATAGCTCATGTCTCACTAATTTTGCATGTATTATTATGCCTGGCAGGTTCTCGAGATGCTGAAGCCCACTCCCCTTGCCCGAGAAACTCTAAGATCATTAGCAAGGAGCACATGCATAAGTCACAGGTGGGAGAGTACTCTGTAGAGAGAGTCAAAGCATTTCACTTATTTGAATGTGGTAAAGGGGAGCAGTTATTCAGAGAAGTGAGATAGCAGATGGCCACCAAAACAACCAGAGTAGTTCTCAGGGGTAATTGTATTTTCTGCTGAGCTGTAAACATCAGCCCTGTGGGTATTTCCACACACTCACATGTTGATCCTGACCTCATACACACTTAGAGGTTAGCTGAGCTTTCTGATGGGATCTCTCATTAATTCAGCTCAGCAAATATCTATGTATTTGTAGGATTAGTCTTTGTAGCTGAACTGGACTCACCAAATCTCTTTTGTTGATGTTGCTGGTGCTTGTAGCTGTTAATCTTTTACATTCATTACAAGAGAAAAGCTCCCCCCTGTCACAACACCTTTATTCTGGTGGTCAGGTGGTTTTTAGATATGTTATACCAATAAGAAAACCAATTAATGAAAAAGTACTACTTCACTGGCTTTTGAATAGAAAAAATACAGAGAAAAGCAATGAAGAGCGAAAACAAGAAGACTGAGAATTAGCTTCAGGCTTTTGATTCAAACTCTTAGGTATAAAACCTTGCTATTTCTGACTTGTAAGGAAGGGCCAACTTGAAAACAAATCCATCAAATTCAGCAGTGAAAAGTGAATATGCCATAAATATGGTAAAAACAAACACTCAGTGCAAATTGTTTACCTGTAAAAATGTATTGTAGCCAGGCCTGGGTAGCTTAGGGAAAAAAGAAAATGACACAAGTGCCCTTACAGTATTTTTAAAAGTAGTTTCCTCTCTTTATTCAAGAATATCCTGGGAGTGGCTCCTTGGTACAATGGCATTTTCAACTAGAGAGAGGGGCTAGCACAACTGCAGCTGCTCCTCAGCTACATGTTTTGATATAGAGCAGAAATACACCCATTCAGAGAACTGCCAGGCTGCCCTGATCATTTCCTCAGAGTAAAGGGAAAAGATTTAACAGGAACCTTGTGATGCTCTCAGTGACAAGGGTCTGCACTGAGCTTCTCCACAGTGCAGCAATGTCCCCACTGTTACCCAATCTCCTCTACAATGTAATAAAAACAATCCAGGATGAACTTTCAGTTATATATGGGGCTTCCTAGAGACCCATCAAGGGGAAATGCAAGGGCAGAGCCCTTCCCCAAACAAAGAATATAGAAATTTAATTAATGTGCTTCATGCCTATGCAGACCTGCCTTGACTTACATGAACATAATGGGGGTGTATATTCAAGAAGTTGAGCACTGTTTTTTATGAGATCAGGATATTATAAAATAATATAAAAAGGTGGTGGTACAGAGGTTGTGTTTTCTGCTCAAGTGCAAAATCAGTGTGTGTGCCCCAGTGGTGTTCCATGTCTGGTGTTGCAGTGACAGATATTGCAGTTAGAATTCATGAGAAAAGCCAAAAAGTGAGGAGAGCCTGGAGACTGCACTTATTTCTCAAAGTACACTGGCTGTGTTAAACAGTAAATATTCCTGCCAAAATGAGTTAGTGATAAGGATTGAAACAATTACACTCTTGAGAATCTTGTGATGTTGATCAAGCTTTCTTCATTTTGTAGACAGAGAATTTAAAAGTCTAGTCATGAGTCTTGAATTTAATTCAGAATCAGATACAGTAATGACAGCTGGAAGCTGTAAATAAAGCAGGGTTTTTTTCTTAAACTTTGCAGATCCAAGTGATGAGTTATTCTCCTTGATTGCAGATTTCCTTTATAACCAACAGTAAAGAGGCACAAAACAGAGCTCTCCCACCACATTTCTTGGAGACAATTCAGTTACCACTGTAACAAGATGTTTTCAGACATTATTACCTGAAGGCAAGCTCAGTAGTGCAGTTATCTAATGTTTACTTTGCAATCACAATTTTTGTCTCTTTTATATTACACTTAACTCCCAGCTCTGCCGGAGAATTAATCAGCTGCACAAGAGGCACACATAGCTGGCTCACAGTCCAGCTGGTGCAGAGCCATATGGCTTTACATCAACCTTCTGCACCAATGCTGGCACAGTGGTTATGGAGAAGTAGGGAGGGAGAAGTTACAGCAGGTATGGACTGAGCTCACATCTGTTTTCTGCTGGATTTGGGGTTTAACTTAGGTTTACAACAAGTCCTGGACAGTTTGCCTAACACAGAGCACTCATTACAGATACAAAATGCAGTGTCTGGAAACAAGCACACCACGGCATAATCCTACTCAAAATCAGAATTCCTACAGTTCTGAAGAAAAATTAACTTATTCTGAGATCAGAATAAAAAGTGACAGGAAACAAGTTATTCTCCCTGCCCCCCATGGAATGGAGATGTGGACAGGATGGAGGGGCCCCATTGCAGCCAAGATGCCCAGGGCACCACGGGCTCCTGACACAACACCAGGCACCTGAGGACCCACAGGCCGGCTCCATTAATGGTACTCCACAGTATCCCTGTGGGAGGGCTGCAGTGTGCTGAGAGTACTTCAGTTCTTGGTTCAAAGGCAGTCTACCCTTGGAGACACAAACAGGCAGGAAGCCACACAGACTTCTGGTCTTGTGAACAGTTGAAACTGATTGACATTTTCCTATAAAATTTCCAATTAACTGTCAAAATTATAAACTATGCTTTAAAAGGAAATTAAAAGTCTTCAAAGAGAAATAATGTTTCACTTTCTTATGAAAGAAATATTTGAAAAGCTTATTCTCACCACCTTTAAAGGAGAGACTGCATGCAACCTGTCAGTGTTTACTCTTAGACCTTCCTCAACAGGATCCCACTGCTCTGTCTGCCCCTCTTTAACCTTCCCCAGAGCACCTTAGTCTTATCACATATCAAGATCCATCACTCATTCACCTGTTCCTGTTCCTCCTAAGTCTTCCTCCAAAGAAACCAGATTCATCTCTGTGTAAATAATTGATCAAAAGTTCCTTTTTATGTATCCTACACTCTAGTTTTGAAAGAAAACTTCAGACCGTAAGAGTCAAAAATTATCAGACAGGGACATCAATCTTTCATGAAGCAAAACCACAAAACATGCAAGTACCCAAAAATAAATTGAATTAAGAACTTGGAGAAATTTAGGAGACTCCTTCCCTGTTTTTTGCAATTTTTCAATCTTCACCGTCTAATTATGCATTATTATTCAGAATGGCTCAATAGTATCTTAATCAGTACATCTTCAGTCTTCCTGCATTTCTCTACTTGTACCTTTTCCTTTAAAAAAACCCTCTCCATTCACCCTCAGAAAGTAACCAGTCACAAGCAATTTTGCTCAGATTGATCGCACTGTTTTGAGGGAGTACCTCTGTCGATTCCTTACACTAGTACTTTTAAGCCAAACACTGAAATTTCTCTATCCTCAAGTTGCATCACTACCTATTGACTACAGAGAAAGGAAAACTCTTCTCTACAGAGAAAGGAAAATACAATCATCATAAACAGCCTCCTCACTCCATCATCTGAGTAAATAAGCACCACAGTCCCTTCCTGGCTAGCACGAGGGCGAAACACTGCCTTGTTCCCGCAAGACCAAAAACAATGCTGTTAATCACAGGTCAGAAAAATGCAGGAAATCTGAGCATGAATGACTGCTTATCTATGAAGTTTCAAAAATATGCTTCACTCTTTCAAATATTTTTATGAAAGGTCTAGGATGAAAATGGTAAAGCAATGACAGTTTAGGAAAAAAAAATCAAAAACAGGGAAAATCACTTACTGTACTTGGTTCTGCAGAGGTATTCAACACAAACATCACCCTTCCTTGTCCAGCTGCCAAGTGCTAAAGCATGAAATGAGCAGCTGTTTCCTTCAAGCTGGGGCTCTGTGTCTTAACTAGTCACATGCCCCTCCTGATAAATCTCACTGCTGTGCCAGGAGGTTAGAATCTGAAGATCATTATTCCCCCTATTAGAAAATCCTTTTCATAATAGCAGCCTTTGCTAAAGCATTTGACTGGAACGCGGCGCTATGTGCTCCATAACTTCTGGTTTTTTGTTGGTAGTTTTTTTTTTTTTTTAATGACTAACACCAAACAGTAGATAAGCCTTAATCGACAGTAGGGGCAGCACAAGTGGAAAGTTAAACACATCCCCGTTGATCGCTTCAGGTTTTTTTCTGACTTCAGACTTTACTGCGTTTTAATACAGGAATTTAAGCAGGAACAGTAAAATTTGAAATACTGTTGCATTCCTAGTGTCTTTAACACCAGGCCACTCCAGTGATCATACAAAATACATGACCAATCCCACTTTTGGGGATTAGTTGTTCTTAAGGGTAACAATTACACACTTTTGTGTTTGGACAGTAGAGTGGTGAGTATTAATACTGGAGATCATTTTAATTTTGTCATCTGGTGCTTTTACATCATGGATTATGTGGCTGCATTTTGCCAGACATTGTATAGTCAGACTGAGACAGACCCTTTGGGGTGAGGACTATCAGTCTAAACAGAGAGAGCAAAAAAAAGCATCCTTATCCCCACGTTCCCAGATGTAGGACAAATGAAGGAGAAATGCTGAAGTCAAGAAAGGAACAGGTTTTGATGAAATTTTCCAGGGTGATATGTAGTCATACATTACTGAAATTCAACTGAGACTTTACACTTAACTCCCTTTAGCCTGGTCACACATTTAAAGATATTTAGGTATTTAAGGACAAAGGCATACAGTCAATGGTATTTCAAGGGTGAGGTGCAAACGATCATTTTCTGAATTTCTGAAATTCCCGTCCCACATAAAGGATATAATGTGCTGAAACCCTGGCAGTACCGCAAATTGGCAAGATTGAGAGTACACAGGCAATTGTCCATCAGTAAAGGACATGGTAATGGTATTTTGATGTTTGGTAAGCAATCCAGATCCTGCAAGACAGCGTGGTCTCATTGGATTACAAAGGGCATTATAGGGCATTTTTCTGAAATACAAACTGCACCAATAGATAGTGCTGCAACCAAGATTTGGGCAAATAAAGGGAATTTCTCAGAGCCAGGTGCCTGTTTTTAAAATAGCTAAAATAGAATAGCATATCTAACTGGCACATTTGTCAGACTCCAATGAAAGCCAGCAAATCCCTGAAGATGAAGTCTGCAGTGACAAAGGGTAACTGGGGTCGCTTCCTTTGACCTTACCCAGCTCTTCATATTATATAAACCAGCACATGGTTACAAAACCATGCAGCCACCAGTGCTGCCAGCATAGCCTGGAGCAGGGAAGAAGCCCTTGTGCTAATTACCCACGCCTGCCTTTGTGAGTTTCTCCTGTTTCTTGAACAACAAGTTTCCAGAGAACAAGCTCCCGCCTTGAAGGAGCTCCCTCAACCCAGCCAGGCATGGGCGTATCCAGCTGTGGGGAGGCTCTTGTCCCAGCCTGGGGGGAAGGAGCTCTGAGGTTGGGGTTCCTCCTCCAAGGGCTTGAGCTTTGCATGAGACCTGGCCTCCTCTTGGCCTGAGTAAGGGGGTCAGTGCAGAGGGAGGAGGAAGGCCTGGGAAACAGGGAATGTTTGCTGCAGGTGTGTCCTGATGTGCAGTCAGGCTGGGCAACACCTCAGCAAGCTGCTCCTCGTGTCATCCTGGGGGAACTCCAAGAGACTGTCCCAGGGCATGGGGCTCTGTGACCCAGCACAGCTGCTGAGGAGGCTTCAAAAAAGGAGGTTGTAAAAACTGTGAATTTAAAAATGAGAAATTAGCCCTCGAGAAATGAGTTTGTTTAAATTTAGGCCACTGGAGGAATGGCAATTTCAAAAAGGGAGTGAGAGCTGCCCTGGCAGAACTGAGTTGGAAGTTCCAGCAGATCCTGGCCATGGATCACAGAACTGGGTGTAAACACCTGGCCTCGCTCAGAGAAAGGAGAAGGCGCCCACTGTGCTTTAAGGCACAGCCCATTGACCAAATGAGTTATCCTTGAGAAAAGCCATTTTGTTTCCCCTAAAATGCACTGAGATCGAGGGTAACAGAACTTTACATGCAGCTTTAAAATTACTTTACAACTAAATTTCTTTACAGCTTTGTACAAAATTACTCCTTGTTGATACTGAAGAAAACCTGACTGAAGTGTGTTCCAAAAGAATCTATTTGTCCACAAATACCATTTTTGTTACTTTTGTCCATTTCTCTGATTATGCAGTATCAACTGCACTCTTTTCCATTTTTCAGCAACCATTCATATAATTGAGTAAATACTGGTAGTACCTGGGCCATTTGAAATAGCACAATGTCATCACTCTGCACTGAATAGCTGTCTCTATTTGGTAGTCATGCTCCACATAGGAACATAATTTAATGATAATGACTGAATGGCAATATCCCATAAACAGCTTGGGATACACTCCCTAAAAAGAAAAGTAGCCTTTGTACTTTCTGAAATGAGTAGACAATTAAATTTATTTTTATGGCTCTGTAAATACTGTCGTAAACTGAGGTTTATGTGGGAAAAAGTTTATCCTCATGCTATTTTAATTCATTAAAATGACTTAAAATATAAAATAGCACAGACAATTTTAAGTCATTGTGAAACAGAACAGAGAAATAATTTGGGTGTAATTCCTGAAAATAAAGGTCTTAAAAATTTTTGTGGAGGTTTTTCTTTGTTTCTATTCTTTTCTGTTTTTTAAAAGAAACACCGACATACAAAAGAAGACCAGGTAGTTAATGCAGCTACAAAAAATTAAGTGTTGTGTTCTTACATCTATCAGATAGCATCTTAAATATGACAAAAGCTTGGCTGTATGGAATACAACAGTATTCTGCCTTCTCTTGAGAAAACAAATGAAAACTGGATTGAAAAGGGTACATTTCTTTCTCCATGGACATTCATTTGCGAGTAGGACGTGATGATCCTTGTGGGTTCCTTACAACTCAAAAGATTCTATGATTAATGCCTTAAATAAAAACTAAGAAATGAACACAGATTTCTCAGTCATGCTGAAATGAGACATGAGAAATACTGAAAAGGAGCAACAAAAAAATAAGCACAGTTAGCACTGAATTGTGATAGTGATGTGTACATGTAAGGTAAAATTTTTAATGTTACATAGCATGGATAGCTTTTAGAATAGCCTCAAGGAACTAAAGAGTGGAACAGTTGTCCATTTTGGTTTGGGTTGAGATCAGGAAGATTTTTGCTTTTACTGATGCTGGATAAATGGATCAAAAGCCTCTCCTTACTGTAGGAGAGGCTATAGTTCATGGCTTCTTTTTAACTGTTGTTTCTCTCTGTTTTTTTATTTTTAGGGTTTTTTTAGATGCACTTGGCTGTGTCTAGCTTATGTGTACTTAATTAACTGTAGGTGTTTTAATTTAGAAATTGATCACTGATAGAGATCTTATCTCAACATCGGTGCTTTGATACTGTGCAGAATTTTGAACTATAGAGTTATTTTCTGCACATGGCAGTTATGGACCTCTGTTTTGTGGGTTGCCTGAAAATGTCTCTTTTCTGTTAACATGTTCTGGAATTTATGGAACAGGTGTAAGACTCTCAGTGGACATAAATGTCAGGTTATATTAACTGCAAGTCTTCAGTTGCTAAGTTTGTTTCCTAAATGGCTGCACTATTCCTGGACTTCAGCCTTTTAGAACATATGGAACTCAAACCTAACAGAGAAACTGCCTGGTTCACTGGTCTGCCTCACTGTCCCAGATACTGTATAGCCTTCACTATCAGCTGAAGTGAATGAAAGCAGACCATGGAAGCCTTCACCAGACAGGATGCTTTATAAATACCTAAGTCTGATTAAAGGGGCTTCTATAAATAGTGCAACAACTCTTACACATAGCTTCCAGCTAAAGGACATATGAGGGACATATCACATAGGAAATTTTGCTGAAAATACTGCAAAAAGGCTCTCAGCCTTACATTACATTAAATCAGTTTTAAACATTTATGGGCTATATTACATCCCTAGCAATCTAAGTCAGCTCCAGGTTCCTCAATGTAATGCTCTAGGGGGCACAGGAGTACTGCAAATGCCCAGTGTTCCTCCCCTTTCGTGCCCAAGGGTGCACCCAGTAGTCACATTACCTCTAAGAGAGTAAGAGTTGAGAGGATAAGTTATCAAATTAGGTCATCCCTAGATATGACCCTTGAAATCAGTCCTTCCTTTCATCAATTAAATGTCATAAGGTGACATCATCAATTAAATGTCATAAGGTGAGCTTAGAACAATGCTTAGAGTCAAGGCTGCTGGTTGCTTTTCATTGGAAAACAGTGCCCTTCGGTGATTTAAGTATATGAGAAAATAATTTAAATGGAAGTTTGATATGCTGTGTACCCACCTGAAATTCAGAGTTTGTGAATTAAGCTAAAGTATCCAATAATTCTATTGTCAGAAATTATGGATGGAAAAAATTGTTGTGCTCTGTTAAACAAGTTGAAAAACTGTAATAGTTCTAGTCTATGAAGTACAGACCTGCTTTTTTGACAGCTCAGCTGCACCATGGCAGGCAGTGGGGGATTTTTTTGTTGAACTAGTAAGCATTCAGCCCAGCTGTAAGCCTCTGACAAAGGTTTTCACTTGTTACTGTGACTCCTTAACTCTTTGGGAATTAAGCCACTCTGCCAATAGTCTGTGCCCTCAGTGCTTCTCATGCCATGTTCCAGAGGGCTCTGGCTTGTCCTGTAGGCTGTCTTACCACCACTTTTGGATGGCTCTTAGTTTTCTCCTAAGCACTTGGTCTGCTTAGTGGAAAACCCAGAAGCAGTATGCCTGGAATGGAAGGGATAGGAGAGAGAATAGGATAGAATAGAATAGAATAGAATAGAATAGAATAGAATAGAATAGAATAGAGAATAGAATAGAGAATATAATAGAGAATAGAATAGAATAGAATAGAATAGAATAGAATAGAATAGAATAGAATAGAATAGAATAGAATATTTCAGTTTGAAGTGACCTGTGAGGATCGTGTCTTTGAATGAACGCACAGACTATAAGAGTAAAGGAGAGAGGATCCAGGAGGTAGAGATGGGAGGTGTAAGGATGAAGCTTAATGATAAAGGTGGAAGGCAGCCTTTTCTCTCATGTATGTCCCTCCTTTTCTTTCTTTTCTCCTCTTGATGTCCAGGAATCTGTACACTGGTTTGTGGAAATGCTGTGTACTCACAGCTGCAGGTTAATGGGGATTGTCTCTTAACTTATGTGATATTTTCTTTAAAGAAGTATAGGGGGGATACTAGATTTTAGGGATTAAAAATTTTGCATGAAAGATAGGGGATGGTCTTATTTTTTTCTCTATCTTCGGTTCTCAGATTTAGAAAGGGGATAAAAATGACTGATGGGATGAATGAAAACCTCAAACCTACTCAAAAAAAAAAACAAACTCCATCCACAAGACAACCCTTATCACACTTATTCCTGCCTTTCCAAAGCCCACAGTATTCACAGAGAAGGTAGAAATTTATAGTTTCTTCCTTATAAAGATGTGTAAGAAATTTTAAAATTGTTACTATTATAGTACAAGCACTGTTCTATATTTCCAGTTCACTTTACTTGATTTTGTTTCACCTTGAAGTACAGAGGTGGAATGAAAAATAAAACTTGTTCTGCACTCTGAATGCTAAAGTGGGCTGGCATCTCCCTTGCTAAGAGATAGGGTGAAATTGTGCCATGCAGTGATAGCAGGCACTAAGGACAGCTTCTGTAGCAGTGACAATAGACCCACGATTACAAAAAAAACCCAAAAAACTAAAGCAACAAAAGCTCTTCGTTGTCTATTACCAACTACACTGAATAGTTATATTCCACAGGGTGGAGATGCTCATTTCAGAAACAGAGCTTGAAGAGTGTGTTCCAGTAATTCTAGACTTAGATACAGTAGCACAAATGCACATCTGTCATAAAGGGCTTTTTTTTCAATACTGTCTAGACTGAAGATTTCTAAACAGACTTGTGTATTTGGAAGAGATTTGTTCTCTAGGTTTCCCTAGCCATCCTCATTGCGAGTGATGTGCTGAACAAGGATGGGGCATTGCTGTAATGTTGAATGTACAGCAGCTCTCAGTTTTTGTTGTCTTTTCTGCATCTGGTAAGTTTGAGCTAATCAGTAGTTCCTTTACCTTTTAAAAATCTCTAGTAAGTATGGCTTTTTTCCACACTTGGTGCAAAGGAATACAAGGGATAAGACATCAGGGTTTTTTCCTGAGTTCTTCATGACACTCTCTCTCAGACTTTAAATGAAATTATAGTTACACAGAAAGTTTTCAATTCACTGAGCATGTTTTAAAATGCACTATTTCTGTTTTACCGAAAGTACCTAGCTTTCTGCATTTTACTTGTCTCCTATTGTAAGATCAACTGATGTCAACTTTGTCTTGTATAAATAATTTCTGAGAATTATTTTCACTCAAATTTTACAAGAGAGAGAATGTTATCCGCCAAATTTGTATTATGCATGAATAGTGAAAAATGTTTTTTTCACTTTATTAATTTTGATAAACATATTGTCACCACTGATATCACAGTGGTTCTTGGTTTGGTAAGCCTGTCTTTCCTCAGTGATGCAGCACAGGCTGGTACTGAGTATCTAAGTCTCAGCTTAGAGCACTACATTCCACATTGCAGAATGACATAGTCCATTTGCATTGACATTACAAGAGTGGAAAAAATGGAGACTAGTAACAGACCCAGAAAAGAGAAAAAAAAACCAAGCCTGTTTCCTTCTTCTCTCTAGAAAAACACCTGACCTTTTTTTAACAGTTTCTGTCAAAGTACTAAAAATTAATGCACTCCTTGCTTATGAACAGTAGCATATTTATGTACTGTAAAACAAGGCATGGATCACAAATGCCAGAACTGCCAGGCAGGATCTCCACTTAGTCCAACACACATCATGTTTATCAGCCAGACCCTGTTATCCAGCAGCCTGTCTGAAATCTGCTGCGAATATCTCAGGGTTCATGCTCCCAGCTTACTCTGAGATGAGTGAATCTGCATCTATCTGTGCCTTCCTACTATGTATGAAGTATTCAGTGCAAAGACAAGAGAGAGTCTATTGCTTCCATGCTCCTTAGTTGAGAGGAGATTTGCTTATTATAGTCACAACACTTAATATTTTGTATGACAGAGCCCCTTGGGGCCAAGGTCTCTATATTTAACTGCTGGATTTATTACACTTGTTTTACTCTGGGCCCTTCTCTGTTATTAGTTCCAGTTCCATTTCTTTTAGTGGTATGAAGACATTATCCTGCTCTTTTATGTTTTTACTGCTTTTAATTATTGCTTAAGACAGTTATCTCTAATAGAACATATCTGAATGAATAGAACAATATCAGAGTGATGTGCTGGGTCCAGAATTCCACACAGGCTGTGTTCCAGAATAAAACTATAGCATTATATGAAGGCAGTATGAAAGTGCTTTCTTTTAAGAGAGAAAGAAGAGACTATCCATGCTTGGGAAGAAGGTCAAGCAGCATGGAAAAAATCAGCATTAATCCACTTCTCTCTTTTGCCTGTTCCCATTTATGAAGTTATGAAGAATATTTTGTAGTTCAACTGAGACTGAGTTTGGTTTTCCTTTTCCCTTTAGTAATGACCTCATCTTTGAAGATTTATCTTTGTCTCCAGCCTTCCAAGATAATTGTGGTACGGTAGTACTCCAAAATAACAATGGAACACTATGCTGGAAAAAAAGGTGTGTTAGAATAGAAAGGATTCTGAGAATGTTGAGCTGTCTAAACAGAGATGTTGGTACACATTAATTTCTGTTCTTTCTAACTCGAGTGAATTACAGTTCTATAATGTAAACAGTCATTAATCAATTAGTGAGACAATGCTAGACCTGGTAGCTTGACTTTAAATTCTTCTGTCCAGCCCCACCAGTGGAGTTATTTGGTGCATGGCTGGACCATGTTGGCAGAGCAGACTGCACACAATGTTCTGTGTCACACCATAACTACTCTGGCTGTTCTCTGCATTTCTGCTATCTTGACCAAGTGGCACATCTTCATTGCAATACTGGCAACAGGGTGGCCACATTGCATTTTCATTTTCCTGGGGCTGTGTGGTGCTGCACTACAGAACCATCAGAGCAGGGCTGTGTTTTGCACTGTATTTGAGTCCACAGAGTCTGTTGGGGACCGTTGTGATAAATGGGTCTGCAACCATTACTAGACAGGGGGTTGGGAAGGGACACTTCAGAGATGACATCCAGATGAGAGGAAATTGCTGCAGGGAGTTTAGAGAAGAACAGAGGACTGAATCTACCTCTGCATGAGGTAGAGTGTTTGCCATTTCCCTCTGCTGCCAAAAGCTGGGAAAAGCTCTTCCTTCCCCAAGGGTACCCCTCTGCTTCCCAGGAAGTACTATACTAAGTAACAAGGAGATTACCAACCCTGAAATTCAGTGTGAATAGGAAGAAGATGAAGACAAATACTTCTCAAAGCCATTTTTTTTTTGTTTGTTTGGTTGGTTGAGGTTTGTTTGTTTGTTCTGTTTTGTTTTGTTTTGTGGTAACCTAAGACATGAAGATACCTGTATGGTTATTGACCAGATGGACTTGTACTCCAAGACAGTCTTTCTTCTTCCCCCTCTTTTTCTTTTATTTGTTAATACCATATGTTTTACATATCCTTCAACACCACTGCTGCTGCTGTGTGTTCATGCAGCAGAAACCCACTGCTACTAATCCTTGGAAAGGAGACCCCAGGTCAAGTCTTCCAGTTTTCTCATCTATTGTTCAGATAATCAGTCTTTTTAAACTGCCTAGGTGTGACCAAGTAAGAGATTTGACAAATTCATTCTAGATGTATTTTTCTATTTGGTTAATGTATCTATGTTTCATCTGTTTGTGAACAATGGCTCCTAATTTTGTACCACAATTTGCACATGGTCTGGGGTGAATGAGAGAATTTAAGGTAAAAAAATATATCTACACTTTGGCATAAAGATTGATTTTAAAGAAGCTTTTTTAAAAATCCTTGCTTTTGCAACAGTACTTTTCTAGTCCACTAGAAGAATAGGAAAGCAACCAAAGTAAAGTTAATGGCTTTTTCTGATAGCACAGAGACTTCTGGGAGAAACAGTCCATCTTCCATACACATATTGACCTTCACTCTTGTGCAGTAAGTTGGTGCAAAGCCTGCACATTTAATTCCCATTTGAGCTAAAGGATTTGTGTCAGCCTGAACAATTGTCACGGTTGTGGGTCGCTACTCATGCATGTAGAACATTGTGGTCTTCCCCTTAAACTTTTATCCACATTCTTCTGTTGTAAGCAGGACAGCTTTTGGGTTTTGGATAAGAGAAATGGTGAAATTAACATGCTGTGTTTGTAGTCAGACTAGATGATCTAATGACTCTGCCAGGCTTTACATTTTATCAGTCTGTTGAAATAATTTTGCTTGAAATCAATGAGACTACTCATATGCTTAAGTTTAAGCACCTGCACAAACATTTTCACAAGTCAGGATGTTATTCAGCACATAGTTATGAGCTAGGTGTTTTTAGACATTATCAAAAAAAATTATTTGTTAACACTAACATTTTTGTTGTGCTGAACAGCTGCATCTCATTGTAGAATTATTTTGATGCTATCCAGTACTGAATGTTGATGTCTTAATGTGTTTTAACTGGGTTTCTTTTTGTGTTCCCTCTTCCCCAGCTCTGTTTTTTGAGTGAGACTACTGTAGACTGTACATGTGTTCTTGAAAAATCTTGCTTTGACTACTCCAAACACGTGTAATTCTCTGCTCTTATTTTTCCTGTAATGTTCGTGGGCCTGACTAAATGGTGACTTGGAGCACAAAGCTTCCTTGTAAGAGTGTCTGGTAGAGTAGAATAAGGGCTTAGAGAGAAATTAAGATACTTACACTGGAGCAATTGCATGAGGAATAATAAATCTTACTAAACCTGAACTAGCTTTGCAGGAAAGCATGGCATAACTTGTCACCCAAAGTGCATTACTTTTTAAGTCATGTGATTTTTCTTCAAGTCAGTCAGCTTTCCTGGAACCAGAAATCCATACTGCCCACACAGTAGTGACAGCTGACTGAGGTATTTATTTTACAACCCTAAACCTCTTGAATTACCTGGTAAAATAATGTCAGGGTAGGAAGCATGTGAACCTCAACTTCCTTCTGGTATATCAAATTCTCATATTTAATTTTCAGCTTGGAGCTTTAATAATTGCAGCTCTGTTAATACTTGTGAACACTCAAAAGTGTTTATGTAGAAAGAATCTCCTGCAGAGTAATTAGACCCTAGCAGGTGATAAGATTTTATAAGGTGCTGGGGTGTAAATTTCATTCTAAAGCCTTCTGAAATCACAGAGTCACAGAATAAACTAGGCTGGAAAAAACCTTTGAGATCATTGAGTCCAACCTGTGACCTATCATTACCTTATCAGCTAAACCATGGCACTGAGTGTCTCATCAAGTCTTTTTTTAAACACCTCCAGGGACAGTGACTCAACCACCTCCCTGGGCAGCCCATTCCAGTGCCCAATCACTCTCTCAGTGAAGTATTTTTTCCTCATGGTTCTATCTTCAGGACAAAACCCTCCGTTTGCAAACGCTGAGCTCTTGAACATGTGAACTCTAGCAGTTTATAACCAAATCTTTATAAATTAGGGAATTTTTAAGTACCATCTTAAAAATTAATTAAGGAATTCTCATTAACTAGGGAATTTTTAATACTACCATCTGTAGTATTTTTTCCAAAGGCAAATGTGAAAGTGCATCAGTATGTTTTTGATCACCTTTTCCTGTAAACTACAATGTAACTGGCTGATTTGTAAGTGATCTTCTCCTTATAGCTAAGGAAAGGTTTCTGTTTTGCTACATTCATGCAGTGGTACCAAGCTTTAAAAAAAATATGGTGAGTCCTGCTGACCTGAATAAATAAATCTGAATGATAAGGTGTGTACTGTTTAGTTGTATTGCAGTCGCTGCGCAACTGACATCTCATGGAAATGATTGTATTTATTCAACACCAGAAATTGCAATGCTTCCTAAATTTTTAAATTAAAACACTCTTTTTCTGTTGCTGCTTAGTTTTTGTGCAGGGCAATCAGTTACTGAAATTCAAAACAAGGACTGTTACCTGCGTGAGAGCGTGCTATGCTAGTTATTCAAATTACAGTCTAAAGAGCTTTCTCTTGCAAATATCTGTAAAAGTTTCTAGTTTTACTGCCATTTTAGTCTTCACAAGACCAGGCTTATAACCACCTAGAACTACTGTAAATTACTGAGAATCACTGTAAATGCTGAGTACTTGGAAATTGGACAAAGAAAGGCCTGATCCTTTCCATGAGCCTTGGCTTCCATCTGCTTCATTGGAGCTGCTGCTTGGCACCTCCCTGGATCAGTTTCAGCTGACTGCTGCTGTTTACAATTGTCCTGTCGTGGCTTTTCACCTACATGGGTGACATCCTGCCTTGCTATCTTCACAATAGCAGACTCTGAACATAATGGCATCCTATGGGGATACAGTAGAATAACAACACATCACACTTCCTTTTTAGTCACCAGCAACCTTTTACCATAAACTGCTAATCCTAGACAACATCTGAATAACAAATTAATAATCTGAATAGCATATGCTTAGAGGTAATGTGTTAACACAAATGAGACTAATACAAAGGTTATTCTCATAGATCTTTCAAAGAAGATAAAATTTGCATGATGAAAACCTGAGTCTGTTATTCTACAGCTTCTATTCTGCTGCCTGCAAATCACAACAGCATTTCCTTTGTTAGAAGTGCAAAGGACAGGTTGAGAGTTGAAGAAATCACACACAATCTTAAAAAACTCAATTTTTCCATCTTAAAAGTCTGTCTTGTTGATGGTAACTCAGTGAATTAATATGGTCTGTACACTGATCTATCTTAAAATGGAGCTCTTTACACACTCAGTCATGAGAGTGTGATATTGTGTATAGTATCTGAAAATCAGCAGATTAGAAATTTCCACTCATATTCTACTGTCAGTTTAAATTAGACCTCAGAATGGCAACATGTAGTATTGCAATGCAAGCAACAATGAATAATATATCTTGATTTGATATCTATATGTAGTATATTTTTGTATATATGCATGCACACACACATGAATTACCTGTCATAATAAATTCTAAAACTCTAGAAACTTTCAGGTACTTTAATTCAGGCTAAGTTCCTACCTTCAAGTCTACATCATAAGACTGAATTATCTCAAAACTTGCACTATATACATTTTGATGTGTTTCTCTATTCCATATTAACACATCTTGTATAAATATATATTCCATATACATCTCCCTCCCTCTGTCTTTCTCTAAATCTATATTTTTAAATGAATGCAGAGTTGACATCATATTTTCCTTTGGGGCATACATTTACCATAACATTTCTCTAGTACTTAATCACAATCTGTAAGAAGAACATGACACAAATCAGGGAAACAGCAGTTATGGCATGGATTTATGGCAAAGGCTTCTTTTGCTTAAGAAAAGTTCTGAGGAATCCATAAGTGAATTCAGATTTCTTTATCTAAAAATCAGACATCCTGCCAAACCTTTATCTAAAGGTCGGTTGCTATTCCTTTGCCAAAACTCATTCTTTTTTCATTTTCCAGCCTGGCCATACCTGAAAAGAAATGGAGCATGCAGCAAGCAGAAATGCCAGAAGGAGGCACTTACCTTAATTTGATAGGTATCCAACTGGCATCACTCTCGTTTTTTCAGAGTTCTTCTCAGGCTGTTGAGGTGCTGAGGTTATTTGCTCCCAGCAGTGTCCTGCCCATGGCTCTCCCACTCAGCAGCCCTGGCAGGGCCCTGCAGAGAGAAGCAGGATTGTGCTCTGCTCCCTCCCAGCAGCTTCACTGAGCTAATTGGGCTCCTTTGAGCTCAATTAGTTCTAGATTGTTTGGCTAAATGGCAGCCACACTTCCTTCTATTCTTTCCCAACTTAGTTTTCCTGCCTCCAGTGGTTCTTTTTCCTTTCTTTGGACTATAAATAGGCCTGTCACAACACAGTGTATAGCAGTAAGGAAGGCAGGAAATGCATTTAAACAAAAGAAAGATCTTAGGGGGTTTTGCCCTCCCCTGCCAATACAAGTAAAAGAATTTGATAGGGATTGGTCTGCAGACAGTTCTCTTTGCATGAGGAAATAACTTGCTCAAAAACATTCTAGGATGTCATCTTTTGTATTCCACAAAAAAAAAAAAAAAAAAAAAAAAAAAAAAAAAAAAAAAGCAGCAGTAGGCCTTACTCTTGAGTAATTATTACTTCTTTAAAGGATTTCATTATGGATAAGTTTTTGAATTTCTTTGGGATTATAGTGTTAGAAAAAGGATTTTTTTTTTTGCTTGGAAAAGAGGACAAAATTGGCTAACATGTTTTAAGAATGGTTAAGAATGATGTTTAAAGTCTATGAATCTTCATTTTGCCTGAGTACTCTCTTCCTCAGTGGAACTTATCCTGCAGACTAGAAGTGTTTAAGCAAACTAAGTGTGTTTACATGCAGGGAAACAGAATTGCTGTGCATGTATTCAATGAAGATGGCTGTGCAGCTATAGCTCTTAGATAGCAACTATATAGGAAATCCTCAAATATGTTCCATGAATTAATTTGAGAAAAAGAATTATTTTGATATGCTTTTTTTAAAATCAGAACTTCTAATTTAATTATTTTCAGCTTAGTGGTCTTAAAAATACATACCGAGCTTCCAAGACTCTCTCAAGCTTGAAAAAAAGAAATTAATGATTTTCACCTTATACTCAGTTAAGATGGGAATATAGTGTGGTATTTCTTTATCTCTTTGCCCTATCCCGACATTTTCTGTTCTTAAGGGTACATGCCTTTCCTTCACTTTATATAAATTAAGTAAATAGCTGTAAAAAACCTTTCTGCTGCTTTTTACATTGGTGGTTTTTATGTTACCAATAAAAGAAGACCCTAATGCATGGTTTGGGATTGGTGATTATTTTAGTGGGAAGGTAGAGACTTGAAAGACAGCTGTTGCTATGTGGATGAAAAATCTTTCTTCTGTTTGAGATTTGTATCTGAAATATACAGATGAGGGGTCAGGCTGAAAGTGGTGAGAGTTAAGGACCTGTGGCACTTAAGGAATTTGGAGAATGTTAAACCTTTTGTTTCAGACATTATGTAGGCAAGGATCATGATTGTTAGCCAGTATGCTGTTTGGTATACCAACGAGTAAATCTGTGTTAACCTTAGGTAGACTACATGATGCCAGAGTAATTTCTATAAAAGTCATCTTCAGGAAAGTGCCTGCCTTGTTGACAACTTTGCAAAGATCCTGTCTGCCTTTACAAGAATGTGATTGTTTATGAAAAAGAAGGGACATACTAGTGGTGTATGAATAAACATTGTTGATTTTTTGAGAATTAGTAGTAACCCAGGACCAAGGTTTTCCTTGAAAGTGCCTTTTAAAATAAAGTTAAACCAAAATGGAATGCTTCAAGCAAAACTCCGTTCAAAATCAATAATTTAATTTATAGAAGGACCTGAAACTTATGATATTTACAGTACTTTTTTCTTGTGTTAATAATCATATTTATCTAAGAGAAATATAATTCTTTGTAGGGAACAGTGGATCAAATACCAACTTCAGTTGAAACATGGAACCAGATTTTGCTTAAAAGACTCTGTCATGGAGATGACTGAAGGCAAGCCAGTCTTTCTGGCTCTTTTGGACCTCAGACCAAGGCTGAAGGATTGACAATGTGTAAGAGTTGATTGAGCAGCTGTGGAATAGGCCTTACCAACTCTGTTTCTGCAAAACTGGTCTCCATGGTATAACAGCACTGAAATGCAAAGCTGCTTAGCACTAATAAACTTGCACATACCTTTATTCAGATGTAGTTGAGTTGAAATCTTAAATCCTCTCAATGTAACTAGTGCTCACAGACTTGAATTTGCATCACACGTGCTCTGTGTGCTGTAGGCACCAAGCAGTGCCAGAGCCTTGGAGAGGCTTAGTCTGGAATAGCTGCTTGCTGTGTGTCAGCACCGTGCCAGTAGAGCCCAATTGCACAAGACTGCTTGCACTGATTTTGCTGGTAGCCTTTCTTTCAAAACCACACACATATTTTTCTCAGTGTCATTCAAAACATCTCTAACATTAAAAATAGATTGCAAAATTAAAGCAGAATTATTCTCCTCAGTTGTTCTGACTTTGCACGCTGGAAGAAATTCTCACCTGGTGTGCAAACTTTCTCACTCCCACTTTACCATTTCAGTCTGGAGAAGAATCTGTCTTGAAAGAGTTTTCACTACAGACTTTCCCATGGGAATTGATCAGGTAGCTGGTGAAGCCACAAAAGAGTTTGGAGCAGGGTGAGAAACTGTTCCTAAGGGCAGATGCTTGTAAAGTGCAGTGAATTTTTCCCATGTCAAAGCTGAAGAGATGTATTTTCTCTGTGTGTTCATTTTTACTCATCCTTATGCATTAGCCTCTAGGACAAACATGAGCAGATACAGGGTAACACTGTGGTGTCCAGAACTTTTGAGATGTGCTTGGTCCCCTGGAATTCAAAGCAGTTCATTTACATTCCGTGCCCTGAAAATACATGCATATGTGCACGTGTTACAGGCATAAACAAACTCTTTTCAGTGAGTTCTGTGTGCAGATGCAGCTTCTTCAAAGTAAAGAGAATCATAAATTCCTCACCACAGGATACTTAAGACTGAGTTATCACATGGCAGCATGTCAAAAGCACTGCTTTTTGCTGGACATCCCAGAAGGGCTTTGCACAAATAATATTGATTTCTACCGCTGAGCTGCAAAACATGAATTTAGATGCATTAATATGCTCTCCCCTCACCATTTCCCCTCCCCCCTCCCCCTGTGCTGATTGCCCTGCTAGTTTTATCTCTGCATCTGGCTTTTAACAATTAGAATGCTAACAGTGGTGGTCCAAATTCCATGAAAGCTGAATATGGAAGATTCTCAGTACAGCTTCCAAAATAAAAAGCTGAACTACCTGAACCTTCTCCTCTGCTTTTATGCTGCCCCTCCCTTGGGCTGCTGAGCAGCATTGTGTAATGCCACTCTTTCCACTGACATCAGTGGGAATGGGTTTGACATCAATTCAACATGAGCAGGGAAGCACACTTTAGTGCCTGTAATACATTAAGTAGCTTGAATTCCTTATTCTGTTATTCCTGTCCCTCTTACCTCCTCAGATGTCTCCTTGCCTTCACTTTTCATTGCCTCGTGGAATATGTTGCAAGAAATTACATAACTTTTCCTGGTAAAACTATAAAATTATACAGAGGAAGAAACAAAGAACTAGTTTTTGTCTTCTATAGCTCTTGTTTAGTCTACCTGACTTAACACCATGAAAATCACTTGTCTCAGTAATACTAAGTAAATTATAAAGACTTTCATTTTGATTTCTGATACCGTTAAATACAGATGGTCTTTCTGGACTGCAGCACAGACTGTGGGCCAGATCCCCAGCTTCTACACATTGGGGTTGCTTCATAAGCTTCAGTGGAGTGACACTGATTTGAGCTGCCTGAGGAATCCTGCCAATAAGTTTTAAAGTATCTGTGCCAATTCACAGCAGCTGAGGAGCTGTGAGTTTAAGGGCCTTTCTAATTGTAACTTATGTTCACTGCATAGAAGATTTATTGGTTTTCTCCCTTCTGCCACTCAAGCAAATCATCAAAACATAGACACATCCCAAAAGATCTGCTGCCTACAGTCATGGGGCAAGGTGAAGAAATGTTCATGGTGATCTTAAAAAAAGTAAGGGAAAACCACAGGTCAGACTCAGGCTGTGTGTCAGCATACAAGTAGAGAAGACTGATTGTCTCCCTGTATGTTTGTGGCCTCCTGAGTTTAGCACAGCTGGGGGCTGTAATCCCTCATGCCATAACCTGTCTCTCTGTGCTTTTGCTTGGTTGTGTGGTCATGAAGGGTGACCACAAATAGAAGTCTAATTTATTCTTCACCTGCTTGCTCACCAAAACAGAATGCATATTTTTTCATTCCGTATGTTAAAGAACATGCCTCAAACCTGATGGCAGCATAATAGTAAAGATTAAAAGTTAAAAATTCCCTTACAGAATGTTGAATTCTTAAGGCCCAGACCTTCTGTACGTTCCCAACACCTTTCTCTGTGATTGATTTCTCTAGAAACAATCAGGAGTTAAAAGTTTTTAGGGGTGTGATGGCAGCAGGAAATATTATCTCCATGGTATTGATGGGGAAATAGAGTAATTTGCCAAAGGTCTCACAGGAAGTAATACTTTTATTTGGAAAGCTTGCGCTGTTTGTTTTTTCTGCTTTTAATCTTTCTTTTTTTTTTTTTTTTAGTTGTATTTTGTGTTTCTCCTGTTATGTTTTCAGTCACATCTTTATATCAAGGTTCTTTGTGTGCTACTTCTGTCCTGCTCAGGGTGTGCGTAATTTGGTTTGCTTCCAGACAGCTGACAATTTCATGTTGTTTCCACTTGTAAAATTGTCATATAAGTACCCATGTTCTTTCTTTTCCCCTGGTGAGAAGCTGCTACAAACAACTGCACATTTCAGCACTGTTTGGCAAAACTTTCCTTTGTGCCACCATCCTCCAAAAATGTCAACACTGTTGCTGCAGGGCAGCAGGTGGTGTTTTGTTCCAGGAATTTTAAAGGGGCTACATAAAATTTCAACAAGTTCTTGGACTGTCAGAAATTATCTTGAGCAGGTTCTTCTGGAAATGCCTATCTTTGTGGGTGGTGTCTCTGCTCTCCTGACTGCTCAGGATGCCATGCCAGAAATCCCCATTCCTGATGGCATCCTGTGTTTGTACAGGATGGGCAGCTGCTCTCACTGTTACTAGTGTTATCTCATTTATTTGCATACTTTTTCCACCTCTATCCATCTTATTTTCTCATTTGATACCTCTGTTGAGAGAAAGCCTTTTTACAGCACTTGGCTCAGCAAGGTGCCCGTTTTTGACTCCCAAACACTATGACTCAAAGGTATTAGTAATGGGTAGATGACCTCAGGCAATAGAGTCCTGCACTTCAAACTTTAGATCTTTTCTACTCTTTCATTTATTACAATGTGTGTCTTTTAGAATTGAAGTTTCCAAGGGAAAAAAGTGGAAAGCACACAGCAGTGACAATTTTTTTCCTCCTTTGTATATAATGTATTAAAGAAAGAGTGATAATACGTTTTACAGCTAATGCAAAAATACAGCTGGCAAAAATGCTTCCTACAGGAATTGATTGACTTTTTCATGGTTGCTAGAAGCTGTGTGTACATCATTTTATTTATCCTCAGAGTCAGATATAGATTAGGGAAGAAAATATTTTAAAATGGCTAAAATATTTCTGCTTTTTGTTTTGGTTATGGAGTTAGGTTCTTATTTACACTAGTTTCACTTACTTATAGTTCATTGACCAAGATGAGTTACTTCCCCCATATGTCTGTATGAATTTATTCTCCTGGTTTCCTTTGCCACTATGCCAAGAGGCGAAACCAACTGCTAACCAAACACTTTTGGATTTCAAGGTGTTGATTTCCTGCATCTGCCAGAGCAGGAGAGACAGGTTAAGTTGTGCTAAATGTCTTTGTGTGAGTTTATGGAAAGGTTGCAGCCCAAGACTCTTTGCTGCCATTTGAAGTAGGGCAGTCTGTTCTAAATGGCTTTTGGGAGTATTGCTGCGCAGTTCTTTGTTGGAGCCTGAGTCGTGCTTGCAAACTTGTGCTCTTCTGCTAGAGTGGTGTGTTGAACACCAGAAATCCTACCAGAACATGTGTGAGGAGGGGAAGTGACTAATTTGATTGCCACAAGGTGACATTTCTTCAGTGCCAAATCTCTCTCCCTTGCACCTGTCTTGAGAGCAGACGACTGCTGCAGTCTCCTCTTCTAAAAGGAAGAGGAAGAGCTGCTCCACCACGATTCCCATCAAGTGCTGTGATAGCTGTCACCTCCTGGCTGGTCCCGGCTGGAGGGCGAGCCCCCCCCACCACCCTGAACAGAACTAATGTTAGAGAGAGTCCCGAATCACAAGGTTTATTCAGTGACATCAAGGATCACAGTGGATATCTCTTTTGTTATGTTGGGAAGATGAGTGTCTGTTCCTTTTTTTTATTCAGGAATTGTTCCAGAGCAGTTAGTGCTTTCCCTGTCTCCTTGTCCTGCCTGTATGAGCTAGATTTACATGAGCTAGACCAGCTGTTCTCAGCCTGGGGTAGGAATTTTGTTATGCAGGGAGATTAAGCAATTTATTTTTCATGCATCAGGAAGAGCCCTCGGAGTGTTAGTCAGCTGGACCTGTTAGGTGACAACTTCTACCTTAGACTAATGGCTGCTTTTAAAATAGCCATTGTTACACTTAGCTCTGCAGGAAACTTTCAACTTCTAGCATGCTTTTATGCTGATTTTGGGCTCAGGCTGTTCCGGGGCTTCCCGTTTCTCCCGTTGCAGAAACACAAATTCTGTCCTCTTGGAGCTGTTTCTTAAGACCACTGTTTGCCTCCCGGAGCTGAGGCTTTTGTTAACTTTCCTTAAAGGGGACCATGGTGGCACAGCAGGAGCTGCGCTGACCTCTAGTGACAGGTCAGGAGGACAGAAAGTATCTTTGCTGTTCAAACCTGCCAACAGCAGCTTCCCTCGGAGCATCCCCCTTTCCTGGAGTGTTTAGCCCAAACAAATCTTAAGGGCTTAATCTTTCCTACAGTATCTCCAAGCTTTTACAATATTTGCCTAAATTTCTATCCAGTTGTTGAACAGCTGCTGAACAGCTCAGTTGTTGAACAGCTGAGTCCAGAGATCTGGACTCAGATCTTCTGCTGGCTGTGATATGCCAGAATTCTATTAACTTTTATTAATACTTATTAATTAAAAAATGAACACATTTTGCAAGCTGATGATACTCTATTCAATTTAAAATCCTACAATAAAATTATTTATATGAAGATAACTCTTGAAACCCAGAGTTTAAAAAGCTTGTTTTGACGCTAACAATTTGCCTTTTAACTACGTTTCAGTCCATATGTCTTGTTGTCAACAGAGGAGTTGGAATGGTTCAGTGAGATGCTACTTGTTATGAAACACAGAGAAAAAGTTTATAATTAGCAAGTATCTCTAGGGTTGCTAGATCTCTTTCAAAAGGTTTTGGACACTTCATGCCTCACAGTTTTAAATGGATTTAATTTTTAAAATTTTGAAGTGTTAGAAAATCACCTCCCTGTGTGAGTCACTGAAGTCAGTTGAGTGCACCAAAAATTGAGTTGAACCAAAATTAGGTGGGACAGTCTTCATATTAACAGATACTGTCAACTGTTCTTGTACTGAAGAATGAAGAGATGACAGTGGAAATCACAGGGAACTGAACCAGAGTCAATAGAAGAATAAGGGACTCAAAGAGACACTGCAGGGACCTTTTGTCTGGCCTGCCCTTGAGACTGGTAGATCATGTGCAAGAGGCTCTTGTTCTAGGTCCTTGCTCTTGAGTCCTGGATGCTCCTGGGTCTCTAGGACCTGTTTTGAGTCAGGTGTTTAGACAGGGAAAATACCCCTAGTGTTAGATTCTCCTAGACTATTGTCCTTGGGGTACACATTTGCAAGTGTTTTGTTAGGTCTCATATATGGTAGATGTAATGTGTTTAGCAGACCCTCAAACATAAACTGAATTTTACTGGATGAGGTAAGGGCCATATTGGCTAAGAATAGTTATTGCTGCCTTCTGGTGAAATAACCCAACACCAGAACTATTACCAGATGCGAAATTAAAATATATGTCTGAATGCACTATGCACTCAGCAGTGAAATCCTCAAAAGCTCCCTATCATCTGCTTTGGTTTATTTCCAATGTGCTACAATGAACCAACATCACAATCAGTAATACAGCTAATGTAGTTCCTTTTTTTTTTCCTTAGCAGCCTAAGGGTATTTAAAAATACTAATTCTCCTTAAAAAAAAAAAAAAACCACCAAAAAACCTATAATCATGAGCAAATGTGAATGAAAATTCCATGTTCATTCAGCTCACTGTTGTGCAAAGCAAAGGATTTCCCTTTCCTGTCTTAGTTTTGAAACTTCCTTATTCTATGTTTGCTGTTCAGCTCAGTTTGGTGATGCTGCAGGCCAAAGAACACATTCATTGCTAAAGGTATGTTGGAAATTTCTTGCTTATGGTAAAAGAAGGACAAAGATGTCACATCTCTCTGGGTAGTTTTGCTACTTGGTGGTGGTGGCTTCTATTCCTGTGAGGAGAGGGATCACTGTGAGGGAAACGATCGGTTTACCTTGGCGGAAGGTTTTCCTAAGTACCGGAGAGGAGCTATCAATTTCACCACATGCCAAATCTTTATTTAGAGACTGAAAACTACTTTTGTGGCCTCCAATGCCAATGAACAGGAAGGATGGGATACATGAGATGCTGAGGCTTTGGATCATGAGCAAATGACAGGATGTACTGGAGGCAAATAGCAAAAGAAGGACTTTGGTGAAGACATCTCCTGGAAAGGGGTATCAAATGGAACAGAAAGTGGGGAATGCCCTTGTGCCCAGAGATGAGCTGGGTGGCTGCCTGCAGCAAGGACAGGTGTGTCACATCCTGAGAAGGGTGCCCACTCACAAAGTTACAGGGACTACCCTGATAACAGTAAAGTTTCATTCAGTTTTAGTTGAAAACAGACAATATCCTGCTGGGGATTTTGGAACATGTCTTACCCACTCTTCTGGGCAGCTACTGCCTGGATGAGAAGTGGCAGAAATTGAATTTTTAATGTGAAAGAAACAAAAAAATCTGCTTAGCTGCACTCAAAATTTTTCTGCCAGAGACATTCCTCATTAAACACACATGGTGGGATTTTTTTCAAAAGAGTTTGGCACAGCCTTTTCCCTGTTCCCACTGGAATCCATGTAGGTGCCACAGGTTTCAGTGGGAGGAGAGCTAAATCAATACGGAGTGCTTTGGAAAAATGCAGCTCAGAATGGATCCTGGCAGCCTGAGTAGATAGGGATTGGAGGTGATGCTGAAATTGTCACGTAGAGATTTTCCATGCTGGCTAGCATTATCCTCTCCATCCTCCTCAGTTCAGAGCTAATGGAAAGCAGTGTGTGGCAAAGCATGACTTGAGGGGAAGGGAAAGTCAGTGCTGAAGAAAATAAGAATATCCTAATTTCCTCCCTCCTCTGTGTCTTTTATCAGGACAAAAATTGCAGAACTTCCCTTCTTCCTGAGGTTGCCATTTAACTCTTCAAGAACATATGGGGTAATTGCAAGCAACAGTGCACGTTGTGCATACTGCTCCTTCTGGATGGGATTCTCCTGACGTGGGCTGAGCAGGCTGGTGCTCTGTTCTCTCCAAAGTGCACCTGGCACATGCTCAGGTGTGGGAGAAGTAGGAGAGGAGGTCGTGTTCCCTCTGTCCCCTTACCTACCTCACATAAGGACAGGCCACAGAGGCTGCTGTGCCAGGTCACATGGAAATATCTAGCTTGAAAGTGACCTCTGGAGGCCCCTAATGCAATCTCCTACCTCTGGCAGGGAAAACTTCAGAGTTCAGTGAGGTTGTTCAGGTGCTGAGGCATAGCAGTAATTTCTCCAGTCTAGAGAGGAAAGAGCAAAGTGAGCACAGGCCTCAGATGTATGTGGGGCAAAACATACAGCCTGAAGATTGTCAAAATACCCATCTGGTGATCCAGTGGTCTTGAAGGAAACCTGACATAGCTGACATCCTAAAATCTCTTACTAATACAGGTTGTCACAGGATAATCTTGTTTCATTACATGTTCTCTTTTTGGCACACGGGCACTGAAGTGGTAAAGGTTGGTGAGGAGCAAAGTGATCTTTGGATTCAAGACCTTGCACAGCTGTGCCAGCTGTGGAGGTGGTACCCTAGATGGGTCCAGATTTTCTAGTCCTGCTGTTGTGTGAGGTTATTCCTGGAGCTGAAAGTAGTGATAGTAGGCCAGTCCTATAGCAGCCTCTGTTACTCTCACAAGATGCCACTCATTGAGAAACCTTCAGCATGTGGCTGATCTTCCTCATTCCCTCAGTTATTCTGCTTCTCTTTTGGATGCATCGCGTTCAGCTTCCCTAGGTAAATTTCAGATCTTCTGATAGAAAAAGCTATACAAATACCAAATAATCACAGAATCACAGAATCAAGCAGTTTGAAAAAGACCTCTGAGATCATTGAGTCCAACCTATGATCAAACATCACCATGTGAACTGGACCATGGCACTGAGTGCCACATCCAGTCTTTCCTTAAACACTTCCAGGGACGGTGACTATACCAGTCATGGTCTCAGAAGTGAACAACAGCCTCTGTTACACACAGTAATTCACCCCTTCTTTGCTTGAATGGCTCCTCAGTAACTCCCTTGGCCTGCTTGGTGTTAAAAGAGGCCTCAGCACGCACAAACTGCCCTTCAAAGTGGGTGGCATTGTTAAAAGAACAATACTGGAGTGTCTTCTAGAGGCAGCAGCAGGGTTCCTGAGTTTGCCGTGCACTTTGAAGGAATGCACTGTTGTCTAATTGCTGCCCAGATCAGGCCTGTGACATGCTCTAATTGGGTCTGTCACCTTTCTTTTTGAGGAATTAGGAAAGTGCCAAAGCCAGGAGCCCCTCTGCTGCCAAACTCAGATTCAACCCACACGAGGGTAACGATCAATGTGAGCTAATAGGTCATGACAACTCCTTCGGTGCCTTTAGCATTCTAGGACTTCCTGACATTCCTTAGTCAGGAATTTACTTGAGTATGTCAGTTGCCACTGCCACTAGCAGTGATGACTAATAATGATGACTATTTGTCATCACTGTGAGTTCTGTCTCTTGGATCCAAACGATCTGTCCAGCTGTGAGAGTTTTTTTTCCCAAGGAATGTTAGTGTTCACTTTGATAGTTTTAACACTGGCAAATTTTTTCAGTGAATAGTATCCCAACATGAAATTATCTGTTCATACCAGATATCTTTCTAGCTGAAATGCACATAACTCCAGTTCCATAGTAACTTCATTCTCATTAACATGCAGCATTAAAAAGGAACTAGCAGAATTCAGTTCTACCATGTCAGCAATTTCATTTTTTGTAGCAAGGAAATGTCTGCCTGAAAAAGGACTGATTTTTTTAGAGGATCCATATGGATATATAAAGTATTGGTGCCGTTTGGTATAAATTGTAATCAGTTCCAGATTGTGCTGTACTCAGAAACTTGAATCATGGAACTGTACGTGGTGGTTTCTGTATTTTGAAGGCTCTCACCTAAACCGCAGCTCTTGTAACAACTA
The DNA here is from genome assembly GCF_026979565.1 of Vidua chalybeata. Taxonomy (NCBI): domain Eukaryota; kingdom Metazoa; phylum Chordata; class Aves; order Passeriformes; family Viduidae; genus Vidua; species Vidua chalybeata. The sequence goes on from NC_071532.1 coordinate 12,510,226, forward strand.
AAATGGCTACACCCATGGTGTCCAATCCCTTGTCTTAATCATGTTAAGAAAATGTTTGTTTAACTATGAATCAAAATTGTATTCCTAAGCCCTGCAGCTTTTCAGGTGAAATGACAGAACCAGCCTTGCTATACTGGGGCAAAGTAGGTGGGCTCCAGAGGCTGAATTTCACTTAATTCCTTCAATTGTGGTTCCTTTGTCAAAGCATTTCTGAAGGCCTGGAGCCAGGCAACGTGGAATACTAAGCACTGGGATGTAAGTGGGATTTAGGCTGCTTGGTCTGCCTTTGGCTCCCTGCATGTGTTTTAAGGCATATTAGAGGTACAAAGAGGTGGAAGGGAAAGGCACAAGCACGCACAAAGTCTGCTGCTTATACAGTGTCTGTGATTGATAGAAGTGTATGGCTGTAATGAGCACATGGCTATTGAACCAGCAGAACGTTTCAAGCTTCATTCAGGGCTTGGGTCAACTGCTGCCCTTTTGAATTAGGTAGGGGACATGGAAGATGGCTGGACACACCAAAAAGTTTTTTGAGAATTGCTGCCAACAGAAACAGAGAGGCGAAGAGATGGTTTAGGTTTGCTGGGGGATTTGTTTTCCATGGAGCCAGCATAAGCCATCACTCTGAACATACTGGTAGCTTTCAATGCTGTGACCAATTTCAACCATATCTATAAGGCAAACTAGAGCAAAAGGCCAGCACAATCTGAGGTCTGTGAAGTTTGATGAACAGCTAGAGACAAATAATCCAACTAATCCTCCCTGCTGAGAGCATGGACAATATCTAGTTTGGCAGCAGTTGTGCCAATGTGTCTGCCTCTGTCAGCCTGTCCTGGCACTCACACCTGCAAACAGGTGCTACCTGTGTATGGATTGATGGAGTACTGGGATGGTGAAAATCTGAGGCTGGGGTGAGAGCTGCAGTGGTGGCTTGGGACCTAGGCTGTCTTACAGAGGTGAACACAACTGGTTACTGAAGCAGGAGGAGGTGGGAGTCAGGAGAGCACTGTCTTGTCTATGAATTTTCATGGTGGCTGAAAGCAGCCCAGGGCTCATCCTGAATGAACCCTGGTTGAAAGGTTGTAACTGTGACCTTGCTCTTTATTAAGATTATAGGATTAACTTAAGCAGGACAACTGAGAGCTCTTTAGTTACAGCATTCACTAATAAGACTAGACCTTTCCTCCTTCTTCCTTAACCACAGCAGGTAAGCAAGAATTATTTTTGTGAGTGTAATTATAGACCAGCTCTAGTGTTTGTAATCCACCTCTTTTTGACTAGAAGAGTAACTGGCCCTCTACCCTCTCCTGCCTAATTCAAGAAGAGAGTTCAGCACTTCACAAAGAATCTCTTCCCTAAAGATGCCCCTTTCCAGAGTTTTATTGAGAATGTTTTAATGCATTTTGACAGTATCTCCACTAGTCCTAGTGTCAGGTTCCAGCAGACAGAGAAAAGGGTCCTGGGAAGGACAGATGCTACTGCACATTTACAGTCACATGGACTTTAGAAAGATCTACTGCAGTGTGCAGAACTGAAAGGGATAGAGCTTATGCTATTTTTGGTTCAGTAGTTGACTTGAATATTGGAAAATAAATTTTATTCAGAATCAAAACAAGTTTTGATTTTTTTTTTTGTGAAATGAGAAATAATAACCTAATTTTTGGACAATTGGACTGAATTTAAAAATCTCAAGTTATCCTTCTCCTTTTAATGCAGGACTGGTCTAAAAGACACAGCAAACCATTTCATTTGAAAAATATGAAAAGGACCTGTTTCAGGATTTCTGAAAGAAGCTCTTTCACTCTGGAGAAGGTCAAAGTGAAACATCTGTCAGTCTCCTAATCTCTTTCTCCCCTTCCACTGAAAAATAAGGGCTGATGGGAAGGTACATCAAGAAAAGGAAATTCTCCCCCTTCTCCTCAGTATTTCTGAAAACCAGGCCATCATACTGTAGAGCGTTATTTGCAGATTTAGTGGGAAACATGCCTAAACCAGGAAAGAAAAAAAAAATCCATGTGAATCAGCTTCCAAGTAAAACAGTTTCTGTGTTTGAAATCTTCCCCCTGGAAGCCTAACTTCAGGCATTAACTAATTCAGGTTCTGGTCTTATTAAAACAGAATGAGAAGGAAAAACCAGCCAGACAACTCCCTAAGACTATTGTAATGTAAATTAAATCTAGTACTGAGAGGCTGATTCTTGTAAACACCTGAGGGCTGATTTTTGTAAAACAAACATAAAAAAAAAAAAAAAAAAAAAAAAAAAAGAGGGGGGAGCAGAGGAAAGAAACCAAAATTAGTAAATAGTACATTTTTTTTTCTAAAAAAAATGTGATTTTATTGAGTTTTAATATACAGCTTTAATATGTTAGGGTAATCATACAAGATCTCTCTTGTGTTCAATTTACACATTGCAATAGAGATGTGAGCTAAAATCTTTTGGTTTAATGTACAAAAGGAATCCAATGTTGTCCACTAGCAGCTTTGAACTTGGCAAGAAATGTTCTAAAGACTTTAAGTGCAGTAACAACCATACAGGATACAAAATGAATATAAGGACTTTTCGCCAAGGTATATAAACATTTGAAAACAAATGGTGCCTGCTCCACAGGGCAGACAACTAGCAAATTTAAAAAGTCACTGACCAATGTTCCAGGGAAGGAGGAGCATCACCCTGTGTGACAGTTCTTATAAAATGGACTAAGAATATCTGTATCATAGAATTTGTACTGATCAGAAAAAAGGTCTGAAAAGAAACAGTAGGCAAGGAAATGAACAATCAAAAATGACATAGTAATATAAAATATTACCATCACTATTTAAATGCCAAATTAATCAAGCAATAGTAAAAAAAATCCAAAACAAAAAAACCAAAAAAACCAAAGCTCTTCTGTTTCAAATAACAGCACTGTTTTTGATTATTTTCAAAGATTTTTTTTTATGAACACACTATATACTTGTTTCTTTCATACAGAGCAATGTGTCCATTTGGTCTGTCACTTCAGTGAAGCTGATAAACAACCAACCCATCATGTCTCATCTTTGATACATTTTAACCCTTTTCTCCCCTTTTGTTTGCTACTCTGGCGCCTTCTCTTCTCAAGTTAAATACTTTTCTTCCTTTTCTTTATACAGTGCAGAGTATATGGGCTTAGGATATGGAGATTTTCCTCTACTCCAGTTCACTCTCTGGTTCTGAGTTCAGTGGTGTGCAGTAGTTTGGCTTGTCTGAAGGCACGTACCCAGGGAGACACAAGCACTTGTAGGACCCTTCTGTGTTAATGCATTTGGCATTCTTGCAGAGGGACATCCTGTTGTTCAGCTCGTTGCACTCATTCACATCTGCAAAAAGGAGACATCAAAAGATACATGTACTTAAGTCTGGTGTGCAGTTAATACTCATTTAGTTCCAGCATTGTTAGGACTAGAACAATCTGCACAAATGCCCTGAGAACTTTATTTTCAGTTCCCATTGGGTGGAATTAGGCTGGGCCAAGGCTCTAAAAGATTAATTAGGAAGAGGTGGAAGTTATCATAGGAAATCAATAGGATGTTAAAGGGCCTTAAACTGTTAGATTACCAAGTCCAAATTCAGCCCAGCTGCACAACATTAAGTAACCACTTACATGTGTTTATCTGATGACTGAAAAGTGACTTTTAAGAAAGAATCTCGAAGTTCTTAGCATAACATCTGTACTTTACCAGCTGAATACTTTAGGAGCTACTGGTGTTGTCAACTGAATAGTTGTGAGGACAAACTACCTGCACTCAACACCACACAGCTTTGGCCTGACATACACAGCAGCCACATCTTTTCTTACTAAGGAGACCAGCTTGCCATAAAGTCCTGAAGATTACAAGGCACATAGGCAGCTCCTCCTTGTAGAGCTGGGGGATTTCAGCTGTGTGTCACAAAGCAAAATGCTAAACAAGGTTAGCACAGACCTTAAATTGAAATAATCACACTGTACTAGGCTTCTATACCAAGGGGTGGTTGTTTTGCTTCATCTTCTCAATGACATTTGTTGTCAGTTTAGTTGTTTTAATTGAAGATACAGATGTCTTGGTTAGTAAATGTGCAGATTTGCTAGTCTGAGAGTGAGAGAAATAGTTGAGTCTGTTGACTGTTGAAATCTGTGAAAATCAGGGGCCAAACTTCACCAGCTGGTTATAGGCAATCGCTCTCAATCCACTCTAAAAATCCACTCTTAAATCACTCTTCTGCTCTGGATCCAGTTCCATCCTCCTAGCTTAATAAAGCCTTTGAAAAACATTTGGTCTGTACATTAAAGCCTTGATATAATTTTAAGCTTCATTCCACAAATGTGTGTCTGTTCACTTCCGCTCTCTTAACTGAACACAGCTGTAATGACTGAGATGCACTGAGGAACACCAAGATATTTTTGTAACAATAATTACTAGCATTTGAAGTAAATAAAACAAAGCTTGGAACTTTAATACAATGCAGGTGATCATCCCTAAATCCTCTGTTCGAGGTCTCTTAAGGTCAAATGACTGAGTAAACTGACAGACTAGCAGGAGATAACAGGGGATATTACAGGTGATATGCTAGCCTCACCAACACAGGTCATTTTGGCCATGTCCAGGTGATAACCATCAAAGCAGTCACAGGTGTAGCCCTCCTGCACTCTTACACATCGGCCATTTTCACATCCATTCAGAATACCACATTCCTCTGCTTGTAGCTCCTCAAAGCTGTTCAGGAAACCTGGGAGGAGAAAGAATTGCAAACAAGTAGGTCACAAAGCTATTGAATCAGTATACCCAAATATATAGTGGAAGACTGAAATTCTCTCAGAAGTTTACTGGAATGTGACTTGACTTTGCAGAAAATAGGTCAGCTTTAGCAGAGCTGCACCATCTGGAGTTTTAAATGTACCAGAAAAGTGCTGTGATACATTTCAAGATGGAAACTGAGTAACTTGGTTAACTCTTAAGTTTTATTTTGTGTTAAAAATCTGTGATTTTTTTTTTTTTTGTAGAATGGAAACTCCATAATTTCATTGTTTATTTTTTAAAGGGTAAGTCAGTGTTTTCTAAATAGCACCTTTTATTTCAATTGTTATGTTTATCAGCCTTTAAGGAAACAAGTGGTCACGCAATTTGGGAAAATTTCTTAAAATAGGATTGTAGAAAAATAAGGTGTGTGTGTAGAGGGGTAAGAGATGCATTATAATTTATCCAGAAGAAAACATATTAAAAAAAATCAATCCCAGCTGCCATAAGGAAAATAAGAAGAAATCAGAGACTGCTTTCCTGTTGTGGTTTTTTGTTAACAGCCCTTTGGCTTGTGCTTCAGTGACTGGTGCCAGTACAAATACCTATAATCTACCAATTCCTCCTTGTCATAATTCTAGATGGTGAGCAGTCAAAGCTCAAAGAGTTGAGCAGAGTTGAGCTTTTTTTTTTTTTTCACCTCTTATACAAAGAGTTGTCTTTGTATTCAGTGGTTTGTATAATGCTTTTTGTGCTCCCTGCCTTAGGGCTTTTGTGACAGTTATGCTTTTGTATATAAGGAAGAATTTATACTTACAAAATTATTTTACAGTTTTACATGTTCAGAGATTGTCTCTAGGACTGAACTGTTTCTCTAACTTTTTTTTCACTAGCTTTCTGCTCATGGAGCAGTGATGTAACAGGACTGCAGATGGCAGCCCATCACATCAAACAGACTTCTGTGGAAAAAGCTGAGAGTGTTTTGAGTCATAAGTTTAATAGCACAGTGAATATAGAGGGGAAATTGGAGCTGGAGTAGAATAGAGTAGGTTATATCTCCCCATCTGTCCTGTAACAGGTAGTGGCTCTGCCAACAAGCCAGCAACTTACTGAAAAACTGTTTACTCATTCATATTGCAACAGCTGTGATACATATATTTGCTAAGCTACCTAGGAATATGAATTTTTCCCTTCCTTATGTTTTTTTCCTCTTGTCTTTTCTTATTTACTCCATCCTGTCTCGGTCCTTGAGGCCCTCTTTTCTACTGACCTGTTTTTTCCTTTCCTATTCTGCCCTTTCCATATCTTCATCCATTTAACTTCCATATTGCCATTTTCACTCCCTCCCTTTTTGACTACAAATACTGTTCCTATCCTGGATTTTCTAGCATGGTGGGCTTCTGAGTAAGGATCAAGCTGGTCAGTAATAAGCTAAGTGGATTCTGAAGACGCTGAATACATAATGTGAAGTAAGTATTCGCTGACAGATGTCACATCTCAAGAACATACATAATACACAGGATGTATACAAGTGCACATTAAATGGGAAACATTGCAGTCTTTTTCATGAGCCTAATAAATCACTTCTCAGTGCAATAGTACTGAGGATATTGAGCACTGTCATGATGTAGGTAACCAAGTTTCATTACTTGCTGGAGTCCTCTGGCAGAGCTTGTAGAGAGCTCAGGAGAGACCTTTAAAGTAAAGACCTTTTCTAATTTAGAAAACAGTGCCAAGAAAGGGAAAGGAGTCCTCCCAAACACACAGATATTTTTCAAATAAAAAACCCCCCATAATTTACTAGAAATATATATGTTGGCATATATGCATGTGCATAAACATATATACATATTTTTTCTCTCCCTCTCTCTGTCATGAATACAGTATGTTGTAACTTTTACTAGCTAAAACTAAAATATGTATCACTCACAGCAAGTTCTACTTCACAAAATATACTCTAGTTCAAAACAGCTTGGTGGGACCTATATTGTAATTCTGAGGTATGTATTTGCTTCTGTAGAAATTGCATGCACAGTGACAAATATTGCACTGAAGTACATGGCCCTGCCACGGGATGAGATGTGTTGTTGTATTCCTCACACAGCCTGCAGCAGGATTGTGATCTTGAAGTCTCTGATGCTCTAAACAGGATGCCCCATCTGATTCAGTGATAGGATGGGAGCAAGAGCCATGAGCTCTTAAGCCACTGTCCCTAAGAGATTGAAACTAGATGATCTTTAAGGTCCCTTCCCACTGCAGCCATTCTATGATGTGGTCTCAGCTGTGAATTCAAAACTTCCCATAATTTATCGTATTTATTTACCACTAAATTATATACCTTGTGAAATGTTTATTTCCAGACTGACAGTACATTAAGATTGCTTACCCAGTCATTGTTCTGGGTTTTTTGTGGTGTAATCAGTAGTTTTCAGCTGTGTGACATTTCAGTTACACATCAACACTCGGTAACACTGACTGGGGAAGAGCAGAGTGACAACTTGCAGGCTGTATGTATGTAAAGCATGAGAAATTACCAGCTCCTTCTGATACTTCCACTTTTCTTCTCTAAAACTGTGATGAAATATTCTGGACCTGTACAGGGTGCCTGATTTTGATGAAGATGCTGAAATCTGTAAGCATTTATCTCCTGCAAATTTTAACAGTCAGCTGGGCCCAACCTAACATAAAGAGCCCTGATATTCCTCAAGTACAATCCCTCACACCCTGCTTGGCAGGCCATAGCATCCAGCCTGAAGTCCATACATATGTGTATTCTCCAATCACATTGTGCTGTACATTTTCCCTGTTGAGCAAGAATCACTTGCATGCTCTCATTTCACCTATACATACAAGTTCTGCTGGGAAATTGTGGAAAGATGGAAGAGTTTTTTTTTTTTTTTTTCCTTCTAAATTTAACATACTCTGGAGAAATCTGTCCCATGCTCCAAAGGAAAATCAATTTGTGAGAAGGAAAATTGGCAAGCCTTTTGACCTTGAGCTGTAAAACTGTTGGTAAACACTAATTTAGTACACTTGGCACAAACTGTTTCACTAGATTAAAAATTAATTATACACTGAGCCCAACTGGACTCTCATACAAACCTGGCTTTTGAACTGGAACACCTGACTGAAAGCCAGTGTCATAGGAATAACTAAAGCATAAATAGGCCACTCTATCCAGAAGCAAAGAGAAGAATGAAACTGGCTACAGGGAAAAAAAACTGAAGTAAAAATCTCATTTCAAGTCTTTTACATAACAGAGAATCTCGCTTACGGTCTTCAACGAAGTATGGATTGGTTTCTGGAGTGTAGTGCTCCTCAAAGTCAACTAAAGCATCCTGTCCATATGGCCGTCGAGATCCTGGAACAGGAATGTTGCACAGCTGGGCGTAATCCTCTGAGGGGGGAAAGAAAATAAGATATAAAAGTAAACACACTTGTAACACAGGCTGCATTACGTTAGTCCCAGTGAGCTGTGGTTCGTATTTGCTGGAAATAAACTTATCTTCCTAGAAACACCATAAATCTGCAGAAAAGAAAATTTCCAGAAAGCATTCTCTCTTCAGGAAAGATGTCATTAAAATATTAATGAGCCAAATATATACTATTAAGTCATAACAGGGATAACACCAGGGATAGATTTGAGTCAATAACTGTACAAAAAGTTATAGGTCAGGTTCTTCTGTTCTGCATGGGAAGCAAGAGCCAAGGGATGCTGTGTATCCCACTGCTGATGCACTTCTCTCCAGGGCTATCTCTGTTTCTACTCCTCATTCTGTGGAACAAAGGTTATCCCAAACCACCATGGCTGCTAGCAGAAGCCTCCCTAGGGGAAGTAAACTGAGGCAGGTACAGCCAATATTTCTAGCACTATCAGCCAACCTGCAGAAATCATAATGAAAAATACTTCCAAAATAGCCCACACTTATCTACAAACTGTATCTTCAACCCACAGGCTTAGAAGTGTGAGTGCTGTTCAAAGTCTCCTTGGCTGTGAAGCTCAGAGCATGGGGAAATATACAGAAGAAAGAGTTACATCTGATTTTGTGCCTCTCTCTAAAAGCTAGACAACACAAGTTGAGACCAAAGCAACTCTTCATTTCAGGTGTCAGAGTCCATGTTTGAAATGCTTATGCAGAATTTGACTCTTCTATAAATCAAATAAAAATTGTGTCAATTCTGTTTCTACTACCCTTTACTAAAAGGCATACAATAAAATTTATTTGAAAACAGAAACATTGTTAAAATACAGCAAGCCAGGTGCTCCCTTACTGTCGCTACAGTCTATTTAGCTTCTGGTTCTGTGAAGATTGCCTGGTGTTCTGAGAATCAGGCAGAGAAAGGACGGGAAAGAAAAACCACCAAAAGAGAGGGAGGAAAAAAAGCCCTAAGCAGATACAGAATCCAAGAATTGCAGATGGTTGCAGAGCCAGAAACCTCATGCTGTGTAGAACTGTCCCAGACAGCAAATAGTTGGATAAGTCCAGACTGCCTCTAGACAGTACAGAGCACAGCTCTACTTGATGTCCAGCACTGTAATTTTATTTTTACAGGTAGTATCTCCTCCACCTGGAACGATTTTATTTTGTACTGAAAACACCGAAGTGTTCAAATAGTCTGTTTGAATTCTGTGGTCAACAACTTGGCCCTTTGAGAGCACAAGACGGAGCAGTACAGGCAAAGCTTGTCTGTGCACACTCAGAGCTGCCATGGCTGACAGTCCAAGTCTGCAGCATGAACTCCCCAGAGGACTGAAAAATCATTGTAAATCCCACCACATTCTGCTGCAAGAGCAAAGTGGTTTCCTTTGAGGTATGCCCTCCAGAATACATTTATATACAATAATAATATTCGAACACCACTTTTCTCTCCCAGAGAACAAAGTACATTGCCCAAGAGCAACATCCCAGGGCACAGGAACCAAAGCCAGCATGGCAAAATAAACTACATATAGCAAAAGTTACTTACATCCCTGACTGCACAGCTTCCCACTGAGATACTGTGATAATGAGCACAGTTTAAGAGTTGTCATAGGACCAGAAGCACATCATTCTTTCTTTCCCACATCTAACTCCAGATTAACATCCATGCATGGGGACAGGTTATCATCTCACAATGATCCCTTCATTCATATGGAATGGACACACAGGACAGCTATGCAGAATAGTAAAAGCACTTTCTCACAGATGCCCACAAATGTTCTTGGCAAAGGAAATCTGTGTTCTACCACAAAATACTAATTCATCTGGCTTGTGTGGAAGAAACCACCACATAAAAAACAGTCAGTGAAAGGCAGAGGGACAAGACAAGCAGTTCTTAGGGATCACTGCCTCTTCCACATGAATGTGATCTGATGGGAAGGGCTGAGCAGAACCTGTACACTGGCTTCCCAGATTACTCAGTGTTAATTTTGCCATTAGTGATACTGGTAGTAAAAACAATGTTTTAGTTTTGAAGAAAGCAGTTGGAACTTTTGAAAATCCATAGAGCTGGGGCTCTCACATATATGAGAGTTGCATACTCTGAAGATTGTGCAAGATTATTTTATATCGCATGTCTGACAATGCAAAGTTGTTCAACATCTAAGGAAGAATTAAGAAATGTAGACAACAGAAACTTGTTTCTTGCCCCATTGGTCCCTCAAAAATCAAGTTCTGAATGTCTGCATTTTTAGGTCTTATACCTGTAATACTCTCTTAATTATGTGTGTTCTGTTTAGCTGTCCAAGTAGTGTCGACTAAATCTGTTGTCTTTTATAATGTGTTAATTCAATCACTAGGTCCTTGGGCAATAAACCCAAGGGGAGCAACAGCAACTCACCTAAGAAACCAACAGTAGAAATTCAGGACCAATAACAACAGTAAGTTATCTATTCCACCTTTCTCAGCTTGTCTTTTTCTTTTTCTTCTTCTTTCTTTTGCTTTTTTTTTTCCTTTTTTTTTTTCCCAGGGGAAAAAAAGGGTGTGCAGAGAGGAGAGTACAATGGCTGAAAGGTATACAGGGGGCCACATTCTGGAAAGGTCATGAGAACTGGTGTTTTGAAATAAGGTAGACTTGAGACTTGGATCTCTGACAGAAATGAACCCATCAGAGTGCCCCTGTGGAGGATAGAACAAGTTACAGCAATGACACTTTCTGTTGTTTTAAACTTTTCCCCTTGTTATGCTATGTTCCTACAGTTCAAATTAAAAAGAATGTATTTTGGGTCACTGTGATGTGTGTTGGTCACAGTTTTCCAGGGGAGAGAACTACATGAACAGAGTGCTGTAAGATTTGTGGGTGAAAGCATGACTGGTGCACAGAAACGTGCAGGCAAGTATTCAAATGGGAGAACAGCATGACATTGCCCTGGGGAGATGACAACAGGAAACTCCCCAAGATCAAGAAGGTGGTAAGGGGGCAGAGACCAAGTCAGAACACGTAACTACCCCTGAATGACAGAAGCATTTTAGTTGTCACAGAAATTAATACTCACTTTGAAATGAATCTTTCAAGTAAAGTTGAAAGAAAATAGTCTATAATTCACAGTGAATGAAGAAACCTTTTTCTATATCTGTTTATTTTTTCTGTTCACTCATCTCTTGGCTGCGATCAGGGACAATATAACTACAGTTCAAAGGGAAAAAAAAACCCTTTGTTTTTAATATAGCTTAGTCTACATTGGTTCATGTGTTTCTAAGTTTTTCTCATAACTTGCAAATGAAGCATAGAGACAGCTTGTTGTATAACTTAGGGTGGCTATTATAAAAGGAAGCTGATGTATGCTTCTAAAAATGTAAAGGACATTTTTTAAGTCAGAAGTATTGCATATTAAACAAGTGTTAGGGGATTACATCTAGACACACATGTGTACTGTCACAGATGTTAGCTGTAATTGGTGATGAAAGCTTGGCTGACAGAGATGACATAATATAAATTGTATGGACCAAGTGGCTTTTAGGTGCTTGCTAGCAAAAATGCAGCTGTGCAAATGTGCATCTAATTTGCATATATAGTTGTAACTGAGCAAGCCCTTGTGAGTCTTCTTTGTACCCAGAGGCCTAAAAATCCTAATGTCAGAAACATTATTCCAAATTTCATGTATTTAAAGAAAAATATTATATAAAAGTTTTTCCTGACACAACCATGAAACAACTACACCATAGCCAGTCCAGCTCCTGCCCATAAAGAAAGCTTTATTTCTGTTCCAGCTCCTCAGAATTGTCACCATCACACACACAAAAGAAGCCAAGACTAAGAAACCAAATCAGATCCTTCAAATTATTTAAGAATACAACAGTTTCACCAAAGGTTCTGGACATCAATCTCAACTGGTTAAGTTTATGCTGTCTCAGGAGATTGTGTCATATGAGAACCAAAGCTAAAGGTATTTCTGCTCTGTATTAAATTGTGCTATTTGACAATTTTGAAAGCTTTCATTGATGTTGCCCATGGATAGATGCTAAGGTTTGCAGTGAACAGCATTGATATCTATTCTACAGCACATGAAAGAAGGTCAGGGTGTCAGTCGTAAAGGTTATTTTCCATTAGTTAAGAAGGATGTTCATATTCTCTCATGAACACACTCTAAATGAAATCCCTGAAAAAGATTCACAGTGGTTGTAAAGCTCTTGCTTTTGAGACAAATTGACTGTCTCAAAACCTCTTGGTAGTGACCTTTTGTTCCTCTACTAATGCTGCTCAAGCTTTCTAAAATGATCTTCCCATTCCTTTTGCTCCAAGTAGATAGTTAAAAGTTGTAGTAAAAGTCAGGTTGTTTCTGACACAACTTTGCACATGGCCTTCTGACTCCTTGCTGATTTCCATGTACACTTGGAATGTGAGGTTCCATGAGAAAGACCTTTAGCTAAAGCTACTCTGCACATCTCTCCTAACCTTCAGAAAAAGCACTGAAACTCTTCCTCAACAGAAATTAAATCAGCCAAAAATCTGCACCACCAAACACAAGAATTTGCATATTCAAGGCCCAATCACTGCAATATTTTAAGCCCAGAGGATAATCCATTTGACCAGAGTCCTTACCACAAAGGAATAAGGCACAATGCCATCCTAAATGGAAAGATGAGCAATGACCTACAGAAGTGAATCCAGTGCCTTCCTGCTGATCTTTACCATCCCAAAAGAGGAGAGATGAAAACTCATCCTTTACACATTGGTTTTTCCCTGTACTTCCAGATCTTCATGAATGACATTAGCCAGAACTTAAAGAGAACACTATGTTCTCATAATATGGAAGCTCAGCCCAGAACTAACTCATAATGTTTACAAAGGATACACAGAGTTCCTTTGCAGCAAAAATGCAGTCCAAACAATCTGTTCTGCCAGAAATGGGCAGAATTCAACTCCCCGTAGGCATCTCTGAGGGTCTGCATCTGAATTAGTTGTTCATTGTCCATTTTAATCCATGGAAAGAGATAACCACTTCTAGGACAGCATCTCATTGTAAAGCATGTCTCTAGAACAGGTCAGGGGAATATATTGCTCAGGGTGCTGGTTTATCTTTCCTGATGGAAGGAAAAACTGGCAGGACCAGCACTGGTGTGGGTTTCTGTATAAAAGCCACAATATGAAATTGTTCAAGAGAAATCCTGCATTATACAACAGCCCAGGTGATCCACATCACCCACTACTCCTAGTGTTCTTCCAGCATGGTCTTTGCAAATGCTAAGGTGGAGATAAAGAGAAACTTCAAATACAATATAAACAGCAGTTCTTTATGTGACTTCTAATCCCAAAGAACATCTGAAACATCTACTGACTGAAGATCTACCATTGTCTTTTCTGCAGATCATCTAAACATAAAGTGGTTCCGTAAAACCCCACTAAGTAATAGAATTTAAAGCTTAACAGTAGAAAAAGAATTTCTAAGGATATACAAATAAGCAGGCTGATAAACTGAATGCTGGTGCCTTTTCCAGTTGCCTAAGAATGTGTTCATGACATTATCTTAGTACTCACACCAAAAAAGTCTAAGTTACAGATGTAGTAATGTACCCCCACTCTCAACAGTTATTAAAATATCTGCTAAAGCTGCTGAGTCCCAGACCTACCTCACCCTGGGTTTCTGTATGAAAGCTTCTCCAGGCAGCCAGCTGCAGAAAAGAAAGTACCCTCCTTAACTGACTGACATCTCTTTGCTTCAGGGGCTCCTAATACCACCGTACCAGCATCTTAAGGTGTTATTGAAGCAAAGGTGGTACTGCACTGCAATAGCCTCAAAACTATCATTTTGCAAATACAAAAATAGGCTGTCTCTCTAAATTAAATGCTGACCCCTGCACACCACATTACTCAACATTTTCTAGTTGTTAGTTCTATCTCCTCTCTTCAAATTTCCTGTAACCATACACCTTGCCTAAAATTCATTCCCGTCCCCTAAGGATCTCACAGGAGTTTCTGGAGTCTCAGAACTTTTATAGTTCAGGTCCTACAAGTTCAAGTTAACTTGAGGTGTATATGGCTTTATTTTATATTTCAGATTTTTTCAGTCTGGGCCAGTTGCTCTGTTTTCTGGCATGGAGGCTTTGACCCAGCTGCTAAACCTCTTGGTGCCTGTCCTGCTACCAGTTACTAGACCATGGACTCTGGATGGAGAAAGTTGGGCTGGTAGGCACTAAGAGGAAATTGACCAAGGAAGCAAAATTTCCAAAGGCCAGGCATCCAACATGTATTTTTTGGGTGGGTGAAATGAAGAAAAGATGTTTTGCTGTTGTTTGTTGTTTTGTTGTTTTCTAAACCAAAAAGTATCCAATTTTCTAATTTTCCTCAACTGGTCAATTTCTACAGATTGCCAATGACAAACCTTAAATAACACAGAAGTTTTTTAAGAATAATTATTAAACAGTTATTACTGCTCTTTGGGCAAATACAGACTAATGACACATGAGCTCAGAGAGAATACACTTCAGTAGTCAACATTTTGGTACTGATGAAATCTGTGAAAGTCTTTATATGCCATGATGATATCAAAAGATAATAATGTAAGTGCAAACAATGTCTTTACATCCCTTGTTTGCACAAGTCAGATGTACTCAACTACAGCACTACAGCTCGTGTTTGCAGTATTTTGATCAGGACTTTGAACTAATACTTTGAATTTGTTCCTCAATGTTGTCATCAAAATACTTATCAGTCTTACTGTTAAGATGTTGCTGTTGATATTTGTTGCAATATCAAAAAATGCTACTTATTTTTGTCTCAGTCTCTGAATGTTTGGAGTAATTTCAGTGGAGTTTGTTTAATTAAGCACTGATTAGTAGTTTTTAGAAACAGTAGCAACCATGTAAGTTCTGTTTTCAGGCTGATTTAAGATTGTATTTCTTTTTGCTTAATATGGATAAATTCTTACAAAAGTGCTCTATCTTCTCACTGGTTTTATGCTGGGTCCCACTTGAACAGGATATTTAAATCTTAATCATGAAAAATGGAAGCACTTTAAAGAAAAGTTGGGTTACAAAAGCTAGAGATTATTTTTAATAAAGCATTAATATCTTTAGAAGGGACTTGCAAAAGTATCACTTACAGTGGTAGGCCTGTATTTCCTTCTTTCTAAGGGTGGTGACTAGATCTTCAAATACAATGGGACTATAAACAAGGTAAAAGGAAACCACAGATCTGTACTATGATCCAACTCATTTCATGGTGAAAGTCTTGTGGTGATAATGCTTTTCACATCGGCAGGTCTTCTATAACATGTGTTAAAAATCTTCAGAAAGCCCCTAACTGGGGAAATAAGCAAACACCTTCAGGAGTACACCCAGCCAACACAATACCTAAGTATTTAAAAATGGAGAAATTCCAGGTTCCCCAGCCAGGACTTGAACCTGTGACCTGATGGCCTGGAGGTGTGAAAGCACTCTCTTGAGCCAATGATATCACTTTAAGTGCTACAGACTGAAGACATGTCAAATGAATCATTTATTCAGTTCAGTCAGCTTTAAATTTTTCTTGGTAAACGTTCCTGAACACAGAGAAAGGCTTCCAGGTTTCTGTGTGGGTGAGTGCACATGTGTGTGAGGACAAATGAGCACATACCATCTCCACTAAAGAAATGACAGCTTGTATGTTTGTTCTGACATAATAAACATGCTTTTATTTTTAGCTTTGTTCCAATCTATAGGGATAATTTAAAGTATTTGGGATCAAAGAATGCCTCAGTTTCAGTTAAAGCAGATATTTCTCAATGCAAATAAAACTTTGCATAAAAGTTATTTCGTGTCTGGAGGGAGAAAGATTTCATTATCCAACATAATGCTCTTCAGCTTTGACTAAGGATCATCCAACTGATATTTAGGATGTTATCCATTGGGAACCTCCATGTAATTTTAAAATGAATTTCTCAATTTTCTTCATCGAGCTAGTGGGGATTTGCACTCTACTGTTGGCACAGGATCCAGAATCCTGTGTTCCTAATGATCAAAACACATCTAGTATTTTCAGACTGAAATAGTTCCAATTTTTTTTTTTCCTGCACTTTTGTTTAAATTAAAAGCTTCTGGGAATCCTCCATGACTGTGCTCTAGAGAAGAGTCTTAGAATTTGCAGCCTTTATTCAATAGCTATGCTTGAAATTTTTCATCTTCCCTTGTGAGGCAGGTTCTCTTTGCCTGACCATGTTGGTGGTCCTTCTCTTTCTTTTCAGATTTATCCTGCTTTAAATGTACCTAGCTAGAAATCTCCAGAAGTAAATCTTGTACCTAATTTAACTCTAACAGGAACAGCTCTTCTTTGCTCCCTCAGGATTGCATGCTTGCATGACACAGATGGGTCACTCTCACCATTTGTGAACTTTGTACGAAGAAAAACTCCTTTAATCTGCTCAATCTTTCCACTTGAGGAGT
Source organism: Vidua chalybeata (assembly GCF_026979565.1). NCBI lineage: Eukaryota > Metazoa > Chordata > Aves > Passeriformes > Viduidae > Vidua > Vidua chalybeata. Next base: position 12,526,800 of record NC_071532.1, read on the forward strand.
TCCATGCCATAGCAACGATTCTTGCTATTTGCTCTTGCCCTGTATTTATCTTTCAAATACAGGGCAACATTACATTTCTTTCCACTGCATTTGTTATTCTAGCAGGTATAGTATTTTGATGTCCTCATATAAGATTTGTTCTGACAAAGACATTTCAGAGATTTCCAAATCTTATAAATCAAGCTGCTGTCATGCCCTGTTTTTCTTCTTCAGTCTCTTCCTGGGGTAAGCATCAGCCAGCAGTTACTCCAGCCAACATCATCAAAATCAGATGCTTTTTTTCAGTTGCTGCATTTCCAAAGCAAACTCAAACAAGTAAAGATATCTAAGAACAGGTTCAGGGACCTTGCAAGTAAATTATAAAAGCATACAACCAAGCAGACAGAAACAACCACATTAATGCTTCACTGAGCTTCTCTTTGTAGTTTTTTTAATTCCTGGGTTATTCCTACAAGTAAAACATGTATTGCTTTAGCCACAACATTACCATTAGAGTAACTCAGGCCCAAGTGAAAATCCAGGAATGTTCACAATAAAATGCTTTACCAGTGCAGGTTGGTATTCCTACATGGAAAGATATGTCACTGAAAGATGCATTTATAGTAAGAAAGCTGCATCCAAACTAGACCTTGGAACAGTTTATACAGGGGGGAGAAGTTTGTATCATATCACCAGACTGTGTAACCAGGGCTGATGTATCTCAGGCAAAGCATGACATATACCTATGCTGCTTCCACTGGCCCCTTCTCCAGTCCCCAGAAAGAAATCTGTGTGTCAATGACATTTCTCTCTGTATCCATTCAGCTTTTGTAGTCTCCACAAGTAACACCTTCTACCTGAAATATCATGGAAGAATATCTGATTCCCAAACACGTAAACAAAATACAGTCTTTTGAAAATACAACACCCAGCTTTCTTTTTAACACTAAATTATATTCCCTGGAAATTCTTCAGTCCTTATTGGTAACCCATTTCTCTTAACTTGAGGGGCTAGGGGTTTTTTGCTCTTTCTCACGTTATTGGCACAGGTACAAATGCAAGGGATTGAAGCGATGAAGTGCTTCAGCTTTGGTTCCCAGCAGTGACGTGTGCGTTTCCTTACCTGACTCCTTCATAGGACACAGCGCGCACTGCATGCCCCAGGCCTCCCCGTACAGGCAGCAGCACTCCGTGTACGTGGTCTGCTTTCCAACTAGCGGTCGACTACAGACAAAATCGTCACTTAGGTGCTGCCAGCAAAGGTCCTGGTAGACCTCAGCTTCTTCAGTTTGTTCTGAGGGAGAAGACAGCATTAGGTCATCATCACAGCACTGTTATTTAAATAAGACACTGGTATAATGATACATTTTATAAATTTAGATTAGAAAAATAACTTAGACTTTGCTGAATACAAATTTAAGCTTAAAAGTCACGACCTTTTTTAAGTGCCTGAGGTGGCTCATCCCTTGAATGTTCAGCTTTGGAAAAATCTTAAAAGGTTCTGAGTTGTCACATTAGGCCAATTTAAAAGCACATTTTGTTGGATATCCAGAAACCAGATCTTTCTAAATCATAGTCATTTCTGAACACTTAACACGGATTCAGCTCGGCTCCCATGGAAGTTAACAGAGCTTGACAAAAACCAGCATTGGGAGAGAGGTGAATGTTTGAGGAATTCCATCCACCCATCCACACAATGGATCTTTAAAAGTTGTTATTTTGCTTTTCTTATATTGCTGTCAATGCATCTGAAAAAACTTTTACAACTAGGGCAGAGCTGAACAAAAATTTTACATGGGCTCCCTGGGAGACTGGACAAATACTTGGAAGAGAGAGAGTCCCATTAACTAAACAGACAAACTACATCAGTCTCAGGAAATCCCCTGAGCTGAAAATAGCTGGAGGCTGAGAGAGTGCTGGGGAGGGTGAAGAGAAGTATTGTTTATCTGCCCTCCTGGTCTCTAATCATCCACTTACAGCTATTGTTAAAGACAGAACACTGCTGTGAACTACTGTCACATTCTTATGAACATTAACAAAAATCTGTATTTTTCCAAGGCTGGAATATTTCAGAGGCATAATAGTTTTGACACAGATCTCAGAAGAAACCATTCCCAGTCCCAGCAAGTTCTGATCACTGCTGATCGGAAGGAGAGGAACTGTAAACTTAATCTTCCACTTGGAATGTAAAAACCTCAGCACAATAGTTTTGTGAAGACATCTGCAAGGTTTTGATTTTGTTCCAACACAGAGTGAAAAATAAGTGTTGTCACAAACCAGGGTTCTGTTTTGTCTGTGCATATCAATTTCCTGCATTTTACATTATGCATGGGTGAGTACAGAACTGAAACCTTGCTCAAGAGCAAAACTGAGTTCTGAAACCATAAAGGTGATCACAACTTAAGACACCTATTCTACTAAGCTTGCCAGAATATGCAGTGAAAAGCAGCAGTGGGTCTCTGCAACCGACTCCAAATTTTGCTGGCAGCAAAAGAACCAGCCTGCCCCCTCCCCCTCTGTGTGAGGAGGACATTGCCAGTAGCGATACAAAGCTTGAGCGCTCTGTGCTGGCTGAGATGATCACTGCTGTGTCAGCCAAATGTCTCATGACAGAAGACCCTTTGGGCTCTTGCATTCTCTTCACATCCTAGATAAACCCAAAGGACAATCCTGCTCTTGGTTTGTTTAACTGAAGATTGAACAATAGAAATGTTGTGGTTCTTTCACAGTTCCGCACAACAGGGTGACCACATTGTCCTCAAAATATCAGCCTTACAATTTGGAGTGACTAAAGCAGGCATTCAGTCTGCATTCCCATTTCCTTTTACAGAAGCATCTCAGGAAAACTTGCTGCAAGTTGCAGGAACCAGAAGTTTAGATTTATGGCTATACAGTGCCAGCAGTAAATCAAACCCATTGTAACACTTCATTCGAAGACATGAGTGGCATAGACAAAGCTGTGCAGACTGCATAATGCTCTGGATTTCTGAGACGTTTCCAAGAATCTCATAATATCTAACATTTTTTTCTGAAATCAGTGTCTACTGAAATTAAAAGAAAACACAAAAATGTTACTTTAACAGTGACATTGAAGCTGACAGCTTGAAACTGTGAGCTCAATGTACCTTCAAAGCTAATCAATTGAAAGCACACATAAAATTTTAGCTATTTCCTCCTATACCCTGTCATTCCTGTTTTTATTTTACTTTGGTAGAACTGAATCTCGAGACTTCGCCTGCAGCCAAACCCCAGCCTTACTGAGACAGCAAGCAGGCTGTGCCTCATTACCTACAAGGCTGGACAAGGCAGACGCAGAGCTGGTGAACTGGCTGAAGACTCCTCAGCCTGAGCCTAATCTCACAATACTTCCAGCAATGTCCTGTCTGTATAGGCAAAGTGGAGCACTGTGGAGTCCTACATCATGATGCCTTCTGGATCAATAGACGATGGTCCAAGCATTGCCTTCCAAAATCCTCCAGAAGAGCAGCCTCATCCAAGGATGACCCAGTCTAAGCTTAGACTTCGGGTCTGTAGCCATGTCAGCACCACCTCGTAGAGGTGTACTCACTTCAGTAATACGTATAATGGATCATACCACTCGAATCTGCTGGTCTGATGCATCGCTTTTCTGTTGCGTCCAAAACCATTGGGTGTGTACAGAAACAGTTGTAAGATCCTTCTGTGTTAATGCACTGGCCATCAATACAGCTGTTTGGGTCCTGACATTCATCCGTGTCTTTAAAATGGAAGGAAATGTATCAAGGAAAGCCAGCACAAAGTATTTGCATTGTGTTAATCTATGTTTCTCTTTTCCTATATTATGAGCAGACTTCCCTGCATGCCTTCTGTAAATTACCACAAATATCCGTTGCTGGCAAAAAAATCCTGCCTGTGCCCATGGAGAAGGACAGACATCTGAAGGATGCTAATCTCTGATCCTCAAGTCTTAGTGAGCTAGTACGGAGAAGTACTAGGGAGGATAAGGAGGCTTGTTGGAGGGGTTGCAGTGCCAGGATTACCCTGCACCCAGTATAGCTGCCACTGATTCCCACATTCATCCCCCTTTAGGACAATGCCAGCAGGCATTAGAGGTGGGCATACTCTTAGTGATTCCTCGTGAGCTTGCCAGAAGAAGGGATCACCTTACCTAGCCATGGTAGTTATTTTTCTTAGTTTGTCTCGGAAAGCAAAAGCTGAAATTTAGCTCAAAGGGAAGGGCAGGCCACTTCAGATAAATTACATTTAATCAGTTAAAATCCCACCCTTTATAAAGAACAATCATAGAATCCCAAGGTAAAAGGCTATTCTGCACATTATACATGGTTCTCTGCTTACAAAGCAAAAGCCAGGGTCATGGTCGTGAGTAATTTTCAGTTGAATACCAGGACCAAAGGAGTACAAGGTTGTGCAGGCTAAAATGGGCTTATCAATGACCTCAACTGTAATTTCACATTTCATATTAACTCATTGTGGAAAATAGCTATCCTTGAAACAAACAAAAAAAAAAAAAAAGTCTGCATCAATTTCATTTAATATAGTAAATCTAGAACACTTACCAAGTGAAAGGTGAGCTTCAACATTTCACTGCTCGCCCCATATACAAAGAAAGAAGGTTAAACTGTTCCTTGGCAGAGTAAGCAGCAGTGTGCATGTAAGGAGGGAGCCCCCTCTGATCACTTTTGCTGCCTGCATTAAGGCTGGCACCAGCTCTTGACTATGCACTCAAAGGAGCACAAAAGGCTGTTCTGGAGATGCAAACTCATGGGAGTAATTTGCTGAAAAAGGAGGCAAATAAAGCAAACCCTGCTCTACATGCCACAGCTATGTCATCCAGAATTGCTGCTCAGCCAAGCAGAAGAAAGGGAAATGACCCAATGCGTCTTACAAAACTGCTACAGGAGTCCGGAGGCCCAGTGTTTCTCCCCTTACTGGAAATGCCACAGCTCTGATGGGAATCCTGCTGTAGGAGTCTGCTTGTTTTGCCCATCTGCATACCATTATAGTGACAAGACCACTTTAAATAAACTTACCAAAGCACTGGAGCTTAACAGGGTCATAGTATGTGCCTTGCTTGCAGTAGCACTCATAACCTGGCTGCGTATTCAAACAGAAGCCATTTTTACAGATTTCTTGTCCAAAGAGTTGGCATTCATCAGCATCTGGGGAGAAAACATTAAAGGCTGTGTTACCATTTTAATTGTGATGCCACATAGACAAGCAAGATGGAATAAATTCTATACACTTCTCTGTTCAAGCAAACTTCAGTTTAAACAGAAAATCCCAGGAGCACAGTTACCCACAGAAAAAAACCCCATCAGACAACCGGTGTGGAAAAGGCTATGTAGCCAGAATGGAAAAGGAAAAATTGGTGGACCATTACTTCCCCTTGTCAGAATTAATTCCTGTGGCACACAGAGACTGAAATAATCTGCAGTTTCCCTTTCATTCCTTTGGTATCACATTGCTCCTAACTCCAAGCAAAAGAGATGAACAATATAGCCTGTATTTTCCCATATAATTTGCTTTACTGAAGGAATTCCCACTATGGGTCTAATTTAAGCACACCATCTGCTTACCAAACTAACTAAGCAGTTATGCTTACGGATGCACTCTCTGACTGCTCTTCTCTTTGCAGAGTTTGGTGACTGTGCTGTGCACAGTAGGAAATCTTCCTATCTGCACTGCTCATGGCTTTGTTGCTGAAAGCACAACTTCAGTGCAGCCTTCCCCCTCACAGGACCAATTGTGTCTGTGGCTGAACACAGGGTGGCAATCACTACAGAACTAGTGATGGCTGACAAAGAGAATCTACCATGCTTTCAAATGAGGCTAAACGTTTTCAGGGAGGTTTCATGGAAAATATATGCCAGCTCATATATTGCTTTTCACAGTTGTACACATTTTTTCCCAGTCTTATATTTATGTATTTGTTACTGTTGGAATTCCATTCACTTCCTTTTTTCCAGACTACTTTTCATTCGCTAGACCTACTTAGAGTAATCTGTTAAAGCTAGGTTGGTAGTAAAAATGGCAATAAAAGGCACAACTTAAAGTAGGTCATTCTTCTCTCAATACCAATTGTTTTAATTCACTGTCTTCTATATATTTACTCCCCATTTATTCTGGGACACCACAGATTTTATACCAAAGCTGTCATTTCCAGCTATACAGTAGTTTTAAAGGTGAATCATTCAAATGCTTCCTTTTTTCCAGAAGAACTGAACGATTTAGAAAACTATTTATTTTTACATCCACTCTTCCAGCCACTAAGTGGCTACAAACATTAAATATTTTGACTGTTTAGCAGCAAGAATAATGCAAAGATTAATAAGAAATGTCATGTTCACATCTGTCTTTTTCCTGTGGAACACAGATTTGTTTCTGGAGAAAAATGGGAAAGCCTGAAAGCAAAACCAAGGAAGGTTAGCAGGCTATTCACTTCTGACAAATAATTCCAATAAGAACACAGGAATTGCTCCTACAAGCAGAAGCTTGTGGACAAAAGCAACAGTAACATTTAAGTTAGTGTAACAGAGAAAGATCATATTACGAAAAGAGTACATTAGTAAAAGTTATTTATCTATTTAGTGTTTGTCCTTTGTGCCATTCCTAAGGTTTCACAATATAAATTTACGGAAAAGGGAAAAAGTCTTATTATGGCAGGGATTTGTGGAAGATATTTCCAGGTGAACTATTTCCACATTTCAGTATTTATAGCAGCTAGAGATATTACTAACCCTGAGGTAGCACAAAAACAACACAGATTTTATCTGAGACGAATTTGGATATGCTGCACACACAGCAAGTTCCAAACCCCCATTGTGAATATACACAGAAATCTTAGATCTGTAAAGATAAACAACACCCTTAAACAATCCCTCAACAAAAATACTCTCAGAGACTTTAAGATGAGCTCTGTGACAGTCTTAAAAATTATTAATGTTGATGGCTACTTCTCAAAACTGAAAAGAAATTTTGCTGATCTCACTTTTCCTTCTTGGTGATGCCAGCTCCCTCCCACCCACCTTCACCAACTTCTATCACTCTGATTTCTTTACTACCACTGGACTACCACCAATAATTATTACATGATGTTCTGTAATTAAAATATCATTGCTGAACTTCTCTTCAGTTTTAATATTCATTTGCCCTTGCAGGCCAAATGTTCAACAGAACTATTTCCTCTCTTCCAACTCCCCATAATATATTTACAAATTTAAGCTGGCATTGTATTCCATTTGTAAACAAGTATCTGTGGTTTGTGGTCACAGCACCTATTCCCACAGTATATAGCAGTTAGTAGAAATTAAACCAGAATATTACAGAGACTGTGTAATTGACATTCTTAACAACCTGTAGAATGACGATTTTCAGTAATGTTTTGTACTACAAACTGTTTTTATCACCTAATAAAGTTTGAATTAGTATGCTTACATTCCTGGCTCACATTTCTAGTCAATCAACTATCAGAACTTCTGAAATAATTAAACTTAATACAGTCAGTACTGACCTTTGTAATTCTGAGCAAGAAGCCCGTAAGATGATTCTCCAGAGGGAATGAAACCTTTTCCTTCAGGACACAAATCAGTAAATTCAGCTGGGAGAGAAAGAAAAAAAATGATGTTGTTTAAGAAGAAAGTATTCACATATGTAGTGTTACATGTATTTCAGGGTACTTTGAGATATTAGCCTTGTTTACATCTATCAGGCAATCATACACACCTTTAGTTTAATGGGGGATGTTAAATGCCACAGCCTGACTTTCCCCTGCTCTCAGTTTGCAGAGCTAGCTTTCACAATCCTCGCTGGGGTACCCGCAGCATCACATAGCTCCAGGCAAACTCATTTCTCCTGCTCTTTGGCAGGAGAATGTGGTCCTTACTAGGTTTCATGGTGCACTGCAGTTATAACAATACCAGTAGCCAAATTATCTTAATTAAAGCTAGCATGGGCCTCTCTGACCTATGCTGCAAGCTGTAATCTAGGCATACTCCAACTGAGATACAAACCCCGTCCACATTCTTCAGTCCTCATACAGGAAAAACACTAATTGACTGCAACAGGAGAACATGGTGTGCATTACAGAGAGAAATTATTTCAAGTGTCTTGGAGACTATACAGAATCAAACAAACCAATCCAAGCAGAGAGGCCCCTTTTTCATTTTGCATTTAATTTCAATTTGACTGATTCTAAGGTGTAGTTAAAACAGGAATTAAACATGAGGATGCATTTCTGTGAAAAGTAATCTTTAGCATTTAATCTCAAGGCTTATACATGTTCTCTCCTGTGATTTTTTTCCAGCTGGATTCTGAATTTCAGCCATCCTTGTTTATGTTTCAAGTACTGTTTTCAAAATTTGTGACAAATATCACATGGCTCTGTTTGTCTAATTTAATATTTAGAGGTTAAACAATGGTTATTATTAACCATTGTTAACCAGAGTATTATTAACTGATGCTCAGTAAGTTGCAAAATGTAAAACTAATGCCATAATATATATTGGTAAGCTGTAGTGCTGTAGAAACAGCATTACAAAGAATAGCTGCAGTCTCAAAAATGTTGTAATGGTTACCTTCGTTTTCCAGCTTGTGGAAAAAATCTAACATGTTACCATAGCATCTGGAAAAAGCTCTTGTGAGAATCGATATTTGCTTAAAATCACTATTCAGTAACAGGCTCTTTTTATCTCTAGGGCAACAGCAGAGAAGCCAATGGATTTACACCTGGTACAATTATTCTTATCACCCTTTCCTCTGTGGAGGGTTCCTATGGATAAGTCATGACTAAATACTACAAAATATGGGATTTAATGGGCAACCCTTCTCTGAAGGCAAAGGACACTGTTAACACAAACACAATGCTTCAAAAGCTTGCAAAGGGACAGAAGGCCTTCTCTTACCAGTTCCAACAACGGGGCATGGGAAGATTTCACAGTTATCACCCCAACCAGCACCCAAGGTACAGCAGCATTCCTGTTTGGTTACATTGGATGTAAGCACATTGTCACAGAAATTAGCATCATTCAGATTGTAGTAGCACTCCTTCTTTCCATCTTCCTGTTGATCAGCCTCTATTGGCATTTCTAAGGTAGAAAAGAAAACATAAACCACAGAAGATGAAACATGAAATTAGTCAGTTTTCCAGGTGGTCAAAAGAGCAGAGAAGAAAATGGTTAAGTACAAATTTTAGTTTAACTTTTTGACATTAGAAAGAATGATAGAAGTCGATGACTTGACCTTGGCTTTTTCAGACCTGTTCTCCAACTTGGCCATAAAAGAATTCCTTCAGTTTGCACTTCTATCATTTTCAAGAATGCATGAAGTACCTGCTCTCATGTTCTGCTACTAATTGACATGGCCAGTTTTTGACATGATGCTCTTCATATATAAATCCAAAAGCTCTTTGCAGAGGTAAGCAAATATTACAATCTCATTTTTTCAGATAAAGGAGCCAAGGCCTGACCTGAAAACACTCAATTTTCAAAAGAATGAGTATTTACAGCCCCTTTTAATTTCACTGTGAAAAAGCATGCTCCACATTTGAATACAATGCCCTTTATGATTTTTGCAAAAATAACTTACTGACTTCATAGTAAGCAGAGGAATATAATACAGCTGTCAAGTTAACTGACTCTGTGTTTTACTTTAAAATAGGAATCCAGCCAAGAAGGCAGATTTATTGCCTTAAGCACTGAGTGGGTCCTCTCACAATATTTATACGGACTGGAGGCAAAATAGTCTGTCCCATAGATCCAATAAATACCCTATTACTATAATAGTCAAAGACCTTTTGAAAGCAAAGCACTCCTAAAATACACCAAGAAGCAATTTTGAAAAGAAATACCTATTTAAAGCTTCTGTGTTTGCAGAACTCTGTCTACCTAATATTTCACTTCACAAAAATTATCATCAAGGGCTCGGAAGTGGGAACTACCACATAAAATTGTTATTCACACTTGATCGATATGAAAAACTTTTCACAGGTCATCAGTAAAGTCACCAAGTTCTAAAATTACGTATGCTCACATTTATCAATCAAACTCAAAACTTTATTCAGGAATTTGAGATAGATAAATCTTGAGGTGACTAGTTAATTTCCTTTTTATCTAGGGAAATTCTTTATGCTTAGTACTTAACAAATGTTTAACTCACAAAAAACATATTAAAATTATTGCATGTTGGCTGATTTCCCACTCTTTGAAATTTCACTGATTTTTACCCAGGCTCTTGCACAATAAGGTAAGCATGAGACATGTCTCAAGAAACACAGCTATTGAGGCAGGAATCAGAACTTCTATTTTACAGAGTGGCACAGCATTTCAAGATGCTACTGCAACAAATGTTGGCTCCATGGTGTAGCAGGACAACTGTAACAGAGTTGCTACCAGAGACGTGCTGGGATGACTCGCACAACTGGAGCACTGCAATGAACGGCTGTAAACTCTTGAGAAGGGATAGGGAAGGAAAGAGAGGCAGTGGAGCAGCCCTGTGTGTTAGGGAGTGCCTCAGTTGTGTGGAGTTGAACAATGAGGACGTTAGGGTTGAGTGTTTATGAGTAAGACTCAGGGGAAAGGCAGAAGAAATATTCTAAAAGCAGTTGGGATAAGTCTTGTGATCCTTGGCCCTTACTGTTGGGGCAGACTTCAGCATACCAGATGTCTGCTAGAAAATACAACACAGAGAGGAAGCAGTCTAGGAGATTCCTGGAGTGCATGGAAGAGAACTTCCTGACATATCTGGTGAGGAAGCCAGCCAGGGGAGGTGCCCCACAGGACTTGTTATTTGTGAACAGAGAAGGACTGGCGGGTGATGTGATGGTCAGAGGCTGTCTTGGGAAAAACAATCAAGAAATGATAGGGATTGTGATTCTTTGGAAGTGAGGAGGGGTGCTAGCAGATCTGCCACCTGGGACTTCCAGAGGGCAGACTTTCACCTCTTTAGGAGACTGGTTGAGAGACTTCCTAAGGCAGCAGTCCTGAAGGGCAAAAGAGTCCAGGAGGGCTGGATGTACTTTAGGAAGAAAATCTTAAAGGTGCAGGAGCAGGCCATCCCCATGTGCCAAAAGATGGGAGCCATGATCTCAAGAGGGAAGATCAGCCTGCCTGAACAGAGAGCTTTGGCAGGAACTTGGGGAAAAAAAAGTGAATCACCTTTGAAAAAGAGTCAAGCAACTCTGGAGTGGGTTTTAAGATCTCACTTAAGAAGTGTTTGTGAGGTGGGAGCTTGAAGATAGTGATGTCTAACAAATGCTGAAGGAATTAAATAAACTCCATCTCTTGCTATTTCAATGCTATTATCACTGCCCACCCATATTTCCCAAAGCAGATGGAACAAGGGAACTTTACTGGGCATGCAAATATTAGATCCATTTGGAGAAAAGCAGATTTTAAAATGTCAGCATGGATTGCCTATTACTGAACTTCAATAGTATGAACATGTGTAATAGTTCTTTTGGTTTCTAATTAGACACAGACAATTGGATTTACTTCTATTTTCCTCAGAAAAGTGACTTCAGTTTTGGGAGGCTGAGGGGCTGGCAGACACCCCCATTCAAATTTAGTATAATGTTGCCACCTACAAGGCTTTGCAGTTTTGCCAATATAACTAAATTGTACATTAAAGGATACACCCAGCTGGCTGCTTATTTCAGCTTTGTTAATTTAGCCTGTGGTCAGCCCTCATCTGATAATTACATTTTTCCATAATGTGTTGAATTTCATCAGCTGAGGTGGTTTTGTGGTATCAGTTGCTATCCAGTAGGAACTATATTAAGACTATCACGTCACAGAAATGCAGCTGAACTAAATCTGCCATTCCAAGGTGAGAGAGCAGTACTTCAGTTACCAATTTATACATTTTCCTTGGCCATTTGCCATCTGTCTAACTGAATTAAAGCCAAATCTTCATAAGAAGAGAAAGCATGGCTGTTTTCATGCTGTTTATCAGAGAAAGAACATCAGAAGCTGCCCTGGGAGGAAGGGGAGACAGTCTCATCATGTCCTTGTTTATTCCCATTTTACATATGATGTGTTGGTTTCTCCTCCCATTATATATTCAGCAGCTTAAATGGCTGTTTGCACAGCTGTAAGTGAGGGTTAGTCAAGAAGGTGTCATGAATGTTTGGAAAGCAAATGAGACACAAATCTTTTTTTATTATTTTTAAACTAAGATCAGTCTATGTCGACAAGCTTATAATTTCTTTGTCATAGATTATTAACTATTTAGTAAACAGGCTGTTTCTGAAAGTGATTTCACTAGGTATGTTGACAAAATATGACAGAAAATGCAGAAAATGAATGCTTATTTTTTGTATCATTGTTTCCTTTTTTTTTTTTTTTTTTGGAAAATGTAAAATATCTCTATACCTAAGGCATGCTGGTAAAGGAAAATAATTTTACCACATTTTTGATATAACTGTTCTATTAACAGCCTATGAGAGAAATTCTGTATAGTTGCTGCTGAATTGGATTCTGAAGTATTTCTTAGAAATAGATTTATATACCTTAGCATAACCTTAATCCTACAATATGTTTGATGCAAAATCATGCATCAGTAATACAGGATTCAGTGGATAATATAGATTAGCATATGCTTAGACTTCAGCATACACTGAAATATTTGCCTAAATAGTATTCTGTTAACAACTGTGATCTGAAAAAACCAAACCATAGAACTGACAGGATCTTTAAATACTGCAACTGTGTACCAACAATGCTCACAGATGCAATCAGAAAACTGGCTGCAAAAATGAAAAATAGTCATTATAGCTTTGTGACTTCTAAAAACTCAGCAAAGACTCAGATGACTCTGAGCAAACCGCTCGAGTAACAATTCTCACTTTCATTATCAGATTTTCAAGAATACAATAAAAATATATTGGTATGTGCCTACTGTTAGGGTGTTTAGATTTCTCAGCTGGCTCCACACGTGACAAGCGTGTACAGTGCATATAAATATACATGCATATATACAATTCAGGGATCAGTGCAAGTGATGTACATGTAAAACTTACAGCTAAGACTTCATCCACAGACAACTGAAATTCACATAACAATTAGAAAGCCCATAATGTTTAGGAAATTCAGAATCTGTACTCATGCACCAAATTTCTAGCCTTAAGGAACCTTTTGGATGATATTTATTAACTGCTACTTGGCAGCCTCAAATTTTTTGTGTTGGTGGTTGGTTAGATTGCAGGGAGGATTGATTTTGTTTCAATATTTATCAGTCTAGAAGGGACTTATGGTTTTGGACACCAAAACCATGATTTTGACTTATAAAGTCTATCAATTACTGTTAAATATATTGCCATAAATAACTGGTTGTATTTAATGTAGCCAGGAGAAAGCAACATCTAAATTAGCTGTAGGTAGCTAAGTGGGCCCAGGTTCCTTAGTGGAGATCTCCATGGCGATGCTGTACCTGATGCATCCCAGGACAGGGTTGGCCCTCCTGGCTGCCAGAGCACTGCTGAGTCATGTTCAAATTGCCATCAACCAGGATCTCCAGGTCCCTTTCTATGGCACTGCTCCCCAGCATCTCATTCCCCAGCCTGTCCATACATCCAGGGCTGTCCCATCTCAGGTACAAGATCCGACACTTTCCCTTGTTGAACTTCATACAGTTGGTGATTGCCCAACTCTCTGATTTGTCGAGGTCTCTCTGCAGGTCCTCCCTGCCCTTGAGGGAACCAACAGCTCCTCCCAGTTCTGTATCCTCTGTGAACTTGCTCTGTATCCCTTCCAGTCCTGTGTCCAAGTCATTTATGAAGATGTTGAAGAGCACAGGGCTGAGAATGGAGCCCAGTGGAACTCCCCTAGTGACAGGTGCCCAGTCTGATGTCACCCCATTCACTGTAACCCTTTGTGCCTGACCTGTGAGCCAGTTGCTCACCCATCCCATGATGTGTTTATCCAGCTGAGTGCTGGATATTTTGTCCAGAAAGATCCTGTGAGAGACAATACAAAAAACTTTACTGATATCCAAAAAGATTACATCAACAGGCTTCCCTTGATCAGCTAGGTGGGTTACCTTGTCATAATAGGGAATCAGGTTTGATAAGCAGGACTTTCCTCTAATGACAACATGCCAGCTGTGACCAATGACCATGTTGTTTTTCAGGTGTTTTTCAATAATTCCCAGAATAATCTTCTCCATAACTTTATCAGACACTGAAGTGAGACCGAAGTGACAGACCTGTAGTTGGCAGGACCCTTCTTCTTGCCCTTTTTGAAAATCAGGACAATGTTTGCCATTTTCCAGTCAGTTGGGATCTCTCCATATTCCAAAGACTGCTCAAAAATGATTGAGAGAAGCCTCACAATGACCTGGTAGGGTCTTTGAGTACTCTTGGTTCAAGCCCATTAGGTCACAGAGGCTTACAGGGATCCAGATGGAGCAGCAGATCTTGCACAAGTTCAGGGTCAGTTTATCATTCTCACAGCCATGGTCCTCCAGCTCAGATCAACAGGACCCCCTTAGCTTGTGTTGAAGACAGAGGCAAAGAACGCATTAAAAATCTCTGCCTTGTCTATATCCTTGTGAGGTGACCATCCTCATCCTGTAATGGGCCCATGTAATTTCTGTCCTGCCTTTCTCTATTAGTGTATTTAAACCTCCCTCCTTTTTATTGTTCCCCACAGTAATAGCCAGCTTCAACTCCAACTGAGCTTTGGCCACACAAATTTTCTCCCAGTAGTGGTGAGCAGCATCTCTGTAATCTTCTCATGTTATGTGACCTTCTTTTCACTGGACATATACCTTCTTTTTTTGTCTTAGCTCCAAAACAAGACCTCTGCTCAGCCAAGCTGTTCTTCTGCCTTGCCTTCTTGACTTTCCCCATTTCAGAATTGCCTGCTCCTGTGTTCCTAGGCGCTTAAAAAGCAACCAGCACTGAATGGACCTCAACACCTTCAAGAGCATTTTCTCAGGGCACCTGGCTAACTAGCTCCCTGGGAAGCCTGAAGTCTGCTATCCTCATATCTTCAGAACTGTAGCTGGCAGTTTCCTCTTGTCACCAGATTTTAAACCTGATTGCTTCGTGGTCTGTGCAAGACAGACATCAATCATCACTTCAGTCACAAAACCCTCCTTGTTAATTAAACAACAAATCAAAAAGGGCATCCTTCCTAGTTGGCTCCCTTAGTACCTGTACCATGAAGTTAGCATCGTGTTTGAGCAATCTTCTGGATCTGTTTGTGCCAGCTGTTTGTTGTTCCTAGTTAACATCTGGCAAGTTGAAGTCGCCCCAAAGGACAAAGAAAGTTGATTGGAGGTTTCCATTAGTTCCTCAAAGAAAAATTCCTCAGTGTCATTGTCCTGGCTAGGTGGTCTATAGTAGACTCTCACGATGACATCCATGTTATTTGTTTGTCCCTTTATCCTTACCCAGTGACTTTAAACCGTACCATTGCCATCGTAAGCTCCATACATTCCAGCCTTACCTGGCTTGCCTGAAGAGCCTGTAAACATCCAATGTGGCACTCCAGGCACAGTTTCATCCCACCAGATTTCCCTTATGCCAATGATGTTGTTGGCATGCCACCCCAAATCATACTTGTTATAATCCTCAAATATTCACTGTCCATTTTAGCTCCTATGTTAGTATATTAGTCTATGTTAGTAGTTCAAATGCATACTACAACATGCAACAGTTAAAACCACAATTATACTCAAACTTATTATTTATTACTATTACTGATTATTACTCAAAATGCATTGAGCTTGGCACTTGCTAGAAATTAATCACAAATAGCTTTATACAGTTGGTTAAAAGAATAAATGAGAAGACTTCAATCCAAAGCATGCATTTTTTCTCTCAGGTACAAAGATATATAGAACATAAGATTTTCATCTCCTACAGAATAAAGTTCTTTCCTCCTTTACCTTTTCTTACTTCTGAAACATTTCCTACATTTTATGAATGGCAGGGCAGAGAAGAGGGGAATGAGACAATCAAAGCCTTACACAATTTTTTGGGCTTTTTGACTGGAAAGTGACAATAGGGGCTTAAATTCCTGATACATACACTGGGAGGATTGTTTCAAGGCACAGCTAACAACAGACAAATTTCCAGCAAGTGGAATCTAAATAAAAGGAAGTCTTGAGAGCCCTAAGGGCAAGTAAAGAAAAGCATGAACACACAGCACTCCACAAATCCAACAGCCTTTAACCACATGGAAGAAAAGTTTCAAATTAAAGTAACATTTGAACAAATGTCACCTATTTGCACTTCATACAAGGGGGACAAACACTTCTTTATGCACAAAAATAAAGAATGAGAAATAAACAAGAGCTGGATGAACCAGCCTGAACTATAGATATCTGCAACAGGATAACACAGATTAAATTCTTCCTTTCTGCCTTTTAAGTTCTGCCTTTCATAAGCATGGTGCAAACTAATGCTGACAGATGATGTCCATATGCACCACAGGAACTCTGGAAGCACCATGCCTGACTTGAGTATGTGGCTTGTCAAAGCCGGAGAGGATGTGTGGCTATTCCAGCATTCTTTACAGCAAGAATAGTTTATAAGAAGAACTAACAACAGTCTTTTCTCCTTTTACTTTGGAAAAAAAGAGAGTAAGATCTCTGTTCCAAGTACTGCCATTTTGCCTTACTCTAGTCCAAGACCATATGATGTGAAGTACTTCTCATTAGCTCCTTGTGGTTTCCTATGAGAGATCTTGATGACCTTATCAGAGAAGAGACAAAGGCAAAGCATGTGTTTTGTTAGAGCCTGATGAATCCTGGAGGGGAAGGAAGAACAGTTACTCTCCAGACTGATCACAGCAAAGCTGTGCTTACTGCTGATAGCATCATGGAATTAGTCCTGACAGTAGAGTATCCATCTGTTGACAGTACAATCGGTCATACTGTGTTCTTCATCCCCTTCCTCCCCACAGTAATGTTAGGGTATGTCCTCAAATGTCCCTTGGATGTGAGTTCCTTTTACATGACTCAGGTCCTGAGCTAATTTTTTAGTTCTGGTGTTGTTTCATCAGCTAGCTGAACTCTCCTGAGTACTGCCGCCTCACAGGCCCAAAACATTCATCAATCAGCTGTTAATGATATTTCACAGGCAACTTCTTGAGTGCTGCTGAGTGCTACATTCAGTGATGTAAATATTTGTGACAATTAGGTCATGGATATTTCAACCCTCTTTACAAGTCTGAAAGATCACGAGTGATAGGAGAAAATAGCCATAGTCTGGAAGCTGTAAAGTTAGCATTCTGGCAAAAAAGCCAATTTCTCTAAGACTTTCTGGAAGCTACATCAGCCTGAAGTGTAAGAAAACAAGGAAAAAATACCAAGATTTGCATTCTGGAGGGGAAAAAAGCTGTGCAAGTAAATCCTGTAGTTTCTTGTAATCTGTTCATCCTCCTGTGGGTTTGTTCCTTTCTCCAAACTGGATCAGTGTAGAAATGTGAAAGCAGCTTTAAGAGTTCTAAACTAATTTTCAATTAGTGTATTTCTAGTAGTATTTTCAACACCCAAAACACTTTATAAGAAAAGCTCAAAAATCCAGTACAATGGACTAGTAGGAAAAACAGGAGTAAACCAGGCAAGGACACTTCAAGAGAGACTGACAACAGAGGTAGATTGACACCAATGTAGTGGCTTGAGTTTTTGCTTTCCCAACAACCCTCTCCTAGGACTAATATTAATTCTAAATAATGCTAATAAGAGGAGACTATTGTGCTGATTTTGGCTGGTACAGAGTCCTTCACAGTGGCTGGTATGGGTTTGGTTTTTGGATTTGTGCTGAATACAGCGTTGATAATAGAGGGTTTTTGTTATTGCTGAGCAGGGCTTATACAGAGCCAAAGCCTTTTCTGCTTTTTGTTCTGCCACACTGGTGATGAAGTTGGGGGTGCATGGGAGGTTGGGAGGAGACACAGCCAGGACAGGTGACCCAAACTCACCAAAAGGATATTCCAGACTGAATGACATCATGCTCAGTATATAAAAAGAGGAGAAGAAGGAGGAAGAGGGAGGATGTTTGGAGTGATGGCTTTTGTCTTCCCAAGTCACTGTTATGTGTGATGGGGCCCTGCTCTCCTGGAGATGGCTGAACACCTGCCTGCCCACGGGAAGCAGTCAATTAATTGATTTGCTTTGCTTGTGTGTGTGTGGCATTTGCTTTCCCTATTAATCAGTCTTTATCTCAACCCATGAGCTTTCTAGGGGAGTAAGTCGCTGCTTGGGGCTTGGTTGCCATCTGGGGTGAAACCACAACAACTAAATATAACTCCTGGTTTTAATAATATGCTCCCTTAAACATTGTCCAAGCATACTAATGAGTGTTTGAAAAAGTTTGGACAAAACCCAAAATCACTCAGGTCATAGACTTGATTCCATATCAGATTTCATTGTTACAGTACAGTCAGCGAGACTGTTTACCTGTAGTAATTGCTCAATATTACTGCCAAGTCTGTTGATGTATGACATTTAAAAGGTGCTTCTGCTGTATTTTCACTGCTAATGATTCACGGTTAACATATTCCATCCTAGAAAATCTTGCTCTCATGCACACACTTTCAACACAATGACGAAGTTTTACATTTTTCTGCTGCAGTTAAAGCAACACCAATACTTGAACCAGGTTTGCCTTTCCAATGGCTCTGTGTGCAGTTGAAATCATGCCAAGCATGCAAAAATCTGCTGGCATTTTACCTGGTGAGGTACGGAAGCGACACTGTCCGGTCATTGGATCGTACTCCTGGTTTTCATCAGAGCACAGACACAGGAAAGAACCATCAACATTTTCACAGAGGGCTTCGCCACATACTCCACTCAACATTTCACATTCATTCACATCTGGGGAAAAAATCCAAAACATAAATCAATTGAGACCCACTCCCGATTGTTCTTTATCTGCTGTATCTGTGCCAATATTATCTGCCAGATTACAGATGTGATCTCTGGAGAAGGATTAAAAATTCTCTAATACCTAAGTGGATTCCTAAACAAGTAGTAAATCCTTTGAAATAAAGACCCCTGAAAGTCACAGCACAGTTTATAGACTATTCATGTTGATTAGGTGCTGACTGTAGACCAGAACACAGTTTTTTTGGTGTTTCTCATTATTAAATACTTCCTTATCTGTGTATTCTCTTATTGGGATTTAAGACTTTGAGTAATTTAATTTGTTTTCTTATCTTTATTACCAAACTTTCACTAAACTCAAGGAGCAAAATGAACAGGTTTTGGTGAGATTCAGACTGCACTACAAAAAAGATAATTTCCTCTCCAAAATACCATTTTTCTTGTAAACAACCACCAAACAGAGAATTCCTCAGCCCCACTGCCACCATATGTCTATGCATGGACTCTCAGGCTGCTCTGGGACCCACAGAAGTTGTGCCCAGGTCACCCAGGGACCCCTGCTGAACACTGCAAAATTCCTCCCTCCAAAAAATTCCACATATTTTTAACTTGGATTCCATACACCTGCTAATGAGCCAACCTGAAATGCTTTTTTGACTGATAGAATTGTCTGTTGTTTAAACAAGGGTTACCAAATACTACCAAGATCATTTAACTTTACTTTCTTTTTAGTTGCTAACGTTGACATTTGAAAATCTAATGAGAGAATCTCATTAGTAGACTGAAATTATGCTGAATAGTATCAGAAATAGTAATTTCTGTAACACAATTTAGGAATTCTATAACTGAGTATGGTCTAACTTGTGAAACAGTATTTCATCCTTTTTACATCTTGCCTATCAAAATCTAGTTATCTGAATAAATGTTGATTTTTGTGTGTTTTGATATAAATATGGATTTTAACTTAGAGTTTGCTCACATTTTAAAAAATGCATTCAGATTTTTCTTTATCTTTTTACTGGCATACTGTCATAGGGAATAAGTCTTCTTTGGGGAACATTGCCTAGTCAGGAACTAGCGACTTAATCTCTCCCTAAATTGTTTTGGCTGATAACTGGCTTCAAAATTTATAAGAGTATATTATACTATACAGTATTATACAAGAAAAAAAAATGCATTATTTTGTGGTTCAGAATTACTTCAGTGTGAACTCAAAATTAAACTTAGTTTCACACCATCCTTTCCTTTCCCCTTTTATTTTTTATTTTCTTTGGTTCATTTGTTTTTATCTATGAGAAGTCACTATGACAAAATATACCTTGGTATGCAGCAAAGTAACTGTCAAATGGCATAAAGAATTTTGTAACAAAACTACTTAATATACTAAAATGCATACAAACACTCTGTAAAACTTCTAATTCCTCCGCTCTTTTTAGTATTCCATTTAGGTCTCTGTTACTGGTAAATGTGTTTCATCCTGAGTCTGGCTTGAAGAAATTGCTTAATGAATACCTGTCCTTGATCTGATATTAATTTCATGTTCCTAACTTGTGCTGCCTCAAGTGGTTCTCCAGCCATCACTATTAACAACAGATCTGGAAACCTATTAGTCACAAAAGAAATGTGCAGTATTTAAACATCTACAAAAATCCCACATCATTTCAGGGTGATAGGTGTCTTTCCTGGAGCTAGAAGCTAATGTTAAAATCTGTTTAAACACCATATGCCTAGGGAGGTGCCATCTAATTCAGCCTGGCTGTGCCACATTCCAGATGTTATTTCCTGCAGGAGGTAGTGCAGGGTCCTGGTTACTCAGCTAAGAGACTAAACAGATGTAGCACTTAAATAGGCTAAGATATTAAATTCATGCTATTATATTTGTGAATGGTTCTGACACACTCAAACAGGGAGGCTTCTTGGGTTTTTTAAAAGAAATAAAATAAGTGGTTCAGCTTATGTGCTGTTGTCTTCCGTTTGTCCTAATAACAAGTTTTCATTAAATAGATACAAAGTAAAGTTTCCATCTGGTACAACCCTATTTTACTAGTAAGTAGCATAAGTTTAATTTAAAAACGTCAGAAAACAAAAATGTGAAATGCATTCTGTTGGAATGCTGTTTTTCCTCCCTTGAACTTTGCAGCAGTGACTACTAACACCCATGAGCTCACCTGTACATCCTTGCCCATCCTGCGTGTCCTGGTACCCTTGGTAACAGAGGCAGCGGTAGGAGCCATCCATGTTTTCACAGAACCCGTGGGTGCCACACACCGTGCCATTCATACATTCATCCACATCTGCAAGGAAGAATTTTAACATCAGACAGGCTGTGTGACAGCCAAAGGCAGACATTCACAAAGAGTGCAGAACACCACAGATGGGCCATTTTGCAAACAGATGCACCTATGTCTCAACACATTGGGAAGGAGCACACAAAAATTAATATATGCACACAAACAATTTAAGAAATTGTTTCAGTGTTAGCTTTGCAGCAAATATGTCAGCAATGGTCAACTGCCTCCACCCATCTGTTTCACAAAATTTGCTAACCACAATATGATGTCACATACCACAGACTAAGGCATAGTTTAAATAATTTCTCTGAATGACTTATAGATTCTACCATTGTAGTATTATATAGTCAACAACATGAGTGAAACTGAACTCACTGTGCCTACAAAAAGAGTTCAAGGGTATTGTTACATCCCCTGTGCAGAAGTGCTGCACAGATTTCATTCTGGCTCTCAGCACAGATCACAGTTTGATAGTGTAAGTGGTCAATATCTGTGGACTGAGCCTTCTGTCTCAAGTCCTGTAAATCTACACATACAAGTCATCTAAATCAGGTACACAAAGTAATTCCAATGCTGCAATGTTTTCTGTAGTGGCCTTTTCATTTGTAGTTGCAGTTTTGGTTTGCTGGCCTTACAAGTAAGTCACTTGCATGTGTTAGTTTGTTCTTTGACTCAGCTGCCTATCAAGTTATAATGAAGCAGAGCTGGTTGTGGCAGACTGTGGTTTATTTTTCTAAGTGTATTACAAGTGCTAGGAATGCATTATTTTTATCTCCACTCAAAGTAAGACCTAAACCCAAAACCCTGGCCATATGTGGTCATTAAAGATGTCATGAGATGCTTTTCAAGAGGAAGAACATTAGCTGAAACTGTAAACCTCCCAGGGTATTAGGATTAGTACCTTCTGCCTTCTATATTCCTCTGCAGTCTGAAGCAGAGGAATTATTGCTGTATTTCTTTCCTAAAAAACATTATGCTGTTAAGTCAGGTTGCTGTCTGCTTTCCTTCTGCACATTTCCTCAAGGGATAATTGCATTTTAAATGGGGAATAAAGTGATTTATCTGAGTGCTTGTTACTATCATTAATTCTGCACATTTTGGTAGCCCTTCATGTGATGGACTCTATCATCATTTTACCTCCAGTGAAGGCCTTTGGCACTCCCTGAACTAAAGAACTGCTGGAATTGAATCCTGCAGTGCCACAGTCACCAAACAGGTGAGCAGCACCTGGTGCTTTTCTGTAAGGACAGAGTAGGGCTCAAATGTAGTCCTGCTTACTCCTCCAGCTCTTCACAGCTGTGTCAAACAAAAACCTACACACATCAGCAAAGATGCACTGCATTCTTATCCTGACAGTACTCACCATGCAAGGATTTTTTCACTTTTAAATGGTGTTTTATGCTCAGCTGAAAGGGTCTTTGAACCATGTGGTCACAGTCCCCCAAGCTACCAAAATTTGATCAGCATGTCATTACCATCCACACTTGTCACCTCTTTTGCTGCCCTCTTGCAACCCAAATGCTCAAATTCATCCATACAAGCTTTGCATGCCTCAGGGAATGGTGTTTTTGGGATCTTGAAAACCAGCTTTTCCTGTGTGCTGTGGTGGGGTCTGAACAGGTTTGGAATCACATGTAGACTTTTAAGGCCAGAAGAGTCTATCCAGAACCTCTCAAAAAGGCTAAAAAATCTGTCTCTGGCAATTTCTGTACTAATGGAGCAAACTGAGAAACTTTAACATTTTTCTCAGAAAGGCATGTAGTTTCATGTTAGGGTGTTTAAGTGATGGAAAACTTACTTTTCCCACTGAACTGATCCATTGGTTAACAAACTTCAGCCTACATTTAAAATGCAGGCAACAACTGTATGTACTAAATACACCAAAATCTAGGACACATATATGAGTATATGAGTACAATTGATGGTTATAAAAAAGATGGAACTGGCAGAAAATTATTTGGCTTATAAGTTTTCTAGTAAAGGTTTTAATGATCTTTACATCTTGATTTATTAAACAAAGGAAAAATATCCAAGGAATTTATTTTAGAAAGGCTATTATATTTGGCAAAGAATACAATAGCCAGTATGTTTATTCTCAAGAAATTGAATATGAAAATTTGTATGGTTTCTGGATATTGAACTTATTGAAACCTACCAGAAACCTTTCTAGTAGGATTAATTCAGCAACATGAATAAGCAACTTACCTGTGCTAAAGATTGTCAGAGGTGAAGGGTCAAGAGCTACCTTTTATACCTTTTCCTTTTCAAGTCCCCACAGTGACAGAATTATAAAAAGATGCATACAGAGTTAGTGGGAGGAAGACAGTAAAAATTTTTTACAATTGTGTTTTTCTGGTCCCTCCTTCTTGCTGCTGTTCACTGTCCCTGCATAACATATCTGATATTAATAGTCTTATGTGATCAGCAAAGTTTCACATACCTATTAAAAAAAATCTGAATACTCTGTCTCTTAATCAGAAAGCTCTGTTAGGAAAAGGAATTCAAAATGAGTAAACAATGGTGGTTTGACAGCCTGGAATTTTGGACAACAGACAATAACAGTGTTTGTGTTTTCAGTGAACAACTATGTTTAAAGAACAAAAAGTTCCTGAGCCACGGGACAGTTACTGTTAAAAACCTGTGCAGAAGAAAATACAACTTTTAGATTGTTATTGATAGAGATTTTAGAATTACCCCAATTACAGAACTCTTCTTACTTAAAACCTAAATGTTAAAGGAAACAAGGGAATAGTTCAGGCAGCTGGATGTTCACAGGTAAAACAAGGTCATAAACTAAAAAAGCCACAGAAACAAAACTTGTGATTGTAGCAAGTGTCCTCATTCAGTATATAATACAGCCACAGAAGACAGGTTTTTTTTCTAGAAACTACACTCTGAACATCTTTCAGTGCATAGGATATTACAGAGAAGGTCCAAGCACCAAATATTTTTCCTTGTCTAGACAGTTCACTCAAAGGACTCTTTTTTACAGCCGGAAAGGACATTTGTTTCTTTAATCACCCCATAAAAAGTGAGGCTTGTAATCGGCAATTCTCTTGCTACATGGAAACAAAGTCTGGGGAAAAAACTAAATATGAAACTAATGCCCTATGTCTATAGAGTGACTAAAGCAGTTCTCTGTAATTAGAATCTATTTTAGAATCCATTAATCAGTGCTGCCTGCTTTAATCAAAAGGCAAGATGTGTGCAAACTCACGCACACTTTTGTGGAGTTCAACACTGTGCTCCTGTTTTCTGACTACTTGAACAAGCTGAAGGCAACCTCAAGCATGATATTTAAATCTCACTGAAATCTACTTAACATAGCAATATGTCTGGAAGAGGAACTGGTTCCTAAGACAGGTCTGTAAAGTGATTAGAGAAGCAGAGCTCTGATTCTGAAACTTCCAGGGCTACCCATAACATGCATACATAAAAAGGAAGAAGCAGAGGTCAGAGAGCACTGGTGGGATGAATAAGTTTTTTTGGACTGCCTGTTGCAGTAGTGAGATACATATGGGATGGGACATGGAGACAGAAGAGGTGCTTGAGGCAGGGTATTGACTTAAACATCAGAGAACCTCTAACTTGAGGTTTTGCCAACATATTTGACTAGCAGCCAGCTGGGTAAAACACCATCTTTACATGAACCCCAGAGAGCTCCACAAGGAACTAAGGAGCACTCTGAGAGCCTGCAGTTCAGAGAGCCCAGTGCAATCAGATTTCTGAGCCCAGGGCCAGGCTGCAGTGGAATGTCACTGCTGCAACAAAAGTTTGTCCACACCTTGGAAGAAGATACAGTTTCCACAGTTGTTCAGTTTACTTTGGCCAATGGCCAAAAAACCTCCATACCAGAACTAAACCACATGAGGTTCTTAAATGTTTTATGCTGTTGTTGTTTCAAACTTCAAAAAATCCCAAGTCAAACTCATACAAAAAAAAAGTCTGGAGATATGGAAAATCTGCTCCCCAGGTACAGAGAGGTGTGTGAATCCAGGAAAATTTTCTCAGGTTCTTCCTCTGATGGTATAAACAGTTATTCTCACTGACTTACCTAGAATTAAATTCACAGAGACACTTAGTGTAAAGAACAGTAGCTCCTGCGGCTGGAAGCCACATGCTTTCTCAGTACCTGGAATGTCACACATTCCTTTTGTTCCATCTTGCCTTTTAGCATGAAGCAGACACCACTACAAATATTGACACTGATGCCATCAGTGCTCCCTTAAAATGAGTTTTTTCAAAACTATGGAGTTGTTTTTATTAAAATGACAGAATGGAGAAACTAATTGTGGTGGAAAAGGAGTGCTGCTGTTTCAGAGACTAGAAGTACCCTTGCTTCGCCAAGTTATTAAAATACTTTTCCAAGTGCTGAATATAAAGTCTGATCTGTATTCCATACACAACACCAGTTACTTGTGAAGCATGCTCAACTGGTTTTGTACTTGTTTTATTCTTCATTAAAAAGTTCCAAAACGAGTCACAATCCTGGAAATAAGATCTTGTGACTTCATCTTTTTCTATTTAGTAAAAGTTTGGCTTTTTTGTTCTAATGGAGATTAACTTTGTATTACTTCATCATATATGATAGCAACCTTTCCCTGGAAACTGCTATTTCATTAAATGTCAGAGATGCAGAGGAGCTCATTGTTTCTGGTACATCTCCTAACAGTAGATGCCAATGACTTTGGATTTTTTTAAACTTGTGTTCCTTTTTTTTTTTTTTTTTTTTTTTAATTTCTGGGTTAATAAGTGTTCTTCTAGCTTCATTTTGAAATGAAGTGTTTGGCTTCTACAAAGAGAAGGCTGTATTCTTCTCTAGCACTTTCCCCCCCCTCTTTTATAGCTATGCTCAAGAATGAGGCAAAACACCTGCTACTACTTTTCTTGCAGAGCAATTGAAGATATGTGGCCATATCCTTCCTGAACTCTGGGTGAAATGTATACATGCTGATGAAAAAGTCCACGAACATGCTTTGGAATTATCCCCATTATTTCAAATCATAAAATACTGCCTCCCCCATGAATCAGTGGAGTTATCCAGATTCGCTCTCTCTAGCCTACCTGACCAGGCTTTTGTCTTGGCAGTAAGAGAATATTTCTTTCAACTTATGCCATGATTACAAAATGAAGTAAATGTTTAGAGAGAAAAAAGCACTAAAGAACACTGGAAATTTTTTTTATAATTATCAATAATAATTAAAACACAAGTGGTATGTTTGATGTTATGCTATATCTAAATATACAGCACTTATTCCCTGACATCAAGCGTAGCAGTGTTCCTGCCAGCACAAGTATTTCATTTCATAAGAGATCCCATTACTAAATACATGGCAGGTTATATGCCAGCTTCAGTAATAAAACTGTAATGCTCATTTTCCTCTGGTATAAGCAGGGAGAAGTTCACAAGTTTCAGTTACTTCACCCACCAAAGGACAACATTTTCACTATAGTTCACTAAGTGAACCATGAGAAGAATTGGCCTGTGAAAAACAATCACATATGGATTTACTGGCCGATAATCTGGGAGAGAGAACAGTTGCTTACTTCTTGGGTGCTTAAGATCCACTACCTATTGGTTCTAACACTGAACTATCATCTGCTCAGTGCTTCTCCTCAGCATGCATCCAGCTGAAATACTACCATATAATTTTTTCCCCTTCTGAACTTTTCTCACAAGCCTTACTGTCTTGAACACCCCTCTTAACCACAAGAATAGCCATTCTTAATCTAGTTAGGGGAGTGTTTATTTTCTATCAGCAACACTGATTTCACAAAGCCACATACCTTCTTGGTATCACTGAGCACAAGTGTCCTGTTTTAAATTCAGTGCAGGAGAGCAAATGTGTGTATGTGATTAGCAACAGGATATATTCTCATGACATAGCAATGTAAAAAACATAGTTACCCTAAATTCCAGGCTCCCAGTTGATGTTTCTATAAAGATCTAATTACTGCTATTTACTCAATTTCTGCCATTTCAAAATGCCTGAAGTTCTATAATAGAACTACTGGATTGCACTACAACTTCTCACTAGTTATTCTCTGCTGTTTAATCTGTATATTTTAAATAAAAGTTTGGACAAGCAACATTCTGTTGTCTTCCACACAGCAATGAGAACATTCAGGTACCTCAGGCTTGCTGATAAAGCACTTAAGCTTCAAATTAGATAATCCTAAATATTCATGTGTGTCTTACCCACAGAAACTTATCAGAAGCCGGAGTTCCAAGCACACTTTGCACATCATCTATTTGCGAGAAAAAGAACAAAGGGCCCTTAAGTGGCAGATTTTAGAGTTAGTAGGGACTGGCTGACTATTTTTCTCACCCTCCTAATAACAGCAAATCAATGGGAATGAATGATTATAACTTGTCTCACCTTCGCATGTTCGGCCATTTGCAGACACAGAAAAGCCCCGCTCACATATGCACTGGTAGGAACCATCCGTGTTTAGACACTCTCCGTGTGGTGAACAGAGGTCAGATCTCTCACATTCATTGATATCTGAAAGCACAGAGATATTAAGAGCTTTGCATATCATTACAGCCTTAATATTAAGCCTAAATTCAATTAACCTTAAAAGCAGCTTCTATTTCCACTGGCTATGTAAACAGCTGTGTGAACGGCTCGTATTCCAGAGTAACCAAATCTCCTGGGATCCTTCTTAAACTCTGCAAAGATGTCAATATGTTCTGCTGCATCATAGTGTTGCTACATCACTCTGTGATGAGGATGAGCAGAGAGTGATTTGTGGGAAACCAGCATAAGCACCACCCTAGCCAACATTTCCTCTGTGTTACAGGTATTCTCAGCCCCATCTCACTGCTGTTTGATGGCTGCACACTGGTCAACTTGGGTATTTGACTCCACGTGTTACTAGCAGGTTTGGAGCTGCATCTTTCCCAGAAGGCTGATTTTATAGAATTTAAAGCCAAATGCTCTTTTTTTGCTGATGGGGAGTGGGAATGATCCCAAAAGATAGCTATATAAGAGCTTATCATAGTCTCTTTTGTTTGGCTCTATTTTTAACTTAGAAAGCATTTTTTCAAACTTATGAATCTGAAAAACAAGTATTTCCTTTTGTTTGATGTCTCATGTTAGCAATCAAATCTGCCCTCAAAACTTAAGAACTTTATTATTTCATTAAGGTACTACCACTTTTATATCAATTATCATTCATGTTGTAATTGTACTTGTATTTTTTACTTTACAAAAACCCATTAGGAAGTATTCAGTACCATGCTGAGATCAAACACAAATTTAAAACAAAACTTACCCATGAGGCTTATTCATCCCTTATCTAAACAGTAGAATTTCTCATTCTTAACTATACCTTTTGTTGCTTACAGCCATCCAGAATGTATCAAAGTAGCCAGCAATTTTGATACACTAGAGAAATTATGGTTTCAATATCATTGTCTCAAGACCATGATATTCATGATAGAATTTTCTCTAGCTACAAACAGATTCTAGCCTGTGTGTAAACCTTCCAACCAGTCCTGAAATCATGGCCATAAGAGGAAAGAAAAGAGGCAGGCAGCTCGGGGAAGTTGTATCTGCATGAGGTGCCTAAGGAAAACTAAGTGCACGGTGGTGAACACACCACCTACATATATAAAGCTTTCTCTGAATTCATAGGAAATGCAAACCAACAACTACTTCCTGAAGCCCCCTGAAAGTTAGGAATGGTGGGAGATCAGCAACAAGGACAAGGACAGTATTGTACCTCCTCGTACTGTACTCAAGATTTAGCTGTCTTAAAACTGCCAGGAAAATACTGGAAACTGAAACAGCTGATTACACAAGGTAGAATGATGTATTAAAATACAGGAAAACAAAAAAAGCAGTGTTAAGGAAATTGAGTATAATACCTCTGAAAGAGCAAACTGCAGTTCCTCATGTTTTGGAGTCTTTTCAACTTTCTCCTTACCAAGACGCATATCCCTAACTTCTAGTCTAGTCCAGATTCAACTTGCAGACACTGCACTCTGTGATAAATTTGCCAGTTTAATTCAATAGCTCTCTGTTTGGACTGTCTGTCCCTTAGCTGGCTCATAAGTGCTTTCAGTTTTGTTATATTTATCCATTTAAAATATGAGGCATATATCTACTACTTTAGATGGCAAAGTGAAGAGATTAGAGGGGTATCAAAGCTACCATTGATTTCAACTTGTGGTCAATTCTCTTTTGTCTGCTAAAGCAAGGTGTAATACAGCATTTCTGTATGCTCAATGCAACATTTTTTGAATTAGAAAGCAGTCACATAGAATACTCAGAACTTTTACAGGGAATTTAGTATTTGTTACAGAAGATTTTCAATGTGGATGAGCTGGAATCCAGTTTCTCAGCTCAAGTCTAAACTGTGCATAAGTGAGCAGTCAAAGCCAAATCCAGTGTTCTGGTCCTTCAGCCATTTAGAACATGCTCATGTTATCACTTTCCAGATCTAATACCATGGTTTCTGTCTCACAAAAATGGTGGGCAAAAGTGATGAGGCATGCCTGGGTATTGCGCCAACATGAAGATGGGATTGTTCAGAACTAAAACCTGGGAAGTGTTTTCCTGGGTTTAGAAATGCTGACTCAGATAACATATTCTCTTCCTCCCCACCCATCCTCCACAAAGTACTGCAAGTTTTTTAAAGAGGTGATATTTAATGTGACTTGATCCTAACAATGCAGCTCTTGTTACATCTCTGATTCACAATACATAGAAAGTTCTGTCAAAATAAATGTTTTTTTTTTTTGGGGAAAAAAGCAGCACTGTATCTCTGTTAGTTCTAACACAGATTCTCTTTCAAGTTATGAAGGCTGAGACTTCAGCCTCTTGAAGTAATTTCTCAGCATATATTTACAGAGAGAATAGAATGAATGATAATAGAAAATAAGAAGAGTAAGAAAGTACTACAAATGATAAATGAGTTTCTCTTCCTTAGCATGATCTGTGACTATCACAAGTTACACTTACAAGCCTGCACATTTATAATAATGATCCAGGGCTTTTTTACACCTATTCCATACCTTGACATCCCCTATTCGCTATCTGCTGGAAACCATCCGGACAAGTGCATTTGTAAGACCCTTCAGTATTTATGCAGCTTCCTCTTAGGCAAACATTGCTGTCTTGAAGGCATTCATCAACATCTGAAATAAAAAGGCAAGCAAATTATTAGATGATGTAAAAACTGATGAAACTTTTAATAGTTTCAACTTAACTTGAAGCAACTGTGTGCATACATGGAAATCAAGTTTACTACGCTCTAGGATTCTTTGTTATTTTCCTTTCATCATGTCATCAAACTTCTCATATTTCTAGAGGGCTTTGAAACTTGAGTTTGTATGTAATTTATTCCTAGCAAATATAACTCATCTGCATCTTTCACAAAAGCACATCATAACATGCAGTAATGCAGTTAAAAAGAAATCCAAGCAGCTGCACATTCAGAAGACAGACACAAAAAATACCTTCAAATGCAAATTTAAAATAGTCTTCTTTGGACATGTTTAAACCTCCACACAGAAATCCCTGAGCTGGAAGTGACCTGACTCAGGCATCCCCCTGAGAGCGGGCGAGCCCAAGCACAGCTGGTGTGTCACACCAGACGGGATGTGCCTGGGGAGACTGCTCACACAACAGCCACGTGGGACAGGGACCACACCGTGGGCACTGCTGTGCTAATGGGTGGCTTTTCATGCAGTTCATGAGATGCAACACAGCCATTTCACAGGCTTCTAGCAGCTGGGTCATGCAGCTGAATGGCTGCTTTTGCACAGTGCTGCACCCCAGCCATAAATCCAGTTGCAGAGTCCTGGCACACAGAATCTTGTTTCCCAGCTGCCTATACACCATGTTCATTCAGAATGTACAGCCCTGTACATTCTGCCCTAGTGTCTGGATATCCATGGGATAAATGGCTGACACACAGCAGGGAAAGTTTCAGGATACAAACTAGACACAAGATAATAAAACATTTCAAGAACAGGAGACTAGCATTGTCTCCACCTAAAGTCTTTTCTTCCAGTTGTCTTTCATAGGGCTTAAAGGCAGCCCAGTGGAGGAAACAGAGTACAGCTACTATGGGCACAGGATTAAGTCAGCAAGTGCCGACATTCCAGTGATATTATACAGTTTTGGTTTCACTGCAGCTAAAGATCACAAGGTATTTGGTGCCTGTGCCTCTAAGTTTTAAAAGCAAACAGAAAGTGAGAGGTTGAATTTAAAAAACTGTCTCATAAGCAACTTCCCTCAGCCTCCACAGAGCCCTACCTAATAATCTACCCAGTCTATTGCTTTGATAATAGCTTTGAAAAACAGTAATCAAAGACTTTTCCCAGTACCTTTGATTATTCTGATTTTTTAAATGTGGATTTTAGCTGATTAGAATTGTAACTTTTTCCTTTGCTGCAGGAATGAATAACAATTGTAATTAAAAAGAGGACATGACCTCATTTCTACATTTATCTTTGGAAGCCCACGCTATATCATTCTCCTTGGCATTTATTCTATTTAATAAAAGTAAGAAATAGGGATAGCTTTCTTACACAAATGAATACTATTGAAGATAAAATTGCGCTTAATGTTGACAAAGTTGTGACCTTTAGATAACCACATGTTTTATAACCATTTTCAACTATGAAATAAGTTGTGGCTTATTTAAAAAGCAATTAATTTTGACTAGGAGCATGAGAAAAATTAATGACTCCCTTGTGTTAAGTTAATGCCAAGTCTCACAACAAGAAGATGTCTTCTGCCAAATTCAGTAAAAATGCATTATTTTCCATATAGGATGCGAATCTCTCTCTCTCTGATGCAACTCTTTACAGACCCTGTGAGTGCTGCATGAGAATCCCCAGAAAAATCAGAGGCAGTAACTCATGCTTGAGGCATTCAATGCTTTTCACCACCCTTTACACATGCATGTTTTGAACATTTTGGATAGCAAAATCTCTGAAAGTTCTAGAAGACCACTGGACACATATGCTTCAGACTTCCTTCCAGTAATGCAGGTTCTTTGAGATGTACAGTCTGTACTTAAGTCCTGCTGGCACATATTCCCACTCCCTGTTGGTTAAGACAAGGCCTCACAAGTGCCCTCACACTTCATGTTCTCTCTTATTCAGGGCAACAACAAGAGAAAGTCTCAATGTCACTTCACTTCAAGAACAAGACGCTGAATGACAGATTAAGGCAGAAGATAAAGGTGCGTGTGGGTGTGTATCTTGAAGATATACATGTATACTCATATACATTGATGTATGCAAGTTATTTGCAAATAACTTCTATTCTTACACAAGTAAAACACTGCACGAGGGCTTCCAGACAAAAACTTCAGCCGGGGAGTTGCAAAAAGCACAGCTGAAAATGAGCACAGCATAATTCTGCTGAATTCTCCAATACCCCTAGAAGTTTTCAGAAGTTATAATTATCATACCAGCAAAATGCTTCTTGCATGCAATATCTTTAAGAAAATGTCTGCACCAGAAGAAAACCTAATTAAACAAACACGTTTCTTGCAAGTGGTTTGCTAATCACATTTGTTTTACAGCATCATACATTTTTTTGGTATCCTCTGATGTGACAAATGTCCATACCTGGCTCTTTGAGAAACTGGAGAATATTTGAACCACTTTGTTCTTTCCAGACAATTGTGCTGTGCTATGCTCACAGTTTTTGTCTGCTTACTCTGTGAAGTGTTATAAAACATTCATGTAAATAGGCTAATCCAAAAATCAGAGGCCATTATGTGGAGAAACACTGGATGTCTTCTTAAGGTGATTTTCTCTTTAGTTTCCAAGGAACAAAAAGCAGTCTATAATATCCTGTACTTCAGAAAATTTTGAAGGGATATAATGAAAGCACAGAAGAACTTCTTCCACTTCAAGAGATTAATTTTTTTTGCAGGACTTGCAATATTTACAGAAGTCTTCAGTGAACAAAACGTGGCTACAGAAATTAACCACTCTGTCACTGGGTGGAGAAGCTGTAAATTTGGTTACAGACTTTTAAATTAGACAAAGATCCTGGGGTAAGGGAATGGTTTTACCCTTTTTCCTTTTTTGATACAATCCCTCTTCTTTTGCCTTGAAAATATCTGAAAATATTTTGTCTTGAAAACTGCCTTTGAGCAGGATCAAGAAAGAGTTAAAGATAAAGCATGGACCTATCCTGACAGGCCAGGTGATGGAGAGCTGCAACAGCTACCATGACTTCTTGGGCTGTTTGAAATGCACCAAAGCAGTCTGAAGAGAAGTTTGAAATCTCGTCTGAAGTCTACTCAGAGCAAGTCAGATGAGCAGTTGTCAGGAACGATACCATATTATCAGTTCTGTCTTTGGGAGGCAGAAAGACCTGTGATCCATTACACCACATTTTTCTTTGATTCTTGACAGAGTATCTCCACATCTGTTGCAATTCGTGAAGATCTTGAAGCCAGATGAGAGAAAAATTATTTGACGCAAATTTCTAGTGCATTGCATCATCAGCCCACATTTCTTGAAGCTGATGCAAGAGATGCTGGTACTCAGCATGAATGATGAGAAGACTCTGTTAAGTTCTTCCATTAACATATTCTCCAAATAGCTCAGGACCAAAGAGTATCAGTGTGCTGAGGAGATTTTATAAGATATCCTTATTCTTTGTTGATGAGAACTTCAAGAGATGCTGTCACTCATGGAATGTGGACAATCCAATATAATCAGTTATGATAAAGTCTGTTACAAGTCTGTCTTGAGAAAACAGCATTTGGTTAGCCCAGGGGCAACTGCCTGCATCACTTGAAGAGGAGGATTCCTGACCTATTGCTGTGAGGGAGAAGGTGAGAACTGCCTTCCAAGTGCTGTGTGGAGGATAACCTAGCAGCAGAACACTATTTGGTAGAACAGCTGTAAGAAGCTGTATCTTGCAAGGTATCAGCATTTACAGAAAGCACACCAGAGACCAAAAAGCTTTCATAAGCTAATGCCACATGTACGGTGAGACCTTAACAAAGAGCTACTTCTCCCTGCTAGTGTGAAATAAGAAAGCAATTGAGGTAGAATCTTTCCTGGAGCTTGCTAGTAAGTAATCTTACATTCTCAAGGTGACCATGAGTAGTGCATCAGATGGTATAGCCAGCAACAGAGAAGAGGGAGTAGCTTTGAAATGCTTCATTAGAAAAAAATATCAGTTTGCCAATTACTGGACAATTAAATTGCTTTACTTGAGAGATAAAAGAATGGCTTTTTTCTGTAACACAACATTTCTCACTACATGTATTGTACATCTTCCACTTCTTACTTTTGTTTTTGCAAGCTCAGTACCTAGACTGCATTTTGAGACAGTGCAAGCTGTGAGCTCCAGTAGATCCTGTTGGAACTTGTCATCTACTAAATACTTTCTCTTGCCAGTGCACATGTGTGATTGTGGTGGCTGGCTGCAGGTTCCCAAAACCAGCTGGAGAAGAAGTTATAACTAGCAGGCCCCCATGAGAATAGTGTAAACTGGCTTTTGTAATACAGAGTCTCTGTGTCAGAACTTAAACAACAAGGTTTGGAAAGGCTGACTTGTTCTCAGTAATAATGTCAACTGGTCATCCAATCTTACTGTTGGAAGCACCATCTTTTTGTATGTGGAAAGATGACAGGGACTATTTCTAAGAAGCCATTAAATATGCGGTTGTGTTGGTGGGAACAAATGGTTGGCAGTGTACAGAAAGAAAGAGAGGCAACATATATTTCTACTCCACTCTTGAGAGTTTACTCCTATAGCTGAAATAATCAAGATCTTATTGAAAAAAATTAGTCAGTAGCTGAAGTCCTTAAGCTTACCTTCACACTGATCTCCAGTAGATGACAATGAGTAGCCTTGGCTACAGATACATCTGAAAGATCCTTCTGTGTTCCTGCAGCGTCCATTCGTACAGACTGACCGCTGCTGGCATTCGTTAATATCTGCAGCAGCAGAGACAGTGAAACTGTTACACGTCTGAAAATACTCATCAAATGGTACAAAGACCAAGTCTGAACAAAACAGCAAAGCACAGTATCAATATCCAGACCTGCTTAACTTGTTTGTATTTATTAAATACAGTCAGTCAATGTAATGCATAAAATTATATGAAACTGCAAACCGTGTGTTTTCCTTGAGATGACTGTGTTCAACATTCTCTCCTGTAACAACAATTTATCCCTCATGCACAACTGGGTACACACAGACACACACACATGCTGCCTGAGAGCTGCTTTTGTTTCTGTTGTATCTGGCAGAGGTAACACGTCAGCCACTCCAGTGAATCAGCAAAACCCACAAAATACTTTCCAGCAGGATCACCACCTTTTAACAGGGTGTGGTTTTCAGATACACACTGACAGGCTAATCCCCTATTAAGTTAAGGCTCCTTAAAATTCTTGCCTTGTAGCAGTATTAATCATCTAACAGTGTGGAAATGTCTCTTTGCTTCCACAACACTGCTAATCCCTCTGTGCTTCAGTTCTCGTAAACTGGGGTCAGCCTGAGCTAACAGATGGATTTGAACATCAAACTTAAATTTTTCTATGGAAAACTCAAAATATTGGAGGCGAGTGGCACTTTGAATTCAGAACATAGCACATGCCTTGTTTGAGCTAGGAAGCCTATTTTCTCTCTGTTATTTGTGAAATATTAAGAAGCAGTATTTAAATTGACATGGCGAGTTCTTGGTCATTTCTAGCATTTTGGCACAGCTGAATGTCTTTCTGGAAATACACTTCAATTCAAACAGGAGAATGTTACTCAATGAGGTTTTTCAGGTCTGTGTTATGGCTGTACAGTCTGACCTCTTAAGTAACGGTTCCTTGCAACCACAGAAGTTTAGAATTTAAGGATCACTGAAATCTGTGGGGCTCCATGAAGCAGCTGGGCATGTGTACGGGTCCTTACTTTAGAAGGGTGCACTTTAAGAAGAACAGTCTGCACATGCCAGCTCAGCTTGGCAAGGGCTCTTTTCCATGAAAGGCTCAGAGGAAGCAGTCAAATTTTGTCTACATATTTTCCCCAAGATCAGTCTGCTGTGTGTCCTGAACAGCACATTTAACTCACTCAAGACACTTAACTTACACTGATGTTTTGTTTCAAACTTCCTGACAAATTTATATGAACGATCATTTAGTTTTACTGTATTATTTTTAGCACTCAGAAGTCTGAAAGTGTTTGGTGCTGTACAGAGACACTTAGGGAAGGCTGAGGGAAAGGAAAAAGAAAGAAATCCAACATCTGACAAGAAACATGTAGGTTTCTGTGCACTTCCACAGTCTGGAGACACTGTCCCAGATTTTCACCATTAGGGAAAAGTTTCAAGTACCCTCTAGTTAAGGAGAGGAATATTCATACCTCCTCTACATGCTCTAGGTTCTCCGTCAGACTACTTCACTCTAACTTTAGACCTAATTTTGTTCCACTGGAGCAGTCCTGATGGGAATTTTAGATGTGGAAGAAATGGGGAAACTGACACTTTGGAGGTACAGGAACCGTTCCTAGAAATATACCACCAAGCTCTCTCTCTCTCAGTGTACTACTGGAAATACAGAGACACCAGTGCAGGCAGGGTTAACTGCTCAGTGGTAACTGACACTGCTGGGTTCCAAAGGGGAGTAGCCTAGGCTTTTTGATTCTGCTCACCCACATGGTAGAAAAGAAAAAGATAGAAAGAAAAGCAAAAGCCACTGTCCTTAAACCTCTGAAATGCCAGATATGCCATGGATTTTGCAAAAATTCCAGTTTAGTAATACAAATACTACTACATGTTCTTGATTGGCTTTATAACATATGTCAAGATCTACAATGTGATCACAGAAACCATAACATGGAAATATACATTCTTACATTTCTGTGTTTTTAGCATCAGTGTTGTACATTTAAAAGCAAGATTAAAAAAAAAAAAAGATGAAAAATATTATCTAAAAGGTAAGTGCAACCTTATGAATTTTTATAATATTCTTTCTTACCTTCACACTGATCCTTTGATGCAGAGAGTTTGAAACCCTGGGCACAAAAACACCTGAAGGATCCCTCTGTATTTTCACAGCGTCCATTTGTACAGTGATTGCCATACTGACATTCATTTATATCTGTGAATAGAAAGTGAAAGAAATTAACTGGGGTATAAATTAACTGTTGAGCTTGGGAATATATTCAAATTATATCATAAGCATGATTATTATTCCTGAGGAATTTATTTCAATGGGATTTTAGCACTTCATGCAGGTCCCTTTGTAAGGCTACTCTACATACTCATCAAGGAACTTAACTGGATTGTGCAAAATCTTTCTTCCTAGTCACAAACCATCCTTTCTTTAGAAGGTCTTGAAAGCAGCTTTTATTTCCTATAAGCTATCCCATAGACATCTACTTGCATCCTTCTCTGAAAGGTATTAATTAGATGGGTCACTTTCTTTAGCCAACATGAAAATTGCTGTGTTGCTACTTAACAGTAATTTTCAAGAATTCCTTCTGAATGCAATTTGTATAAATCAACAAGGCAAAAAGCAAACATAAAAATAAAATAAGAAACATATTTTGCTATAAATCCAGCCAGAATTAGTTCTGTATTCTAAAATAACAGTTACCGGTCTTCCTCTAGCAGTGGTTTTCAAATAAAAAAACAATTAGTTTTCAAATTTTATTTCTTTATTTTGGGGTTGCAGTAGTCACCACATGTCCTTGTTTTATGGAAAAATGCTCTATTTTTTTTATCTTCACTGATGAAGGAAAAGAACTACCCTTTCTTTGTTTTTATGTGCCAGAAATCATATTACTGCCAATTATCTTGTCTTTTGCCACCACAAAGCACACAAAACCCATCAGCATAAAAAAAGCACACAAAACTCATCAGCTAATTATTTGATGCACTTGAGCCATTTAGACAGCTGTAGCACAGGGAGAGCTGGAAGATTCAACACCTTTAAATCATCACCATAACCCTTATTAGCTATTGTAAATACGTGCAGTAACTATTTTCCTCACATGTATTTAGAGGCATGACTCTTTACAAGCTCCTGTACCACCTGCCTTTGTTAAAGGCCATCTTTCCCCCAGACACAAACGAAATCACCATTATCATCCACATTCCCAGTGACCTACAACTCTCAGTTCCTCACTTGAGCCCCTAGATCTATAAATAAGATGCCCTGCTGCAGCCTGGCCAAGAAGAAGTGACATCCTCAGAGAGATGACAGCACAGATCCACACGTGCTGTGCTATGGCATTCAGTAGGTTTAACTCCTTATTCCTTTCTCCAAGGCTTATTTCTCAGCTCACTACTGTTGCAAAATGTGCTTGCTCTACAAAACACAATCTTTGCTCTCAGCGTACATGACCGATGCTCTAACTGAAGAATCTGTTCAAACACAAAGAATCCAATTCAAGCACACAAATTTCCAACCAAACAACAAAACTGCTTCTTACAGATTCATTTTCATCTCCAAGCTGCTTGAGAAAGAAACCTGGAATACTATATCTGATTTTTGCATGGGATTCAAAGATCAAGAAACTTCCCCATAAAGCCAACAGAAAAGCCAGGAACAGAATTTAAATCTTTAGAGATGAAATCCAGAATTATAACTGATTCTGTTGGTGCTCCATACAGTAGGGCTAGAGGTATTTGGATTAGCTCTGGTTACCTTTGTATTAGTTTTGGTATCTTCTAACAGGATCCTTAAAACTGTACAATTTGAATATTGATAGTTAACCATGCAGCTTCAAAACCCACCACAGTGATATCCACAAGGATGAAGTGATCTAGAAAGTTTTGTCAACCTATTTCTTAAATTTTTTCATCAATACAGAGAAGTGTGCTCTAGATACATCATGATATACGAATTTATTTGAATGCAAAAATGTGCAGAGAGAAAAATGGAATAAAAATGAATCAGTGTTTGAAAGTAAACTTAAAAACCAATTATTTCAAATAGTCCCTGTACAACACAAATGCACTCAGGGACATGGGACAGTGACAATTTCAAGACAATGAGGAGGCAGGCTCTGCAGGTGTCCTTTTCCATTTCTTCCAACACACATTGAACATTCCCACCTAAACTCCAATTCAATATAGTCTACCCAAGTTTGAAGTGAACTGATTGACTTGGCTTAATGAAACAGAAATGGCTATGTTCCTGGCTTTTAATCCTGCAAGATTACAATATAAATGGCATCAAAGATCCATCTGTAGGATTGTTACACTAGATTTTCTATGTCATAAAGTACAGGCAGAGGAATGAAGTGAGGTAAAAAAACACTGAAAACAGCACTGTGGAAAACCAGAAGAGCTGCAATTGATCTAAACTAACAGGAAAAACAAATAAATTTATGGAACACTGGATTTAAATATCCTTCACAGATAATGGGAAATATTTTCCTTTTTGGTGTATTTAAATGGTGCCATATTGTAGAACTACAGATTAAAGAAAAATTGCCTGCATTATGTTTTCTAAAATATATATGGCTCATTTCCAACATGATGTAAGCCTAGGATAAACAAAAAATGGACTGATCACATTGCTAATGAAGTGAGTAAGAATGTCTAGGCTTAGAACATTTCATAAAACAAAGGGAAAAAAGGAAGCTACATGCAGTAATACAAGGAAAAAAGTTATCACTTTAAACCAAGACATATTCCTTACATGACTTAGTTCTGAGCAAAGAACTGACTTGACTTCTCTCATTTCCCTCCTACTAACCTGGTTAGCAAGAATGAAACAACTGAAAATTATGCCAGGGAATTTTCAACCAGACTATTTTCATAAATAGGTACAGAAATGAAGCTTAATATTGGAAAAGAAGGCAAAATTAGGCCAACATTTTGGAAAAAAAAAAAAAAAAAAAAAAAAGAAGTTAAGTAAGAGCACTCTTAACAGAGTACATACGCCATGGTCTTTGCAAGGGCATCAGGAATCCAGGCAGGTGGGTAGGAATGAAACAAAAATCAATGTGGAGCAATTTGTGCAAAAAGAAACCCATGAATTTGTTGCAAACATTTTGTAGCTTGTTACAACTTCCTAATTCATTAAATTACTTGAGAAATACATTCCTCCACAGTAAGTCAAATGACAAGATCAAATATTCAGCTATGACATGGCAGATCTGTTCAGACAGTATGACTTCAGAAAATAAGGTAGTTGAAAACAGTGTAATCTCTACAGCAAAACTGGTGGTGAGGTTCTGACAGCCACACCATGGCTTCACTGCAACTTGGCTCTAATCTTGATCCCTAGATCAGCACCACACTTGCAGCTGGAGCACAGTAGATCCCAGACACCAGGGCTGTTTCAACCAAACACTGCTCTTGGACTGCTTGGTGAACTGAACAAATCACAGCACTGGGAGCCATTACAAAATAAGCCATGGAAGTACACTGACAATCTGCCCTACAACAGTAATGCAAACACCCTCAGTGTAGGTTATTGTACACCTGTTTAGGTAACACGGTTATTCCAACCATCACAAATATTATAGGGCACGTGTTACATGGAGTGGGCAGAAGTATTCGCAACAGATAGGAGATATTTCACAACTGATGCTAAATGTAAGTTTCTGCTAGTGTCCCAGAAAGTGGCACTCCAAAACTGCAAAAGATTATTTCTTTTTGCACAATGGATTAATGTGCTCTTTCTCACCTCTATTTCAAATAATCAAAACTGATTTTGAAAAAAAAAAAAAATCTAACATTTACAAACAAATCAACAAAAGCAAAATGTACGAAATCTGTCCTAAACCCCTAACCTAAAGTTAGACAAGGGACTTTAGGATATGCTAATGTTTTGCTAGAAGTACAGAAAATAAAGGAGTCTAATTAACGTACTCCATGAGCAAAGCCCCATATTCTACTGAAAAGCCTGAGTCACACTGATGTATTAGCACTCGTCTTTCCATTTCCAAACAACCTACTAGTACTTCACTGACAATACATCCCCTTTCTGTTCCATATTTTCTATTTCAAGAATTTTGTTTTGTAATTATATCATTTGTAGTCTAGATTCAGTTCTCATTTATCTACAGTAAAACAAGATTTCCTCTTATATACTGTGTCTGAGAACATAAAGTAATTTCAAAAATCTCATATTTTCAGTTATTCTTGAATGAAATGGCGACCCAGGGCACAGTGCTGTCATCAAGTCGCAACATTGACTGAATATGAAACACAGCATCTCAGAACAAGAACCACAAACAGAGAGACAAAGAGTACTAAACATACCATGGCACTGTCCATTCCAGCCTCTGAACCCCACTCTGCAAGGAATGCACTGGTAAGAGCCAGGGGCATTAAGGCACTGTGCGTCTGGACAGGTAGTTGGAGTCAGGCATTCATCGATGTCTTCAAAAGAGAAGATAAAAGGAAATACTGGTCAAAGCCATAGTAGAACACTGAACAATAATCTGGTTACTCTGACTCTCCTCCTGCAATACTAAAGCATTTAAAGAGTTATGTAATTTATCTGTTAGAGACACAGGAAAGAACAAGTTCACACAGACGTGTACCAGCAAAGGGGCATCTCTGAGAAATATAGTAGCTCATAATACAAACTTTCCTTGTGTTACTCCTTTACCATACTGAAGTGCCTGAGGTTCTACCTATAGTAAGACTTTGGAAGTTCATTGGAACGACAGTAAAATTGTAACTCTGGCTTCCAAAAGCAAAGCACAATTTGGTATTCTCCAATATTGTACAGTTATTCAGCATGCAAGTGCTATTGGGACTAAAAACATAATTGTGTGAATGAGAATCAAAGAGGTTTATATGGAGTAAGGAGTTAATTTTGTCTGAAAGAAGGCACAAGCCACATCACTGAGGCTGGCAATGTTTAGGGTGAGAGAAGGACTTTCTGCATCAGGCAAGGTCCTAGACTGCCCATGACAAGAAGAGATAGGTCCTGAAAATGTCATGGAAGTCATGTTCAGGCTCTGAGCAAGAACAACTTCTTATCCTGCCCCGAGGAAACTCAGAATACATCCAACATATGCAATCTAGAGGAGACTGCACACAAAAAACAACATTCAAAGACAAGTTGCTGTTAAGTGACCAATGATCAGAAGATTCTGGAATTAAAACTGTGTAGGTAGCCTCCTTGCAGTCTGCTTGCATGTGTGAGATCATTTTATAATACGGTATTTAATTATGCAATAATTATAATCTTTCCTATGCACTGCACAGAACTAATTAAATTGTCAGTCACCTCTAAACTCAGCTTCCTAAGCTTCCATCCTTTTCCTAGCCCAGGCCTAGCAGTTTTGTCTTCTGCAATTAAGGACTGCTACTTGAACATGCATCATAGGGAGGGAATTCACTCCTAGTTTTGAGAACAAGCTCACAGAACTCAAAGAGATCCCAACACTCATAATTTAACCGGACAATGATCCAAGCTTGAGAGAATTGAATATTCCAGCTCCAAACAACTCACTGGATGTAGGCAAATCACAATTTTTCATAGAATCACAATTGTCCAGCTTAGAATACTTTCTCATAAAAACACCAACAGGCTTCTTCAGCTTCTACAATGCAGACCTGCAAAAGTTTCTCATGAAACTGCTGTGGGAGTTTTTGGGTTGTTTTTTTTTTTTAACTTAATTAACAAGTGTAATTAAATTACACTTCTGCTGTAATTTCTTCTCAGAACTGTCTGGGCTGTGTCTGCCTTCAGAACATGAATGATGTACTTGGTACAGAAATTTTTAGTCAAAGTAAAGTCTAAATGCAGCAAAGTGTAAAAAAATCATAAGAAGATTCCGTAAGAATTCTTCATCCTATGCAAAGATGTTCAGCTATGACTCCAACACTGTTCTACAAAAACAACAGACTCTCCAACAACATACATGCACTCTTTACATTCCCCTGGCGACGCCTGGGACAGAGCTTGTGTGAATACAACTTGAAGGCAGAATGAGGATGGGGTGAGGAAGTGCAAGTGAACTGTATTGTGTGCAGCTTGGAGCATTCTTGCCTTTGTTTTTGAACTGTGAAGGGGGTGGAAGGAAGTTTTTTGTGAAATTAGAAATCTGTCAGTAGAGTGATGACATGGTGAAATTATTCCCCAAATGTGTCATTTCCTTGGTTTGGTGGATTAATGTAGGAGGATTTTCCCCTTAAGCAACCTTAAATAATTTTCAACAGAGAATCTGGTTTCAGAAATTACATTTTGTTAAGTTAAATTATAGAGGACTACCACCACACTATTTAATAATAAATTTGATGTAATTGTCTGATTTCTAGCCTAATTGAATTACAGATTCCCTAGTCACAGAGATTTGCAAAGACTAGTTGTAAGAGTGAAATCTGTAAAACATTTAAATAAATAAAAAAAAAATTGGAAGAAGACTCTTTTAGCATTGCTCAGAGCAGCAAATATATCCATGGCAGCTTTAAGTTGCTTATTTGCCAGGCAACCTAACATGTCAGCAATTTTATTCTATCCTATGTAACTTAGACTAAAGCATAAAAAAATCATCTTTAAAATGAAATGATTTCTTGGGGTTTTTAGTTCACCATTCAAGTTGAAAATGAAAAAAAAATACCAGGAAAAAAGACCAAAATATCACACAAAAGTAATGTGAAGCTTTGAAGGTCAGATATGCTAGGATCTCCTGCAACATGAAATATCTGCTTGATATAGATATTAAAAAGTCAACCTATCATTTGCTACCTGATATAATATATGGAAAATTAACTTTTTTTTTTACAAAAACTTAGCAAGCAGGTAAGGACTAACAATGAAGTTAGTGATTCCATGGGAAGAGATGATAAAATGGCTGTTCTTTACACAGTGGGGGAACTCCTTTGCAGTATCTTAAATTTAAATAGCAGGAATTGAATTGCAGTTCCAGACACCAAATAATGACAATGATTGAAGAGTACTCACAAAGGCTTCCTGTTTAAGATTGCACCCTCTGAGATTTGTCCCTTTGCAGCTCAAGCTACAGTGCTAAGCCTCCCTTGAATAGCAGAGAATGTTAACAGCAGTAGTTTGGCACTGGTTTTGTGCTATCAATAAATGGTGCAATGAAG
Source organism: Vidua chalybeata (assembly GCF_026979565.1). Lineage (NCBI taxonomy): Eukaryota > Metazoa > Chordata > Aves > Passeriformes > Viduidae > Vidua > Vidua chalybeata. The sequence continues at coordinate 12,570,908 of NC_071532.1, forward strand.
TGCTATCAGTATCAATCATTGTTGCCTCTAGGGAAGAGTCCAAACCTACCTTCACATTCCCCTCTCCTGTTCATTTGGTATCCACTATCACAATATTCACATCTGTATGAGCCAAGAGTGTTTATACAAAAGCCTTCTCCACAAGTGTGAGGTCTTGAACATTCATCAAAATCTGCAGATGACAAAGAAAAATTAAGAGAAGCTGCTTCACCATCGAAGTTTTGAATGCTTGCATCTCCTCAAAACTCTGCTTTAACTGAACACTAAATAATAAGTTTGGATTTTTGAAGCTGTTTGCAAGCCACCTCAATGCTTGTAATCACAGAGAGAGTGAGTTTGAGAAACAGCAGGGTATAGAAGGCAGCCTGGGAGCATCCCTATGGCTGCAAACACAATGTGTGTTGCTGCATGCATGCAGTGCCCAAGGCAGCACTAAGCTAAGGCAGACCACAGCCCCTTCAGACTGTTAGTGTTGCTTTGTGAAGTCTATGGCTGTTTGCAGCTGTATTTAAAAATATGTTTTGTTTCAGCTTCTACTCATTGAAAGAGTGTTGAGTATTTTTATTTTACACAGCAGGTGTTTTTACTAATCAGTAGTTTTCCTAAAAAATGATGTACTGAATAAATTATTGTTTTTCAAGAAACAAACATTTGGAAAAGGAGTATCAGCTAGACAGCTGTATCAGCTTTGCTCACCACAACACCTGGTGAGAGACAGTGAAATATACTTCCAGACATCAGTCTAGTACCACTGACATTGAGGAAAAAAGAGCTAAAAAGGGGACTTTAAGAGGATTTAGCTTTGCTTCCTGAATAATTTTGATATTTTTATTTTCTATGAAGGAGACTAGTTATTACCAATGCAGTCAGTTCCATCTTCACTGGCCATGAATCCAGCTTGGCAAATACATAGGAAACTTCCTTCTGTATTTTCACAGCGTCCAAGGGAACAGAGATGTGGTGCCTGATCACACTCATTAATATCTGTAAAAGAAATGAAAACATTAGACTATAGAATAACATATATAATTGTGATTCTTTTTGTGTATTCTATGTCATGCATGTGAAAAGACTGATCTTGTAATTATTTTAACTATTTGAAAAGGTATATATGTTTTCTTTCAGAGATGAAAAAAAGATGCATTAAATAGTTTTGGTTGGAGAAAAATGCTCTTATTGGCTTAGACTGTAAGAATATTGCATTGGCCTGAAGAACGTGACATGATTACAGTTCAAATCACTAAGCTGTGTGCAACATGAGCACAAGCTGCAAGCATGGAACATTAATAAAATCTGGATGAAATGAAGGGATTCTAAGTTGCCATTTGGCTGTGTTGCATAATTTATTTTTCAATACTGCAGTTGCACCTGACAGAACGTGTTACAGCGTGAAGCTACTGAGCTTTGATGGCATGAACACTTTATAGCATTTAATCTCTAGATACAATACACCCTTTCTGATCCAAGTTACAGAGGAACCAGTATACTCTGAATGAAGAAAAGATACCAATACAGCTGCTTCCAAATCTGAAATGGCTCATGTAGGACCCCTTTGTCTCTGCCTTATGCTCATCAGAGAATTATCATCTAGAATTTACTAGCTTAAAAGGGAGTGAAGACCTTGCTTTGCAGGTCTCTCACTGTGCTTCTGGGTTTGTTTAGGATATACTTTCTCTTTTCAGTAGCAGGCTGAAAGGAAGGACCTAACAAAATGCCTGCACTTAGTCTGCCTGCAGAGCTGGTATCTGGGTAAATCACTGTGAGAAACAGGCACAAATGCTTTTTTTTTTCCAAACTGAACTGTATTTCTTCCTAGTAGTCTGACTTTTAGATACCTGATACACAGCTGAGAGGAGATGGTCTGCCTAATTACTTTTTCTCTCACATCACAATGGGAGATATTTTCATTCCATTTAATTAAATTCACACTGGCAGAGCAGCTGGAAGGCTGTATTAGAGACTACTTTGCAAATTTTATTTGGCATAGAAAAAAAAAAGCCTTGTAGTTTGGAAGCATTCAACAGAGGAAAGAACACCTGACTGCTCTGTAGAGATTTCCCCTAACCAGATTCTTCATTTCAGGCATTTCATAGCACGATTATTTCAGATTTTTGAAAGCATCATTTCATACCAATGCACTTTGTCTGCTGATCATTAAGTTTGTACCCCTTGTAGCAGATGCAAGTGTATCCCACAGGCAAATTAACACAGTGTCCTGCTCCACAGATATCAGGATTAACTGTACATTCGTTGATTTCTAAGCAAAGAAAGAGAAATTTAATGTTAAACATATATAGTTCACAATACTATACAATACAATACAATACAATACAATACTCTGTGATCCAAGTAGAAAGCTCAGGCATGAAAACAACTGTAAATCAAGTTTGCAACTCCTGAATTTCTCTAATGCATACCTTATCTGGAAGAATCTAGAAACTGCACTTTTCCTAGTGACATAATCTTATGTCCCATCCCAGATCTATAAATCAGTACATAAAATTTAAAGGAGAATGAAGATAAGATAAAATAAAAAAATATATATGGCTCAACCTTTGCACTGCACATTAAGAAAATAACTGCAGTGAGTTTCTGATTACAGTGGGTATCTTGATTTACAGAATACTCATCTACTAATGGCTTGGATGTATTTTGTAAGATAAGGAGATTCAGATATGGGCAGCATTGGATGCTAAATCCTTACAGTAGTTTTAGAAATTCCTGAAGCATGTGCGTTACTGCAGAAAATAGTAATGACTGTCTTCATTTGCAACAAACTAAGGTTATACTGCAGTATGGAATTGTAATTCCTGAAAAAGAAGAAATTAACTGTAAAGAAGAATTGTTTATGTAGACAATTTAGAAACAGGTCACATTTAAATTTAACTAAAATTTAAAGTACAGAAATAAGGCACTCAAAAACTTCTCAGCTTGAGCTGCAGTCAGTTTTTTAAATCCTGTTTAGGATTTAGTCCTACAAATCTTACTGCACTTTTACTTTATTATCTCTGAACAACATATTGATTTACAGCACACAGCAATTTCTAATTCTACTAATTTTCCTGAGGAAATAAAAAACAGAACATGGAAAATTGCCATTTTCTTTTTACTAACTGATGTGAGCTCCCAGCAAGGTAACTTTCTCTCCTTGTAAAGAAGCTGGGAGCTGGCTGGCAGATGGGGCACAGTCACAGAAGAGCTGACTTCCAAGTTCTAGTTTGATGATCACAACTATTTGAACCTTTGTATGGGATTGATAAAGTGTAATTACAGCAAACTGAAGGCAGCAGTTGAATGCTTACAGATGGACAGGATACTTTCTCTACTCCTACAGTACATTCAGGAGGATTTAACTGACAGAACTGTACAAACAGCTGGGTGATTTAGACCCTGTGTGCATTGCATCAACTCAAAAATCCATTCCTGCATGAATGAAAGCCATTTTGAAGCCATTTTTTATTAAAGTATGTGAAATTTCTCCCTCTGAATGGAAACCAGGAAACCTCTGTAGGTCTAAATATCTCTACAATATACAAGAATGCATCTTAGAGTATTTATCAGGATATTGCAATCACTTCAAAGCCTGTGTTCATTCTGGTTCATTCTAACCAATGTGAACTGTAATGGTCTCATGTATACAAATACAGTACATTCACCTTTTGGTTTCTAAATGCATAGCAGAAGAAATTTTGATGTCTTTTTGACACAGCTGTCATTTAGACAAATTTCAGCTATGGCAGGTACATTACTTGCATTTCTGTTATTTTCACTTCTTGACACACAGACATAGAGGAGGTAACTTTAATACATCAAAAAAGGATGAAGCATGAACATCAAAAGAACATTTCAAAGTAGATCTTACAGTAATGTCTCACCTGCCTTTTGTAGAACATTCTGATCTACATCCCTTGAACTCTACATCCCTCAATGAACATCATCATTTATACTTCATGACAACACATGTAGACTGTCTAACAACCTGACCTGTATCCAAGAAGTATTCAGTTCTGGACTTGCCTTGCAGATCTGCAAAGAAAGTCCAGAACTGAATCTGAGGTGAATTATTAATTTTATCTTCTATCCTTTACTTGTGGACACAAAAATGGCAGGTACATCCTGGAAGGACCTGGGCCTGGCTCTCTTGATAGTAGCCTCATTGTTGGGCTGTTCTGCACTTTCTCCAGAATATTCCTTCTGCTCTACAACCACATTCTCTTCACTATGGTAATTCAGCAACAGCACAGAACAATAGTGTCAGGAACTCAGCCTTTTCTTAATTTATTGCAGTTCTAAAAGAGAAGTACAATACCTGTAACTTGAGTAGGTGCAATAACTTGACTTGCACTTGAAGTAGAGACTTCGGGAGCAACTTCAACAGGCAAAGGAGGGGATGTTTTCTCAATCACTACTGTGTGACATGGAATAGAAATCAATCACATCCAAAAAACCTATCTTAAAGCATTAAAAAAAAAACAACCCTTAAAGAATTCACACATGAATAAGCTAGGCACTATGGAGATTTTTGTTTATTCTGCTTTGACCTACAGTAGAAAAAAACCTATGTAATTGGGGTTTTCATCTTTCTACTGTTTCTGAAAAAATACACTGAGGTGCTAAAGAAAGAAAACACAGTTTTAAGACTTTGGCAGCAAAAGTTATGCATAAATCTGTAAAGAGCCACCTAAGCACAGTTTCCTCTTGAAAGGAGTACAAGGCTTCACCTCTTTTAATTTCAACATTAAAATTCTCATGCACATAATCCACGATACCACTTCTTCTTAAAATATGTCTTTATTTCCTAAATAAGTCACCAAGCCAATGCCAACCTCTCAATTCCTCCCACTTCTGCTTCCATGATTTTTCTTTTGATCATGAAGAAATTGCTCTTGAAGCTCCAATCATTTTTTCATTGACCTCTGTTAGAATTGCTACTTTACCATTCTTTTAAGAACTGTAAGCACTCTCTCACACCGAAGGAAAAGATAAAATAAGTTACCTGGAAACTGTGGATGCAGGTTAATTGTTGAAATTCCAGGAGAAAGCTGAGGCTGCCCAGGCTCTAGATAAGGCTGCTTTTCTTGATCAATGGAAGCCAATTCCTAGAATGATTAAAAAAATATAACTTTCTGAAAACATTCTCTTAATTCATAGCTACCCACAGTCTCCTGGCTTGAGATACTGCTAACATTCTCACGTGAGTGGCTTTAGATAGCAGATCATTAATCACCACCAATTTAAATCTGAATGAACATGAAATACTATGTTTATACAATAGCATACAATTTAACATTGATTTTACTTGAAGCAGCCATTTCCTGGAGCTTCTAATTGTATCTTTGGGTTTGTCTCTCCATAATTCTCCCATTCTCTGGTCTTTAATTGCTCATAAATAGCATTTGAATGCAGTTCAGCATCACACAAAAGTATGCAATCACATCTAGGTGTCTGACAACTGTGAAAAGTTCCTTCTTAGCTACTGAACCCATCATCTTATTTTCATAGAAATGTTAGACACTTGTATATGTGTAGGAAAATTAAATGGAGCACAGCTGCAATTATTCACAACAAATTGCATTATCTCTAGCACAGAGAACCTGAAACCTCCAGAATGGGGGGCTTCACACAGATACACACTTGCTCTTCTCCAATGAACACAGGACACCCTAAACAACGAAATTAATTTAGGCACTAATAGCAGTCTCATAAGCAGGTGTAAGCAGGTGTCACAAATGCTTCTCAAAGCTTCATAATGTTTCTCTCTGATTTATTTTCTCTAGCTGTTAGTATCTGTGTATCTTCTTCACCCTGTCTGCATTTTTCAGTATCCTCTTTAAAATACAGTCTCCAGCATGAGATAGAGTGATATATACCACACCCTCCACCAAATGTCTCTAAAAGAGGTTAAAGTAATCTCTTTCCTGTACCTCACTACCTGCCTGTTATTGTACATTATAACAAAGGAGCTATTTTTGCCTCAGGGTTTGAGCAAGTCCACAGTGACTTCATCATAAATTCTAAATCCTTCCAGTTATCTGTATCCCATCTCATAACTCCTAGATAAATTACATCATGTTTTACCTGATCAGGAGCTGCAGTTGCCACTAAAATCAGAAAGAAAAAAAGAGAATTAATCATTCTTCACAAAACATTTTATTACAATTTATATTTTGTCACATTTGAAACTGGTTGTCACCATCACACAAAAAATTCAGGCTCAAACCTCATTCCAAAATAGTGGAAATATGATGCTCCTGAAGCAAGTGTAAAAACTAACTTGAAACCAAAATAAGATTCTACACACAATCTAATGTTTATTTACTCAGTGTTCAGCTCCCTTGTAGATTTCTCAATTGTTTACCTGCTTCCTGAGAAACAATTTGACAAGCACACAGGTTATTAACTCACTGATGAAACCTTTTCAATTCCTTCCAAGGGATATCAACATCTGTAAACACTTTAAAGGTAAATTAATATAATAATGATATATAATTTACCACTAACAAATTTGCAAGGATTTATTGAAGAAAAAAAATCAAGTTTTAAAATGTACCTTTTCTTTAGACAAGTAAGAGTGGTTTGGGTTTTTTTTTTCTCCACAAATATGACCTTTTTTTCTGGGAAGGAGTGGTAGGAATTTCATATAAATTCTTATTTTCCATTGCAGCTTTCCTTTTTAGAATTCAAATATATATATATATATATATATATATATATATATAAAAGTTTTTGAGAAAGTCTTACAACAAATATGTACTATTTCTGATCATAAAAATTATTGAGATTAAAGCAGTCTCGCTCTCTCTCCATGGTCTCAGCATCTGGCAGGACCTACCCACAACCTGTGGGAAGTGAATCCCGTGATGCAACACACCGGGCATCACGGAATGCTCTGCTGCAGGGAGTGGTGCCTCTCGGCCCTGCACTGTCCACAGCTGCCATGCAAAGAAACAAACCATGGAAGACACATGCACAGAAATAGAGAAAGACTAAATTTCCCCACTCTCACCTTCTTGTACAGCCATCTCAGTCTCACTTTTCTGTGAGAAGGTCAGTGCCTCCACTGGCTCTTCCTTTGCTGGGAGAGGTGGAGGAGAAGTACCTTTAGCAACAGGTTGAGTAATCGGGGTCTTGCCAATGGCAGGTGGCTGTACTCTAACTGCAGGGTGATGATATAGCTTGTTTCTGTGAGGGCCAGAAACCGTATAACCCATTCCACCAGGGCAGATTTCCTTAAAAGCAGCTAGATTTGGGATGGGAAAATATTCCTTTTAGGAGTCTAAAAGTGCAATATGTTGACATAGTGGAAAATATAATGACTACCACTAAGAAATGTAATCTCAAATTGTATATACATATTCACAAAAAACTCCTTAAAGAGAAGCTATGCATAGCATGCTAATACGACTGAGCATTCTCCCAAAAGCATGTTCTGGCTGTTTTTCCCAGGAGGTTTTCACTCCAGTTTACCATTTTTCTTCAGTTATGCTTATCTGTCAATATATCAAGATATTTTTAATTAATCCCCTTCAAACAGTATATCTATGTATTAATTTAAATGTGCAAATAGTCTTTAACATCTATATTGCATAATGAATGAAGACCACTACTGCTATCATTTTCTTTTTTGTAGAAATCAAAGGGAAAAAGCTCATAAGCCCTGTACTATAGGAGCAGAATACTATCAACCAGTATCCACACTGATGCACAAGATCCCACCTGACTACATCAGAAGCCTTATACCAGTCCAGATCCAAATTCCACTGAATTGAAAAAGGCTGGCTAAAAATAAGATGGGGATCATAAGAAGTCAAATCACTACTGGAAGAGAGGGGAAATAACCTTATTTATAAAGCTGCTACAGAAAAAGTTAATTGAAGTCAGGCAACACCACCTGCTCTGTATGAGCATCATGTTTTGCAGTTCTATTGGAAGAGTAAAAGGAGAAAGAAATACAAGTCAGTCTTCCTCCCCATCAAAGAGAATAGTTATACTCCTGTCAGGGTCAGGGAGACCTTTAGGAATCTTGAGAGGGCAGTGCTTCATTGTCTTTGTTGCTCTAGGTAAAGCCATGTTGGGATGAAACAAAAAAGATTTAATCTCCTGTGTGGGAATTCTTATGGCTGCCTGAGGGATGCACCAAGTGGGACATTGGTAAGTTCACAAATTCTGCTTTGAACACATCAGGGTTTTAAAATGAATTAGCATCTAAAATAAAAGCACAAAGTACTAGCTAAAAGCACTCTACAGATGAGTTAAACTATACATTAATCACAGTATGCATTAACTGCGCAATATGTTCTGATGGTGTCTTAGTAATAGAAAATATGAAGGGTCAAACTAATTAAATTGAGTGGATTCAGAATAAGGAAATACTTTTTTGCTGGGACAAAAAATATCAAAACTTGTCATAAACACACCCAACTACTGAGGGTGGAAAATCTGGTCAAAGGAATAAGACAAAAAATTTGATGTCTGTCTCGTCAGATGCTTTCTTAGGACATAGGGAATCTTGCTTCAGGTCATATTCTCTCAAATAAAAAACAGGAATGTGAGCCTTATTCTACCACAGCTCTGATAAGAGCTCTCAACACCTGGGCATACAAATCTGGTCTCTCAGTGTCTTTTTAGGAGATGGTTTACTTTGTACGAATATTTTAGAAGCTTTTTATTTTAGTGGCTTTTTTACTAACATGGGATGCTGCAGTAAATACGTTACCCCCTTCTGGAGTATCCCACTTTCACAAATTTTTCATAGAAAACTCTGAAACATTATGAATTTAACCTGTTACAGAAAGGAACATGTTTTTAAATCATGCAAGTACTCATTAAATGGGAAAAGCTCATCAGAATGTCCTACTAACAGATTTTCTTTCTAAAGTCTTTTCATTAAGAAAAAAATCACCAAAATAACCAATTCCATATGATACTCAATATATTTTTTGTGACTATATAGCAGTCAACATAAGAATGCATTCTGTGCTCCACTATACACACTATTGGGCATAAAGCCTCATGCAATATTCTCACAGATGTAAAACACCTGCACTTAAATTGCAAGTCATCTCATGAGAATAGATTTTTTTTCTCCATTAAAAAGGCACAGAAATATTATTTATCCAAAAGTGAACTGGTGTTTTAAAATCCTGATCAATGATCTAGTGATCCAATGGTCATGCAGGAAACAGTGGCTATAAAAATCTATTGAAATGCTCAAAACTGTTGTTCACTTTCATTTCTGTAAGTCAAACTTCAGAAAGGAAGGAATCTGCTCATCATATCTCACAGTATCTCTGATAGCAGCTGTGGATTTCCCAAAGCAGCTAGCTGGTTTGAAAACGTAAATCTTTACAAAATACTTCAGAGAAATACATGACCGGTATCATGACGGTGACATCTGCAGCAGCAGCTTTAAGTAAAGCACAGTGGATTGTCACTACAAATACCTGGGCTAAAATACTCAAGAGACTGAACATCATGTATATTAGAACCACCAATGGTGCTTCTAAAACCAATTAATTTGACCATACATTTGGGAAAAAAGATCATATTAAATTGATTTTCATTGAAGACTCCATGGGCATTTAAGTTTTAAGCAACATCAGGGAGTAAAAAGTACTTGAAAACTAGTGATTGGTATCTATAATATGTGGCATCTTAATCAATAACCAACCAAAGTGAGAGTGGTGACCAAACAGGCTGATATTTTTGAACTCCTTATATATTTAAATAACAGCAGAACTCCAAGGGAACATTCATAATACAAGAGAGCTTTATGTGTCAAGTAAGGAATAGCACACTCCTCAAAATGGATGGTAAAGATATGAAGGAAGGTGAGAAAGCTGAGATGTTACCATGCATATCCTCTATCTGAAGTATATACTCTGGTGGTTGCTTTGGTTTTTTTAAAAGCATGCATAACAAACTAGGGGGCAGGGGCCAAGAGCTTGTATTTTTAGTGGGAAGTTCTTACCTGTTCCTGGTAGTGGACACTTCTCACAGTGTGGGCCCCAGGCTTTGCCAACACTGCAACAGCAAAGCTGCTTGCTGAGTTGAACAGAAAGAGGATGCATGCACTGTTTTCCTGCACTCACAAACCGGTAGCAGGGTCCTTTCTCTTCAGCAACTACAGGGTTATCAGCTGCAATGAAAGTGGAAGAGAGGATGGTACTGTTCACATGAAAAGCAAAACAGAGAAACACCACTAGATTTCCAACACCACTTAAACAGAATTCTGTCAGCAGAAGTTTTATTTCAAACACCTATCTCAGATGAGAACCACAACATTAAAAATTCTTATTTTGCATCAAACACTCCTAAATTCCAGCTTACTCTAGATCAAGGATAAGTAGTATTTGAAAGAAAAACAACAACAACAAAAAGTAAATTCAAAACCAGCAGTTGCCATGCTGCCACAATAAAGAGTGAGAATCATTTCTCTCACTTGCACACAGCTGGTGAAGATCAGCTACTGGCACTACACAGTTGTGTCAAGTTGTAAAGCCAAAGGAATGTCCATCTATAAGTAGGCTAAGCCAACAAGTCTGCAAAAGCTTTAAGTATCATACATGACTTTTTTTTTTCATAAAAGAGTACATGTCTACATTTTGTTGTGCTTAGTTTTAATGTGGAAGAGCCATAAGCTATGATTAGTATGAGGGAACAGAAAGCTAAGGTCCATCCAACTTTCTAATTTATGCATCTACATTAACATAAAGTTAACAGTTCTGGATAACACATTCACATAATGCAAAAAAGACAGACACCTGATTTTCAACATGACATGTAAATGCAAAACCAAAACCCAACAACCAACTCCTTTCCTCTGGTGTTCAACTGCAAAGCAGTATGTAGTTCTTCAAACTGCTGAGAAGCTCTCTCAGCAACTGAATGTCACTAACAGTAGCATAAGATAGTTAAGCTAGGAAAAAACAAGAAAGAACTCACCTATGACTTGAGACTATATTTTATAAATGTAAAGATAGCTTGGAGAAAGAACTTAGTATTATAGCTAATTTTCACTTGTACATATTCTTCACAAAAAAAAGGTGCAAAATTTAGTTGTTCTTTACATCGCCTTTTCTTCTTGCAGAAGTCATTGATTGTAACCAAAGTAAAAACTAACTAATAGAGGGAAATATTTGCATTCATATAATTCACAACTTTTTCTTTCCCCTAATTATCTCTTAATTTTTAATTCTTCTTAATTAAAAGGAAAATGTGCCAAAGACCATCCTGGGCTAAATCTTTATTAATGGAAAAAACCCAGATCAAAGCTGCAGAGGTGGAAAAGGGGACAGCAGGACACAAAGATGGCTGAAACTAGCAGAGAGGGGACTAAAAAAAAAAAAAAACAGTGGAAACTCCAGGCTACTGAAAAATGTACATGGAGCTGGAGATGGCCTTGAAGATTTGGTGCCTAGAAAATCAGGAAAAGATAGAAAGGATCCTGGGCAGCCACCGGTAGAGACCAAGGTTTCCAGGACAAAGAAACAGAAAAGAGGCAGGAACACTGAGACTGAGTAAATAAAGCGAATAAACTGAGAATATGAGCTGGGGACAGAAAAAGAAAGGTGACAGATGAGAATAGTTGGGCCCAGTCAAATAAATCTTCATCTGAAATATAACTAGTTATCTAATTTGGTACTTTAATTGGCAGTATTACTTACGTATGCATCTTGAGAGGGTAGGATCTGGAACAAATCCCATTTTGCAGGTACATCTGTAGCTGCCCATGGTATTCAAGCACTCACCATTAGGGCATACTCCCTGTAACTGACACTCATTGATATCTGTGGGAAAATTGAAAAAAATCAGATGCTGAATCATGTACTAATATTTCTCTTTCTTCAGAAGTTCTCTCTTTTTTTAAAATATACGAAGGATAACTGTTACAAGTTAACACTCTAATCAACACTTTTCCCCATACTGACATGTGATTTATAACCTTTTAAAACACTGCTGAGAACATAACAGAAACACAATTATATTTATACATCATTCTTAAGTACTCTGAATTAGAAAAACAAATACACTTTGACCGGCTTATCAATCCTTCTTCTCCTGACTAGATGATTGCTTGCACAGCTCAACACAGCTCACAAAAACATTCAAAGAGACAAGTTTTCACCAATCTAGTATATTTTACAAAGGGTAGAACACTGCTTGCCACATTTAATAGAGTTTTTATTAGTATTTATATTTAAGAGTGCTCAAAGGTCCATTATGCTGAAAGAAGCACAATGCAAAAACATCATCTGTAGCCCAAAGGAACTTGATGACAAGAACATGCTTCAGGGAGCACAGAACACACCTGACATGGAAAGAATTGCAGCTGTGGCAACGGCAACACAACTTCTTGACAATTATGTTGAACCTGAGTCAGCAGTGCCCTGGCAGCCAGGAGGGCCAACCCTGTCCTGGGGAGCATCAGGCACAGCATCACCAGCCAGGCAAGGGAAGGGATTGTCCTGCTCTGCTCTCAGCTGGGGCAGCCTCACCTCGAGTGCTGGGGGCAGTGTCGGGTGACACGATGTAAAAAAGGCATTGAACTGTTAGAGAGTGTCCAAAGGAGGACCACGAGGATGGTGAAGAGCCTTGAGGAGCAGCTGTATGAGGAGCAGCTGAGGTCACTTGGTCTGTTCAGCCTGGAGGAGACTGAGGGGACACCTCACTGCAGCTACAACTTCCTCATGAGGGGAAGAGGAGGGGCAGGCACTGATCTCTGCTCTGTGACAGGACCCAAGGGAATGGCCTGAAGTTGCGTCAGGGGAGGTTTAAGTTGGATATTAGGAAAAGGTTTTTCATCCAGAGAGTGGTTGGGCACTGGAACAGGCTCCCCAGGGAAGTGGTCACAGCAGCAGCCTGACAGAGTTCAAGGAGTGTTTGGACAACACTCTTGGGCACCTGGTGGGATTCCTGGGGATGGTGCTGTGCAGGGCCAGGAGCTGAACTCTCTGATCCTTGTGGGTCCCTTCCAACTCTGCATGTTCTGTGATTCTGTGAACTGCTTCAATAAAGTTTGCTGTTACTAGGCCACCTGTGCAAGTATTGCTTTCAGGGTCTGACTGAATAATCCTCCCATTCCCCAAGCATTGGGCCTCAGGTCTATATCACACTCATGGTTGCATTTTTAGTTCACTTACTCTTAAAACAGGACCTGTCTAATAATAATCTGGATACCATCTGTAACTAAGTCAGCCAAACTAGGTTTTTATTTCAGGGGACAGCAACAACATAGTTTGCACTGATAATCCAAATGTCAAAAGAGTAACAAAAATAAAATTTAAAAATCCTCTAATTTATAATTATTTTTATTATAAATTGCAGTCTCTTCTTTCAGAAAAACTGAGAGAGTAGCTTGAAACAGACCTACCTTAAAATATTTACATCTATTATTTTCCATCAGTCTTTTCCTCCCTATCCTTAAGGCTAGGGAAAAACACCTACCTTGCTGGGTAAACAAACTTCATGTGGAAGTTAGAAATTACAGCTAGTTCTCTGAAAATTAGGTATTAGTGATCATTTAGCTAAAATATATAATATTTATTATCTTTCCTTTTAGCTTTTATAATACCAGCCTCACGACATTTGACCTCATTGTATGTTGCTTCATTCAACATCATCACTAAGGGTAAGAGGTTGAATATACAAAATGTAACAGATGTGCAAAGTTTGCATTCTTTTTTCGTATTTCTCCATTAGTTTGGCTACCTGTCCCATGACACAAGAGTACACAGTACAGCAGACTCTGGCAGTTGCCATATCAGGCACATTTTTTTTCTAAATACTGTGTTGAACTTATCCCTCAGCTCTTCCAGTGCTATACCTAATATAATATCTTGACACCACCTGGATAAACTTCACTTCTATGCACTTAGCTGCATGTGACAAGGAGTAATAATTTATATCCTAGAACTTTAGATGAAATGTGATGGAAACCACATGAATTACAAAGGATCAGCTCTGCCTCAAAGGAATTTTCAAGTGAAATTCCCAGACTATATGACTTTCTGACCTCAGAGGGAGTGGACTATTTAAAGAGGAGAATGGTATAAGAAAAGAGCAGAAAAAACAGCTGAAATATTTTTGTACAGCAGTCTACTTTTTGTCCTGTCCAATGTTTAAGCAGGATGACATCCCATGTAAGAACAGAGGGATCTTATATAAGGATTGCATTAATACAATAAAGCTAGACATTTTCAGATGCACTTGAATTTTATGAAGTTTCTTCATCAGACTAGGTTCTTTTACCCTGAAATCTCAAAATATGATCAAAGGCATCTACACAGTCCCAACTGATCCCAGGAGGAAGATTATCACTATTTCAAGTACCATTATAATTTATGAGCATTAAAGAAATGAACTTAAATCTTAACAGTTAGCAAACTAAAGACATTATTGAAACATCCCTAAACAGAAACACAGAGATGCTGCTGTAAAGTTGTTGGGAGGAAAGGACATATTACTAATGTTCTATTTTCTAAAATTAGGCTCAGCTAGGACCTGATGGAACAAAAGACTCTGAAATATCTAGAAGCTAAGACAAAGAAAATACTGGAACACTCAAGAACCCTCTATTGAATTTTCTATCTGTTGGCAATTTGGATTGTCAGATCAGTCTTCAAATGCTAAACCACAGAACGATTCGACTTGCATTGATAAAGCATTTTCTCTGATGCCAGAAATAAGCTAGAGGAAGAGATAGTATCCTTTACTCTGAGTACAGGAAAAATGTCATTATCTGGGTTCATTTCAAAATGAAAATCCCCAACACAATTACACAAATTACACATACACTTATGAACAAAAACCACGTACAGATTTTGGAGGAAGAGGAAAAACACAGGAGAAATTGATACACATAATGAAAATAATTTCTCTACTTCCTACAATGTAATACCCAGACATTTTTAAACAACTTTCTCCCTTTCCAAATTCTCAGTATATGTTTTTCTTTACAGGAAAATTAACGTATATGACTGCAGGAAAATGCAAAATAAATGCCAAGCAACATACATAATGTATAAATTTTCTGATGACTTTTTCTGGAATTCAAATTAGCAGAAATGCTTTGTCTAATGAAAACAGCATTTAAGTTTTACATCACCAAAGAAGACAGCTTATTTTAAATAATGACAATTAGACTTAGTAAAAAGACTAAGTCTCTTGTTTGTTAACCATTAAAATACATTGTTATTTACATATATGTCACCATGAAATTGATGGTACTTTTTCTTTCTATCTAGGAGAATAATTCCACCCTTCTACATGTTTTTAAGCAAGGTAAGTAATTGCATGGCTTAACATAAGTGCATTTGTATTTTCAGTGTTAAAAATGATTAATGATGCATTCTTCACTTTACTCATTTGCATCCACTTTCATTTAAAGGAATGTTAAGAAATCTATATATGGACAAACTTTATTATTTGAATATTAGAAGTATGAATGCTTCAAGGCATTATTTCCTGGAGTGGCTGGTTTGTGGATACATGAGATCTTCCTATAATTCATGAATACACAGTCATCCTTCTTTCCAAATGATTCAACTATTCTGCAGGAAACATTCATAGATGCTGTCATTATTGCCTCCGTATTCAATCTCTTTAGAGATAAACTGTTCTTGTATGTCTTCTACTAAAAATATAATTCCTCACCCACATGAGCTCTGCTATTGCTATTTAATGTGGGCACTGCTACATTTAAATACCAGCTCATACATATGTAAATATCAGCTAACATGTCTTCTAGAGTTACTGATAAAGACATTATTTTTGCTAAATTTGTCCAATTTTTAAAGTTAACTTCATCATGCATGTTCCAGTGCCTCAGCATAACTTAATTACAGTGTATTTCAATGTGTCTTTTCCTGGTCATGTCTACCGAATGAGCTCATAGAATAACTGAGCTGATGCTCTATGCTGAATTACACAAGCTCCTCTAGGGATTCCACAGAATCAAGCCAGAAGCGCTGATTAAAGAAAAAAAAAAACCCTCAAATTGTCAAAAGAAACATATATACACATAGGAATAGTGCTTATTTAACAACTTGAGCAGAAAAAAAAAAAATTCCTCCCAGATTTACTACCTACTTCACTTCAGACTGTGGTAAAAGGCCATCTATCCAAACTGTTTCCTACCACCTGCCAGCCTGCCCAGCTGTGCAAATTGCATTGGAATCAACTTGTTCAAGCAGCTTGAAAGGAAATCTGATTCGAGATTAGCAGACTTTTTTTTAGCCCTCTATTTCTTGTATATGGACATTAAAAATATTTCAATTTTACATTAGAATAGGAATAAGAATTAATTTGATCCATTGTAAAAACTAGAAAAAAGTGTCTGAATAATGTCTTGTGCAGAAGCACAAACTGATGGCATGCTTGAGGAGTAATTTGATCAAATGCCTTCATCTACACAGCGGAAATACTAAGGGGCCAGGTAGCAGTACTATAAAACCACACGTATGCAAATAAAGCTTTCTGAAGACCAACTCATTGTAGACTTTCAGTTTTTGAGAAAAGCAGAGCAATGTAGATCCATTGGTAAAAAGCCTCTGTACCAGTGATACAAAAAAAAAAGAGAATTCAAACAAGGAGATATTCCACACAGCACCTCACATGGCTCCATAAAGAACTCTCACAATAAGCATTGTCATTTATAATTTATACAGAACTGGTAAATAAATCATTGACATTTTAACAGTTGATGTTTGATAATATGAATGACTTGAGCCTTTCTCAATGGTAATAAATGGGTATAATCCACTGGCATGAAAGAAGCATTGCCAATTCTGTGTTGACTGACAGCCTGACCCTTTGCAGTTATCCATGCCAAATATGTGGAACTGGTCCTTGGCACACTGTGTCCCTGGATTTGGTAGCCCATTCCCATGAAAGTCTGACTTATCCTTACAATCAGTTGAGATG
This sequence comes from Vidua chalybeata, assembly GCF_026979565.1. Lineage (NCBI taxonomy): Eukaryota > Metazoa > Chordata > Aves > Passeriformes > Viduidae > Vidua > Vidua chalybeata. The sequence goes on from NC_071532.1 coordinate 12,587,831, forward strand.
GCAGTGGAAGCCAAATGCCATCCCAGCAGCCCTCTTGGTGACTCTGCTCTCACAAGTTCACCCAAAGACACAAAAACTTTGTCACAACCACAGTCTTAACAGTGATGCAGCAGCACAGATGAGTCTGGTGTGACTCAGCTCCTCCTATACCCTTTTCTAAGCATAGCTTGATGTATGATGAGGTCAGCCACCATGCTCCAGCTTCAAATAACCCAGACACTGTAACCAAACTTCTGCTAATCTGTCCCACTGAGGAGAATTTAAAACAGGCTCTCTTAACAACAACAGTTGGTGTTTGATACCTTCCCACACATTTTTATAGGTCTTCTGGGTGTTAGGTCAGCCTGCTCTCAGAAAATGCAATGTGTTAATGACTCACTGCCACTGAATTTCCTGGTGAAAAAAAAGCAAGCTGTAACAGCCATTTTCTAACTGCATGCCTGTCTGCTTATGTGGAGGGTACAACTATGAGCACAGTACAATCTCCATGAATTAAAAAAACCCAACAACAACAAAAAACAACCCTCAAAACCAACCAAGCAAAGCAGGAAGGTGGGAACAATATAAGATGGTGTTCATTTAAACAAGTATGCACACAGTAACACTGAACTTGTTATAAACCGTTTAATTATATAGCTTTACTAAGTCCAAAACCAGATTCATCTTCAAAGAACTTTATGTCCATTATTAGAACATAAAAGATGGAAATTAATTGGTAAGTCAGATAACGAAAAGAAAATTTACTTTGCTCATGTTTTTTTTCTTCTTGCTTTCTATGAATGTTCACAAAGAAATTCTATTTGGATTTTTGTCCAGTGTAAGGCAATCATCAAGATTTCATATTAGAAATATCCCAAAGCACTTTACTAGAATCTTGGTCCACATATATTTAACACAATCAGATGTTTTTACTCATGACCACACATTGACATTTGCATGGGCTGAGTATCACAATACTGAACTAAATTTCGTACAGTCTAAGTGCCAGCAACAGTTAATATCACCTATTTTCTTCTAATAACTGCAATTTAGAGAAGGATTGAATATTCCAGAAGAAATAAAAATGCAGGAAGCTTCTGAAAAACAACCTGACTCTTATCTGTTACTCTTCTCTAAACAGCTCTTGCTTGCCTAAAAATCAAAACCCCCAGTGATTTTTCAACATCTCCACCTGTATTTCCTCAAGTACGGATTTACTCGTTCAGCTCTCTTACGTACGCTGCACAATGGGGAACTGCAATGACTGAAAAAGAAATGCATCAATCAAAACTTCAAATTCTGTCCTAAAGTACTTAAATTTCAGTGAGAAACATTTTCACACGTAATGGAAGGTCTCCCTCTTGCTAATGTAGAGGTATTTATGTTCAGAAAAGTACAATGTAGTACAATCTCTTTCTCAATTGAATGACAATGCACAGAACTCTGTGCTGGAGGGGAGGACATGCTGCAGAAGGTCTTAACTTGTAATATTCTGCTTGTATTCCCCAATTCTACACTGGCTTTTAAATTAGATTAAAACAGCGTTTGTGACTGCATTAGCTGCAGTTCTACAGTACTTAGGTTCTTTACTGGAAACCTACAAGCAACTTCTCTCACATTTCCTTGAACAGTGTTATACCTAATTCAATCACATCCAGGAAGTGAATCATTTCAGCTTTATTCCAGGATTAATGACATTTAACACAGCCTGAGTATCCTTTATCCAAGAATAACAAACCATGCTAAGTGTAAACATCCAAACCTAGGAAAAATTCCTGTGCCTGCTTAAAATGAGATCTGTACCTGTCACTTACTGTTGAAAGAATATGCTTTGCTTGGTTACTGTAAAACATGCTGAGTTATTTACTACATCATAAAGCTCCTTTAATTTCCCCTTTTACTGAAATACCAAGCAAATATGGAAATGCCTTACAGCTTGCTTCTGTTCTACACGTTAACAGGCCAATACAACCTGAAGGGGATGGCTGTAGCAGCAAAGTGGTGCAGAAGGACTGCTGATCAGCAGAGAGCTGCTCTGCTACAGAGCACCCTGCAAAAGCTGATGGCTGGAGTATCAGCTCTGCAGCTCCCTTTGGCAGCTTCCAGTTGTAAGGCTATTTAGGAAGAGAAGTTCACTGTGTTTTGGCTGTGTTAACCATTACAACAGTCTCTTAGACCACCCAGGCCCAGCTGGCCTAATTCAGAAATGCTGAGGTGGTGTAAAGCTGTCTTCTCTGCCTCCAGACTAGTAAGTCATTCGGACACAGGGAGCAAGGCCACTGCCCAGCCTTTTCGGATAGTGAGCAATGCCCATATTTGGTCACAGAATGCAGGAATTTGAAACATTCCTATACAATTAAATTCATTCTTTCATTTCAAGGCTTAGCACATTGAATTTATGTTTATCAAAATCATTGCTGCTTGGAAATCTTAACCATATTTACAACCGAATGTACATGTTTATTATTGTGTTCTGCAATCTTCTGATATTACATTATTTAAATCTATCTATTCATTTTAAAGAAAACATTTTTACTCAAGAAAAGGAGTCTATGAATTCAAAAAGGTCAGGGGTTACTGCAAGAATTTTGAACCAAGTAAATACAAAAAAAATAACCTTTTTTTTTTTTTTTTTGAAAGAGACCACTTCTACTATTGATGTAAATAATGCAGTCAAATTTCTTTTTAGGAGAGCTGACAGCTTGGAAATGATAGGTTACACTATCAAAATGGGACGGAGGTTTGATTTTATTACTATTTTTTGCTGAAGTAACTAAAAAAGGCATTTAACATTCTTCAGCTTTGTTTATGAAAATTTTAAGTGATTTAGTATAAATTAAAAAAATAATACCTCTTCTGAAGCAATAGATGTCACTTGTATCATTGAGTTTGCTATATTACAAATTTGGTAGGTGATTTTTGATAACATGAATTAATATGACTCAAAAAACAATGAACAAGTCCAATTTTCAAAGCCACATTACATGCACTAGAAGAAAACAAAACAACATATAATTTTACCATTTTTAATACAACACATAACAAGGCATGAAAAACTAAATATGCAACTGCTTTCAGCTAATACAGTCATGATATCCAGAAGGTTCTTATAAAATTTGGACCAAGAATAGGAACTTCTAGAAGTAAGGATTTCTAGTCAGACCACCACAGCCCTGGTAACATCACTGAATTATTCAGAATAAACTTGTGGCTAGAGACGTACTGCATCCCATCTCACCCCCTCTGTCCCAAGTGGCTGGTGCTGGAGCACACGTGTTTTAAGCAATCTCAATAGCTGACTACAGGCCTAAGCACTGTGGAAAGATAAATTTCTGAAGGGGGACTTTACAGTTAGCCCTGAAATCCTACCTCTATGTTTATCTAAAACTGACTGACTTTGTTTAAATTACTAAGTAATAAAACCAAATGGAAAATATTTGTCCCATTCTGATGCAAAGGGAACAATTTGCCTTTCAATAAGACCCATGCACCCTTAAAACACTCCACTGTATTTAAGCAAAGAAAGCTGTCTAGATCAATTACATACTAATTAGAATTTGCCAAAGTATTTTGGCAACTTCTTAATTAAAAATGACATAGTGGTCAGTCATTAAATGTTATTTAGTAATATCTGCCTTGATAGATGCTTTCATGCTGTAAGTGCTTTAATATGCATAATAAATCATGCTGTAAATTTAGACTGGAACATTTAATTTATGTCAATTGTGAAAATTTGATACATTCTGGTAAGTTAAATACTAAGCTTCACTGTGAGTACCATCTGACTGATTGACCTCCAAATTGACTCAATATGCAGGCATCAGATTTAATTCTCCTTATGAAAATCAATTACAATCAATTACCTATTAACACCACAGAAAATACTTTTCCAACTCTTTCTGCTATAGCTACATTAACCACTATTAATATCCTCTAAGAAAAATACAGTGTCCAGATTTTACTGCCTCCATTATAGTTGACTGTTTCAATAATAACTTGATTAATGAGAATGAGAGGTAAAAGAAACAAAAAACAAGGCTTTCTTGCTAAATAAACTATTGCAATGTTTTTTAAAATCACAGAAAAACCAGTTGCTTATTCTAAGAAATGACCCACAGATTTCTGTGAGCTAGCAGAATGGCAGCAGAAGAAATCAGTCCAACTTGTTTTGTGCTTTTGCGTGGAATTTACCAGAACGCAAGTTTGCAGAGCCACACTTCTCAAACACATAATCAGTGTCCAAACAGCAACCCAGCCCAGTTTCTGGAGATATATTTATTTCTTACTATGATCATCACAAAATAACTTCTTTGAAAGACGGTTGTTGACTTAGTGAGTAACAATAAACAGCATTTCTTATTAATGAAGCTCTTTTATTACTTAAAAGGAGTAAAATAAATATGCAACATGCAGAGAAAACAAATTTATTACTGGATTTTAGGGACAAATGTAGGAGGGAAGAATATACCTTCAAAATTTATCTTAAATAATGATGAAGCCAAGGGAAAAGTGCTTCAAGTCCCCTGAGCATGTGATTATAGAATTTGATCTATCAACATACAAGTACTAGTTTCAGCAAGCTCATAAACATTTAATTGTAATAATATAGGAACTTTCCAAGAACTTCCATGCACTTTTTACTTCATTGCAAAAAAACAAGCGTTCAGGTATTTTTCCAGTTCTTCAAGATAAGATTTCTAAAGTGCTCTGTTGGCAATATGTAGTTTCCTGAAAAATGAATCTAACCTTTTCACCAGCTGTTCTTTCCATTCTATTTCAGTTTTCCAAGAAAACCATTAGCAGACTAAGGAAACAGTAAGTATAACTTTAAGCAAGGAACCAGAAATTAGCATTGCATGTGGATTCTGACAAAGAAGTTGCAACACTGATAATCTGTATTTTGGCTCTAATGACAGCCTTAGGGCATCCATGTGCATACATGTAATAAATCACCCCATTGAAAAAATAATTACTGAGGGGGGGAAAAAGATTTCTTGATAGTAATTACACTAAACTGCTTGAATTAACATACCCACAGATGGTTCTTTGTGGTCCTACTTACACATTAGACAGAAGAATGCTTGATTACATTAGTTCACTCACTTGAAAGGCAAAAAAATAATGATCTGGTAATTATTCACACTAAATACTCCTTAGTTGATGAAGCCTATGTAGAGTTTTGACTACAAAACCAAAGTAGAACAAAAGGTTAATTAGGCTTTTAGGCCTGAGTTTTCAAAGGCAGTGAAAGTTGGACAACATCTAGGTGAAAAAAAACCAATCTCTTTTAGCTGCAGGCAGGGATTCAGAAATATATTCCCATTACTATTTGGTCTGGCAGCCCTGGCCCTTTCTAAGCACGGACACAGCCTGTGTACCCTTTCAGCAAAGAATAATCTAATTAAAACTTACACTTGCATATGGACATGCTGTTCCACTCCCTTCCAATTTAATTGTAAGGATTCTTAAAGGAATATGAATACTCCCACGCCAGCAGCTTAAACAGTTTCCTTCTGCCATCTGTGGCTGTCCGTGTTAGTGATATGGACAGCTCTTTCTTCATTAGCCCTGGCTTCTTCTCTTATAGAAAAGCATGTCTGCTTCAGATAAACAAACAGGACGCTTCTGGCTGACCCATTGAGTAGTACATGCTAATAACCATTTCAGGGCTGAAATGCACCCTGCCAGCAGCTTTCACATATGAAGCTAGCTTTCCTGAAGAACGTTCAAACGGAGGTTAAAATCCTGACCCTCTGAAAGAAAATGGTAATCTTGTTACTTACTTCAATAGGACTAAATTCCATCACGGCTTTGTTTCATGGGTATTCCTTCTCCCATTTGTATCTCCTTATTGGAGTGTGTTAGTGAGAAAATTACACAGGAGCTATTTAAATCTCAGTAAAGCAATAAGGGAAACCTTCAACAGCCACTACCAAATCCCTCTCTAGAAAGTTAGGAGATTGTCCCCATCCTAAATTCATCAACAGGCTGGTAAGATAATCCTACTATCATGTTGTGATTAAACACTACATAATAAATTTCCATGTATCAACTACAAGTTATATTTGGAGTCTACAGCTCACTCTCTTCTGGGATAGTGACAACTGTATAAAACAAATTGCTTAAAGCCTCATATTTCTTGCAGTTTTAGTCATGTAGTACAAAAATGTGTCAGGAGAAGAATTATCAAAATTCAGCACAAAACCCAATGATTAGCCTACCAGGTACAGATCTATTTCTGTACACTACTGTGGCAGTACTCAGTTCCCTCTTATGCTCCTACCCAGAGACATATGTTCTCTCTCTATCAGCCTGTCATTGCTCAGTGAAACAACTTCCTGGCCGATTTCTGGCAACCTTCACAAGCACCAGACCATTTCTAACTGTCCATAACCCCTGAAAACGATCCTAGTTTCCATGAAATAAGGTTTGCCAACACCTAGTGTCAACCTCTTGAACCAAACAGAATGCCCTATTCGCCTTTAAATGCCTGCTGGGTTGCTGCTGTCTGAAACCATTGTGTGTTCTGTGGGGTATACATGTGACTACTGAAGATATCAAAAGCTCCTGTCTCTCCTGGATCATGCTCAGAGTGTTGCATGAGGGCACTAATCCATCATGGCATCTTCTAGACACTTTCCAGGGTCAAAGTTAGAAAACCTCTCTTTTGCAGTCTCTGAAAAACCTTGTGACTGATACATGGAACAAGACAATCTCTTTCAAAATAGCTGGAACCGTCTTGCTGAAATACATCCATCATCTGCATGTTTAATTTCAGGCATAAAAAGGCTGCCCATTTACATCTGACACTCACTTCCTTCAACTTTTCACTTTGCAGTCTTCATTTGCAAATTGCCATCAATATCTCCCCATCCCTTTTATTTACTAAGAGGACTTTACAGTCTTCCACTGCAGAGCAGGGAACAAGCTCTTGAGATGCAATTGCCAGCTCTCCTCCATTTACGTTTTTAGTGTTTTGACCCATCCAGTCCTCCAAATGCCCCCACCCTGCAAGCTGGTAAACCACTAGGTAGAGATCTGAGCAACAGGTAGGCTCAGGTAGCTGCAGATAGTTCACATCTCCCTCAGCAATGAAACAGCATGATGTTTGTGTTCAGTGCTCTAAAAACTTTATTATTTAAAGTTTATTATTTAAAACTTTATTATTTAAAGTGGGCAAATAATGTCTTTATGCAACTGTCTATTGTACATTCCCTCATTGTCATGCAAAGTGAAAATTTTCAGTTAAATAAGATTAAATTTATGTCCAAAATGTCTACAAATATCCTTTAACATCAACTATTCTTTCATTTTATCCAGCTATTCACCAGCACTACTATTTGTTGGGACCTCTTTATCGCTTGCAGTATAAACACTGATCAAGAATCCAGGCCACAGCAGTATCAGCTTGATACTTGAACTCATTTTTCCCTTTCTTCCTGTATCTCTGTCCAGAACACTACTGCAAGATTGCTTACATCGTCTCAGAGCTCCTTGTTCTTGTTTACTTGTGCTGTGCCAAACAAGTCAGACAAGCAATTAAGCTTTTCCCTACATCCTCACCTGGCACTTCTGTGCAGTGCTCCAAGATACAGAGAAAGAATGAGCACTTGCCTGTGGTCATCTCTTCAGCTTTGTCAGATAGAGATGCAATAGATCAGGAGAATCCAAATGTCCCAAGTCTTGCTTTGTAGCTGCACAATCATGCAGACCCCACAACCTTGTATGTTTTGATAACTTCTACATTTGCCACCAGGCAATAATAATCTCAGAGTAATACAACTAGCCCATGTCTAACTCCACACATCCTCATCTGCACTCTGCACATTCTGGAAACAGGTGGGTCACTTTACATGGCCAGGTACTCATTCTTTTAATCTCCACTTGCCAGGGATATTATCTGGCTTTTCTCAGTACTGTTGTGCCTAGCCTCTTGAGTCCAAAAGAATTGTTCTCTGATTATTCTACACTTTCATGATAACAAAAATTGTTCTGTATTGCTAGTTTCATCTGACTTAGCTGAATAAGTCCGCAGATTCACTGTTGAGCAAAAAAACTGACAAAACAATGTATTTCTACAGAAAAACAAAGTAAAAGAATCCTTATGAAGTCATCTTTATACATCATCAAAGAAAACGAGGGTATACATAGAAGTTTCAGAAGTTATTTTCCCTGGAGGAAAAAACTCACTCTTAGAGACTTGCCAATATTTAGAAAGACTCAAAAGTATACTCAACATTTTTCCCCAAATATAAATTAATGGACCGGATTAATTCATGTAAATCATCAATATCAAAGAAGCTGTCACAGAAAGCCAGTACTAAAAATAAACACAACCAATTTGGGTACTTATCATACCTTGACAAAATGTAGCATTGATTCTCTTGTAGCCTTGTGGGCATTCCATCATAGGACCGTATCCGTGGTAAGCTGAAAAAAAAAAAATACATCAGTTAAATACTGATAATTTATATGCTTGCAGAGCCTGACAGCTAAATTATTATATAAATTATTTTAAAAATTGTAAGGTTTTTGTGAAAAATGGTTAAGCAAAAAAGACAAAGAAAATTAAAGATTATACAGGCAAACTTAATTCCATCTTTTTCAATGTTTACCACTAAAGTCTTCAGTTATCCAGTCAAATTTATGTTAAAAAACAAAACAAATCTTTGAAATCAGGATACCTTTCATCCTATTTGTTCTGAAATATTAAAATAATTACTTTTGCAAATCAGCTACAAATATCACGTTTGAAAAAGATATTGAAGATTCATTATGGAAACATCTAGGATTTAACTAACAGAGCTGTTGAATTTTAGAATAATAAACTTCACTTACTAGCTGATCAGTGTAAACAGTCACAGATATAACAACACTGCAAAACAAATACTGAATTCAATTTTGCCGAACTAGAAAGTTTTCAGTTAACCAGCTTTTTATTTCTATTTATTGTTTCTTTCCTCCATTTAAGGTTGCTTTTTAGACTACAGAAAACTGTTTATTGATTCTTAAACATCATAAATGAAAGCAGTAACTCCTTTGTATGGTTAAGCACTAAAAGCTAACTTCTTGGCAAACCCCAGTACTTTATTAAGCATATAGGACTAAACCTTTGGCACTATGATCACATAAATGCTTTTAATAAGAGTCAAGAGAGTTTTTAATAATTTGAATGTTACAACAGAGATACCTTACATTTTGTCAGATCTTTTGCTTCATTTCAAAAGTGGTCCAAAGGTTCAACAGACAAAACCCTCCCAAAACCCACCAGATTCATTCGTTTACATCTTTACTGTATATAAACTGTCAAGACAGAGCAACTGAGTTGCCATTGATTGGCTTCCCTTCACATAATGCCTGAATTGCACATTTATCCCTGCAGCTTACTTTAAAACTGGCACTTGGTTGACAGTAATGATGGGGAAAAAAAAAGGGATAATTGTTTTAACTAGTTATAAAGCTCTGCCTATTATTTGGAAAAATTTAAGTAATGATCTTGAATAGCAGGCTTTGGAGTGAGATAGTTTTATTTCAAATTTCAGTGAATTATTTAAAATAATTGCTTAAATAAACATTGAGATTCTCCTTAGATACTGCATAAAGTGTAAAATGATTAAACACACATAGTAAAAATACAGCAACGTTATTACAGTTCTGAACACATACTTTTCCATCTTTACACTGACTACGATTATTTTAACACCAACTACAACTTGAAAATTTTGTCTCCCTACTCAAGTGGCAGCTACACATTTCGTTTCCAAGGCAGATTTTTCAGTCTTTTCCTAATGCTAATATTAAAATCAGTTGAAATTTAAGGAGACTTCCAAAAGCACAATGCATTAGTCTACTTCTGGTCCCCAAAAGTGTCATTGAAACTCCAAGTACTCATGTTGGCAGATCCAAACTCATAATTGCACTCATTATGTCCTAACCAATCTGTGTTTGCCATAACAGACCTAATTTAATCAACACTAAAACCAGGAGAGTCTCTGTAACTTTCTGTGGGCAGGAATGGTACCCTGCAGTGCAGCCTGCTGAATGAAAACAGCTTCCAGTTGTAGATGGAGACCAGCCCATAACCTATGCCAGGTCTTTTCCAGTGCTGCAACACATTTTGCCTCCCAGGGTGACTCAGCTGCTCTAGAAAGTGCAGTGGTGGACTGAGGTCAGAGATTTTAACCTCTCCCTCCCTCATCCTCCTACTCCCACAACAAACAGGAAACTGGCAGCTTACTAGCAGCTGTTTTCTTCCTTTCAACAAAGAGCAGAAATGTAAGCAAGTCACAGTAGAGAAGCAGCTTCCTCAGTGATGGCTGGTGATCCATGTGAGGGATGGATGGAGTCTGACATTACTTACCCTTTACACACCTAAACAACCTGTTTGTAATTACTAAGTTAGCAAGAAGCCTGACCAATCACAACATCCCCCATATAACACAGAAAGACCCTTCTTCTTAAAAGCTGTCTTCTGTTAGAAAAATGGAGATCTGCTCCAAAACTTTTGGTTTTCACTAATACTGAACAACCCATAAACTTACAGACACGGCAGCTGTCTCAGGCCAAAGTGCTTAAATTTGCAATAGGACAGAAGCCCTGACTGAGCAGTGGCTGTTACCCAAAATACTCAAGTCCTTACAAAGATGACAGAACCCTCTGTAAGACCATGGGAACAAGACATATGCAAACTTATGCATGTCCTTAAGTAGTTGATTGAAGAGAGACGTGTCTGCTAGTGACACTAAAGTATATGCTTAAATATTTTGCTGAAGTGGGTTATGCAGATCATAACCTGATTACATATTACTATAAAAACATGTCCACTTTTAATGAAGTTTATGAGGCATAAAACCATAAGGAAGTCTGCTTCGAAAGGAAGTTTGCTTCCAAAACATCTACAATAAAAAGGGTGATACCAATTTAATGAAATATCAGAACAGGTCAGAGTTATATGGGAAGACTGTGAGACTAACTTAACCTGTTGAGACACATGCATAAATACCACTTAACTGACAAATTACTGACTTGACTCCCAAGTTTTTCCATCCAATATCATATAAATGTATGTATATAATATATGCATATTCTTTTTACCAATGAAGCATTCGCAGTGTTGTAAAAATAAAAACACTTGATGAATATAAATCCTTCAACATCCACTCTAGGCTTCCATTAAATCTTCTAACAACTTTACATTTATCTTTGGAAATCGTTTACTCTTCAGAACCGTAACACTTTGAGATCCAGAAGAGATTTTTGGGTTTCAGGTTTTGTGCCGAAGTTCAAACTGAACATCTATAACATTTTAAGGTGCTGTAAGGTCACTTAAACACCTGCAACACACTAAATGTATTGCCTTCAATTCTCAAAAATCTAAAAATTCACCATTTGCATCCATGTAGAATTGCAGAAGATGGATGTGTGTATAAGATGCATGATTAAATAGCATCATGCTTAGAATCATTCCTAAATCAAATGTAGAGAAAATACATACACTGCTACTAAAACTTCATGACAGATTAAATGAATATTCTTGAAGCATACACCTACCAAATTACACTCTTGATATAATGACACTGCATTTAAATCTGGATAAAATAGGTAGTGTACCCTTCTCGTCCTCTCTTGTTAAAACACTAACATATAGTGAGAACGCCCACCTAGAAAGATGAGAAATGTGTCCTATTATGGCTAGAAGACACAAATCCTTACTTTCCAGGAATGCTTTAATCAGAAGAAGAGGATTATTCCAAGTGGCACCATTCTTTGTCTCTTCTTGAAATCATACAGTTACATTCAAAAAAAACAATTCTGAATTGAGCCAGAAAGCAGGAGTGAGCATGACTCATACTGTGAGTAATTAAGGGCTCTGGGAAAGAGACTGGGTTCCTAGATCTGTTCCAAGAATTGTTTCTACATTTTATGGGTTAGGGCATCTCCTCATAGGTATAAAATGTAGATAGATTAGAAATTATCCTGGCAGATAAAGGAACTCTGAAATGTCCCATCTTGAGCAAGCATGCTAATCATTAAACTTTTTTTATAACGAAAGGACATTGCTCATGTCATTAGCATTTAAACAAATTATTCAGTGCTTTGAAAAAAGAATGGTGGACTTCCCCTTAGGAGAGGTTTTTAGGCTGGGTTCAAGCACTTATCTATACCCAATTAGGAAGAATCTGTGGATCAGAAGTATGTCAGTTTCCCTGTTTGCTTGCTTTTAACACTGTGCTGAGCGCCATGCCATTAGGCAGCTGCCTGATCTACGTACCTACTGTGGATTCCAGGCTGAGACAATCAGTATTTTACCTGAACTACGAAGAACTAGCAAGTGTGCTTCCCTTCAAAACAGGCACCAAAAATTTGTATTAGTAGTTCCATCCAATTTTTGGTTGAAACACATTTCAGGTTTTTGTGATTTTTCTCATAGCACACCTACATCCCAAATAATCAACATTTCACTTGTCACTATGATTCTGATGAACTGGATTTCAGTTGTAGCTCAATTGTATTGCCCGAACGCTTCTTGAACTCTGTCAGGCTGCTGCTGTGACCACTTCCCTGGGGAGCTGTTCCAGTGCCCAACCATACTCCAGTGAAGAACCTTTTCCTAATATCCATCCTAAACCTCCCCTGACACAACTTCAGACCATTTCCTTGGGTCCTGTCACTGGTCACCACAGAGCAGAGATCAGTGCCTGCCCCTCCTCTTCCCCTCATGAGGAAGTTGTAACTTCATTGAGGTCTGCCCTCAGTCTCCTCCAGGCTGAACAGACCAAGTGACCTCAGCTGCTCCTCATACAGCTGCTCCTCAAGGCTCTTCACCATCCTTGTGGTCCTCCTTTGGACACTCTCTAACAGTTCAATGCCTTTTTTACATCGTGTCACCCGACACTGCCCCCAGCACTCGAGGTGAGGCTGCCCCAGCTGAGAGCAGAGCAGGACAATCCCCTCCCTTGCCTGGCTGGTGATGCTGTGCCTGACAGGGCAGGGTTGGCCCTCCTGGCTGCCAGGACACTGCTGACTCTTGTTCAGCTTTCTGACTGGCACTGCTCTCCAGCCTCTCATTCTGCAGTCTCTGTGTACATCCAGGGTTGCCCAGGGCCAGGTGCAGAATCTGGCACTTGTCTTTGTTAAATTTTACACGCTTGGCATGTATGCTCCTTTTAGAAACTGTATTTACATGCTACAGGAATAAAATAGATACCTGAGTCTTATTAACTATGATATTCAAACATCCAAGGAGGGTCTCTTTCTAAAGCATGTCAGAAGATAGACATACTCAAATGCACAAAATGTTTCAGAAACTAAAATCAGACTAAGTCACCATAAATTTATATCAGTCTCCTATGGAAGGAGGAGTCACAGAAATAGGAGTAATAGCAGATTTTCTGCTGGAATTGTATTTACATTCACATTAAGACTTACAGAGAAACACACACTTCCAAAAAAATCAAACACTGAACATATTTCCAGCATTTCTATCTCAATAACAGGGTCCTAGAAGAACTAGGTAGGAATGACTGCAATTTAATGACCTATTTTTGGCCCAGTAAATGCAGGTCCACTCCATCCGCAAAACAGAGATCATATTTATCTTTTCCCATCTTTCATTTAATGCCAAAAATGTGACATGACACAGAAGTATTATTATTCCTGTGCAACAATAATGTAATTCACAAAAAGTTCAAGAGATTATCCTCACCAATCATGCAAATAATTCTAAATTCTTTTCTCATTATAATATGATGTCAAATCATGATAAAATGCTGAAGAAAGTCTTTGTCATTGTCTAATTGTTGGGGAAGATATTTCAAAAGCAGAGGGAAAAAAAGCAACCAGCAATTTAGAGCCTGGAAGACCTTGGCTCCAAACATGAAATTTCATCTGCAGTCCCGAGAGGTCACTGCATTCTCTCCAAGCAGAAACTGGCGCCTTTATAATTCAAGATTTCTGTGCAAACTTTAAAAAAAAAAAAAAGAAGTCCAGCTGGAAAAATCAATGTGATTACTCTTCATGCACTGAGTAAATGCAACAGTCCATCACTGACTCAAAGGAGGAAGAAGCAGGGGAAAAAACCCTATGACGTCAACTTTGCTGGCTGCACCAAGTGCCTGCATATTGTAACTCTGCTGGCATGCAAGGGAATTCCAGTTTCTACAACCTGTCCCTAATCAAATCATAGCACATTTTTTCTACTAGGTTCCTTTGGTACTTTTTCCCTCTGAAAAAAAAAAAGGAAAATACTACTTGAGAGGGAAAAGCTGCAATAATAATAAAAATAATAAAATAGCACTTACACGGCTTCTTGGGACATTTCTGGCATTTATTAAAACCCCAGGAAGTACCCACGGTTCCACAGCAGTCTTCTTGCTTGGAAAGGCCAGGAAGTGCTTTGCCACACTGAAATAGTCAGGTAAAGAATACTCTGGTTAGTGATACTGTACAACACTCACTTCCAGCACAATGTTCTTTTTCAGTCATTTTGGGTCAACCTCTTGCTCAGACACTGAAGCTCTTAACTGAACTTAAATGGTGCTCACACATTGCAGAGGCTCTCTACACAGGCATGAGTAAATTAAATGACATTATTATCTTCCCCCAAGTCAATTTGAAAAGGAGAAAAAACCAGAAGAAAACAGTATGCCATAGGAATGAGTGAGCATATTTCTAGGGTAGTAACTCACCGTTGGCAACTATAGTTTTCATCATAAAAACATGCTTGTCCCCTTTTTCAAAAACTCTATGAATTATCTCAAATACCTTATTATTTCTGAGGTCAATTTCCATTTCTCCACCAATCAATAACATACTTATTATGCTTTATAATGATAAGACTACTAATATTTGGAAGCTTACAACATACTAGTTATGTTCTTGACTTTTGCAATTTTCTTCCGTTTTGCATGGTAAAGAAAGTTTAAATGTATTTCAGCTACAGACATTAAAAATACCCCCCAAAACATCTAAACCTGCTAGTTAGGTATACAATGGAACACACAAAGCCCAGGAGAAGTCCACAACAGCTGCACTTATTAATATTTTCAAAGCAAATGTGATATAAACAGGCACTGCAGCAAACAATTCTAATGTGCTGAAGTGTGAATCCTCAGTATGGCGTGAATAGACTTTCCCTAATCTAACTCTGCTTTCTGACAGCACGTAAACATCTGACCCAAATGTTCATTGCCACATAGCTTTCAGCTCAAGATAGCTGGCTCATGCTATGCCACTGGCTGTGGCCTTGTGGTTGCTCTCACTTAGCTGGTAACAGTCACTCCGCAGTGCAGACGCATGCTGAATGCACAGGCATTGACAGCTTTCTCCAGCTTTCCCAAAATTTTTCCAATGTGCTCTTAATCATACTGTCACACATGAGCCAATGATATTTCTAAAGTGAAGTTACCCTGTGTAGCTTTACATTGTGACTGCTAACAGGATAGCAAGCTACTCTGCAAGGGTTCGACTCATCAGAGGGTCCCCTCTGCATGGGGAGGGCCAGCAAGGCATCATCCCAGCCATTTTCTCTGTCCCTTTTTCACAGATACTCCCCAGACACATTCTGAGGTATCTCAACAAATTAAAAGCAGCACCAGTTCACTATTTAAACATCAGACTGCAGCTCAGGATGTGCAGCACGTGAAGCTTAGATCTGTGTCAAGGGATGTGTGAGAAGTCTGAAGTGTCCTCTATTTCAGTGACCGCCAGCCACACATGTCCAAGGTTTTAGCACCAGGGCAACTTGGCATGGCTCTGGTGTGCCTCTGCCCACTACCCACATTTAGGTTAGCATCACCTCTGCTTTGAGCCTCAGTTTGGCATGGCACATGAACAGCAAAAAGAACAGAGTGGCCAAACAGGTTCAAACAGACTGCTCAGTTATTGTGCAACTTTAGGAGTATATTTTCACATTACTGTCTGGAGTGGGTCTGGTGACAAATTTTCCTGTGTTGCAAAGCATGAGAAATAGTCCTTGCCTGGATAGTATTTGGCTGTGTTAAAACAGCAGAATATCTCAGCAAGTCCTATCTTTCAGATGAAGGCCCAGGCTTACCCTAGGTGAATGCATATCTTTCAGCTGTCTTGCACTCCTCTGGCTTAGGCACTGGTAGGATTAATACAAGGCTGACCATTGACCATCTGACCATCAGTCAGAGTCCACTGAGTTCTGCTCCCATAAGCAGCTCCCAGCCCAGTACTTCAGAAATACCATCAAGATGCAAAAATGGGGAATTCTGTACAACTTCCTCTGGTATAGCAGCTCTGCTGTTTTCAAAACTGAAATAAACTCTTCCAATTGCCCCTAACTAGAAGATACACAGATTGTATTGCACAGAAGCCCAAAAAATCTTTCAGCTGGAGAGTACTGATAATGCTTCTGCTATGTGGCTACCCTAAAACCTTAGAGAGTTTAAGTTACATCTTTACACAATGCTGGTTTTCTCAACCTGCATCCTAGGCGGGCGTGCTCCAGGAAGGACCATTTTACTTTATAACCACAGCTACTTTTGCTTTATAGTTACAGATGCTCAATCCCTTTTCCAGAGCTTCTTCAAAGACAGAGAAGCCACTTGCTAAAGTTGTACACTGGCTGTGTACAACTCAGAGTTGTTATATCAAGAGTCAGCTAAAGCATTTTGCTCCCAGCTC
Organism: Vidua chalybeata; assembly: GCF_026979565.1. Taxonomy (NCBI): domain Eukaryota; kingdom Metazoa; phylum Chordata; class Aves; order Passeriformes; family Viduidae; genus Vidua; species Vidua chalybeata. Next base: position 12,604,460 of record NC_071532.1, read on the forward strand.
TTCTTCCCACACTGTACCTTGGTTTTACAACTGTCCACTCTGCACAAAGAAATGGGAGGACTCAAGGCTGGGGTTGCATCTCCCCTTATGATCTCAGAAATGGAGCATTTGGGCAGTGAGGCACATTACCTAACCCCCAGTGTTTCTCTTCAAGGTCAAAACCTCAAGGACACATCCCAGGAGCTCACATGTGTCAAGGCAAGATTCCACTAACATGAGAGCCAACATGTCATCATAAACTGGTTGTCCCCCCACCCTTTTTTTTTTCCCTTTTCCCCAAAATAGAAAAGGTGTCATCTAATAGTAACAAGCTAAAAAAGAAGGGAAAAAAAAAAAGGAGGGGAGAAGGAGGAGGATGGACTAAAGCCCACTTATAATTTAGGTGTGGTGCTACAGTATTTGCACTCTACTGAAAATAATGATCTTTGTGGTCATAACTTTTTTGAATTTCCATATAAAAATCATGAGCAAAAATAAGGATGCCAAAGTCTGAGTCATCTGGCAACCGTGGTTTGCAGTTCTGTCAGTAAAAACTGGCAATGATTAAAGCTGCTGCTCCCACTGCCTCTATGGTGAATTAAAGCTTGAAGAATCAATGATAATTTGGTTAACATCCAGATCATTGTAGAAACTGGGCAACAAGGAAAAGCAACTCCCACAAGGGGCTCCTATTGCCTTAAGATCTGTGTAATTTTGGAGCTATGCATCACAAAACATGAGTGCTCTGCAAAGTCCTAATCCAAGCAGAAACAGAGTTCTTCTGTGGCTACTAAACCCTGATTTCTCTGGTACATCTAGTAGTGCTTCAGATACTCTAAACACTCATGGCACTGCACAAACTGTTCCCTAGCCAGCTACATGTTCTTAAGATGCTCCCTCTTTTCAGCAACCTTAAGCATATATGAACTGAAGCTCTATTGCTACAGATCTCAAAAACTTTTATAGGTAATTCCTTTCCACTTCAAAAGTCTTAACACACTTCCTACTACCAAGATGAACTCATTACCTCTTCAGACAGTCTTTTTCAGTCTCTGATTCACAAGTGACTGGAAAAGTCACTTAGAGGAGGAATTCATAACTAATTTTTAGTTTGTTTCACCATTCTACACAACTCCAACATGTACTTATGAGCCTCAAATAAGCAGGAAAGCTAAACACAGGCATGCTTGACTATGCATGAAGATAATGCCATTCTTTAAGCTTAGGTTTACACTTTTCTATCCATCATCTATGCATATTTTAAACTAATCTAGACTATATTCCTGAGGGCTCCTGGAAAACAGTACAGATTTTCATGAATGATATCTCTGTCATAAGCTTATGATCTGGAAATAAGTCTCACTGATTCAGAAGGCAAAGAAGTCATGAAGGTTTGGTATAAAAAAGCTCAGCTGTGCTGAAAGAGGCTCAGCAGTAGCAGCAATATGATGCACACATGGTACTGCTATAAAACAAAGTTCTTCCTGGGTAAAGCACTCAGAGACACTGTAAGTATTGTTTCAAATCCACATATTTTTCCTCATGCGTGCCTGGGCTCCTATGCCAATATTTTATATAACTGACGGAAGTACTGAATATTCCCACTGGAAGACTGAAATTCTGGCTGACCCTAGGCTGATGCACAAAAGCCACCCCAAGCCACATCACCTCTTTGTTACCCTGTCCAGACTCCAGCCTCTGCCCCATCTCCACAGTCCTAGAATGCTAAGCTGTGTACTGCCACCAGCGCTGCACGTATTTTCCAGTGCCAGGGAAAAGGAAGGATTATATCCTTGCAACTCATCTGTAAAGGCAGTAGAGGAAATTTATTCAGCTCCCTGTAAAGTGCAGTAGGGAGCCCAGTCTGGCAATTACTCTCAGGGCAACCGCAGAGAATTCTGGCCAAGGGACCACAAGGTTTCCTGGGACTCCCACTCCTGCATGACCCATCCACAAATCCCTGTCACAAGCTGTTAGTTAAAAGCGCAATACAGGCATAAATAAAGGAGTGTCACATGATTAACTCTGATTGAAATTGATAGGTGCTTTGCCTGAGCTAATAGCTAATGACTCTGGGATTCAGCTCAAAAGACTGCATTTCACATACCACAATAGCAGAAGTGAATGGATACACTGTTTAACTTTCTGCAAACTATTCAACAGGCACAGACCTTGGATTGTTGCTTCTTTTTTTTTTTTCCTATAGGAACGACAAACAGAGCAAGAAACCTCAAACTTAGTACGCTGTACTACTGAAACAATTAACAGACATACTTAATTAGCTTACTGACCAGCTGAATGACAGGTTGTTACAAATGAAGAGTGTTATCCCATGTAGCACTGGCTCACTAACAGGCATTGTCTCATAAGCAAAAGAGAGAAACTTAAATACTTCCAGACTTTCCAGAAGAAGGGGTAAAAAATTTGTTTTGGCTTAAGCAGAACATTCTTCATAAGCAAGTAAAAATTATCCAGCTTTCTTCTATTTGAGTAATTAAAGCAATGTTTGGTGTTTTTGGTATCTGATACATCTTTAATCTTCTGATATTTCAGAGTATTGATCTTGCAAAGAAACTACTGCAAATGAACCATTAATCCTAGAAATGAATCCACACCAATTTCTGACAGCCTATTTGTTTAAGAACTTCAGAAGCCAAACCATGAGCTTCAAGGAATTCCAGACAGTTATTTTATTTTACGAGATGGTATTTTTAAGACTATTCTAAAAAAAAGAGGTTTTAAAAGTGCTCTAAGAGAAAAAGTACCAGTACGAAGCACAAAATTGTATCACTTCTCCTGCCTAAAGAAGATAAATATCAAAGTTCATTTCATACAGCTGTCAAAAAAAGAAAATACCTGAAATTTACCTCCCCAGGAAAGGTTTTCTTAAATCTGAGGTTCGACAGGGATGCTTATACAGTTGAATGAATAATTTCAACAGGCATATTACTGCTGTCATCACCTCCACACTGTGCTATGATTGCATTGCATACAGTAGCATCAGTAGGTTAGGTTAGGCTTTAAAGGCTATCCACATATTTTGCTGTTCTGATTTCTAACTCAAAAACTTTGATGCCTTTGTTTAATATATCCCATCATGAAAAACTCATCAATTATCTAAGCCCAGTTTTTAAAACCTGTATGCATATTCTCAAAGTCAAGTACCCAGTCAGTGTATGTCCATGTCTGAATGAAGTAAATAAATGCTTAATGATTTGCAGGCAGAATCTAGACCATGATACAATGTTGATAATTTCTAACCTTTTCCAGCTGCCACCTATCACTTGGCTTTATTTTGTATTCTATTAAGTCTGACAGCAGACAGAAATGTGTTGCTCAAACCAAAGCAAATGTTTCCTGTAAAAGACAGTGCTGAAACAAAGTATTAAATAAACCGTCTCCATACAAATTTATCCCCCTTATGATGTTCATTAACTAATATCTGTTGATCAGACATACTAAGCAGCATTTGAATCACATTTGAATGCATATGTGAGAGTTTTGATTGCACTGAAAAATGGACAATTCTTATAATTTTCAAAAGTCTTTCCTAGGGTTCATCATTAATGTTATTTATTAAACCATTTAAATAATTAAAACAAATTAATTAAAACCATTAATCTATCAAAATGCCTTTATTTTGTCTGCTATAGATGTTATATTGTGAGTTTCTTTAAGATGATTTTTCAAAGTATCACTATAATCCACCAAATTTCACTTCATGATACCAAAACAACTCTAATTCAGGTGTCCTTTTGAACAGAGCTGGTCCAAGGTCCAAGCATGGACCTTTTCTGCAACACCTTTTAAAGCACTTTGCAAGGGAAGCACAAAGCATCATGCAGCAAACCACTGGAAAGTGAGGAATAGCAACCTGGAACTGACTTGAATTTGAAGTACCACAACAAGACGGGGGGGTCAGAAGACAGTATTTCTGAAATTCTTGCAGTGATCATTTCAGAGAGCAGTCCAGCTCCTCTCAGCAGGAAAACACATGAGTATACTTAGTAGACACTTCAAAGTGATCTTAAGGGATGAAAAAGTAGTGCTCAATTATCTTTATATGGATTTTCATGGACAGTAGGCAAATGCATTATTTTCTTGATTTAAATGCAAAGAAATTATATGCAAAATCAACAGGATTCAAGAATACCAACACAATCTTTACTAGGTACACCATTGATTATGCAGAAGTATTTTGGGAAATAAGATATCCTGTGTCATAATAAAGGCATTTTTATTAGAATTAAAATTAAAATCATCTGAAGAAGAGGAATTAAAAAGAAACAAAATCTTCCTTATTTGCTTGCTTTCTAAATAGGACTTAGTGAATCAGTGGTCTAAGATTACCAACTCCTTAGATTTCAGAAATAAAGGCTGTAAAAATTCAGAAATATATGGCTGTAAAATATTTTGCAGGACACTACACCCACTCTCCAGCTTTTGAAGGCATCATTATAGAGTGCCCTCCAAAAATTTACTGCTCTCCATCTTAATTGGGATTTTTGTCCTACTGCTTCCATTATGTCTGTTTCCCAACTTCAAGTCTCTATTTCATCATTTTTCTATATAACAATGGGCAAGTTTAGGTAAAGGTTTGTTTCCTATATCTTTAAGTCAACAGCAAGTTTATGGGCTGCAGCTTAACATGGTTTATGATATACCCTGCAAAAAACATTTGTGGTACTAGGAAAGAGTTTGATAAGCCACAAGTTTTGTGTGGGACATATCATTGTGGGCTACCATGTAACATGATAAGTTATCCTGGAGCAATCACCATTAACATGTCCCAGAGGAGAAATAAATGCTGAGTGTTCCACTCAGAGAAAAGAGAGGCAGCCAGGAAAAGTGAATTGCCTTGGGAACAAAACAGAACCATCCAAAACTATTTGCTTCCTATAATACGTTTTAAAAATTCAAATAGTAATGATACTTTTGCAGTTTTCTTTCCACTTTACTTCACAGTGCCGAGGACACTTCAGAAAGCAATCACAATTAAACAACATATACCTACATTTCTACATGTATTTACAAAAATTTATGTCTTTATTTATCTATTCTTATTAAACTAGGAAATTTCATTCCTCTTGTCCCTCTACTCCCCCTGTCCTTCTGAGCTGGTAGACTGATATCTTTTCATTCACCTTTTACTAGCTTGTCCTCATGGTTGTTGACTTTGGTTACAGTCACTTATGATACTACAAACAGCTAAGGAAAGAGAAGGTCTGAAAGAATTCCTGTGTCATTAATGAAAAGTGATTGTAGGCCTAGCAATATGACCAGATTCTTTAACTGTCTGTGTCATAATGTCCTCTGAACTTCAGTTCAAGGTGGCTCCAGTTGCTAATTTTAACAGTAGGCACTCCCTTGGAAATTCACTGCAGAAAATGCACTCTGTATGTCTTGGAAATTGAGTATCCTACTGGTTTTGAATGAGATACATTAAGGGAATTTAACTAAGGTGGGTCAAGGAAGAATGTTCTGGGAGAATAAAAATATTCCACAGAAGATTATGAAAAAAAACTCAGAGCACTAAAATCAAAGGACCTGTAACTGAAGAGCAGCTGAAATTCAAGGAAGAAGAAGGATAGAACAAGGGATGGGGAGAAACACAGAATAGTAGAAGTTACACATGCACACAAAACCACAAAAGAGATCCTGATACAGTTTTAATCCTGTGCTTTTAGTGTGGACCAAGAGTAAATTCAGCAAAGCCCTAATCAACTTAGTTGACATGTCTACAAGAGGCCACACACAAATCCTTCAACCACTCTGCTCTACAGACATTAAAGTCATCTCAGGATCCCAGGATATTTAACAAAACATATCTGAAGCCAAATACACAATCCACCCTGCAAAAAAATGTATAAACACTGATGATTGCTGAATTAAGTATGGGTATCAAAATTATCCAGCATCAAGTTCAGAAAGGACTTGCATCACATTACTACTATTAGGGAAAGCTCATTTTAGTATCACATCTGAACAAAAAGAGAGAACCCACAGACACAGTAAAGTAAATATGAAAGAAACTGAAAAGCTAATTCTTTAAGAGTTGGTCTATTAAGCACTTAAAAAAAAAAAGTTGTCTTTCCCAGTTCAAGGCATATTTAACATAAACAATAAGCATTGACTGGCTGCAGGAAAAACAATAACATTTCAGATTTAAATTTGAAAGGTAAATGAGTCACTTAGAACTATATTTATGGCAAGGTCTTAAATGAATATTCTACAAAATGCCATTCTACAACTCCAATTCTAAATTGAACCATCACTGTAACAGAATGCCTCTGAAATCCTTACAATGCTCTTCTTCAAGATTTACACTGATCAATGAAATCTGTAAAAACTGAGAACATGCATTGTTCTAAACTAGGAGGCACCACCCTTTCTTGAGTATTTCCAGGGAAATACTAAAAAAAAAACTTATAAAAATTGGTGACTAAGCATTTAGTAGGATTCCAAGTCAGACATAAGGGTAATGCAAGCTTATTTTCCCTTTTCTCCCCCTTTAAAAGGAGATAGGAGATAAAACAGCACCCACTGCAAAGTGTAAGACCAAGGAAGTAACTTTATATATGAGCACAAAGAGAAATATAAAAAAATAATAAACAACTATTAATTATCACACTTATTTCCAGGTTTTTAGGCTTGCACATTATGATGCCATGCTTCTTAGATTGCTCATTTTAGGAAATAGAGATAAATGGTTGTTTGACACAGGTTCTGTTTCATTTTTTCATGTAAAATCCATGAACTTTCATTTGACCATGTGCTTTAACACTTGTTGAAAAAAACCCGAAAGTTTTAATATGCTTGAAACAGACAAGCACAAAGAAGTCACCAGTGTAAATTAAAACTGTAGATCTCAAACCAATCATTTGAAAATTAGTAAAGTCTAGCCTTTAATGTTCCATATGCAAGCTTAACTCTGGTCTTCTAAAAAATCTTTGGTGTGCAATGACACTTAAATTAACTTCTTCCATTGCATTTTGTAGAATGGATTACCTTCAAGCATCCTCATGTCAACTTGTTAGAGATGGCAGGAGACTGAGACTAAGGAACTTTGATTTCAAGCTCAATGTTCTGCCCATAGCAGGTGGAGTTCTGTACCTTAGGACCTGACAACTATGTCACCTTCACCCTGCTTCTGACTGCATCCTATTTCTGCTCCTGTCTGTTCCCCATTACTGATCCTTTCCCAACTCCTTGCCTATCTGTGAGTAAGGGATTGAGGTCTCTTCCCTCTTTTTTTGTGGGGTGAAGGCAGGGGTTGCACACAACTTCAGAGCCTTTAAAAAAATTCACTGACAGCTGGAAGAAAAAGCCAGAAGAAACACTTGTAAAGGGCATTTTGCTCCAGTCCTACATCTCAGAAGTGATGGGTGATGTCCCTGTGAGGGGAAGGCATGCTCTGTGCTAGTGAATTCTTTGGATAATTTTGCTGCCAACATCTAACAAGCATTTGTGAAATATACTGGAAATACATACAATATTTGATGCTTGAAAATTGGCTAACTTTAGGTGCATATTACTGGAAGGACCAAAAGCAAAGCAACCCTTGCGATAAACTTAAAATTCATATCTTCAATGATAGAGTACTTCTTAGCCTGAAAAACAACATACTTATTCTCTAACATTACCTCCCAAAATTAGTGATTTTTCCTGAAACCTCACACATTATTTCAGTCTGAGGCATGCATTCACCTTAAAGACTTTTGATCTGAAAAGCCAAATTTCAGAAAGGTAATCAGAAATAAATTACAGGATTTTATTGACTTCTTAATCATCTTTTCACATACCCTTATAATCTCTCTCTCTCTATATATATATATATATTCAAATATATATGCAAATATAAAAACATGTGTCGCTATTAAAATGCTTTCAGGATTGAAAGATGATACACATTTTTGAATAGTCATACGAAAAATAGTATGTGAACATATTATTTTTAAGTGAACTAAGGTTTTAATGTTCTTGTGAACAATCAGTTGGCTTCCATGATTTTTCTACCCCATTCAATGGTCACATTTCAACAGATTCAAAACATTAGTCTAAAATACTGTAAAACATATGAAGTTGTTGAATAGGAATTTCAATGAGAAAAAGAAAAAGCTATGGCAAAAATAATTGAAACCAAAATGTCAGGGACCCAAGTCCACAGAAAATAAAGACATTATCTTGAAGGAGAAAGAGGTTCAGAAAAATGTTACTTAATAAAAATGTTACATTCTCAAAATAATTTTCTTGCAGAAAAGAATGTCAAATGTGTCCTTTCCCTCCAATTGTTGGATTTTTTGATTTTTTTTTTTGCATTCCTTTATTTAAAGCTACCTGTCTCAGCAAGCCTTAGCAAACATTTCTTACCTGTGTCCCAACAGTCTCCTGAAAGCAGCGCCCAAGCTGAGTTTTAACTGAAACAGGAAACATATGAGGAATGGGTTGTTGATTTGTGTAAGTTGTATGTCCTTTCTGGGTCTTCTGATACGGAAGACCTTGGTAAGAGACCTGTGGATGGACTGGCTGAGGTACTTTCGCTTTTTGTCCTGTTGATGTGCTGTCAATCCTTGACACTTGATGGATCTGAACTGAGGCTTCAGGGGGATGTTTCACATGGATATTCACTATGTTAGGAGGGAACTTCACTAAAATAATTGAAGGAAAAACACATAAGAGAAATTGGTAATAAAATATGTGAAAAAGACATCTTAGGCACCTCTAAGACATTTCTTTTTTGTACATCAGAATTTTTACAGAGTGCCTTGAAGTGACTGAAATACAAATTAAGCCCAAATTTGGGGGTTAGAAGGAAGGCTGAAGAACACATTGAGTCTCATTAACAAAGCAAGAAAACGAAAAATCTTCATGAAGGAAAGAACAACATTATAGGATTGTAAAGACAGCTGGACTGCTGTAAAGACTGCTAGATAAACATGGATGTTCAAATTGGCTGGTATGACATTAATATTTGTGGTCATACTGTGTAATAAGAATCCCATTCAAAGTTCCAGAATTCATACTCTACTAGGTTATTTTTGGATATATAGTAAGCTTTATTTTCATTTTCAGACCCATCATCTTTCTCTGGAACACAGAAAAAGTTTCAGATTTCATCCCTTCATCTTTATATACCTGCCAAGTCCCAAGTTCGCCCCTGCAAGAGCTGCCAGCATCTCAACCATCTAAAATCACCACTCCCTTTGTTGAACTTTGAATTCAGGATTTGGCAGATAAAGGGGGAGGAAATTATTTTCAGACACTTCCGTTTTTAAATATGGTTGTAGTTTTAAGTCTGGGTATGTAGACTGAGACCCTCCAGTCAATGCAATCTGCACAGAACTGCTTGTGACCTTTAAGGCTCTTTTCACTGGAACACAAAATGCCCTTTAAAGTAAATCAAATTATTATTGGGGTGGGCAGGGAGGAGAGGTGTGTAAGAGGCTGTGGAGTTTGTAAGCTGCATAACTAAGTTAGCATTTCCTGTGTCTGGCTGGGCCTCTCTTGTCAGAGAGTACAAGTAGCACAGGATACTTGAGGCCACACAATCCATCAGAGGCAGCACCCCTTCCAAACATCAAGAACCAAAAAATACCACTTGACACACCTATCTCTATAATGTACACTGGATTGTTCAGTCTTCTGGATTTTCCCCTTGTCTCCTGAAGTTTGAACTGTTCTTTGGAACTTCATTAGGTATTTTCAGCTCTACTCTTCAGGAGGCATATTTCATTCATTAGAGGTACTTTAAAATTATAATGTTTTGGAGAAAGTGCTTTTGGTTTTTGACATTATTTTAATTTCTCTAGGCTTATTATCAGTATTAATTGGTCTCACATAGGACTTCCTTAAAAGAAACAGACTTATTTTTACACTGACTGCATTATTTCATTTATGAAAATTGTCAACATACTTAGACAGAAACATCAGGAAGAAGATGGCAGGAAGTCAGCAAAATATGGCTGCAGGGTAAAGATCTTGCCTGCAGCTGAAAACAACCCACAAGCAAAATGTGGTCTGCTAGAGGCAAACCAACAGGGGAAAGCTTCAGTGTTACAAGCAGAAGCAGTGAGATCCTTTTCAGGCTGTTAGACTGGGTTTGGAGGGCATGACAAGACAGCCTAGTCTGTCTGTAAAAAGAACAAAACTCACCCCAACATTTTTATGTATGAAGAGGGATCCCTTCAACTAGTTTCTCTAGCTGCTAAATCTAAAAAATATAGTGATTCAAAAGAAATAGTGATTCAAAAATATAGTTTTTCAAAAGAAATCACCGAATTTCTCTGCTTTAGTGTCTCAATCAATCCAGAGATGTTCAGATGCTGAAAACATCAAATTTAGGCTAGGTTCTCCCATGCAGTATTATTATCACAATCCTCTCCAGGTCTTGGATCACTGCCTAGATGTGCTCATTTTTATTTCTGCCAGCCCTTCCAGGATGAATTGTTTTATTCTTTCCTTTAAAGAAATAAAATATTCGTCTCTCAACAATCCAACATCCTCATTTGGACACGTAAAGAGAAGAAAAGGCATTGTTACTGCTAATGATTCCTAGGAGGATTTGAAGGTCAGAAAAAAATATTCAAGAGGTCAGACCCTTTAGCAATGAGAAACTTATTGTGCATTTTAGGAGGGAATCTGAAAAATAACTATGTTTTAAAAATTTGGGGGTTGTGGTCCACTGTATTGTCTAAAATTATTTCATCTGGAATTACATAGGCAGAGAAATAAACTGATGCTCTGCTAAATGTTTAGATAATTATATTCTCTTCTTCAGATAGAGGAGATACTCAAAAGTACTTATAAAACATTGCATTTCCAGGATACTGTCAACAGTTCCTTCACAGCTATGTCCCTTTCTGAATACAGAATTACTACCTTAGATTATCACAAATATTTTTAGCAAAGTTATTCAGAAACTATTTGCCAGTAACTGAGCCTCCTCACATCTTTCCCTATATATTTTCTTTTTATTCAGAGGTACCAACCTTGGAGAGGTAATTTTAAAATTATCCTTGACAAAAAAAATCAATCTGTCAAAAATCAATCAATCAATCCATCAAACAAGCAAACAAAATTCACATTAGGTCATATGATGAGAATCTGAGTTGCAGGGGTCACTTTATATGGACAAGATTTCACACAGATAAAATACTACCTAGACTCATAGGACACATAAGAAATAAACTCAACACTTCTCTTCAAAGTCATCAGAAGAATTCACAACAAAAGTATGAGAGGAAACAGTAATCTGAAGCTGAATGAACTTTCTTTGACTGGGAAAATTTGATTAACATCACTGGTTTCCTTTTTTCTTATCCTCTGTCTTCTTCACAGCATTAGCAGTGAGAAAATCCTACCTTTTGTTTTTCTTTTGTTTCTTTTTTTTTTTTTTTTCTAATTATATTGTTATCTGACCTGGAAGGAATGTTCTATTTAAGAGAATCATATCATGGCCTATCTACACTAAAAAGTTCACCACAAAATTAACTTATAAGACCCTACCAAGTCATATAATATAAAAACAGATAATATTTTTAGTTTTACATTAGATTTTAACATTTTTATGTTGAAAAGCACGGTCTCTTCCTTCCACTAATAACCATGGAATAACTTGCAATTCGCTATCTAGGCACACTGCAATTTATGGACTCTGTTCAACCACAATCATTGTCTTTTTGAACAGGTCTACACTTCTGGAAGAAAACCCCCTGCATTATCCTTTGACCCTGCAATTTTCATTAAATTCTACCGTAAAGCAAAATAAATTTACCTACAAATTCTTTTCAATAACACTGTTATTTCTTATTATTTCAATCATTGAGGAAAACATATTGACATTCTGGTGAGCTCATGATTCAAGTTGTGGTGTCAATATTTGATATATGCAGATGTAGCACTATTGTTACTGGTTGAATACTCAAAAGAATTCATTAAAACCAAGTTAAAAATCCCTATTAAGAAAGAAGTTACCTTTTACACCTTGTTGCCCAGACATTGTCAGTGGTAAAGTATGCGTAGAGTGGATAACTTGTGATCCTACAGCCTTGTTCACCTGCTGCGGGTGATGGTAGAGTTTTGGAGAACTGGCAGTCTGCACGGGAATCTGACAAAGTTTACCAGTGTAATTAGGAGGGCACTGGCATTTATCTCTAGAACTACACTGGCCTCCATTCATACATGGAAGGTGGCAAATAACTGAAATGAAAACAGAAATAAAAATTTTGTTAATGACTTTAGTATTATCTGACCTGGTATCACACACAAGTTGAAGAGGAAAGGAATAGAGCTGGCGAGCTTCGTTCTTCATTCAGACATCTGAGGAACCACTTCCCTTCCCCTCCTCGTGATCTCTGACCTCTGCCTTGTTCGCAGCTTCTCTCCATGACAAACAGAAAGCAATTCTTCCCTTAGCTATCCCAGCTGTTTTATTTCATGATGCTATTAAGCAAGACACTAAACTAGTACGGTGTCTGGCTACATCTCTTATTCACACTTTGGTACAGATATTCTTACTTGTCAGACTCCTGCTTCTGAAAATCCTGGACTACTTACCCTTTCCTGGAAGTCTGTGAAAAACTCACCTGAGAATAGAAAGTAGTGGGGACAAATTTTCCATTTTGACTTTAAGTCTTGGCTGTTCTCTAGAAAACTATTTCTTGCAGAGGATCTAGATTTTTGCTTAACATTTATTTCTCAGATAAAATAAGCTAATTTGTACCTACCCATAAAGATCATAAAAATATCAAGAGATTCTACTGAAATTATTTCATATACAAACTCCAAAGCATTAAAACCTTGTAACTCCAATATAAAGACAAGGGTAATTATTTCTGTGCTAGCTAGCACTTGCACATTTACAGCAATATAAATTATCAGATGAAACATGAAAAATGTCAACATCAAATTAAAAATATTTCTCAACTCAGAGATACACGCAGTAATAGGCATGGTTCAGCACTTTCTAAAAAATATAATGTGGGACGCTATAATCAATCACAGTGTAAATGAGCTGTCAGAATTTCCAAGAACTAAATGATGTGAAAACAACAGGAAAAATACCATAAGTTTTAGTTCAAGACAAACAAAGGTCATTTTTGTCAGGAATCAAATAGTATCTGAGAAATAGAGTTCAGTATCCATTTAAGATTTAAGATAAGTTTCTGACTTTAAAAAATAAGAACATTTACATGGCAATCATGGCATTTTGCTGGATTGGTATTGCTTGGTCTGTAATGAATTACAATAAGAATGACAAACTGTAGATAATTCAAGATAATTAAGAACCTAGTGGTCATTATTCCAATTGCTGCGACCTCTGAACAACCACAGGGTATTACTGTTATAAAAACCATAGAAGGACAGTGTTGGAAAAGGAACCTGTGTGTTGTGTGCTGCAAGAAGACAAAGCAAAACACTCAGCAGCCCAAAGAGTTCTAACCCAGCTGTGTAATTCCCTTGGCCCAGGAAACACAATCAAGAAACAGCACACAGCCCAGCTCGTCGCAGGGCACCCTCACATTGCCTGGACAGGGTTTGGAATGCCAATGCCTAATTGCCGGATAGGTCCACGCACAATGCAAACTGCCAGAATTGTTTCTTTAGTGTGCTCTGCAAAAGTATATTTGATATTTTTCTTGTCTTATCTTACATTTAATATAAACTGACTGAAAGTACTTCAAGCTGTAGCATGGTGCTAATGGTACTAATACAACCTTGGAAGACTACCCATGACAGCACAAGCCTTACTTTTTTGGGTCCCAACCCTTGTTGGAACTTCATTTGAGTGTATAAAAGACATCCTTACAGAACTGCTGTTACTTCAGAGCAAAATGAAGGAGGGTTGACAACAGCAGTGACTAAAGCATGACAGACACCTCTCTCTCTCTGGTATCATTTCTTCCTGAGCAGCCATAAACAAATGGCTGCATTGTAATAGAGACAACATACAAAGAATTGTTGTGCTTTTAAAGATGTGCCTGAACAAGGTTGAATACCAAGGTGGTTTTCATGCAAAGTAAAATCACACAATGAAACAACATGAAACAGCATTCACTGTGGAATTCCTTGAGTACAAGAGGTCTATCCTATAGATTTTCTTCCCCCTCCATTCAGCGTCGAGGCAACAAGGTAACATGCAAAATCCACCTTTTAAACAACATAAATATATCCAGAATTACCGCCCAAATAAATTAATTTCTTCTGTGCTACTTAAAAGCAATTCCTATAAAACAATTGACATCTAGGAGGCCAAATTGCATGGGTATCTCAGCACCAGCAGGCACTCTTCACGTGTTCCTCTCCTGCAGGAATCTGGTCGGTAATGAATGAATAGGCACATGAAAAGCTTTGTTTTTGAGAAAAAAGTTTTTGCTAAAAATACTGGGAAGGAAGATGCCAACAGAAAAGAGTTGGTTCATGTTCCTTCTCACAACTGTTTGCTTTGGATATCCACCCAAATAATTTGTGCAAATAAGCGTAAACAAATGACAATAAAAGGTCTAGTATGAGGTAAATAATTAAGAATATTTAATGCCTCAGTATTTAAACATAACAGGAAATAAAAATTCCAAGCTTTGGACGTTATCAGGTGGTGTAAATCACTCAGTTAACTGATATTGATTTACATCTCTGGCCTAATGTATGAGGAAGGAAGTTTAAGTGAGAATACATCAAATCTATTCTGAGAATATAAAGTTCTGTAATAAAAATTCTAAATTTTGAAATATACAATTGTAAGTTCAAATCAGCCATGCAAAAACAAATAGGATGTTATCTCCAGGCTAAACTGAAAACTTGACAATCTCAAACTGCAAATATTATGAGAACTTTAAAAAAAAAAAACAACCTCAAAACAAAAGACCAAATAAAAAATAAAGAAAAAAAAAACAAAACCCACACAACACTGAAATAAAATTTCTGATTATTTTAAATAGGTGTAAGCAGCCCACACTCTTGTTGCATGATTTCTTCAGGTAGTTTATGGCCAGGAGAAGGGGCTGCATTTGATTATTACGCTGGTGCTGGAAATCACAGGCACACAACTTCACTAGAAGTGGAATATACACACAGACCATTTGAGAAAAGTGAGCTGGAGGAGCATAAGCCCTCAAAAAGGCAGAGGAAGGAACTCTGCTTTTCCTTGACAAGGCTCTGGGAATCTCTGTTTAACAAAGACCAAAGAGTCCCAGGGAAAGGACCACTTAAGATAGAAACAGGACATAAAGCCAGGGTATTTTTGAACATCTCAAACTCTCCTGTAAGTTTTTTGCTTTTTGTCTTGTCATTGAGGCTAAAGAACCTAAACAGAATGGCAGAATACTGCCAGAGGCATAAGGGACATTCCTGACAAAAAACAGACCCATGCTTTTTGGGAGAGACCATTTGAAGATGCTGGGTTTGCACGTAAGTTCTCAACTGACATTCAGAAAAAGGGTACACTGAAGCCTGATTCTCACCATGCTGTGACCATTTCCTCCAAAAAGAAAAAAGTAGAAGAAATACAAGTATCCATTATGGAGTGAACCCTTCTAGCTCAGACCTTGATAAAAATGTAAAGATAGGTCTGCATAGGATGAGAAGAGATTTCAGTTCACATGTGGGTATCTTACAAACTAAGCAAAGGAAGGATTAATGGATCTAAGAAAGGTAACAATTTCCTCACTTGGGTCACCACTGTAAACTAAATCTCTCAATAGTCTCTTAAGGAACAGCCAACATATGATTGAACAAGCTTAATTATTTTTTTTTACTATAAATGAACACACATCCTTTAGAAATGTGGAGAGAGGTTTAAGAAAACACAAACACTAAGTATTTTTCCCATCCTTGGGCATTTAATTGGTAATAGCAAGCTTTGATTCCTCTGGCATCCAAAATCCTTAACTCTTCTCAGTCTGGCACAGCTTGCTGGGTATCACTGTTCAAAATGAGCCAAGCAGGGAAAGTGCATCAAGATCCCCCCACAGGGAATCTCTGAATGGCTCAATACATAGAAAAAGAACATTTGCAAGATGAATTCCAATAAAGCTGCCACAGCGATGGCTTGGAAACACTAGTACAGGGCATGAAATCATCAACAAAGCAGCTGGGAAACCACTGATAAATACAGTTTGTTCATGTAATTGCATAATCTAATTTGTTTTCAATACTCAAACAACCTCGCACAGCTCCAGATAAACTAATTTAATCAAGTCCAAATGTTTTCATTTAATCAAAACAATGTGTAAGGAAACAAATTCCAAGCACCTAAAGCCTTAAAAATAAAAGACTAAGCCTTAAATCCTTAAAAAATAGCCTATGCTTACCCAAACAAGCCCTTAGGATGGAAGGAAACTCCCTTCCTGTAACCAGTGTTAGAGAGAATGAAGATGGGTTTTGAAATGTTCCTCATCAGACTCTCCAAATTCCTTTTCTTTTACACCTCAGGGAACATATGAGTTTCCCTCACCACTATTTGCTTTTTCTACTTACATGCTATCAACAATTCAAGCGTAAGCGCTATTCAATCACACCAATAGGCTTGCCAAGGAAAACCTTGAACTGCTTATGTAGATTACAGTATTTCCACTGGATGCATCACAAAGAGCAGATTAATTTTGTCTCTGAGTACTGTGGTTATCCAGCATTACTACATGCCCCCCAGCTGTTTGGGCATCTTTCATCCACCCTGTTAACTAAGGACACAGAAAGCACAGGGACTCCTACACAGACCTACTGACTACAAATTGTCACACTGCCATATGCAACATTCTTATAATACAATGCTCTGAAACACCACAAGCTTTAGGTAAAAGTTGAAACCCAGAGGTGCCACATATGGATCTGCACAATTCCTCTAAACTTATTTCCACTTTCTAATTGCAGCAACCCTTACAGTAACTCAAAAAAGGCACAGAGGTGTGAACTACAGTAGTGATGCTATCTCCCTGGTTTAGACTCTTCTGTACCTTTTTTCCCTTTTTTTCTTAACTTGTGGTACCTCAACTTTGTAACTAATTGATCCTAAATTCTTTTCAGATTTCTGGTTGTAATTCAGAGGTGTTACATAAAGAAGTTGCAAGTTAAAAATTAATTATTTCATTACTTTAGTAGCATTCAGATAATCTTGATATCACAAACTTGTGCTTGGGGATGCAAAGGGAGAAAAGAAAATCATTAAGTGGCCTTAGAAGTACAATACCTCTGCATTCACCTCTGAATATATCCTAATGTTTGTATTTTGACTTTTAATATAAACATTCCATTGTAACATGAAAAAGCAATTTTAAAAAGTAGATCTGATAGCAAGAGCTCCAGCACCACATGTAAGAATGATTTTTTCTGCTCCGAAAACACTGAAACACTTCTGTGTTTTTCAGTGGTGTTACGCCACTGAAAACAGTGAAGTGATGCCCTGCTCCTGTGACTGGCCTAGTTACATGAACATGATACTGAAGACACTTGAGATCTTTCTTCCAGAAAGAGGTAAAATCTGCAACACTGCAGGGAAAAAAATTTGAACAGGAACCTAGCTCAAACCTAATTGTATGTTAAAAATCCACGCAGCTACTAAACTGGGTTCTCAGCTATTGCAAATTAATATGGTTACTGACTCCATTAGAACTTACCTTATATTTTTAAACTAATATTACCAAGGGATCTTTATAAAAAGTAATGCACCCCCACTTGGGAATGGGATCATAAATACTGCTATTTAACCAGGTAAGCAAACCAAATTACTGCCAAAATAAGCTAGTTTGTGGTGCTATTCCAGTCTGCATCATGCATGTTTTTTGGAGCTAATGGAGGCTACACTGTCAACTATGGAACATCCTGATACTGAAATTTGGGAAGCAAGTTCACATCATAAAGGACAAGGCTGCAATATGTTACAGAGAAATACATATTTTTGAGTGAGCATCATGATCAGCAAGAAATCCAGAATGAACATGCACTAGATAATTTCATTGTACTACTCATCTGTCTTCCTCAGTTTTAACTCACTAATTTAAAACAGCTCAGGAAGAAAAGTTGGATGTTAAGAACTAGGAGATGTGTACACAAAGTCAACCAAGAGACATCCAATATATCTCCAGGTATTTAATTCATCTCTCATGGTGGGTCCCAATGGGATGGGAGTCTCATTGGCCCTGTATCAGATCCTTCCAACCTCATGTAATAAGCCACCTATCCTCAGCCATGTCAAATGCAACACAGGTGTAGGTGTTGTGTAGGTGCCTGACATGTGTAGGTGCCAACAGCTGCCAATAAAACTCTTATTGTTACAGTCTAGAAAGAACAGGATGGATGAAAAACAGTCTTAGAATATTCAAATACTAGCAGGAAAATAAAATGTGTGCTGTGGCATGGAAAATGGCCTAAAGCTGTGCTTACTCAATAGAGAAAGGGTATAGCAAAAATTATGGTAATTGCAAATGACTGACAGGAGGATTCTTACTAACAGGCATGATGCTTAGTCAATCCTTGCTAACTTGCTTCTAATATTCCCAGTATCTGAGATGATTCAGACACTATTTTGGGAGGCAAGGAGACACTGCTAAGGAGTGATCTGAGTCACTCCTACACTGATCATAGGTGGCAAATTTATTGATGTTATTAGACATCACCCTGATATACTGAGTATATCACAACAGTTAGGTTTAGACGCAGTGTACTAAGAAAAACAAAAACCCACCAGTTGCTGTTTATCAGGAATTAATGCCTTACAAATGGCCAGGGTCAGACCTTTGATAATGATGCTAAAACATACAAAAAACTGACTCCAGACATTTCTTTGGATTTCTAGTGTATTGATATTTATTTTCCTCAGAAATAAAATAACCAGGAAAAGCTGGCTTTGGAAGGGTAACAAGTTAGCACCTTGCTTAAAACAAGTGTGCTGCAGTATAAAAACTTTATAAGTATCAATTTAAGCAGTCCTGAATAACTTCTTAGTTGCCATCATCAAAGTAGGAATATTGACATCAAGATGCACAGTGTCAGATGAAAACTACCCTTCCAGTGCTCCCAGGGTTTTTAAGACCTACCCTTCTGTATACTGTTTTGTGTGCCTGAGCATGTGTAATACTAACATGTATTAATTAATGTTGTTGAAACATACCCATTTTCAGTAGAACAAGAATTCAAGAGGAGGACAGATAAAAATGAAGAGCAAGCATCTTTATTGCTACAGGATCATTCCAGACTGTATTCTTCCCTTCAGGTGCCAGCTGAACAGCCCTATCCACCTTTAAGGACAACAGGATTAATGAGTAATTTGACCACAATGACACTAGGCTGTCATTGCTCATGCACTGTTACAATCTGAAGACATCAGTGAACTGATTCTCTGCTCTGACACCTATTGTCCTGTTAGGCTATTTCCAAAAAACAGATTGGACTCTCACATGGAGCAACAGCCTGTAGCATAAGGCAGAGAAAAGAGCTCCTCCTAGACATCTAACTACTTGATTACCATCAGACAAAACAGCAACATGTTCTGAGAAACACTGGTCATGCTTCTGTTATGCAAAGCCTCTGAAGACCACAGAAATAGTAAAGCTGACACTGGCCAGGGACATCAGCATCCTTACAATTTCTGGCAACTGAATAATGGATATTTAAGCTGATGTGCTGGCTTCAGCTGGGGGAGAGCTAATTTTCTTCAGTGGCTGGTACGGGGCTTGTTTTGGGTTTGTGCTGACTATAGTGTTGATAATGTAGAGATGTTATTGCTGAGCAGAGCTTACACAGAGCCAAGGCCTTTTCTTTGTGCACTTCCACACTGGCAAAGAGGCTGGGGATGCACAGGAAACTGAGAGGAGACACAGCCAGGACTGGTGACCCCAAATGACCAAAGGGATATTCTGGACCATATGATATCATACTCAGTGTAAAAAGCTGGAGGGCACAAGAAGGAAGGGAGGGACATTCAGAATTACAGTATTTGTCTTCCAAAGTCTGTTACATGTGATGAGGCCTGCTCTCTTGGGAGTGGCTGAACACCTGCCTGCCCTTGGGAAGCAGTGAATTAATTCCTAGTTTTATATTGCTTGCATGCATGGCTTTCTGCTTTCTCTATTAAAGTTCTTTATCTCAACCCAAGAGTTTTCCAGCTTTTACCCTCCCAGTTCTCTCCCCAGTCCCACTGATGTGTTAGTGAGTGGCTGTGTGGTAATTGGTTGCTGGCTGGGGTTAAAACCACAAGAGCTGAGATTTATTCCTATTTAACCTTTTGTGCCTTCTTGAGCCACACAAGTTAGAAGTGCTGTTATGTGAGGTTTCCTGGTCTGACAGTGAAGACAGGCTGGCCCAGCAGACCAATAAGGACATCCACAAGCCAACTTGCCATACAGGTGCATCTCATAACCCACTCACAGCTAGGCTCTTGACTGAGCTATCTTGGTATGGTTTGGTGAGCCAGATGAATCCCTCAAATGGTCTAAAAACACTGATCTACTGCATCCCACCATACCACAAGACTAATAATAATAACAAAATTATGTTTAAAATAGAAAAACCACAGAAACCGTAGTCATTACAAAAATTTCCAAACATCAGGAGACTGGTCTCTGATTACTGTAGCATTACCACAGTGCTCATTTTGGTGTAAAAACATCTACAAGAAGAATAAAGTAAGAACAGACTCTTTAAAGTGGATATTCATTAGCATACAAATAGCAGCTCATAATCCAGGCATTCATGGAAGTTAAAAAACATGAAAAACATAGGCTATGATTTTCTGGCACTGGCTACATCACAAGAAATTGGAAAGTTTTCTAGGGAGTTGACCTTGCGGCAGTGACACAATGTGAGAATGGGATGGATATTGCTCAGAGTTTGAGTAATAAATTAGGTCATCAGAGACCAGTGAAAAGCTAGAGACTCAAATCCTGGAGTTCTGAGAGGAAAAGAGAGAAGTCACTGCTAGTGAATAGGAAGGATAAAGGTTACTCTGCACAGAATGTACAGTTGGAAATTCATTTAAAAAAAGCCCACAACTTCATTACCCATTGTGGTTCTTATAACCATAATAGATGTATAAATTGTTGCACAAGCTGTGTAAACCTAAAACACAGTCAATGCTCTGCCTGGTCATGTCCAGTTCCAAGCAACTTAACCATGCACCAAATTCCCCTAAGCTGTGTACAACCTCATTGAGAAGCTTCACACCACAATGTTGTACCCAACCCTGTGCGCTGAAATGTGTACAAGTATGAAAAAATCCCTTTTCCCCCTTGTCACAAAAGGCTTTTTTTGTAACTCTGGTTAGACAGAAGATGTTCTAGCACCTACATTTATAGCATCTAACATAACAAACTGAATTTAATATACTCAAACAATAAATAAGATAGATGCAATGGACACATTAATTGCATAAAGGTAGTGTTACAGCTTATGTTATGAAGCTGGTCTCCCCTGTTTACCTATACCAGCAGCTTCCAAAACAGGGTGTGCTCATCCCACACAGTGTGCCAGAAAATGCACTGGGATGCAGGAAAGAACTATGTTTTGTACCATTAATAAATAAAATGAATTCTCAAAAGAGTTCACTTAGTCTTTTTCTCATCCATCTTTACTTTCTATTTTGTCTATGGTTTATAATGGACAAATAGATGATATATACAGTAGTAGGTGTATATAATTTATAAATATATACATATTGGAGAGAGTGTTCAAAATATTTTACTGATAGGAATGTACAACCATTTGCCCTATACATTCTATGGATGGAGGTAGTCCTTCTCAGGGAGAAGTCAAAGAACTCATTTCTAAATGATGAGATGCACAGCTGCTAAAAGTCCCCCTAAACTTGAAGTACCTGAGTAATATCAAATACAAAAATTTGATTTAATAGCTCATCTTAACATCTTTAAATTAAACTGAAAATACAACCAAAATGAGAAATCAACAAATTATTTGGATGAGTAAAATATAGATGAGAAATACTCTGGGTTCTTAAAACTCAATCCTCTTCCTGTGCAATCAGAAAATATCCAATTTTCTTTCTATTTGTCGACTAGCAGCCCTCAAGACTTCGCAAGGGATGAGTAGGAAAAAAAAAAAAAAGAGTTTAGATCTCCCATAGACTTCAACTTGATTCACATATCCATGGTCGAAAGTTCATGGTCCACCCTCTTAACAGGTTTTTATGGATATATAGAAAACTCACTGAATTTAAGTGTGTACATAATGAAGATAAAGTTCATGTTTCAAAAGAAAAATCCAGGAATCCCAGTGCCTGTACAAAATAGGACTCTCAATTACAGTGATACTCAAATCTAAGAGCTAATTACAGGTGGAACGGATAGATGAACACTAAACAGACTACTAAGGCACAGAGATGGGAATTTTCTGGAGCAGAATAAAAAAAACAGAACAAGCAGTAGAAAGGCTGAATGGGGAAAGACTGTGATCAACAGAGAAGTTGATAGCTGCTTGCTTCCTTCTGACTGTGCTAAGCCCAGAAGGACACATTAAATACAAACCCATTTGCTAAGAAACTTATTAATGATAAATGCCATATTTTATCATGTAGAGAAACTTTTCAGACTCTTTCTTCTGTACTTGCATAATTTAGAGGCAATTTCTTTTTTAAGCCGACATTAGCATATACTTGATCTCCAGTGAGGAGTGTGCAAGGTAGTGTGTCTATATGACTATGCAACAATGTAATCATTCAAATAAATGCACCCTTAGTTCTCTTTTTACAGTACTTCAAGTCAGATGTACATAAACTAATCTCTATAAATTAAAACCATATATAGTAAAATACAACACTATGCATTTTAACTTAGTGTTCTGTTTTGCTTTAACTTTAAGGGAAACATACTCCACGTGTTTTTGAATGGCTGCAGGTGTGGATTTTGTACCATTTCCATTTGTGGTTTTTCCTATGACTGCACATCCAAAACTGTGTTCTCTGTAATAGATGTTTTGGGGAGTACTCTGAGAGCAGATGGACTTTCGCTTCATGGTGATGGTCTGAAGTCTTTAAGGTGAGCATGGGAGCTTTGGAAACAAGTTGCTAACAGACTTGTATGAGTTCAACCTCATTAAAATCATCTGACTGAACAATCTCTTTTCTATAAATTAGCATCTGGCCTCCACTGGAATCTGAGGTAAAGATGTCAATTTTGAATAATTATTTTAAGATTATGAAGAAAGAGCTCACAGATGCTGTAAGTTCCATGGCAGAAACCAGAACTATTTCTTGATGACAAGTTCTGATAAATACATGGGGGAATGAAAGCATTCTTTTTGAACAGATGTTAAAAAACAACAAAACTGTTAAAATACAATTTTTCTTAGTAACTTTAGCACTGGAAGTCCATAATTGAAAATGCATTAAAGCCCTGAGTTTTGCTCAGCCTACGGAATGGTACACTTACATTACAGGATAGAATTGTAGTGCACCAGTATTTCAGATTAGAAAAGCCTATACTATACTACCTGGACTGTAAGTAAATTAATTCATTCTGCTGTCAGCTCAGATTTATTTATAGAACAAAGGGAGACTGGAAAAAAGAAACGTCTTTTGAATTGATGGTCATAACTGGTTACTCCCAAATAATTTTGCATTGGCTCTTCAGGATAGGAAATGCCTTTATCCTACTATCTTCTATAAAGCATAGAATAACTTATAATAATAATAATCGCACTGTTGTCATTATTTTAGCTACTCAGTTCACTGTCTGAGGAAAAATTCTTGGCCTTCATTTTGCTACAGCTATTACAATCTTGCTGCAAGAATATTTCTAGCATGGTCATCATTTGTACAGATTAAATTTCAAATTGCCAGATAAAGCAGTGGATAAATCCTAATGTCCTTTTTGTATTTTTTTTCCTGAGACACACACACTGGCAGACTCACCAACTTCTTTGACTACTGTTGAAGAAAGTTTAAAAAGTTATTCTTTTGGCCAAGGTGTCCAAGAATTCTGAAGTTTTCATGCATATATTAAAGGAAATAATATTTCATCTGGCAGCAAAAAAAGCATAAACCAACAAAGCCTGACAAGGCACAAATTATAATTACTGCAAGAACAGAAGAAACAAAGCTTTTACCAAATAAGGCTACAAGGTAGCTACCAGAGACAGTAAAAGGATAAAAGTGATAATACTAAAGGAATAATAAAGTTCTTGCATCACAACTTCATATTTGCAAGTTCAAGTACAAAACTCAAGCTATTTCAAAGTAACACTTCATTCTTACCCACGGAGAATATTTAGTAAAAAACCCCATTAATTATTGTATGCTGTTCTTGAGCTATGTAGTTTTTCCAGAAATAAGCTTCTCTTCAATTAGGTTGTCTGATGGAACACATAAAGTTGACATGAAGTTGAAAATAAAAGCATTTTATAAAATTAAAATAAAATCACTTCTCACTTATGTTACCAAAAGAAATTTTAAAAATATCTGCATGACATGTGTTAACAATTATTTTAAATCCTCCACATGTTTATCTGCTACGTCTCAGATGAAGCCACAGGAATAGTGTTTTGCTGAGGCAGTTACATAGGTCAGACATGATGAGTTACCTGCACAAGCTGACACCATTCACCAAATAGCAAACACCACTTCAAAATAGAGAAGAAAGTGTCTCTTCTAACATGTTACCTTTCTAGCAACTCTTACTAAACCCAGTAAAACAAAAGAGTAAAACGTGATGGGTTAAAAACTGAAGCTGCCAGAAGAGACTATGACCATAAATTCCAACAAATCTACACAAACAGTTCTACAAGATGCTGGTCTTTTATATGCATTTACATGTCATCAAATTAGCTTTCTAATACTATTTAAAATATGCCTTTTCACCAAAAGGATACTAGAAAATCCTCCTCAAATATCAGTGTTACAGCTCCTCTTCTGTGTAGTAGGATATGTGCAGTATGCATAATAAGGAGCAAAGAATTAACAACTTTAATACCAAATGGTAGCAAGAAAACCCAAATCACTTCTCTTGGACTTTCTGTCATATCTAAACTACAGAGAAAGGCAGTTGGCTGGCTTGCCAACAGGCTGCCTTGCTTGCAGGTAATTGCCATTTTTAACCAACACTACTCTTCGATAATGCCTGAAGTGCTTGAAGAAAAAGCAATGCTACTCCTACAACACTAACCGTAATTCATGATCACATAGGTCTGAAAAAAATTCAGGAATTCTGTCAACATTCTGTAAAATAACTGCTTTAAATTTTCACAATTCTAAATAATTATGCTTACTAAACTCTTTCCTAGATAGGAAATTCTGTTAGAATAATAATTAAATAGTGGGTCTCCTTACTAAATTTCCTTTGAATAACCTATTGTTTTAAAATGTATTGGTCAAAATTGCTTTCAACAGAAGACCAAATAAAATTTGAGCAAAATGCTTCTGCTGCTTCTTGGAAGTTTCGGTCTATATGTAATTGGAAACTTCTGGACAATCTCCATTATCTAAAAACATTTACACAGAGTCAACACAGTAAAGCTCGAAAAATTTTTGGTAGAAAATTACAATAGGAAAAGCGCCAAAATTCAAGCGGCAACATAATTTAAGCATTATTGTAATAGAGTACAGAATATCCAGGTCACTGTGATCCATGCTGAAAGTTTCAGAATTTATGATTAAATATGAAAGACCAGATACATTTTTATTTAAGACACCATGTTCACCTGGAGAAGGCTTCAAGGTGATCTCACAGCAGCCTTCCAGCATCTAAGGGAGCCTACAAGAGAGCTGGAGAGGGACATCTTACATGATCATGGACAGGACAAGAGGGAGTGCCTTTAAATTGAAAGAGGGTAGATTTAGTTTAGACAGGGGAAGAAATTCTTTACTATGAGGGTGGTGAGGCCCTGGCACAAGTTACCCAGAGAAGCTGTGGATGCCCCATCCCTGGAAATGTTCAAGGCCAGGTTGGATAGGGCTTTGGGCAACCTGGTCTAGTGGAAGGAGTCCCTGCCCATGGCTGGGGGTTGGAACTCTAAGATTTTAAAGGTCCCTTCCAACCCAGACCCTTCTATAATTCTGTGATTCTGTTTCCTTATTTGACACAGATACTGCCAAGTGCTCAGACACAAAATTTTTATAGAAAGATATGCACTTTCACTGGCAAGCATGCAACTTTGACTTCTCATTTATAATAGTTTGAATGAACCACTTTAAATGAGATGCAGGGCTGCAAATGAACAGTGAATATGAACCTAAGTATTAAATGACTGCTTGCTTTACTAAGTTCTGTCATTCCTGTTCAATGAATGAAGCACAGATCCCTTGGGAAAAATCTATAATTAAATAAATATACATAACAGTGGGGGGGGAGGCATGAAAATATTAATTTGGGCATTTACTAATTCCTTATTGCTTCATTTTACAGTTACAAATTAGTCATTGCCCTCCACTCCTTACAGGAAGAGAATTCATTTCAAAATTGGAATGTGGAATAATTTTGAGTAGAAACAGGACACCTCACTGAGTAACTTCAACACTCAGAGAAACAGAAAACTCATGTGCTATTCTATTCCCTTTCCTATGCACACCTATCGACCCTGTTTTACAAGCCTCAGTAGATGTATCAGGACTGAAATACCATATAAACTGCACATGCATCAATCCAATAGAATAATAAGATTCATTTATTCAGCAGAAGTTTCCACTCAGATTAAATGCTTTCATTCTCCAAGCCAATGAAATATTGGAGGTTGGTTAGTTTAGTTGCAACATATCCCATTCACAAAATGAAACTGCAAAAAACCCCAAAGTTTCACTGAAGCAGCCTGGCAATCAAAGAGGTCATTCCTTTTAAATACCAAGCTTTCATCACCTTAAATTGCAGTGCTAGGAGCTATTCTTCACCACAGCCAAAAATCTCAGCCACCTGAAAAGCAGCATTCCCCCCAGTCCTTCCCTTGTTGTGGGTTTTTGTTTTTAATGGCTTATCCATATTGTATAAAATTTTCAGGAAACAGGATTTGTTTCTTGCCTGGGCTCGCTGCTACCAAACTTCAGCTGAATTGACAAACTGAGCACATTTTAAGAATCTGAAACAATCCATGACAAATCTTGAGTAGCTGTAGTACAGATATTGCAACTTATTCTCTCTGAAAATGCAGTGCTTACAAAGTTCAGCACAAAGCTGAAAAGAAACAAAAAATTTTACTCTGGCTCATTATTACAAATAATTTATTATTAAGAACAAGGCAAACTGATGTCTAACTAATCTGTCATCTGAGAACCTGAATTCAGTCTCGTGTACTAGAATGTTGCTCCTGCTACAGAAATGCATTTTAAACTTTTACAAATAGGGCATGTGACTGTTTTCTCTGGTTTTAGGAAGAACAAATATTTTTAAAAAAATATACTGAAAAACTGCTGTTCACTGCTTTAAATATGTATTTCCTTACATGACATTCTGTTTCATGGGTGCATTTTAAATACCAAGTCATCTAAATAAGAATTTCCACACATTATGGCTTAACAGTAAGTAAAGAAGTTTAGAACAGGGACTTCAAAGCAAAATTATGAATATTATACAAGTTAAACATAATTCAGCTCTTAAAAATATAACAAAAGTTAATGATCTTGGAAGACACAAATTACTTCTGCTTTATGTATCAGGAGATACCAGGACAAGCCTAAGCTAGTGAGAGGCAATACTTAGAGAACAGATATGAAAAATTATTTCAGTAGTATGTATTTAAAACTCTGATTCAAAATCTCCTGAAAACTGTGATTGGTGAAACAATTCCATGTACAGTTATAGGATTCCTCTTTTCTAGTTATTAAGAAGTTCATGCAGCATTTTTATATTTATTTGGAGATCCTTTAAGTGCTAGTTCAGACCTTCTTATTCTTCTGTGAAAATGACAATACCTAGAGCTGCACTAAACACTTATTGTCTTTTAAATGTGGTAGGGAAGATAGCTAACAGGCAAGCTAAAATCCTTATCCATGTGTAGCAACTTGCTTCTATACATTTTTCAACAGAAGACTCCCTTATCTTTCCATCGAGGACTACAATAGGCTGCTTTTGTTGAATGTTTCTAGCAGCCCATTGTACCCAGTGCACCAGAGCTGCGTGGCCTGAGGCCAGGAAGGAAGGTGTGGAACACGTCTTCACAGGTCGATTTCCACTCTCCAAGTTTTCAAGTATTTGAGAGAAGGTCATGTTACAGCACAGATTTACATAGCAGACAAGTTACATGACTGCCTGTTCTCAGCATTTCATAATTTCAATAGAAAAATTAGGTCAAATGAAAGAGGGTAAGAATAACCCTATCCTTTCATGCTAGTCGGAAAATTAAACAGAAAAGTTATTTAGCTGGGGTTCTTGCCAAAACCTTGGTAAAAATCTGCATTGGCAGTAAACACAAATTAAAATTATAATATTTACCATTCCTTTACAAAATACTTTTTTTTTTTTTTAGTGCCTCCAAACAACCACAAACAAACCCCAAAATTTGCTGTTCTTGTTTTAAAACACTGGTTTTACTATTAGTCCAAAAACACATAGATTTTTACAAACATGCATACTATGAAGGAATGAGTTTGTAACTTCAAGGGCTTTCCCCCACAGCCTGACAGTCTAGTAGGAGTGTTAAAAGAGGGAACTGCTCTTTGTATCATCTGTCCAGAAGAAAAGAATAATAATTTCAAATGGTTTCCCCTCCTACCCTCAGAGCATGAAATACACTGCACTTGAAAAACGGCAATATTGGCCAGCCTCAGCACTGCCTGAACTCTATGTTTATTCTAGACAGCAACTAAAATTACAGTGTTCATATCTGGCATTCTTTGACTAGAAATTTGCAAATATTTTTTAAGAAAACAACACTATGATATTTTCAGGGTAGCTACAAAATTACTTTCCAAGAGCAGCTTAGGGTATTTTAATGTGAAATTACAAATTTGAAGTGTTTACGTATATACCCATGTATCTGTATATCTTAACTTACAAGGTAAATAATTGCACACAAATGCCTATTTAATATACAGTTAAAATATGCTTATCGTTATCCTAGGTAGCTTTCAGGATTTGTTTCAACAGAGTCAAAGAGTTGTAGGGTTTAGTCTGGCATACTGTTGATACTCTTACTGAGCAAGCAGAAAGAATAAACATTAACAAAGAAATTACTGGCTTCAATAACTTTAATTAGGCTTAACATTATTTCAGTTTCTAAAAATGCCAAATATGAAATCCGACTTACTTTCAGCAGTAAGAAAAGTTTTAAGCTGCTGCATATTTAAGAAGCGTTGTAGTTTTAAGGAGCTGCTGAACAAATTTTTGAAGACCGAGTCACTGTTAGCTGTTCACTAGGTTTTATGTGGATTTGATACATATTAAACACGTAAAAAAGAGGAAATACAACTTTTTGTGTAATCTGTCATTTTCCCTATTTACTAACACAAACTCTGAGGAAGGAATTTTACCGAAAGCTTCAGCTCAGCATGTTGCATCCCTGCAGCTTAAAATTCAGATGAAAAATATGGGAGCTTTTTTCCTCTGACACAAAAGGAACTTTTGGGAGCATTTCCGAAGGACACCAGAAAGCTTGTCTAGCATACAATGGTTCCTACTCAGCAGAGCCCTCCAAACAAAGACTAACAGATGCACAACTGGTATTAATAACAAAACATCTCCTCCCTCTGTTAGTCAAGAGAGGACAGCTAAGGACAAATACAGTTTCAGGGTACTTACCTACTCTGAAGTTAGTGGCTGTCAGAGTGTCAGCAGCATGGCCGTTTTCACTGATGAGGGTGGTTGTATTTCCCTTCTCACAGTTGTTCTGACAGTTGCCTTTGGTACAAGTCACTTTACAGATGCTGGGTGTAAAGACCACCTTGATGCGACCAGTGTGATTTCCCACTGTCAGCGGAGGCAAAGAGAAAAAGAAAAATAAACAGATCACTTTGGTATCCATTGATTGCCTTCAAAAAGTTTTTGGGGGAAAAAAAAAAGGCACGGGGGGGGGGGAAGGCGACAGGTCTACAGGAGGAGGGCAGTCTGCAGTGCTCTCTCTCATAGATCTCCAGTGGTGTCTCTGAAACAGGAGTAGGAAGCTTAGCAAACAGAACTCCGGGATCCGCTCCAAAACCACATTTAAAGTCAAGTCACTGGAGTGGGATTAGTAATCACAATGCTGCACTTTATTCACAGGCAGACAAAGAGCAATACCAAGGGCATGACAGCTTAAATAGCCAACCCTGACAGGCAGATGTAATGTAAAGAGCTGGCTGTGCACCTAGAGGTGAATAAACTCTTGTGTACTCCTACATACTTTTCC
This sequence comes from Vidua chalybeata, assembly GCF_026979565.1. Classification (NCBI taxonomy): domain Eukaryota; kingdom Metazoa; phylum Chordata; class Aves; order Passeriformes; family Viduidae; genus Vidua; species Vidua chalybeata. Next base: position 12,634,688 of record NC_071532.1, read on the forward strand.
TGTTTCTGCACTTATTAAGTCACTATTTGTAGCTCAACCCCTGGAAACGTTTTAGGCATGCGGCATGTCTGAAAACATCTGTCTCAAATCTCCTGGCACCCCAGCCTGAAGTGGTCAAACCTTGTGACGCAGCTGCCTGGACCCATTTTTTCTTCACGTTTTTTTGGCACTATTTTTCCACAAGAATCTACATATTATAGGCTGAGCTCCACTGTCAGCCTTTGTTTTAGTAATAAATAGCTCAGAGAAAAGAGTGAGAATTACCAGTGCTTTAAAATACTGAGATCAAAGATAAAAAATGGCTAGGTTCTCTTTTTTTTTATATACACCTCCCTGTAGTCATTTTGAAAAACCTTGATTGCAATAAAGACTGCACAAGCACTAATTTGTTATTAAGCTAGTTATAAGAATTTTTTGTTACAGAATTATATGTAAAACCAGATGTATCTGATTCTATACCTAACAGCGGAAGACAAAAACTGTATTAAAACTACTTTCTAGGAAAAATGGGGAGAAGAACAGATTCCATTTGCAATTATTTAAAAAGAAAACATTTTGTCCTCTGCATACTACTAATAAATCCAGCAAGTTCTTCAAAATATATCATAGCATCTTTATGGAAACTATTAATAAGTACTTTCATATCAAACCTAAGAATGCCAAGAAATAACACACAGAAAGAGAAGGATCTCTTCTTCCTGATGTCATAGAAATAAAAAAGTTGCTGGATAGTTGCCTAACCTAGTTCATGAAATACCTTCCAGACAAACGCTTTTTTGAAAATATCAAGAAAATCTTACAAATCTTCCCATTTCAAAAGAATATAAAGCCTCCTTATTTTTGGCTCTTCATAAACAAAGAAATTTAAGCCATTGTGCCGATTGTTTTGTCTGCAGTAAAGGCATTGCTCTATTTGAACAGCAGCTGTAGTACAGATGCTCCCACCTTATTCTCCCTAAAGAATGTTTAGAAAAGGAAGAGCCTTGACAGATAGAAGAATAAAACATTTCGATCAAAGGCTAATATTGTGATTTAGAAGACATCTTGGATTTTAGGATGCCACGCATTTCTCACAAAAATGAATACACCTTAAACAGATATAAGGGACCTATGAACTGCTGAGGGTAGCATTTTTAAGCTTTGCTTTTTTAAAGCATAGCTTCACAAGCAATATTGCCATCTTTCTGTTTTACTTGCATAGTTTTATATATTTTCCTAGAAAAGAGTCCATTTTATATCTTATATTTTCAGACATTTTAGCAATACTTTTCCTTTAGGATGTGATCTAATTAAAAAAAACAGGGTTAGTTGAGTCAGAAAAGTCAGTCCTGCCTACACTGTAGAAACCAGCATCGGGGGATCCAAACAAGCTTTCTGGCTTAGCTAAAAAAACCAAACAAATAATTTGACTTTGTCAGTGTTGGAAGGGCAGAAAATGCAGAGCTCAATATGAGATGGAGCTTACAGGGCAAACACTGAAACTGAATGGTCACATGGATTGCATTGCTATGGCATCAGGAAGGAACATGGAAGAAAAGTGGAAGCCATGTGGGTCTGATTCTTCTACCTGATACCCAGAGATGTTGTGTACAAACCAAGTACACCTCCTACCAAGAAATATTCTGTACGTGTGCACAAAGAACAGAAGGTTTGACCACAGTCCCACCACACTACCTGGCACAACCGTAGTTAATGAGTTATAAGAAATACTGCCATTTTCTATCTACCCAGGAGATGAGAACTCGACATGAAATTGTGCAGGGACAGATCAACAGGTTTGTCGTCCTCACCCTCCCAGAGGGACACCTTTCAGTAAGTCTTGTCCCCTCAGCTCTGCTGACTGTTGACTTGGGACACAAAGCTCATGAAGACAATAGATTTGTTAGTGCTAAATACACCTAGTCTGCAGTTAATGCATTTGGCATGAGCAATCCAGAAGAAACATCCACATGTGTTGCATTCAATAAAATGTGCTATTTGTGAACCCAAGCAGCTCTTTTGAATGTGACCCAACTAAAAGCGCAATAGATTGTCTGCACACCCAGCATCAGGCCCAGAGTTATGTTTTTGAAATAGTAAAGATGAAACTAAATCATCATTTAATTCTCCTTCACAGTATTCTGTGAGTGCTGAGCTATAGTAAGAACACTTGGGCATGTTCACAACAACAAAAATTTTAAAATAATTTTTATCACATAGTTTAGGTTTTACCAGAAAATCCTGTAGCACAATAATTTTAGTAAAAGAGATGCCTTTTTATGAGAGCCGACGGATATCGTAAAATTTGCTTTTCGATGCTTTTGGATGAGAAAATACTAGTAATTAAGTTTGGGATTAATAGTAACCAAAGAGTACTTTCAAAAACACAGATCAATATCTAGAGGGCTAAAGAGTAAAACAATGTTTAAATGGAATTTTTCAGGAAGAAGTCTTAAAAACAACATGATGAAAGCCCTAGCCTCTACTAATATTGAAATCATTATTCAGCAAAGTTTTTCATAGAATATCCTGAGTTAGAAGGTACTTACACAGAGTCCAACTCCTGCTTCTGGCACAGGACACCCCAAGAGTCACATCATGTGCCTGAGAGTGTTGTCCAAATGCTTGAGCTCTGTCAGGCTGGTGCTGTGACCACTTCCCTGGGGAGACTGTTCCAGTGCCCAACCACCCACTAGGAGAAGAGCCTTTTCCTAATATCCAGCCAAAACTTTCCCTGACACAACTTCAGGCCATTCCCTAGGGTGCTGTCAATGGTCACCACAGAGCAGAGATCAGTGCCTGCCCCTCCTCTTCCCCTCATGAGGAAGGTGTAGCTGCAGTGAGGTGTCCCCTCAGTCTCCTCCAGGCTGAACAGACCAAGTGACCTCAGCTGCTCCTCATACGGCTTCTCCTCAAGGCTCTTCTTTGGACACTGTTCAATTGCTTTATAGGCTTCTTATAGTGTGGCACCCAGAACTGTGTTGAAGAGCACTGACCCTAAAATGTAGCCCTATAGACACCCACCAGTCACCAGCCTGATGTAACCCCATTTACTACAACCCTTTGTGCTTGACCTGTCAGCTGGTTGGTAAACCATCACATGATGTGTTTATCTAGCTGTCTGCTAGTTATTTTGCTACAAAGCAATTTCACAGATATTCCTGTTTTGATAGTTGCAAAAAGACAGAAATAAGATACCTTCATATTCTTTAGACATGGGAAGATTTTCTCCATCTTTCTTAGATTTATGAAAACTATAAAAACACTTAGTTTGCTCTCCCTCCCTAGTAGGCCACAGCTTTTAACTTCAATTCTTTTGAAGACATTTAGGATGGATACAAAGCTAAGGCCTCTGAGCTTAAAAACTGATCAGCGTTTGAGGAGCTGATTCAAGGCAGAGATGTCACTATCATTCTTCTCTGCAGTTGAAGAGAAGTAAACTGTGCTATTCTCACAGATTCTGAGGCTTAAGGGCCTTGACATTGAGCTTAATACAAACAGATTCAATTTTAAAAAAAGACCACAAGCCCTTCTCCTGAAAGGAAGCTTTTAGTAGAAATTTCAAGTTTAGACTCTTGGACTTCCTTGAATCTCCTCTTCTGTATTTTTTTCCCCTCCTCTTCTCCAAAGAGGAAAATTCAATTCTAAATGAGAAACTATCCTTCAACATCTGTTAGCTGATTTTTTACTATTAATGCTAAACCCCACAATTTCATGCTAGGAAAGGACCGATACTGCTACAGCCTTAACCTCTTTTGACTTTCAACTAGCTCATATTAAAGGACAGTATATTTTTAAGCATAGAGAATATTTTCTTCAAACTCCAGAACCTCTACTGATGATGCCACTGTGACATAGGCATGACAGAATCTGCAACTTAGATTACCTCAAATCCATTTCATGAAAAAATATAAGACCAGATAAACAAACAAGCCTAATGAAAAAAAAAAAAAAAAAAAAACAAAAGTAGAAGATGCAAACACCAAATAAATAGCAAAAATACTGAAGAAAATGGCCAAACTAAAGACAGACCATTGTTTTAATAAAGACAGGACGATCAAGATGACTAACAGTGGATAAAACTTCATCCCTCAGCTAGACAGCAAAGTCACAATGAGATTCAGCCAACAGCGCCATCATCCTGCCTCCCAGTCCAGGCTCTCTTATGCTTAAGAGCTCTGTGATACATTTGTCAAAAGAGATCAGTGGAAGAATGCACCCATAATTTCCAAAATCCATAAAACTCTTGAGCCAGATTAAAAAAAAAAAAAAAAAAGTCTGGGTAAAGTGATGAGATTTCAGTTGAAAGTTGGCATGGTATGTGTGTGATTTTTTTCCATCTCCGTAAGTCACTATGATATAATATCATGAACACAGCAAACTCCTGCTGTGATAAATTTATGATTTAGCAACAACTAAGGAGAACTGGAAAATGCAAGCAAAAGGATTTCTTAATAGAAGCCTTTCTGCCCCCACTATCCATTATGATGATTTTTTTCCCCCCTGCATTAGCAAAAAAGGTGAAGCAGTTAAGACAGGGCAGGTGGCAGGTTTTATGTTCAGGTGGCCACAATAGCTTACACAGCCGTGCCTGGAAAGAACTGTATAAGGGGAAGGATTCCTCCTCAACCTCCTGAGTTGCTGTGTAATGCAACTCAGACTTTGTTTCTTCTGAGAAACACTTCTTTTCCTTGGGTTTATGGCTGCTCTCACAGCTCCAACATTCTGACAGTATTCAATAGCTGCAGTGGAGCTCAGACGATTTGTGGTATGTCCCTGCTTTGCAGGAAGACAATGGGCTAGCAACACTAGTGAAAGCAGGACTGGCATTCAGTTAAATAGATAACTACATAGATCCAGGGGGCAAAGAGAATAAAATATTTTAATGTGTCAAAAGCATTGATGTTATTCGCGTGATGGTTTTGTGCTTCACGGTGATCTAACCAAAAGGATTCACAATTTAAAAAAAATCACAAGCAGTGGCTTCTACCAGCTGAGTACACTGGTACATAGAGTAGCTTATGGACACATGTCCCATATTCTTTGTACACAGATTTCTAAAACTATTTTAAGAAGCCAGTTTTGGGGGGGTTGTTGTTCTCATTGGTGGGTTTTTTTGTTTGTTTTGTTGTTGTTTTTGTGTTTGGATTTTTTTTTTTTTTAAATACCTTCACTTATGACAAATATCCTGGCAAATCTCCTAAGGAAACAGAACTAGCAGAACTATAGGCATTCCATCAGTACCTCCAATAATGATATACACTACACTCTTGTCATGACATTCTACTTCTGCATTGTTCCCAGTATGTTTTCATATGTTTATCTACACAGTGTGTCATCAGACCTGAAGAGTCTGTTTTAAAATTACATTCTCTTCACAATGAGAATACATTATTTCAGGCTATTTCACATTTTCAAATTTTAACTATGATGCCTGAGGAGACCATTTAAAATTAAATCTTCTAAAATCAAACCCAATTAGCTTTTAAACAGCTAAGAGATTCAACATTTTAAATTCTTAGATGACCAATACCCTCTTTTTTCTTAGCTAAATGCTGACACAAAAAAACCTCCAAAAACCACCAAAACCAACAAAAAAAAAAAATAAAAAAAACACAAACCAAAAGAAGCAGAAGGAAATTACTTATTTCCTAAAAAAGGTGTCTCCCAGTTATTTCACCAATCCACTAGATATGCTTGTTCAGCTAAAAGGAAAGATGACATTGTATAAAAACCAACCACACAAGTAAGATAGTTAAGCTCTTAGAACTATTGTCAAATGACCTTTTTATACTTTTGACAATATATGAGGAAGTTCTGTCTTGTCACCACTTAATCACCAATTTAAAATAACATTTAAAAAAACCCAATCAACAATAAAAATCTAGTTTGCAAATATCAGAACAAGTTGAACTTAGTTGTCATACAACTTAGAAACAGCATCATCTATAAGATTTATAATGTTAGGAACTAAAGAAAAAAAAAAACCAGAAAAAAAAAAAAGAAAATATAAAGACACACTAGATTGACATACAGGCCAGAGGCAGATCTTCCCTAAATTTTTGATTACACATTGAGAGAAAAACAGGCTTTAAAAGGCACAGAAAGGGCTGAAAGAGATTCTGAGAGATCACTTAATTTCCCCATCTTCATTTTCCCAGGATAAAACAGCAACATTAAACAAAATGTTTGTCCAGACTGTCCTCAAACCCCTTCTATTATGCAGATTCCACAGCCTCCCCGAAGAATTTATTCCAGCACTTCAACCTCTCTTATTGTGAAGGTATTCCTAATAAGTAACCCACATTTCCCCTGTAGCAACTCCAGCAAACTATTGCCCTGCTTTATCTACAGCAAGCTTTAACAAAACATTATTCCTCTGTGGATCATTTTCTAACATACTTGAAGACCACTGCCATTAATCTGCCTCATTCTCATTTTGATCAGACCAAAACCATCTAAACAGTCAGTCTAACAGCCTGTATTTTGCAGACCTACCTCTTTTTTGTTTTGCTTTTGATACCAGTCACTTGGTCCTAATCTTTCTTCACAAACCCTATCCAAAACCACACTATACTGCAGCTGAGGTCTGATCAATGGTGGGGAGAGCAGCAGAATTACTCAACACTGCTTTACATAAAAATGCTTCTATGATTTTAATTTATTTTTGTCTCCCAACAATGCACTGATACTTCACACCCAGAACCAATCTGCAGGATAGGCCAAAGGGGCACACATCTCCCAAATCCCTCTCTGATCTGTTGATACAGATATTATCCCAGTAAAACAAATACAGAACATCTCTCGCACAACCTTACCAGGACTGAGCTCAACCCTTACTCTGCTCTGAGCACAGGAGTAAAATCTCCTGCATTCAAACCTCACCCATCTAAAAATCATGCAGAATATAAGTCTTAATCTTTCTGTAATAGTCACAAGCACAAACAAGTCTGAAAACTACATGGATTAAATAAAGGCAAGGCACAGCTGTTGAGTAATTTGATTTTTGGCTTCAATATACAATGTCTACCTTTGCTCTTCCCAGAAATTTGGTTATTGTTCCCTAGGTCACCTCACAGCCAGTTCTCTTTTCACAAGCATTGGGAGAAATTAGACATGTCAATGAAATTAAAAATAAGATGATCCAGATTTATTTCATCCAAGATCCAATGCCTTCTCTAATGCTTAAAAGTACACCCCCAGTTCTGCATGAGGTCTATGTGTGCACATCCACCCAGTCAAACATTGTGAGCAAGATGACAGCATGGCAAGCTGTACTTGATTTAACATGTCTAGACAGCTGTAGGAACACATTATTGAAATGTAATTAGTTTAGCACTCCTACTTTTTGTTGTTTCTGTACTTCATATTTTTGCTGCATTTCTGTGATGTTAAATATATTTCATTAGTTGATACAGCTTAACCTTTGATATTTCATCACTTTCCAAGTACTCGGTTCCACTGTCTTGATGCAAACTAAAAGGCTTCCAAAAAAGCAAAACATGATCCAAATCCAACTACTTAATATGACAGTGACTGAAGAGGGATATGCACTGATATTTTTGTTGCCATTCTTATTGCCACTATTGCTATTACACACACTTCTCTAGACACCTATTTCTGTCTAGCCATGTCTTTACATCTTCACATCACTTCCTCCTCCTGTCTTGCTCAGAAGCTCCTACCACAATCTTCTTCTCCCTGCAGTCAGAACTGAGCTCTCAGACTTCCTGCTTCTATCTCACCCTTGTTTCTCTACCCTCTTTTTAAGCTCTCTTTCTTCTTCAGCATACTTGACAAACAGGAAAAGAAATAATTTCTAAAGAAAATTTGATGCTTCCAGAAAGCATTAGGTAGGAAGCTTCCAGGAAGGAAGAAGGTAACTGAAAAGAAAATAGGGAAAGTCTTTTCCCCTTCCTGGTTATCAAAGGGATACAATCTCTTCCTTGCTCTCTGTCAAGGAATAGAACAGAATTCCACTATCTGCCTCATCACCACCTCCCACCACCCTCAAAACACTTTACAATTTTTAGTAGTCTATTCTAGGGAGAGGCAAATAACCCACTCTTCAATTATCTTAATCTCAGTTTAAAATAGAGGTGAGTGTGAACAGTATAATCTCAGTTTAAAATAGAGGTGAGTGTGAACTGTTTGAAGTCACTTACTACAGCAACACTTCTTTCATTCAAGTAGGTTTCCTCTATTAATTTTGACAAATTCCAAAAAGATCTCTACTATCTGCAACACCGGTTTTTTGTGTTTTCTATGGATGGCTTCACTTAAAAGTACCAAAGGAGCATATGCAGGCACAAGTGCTGAGATTGTTTAGAAAGACCTAACTGTGTTTACATGCCACAAGCCCTTTGCTGATAAATTCTCTCACTGACAACCTTTTAGAGCAAGAGAGGAATTCACAGAAATTACATTCAATTTTGTCCTGTAGAAACCCATAATGTGCAAATCACACACAGATTTGAAATCTGAGGTGTCTTCCAGCAGGTTTTATCAATCACCTTTTGTCTTCCTTGTCTTTTTGACCACTACAAGGATTCTGTATATACAGCCCTCAGGCAATGAACATCCTATCTTAAACTACAGCCATTCTCCCTGGTAATGAGATACATAACTATCATTTCCCTTCACATAATTGAGAGTGATCAGAAAAAGGTACCAACCCAAACAGAGCATGCAGTGTGCTTTGATGTCTGATGGAATGGCTTCAATTCATTTCAATAAACTCACTGGGCAATAATTCTTTTAATCTGTACTGCATTTATTTTGTTAAAAAAATTATATTTAAACTAGATCCACAAATGTTTATGATGATAAAGGACTAAATTTTAGCCTTGAGTTACACCACTTACCAGTCCTAGGTCTCTTTTCCAAGGGATGAGAGAAATTGATTGCATGGAGCAACATTGAACAGGAGTGTGCCCAACCCATTCAGAAGTAAATGCTGATGACCTAAGACTGCTTAGTTCAAATCCTTAGTTCAAGACTGCTTAGTTTAGGGCTCAGACACTTTTCTTTGAAGAACCATCTACAGCTGGATTCCAGACAACACTATGACTGCTATAGCAGTCCTTGGGGAGCTTAATCCTGCAGGAGAGTTCAGCTGAGTGTACTTCTAAGGACAGGCAGGCAGTCAAGTGCTTCAGCTGCAATTTCAAATATGAATTACACAAAATATTAGCACCTAGATGGCCTACCTTTCCCAGAGTGAAGTATTTGTCCTGAAACAAAACTTCAAGCTCTTCAAAAGCCTCTTGAGTTCACATCAGTGCTTCAGATTTGGGGCTGGATACTACTCCAGCTGTAAGCACAGCATTCAGGTGAACAAGCCTTTTTAAGCTTCCATTCAAATTATCCAGCTTCTTAGGTATGTAAGCATACCTAGACCCAAAAGGCTTTCACTTGAGTGATATGGTAACAAAGGCCCAAAAGGCACAGTTAGACACATACCTACATCTAAGGCACATAGCTAGGGTTAAGGTTACAATCCTCATCTAAGCTGTAATAAAGCAGCAGTAACTTTACAGCCCACTGCAAGCAATTGTCCACTGATGAAAGTTACTGCAATGCACAGTCTGATAATGAAGTCAACATTTTTACGCACAAACTTACAACCATATAGGAGCTTTAATATTACCAGCTACTATGCCACTGTCCACTTTATCAACAGGACTCTGAGTTTGGTCTTGTACACTGAGAATGAGACTTACTGCCACCTGAAACTCAGTACTCGTCTGAAATTATGCCTTTTGCCTAAGGTTATTACTTAGGCTTCTTTCACAATAATAATACAAATATTAGACAACAGTATTACAAGTCTCAAGCTGGAAGAGCATTTCTCAAGAAAATAAATAACTTACCAAGAAAATAAATTCTTGAGATAGAGTTTCCCCCTCCCAACATACACAACTCCCTCAAATTAAAAAAAAAAGTCTAAATTGCAAGAGTCAATGCTTATCATTTCTAGGAAGAATAGGGAATAAAGATTAAATTAATATTACCTTACTAAAATATATCCACTTGACATTTCATTTCCTGAAGGGAAACAACCAAAAAGCACTAGGGAAGTCAACAAACTGTAAACAGTGACAAAGGACAGGACATCATGGAATTAAGTTATAAATGAATACAGCCGCCTCTGCATGCTGAATCACCATTAAAAATCTTCTCTCAGCAGTATATGAAGCCAAGATCTTTTTTTTCCCCCTAATTTTCTGAAGAGGGAAAAAATGACAACAGACATAAGGATGTCACTGATTCTGAAATCTCAGTTTCACAGGGTATGAGCCTTCTTACAGTAATTTTTTTGTCAACATTTGCTCATTCCTTCTAGTATAGGCGATGGCACTGACAGAAGAGCAGTTCCATATCTCCTATGAAGAAAACCAGACTCAGCTACTTGCAACAATCAGAATCAATTCTTGATACCAAAGACTTGTATTACAGCAACTCTGGAGTTAGCCAGGCTAAGGGATTTTTAATTTTTAATTGTGTGGGTTCAATAAGTTTCTATATCCACCTAAATTAACATTTTTAAAACATCATAAAGGCTTTCCCCTACAGAATGTTCTGGAAAACCTCTTCTTTTCTTGAGAAATTTTTGGTTTGGAGCCAATACTCTTTCATCTCAGAAGTTGAGATGCATTTATCTCAGTCTGTGTTTCCCCCCAGCAATTACATGCTTTGAACTGATTTTAATTCTCATTGCCAGATCACCATGTTTTTCCAACATTCTTCCTCATTCTGCTGCCTATCCATCTCTGTATTTTAAAGCATGGAGATGGGAATTCATTTGTGGGTGAATGCAACATTTAAAATATTTTCTATAAAAGCACCAGTAGCCTTTGCTTGTCAGGCAGACATTTATTTTCTAATGAGCACAGGGCCATAAAATCTTTTCAGAGTCCAAAAAGAACAATATAGTACATTTTGGGGGGGTACTGATTTTCTGGCCTCCTCAGTTGTGAGCCCTTTATGGACACAAAAACAATCACAAAGACAGCTTAGCAAGGGTATTGTTAGAATGCCTAGAGCAACAGTATACTGAGTGAAATAGCTTGCACTGATACAGAGCTATTCTGTCTCCATGGTTTTCAAAGAACTCCATAGTCTTTTATAATTGCTACACAAACTGTATTCATTTGTTAGTTATTTTTTCAGAATTTGTCACTCTATTTTTTGAGGAAAAAGCAAAGTAAATTTGCTGCTTGGTATGCTAGAGTTAGCTGCATTAATGTGAATCTACATAATTCAATTTATACCTAGAATATAGCCTGTTGTTTCCAAGTCTTGCTGGAATCAAAAGTAAACTTTAACTGGCTGTTACAAATCACCATACTCTTCAATAGCAGGAAGAATAACGCTCTTAAATGGCAGAGAGGAAAAGAATGCTTCACACTAGAATTGTTCTTTGCAAAAGCCCCAGTGCTGTTTGACCCTGATGCTGACAGGAACAAAATTTTATCTTAAACTTTTCAGCTTATCTCTTAAAAATCCCTTCTGCCTCTGGAATGAGAGGATAGGCTTTGAACACACATGCATTTGAGAAAATGAAACAAAAAAGTCCCCAACATTTATGCACTTACCCCATTCCCTTGCAACCGACTATGTACAATTTTAGGAACAATACATGAATGTCAGTTGCCATGAGTGACTGAAGCAAATTTGACTCTGCATTCCCTCCAAACAGACTATGTCGTAATTGTTCAGTTATTTCTTAATGTTAGTCTTCTAAGTTAATTCTAGTTTCATTCGCCTCATTCTGCTGGCTGTACCTTTTTCAGAGTGTAGCCTCAAGATCCTCCCTTATCTCCAAATTTCCCAAAACTTCTAGTTGGGAATATTACCACTGTTTAATATCCATAAATACATTGATAGGCACAAGTTATAAGGATTACAATGTAGTGATCTAGCTAAGACAAGCCAGGGAGAATTATTTTGCTGTTCATGAAGAGCAGTTCCACAAAGCAATACCAAGAATGGTGGAAAGAGTATATCTGACCCAGTGAAGATCAGAGGGAGTTTTTCCTCCGAAGTCTGAACTTGGGTAGAATGTCAAATCATACAGATGCATTTATATGCAACACATATTGTATCTCTGTCTGCACTTTTTAAAGCAGTAAAATATTTATGCCTTTTGCAGCTGTTTATCCATACTTCCTGGCAGGGAAATACTATTATTATGAAGTAAGTGTCATTTAATGAAGTCAGAATGGGGCAATTCCTCAAAAATAGTTTAAATTGGAATTTCAAAGTGACACCTGGGATTTGCTCAAATCAACCTTTGAAGTCATCAGTGAAGCCAGCATATGTAATTACATATAAACTTACCGAGGAGATTCACTAAGTTACCAGTGTATCATGCTGCCAATATAGGAAAGCTCTTGTTATGCCAAATTTGGAACAGGGTATTCTGCACATCACAACTCTTAAGTGCTGGGACATTTTCTTCCACATTAAGCTTATCTCATGTGTATAAACTTATGTAAAATATGATGCAATACAATGTATCCACAGTTAGAGGAGTTACATGACTTTCATATTGTTTCAGCTTCATCCTTACACAAGAATTTAAGAGTTGTCCACAGAACCATGAGCAGATCCTAAGAGTCCAAAAGCCATACAGGCATATTTGTCCAACTTGTCCAATCGTCCAGCCACAACACTTACAGCTAAGACACAGTAGGGTGCTGCAAGCTCAAATTCACTAAAACTTATGTAACTTTTACTACTTAAATTCAAGACATGTTTTCATTTACTACCTAAAGTAGAGATATGCTCTCTTTAATGAATTTTATAAAGAATTTTGGTGAAGATCAAAACAATCCAATCTACCTAGAAGAAAGTAGTTGCCCATAGTACTTAATTTTATCAACTTAACATGTAACTTCAATTGCAAAATTCACATACTTTTCACATTGTCTTCCTGAATAGAGTGATTAAGCTCATATTCTTTCTTATCCTCCCTTCTTCCTTGGGATAACTTCCTTATACAAACACATGCCTTATTTACTTCACATAATACAATTCCAGTTGTAGGTAAAGTACTCTTGAGTTTTTATTCTGCTTTCAGTGCATTCTGTGGTTGCCTCAGTCACTAATTAACACATTTTCTCAACATGCCTCTAAAACAGGGAAGTAGTGACATCATCATTATGCTTATGAGGAACTGTAGCCTGGTGAGAGGGTGAACAAAATTGTCCTCCGCATGCAGACAACACCAGACAACTGATTTCAGAAGCAGAAATTTCACTGTTTTCAGCTCAATGGGCAAAACACACAATGCCACTAAACATTAGCCCACAGACTTCTCAGGCTGGAAAATATAGCAACCAGAAGTGGATAGAGTGAAACTGAGAACTTCCTAGCCTCTTCCTGCTGTAATAAACAGTTCTCACAATAGCTCTGTTGAAAGGAGTTCCAAAAAGACTACATTTAGAATTTGTTTACTATCATATACATTTTAGATCAACAGAAACCACACAAAATTCCTTTAACTACTTTTTTTCAGCACTGCATTTATAAATCCAGGGATACAAGCACTGATATTTAGAGGATTCATGTGCTCAGATGACTAGTGGTTACTATTTAACAGTGCCATTAAGGGACTAGTGGGAAATGTCTGAGGTAGATGTACCTGAATTACTAAAAAAAATCTTCCTACTGTTTTATGGACTACCAGGTTGCAAATAGAATTATTCAAGACCATCCATTTTATATCACTGGATTGAAACAATCTATAGAAGTCCAAAAATCAAAACCAACTGCAGCTACAGCTAGAGAAAAAAAAGTTTATTCTATGGGGTACATTTTTCACAATTGCCAGTCTCTGGCACAGTGTTAATGCTTTGAAGTAAAATGCATAGAGAAGGTCACAATCCAATCCTGGTGGCCATTAATATTTTATTGGAAGGAAAAGAACTACTGACTGGAAAAAAAGCAGTATTATCATATTTACAAAAGAGACTACTGTTTGACCTTGACAGTGTGACTAAAAAAAAAATTCTGAAACTTCTAAGAAAGGGAGATAGTGCTTTGCAAGAAGTATACTTCACCACTCTGAAAATGTTAATTGAAAGACCTCCAGCTGCCCACTGTTCTTCCCATTAGAGCCAATAGTCTCATTTACCATCAAGAAACTTATCCTTGAAGAAAAGGAAGCAAGGAGTTATATTTAAGTGTAAATGGACAGACCATAAAGATGTGCAATGCAGAAATGCAAATATACACAAAGGAATTCTAGTTAAAGATTTAGAAGGAAAGGCTCTTCCCTAAAACCTCAGCAGAACATAATTCTTTGTGCTACAGCAAAGGAAGTCTGTCAGGAGACTGCAAGTCCTCAAGGTCTCAGTGTTAACCAGTCCATTATTCAGCTGCAGGAACTTTTCTCCAAATCAAGCCAGCAGACGATCTGTAATACCTAGCCCATAATTCATCAAGCTCTTAATCTTCTAAGCCAAAACTTGTCCTCAAGCTCTGCACACAATGGGGCATGAGCCAAGGCCACAAGCTGGGCACCTACACAATCTTTTTTTTTTTATAAATATGAAGCAGAAACTCTCAGGCAGCTCCATACTGTGCAGAAGTTCGTAAACACGTAATAAATTATAGAGAAAATTAGTCACCAATGAGACCACAGTCCTGAACTCCAGCTTTCCAAAAAGGTATCCATCATACTGACAGTGACTACACTCATAGATGTGCCTATTCTAGCAAAGCATTCACAAAGCACCCTTTTCTGAAGAAAAAACTATTATCTAGAAATAACATGATACATTTTCCACAGTGAATCAGGTTCAATTTTTTCTCATCCAGGAAATCTGTTTTGTTTCTCCACAAAATGCCGAATATTGAAGCATTTGTTTAGCTAAGAATTCTCATGTATAGTTGTTTTAACCTTTCTCTGTCTTCAAGTGTTACTGCAGAAAATTTCAAGATCTTAAAAAAACAGGGAGTGGGGGCTTTGTGTGGGGAGAGAAGGCAGTATGCTTGTTGTACTTGTACTCACATCTCAAAGGTGATGCAGGTTGATCCTGGCCAAGTCTCAGCGGTAACGAGCCCTCAGTGGACTGCTCTCCTGAAATCACTTTTTTTACTGGATAATATTTGGGCTTAATCACATATTCCTGTGTTTGGCCATGATGAAGATTCATCATTAATGTCTGAGATGAAAGGGGTATCATCCTGTTTTGGAAAGAGATAGAAAAGACAGAACAATGTAAGAATTAATAAATTAGACTTAGAAACTACTTGTAAAAAAATGAAGACAAGTTCAACTGTACTCCAAATTCTCTAAATGCAATTTGGGAAACCTACTACCTTACAAGTAAGCACCTACTTTTCCAAGCATTTAGCACCCTTATTGTCTTGTCAGCTCAAACTCCTAAGAAAGACTACAAGGACTATATAACTTTCTTTTTGACATGGCAAAGGATATATCATGGACTGCTCAGAAAACAGGGATGAACAGGGAAAAGCCATGATCAAAATGAATTGCAGCTCAAATTTATTAACACACAGAGCTTTCCAGTCAAGTCAGAGAAGCAGTGATACATTCCAACCTTAATCCTTTTCTTACAACTCTCATTCCATACAAGGTGTATTAAGTAGAACCTAAACCCTTTCCCCTTCTGTTCCCAGAAATCATTTCCCTCTTCACCATATCCCTTTAGCAAAAGAGCAAAGCACTGCTCCTCTTCCCCTTTTTCAGACTGTTTCCCACCTAATCACAAGGTTTGTGTCCCAGAGTCACATTACTTTGCCCATCCACTTTGTCTTTGCCTGCACTATTGAACATCTCTGACAAATGTCCCATAACCACATGGCCTCCCTTAACAACAAAGCCATTTTCCTTTTCTGCTAAACAAGAAGATTCCCTCCAAGCTCAGGATTCTCTCACTGCTAATCCTGACTCATATGGTTAGATTCCTCCCTATGACCTCAGTTTTTCACTGCACAAGGCCTTACCAATTTTCCATAACAATTCCCTCCTCTCCCTATCAAAAAGCCCATGGTTATTTAGCAACCATCAGCAGTAGGAATAATTTCTTCACTAACAAACTGGCCTTCACTCTTCTAGCAATTAATTTATAAGCAGCAGATTGGCCAGCTCTTAGCCACATGCAATGAAACTGCAAGCTGCTTTGGGGCCCCAAGGCTGAAGAATCCCACCACCTAGCAAGTAATAACACTCCTTCAAAGAGCCATAGCTAGTGCAGATCAGGCACTCCTTGGAGATGCTGTAAGCCTCCTTTACTTCATTCTCAGCTGAGGGTATTTATCTAGCTTGGTCTTCAAAAATGGAAAAATGGGGAAAAAAGTTATGGGATTTGAAACAACCATCTGTCAGAGCCACAGTTCTGCAGGGTAAATAACTGTTCTCTGAGAATAAGTCATGAACCCTATATTAAAAAGGACAGCTGGACAGCACTTCCCCACAGAGTTGAGACTGCAGAGTTTCAGCTAAGAACTTAGATGACTACTGCACTGTTTTCTGACATGTGGAGTCTAAGCGAGCCCCTATCTCCAAAGCAATGCCTAATTCCTTGGTTATGTTATTCAAGATGCTTAGTAACTGCTGTAGCCAATGGATTTGTGGTTAGAACAAACAATGGGGTTTTGTCCTACACAGATGCTCTTTTTCTCGAACTGATCCAAATTAACAAGAGCATTCATTAATAGTGACATTCTAAGCTTCCTATGTAGAGCAGAAACATAACTGCTCAGGCTGTCTCCAAGTCAATATTTCTAATACAGTACTTACACAGTCTCATTACATTCAGTAGAAGTCTTTTTGCCAGACTAAGACAAAATACTGTATTTTCTATGTTGTCTTTAGGGCTCCTACCAGAAGATCAAAAGAGAGCCTTCACTGCTCTTGGAGGTCAGGCTTGGAATTCAAAACAGTCTGATAAGAAGTATGATGAGGAAACCCTCAGCCTGAGATAAAGCTGAAGTCATTGCCTTCAGTACTGCTTATATATGAATTTCATTTCTTTGAAGAATCACTGCAATCACTCCTGCACAACCTCTTTTTTTCCTAATGGACCCCATTTGATGCCTACGCGTAAGGACATCCATTTCTGGTTTTGCACACAGAAGAGCGTCTATACTGAATGTAGAAGCAGGACTTGACAGCAGAGATCAAAATACTAGATACAGATGCTGCCATTTAAGTGGCTGAGCGTTTTCTGTCAAGGTTATAATCAGTTGTAAAGCATTATAGAATCCCAGAATGGCTAAAGTTGGAAGTGGCCATTGGTGGGGTCAACTTCTGCACAAGGTCTTCCTAATCATCTCTGATCAGCAGTCCCCTAAATACCTTTGCTGCCCTCTGCTCAAACCCTCTCCCAGAGCTCCACATCTCTCTTGTCCTGAGGAGCCCAGGACTGGACTCAGCACTCCAGATGTGCCTCAGCAGGGCTGGGCAGAGGGGCAGGATCACCTCCCTTGACCTGCTGACAATGCCCTTCCTAATGCACCCCAGGATTCCATTGGCCTTCTTGGCCACAAGGACACACTGCTGGCTCATGGATGGCTGGTTGCTCACCAGGACCCCCAGGTCCTTCTCCACAGAGCTGCTTTCCAGCAGGTCAGCCCCCAGCCTGTGCTGGTACAGGACCTTTCATCTACCTTTGAACTTCAGACAGAGAAGAAATGCGCATCCTCCAGCCTGTCAGGATCCGTCTGCACAGCACTCGGAGGTATCAGCCAGAGATATCTTCCCAATTTTGTGTCATCAGTGAACTTGCTGAGGAGGCATCTACCCCTTCATCCAACTCACTGATGAATGAATGAACAGTATGGGACCTGGTCAAGTCTTCTGCCATTCAGCCAGTTCTCAAACCACCTCAATGTCCACTTCTCCAGTCTGCACCTCCCAAGTTTGCCTATGAGGATGTTGTGAGAGACAGAGTTGAAGGGCTTGGTGAAGTCCAGGTAGAAAATATTCATTCCTCTCCCCTCATCCATCCAGGTAGTTTTGTCACTGTAGAAGACAATTGGGTTGGTTGAGCATGATTTACCTTTAGTGAATCCATGCTGACTACTCCTGGTCACTTTCTGATCTTCCACACATTTAAAGATGGCCTCCAGAACAAGGCACTCCATTACATTTCCAGAGATTGAGGTGAGGCAGTAGTTGCCTGGGTACTCCTTCTTGCCCTTTTTGAAGGCTGGGGTGACATTTGCTTTCCTCTAGTCCTCAAGCACCACTTCTGTCTGCCATGACCTTGAGTGGCTAGCTATGATGTCTGCCACCTCTCTCAGCCCTCATGGATGCATCCCATCGTGGCCCATGGACTTGTGGATATTAATTTTGCCTAGGTGATCTCTAACCCAAGCCTCCTTGATGAAGCAGAAGTCTTCTTTCCACCATGTCTTTTCCCTGGTGTGCCAGGTCAGAGATTCGTAAGGGCTGGTCTTGTCAGTGAATGCGATGGACAGAAGGCATTCAATAATTCTGCCTTCTTTGTATTCTCTGTTACCAGAGTCCCCACTTCATTTAAAAACGGCCCACATTTTCCTTAATTTCCTATTTGTTATTGATGTATTTTCTTCCTGTACTTGATATACCTGGCCAGGCTTTTAATTCCAGATGGGCCTCAGCCTTCCTTGTTGCATTTCTGCATACTCTAACACCTCTATTTATGTTTCCAGTGTTCTGTCCCTGCTTCCTTCTCCTGTGTATCTCTCATTTGTGCTTGGGTATTGACAGGAGTTCCATGTTCATCTATGCAGGTCTCTTGCCCACTTTGCTCAATTTCTTGCTCATCAGGATGCACCATTTTTGAGCCCCCCAAAAAATCCTTGAATATTGACCAGTTGTTGGAAGGATCCAACTGTCTTGGATCCTTCTTCTCTGAAGGCACATTCCAATGATATTTATCACTGAATAGGCTAAAGTTAAAGGCTAAAGATACTTGCCACTGAATAGACTAAAGTTAACTCTCTGGAAGTCCAGGGTTGCAATCTTAATTGCTGCCCCTCTTCCTTCACGTAAGATACTGAGCTCCACAATGTCCTGGTCACTGTAGCCAAGGCTGCCCCAATCTTCACATGTTCAACAAGGCCTTCCTTGTTTGTTCGTATTAGGTCCTTTTATTTACCCTTTATCTTGCCACATACCCAGCCACACTGAAGCCCAATTGTCAGCCTACTAAAATCCACCATAACACTTGAAATTATAAAAAAAGTTTTAAAAATCATTTTAAAAACCCAACAACACACCATGCCGCACCAAAAACATGAATGCTGTATGTTGGAGGCTGAAAGCTTAACCACTACACTAGAATTTACAAAAGTTGCCTCTTCCTTCCTTCTCAGGTATTATAATTTTCTTCCTTAACTTAGTTTGCATTAAGTATTAATGTTAATAAATTACTGCTAAGACAGCTTTGTTTTCTAAGAGTGGCTTACTCAGTACTACACAGGAAAGCTGTAAACTTCCTCATGATGTGCAAGTTGTTACATTTTTGTTTCAATGCAGACTAAACCACCTAATCTTAATCACCAAGTTATCTGCTTACAATAATCACACAAAATCAAAGTTAATACTTGTCTAGGCCCTTTTGCTTAAATAATTATGCTCAGCTTTGATTATCTTGGTATATAACTGACATTAACTTAATAAACTTGACAAAAACTTTCCATTGCTGAAGTGTACACCAGGCAGATAAACAAATGTCTAACTGCACCTTCAACAAACAAACAATATGATAAATACTAGTAAGGTTACAAGAGCACTACAAAGGAAGAAGAAACATTTTCAGCTAACTATCATGCAAAAGAAAGCTCTCTTGCTTGATAAACCAAAGAAAGAATGTGATGTATAAGAATAATTCTGGCAAGCAGAAATAAGATGGACAACATCTGGCATGAAAAATACTGTCTAGACTAAACTAAGGCAAATCTCACTCAGGTTGCTTTCTTTATTTTATTTACTGAAAGCCTGATGCTCCCATGCCTGGCTCCTAGCTAGCAACATTTCAGAAAATATGTATTGTTAACACTACTGCTTCATGCAAACGTATGATTAATTTAATTAATCATAAATTAATTCCTTCTTCACTATCTCCTCCCAAAGTCACAATGAAAAATCAAAAGGAAAAGAAAACTAGTCTTTTCTAAAACTATGAGATAGTAAAGAAAATATGCAGGTCAGTTCAAAAGGCATGGAAATAGAACTAGCCCCCTACCCCCCCCATAAATTGTTAAAATTCTGTTGCTAGCTCAGTCTGACCTTTGCCAGCTGTTTCCTCCTTCCACCGCTTCTCTGATATATATATATATACATTTTTTTTTTTTAATACATGAAAAAGTTTAACTTCCCAGCTGATGATGGACAGATGGGATTTCTCCAAAGTCCTTTACAGTATCATATCCATCATCAGTCAAGGATCGCCTATTTTATAAGGTCCTACCAGTAACCAAACATGAAAGAGAGAAGCACTCAGCTTTTCTTTATTTTCAGCATTGCAAAAGATCTGCAAAAAATTGATTTTATGTGCAAACATGTACTTTTAGTGAATATTTAAAAGTCCTGTCCCTGAAATACAGGGCAAACAGTGCAAAACAAGCACTGAGACCTGCTTGTCCTACAACAACAACCCTACAATATCTTCTTTATAAAACTGCCTTGATTTATATTTTTGCAATACATTTTTTCCCCAGGCAAAATTTTGCAAAGACAGTAGTTTGGATATGACTAAATAGCTTTCAAATAATACCATCAAGTTATTAATTCCTACTTTTTTTACCACCTTAAAGAGTTAGAATATTATTTACAATATAAAAAAATATCTTCTTCGATTATAATCAAATTGATAATCAAATACAACAAATTTTAATAAAGATATTTAATCTATACCAAGATAAAAAGGGTAAAAATGAATTCAAAGTTGTTTATAAAGCTTCACACAGAAATGTGAAACATTAACTTTTATCCACATGTACCAGTTTTGCCCCTCTTATATGTAATGTCTGCAGTAAAAGCCTTGTCCAAGACACTTTCAGGGATTATCTAACTCCCAAGTCTTTGCTCATAAAGCTAGCCTTGTATTTTCAGGCTCAACTCAATTGTTCATTGGTTGGATCCCATTTGCCAGTATAACCTGGTGTAAGCTCTGTGAAACAAAACTCTCTGAAAAGAGCCCAACTATGGCTTCATTTTTCACATACAACACAAACTGAAATGTGTAGATTACAAACATTCTCCCAGGTCTCTAAAGAAATATGCTGAGTTTTCCAGAATCACAAGCAATTATTCATTTCCTAGATTTCAAAAAGCAGAAAGAGCTCTTAAGGCAAGAGAAATGTATCTGTTGGTTAAATATTCAGATGCAGAGCAACAGTAGAGATGCTCAGTCACACGAGTTGAAGGAAGCTACAGTTCTTGCAAGTTATGCAACAGCAGGCAAGTACTCCTCATGTAATACAGCATTCAAAGATCAAATTTGAAGAATATTCTTTCTGTAAAAACTTAAAACTATAAATGGTAATTCTATCAGTAAAAAAAAAAAAAAGGCAACATTTGCCTACTGCATCTTTTCATTGAAATAGGTCTAAATATTGAATACTCCCAAAGTGCCATCAAGATACTACTCCCAAAGTGCCATCAAGATACTACTCCCAAAGTGCCATCAAGATACAAGTGATGCCAATTTTTAAAAAAGTCTTCTTATAGTATTAAGTCTTAAGTATCCTAAACCACCATTAAAGAAACAATCTGAGAGAATGATGAACACAAACCAGCTAAGTCCCACAGTAACAGCAATTCACAAACTTCCCTTTTCACTGCTCACCAAATGAACAACTAGGAGTCACAAATTACTTGTGACCTCATGCATACTTTCACTAAGACTTAACCAATGAAGCTCTTCACAAATCCAGACAAATTAATTTGACATCTGGATTATTCTATATAGATTTCCAGCCACACATATATCTTCAACTTTCCAGACACCTCTTATCAGTAAAATTCAAGGAGGCAAAAAAATAAAAAAAACTCCACAACAGAAAAGCTACATGCTGACTTCTTCTTGTTACTCTGCTTTTATTGGTTAACTCTTAATTTTGCGGTTTTTTTGTTGTAGTTTTCCAGGATGCTACATTGATAATCCTACAGTCAGGTAAGATATTTTGTCACTATCAAACTCAGCTTTTAGAAGAGTGGCTGCTAATATCACCAACACCTGCAGTAAGAAATTGCCCTTCAAGCACCCACTATGTTGCAGCACTGAGTCAAGACGAAATTTGCTTGTTAGCAGCAGACTTACTTAACCACAGCACTCTGTCAGTTCAATATACTGCCTTCAGTAAATTCAAGTATGTTTTCCCCTTTCCTGTTTACATTATATTTTCTACAGAAAAATTGCTTTTGTTTCCACAGTACTAGTGGCATGTTACACTGACACTGTGTCAAAAAAAATTACTTGGATCAAGACATATTAACTAGTGATAACTTCTAATCTGTCAACTCATGAGACAGACTTTGGTATTAGAAAAGCATGTTGAAATGACAACTAAAAATAGAAACAAACTCCCACAATGGATATTATATGATAAAGGCAAGTGAGCACAGCTGCAGTGGAGCAAAATTATGCATCACTAATCTACTCAAATTCTTGAGCATGTTAAACAAGAGACAAAGGAGACAAAGAATCCAGTAGGTTGATGTAATTTATTTGAAATTTGAATATTTATATTACAAGAGACTACTAAGAAATCTTAGATTATTAAAGAATGCTGTAAGCTTAAAATGGGCAAATGTATGGAACATAACAGATTCATTTTCTTGAATATATATTAATTATAATATATCCTTTTGAAGTTTATTAACATATACATGGCTTGATAATACCTCAGGTCAGGTTAATAAATAACTTAAAACTATATACAATTTTGTTACACTAGTTCCAAAAAACCTCAATTATTATTTTGTCTTCCAGACTAGCAATTATATTCACACAAGATAAGTGCTCTCTGGGAATACACTTACATCCTTGTCTGAATTAAGCAGAAATCTGTCATTTAGGAATATAATACCTAAATAAAAGTAAAAATGCTAGTAAAGAACTGAAAACCTTGGCCTATCTTTGATATTCTGACAGATTAATTCATGATTACAAAAAACATAAATGCAGAGAGCAAGCAACTATCCCATCAAGTTTTTACAAAGATGCAGATGGATTAGCAAAAATGTTTTCTCACTACTTCTTGTTATGCCTAGAGAATATTTTAGAAGTATGATCTTGCTGGTATAAACCAAGTCTCTCAGAAGGAGTCAGATATAAAGGAATACATCACTGGTTTATAACCTTTTTATGAATTAGACCTATGTACAAGTAGGCAAATATATGCACCCCTGAGATAATGAATGGTGGCTAGACAAGAAGAGACGAAGACTCCGAGTACCTGGCCTGCAGAGGAAATTGAGCACTGATGAACAGGACAATGTGCATCGGAAGCAACCAGCACACGTCACACACATAAGTGATGTCTATGATGACTGCAGCCAAACAACCAAGAGAGTCTCATATCAGCCCAGTCAAAGTTTCCGGCGTACAAAATTGGATCAAAAGATAAAACTCAAAGCATTACTGAGGTGCAAAGAGCTGAGGCAAAATAACAAGGAAAGCTTTTAAAGGCATTGATATTCGCAAAGCTAAAAGTGTCCAGAAAGTGCACAGGCAGGGAAAAGCCCAACTCTGATTCTAGAGAAAATTCTTTAGGGAATATATGAGAGAAAGACACAAAATAACCCTAATTAAAAATTAACGGCAGTAAGTTCTAGACTAAAAAAATACTTTTTCCATATAATGCATAATCAGAACTATGACAAGACATAATTGATCATTATTGCTTTCAAGAGCGTCAGTGTAATGGTTGATGAGAAAACCTCAAATTTGATTGAGATCACAGGAAAAAAGTCAGAAATCCTTATGCTTAAGGATATCAGTTTCCTAACATCATAAAAAATGTAAACAGACATTACTTTCCTCCTGCTAAAGAAGTGCCAGGTGTGCAAGTCAGAGCACTTTATCCCTCTGTAATATATACTGATTTCTTACATAAGCAACTACTAGCAGATGTATACAATACTGACTTTGCCCAAGTACTATACACAAGAAGTGCTCATAGGAGAACAAATGATGTCTTCATGTTTGAGTGGGAAAATGTTCACTGCACATTAAGAATCTTAACCACATTTACTGAAGGCTTTCTAAATTTACTTGACAAGAAGCATAATTTATGATGAGCAAGCCTTGAAAATTTCAAGATTAAATCCAGACTCCATCTTCAGTATGTGTATTCATCAGCAGAAGCTTTTTCTGGTATATGAAATCAGCAGTAAGAAGCTCTGACAGACTGTACTGCCTACAGGATACACTCCCTGAAACACCATAGGGGCTGCTCTTCCTAAGTTACACCACAAAATTTAGCAATCCTAAAGATGGAGGGTCAGAAAAACCCCAAACCCCAAAGTTTACCCAAGTCCTCCACAGCAGTCACCTAAATTCAAGTGATGAAACAATGGCAAGCTTCCTACCACATCTGGGAAGTCTGGAAATGATGCACAACAAGAACAGAAGTACACGTTGTGCTGTACTCCAGAGGTTGAAAAGATTAGTGGTGAAGAGTTTTGGACATAGAAATAATATTTGCATTAGGCAAGAATACTTTTAACATCTAAGTTTTTAAATGTATAATTACTTTCTTAGCTGAACTAGATAAACAACTCATATGATCTATTTTTTCATACCACAAATTAAGCAATAAAGAATGTCCTTCATATTAAGTCACCACCAAAATGGAATGCTTCCAGCTGTGGGCAGAACCAAAGAAAGGGGGGACAGCACCAAGCAGCTACATTTACCAGCAGCCTAATTTTGGGGTAAAGGAACTTCCGAAACCTTGCAACATATATACACAAATACCTTGAACATAACATTACACAGAAAAAGATTTTCTAATTAATTAGGATAGTAAACTTATGCAGGATCAGAGGGCAGCAACTTCAAAATTTGTTAGTGAATTGTAGTTCATTGAAATTCAGCCAAATAACATTTTATTCACTAAAAATACATATATATGATGCATTATAACTATGTGTTCATCATCGTGTATTTTCAGAAAAACAACATCCAGAGAAATAGTGTGTTTGTTCCTACATCCTTTTTGTGTCAGTACAAGATCCTTGATGTAAAAGGGTCACTTCAATAGAGCTAAAGAACAGACTAAAGCTAACAGAACTAATAAAGCATTTATTCACAGTCATGACCTAAGAAATTTCACTGCAGCAAGAGCCTTGACAACAGATTAACAAAAATCAACATGCTTTATTTATATTTCAATTAGATATACCATTAAAAAAAAAATCAAACCACCACAATGCTATTTATCAGCTTATCAAGATTGTTTCATAATGGAGACCAGCTATGGTAAATTTTAGCTACATGACTAATCGCTTTAAGGCTTAATAGGAGCACTTTAGGAGTATTTCTGAATTAGCTTTGTGTCCCAGCATCAGGAGAGATACAACATATTCCTTTTCATTTCAGACATTAAAGAAAGAAAAAATAAGTTTAGTACATGAACAGTAGCTGTTGGCATATACAGATCACTGCAACATTTCATACAGCTAGCAAATCTAATAACAGCATGCAAGGAATCTAGATTTAAAAATAGGGTGGTTTTTCCTCATTTACTTGCTTATTTAATAGTGCCATAAAAAGACTGGTTGCTTGAAAACTGTCTTAAAATAATTATTCAGAAAGCAAACCTAGATAATATAAAGACAGTAATATTTTTTGTCTGAGAAATGTTCACGATTTTCAGCAAAAATTACAGGGCTGAGAGTGTACATTTCAACTCAGTAGTATCTCATCCCCCCACTATTAATGGGCCCAACAAATGCTATAATTATAATTACTATCATAATTATGCCCTAGCTTTATTTCTAAAATAATTAGGTATAAGGTAAGATTTTCTAGTGCATTGAGGTCAAGGACAAAAGTTAAACTGTATGAAATTGTCATTTTTCCTACCAATAGTGCTCTACTGAGCCATACAGATTGCTCCAGAGACAGAGAAGTTTACATAGAATAGGTACACATTTTTCCTTTTTCACTTCCCCATCTGTAAAACTAAGATCTACATCACCCTCTAATACAAGACTGCAAAGATTTTAACAATGAAATGTTGGTACAATGCTTGGTCCATATGCAAAAGAAAACCAAACAGTTAAACTGGTCTTCATACAAGCTGTTTTCCCAGACACTAGCATAAAACCCTGATTTCACTGAAGTCAACAGCAGAACTCTGATTTATTTCATTGCTGGCCACGATTTCACCCCAGGACTTTGTTAGTTGTCAGATACAGCTTTGCATCCCTGGACTTTAAACCCATAGATGCTACATTCAGCGCTCTTTACCCTGCCTGGGAATGCCAAAGCAGAGATTCCTCGTGGTTCCTAACTCTAGTTCCTGAAACCCACATTTGTCACTCTGGAAGGCAGTGAAATGCAAACAAACTTAAAGAACACTGAATCCCCAACTTCAGCCCACGATCAACACAGCGATAAGATATGTGAAAGTGCTCTAATTCATTATTATAAAAATAAGTCCATTTACAGTTCAAATTCAGCTTGCAAGAAAGCAGCTATGAAGCATTTCTAGCATACGGCTGAACCAACAATGTCTGGAGGAACTTGGATCTCCTATTCCAAACCACTCTGCCTACTTAAAGAAAAAAAATAAAAATACTGTGACCAAAAGCCCAGACTGCATTCCAGAGGTCTAGGAATAGCTTGTTTTCCTATTTGCAGTTGGTAAATTTGAAGTCTGTGAGGCATTCCTCTGGTTTTTAAGGATGTCTCCGATTTCTCCTCAAAAATTCACTTTTCTTCTTTCTTTACATGTAAAATTTTGATCTCCTTAGAACTACAGGCTTTGTTATATGAAATATTTTTCAGACTCACTTTTGAGAAAATGTAATTCAATACATTCCTTCTTTCTGATACTGTCCCAATCCTTAGTTTTGGTGCAATATACCAAATATGTATACACAATACCAGGCATTTATTTTAAGTTGCTGAAGCTTGTGACTTACAGGCTCGTGCTATACACAGGCATAACAGTAAGCCACATTTCACAATATTTATTTCTTTTTCTCCCTGTTGCATAAGGGACGGTTTTTAAGCATCAGCTGAATGCTGTCATTCCAACAAGTCTAAACTATAAAAAGGACAGGTTATAAAGTGTTTGAAATTACATCCTTAGGGCTCAATTTAGAATCTTCTCCTCACATTCTTTTGATTTATGTGCTTCATTATTGAAATTGTCTGCTAGAGTTCTTTTTCTATCCTCATTAATGAGTTCAAAGAAATACATGCTTGAACTCCTAAATATATTAAACTTAAATTATCTTAAAACATCCAGTGACTGCTCAGCAAACCAGAAAAAGCAGACTGCACTTCTGGAAATAGCACACTATTTAGCTAGGGAACTGCATGCATAATGAATCACAAAATAAACATATCTAATTCAAGAATACCATCAATATATATTTCATATAATTTCAATTTTTTAAAGCTGTTTATTCATTGCAATAACATAGAAACAAAAATTAAAAAACTGAAAGTAGCTATTTCTTAATTATTTTTAAAAATGTTTTCATGATATATTTTGCTTTTTATTTTCTGGGGGGAAAATAAAAGAAAAAAGCAAACAATTATGTTTCACAAAGAAACAATTCAGATGTACAATTCACCTCTAGAAACTCATTTGTTTATGGTATAATTTGAAAGAGCATGTGTTATAACTAAGTTTATTAAATTGAAAAGTTTAAATACAGCATTACCCTCTAGAATTCTGTTATAGAATTCTGAAAATTAAAACATGGTTTCAATGGAACTGAAAAACCATCCTTTATTTGGCCATATTTTGGGCTCCATATAAAAGGATAAAATTATTCTGTTACTAAAAGAGGCATCCTAATTATAAACCAGATCAGAATTTGTATTTTCAAATAGGATGATTGGCAATGACAACTTCCTGCCAAAACAAACAGAAAACTCACTCTTCACAATATTTGCATAGATTAATATATGTTAAATCTCAAAACTGATGAAACAACCTTATGAACATACTAAAACAGAGAACCTGCAAACAAAATCTACCGAGATAGTAGGAATATAAATAAAATATTACCGTCTCAGGATCACTGATAATAGGCTGTATTTTGGAAACATTCTGTGGTGCCAGCTGGTTTGTGAATTACACAAGTTCAGCAGCCTGGCTGAACTTGTTCCTCTGAATTTTTGGAAACTGGCATTCCTGCCAAAAAGACATGTTGGTTCTGCATGAGGCAAATTCACCTCTACCTTGGTAAAGCAACCAGGATGTCAGAAAAATCTGGATTATACTATGAAACCAACATTACACATTCCCAGGCCACTTCACTAATTTGAATCACGATGATACTGAGCACATTCTTCCTGTTTCCAGCATTTGAATGTTCCTGTAATTGACTGGTATTTCTCAACACTTTCTGAGTTATTTGGCAGGACTTACTGCTCAGTGCTATTTTTGGAAACTGCAGCAATAACTGCCATAGGTACCTACTCTCATATATAATTTAATGATGAAAAGAAGTAGCTGTCTGGAATCCCTGGGCTTAACACACTACTTTTGAACAAAGAGTGAAAGATGGAGCAATTGCTACTCATCTCCAGTACCTTAAACACTACTTTGAACTCAGCTTGTTCAAATGCCTTCCTTCTCCCAGCTGATCACATCCATGACATCGAGCAAACACTCTCAGCTCCACTGTGCACAGCCAGAGACAGGAGGCTGGAATGATGAAGGCCCTGGCTCTGCCCTTCCAGCTGACTAGAAGTGACCCAAGTCCTGCACTCCCTCCTGCAGCCTGTCACGTGGAGATTGGCTCCTGTTCTGAGGTAGGACATGGCTGAATCACCCACAGGCACTTCTCAAACCTGCAGCTTGGGGAGATGCCCAGAAATTGATTGGTGCAAGATCCCCACTTCCTTCCAGCCATGGGGAGATACCAGGAGCATCCTGCACACAGAGATGGCTTGTCCAACCACCCTGCTCAGGATAATGATAGGTGACTACTGATTCTGTTAGGTAGGCAGATGACAATCCTCTGTTGCCAGTATCAGCCTCACAACAGAACAAACTGGGACTGGGGGCTGAAAATGAAACACAAGGTTGGGAGCGGGGAAAAAGGAAAAAAGCTCCACACAGGAGCCACAACATACCTATGTTACTTGGCTTTGGATTTTCATAAGCAGAGCTGACTTGCTGACCTTTTGTAGCTCTTAGAGCCTGCTGCTTCTTAGCTTATAAGAAATTTTATCTCATACACAGAGTTCTACATATATGGAAACAGAAACTGTTATCGTAGAGTCTTGTTTTCATAATTAAAGCAGTCTAGTTACAGTAAAATATATCCTATGCATACTTGTTATCAAAGAGCAGCTTTTTTTAGTTCAGCTTGACTCTTGATACAGCACAAATATACTTAAGAATTAGCCAAGAAGTATCCCAACTATCTTCCTTGACAGAAATGAAGATAAAATACACCAAGCACCTGAAAAAATATCTGATTTCAAACTACAGGACACACAGCAATTTCCTACTATAATCAGCTGGGTGTTGAGAGTATTTTGATTTTCAAAGTACCCTTAAATTTATTTGTGATCTCTGTTCTGTAACTCACACCACAAGTTGGTGTAATTCTTACAAGTTGCTCTTGTTCTGTATGAATCTACTATATGAATCTCTGCAGTTTCCCAGTTCCGAGTGCTATATTAATAGCTGTGAAATAACACACAACAGTAAAAAGAACAGTATTTTATAATAACATACCAAAGGGTAAAATTTGGGCTGTATTTCCAGCCATAACTACTTTTCCTGTCTAGTGTAGTTAAGAACTTCAGTCCTTAACTACAGCTTCTGTGAATGCCAAAACATTCAGTATGAGTCTGACATACTGAGTACTGCATGCAAACTGCAATAATTATAAATATATATATTATATATATAAAATATTATATATATAATATATAATATAGATATAATATATAATATATAATATAATATTATATATATTATAAATATATATAATTATAAAACAATTTTAAAAACCAATTACAATAAATATAGTGCACAACAAATGCAACTGATTTAAACTATATAGGATATTGGGGGTTTTCTAGTTTCATTTGGTTCCCCCAATAACATAGGAGGGGATGGGAGAAAGAGAAGCAGAAAGGATCAGAAAAGCCAAGAGCTGACATTTGAATTTTACAATAGAGGCACTACTACTTCCTCAATTCTCTCCAACTAGTTTGACAATTAAAATTAAATGTTTTCAGAAGACAACCACTGTAATTCATAGTTTAACTGAATCTAAAACTATTTATGTGAATTTCGTAGCCCCAGCCAAAAGCAGCTACAGTTCCTTATAGCACGTGTTTAAGAGCAGAGCACAAATAACAGTTCTGGAAGCGTGTGTCAAGCATACTAAAAGTTGACAATAAGCCTTTTCTAGCAAGTACTACCATGTTAAAAAGATTTTAAGAACGCATGCATACTGTTTTCTATACAGTTAGTAAAGCTAATAAATCTGTTTTGAGTGACTGTAACTGCATTATACTCTATGTACCCAGAGGATGTTGAATCAGAACAGCAATCACTTCTGATGTGAGTCACTGGTATTTTAGAACTTCACAAATACATTCAAGAGACACAAACCTAGGAGAGCCACACCAAATTCAACATGTCAAGGAGCCTGACAACAAGTATGCTCAGAGCTTATGATCTACCCCTCTCAGCATCAAAAACTACCACTTTGAAGTGAACTTGTCGAAATAGAAACATTTAACGAGCCTTCCCACGGTATTTTCTATCTAGAACCATGCAGCTACCACAGACTTAACAGAAATAAATGTGTGGCAATCAGCTTTTATTGCCTCTTTGGTTGCATTCTTTTAAACTGGAAGAATCTCCCCCCCCCCCTGTTTAATGAGAAAATAACTACTCAAGGATTTTTTAAAATGTCATTATCTAAGTAAAATGGTACTGTTTAACCATTTGTGTTAAGACATGCAGTGTAAATAATGTAATCTAAGAAACTGGAAGTTATGCCCATTAAACTCTGAACCTTCAAGTCTAGGTACACAACTCCTGTAGACTTCAGGACATGTTTTGTAACATACATGACACAAGTCTCTTGTCTTAGATGACTTAAAGCTGTAATTTGGCACTCTTGGTCTTGTTTCAAGAAGAAAAGTTTCTTTACCAGATATTTCCAGCTTGGAAGAGAAAAAAGATTCTATTTATGACTTAAAAAAAACAAACAGAAAGCTAAGCAAACAGCTGTTCTATGTTTTAAAACTCTAACGTATCTTAATCCAGATGAATATTTTGCCCATTTAAAGAAAATTAGATTAATTAGAAATGTTGTAGAGTGCTTGTGAAGTATGTCAGTTTCAAGAAGGGAGCACAGCCAACGAAAGCAATGAATGTTCATATTAAATTGAGAATAATCTAGTTTCCATAGCTACTTTTTAAACAATTGCATGCTCTTATCATTTCTTAGAATAACCTTGTTTACTACGAATAACATTAAAACGACTGTTCTCAGAAAGAGCTACTTAAAAGCATTTAGAAAAAAGTACAATTATCATCAGCAGGTGCTGCTTTAAACTTTTAAAGAAGACTAAGAGTGTTAAAATACAAAAGAACACGCAACAGTAGATAACAAAGAACACACAAAAGAACAGTAGATAATGCATTTACCTTTTCCATAATATTACTTGTAATGGAGTATAAGCCTTAGGCATCTCAGCCTGGATTCCAGTCTTGCTATGGGAAACACTTCAGAAACACACAGAAGTGTAGAAATTGCAGTGCAAGGATCATACAGGCCACACGGTCACTACAACAAGTGGGAATTAAAGAAGAGATGCTCCAAGAGCATAACAAACATCACCAAGCAAAAATTTGCCACCAGAGCTCCCTGAAATAATTTTTGTAAGTGTTTGCTTCATTTTCAACACAATACAAGTAAATATCAATTAAGCAGACAGCAGCTATAAAGTCTCATCCTGGTATGAATAAACTATGCATCACGTAGAAAAAGCAACACGGTACAAGACTACACATGACAACGTGCTGTGCCCTGTACAGAGCAACCCTGAGAGTGTGTAACTTCACAGAACTCAGGGTTTCCATTGACTTCTATTCACCTCAGGGGGAGTAAACTTGGGACTTTCCACTCACTTGGCTGAATAGGAAGGTTGTGTGTCTCCCTCTCCTCCAAGGAGAACCTATGTGAAGCCATCCCTTCAAGGAGACTGTTATAGAAAGGACTGACTGACTACACTGGAATCACCCCAAAATTATCTCCATTACAAGGAGCACATAGAATTTTCCTCTACTCTTTCAATTATAGTGGAAATTGGCAATGACTGAGAAGAACGGAAGGAGGGAAAGGGAAAAAAATTAAGTAATTACATTACTGAATTTATACACCTCTTTTTTCTTTTACAGTCTGAAGTTCTTCAGTCTTCATCACCTGAATTCCCATTAGAAATGTTCTGACGGTACAGCTCTGGGTTATATTTATTTCTAATATCACTTCCAGAAGCACACCAAAAGACAATCCAATTTAGGAATTCACTGGATTTCTAAATAGAACATCAGAACATAAAAAGTTTATAGATACAGCCCTCCAGGGTGCAACAGAAGGAAAACTCTTCAGGATTCAAAGCGTACTCTGCAGTGAAAAGCCGCTATAAGCCAAAAGAGGGAATGGGGGGAGTTGGCTTCTTCTTAAGGATTTGCATGTGTGCAACAGCTGGAATACCCAAACAGGCATTACATAATAGCAACAGAAGCTGTTCGAAGCAGTAAGGAGGCACAGCTGGAGCTGGGACTCCAGTGACCAGTTGTCCTTCAGTTCAGAGCTTTGAGGTTCCAGTTCAGGAAGCAAGACAGACACCAGAACTTTTGTTCCAGTATATAAATGTATATATGTATTTCTGCTTCACAATCATTATTAATTTGGCATCGATTCTACAACTATCCTTGTCCATCATGCAGAAACCAGAACAGCATCCATTTTACAGTAGTATTTAAGATCAGATTATTCATCAATTGAATACAGTTTACGTCTGTTTGCTACCTTTTCCAGAAGCACATAGAGGTTATAAAATACAAAGTGGTCTAAGGAAAGAGCTCGCCCAGCGTAAAATCCATAAAAGGTAAGAATTTTAAGCTCCTAAAAACTGTCACGATCTAAAAGTACTTTAAAAAATGCTTAAAGCTAAAGGGATTCTAGACTCAGATATTGCTACCCAGAGGCAACTACTGAAGATCACCAAAGTATTAACTTTGCTCCAAAGCAACCTGGGAGTGTGGCTCAGAAAGCAGTTGAGCAGTATCCTGTTGGGAATGTGTGTGTAGAATCACAGTGAAATTTTTTTCAAAAAAAATGTAAATGTATTAAGACTGTAAATTTTATAACTAGGAAGCTGATGTAAGGAAAGTAGTACTTAATGTAAGTTTACACCTTGGTTGACTGTTCCCCCCACCACAACTTTAGACTACTTCTTAAGAATTTTATATTTGTAACATATTGTGTTATTAAATATTTTGGAATGATGTATATTATATAAGGGCATTTACTTCTTATATGTTATAATGACCTTAGCTATTGAAAGGGCAGGGGGCAGCTGAACTGAGACAGGGACATAAAGAACAACATTTTGCAATGAGGGTAGTAAGGCAGCATACCTGATGGTCCAGAGAAGTTGTGGATGCCCCATTCCTAGAAGAGTTCAAGGGCAGATGGGGCATTGGGCAACCTGTTCTAGTGAAAGGTTCCCTGTCTATGACAGGGAAGTTGGAACAAGGTGGTCTTTAAAGGTCTCTTGCAAACCAACCAATTACAGCATATTTGTCCAGTGTACTAAAATTTGACACTTTTTGCTAGATCTGAACAAACAAGGTGCCAGAGAAGTTGACAGTTGTGCTGCATGGCTCAGAAAATGGTACAAACATAGGGGACACTTCAGAGTTGTCAGAAACTGGAACAGAATGCTCTATGGAAGAAAAAAATTACACTTAAAGCTTGATGGAAATGACAAGTACCACAGAAGAATTTTTAAACCAGAAACAGTGAAAGAAAGTAGACAGCTCTGAATGATGCTGTCATAGCTTTTAGTCAAGTCAGCACACTCAAGTAAAGAACAAAGCAAGAGTTGGTAACAAACAAGTAACAGTGAGAAATGGAGAAAACAGAAAACTATTTAAACAGCGTGCTTTTAAACAGGGGAGGCAACTGAGTCAGATGTGTCTGTGTTTCCACATGAAGCATCGTAAGTTCAAGAATTAGAACTGAGAAAAGATGACCAGACTTACCAGGAAGGAGTCAATCCTATCTTTGGAAAGCAAAACTAATGGGAGGACTGGGAAAAGTCCATATATTATCCTGGATAATAAACAGATCATCTGGTAAAGGAGTGATGCTACTTCTCAAAGAATAGACTGTCAAATTTGATCAGCAAGTTAACCATACCATACCAGTCATAACAGAACATCTCTGTGATCTGTAATTTCAATAAAAAGGAGAGAAAACACAGCATTAGGACTATGTTACTAGCTGCCTAAGATGATAACAGCTATCATAGTGCTATCATAGATTGTGACAGCTCTCTACCTCACTGAAGCTCTCTACCTCACAGGAAACAATGGTAGTATGAAATTTTAGTTACCCCCAAAAGAACACCACAACACTAAACCAGAATTTTTAGATGCAATTAACACCACCTTCAGGGATCAGCTCATTCAGGAATGCAGAAGAAAATAATAAAATCTTGGTTTGGCCTAACCTGTGTACAGGATCCAATTCAGATATTACTACTGAAGAGATGCTTCACGAGTAAGCAAAACAGAGTTCACAACACTGAAGGGGAAAAAGCCAAAGATTCTCTACAGCACTTCATAGTTCCAAAACAGAAGAATGAACATAAAATGGAAGCTAGTTCAAAACGTTTAATGAACTGAAAAACTGCCCAAAAGTCTTTAGACCCAATTAAGAAATCTATTAAATGAACACACACAGAAGAAAAGACCAAAGAAGACAGTCCCAATTAATTCTTCTCATGTAAGCTTACAAATGCACTTAGAAAGGTTCTTATGCTTTCTCCATGAAGGATTCTCAGGATCTGTTTCAGATTGAAGCACAAGAGAAGGTGGCAGAACAGACAAGAAACACCATTAGACGAGATAATTCTCACACAAAACTTGTAGAAATTAAACAAGATCCTACCTCTCTATTTTGTAGTGCTCTGAGCACAACAAAACCCAATAGAGAAGAATACAGGAACTTTCAATAACAACAAAAAAACCCACACCAAAATGAGATGAGCGTTAACTTTCTTTACTATTCATGTGGAACACAGGTTTTTGGTATAGTTACAATTCATGCACAGTGTCCGGAGAGGTTAATCATAAGCTCTTAAGAGACTGACTGGAATCTCGACAGAGCGGTTTCCTCTCTCTTACTGTAATGAAACTTGTCTGTGTTGGCTTCCTGACAGATGAGTTGTGAATGACAGGGAAAGGGGTGGAGGATTCTCCTACAAGCATTTAGTTGATCCTTCCCTCACACTCAAGATGAAATTAGTAGTGGAAATTGTTCAACACCATGGGCAGGCAACAGTTTCCCTGCTAGTACTCCAACACTGACCACCATTTTCTTGCATCAAAGCTTTACTCAGGCCAGTGATGTCACACAGACACATAAAACCATAAAACAACTGGCTGTTGCCATCACACAGAATAACTTTCTTCTCTTGTCTGGAATAAGCTCTGTCTGGCTTGAGATCCCTGTTGGCTCCCTATAATTTAAGTCTGTGTATCAAAAAGATTTTATTTCTGAGAATCCTTTTTCTGTCGAAAATACTAATGAAAAGACTGAATACCCTCTAACAGTTGTTTGTAAGATGTTGACTTAATTAGAGGATAGCTAAAGTGTGGATAAAACAAGACATTCCTGCAAAAAGGCTACATCATCTCAGGAACAACAATAATTTGAAGTATAGGACTGCAGCTGCATCCCCTGAGTGCCTTGCAGGCTGCTGCAGTACTGATAGTTTATATTTTCAACATTCTTTCCAAGATACCTCTCCTTTTCTGGTGGACACAAGTTCACTGCACAGCACAGTACCTGACATGGCCAGATGCTATGTGGGTCTAGTCCATTGAAAAGAGTCTGTGTGGAGCTCTCAACAGAAGTGGATACTTGCAGCCTCAAAAATTTCAACCCAAACAGTTGAAGAAATCTGAAGAAGCAGTGGTAGATATCACAAATTTTCACATTCAAAAGGTCTTATAAACCAGTCATTAGAACAGACTGGACTTGGGCCACTAAAACACTAAAGGCTTCCTCAAGGCTGTTTGCCATAGTGATCTGCCCATTTCTCACACCATCGTGAGCTAACAAGACCTATTAAATGATTAGCCCATTTTGTAATAGTCCCAGGGATTTTTGCCTTTCACACCACACTTTAGGCCATAGTGTTTAGACCCCAGTCTACTACAACCCAATTAACAGGAAGTACTCAGCCCAGCAGAGGTAACAACAAATTATCTGTTAGTTTAATGGATTAGCACTAAAATGTGCACTAGCAGTGTTAAAAAAGGACACCAAGACAAGACTGACATTATTTTCATCAAAAAATCATCTCTGCTTTCTCTGCCAACACAAATGATCCCAGTCGTGAGGGAGACCAGCCTTTTGAACTAAACAGTGACTTCAGCTCCTGCAGCCTGATGACTACATTTCCCTAGAATGATGAATGGAGGTGCTCTTGAGGGCTGACTCAGTGCCTGGCAGCACAAAGAGATGAGTAACTACCTTTGAACCAGTTTTTGTTCTAGCACACATAGATCACAGCACTGCCAAAGACTACAGAAGCGAGAGTTAACCACAGTATCAGGATCTCAAAACACTGGTCTCAATTTACCAATAGTTGATGCCAAAGATCCTCTTAGCCTAGTGCTCCTGCAGCGAATGAAATTAACCATGCCCTCAACTGACAGCTCAGGTCTGCGTTACCAGTCCCCAAACAGTTCTGATCTTCATTAGGAATTGTCCTCCTTCATGAGGACAAAGTTTCAGCAGTGAAAATGTAAATTCATATGGAGCCTCTATGTACATAAGGAGACCTCCCCTTGCAGAATGCCCTACCATAATAAAGAGAAAACATTAATTACTGTTTTAGAATTTCTAGAACAACATAATTGAATGACTATGTTGATGATTGGGATCAAGGACATCCAAAACAGCCGATCTTCCTCAGAGCCATTATTATAAAGGGCACCTAGGATGCAGTGACTGAGAAAGAGAGGCATGTAAATTTTTTAATCCAGAACAAACTTTCCCAGAACTTCAATAGCAAAGCAAGAAGAACTCTAACTTATTTATTATGAGAAAATTCAAATAATTAGCTTGGTTAATGAGTAAAAATTGTTCTAGAGAACAGCTGAGAATGTCTAAGTTGGAAAACAGCTGAGATGAACGGCATAGGAGCAGAGGTTCTACATCCCTGGTATCCTTGGTAAAGATACAGAGCTGATCGCTAATTCATCAGCTGCCAGGTCATTTGCTCTAGGCAAGAAGTGTGAACAGAGAAAGGTTATAGACAGTCACCCCCAACAGAAAGTTCCTAAAGACAAGCACTCTAGCATTGCCCTTTCTATACAACGTTAGTTTTAGCTGGACAATTTGCTGCTGCTGTTTTATTGTCCCCATGCTGAATCCAACATATCAGCAAAGCAGGCTGAGTTTGTGAGGACAGCAACAGCAATTCAGGGGGGATGGAAAAGAGGATGTGAGCACATAAACTGGAACAGGACATGACACATCATAAGAAAGACAAATATTCTATTATTTTTTCTTTAGATTTATGAGTTACAGGGATAGAATACAGGAAAACATACTAAAAGAGAGTGTTGCTCCCCCTTGCCCCTAGCTGTAGTGTGGTCCACAACAGAATTGAACTGGAAGATCCCAAATAATTTCAGATTGACTGTGACTTCACCTCATTTGTATAATGCCTATTAGTAATCTGCCCACAGAAGTCATGAGACAATACAACAAACCTCACATTTCTTGATTTGCATCCATCATTTGAAAAGAGATTTTCCTTCAGTATTCAATAGCAAGATAATTATCCGCAATGAACAAAAGAGATTGTTAAAGAAATGTGCTGCCAATAAATGACATAATCCAGTGAATTTAAACCACTCCTCTAAAAATTCTGGCATTCTGCAACATGAAAATAAACCCTAAGTAGAAGGAAAAGCAAAGCTTGCCACCTACTGCCCAATGACAATAATAGTATGTACTAATACTGTGTATCTCCTTTTAACAAAATCTCTTTTCTTGACACAGAGCATACAGAACTGCATCTTCAGTTGCTTCTTTAATGAAACAAAAAATACAAAACCAGCACATGGAATATCCAAAAGCAGTTTTTTCTATAAAACCACATATAAAATCCCTGACAAGCCTGAAACATAATTTCTCACAGCATCCAAGCTGACAAAGAATTCCTTTTAATATCCTCCAGTGGTGCTAGAGGCTTTAATAAAGTCTGTCCCTCTGCTGCATGGTAAGTTTTATAGACAGTACTTTAAACTTTAAAAAAAAAAAACCTACAACAGCTAAAGCCTATCAGAAAAGATTTTTTTTTTCTGTACATATCTGGAGGAGATATTTTCAAAGCTATAGACTACTTTAGTAAAAAACAGGGCTGTAGCAAACACAGCTTATTGCAGATATTTTATTTGTTCTACAAAGTTCATGTCTCAGCATTAGAAATGATGCTTTGTTATGTTTTCAAGTACAGAGAAATTCTCTTCCATAACTA
Organism: Vidua chalybeata; assembly: GCF_026979565.1. Classification (NCBI taxonomy): domain Eukaryota; kingdom Metazoa; phylum Chordata; class Aves; order Passeriformes; family Viduidae; genus Vidua; species Vidua chalybeata. Next base: position 12,673,648 of record NC_071532.1, read on the forward strand.
CAATGCTTTGTTGAGCTATTACTCCAAAGGTATTAATTTTCCTAGTATATCACATATAAAAAGTAATTTCTGAACAACAATAGGTCCCTTTGCTTAATGTAGGAAGTTGCTTAACTCAATGTCAAGTCGTCATAATTCAGTTGCCTACAAAACTTCTGAGTACACCTGCAGACTTATCTTCAGAAACCACACTGAAATTAGCCAACAGCTCACACTCTGGCCCTCCAGCACCGCTCTCTAAGGCCATGGATAATTTAGGGAAAATTAGATTAAGGGGAAACAAATAAGGATTTACTGTAGAATCCTTCTAATAGACTGCTGGCTGTTTACAAAGTCTCAGTGTATATTTGAACAATAACACCAGGAGAAGAGCCCACTGCCTCCATCTGCCTAGTGCTCTTCACCAGTTACACAAAAAGAAATACCAGTCTCAACAGGTACTGATGAACAGTAATCCCTAAACTTTAGCACAAGATGACATAAGCAATAAACCTCCTTAGAAATGGTTAGATTAGCAACTGATTACACTTTGTATAAAACAGTAATTTTGGATTCCTGGGCAAAGTACAAGGGTACATGGCATAGGTAAGCTTTATGGAGCTTAGGTAAAGTGGAAACTGCTTCTCAGTGAAGTACTTGGACTCTAGCACTGAAGAAAATAAGTTCACTGGAGATGAAATACGTGTCTCTCAGGGTTCCTAAATCATGAGCAGAACAGGCTATTCATAACAATGAAATCAATGAGGCATTTGTAATTAATCAGACAGACTGACTAAGATACTGTCTGATACATCTGACTGAAGATACATCTGCCTTTGTCTAAGGCCAGTCCACATCATCTTAATGAAGACTGTTAATCCATCTAGTTAGCATTTGCTAGTGTAGCAGATAAGACTGAGTAAAACCCCTGAAGAGGGCTTCTTTGTGTCTTTGTTATCTATTTAATAAGGTTATTAACAACGGAGTCTCAATAGCGGCTGGAAGTTAAGACAATACCAAAAGTTATATTGATACACAAGACATATAAATCAGCTAATAGGAGCAGCTAATAATTGGAAGGGCTAAAAATTTAAAGGGCTTTAGATCAAATATTAAGCAAGATTTATGACACAAAGACAAAAGATCGACAAACATCTTCAAGTTCAAAATACCTGAAACAGAGGAAAATGTCCCTGGTTCAGTGACCATTTGATCATTATTCTCACATTGTTTGTCTTCCTTTGCAAGTTAAAGGTACAGATGTATTTTAACAGGAGACAGTTTTCCAAATCAAGCTACTAAGCTCTATTCACAGCTCTAAAGAAGGGAACAAAAAATCATGTGAAAACGATTCCCACTTGTTGCAAGGAAAACAGCTATTTGCAGAGTTGATTTTATTTCAGCCACATCCCATTAGCATTACTGTTGTACAGTAGTTTGCTTAGAGTAACCAGAATGGGTTACTTTTATCTGTTTGGTTAAAAAGTCTCAGTTAACTATCAAATTGTTGCATAATTGTTTTACAATCAAACACATTTGCTAACAGAGAAATCTTTTTAACAGCAAAGGTTCTGAAAGACACAATGTTGTGAATGACACAACAGCAATATATCAAACCAAATTTTAACAATACAAATATATTTTTCTGAAACTGAAAACACACTGTCATGCTTTCCAAGAAAAGCTGTGCTCCTTCAGCCCCACCAAGCCCCTGTAAAGAAGTTCTTCTGATAGTTTCCCAACATCTCCTGAAATAATTATTTGATGATAAATACTGCAAGTTCTAACAGTTACAGAAAAAAAGCAAAACAAACCAAAAAGCCAAACCACAACCTGAAAAAGCCATTTTGGAAGAGAGCAGACCATATGGCAACACACTAACAAGTAACATTAAAAACTCCTCATTAAAGCCCTACCCACCTATGCATTCAACACTGAATGGTCAGGCACATGTGTTTTAAACTAGAAAGTAAAATTAAAAACACTATGGCTTGAAATGGTGGCTTACTGTCTGCTTTTAAACCGAGCTGACAGCACCAGTACAGCTTAGAGGCAATTTTCTTTCCTGAAAAGCAGTGCCTTGAAAGCAAGACAATGATTTCCACACACATGGAATTTGCCTAAATCACTGTCTCTTTTTGCTGTATTGACATACAGGAGCATAAACATATTCCAGTAACAGGCAAAAAAAAAACCCCAAACTTAATGACAAGTTAATTAAAAGTTAACTTTACCTCATGGAATGTGTTCAAGTTGCTGGGATTGTGAGAGGGAAGTGTACATTGACATTCTCAAAAGGATGTGCCTTACAGGATAATATGGATAACTGATCTGCATAAACTCTTTACAAGTCTATTAGGAAGAACATGAATAGCCTGATAGCTAATAGGGTACAGTATGCTTCCTTGCAGCAAGTGTCTTGTTGAAAACACTGTGCAAAAGACATCTCAGAATCCACCCCAAAGAGCTCACAATGGAAAAGTTATTTTCCTGATTCTCCCTGGAGCCACCTTGCACTAGCAATCCTAAGACAAGCACACCATGAGTTCATTCCACGTTAGAAGTCTATACTGAAGGGATGCAGTCGTCAGCATAACCTGCAGACAGAATGCCAGTTTTTCACCTCCCTGACACAAAGCAGTGAGCTCAAGAACTGCTGGAAGAATCTCACCTCTGAGTTAAATTTTGCAGTCTGTGAACAGTAACACATGGTGCTAATACAAGTTCAAACAGCTCTGTCACTGGGCTCTAGGAGGGCAGAACCAGAAGTCCATGACTTACAGACCAAAGCTCTGAAGCAGCAGGTAACAATCCTCGGTTGTATTCTGTGCAAGAGTGTAGATTTGGCACCAAAATGGCTGGAAAGCAGCCCTACAAAAAGTGGGGGTCCTAGTGAGTGAGCTGAACATTTGTCAGCAACATATCCTCACATGAAGAATGCCAATCTCATACTGGGCAGCAGCACAGTGACACAGGTCAAGGGAGAGATTACTGCCTCCATCATGCACTCATGAAACCGCATCTCAGCTACTGTGACCAGTTTTGGATTCCCAAATCAAGACAGCAGAACAGTGAAGCAAGGCCAGTAGAGGGCCACCAAGACTGTCAGAGACTGGAATCACAACATAAGAGGAGAAATATTTCTCAGTTCTTAAAAAAAAGAATAGCTCAAGGGGATGATACTGAGATCTACAACTGCCTCTTGAGAATCTGTAGAGGAGGCTGAGCCAGACTTCTTAGAGGAATATAGCAAAAAGACACAGATAACAATAAATGTGCAGCAATGGAAACTTCAACTATAAAAGGAGAATACTTTTTTTCCCTGAGGGTGGTCAAACACTGCAACAGAAACCTGCAAATACTGGAGATCTCCAACTTTGCAATCTTGAAAGTATTCAAAGCCCAGAGCAGCCTCTTGTAAGTGATCCTGCTATAAGCAAAGGGTTGGACCCAATTGCTTCATACTTCCAACCTAAGTTTTATCCCTGCTGTTACTAAAAAAGTTTCCTTAAAAAAAAAAGTCAAGGTCTTTTTGGACAGAAGTTCAATATTACCAAGAGCTTCCATAAATTATCTTCAAATAGACTTCACAGTTAAGTTCAAGTGCAAGGCTCTTGTAAATAAAGTGTTTCTCTTGCTCTGTACATCTTTAGTACAAAACTATCATAATGGTGGTGAAAAAGGATGTCCTCCAGGTGCTACTTTCACACTAGCTTCAAAAAGCCCGTCTATAATCTTTTTTGGATCATCACCTGATACATCATCACATTAACCAATCTTAGAACCACAAGTTCTAAAAAATAAATTACATGCAAAGATACAAAAAAGTACTGTTATGCAAGAAAGGAAATAGCCAAAAGATCAGTCTCTTATACTTTACAGTGATCCTCAGACCACAGGAACTTGCACAATAAAAAGTCAATAATCTCTACAGATTTTAAATATATATGTAAACATTTAACCTACAATTATATATTATGCCAAGCATGTATTCAGTTTTCTGTTATGACTGTCCTATGTTGTTGATTTCAGTAGGGTCACAACAGTATGCCCAATTCTTCTTTCAGGCATGTTTTTTCCAATCTAAATTCACACTGATCTGCCATCAACTAGTTAAAATTGGGAAAAATAGTTTAAACTGGAAAAAATACTACATCTTTGAACAAAAGTCAAAAAACATCTTTTAAGACATCAGTTGATAATCTTACTAAAATCAGCAGACAATACATCTGCCTGTCATAGCATGGGACTAGACCCAGTGACCCAGGAACACAGGTTTGGAAGGGACCTCTCAGCAGAGATTTCCAGGTACATAAGGCACACCAGTAAGTCCAAATCTGTCACCTGTAGTCTGTGGGTTCACCACTGCTTTGATGAGCTTTGCTTTGTCCAACATTAAAGCAGACTTTCACATTTCATCACCACCTGCCTCCAAAGGAGGCTGAAGGAGCAATGCTATGACACTTCAGTGTGTTACTGAGCTCCAGTTAGTTGATGCTGTACTCATTCTGGTGATCATTTCCAAAACTGTATGAGAAAGATCCCTTAAAAAAAAAAAAAAAAAAAAAAAGTTCTGCTCACACAGATGGTAAATGCACAAAATCAAGCTGTTGGAGCTATCCTGCTGCCAAAAAGTGAGAACATGAGATGTGAAAGGAACACCCAGAGTTACTGGAGAGCTATCACAGGAATTCAGGCCCACAAAACATGCCTGTTACTGAGATCAGAATTCCCTACAGGTTCCTATAAGAAGCAGATTTTTGTTTCTGAAACACCATTTGCTTTCAATTACAACCATCTATACCTTCTGATAACATTTTTCTGAGATGAGACCTTGTACCTGACAGTATATCCATCTTCATAGCACAACTACGACAGACTTGCTGAACCCAGGATATTCCAGGAAATTTATCTTTCTCCAGCTTTCCTTCTATTCAGCACCTTATTCTTCAAAAAAAGATACCTGGAAAGAAATAAATGAATTCCCTGCTTTCCTAAATATCATTGCCACCATGATCCTAAGAAAGCATGCATGAATACATCTTGATGACTGAAGTTAGAAAAGTTGCATTGCTATATAAAACAGAAAAAAATTGACAGAGGATGGCAAAACAGAAGCTCTGAAGAGGCAAGCTTCCTCTAGGAGCTAATTTAGGTGTTCCAGGTTGGGTTCTGCCCTGGCTCTCACCAGTCTAGTCCTTGACTGCACAGCAGCAGTGTCCAGATCAGCATACCTACCACACTGACAGTGTGGATGACTCCACCTTCCAGGAGTGGGAAAAGGAAAAGCCATGCCAAACGTATCTGGGCAGCCTCACACAACATACAAGATCACAACATACCCAAAAAGGAATTGAAACAGGAGCTAGCCTATCTACCCCTCTCAGTGTTAGAGACCTGACCTCAGAAGGATCTTTCAGCCCTGTAAATTCTCCTAATAGTCATACATGGGAACTATCACTGGCACTCATTTCAACAGCTGTATCTAAGCATCCACCTTCTGCTGCACTTGATACAACAGCATTGGTTTGTGCAGTCCTTTTCCTCTCCATCTCCAGCTCCTACACCTGGCTTCAGCCAAGGTTGTAGGCTGGCATTCTCAGGACACCAGAGACTCAGTTTCCCATTTTCCCATGCCAATATTAAGCTGACTGAAATAGATTCATCTTCATGTGATCTCAAAGAGTAAAAGTTCTACCTGAAAAAGTCCCTCTGCAGTTAGGAGAAAATCCGAGGCTGAGAAGGCTCACATGAACAATAAAGCCCACTGAATATGGAAACATGCAAAGGCACTTTGGATAGCAAGTAACAGGGTAACAGGTTTTGTCAGTCTGAAGTTGCTTCCTCTACATCTGTGATGATGTCTCATGCAAGCAGGTAAAGAGATTTCAGTGAAGCATGAAATGCTATATAAGTATCCTCTATAAATACTTTGAGCATCATAGCCCAATAACCATCATATAGCACAGAAAAATATCTTTTTTTTTTTTTTTTTTTTTTTACAAGATGAACCCTTTATCCCTGACATTATTCCAGGAATAATGGAAAGTAAGCCTTCTCTAGAGGCTGCCACAAACCTTCCGAGTACAGTTTTAGAGTGCTTAAAACATGACAATTTTTTCAGGAAAGAACAAATTACATTCTTTTAATTTTCTTCCCCCTTCTCTCTTTTTTTTTTTTTTAAGTATATTTTACTACCCAGTTTGGACAACTGGCCTTTATCGCACCAGAAAGAAAAATTCCTTGAGAATGCTTTTGTGTAGAGGGAGGGAGAAAAAAGAAAGTGTACTCTACAGGAATCAGTACTGATAAGACAGGAATTATCTGGCCTTTTGTACTGATTTGTTGCACCGCTCTTTATGGGGCCAAGTAGAGACATCAGGTGATGAGTCCAGCTGATCTGGAGAGGAAGGAACAGGAAAAAAGCCTGATGATTTTACTGGAAATTTCCCCTTCATAGTTATTAGTCACTTCAATAAACTTTGCTTGACTGGTAGGAATGAAACTGGACCCAGAGTACTAGGAAATACTAAAATTAGGTAGCAATTTCTCTGTCTTTCAAGACTGTGGATGTATTTGGTCCTAAAGCCCTCAGTGCTCTACCTTCTACCTTTCGCAAAGAACATACTGGCTCACGGCTTAGAACTCCAAGGGAATTCAGGTAAATTTCTCTTATTATTACACAAGACATGTAGGAACCTAGTTGAGCTTGTGGATCCACAGTTACTACAAAGAATTAGAAGGGTTTAGGAGGAAAAAAAACCTTATAAAGAGGTTATGAGACAACAAATAATACTGGGAGTGTCCAACGATCTCTGTTCTCAGATGTAGCTTTGGAAAGGAAGTGGCACTTTGTTGTCAGGAGCCTATGATGACTCAGGTGCAGAACTGCATAATCATACACCACCCACCCTTCCACATTCATTTTTACAGTTTCGAACATAGGATTATTCTGATTATCTTGCTCTGGAGACTAGAAGCAAGACAGACTACATCTTCCTTAAAAGCAAAAGCAACCTCTCCAAAAGCAACACCTCCTACAGGACAGAAACACCTTTTGTCACTGACTTCACTTGAAAGTGGAAGGACAGCAGTAGCTGAAAACACCTAAAACTGTTCACATTCCACTTGATTGCCACCCTCCTGTGCCCCTCCCTCCCCCAATTATCAAATGGGATCTTGAAATAAATTAATGTCACACACATCAATGCAAACAACAGTACAATTAGAGAAATTTCAGACTCACATTAAGTATTTAAAGCTTAGAGAAATAATATCAAAGACTGGCTAAGTCACCAGCTACTAAAGAGGCAGAGAAATTCTCTAACAAGATGGGTGTTTCCTTGCTGTTTACGGCAGTCAGATACAATCCTGAACCTCAAACACAAGCAAGCAGAAATATTAATTGTAGCATAGCCACGCACACGTCTATTAAAAGAGAAAACGTAATGCAAATAGAAGAAACCAGAACAGAAGCACCAAATCTCACTCTCCTCAGTTATACAACATGTCAGAATTCCATGTCAGACTTTGTTCTAGGATAAACTCAAAAGGTCACCAGTGTAAAGACTAATTCTTCCAAAATTAGCACAGCAGTAGCATTCTAAGGAAAACAGATGTTGACTGATACCATGGGATATTTTGTTCAGGTAAGGAAATCTGGCTCATACAGTATAACAGTCTAAACATCCACTGAAATCTTACAGTTAAAACAAGAAGCCGTTTTAAAAAAATCTGTTGACAAATCTGATTTTTTGAAAACACTTGCAAGGAACAACGTTTTATAAATCCGACATACTGAACTACTTTAAGAGCAAAGAGAACACTTACTGTGGTTGCATTTGCTGAGTTAACCCAACAGGAGGCTTCTGCTTGATTGTGAATGCCATCTGAGCCATAGGGCCAACCTTTGGTGGGACCTGTACTTTCTGAGAGAAGGTCTGCTGGGCAGCCTGCTGGGGTATGGGCCACGGGGGAACAACGGGGCTCCGGCCTCCAGTGGAAGATGTGTCTTGCACGACTGTATCCTCACAGGAATTGCCTTTTGTTCCTGGTTTACACACACAAAGCTGAGGTCGCAGGCACATCCCTCCATTTTGGCACGGTGGTGCACAGTTAGCTAAGGAAAGACATTTTAAAAAGTACCTGTGAAACAAAGCATGAAGGAAAATGCAAACCCGCCCCACAATAAAAAAAGTATTAATTGTTATTGTTAACTAGAGTAGGAGAGAGAAACATTGCTAAGCTCCACAAAAGATAATATACAAGTTGGTACAGCTTTTACTGATTTCTAGCACAACAGACACGCACAACATTTGAACAACTTCAAAAAGTAAAATGCTGGATCTAAAAAAAGGAAATGCATCAGTTAAATTGTGAAATATAGTATTATTTCAAATCTCCCTCCTTTCTGCTCAGTATCCCTTCTCCTCATACTTTAAAAACCCAAACTGTATCTGATGAAACAATACTACACAGATACAGAATTCTGCTATGGATTCGGGCTGGGATTCACTTTACTACTATTTTAAAATCAGATGCTGCATAGGTACCTAGAACGAATCCCTACAGCCACATTATAGATCACCAAAACATTGCAGAGGAACATGAAACAATTCAACCCTTCCCACTCTAAAACCCAAATGACTTTCCCTGCACTACCCCCACTGTAACAACACAAGAGACGTGAACTGCTACTACAAAGACATTGCTACACCTAGGAAGAAACAGACAGGTGCTTGTGATCATCCCAGACCAGCTTCCATAGATTCTTTGTATCATCAGTGAAAAGGGATCAGATTCTTTAAAATACACTTCGCCTTTAGAGAGGAATAATTACACTGCTTTACATTGCTCTATCTAGTAACTACAGAGGGAGTCTGAATAACCAGCCTAGACTCAACACCCAGCTTGTAGACCCAGTTAATGCAGTATCAACTCCACTCTGAATGACAGGAAACTTAGAGGAGCAGCAAATCCCATCCAAAAAATGGGGGGAGGGAGGAAGAAAAGCAAAAGCAACTGCTGATTATATATATACATAATACTACAAAGGCATGTCTACCTTGAGGATTTATTTTGGATGCTGAAATTTGCATCACATACAGATGGGAAAACAAATTAATTCTCTTATCTAAAGGACACAATTTAATATTAAAAGAAAGTAAAAAAATGTTCTTTGTTATTCACATTAAAGATGGTATACAATGAAGTATGTATAAGAAAAAAGCATGGCTGAGCTACTTAGTTCCTACAAACTAAGTATATTTTTAATATTGTTAATGATCCTTTAACATCGACAAAATTATATGTCAGGTGATAATTTTTTTACTAGAATAGGTGAGATAATATCTTGAACTATAACATGGGATTCTGCACCATATTCAGATACAACCAACTAAACTATTATTAAAAAAAAAAAACAATCAGTCCACAACCTTGGTCCAAATAGAGTACTTAACACTTCAATCAAGTTCTAATACATTTTCCTAGAAGAAAAATAAATTAAATGCACAAGAACATATATGAATTAACTCATTAGGATAGGACTGTGTTAGTTTGGAGGCCTAGTTTATCCACTGGCAGGTGTATCATATATACCAGCTGCACACAACACCAGAATTGCCCTACAACTTAAACCTGAGTATTGCATGGGTTTTTTTCACATACATTTTCCCCTCCATGTGAAACTTATCTTATTTTCAATAATACTTAACTAGTATTGGCTACCTTAACTGCATATTATGTACCTCCCTGGCATCACAAAAGTAATAATTTGCTCACTTCTTTTTATTTATTTTTGAGACTCTGTCTTGCCTTTGAGTTCTGGAAAACTGAAGACCATTTTCACTGTAAACTTGAGAAGGGATTTGCAACAAGCATATGCTGTTACAGATAAGCCAAATCTTCCTTGTGCCTTATTTATAAAACTTAGATTTTGCTAGAAACAGTGAAAATTCCTTTATATGCACATGACTGAAATAAATCATATATTGGAAACTAAATTCAGGAGCCTAAAATTCTAGTTAAGTTTCAGTGACTTTGGAGAGACTCTTGAGACCAGAAGAGTGATCCCATCACCTGAGTCATCTGTATGAAATGTGCAAAGATCACAGTAAAGAATTTGGGCCCATTTGAGAGTGCTTCAGAAAAACATCTCAAAAAAAAAAATCTTTAAAAAAAGGAAGACTTTCAAAAGTCCCATTTTTACATTAAGAAAGTATTCATATATTTCTGGAGATTTATGGACACGTGCCTATATTAACCTCTAAGTTTCTCAAGAAGTTATTTAAAAACCAGTGACAACACAGAAATAAGCTAAGAAGACCACACCAGAAGTCAGTATGAAAAAATACCCACTCTGCTGGGACACTGATTATGCCATATCTCCCCTCAAAAGTGAAGTAATAATGTATACATATACAAAACACAACCCTGGAAAGACTGCAACTCTTTTTCCTGTAGTTAAGAACCAAAGTTGTGCTTCAGAAACCTACAAAAACTTGTGTTTCTACTGATTAAAGTGAAGGTTGCAGTGAATTTAAAAACTATAAAGCTAAAAACAGAACCTGTTTTGAAATTACCTCATCTTTTTTGCCCACACAGACTTGAACACTCTTACTTCACTGACAGTAATGTAAACCCTGAAACACATTACGTGTACATGAAGCAAATGCTCTGCAGGACAAACTGCATTACTCTAACTGGCCATTAACAAAAGAACCATCAGGAGATCCAGCAACTATGTTATAAGACCAGTGACAACAGGTTGAAAACCCCATCTATTAAATCTTCACAGCAATGAAATTTTTGACTGCAATCCTTCATTAATGCTGCATTATAGAAGATCACAAAATGGGATAAAAGATCACTTTTTAGGAAAGAATTAAAATGAACATTTTAATTGACATAATACAGCAGTTTAGTTTCTAAAATGTTCAAGACAGCTGTAGTGTGCCAAATGAATGACCTAATTATTTTGTTTGAAGGCAACAATAATGGCCCATAAAACTGAAAACACCAGTATTTTCCATAAAGCTAAGCTTCCAAAAACTGAAGCATGGAAGTATTAAGTTCAAAACTGAAAAGCAGGCCAATATACTGTTGTTAAAGGCAATTGGCTTCATCCTATTCAATTCAAGGAGGTCATGACTGGAAATTCAAAATGGAGCTTGGCAAAGATGCAAATAATGAGACTAAGCATAGTGGGTCAGATTAAAGATCCACTTTGTCCAGTGTTCTCCCTCCATTACTAAGGTGGATGCTTAAGGACAGGGTGAGACACAATAAAAGTTTATAGCACTACAGCTTTTAAGAATTAGAGGCTTAGCAACTTCCTGAGCAAGAGTGCTGGTTTTGTGTTTAATAAGTCTCAATAGATTTTTCTGTCAGAGGTTGACTGATCTGCTCTTTGAGCTACTTTGCAGCAACATCCAAAACTTGCTGTGCAACAGAAGTTGGCCACATTGAAAGGCCAGGCATGGACAATATAGCCAATCTTCCCTCACTTTCCAGAAGTATGGTTGTGGTGTGGTTGACCTGGGCTGGATGCCAGGTGCCCACTAAGCTGCCCTATCAGTCTCCATCTAGACAGGGGAAAGAAAATAAGATCAAAAACAACTCATAGGTTGAGATAAGAGAGTTTACTAAAGAAAAAGTTTGCGTGCACACAAGTAAAGAGAAAAAAAAAAAAAACAGGTTTATTCTTTACTTCCCATCAGCAACTGATGTTCAGCCACTTCCCAGGATGCAGGGCTTCAGCAGTTGTAGGGGCTGCATCAGAAGGCAAGCTTTGTAAATAACAAACGCCCTCTGTTTCTTCACCTTTACTTAGCTTTTCCATCTGAGCTGATGTCATATAGTATGCAATATCCCTTTGGTCAGTTTGGGCCAGCTTTCCCAGTTGTGTCCTCCCCCAGGATCCTGCCCACCCCCAGCCTATTGATGGGGGAAGAGAAAGTTGGGAGACATTGCTGGTGCTGTGCCAGCACTGCTCAGGAGTAGCCAAAATCCTGGAATGTTACCAACACCTTCTAGGTACCAATGCAAAGCACAGCTCCAGCTCAGCCAGACCTAATACAATAGGGAAGGAACAAGGATTGTCTTGGGTTGGTTTATATTTTAAGACCATGTAATCTGTATCTACTGAAAATAAAGTCACAGTGACACATTTGCTTTGGAAGTACCTAAGTCACAAAAAGCCCAAAACTGTATCCCAAATGCTCATTCTTTTTATATATCTTTCCCTAATCAATTACTGCTCACCACTCTCAGACAGAGTACTACTGGGTTTGACAAATGCATATCAGCATATTATGGTTGTATTTGTGAACATTCTTTCAGAAAAGCAAGGGTAAAATTACATTAATATTAGGTTTATACACACCCCTTTCAAAACATCTTATGTTGGTTTGGGATTGATCTATACATATATACTTTTCAGTCCACGTGCTCATGTCATTACAGTTAAAGTGTATACAAATATTTGCAGAAGCAAGACCTAAAATAAGAGATTTATAATAGTTTCAAAACACAAATATTTTAAAACTTCTATATATACAGAGTGTAATTTGTTTCAATACATTCTAAATTAAGCACAATTTGTTATCTGGAATCAGTAAGTATAAAATGCTGTCATTTATGGAAGTTTAGATAAAAATTTATATTTTTTCCCTTCCAATGAATCAAAATACAAGTATGACTGACTCCACTTGTCCTAAAAATGTTTCTATTAAAGTAATATTAAACTAATACTAATTCTTGGATTAAGATCATTACAATCTTATTCCTATGCTAATCACTTCTTTTAACTTCCTCAAAAGTAACAACACATTTACAAGTTTATTTCCTTGTGGAGAACAAAAAATTCACAAAAAAATATTTTTCAGTCAAACTCAAAATAAACAAATTTAAATATCCCAAAATTTTCTGCATCCAAGTCTCTAGCCTTTTAGCCTCAGCTCCACCTTTATGTATTTCCTTTAACAAGCAACTGCTGTTGGTTTGTACTTAAATGTCCACAAATATTTTTCAATGACATTCCTAAATTTCTAATATTTCAACACAATTACTATAAAAGTGTTGTGAGTCTTACGCTATTTCTAACACACCCACCCACCAGATTTCTTTTTCCACATGAAACTTACCTTTTTTTTTTCTCCTCTTGAGCACACATAATAGTTCAGCACCAGTTTAAACAGAATGCACCTACTTCCAACAAATTTCATCACAGTGGCACAGTATGTATCAACTTCTCCTGCAGGAGTGTGTAAATCCTGTCAGGCACAATACACGCCAGAAGGCAAATAATAGAAAATACAGCTATTGGAAAGAGGATTTTACCTATAGAGCTGTTTCAGATTCCACTACAAAATGGTTGAGAAATGATGCATGCATCAAGTTTACAGAAAGGGAAAAAACCAACACTATGACATCTGTGCACATACATCTGTGCTAATGGTGGAGTTTTCAAGTTTCTTTACAAGCAACATAGGAATAATGTTAAAGGCATACAAAACTGCCTTATTGCACGAATGCAAGATTTTTATTCCTCAGGCACACAAGGAAACCAAACCAGAGCTCATCTTGGTTGAGTGCACATCCTAAACAAAAAGCTGTGATACAAAGGCACCTTTAACTCCTGCTGGGTTGAAAGACAGAGTGATGATCCCCCACCGATTCCAGAAGAAAAGCAGTGAAGCGCTTTCCTTGGAAGGAGACAAGCTGTGGGTTCTGAAAGCAAAGAGGCATATTCCAGTTTGCCTCAGAAAAATCTGAATATGGTGCTGACATCCTGAAGATCAATGGTTTTATAGACTTTCCTGTTCTCCAAACTACCCTACTGCTTAGCTCACCACTTACTTTTTCGCTTTTACTCTGAATACCCTTTTAAGTATTAAGTCATTGCCAGGACTGACGATACAACTGGAGTCTAGAAACCCAAAAGTTCACTGAAGCTAATGTTTTTCTGGGGACCTAGTTCTCTGAGTATCTCACACCAAAGAAGTTTCAAAAATTGAAAAGTTTACCAGCTATTTATCCAATAATTCTAAACATTCATTGAGAATGAAGGAGAGAGGCATTTGCAACCAAGGGTGATACAACCTTGTTGTAAAACCTTTCTATTAAAAAAAAAAAAAGTTGAAATTACTTTTATATAGTCCTAAGAAATTACATTAACTGCAGAAAACCTGTGTGACCTCTACACTACTAATGTAGTAATACTAAGGTAGTATTACAACCATCTGTGTCTTTCTACACAGGAACTTGTTTTTATCATAACTATATGGTCTTAAGGAATTCTTTCCCTAAATATACTTCAAATGAAAGCATGTGTTGGAATTCTTTGCTGTCCACTTCAAACCATCAGATTCATTCCCACAATGGCATGTAAACATGACCTCCAGGAAGGGAGGGAAACAAAAAACAATGCTTTCAGCATACATATTTCTTTTAAAACAAACACACAAAAAATCAGTTTCTCCCTTAACCTAGTGGCAACAATGTACTTTACTAATATTATATTCTATGTATCTCCATAGTATACTCTCCGAATGCCAAGACTCAGCAGAATTGAATAGCAACAGTACTCAAATACTTCAAAAACTTAACTTTAGCAATAGGATGCATTGTTCTATCAGGAACAAGAATATAACACTGTTACATACTTTTCATTCATGTTGTGTTTACTGGAGTTTATATAATATAAATATTTAAGACTGTACAATCTGAGAGACATGTTAAAGTATTTAATTCTAGGAAATCATAACTATGCATATTCTGACAATACAAACATTTCACATGCCACAAATCCCTTTATCATTCCAGTGCCCACAAATAAAAATGAAAATTGTTCATTACAGAATGGACTAAGCCAAGGAAACCAGCAGATTACATACTGTTTTACACATACATACATATTACACACTGTTTTTGCTGCTTGAGTGGTTAACACTCCAGTATGCAATCCTTTTTAATTCTCTTAATGTTTCTCAGTACATTGCTTACTCATTTTGTTACAAAGTATTTCATAATAAATTTGCAGGAAACTGAACTAAGACAAGCTCAGTAAAAAGGCAACCGAAAATATTTAACTGGATGGAGGATTCAGACAACTGAAGTGTTACAAAAAAGAGAAAGACTAGAGAAAAAACTATTAATTACAATATAGTAGCAAAAGAGTAAGTACAATAAAGTTTTTCCTAAATTCAACCAATTCTCAATAAGAGTTCACAATTCGGTTGAGCTTCTCTGAAATTCCATCCAGGGATAATAAAAACCTGATCTCAATTATAAAAAAAGCAAATCTTGCCATAGGACACAAAACAATTTCCCACATGCAGGGATTACTATCTGCAGTTCACAAAAAAGAAGAACATGCCCAAGCAGACCTATTTTTAGCTCTGTATTTAAATGAACATCTTGCCTTACTAAATGTAAATTGCTTCTTTCCCCTGTGCTTGCAGTCACAGATGTGGAGAAATACTAAACATTTGCTTTCTTTCTTTAGTCAATGCACAGGATCTATTTTCTAGCAATAAATTAGGCTACACAAGTACTGCTGCTTTTAGAGGTAGAACAAAAGCCAACTAAAGAAAGAAACCTCAAACCCAACCCAACATCAGTCTAACAACTAACATATCAGTTAGAGCATGGACTGATTTGGCCACTCGAACCATCAATAATCTGTTAACACCCAGTACTCCAGAGTTTGAACAAGGAGACAGTTTAGGGAGATGTGTGCCCCTTTTCATCTACCCTCCAAAAATCCTATAGCTCCCAGGCAATCCAAGCTTCCTTTAAGGCAGGATCAGTTGGCACAAGCAGCCCTTCGTGGTGAAGGCTGAACTTTTCTCAAGGCCTCACAGAGAGCAGAACCCCACCCCTCACTACAGCCCTGCTTTTCCCAGGGTTGGGAAGCTCACTGATCCCATACACAAAGCCGCTTTGCAGGACAGGAAGGAGAGGGGAACATCCCTCCTTCCAGCTCTTCCCTTCTCCATGCTCAGGAAGAGTGGCTGTAAGGAGAGAGTCTCACAGTACTGTGAGTATCAAAGTATCACTTCTCTATCAATGCATCATTTTGTTCCTACACACATGCAGAACCAGGCAGTGCACAACTGAGGGACGAACCATGGCTTTCCCTGGCACATACACAACTTTCCACTCCACTTCCAAGTTACACACTGAAAACAAACAGCCAACAAACTGAAAGGGAGGGAAAAAAAATAAAACCAAAACACCTCAGTTTTCAGTGTTCCTCATGATTCTCTATTAAGAAAGTAAGTGTTCAGGAGGTTTTATCCACTGTAGACTTACCACAACTTTACTGCAGGTCTTGCTTCTTTTGTTAACACTAACTTCTGCAATGAGCTGAACAAGTTCACTATCAATCTGTCATCTGCTGCCGTGTGAGAACACATCATCTTGACAAGTTTCTTTAAAGGTTCACTTTTTTTTTTTTTGTTCTGTCTTAATTCTATACACACCTGTAGCATTTGTATGAAACAGACTATGTACCATTATGAGCTTGTTTCCAATAAAGTCCCCAGTGTCTCACAAAGAGAAGGCTGGGTAGGTTTCACTTCATACTAACTGTGGACTTAAGTTTCCTCACCAAAATGAGGGAATGGCACATGGCATGGTCATGTGTAGAGCAGGCAGCAGCTAACAGCTCCCCCATCTTCTCACAGCTCTTTTACAGCCGGGTCTCACAGGGAGGTTGGCTGCCAACCATGGCCAGGAGGCAGACACTGTGCTCAAAGTCTGCATTACTGCTGATTCAGGTCAGCCTCCCCTGAAGCTGTCATACCAATTGCACTTACAGAGATTCGGTTTGTGTTGTGGGACCATATTTAGGTGTGTGCACTCTATTTCTTTTAAGATGCAAAGAAAAAAATATGTCTAAATAATAAAAAGCTAAATGCAAAACACAAGCACTCCAAGAATGCACCTAATGTATTTCAGCCTCATATTGGTGTTCATTCCACAAGACCAGACTACACCTTCTCCAAAATAAAACACTAAGCCCTGAAACACACGTGCCCTGAGCCTCAGGTCATCAGACCCAAAGGGTTTTGTCTACAGATCAGCTCCATGCTATTTGCTAATGTAGACAAAGACTACAAGAATTTGGACCCTGTCGTTCTACCCCCTTCCCTTTCAGTAAGTGAAAAATAAAGCAAAGTAGAATTACCATCAAGGCATAACAGAGCTTTCCCACTACAAAAGCCCATTTAGAATACATGAAATTCAAAAGTACAGTAGCAAGCACAGCAAAGGGAAAACCAAGCTTCTCAAACTTTCAGTTTTTCAATTCTGAATTGTTTAAAAACCACATCAAAGGATAGATCAAGAAGGACTAATGTATAAGTCAGTCACATGGGGTCAACGTACTTGTCTCTTTAAAACTCAGATATTAAATTCTGATTTAGACATAATTTGAAGGAGATTGATATTGCTTTTACTGAGATAATGGTCTTAGAATGAGAAGAGACAACATTTGGGGACAGTATGTTATCATTAGGCTTTGTATACACAATGTAAATAAACAGAACTTGGTAAAACTCAAAGCCACAAAACTGATTAAGCACAAGCCTCAGGAACCAGTTGTGACCAGAAAACCACCAAGAAGCACAGCTGCAAACATTTGCAGTACTCTGTTCTGATGATGAAAAGTACAGCTCTCCTGGATACCCCTTCCTAAGAGCTGAACTGAAGGCAGAAAAAGAGTAGGTTCTGAGCAACCCATACTAAAATGTTTAGTGACACAGAGTTTTACATCTAAACTGGAGGACTCACTTATATTTCTAAGTTTTCAGGTCTGTATCCTAACCCTATTCCAGGACAAGACCTAAGCATGCAATCTTTCCCTCACCTTCCCCAAGAAATTCAGAAGCACAAGGTGGAAGCAACTCAGGGCACACTCCATCCAGGTGATCTGGAGCCACTGGGTCACACTGCCAGGTGCCCACGTCCTGAAGGAGATACAAAGCTATAGCATGCTTACTCAGCCACAACAAGAAGTACAGCTCTTGAAATTTAGGGAGGAGGTGGCTCAAATTGAACAGCAATACACAAGCAGACCCCATGCAGATTCAGAAAGTGAACAAAAGGGACCCTTCCTTGGGGCAAGTATTCACACAATTTTCTAGTCTCCTGCCTCTACAGCAGCAAGGATCTACTGCTGTGCATTTTCTTATTCTGAAAAATAAATTAAACCTCTGTAATGTCTTTATTTAACATTGAGTCAGGAGGTCTTTTTTAAAAGAGAATTAGGAAGATAATATTTTAATACGAATAAAAAGCCAATTCTTTCCTGCTTTCTTGTTTTCTGATGACCTTCCCAAGGTGCCCAAGCACATGACGGACAGCTCATGATCAAACTCATAGAATTTGATCCAGTTCCAGTTCCAACACTAGCCCTATGCATGGAATACATGCATGCGCACACACACAACACATTCAGCTAAGAAAGACTTCAAATCCTTTTAATCTTAATTGACAATGATGGCATACCTGGGTTCTACATAGACAGCAATTTCTCTCCCTATAGGAAATTTACTCTGAATGTGTTCCTCCAAAATCCACTTCCTCACCTCTTGGCCCTATGAGCCTTTCTTACACCTCTGCAGTAAGGAACTCATGCCATTAAAAACTGCTGGCTCTCTCCTTCCCATTTTTTTAACCACGCAGTTTACACTGAGATCACTCACAAACAACTGCTATTAATACTCCAGACAAAACATATTATACATTTCACAAGGAGTTTACTACTACAAGGTGGCTCTTCTAATTTTTCTTTTTAAGAAATCAGATTCTCCATGCAACAGGTAATTTGCTCTTACATTCCCAATACGAAAAACAGCTCCTTGTACCATTAAGCACACAAAACCAGAACAAGCAGAAGAGCATATTTTGTAGAAGTAGTTTTAACTAACAGAAATTTAGTAGTAAGTAACAAAGTAGGAGACAACAGATTTCAACAGGATAAACACACATTTGGGTGGTGGGAACTCCTGATTTCCAGCACAGGCCTTTCTGACAGTTGTTATAACTTGTCCAAGACCACATTTAACCTATGGCTTAATTTCCATAAATGAAATAATAAAACCCCCACATTCTAAGCTTTACTTGCCTTACAGACATGTTACAGAGCTAATTAATGTTTCTATAAAGCTCTGTTATGCAACAAGTACTAACAAAACATGGTGTCTCCAGCCTTGGTGGTATCTCATTACTGCACTTGCACAGATTATAACCTATGATAACTATGACTGGAAGACAATCCTCATCCTAAACAGTTTCACGTGCTTCTGACTTTCCAAGATGTTTACTGTTGTGGTTCAATTTTTTCCCACCTTTTTCTTTACCCAAAGGTGGATGTTATGAAAGCTTCAAAAAGGTTGGTTTTCATTGTTAGGCATCAATGCCCAGCATAAAGCAATTCTAATACTTTTAATACTGAGTGTTATCATTTCATCTTTTTAATTAGAATGATGCAGCTTTTCATAATTTAAGTCACTCTGAGTTTGAAAAAAGTTCTTAAAACTTTACAATGTAAAACAAATGTTAGGGACAGAGGGGGGAAAACCCTACATGCCTAAATTGGATATGATAGGCACTCTCATACAGTTTACAGAAAGACAGAAGCACACCTTCTGAGGACTATTAGGCTTCCAAGAGAACATGAACAAATGTAAACACAACAGGCAGTTCAGCTTCAGACTAAAATTTAAATAAAAGGACTTGCAAAGTTCCCTTGCCTCCTCCATACAGATGCTGCCCTCTGACCTGCACAGAAACATTTCAAACACCCCCTGTTGCTGCTACTGAGGGAAAAGCAATGTGGCTGCCACCGCTCCCTGTCAGACTGCCACCCGACCAGACAGAAGTCACCCAAGGGAACAGCAGCCACAGCCTCACATGTGAGAAAGCAGGGCTGGCAAACACCACCAGGCAAGGCAAAGGGAAGGGAAGGCAGCCTGGCTGCAAGACCAGACCTCCACCCTTCACCCCCTCTTTCTGAGGGTTCCAGGCAGGCTTATTCACACAGGTGCAGCAGAGCAGAAACACATGCTGCTTGTTCCAGCCTGGGATTACACCTGAGCTAATAAACCTCGCTGATCAGAGCTGGCTCTCAGCACTCTGGTTCTGGAAGCATGATGCAGACAAATGGAAGCTGGCTCTGGAAAGAGCCAGTATGGGTCTGGGGTTTATTAACTCAGGCTTTGCACCATGCAAAAGAATAAAATCTGGCCCTAGAGACTAAATAGCTTGTTAAAGTGATACTGAGCCTGAACTAATAAACCCTGACAGAATCAAACTGACTTTGCATCAAGTCAGCTCAGGTGTGCCAGCGTCTGTGGCACAGTTAATCCACTGCTGCAATAAGCCACTCAAAACCAACAGAGCCTGCTATCTGAATTTTAAAAACTCACTTATAACTTTACAGGAAACAAAGGGGTTAACTGTTGTTCAGTTATAGATTTTCTTTCCTTCTGAAAGGAACATCAGGAGCTTCCAGAAAAGGTGATAGCTGGCTTTTATGACTGTGAGACTAATCTTCCATAGTTGAATCAAGTCAATGCTATCTCATGGTTTGTCTAAGTTACAAAACAGACAACTTCAAGTACATACAGTGCTTCCCTTGGCCTGCCAAGAGAGGGGTGAAACTGAGAAAATCCAAGCCAAGTGTATTATACCGCTGCTAGGAGGAATTAGAGTAGCATCAGAGCAGGGAATAAAAATATTTAATGCTAAGGAAAGCCTAATATCAGAGGCACAAAATTAGGAAATCCCCCCACCTTTCTTTCTTTTAACTTTGTCTCTGCTACTCCATTCCTCCAGTAACTGCATGAACTAGCCAAGTAATGAATGGATTTAAATTAAATTCTACACAGCTATCACATAAAAATCTGTCTTAGTCCTTACTGAAGACTCAAAAAATAAAAGGGAATCAAAGAGAAAAGATGAATGATAATCAGAGAAGTGAAAAAGACAAAACATAAAGGACAAAAAGCAAAGAAAACTACATAATTTAAAAAAAAAAGTTTACTGGAAATGAAAGTTACTAGAAGACAAAGACATTAAAAAAAAAACCCAAAACATTGTTTGAGTTTTGTTTAAAATAGTGAAAATAAAATTGGTTGACAATAACACAGTTAAAATACATTTTTCACCTAATGTCCTGAAATTACTAAGAGATTTTCTTAATTAGCCTTTAAGTTAAGATAGGTTTTTAGTAAGCTCTGCAGTTAGCCTCAAAATACCACTGTAAGCTGAAGGAAAACATTGTAGTACTTGTAAGGTGTTAAGCAAAATATGACTAACCTAACACAGCAACATGCGTTTGAAAATGTTAATTTAGAAGCATATCTTAAATACATGTCTAAATTAGTAGGGAAATTGTGAAGTTTTGTCTTTAACTACTGTCACAAAGTCTTTGCTTCTTAGCAACAGGTCCGTGCAGGTCAAAGGTACTTGACCTTAGTCAGGATTACAAAAGTGATTGCTCCCTATTGTGAAAAATCCCACACAGGCACAAAAGCCACTGGAAAGAAAATAAAAATCTTGAAAGCACTGTTTACTCCAACTCCCTCAGGGACAACAATGTGTCCTGCTGAACTACAGCAATATTCCCAGATCTGTCCAATCTCACTGATACTTACAGGAGTTTCTTGAAGACCTATGCCCTTCCAGTCTTTCCTGACCTCATGACATCACTCCAGCCATTTGCAATCATTCTGAGTCTTGCCTAAAGTAGCAGAAATTCTTCTGCTTTCCCGTTAGAAAGAACAACTGGACTGTAGGAGGGTTGACTCAATCAGTGTTATTTTATGCCCTTATTTTGTGTTTCTAGTTATCCCAGTAAAGGTACATCAGCCTACCTTCACCAAACCCACTTCCTTCATGTTGTTCAGTGTTTCAAAAATTCCATGTGGTAAGCACAGGATCATTCATGTGTCATACTGGTGAAGGGACAGTGTTGGTAGATGGCGATTCCTTGCTCCCCACCTGTGCTCCTCTGGTAGATTCTTTACCCTGTTAAGCCCCCCATTCTGAAAACTCCTAAAAACCAAGAACTGATGGGGAGGGGATGTTCACACATACAACGTCTCCACAAAGCTCTCTCCAAAAATGTCACTGTCTGTGCTACAAATAAATGCCAGAGACACCCACTATTCAGCCTTTAGCAAAGGTGAAGGTTAGGAAGAAGCAATTTAAGGATGGAAAGATCTGTCCTGTGGTTTCTGTAGCTCAGCCAGCACCTCTCTGCCCACAGACGATCCCAGCATCCACCACCTCGCCAGGTGCCAGCCTGGTCACCTCGGGTCCCACCACACGCCCCTCCCCGACCGCACGGCTACTCACGTTTGATGCACCGCTGGGAGCCCGTGGCCTTGCTCCAGCCGTGGCAGCACTGCCCCCCGCACACATTGACCCTGCGGGAACAGCAAACAAGGACCAGTGTCCGGCGGGGCACCCCCGCTCCCCATCCCCAGCCGGGCCGCGGGGCGGGCGCTGGGCCGGGGAGACAAAAGGCGGGAAGAATGAAAGCTCCCGATTCAACTCGACGCTCACGCCGGGCGCGGTGCCGCCGCGGACTCCCGGGACGGGGGGAATGGAACGGGCCTCGCGCCCGGCCTCACGTGCCGCGGATGTTCCGCGCCCACGGCGGGCGCGCCGGGCACCGGGGCCGGGCAGGTAGCGCCGCGTTGCCCCCAGAGCCCGAGACAGCCCCCCGACCTCTCCCCCCTCCCGAGGGGGCGACAGCGACCGCGACGGAGATGCCGGCGGAGCTCGGGAGCTGCGGTGGTGGAGCGGGGGACGCGCGGGACGGGAGGGCGCCTTACCCCGGCAGCAGCGGCAGCTGGTGCTTCTGGCGGAGGGGCAGGGCGGCGCTGCTGTTGCCGTGGGGGCCCGGCGGCGCCTTGAGCCGCGGGCTGAAGCGGGCCGGCTTGGCGAAGGAGGAGGCGTGAGCGGCGGAGTTGGGATGGACCTGGCCGGCGGGGCCCAAGCGGAGCTGGACGGCGGCGCTGCCCGGCTTGCTCATCCGCCGGGTCCGCTCCAGGGGGCCGCCGCCGCCACCGTAGCGCGTGTTCAGCTGCACATTGAACGTGCGCTGCTGCTGCTGCTCCCCCCCGAGGAGGGTCGGGCGCTGCTCCCGGCTGCCAGAGGAGCTCCCCCGGCCGGGCTGCAGGACGTACGTGATCCTCCTTAGCCTGCCCTTTTCGGAAGCTGCGAGCCCTGGTGACAAAAGCGCACAGGCAGCGAGGAGGAGGAGGAAGCCCCATCTGATCCGACCCATTTCCACAGCGGGAGCCCCTGCAGCCGGCGAACTTCGCGGAGCCGTGGTGCAAGGGTTTCCTCTCCGCCAAAGGACGCGTGTGCGTGCGACCTGCGCCCGGGGCGCGGATCCCTCCTCCGCTCGCTGCCCCTCAACCTGCTCCGGGCGGGACAGAGAAGGAAAAAAGCCTCAGGATCCTCCCGCCCTCCCCCCAAACTGTTAGGAAAGTTCAGCAAACACTTCGCCCCGTAGAGCAGGAAAACATCGTTGGAAGAAAGGAAGCGGCGAGTGCGAGCCGAGCTGCGAGCCGGAGCGGGAAGGGAGGAGGAGCAGCAGGGGAAGGGTGTTTGCTGGAGAGGGGTGGTCGCAATGGAGAGCAGATGTGTCGGTTGCCGGAGCTGCCAGGGGTCTGCCTGCGTGTGTAAGGAACGGCCCTGGAGCCGGTGCGGGCTGTTCCGAAGCCCCTCTTTAAGAGTTTCTCGGCGAGTGAGCGTGTGCGGAGGGGAGGGGGCGGGCGGAGGGTGCCCCTGCCCCGGTGCCGGCCCCGCGCAGCCAATCTGGGGCCCCGTGACGTCAGGGGCGCTCCCGGGCGCGGGGAGGGGGCCCGGCCGGGCCAGGTGACCGCGGGCGGGGAGGGGGCGGCCGCGGGCTCCGGGCTCCGGAGCCTGCGCCGCTAAGCGAGCCTCGCGAATACCTATTCGAACCTGCGGGTGCCGACTTGCCCTCTGCCCGGGACCCGGCCCGCACAGCTGCCCGAGCTGCTGGGGCAGCGTACCTGTACTTCGGCAACAGCTGAACCTTTCTGTTGTATTTCAATGGAGGTAAGGCTTTAAAGCCCCAAAAACGTAATATACGTGCTTCACTCTGTAGGTGGTGACTCGATGAAAGCGCTTTACACAAATTTAAGGTAAGCACATTCCTCCGTCTCAGCCAGAGGTTGCTCTTAGCAGAAATCTTAGCAGGATTAGGAGGGACTATATTGTTCCTTGTTTTTCTTTATGTTCGTAAAGCAGTATGTATTAATAAAGAATGAAATACAAACCACAATTGTATACTTGTAATTAATGTATAAGCAAAACTGCCCACGTTTTTCTCCAGTGTGTCTTAACCAACCTCACCCTTTAGCACTGTAAACAAAAAAAACAAAGTTCACAAAATAACCCGAAGGTACATCTTTTAAAATACTCAGAAGCTGATGTGTCCGAGTTCTTTCCAAGAAACTTCATGGAGAATCAGTTTGCAAATCCAATAGATTGGAATTCAGGTCCTCCTCCCAGGGTTCTCCTCTGCTCTTTTCCAAAACTTTAAGGACACTGACCCCGGCTCCAAACTGACGAGATTTTGCTCTTAAATGCTCTTGGCACAACTACACAGACGGCAAGGGGAACAGGAGGGTTTTACGTTGACTCGATTCTAGGCAAAAGCCAGTGTTAGGAGCACAACAGTCCCTTCCTCTTTAGTTCTCATCTATTTAAAACTGCTCAAAAATAAATAGATGTTTTAAATAGCTGAGAGTTTGGAGCTTGCTATAGTCGCAGTGTAAGGGATCCACATCGATGTTAAAGGCTTCTGCTTCTGTGCCTCCGGTGGTCTGAATTGAAACCCAGTGTTTGAAAAGAAAATGCCACAAGTACTTGGGTATTCTAAATCCACAGTGGATTAAATGAGAATGAAACTCTGTGGTGCTTCAGAGAAAAACTGAGATAAAGCCTAAACGTTTCAGAGCCCCAGTCTGAAGTTAGCTGGGAAGTTAACTGTGAGACCACTGTCTCTTCTTGTAGCAAACACATACATCTATTGTCTTTTTAACTTGGAAGACATTCCCAGCAAGTGAACTGTTCAGCCTTCCAAAAGCTAATTACTGTGAATCCCAACTATGCTAACTGTTTTTACAGTATTTAGGGAACAGAAAAACACCTTGAAACCAGTGTAGGGAGGTGGGGACTAAGTGGTGAGAATCTGACGTGATACTCAGGATTGTTGCTCTGCACAAGGCTGCTGTCCTTCAGAAGTTTTCCAGAATGAGATCACAACTCTGTGTGTGGCTGGGTTTGTTGAACAGAGGGCAAATACTGCATCATTCCACAGCAGAAGCCAGTTGCTTTTAAGAAATGTGAGGTTTAAGTCATGTCAAGCAGGGGGCAAATGTGGTGTATTACTGGCTACTGTACAGCAAACGGTAATGAACCTCAAGGGAAAAAGGGAAATGTAGCCACAAAGGTGGATGCCTTGCATAGAATCACTGAGGTATAAAACCATTTTTGAAAAAACATTTAGTATTATCTGAAATTAATTGCTAGAGGTCAAGCACTCATCACAAATTTACATGGCAGATCTGATTTTCAGTGTTTGTTTTTTTTTTTTTTCCCTCTAGCAAGGAAATCCACACTTTTCCATTTGTCTGCTATCTGGTTCCACAAGGTCTTGGACATTAGGGACCAGGTTTGGCTGCAGTAACACATCAGGTTGGCTGCACAACTTTTGACAGCTAAAAGAGGACTTCAGTGAACCACCACTGCAGACTAAATCTCAGCTCAAAATTTCTTCACATGTAGAAGTTTCTGCTTCCAAAGGACAAGAAGTTCATCCAGCACAGATCAGCATCAGCCAAATGCTGCCCTTTTTAAATCAAGCCAGGTGACTACTAAAGTTCTGAGGATTCCTTAGTAAATGGTGTCACTGCTTGTGGGAAACCTGCTCTGGCTGCCTCCCCAGCTCCTGTGGAAAAGAGACATGGACTTGAGTTAGCAGTGACAAACAGGAATTACTATCTCACACCACCTTTCAGGCACAACCCTCTTTTTGAAGGAGAGTTGGGAAAGCAGTTTGCACTGTTTCTGTTCTTGTCCCCTGTGATTTGTGACTAAGTGGTGGACATAAGGAACATAAATTCCTTAGTCTGTACACCACCCACGAGAGGGGCAGACCTCTGGATGCTCTGCTGTAAGACTGAGGCTGAGAAGGGCAGAGCTGGCTGGAAGACTGGGAGCAGGACAGATGCAGGAGGCAGAACTGCTGTCCTGATGAGATGGCATGACTTCTTCAAGGTTTAAAGGCTTAATGGACAGGGGAGAAGCCAGTTTGAGAGTGTGAGTATCTATAAGAAGAACCAAAATAGCATTATTCAAACCAAAAGAAAAGGAAGAACTAAACTGCCGTATATGCTTTTTGCTCAAGTCTCATGACTTTGGGGTCAGTCCCGTGAGTTGAATGAGAAAGGACAATAGTTTTGAGCTGTCAAAGCTGGCAGCACTCAGACCTCCACTGTTCTTTTCATCAAACTGTTGCCCTGTCTCATGGAGGATGTGTTTGGTGCATTGGCTCACAGGGCAACGCAGGGACCTTTGCAGGATGCTTCAGGGAGGATGTGCTGTGTGTTATGCTGAGGGTGAAGCCACCTGAGCACAGGTGATCGTTGAGCCAGCAATAAACATCACAGTGCCACCACATCTCCCTGTGACTCGATACCCACATTAGCCAGGCAGTAAGCTGAATGATCAGCAATGCCTGATGTGTCCAGCTATGGGGTCAGTAAATGGCCCTGGTGATCTCCTAGATCCACCAGGCAGCAAGTCTTGTCTTGTAAAGAAAGCTGGGTTAGGAGCTCATATTTAACATTAGAATTTGACAAGGCTCAATGCTGTATTTAGCCTCAATTTTGGCTAGCTAAGAAAATTTCTACAGTACTGTAGCTCCATTAGCTTCAGTAATATTACTTCAAACTTCTTTTGAGCTAAAGGAGAAAAAGCAGTCTATAATTTCTTGTAAGCTGAGAATCAGCAGGAGACCTGTATTTGCTCTTTTCCTTTTCTGTACTATACAATTATCTGAAAAAAAGTCCTGTATTTTACAGTCTAAATTACATCCTTAGCCATAGCTCTGTACAGGTAACATGACTCTAATGTGGAGAGTATTTCTTTTGAACAAAAGAAAACAGCTTAGTCTAACTGTCATCAGAGCAGGAAAAAGAAGTAATTGGTGTTTATTATGTCACTAAAGTGTATAGCACACGTGACTCTGAATGCATATGTGATTTGCAGAGTAAGACCATGTAGGTATAAGTATCATTTTTGCATGCTATTTTTCAAACAGAACTGTACCTTCCAACCCTGATTGTTTGTTCCTTCAGGCAGAAACTGCAATTACTCTGCAGTTTGTACTAATATCCTAAGGCCTCAAGGATCCTAAGGCCATGTTCCTGAGTGCTACCACAGTATAAATATCATTAATAATGTTTCACAAAAGGACAAGTCCTGCTCACTCTATTCATGTAGGCACTTACACTCACTTCCAAGGAACTCAGATAGACTAGGCCTGGATGGATGTGTGAGGCTTTGGAAGGAAGCAGCTGAGCTTTGCTGTACCCATTCACTACTGGTGACCTTCCTTGTGATTTGGAGGTCTCTAATGACCATACTTGGCTCGTCCCTGTAATTCCAGATTTACACTACATTACCTTGGGTAACCAATCTTCTGCCTCCCCTTCTTGGATTTGCTGAATCCAAGATGCATTAATGTGTCTTCCCAAACACCTTCTCTGAAAGAACCCATCATCTCCCAAGGCCACACTCCCACTGGCACTGCAATCAGGGGCTGCTGCATTAGGCACTGCACACAGCTAGCAGACTGGCTCTTCAGGGACCAAGGAACTTTCACAATGAGCTTGGTCCATGATATGAATTCACACCTTGGAGCAGTACAGATCCTGAGTGGCACTCAGTTTCTGAAGCAGACAGATTAGCATGCAGATATTCCAGAGCCACAAGTCTGTGCCAGTCTGTCACCACTGACCAACACCATATCCAACAAAATACACACTTAAGGAGTGGGCTTCTTTATAAGTTACTGACAATAGCTGTAGTAAAAGAAGTTGTGTGGATTTGTATAGTCTTAAATTCCATTTTACCAAACTAGCAGAAATCCCTTCCAGGATATTTGGCAGTTTCACACTCATCCTCACATACGGAAAATAACTAATTCATAAATACAAGATTTTTTTCAAGATATGAAAATATCCACACTGTGCTGCTGCAATTATTCTTCCCCTCAAGAAAATAAATATATCTTGTCTACAAAACAATTAAAATATCTATAGAACTTTTTTATTGCACTATTCCTTACAATTTGTTTGTTTCTTTGTACAATCCCATGTACACTGAAAATAAATAAACTGCAGAGGAAATTAGGTGGGAAGGACCACAAAAATAAGAAAATACATTCAATTATTTCACTTTACCTTAGGAGAAGACATGTTTAAACTAACATATTATTCACAAAAGCCAAGTAAATATTATAACTAATATTTTAAAACTCTCACAGCATGACTATGTCCTATGCCAAAAATATTAATGTCTACAAAAATAAACTTCAGCAGTGGACCCTGATTTTTCAGTGTTGCACTGTGTGCTTCTCAGACTTTTGAAAGCTGAAGGAAAAAGAGTCTGTGTAAAATAAAGCTGCTTCTGACTGCAATTAGCATTGAAAAATGTTTTCATAATTGTACATAATCTAGGCAGACCAGCAAATCAGTGGATGTGAAGCAGACAGAAGCAGTATGAAACTATGGAAAGAGGAGCTGTGGCTCATGGGAACACCGGCCACGACTACCCCTGCAGCAGCTGCTGAATAACCTGAAAGGTAATGTGTTCACAGCCTTGTCTGTTTGGTCTCCCCCTCTGACAGCCTGGGATGAAGTTGGGTGGACAGCTTGGGTATCTACTGTCCAGTTTCATCTTGCTTTGCCTGTCACAGAGACAGGAACCCCTGTTAGGTGCTGTTTAGCACCTGAGCTTGACTGTCAGGGTACAAAATTGTTTAAAGACCTGCTGGGCACACAGAGCAGCAGATCCTGGCTCTCTGAATTAAAAAAAGGGCAGAATACTACCTCTAATGATGCACTTGGAGCAGCTCCCAGCACACCAATGCTAGAGGTTGGGAGCGTGTGTATAGGTTCTCTGCTGCTCTTTCAAGGTTTGTGGTGGAAGGTGACGAAATAAAACTTACAAGCTTTCAAGCTTTTTTTTTTTTTTTTCCATTTTTTAAAGTAGTTAGTTAATAAAATGCTGGGCTTTCATTTCCATCATGTTTCCTCAACAGCAAGACGTGTCTGCAGAGATATTTAATGTCAGTCTGTAGCATGTTTCTGTTTTGCATCAGGATGCTTGAACACTGACCCTGGTCTGAGCAGGAGGACCTTTGAGTGTCCCCTCCATCCTTACTTACCATTTGCATCTGTGATGAGGCGTGGCATCATGCCTAACAAGCAGCCTCAGATGGAAACAGGCACAACTGCTGTCCATTTTAGTCAGAAACCAGTTTCAAGAAAGCAAGCCTGCAGGGTAATAATGTAGAAGACTTCCTGGTGTAGGCTACAGGTGAGGAGATAAGAGGACTGGAAGAGCTAGGATGAGATGAGCAGACCCCAGGAAAACCTAAACACCTGAGCTTACAGATGATGCCAGGCACAATCTGAACTGATCTTGCCACCAGTCAGGTTGTAACACAATAGTACTGTAGAGAGACATACCAGCCCAGCACCTGCATTGAGAAAATACAAATTCAGTCTGGCCTTATAGCAAAGAGGCTTAGCCAAGGAGGGCCTGGTAGGGGTTGACTGCACCAGATAATCAAAACATAGCCAGATCAAAGTGATGTGAGCAGCTACTTGACTAGAATCTTTCTCAGGTTATAGTTAGTTTTGCAGTGCTCACCTGAGCCTAAGGAAAAAAGGCATGATTATGAAAATAATAATTTTTTATCCTCGCTTAACAGCTGTATTTAAAACAGACCTCTATGACCGTCAGACTGTTTCAAACCTGCCATCGTAATTCACCAAGCTTCCCTAAAGCAGCCGCAGCAGATGCATCTAAACAGCAGAGGGCTTGTGCTCCGTCCCCGGCGTGGCCACGCCGCCGTGCTGCTGGCAGACACTGCCGTGCCCGTGAGTCACGAACCGCAGCTCCTCTGCTGGCACCGGAGCCACCCGAGGGGCAGCCTGAGCCTTCAGTGCCTCCCTTGTCCCAGTGGGGCTGCGGCCCCGGCGCTGTCTCCGTGTCCCGGCAGAGGCGCGGATGTCTCTGGGCGAGCCTTCAGCGCACAAAAGCAGGCGGGCCCCACAGCTGCACGTCTGCGGGCTGCTTTGTTAGAACGCAGGCATCTGCAGGGCAATATCGGATCACAGCGGCACACGCGAGCAGCAGGCAGAGAGCCTTTCAGCTCTACACATCAGCATTCCTAGCAGGAAAAAAAAAAAAAATTCTGAAGGATGTGCCTCAGTGCTAAAGAGCCTGCCTGCCTGTGAGATTCTTGTTTGAGTCACATGTAGGTGGGCTGTAAAGAGAAGGGCCATTATCTGTCCAGAACAGGGTCTTGCAGGAAAGCAGGCATTTGTAGCATGAAGTTTCAGCTCATGCAGCCTCTTTTTCTCATTTTGTTTGTGTCGACTTTTAGCCAGCAGCACACAAAAAAATTCCAATTCTCTAGATTCAGCATCCTAGTGTTTTGTTCATATTAAAGTTTAAAATTTTATGAAAAAAAGAAAAATGAAAAGGAAGCAGATTCCTATCCTTTTCTTCCAAGACAAGTGTAACATTTTCAAGACCACAGTTTTGACCTATCAGTGTATGTACAATCTTGAACTAAAAAGAAGTAATCTGAAGACAAAAGGAATGATCTACCTCTGCACAGAAGCTTCTCGTCTGTTCCTGTTCAAAGCACATTGATGTCCATCTCTGACCTAAAACCAAGTAGTACCTTTACTTCTTCAAAGCTGAACTAACCTGTGTTCCCCCTCATTTTCTGTAGGGTTGTAGCCATGGCTGACAAGGATCAAGATTCTGCTCCAGGACTGTAAGTTTGATTATTTCCAGAGCTGATTTAAAGGCAACTGCAATTATGAAAATTAGAAATTATGACTGCCAACAATTTAAATTGAGAGAAAGCCTCTCCAGTCAAGAAAACCTGAATGAAGGCCATATGTAAGTTCTTAGCGCTGACTGGCAAAAACACCAGTGGGTTTTTTGAGTGTTTGCCAGTTTTGTGAAAGATACAATACATAGCATCTTTAGGGTCTGCAGGAATCTCTTCTGATTCTTTACAGTTCAACTCATCAAGTACTGACATTTTCATCTTCAGCATTTAAAGAAGCTTTTCCAAGCCAAAATTGTACAGCTCTTCAGTCTTCTCTTGTCATTTATTACCATGAATCTTTCAAAGACTAGAATAGATTTACACTAATTGATTTAGCTCTTCTCAAAGATAGGGCTAATAAATTAAACTTTCACACCTGCTACCCTTTCTTAGGCTTTTTTAGTCTTAAAATGAGGTGGGCTTTTTCCCTCTGAAAGAACTTAGGATTCATTTCTATCGCAGAGAGGATCTCAGTTACTTGACAATACAATTAGGTAGAACAAAGTCTTTTTACACATAGTTAGTTAAGCTGAACAAAAGATTAACAAAAGCAGCTTCAGTATTTCCTCACAATTTGATGTGGGGTTTGTAAAGAAAAAAAAAAAGGATCCATATTTATAACTCACCTATTAAAAATGTTTGTTTTGATGCAGCATCCAGATCTTGTCTTGTCTCTGTGATCTCCAACTTTTCAAGCAGGCTGTGCCTCAGGATTAAGTTCTACCCTGTTCTGGAGAAACTGGGGAGTTTTCTTAACTTATGCATGTTTTAGGTTGCTATTAAGAGCTCTGATCAGCACATCAGGGAAGTGGGGGGTTTTCTCCTTTCTTTTAAAACTTGTTTGTACAGATGAGCTGAGGCTGAATTTGCATTTAAACTAAACAAACCTCTTTAGCAAGTAATTTTCTTGTATATGACTCTTTCCAAATGCTTCCACAGCTATTTTTTTTCAAGTACCCATAATAATGTCTACAGACAGGTAGCTTATTATTCACATTACAAATAAAATCATAAAATAGTTTTGAGTGAATTCTCTAAGAAGCATTTTGTGAAGGAGAATATGTATCATATTGTTGAGAGAGCTCCTAGGGATCCCCAAAGCAGGGAGAATTTATCTTTATTTTTTGTTAAGTGTACCTGCTGTAGATAAATGTTTGATGGTTTGTCTTGTGTATTGAATGGAAAAGAGTTAATGTGGCCATCTAGTTAGGTATATGTGTTGAATACTTCATTAGCTAATTTTCACAGCTAAAAATCCCCATGCTTTAAAGTATCTTTTTCCTCTCCAGCTGTGCAATAATCTTCAGTACATGTTAGCCTGTATCATGAAAGTTTATCTTCTCAGCAAATAAGGCTTCAAGTTCTCTCTCACTGGTAAAGTAGTTTAGCTCTATGCCAAGCTGGAAAACTTCACCCTCCCCCAGGGGTAAATAAAATCCCTATAACCAAGAGTTCAAGTTGAACAAGTTCTTCACTAGCTACTCTTTCCATGAGTCACACACTTCTCTTCTGCAGAATCTGTCCAGCTCCTTGTCTCAGAGATATAAGATCAGCATAATCTAAATTACCCTTCATAGCTGAAAACAATACTAACCCCTAATACTAATGAGAATAAAAGCCCTCTGTAGTAACAACCCAAAATCTCTTCTCCTTTCCTTCTGCAGTTTTTTCACTCTCTTATTCTTCTTGCTGTTTTGCCTAGGTCTGGCTCTCTAATCAAAACAACATGCTTACCTTCTCACATTGATTATTTCTAAAGCAGCCACTAATCTTCTTAAAGTTTTTCAGTCAGGGAGTTGCTCTTCTTTTCTTATACTTTCTGATCGTGTCTCTGTCAGGAAATGATGCCGTTGGCACGTGGTCATTCCTCGCAGCACTCCAGTGTACAAGGCTTAGACACAAACCAGCAGCAGTGTGGTAGAGGACACATAACCTGGTTTCAAGGGCTAGCACTGCCTGTTAAAGTCCACTAATTTGAATAAAGGTTCTTATACTGGGGAAAAGCTAATGCTCTGAGCATACTGTCTGATCCTGTAATCAACTAGTCTTGCACAGTCTTAACAATTGTCTTAACAATTATATACAACCATTGTTTCCACAGTGTAATTCCAGCGAGAACTATAAATAAGAAAATGTTTTTACTTCTGTGACTTACTAAACCAGAAACACTGACTTGGAGAATAACCTATTTTATCCAAAGAGGGACGTAAACTACAGTGATTAGCATCTTCCAGGCCCAGGTATTATTTTAGGAGGCTACATGAGAAACCTTTTTTCAAAAGGAAGAAAATAACATTCAAAGTAACAGAGAATGCTTAAACTGAAAATGTGGGCGAGCAACCATGAGTTAGTTTTCATGGTGGTGCTGAATCCACATATTGCCAGCCCATCTGAA
This sequence comes from Vidua chalybeata, assembly GCF_026979565.1. Classification (NCBI taxonomy): domain Eukaryota; kingdom Metazoa; phylum Chordata; class Aves; order Passeriformes; family Viduidae; genus Vidua; species Vidua chalybeata. The sequence continues at coordinate 12,707,217 of NC_071532.1, forward strand.
ATACTGTGCACAGCAAGCAGAGCAGTCCCAAGGGGGACTTTTGATTTTTATTGGGTATTATGGTGATACATGCCCAAAGGTTTGTGTGTTGTCAAGAGAATCTTGTCAAAGATAATAATCCCACTGAACTTCTTGGAATGTTCTCACAGTTTCATTTTCTAGGATATCTCCAGAAGTGTATTTGGTGATGTACAGGCATTGTGGAAGATGAATGACATTCTCCTGACCTTCAGTAGTAGGTTAAGCCACTAGGTAGCCTGTTGAGTCCAAAAGGAGTTACACCAATATTCTGGCTGCATAAACCTGTAATTTAAAGATGTTTGAAGTCACAGGATTACGAACATACTGAAGTAACAGAAGCTATGGCACAAAACACTTTCAACTGCAGGCAATTAATTATTCTCTGTTTATCTCTTTGTTTTACTAGGTCTCTTTTCTACCTATATGTTTTATGGTATACAAGAATGAATTAATTAGGATTTTTATATAAGACATGCTAATGTACTTAGAGGAAAAAATCAAAGCCCCAAAATACATTTTGCTTTGTTTTGAAAGCACAATGGTGTGAAAGCCAAGGACATGGTTTAAGTTCCCTTTTATCGCTTTAGAGTGCTGTCTGGCTTTTGCAAACCATATACATAATTATGACTGGATAACCTGGAGATAGGAAAGCACTTGTTTAAACATGTGCATGCTCACAGCACCACAATTTACAGAAACAGAGCTGGCACCGTGTTCTGACACAGAAATTTAGGGTTGCACCACACTTACTGAACAATTGCTCTAATGTTTGAAATACAATTGCTACACTGTTTTGTTTCCAAGTTCTTTAGGAAAAATCAGTACAAATTTTTTTGGTACCATAGTACCTCTCTAGATACTATAGAAAAGTATTCAGTGTATTATTTCTCAATTAGCTGTTACTTATTGTACTCCAAAAAAAAATCTTCAAATTAAAGCTTAGGCACAACTAACTGGCACTTAGGGAAAAATCTTTGAAATTCAGTGGAAACACTTTAGTAGCCTGTGGATTCAGAAGTGGCAGGTGAAACACAAACAAATAAAAAAAGGCTAAGAAAAAATCTCTAAGTTACATATACCAGTTTCATTGTTATAAGCCAGCAAGTCAACCAAGCACTTTGTTTTATGAGGTGTTACAGAGTCAGAGGAAAAGGGGTTAGGGGACTGTACCAAAAAGTAACAGTGCAAGGTGATGGAGAAAAACCCCCACATTTGTCCCTGTTAGAAGCCAATTCCCTGTGCTGGTTGCAGTTGTGATATACTGTGATATACTGTATAAACACAGCCTGGTGCTCCTCAGCCCAGAGAAGCTGACTTGGAAAACCCGACGTGTTTTCCCAGCTTAGCCTCACAGCTTCCCCCTCCATAACTCTGATATGGATCACAGTCCAGTCACTTCTGCATACGGCCACTCTCAGTGAGCAGCTGTGAAACAGAAAGGTTTTGGTGGCATGTTGATTCCAAGCTTATTTCTTGATGGCAAATCATACTTGTTGGTCTCCAAAACTGATTTTATCATCCCGACTCAAGGAAAGCACCTGTGTGTGACAAAGGCATGGAGCACACAGCTGCCAGAAGGTATGATAGGTACTAACCTGTAAGGAAATCTCTGTGGGGCTCTAAGAGAAAGAAAAGGTGCTTAGCTGTTCAAAATTACATTTTTTTGAAAGAGACACTGAAAAAATGTGAGTTAAAAAGTGATATTTTCAGCCTTGGTCTCTGCTGCATTTGACTCAGGTAGGCAGAATTTTTGAAGGATTTACAGGAATGCTACAGCATTTTTTTTTTTTCTTATACTTCAGCAGTTCTCAGCAAAAATATCAACTTATCTGGGTTTAAGCTGACACTGCTGTGGCTCATTGTATCAGGTTCATTTGTACCACTGTCTAGTTCTATTAAGCAGCTAATAATACTTACACCTATACAACACTTTTCATTTATAGACTTCAACACACTGGCACAGCTGTACCCCCATTTTACACAGGGGAAAAGTCAAGGAAAGCAAAGCCAACACTGGACTTTCTAACGCACACAGCAGTTTGGGTGGCAAAAGGATGTCGGATATTACTTGGTTTTTTCCCTGGTGTGCTGGAAAAGGGTTTAATTAGGCACAGTGGACTTCAAGTGTGCAGCCATTTATGGGGCTGAAGGCTCAACAGGGTTCCCGTGTCTCGCAGGCACAGCTGGTTGTGTTTTGGGGGCAGGGGCTCAGCCTGAAGTGTGAAAACCCCCTACTGCCACAGCCCCGGGCACAGCACAGCTGCTGCACCCAACCGCAGCCTGCTCCCACCTTACAAGGACAAACAGAAACACAGAGGGGAGAGACACACAGCCTCGGAAATGTCAGTGGCGTGGGATCAGAGGGAATGTGAAGGGGAGACTGTGAAAAGAAAAGGGGAAAGAGCAGAAATTTCCAGGACAGCATGAGAAAATACATTCAGGGAAGAAGAGGTGGGACATGCTGCACCTTGTACATGTAAGTTTTGATTCAGCAAAGAATGTGAGCATTGCTTAGGCATCCTTTTAAATTTGAGGAGTTGGAATACAAAGATGCCTGAGCTTTGCAGTCTTAACACTTTTCCACTCATATGTCTGTCTCTTTTCTTGCCCTGTGCTGGAAACATTTGCAGAATTATAGTCCAATTCTCCTGAGTACCATGCCCAGGTAAATGGAAGCTTAACAGGACAGGAAGCAGCCCCTTTCATTACACAAGAACAAGAAGGACCATAAAGCAAGATCCCAGGGTGAGACTGCCAGCAGTGCAGTCCTTATTGTCAGGAGCAACCCAATCAGCCCTGGGGCACAGGCATACCAATGTCATTTTCATAGCCTCATTTTCATTGCCCCACCACTTTGTGAAGCTGACACTCTCTTTTAATTTCCAGCCTCCATTTATGCACCACCACTTTATACCGACTCCCTGCTTTCCATGTGAGAATTTTCTTTCCACCTTAGCAAAGTTCAGGCTTTTCCTGAGTGGATAACATGTATGTCAAGTTATCTGCAAGTCTATTAGCACTTCACTTACAGATTAATAACAACTTCTATGTTTATACAGGGCTTTATATCCAGTGTACCTCCTAGTACCTTGTAATTGTTAATATAAATTTCTTTTACAGAGGTGTAGACAATGGTTGTGTCTTAAATCACTAAAGAAGGTGTGAAGTTTAAGAATTATTAACTAGACCAATAGATTTATCAGTTAAGCTTTAGCCTTAAAAAAACATTTAAATAACATAGCCTTAACATTAAGACTTCTATCATTAGATATATTAGAGAAAACACACTTCAATAACATTTTAGAAAACACCAAACATTAGAATGTTTAGTCTGACAGTGAATCTTATCAGTTTAAGTACTCATGAAATATTGGCTTACAGTTACTTGACAATTAATCACATCCTGGCTCATGTATTAAACATTAAATTCACACTGGACCTCTCTATTGAAAACAAAATACTTTTTATGTGGTTTAAGTTTTAAGGGATTTGTACATTTACCAGTTCAACTGTTAGGTAAAAAAGAAAAAAATTAACAATGAGCAGAAGTATACTCTAAGGATAAGCTATCAGGTGTCCAAATACTCAAAAAAAAAAAAAATTTTACTCTTTCTAAAACAGTTTAAGAAAAGTCACAGCAGCTGTTAGGTTCTGATTTCCTTTCAAAATTAGATTATTAATTTAGATACAACTAGAAGGTAAATTTGGCTATACCAGTTTAAGTATCAGTCTTCATATAATGTTATTGTTCCCTATTTTGCAACAATTCCCTAGTTACAAAGAAATTCTAAGTTGCTGGAAAGCTGTGCCATCAGACAGCTGGCTCAGCCAATCAAAACTAGGATTTTCTTTTTAAAGTTAATATTGCCATTCATGGCCATGGGCTGCGTGCGGCTCTAACCCAGCTGTTCAGGATAACAAGGGAGCAGACAAAGGCGTGTTTCACCCTTCCAAACCTTGCTGCACTGCTTCTGCTTAGCTTTTACTTTGGAAGAAGATGGGAGGGCACGTGCTTTTGGCCGGGGCACAGCCCTGGGAGCTGGCTGGAGGGCACGCCAGGCTGGAGCAGACACCTCCAAGGGCTCCCCTCCTTGCCAGGGCTGCTGCCCCCTGAACACTCACCTTAACCCATTCAAAGCAGAGAGCAAATTTCTGCCTACTGATTGGAAAGGAGAAAACCAAAACCAGGCCCCTGCAGCAGTTTGAATCTTTGGTCACGTCTGAGCGAGTGATCGCACAGAAGTGCCGTGATAGCTCTCTGCGCGCGGGACGCGCGCGTGGGAGGTACGCACAAAACCCTAAAAATACGAGACTGTAAATGTACTGCAGAGTCAACAGTAAGTGAAATGTTTTCAGAAAATCCTAAAGGGAAGAATGGAAAAAAAGCAGACCAGCCCTCTGGGAACTCCGCTTTCCTAAGTCATAAAACCCTCAGTTTTCCTCGTCTGGAAAAGCTGTCCACAATGCTCAGAACAATATGCTTTTATTTTTAGCATTTTATACCAAATAACCATGAGGAAAAAAATACCCAGTGTCAAATGTCGTGAGTGGGCAAAAGTACCATCTTGTATTTAAGAGAGATATGTTTTTAAAAGCTGGAGACATGAAATTGTTCAACAAAGTTTACAAGTAAATTTAAAATTTCAGTAACATGTTTATGTCTTTAACTAAAACATGTTTTCAAACTGCTTTAGTTTTTTATGCCATGTGTAAAAAATATTTCATGTTCTTCACTTTGAAATTCACAAAAATTTAGAATCTTAAAAAAGTCCTGAAAAATAGGCATGCCAAATGTGTTGTTAATAAAAAAAAAAAAAAAAAAAAAAAAAAAAAAAAAATTATTTTGTTGAATAAAATGGCTTGAAATCAAGCCAAACTTCCAAAATGGAAAGGAAGATACATTTTTTTCTTCTTTTTTTTCTGAAGGCATCCAACAGTGCAGGAATGCTTTGTTGAAAATCTAAAGATGGACAAATAATCAAAAACTTGGTGGAGCAACAGACTGTATTAATTAAACCACAATTAACTTTGTGGCCGTATTTGGTTTTGCATGGTCGCACAGTATATTAATGCATATTGTATCTAATCCTGCTATCACCAGATAGACAAAACTCCAGACACCAGGAATTTGGTTTGGCTAAGTCAAGCACAGTGACTTATTTCAGATGCTGATCTGTTTCTTAAAAAGAAGCATTGTTACTTTTCCCTGTATATTCTACAGCCCAATTCAGCTGAGGCTCAGTTGTGTGGGCGTGCTCAAGGCAAACCTTCAGACAACACCCAGCTATTGCAGAAATTTATAAAGATGTTAATGAGGCTTTGCCTGGGTGTGTTGCTGTATCTGCAGCTGAACTGGGTCAGACACTGAAGCTCCTGGGCACCCTCCCAGCTGCTCACTGTTGTTTTTTCTTTTTTTCACTGCCAGAGGTCATCCTCTTTTGAGATCTGCCTCTGTCACTGCATGCTTAGGTTGACACTGTGAAATGACAGAATTGTCACTGTCATGCTTGCTTTATCATTAGAACCTCTCAGTAGGTACTCACATTACAGACAGTGAAGAACAGAGTGAACTGACTTGGTCAGTGGGCTTGCTAACACCTGCACCCACCAGTGTGGCTCAGGCTGCTGCAGGAGTTCAGAGTTTACAGCAGCAGAAAGTCATTGGAGGCACTTCTCACCTTGAGGGGCTGGCAAATCCCTCTGGGTACACGAGCCCCTCTTTGCACCCTTCCTGAGAGATGGAGACCTCTCCTCCAGCTCACTGGGCTAGTCCATATTCTCAGCCTATGCTGTGCCATAAATGCAGACCCTCTCAGATGCCAAACAAAGGCAACCTTTTAATTTGGCACAGCACAGGATAGGTGTTTGGGAACAGATACAGATAGGGTTTCACTGCATTAACACCTGGGGCAGCATTTCCCAAAAATCTAACAAACTGTAAGGGGAAGAGGTGATAAGAGGCAGGGTAGTTTTGGCAGCCTGCCACCACAAACTGATGTATGCTGAATTTATGTCACAGGCAGATCCTGTGCAAAGGTCACAGCAAGCTAAACATTAAAAATCCTAAAAGGTCCTCGCACAATTAACATTTTAAAAATAATGTATATTATATAAACTGCTGTGATTAAAAGAGGCCAGGAACAGGGAAAGGTAGCCTGCAGCCAGGATTGTGCTAATTAAAGTACACAATAGAAATATTAATCAAGTGAACTTAAGGGTGGGAAGCAGGCAGGAGGAAGGGGGAAGACATGACATAATCCCCTTAGTACCATGTGATATTCCAGTGCCCTGAGAAACGGCACAGACAGGCAGAAAGAGAGCAGTCCTGCCATCCTGGCTGGGAAAAGCTGTCTGTACCAAGGCAGGGGTACTGCCTGGGCTGAAAAGCCACAGACAATGTCTCTGAGTGCCCACAGTAACACACAGCTGGGGTACTGCAGCCTGCAGCAGTATCACAAGCCCAGGAAGGCCTTGAAGAGGATGCTTTCCAAATGTAGCTTTAATAGGGAGTTTTGTTTTACTTTTTCCTACCTTGGTATTACAGACTGATGGTCTGAAGCCCTGTCTTTAAGGGAAAATCTCACTGTGAGTAACCTCACACACTAAAGCTCTTTGTTCCTGCGAGCATGGCAATGTTCAAAGCTTTTCCTGTAACCAGCGTTCCTATCTATATTTTTCAGGATACCCTAATGATAATATAGTCATCCTCCTCTCAGTCACAAGGCTGTTTGGGAGATGGTATCTCTGGGTCTGAGGTGGGGGAGCATCTGCCAGCAGACTGCTTTAGCCAGGAAAATCCTCTGGCACAGAGGGTGAGTCGGGAGCCTGCCAAGTACAGAGCACTACAAGGGAGTTTATAACGAAGCAATGAACCCTGCACATGCTTCTGCCTTCGTTTGCTTGCTGCTATGGAGGATCATCCTTATGTTACAGCCCAGCTCCTGGCTTGTTTTGTTTAGATCTACCAGCTCAACTCAACTTCCTTTTCTGTCCTCAGCTGATCTGGGCACTTCTACTGAATAGAAGCTGAGCACTTCTATTGAAAAATCCTTTTTGTCTTTATTTCCTCTTCCTCAGTACCACCCTCGTGTGTAGCTGTGAAGTTCCTTACTTAATTCTTTCTGTCCCTTGATCATGACAACTTTATCAGCCTCTGATGTTCAGGTTGCTGGGCATGCAGCACACAGCACCTTGTGGCTGGATTTCCCTGGCAGGAGCCTGGGGAGCTGCCAACAGTAGTAATGAGGAAGAAGGATGGAGAATCTCAGCCAGATTCTGTCACATGAATACACTATCTTACAGTAATTAGGAACACACAGCAGCTTGGATATACATGCCCTTTACACTCTGCCCACTACTCACTTGCATACTCTATTTTTCTTTCTTTTTTCTTACATTTTTTTTCACCGATCTTTTGAACAGTATTTTGGAGCAGCTCTCAGTACCAGCAGTAGGATAAATAGGGTAGTCCTGTTCAACTTTAGTTAGTAGTTTGCAGCAAGGATGGTATTCAAATATCAGCTCTTACTATCATAATTACATAAACTTCCTTGCATGCAAGCACCCAGTCAAAGGAATGCATATACCCATACCAAAAGTTCTTTCAATACCTTTGCTGGCATCTGTTATATATTGCCTGAACAAAGCAAGAGAATGGATCCTTTCAGCCAAATAGCCATTCATATCTAAGGTCTTTGTTTCTGGGGCACAGGAATGAAGCTAGTCCCCAGGAGGAAAAAAAAACCTCAATGTAATCTTGTTTCCCTTCATGATTAACTGAAGTTGGGAAAAAAAGGGGATCTCTTTCATGAGCCTTAGGTCACTGGAGACATACTGGAGTCATGCTGCTCTGTCAGCTGAACAGGAGCTCCCAGTGCGACACGCTGCTAAAAGAGACAATGCTGCTCTTGGATACATGAGCAGATACCCAGGGGTTGTATCCAGTAGGATGGCTATTGGATGTCTGCACGCAGTCCTGAGCAAATATTGCTGGAATACTGTCCTGGCCTAGTGCCTGCAGTTCAAAAGGGATGCTGATAAATTATAGTAACTTCAGAGAAAAGCCACAAGAGTTTTTTTAACATGGACATGACCAATCTTCTTTGTCCTATAAGCTCCGTACCAAAATCATTGTTTGAACAAAAGCCAGCAACGGGGAATTCCAGGAATAATCAGAAGAAGACAAAACTGGTGCCCTAGAAATCCCACTGCTCACTGCATGGAAGATGAAACAAGGCCATGACAGAAGATGGGTTGGTCACTCACCTCTTCCATAACCATGCCACAGTCCTGGCATGAGTTGCACCTTAATACTTCCATTTCATGTAGCTGGAACAGTGCTAATCAGTTACCTGGAAAATAAACATCATCTATGAGAAAGCCCATTAATTATGACTATTTAGCTCACCAAAAGGAGGTTAAGGACTGAGGTTAGAGTCTGATACATAAAAAAGACTTTGATAACAACTGTTTCAATTCAGTAAAGGAGGACTCTGAAGGTTGAATATGGATAGTGTCTTCATTTCTTAAGGTGAAAAAACTATTTTTGAACATAATACAGCATTTGAAATTTTGAAAAAGAAAGTTCCATAAAAGCAGCCATAATGTCATTTTCATTTTCTTTCTTAAAGCCATTATCCTCTTCACAACCCTGGGAGCAAGTATTGCTTATTCACATGGTAAATGGCTGTAGCTGTATAACTAAGAGAAATTTAATTTAAAATATTCTTTTCTTAATCCTACATTGAAAAGAAGAAATAAAATTTTCATGCCCATTTGTAAGTTTCTACTCTGGAAATATCTATTTATGACATAGAAATTAATTAAACTGGAATAAAAACCCCATACCCTAAACTCTAAGCAGTCCAGCTACTCTGGCAGCTTGTCTCTTTTCTGATGGCAGCACTCAGCTACTGACAGTACAAACCTCCCAGCACATTGTGCAGGGCCTTCAGACTTACTACAGAAAAAAACGCAACTGTTCAGAAGCCTTTGGCCAGGATGACTCCTGCTAGCAGTTTTAAAATGTCACAGTGGATTAAGGCACAGAGTGATTTTTTTGCAGGCCAGAGCTATGCAGTAGAGCTACTAGGAGATGAAGAAAAGCAGGGGATTCTGGGAAGCCAACACTTGCATTACAAACTTTTAAATAACATTAAATGTATTTTTATGAAACAGCACAATCCCTCTTCCTTGGCTTCCTTAAGAATAGGCTAATAGGAATCAAATGACAATGATAAGTGCTTCAGCAATCATTATTGTGGCTAGTGGGGTTTTAAAACAGCAACATAATTATTGTATGTTCCTATTAAATCCTCTTTGTCACCATTGATAGAATTGATCGAGTGCTCTTCAGCGAATAAACACATTGGTGAATGACTCTTTTTCTTGGTCAGCTGTTGTGTTGACAGGACTCTTTTATCCTTTGAGTGGCAGATGGTATGTGTGGCTGCTGGGAGGCAGCAGACAGAAAGTCAAGTCCAGGGCTTAGGGAACAGCCTAAGAAATGCCAGTGGAAGCTTGTGCAATGTGCAAGAATCAGCCAGATTCAGAAGGGAAGGAGATGCCCTGTCTAGTGTCTGTTGAGACTGATTTGGGATAGCCATTGGGATTATCTTCCTGATGACACAAATGATTTTCAAGATGCCATAGCGATTTTAAACATTTGATTTCTCCAGCAGTTTCAGAAACTGTCTCAGCCTCCTGGAAATCAGATGCTGCTGAAATACCTTGCCACAGAGGACAACACCAACACAACAGCAAAGGGAAATGCCATTTTTTCACATGCAAATGTATTAGAGGAAAAGGAAAAGTGATTAGAAGAGCCTTCCTCTAAATTTAAATGTTGCATATCATAACTCTCTTGTAAGTCCAAACGTTTGGGTATTTTTAGCACTACTCTACCAAATTAAGAGGAGGCACTGAAACCAGTAAATCAACCTATGCTTGCTTTCTGTACCTCAACACATCCAGTATGTCTGTGGTTTCCAGTGATCAGAGAAAGAGCAGCCTGTGAAATTAAACAGGCATTTTTTCCTCAGCAGTAACCTTTTGTCTCTCATTTCTCCCTGCCTCCAGCAGCAGCCCTGGCATTCCAGCACCATCTCTACTCTTGTGTGCCAGCTGGGCAGGGAGAGTTGGTGCAATGAATTTTGCAGCTACTCTCTGTGTGCACCCATCAGTGCCACTGACCACATTCCTGGGACCTGACACACACTGAAACACCTCTCCTACGCATTCTTCTCCTCCAGTTTTGGCTCATTCCAGTGGTTTTCTTAGAAAAACGAACTATGGTCGTATTACTTTAAAATGTAAAGCAGATATTTTGGCCCCTCAGCAAAACATCTTTTAGTGTCAAATACTGTCGAAAAGTACGGAAGATATTTTGATCACCAGAGGGGGCCTATATTGTCCCAAATTTAAAGTAAAACCAGAAAAGCATGTTTTGGGAGAGATTGAAAACAGGAGGTATGTATTTGAACCAGGGTAGCACCTACAGGCATGAGGTAATGATCCATTCATTCCCTGAGATGAAGGGAAAACAAGTTTGTGTGGGGTGAGCAGGGAGTGCTATCTGGTACCCACTCCATCAGCTGTGCTCAGAAGGTATTCTACAGAGGAAATTCTTGAGGAATAATACGAGTTTTTTTGTGAATCTATAGGTGAAATACAATGAGATTATTTTGGCTGTTGCTTTTAATCGCTGCATTTCAGTAAATGTGCATTTCAGTAAAAATAATGCTGTAGATGCAAGTCAAGTTTTCAAGGCTGTTATCATATGTCATGGTATTAATATGTCTGTCAACTTCAAATGGGACGTTTTTAAAAGATCAATATTTTATCAATATTTTGCATAGATATAAGACAGGGTTAGGTATCCCAGTTAAAGTACAAAGAATAGACTTCAGAAATACAGTTTCCAGTTAATACTTCTAATTATAATGAGAAATCCTAGCACAAAATTTAACATGTAAGATTGGCAAAGCCTAAAAGAAGGTTTTTTCACCCTAAGAAAATGAACTGATCTACAACTGAGAGATGTACCTACTTAGTTATTGTACTGTTTATCTCAAAAGTACTTGTTTTCCCTTTGTCTCCACTTTGCTTTTTTTATCTGTGCAGAACAAATACAAACCATGTGCAATGTCATACCCCATACTTGCAGTCTAAAGCAACTTTCAAAATGCATTCATATATCATCATACTAATAACTAGGCAGCAGAAATTCTAATCCAGCATTTAATGCAAAAATTCCTGTTTATGTTCTGTGACTTTTACAGCAGACCATCTATACAAAACAATAGCATTAACACTACCACAAAAAATTTTAAAAGATGGGAAAGTTACTGCTGTTTGAATAGGAATTGACAATCTTGCATGTTCTTGCTTGGAAACATTGTTCAAAGGAAGCAAATCTTCCAGCTGAAAGCCTCATTCCTAGAGTCATCCAATAACACATAAATAGGAACCACTTAGACACAGCATTTGTCCCACACTCTAACTTATTCATCTATTTGTAGCGGATATGAGAGCTTGTGGGTGGCCTGACATGGTCCTCATTCAATTTTATTTAATTACTCACTTGATTTCACTTGAAAGAACTATTAAAATGGCATCTTAATTGCTCAGTATTATCCAGAATCTTTTTCAAAGCCCATGAACTGTCAGGGATTAAAAATGATGTCACTTTTCTGAATTTCCTATTCAGAGGGGAAAAGAAAAAAAAATCTCCATCCAAGCCAAAATAAATACATAAAAATACACAGCCCTTGAGGAGGGGGCCAACTCTTTCCCTCCTCCTATGCTGCACTTCTGTGAGCAGGATTCAGGAAAGCAGATGAAGCACTACAGTCATAAAGGTTTAGGCAGGAGAGGAAAGTCACATTTGGCATCATCAGATCCTGGATGATGGGGTTTCACAGCCACAGCCCACTCCACCCCCCAAACACAGAACACTGCCACCCCGGGGTAGAGGAAAGGTCCATCCAGCCCAATATCCTGCCTTAGACAGCAGACAAAGGCAGATGCTTAGGCAAAGAATATAAGAACAGGGTGCATTCAGAGTGATTCCCCCTCCACACATCCTCCTCTCTTAATATCCTCTGTGTTTCCGACAATCAGGAGTTTAGGGATTTCCTGAGCCAGATGTTGCATCTGGACCACTGTTTTTAATAATCAAATAGAAAGAGAGACCCTCTTCTACAGGGGCTTGGCTGTAACTGCAGCCAGCCCAACACAGTAGCAGCCACAGTGAGTGGCTGTACTGCTTCCCTGAATCGAAGGAACTTTTCTTCCTGTTTCTTTGTACATAAAAATGCTATAAATTCAGGATTAGCCCTAAGAAGAAGCCATTGGACTTTATAAAGACAGATTATCCCATCAGTAGTCTTATTAAGAAATCTATTAGTTTAGTGGAAAGCCCTGTTTTTACATGCACAAACACATGAGCTACATCTGCAAGCAAATGTTAACTGCAAGACATATGGAATCTACCCCTTAAATATCTTACATATCAGAAAAATTTGGTTAGATATTTGATTCAAGTGTACTTCAATCTATCTGGGAACTGGAAAACTAGGAAAAAAATAGATAAATGTTGGTATAGAAGCATGGGGCACTAGTGCATTGGGCCATAACTTCCCTTGAAGTGCTGCAGATTCCTTGTATAGCAGACATCACATAATAGCTATGAGGACCAGCTCTCATGGATCTAAAAATCAGATTAATTTTTACCTTTGGAGAAGGGAGGAAGACAACAGAGAATACCACCTTCTGTTTTGTGCTTAATGTCCATGCATAGCTTTGCCTTTTCTTTGTTTAATTAACCAATTTGAAAGAAAAAGTGTCTTTTATTTCTGCTTTAAATAAAATCATCTCCCTTTCTTCTCCTGATCAAATGACACACACTTCTTAAAAAAATATTTATTTTTATAGAGTTAACTCAAAAATAACTGAACTCTGGAACCTGGCATGCAAATAGTTCTAATCTTAGTGTACACACATGTTCAAGCTTGAACACAAACCGAGTAAGATAAAAATAAAGGTGTTGGCAATTCTGAATATGGCTGGCTGCTTGGCATCTGTTAAGACCTTTAGAATGCCCTGATTTAACTTCCCCATATTTTGTAACTTGACACAGATACACCTGCCTGATCTCAATGCTCAGAAGGCTCTGCAGAGGCAGTGGACAATGAAGGACAGCAACGCTTCACAGTTATCCCAGCAGAACCTTGAGGATAGTGAGGGAAAAGAAAGAAGAAATTGCCTAAGCACAGACACACTGGAGAGTGCTTTCTTCCAAGAACTGTAGCTCCCAAATACTTTTGTTTCATTTTGCTACTTTAAGCTCTGCAGTTGGATCTTTGGACTTGACTCTAAGCAGTTCCAGTCTCTCAGTCCCACAGTGTATCACAATATACATCGAACTGGTCACACCACATTCCATTCCAATGAAACAAGAGCATCACTGACTAGTTTTATGATAATTCAGCTCCTGATTCATCAATGTTTAGTTACATGTTCAAGAAAGAAGGATCTCATTTTCATTTCATCCTTCAAGAAAGAAGGATCTAATTTACATACCCAAGTGGCTTACTTAGTTGGAGTTTAGTTTGGAGTTTACCTGCTCCGAAACCCAAAAGCCATAAACCCTAATGCCCCTCAACTGGAGTTTCCAGTACTTTGAAGCTGCCTAAGGGAGACACAAAATTGAGACATTCTCCCAACATCAGGGTCAGACATTCCATTAGTAAGGATGTGCAGATCTTCTCTATTTCTCCCTTTCTTTCTCAGCAGCCTTTAGAGAAGTCAAATATCTTCATGGAGCTGGGATCCTCTCAAAACTCTTGCTGTCTCATGGAGGCAGTGGAAATCATGCTCACTGTCTTTAAATTTCCACCCCTTCTTCTTTTGCCCTTCTACCCAAACTTTTCTACACTTCCCCCACAATCACCAGTTCTGCCATCCCTGTGCAGCAAGAGAGTCTGTCTGCATGGCAGGAAAGGGAAGACAATGCAGGTGGAGAAACCAAAACCTCCTCTTCCGTGGACCCCCTTCAAATAACAATGCCCATCTTGCCCGTCACTTTTAGCAAGCTTATTACTTTTAAATGTTAGTAACTGAGTTCCTTGTTGTCAGTAAATTATTTTAAAGTAATGACAAAGTACTGCTATACAAAGAGAAATTGTCACAGACTTTACACACTGATACGGTGAGTTAGGATTGCCAGAAATACCCAGCTGCACGTCCCAGGCAGTGACTCCTGCTGGAGTCAATATCTAACCTCACACAGGGGTGTGCACAGCACTCAAGAAGTGTCCAGCCTGAGCCCTGCTATACTCATGCTGGGCTTAAAGCTAAACATTAATTCACTGAAAAGAAGAGAATGGGCAGTTCTGGGTACCAAGGAGACACACACACGTAAGTAAAATAGGTCCTGACAATCTTCAGAGCTCCTGAGATGCAATGCATCATCCACCTGGAAAGTCTTTTCTATCACATGAGAAAGTGCACTTAAATGATATCTCAATTTTCTGAGCATGAATCGTGGACATCTTCTCTCAAAAAGATACAAATATTGAAAAATTTCAAAGCATGTTTTAACTCTAAGTTGGATTTATCATATAGAAACATGTCTGGTTTATAAATTAGAATTTGTCTTTTTCTTAGGCATGAGTTAAAAACAGAAGAAATCGATCAGTTTCCTCTGTGCTTAGGTTTGTGTATACATGGTCACACCTACATACAAAAACAGCAGCCATAACACATGTTTTATCATTTAAAAAGCATCCTTCTCTGGGAAAATAATGCCAAAAGTGGCTTTTCTCATTTCATTAATTAGAACTCAAATGTTTCCAATTTTGACATAGCTCTCCAGAAATGTGTGTTTCTGCCTATGAGTTACCTGATTTACATTCCATGTCACTTGAAATTCAAGGAGTCATTCATCTTTACATCACCTACTGGCATGTGCTGACTGCAGACACAGTCCTGCAAGCTTGCACCACCCCCATCAGTCTCAAGAACTGTTTTCAGAAATGCAGCAATAACAATTCATTTCAAACAAGACAGTCCAGTAGCTGGAGTTACACTGTAACCAGAACTGTCAGTGGAAGCAGCATATTTTCCAACTAAGAAATTGCTGATCACTTCAGGCCTATACAAAATAAGGGGAAAAAAAACAACCCCAGCTAATTAAAAACTTGCCTTGCAATATTATGCTAAAGATTTTTTTTTTAACTGTTTTTTTTTCCCATTTGTTGCTTGCCAGATGTTAACAGGATTGCAGCACATTTGCACAGCTTACGGAGATTTTTGACTGCAAAGTTTAGAAGAGACATATAAAATGCATCTCCTAGCCTCTGACACAATTTATTTTTAACTAGCCCAAGTGAAAGCACTAAAATTCCCTGCTCAGCACTTGAGGAATGAGTATCTGACAAGGAATGCAGCACAATTGCCCCCAAATAACTTTGTCCTGACCCACCAAACATAAGGATAAAACAAATGAGATGGTTCTTGCCCCTCCTCCTTTTCTGAGAAGTCAGCATTCTCCACTGAAAATAAACCAGTGTCAGTAAGTGACAATTCTGGAATTCTCCTTGGGAGTTAAGTCCCAGCTGAGACACTAAATCACTTCATGAGAATGTGTCCTATTGCAAAACATTTGTATCAGGGTCCCATTGCAGTATCCTTGGGTGCATTCCTTTTTTAATAAAATTGACATTTTATTCCACTTAGGCACATCATAAAATTGCCACCAAATAATACTTCATGTGGTACTTCTGTAATAATCAAAGAGACACTCCGGGCACTTTATTCTAAATGTTAGTCCTAATCCTCCAGGCAAATACTAATGGATTGTAACAATTTGGGTAGTCATTGGAGCATAAAAAAATGAACTTTTTAAAATACCTAACGCTTAAAAAGCAAACAAACAAACAAACACAATAGTTTGCTTGTCAGAACACAAACAACTTCCCCGCAAAACATCTGAGAAAGAATGAAAAGGCAGTAGTTTGGACAAATCCAGTTTAGTCATTGTGTGTGAGTCTCTGCCTGCAGCAGGAAATTTTGATGCTTTCCTCTTTTTTACTGACATGACTGCTGCTGCACCAAAGGATGGACAAAGCAAGCAGTGATGTATACAAGAGGAGACAGATTCAGCAAACTGAAAAGCATTCCCTGTTTTCCTGCTCCAGGATAGAGGACACCATAGTTGTCAGTAGATGGGTTAAACCAAAACTCCTGAGAAACCAAAACTAGTGAAAAGCAATTTTAGAGACAAACATCCACTATGTGACATGGCAAACACACACACAGCCGAGTTCCCCAGGTGAATGGCCCATCTTCACTAGAGAAATGATGACACTATGCTCTGTGTGTTAACTTACCTTGTAGGAGGCAGAACCCTCCCGTTTCAGTCACAGCCACACAGGTACAACTCCAGTTCTATTTGTCACCTGAACTTTTCCAAACTTCCCCTGAACACAGAATAATACATTGTCTTGGAATCATTAAACAATTTTAATGTGTCCTTTTCATATTAAGTGGTTGAAAACAAACAAGCAGACTGACCCACACATGCAACAAGACTCTAATTTCCCCATTTTTCATTCCTTTTCTTCCCTACTTTCAAATGACGAAACTGCACAATTTGATCTTTTCTTTTTGGAATGGAATGCTTGACCACATTTAGACCCTGGACAGCAAGACACCCCAGCTAACACATCCTGGGAGTCACTGCTGAGGTCCAGGCAGTGACCAGAGCTGCCCTACGGTCTGCTAGCTGACCTGGTCTCTCCAGAGCCACGTGTCCCATACCATCCTGCAGCTATCCTGGCTCCCAGAGGCTTTTACCCATGAACCTGGGGGAACAGGGACATCAGATGTCCATGGAGTGCTGCACTGATAGACAGCTCCTGCCAGGTTTCTACTGGGAGCACTGGCCAAGGAGGCCAAACACAAGCTCAGGCTTTTTCTCAGGTTAGAGAAAAGTCAAGCCATATACAGTAAGTGCAGGACAGAGCTTGCCCTTGTCTAAGTGGTCAGGGCAGTGATTTGGGAGGAGAGGTCTGGTCTTGGTAACTGTGCCAGAGATAATTTGTAGCTTCTTTTTAATAAACAACAGACATATGCACATATACAAATCCACACAGATATCCACTTAACTACCTGAGCTTTGGTCTAATATCTGCTGAGGGTGGGCACCCTCAGCTTCATGTGAGAAGTGGCACATGGTCCCAGTGAGCACCATTTGAGGGAGTCGAATCCATGTTTGCAGTGGCCTGATCCAGTTGGCTTCATGTTAAAGGTGCTCAGCTTGCTGATTGCACTGGGCCCTTCTGAGGGCTCCAGGACCATGCCAAGCATTGTCAGAAAAGTGCTTCTGAGGCTCCAATCAGAGGTGTGCAGAATAGAAATCCAGACATCTCAAAAAGAGATGGACTTGATGACTAGAGGGCTGGGAGGAACAAAGTGCTCCTCCTTTGGGGCTTTGTATTTTGGTATTTCCAGTTTGAACACCGATGCCCTTCATGGGGCTGAACGTGAAGCTCAAAGCTCACAGTAAATCTTACACGTGTTACCAGACAGGAAGCATACCATGTAAATTAAAATGGCAAAGTACTAAAGACCAATCAATTGGAAGCTTCACAGAGAAAATATTAATGAATTCTGTGTGCCCAGAGTTTTTAATTGCAGTATTTGAAGATCATTGATGCCCTCTGACAGCCTGAGCTTCAAAATCAAAATGTCACTATAACTATTTCTTGAATACTTTTCTGCCTTTTCCCTCTTTCTAGGGGGAGAATTTTCATCAAAATTTATTGCTTAACAAAGACTTCATATTTATGCTGATTCTGTATTCCAGAATGGAGATGAGAGATATCAAGCATATTTTCCAAAACATATTTTCAACCGTGTAAGATGCAGAATCACATTAGTTACCTTTGTAACCCCAGCAAAAATGACAGATCATGTTTCTGGTGATAGAAGTGACCAGACATGGTCACTGTCAGCTCTCTCAGCTCTGGAAAGAAGAGACAAACAGTTGAACCACTGCTTTCTCTCTCCTTAGATGTAGCTCTTATGTGTCAGTGTGGTGGCTATGTTAAATCACAGTCTCTCACAGGATATTATCATTAAGGAGAGGCACATGGGAAACCAGTAATTGGCACTAAAGCTTGATCTTTCACCTCTCTTGCTGGTAACTCAGCAGATCCCCCATTTCCAGGCTTCATGAGATACTTCAGCTTTTGGAAAATGTTCATGCACTCTGAGCTTGTGACACACATTTTGGTGTTAATCTCATTGTGCTGAGCTCATTTCCTCACCTCAGTGCAGGCACTGGTGTTCACATTGTAAAGACAGATGCTTTAATGCTGCACATAATGACATAACAAGATCCCATGGCTACAAAAGAAATTTAGGTAAGTTCAAATTGTAAAGCATGAATATTTCTACTGTGAGGAAATTAAGCATTTACTTCAAGTTTGTGTCAATATAGATTTTTTTTACACCTGGCTCAAATGTTTTAGGCACAAACCAAGAACAGCAAGGTGAATTTCTATGGTTTGTCCTATAAGGAAAGCTGAAAGAGATGAATATTTAGAACCTCTCCTGGCTTTAAAATTCACCAGTTCTTTGACCTGTGATCAGAGGACAGCAAGTTTTTTTGGAAGAGTTCTCTAACCAACTGTTTTCAGACTATTAAAATTTTGTAATTTTGAAAGCATGGGTCTGGTTTGTAGTGTTTGCTCCACTTTTTCTTTTTCTTTTTTTTTTTTTTTTTTTGCGGGGGGGGAGGGTGGGGGTTGGGGAGTGGAGGGGCAGGGGATGGAGAGGGAAGGACATGAAATTAAAAACCCCCAACTTCCCCAAAAGATCTGCTTAAACTACTACATGACTTTGTCTACTTTGGATGCAACCCTGGGTTTTATGCATTCATTATTAGATACCACAAAGAATTTCTTACTATTGTTTAACTTTGATTTTGTTCTGAAAGGAAATTATGTATCTTTTTGCAAAGATATTCAGGTGACTTGTTTCAGCAGTTAAAAGATACTTCATGTGCTAAACGTCTCTGCAGGCATTGCTTACTGTGTTGAGGATTTACTCAATATTTGAAAAAGTAGAATCCTATTCTACTTTTAACTTTTTTTAATTCTTTATTTTACAAATAGTGAATCAGCTTCCTCTGACATGGGAGATGTAACATTCTGTATACAATGCTCAAAGTAGATAAACCAGCTGAACTAATTTCCCCTTTGACTTCCTATAATCTAAAGAAGTAAATGAATATCTTTTTCATCACCTGTCCTTCATATGGGGAAGAGCAGAAGATAAAGATCTGTCTTACCAAGGAATCTGCAATTGACTTTACAGCGAACCCCTAAAATGCATAATTAATTTTCCAAACAAGATCCTGCCAAACCTGGAGAGTTTGTATCTAAAAACATCCTGATGTGATTTTATCCAGCAAACTCATACCATTATTATTATTCTTGGCCTAGTTTCCTAAGATATTGAAAAAGTGTAATCATGATATGTGTCTTCCCCTGATAACTTCTATGGACACGGCCAACTTCAATTGCCTTTTAAGGGGAACAGAGATGTCAAATGTATTCAGTTCCACAAGGTTGTTAAACTGAAATGAGGGGAAGCTCCACTGGAAAATGGCAACAGTTTTAGACATCAGTGAATGTGAAACATCATGGGAATCCTAGATCTGGGACAGGTTTCATTGGCATTTGCACTGTAGATCAGACAAGATCCACCAACAAGACACAAGGTTATGGATTAGACCTCAGTAATGTTGCTGCCCACAAAACTGTTTTCTATAGAGAGACTGATATATTTTTACATTTTTGTTGAGACGAAAGTGTT
The DNA here is from genome assembly GCF_026979565.1 of Vidua chalybeata. Taxonomy (NCBI): domain Eukaryota; kingdom Metazoa; phylum Chordata; class Aves; order Passeriformes; family Viduidae; genus Vidua; species Vidua chalybeata. The sequence goes on from NC_071532.1 coordinate 12,727,122, forward strand.
TGAGTAGTCCCAATCTGATGCACATCAAATGGCTGCCTGCATCTGCCATCCAGACTGCCTGTTAATTCCATAGAAAATATTGCCTCTGCCTCCTGAGAATCCCTGCTGCCATTCCCTCTCCCCAGTTTATTAAGGAGAGGACCTGGAGTTCTACTGGTGTGAGGCACTTCAACCCAGAAGCCATTATCCCTATGTCATGTTCTGTGAGCAGTCCCACAACTGGTCTCCAGCCCTGCCTCCTAAAAACAGCTGGACAGCTAATCACATGAGCCATAAAATCTCATGCAGTAATTTCATCACAATTATATTTGCATTAATTCATGATATTGTTATAGCTTTGGTTTACTGTTGGAATTCTGTGTCTCTGCCTTCTTTTCGTGTAAGTGAAGTTCTCATCTGCAAGCTAAACAACATACAATTATGCTCCATCTATAAGAACTATAAAGCCACTAAAAACACACTGAATTGAAAAATGACACAGTCTCTCTATCAAGATTTTTCCTGGAACTGATAAATACTAGATAGACTGCAAGAGAAATTGAAAATTAACTTTGAAATATGGCTCTAAGAGCAAACCAATTTGGACAGTCTTATGGAAACTTGAAAATCAAGTTCAAGCCACAGAGATTTAAAATAAAAAGGCAGAAAGCAGATCCTTAGATTCTGTAAACACGTAGAACATAATACTTGTTTTGACTGAAAGATTTCCCACTATATTTTTAAAAATACATTTACTTACATAATATAAAATTGTACATACAGAGAATAATGTACATTTTATACCTGATACCATCCATCCCATCTCTCAGATGAAAACCAGTTGCACTATATGCCTTAAATATTTTGTCACTGGAAGGTTAGCTAGAAAAACAAATGCCTAACAATTTTATTGTTCAGCTCTTGAAAGAATTCTGGTTTTCATTACAGCAACGAATAGTTATAAAAGCTGCATTTCAAACACTGTGTATGGTACCACAGACTGACATTAGGTACCTAAATGAAGCCCATGGTGAGAGTAAAACATGGCATATTTACATCATCAGTCACTGGATATTTGCAATCAATTGCTATGGAATTAAAGTCTCTCATAGCATCTAGAGCATGGACAGTCAAAGCATTAATCATTCCATCACTTTCCTTATGCTCTTAATTAGTTAAAATGGCATAGGAAAAGCCATCTCTGGCATTATGAACCCCCACATATGTAGCCAAGCCATAGCTTTTGTGATTCTAAGCAGGTCATACCAGAAAAACCCCAACATATCAAGAGAGGTGGGCACTAGCCGTGCAGCACCAAACATCCCACAAATCTCATCTGTGTCCTTCCAAAAAAAAAAAAAAAAACGGTGGGCATGAGAAGAGAGATGGAAGAGATTGGGAGCGCACTCTGTGATCCTAGGTACCTCCCTCCACAAGTAGATGGCAAAGCAGAATACTCCAGCTAGAAAGGACAAAGCAGAGCCAGGGAAAGGGAGTGATGGGAACCAGGAATGCTCAACAGTTATTTATTTCTACAGCTGTACAGGAAATTTCAACTGTTGGCAGCCTGCCTTGGCAAGCCACACCTTGTCACCCTTTCTGAGCAGACAGAAAAGAAAGAAGGGGAGCCAAGTGAGATCCCTCTGTGGGTTCAGCCACCAGTCCACCTGGAGCCAGCAGTATCTCAAATGTGATGTTTGAGTACCTGCTTTGCTTTGCTTATGGGTTAGAGATTTCTGCTTCACCCTCAAATTGGGGAATAGTTGTTGGCCTAAGCGCTGGAATGGCAAATGCTGGTAGGACTGTGAAACACATAGAAAGGTTAGATGCTTTCCCTTCTCAGCATGGGAAAGAGCTCAGCTGAAGTACTCTGCCCCATTTGGACTCCACACTTCACAGATGGAGCCAAATGGAGATAGCGCTGAGGGGAGCGATGGAAACTGAGGTTCAGAAAACCTGACATACAGGAAAGACAGAATAAACAAGATGTTTAGAGAAAAAGGCTGAGAAGAGACTTGAGGCCAATCTTTGGTGTATAAGTTGCAAAAAGAAAAGGAGAGGAACAAACTATTTTCCAGGTCCAGTGTAGACAGGATAAGAAGCAATATGCTTCATTTGCAGTACAAGAAATGTGGGGAAAGGAGTCCTCTAACAAAAAAGAAACTAAACACTGGCCAGTTTGTCTGGAGAGCTCATTATGGGCGGTATTTAAGAACAGACCAGACAGATCCCTATGACAAAGTGATGTTGGTTTAACAGATCCTTCCTTGGGACAGGGAGTGGACTTCACAACTTTTCTGAGATCATAGCTTGAGAAACTCTAAATGAGGTAAACTGTGTGTCATGGTCACGCTACAGACCCCGACACCACATGTGAATGAAAGTCATTCACACCACATGTGAATGAAAGTCAGCAAGGACTGTGCCACACTGAAAGGCCAAATGGATTCCTTGGCACTTCAGCAGAGGATTGTGGGTACTTCTTCTGCCCACATAACGTGTGTGAAGTATTACCTATTGACATTCCCTTTGCAATTTCCAAGTGATTTCTGCTTATCTGGGAGCTGATTCAGAGGACAGACTTTGTTAGGTCACTGTTAGGGCCTCCTTTGGCCTCCCTTCCCATGAGGGAGGAAGTGGTCCGGGAAAAAAAAGTCGTATCCTCACAATAGTTGTTAGAAATCACAGCTTTTTTGGAGGGTCGAGACAAATCTCTTAAATCTGCTTCCAAATTTGGATTGACAGGGACACTGAGCATGTCTACAGTAAACAGAGTCCTGGGGTGAGAAATAGACTATTTCTTAGATAAGTTAACAAAGGAGGACTAAAGAGAGCCACATCACACATACCTCCTGTATTTGTAAAGGGGCCAGGAGCCTTCTGGCCACTCCCAGCTCAGGTGAATCCTCTTCTTCAATCAACCCCACACCAGCAGGAATCCTTCCAGGAAGGGTTGCCATGTTTTTCTGCCTGCTGGTAAGACAATGTCCTTGCCTTCATTCAGCTCTGCAGGAAGCACATTTTGGTGAGTGCTGCAGTTTAAGGAATGCAGGAATGTTAATTATTAGAGCTTCAAAAAATACAAGTTCCAGTGGGCTGGATTCCAGAGGTCTGAATGAAATGAAAACCTCATCTTAATCTCCCCTGGCCCACAGTTTGGGTTGTTAGTGGAAAAAAAGAATTGAGTACACACACAAGATGGTTTACCAGCACAAAATTATAGTGCTCAGCTTTAGGACTTGGGGACATGTTAAAGTAGGAGCTGTTGCTGGGCAATGTTCCTTATACACACTCACCCTTCACTGCTATTAAGAAAACTCCACTGGAAGATTTCAGTGTTATGTTTACAGTGCTCTCCTTTAAAGCAGATGTAAACAGATCCCCTCCTCCTCTACTGTTTGTTTGGAGTTCACATTTCAGTTCCTATGCTGTGACCATGTTATATAATGGGTGCCACTGGCATTCTGAATGCCATAAGCAAAAAATAATCACTTAAAAATATACCAGAATTGAGTTTCTCTGTCTGCAGTTTCTCATCATGCCCCTCTATAGTTTCTTGCTGTTCCTCCCCTTTTGCAGAAGAATATGTAAAGCTGTTATTTTGCCTACCTCTCTGACTGAGGAAGCCTGTGAGAGAAGCAAAAAAACCTATGAGCTATGTTCATCCTCTGGCTGCCGAAAAGTTGTGATTTGAGCCACTGGAGAACAGCACACATACTTCTCCATCTCTGGTTACACAGGTAAGACAGCACAATCTAGGGCAGAAGTTCAAAATTTGGTCTGTTATGCCCAGGCTCCTACCGTGGTACACACAGACAAAACTAGCTTGTTTAGGTTATGATTAAGATGATGAGATGACTTATCTAGTAAAATATGAGACCAGACAGTATCTAAAGGAATATGAGGTGTCTGCACAGGAGGTAAGGAAGGGGAATTCATTCTCCCATGAGAGCCTCCATCAGAGCTGAACACTGAAGAAAACAGTACAACCACATTCTGTACCCTCAAAAGCATTTTTTCATTGAGTGAGAGAAAAAAATCACATGAAGATGGACTCAGACATGGATGCATGCCTCTTCCTAATAGAGGCAGACACATGAGCTTCTCCTTGCCAGCACACTGGTGCAAGCTGTCTGAATTTCAGAAGGTGCCAATCTCCATCTCTTTCTACTCTTCAGACACTCTGTCTTATGAACCGCAGAGGTGAAGTGGTTGCCATTTCTGAAGGTCAAAATCTCTGCTATTCACTGCTAGCATGTGACATGTCTTCTCCTCTCCTGATGGCTGCAGCATGTGTCTGAATGGATGTGGCACAAGGTAGAAGCACGAGCCCCAAACTCTTGTTCTCTTTCTCACTTGCTGGATGGTCTGGGCACAATGTTCTGTGCCTCAAATTCCCCATATGTGAACTGGTGCTACTGATACCTCTCCAAAGTCTCTGGAAATGGATGACTGAAAAGTTCTAGATACTGTAAGCAGCAGTTCTTAAAAATTGCATGGGACACTCTCAAAAACACAAGTAATCTAAAAGAAGTCAGGAAATTTCCAGCAGTTCAGACTCCAAGGAGAAGGAGTAAAGTCCAAACCTAAGAATCTGTCTAGTAAGAATCCGGAGTTTCTAATTTAATTAAAATATAGACAGCTAGCTCAAACTCCACTTCTTACCTCACTGCCTGTGACTAATTCACAAGGGTTCCCTAGCACCCAAACAAGGGAGGATTTTCTGTGAGTAGGTGAAAGAAAAGTTTGAGGGAGGTCTCTCTGGGATCTATAAAAACCATGCATATTACACTCCCAAAACGTTCCAAAAACATCAAGATTGAAAAATTGCATTTTGATACAGCCAAGAGTTCAAGTACTATAAAAGCACCATTAAAATGTACATTTGTATTGCATCACTGAGGCAAAGCATCAAAGGGTACACATTAGAATTTTACTTCACTGGCTTTAATATAGGCATTGCTATATCCTGGCTGTACTAGGACTATCTCATTATGACTTTGCCTTTACCATCCAAATAAATGCATGAAGTGCTAGAAGTTGTTTCAGTGGACTGCACTGAAGAATATAGTTCTTAAAAAAATAATAGTCCATACTTTGCATTTGACTGGATAATTACCTACACAATTATGAATGAGTGTGCAATTGTGAAAACGAAAAGATTAGACTTAACATTAGCACAGGCTTTTATGGTAGGGCTGAAATGAAAATCTTCTATTCTGAGGTGAAAAACTATGAAATCTGGATTAAAGGGCATAGTTAATCAACTGCTGATGGTGGTAGTTATATGGACTCACCAAAAAATAAAGACAAAATCACTATTTTAGGGGCACATTACATATCTGCTGTTATGCACACAACATTGAAAACATGGAAATATATAATTGGATCTGCTTTCTCTTATGGCAGAAACTTTGAGCCAGGGTTTTCAAGCACACAAAATATCTCTGATAGTCACTGCAGTACTACATCCTGTTATGTCCATGTTATTTTCACTAGAATTTCCTAAAAAATTGGAGCCTATGTGATAATTCATTTTGTGTGCACCATTTTGTGTATTCATTCCATCCATTTCTTAATTATATTTCCAACCAGTTTCTAACACTGGTAGATTTGTGAAAGATGGCCAAATTCTTCCTTTTTCTTCCTGAAAATAGACAGATGTGTAGAGATGCTATCAGAGTCCTGGCTCTGAGAAAACTTGCAGTTGTGAGTTCAAGATATGAGAGAAGTCTCATGGGAGAAATCCCTTATATAAACACCCCACTGATGGGAAAAGCTTTGCCTGGGGCTCACATCCTCTTAGATAGTGAAAGTCAATCACCCATGAGACAAAAAACTATAGGAAACCAGGCTTCATTAGTTCTGCTGCCACAAAATCTACTTGTTAAACGAGATGGCTATTCCAGGATTTCTGAAGAAGAGCAGTGTACTGTAGGCCTGCGCAAGTCTGGATTTTTTTCCCTTTTTCACTAAGTACTTCTGTTAAATAAGCTGTAAGTTGTGTGCCTAACTCACCAAAATGTACAGTCACACTGCCATCAATAGCAAGACAAACTGGTGACCTATGAAACACAGAGTTGAGCAAAGGTTTGCACAAACAAACCACGACACAAATCTACTGAGAACAACAAAGAATGAACAATTTAAACTACTTGCCTACTTTGCCAACACATGATGCCTGAATTTTAACAAGTAAATCTTTAGCAGAACATGGAGGGGAAAAAACAACAAAAAAAGCCTGAAAGCAAGCTGTTCAGAATTTTCTTTTCAGCAGAATATAGTGTCCTAAATTTTCAGCAGTGGTTTTGCATGCCAAAACATCTGAAACAAGATTAATTATCAGAGAGCAAACTTTGAAAACATAGATAAAAACCCCCCAGCCTATTTTGATGTCTCATAGCTGGTCAACTCAGAAATGCAGTATACAAAATCTTTTGTTTCTAATCAAGTGTTGTGAGTATACCTTTTCATTTCTTGGAATTCTCACTTTGTTTGGGAGAGAAGGAAATTTAGTCACAAAAGTCCCTCTGTGCTCTTGATGGCTGGCATTCTTCAAACACTAAAGCAAGTTACAAACTGTAATAATCTCTCCTTCAAATTCTGGATTTCACACATATACACACAAAGTACCCTCCACATCCTGGAAAGATTCTGCTATTGTGATTGCACCAACATTCACAAAAACAACCTGGAGACTTGGGCCAGGGTCAAAGAATTGGATCTTTTCTGCTCTGCAGTATGACCAGTCTGAAAAAGTAAGGCTCAGCAGCCTTCTTCCCTGGTGGTCTGTTAGTATGGATATATACTGGTTTACATTTTCCAGGTCTGTTTCAGGAAGCAGGCTACAGACTTTAAAGAAAAACAACCCAAATTCACCTCAAACCTAGTGGACAACCACCATAAACCTCATCAGACTGTAGCTCAAAAGCCTCAGAAAACGGAGAGGGTGAATGTGACCACAGTCCTGCATATGAAATATGCACATTGGTATGGACAGAGATCCACTCACTGGGTCTGGAAAGCAATTGCTTGAAAGATTTACTAATTGTCCCATACCTCTTATTTTTTCATCCTTTTCTTATATTTTTTCATTTTTCTTCACAAAGGAAGTATAGTCTGTGAAGGTCTGCAGTCACACAAATCAAAAGTTCCCCAACTTGGTCTCTAGTCTATATTGTTCCCAGTTAGTAGGTTGACAGGAAAACACTTCATGGCTGTAGCAGATTAATACTGCTGTAGATCAGTGTTTTGCTGCTGTAGATCAGTGTTACTGCTGTAGATCAGTGAGACTTCTTAAGTCTCACTTAAACCAAGTCTTTATCTTTACTCTTTTAAATCCTCTTTGTTTCTCCCAGCCCTTTTAAAGTAAAATCCCCATAATCTTTCTCTTCGAACCTTAAAAGTTGATTCAGTTTGCTACCTCCAGCATTTCCAGTTTATTCCCTTACCATGACAGCTGCTTCATATGTCTTCACAACTTCTTCATGTGCATTTTGCAGTTCTCTCCACCCAGATTTTAAATGACTGGAGCAACAACAGAATGCAGAAGGTAACAGAGGACCAGATGAGCTACAAGAAACACTGATAGTGGGAAAACATTGAGAATTCTGTAATGAAAAAAATACCTGCTGATTTTTTTTCTAGCTTGGTATGCCATAACTACTCTCTGCCTCACAGAATGCTCTACCCCATAAGCAAGTTTCCATGTCCTGTGCAGAGCTGACTGGTATTGCTTCAATTAAATGCAATTTTCCATTGAATGGAGATGTTTAGATAGGGGATTTTACCATGGGTCTCTTGAATCCCAGACAATTACAGATTCTTAGGCGATATATACATGCCTCTCTTTACAGATTATTCATCAAGCCATTTTGCAATTATTTTTTTTACATTGTTTCCTTTTTTTCAGTACCTTTGGTGAATTGCATTGATATAGTCCCTAATCAATCTTTGTCTGTAACTCAGTGGTTGAGTCACCAGCCCTGGAGATATTTAATAGATATGTAGACAGGGCATTTATTAGGGCCATGATTTAGTGGTGGACTTGGCAGTGCTGGGTTAATGGTTGGATTTGATCATCTTAAGGGTCTTTTCGAACCTAAATGCTTCTGTGCTTGTAAATGGTTAACTAACACCAGAACCCTTACCACCTAAACTCTGTGGCACTTAAGCATCACTACTTTAAGTCCCTTCACCAATTTTTTAAATTGCATTGATGCATACATTCAAGCTGATATCAGAATTTGTACACTGCATATTCCATGGTCCTCTACTGATTTAGTTGTTATGTAAAAATAACACAGTCAAATGTGATGAGGTCTGTTAGTGACATAAACAAGGGCTATGACTGGAATGGCAATAAGCTATATGTAGGCAAATGCTCATTGAAAAGAGAAGTGATCCACAAGAGTCTGGCATCCTGTGAAACACAAATTAAGGCAGTAAGTGCTCCAATGCAGATATCTGATCCTGCACATTCCAGCCTTTCTGGGACCTTGATCCTCTGATTCTCCCCTCTCCTCCCATCTCTGTAAATAGCATTCCTTATTATGAACTACCCCACATCTGGCACAGGATTGCTTATGCCAAGCTGAACTACACTCTTCCCCTGGGGAATAAGGTCAGCAATCACGATAAACACAGCAGTATAGGAATTTCACACCTTATAAAATTTTTGTTTACACGTAATAGCAGTGATTACTCAAAAAAATCTCAGAAAAAAAAAGATGAAAAAAAGTTAATCAGATATGTAGACACAGTAATTAGGTTGTAGCCACTACCAGTTATCAATTTACCCAACAGTCTGTGTCTTTCTTTATTCTTCTGCTTTTTCTCTAAGAAAGCAAACCCCCTGCAGTCCTGAGGAGAAATATCATTTAAATACCCTGCCCATGCAGCATAGAGCCCTGATTGAGATCCTTTCCTTAACTCCCCAGAAAGAAAAAAAACCAAGAGGGTGCCTTCTGGAATATATTTATTTTGCTTACTAGCTTGAGACTAGTGAGATTTGGAGACTATCCAAACTATCCACTCTTGTAGCCTTCCCTTAACGCAATTGCTCCAAGCATAATCCCACTGGGAGCAGGCTGCCGGAAGATGTTCAGCACTTGTGAGCTTCTGCATCCTTTCTATGTGTGGCATGGATGGCCAACCACACAGAAACACCAGAGACACCATCTGGGAAGAGGTGAAGAGCAGCTTCCTCAGCCTAACTGTTCTGGATGAGCAGAGATGCGGGGCAGGTGACCTGTGGCACACACAGTCATGGCAGAGAAGTACCTGCTTGGTCACACTTCCAGCCTGGAGCTGACACTTCTCAGCTGAGATGGAAGAACCCTGGTGCCACCAAAAAACCTGCTGCAGTGTCCCCAGCCTACAGTGTGTTTCTCTCCACTCCAGTTTATTTGCAAGTATCGCCATACTTAAAGCTGACTGTTTTCTACCTTCCCATACAGGTGCTCTCCCCCAGTGCACGGCCACAAACAACACACACAAACTCCCTGAAGCTCTGGAAGCCAGAGTGCACCACACCTGAGTTACAGTGATCCTTGCAGGGTGCCATCAGCTGCACAAGGTTGGACAAGGAAGGTTTGACATGCCAAAAACCAATCTCTTTCTCTCAGTCAGAGTTTTGGCACCAAAGACTACTTCATGGCTCAGGGTTTCTACATTTAGAAAACTCTCTCCCAAGCTGAAAACACCACTCAGGGACTTTCCGGACCCTTCAAAGCTATTGGAAATGGCAACACCATGTGTCCTCCTCCACTCTCATCAGAGAGTTATTTAGGAGTTAGTTCCTCTGGGTTCATCTTAAAAATACTCAGAGCACAAAAATAAGTCATGCCTGAAGGTCAATTAAATCGAAATCTTCCAAACAGCATTAAAAGCGCCTCACTAGATGCAGCTAAGAGTAAGGACTGGGATTAATTTCCCAACACCTTTCATATAGCTCAGTCAGTACTATGCCAATATCAAGAGGGAGACAGGGAAATATTCCAGAGGGTTAGATTTTGCATCCCTCTTCCTTTCTGTGTAGAGATATGGACAGACTGACAGAAATGGTGGCAGCATGCCCATCACAAGGTTGTGTTCCATGACCAGGGACACATAAAATGGGGTTACAGAAAACAACAGCTACACCTTCCTTTGCCAGTCAGACACAGGATGAGTCTATGTGCTGTTAAATTTACAGGTTCTTTACAAAGCAGACAGCTATGGCCTGGCTGTCCCACCAGTGCTGTCAGCTGTAGCTGAAGTATAGCACATGGGGGACTGCAGGCATGCATGAATTTTGGATTTCTATTTCTTCCTGCAAATTAAACCCTTTTACGGTTATATTTCTCTGAAGATATTTGAACCATTAATGTATGTTCTGTGCAGCTGCATATATATGCATGTTCTTTGACTGTATATAGAAGTTACAGCTGCTATATTCACCATCTGCTATAGTCTCAGAAAAGTGTAGTATATAAAAAAAACATTAAGGTGGAGATAGGAGCTGACTAAATGAATGCAGAAGATTAAAATCCTTCTTCAGGGGCAGAAGAAAGTAGTTAATTTTAGTGGTTACTACTCACTAGCAAGTTTGATTACTTGTTGGTTCCCATCTCTTTACCCTTTCCTGTTTAATTATTCTCCCTTATCAGTCATTTGAAGATTAAAACCTTCAAGCCTGGCTTAGTTCAGTCTTGTCCTCTTTTATGTTTTCTTGTCAAGACTGCTGTTATCTACTACTTCTTCCATCTGTGGCTTATTTTTCTGTCAGGGCAACAAGCTTCTCTTTCTCAGCTCCCCAAGGTCACTTCTGGGACATCTTCCATATGTATAACTACATGTAAAACCAATGGGTCTAAGGTCACCTGCAAAGCCCTTTGCTTTTTACAAGGCCTTACCTCATATCTCCTCCAGCTGCTCACAGGAGTTCTCAGTAATTTGTACATAAAATGAATGTACTAGAAACTGACGTTCTTATTCCTCTGCCTATTTGGCAATCCTCGGGCTGTGGTTTTCCTGAAGTAGGAACTCTATTCTTCAGCTATGTCTAGACTGGTCAAACTAACAGTGTCTGAGCACAGACCCACCCCAGTCACCCGCCCGGCTGAACTGGTAGAATGGCCTCTGGCATGGTTTTGACTGAGGCCAGCTAACTCTCTTCTAAGCTTTATGTGGGCACAGTTCAAGTTTGGACATTAAGATGGGCCATGAACCATTCCCAGCTGAGTCCCATGTTTGGGGAAGAGAAGTGTTTCTCTGTGTGGATGTGAACTCTGCCATGCCATCATGGAGCAGGCTGACATCCTATTCCTGTAATTCCCAGCTCTTGCAACAAGGACTGCTTGGGATGTGTGCAGTGCCCATGCCTGGGGGATCTCAGCCGTGACTGAGATCTCAGCTTGCTGCCTGAACCTCAGTGACTAAACAACGGCTTTATTTTTCCATTCCTAAGATTTTATGAGTGCATAAGAAAATATTTTCCTTTCCCCCCCTCTCACATTACTTGAGTATCGCTTTCTTAAGGCACAGAGGCACTTCACTTAACACTTCAATGAGAAAACCTAATTCCAATCTCCCTTTCATTTGAGAGAAGCTAAGAAAAAGGATCAGAAGTCTCTGCACTCCTATTCTCCTCCTTGAGCTATCTGCCTTACCTTTGCTGACTCAAGGGTTAACAGGGAGTAGCCAAGTCTGCCAGGGACTTTCTGTCCAAACTCTGCCTGTGAAACTTGTGGGTTCCTCTTTAGGGACTACGCTGGAGCAGTGGGACCTGGAGAGATTTCCCAATTTCCCTGATTCCAGAAAAGCCATGCTGCATGGAAAAGGAGGGTTCTGGGGAGGTACACAGGCTCTCAAAGAGCATACTGAAAACATGACAGCTGTTAATGAGTTGTAGCAGGGAAGGCTAATATGTGAGGTGGTGATTGAAGGCAAAGAAGATGCAATAGAACCAGCAGCTGCAAAATTTGCACTATTCAGAGTGTGTTCCCATGATGCTGGAGGGAGCAGGGTGTCAGAGATCCCCTTCACATCACTGCAGATAAAAGCTGTTATTCCTTCCTGTAAGACCCCTCTCAGAGCCCAGGGAAGAGAAATAAATAGGAAACTGGGAGGTCATTATCTGTCTATTATGGGTCCTTAGATAGAAGAATTTGGTGGCAAAAGCCACAAGTAAGAAAGGAGAAAAGCAAGAATGGCTGTGCATGTCCTCTGCTGTCAACAACACACATTTATATCTCAATGCCTTTCTTGGGCATCAAAGTGCTGGAAGGCAAAGGAAAAGACTGATGCCTGGAAAAGTGGGCATCTTGTTCTTTGCATAGTTTTGACAATAGCTCATGGAGGTTTTCCTGCTACTGTGGCTTAGAGGCAAAAAAAGCAAATAGGGACAAGCATATTATTATCTAGATTTTGTTCATAAATGAGAAAAGTCTGAAGAATAATTCAAATCTCTCTTAACTGGGATTCTTAGTGAGAGCGTTGCTACATCATCCTTTCCAACTGCAGGCACAGAGCTGAGCCCTGAGATCTTCCAACCCCCATCTCCTAAACCCTCCCACCCCACTGCAGTCAATATTTATGAGTGAGACCTTATAAAACAACTTTATACCCATGCCCTCATTCTGCCACAATTAAACACCATCTCCAGAGCTGTTCTGAGATCATTGATGGTATCAAGAGCAAACAGGACAGTAATTTGTAAAGACATGTTAGCATTGTTCGCCTTTAAAAGGCACAACCCCACACGCTTACGTGCCCTTGCACACACACAGTTTTGCCAAGCATTACAGCCAATGTTATTTTTAAGCTTCTGTCAAATAGATGCATGACTGCTGTGGAGATTTTACATGTTTAAAATGTCTAGTATCATTTCAGATATTTTCCTCTTAAATCTCTACTTTTTTAAAAAAAATATTTTTCCAAAAATAAATAGGTTTTGAAATATTCATGAAGCCTAAACACATTTAAGCTTGCAGAAAGGCACATTTAAAGCTGACAAGACTAAGTTTAAGTAAGTTTGAAGAATCACTACTTTTTCAAGGATACTGCTCTTACTATAGTGCTGGGTTTTGGCCTGATAAATCTACATGCACACAGAGGTAACGTCTCCACTGCATCCAATGAGACTATGCAAAGAAATCAGGCTCACATGCAGAACAAGTTATGAGAGCTACTGTTTTAAACTCTGAGGCCTCAGTTTTAGGAAGCATTCTTTACACTACAAATCCTCAAGTGAGTAGAAAGGCTGTTTCACCGAGTTTCTCAGGGGAAGTTCATGGCCTCTGCATTTGACTGATCAAAATAACACTGCTGCTCCATTCCTGAAGTGGTGATGCAATATTTTCACTAGAACTCTCAGAGAAAAACTCTGAAGAAAAAAACCAAAAACACCCTAGATTAAATTTCAGTGACAATAAATCAAGGCATGACTGCTTTAAACAACTCAAATGCAATTGCTTGTCTGCACAGATACTACTTTGCCATCCCATAATAGAAACCCATTTACTTCCACTGATGCAGAACCTTGCTGTAGAAATGTCATTACAGCAAGAAGCAGCATAAGGGAGGATATCAGGTTTTCCTCTGGATTTATGCCTAGGAAGGTAAGCATATCTGCACTACATCCAAAACACGTGCAAGCAGGATGTGACAACATATCCCAGTTGTGTTCACTGTTGCCACAGTAAGCTACCTTCATTGCTGTCCCAATACTTTCACAAGAAGTAGACTTGTATGAAAAATAAAAATAATTTGCAATGTGCAAAATAACTTGTAGTACAAATGTATGAGAAAATACCCAGAAAAGATCTAAATACCCTCCGAAGTTCCTTGGCTCAGTTCCCCAAGCTTCCCCACATGGCATCAAACTGATCACTCAGCTAAAGGCATTGCCAGCAAAACAACACAGGATTCAACTGCTTTTAGAAAAAAAAAATTGCAAAACTTTCCTTTTAGAAACCAAACCAACAAACAAATCATCCCACTGTGGTATTCACAAATTGGTATATTTTTCACTCAGTTAAACCTCATGGAAATAATAAAACCTTAACCAGAAACTCTAAAATTTAGCCTCAGGCAGAATTCTTGAAAGAGCATAAATCAAAAGCTCCCATGATATCCACAAGAGACTTGGTTACAGCCAGTGATATTATGCAGCAGGTATTCAAACACTGTAGTAGTAGGTGGGAGCATTCATGTGCAGGAATGATAAACTAGAAAAAACCTCACAGTTTCAGACAAGTCACCTGGTGAAGCAGAACATTCCAGATTGCTTTGCTTTGCCTCGAGGCGGAGGGAGGATCACTACAAACAAGAGACATGTGTGCTTGTGTGTTCTAAGAGTGGTCTGCAATACCTGCAGTAAGTTAGGCAGTTGGTGTAACCCAATCAAAGCAGAAAACTCTTGGTTTTATCCAAGAGCATGACACATTTAAGAGTATAATAGTCACAAGATACCGAGGAAACAGGATAAGCAAAGGTTTAACCTCAGACTGAATCTTCATCCAAGATTTCAGGAAACATGGAAAAATCCTACCTACCTCAGTGCCAATCTTCTTGATTAATAGCTTGCCAGAAGTTTGCTATATTTCTGATTTGGAACATATCAGAATCCGTATTTGACAACTCTTTCTGCAGTGAAACAGCATGTGCAGGCAGCAGCAAGCATCTCACTGCCTGTGCCACCTCCTAACACTGCGTGCCCTTGGTACTATCACCACTTTGTTTCATTTTATGGACTTCATTTCTTACGCTGTTTCCATGGCCAGTTACTTTTTTCTCCTTCCTCCATTAATTTATAAATTACACAGGACTCAATTTAAACTTCTGTTAGGAACTGTGCAAGTTATTCTACATTGATTCTTTACAACTGGCTTTATGCACCTATCAGCTTTCTTAGAGATAAAAAAGAGCAGTAAAAGCCCTTGTGAAGTACACACCAAATGCAAGACATACTTCAGCTACAAAAAACCCTTTCTGCTTAGCATGACAATAAATTAAGACTACAAAATTATCTGATTTAGTACCTTGCCAAGCTTATGAATTACTTGCCTGTTTTTCACTTGCAAACCAAAAATGCAGGCTGATTGACGCTGTGTTCACTATGCCTGGCTTTAGGACTGCATAGAATTTACAGTAAAATTAAAATTCTCTCTAACAGGAGGTGATAGCATTGACAATAGCAAAACCTGAACCATGGAAGATGGACTGCTACAAAAAAAAAACAAGTAAAAAAAGTTGCAGGTACCTCTGGAGCATTCCCTGACAGACAATCCCTCAGACCACATGGGCTGTTACAAGTCCTGCAGTACGCTGGTGTTTGTGCCTGAAGTTGGTTCTTTTAACTTCGGGCTATTGCCAAAGCATGACTTACTTTTCTCTCCAGCTGCATCTGTTACTTCTGGTTGGTCTGCCATCTCCCTCTGGCAATGTATGGTCTGCTTATTCACTGCTCCAACTTTCACTAAGGAAAGACTTGTGTTTTCCTGTCTGATGAAGAGTGCTAATCTTTTTTTCCTTGTTTCAGCAGTTCTACAGGGACCATCATCACCATCTCTGGGCCGCTGTTCTTCCTCCACAGTCTGAGTTTTCTGGCAAATGCTTATGGTGCTCTTAAGTCCTCTACAACATAAAGGTCCTTGCCCTCTGTATCATCCCCAAGGGACTTGGCCAAGACAGAGGGGGAAAATGCCCTTTTCCCACTCCTTCAAGTAGTTCTCACCTCACTAAAAATTAAATTTTTCATGCTGCTGCCAGCTACTCTCTACAATAATTGCAATCTTAAGGTCCTTGCTAGCATCTTTCCTATTAAGACCTCATAGACAAATGTTAAAGAAGCAGGGAAGAGCTTTTACAGGGATGGGATGGTGAGATAGCACTGCTGGAAAGGGACAAAATGAAATTGTTGCGAGGCAGAAGCACACAAAGAACAATAAAAATTAGGAGTGCTTTTCCACGGACCAAAATTCCAAAAACTGGCAGAAGGCTGAGAGATCACAAAGATGGGCAAGTCAAGTCTCTGCCAGAGAGGGTGGAGAAAGAAACACAAAGGTAGTTTCCGTGCTTGTAGGATCACCATTCCAGTGAGCAGGAACTGAAAAGCAGTTCCTAAGCAGGAAAAATCCTTGGAAGTGGATGCAATGATTGCATTTAAGACAGAAAGAATATGATGCTCCTCTAGAGATGACAGTGGAAAAGAGATGAATTGTAGGGGTTCACTTCTAAAAGCAAGCTGCTTTTAGAAGTTAACCCCTACAATTTTATTAGTAGGGGCTCACTTCAGCAGTGATGTCATTAATAGGCTAACTTGCAGCTTTGAAGATCTTCATGCTGTTAAACCCAGTTTTCCATTGCATGGCTCTTGGCTGGTACTTCTTTGCCTGGTTTGTTACACTGATTTTTGGCCAAGAACTCTTGTAGTTGACTCACAGGTCACTGAGGTGTAAAATAAATAGGAAAAAAATTGAGAAAGGACATATGACATCACTGGTGATGAAAAGGTTCTTGGTGTGTTCTGAGAAAACATTCAGGTCAGAGTAAACTAGAAACAGAAAAATGGACATTCATACTTAATTTGGAAAACAGTTCTATAAAGAAAGCAGTTGTTTAACATAGATTTTTAATCTTAAACCACTCTGTTGTTGCAGAGGATCATTTTAGCTTTATATCAGTATTAGTAGATTAAATTTGTAGTAAGTCTTTCACCTAACTCAGCAGAGAAGAGCAGCAATTACTTGACTCAGCATCCTTGTCTTGCTCAATGAAGAGAGCCTGAATCCACAAACTTACTTTTCTTGCCTTAACAAGGGAATCAAAAGTGCAAAGGAAAAAATGCAAGTGAAAGGACAAATGCTATAAAAATAGTAAAACAAACCAAACCAAATATCCAGCAAGATAGCTACTACTGTCTGATGGCTTTCTTTGTTTAAAGAGCTGAAACAAATTCACTTTAACTACAGCATATAAGCTGCTCCCAAAAGCAAGGTTGTCTCCATTTTCAGTAAGGAATTCTAACAACATATTGTTAAGGTACCAATTTTCAACTCATTTGCTGAAAACAAAATACTGTCACTAATAATGGTTAGACCTTAGTCTTCAAAGGATGTTAATAGCTAAAAAGAGAACCCTGTGCTACTACACTCAGCCCATAAAGGATAACTCTTCTATTAGTGTAGCTGAAGGATTAGTAGAAACGTTTGCCTAATGAATGCAGCTACTATATTTGAGCACATGCCTGTATAAGCTACTGGTTGATTGAAACCTATCTATTTTTAAGTACTCCTGAATGCTGCAAAAACTTGCCCTACTGCAGTATTACACTGGGGTTTGTATAAATGTAAACACTTTATTGCCAGTAACTTGTCAAATTCACCTTATTTGCAATTCTTATGCCTGAAACACATCATGTAAAATGTACAGGAATGACTTTCCTACATCTGATCTGATTTCCAGTCTCTGTAAGGCATACAGATTTCATGAGATGCACCTTTCTGTAAACGTACTTCTTACACCTTCAGAATTAAGATCTGTTTCTGTAACAGACAAAAGATTCTATACATGTGTGTATGTGCTTGTTTATACAGGTACGCATATAAGCTTACAAATATATAGACACAATAGAAACAAAAAATTAAAATCATTTTTGAAATACAAAGCACTTAGTTTGAGTAATCACACTGACAACAACTCCATACAGTTGATGGTAATCTTTTCTTCCTTACAGTAATGTATTTCCTATCAAATTCCAGTTTATTTTTAATTTCAGAGAACCCAAATTGTACCCTATCAGCTGTTTTCTCTATTTTGTATGCACTTCTGGTACACAGCTCTGCATGAATGCAGATGAAGAAAAAAATTAGGTACTTGTATATTAATTTGTATTCCTCTGGAAATAGAATGAGTTTCTTTAGCTTCCTTTTATCTCCTGAAATACATTAACTCCATCTGTACTGTCAGTCACTGATATTGAGACAGAAATACTGAGCAGAAGAGCTAAGTCAAAATAATTTCAAAGAGACTTTACAGCTTCTCTAAAGTAGGGTAAAATTAACACCTGGGTTTTTTTCTGTCTTATTTATTTTGAAGAGACATAGTTTTTACCAATGTATGTACACAACCAAAAGCTGATCTTGTAAATGTGTCCTCTGTATTTGATATAAAACATGCACCATTTTTAGAACTGAAAATTTATTCAAAGCTTTATTTCTTTCCCTAGTTTTAGTACAGAGCTCTGCATGAATGATGGGATGAGAACTGCCTGCCTTCCTGAATGCATTGATCAGTGTGGTGGAAGAACACCGAGGACAATGTGACATGAAACACAACATTTACTGGCCTGTACTTAGGATGACCTGCCTGAGTCAGTGGCCCCACCAACCCTAAGAACATTCACTTCAGCTCATGAGTAATGTCCCAACCCCCAAAAAACCTTCTAATACCACACCCAGCCTGACACAGCCCTTTGGGTGAATCAGAGATCTTCCCTAGGTTCTAACCACCAGGGGCTGAAAATACATCATGTGTTGAACCATATTAGGTCAAAGACATAATAACAAACCCTTTTAGACCACAGAAATTAATTCTCTTTCATAGGTCATACTTCCTGGCTTATACTCATCATCAAAACTCTGAGACAGTTGCTTTCCCTGTCTGGGTTGGTAGAAGTTGAAAGATCTAGACTCATCTGTTTTACCTCCATGTCACACCACATTAATGGCAGACAGACATCAAAAGGGGGAAACCCCAATACTTCTGAAGTCAGAAAGACAAAAAAGATTGGAAAGTACCCAAAGTTCTACTGTGAACTGTAAGCCATTCCTGCAATGTACTTCTTAATTGAGTCCATGCTACACTAATTAATAATAGGTAGCATGTGCTGCACACAGAGCTTTGAAAATAACAGAGGGGTTATAGAGGTATTTGCAGATGTGACAGCTGTATCAGGAAAGGACTGTCCAGTTCTGCTAAACTCTCAAGGATTCTGCAGTTGTCATGAGAGTGATCCAAGTAAGAAAACAGATGCTCCCCATAAGATGGAGAGCTGAAAAGTCTGAGGTCTGTTTAGGAAATGATTCTTCCTTTTTCAATACTAGCCAGATTTTTTTTTGACAGCCAGAGCTTTTATAGAGACATTGTCTTCATGACAATGGTCTCCTAAGGCTATTCTGAACCAAATGCTGCTGGCATGAACACAGATAATCCGTACCACACAAAACTGACATGCTTTTTGTGTCTGGAAAGTTTTAAAAGGCCTGTGATGATCTCCAAAGAAACTCAAAGTATGGGCTCACCTTGTACTTGAGGAAGATGAAAACACCACCAATACACAGGAAGAGGTAGCAAGTACATACCTGGTACAGAGATTTACATCAGGTGTTCAGTCTCATGGATAAAGTCTTGGCTGAGGTCTTCTGGCATCATCCACTCTGAAAAGCCAGACTCCTTAATGATGAGTCAGCTCCTGCCTTGCCATCTTTCACACCATGTACATTGTCTGTGCATATTTCAGTTGTGTATTTATAAGTCTCTGCAGACATCTCCCCTCTACTACATTAATTGTGACAGGAAAACTGACGTGCTGTCATAACACTAGTCACCCCCCTCTACAGGAACACCCTGTCTGCTGTTACCAGGATTTCCCTGTACTAGGTGAAAGACAAAGCTGCTTACATTCCATGCCTCTACTAAGACAGGGAGGCACAAATGGGTAAAAGATCTGTGCTGAGAAAACATGTGAAGCACTGTAAGGAAGAGACACTGAAAGAGCAGAATGACTTTTTCACTTGACCACCTTAGGCAAAGAAACAGGAAGAATTTTCAAAATAACAAAATCAAAGGGAAAAGGACTTGAAGGCTTTTTCACAGTCTCTTCTAATATTCCACATGAAGTGTTAACTTCCCATCTGTCTTTTATAAATGGTAGGCTGTCATGGTTTGATGCTGGTGCAATGTCAGCGCCCCCATGAAAATGCACCTTCCCCAAATAAATGCTGTGAGATGTGATCAGGAACAGAGCAGAGCAGGCCCAAGCTTAGAAATAAAGGAGAAAGAACTTTATTAAGCTACTACTAGGATAAAAGACACACATTAAATCCAGAATGAAAACCTTCCAAAACATTCTTCCTCCCCCCACCCAAACTCCAACAAACCACAGTGAGACACAACTTGGACTCTCAATCAAGTCATCACCCTTCAGATAATCAATACTCAGTCCATCAAGGGAGAGAGGAGTCCCTCTTGCACCACAGACCCCCAGGAAACACAATTGCCACCTCTTGTGTTTCCATGTCACAGTGCTCTCACCACTGTGCATGGACAGACTGCTCATAGGGCTCCTTTAAGGATGCTTTGCCAAGGACCAAAAGAAACAACAGTTCAGCTTCTCATTTTGGGACCACAGCCCTGCCCATTTCCCCCCCCCACCCCCGGGGCCGAGGGTCTTGAGAACAGAGATCTTCGTCTTGAAGACAGAGGGCATCACCACGTCCTCCTCAGCTTTTCTCTGTTCACTCCATTCCTGTGCTGGTAGTCGCTGAAGCAGGTCTCTTGGCTCACCATTGCATCCCCCTAAAAATGCAGTCTCTGTTGCAGGAGAAATTGGTTCAGTCTATGGCTAACAAGAAAAGTCCAGCCACAAGCCACTCCATCATCTCCTCCCACCTAGAATTTCTTCTTCTAACATCTCAGGTCCCAGACTGTCTCTCTTCTCTTTCAAATCAAGGAGGAGCAATATTTCACAAAGCTTTCATTTCTCAGGAAAGGGTTAAAAGTCTCAGACTCCCTGGACAGCTGAAATCTCTGCCCAGGACTCCAACTCCCACGGCTGGGCACCTTGCCCCCCACCTTTTCCTTCTCCTCTGCCCGCAAATTTCAGGTGCCGTCAGGCTCTCTGTCTCTTTCCCTCTGGAGGGGGTGAACAAAGGCATCTCAGTTTCTCTCCACCCTTCCGTCCGCAGGGGCCCGCCCGGTCCCCGTCCTTCAGCCCCTGGCCTACCTCCCCCAGGCCACATGGCTTTCCTTCCCCCACCCTGCCCATGCTGGGCAGGGAAGTCTGCACTGCACTCTGACCGGAACCAAAGAGAGAGTTCCCGTGGGAGTTCTTGCTTTTAACCCCCTGTCCATGCCTTCGGTGGTCACTCCAGGTGCCAATATCCAAACCTGACCACTGATTGGTTTGACCCCAACTTCCTGAGAAGATTCACTTCTATGTCAAACCACGACACAAGCAGAAACCATTACACAAAAAAGAATCTGGCTTCATGTTCTCCACTGCTAAACTGCAACTATAAAGTGTCTCAGGTAGACTCAATAGAATTACTGTCTTTTAAATCAAGACAACAGAATTCAAATCTCAGGTTTTCAAGCTAGTCATGGCATATAATTCTGGTTTAAAATTTGCCATAAGATTACTACAAAACTTCAAGATTTTTCTGCCACTGAACTGTATCACATCTAAACTCTTTCCTCCTAAAAAACGTAGTGCTGGGAACAAAATAATAGTTTTAAATATTTTCCTTTGTGAATAAGGTTAAGTCACATCAAAACATAAAGACATATCAAAAAGATGGCAGTGGTGCCTGTCTGTCACAAAACTCTCAGCCCTTTTCTTTTTTCAGTCAGGTGGACTCCTCATTACATGCGTGAGCAAAATGGAAGCTGCTAAAGCAAATTCCCTCTGCAGAAACTTACACTGTCTCCTCCTTTCTGGGCAATTTCAACAAAGAGGTGTTTTGGAGGCAGCTGTCCTTCACTAGCAGGTAAATCTATTACAAAGATGGCAATTCCTGTGGGAATCTCATGCTTAAATACTGTCAACAAATAATTTATTCTCCATTCTAAGAAGCCTTACAAAGATGTGCAGATTTACAATTGTGTCAAGATGGTTTACCCCTTCATGCACCAAAATAATATGCATGTACTGCTGCTTCAAATCAAAATAATTGTTTGGTTTACTTGTACCTTCTTCTGGCTTTCTCTTCAGGGAGAAAATTCTTATCATTCAGCAACAGATCATACCACAGATGGTACAAAGCCAGAAAATAGATAATCACACCATTCTCATAGGAAGGAGCAAGCCAAAACCATATATGTGAGGGAATTATTTCACATGGGTCTCGGGAAAACCCTGAAAAAAATCTTATTTTAAGAAGAGCAGTAGCAAAGATGCTGGGAAATGAAACAATGCAAAATAGTCTAGATGAAAATAAGACACTTGGGTCTAGTCAGATGTAAGTATTTTAGATTAGACTGCAGTTTTATTGCTGCCTTAGTAGGGGAAATCGCCCTGCCTATAAAAAGCCCAAATGAAGTACCAGTCTATTGCCCATGGGACACAAATTATGTGTATTGAACAAACCAATACTGCTTTAAGTAATAACTGCTTGCAAATCCTAATGCAACAAAGGAGCTTTCTACTTTAACTGTATTACCTGAAGAACAAAAAAGACTAAATTCTTGCTCTCAGGACCCCACTCCCACCCTGTAAGCAATTAACACTGAATTAAAATGGGAAATTGGCTGAGCTCAGCTCCCACCTCTGGCTGCTTGCTTCTTCATCTCCTCCAGACTAGCACCTCCCCTGCTCCCCCACCTGAGTGGAGCATCCTCCAGCAACCCAGCACCCAGGTGGATGAAGCAGGCAGAATTAATCCTCCAGAATCACCTTACAGACATCAGCAGCTCTCTTCCAGGAAATCTGGGGCTGAAGAACCAAAACATGCAACTTTGTAAGACAGTGGGACCAGATAAGAAAGAATCTTAAAAGGCAGCCGGAACTTTGAAAAAAGCTGACCATGAGAACAGCACTGTACAGAAATGCGTTTATTGAGGGTGTTGTTGCCTGAGAATTGTTACCATTTCATCAGCAAAAGTGGAATTGTTACCATTTCATTAGCAAAAGTGGTGGCAAAAGAAACATCATCATCCCATCCTAAAATCTGGTCCATATGTCAGCACTGGTCTCTCAGCTGCTTGCTCAGCTCCTGAAGTTCAGCAATCATGTTGTCCATAGCTGTCACCTCATCAGCTATCTCACTGTGAACCTCATTACTTGTTACATCTATGAAAAGTTGCTGCACAACAAAAAGAAATACTTGTAAGTACTTTATAAATAAATACCTTTAAAAGATACGTACAGTTTCTCTCTTTCAGGGGAGAGACAAAATACAGGAAGCTCATCATCTCTATACTGCTTTTCATTATTTTGTAAATGGTGATGGTATCTCTCTCAAAGAAAAAGCCATTTTGTGGCTAATAAACAGAAGTTATACACACACACACAGACACACATCCGGCATATAGACCTGAAATCTGTGCCATGCACCTGCTATTGTGCCAAAAGGGTCAAATCCTTCTGTGGACGTGGGGTTTCTTCTCTGACCTGACTGCCTACACTGACTCCTGATTCCATTGAAAGTAAAGGACTTTTTCATGAAACTCAAATTAGAAGAGCATCTCACATTCTGTCACTGCAGTTTACAAGCCCACCTCCTGATAAATTGGTTGTGAATTTTAATAACCATTTTCCCCAATGTCATATTCAGTTGCTTCACTTTCTCCAAAACCTCAAATAAATATTTTTTCACATTTGATGTCAAGACATGCATGGGTGGAGGCATTCACCTGTGTGTAACTAGGTTAAAGCAGAGAAAGCAAAACACTACAGAGTAATAAAGATTGTTCTTAAAGACCTTAAGACATTAATAAAAACAAACAAAAAAAAAGCAGCTAACTCATGAGCTATCATAATCTTGATCTATTTAATATTGAGGCTGTGTGAGGTACCACTACACAGAAATATGGGGAAGGGGGGACACCCAAACATATGTTTTCCCATCATTATATAAAGGGAGAGTGATTCACACTTCATTTGACACAATCACAAATCCTATGTTTAGAGACAAAAACAAAACAAGAAAACAAAAGTTGCTCTGGAGTACATCTGTACATCAGTATATCATCAAAACACAATGGGATAATACAAATTTGTATATAAACAAAAATGTACTTAAAAGGCTTGAGCTAAGGTATTCACTGTTCCTCAAAACAATGTTGTCACTAAGGAACATCTTACACAAAAATAGGAACATATTCGTGCTACAAGTACAGAAACTTCTTTGACTTTCAGCCCAAAAACCTCACACTGGGAGTGTGACAGAAAAATTTGGTTCTTTCAGGTAAGACGGGTAAATAAATCAAGATGATATAATTATTTTCTCTTTTTAAATTTTTTTTTTCTCTACACAGTTAGAGAAATCTATTCAGCTAGAGAGAACCTGGGGAAGTTTCAAGCAGCATCTCTCTTTGGGCTTTGTGCCCCATGTCTCCCCAAAACAGTACTCACATTTCATGTGTTTACAAACGATGTCAGATCCAAGTGATGCACTGGGACAAGGACCAGAAGAGTGCCCACTGTGCTATTTGCCACAGCATGTACAGAGCCCAGCAGGCTCTGTACAGAAAAGAGCCCAGTAGCAGCACATTTCTGATCTGCAGCCTTTGGCAGATTGCAGGTGCTTCGTGAGTCTGGCACAACACAGGAGCTCAAACATCAAGAGATGGAGATCCTGGAAGCAGTGACATTGTTTCACCTGTTCTACTGATTTGTTCCAATTGCATGTCCTGACTTTAAAATTTTGGAATTTTATCTTTTATTTTATCAGTTATTTTCACTGTTCTTTGATTCCTCCTCAAATATTAACTAGTGAGTCTGCTCTTAGCACATTTTAAAGTACTTTTTTCAGCTGAAATTAAAAATGAAAAAAAAATAATCCCACACTAATATTGACTCACGAGACAGCAAAATGAGATGCAGTCAAGCTTGGACAGGCATAAACAGTGCTAAACTGTTTGTGCATAGGATCTGACAGAAGTTGACTGAGTTTTTAAACTACAACATACTTTGAACATTCAATATGACTTCAAATTCAAAGTAAGATGGCATCTTGGAATGGATGCAAAACCAGTAAGTTCACATACAATGCTTCATTTCTAATACAACAAAAAATGCTTAATTTCTAATATGACAGTTTTCTCAGAAGTACCACAAAACCATTAGCTGCCAATAATATAGATGTTCATTTAATTAGTGCCTTTGGAACTTAAAATAGAATTTACCAGACTCATACACTCTTAATCTTTCAGATAATTAAATAATATAAACTACCTGTACTTGTATTTATATAATTTATGTCATTTAGTGCTTTATCTACAGTAATGCTCAGTCTATGCACCTTTTTTAAAGAAAACACAATCATATTTTGTGAGTAACAGCAAAACATGTTGTCTCTTTTTTCAACACATTTGAAAGTCTTACTTATGCCTGTTTCTTCAAGCTGAGTTACAGATCCAGCTTATGTTTGCTTATGCAACTTTCCTAGACTTTTGTCCTTAAAATTAAAGGACTTAAGAGAAAATGAGCCAAGTTTAGCACACTGATGACAAAGCAACACTTTGTAACACAAGCACACATCATAAAACTTCAGCTCTGTGATTCACAGTTGCTAACTCCACAGGCAGGAAGAATCCCATTTTAAGATGTGTATTTTAACAGAAAAAGTATGATTCAAATACGATGACTTTTTCAAGTAATTGATATCTGAATTGGTAGGGTATCCACAAAAACCAGATTAAAAATTAGTTCTGTCTTGTAATAAATAACTCTTTTAAAAACACTCCAAGTGATGCAAAGCAATCTTGACACATCTGGGTCTTTTCCGCAGGTTTCGATCCATTTTTTCTGAGACTGCCCAGTTTATCCCATGACTACTCACATTAAAAACAGGTCTTTGAAATGACTGATTGCTTTCAAACATTCAAATCTGTTTGCTCAACATTTTAAGTGAAGTTCTACCTTACTCTAAAATGTCAATGCTGTCTCTTACACTAGTATTGCAATCAAAGCCTAGAAGGAAGAAGGGAAATAACAGTTTACTTAAAACTGGAATCCTCAACAGCATAAAGATGAACATCATCTGATGATGCACTGCGACAGGCAGGTATTATTTGATCTATAATTGATTCAAAACAGAGAAATTCTGGCAACAGAACAAAGATTTCTAGCTTTCAAACAAAAATTCCTACCTTTCTAACATTCCTACCTTTGCCTTAGATGACAAGCCACGTAAGTTGAGCCGAGCTGAAGAAAGTATCTGCAAAGCTTCCTGACAATTAGATCTGTTCTTGCTGCATTTTATAGCCACTAGAATCCAAACACAGAAAAACCCCAAAACAAAAAAAGCATTACCCCTCTAGCAATAATCTTTAAACAAAAACATTTAATTAAGGATCTTGATACCCTCCACAGACAATTTTAAATGTAATATCCCCCCAAAAAACCAAAAAGTAAAAAAAAAGCCAAGTAATTTTGAGAAGATAACTCTAGACACAACAGGTATCTGTATCCTTCTTAAACATAAGTGTCACAGAACAGGGAATAATCTTAGTAAGTTTCATTCATTTCCTGACCAGCATACTCAATCAAACAATTCATGTGATGATCTGAGGACTGAGATGAACTGCAGATGCATTTTCACTTGCTTTATGAAGTTGCTAGATCATAAAATTAATTGATTCCATGTTTACCAGTCATATGTTTACTGACTCATCCTACACAATTTCTGCCTCATTCCAAGTATATTTTTGTATGCAGTATCAGGATGATACTCTGTTACAGGACTCCTAGTAGTAGGAATAAATACAATAGGTAGAGTATTATTTTGTCACTAAGCTTAATAAATATTTTTTACACTCTTCATGAAAAATAAAAGGTAGAACATACCATGTGCAATCTCTATGGCTCCTTTCACCACTTCCTTAAAAGAAGAAACATCTTTCTCCCAGTCACTTGATTGAATTTCACATTTATGTGCCTTAGTGAGATACTGCAGTGACTACAAGGAGGAAAAAGAAAAAAGAGTACATCAGAAAATCAACTAGGAAACTAAAATAGTTTTAAGTTTCTACAAAATTAGTGGTGAATCTATCTTTACTATACTTGATTTCCTGTGAGTTGGAGTACTGTCCTCCTCTGCAGCAGTAAGCACCAGCTGTAACACAGATGTTCTTCACCAACACTGCAGCTCAAGTATGAGAAGCATATAAAGTAACATGTGTCTAATTTTTATCTTTTAAAAATCTGTCTAGACTGATGGATGTGACCCATGTTTGCCAAGTCATCATAATTAAATGCACATGAAAAACAGAAAAATACTTGCATTCACACTTCAAACAGCAAATTCATATCTAAAAAAATTTAAGTGAATACATCAAAGCTTTCTTCCTGTATATGTAATCTTGGGAAATATGCATTTTATAGATGTAGCTATTAGTTGCCATACTGCTCTGGTTCTCAGTGTGAACAGGAAAAAAATGTAAGCAATATGAAAGGAGGGTCCCATTAAGAGGAAAAAATAAATTTAGCAGAAGAAATTGATTTTTGCTTTTGAATTTTGTTTTCTTTCTACAGCATCAAAAACATGAAACAAATATGAAGCCAGAAGTTACATGGCTTAGTTCAATGACAACTCTCCAGCTACCTTTTTTAAGAGTTTAATATAGAAGAATAAAAAAGTTTCAGTGTGGGACATAGTGTGGGAACACAGTAAAGACTTCTGATTGTGAGGGTTGTCACCCCAGAAGCTTCCACCTTCTCTCTCCCACCAGAGTTCCAATCACAATGGCACAGGTGACTGAACTGCTCATGCTGCTGTAAATGGCAATAAAGGGATATTAAGTCAAACCAGAGTGAATTACTTTTTTTTTTTATTTTCATAATAAGCTAGGTTATAACTGGTAGTAGTTCTGGCAAGCAGAGGCAAGAATTTCTAAGAGAAGGAACAGTTTTTACAGCAGTCTGATTTCAGTCTACATGTGTCTGAGTCAGAGCAGCAAATTAGAGGGGGGTTTGCTGACAGATGTCAAGGAGGGAAAAGAATTCAAAGTCTTGTGGGCTGTTTATTTGCACTTCTGGAACCTGGATTTATCCTGAAAGGAAACAGTTATGAGCTGGGGAAAGTTCAAGGAACAGAAGGGATTCATAGCCTGGGATGGATCAGCAGGAAACTTGAAGGCTGGAAAGATTCCTCTAGTGGGAGAGGTGTGGACTGGACTGCATCCAGTGTAGGGAAAAAATAAGTACTGAATGAGGTGGCAGTTCAGATATATTGAAGTGTGAGAGTAAATATATGCTAAGCTAAAGAAAAAAACTCCAGAACAGAACCACAAACCCAATACTTCAGTAGTTTTACACTCCTAACTTGCAAACCTTGTCTGACTTTGATTCAATTTACAAAGCACCACTGTGAATTTTAACTATAGACCATAATGATTCATGTGGCATCAGATGTATCAGCAGAACAGAAAAGTAAAAAAACCCAGCAACCAAGACACTCTTTTACAATAACCAAACATACAAGATTGTTCTTTCAAATTCAATGTTTTGTTAGGACAAAATTGGTTAAATATAATTAAACCTGCACTAAATAAGGTGCAGAATGGAAAGGCATGGAGTAAAGGTCAAATCCTACATTTGTAAGGAGGTGCATGACACATTTAAAAGTTTGTTCCCATCTCTTTGTCCTTTTATGCCAGTATAGTAAATAATGCCCTTTTAGAATTCATTGACCTTCTGCCTAATAAATTTTGGTGGCAAACTGACTATATATCTAGAATTTCTCTACAGATAGTTATATTCACTGAATATCTGACTGACTCATGGTGGTGCTTGTGGCAGTAAAGCAAATAAATACTGGTTTTATCATTTTTACTTCATAATATGATATCAGAAATCAGTGATTATTTGCTGCATTGCAAATTAATTTCTACACTGTAAATTAATATACGTTGTGGTTGTAGGCAGTTTTGCTCTTTTATGATCTGTCATACCAGGATATTTGGATACACATGTAAGCATACCTTAAGTATTTATAAACATCATTCCATCTCGCAGGCAAGCTAGACTGTGTGTTCCACAACCAGCCTGATTAGGACACACAGTTAAAGTACTGTCTACTCTACAAATTGAAACCATGTTTTTAACCGGGTTAGTTAAAAATACCGTGATGTAACCAGATTCTGAAATGATTACATTCATAGTATAGACAGGGCCTCTGCTGCTTTGCATGTCTGAGTAAGAATTTGAGGATATATTACAGGATATTGCAGTGTCTGTATTTCTGCATTCTAAATAAGCCAAATTCCTTGTACTGTTCAGCTGTAAAGAAAAACAGAGAAGACAAAAGGGAGGAATTGGAGGTATAATAGACACCAAAAATGACTAAACAAGGCTCTTCACAGGGCAAAGCACAAAGAGACAATGAGCAAGGCACAAATAATTATAAATTTAAGCCCACAGGAATACAATTTGTAGGCCTAACCACCTTCCTTGCTCGATATTAAGCAATCCTCCAGAGAGGCATTTTTTGCCCAGGCCAAAGGCATTCTCCATTGGTGAACATATACTGAATGCTGACCTTGTGTATTTTCAACTTCAGTGAAGATCTGATGACCCTTAATTATTTTTGAACTGTGCAAGGCTATTTGAACTTTTTGAAATTTAATATCCAATGTGAAGCACATTCAAGCATACAACAAAGTAAACACTTCTAGCAGTGCGAGTGGTTATTCTGGAAATGCAATCAACTTAATTCCTTGGGAAGTGATAAGGACAAAAAATAGAAGTTAACATAGCAAAAACAGTGATGGGTAAAGAGAAACCAATGGTTCAACACACTAAGGATTAAATATCATTATTTAATTCCATTTTAAGCTAATTAAGGACAAACAATTTTTACTCTGGGTACTCTAACTGTGGTGTAGATTATTTTAAGTGCATTTTCCTTTAGTGATTACAAAGAACACAGATGGCTTATGCTGCTACTGGATCATGCCTCTAAGTTCCATTTTTTTTTTTCAGAAGTTGCAATATACTATCTTCTGAATCAAATATTTCAGTTTAAAAAAAGCCAAAACCCACACCACCATTTGATTATAGATGTTAGACTGTTGCCAAGAAAAGTTTCAGAATACAAAATCAGGACAATACACATATGCTATGTAGGATGTGATAGGATGTTTTGAAATGAAACACTGGTAAAAAACGAGATTTTTTTTTTCTAAAGTCCAAGAAAACTGATGTAAAACATCTTGCTCCTGTTGTGTATAACAAAACCGTGTGCTGTAGGAACATGAAGAGAAGCCAATGTACTTATAAAAACACTAAAGCAAAACAGGTCTGGAACAAGAGCATGTTCTACGACAGCGCTATAGTTCTTACCTTTTCAATATCTTCACTACTATCATTCTCTCCATTTCCATAAAGTTGGGCATAAAGTCTCCAGATTGCCCCATCATTTGTCACTCGTGAAGTGACTCTGCCCAAGAGCTCTTGCAGTTTCCCCTTCAATCCACTTGATACCTCCCCAGCACGATCTGCCAAACCATCCACTACTGCTCTGACCAGAATAGACAGCACCTTAAAAAAGCAGGAGAGACTTGATATTTCAACTCAAATCAACATCAGTATATATAATGTTATCTGTAATATTTGGTCTCTATTAATGATTGTGTCATATGGTAAGTACAGAATTTATTAAGAAATATATGGAGTAATTCAAGTGATTTAAACCTCACCTATAAGAGTCTATCTATGTTGGTGCAGGTGAAGAGGCCAAAAATATAAGACAGAAATTTGGGTAAAGGAAATTGCACCAGAAAATACCTTATAGATATTTTTACCATCTAATACAGATATAAAAAGATCAGTAAAGAGGCTGAGCCAAATTAATTCAGGTACTGGGAGGCACTGTTTTTTACAGGACCTCTATTTAACAACCTGCAGAAAGTGAAAGATGGACAGTGGATATTATGGAAACTGAAAGGCAATGGAAACTGGAAGGCAATGGAATACCTCCTGGTCAATTACTAGTTAACTCAGTTCAATCAAAGTCTTCTACAAATATTCATTAGTGGCCATACTTTTTGAATCACTGGCTTGAGAATGTGAGATCTCACCTGCAGAAATGCTGAGCATGGGCAGCTGCTGGTGGGAGCTTGGCTTTGCATGCAAAAAATGCTACATCATACCAGTCTTTTTGTCCCAAACTGGACACTGAAAACTAGAAAACTTTGCCTCAGTTTCTCCTCAGCAAAATAAGAAACAGCAAATGCAAATCAAGGCAGTAGATAATATGATGAATAAGAAGATAATAAACCCCAGAAAAGCTGGGGCTTATCAAGTGAGTAATACTTGTCCTGTGCAGTACAGGAGACACAGAGACTGGGGAAGAAATAAGGATGAAAACAAAATGGAAGTCTCATCAGGCTTGCATTCAAGATGGGCCAGTAAGAGCTGCACAAATACCTTCATGCTGGTACTTCCTAACTTGTGAGCCTGTCATTTGGCAACTTTAACGCTTCAACATTTTTGTCCACGTGATACTAACACATTGAAATCACACTCACAATATCAAGATAGTAATAAAACTAACTTCAAAGATGACCTGTGAATAGCTGCAAACCCTACAAAAACACTTCACAAATCAAGATGCAGTTCACTGGCAGAAAATAATGCAAAAATTATGACAGTATCAAAGTATATCATATTTAGAATAAAAACATATCCAGTTTAGCACTTATGATACGTCAATTCCCCAAAATAACTTTTCTTCTACAGAATGACTCAATTACAATGCATCCCAAAAAATCATGAATTTTAACAGATACAGAAAATTCTTGGCAGAACAACCCAAATCAATCAAAATGACTGATAATTTTATTAAATAAATTGAAGTAATACAATAAGTGAAAACAAATATACATCTACCTGGTATCTTTTCAGAACTAATGGTATCACAGCAACATCTGAACATGAGTTAAACAGCTCTCCTCTTGTCTCCCCATAACCACAGTATCACTCATATTCCTTATAAAATGATATGACAAAATAGCAGTTCCTTCAAGATCTCTTAAAAGTCCCTTAAGATAATACAAAATATGATCAACTATTAATAGTCCAAAAGTTCTGAAATTAATTTATATTCACAATTTGGAATATAAGGCATGAAACACCATCATTAAACACGTCTTCTATAATGAGTTGTTAGAAAAACACCAGCAAGTGTTGATATTTCCATTACTATAGCAATGTAATAAAAAAACATAGGTGCAAGAAAAACACTAAACTATGTTATCTTTTGACAAGGACCTAGAACTGGTCCTGAGGTTTCAAACACAGATGGTATGGCTTCTCAATCAATTTCTCAGTTTAACCAAACTGTTAATCAAAGTCCAAAATGTTAGTTCATGTGAATATCATATATAATCATTGAAGGTTTTCAAGCCAATGATATTTTGTTTGTGTGTGAAAAAAAAAAAGTTTCCTTAATCAGTAGGATGTAGCAACTGTAAAAGTAGCCCTATTCCCATAGAGTCTTGACTTTACTTACATTTCTACCACAATAATCCATTTCCTTTTTTTGTAATCCATCACATAAGCTTTGGCACTACAGCAGTTAAAATGAAACTAGTGTCAAGACCCAGATTAAAGGGTCCATTAAACAGCAATGAATCATTAATGCTTGGTTGTCTACACTTGTTAAATAAAGTTATTTCAAACTGTAAGTCAATTTTACTAATTATCCAAAGGTATTAGCAGCGTAGCAGAGCTTTGCATTTTAGGTTGCCATAAATGTTAAAATTTTTATCTTTGAGAGATTTTAAACTGCCGTACAAACTAGTACAGCAATGCTTTGTTGGCCCAAGACCCCAAACAAGTAATAGAGGATTTTTTTGGTTAGTTGGTTTTCTTCATGCCTCTTTTAATGAGCTGGGCAAACCATGACACCATATGACCAGAGAGTTCATGTTTACTATGACATCACACCATCTGCATTCCTCCTCCTCCTTTGCTTTTGTGAATAATGTGTTTACTACAAACTGAACAAAAGACACTGTGAGACAAAACCTTGGAAATAAACCAAGTAATTTATAAATGCAGTGATTTTCATCAGTTACTCTCATTTCACAGTTGTTCTCCCAACAACTCCTTTCATATAAAAATTCTCTTGGTCAAACCATTTCAGATACTTCACTAAAACAAGTAGAACTTGACAGTGCTGAAGAAAGATGAGAACCCTCAGATAACAATTCAAAACAACAAATCTGCATTCTGTGAGCTCTCTCTATTCCCCTTCCAAATTAAGGATTTTATAATAAAGACAATTGTCATTAGTGAGCTACTTAAATGAAGTAGAGCTCCAGAAATTATTAATTCCTACCCGGCTTTTCAAAATCCCCTTGGAACATGGTCCTGTGGCCTTTAGTTAGAAACAGTTTGGAAACACAAACTGCTGAATGAGGATGTTACTTGATGGAAAGGGTACCAGAAAAACTTTGCTAGAATCTCAATAGCACAGAATTGTAAAGTGGAATCCTTTGTCCATACTTCTGTATTCATAATCTTTGACAGCACATAATGAAGATATGGTTTCTGAAATACTGTATCGAACCAGTTTTTCCAACCACAAAATAACTTTGTCATTCACAAGACTGCAGCACTCCAAGTAAGAAAGGTTGATTGCCTCCATAAGCACACATGTGATGGAAATTAGTATAATCAGGAATTACAGAAACGTTCCAAGTACATTTACTAGCTCATACCAATAATTCAGAGACCAAATTGATTATTATAATAGGTAAGGCTTTCTCCTTGGGTACTCTTTAGTGACTGATTTACTAGTGGAAACTACAGATAATTCAGTTAGTCTTTATATTTTATTACATAACACATATATTGAAGGTTTTCCAGGTATATTTCTCAGCTTTGTGAGAAATAGAAGTAAAGACACATGAAAATGAAGAACCAGTAAGGAGGGAAGGTAAGAAAGTGTGCTTTTTACATTTATATGCAATACCAGCAAACTGAGACTTTTGAAACTGTCCTTTGCTCTAATCTTTTACTGTATTGTTGCTCATTTATAAAGAGCCCTTTATCTCTTCCTTGTCCAATTCTATCCATAGAATCTGTGCATACATATCTTCAAGTTTCATGGTATCATGATCTCAGAACCTTTGCCACAGGGATGGCATTGTTAAGTAACTAGAAGAGCACAGAAGCAAAATTTCCTGAATCTGTGTGCTGTACTCAGAAGACTGGCACAAAGGACAACAATGGCCTAACAGAAATCACCAATAGGAATCTGAATGCTTTACTACTATTAGAAGAAAAATATTACTTCATGCTATTCTGAAATAAAATTTAAAAGTCTGATGTAGCTACAGAAATCAAGGGCATTTCAAATTGTATATTCAATTGCACACATGTAATTGATACATTCAGTCTCACAAGGGGTATTCTGCAGCAATGATTATGCTAAAAGCAGTTTGTTTTCACAAAGAACTGGAATTCATGACTCAAATTGTTTCTTCCAGTCCTCTGCATATTTATTTTTTTTAAAATTCCTACCTTGTTTCTCACCATTATGTCATGTAGCTTAGTACTCTATCAATTAAAATCTATGATGACTACAAATACTAAATATAACCTGAGAGAAGATCATACTATGTTGAATGGAAACAATGGTGTATGTTTTCATTTACTCATGTTCATGATTTCACATTGTCAAAATACAATTGCACAAGATGGTTACAGATCATCCCTATTCCAAACAGTCCAGTTGGAAAAAAGGAGAAGCTCACCAATTAATGGTGAACTTTGTAAACAATTTCAGCAGAAGCTTTTATTTTTATCTGCTTTTTTGTTTTGATACAGAAATACTCTCCTCTTCCTTGTAAGATAATTGTTGCAAGCCTGAAATTCTCTAATCAGGCCCTGAGGTTTTTCTTGGCAACTAGTAAAACCCTCCTAATTGAGGCAACTGTATTAGAAGTTACAATGAAACCCATAAAACACTTCACTTATCAGAAGCCAAAGTTAAAATTAAGCAATATCCTTAAATCCTTCAATAAAAAATATTGCATAAAATTTGACAAATAACAGTAATAGGCATCTGTATCATCTCAAAATATCTCATGTGGGCAAATATATGTAGAAACCTCTACCTAGTCAGCTGTCAGTCTGTTTTAAATAATACAGTAGACCACCCCTAAAAATGCTATTTTAAGTAGTAACTGAGAAAAAAATTAGTTGAAAAAAGCCAACCATCTACAAGATGCTCCATGACAGGCCCCACCAGTACTACAGTACTCTAGCTGCCAAATACATCTTTACCACATGTAACACAGTTTTCCATTGACACTCTTTAGTGCGAATGTTTAATGTTTAGCTATACCAAACTAAAAGATTTTATTAATACAGAATGTTATCCTGTGCATGACTGGCTTTACTAGTAATAAGCATTGCACTTATGTACAATTTATTATTAAAAAGTAATGTGAAAAAAGTATTTAACATCCCTGTCCCCCATGACCAAATGAGATGTTTCCACAATTTTAATTAATTCTATCTGCTCTCTCTCCTCATCGGTGGACTCAAATTCCCAAGATCCACGAAAGCTACTTTTTCTCTTTTTATGGGACAAGAAACAAAACATTCTTCTGGGATCCATGAGCAGCAGCAGCAGCTGGTTCCTCTTACCCTGGTACTACACAATCTCCCTAAGAGCTCATAAGCTCTTCAACCAGATCTGTTAATTTTGCAAAAGCTCTTGAAGGTATTTTATTATTCTCCTTAAGAGATTCTTTGGCTTGCCTTTCAGATTCACCTTGCCAATTTCACTGAGTGTGCAGAACCCTGCTAGGATCAGTACCTGATTTTAGGTAAGGCTGCATCCCAGCTGAAGCTGTGAAGACAGGTTCTCTGGATTTTGTCTAGAGCATACATTTACAAACACAAAATTGAACTGAATTGAACTACAGTGAAAGATAAGCAAAATACCGTTTTTATTTTTATTTGTCCTGGCTATTAGGAATCAATATTATGACCGTAATTCCTTCAGTTCACGTTCAAAGGCTCATTTGTGGAATTTTCCAACACATGGGAAAAACTTCCCTTTCTTTAATCTAAATAATTGATATTATTTCTGACACCAAGATATGCAGGAACAATATGGAAAGATGGGATTATGCACTGCATTTTATAAAAAAATAGGTCTTGAAACTGCAAGGCTCACCCGTGTGCTTTCACAAAGTCTGATGCAATCTGGATGCAAAGGTTTTTAGTCTCTGTCTCTGAACAAAAATTAGTGAACATATAGGATGACTAAATATGAAAATTTCCCCACCTGTGTATCCTTGTACTTTTCTCTTAAGTCCATGAGCCGGTGATAAGCTTTAATTGCTTCTGAAAACTCTCCAATGTCTGTACTGGTGAGAAGATAGTTCTCCCATATTTGCCAGTGCTCATAGTTGCACTTGAGAGCTTCTTGGAGGGTTCGAAATGCTTTGATCCTAATCAATAATAAAAGAATAACAGAAATTATTACAGAAGATTTCTGCACTAAAATCAGTTGGCATAGCATCAACTAAAAAACTGCTTATTTAAAAAATCCCATTTAGAACACAGTGCCATGCAAAAGCTATTGCTCATAATTTACAATACTGATAATTCCTTAATCTGTCTTGCAAACTATTTTATATTAGTCATACACAACAGTACACTCTGTAGTTTGAACTAGGTAACTTCTCTTAGTTCTTGTAACTTTTTTTTAAAAGAAAAATTTATCATAATTTTGCCATTTATGTCAATTTTTTCCTTTCCAAATTTTTAACCGGAACCATGAGAAAACAATCTTACTCATGCTGCAGTAGTAACACACATTAAAAAATCAAAAATTACTGAGTTCATGACAGGTGCAGAATGGTTTTGACTTATTTAATCACACATTTTAAAATCATATTTATTTTAAACATTTGCACATGGCAAACATGCATATCCATTGTACAGAAGCCCATCATTTTCAACCATTTTTATCCTTAGGTCAGCTGGAACGTTTACGTACACCCTCTGATCCCTGATGCTGTGCTGCTCAGTACAAATGTGTCAGAATGGCCCCAAACAGTACCAGAGTCCTCCAATCTGACCCATCTCATACTGACAGTAGAGAGTATTATGGAATAAAGGTGGACACCACAATTCCTATAAAGTCATCATCAAGTTACAGAGCATCTTTAGTTTTTCATATGCAGCCACTGCAGTCAAGTCTTGACCATTTCCTTACCAAAGGAGAGCAGTAATGCCATCCTCTGATAAGAAAATGCCATCTGAAGCATGTGTTGGTAAGGCTTGTGAGCTTACTGTTTAAAGCCTTCAACATACTACCAAAAATTGCAATAAATTTGTAACTTTAAAATAAGAGAATTGGAATGATACATTTCTTTCTAAGAGACAAGTTGGACAGTCATTCTCTCAGATGGACAGTCACACCCTCAGTTGGACAGTCATGATATGTAAAAAACCACAAAGGAATGGATTCCTTTAAATTAAGAGTTGAAATGGAGCTTTCCTAGGCTGGTAAAAAAATCTTCTTTGGTAAGGCATAACAATACATCTCTTCTTAGTAAATATCATATAAAGATGGCCTGTTATCAAAACATGCAGTTCACTTTCTCCATATTGCTTGACTAAGTTGTTAAAAGGGCTTTCTCTAAAGAAAGACAGCCCAAAGAAATTGTTGGTTGAGTTTCCAAAGAGTGTAAAATATCCCAGCCAAGTCAATGTAATATCTAAGTAGTTGATCAGGACATTAGAAGTTTGAAATAGCTTGGTCATG
This sequence comes from Vidua chalybeata, assembly GCF_026979565.1. NCBI lineage: Eukaryota > Metazoa > Chordata > Aves > Passeriformes > Viduidae > Vidua > Vidua chalybeata. The sequence continues at coordinate 12,764,822 of NC_071532.1, forward strand.
GAAAAATGTAAATAACTGCCAATCTAAGGCCATGATATTAAGAGTTATCAAATACACAGAAAGAGAGTGGGTTGATAGAGCAAAATTATTTAAGGAGAACAGGTCATTTGGCATAGCTACAGCAGAACAGTCCACATGCAGGATCTTCCCATATGCACTCCCCTTTTCTCTCTCTTCTGATATACTGATAGGTGTGATCCCGATGAATAATTGTGCAAACAGTTGAGTTTTCTCCACTGTTAACAATCTCACTAAGGGATTTCAGACCCGGATTTTACTAGGTTAAATTAGAAAAGAACACTGTCCTGTTCCTTCTGTGGATTTTGCTACAATGGAAGTTGGGTTCTGCCAGAGCTCTCTGACAGGCTGGAAGGTGCTCTGCCTGACTCATGTATTGTTTCTGCAACTGCTCTTCACCATCTGTAGGGTTAGTCTGTATAACCTCCCCATCCTCCTGAAAATCAGTAAGCTATGAGGAGGGCAGATGCCAGTAAGATGGAAATGTGAAATGTAGTCAAGATAGCAAAGGGATGGGATGGAAATAGTATTCCACAAATCATCACTCTTGCTATGTAATAAAATCCTCTAGATTCTCAAAACAAATCCCCTGTATATTTAACCAATCACATAATGATGGTGTATCCTTAAACAGTTAAGTAAATTCATACCCAGACAGGAAACAGTAGGCAGCTTAAATGCATTATCTGGACTTGGAAACCTGGCATGTTTCACATGAAGGACAGTGGGCCAGTCCCAGTTTATTCTGAGAAATGTGAGACCTAGATTTCAAAGACCTCCTGGCAAACAGAGTAGTTTTTCTAGTAAACCAAAGCATGGAGTCTGTTTTCATCACAATTAATTTTTCTGGAGGAAATTCAGAATACACAAAACTTGTGAAGTCTTAAAAAGCAAACAACTCCAAAAATCAACAAAACCCCTGTCCTTTGGGTGTTAGCAAGTTGCTTGCATACACTTTTCAAAAAAATGTACTTATATTATATGTCTGTTGTATGAGACTCTGCCAAGCCTTGGCCAAATCCACAATCTATGAGTAGGGGCCTGAATTAAAAGCCTGTTTGGAGTAAAGCCGGATTTTTTTTTAAGGGAATGAAAGACAGCTATTAACTTAAATATCTTGCTTTTGTTTTCTTTTTTAAATCCTCACTCCACTTAATTTTTTTTTTTTCTTCTGGCAGGCTTGAAAAATAAGAACTTATGTATCCCCACACAAATTATTTAAGTGTACTGCTATAGATAGTCTCTGTTTTGAGAGAGCTAAACTAGCTCACACAGTCTTGACCTATAAGTGACTACACAAATAATCAAAGAAGTTGCTATTCCACAGCAAGTATAGGCCACACTCGGCTATCAACACGTAATATTCATTTAAAATTTACTGTACATTGAGTCCTATATCACATGATTCTTGTGGGGAAAAAAGCTCAGTAACATGCCCCCATTTATTGCTTTCGTTACCATATCAAATAGGTTACAAGTTTTGTATGTACTTAGTATATTAGATCACAAGAGTAGATTAAGAATAATAAAATTAAACCAGTAAAGTGAAATTAATCACTCAGTAGTTTCTCAGCCTTGTAGCAGATTAACAGACCGAAAATTATTTTGATTAAAAATACTTTCATTAAACAAGTATTAGCCAGTACACTAAGCATCTGACATTTTGAATTGTATGGAAAAGAAGGAGCGACTACCACATGTATTGCACATACTCAAGGCACTGCTGAAGACAGAGGAACTACTGAAAAGTTAAAACAAACTCCTGCTTTCTATTACTTTTTAGCCTTGTGTAGTTATTCTAATACTTCATTTTCTCCTCCCTCCTGCTCCCATTGTATGTTTATAAATTTATACTTTTACGCAAGTTTGCTATTCTTTCTCTCTTTTTTTACTTTGCTTTCTGACTACGTAACCATATAAACTGATGTCAGATTTCAAGTAAGGTTTTAAAAAATAATTTATCTTATTCTTTTGTTTCATTTTTGGTAAGAAGTTATAATGTGAAAATTCTTAAATATTAAATTCTTCCAGGTAAACTTTTATTACATTGCGTTGAAATACAAAATACAAAATAAGAGTGGCAGTCCACTTAGGTGAAATCTTCTTGTATGAATCATTAGTTTTGAGGGAAAAGGATAAGCCAGCTAGCATGTGTGCAGATTTCCATCTGTTTTTGTATACAAAAAACAAACTGTCTGGTTTTCCCTTAAATCTACTGAGGAAAATATCCTATGAAATTACATAGGTCTGAATAAATTGTTTGCTTGAAATTGACGTATCTTCTTAACTTCATGGTCAAAGTAGTTTTTATTATTCATCTTTATTATGAATATTTTGCACTGGTTGTACTTACTACATCATAAATACTTCTAACAAAAAAAAAAAAGGGTAGAGAGAGGCTGCTACTTGTATAAAAGTTACAAAATTATTTCCTATAAAATAAAATAGTTACCAGCAATTCAACCTGGGAGAGAGAACTGAAGGGCTAAGAATTGCAAAATATGAGTTAAGCACCTTATAATAATAAAAAACTCAATGTCAAATAAAAGGAAACCACAGTTATTTGTTTTGGAAGCAATATCTTCTAATTCTTTTGATGTACTTACTTCTGTTTTAATCTGATATAAGCAGTTGATAAATTGTTCCAGGCCTCAGCATTCTAGAATGATAAAAGGAGAAGTACCAAAAAATTTATTCACTTATATTGTGCTTATTTGATAAAAATACGTAAGTGAAACTACTGCCAAACATCATTGATTTTGCTAATCACACATATTGACACATACCTTCTACATGGCAGTTAAAACATTGCATTGAAATATAAATGATTATATTAAAATTGAAATATATAAATATTTGACTGCATCCGCAACAATCAGGTATATAAATATCAATTAACTGCCTTGTGGTTGCAATACACTAAGTCAGCTCTTGCCTTCAGTCTCAGTTGTAAATAGGCATCCTCTTCTAGGATCTAGCTGGGATGGCTGGAAAGGTCAGTGCTTCACTAGACTTAGCTGGCCAACTTCTCACTAGCTGGAAGCTACTTAAACTGCACCACTCTCTGTTACTGGACAAAAGTGATCTGATGTCCCCTAACGCACCTCAGGTAAAACCAGCAGAGATGAGCAGAGATGATTCCTGCCCTTCGCCTGACACTGCTGTAAATGTGAAGCCCCATCACTGAATTCAGCAAGTTACAACTAGAAATGATTTGAAGAATAGGGTCTGAGCACTGCAATGAAATGTACTCTGGTACTGAAGGCTATCCTGAGGCTTAAGGAACATTTAACTCATGCTGGGAAACCTTTCTGCGACTTCATTCATTAAAATGGTCGCTACATTGCTACAGCTGCAGACATATAAGGACAGGTTTTGCCTCCAACTGAGAGCCAGTCCAGCACCTTTTTCTCATAAAAACCCCACCACTTAACCCATTGAGAAGTCAGCTGGCTTGGTCATATGAATACAATTAAATACAGGCCCTAGAGAGATAAGTGAACCCAGTTTTAGTATCTACTTGGAAGTGAATTTACTGCACTGAACAAGAACAAAAAAACAATATATAAACTAAGAATTCCATTGTTATCTGTATGTACATTTTTTCCCCAAAGAAGTTATTGCATTTTATAATAAAAAGAGTACTCTGTCACCTCTTATTGCTTTCTCATTATTTTCTCCAAGAGAAAAGAATGAATAACAACAGTTTCTTTTGAGTAGATGGCATTAACTCTAGGCGAGCAACAAGCTGACAGTCAGGGCTTCTGGCAAAAGTATTGTCAGTGTATTTCTCAGGTAATTCAGCTGGCACCTTCACTGTGCACATTCAAACAACAGTATTGTACACATACATGCCCTGCATCCTGAAAATATGGCTAAGCTCCATTCTCCCTGTGCTCCTGAAATATACAGTTACAAATTTACTTGTTACACATGAATTTGACTTTTTTTTTCAGAAGAATTTGATTAGAGAACTAAATATTTTAATATAATTTTTGTTTTATCTCTTTTTAGCTCTCCTCACCATTTAGTCATTCCCATTTGTCTGTTTTAGCAATGTGTGCAAGCATAAAGGAATTTTTCAGATATATTTTAACATTCATACTTGGACAAAGTTAAGTACTGGATAAGTATTTTTATGATGCCTTATGACAAAAATATATCCTTCATGAACAAGCTTAATTTCTTCAAAGGGCTAAGGTTTAAACAAGTTTTTTACTATTGCTTTGCTTGTCTATAATGAAAACATCCTTGCTGCTTTTAGATAAGCCATCTGAATCATTTGTTCAAAAGTACATACATCTGGTTCCAATGTCACACAGCGCTGAAATGCTTTGGCAGCACCTTCATAGCCTTCTAAAGCAATGTATGCACAGCCCAAGGAAAACCATACACCTAGCTGGAGAGAAAAAAATAATGGTTACCTACATGCATGGACATTTCGGCACAAAAGAAATACTTTGCCCAGGGAGAACACACAACTCTTGTTGATTTTTACCCATCTTCAGCTATGATAGTATTGCACTGGAAAAAATAGTATCCTGTATGCTGATTAGAGAAAAACTTTAGGTTCAAAGTTTTAATAAATATGGACAAACAAAGGTGTTGACTGCATGAAGACCACTTGACCATTTGTGAAGTGCTCTTTAACAGTCCATTTTCATTTACAGGACAAAGGGATAGTTATTTAGAGGTTTGCATATTTTGCTTTCATTTGTAAAAAATCCACATTCACTTTATACTATTATAATTAGGTCAGATGATAAACACTAGGAAATGTTTTTCAAGGTAATCACATTTTACAGAATACATCTCAAATGACCAAACAGGATCAGTTCAAAATTACAGTTCTTTCTACTAGAACATCGACCATCTCAAGTTTCTATCGTAATGTTTAGAGATAGAAATGTACTTAAATAACGCCTTGAACAGAGAATGGAACTTTACCAGTTCAGTAATCTTGCATTTATAGTCTTTAGTTGTTACAACCAAATATCTCTCATCAATAAAGATTCAAACTGGGAGGAGAGCTCAGCATCTTTCTTCTTCATTCCCCCTTCTCAGGGAGCTGTAGAGAGCACTGAGGTCACGTCTCAACTTCCTTTTCTCCAAATTAGACAAGCTCGCTCCTCTCAGGATGTTCCTTCCAGTCAGCCTTTTTTCCAGCTTTGTAGACTCCTTTGGATGCTTTCAAGGACCTTCACAGCCTTCCTAAACTGTGGGGCCCAGAACTGCATACAGTGCTCAAGGTGAGAACTGCATACAGCAGGATAATCCCCTCTTTTGACCTGCTGGTTGTGCTGTGTTTGATGCATCCCAGGATTCACTGCCCTCTTGGCTGCCAGGGCTCACTGCTGGCTCACACAGAACTACTGTCCAGTGGTATGATGTGTGACAATGGTACAAAGCTGCACAAGGGGAGGTTTAGACTGGACATTAGGAAGCATTTCTTTACCTAGAGCGTGATTAGACACTGGAACAAATCTTCCTAGAGGTGTTTGATGCCCCAAGGCTGTCAAGTGTTTAACAGGAATGTGGTCAATGCCCTTAAAAATGTGCTTTAACTTGGTCAGCCCTGAACTGGTCAGCAGTTGGACCAGGTGATCATTGCAGGTCCCTTCCAATTGAAATAGTCTGTTCTACACTAAATAGTATCTGATAATGGCATAAATTACAGCAAAATAAATTTTCATAGCTCTTCAACAGCAAGTTGATTTGCCACAAGGTTAATTCTCAAAGAGCTGCAAGCTAACCAGTATTACCTTTTATAAAAGTTTCGTAATTCAGAAAATTATTAAACCCTAATTACATAAATAGAACATTTTCTGACAGCATTATGCTTTTTAAATGCATGCAGTCAAAACAAAACAGGACATCTTATAAGGTGTTGCAAAATCAGTCCAGGTACTACTACCCTACTGCAATAAATTCAGCCATTTCTCCATGCTATATGGCAAGGTCAAAAAAAACCCAACAGTTTTTCTTGGGAAGTTTTTTTGAGAGGGAAAGAGGTTGGGAAAAGGAAGATGGAAAAACAGGTTACATTTACTCCATATTGCACAACAACATATTACTTCTTGAGGTGTCTGTTTAATGTTTATATTCTCTTGTGTTTTGGGTACTAGTTCTGAAGTAACCAACTCTGATAACTCAGGTTCTCCTTAGGAAACCATAACAACTATTTAAACACAAAAACATTACCCTAAATTTTTTTTCAAATCAGGGACTTTAGAGGGTTGAGGATAATGCTGTTGGCTCAAACACAAGAGCTTTTACCTCTACACACTAATTGCAAACTGCAGCAAACATTCTTACAGTTCTCTCCACTTCAAACTCATTTTCCTGTCTCTGAAACTCAACTTATATCTGCTCCTGACTTAACTGTTATAAAATTTATAATTAATCTGCTTCAAAGCTTAGATCCCAGAATAAACACATGACATTGATCTTTGTCAGACCCGGCAGCCTGGTGGGCAAGCTTCATGATACTAAAAGAATTGAATAAACTTTTGCTGATGAGGGTGTAAGTGGATGGCCCATCCCTGGAGCATGTGGATAAATAGGTGAAGATAGAATTAGCAACTACATCTGGCCCTGGCAAACATGAAAACCTACTTTTCAGCATTGTCAACCTGTCACTTTCATGATTCATAAACTCATCAATCAAAGAAGAAACTCCACAAGAAGAGAAAACTATCTTTCTCAAATTTCAGAGGGCAATCCTAATAGTAAATAAACATATAGTCAATCTAATTTTTTAAGGCTCTTTTGTCCACCAGCTCTCCCACATGGCTGCTATCTCATTAATTCACCTTTATATTCTTTTTAGGTCAGTAACTTCTGGACAGGAAAAGTGGGGGCAGAGACCAGAGCGATCAAGTATGAAATTGAAGGTTAGTTCCAACTTTATAGCTCAGGATACAAGTTAAATAGTGCTTCTGTAAAGGGTGCGAGGAAAAACAGTCACTGCACGTCTTATAAATCTCATGAGCAACAGCAGCACAGTCTTACTTCTGAACTGTGCAGGCTTTCACCACTGGAGAACTGACCATGTGAGCTCTTTGACCTCTGTAATTGTTTGTCAAGCCTTGCAAGATACTAATAGTGAAAATAGAAGAGAAATTCATCAGTCATCCACAGTCATGTACTAGAACAAGCAATTCTGTGAGCAGCAGTGCTAATGAACACAAGTTTCAGGTATATTTGAACTGCAAGGCTTTTATTTGTTTGTGGATTACCCAAAAACCGATTGAGTGATTGGCTTATATAGCAAACACCTACCTCAGAGATCTCAACCACACTTGATTGGCTGGCTAAAAAGTACACAAGATTAAAGGAGGGTTGAAAGAGAATGATTTTATCCATTACAAAATTTGGGGAATCACTTGATGCAGTCTAAAAGTCTCTTCTCCTTCAGAAAGGTTTCTAATAATCACAAAAAATTAGAATTTTTTTGTAATAGGGAGTCTTTGTTTATCTAATAAATTAGTCACAATTCTGGGAACAAGTTAATAATTTAATTAATTATTATTTTCCTTGTGGTAAAGTCCTTACATTCAGAATCAATTTCCACTCTGCATTTGACCCACAATATACCCTGGAACAGGAAACAATTCATTTCTGTAGTCACAGAATACAGACAGAATTTAGGAGATGGTTATGTCAATCTGCACTATCTAGCTGCTCAATCTGTTTGTTTGAAACAATTCAACTGAATCTTAAAAAGAGCTTCCTAAGCAACAAGAGGAGGAAATGTTCACTTTCCTATATGGACTGGCCTATTTTTCTTGGATTTCCTTTCATTCTACACTTCCGTTGGATAGGGTACAAAATAAAAAAGCATTTCAGCAGAATATTTCTCAGTTTTGACCCTGTAGGCCATCTCCTGAAGCCCTTTATTATCTGGAAGTCCTCTTGATTTAAATAAAATTCCTATCTGAGTAATATATATTCTGCGGGCATTTTTGGTCATTTTATTTTCCAATCTAAAGATGTTTATAAGTTATATGGAGTTCATTTGAATAAGAATAGGACTCTGATTCATTGGAATAAAATATGTCAGCAAAATACAAAAAAAGCTTCATGAAAAGAACTTGAATGGATGGAGGCATTTAAAATTTTTCTAATGCAAAAGTCCAGTTAGTCACATGGAGCTTAAAACAGCAGCTTCAGCAGTGTTCTTTGAGGGGCAAAGAACAGAAAGAGGAATACCCTGCTTTTGCATGGACCTAGAAATAGATCTGAAGAGCACAATTTATATACGTAAACAACCACAAAGCTTTTTTAACTTCTGAAGATCTTCCACAGGTTGAACCTTATTGAGGTGGGATCTGATGTCTGAGAAACTGAAACAAGATTACAAATGTTGTCTGCAGAATAGCTTGCACAGATCAGCAAGAGAAACCAGCCTCATCAAAAGAACTCTTTTCACCATGGTTTCAATTTTGATGCATTACTGTAATAGAAGTTACTGTCATCACAAGCATAACACAGCGCTTCTCAGTGACTCCAGAACAAGACAGACCAGAACACTCAAAAAACATTTCTGTGAAATACAGAGATGACAGTTTGCAACTCAAAGCCAGGGCAAACTCAGATAGGGTGAAGGGAAACTTTCATTAAAATCTGCATTATTCTTGTAACTGTTTTGCTTTATACGTTGTTCATGATTTTTTTCATGGTAAATATTAATTTGCAGTGGTTTCACCTCTTTGAAATTTCTTTGAAAGAGCTCTACAGGCAAAGATTTACCTGCATGCAAAGACCTGGATGCAAAAGGATGTCTTCATTTCATACTACCATTTTTAGCCAGTCTTCCAAGTACATGGTGAAAATTTTGCTAAGAATAGTAATAAACTCTTATTTTGGTAACTGTGCCTAGAACTGTCTTTTAAAGAAGTGTCATCATTCAAAACTGAACACATGACCTAAAACCAAAGCCGTATGTGCATAATTTCCCAACCTGCATAGGGTTGATCTGTACTGAACGTTCAAAGCACTCCACACATTCCCTGAATTCCCGGTTGCGGAGATGGAGGAGGCCTTTGGAGCGCTGGGCGCGGGCACTGCGATGCCTGGAAAGCTCCCAGGCCTTGTCGTAATACTGATGGTCTTTAAGAACATCACCAAGCAAACAATATAATCCTGGTGTTTCCTTCTTCTCTAACTCCCGCCTGAGTATTTCTTCTGCCTGTTAAAGAGCAAAGAGAAATCAATACATAATGAGACCATTTATTTTCAGTTAATTACCTACGTGAACAAATACTCCTGTAGCACTTTGTAATCATCTGCTGAAGATTAAGAAGTAGGGCTAGTGAGGAAACGGAATCTTCATCCAACACAGCACCAAAGATAAAGTCTAGAAAGAACCTGGTTCCAAACTGATGTTTAAAACATACTTCAACATAATATGGTGGCTTTTGGTTTAACACACCAAGGAAAATTAAACCATAAAAACAAGCTTACTCCTTTCTTTACATCTTAGGTATGTATTCTGTCCCAAGAATAAGTATCAGTCCTGGACATCAAACCTACACCTAACTCACAGCAATGCAGTATCAGCACCATCAAGGTATCTGCGATTCTAGAAGTTTATAATTTTTTACATGTCCTAGTAAGTATTCTTGCCACGACTCTCCTTCCCTTTTCTCTAATTGCCCTTTTCTGAAAATAATTATTTCCATTCTATTGTGTCTCACATTGACTTTTATACTGTTGGTTGTGGAAATGCCATGCTTTTATATAAGATGCAGAAATGGTAAATTTATCTAAATGTTTGAAATAAAATATATTTGAAATATATACAGCTTTATGAAAAAGAAGACACAGGCTGTGTCTTCCAGACATCTATTATGGGCTGTAACTAACTTTCAAAAGCTATTTTTCTCAGGGCCACTATCTTTGCTCTAACAATAAAATCATTGTTTCTCTTTTAAACAAGAGATAGTCTGCCTTCTGTGGATTTTTGAAAAGACAAATACACTGGACAGATGATCTGGTGTTCAGATGGAACTGAAACCTCAGTCCCCCAATGCAAACTCAGATCAGCATAATTTTTCTCTCAGAAAATATCTACTTGTACCATCTAAATCAAGAAAGGTCTAACACAGCCTGCCACAGAATTAAAGTTCCATACTGTAACTCCAGTCATTCTTCTATCATAGCTTGATTACTTAAAAAGAAACCTGACATCATCTCTGCATCCAGATTATTACTGCTTTTCTCATATAAGAATTGGTTTCTTTGATCTTCAGATGATCTTTAGAGAAGTCTTTTACTCCAATCAGTAAAATTCATAAAACCTATCTGAAAATCATCTTTAGAAAAATGCTTGGTTTACCTTGATTTGAAATATTTAATGCATAGCAATTTTAGCATCTCATTCTTACTATTATTTTTGTAAAGTAACAGTAACAGTGCACAAGTGTGAAGAAGAGTTTAGATTTCTAGAAGAATCTTAAAATTAGCAGAAATAGAATCCCATTAGGAAGAAAACTGGTGGCAAATTATAAGGAAAATAACTTGATGGCAAGTGTTTTTAAGTGCCTGTGAAGCAGCTCTCTAAAAAAAGCCAAAGAAACTATTGTTTAACATTTAGAATTAGCCCAGCCAAAGCACTAGAAAAATCTTGCCTAACACCTGGAAGACTATACTTACAGAATCAGAGTGCTTTAGTTTGGAAGGGAATTTGAGTATTATCTAACTGCAGCCCCCTTGCCACGAGCAGGGACACTTTCCATGAGACCAGGTTAATCAAAGCCCCATTCAGCCTGGCTTCCAGGGATTTGGTTAAAGTGCCATTTACTTCCTCTTAGCTGCCTCCATTAGTTGCTATAACATATTAATAACAGACATTAAAGAAGATTTTTCTCTTCCAAAGCAAAGACAGCTGATTTTTTGCAGTAATCACATTAGACACCAAAAGGTAAGGTGGGTTTTTTTTCCCATTCACATGAAGAAACAATATTGAAATGTTGCTGTGTAAGGAGATACGAGGTGAAAAGTGCATTGCAAGCTGCATCTTCACCACTTCCTCTGCAGGGCACTCCCAAGCTCAGATTGCTATCATGTGGCAATGCCTAGACTGGAACAACAGCCACTCACTAATGGTGTTTAACATTTAAGAGCATAAAAATACCATGTTCTGGTCTAAGCTTACAATGACTCATTGCCAACATAAATAATTCAGCACACAGATAAAACAGAGAAGTAAATAAGCAGAAATCTGACTTTTTCTTCATCTGATTAGCTATCTGATCACCTCTCTGGAATGTTGCTAACATTTTTATTACTTAAATCTTTAAAGGCTAGTACAAAGATCAAACTAAAAGAAAATCCCTATGTTATCAAAATCTTTGCCTTCTACAAAACCAGATAATACTCTAAAACTGGATTTTTCATTTTACCTAGGATTTTGGGGTGGTGGTAGGGGGAAAAGATTTTTCTCTTTCTTTCTCCTAACTTTAGGTAAAATGTTTTCAAAAAATCATATTTAATCTTTGCTAAGAACCCTGCTTCTGCAAAAACAAATCTTTCCTTAAAAACAAATATTATCAAAAAACATCTTTCACACAGTGCATGTAATATTTGTAAAAGAAATACAGCCACTAGAGATTTATTTTACCCATTAAAGGGATACTAATTATTAATAAGCATGTTTATAACTCCAAGTTATAACTAAATCTAGAAAGATATGATATTAAAATTATGAATTAAAATATAACTTAAAAAAAAAAGGTGCTGTATAATTGTCACTGACTGAATCAGGTGCATTTGTAACAACACTGGTTTTTCACAGCACAGTCTGCACCAGAGTGGATGGAATTCAATACTAACTTCAGTAGTCAGTTGATTTAAACACAAGAAAGGTTTAGGCTCTTATCTTGTCTTCTGAACTACTACGAGTGGTATGGGAATTAAACAGGAATACTTCACAAAAATCTCCTGTCAGTAATGAGGGGCCTAGTTTAAACAAAAGGTGGTGCCTTTTCTTTACTCACTACGCAGACTCCCGGACACCAAGTGATGATTCATCCTGCATTTGGCTTCCCAGTCTTAAACATCCATTTGCCATACCATCCCTGCGTTCCTACATTTTTATTTTATAACTTCCTAAAAGACCCTATTAGCCTCACTTTTCACTGCTCTACCAGTTCTATTATTTTACAATTACTTCCTTTGCTAGTTCAAAGTATTTCCTAAAAAGTCTTATTTTTTGTGCTTGCACATAATTTGCTTGGCTAACAGATAAGTAGCAAGAAGAAGCAGAATAGAGAAGCATGGAAAAAGGCAGTGAGAGAAAAGGAAAGCTCTTAGGTTTTCATTTCATGTTCCCTGTAATTTCATGCAAGACCCTGGGCAAGACCTTCTCTTAGTTTTGTAACCACATAGAGGAATGCTTATCTGCCTTCTATGACTGTTACTATATATAATGGAAATGAATCAAGTTCTTGAATGAGCTCATGCACTAATCAGTGTAGCACTGCTTCACATCTGGGAAGTCATACCTGACTTTAAAAGTGGGCTTTTGAGATCTTGCCATAATTGTGTTTCCTCACTCAAATGTTTTGAGGTATTTGTGTCATGCAAGACAAGAAAAATAACCCTGTAGAACATGGTTTGCTGGGATAAGTTGGTTTAAAACCAGACTCTGTATCATGCTGTATACTCTCATGAGATGACAGAATGGAGATAGGGCTGAAAACAGGCTATTGCAAGATGGACTATCCATCTGATGCCAAATGGCAGATCTCATTAATCTATCAAAGGTCAGCAGCTACCATGTGACAGAATTCTTGCAAGGGAGACAGGCCTTACTTCAAGTGGAAGATCTGAAAGGTCACATCTCTGGTTCACCCTTTCTTTTTCTTTTAGCAGGGAAATAGTACCATTGTTAGGTGGAAGAGACCTCTTACACCTTAGACAGAATTGTCCAATGTTAATAATACTCTTGAGATCTCTGGGTAGTTCTCACAGTTAAAAGAAGGGAGAAGGGCACTTTTCAACAGCAGTTCTCACTACACACATGGACATGTCTCCTTTTGCAACAAGTCTGTTAAAGGAATACAATGAGTAAAATACTTCAGTCAGAAAGCCACAGCAACTATCAATATACTGTGCATTCAGGTTTTATAATAGTTTTTTCTCGCTGTTCTGTGCCATTTTGGTCATTGCTTGGCACTCTATTACTCTTGTTGACTCATGTAATAATATTAGTTCCTATTACTGTTCAGGTTATAAAACAAATTAATATAGAGCCGTATCTAGTAACAGTAACAAATCCTCAAAAAAGTTTGCTAAATGTTAGTTACATCTTACTCTGCAAAATTTTTACAGCTACATGGCCCTCTTATAAGCAAATTAATTATATATTTTCTAACAGCAGAATGTGGAGCTTCAATTGGCTTTATCTACATGCTCTGTTTCTTTATAAGCAGGTAATTCCAAAATAGGAGGAAAGAAGGTACTACTTTGATGTGTAAGTACTCATCACATTGGTATTGCTGATATTTAGCAATTTTATTAGATTTTTTCATGATTTAAATTCAGGTTTTCTATATAAAAGCATTTGTGAATGAAAACATACAGAAGTTTAATAAAGAGAGTTTGTTCTTTTGCACAGATATATGCTAAGCTCATTAATAATTTTAACATCTAGTGGCTAACATACTACTCCAGTAGATTTTTGTGCATTTCTACAAAAATAACCACCATGTTTAGAAACATTAAAACACTTTGGTAAATATATGCAGTTCACACTTAGAACACTTTGCAATAAAGCGCATAGATACTCATTTCCCTCAGTGCACAGCTACATGTTTCTAATTTTCTGTTTTTTTTGGTCCAGCAATACTGTTATTTCATACTTACACAGCATTTTCTCTTTTTCAAAGCACAGCACAATCCCTCATTCTGAAAGCATTTCTAAGCAGTTTCCTGTGTCAGATATCCTGTCCTATTCTCTGAGTGCCATTTTCATAACTCCCTAAGGGCAGTTTGTGAATGTAACTAGGACAGAATGCATTTCCAGGAAATGGAAAATCTGACCTCTATTTCTCCACTGTACTGTGGAGAAGACTGTGGTATTAGCATGCTATCCCGAAGGCATGCATAATGTGGCACAGAATTTGCCAGCAAGACATATCTGTCAGTTTATAATGAACAAAATCTAGGTTCTGGTGCATGACAATTAGAAAAAACATGTAAGTATAAGGAATTCTGCTTTTTTTTTTCTATCAATTGAATTTATATATCTCTATTCATTAAGCTTAAATTATATTAAAGCACAGTCTTTGTGCTTGTGGTATCACAAAGGCACATGTACATCCATACATTTAATGATACCATACACCAAACAGAGGGAAAGGGAGGGGAGAAAAGAAAAAATACTATTTTTCTCTGAAATGTAATATTTCTGAATATCTATATGAATTCTGAAAACACTGCTTGATAGCATAAGTTCCTGCTACAGCCTGTGTGAGAGTTTGCACCAGAAAGAGAACACAGCTAGAGTTACATACAAGTAGGCATTGCTTCCAGGTATGATTTTCTAAAATTTTCCTACCATTGCTCTAATAGTAAAAGCAAAATAATCAACAATAGAAAGGCTAATATAGCCTGTTACCAGCAATTTTAAACAGTTGTATCACTGATATGCAGAGTTAGGTGATGGCTTTTAACTGTCTTTGAAGCTGATCACACAGAGTGCTAAAGAAATTATGGAGAAGTTCAGGAAAACATCAACACAGACTTAACAAGTGAAGTCTTTTAATCTTACATCACTTCTTGTCTCAAGTGTTTGATTCTGTAATTTGAATATGTTAACAAGAAGCAATTAAATACATCAAACACTGATGTTACTCTATTTAAAGTGTTTTAAAAACTGCACTGCATAGTTTGAAATCAAGTGGGAAAGAAAATTAATATCCCCTTCAGACAAAGTTTCAAGACTCCATCATGAATGACTGCTGCAGCTTTCCTGAAATGCCCACATTGCTGTTTATCCATAGTAGTTAATTCAATTATCCTGGAATATTTTCAAGGATCACTGTCACAATCTTCTTTGCATCTCAAGTTGCTTCTCATTTATCAACTTCTATGTTGCTTCTTATTTATCAACTTCTATTTCATGTGGCTATTACTCCAAGTCAATTTTTCCTAAGCAGATTTTCCTGTGATGACACCCCTGTAGAAGTGAGTGTCATTAGTGATTTGCCAGCCAAAGCCAGACGGTCCTTCAGCCTTCAGATGCTATTTCAAGATGGGATCTCAGCTACATGAAACATTTTTCTTACCTTTCCATGTTGTCCTGCTCTTTCATAGCAGATTACTGCATCTTCCCACATTTCCAGCTCCTCAAATATTTGTAAGGCAGAGCTGGTGCATCCCATCTCAAAGAGTAAGTTTGCAAGCTGGCGCTGGAAAGGTAAGAAATTCCAGGTAACTGAAAGTAGCAAATAATGCCTACAATTTCAAAATATGTTAGAGGCATTTCTGACATCAACAAGAAGCAGAATATTCCATAGAAATATGGAATTATTCTCCTGAAACTTCAGGTTGGAACCTCAAACAGTGTATATACCTCAAAAACCCCCCACCAACTGAATAAAAACTGTTGTGTTTTGAACAATTTAACAATATAATACAAAACCAGAAATGGACATGGCAAGAATGAATTGACAGAGATGAAGTTCCAGCCCTTAAATGAGTCCCATGCAGCTGGAGAACAGCTGCAGTAGGATGTTGGGAATGCTGAGTGGGAAACAGAGACCAAAGAAGGGAATTAAAGCCCCTTCTAGCAATGCTTTGTCATAGCAATCTGTACCTGCAGAGAAACAAAGATGGAGAGAAAGGCTCTGATACAATTCTGCCCAGTAGCTGTGAGAAATCATTGTCCCAAACAGCCACTTCCAAAGGGTGTTGGTTTTTACCCAAACCAATATTGAATTTGAGTTTAGGTTCAACTCCCTAGTTGAGTTTTCCTCATAGTTCAGTCAGCCTCTTTGTTATTTCAAATTCAGCTATTATTTCAATGTACTAATGAAAATAAATGAGTAATGTCTTCAATTTAAAAACAAACATGGCATTTTTTCATGACTTTGAAAAGTCATCTTTGGTCTTTATTTTTTAAGAGAAGATTAAAATTGCAACTAGGTTTTAACCTTTGAAGAAAGGGTAACATGTCCTATGTGTGACAGACAAATAGGTTTGCAAAAATAAATGGGATCATTCTGTGTATGGACAGCTACTTATGCTCCACATAATTAACCTCTGCAGTAGACTTGGTCATGCTGAATGGACTCTGTGAAATTGTCTACATATGTTATGAACCTATCCTTATTGTTTTGGGTTCAGTATCTATTGCAAATCCAAGGAGTTACTAGAGGGGACTAGACTAGTAGTAAAAAAAAATTAACATCTAGTTACAATTCTTTGATATAAATACTTAAAAAATTCTGAAAACCTCTTTGTTAGCTTGATATTAATCACTTATGAAAAAAGTTTTGCCATTGTCTAAAACTAAATCTCATTAATGTTTAATTAAATTTGCTCAGTTATATTTGGTAAAATTTATATATGCAATGTGTCTTAATTACTATGACTTGAAGATTGAGTCATCTTTCATTATAAATCCCTATTTTAGCATTTCTATCTTTGGCTTAGAAAACTGGCTTGGATTGAAAATGCCAATGACAACTGGAAATGAAAACCATATTTGATGGTTCTATTGCAAGTGCCTGTTGAAAGGTTATGTAGAAAATCTTGAGAATGTTTAGAGAAGATATGATTGGTTAAAACAACATGCAGTGAGATTAGAAATCAAAAAGGAATAAAACACCATTAAAAGTAAACCAACACGAACACCTTTGGAGGTATGCAATGTTAACAATTTACTTGAGTTTGTTAAATACAGCATCATCAGATAAGACTTTAGTGTGTAGATTTCTGTTCTAGAAAATGAACAGTGTAGTTATGGGTATAAAAAAATCCTGTCAGTATTAGTAAAAGAGGGGACCGTCTCAAAAGAAAAGCCTTCTCAGCTCAAGTTCTTCAGTGTACTATTGACTCCCAACCTGACTGATTTCACCATGATCAACTTCCCAAAGTGAACTTTAAAAGACAAGAAAGATGCAAGTAACAGTAGCATAAGTAAACCAGTAATAAAAGGTTTTGTGGCAAGTTTATTTTAATAGGAAATATGTTTGAAGCTTGCAGGTTTCAGTCTACTTTGTACTGGAGGAAAAAAGAAAGTAAAGATTTTTTTTTCCTAAGCACTAAAAAGCAATTACTCCTGTGCATGTCAGAAGAAGACATCTGAAAGCAAAGCACTGTAGAACTTGACTTCTCTCCATAAACAACTGGGTATGTTAGGCGATGTCTCTATTCCTACAGGGTTTCAACTCAAAGTTGCATCACTTGACTTTGGAGTGACGCAGCATCAAAAATAACCACCACAGACTCTTAAGTAAAGATTGAAATGGGATTGTTTCACACCTGTATGGCCCAATGTGGAGGCACCTGACAGCAGTAGAAAATCTTCATGCGTTCAGATACTGATGTATTTGTATTTTCAAACTGGTCTGCAAGTGCCTGTAAATGCAAAGTATATCCTGATTTAGTATTTACTCAGATTTAATCAACCTAAACCCCCTACAAATTCAAAGTATTCAGAATTCTAGGCATTTTTTACATACTGGAGAAATTATAATCAAATATAATCAATACCAGGAATAAGAATCAAATTTACAATCCCACGTAAATACTTGCAGAGTCAAACTGCATCAACTATTAAAGTGACTCTGCCGAATGCATTTCAATCCTTAAGCTAAGTTAAGTTTTCCCCTAAGACAGAATTGATGTGCTTTAGGCATGACATTTCTAATTTAAAAGAGAAAGACAAACATATTAAAGTGGACCATGGTTTTGGAAACAGCTCTAATACAGAATAAATTATTGTGACTTGGCATACAATTAAATTCAGGCTATTTTCTTTCCTTTGGTGGAGCTTTGGATTGTTGAAATATTTTCTTCTGAAGCCCTTTGAAAGAGAATGGTAACTTTCACAGAGATAAACTGCACCATTTTTTTTCTTTCTCTGAAAATCCACTATGAAGTTATTTAAATCAAAATTCAATAGCAAAAAACCCCACAATATTAAAGAAGGCTATAGCCAGAAAGGTGGTTAGAAATTTTAAGGTAAGGGAGAAACTCTCTTCAAATGCCAATCACCATTAAGTAGCAAATTTAAGGACAGCATATAAATAATTACTTGTGTTCACATGATTCACCTATCAAAGTCTCTTTAATTTTAAATACTAATATTAAATACTAATATTTAAATACTAATTTTAAATACTAATATTTCACATATTTCATCTTATTCACATTCTTTTTCATAAAATTATCTCCAGAGTCCTGTTCCTACAGATTATCCAGAAACCTATGCCAAGCAAATGGCTGAAATGTATTTGTAGTAAGGAAAATGACACACTAATAAAATTGCATTCCTTTACACAGTTTCAGGCAAACCAAAAGAGACAGATTAAAATAAAACTTTTAAAGTAATATTATTGAATTTTATAACTTATTTGAATACAAGCTATATAATACATTACATTTCTCTGTTTTAGTTCTGCTGAAATGTTCTAATGAAATGCAGAGGCACGTTTTTCTATACTCTGTTGTAACAAAAATTAAACAAAAAATTGTCCAATTCCTTGGGTACCCATTTTATGAGAACAAACATTGTAGTAAAAAACAGTTAGAAAATTTAAAAACAATAATTGCTCTAAGCCTTAGAAAAGCAGGAAACTCCTAAATATGTCCTGCAAAATAATTTTTTGAGGAGTACAGGAAATGAAAGGCAAGAAATGTTTTAAGTGAATCAAAATAGGTTTTTTTTTAACTTTTTGCCGCCCCCTTTTCTAATTTCTATTGTTTCAACAGAAAAACTGAAATACAAAGAAAAACATTTTTTCAGAAGAACGTATTTTATTTTAAAATGTGTGGCCACATCTTTTCTACACTTCACAAGCAGAAAAGCCTAATATAAATGATGTTTTAGAGGAGAATATGATTGTTAACAAGTAGAATTCTCCCCCTTCCAAAAACCAATACTGTACTCTGTTCGGAGTTCTAGCAAAAACTGAAAATGTATGTACAACTTATGAATATTATACATTCCTTAAGAAGAGTAAATAGCAATGAATTTAGAAGTCCTAAAAATTTGTGGTTAAAGCACTCTTTAATACATTGAAAAAATAAGCTCTGACAGTTGTGCCTACTATTGATATATAGAAAATAAGTTACTCAAACTTTGAATTCTGTGTTTCTGGATAATGCTTGAAGAAATAATATTTGGGTTGTATAATGGCAAGAAAATGAGAATTCTAACATTATTGCACAGCTAATATCTAATATTTATTAGCTCATAGAACAATAAAAATCAATAAATTCAACAAGTGAGCTCTATCAAGTGAGCAGTCTTTCTCATGAATAACCTTCAACATAAATACGCTGTAATAAAAAAATTATGTAAATACAGAATACTTGCAACACAGTCAGATGAAAGATTTTGTGACTTAGTTTCACTTGAGACTCAGATTCCTGCCTTGCAACTTGTTACATAGTAATAGAGCACAAACTAATCAAAATTCACAATTCTAAATGATATGAGTTCTTCCACAGGCAACATTTTAAAACGTGAACAGGTTACTCTCCCACCACGTAACACACCCTCTTCCCAAGGCTTAAACTGCCATAGCAATGAGTTCTAAAGTCAAAAAACACAGTATCGAGACACTTTAATCCAGTCTGGAAATAACAAAACCAGATAGTTTTGATGGAATTTTATATCATGAGGAAAGATTACGCTATTGCCACATGAAAGCAGGAAAAGACAGCTCTAGAAACTACAGTGTGTTTTCCCCACCTCACACTCCAATGTCTGCTCGGAGATTAAGCAATACAATAGGCAGCCTGTTTGGGATAAGCATACCATGCTAATTTGAAATGATCACAGTAGGGCTTTTATTACTTTACTTATCAACCTCAGTCTAATCACTTTTCTAATCAATCTCAGCTGGTAATTATCCACAACTGAAGTATATGAAGCTTGTAAAGGACTTTCCCACCTTGGACATCATTTTCGTATGTTCATTCCCATTGTATATTCCTGCTTTGCTTGTATGTTCAAAAAATGTATAACACCACTAAGATCCTCAAGATAAAATATCAGCTTTGATCTTTGAGCCTGGCCAAATTTCAATCTCTTCATCCACTCCACATGTTTTACCATCCTTATCTTCAGCCACTGACTGAGTTAGAACTTTTTTTTTCTTTTTAGCCAGACCTTTTCTCCGTGCTTAATCTCTGGAAATACTATTACACCCTTACAGTTTCTGAACTGTCATTTTTCCACAACATTATGCTGTTTGATTTCTCAACCTACTTACAGTATAGTTTTTAAATTTGTTATTCATCCAATTGGTCTGAAATCCCTCCCCCAAAGATTTGTTCCTTTAGTTAAAATATAATCTTCAGATTGCATTTTGCATATAAGATAAATAAATGGCAATTTCACATGTTTCTATTCTTAACTCCTTTATTCCAGATTCAATAGTTTACTTGCTTTAAAAAATGCCCTTTATATGTAATACTAACTTTATGCAAACATTTTTTCCCATCCATTTCACCTGAAGGATGTCATGATCCAAGCTTACTTAGGGGAAAAATCCCCCTGCAACCAAACAAAAAAGCCCCAATTTCCTGTCTTTTGAAAAGAGCAGGATATTTAATACTTGTCAAAAACTTACTGGAAACAGCATAACACCTTGCTTGTGCAGCAACTGCAGAATTCCATCTGGATCTCCCATCTCAAATACACTGAAAATACAACTACTCCTATCCAAATTTAACATTGCTGGCCCAAATAACACCTCCATTTTATCCATGCAATTTCATCTCACTTCTTCCCAAGTTTTCATATCAGTAACACACAATGTGACTGCACTGCTTTTTCCTTTACCTATCTTTTCCAACAAGAGCATTTTCCAGTTTTAATGTTCCAGTCACAATTGTTCCACCCAATTTCCTTCATCCGTGCAACAGCTTGCTTCACAGGGTTAATCATCATAGATTGTTTGTTTTCCTGCCTTGTCCTACTGCCAACCAGGCATCCAGCTGTTTTCCACCAACCACACCCTATTTGAAAAAGCTAGTCTTTACCATGTTATTACTTGACCATTTGCTACACATTTACTAGTACTACTATCTCCACCCTTCTTTTATTTCCTCATACCCTTTGATTTTTCCTGTTATCCTTGATATTCCTCTTTATTTATATTTTTATAGGCAGGAAGATTAGATAAGTTTTTTCTAGACTTCTGCTTCTCAGTCTAGAAATCTTGTCAGGCTGCCAGAATCAATCCCCAGTTAATACCTCTGGGACTCCACTGGTGATGGTCCACCCATGAAGTCCTCTCTACATGAATGCTCACACCAGCCATAAACCACTATGTTAATCCACCACCCAATCCCAGCTGACATGGTGTCTGTGGCATTATCTTGTCCTGCTTTTACCCTTCTCTAGCACCTCAAAGCCATCTGCTTCTCACGTGTTTTTACCATCTTTGACAAGGATTTAGCTTGACTGGATGAATGAAAAGTGACTTTCAGTCTTTTCCAACACAGAAACTCCAGACACACTTTGCATGAAGTTCTTGTAATTCTAGAGTTCTTTTTCTTCAATTTCTCCCAAGCCTGAAGACTCCTGAAAATCCCACAAATCACCCTGACCTTTCCACGTTCCAAGTAGACAACCACTTCCATTTTCCTTGTGCTTCTTCCATTTCCGTACATTAGCTCTGGATGACTTCTAAGCAGTGAGCTGGTGTCACAACTCTCTTGCTCTTGTATTCTAGCTGTTCCCTTAGCTACTTACACAATTTTTATACCTGTTAAAGTATCAAAAGTATGGACACCAGCTGTGGGACTGCCTGGTGGGTCATGGCTTTGTGTCAGGCACAGAAGTGCTTGACGGCACCAAGACATAGTTGGAATTGTTTAGCTGCTTGGAAGAAAGGTGTCTGGAAACAAAGAGGGGCAAGAGGTAAAAATACATTTGTAGGGAAAACAAACCTGCTATCTCACCCATACTATGGTTCCTAAGAACTTAGCAGGTGTACAGTTCAAACTGAACTGAGCTCACCTACGTTATTTACTCAAAAACAAAGTAGAGGAAAGCTTTGTAAAAAAATACCAGCAACCACATGTGTAACTCTGGTTGTGGAATTACATTGTTCTTATTTTATTCATAAGCTTACTTCAAAAATGAATAGGAAAATTTATAATCAAAAAGCTCCTTTGCTTTCCTACTACAGAAGTTGGTCTCACAGTTTCTACTGCTTAGTATTTATGAAACAAAAAGTGGGCATTTTTTTAAGCTTATGGAACATTAAGCTCTTGTGGATCCTGTAATATGTACAGACTTCTGTAAAACTTTCAGAGCTTCATCGATAAATTAATTCAAACTTTCACACAATTTAAGACTTAATTCTAAATGCTTTAAAATATTTTTTGAGGCAGTGATATTAAAATACTTGTTTAATAGGAAAATATAAATTCTTGACATTTCAAAACATTAATTAGCTTTACTATTTTTCAAGTTGTCTTCTGTCAAGTTACATTTTATAACAATGAAGTCTGAAAAATGCTGCAGAAGAAAGAACTACACGCCAACTTAATTTGGGATGTATTACAACAGTAACTGTCGCAACCTTGTTCCACCACAGTGTACACAATGTTACATAAACATAGAAAAGTACTAACAAAGCCTTCATTTTTCCTGAAGAAAATATACATAATCAGTGTCTAAAATTCAGAAAACTGTATGCCTATTAGAAAACAGGTGACAAATAGAGATAATTAAATATGCAGAATAATTAGATTTTTTTGACTTTTCTTTCCTCTGAAATATCTATTAGGTATTGCAAGCTTTTCTAGAACTATAACTATTTTAGTACTTTGTGGATATGTAATTAGATCTTGAGTTACACTCCTTTGATAATCTTACTTTAAAAAACATTCAACCCAACATTTACATTTCAAACAATGCACTTACTTCAACAGCTCTTTGTCAACCCAAGAGCTCCTGAAACCAAGACCATCAGGACAAACTGAGACATATGCAGACTTCTAAAATCCAATGGTCAAACTTAAACTACCAGTGAAGCAATGCCAGAAATGATGAAACTGTTAAACGTTTTCATATAACAATGCAGTCAAGTTTTGCACAATGGGATAGAGTAATTTCTGGCCTAGTCCAAACATCATGATGCAGATTATGACAAAATGGTGATTACTTTATTGATTGTCAATTTTATCACTAGAGGAATAGATACAAAACTAGTTCATTGGGTCATATTACAGTCAACCATTATTCAAAACAGCATTTTGACAGTTCAGACAGAACTTTGTTGCTTGGAAACTAAAATGACTTAAAGGAAATAACAAGCTATGCTTTTAAAAGCTCATAGATTATATACTTCTGTTAAACAATGAAACCATCTCTGAATAGCTAAGAACTAAGGCGTCAAAACACACAGCAAAAACCATTAAGCAAGGATGCATTTCAACATCAAGAAGAAACCTCTCACTCATTCATCTAATTTTCAAAGTGGAATTATGACATTTAATACTTGAGGAAAATTTATTACAATGATCACTATTATAAATTGTAATTTGTAATTCATGGAAGCTTAAACAGACCATTTCTTACACTGTGCAAAGATGCCAAGCTGAAGACCACTACTTACTAGGGATTTCACATTATTCACATTCTCAGAAGGATAAAAATGTTCTGTGAGAACTCTGTAGAAATTAAATGCTTAAAAGCACAAAAAAAGCACCTCTTTTTTACACCTCATTAAAATACAAGTCTTAGTTTCATTAAAATCCTGTAGCCTTGAAGACTCATGTTTTTGCTCATTTTGCAAATTCACCCTCTCAGTCATTTTTCCAATCAAATTATTGCTTGTTAGGATTGACCTCAATTGACGTGTTTATTTAAACCAACTAGAGGACTGTGTATTGCACCACTCCCTAGGAACTAAAAACTGGTTTAAAATTTATGAAAACTTACTTTACCATGTTGTATAGCACTGACTGCCTACTTTGCATTGCAAATAAAAGCTTACAGGGTGTCTGGAACACAGAAACTGCAAAGATTTCAGGATGCTTCACAGAGAAAAACTACTAACAAGATAATGCAACTTGAAACAAAATTAACTGAAACATTCAAGTAGAAGACGTTAGGATGCAAACCTAAGTCTGTTTGCATTGAAAGTAGTGCTTTACCTACTTTGTTCAATGTTTTGGTATTGATAGTATGTAGTTACTACAGTGATAGTATCTTGATAGTATGTAGTTACTACAGTGATAGAAAACACAATGTTCACTGACCCAGGTTATTCCATGGTCCAAGAATGGAAAATGGTCCCAGTTTCTAGCAGCTTTACACACAGAAGGAAAAACACTGATTTCCTTTAACTCAAATGAAAACAAAAATTTTCTATACATAGTCTCTCAAATTAGAGTAATCCCTTTTTAAATACCAGACTAATGCCCAACTAATACCTTGCTTATTTTTCCCTCCCACTGTAGACTAAATGGAGAAATATCTCTGATCTCTAAAAACAGGAGGTCTGCGGGTACTGGATTCAGCACTATCCACCCCATGGCAATTTTCTAGTAGCTGACCATGATGAATTCTTCAGTTAAGATGCTCCACCTCTCAATGCTGTAAGTAGCAATAGTACTGAGTATGAATAAGTAACATGGATTCTTCTGCGATATCTCCTTTTTCTTCCTTCCCACTAAACAGCTAAAGAAACTTCTTGGCACCAACAATTCCTCACCAAATACTTAAAAGCTTAAAGTTTCTAGGCTGAGAGGACTGCTAGTAGAAGCTTTTTCAGGACAGCTTTCTCTGTGGCATCTGCACACAGGCTTGATTTCACTGTCAGCACTTGACTTGAAACCTGTGAATAATTGAGCATTGTCTTCAAGACAGACTACAACTAGATAATTTCCTAACATGGTTCAAGTTTGGTGCACTTAAAGTTGTTATTCCCTTTAAAAGTATATTCCCTTTAAAAGTATAAGCAAATAAACTTTTTTTTTTTTTTTTAACAAAGTGTGTGTCAATTTTGCAGCAAATCTTGCTTGTAGCCTTTAATAAAGATCTGACTGTCCTTGCACCAGAAACCTCCATTTTGGTGCAATCTTTCTTCCCCAGCCCCATCAGACATTACAATATATTGTGAGAGAGAGTAAGTTAAATCAAACATTTGTGTTTTGTAATATGTAGTAGATATATTCTTTGAGAGATGCAGTTCTTTCTCAGAAGAGCCAAGAAAGGAAAGGGACAGTCAAGCTAAACCCTTTAATTTAATATTTTTTCTATGCATTATATAATTGTTAATTTGGGTATAGTCATAAACTTTCATAACTATGACCCATTTGATCTATCCTATATTCCAACTGGAACACCCTGCTCACAAAGAATAATCTATCAGAAATATCCTGTACGTTTTCTGCTCCTGGTAGACTTGGGTTTACCTACCATAGAGCACACATTTGCATTTTGCTGATAGTAAATTGTGCCACAATGTATATATACACAAGCAATTTTTAAAAAGTATCTGTAATAGCAAAAAAAAAAAAAAAAAAAGCCTCATTCCAGCTTTAATATAAAGCATAAGTAAACATACTAGGAATAAATATTCAAAATAAACATTTATGCATGGCAAAAAAATATTCAGAATTAGATGGTCATTTCTGAAACACTAAATACTTTAAATAAAAAATGAATTTCAGAGGAAGAGTTCTTAAGACTTGTCACTAATTGCAAGAATGCAAACATTTACAACTTCCTACCTAGGGCAGAGACTGGATGGTATTCTGTTATACAAAAGAAATATCAGAGAAAAAAACACAGCAGAAAACAAAATGCCATGTATTCATGTAACTGTTTTGGCTCAAGTGCGTTTGGTTTTAGTGCAGTTGCACCAAACGTAATTCTTTCGTGTTACTAAGATATGTGGAAAAAGGAAAGAAAATCATATCTAGTCTTATCTAGATACCTATAACCTGAAATCATAGAAATTTTGCTACTTTAATTGCCAGAAGCTCTTTTTTCAGTAATAGAAATAGTCAATTTATCATGTTTTTTTTTTTCACCAGCAAAGTCTTCTTTTGCTGCTATCTGTTTTTCAACTATTTTCATTCATTTGAAAACTTCAAGAACATCTTTACTTATTTGGTGACGGGGACAGGCTAATAAAGGGAAAAGAAAGACAAGTTCAGTCTCTTTTGTCCTGAATCCAGCCAGAATGTCTCAGATAATATCTTGGGACACCCAATGTTTTCCCTTCTTACAAGAAGAAAATATGTTTTTCCTAAGAATAGCTGCCCTATACAATGACACCTTGACTGATACCCAGTAGTTTCTATTGAAAAATTACTTGGCAGGAAATAAACATTCTTCCAGTAGCTGAGCCTGACCCAGAAACCATACAGTGTATGATGGTAAGTACATTAGAAATATGACACACGGGCAAAGCGTTTAAACTTTAGCTATCCCAAAAGAAAGCAGTCACATGTAAAGAAATCTGTTTTCAATGTATGTATTTTCTTGAAAGACATCCAATCCAGTTCTTCACATATTCCTGGAAAGCTCTCTATACATCAGGGAAAAACAAACAAACCCCCTATCACTCTCTGTTAGTCATTGATCTACTCACCCAAGAGGAAAAATAAACATCTGCAGTAACAACAGGTTTGAAATCAATGCAATTTCCAGTGAAAATAAAAACACTCTTAAATGCATTAAATGTTCCATGCCTGATTGTATGGCCTATTCAAATAGATGTGTACCAAGCTCCCCTGAAGACCCAGCTCTTTATTAAAGAAGGAGGAATCCACAAAAACACAGTTCTTTCCACAACTATATAGCCTGTTTGGCACACAACCAATCAAAGACCAAACTAAAAAATTCAGTCAGCTGGACAAAGTTTTATGGTCTGTGCTGGTCACTCACACCAAACTGGTTGATGGACAGAGACAAGAAATCTTCTGCTACTTCACTGGACTTACTATTCTAAAAAACTTGCCCCAAAAAACATGGACAATAGAAACTAAGAGACAGCTAGGATAACAGGTACATCCTTCACTCTGTTAGCAATCTTCAATTGCTTAACTGAGGACCATCAGCTGCAAGTCCTAGTGGTACCACTCTTGCACTGGAGGCAATTTTCTTGCAGATCTTGCAGGAAGGGGTAGCACACTGCTGCCAAAGGAACAGATGCATTTTGCTTTCAGCTAACCCTGCTTAACTTGAGATACTCTAGCCTGAGCCAGAGGGAGAGTACTGAAGGACAAATTAACTCTTCCAGCAGCAGCTACCACCACCTACTTCCGGCTACCATTTTTTTCCAGGGGAGAGAAGAACATGAGCCCAGGAGTCTGCTGGGCTTCTGGCCATCCATTCAACCCTCGCCTGCACCCTTAATGGAGAGCCAGAAGAAAGAAGGCAGATTTCAGACCAGAGAAAAGAGCTAGGTGGAGCTTGGGAGCTCCTGAAATAGTTAAAGATTGCACTGTAATTTGACATTTTTGACCTTCTAAGCATCTGAACCTGCAACATTATTAATGACCTCGGCTCGCACGCATTTCACACAGGGGAAAACAGAAAGAAAGCAGACGTGTTCTGTGGTAGAATCATTTACTACATGTTTCTATTTCTAGGCAACTTCAGTGTTTTCCCAAATCTGTATCTGGAAAAACAGGCAGGTATAGCACAGCAATGTGCATTAACAGCGACAAGCAAAAATATTTATGTCATTTAAAAATCTAGTTCTGGCATGGAAGGTCATATTGCTTACAAAAACATCTCCACATTTGTCAAAATGCCTAAGTCTTATGACAAAACCACAGTGCTATCATTTACAATATTCAGCCAGAAAGCAATACTGTAAAAAAACTGGCTAACTGCAAAAGTAAATGGAAATATTGAAAAGAATCAGTATCATATCATACTTAGAGAGAGGCTGGACACCAGACTGAGCCCTCCAGGGAAGTGGTCCCAGCACCAAGCCTGGCAGAGTTCAAGAAGCATTTCAACAATGCTCTCAGGCACATGGTGTGACTCTTGGGGATGGTCCTGTGCAGGGCCAGCAGTGGGACTTGATGATCCTTGTGGGTCCCTTCCAACTCAGCGTATTCTGTGATTCTGTGATTATAAAACTCTCCATATGCCAGTCCCAGTGATTATTTGAATCAATGGTCATTAAATCAGCTTGGAAAATACAGAATCCAAATATATTCCTCAATTCATAGCTAAAACTGAAAGAGGAAATAAATGAGTTGAATTAGGCCAGAAAAATCAGTTCTCTGCTTAGAAGCTACATCTAGCACACACTATTGCAAATTTTGTCTCTAGTCTAATACATTCCAGTCAATTGATTCTTTACATACTAGATTCTTCAAATTTTCTATCTCCGAACCAGAAATTTAGAAATCACAGCAGTCACCATATTAAATGGGGTTTCTTAACAACCCAACCCTCCTTGTAACTTACCGGAAAGTGAAGCCCTTGGCATGATGGAAATTTTTTCAGTAGAAACATCTACCAGAAAAAGCAGTGCTCACTCTCCATTACTCACTCCATCACAGTTAAAAACTAATTTAAATGCATCCTTTTCATTTCACATGAAACTAGTTCTTACTTTTGTAAACGTTAAAATAATTTAATCTAAAACCAGAAAAATAAAATTTCCTTTTGTTAATTACACAACAGTTCATTCTTTTGTATTTTTCCTTTTCCGCAAGCATTATTTTCCATCCCTATTTCTGTACTTATCTCACAGGGATTTGTCACCAGTGTAATGGCCTTTTTTACAAATCCCTTCTTCCCACTTTTTGTGAATTCATATTCTCTAGGTCAAAGACTACAAATCTCTACAGCTCATACTTCAAAGTTTTGCTGCAGAAAACTGATCTGCTGAAATCTTACTCTTAATAGTGTACAAGAAACAAATTTTCCAAAGAATTCTCCTTGATTATCCTTAGTGTTGACCTGCATAATAAAAATAAAATATTTCCAATGTACTGTGCTGAAACTCTACCCCATCTGGCTCTACAAACACTTTCTTGCCCCTAAACACCTGAGAGTAATTCTTTTCAGTTTTTATCAGATTTCCCACTGAAAATCTCCTTTGGCAATAAATGCATTGGCCTCCCTTAAAATCACAGCTTGTATGCTGACCTGAGGAAGTAAAATATTTATTTTGTATCAGGAGAAAAGAAAAACCCTACTGACAGACTATTCAGTCTTTTTCTCCCTGAGTGAATATATATTGGCAAGACCAAGGACCACTATTTATTGGGACTTACAAAGTTGGCTTTGACTTATTACCTATTCCAGCTTATGCAAATATTAGAGAACCAGTATTTCCATATTCGTTCACTTTTGGTACTTTTAAAACTAAAAGCAGTCTTCAGTCTCACTTCTTGCAAAGGGTAAGCAGCACTAAAATACCTTCTAATAAAATAATTTTTCAGATATTAAAATACACATAAACACAAGCCAGCACTTCTATCAGTAACATTTATCTCACTGTTATCATTATATTTCCCAGCTATTGTTTTGGTACATGTTCATTTCATTAAAGAAGAAGGCACTATCTACTATATCCATGACTCTGAATTAAAGACAGAACTCATTCTCTGTCTTTCAGTACAATTCACCATGGTCCCGGAACTTCTGGAACTACAGTAACCAATGCATTTAGTGCTTTTCGTTGCATTGAAAAACTCATGCATTTGGCAAAGAAAACAGAAAGGACAAAGAGAACTGCTTTAATTTATTTAGCTTTTTAAACTTCTTCCCTGTAATAAGCTGATTACCATTACTGAATTGTAACTCCTAAACTATCACAATGAGGGCATTTTATATCTTTGCTCTGTATATTTTTATTTTTCTGGAAAATTACTAAAAATTGAAAAGAATGCAAAATCCACTCTGTCTTAATTTGATTTTAAAAAGCCATTTCATGCAATAGCTTCCATATTTTTAATAGACTACTACCCTAATGAAACAAAATAAGCATACAGATTTGTGTCATTGAAGGTGAAGAATGATTAAGCCAGAGAGAACTATGACAAATTTATGCATCTTGAATTAATAAACTTCAATACTATTAAGGTCAGCAAATATTTTTTATGTGGTTTCGTTTGATTAATTTATCTGGGTTTTGCTGATTTTTTTTTTTTAATTTGCATCTTCTCTTCCTTTAAAAGGTGTATTTTCATCAGCAATGAGAATCAGACTGTCCTTCAATGATACATAGCCTTATTTATTTATTTTTTTATCCAGAAGGATTCAATGGAAAGATGTTTAAGACAACTCTATCTTTAGTACAGAATTCCTGTTTGATTTTTTTTAATTTAAATGTTGGAGTATGATAAATAGTATTTTTCGTGTCCTAAACGAAGAAGTCAGACTTTTTAAAGTCTTAAATGAAAATGGAAGTGTGATTAGCAAATAAAGCAAATGTACATTATGATCCAAATTAAACAAAATTACAGGCCATATAATGAAAAGACAACTATCAAAATTACTTTTGTACTTAAAATTTTCTCTTTTCTTATAGATATCTTAGAAATGCACAGGTTCTGATTGCACATTAAAATTAATATATATTAGCATTTCAGTCCTAATTTTATAGGGCAAACACAAAAAATATGCCTTTTTGTCCTATCAGCTCCCAAGGAGTTTCTCAATTCTGAATAAATTAGGTCTTAAGCTATGAAAGAAAACACAACTTTGCACCTGCCTGGCAGCTTCTGAAGGCTGGTTTGTGCTTTCAACACACTCTCAATTCCAGATACTTAATTAGTGATTTTTACCAGATCGTACATACTATTGTCCTTTAACCTCAGCATCAAAACATGCCCTGCTGGTATATAAATTGAGATTGCTGATTATAAGTGTAATTTAAAACATTTAGTAATGAAATATATAAACATTAATTGAAAGATCAATGTTTCCTACCCTAGTTATAACCATATTATCACTTGGACTTTAAACTGTGTTGTTCTACAGGTAGTGCCTGTATCATCAATAGAAATATTGAATGTATCAAGATATTAACATATTTAAGCATTAAATATTTAACAATTCCACTAAATTACCAATTTTAATAATTCTTTGATATACCAGTTGAGCTGTTTAATTTTCCATTTTATATAGTGGAAGACTGGAAAGCTGCTGCCTATACAACATTTCCCAATCGTTTTTCTTTATGATATTCTCGTAACTCATTCTTTCCCACCCATTACTACCTTGTCTCCAGGTAAACAAATTCATTCTTCACTTTGACTTGGTCCTTAAGTATGTTTAAGCAATCTCAACATCTGAAGTTATTCACATCACAATTACTTTGAATTTAAAAATTATTGAGGAAGAGACTACCTCTTGAACATAATATACCCATATCACCTATGCAATCACTTTAACGGCAAGAAAAAGAGGCAGCCAAAACTTTGTAAGGCATCTACACAGAAGAACTTCAAGCACCAGGCAACCAATAGTACTTAGTTTTTGCCTAACTCAAGGTGAACTTCTAAGATGCAAGATGATGTTGATAGTTTTAAAGAAGTATGCTGGGGCAGGAGTTAATTAGCATGCTGGAACTGTGAATATTGGTATTTTTTCTAAAGTGAGTCACATAGATTCTTAATGTGCATGTTTTGGTTCATTACATCAGGTCCTGCCAATGTGCATTTCACTTTGAAAACAATATTAGCCAACTATGAAACAATATTCACTTTGGTTGTTCACAGACATTTTACTAAAAAAAGCTTCAATTTCTTTATAATAGGGCTCTTGCAGTGGGTGGGAAAGAAAAGCACATAAGAGGAAATGAGTCGAACAACCCCAAATTAAATACAAAGCATTTTGATATCAAAATTAGCACAAAAGAGGTCAAGGTCATGAGTAGAAGATAACTGGATTCATGACCATCTGACGTAAGATTTCCTTTTTGTTTGAAACACGGAGCCAAGCAGCGTACCAGGCGATTTAGAGCATCCCAATGCAACTGCCCTTTGGGATGTTTTGCTGTAGCCAAACACCACCACCTAGAGAAGCGTGGCAAAACACATGAGGTCTCCAACAGCACAGCAGCATTACCAACTTCCAAAATGATGAGCTTACTGTTACTCCTGTACAAATATTGAACCCAAAGTTACTGAGTGCCAGTGCTTAGGATATGGGTTTCAGTGTTAAAACCTATTAATGACTTAAGTCTCCACATCCAGCACGAAATCTTCAGAAAAGTACTGGGTGCATTTTATCTTCTTTATGCCATTTACACTTTTTTTTCATTTATGTTACTTACATGAAATATGATTTTATAATTATTGCATTATTCTTTTCAAGCAAGTGTACCTTCTTGAATGTTTTTGTTTTCAAATAAAAAGCTACTCCACCTGTTGAGTATGTTACTTTTATGATTTATCAAAAGATGTAAGCAGGATTTCCTCTAAAGTCTGTAGAAGAAGCTAGATTTAAAAGTTTACTTGATGACGGGTGGATTTAAAACCAGACCACTTGTTGTACTGCCACTGGTGAACAGCAGGTATAAAACACTTCGCACAGGGTGCAAAACCCACAGAGGAACTGCATATGATTCAAAATAGTATGCCTGTGGTAAGTTCCAAGCTCTTGTGGTTATACTGCTCTTATAGTTCCCAAATCAGTTTGATCTGGGGGAAGACTCAACAGCAGTCAGTGCTGAAAAACAGATCCATAGACCTCTTGCATCAGCTCTGCTTTCTGTTTTTCACTAAAGAGGGAAGTAAGGACAAGACTGGAGGAAGAAAAGAACAACTATGACTGTCAAAATTCAAGCTAAATTACAATATAGGAGAAGCGACAACTGCCTTGAGATAAGGCAGACTCTGGTTTGTAGTACCTGGCATATGTGCTGGACAGTGTGACTGTTTACCAGCACAAGGTTATTTCAAAATATGATTTGTTAACTCACCTTGAGGTACCTATCTCCAGATCTGTAATGATACTCACGACATAAAACTGTAAAGATTCATCTATTCAAATGTAGCAACAGCTGTTTGTCTTTATCTATTCAATTTAGCAATAGACAGGAATAGGTCTCCTCCACACCATCTGGTCTGTGGAACTAATTATTTTAATTGTTTAATTTGTTGAAGTGGAGCTTATTATGTTTATGCCTTCCAGAGCAAAGCTTAGGCAGAATGATGCAAATGTTGTGTCCTGGTACTCATATTTCTCTTTGCAACTTCCTATCATCACTTTATCTATAAAAGAAATGCAGTATTACTGTTCAATATGGCTTAAGGATTCTCCTATCACCATCTTCCAAAATGTCACAACACTCAGTGAAGAGAGTTCTAAAGGGAGAAAAGTCTTCAGAACTAAGGCTCAATGGGAAACATTTGGAAAAAAACAGAGGCTTCATATTTTTGGCTTCTTTTAGAAAGTGCATTGATGCTGGAAGTGGAACAGCTCAAGTGTTAAACATATAATTGTCAACAATAGTTGAGAAAATATGAAGAAACTTTAGCGCAGGAAGAATGGTTTCATTCTTTCTCCCACACCAGCTAATAGCACTGACCCAAACTGGCAAAACCAAGAGTGCAGTAGAAAACTTCTAGGCAGAAATCATTACCTGGAAAATTAAACTACTCAGTATTCTCTTTTTTTCCTAGTGGTACAAAACCACTTATTCACTTATTCCTTATTCACTTATTAAACCACTTATTCAGTTATTCCTGAATAACACTTGGCAGACTGGATCTCTGATTCCCCCTCCTCCCTGTCCCTTCCAATCCATAATCACATAGGAGAAGAAAAACAGAAGGAGTCAAGCATCACCACATTATTTTGAAGTGTGCTAATGAGTTTGGTGGATCCCCAGACTCAGTTGTGTCACGTAGTATCTTCTGTCAAATATGACATCTGTTTAAGTAAAATGAAATACATTCTGGAAATGTGTGCCTTGAGTCTGAAATCATAACCATCACCAAAAGGTCACTCTCTTTTGAGATTGCTTTCTGAGGTAATAAGGTTTATTTCTAGTGATCTGGAGACCTTGTGATCTTGTATAGAATTCAGTAATTAATGGTTTTATAAGACACCTGGCTTTTCTCATCTTCTAAAACACTTTTTTGAACATGTGTTCTAATAATAAATGCAATTCATAATAGTTAAGAACTATTGGGATAGTTCTTAACTATAGTTCTTAGTTGGGATATCAGTGCAGAATCTCAACAGGATAGAAGAGGGCTGTGATCCACTTATTACCCTCCTGAAGGAAGTAATTTATATCTCCCTCAATTCTCCAGTACATCTCAGATCCCAGTAACTTTCCACTAAAACTTTCAATTTCATGTGAAACAAATTTATTAATTTTTCTCCTCCTTCCTCCCCTCCCTCCTTTCCACTCACAACTAAAAGCAACTATTAAAATCTTATTTAATGTACCCCTAGAGTTCAAGAGGAGGTTAAAGAACAGAAACAGGAACTCCTAGTAGAGGGATCTAATAGTTTTGCTGAACAGACAGGTGCTGTCATTCCTTTGGTTATGCTACATATCTCTCTCTATTACTCTAACTGTGGTTTGAGAGGCCTGATCAGAAAGATATATGACTTGAGAAGTGAAAGAACAGGGAAAAATCTGTTGGCCTCAAACCTCTCTAGATGAGCCTTTTGCGAGGAAGACTGCTCCCCTCTCCTTTTTGAACTCTTCCCTTAAATGATGAATTTGTCCAATGTAGAACCACCACCAAATAAAGACAAGCAGAACAAGCAATTTGGCAATGAAGTGACTGTTTAGTTTTGAAAATAAAAAGGATATATTTCTATGATAAATGACATAACTTTCTTGCATAACCATTTAAAGCCCATCAATGTGAAATTAACAAAACAGCAAAGTTGTGTTCAAGCTCATAAAGCTCAAGACACTAGTTCTGTTAGATCTCTGTCAGCCTTCTGTTAGATTGCTATCAGCCTTTCCTTTTTACAGAGGCACATAATTATTTTTTTCAGATTTGAAAGAACTGAACACTAACTAGCATGTTTCTTTAGTAAGAATAATTTAAACAGAAAAAAATCCCTTTTTTATACACACAGAAGAACATTAGTTGCTGGCGAAAATTACACTCTGAAGTATTATTTAAGTGCAAATTAAAGGGCAGTTGACAGAATTCCCAACCACATACATCTGTGTATGACTAAGGATATAAAACAAGATCTCATGTGACCTTTCAATCTTGGGAATAATGATTAGCCTATAATATTGCTAGTCTGCTCCCAACTCTCCTGAAGTCTTATTAAAACACGCTTTTCAAGACACATTTCTCTGCCCCAACAGGCAAATTCCTTTACTGCCAAGAAAAGCAAGCAGGAGGGAACCATATGAAATGCCGCATATGTTGTACAACGTGCTAGGAAAGCCAAGCCATCAGCTTGCAGCATGCTGTCACCAGGTGTAACGAGCAGCAGAAAACACAGTCAGAAAAGGGGCCCATAACAAGATGATAAAAGCTGCAAATGTAGGGGTAGCCAGCATAGCCACTCAGGTTAGGTTAGGATACACCTGGGATATCCCAGGTAGGGTAAACCTGAGCAGGCTGTTGGAGTGCCAGGCACATGGCAGCTTCACCTCTTTCACTGCTGGCATAATACAGCAGTAAATAAATGATGGTCTTGTTTCTATCCCACCAGTTTAATTCATTTTGCTTCATTCTTAAAAATACTTTCAAATCCACTCAAATGGAAGAGTAAACTCAATTTCATATATCAAGAAGCTACAGTGGGATTATATTCTATGTACTTTGAACTGGTTTGGTTGTGGGTGGGTTTTGATTGTCTGTTGGTTGTTTTTTTTTACAGATCATCCCTCACTTTTCACATTTTTTCATAGCTCCTACACCACTAAAATATCCTTTTTTTTTTCTCTCCCATCCTGTTACTTGAGCTCTGACTCCACTTTCAGCAGTAATTTGTGGCTTAACAGCTTAGTTCAACCCATCTTCCACTATTAATAGTTTCTGAATTACTTTCTTACAATGAAGGGTAGGTGAAGATCCCCAGACTGATAGAGCAGTAGCAGGTTGCTGGTTTTATCAAAAATGTACGCCCATTTCCTCCTGTTTTCTCCCTCCCATTTTTCTTTCCACCCTAGTACTTCTCACCCTCCTGGACCTTCACCCAAATGGAAGAAAAACAATCACACAACCTTAAAAATATCATACTGTATCCAGAAACACATTTTAGTTGTCAGTACCTCTATCTACATTTCTCTGTACGTTATACTGGTCATGACTAAATATTCTAGTGGAATGTAAAATAACTGGTTTTGCTTTCAAATGCTGTTTTCTTTTCTTAGGAAAACAGTTGAAAAAATTTCTGGCTTTAGAAATCTTTAACCTTAGTTTTGCAGATCCACACCACATTTAAGCAAAAACTGGACAGAGACAACCCGCAGCATCCAGAAAAAGTATCTCCTCCTCACTTGCAGTTAGCTACTAGCTGAAGTACATTCCAGAGTACCCAGAATGATCACTTCAAAAATCATTCCAAAGACTGCATTATTAGTAGTTTAGATTTTTAAAATAATCAGAAAAAGGTTTTGAAAATGATCATTCCAATTCCTTTTGAAGTTTTCCAATTAGAAAAAAAAAAAAAAAAAGACTTAAACAAATTTATGAAAACTGTTCGGTGCAAAGTAGGGATATAGTTAATATTTGGAGTCTGGCAGTAAATTTTAACCAATATGCTCTCATTTCAAAAAGAGCTGCAAATATTTTCAAGAAATTAAAATGTAAACAGACATAGCCAGTCCTACAAAAAAAAAGTAGTTGAAAAATGCTTTCTTTGACAAACCAACAATGTAGACAGGTTTGCTTTAGGGCTGAAAAGCAGCATATGCCTGCTTAGCAATATTCATTTAAAAAGATGCTTATCAGCTGCAGACCGAGCACAGGAGCAGGTGAGGGTGGAAATGGGGAACGGAAGAAAAATTAGAGTAGAATAAGACAGGAGAGTCCCAGCATCAGTAAGTCAGTGCCTACGACGGCTCATGCACTTTTCAGACAACCCTAAAGGAAGGTAGAAGGTTTACCATGTCTTATTCAAGCTGTTTTACAAGATTTTTTATAATTCCTTTAAAAGATTGATATTGCAAAAAATCACATTTACACCTCCTCCCTTAATCTAGCATAACTAATCTTTCTACAGCACTCTGAACAAGTAAATAATGAAATTGTAAAACAAGAACCCATTAAATCCATTTTTATGAAAATTCTGTGGGCTTGAAATCCATTTTCTACTGATAAACAGCTGCAGAATTCACTTGTTCTCTGACATCTTAATGAAAACTATACATCAGCATCTTCATGAAGATGATATATCAAAAATTGTGCTGTGTATGAAAATAACACCATTCATGGTATCTTTTCTGATTCCTTCTTGGCACTGTTAGAAATACTGATATTAAAAAAAATTCAGATCCAATGGAACTCAGGAATGAAAACCTTAACTAGAAAGTTATTCAAGTTATTTGATTAATTTAGTACATATAAATCGTTAAACAACTTGTAACTATTTTTGGAAACTGAACTTGTTACCATCAGATCAACACAAATACGCAATTATATCCGAATGACTAGAATGCTTAATGAAAGAAATCATAAACCTATTAAGATTAAAGGAAATATTTAAAACCACAGAGTCTGTGTCTACTGTGGGGTCATCTCCCAAAATGTCACAGCCCATGCTAATCAAATCCTTTGCATTACTGCAGTTGCAGCACAAGAAGTCCAGATTGATGGACTTGCTAAGAGAACTCCTTCATGAAGACTTCTGTCATGAGACTGTCAAACTGTCTAATATAACAATTTCCAGTACTCAGGTTTAATCAAGCTAGACAAAAATGTTGGAGGCACTCCAACTGTTTTATGGCTTAGGGCATCAAGGATCCTGAGATCACTTCCCAAGTGCTGTCAGATTCTACATCTCCCAGATATGGAATCCTGACTTCCCTGACAGTCTCCTAATGAATGACCACAGGAAATTCCTCTACAGCAACTCCATGTCTTCATCAGCAAAAGAAAAATGCAGCACCACATCCAAAATGCCCTCCTTCAAAGACTCATGCATCATAATGATTTTAAATGAAACATCAGCTTTTCAGGATTTAAATACATAGCACTATAATGATAATTTTTTACATTCCTGGCTGGTTTAGCCAGCAGGAGGTGTTGCCTGATGGACGTAGACAAATGCCTGTTCATGTGTGACAACAAGACTTAACTGTACAAAGATGACAAAGGACTAACAAAACTGCAATATGAAGGTAAAAAGGAATCTAAAAGAAACTTGATAAGGCCTATATACCTTTCTTTTGAAAAATTTATTTAAAAAAAAATCCCACTAGAAGACACATTTCAGGATTTTAACACTTCTTTGTATTTGAAAAAAAATCTTCTCTTTGTTTGGACTGAGATTATTTAAATAATCACTGCCTCAAACTTGCAATAAAAATACTAATCACCAACTACCACATCAAAATGGTAAATTGAAATTGCTGGTTTATTCATGAATGTGTTTTCTTGTTGTCACAATACCAATGACTATTTAAAAGTTCCAGTGTTTTATAGAGCTGATTTACTTGAGAAATAAAAATTGAAAAATTTGATAGCAGTAGCAGCTTGATGTTCAGGAACATCTGCATGTACTCCTCAGATACTAAGTCAGAAACTACAGGTACAAAAATAGATTTTAATTTCAATCTTCCAAAACTCGTCATGTTGTTGAAAGTGATGATTTATTACTTGTACATATAAGCTTATCTAAAGACTAGCAGACACAGAAGGATTTGTGATTTATGCATCTAATTTAGAGATATAATTAGAAAATTATCTCATACAGTTTGCAGGGAGGAACTGTAAAACCTCCTAACTCCTGCCTGTTTGAATTTGATTTTATATATACATAATCTCTCTCTCTATATATACACACACATATATATAATCTATATATATACACATACATATATTACAGTAAGGCAGCTCAGAAGTTCAGAAGTCTTACCTGAGTCTGCTTCATTGCCCGTTCCATTCTGCGAGTGCTTCCTTTCTCCAGTTTGGTCCGAAGGAGTAAGGCTGATGTCTGAATGGCCCAGAATTTTGGCTGGGAGAGCAAGCACTGCAGAGAAAAAGAACATTTTGTCATTACTTCACTTTTAAAGACATTGAAGACGGTAAATTTTTTAACAGTGGTCTCAAGCATGAATACTGTTTCCTATTCTGAAAGTCAAATATGTGGCTGAAGGACTTATTTGATCAACTGAAGGCTGTACAAATTACCTTCATCTATTTTCAACATAAAAAGTGGCCTTCAAAACCACTTCCTCCTTCTCAGCTGTGCAGTGCTGTGTTTACATGTACCCGTATGGTGCATAGGCCAAACTGCACAAATTAAAATGGCTACTCAGAATCAAAGGAAAATGAAGAATTTGATCCTGGGGTGACTGGCTCAGCCTTCTCCACACCTGCATACTGGATAGCTGTAGACAGCTGCAGGGATCCTACTTCTGAAGGCTAAACAAATCCAGCTCTCTCCTGGACTCTTCTCATATGCAAGGTACCGTGACGCCCATATTAACAGCACTTCCACATGAAAAATGTTGAATTTGCTAAGAATCTGAAGAACATTAATTAATCTAGAACTTGCCATGACTTGACAATGACAGGAAGAATTTTTGACTTTAGTAGATGTATAGGGACTATGGAATAATCTATGTAAGCAGCTTTCCTAAAATAATTTTAAGTTATCACTTGGAACACACTGCACTGATGCCAGGAACTTAGTGCCAGTCTCCAACCACTGATTTTCAAGAAAGTCCAATAGAAGACATGCAGCCAATACAATTTTGGTATCTCTTAATAATTTACAGACTGCCTGGACTCTTTCCAGTATGGCTGTAGACAGAATATACTGTTTCTGAAAAGTGAGACAGCAGGAAAGCTCCCTTGCTAATTTTATTGACACTGCAAATACAATCCATCTTCTCTGACAAAATATATTTGTCTATAGATATTTGTAGACTGAAGAAAAAGCCCCAGTGGTTTTATTCTTTCCTCTCAAAGATCTCCCAAAGCATTAAAAAGCATAATGTGCTCATGGTTTGTATTTAATGTCTGACAAATTTCTGTCATGTTGTAATCTGGTTTTGTTTTCCCTAGTGATTTTAAAGGAAAGGAAGCAGAAAGAAACAATCTAAAAAAAATCCTCCAAACAAAACTACAATAGGAAGAGAGGCAACAATGAAAGCAAAAATGAAGGCAGTGTGAAGGCTTGCACAACCACTCAACTAATCCTACCCTTTGTGAGCAAGAATCTCTGCTCCAACTCTTTCATGACGTTGACTCAGATTAAGAGGCACCCAAAGGCTTCTATACTGTCCTCTATGTTCTGAGGATCTGGAATTAATTAAGGGAACACAATCACAACATTCTCTATTCTGTAGACTGCCAAGTGCCCTTTTACAAACTATAATCACTAAATCTGTTAACTGATGTACGTCCTAGTTCTGGAAGCTATCTCTCCCATTTCATCAAATTTCAGTCGAATACCTATTTTAGTTTCGTCTTAAGACAAACAAAAGCAGGGTATTCCTAGCACAGGACATTGGTGTCTGAGTTTATTTTTTAGCAGCCACACCAGGTACCTGCTAAATCAAACATCTTAAGGAATTGCTTGGGCAAACACTGGAAGAACGTTTCCTTTACCTTAAAAGCTTATTTTGTGGGAAAGGTCACCCTTTTCCCCATTTTCTCCACTATTAGTACTCTGTCATACTATTTAATTTTTTACTTCAAGGGATTTTTTTCTGTGCTACCTGGTAGTAGACATCAGTATTAACGTTGCAAAAGAACAATGACAGCTAAAAGTCTTGGCTAATAACACTCCTAAAGATATTTTCAGGTCTGATTACTGCCCTTGTTCTCTCACTGGTTCACCTTAGCAAGTGGCCCATGGAGGGCAGAATACAAAGTTTCTTGTCCACAGCATCCGGCTCTGCAGGAGAACCGGCAGCCCAGGAAAGCCTCTCCTCTGTCTCTGTGCCTCCCACACCACCACCTAAGCAGTGATTTAAGCAAGCATTCTGCATGAGCTGTGTAGAAAATCAAACAGGGAGGGAGGAAATCAGAAGAAAAAAAAGGGTGGAAGACAAGCAGAGATAATTACGTTTCACTCCTCTGCAGGAGCAATGACAAGTCATATTTTGAATAACAATCCTGCTTTTTAAAGGTGTTCATGAAATAAAATGAAAGGTATACCTGCTGTAAAGTTACAGAAGAAAAATTTATTTTTTCCAACAGTTTTATTGATACAAAAAAAAATTGGAACTGCACAAGACAATGAGAAACAGACCTAGTTTGCATTTAAGAAGCACTTGTAGTTTTATACTGACACAGAGCTCAAAATCCTGTGCCAGAATTCAAATGCTCACCTTTTCATTGCCTAATTATAATGTTTAAAGCACCACAAAAAGCCAAAATAATACATGCATAAAGGGCACAAATGTTTATACTTAAAGGCTTTGAAGAACAGTTTCAGAACATCTAACCATAACTATTAAGCAAGCTTTAATCTTATACCTAAAATGTCCAAATATTCTAGATAATAATTCCTTTCTCATAAGATCCAAAGCTTTATATTTTCACCTGAAGCTATATCTAGGCTCTGTTAATGGGACTATAGGTTAAAACAAAACATATGGGAAAAAAAAAAAACGTAATCAAGAACATGAAAGTTTTGTCAACATACTTGAAAGTTCATTATACTGCACCAAGGGCAGCTAAGAAAATTAACAAAATAATTCTGAAGCAAAACCACTATTGAGAACCTTCACGAGTCATCTTTGTTCTTACTTTAGGGAAAGAACAATAAAATAAAGAAACACAGGAAGATTAGACAGGCTGAGAAGAAATGAAAGGAAATAAGGTTATGCAACATTTTCTGCACAGAATAGGATATTTTCATATGGGAAAAGTAATTTCCCAATTCTTTCACACATTTTTTCCTACAAACAATATCATCCTCTCCCATCATATCAGAATGTAAAAAAGGAGATGACCAATGAATTACACAAACCAGAATACTTAATTCAATATAACTTCCTTACATAACACCCAAATGAAACAAGATGATGCTGCAAGTCTTAATAGCAAAGTAGCCCATTATTGTATAACACTTATAATTATGTAAGAACAAAAGGCAAGTTTTGTTCTCGGAACAAAATTTCTCCAGGCAACCTGTTCCAGATTGCTTAAGGAAGTTACTGATGCCCTATCCCTGGATGTGTTCAAGGGCAGGTTAGATGGGGCTTTGAGCAACCTGGTCTAGTGGAAGGTGTCCCTTCCACTAGAAGGGGAAGGGGAGTTGGAAGAGGACGGCCTTTAAGATCCCTATCAACCCAAACCATCCCAAGTAAAGGTTTGGTTGATTCCGAGTAATACCTGAATTGTGAGATAGATGACATTAGTAATGACACCCAGATCAAACCCAGCCACAGATTTCTGTCAAATCCACAAATCAGGTACCATTAACGAACAATTTCAGCATCAGTATTCAGAATTTAACCTAGGTGTAAAGCACTCCCTGATCACTCATATAAATGTCTGCAGAGAAACAAAGAACTGCATCAGTCAGTCACGGCTTACAGAAGGTAAAGATTGGTCAAAGCAACTCTTTTGCCTTCCTGCATCTACTATTTTAAAAAGTTGGAGTTCTTATAAGAATTCTTCCTATAATCAAAGTCAGCAAGAACTTACTTGGGCATATAAGACATGCTAGAAAACCTGGAACAGGTAAAGATGATTGTTGTTAACTGCAGCGCTAATTAATTTTAATGTTTTCTGATTTTTCCTTATGATAAATCTATGCAGTAAGGCTATTGTTTTACTCCTGAAGTTTGCTCACTGATAAACTATCAGTAGCCTAGCAAAGTACTGTGATTGCTATGATGGAGCTATCATCTGAAAATGGACTTGTAAACTAAGCAATTTTAACTGCAACCAGTTGTGAAATTCCTAAGAATTTGCACATCAGTCCATCAGTGAACCAAAAATATTCTGCTTATTGACCAAATTGCCAGGATGTGATGAAATTATTTAACTGAAGTCACACGCATGAGGCAGCCGGAGGATAGCTCTGCTCCTCTCTCATGCCTCCAAAGACATGACCCTTAGTTCAGATTCAGCTCAGGTTATTTGCTAACTTATTTTAAGTTACAAACGAACAAGCACAAAACACTGGGGAAGATTTAGAGAAAAAAATGAAAAATATTCCTTTTTAGTTCCTTATATTATGCATTTCAGTTAACATACTTCAGGAGCTTTGTTGTTTACTTTTCCAAAAAAACACGCATTAAGATTTTCAAATTACTCATGTGGATTAATTCATCCATAGTCCAATAGTCTTGTCAATAGCCAAGAAGCAAGAGTCTTATCAATAGTCTTGTTTCATGTAACTACATATATCTTTATTTGATGATTTTCAGTAATTCATTCAGATAATTAACATGAAACCCTTATTTCTTCAACACATCCCAAGGCAAAATGGCAACCTTTTAACTTGTTCTGTGCTCTTCTGTAAAATGAGACACTACAATGGCTTCTTTTCCACATTCTTTATCCTGCACAATAATCAGGTGAGTACATAAAAAACCCACTAGGATGACTGAGGCATGAACACAGAAAATGTTCATTTGCCTGGTATACATATCTGCTAATCTCTGCTGAATGACTTTATTACTGGAAGCTAACTTAAAAGTGTTTAATTTGTTTTTATGTACACAGTGAAGAATTAGCAAAAACTTCTATGGAATTCATGACTAAGAAAAAGAAGAAAAAATCAGTATAATATTAGGGAGAATGTGATTTGCTTTCCACATGTTATTCTCATCCAAATAATCTGACACTTAAGTTTCTGTATAACTAATGCAAGTTTTTCTTCTAAAAAGTCATGTTCAAATGACATTTAATTTGAAATTTTTTGGAAATTTCTCCTAGCACTAAACTGGTGACCAAAATAGCAAAATGAAATAAAATTAAAAATAATCAACTTAGAGAAAAACCTGAAAGACGCCACATTATTGTGGAAAAACTTCCTTTCATTAAATCTATGTTTTTTCAACAGAACAGTGTTTCATAAATTATACTCCTTGCATTTCTGGAAAAAAGTATGTACAGGAAACTCTGCCTTAAGTAGCTAAATGAACTTTATGGAACTATTTTTAATTACCTAGGAAAGATTAAGGCAATCCAAGGTACAGAGGGATGCAAAAATAATAGAAGTTTTGAGAAAAGTCATTAAAATATTAACTCCTTTACTAACTGAGCTCAAATACAGATGATCTGCAGTAGTACTGGCAGCATCTGGTTGAAATGGGATTTGTAACTTTAAACAGTAATTCTGTTAGAACCCTGTAAGTTAAAATAAAGTACATTTGTGACTAAGTAGTTTCCAATACCAGAGCACTTTTTATGTTTTAGTGAAAAGCACAAGTATCAAGAGGGCAAGAAAATACTAAATTTCTAGTTACAATTAAGCAGCAGAACTATGGCTTGGCAACAGAACAAGTCAGTCAGTATGACCACTTTTAGCTTTTCTGCTTAGTGTAGGAACATGTAAAAATTCCCTGTTGGCTCAAGCAGATCCAGTATGTTCAAATCAAGTATATATACCTATTCTGCTATACATGCCTATCCCAAAG
The DNA here is from genome assembly GCF_026979565.1 of Vidua chalybeata. NCBI lineage: Eukaryota > Metazoa > Chordata > Aves > Passeriformes > Viduidae > Vidua > Vidua chalybeata. Next base: position 12,809,728 of record NC_071532.1, read on the forward strand.
ATTTTAAAATAAACAGGAATCAAAAGAAGATTTATTATATGGCATCACTAACAAATGTATGATGCTGAGGTTTCACAGAACTCAAATTCCTCCTAGTAGTGTTTTTATTCTTATCACAACACTCAACAGTTTACTAATCCTTCAGTGACCACAAATTAAGAGGAAACTATAATAACTACACACATACACAAACCCTCAAATCAATAAACAACTAAAATTCATTACTGTTTTCTAAAGAGGCATATTTAAATGGACAAGGAGTAATATTTGATGTTTAAACTGATTTCATATGTATGACAAAGGATAAAAATTGCCTAGCAACCAGCTAAGGAGTTATTTTATCTCCCTGTATCTATATTTAAATTAAAAGTTTCTATTTTGCAATTATCACAGTAGGTATGCTCTTTATACACAGAAATGAAATTTCCAATAAATCTAAAAATGCATTCAGAATTGCAGAACACTGAATAATAATTACAATTAAAAAGTTTTTTTCTTTGATACACCATTGTCCTTAGTTCAATCCTATCCCCAAGACTTTCCCTCTTTTTATTTTCCATTGTTGTTATAGAGAAATCCTCTCTGTTGTTATGTGTAATGGTATATAATTACTGTATGTAGATCTCTAAATGTATTTTTATGTAACTGCATTGAAATGGAACCATAAGCTAAAACGTCTATCTGTAAACACCCATCTGATTCATCCCAGACAAAGACTCAATGCCATCATTTCAGAGAGGTTATTTTTTTCATACTAACCGGGGAGTTCCTCCAGTGTCTTCATAAATCATAATTTTATTGAAATTGAATAATCTGAAGTTCAGATAGAAACAACTCCATTATTCCATACTTCAATATATATACGAAATACTTTTCATTTCTTTGAGCGTATCACCTTAACACATGACAACTTCACTTTAGGTTCGAAATTCAAATAAAACCTGACAGCCAATAAAGATTTCCTCTTGGACAGTAAATTGGAAGAGGCAGCAACAGAACACAACACATGAAATTCAAACCTATTGATTTTACTGCTTCTACAGGAGAACTTCTACTCATGGAATCCACAGTACAATCCCCAATTTATATAAAAGATAAGTATGTGATAGTTCTAAACAAACAACAGTGGTTAACTTGGGAACAAACAAATAGAATGATTAAGTAAACTATTTCAAACCATCCTCTATTTTCAGCTTTTGTCATCCATAATCATCGGCATTGCTTTAGACATGAGCAATCCAGCTGTATATTCTCCAGTCACATTTTATTAGCTATGAACACCTTCACATTTTCTAAGGTCCAACAAGAAAAAAATTACATTAGGATTTCACTCCAGATGATTCTTGTTTTAAATTGACAAATTCTAACCCTATTTGGCATAATTATGTACTTGGAGAGCAAAAGAAACAAGATACTGGACACAAAACAGGACAATAATATTTTTATACCTTAAGAATGCAAGGCTGCCATAAATACTATGACAGCGAATATGTTTAGTGACTAGCAAGAAGGAAGAGAAGAAAAGATAGTCTAATTTATGCAGAAAATCGTTCCTAGCATGGACTAGCCAATGGACTTTGCAGATTGGGTTTTGGTTGCTTTTTCTATTAAAAAATATCTAAACAGAAGAAATACTCACACTAGTGTGTATTGTAGTCTACTACATCTTTTCTCCTCAAGGTCAAAAGCAGTGCTCAGGTATCAAACAAAAATCAAAGGCCCTGTTGGTATGTTTAACAATTATCAAAGCCTGTGCTGTATATGCCTTGAAATATCTCATTAATTTCACACTTTCATTAAACATGGAAATCTGTCCTACACTTCTAGTCATTCTAACAGAGTTTTGGACCAGAAAAAAATCAAAATATTATCAACTAATCCTGCAAATTAGAAGTGTATATACATCAACACATGAGCAACTGTCTTCAAAATTTCTGCCTTTTTCTGTGAAATGGACTGCAATTTTAGGTGCAACCTAAAAAGTATCTTTTACCATATGGCTTTGACAATTAGAACTTAAAAACCAATAATATGCAAAGTCTTTGGAGTTACAGATTAATAATTGATTTAACAGTCTTAGGGCAAAACTACCAAGACAAGGACAATTTACATTTTTTTCTTTGCAAACATGACAACTTGCATTATACACTTCTAATTAATTATATTTCAGGCATTATTCCAAGTCCTGTGTTAGTGTTTCTTTTTCAGTGTTGCATGAGAAAAATGTGTTATTACTTGGTTAAGTCTTAAATACTTTCTTGCCTAACAGCATCTAATATAAATTCTACATGGCACCTTTAGAGCATTATGCCAAGACCTTTGCACTGTAATAACAAACCAAAAAATAAAGCAATGCTTGAGCCTGTATGAAGTGCATTAGCAGAAGTTCTGTATTTTTGTTTATTAGGTCTCTTGGTGTTTCAGTGAGTCGTTACACCGTGACAGCATGCTACAGAGTCAATAGTGATCATCTGTGGTTTTTTTTAAGCCCTCTTGAAGTTACCATGACTTAAAGAATTCTCAGTCTGTCAGGCAAATGAGAGAGACAGGCAGAAATCCTGAAAGTATTAAAGTGACAGAGGAGAAGATTTACTTTCCTGCACTGGCTGAGACATCAGCACTTGCACAGTGCCATTTTCTAGTACTGCTTTAATATTTCATCTATTTCAGTAGGTTTGGACCACACATTGAGCATATTTTTCCCCAAAATCTAAAGCTATTCACTCAAATGTATGACAAGGGTTTATTTTGGTCCATAAAATTAATCCTGGGACTGTTGAACTAAAATAGCTTTTCACCACAACAGGTGTTAGCTGATCATTAGCAGAGCTGGGCTTAAAGCTCTTAACCACAGCCATTAGAAATACCTCTTGGTGTTAAAAAGTCAAGAGCAAGGCCAAAACACCATCAGTGATCTGCATCAAGGGACTAGTTTAATTAGAATGGCATTTTTAAAATTCACTTTGTCTAGTCTTGTCTGGTAGCCTCAGCATTCAAATTATAACATTACATCATTGTAAATACAGAGTACCTTTCGTTGACTCTGACCACTAAAACAAGAATACACTATCTGATTTTTTTTTTTTTTTTGCATTGCTATATACTTCAGTGTGTTTGAATGAGATTTTTTCATATATATAATTTGAGAAGCTTGGATCATTTAATGGATTTGGAGTAAAATATTAATTATGAGTGTTTTAAAATGAAACATGTACACACACATACTGATTACTTTTTTCAGTTTTCTTTTTGTCCATACACACTTTATAAGGTAAAATGTTAGAAATATTAGGTAAATAGTTACTTACTTACACTATACTAGACTGATCTAGAAATGAATGCCAGACTCAATAGAGCAGCAACTATACTGCACTTACCTAAAGGCAATTTAATGTTCTTAAGTGTCTCATTCAATCTTAGTCCAAAAGTGACTGACTCTCTCTCTGTGAAATTTATTATATCTGGAATGCATCACATCTGAAGGTACATTAAATACAATATAAGAGTTATTTTGTGGCTTGCTCAATCAGTTCAAAAGTTAGAAGACAGCTCTGGAATAGATTTTCTTCTCAGAAGACTTAAAAAATATCCCAATACATGAAGGCTAACGTAATTTCACTTCAACTGTATTTTCCACAGCTTTTTTTACCCCACTTAAATAGTGTTCTGTAGCAAATGGGTAGGTCTTGATAACATCCACCCACCGGTATCCTCATATTCTGTCCTGCTGATCATTCTAAATATATTTCCCCTCCATGACACTTGTTTTAAGCAGTAACTCTTATTCCTTCTGGTATCTACCTTGCAAAGGGACAATTCTTGCTTCTAGGCAACTATGAATGCTAGATCAGCTTGGAAACTGTGCTGGCTTGCATACCACTTCTGTAGTACCTAGAATTTCAAGGAGTAAAAAAAAAAAAAAATTAGGCAGGAAATCTTGGAAGTTAGTTCTATTATCTGCTTAAAGATATTGTTACCAACCTTATTAGAACTAGCAAGACACTTCATTATCTTTCTTCAGCCATCTCTTCTACCTCGCCTTAAAAGAAAGCAATTGTGGTTGGAAAAACTCAATGCAGCCTCTTCTAAGAAAGAGATCAACATTATTCACCAGTAACCTTTTCCTTTATTAGTCAATACTCAGCATAGTAAGCTGACTATACAGCTGAAAGTCTCAACTGGGAAAAAGGATGACTTCCCAAAAGAAAATACCCTCAGACTTTACAGCTTCTTTGTTCCATTTGTTTTCATTAGCAAAGGAAACATAAGCAATATTCAGGTAAAATGAGGCTGCCTTACCCCTTGTCTTCTTTCTTCTAAATAACATTAGTCAGGAGAACACCCAAATTCTCTTTCTATTCTCCATCACCATCTCATTTGAAACCTGAGTAATCTCAAGTCCTTTCTGCCTCTTCAGTGAATTTTATTTTTGAAGAACACGGAGCAAAAAGAATCATAGAAAAGGCCTAGATCTGCTGCTTTTACTAACAGATCTAAATATGTTGTTCTTTTTCCCTCCTTCTGATTCCATGTACACTTCCTCACATGCAGAATACCAGTCAAAACAACTCACTCTCCTTCTCCCCAACCACACTTTTCAGAAGTGTAAAGGGAAATGGTTAAGCACTGTTAGTAACCAAACATATGAAATGCCATAGGTGTTCCTTCCCCCTGTTATAGTCTTACATCTTCTGAATACACATCAAGAATTTCCTCAGCTTTTAAGTTGTATGCTCCTACGTTTTCTCTTGGAAAATCTGTCTCACACCATAACGCTGCAACTCGGGAACACCTAAATATTTTGTGTATTAAAAAAAATTAAATAAAAGTGTGTCCTTTGACATGAACAAGGGGGTACTGGAAACAAATCTCTGGTCAGAAATGGAAGAAACACAAGCATATGATGACTGTCTTTCCAGCTAGCTCTGAAGGTAGCTCTGCAGGTAGAACTGAAATGACAATCCAGTGTCCCCTACATGATACAATTCACAGGGAAAAAGGTCAGAGAAAACGAGCACTAGAGAAATCTTCCCTTTCAGAGAAGTCTCATATGTTCCACAAAAAGAGCTGTGTGAAAGGAATACAAAGATCTACGCTCACTGGAGAATTTTCACTGGAAACAAAAGACTCAAAGAAAGCTTTGTATGGATTCGAATGTAACAGAAACACAAAAAAGCAAGCTCATATTAGGCTGCATGGAACAAAAATATAATAAAAAGTATGGAGACTTATAGTGAGTTATAAACATGATTCTTTGCTTCCATATAACGCAGTCTGTGACTTAACTTGCATGCAGGTACATAACTTAGAGAAAGCTATGGAAGAAAAATACTATAATTCAAAGTCATTTTAGACACAATGAAATAATCAACTCAGATCACGTTTGGCTAGGAAAATGTTTCAATGCTTTTCCCCCTTTAGGATTTTCTACTTTCTAATAAGAGTACAAAGATATTATCAATCAAATTAGTTGTTCAGTTCTATTTATATAACTACATTGCAGATGTATCCTGGATGTCCAGAATTATATAAGTTTTCTTCCAGATTAACAGGCATTGGTGGGCTGATATTTAGATGGTTTTTAAGAGCTTGACTCTCTCTGATGATACTAAGTGGTATGCATTTTGTGTCCTCATTTAAGGAGGACATTTAAGATGTAAAAGAAGGATTTTTTTAATGCTGTTGCCTAGTCTAGTTTTTGAGTTGTATTATGGTTTGCATTTTTCTTTTCATTTTAACGGACTATTAAAGTACAGAAGCAAGCTTTCCTTGGAGGCTCTCATTTTTTTTTAGGGGAAGAAAGAAACTAGAGAAGAAAAGGAAATGTCATTAAAAAAAGAAGATACTGTTTTATTTAAAGGAATCAGCTTTCAATGACTAGTGAAGGGTAAACCACATAAGATATAGCTCCTATTTTCACTTAGAATGGAGTCCAGCCATATGACTGACACTTGTTCTGTTGTGCCAAACACATCACTTATTCTGTGTTATGCTGCAAACAACTTCAGCCAGATTTGACTGTAGTAGCATTGTTTTTTTCAGGTCTGTGGTTTGGACATACTCCTGAAACAGCATAAGTACAGACTTCCACACCACATCACAGTACTGCATTTATTTCCTAAGGCCCAATCTCAAAAGTAATAAATCACGATTTTGGATACAAAAGACTAGACTAACTCTTTGGTACCAATGATACGGATTTCCCTAGTTATTTAACAACAGCAAATTTCTCGTTTTAACTGCTCAGCCTCAGTAATTTCACCATCTGTGCCAAGATTCTCAACACATCATGTGATCTTGAGGTTATATCCTGAAAACCAGAACAGCTTTTTTTTTTTTTTTTCTCTCTGCACAGGTAGTAAAACAGTGAATCTGGTTTGACAATGGCTAGATAGCATATTTTATTAATAGACAATTTCAGGACTGTATGCAATGGTACACGCTATCTGTGGACTTGTAATCTATTTAGTCTCAAGACAAACAAAGCAAATGACTGGAAAAAAGGCTGAAATTAAGAAAAACTGTGTCAATGGAGGATATTTTCTAACTTGTTAAAATTGGCCATGCGGGAGAAGAACTACCCTTTGCGAACTACCACAGTAGGCTCTTTAATCCTCTGCCCTTCATGCTCTACACCCCTTCAGCCTTGCCTCTCCTCTGACACAGAGCATTTTTGGAACAGACAGTGCTACAGGTTAACTCATCCTCTGCTGATAGAAATTTACTCTTCAGGGAGACAGTTATGACTGTTAATCTTTCCATTTGTTACTGCTGCCTGCGGCTACAAACAAAACCCATCATTTCTCAATACTTTCTTTGGGTTGTAATTTTTTTTTTTTGAAGTAGTACTTTTTACTCAGCAAAATCCAGATAAAACTACGCATGAAGGTTCCCATTCCCTTTTTTCTGCTTTACTTGTTTGAACTTTTCAGGGCAAACTCACTGCTTTCAAAACTCCAGATCACTGGAAAAATTCTTTAAGCTTGACAGATTATCCTTATGCAACTGACTCAGGGTGGTGGGATCAGTCTGTTCTGCCTGCCTACTCACATTTATGAGCTCACCACTGTTTTTTTTCCACAGACTGCCAGTGATACTTCCTGTTTATTTGGCCTATCAACAGCCTCTGGAAGAATGCTGCTTTATATACTGCTGTTATCTGATGCTGCATAGATTTGTACTCTAACAGCAACTTTTATCTTTAATTCTACAATGATAACATCAGTACAAATATCCATTTACACTAATTATCCTTAAAATACCTTAACTGAGAATCTTTTGCAAGAAGAGAATATAGGGTAGCAAAAATACTTGTTCTCAGACAGAAAAATACTTGTTCTCAGTAACCATAAAATTACTCAAAACAATGAAGCATTAGAAGTTCCTTTCACAGCCTCACTAGAAGGCATTAAATTATCTTCTTGAAAAGAGATAATTTAAATGTTCTCATAATTTCTTAAGTTTAACATTAGTCAATGGCACAAGAAGTATAACCATTGCATACAACTTTTACATTATAAAATGCTCATGTCCCATTTGTGAACCTGTTCTGTAATGATGTTAACTAGTAAAAATCAGCTACCACATTTTTTTTCTGTAACAGGCACAGTCAAAAAAATTCAGGAATAATTACATGCCTAGACCAGTGATTTATAGTAAGGCTGCCACTGACTTTATTATTCATCTATGTCAGAACAAATTACAGAAGTTATATAAAACACCCTCTCAACCTTCAGTCTGAACAGCTGTCTGTAGAACAGTGAGACACAGCAAAAGAAAAACCTCACAATGTCAGACAGGGCTCTACAGGAGCCCTGTGTTTACTTGGTTTTTCCCCTTTTTGCATACCAGCATCCACCACAGGAATTCTGCCTACAATGGTCTCTTATGGTTCAGCAGTCTACACACTGCAATACTGAGTGTTCACAAGTAATGTGACATGTTAATGCAAGAGGCATGCCTCACTTACTGCTTGGTAGGCTAAGGGGATAGGAGATGGATGGAGATAACTATTTCAGTGAGATTTCTAGGATGGCCTCAACAATTTCCTGAGTAAGAGCGCATTAGCAAGTCTCCATGTCCATTAAAAGATACTTGATTTCTGATTTCATTCAGTTCCTTCCTGACTTCACCAGCAGAAATATTTTGTCTATTTAAAGAGCTACTGCTCTCACATGCAAGTGCATCAAGCTGCTGGAGGCCACTGGCACCCTGGCTTTTAACCTTATGTGCAAATGTTCGTTCCCAGGAGCAAAACAAAACTGCCACCTTCCTTTCAGAGCCTGAAGACACAATAGTCCTGAAAGAAGACTAACTCCTTAAGCAGCAGCCAAAAGTGAGGACAGAATGGAGTAAAAATAGTAAGCAATACATTAGCAAGAAAGGAATTAGGGAAGACTTAGCAAGAGTGAAAGATAAACAACAGGCAAGAACTGACAAAGAAGGGCTGAGAGGAATATGGCATGGATGAGTAAACAAAAAGGGAAGCTGACACAAGCACAAGTGACTAATACTAGAGGAGGGAAGAGTGAGAGACTGCTGGAGAGCATGAAAAAAAAATCCCATTTTGGTGAGCAAAGTAAATAACATTCCTAAATCTGACAGAGTTGTGAAGAGAGAAGCTATAATCTGAATATATTTATCAGAGGCAAATGGCAGTGTCTGGGTTGTGCTTTGACTTGAAAGAAGCTACAAGCATGAGCTGTATTGGATTAAGATTCAAACACAACAGGCTAGTGTCTGACCAGTGTATTATGCACAAAAACCACAGCAGTTATTAAAATCATTATACAAATTGGACAAAGAATCATAGAATGGGTTGGGTTAGCAGTGATCCTTAAAGGCCATCTAGTCCAATCTCCCTGCAATGATCAGAGGCATCTTCAACTAGAACAGGTTGGTCAGAGCCTCATGCAATTTGACCTTGAATGTTTTCAGGGATGGGGCATCTACCACATCTCTAGGCAACTTGTCCCAGTGCTTCACCACCATACTCATAAAAAATGTCCACCTTATGTGTTGTCTGAAGAAGCTACAAAGACATTTTACTATGACAAATAAAGAGGCAATCTTTTTAGTTATGTACCCCTATGGTTTGCAACTTCCCAGCTTTATTACAGCTACAACACACAGAAATAAACACTTGCCTACTATAGATAAGGAAAAGACACACAATATGCAGACACAAAGACACACACTGCAGTTCTTGCACAATAAGCTGTAAGATGGGAACTGTGTCCTTACCCCAGCCACTAAATGTCCTGCTTGCTTTCTGACTCTTACTACTAAGCTACTAAGAGCTTCAGACCATGCAAGCTGTTCAAAATAAAAACAATTTCCTAAACATATTTCATTCATTTAATCCAAAACAGTAATGCTTTGACAAATAGGTATTAAACTAAAAGGCAAAGAAAACATAATTTCTAGCAAACAATAAAAAACCAAATTAGGTACAATACCCAAGGCATATGCTTTCCCTCTCCTGCTGCTGCAATTATGAAATCAAACGACTTATCTTTCAGTAAAGAAAAATCTTTCACGGTCTATTTATAGAACTCTGTAAAAATATTTTCTTTCTCATGTTTTGCCTAGACTAGACAGAATTCATTGGAGAATGTATTGCCCAATGTATTCTGACAAACATACTTAAGAAAAATCTACTTGACACAATACATGAAGTCTTAAGAAGAAGAAAAAAGCCCAAGCTCCAATTTAATTAATGCAAGACATGCGTAAGGATAATATAGACAAGACATTAAAATCTCAAATATGTCAAAATGTATCAACTAATACCTATTGTCATGATTTTTATTTCTGTTCAGGAAAGGCCCCAAATCTCAGCTTCCCAGATAGAAAAGCAGTACTGCAAATACTTTAAAACATTTTTGCAAATTGCAACATGCAGAACATGATGCTTTTAAGCATTTTATTGGCCTGTATTTGAATAGTCTTCATAACTAACAGCTCTACTTGCCATGATTAATGCAGCCAATCCAAACATGTCAAAAGTATTTATGTCATACCATATTATCATATATATGCTATATTCTAGGCATATACGCTATACCAAAAAAAGTCTGAAATTTCTCACAGTAATTATCATTTATGTAATTTATGATACACATTGCTTGAACAGTCCACTAAATGAGCTGGCATTGGTTCTATTTCCTGATGCAATGGGCTAGCCTTCATTGATAGAATATAAACCTTTTTTATTCAGAATTTTTTTTATTCAGTTATGCGAATTATGTATTCGCATAACTGGAAAGTACTTTTCATAAGGCTCACAAACACTGCATGTGAACTACCTTATGAAGCTTTCCTGCATATTTGATGTTACAAATAAGTACTAAAAATAATACTTTGCTTTATTGGTCCATAAATTATACAAGTCAAAAGCTATTTCTGTAAGAAAAAAAATCCAGTTGAGCAACGGGGTTCTACTGGCACGAATAAAAGCTTCTCCCCTTTAGTCATATAATACGTAATCAGTACTTGAATTCAAGCATTCTATAAATACATGTAAAATAAATGTGCATACACCCTCTACACAAATGTATTTAAATGTTTCACCTTACTTTCTGGCCAGCAGCACTTCAAAATTCCATTTTTCTATTTAAATGTGCTGTTTCTGATAAAAGAAAGAAAATACTGTGGAAATACCAGAATCAGAGCTCCTTAATCTCTGTCCTTCTGTAACCTAGAGGGCACCATGTTTTTCCGCAACATACTGAAGCCAACAAACTCCTCATACAAGGGCAGGACAATGCCCAAAACCATCACCAAGATCACTGCTGAACAGAACAGGATTTACTCAAATGAGGACAGCTAAGCAAGTAAAGCAGTATTTCCATGAATAAAAGGTGTGTTTCTTTGGAAAGTTTTTCAAAAATAGGTACTCCAAATCTTTCTCCATTACATCTCCTTTCAAAAGCCCATTGGTTTATAGACTTGATTAAACATTTTTTTTCCTCAAAAATATTGTACTGTCAATAAATGTACAAAAGAAAATACCAATTAGAAATTCTTCCCAGTAGCTTGGCTACCTAAAACTTCAATATGAAAAAAGACCAAAGGAAAAAAGAATTAAGGAAAGGAAGAATCATTGGAGCCATTTCAGTTCTTCATCCCTAATATTGGGGGAACTGAAAAAGAAAGTCATGCAGAAATGAGGTAAGATAGTTTTATTACTTATCAAGTTCGTATTATATTTTTCCCAAAGTAGCTAGAATAGAACAGCTGTAACTGACTGCATCCAAAAGAACCAAGAATAACAGGACAGTGACATTTTACTGATGACAAATGAATCAATGAGCATCAGATTGGCACATTTCAGACACCTTGGGAGGGACTGCAATATTTCATGACTGCAATCAAAGACTGACATTGTAATCAAACCCATCTTAAAGCGTATTAAGTCACAAAATATATGACTTGTCCTATATTTCATCTTTAACACAGACCATAAAGATTGTTTGGTGAACTGATATGAAAAATGTTCTACTTCCAGTTGAAACATAGATATGATATCATCAGATAAAATTAAACTCAAGTTGTTTAGACACTAGCAAACAAGAATGCAATCACCTTTATTTTTTCAGATGCCACAGAACAAGCAAGATTAGAGTAATATTTGAGGCATTCGGTTAGGAAGAAAAACAAATGAAGGGATGATATTTAGGATGATATTTAGGTAGGTATAGAAGATGAGGGCAAGACATTATGATAGCTATATGAATTTTAAGAATAATTCTTCCTCATACAGTAGTAAAACAATAAAAATTTTACTTTGAAAAAAGGAAGGATTAGATTTATGCCTTGTTTAGTACATCTGCACCCTCTCCAGCAAAACAGTCACTAAATATAATGAATTATACACACAATATAAGTCACTAAAGAAAGTAACTACTAGTACTGATAACACATGAACTGATCATCATAACATCACCAAAAAGGGGTTACTAAGCATCAGACAGAATAGTGAGAATGTCTTATTTCCTTCAGGTGATACCTCAGACAGCATACTGTTGAATAGTGGGTTTTATTTCACCTTCTTGTTGCAATGAAAATTTTCTTGCTGAAGTAAATTATAATAATTATAACTGGTGAAGGACATGAGAGGGGGAAGGGAAGCCTGGGACATGTCAACTGGCTGTCAGAGAGGCTGCTAGAAAAAATAAGTGAGCTGCTGATAGATAAAGGAGGAGGGAGAGAAGAAAGGCTGCTGTGGGAAAAAATGTTATTAATTGTCATCAAATTTGTCTGCTTAACTTCTCAAACCCTTAGACAGGCAAAAAATCTATTAATATTTAAACATGATTCCATGTTCTTTTACCAGTGCAGTTACAGTGAGTCCACTAAAATTTATTGCTTGAGTAACTCTGTACGGATTATACAAAAGAGCACACCATGCTAGAAAGGAAAGGCTATCCCAAATTTCTTGCTTAGAAAGGCACACAGTAAATCAGGAATCATCTCTTGCAAGATATAATTCAAGCAGAGCAGCGGATCCCATGGACTGAGGGAAGAATGCAGACCACAGAGGAGAACAAAGTTGAAAGGGATAAAAGTGTCAATTATGTTGAAATCTGATACTTTGTAAAATAAACCAACTTCAGACAGATTGTTACTTAATCCCAGTTTTGGAATGGAATGCAAGCTTCACCCCTACCCTGCAACACATGTACTACAGCACCCAGTTACTTTACCCTGAAACATCTAAATGCAGCAAACATAACTGACAACAGCAGGCCAGTCTCCACGAAAACAGTGCACACGCAAGTACCAGATGCTTTGTGAACAAGCTTCCAAGACATCCAGTGGAGTCTTTGCACATGCAGCAGGAAGAGGCAGCTTCTCTTTTGCTACACTCAATCTGATTGCCCAGTAAGTAACTAGCAGGGCTTTGCTGAGAGAAAGCCTTTGCAGTGTTATAATCTTGTAACCAACAGAGGCTATTCAAAATGGGCAACACAGCTTAGAAAATAAGTGAAAGAAACTTTTTATAAAGCCACAAAAGTTACAGCAGTAGAGACACATGGCACTTTTAATGAGCTTTTCAATAGTCTTGCTGCTTATAAAACAAAAAAAAACTGCAGCCATTTTCTCAGCAGAGAAAAATGCACTGCTTTTATTTAAGCTATATAAACAATTTCTCTTTAGAAACCAAATTGGCATGTTAGTTTTATAGAGTTTTGATAGGAAGGCTTAACATTAAAAATACCGTACGCCGTGATTTGATTGCTCCCTAGTTCCACATTAATGTCACAAATGCCATAGAAAAGATGAGAAAAACAAAGCATTTCCATTTCCACCTTCCACTCCCTCCTCCCAAAGCCCCCTTCTACAGTGAAAAGCAGAAAAAATATTCATATATGCATATTCATACACACACACTCAATAAAATGTGCACTGTAATCCTTCACTGTGATTTTCAAAGGTACCATACAACATCAGCTTCTATTACACTCAATAAATGCCTACCTCTGGAAAAATAAATCCAACCGTTCTAAAATTCCTTAGTAAAATCAGTCTCTTATGGAATCAGTAGCTCAATACAGAGGAAAAACAGTCTCATCCGGTCTATCTTTGGAATACATAGTATTCCTCAGATTTTGCAGACTCCTTCCACATTTTCCAAGTCCTCCATCAGACCTCAGTATTACAGGAACAATTTCAGCATGATACATTGTTTTTGTCAAAAGGTGGTAAATAACTTCAGTTTTGTAGTCCAAGCAAAATACAAGTTATTACATTGTATTTTTTCCCTCTTTAGAAAGATATCCTCACCTGTTCAAAATGTCCAGAGAGAAGAATTGCCAGAGCTTCCTTTTCCCTCTTTCACCACTTAATAAAAAAACCTGACTGTTCAACTCTCCATAAATCCTGAGAAGCCTCACAATTTTAAGAAACCAAAACAACTACATTTTCATGGTTCTGTTTCTCTTCCTTCTCATCTTTCAAGGGTTCCAAAGGATACAAATATGGGTCTAAGATGTGGGATGCACAAAGCAAGACTTCCTCCTTCACAGTTGTTGGTTACTTTCTCTTCTCAGTCCCCTACAGGTTAATACTGTTGCTGCCACTCAATGTCCCTTGATCATGATACACTAATAAGGGCAAAAATAACATTCTCCCACACTGGGCTAAGTGCTCATCACATTTACCACAAAAACCATTTCTCCTGGACTGTTCAAGGGCTTTGACAGATGGAATGGGTAATTTAAAGGACCAGCTGCAGCTCCTTAGTCTTGGCTATTTGCTGGAGTGTCATATTAGACTATGAAACACTGAATTGTTTTCCCAGTATGTAAATTATAAGCTATAGCATAAGCTTTCTATGAAGCTCCAAGAACTTGTATTGCAGAGTTTAATCTTATTAGCCTTTTTTTAAAAAGAAAACGTTTTTCTCTTTTGCAAGTGAAAAATACAACACCATCCAGTATTTAATATTTTCCCTATTTCTCTGCAAGAACGGCATAATATTAAAATTATAACACAGGAATATTTATCAGTTCTTAAATAGATGCTTCATGTGTTCCTGAAACTTTCCTACATTTCAGAAATAGTTTGCAGTCCCTGGTTCTAAAACTTACGTTCACATCACAAGCATCTTTATAAAGCTTTAAATGTAATTTTGAGGGTTTTTTTAAATACCATGTACACTTACATAGCACTGTTCCTTTCATCTCCTCTCTGGTATACTGTCTGACCTGCATTACCTATTCAAAATAATGCAAACAACAAATATTTAATGGAAATTATTTTAAGGCTTACTTTTGCTCATTTCCTAAAATGATTTTTTTTCTAAAAAAGTATTTTGGTCACTGATTTACAGCTCAGTGATGTACTTGTGCAATTCTAGGGAAAAACTGCTAACCAATATAAAATGCAGCAGAACTTCACAATTGTATTTTCACATTAAAAATAATCCACTGAAATTAAAGAAGGTAACGAAGCACATTTAAGCATTGGACAACTAATTTGGGGACCTGGAGTAAACAAAGCTACAAAATCTCAATATAAAAGCAGCACTGATTTAGTTCTTTGGTTTCTTGCATTGTCTACTTCCCACATCCTACACAGAAAACACCAGCGGAAAATTTTATTAAAAGGAAGAAACCAGTAATTCTATCAGAGAAGCACTGAGTCTCACTACTGCTTTACTGTCCCACCATTCCTCTCTTAAAATGGCTCTTGAATGCAATATTCAGTTAGGTAATCAGAAAGTTCACCAACTGCATAACTGTGTCTCTCAAGTGGCTTGTGTGATATCTGATTGCTAAAATATATCTTAGCTTTCTTAGGAGATCAAGTGCTTACCATAATAGAATTAATTTTTAAAATTTATAGTTGTTATGCTAAACTATTAAGTGTGAAAAAAATATTTAATCCCCCTCAAAAATAAATGTTTTATTTTGTGTTTAATCTTATGCTAAAATGTCAAATGCAAGTTTGCATTACTTCTCATGTAAAGATACTGTATCAACAACTGAACTAGAAGGAGAAAAAAAATCTAGTGCATCTAATTTCACTTCTGGATGAACATCTTGAAAGTTGAAGTATTATACTGATGGGTTGAGATTTGACTAGAAGATCTCAAAATTTAAGTCCAAATTCTTGTTACAAGAGCTGCTATCCCAATCAATGAGACTACATACACCCTCACAAGTTGCTTCAAAAATGAGCAACACTGAAAGCAATTCTTTGTGACAAAAGATAGTGCTTTTAGGACTATAGCAGCTATTTCCAAGTGACTTCAGTAAATTAAAAGCAGCAATCCTTTTGTAGTTGACTGCTGTTGCCAAGCAGTGAATTAATAGTGTTATTTTTAGCATTACAAGTTATGTTGTTTAATACATATAGATACAGATATTGATATATAGATATCTCTTCCAGATCCAGTAATTTTCAACTTTTACACACATAAAAGGGAGTCTAGAATGTCAGTTTTCCAAACTGCACCTAGTACAAGGCAGGATAACATCATCTACTTGAGATCCATTTGATCATCTCTTTCCTCTCGTACTACCTAGATCTTAATTCTCTCTGCTTGAGAGAAATTGCATGTCACATGCATTTATTTTGCAGTGCCCAAAGCAAGAGGATCTCTTGATGATACACTGATCAATTAAAAATGCCTTGTAATTTTTCAAGTTTCCTAAGATAACTTGAAAGCTTTTCAGAGGATACATGAATTTCAGTAGATATCAGATGAATGCATGACAACCATCTAACCAGCCTGCAGATTTAAGAATCCACATGTAGGCTGAGAAGATGCCTGCTCACACACACACACACACACAGAGCAGTTTGATGCTAAAGAAATTACTAGAGCAGCATTGATATGTGCTCATTTGCCTGTTTCGGCAGTACCAAAGCTTGGTAAATACCTTAAATCCAAGTGATAGAGCTATGGTGCCATTTAATTTACTCAGCTAGCATACACTGTAGGAACCAAGGCTGTGTTAACACTCCCACCAAGGCCATGTTAACATGGACACACAACATCCCTACTGCCAGGGAACACAGTGATGGATTTGCCTCAGTGACTCAGATCTGAGACACAGAAGAGATCAGAGATTTCATTATGAAATTCTGCAGTGACTATTCCCAATTTTGGGCTCAGATGCAAGAGCCACAGAAGGTACACTTGCAGAAAAGAATTCATATAAGCTAATATCTGATTCCTGCTTTTGGCTTCCAGGAAAGATCTGGGATGGTGTTACTACAGTTCATGCTTGTTCTTTTTGTGTCTTGGGACCATAGGTCAAGATCAAAAGAAAAAATAATTCTAAGATTCAATTGTGTCCCTACATCCAGTTAATGGAAACATTATGCAAAAGTTTAAAAGAACACTATTCTGATACCAAGAATTATTACTCTTCGGTAAATTACTATTTCCTCTAATATTTAGACTACCAGCTACTTCTTTATGTCGCTGCTGTTGACTCAATTTTGCATTACATTAATAAGATCTACATTCCTATACATCTACTGCCATAGATCCTTCTTTTTTGCTACTCTGAGCACAAAGTGATAGGGAAGCCTACACAGATCTCTCAGCTGTTTCTCTGGAGATCTAACTTGATAGTGGCTGCTCATCTTACAAGTGTGAAGCAAGCCATAGCCAACTTGGCAGCTCTATAAAAATATAAGTAAATAAATTAAAACATCAGCTCCCCATAATCATTGCAATAAAATAATTAAAGAGTAAGTTAATCAGCTGTCCTGTGATTTTTGAGGGATCAGCCACTAGATGGCAGAAAAATGCAGTTTGATTTTCCCATCATGATGAAGAATTCACCCAACAGACCTCACACCTGATCTAACAGGTCAGGTGGATCTGTCAAGCCACGTCAGATAAAGGATGACAGGAAGGCTGATTATCTCTTCCCTAATGCACAGCCTACCCTGACTTTTTCTACACTGCTGTAAAACTTTAAAAATATTTAAAGTATTTATGTGCTTTATTCTAGAAGTAGACCACTACAGGAGCAGGGTCAACTTTGTTAAAGATACTCTATTATCACAATATCATTCCATTTAAAATAAAAAATGATAGAATAAATGGAGAAGTTATCTCAAGATTCAGGTATATAATGGCTGGTTTTCTACCCAATAATGATGCAAACAATAGTGGTAGTGAGGAGACTGAAGCAAAGGGTATACAAAAATAGTCCACAGAGTTTGGAAATAAAGTATGAGAAGCAAGATTCCGAATTTTCACAGAAAACCCTACTTCTATAGTTTTATATACTGTTTTAACATTATTTTAACAACAAAAATGGCAGAGTTTGTCTTAATGAAATTACATGCATGTCTTGAAACTTCATACATTTGTATTAACATTACTTTTGGAGGGAAATTTGTATTGTAATAGTTTCACTATTTTTGAAAAAAAGCTTACAGTACTCAATTCACCAGTTTGGTGTCACTCCTACAGGCTTCTTTTATGTGTACATTTCCATACTTTATATGTGCTTATTATTTCTGTAATCTTTTGTTCCCTTTTAATGGTCATCATTCTTTAATAATCTTGTTGGATACGTCAATTACAACAGGAGAGTGCACAGTCTCATTTTTTTCTACATTTCAACTTTTTCCTCCTCTCTAGTCCTACATTTTGGGAAAAAAAAAAAAAAAAACAAAACACCAAACCCAGAACAAAACTGTAGTTCAAAACAAAATACTTCAGAAATTATATCATGAGGAATCAGCGCACTACAATCATTGTACCAACAAGGAGAAAACTACAAAACCCAAACTGTTTTATAGCAATTCATTCAGGTCCCTCATGCAGCCCCTCTTACATATACTGTACTTGCAGAGGGACCTAAACAAACAGTACTTTTAAACCAACCTATTTTACATTTATCTAGTAAGATTAGGATTATCTTTTTTTACAGATAGAACCTCCTTTTACAAAAAACCCTCAGCCAAACTTTACTTTTCTTGATCTTTTCATATAACTACAAATGTCAGTGGTAAGATTCTAGTTCAAGTGAAATCCAAGGGGGTTTGGCTGAGATCTCATAATTTACTTTTTTAGAGGACACTACTACAGCAATACAGTCTCTTACTACAAGGCTTAGGTAGAAGAGCAAGTAAGTCCTCTTTCCTGCACCCAAACCTAAGTCTAACATTGTGGAAAGTAGGCAAAAAAAGACAGCATAATGACAAGCCTTTCCCCCTGCATCCTCCCATCTAAACTAATGTTGAAAACCCCACAAAAGCAGAAAAGATAGGGCAGAAGCAAATTGTATCTTAAGTAAAAAATTAGTAAAAAATAATTACATAAAAAATACTGAGAATTTTCAAAGCTTCACTGGAAATTTCAGATTTGTTCTGCAACAAATCAGCCACTGAATTGGGAAGAAACATGTCTAATCTGATACAGACTGAATAAATCTGACAGAATAAAGCCAAAATTGCTTTAGAACTCTTTTTGAATGCTGTTTAAAGAAAAGCACCTTCAACACTAATGTCACAAGAAAAGTTTGCTGTAAAATTTATGCTATATTATGCTATAATTCATGAAGTGAATAAAACTTAAACACATGAAAATGTTTTGTATGTGTTTTGAGGTGAAATTAAATTTTTAGATGTCAAGTTTTTCCTGCATGATGATGGCTGAGAATAATGTTAAAATTCAGCATATGTTAATTTCTTGAAATACAAAAAAATTAATGAAACATCTGACTACTAACACAGATTTGGTTTATAAACAGTTTCCTGATTAGTGTGACTGACAGATTATTGCTTGGTACTTAAATATTAAGTAAAAAAATGTTTATTAAGCACCAGGTAAGTTACTTACTGAAGTAAAAGCCAGAAGTTCCTCTTCAGTTAATTTGTGTATTGGATTGTTCTTTTGGAAATCTATACTGTAAAGAGAAAAGAAAAAAATAAAACAATGCTGATTTCATCTTTAGAACAACATTATTCAGGACACATTTTTCAAACTTGCAGAAATCTGAAGGAAATTCTGGAAATGACAAATGGGAGTATGGTATGTGCAGAAAATGACCTAGACCTAGAACACACAGAAATAAAGAACCATTTAGGAGACTAAGATATTTTATAAATACCTTCCCAACACCACCCTCAAGTGAAATGTCTTACTTGGTTTAAGCTTATGGGAATAACAATTTCACTAATCCCAAAAAAAGCTTAAAACCTATTGTTTGCTTTTACAGAGATCTGTTTTGAGTTTAAATCCTATAACTAATTGAACGCAGATTCTACAAATCAAAAAACTACCAATGCTCAAGAAGTGCTGAAGGGTAATCTCACTCCTTCTCGTGACTCAAAAAACATGAACAGAGGAGTCCATCTCTCACTAACCAGCATTACCATTACCTTGAAATATTCACAGGGGGAAAACCAGAAGAAAACACAGAGGTGAGAATTAAAATTATTTTATTCAGAGTTGGATATGCTTTCAGAGATGATAAAGAAATCTGGCTTACAACTCTGTGTGGGTGAATGTTTTCCTTATACAACAGCTCCCCAACATTTACAAACATACTACAAGAGATATCACCAAATTGCACAAAAACCAACAAAAGCTGTAATTCAAGCTCCCTGTTAAAACCAAAGATACCAAGTGAAAATATATCCCAAACTGTACCACCAAATCACCAAACCCATATAATGGCTATATATATAAGCCCAAACTTGTCACACTAAATTCTGCAGCAGGCTTCATATTCTAGGCTAAAATTGCAAAGATACTTATTGTGGTAATAGATTACAGATTCAAATTACGCCCTCTACATTACTTAACTTTCTTTGAAGATTACTTTGCCTGGTAATTCAGGCATGATTTCTTCTACTTAAATGCACACAGACTACTCATAACAATTCCTAGAAGAAGGCTTGAGAGCTCTTCCAGCTCTTCTTCCTGCACTACAAACCTCTCACTTCAGATATATTGTTACCTAGTCTGTTCCCCTGACCTCCCATGATGGAGGTTCCAATCACACTTCATACCATTTATGCTGATGTTTCATAATACCATCAGCTTCAGCAAACTATTTGACTGTGGCCATATGGACATAAAGGAAAGTTAATAACTATTGCTTCAATAGTTAATTGAGATTTTCCCTGACCTCCCCGCATTAAAAAAGAAAGAACCCTATGCTGTTGGTGTACTGTTTTGAAAGTGTTAGGTAACATTGCTAGGAAAGAAATTTTGATATATATCTATATCTATGTACAGATATCTACTCTACCTCATTGTTTTTTCCCTTCCTTGTGAAAATTTTCATGCAAACAGGAAAGTTATACAGAATTTCACTACTTCACTTAAGCATTTTTTCCATATCTAATGTCAGCTGCTAGCAGACAGAATTCTAGTCGGCTGGATGTAGTCAACTCAACTGACTTCAGGTAAACAATAGCAAGTTTCTCTATGTATGGGGGGAGGGAGATAACCAAAAAAAATAAGAGGAAAAAAAAAGGCAGCAAGAAAAGTTCAAGGATTATACCAACTCAACAGCAGTTAAGCAAGCAGAATGTTAAATGACATGACCGTAGCTTTCAAAAAGCACAGGTGAACCAAGGGACAGTTAAATTTTGACAAAGTGGAACTTATTTTTCATCATCCTAAAAATATATTGATTCAAGCAGGAAGGATTAATCCTCTTCTTATTCTAGATCAATTTTTGTCACAGCTTTTCGAAGCTCTTCCAGATCAAAACAGTGCTAAAATAGATCTGATTTCCATTTCTGCCACATCCATTTACAAAGCTTGAAGACAAATAAGTACAGAAATGTAACTCTTGAAAGATAGGAGAACAACTAAATTGTTTTAATTATTTTCTGTACTGAATCAAATCAAATTTAAAGCTATAATTTGAATCTGAATCTACAGTAGAACTGTACCATAGTTTTAAGCATTTCTAATGACTTATTAGTTCTTGTCAGACTACTTTATGAAAATTTAATTTCTATGACCTGTATTTGTTCTAGTTTCAAGGACAGATAAACCAGTTCATCCCAGAGAATTTCAGGAGTTGAAATCTGAGTGGAATTTAGGATCTACTGTGTAAGATCTATGATAAGGGATCTTTTCATAACAATATGAAGAGAAGTCATTAATCATCACATCACTCAGTTTTGTAAACTATTTTCTCGCCACTCTTGAATGTTGTCTTAAGGAGTTTATTGAAATAAAAGAGGGAAAGAATACAATAAGAAACAGACATTCTTTAGAAAGATTAAACAGAACCTTGGAGTAAGATGTACTGTGCAGCAGAAAAAGGTATTTTCTAGTAAAACAGCAAAAGTTAATTGTCAGTAGCTTACAACCAATTCTTAAACCTGACTAGGCCTATCTTGACAGCCTAATGGATAAAGTATCCAGCTTAACTAATGAGTTGCAAACTTTGGGACTTAATGACCCATATTTGCAACAGTGGAATTAATAGCAATCAAAGCATCACTTTCTGGATTATGACTACATACTTGTTTCAAAAACTGATTTTGAAAGATGAAAAATGTTAAAAAAGAACATTTGCTAAAGCTATTAAAAATTAAACAGCTTACAAAAATTCTAAAGCTAACTTATTAATTATTAAATGAGGCATTTACCCTCCAGAACTGCAGTCCTCATGCAATAAAGCACAGAACCTGTTATAGAAGAAGGATGTTTTGCTTAAAAGCCAATGCTAAATGCTTTAACATGTCTATGCTTCCTCACAAACTCACATACCAATAGCTGGTATTGACACCATGGGTACAGCCAGCAATCCAAGCCTAAACTCTACTCTGTTACAAGAAGAATTCTCAAAGCCGGCATCCTATTACAACACACTTTCTGCAACACAGCTGGATCTCACATCTTGACTCCATTTCTGACTGAGCTTCAGTCACTTAACGTTATCACACCCACTAAATGGCATTTACCATTCCTATGGGGAAGCAACACTGAAGTTGGTTTGCTTGGTTGTCTTCAGTTTTGTCTTGCCAAACTCACATATACACACAACTGACAGTCAATATGGTTCCTAGCCACCGCTCAGAACACGACAGCAGTGGTTTCAAAGTCAAACACGATCATGATCAAGAAACCTACTGTGCAGCCAGCCAATGTAAAACTCAAATTGTACTCTTAAATGAAAACGAAAATAAAAGGAAAAAGAGCAGTAGGCAAATTAAAATTTCCTTCAGAAGGGAGGGAACAGGAAGGATAATATAACCTGAACATAAGACAATACTGTGTTAAAAAAGAAATCCCCATGAAAATGGTCCTTGCAAGGGAAAACCTTTGCCTTAACTTGAGTCAGAGTGCAGAAGACTAAATGGGCTAAGAATTTATATCAACCCACTGTTCACTACATGGTCCTCAAACTGGATCAAGTAGATTCCATCATTTTGCAACTCATAGATCAGAAAAGCACTTTGAGAGTCAGTGATCATGAACACTGCACCAAAGTCACTGACTGACTATATTATACTTCTACATGCCATAACTTCTGATCCTCAGATCTCAAGCCTACCTTTTGTTCTTCTATTACAAAACTCATGTAGCATACAATTTCTAAAAGTTAGAGGAAAAAAAACAAGGTGCAAAATCACAAGGACTTTATACTACAGCTTTCAACCAGCAAAGGACACTGAATTTATGCAAGTATTCACATTTCAGAGAAAAGCAGGGCAGTGTTTTGCTTGATGGTTGATCCTCGCAGGAAGCTGGCAACTGCAGAATCTGAAATATGTTTTCAGAATTTACCAAAGTGTTATCACTGTATGGTAGTTAATGCCAGCAATATCAGCTGAAATGTAATTAACCTGAAGCACAAAGAATATAAAGCTTTTTAAAGATAAAACAACAATATAGCTATTAATGAAATATTGCTGAAATTCTGAACTGAACACTAAAGCTCACTCTGTTATCCATCTATAATGCAAATCTTTTAGCCTTTTAGCCAAGCTATATAATAAGGAAGGAAAAAAGTCCCATCAAATCACCATTTCATTATTTCATTGTAACGATTCATGCAGTTGTTTGTTTGAGTTTTATTTAAAGTAACCATAAACTAACTTACCATATTCCAAGGATTACAGCAAGCTCTTCTGCAGACAAATCAGGTACCTGGTACTGATCAGCATCTGCTAATTTTATCTCATTAAGCACTGTGTCATCATTTAAATCATAATTCTGTTGGAAGAAAAAAGAGTATTTTAAAATAGAATTATGCCTTTAAAATATGAAAAAATATAGACTTGTTTGGAAAAGGATAATACTACAATTAAAGAATGACACAATGCAAAGTAATTAACCATTATGAGAGAATAACTAAGTAATAAAGCCAGTACAAGGAATTATCACCTAAAACATTTCTGCTACAAATATACTATTTCTTATGCATGAGGAACAGCATTCAGAGCAACTCTAAGGTTAGCTAATATCAATTTTCTACTTAAATAAGCCTGAAGGCAGCTCCCCTTTTCAAACTGTTGCTCATAGAATTATCAGCAATTTCATCCTCTATTATATACGTACAGACAACTGAAACAGACTGATGTTATGGTCATTAATGCAGGTTTTCAGGCTAGCCACCTTGGACACCTGGGATTTTAAGGATTTCTGTTTAAGTATCAGCAAAATCCAACTACATAAACCATGACTTCTGACAGTAAAGGTGAATTTCAAAAAAAACCTAGACACTGAAAGACCTCACTGAGCCAGCACATTCTGAAAACATTTGCTCGTGGACAACTACCTATGATTTTCCATAAAATTTCCTCTGGAACACACTTTTATTTAAAAAGTCTTAACTTGAAGAAGAAAATAATATAATCTATGTCTGAAGAGTGCAAATTACCATGTCCATAGAATCCCTGTTTGTTTGAAAACAACAAAAGATTTCCTTGGCTGCAAAGAGCAACTAGCTGTAATACTACTTCCTTCTTCCCTTGAAAAACAAACCCAAAACAAAACAACTGGTCCTGAAACCAATCATCATACTACTGGTTTTTAGTAACCAGTAGTAGTTTTTACAAACTATTAAAAATAGATAATGGATTTATATTAACAGTTTTTCAAATTTCCTATTAATTTCCCTTCAGTGTCCCAGTAGTAGCTGTTTCTCATTTGTATCTTCCGTTGGCAAGGTCAAAATGAAGTTCCACAGAAGAACAAAGAGCAAACAGGAATGCTTTGAAGTGTATTATCTGCATTCATCACCAGTATTTTATCACTACATAAATGAAAGGAAATTGTGATTTGACAGAAAATGTGAAGAAAATATGGGTTTTTTTAAGTGGATAAGGAAGATATTCACAGTTTTAAAGTCAAACTTATTACCATCATTTTCTTCACTTACTACATTAGACAATATGAGGATTATCTACCACTTCCAGTGGAAAATTATTTTAGAACTAGTATAATGATACTTCATCAGGTGTAAGATAAATTACAATTTAACTTATATGGCAATTAGTTAAAAATTTTCACCTTCAGTCTAAATAATTTTTAAAATCTAACTTGTATAAATCGTACTAATTACTTTAGCTTCACTATGAATATTGATCAACTGAACTCAACTGTAATTGTATGCCAAAGCTTTAAAGTGTGACTTCCATTCCTAGATATAAAAAGAACTTCCTCAAAACATAAGAAGACTCTGAATTGTTTAAAACTGATCAAACTATTTTAACATACCACTTCATATCAAGAGTTCTTATGCATCACCTCAAGCCTGAGGCTTTCCTTTCACAGCAACTGACCTGGGAGCAAAGTTTTGAATTTACAATCTTAAATATTTATTTTGAAATGCAAATAGTTTTGCTTCTAGCACCACCTAAGATAATAAAATTGCTCAGCATCAGAGGAAAGGACAAAGCCCTTGACGAGAAATCAGCATAGCTACCAATCCAACCATTGGACACATCACTATTTTGATTCTATTTTAATGGAATTGAATTACTCATGCTTAACTGTAAAATAACTTGTTCAGTCTTCCTACTGAACAAGACTAAGAGGAGAACTTTAAGACCATGGAGGTAAGCACTCCAAAATAGGAGATGAAAATTAGGTAGGACCAGTCTCAACTTATCCAAACTGTCAGGATACATAATTTTCCTAGGAAATTTTCCGTTCATCCAGGATAAATCCTATCTTGAGAAAAACAGAGTATTTTCCTTTATCTGCAAATGGCAGATGTAAAATAAGAACTCTGGAGAGAACTGGAAGACAATATGCCTATTTTAATTTAGTTTTTCATATGCATATGCTACTGCTGTGGAGATTCTCAGCACCTCTTGAGACTTAACTTATATACTTTTAAAAGACTATTCATGGCAATACATAGAAGATGCAACAAGCATCCTCCCTAAACTCAGACAGGGATGCAATGATGTTGTTGGCAGTTTTTGGCAGAAGGAAAATAGCATTAACTCCAACTTTAGCTAAAATAACTTCAAGATACGCTCAAGGCCAACAAATTTTAAATCAGACTGGCAAAAGAATCACTGGGATTCACTGCTAAAGTTAATTACACTGTACTGACAAACTACATTAATAAATTGCCTTTTGATACTACATTATCAAGAAAAACATTTTTTAAAAAGGGGAACAAAATGAAACCTTTAATTGATAATTCAATATATACATGAACTGAATAATCTGCTTAGTCAGATCTGGTATAATGACTGTGGCAGAACATTCACACAGGTTAATAATATGTCTGAACTTGAAATACCTCAGGTTTTCCTCAAAGCAGCACACACTACACAATTTTCTAGAATTTGACACACAACAGGATGCAGAAATAAAAAGTTCTGATTTTTTAATTTTTAGGTTTTTTTGAGAAGTAGACTGTGGGAACAGAAAGCCTCACTCTCTTTAATGAGGAGCCTGAGTAACTTATGACAGAATTGTATGACAGAGTCACTGAAATTTGCACAAAACTCAGCTCTCTCCCTGTAGCCAGAACCTCTTGTTTCTAGCTTTGCCTTTCCACTTTTCCAAAAGAGTAGATATGTTTACTTTCTCCAGCATTATTTTCAAGCTACACTCAGCAAAATTTTAGTAGGAAAGTATAGATCACATCAGCATTACTGCCTGATTTTTAAAGGTTCCAATTACCCAAATTTTCTTTCTCAAATTCTCTGCTAAACTTACTTCAGAAGCCCTGTGTCTGTTCATTGAAAGGACATGAGTACAATACTTGATTAGCAAGGACAAAATACTTCATTCTGAGTTATACCTACAGCCTAAGGCAGTGTAACCATTTTTATTGAAATGATGAAACAATTTTATTCCAAACTACAGTCTTTATCAGAAATAGACTACAAAGGCAAATTTGTGAGTAACTGGGAAAAAACACTCAAACAATATCCCAGTCAGGAACTCTGAGAACAATCCTATCATCCTAGCATCCTATCATTTAGTTCTAGATAAGTTGCAATGGAAGTCTATAACTGAGTGTGACATTCACCAGTCAGCCTCCCCTGAGCTCTCACTATCCTATAAGGGGTTGCCATATGTAGTTCTACCATAAGCCTAAGAACAAACAAGAAAAATCCAGATTAGTCTACTAAGATATTTATGCATTCAATTTAGAAATAGAGAAGTATTGACAATTTTTTTGCTTAAGATCCCTGCTTGACCTGGAAGTCTACCAAGGCACAATATGTTTTAATAAAGACTTTCCTACTTGAAGTATAAACTTGGGACCATAATGGCTCAATTAATCTTTGGCTTCTTTAGCAAGCTCAAATAAATTTAAATCTCTTTATGAGGGAAAAATGCCATCCTAAATCAATATCGTGGTTCTCAAGCAATTTATAATTGAAGTCATGATGCGCACCCTTAAGATCAGTAGGACCAACTCACATAATTCATGCCACAGGAATAAGTAGAGCAATTTCCTATCTTTGCACTGTAACTGAATACGTCTGCCAGTCCGCAGGAATCTCTGAAATCCTGTGATGCCTTATGGGCTATTTTGAAAATCTGCCTCTCACCTGTTTTCCTAGCTCCATCATTCTTAGCCACTAAAAATTAATGCATGAACTGTAGAAGATCATATTTGCAAACATGCTCTTAGTTGAGTAGCCACATCTGTCTTGCAGATATTCATAAGTTGTTTTACCCCACGTCCTTTAATATTAGGCAAACTACTACCCCACAGCTCTTCCACGAACTTTCAAAAACCCCAGCTAAGTTTCTCTAGGCACAACACACTTTTCCCTAGCAGACACCCAACAAAAGCCTCAGAACATTTTCATTTTAAGAAATTAAAACAATTCTTCTCAGATACATACTATTGTTAAGCTTTCTAGAGGTGTTGGAGCTGGACTTAGTTCACTGTGAGGAAGGAAGAATCCATCTGTTCTTTGGACATCCAAAATAAGCTGAGCAACGTATTTTTCCTGAAATCGTGTTCTCTTTCCCAAAGCACCTACAGAAAATATGTTTATATTCATTAACACTAAAAACCAGTAATCTAATCATATACTAGAGAGTTGTTAACAAAAAAATCCCAGACAGAATAGAGAAATACATTGAGAATTAACATATGAAATTTAGCAGCAGTTTAACTCTGCTTGATCTCTTTGCAGTGTTCTCATTGTCAGCAAACATACAAAGTAATATACTTTACAAACACAGCTATATAGCTCTTGCAAAGCTGCTTTTAATTAAATTCCCCATAACCCAGCATTTTAAAAACTCATAGGCATCAAGTTTCATCACTTCTCTACTTATTTCCAAGCAATAAACCAGAAACAATTGTTCAATTCACCTGCTAGAAGTGACTACAATGAGATATTTATGCAAATGAAAATCCCATAATATCTTACAGGCCATTATTTTAAATATTCCAAATCTTTATTTGAAGAGTAGGTCTTTGACAAAGGATCACAGACATGATGTTACCAGAATATGTCATGTAAGATACTATAAAAGTAATATTGGGAGTGAGTGAAACAGCAAACCAGTGAAGGCTCTATAATGAATTAACCAATATTCAGAATACACAACATGAAATTCCACTCAGTGTTGTTTCTTCAGTTCCTTATTGGACCCACTGACAATTTTTATTAGTTTTTAAAGGGGTAATTGACATTTACACCAAACTGTAAGGAAAAACGCATCTGTTCTTCTTCTGTTAGCAACTTTCTTGCAAAATGCAGAGAAATAAAAGAGTAATTTCAGGACAGTAACTTAAAATAACAGAATTTTAGCTCCTAACCAGAGCCAAAATGGAACTAAAAATTACTCTATAAAATTTGAAGGTTTGCTTGTTCATTATTACTGTGATACCATGCTCAGACAGTGTGAAATGGAGGAAGGAAAGCTAATTCACTGCTGCTTTTGCAGAACCAATTAAGATCAAATAAAGTTCTTATTTTTGTGCTAATTTTAAAAAATTTTCAGTATATAAAATTTTTGAGGTAAAGATGATTGACTACTCATGTGACGAAGGCCTGAAGATAAGGCCACTGTCCATAAGCATCATCCAGCAGAGGGACTGAAATAG
The DNA here is from genome assembly GCF_026979565.1 of Vidua chalybeata. NCBI lineage: Eukaryota > Metazoa > Chordata > Aves > Passeriformes > Viduidae > Vidua > Vidua chalybeata. The sequence continues at coordinate 12,838,722 of NC_071532.1, forward strand.
CAGTCACACTTTTCTTCCTGAAAGTGGAAAGAGATGAGTAGGGAAACCAAAAATTAAATTGATTTCTCCTTTTCTGCCAATTACCATTTTAGTGGAAAAGCCCTGTATTAAGAGTTTATGAAAAAATGAAAAAGGTTCTAAAAATATCACTTTGAAAATCACACAGCACACTGCAGAGAGAGACACACAGAGAGAAATACTGGCTAATGATTCATACTAATTTTACACAGTAGCATTCAATTCTCTATTTTAATACTGCTTGAAAATCACTATGCTGTAATTCACTTCCTCTTATGTCTTACTGCCTAAATAGCTGAAGGAAACACTTGCAAACTTATTCTGGATACCAATAAAATTGCTTACTACCACTCAGAAACTGTGATTTGTTTATGCTCTCATATGTACATACTTCCCACCTAATTTTTTAAACCTAAGAATCCCTCGCTATTACAGGGACAAAACACTATTTTTTCCTTGAATATGTATCACATGTGTTAAAGCTGAGAAAAAATTTGGTTGGTTTATACCAGTACCACCACGGCAGTGCTCAAGGCCGGCTGGATAATGCCTTGAGAAACCTGCTATACTGGGAAGTGTCCCTGTCCTTGATCTTTAAGGTCCCTTTCGACCCTAAACATTCTATGGTATATCCTCACATAGTAAAAGGAACCTACACAGCAACTTTACTTTCTGTTTCATATTCAAAGTTCCCAGAGATGCGTTACTGGGTATGAAAAGAATAAATAGATCTCAGAGTTCAGCATTCTTAATCCTCTAGATCTGTTCATCTTAAATCTATTTTGGATTACTACTCTTCATTTCACTAAATTTATATGCAAGAAGGATATTGGAAATTGTTTTGTAGAGTTATTGATGGTTATGACTCATTGTGAGGAGCATAATGATGCTTTTCAGTAAAAGATGAACACTATACATATTTGGATAAATGGGACTTAAAAAACTTACACAAACCAAGTATGATTTATTCAAATATTACTGAAATAACTTTGGAAAATATTGGTCCTAAAAACTGATTTAAAAACAATATATATTTACAAGCTGTAATACAATACTCAGCTAGTAAGGATTACAATCATCAATGCATATAAACCTCTCCAAATCCTTTCCTAAAAAGGAAATCCCTCCAAAAAGCCTTAAAAATATCTTTGCTAGAGACTGGATTTTTACATTAAACCAAAGTCTTTTTCGATGATGCAACATTCCTCCCATTTAGCCCAAACATGCATGTCAAATGAATTTGCCTAGAATGCCAACAATTCCCACATGCTCTGTTCAGTTCATTTGCCTTCAGGTTAGACATAACTATGTTAATAGATTTATGGAGATAAACCACAGACCATTTAGGAGTTTCACAACATTTCTCCAAGATACTGTATCACCACGATCTTTCTCTGGGACTATCATAACCTCTTGGTAAAGTAATAAAAAATATAAATAATTCCACTGCATCCAGTCTTTTTTTTTTTTTTCTTCTCCAAACAAGAAGGTTTTTTCTAAGTTAGGTTTAAGGAAATTATTAATCCAAAATCTGAAGATATCCTTTAAAGGAAAAAAAAAAAAAAAATCCAACATGAAGAGACTGTCTCTTTGATTTTACTTATTCTCAGTTAATTGCGTTTTTATACCTAGAGTATCATCAAAGGTACTGACGTTCTTAATAAAAAAACAAGAAGATTTTTGACTCATTTTAAAGAAAAGTACTTAATACCAAGTTGGCAATAAATGCCACACTTGGAACACGCCACATGCACAGATTTTCTTGCATACAGGGAAAAGAGGATAGGATCAATTGAAATGTATAGATTTCCTTCAGATATAAACTATTATGCTTTATTTCCATTACATGTCTTTCAAAGTAAGCTTTTAAAACCTTTGAATAAATGAGCATGGAGTTCCACATAATTTCTGAGAGTCTGTATTTCTTCGGGTTTTTATTTGGTTTTTTGTGTGTTTTAGGGTTTTTTTGCTGCTGATGGCTTGGGTTTTTTTAAATTAAATTATTAAAATGATTCAAGGTATAAACAGGATTAGCTGCAGTTCCAACCTAGATATGAAGGAGCATGAGCCTTGTGACATAATGATACAATAAGTAAGAGAGCTGCAAGTTTCAGTTCCTTAGTGCTTTCCACTAGTAAGTCTTCAAGAAAAAACTAAATAAAGATTTTTTGCATTTCTATTCAGGTACAATCATAAGCTGTCACACAGAAAAGGAGTGATTTTATGTCATTTTGATTGCCTAGCAGAACTAGCTAGACCATAGATCTATATCTATACATGGAAAGTTTTAAGTGCAGCACTCTGATCTTGCTGACACCAAGGAATAGGTTCTGAAAGGATAACTACAAAGTCTCCATAGTGATTGAATCCTTGTGATCTCTGTTCATCAGAAATTTAACTTCCCTACTTATTTTCGTGATGATACCAGTCCCTGAAGTGACTTCTAAAAGCTATTTACATGGAGTAGATCTAAGCTAGTGGCACAAAAGGTGAAAGACTGCATCGAATCATCATGCAGACACCTTTATAAGTGCCTCCAAACAAACAAAACAAAACAAAAAATATTCATCATGACAGCAGTAGATGCAACTAGATATAGAATTTGACATAAAACACTAGAAAGAAGGCTTATAATACCCCAACTCCTCAAATAACCATTCGGAATTGATTTTTTAACTAGATGTCCTATTTCTCTTCCAAGCAATACTAATTCTTGGAAGACAAGTAAGACCTACCTGTTAAACATCAAGCTTTTTCAAAGTACAGTTATTTATTCCTTGGATATGTCACAAAAAATCCCAACAAGCCATAAGTTAGTTTGATCCAAGCAATCATCCTCTTAGACTTTACAAGCAAAGTAAACCCTACCTGTAAGGTTAATCTGCAGTTTTGTTATGTCTTTAGCCATATTGAAACAGTGTTTAGCTTTTTTATATTCATAGTAAAACAAAAACGTGTAGGCAGACTCAAGATGGAACTGAACTGCTAAGTGCCAGCTTTCACCATCTGTGAACAAAGCTTCTGCTTCTGTCACTGCAAATTAAGAAAAAGAAAAGAGATGAGAATGCAGTTCAGGAGAATGGTGTTTTAAAAATACATTTAATATAGCATGAGAGAAAGTCTGTTGCTCTTTACACCTTCACACATTTAAAAATTCACTGTCAGTGTATAGAAGATATATGTGATTTAAAGCATTTTTCAAGTTTTATATCTAAGGATTATTACCAGAAAAAAAAAGAAATGTTCAATCTTTGCTTATATTTAACAGCAAAGCTGAACTGGGAAATATTACTTCTGCAGAAAATAACTCTTATTGTATTGGACCTTCTAAAGAACATAAGAACAAAATATTGAGCTAATACCCACCCCTTAAGTAGAAAGCTTCAAATTAAAGTTTCAACAGCATATTGAGCATTGAATGATGGCTTAGGTTTCATAAGACATTTTCTGTTTGGTTGTTTTTTGTTTGTGTGTTGAGTTTTTGTTTGTTTGTTTTTTTAATAATTACTGACTTCCTGAGTGGTAAAGATCATGTTCTGCATCTGAACTGGAGAAAATACCTTTGTGAACAGACCTGAAGTCTTTAGGAAAGAAGACTTGACATTTTTTCATCCAGCATAAAAGCATATGTATTTCTTATATATTTAAGTTCTACCAAAGTACAGTAAGTTACAAGAGAATATTCCTGCAAATACAGACCATTAAGTTGAAAATTATTCATGCCGATTAGTCTTAAATGGAAGTGGGTTTTTTGCTTCATGCTTTCTCTCTGCATTTTGCAAAAATATTTCGATAATAAGAATTCCAAAAAAGCTTACAGCATCACGGTACTTAAAAAGGACTGGTTGCCTGGTTATAGCACTGAGGCTGTGTTTCTCAATGGATGCTTAATTTTTCAAATAATCTTTATTAATGGTGTTAAAAGGTCTTACTATATAAAATAGCATTATCAAAGATTTTTTAAACATTTTCACTGAAAATTTTTTGCTTTTTTTTTAATTTAGAGATTGGCAGTCAAATCTAGCACAAACAGATTTTACTGTTTAAACCTCCTAGGTTGTTTTTTTTTTTTTTTTTGTTAGTACTTGTTAATCCTCAAAACTTTTCACTTAATACAGAAAGCTGCTAAGTCTGAATATAGTTTTTACACAGCTTTTTAAACTCACTAAATCAAAATTTGCATAGATAAATTCTGCCTAGTAACAACGTTTTCAAAGACGAGATTTAAAAATTCTTTTTAAAAACCCACAAACTAGCAACTTAAAAATATTACTCCAAGCCTACAAAATACTGGATATGCAGGTACAAGTGGAAACCACACAAAACCACAACTTTTGAATGGAGAGACCCAATATAATTTCAAAGGAAAAAAAAAAGTCAGGTTACAGTGTTTAATTGTACATTACAACTAGATTTTCCACAGCTAGCGAGTTTCAATGAGCTGAATACAAGATTACTTGTGCTAAAGCCATAGGCTGAACTCAAATGGCACATTGAGAAACAATCTCACCACTGCCTAAACACAATTTACTCACAGTGCTTGATAGGTTTAAGCACTTTGAGACTTCAAGGACCTCTGAGGAAAGCTTCACATCATTACTAGTACTGATGCAGTATGTGGCACTGATGTCCCAAAGTTATGACATCCTTCTGGCACCCCATACCATGTATGGCACATGGCTAAAGCGATGGGAAACTGCACCAAGTCCCATTGGTTTTGCATAATGGCTGCTTCAGAACAGCAGGAAATCCTTGCAGCTGTCTTCTATTCAGATGGTGATACTGACCTAACACTTGAGAAAAATATAATTTCTCCTGAATTTGAAGGTCTTTTTCTCTAGTAACTAACACAAAGTTTTCTTGAGAACTTGATATGGACAAGCAAGTGGGTTATTCAAGCCCTACTCAAAGACAATAAAAGGTTTAAAAGTATTTATTTTATGGAATATGAAGGTACTTGTTTGAAATACCAGATGGCTTCAGTGAGAAAAACAGACAGCAAAAACTACCAGAAAGAAACTCACTAAATAATCAGGTGTATTTTACATCATCTATATCTGAGAACCATATCCAAGAGTCTCAAAACAAGTCACTGTCAAAAAACCTTTGTCTACGATCACATTTTCATCTTAGAGGCTGAAAAACAGCATGTGCCTTACAAGTCCATGCCAACTTAAGTGAAATTCTGTTCCCTCTCTACTCATTATCAGTCACTTATGTAACTGCAAACATTTTAACAGTTATGACTACAAACTCCCCTCCCCTATGATATCTTAAAAGAGATGCTGCAAGCCAATAAAACAAATAATTGGAAATATACCTTGTTTTATACAGGCCTGGGCAAGAGTAAATAGCTCAGGTGATCTCTCCTCCAACAACTGCTGGTGAATATTTATACATCTTAGAGTCCACCATGGTAAACTCTGAAAGAAAATATAGATACTTCAAGTTCATAATAAGTATAGACCTTAAAGAAAATAAAAGAAAAAAAGGAAAGTGGTTTTAAAATATAGATTTTGTGGTCTATTCAATTCTAGTTTCTAAAAAATACAAACCTGTCTAAAATAGCTATTTTATTTTACAAAAACCTCATAACCTAGCGTAAAGTTGAACATATCCAGGCAGTTTGACAGTGCTTCAAGGGTTTGATATATTTTCCCTCTATTAATTTCTCTAACTGCTCTTTGAACCCTGCAAATCTTTTGTACCACCGTCTGGTAAGAAATGCTGTGAACAGCAAAAAAAAAGAATAAGTGTATGCACTTATTTTGGAGCAGCCACTTGCTACTTTGATTTCATAGCTCCTAACTCTTGTAACAGAAAAGGACCAAAATAAAACCAAAAACCCAAATCCAGCTGTTTCCTACTTATCTTCTTTTGTGTCACTTAGACTATTTTAATAGAAAGCCATGATCTCATTCTTCAGCAATCTTCCAGCCTGAAGAGTCCTAAACTATTTAGTTACTGTTTGTATGGAAGCCCGTCAGTATTTCTGATAATTCACTATCATCCTTCTATGCATTTTCTCCTGTTCTGTTTGACCTTTTTTTATTTCTTCAAGTGGCAGCATAAAGGAGCGTGAGAGAGGCAGAATAGGAGCAGAATTGCTCTTGAGAACACATTACAATCACAATTGAAATTCCTAATGTCTGTATGTTGAACTTCAGAAGGGCAAAGATGTTACTGAACTAAGCAATCACTCTACAGCAGGCAGAGTTGAACTACAGCCCAGGAAATACCTGATTTTAGAAAGCTGTGTGTACAGAGCATAAATTCCCCACAGTCTCTTAACCTCTTCTCTAGTTGCAACAGGAGAAAATGCATGGAAAAATTAATTTTAATACTCTAGTCTCAAAATTATACTTAAAATTATAATCTGTGAATGTAGAGCACACCTCTACAGAGGCTCTAATGACTACTATTTATTCTGGTGATGCTAGCACACCAATCATTTTCTATGAAAGATGTTTGATTGCTTCAGAAGCAGCCATCTTCTGAACTTTTTATGCAGGTATGCTTCAGACTGACCTAAGGGTTGTGCAGTATTCAAGCACAAACATCTAAACTAATTACATGGAGCTGATTCTAATGTCCCTAGAAAGGAACTATCAAAAAGAGTAATAGCATCTATTTCCAAGAGCAATGAAAGATGACTTTTGATATCAAGCTGGCAGAGTAAAGCACACAAACACGCTTTGTCAAAGAGGTCAGATCCCAACATTTCATCATTTATTTAGAAACCTAAAGGCAATTTAAGTAACAAGTTTCAAACTACTTGAGTTTAGCTTTATACAATGAAGTACTAATTTTCCCACACAACAGAGTATCCAGTTTAATGATACAATGTCCTGAGGCCCTATGCTTACCACTTAGAAATTATAGAATCAGTGAGAATATATTTCTAAAGTTTCAGATAAGCCAGCTGAGCTGTGTAAAATATTCTATTAGCAATGTTTTTTGAGAGTCAAGTTGAAAATTAGCAGATTATTTTAAGCATTTACTCTTACATGTAAAATAGCACACAGGGCTTTATTAATGCTTTAGATAATACATTTTGAAGCATTTTACCCTGTTTTAAATTTATGTGCACTACAATTAAAGCAGCAAAAGTATTAAGAGGCCACCTTTGAATCAAGCTGTAAAGAAAAAGAAGGGCAAGCTTTAATTGCTACACCAACCTCTTGATGAAAATAGCTCCTATCAGTTGTTGCCTTTGAACTACTATTCAAACTTAATGTAGACAAAAATAATTGAACTTCAACCCTGTAGAATAAAGTTTCCCATTATGTCATTCTTAGAGGACGCATCAGGGGAATTTTCTATACCAGGTACATTTTCTGTTTCTCTGACTGACCCAGTTGCTGAAATTCAACAGCACTCATCTGTGAATAAGAGAGAAAACGATGGAAGAACTTGGCTTCCAGAAATGCAGTACAGCCAACATCTCCCACACAGTTTAATTCATCACTCATACAAAGCCCCAGCTGGAAATGGATGTTGTCAGCCAAGCATAAAGAGAGGCCATGTGGCATTTTGATCTCTAGCCAAATTCTGTTCAACTGGAATTCAATAAAGAGAAGTTGCTGCTGTTAAAAGTCCCCCCCAATTCCAGAGAGCCCTGCTACCAACCAGGCTGCTGCCAAACTACAAGGGAGGTACAGACCCTCTAAGAGGTGCTTCATCATGTCTGCTTGTTTTTAACACACATACACAACAGAGATTCAGAGTTAGAATTCATACAGTAGTAGTTAACAGTGTCCAAAAGCTTGTTAAAAAGGATATAGGACATGCAAACTGCATTACTGGGCATTCCCAGCTTACCCCCTGACTAATAATATCACAAAGTATGTGTCTGGATAAAGTTGGTTGTATTAAATTTTCTAATTTTTCCAGCTAATGAAGACACCTTTCCTCTCTTTTGGGGAAGACAGTGAGTAAATAGCTTATCTTTTAGAAGAAGATATTTGTGATTAATTGCATTTTGTTCTAATTGTTTCTTAGAGAGAACCTCAGAGCAACAGGAAAAGAAATAGAAGTCAGAATGATTCAATGAGGTACGAAGAAAACGAGAGAACCAATTAAGGAGTAGCTGCTAGTCATAGTCATTAGTCACGTACTTACCTGGAGAGATGCGAGTTTGTGTCTTGAATTCACAAGGATTATCCTGGCTATGAGCAGCAAAATGGGATGAGAAGTCAAGGTATAGACTGATTCACCATCTAGAATCAGCATCTTCAGAACAGTTGCATGCAGCATTTTTGGCTAAAAGAAGGAAAAAAAAAACAAGTTTCAGGAAGTTTATTAAAAAATAATGTCATATAGAACAGAAAAAAAAGCTATTAAAGTATTTAGGGAAAAGGCCTGCTCAAAACATAAAAAAAACCCAAAAAGCAAAACCAAAACAAAACCAAAACCTCTCTCTAGGAGTCTCAACCTTTTACCATATCATGGTAAATTCTGCACTGTTTCTTTCTTGCTGTCCTGATACATGACGTCAACATGACCTGCAGGACACTGATTTCCTCCCACCTGAAATGCACGTGTCATCCAGTCAACTAACCCCAAACACATTCCAGTAATATAACCATTTCTGTGATCTAAGGAGAAAAGCTTGGTTAATCCATGCCATTCAATTTGCAATCACAGAAATAAAACAATTTTATAATTAAATTAATCCTACAGCATTGAAACACACTAGATATTCCCACAGTGTTTATATGTCAGTATGTGTTAGCATTTTCTTTCCCCAGAGGGAGCTTCCTGTTGGAGTGGCATCAGAGCAGCAATATGAGAGCCCTTATTCCCTTTGTCTGATAAACAAAAACCTCTCTCTGCTTTGGATGCATTCCTGTATGATGTTCTCTACAGTAACTCTTTCACTTAATGGGCCTGAGGTAGCTCTCCAGGGACTCTCTCAGTGGTGACTGTCATCTGACAGTCACCTATTCTCCCCTCCCTTTTAATGCAATGAAAGCATTTGAGCAGCTTATCTTCAGGCTCAGGGAGATGTCCATTTATCAGTCTATTCCTGCTTCTCATATCACAGATTTCCTTAATGAACAAAAAAGTAGGGCTTTACTTTTCAGTTGGTATAAAAGAGGCAGGAAAGGGGAATGGAGAGCAGAAAGCACAACAGAAGGTTAAATGACAGCTTGCATTGAAGTCACTTGCCTGAGAAAGAATCTGAATCAGTCTACGCAACCAAGGTATAAGTTACTTGAATCATATTTCAGCTTTTTAAACTAACAAATAATATAATTCCTGAGTTATTTCAACCTCTTTTCAATACCTGTATCAACAGGTTATATTGAAGACAAAAATTGTTAAGCTTTACGAATCTCCAACATCACTTTTTAGTAACAGAGTAATCTTTAAGTTTATTCTGTTAAGTTTATACTTATTTACTATGGGTTTTTTTAGTTTGCATTAGCATTGAAAATACTTTTACTTTGTAGACAATGATTTGGACAAACGGGAATTTCTGTATGATATCACTGCAGTCATTTCAATCCCACTGTGGAAAATTATGATCACAACAGTCAGATAAACCACTTGAGAATAAAGGAAAGAAACTGCCAACTGGAAATATACCAGATCTGTTGCACCTCTGGCCATTCAGAAAGGAAAAACCTTATCAAGACCTGTAATTTTGAGAGGGGAAATTCATCAATCAGTACTTCTAAAGATTAATTTTTCAAATACACACACACACATAGCAGGACACTCAATACAGTTTTCAGTTTAATGCAAACTTTTTTCCTATCTGCATGTTTTTGATTCTTTCTGCAATCAAAGTAGACCACACTTAAAATACCCAAAGAGTAAACAAAGGAGATTTGTTATAAAACCTTTTTCAAAAACAGTCTTGCAATGCTAGAGTTATCTGTACTTGTTTAAGCACTGTAGTAACAAATTAATCTCAAATTCACATTTCAAGTCCTTTCACCACAAAACTCAGTCCTGCCAATGTAACACTGACAAAGAATGGGGGAGGAAGAAGGGAAAGTTGATGACATATTAAAGCCTTGAAAATAAGCCAACGAGTCCCAGAGCCAAAGAACTGCTATCTTCTATTTTAACAAATCCATGTCCTTTTTCATGAAACAAATCCCATCCAGAAAAGCAGACATCCTTTACCTTTAGCTGAGAAAGTCTAAACCAACATTCATTTTTCCAGCCTATGCTCTAAGACTGCATTATCCATGAAGAATTCACTGCCCTGAGGTAGTCTTTAAGGTGAGAGAACAGCTTTAAGTAAGAAGTAGATGTTTAAGGTGTTATGGCTTCAAGGACTGCAAAGTTGAGAATACAAGTCCACCAAAATCTCTAAAACATTGGCTACGAGCAAAAAGAAATTCTGAGCTTGTGTTCCTGTGTTTAAACACCTAAATATATAATGCATTGAACCTATCTTGTAGCCCCAAAATTTCATGTATCTCAAAATAGCCACAACCCTAGATTTGCTAATATAATGCTCCTTACCTAGCAAACCTGGGTTCGATTTTTGAGTCTTTCTACTCTTCATCAAACTTGTCATCACAAAGTATAATTATTTTATTCAGCGGTAATGTTCTTAAAACACAGAAACATATACTACATAATTACTTCATAACATATGCAGAGAAATCACTGGAGTAGTCATCCAGCTTCTGCTGAATCTGCAAGTGGTTCTGTTTGACCGTCACAAATTAACACACAAAATACACACAAATTAAGCTCAATTCAACTCTAGATCGATATTTTTTAATCTCTGAAGCACAGCTGTTTCTATATTCAACTTCCAAACAGTATCTTAATGGCCACTTTTAAGTTACTACTACTAAAGCCCTAAATCAAATGCAAGCTGGACAGTACTCCTGCATATTTCAATTTTCACAGTTTTCAAAAGTATTTCCCAGCACAACTGGAGCCACCTGAGTAATGATAAAAATCAGAAGAAAGCTCCTGCCATTCACATTCAACAGCTCTAAAAATAGAGTGTATAAGAATTTTACTTTAGGGAATTAGAGTGGCAAGCACATTTCTCTCTCTGTCAAGATTTTTTTATTGAAGTGCACAGAGAGAAATGAAAGAGAAAACAATTTCTATTTCTGCTCCTTGTTTTTCTCTTGTAGAATGTGTTTAGAGAATTGTTTACCCAGAGTGAGAGCTTAGTTAGATCATAGTAGATTGTTTAGGCCTAACAGCCAATCAGATCCACCTGTGTCTGGACTCTGGAGAACAGAGTCACGAGTTGTGAGTTAGTTAGATATGATAGTTAGAGAAAGTAGCATGTAGTATTTAGTATCCTCTTTTATATAGCATATTAATATATTATAACATAATTATAATAAAGCAATCATTCAGCCTTCTAAAATAGAGTTAGACATCATCATTCTTCCCATTGGGTTCTAGATGTGTAGATGCCGACATCTACAACAAATTAGTGTTCTTTTCTTGCTAATGATAGTGACTAGAATCAAAGTGAGCATTCAAAATGCTTTTACTTCTATATTGGGAACCATTCTGGCCTTTGTAACATTTAATCAGCTCTTTCTGTCTTGGGGATCCTTCCCCTATATATAAAAAGGTACATGCAGACATAAAGAAGTAGACAAAGCCAGGCTAAAGGATCGGGAAAACTTGATTAAATGGAAGCAAAGGTGGGATGTAGACAAAGAAATTATCGAATCAGGAAGCTGCAGTATGTGGATACTAAGATATATATACAGGACTTCTCATATTTTTAAAAAGACTACTGCACAACAATTTGTCATTTAGCAAAGCTAAGGTGATACCTTCCAGATTAACAGAGGATATACTGAGGTTACCTGCCAAAGGTTTGGGCCTTGAAAACCGAATTCGCTCTTTAGACTGGAAGGCAATGGAAATACTGCTTTCATTTATATCTGCTTTTCTCTTCAACTTGCTGAAAAGGAGGTAAGACTGCACAGGAGGCTGTCTCCAGTTTTACAAGCCAAATCAGTAACAGGTAACGTATGGAAAACTGAGGTCCAGACTAAAGATAATCATGGTGAGGTCGTGCAAGCAAATCTTGCCTGAGAGTACTACATGTCAAAGAAGTACTTTGGTTATGAAAGCTCTTGTTCATAAACCCTATGAGGGTGACTTTGCTCTGCTGTTAAGGGGGTATTTTTCAAGTGCCTGCATTAAGATTCCCCCTTTTGATCTATATTCATACCAAGGGAATGCAGGGCAAGACTGTAGGCTACTTTAGCAGACTATCTTTGCTTACAAGACTCTGCCTCTGGATTTAGCCTTTGTCATCCATCCTTACATTCCCCACAAGAGGGAGAAATCTGCATCATTTTCAAAGCCTGTATCTTGCTGGTCAAGCACAGACTTTTTTCTTCCTAGCTAGTGCATGCTAATAGAAGCCAAGCATCTGGGCCTGAAAAATGAATTCACAACAGATTGGATTAACAAGACCAAGGAATCATACTGGATTTGAGACAGTAGTGCTACATAGTACACTGGTGTTTTTCATATTAATTATGAACAAAGCTACAGATACCAACAGAAGTGTGGAACTATTTCAATCTCTTCCACCAAAAGGATCAATAATGCATAAAAGAAAGAGTAATAAAAACACATGGAAAAAAATTACTCAAATGTATTTCAAAACTTATTCTTTGGGATCAACCTGGAAGCTAGAAAAAGAAGAGCAGGAACTGTTGATAGACCATTTGGAGGACTCCTACCAGTTGTTTACATGCATTACCAATTAACAGACCGAGATCTTTCAGATGGAGCTTCTCACTGTTACCAGATATATTCTATTTGTGAATATGAAATCAGACAACAAATAAAGCAGCAAGCAGCTTGTCCTCTCAATGTTTTTAATCATCAGTGGTCCTCATCAGTACTACTATACATTCTTTTCCAGTTCATCCACTAAAAATACTGAGCTCACCTCTATGAGGTAATACACAAAAGCTCTGAAACATAAGGCAGAATAAATATGCTCCAACTTCAACAGTTTTGTATCTTTTATTCCCTTACATGCAGAGACAGTGACAACTCTTTTAAGACACAAGGAGCCTATTACTATAATCCACTTATTTTAAACATTGAGCTCATTAATAATGCTTTAGTCTAACCCCAACAGGTTCAAAACAAGAACTGCTAATCCATTTTAACTAGAATTCAGTACTTTTAAATCTTCCTTTACCACATTCACTCATTAAAAAAATGCAGCATAGTATCAATCAGATTATTAAGTGGTGTGGTAAAGTCTCACAGTTATTTTAGAAAACCGAAATACATCTAATAAATAAAATGCTACTTTTGTGTGGGCTCTGAAAATCACAAGTGAGTTCTGTAGGACATAAAATGAAAACTTAATAGAGTACATGAATGTAACCATAATTTAGAGAGAAGGCTAGACTGAATTTGAAGAAAGGGAAATAACAGACACATACTCATGAATATTGTTCATTGAAGACATCCAAGAGGACCCTACTAGCAACTCATCTTAAAGAGGCTATTTTATTTATTCTTCACTAAAATTAATTACAGTCTCATTCAGCCTTACTGCACTCGTAAGAAAAGAAGTTATCTGGGAGCAAAAATGAAGCTATGTCACTGATCCAGAGGTGAAACTTTCCAAGGATAGAAATGGCAGTAGTTATATACCCTGGAAATAAAGACTAATCCAATAAAGTGCTCTGAAAATAACAGTGACAGTTTTTAAAATATTCCTGCAATAAATGAGACATTGTAAAGCTGAAATTTAGTGACATTACTTAGAGCAGGCTAAAAGAAACACAAAGACATAATTTTTTAACCTCAATGTGGGAAAAAATCATTTTAGTTTGAAAACCTGGGAAATGGATGATCTGGTAAAAAGGGATTATATCAGTCTTGATGACAGAATATGGAATGTTACAATAGACATAGAAAGTTACGAGTTCCATCTTTAACCCACATTTGTTGAATATTTGCATATGCATGAGAGGAAAGCTGGATTAAAGGAAACACAAAAATGTCACTACTGAGATGTTAGTTTTTACAGAGTGTTCATATACTAAGAATCCTTGGAATGAAAACTACATGAAGATAAAACATAATTCAAAACCTTTTGAATTAAGACTTTTAATAGAAGAGAACTAGAATAGAAGATATTATATTTTAGCATGTAAGTGTGTAGTGCTCTTGGAAAAAAAAAAACATTAACATGTCAGAAGACAATACAGATAGCAGTAATAGAAATAAAGTTAAACTTCTGCCTGAATGCATAAATAGCTAAACCTTGAAGCAATATGGAAGATTGATGGAGCCCTCATTAGAAATAAAGTCTCTTTTTCTTTATAAGCTCTTGCTAGTTTGTTTCTGCAATACCACCCCTGCACAAGCAAACGTATTTCAAAGCATCACATTCCCAGTCACTGCAGAAATATAACAGAAATCAAACAGAGATCATGTATTTCCTTACTCAACACAGAATTAGTATCTCATTCTTCCAGACATAAAATGAAATTGCCTGGAAAACAGAAGGATTTGGGGTGACTTAATTGTGGTCTTCCAGTACCTGAAGGGGACCTACAAGAAAGAGGGACCAGGCTGGATGGAACTCTGGTCTAGTGGAAGGTGTCTCTGCCCATGGCCAGGGGCTTGGAACTGGGTGATCTTTAAAGTGCCGTGCAAGCCAAAACATTTTATGATTCTATGAAATGGTTAATAGAAATTATGAACACTGTATTTTCCAGGTCTCTGAATTCTGTCAGTGACAGCAATCCTATGAGCATCATCTAGGGCTACAGACTGCATTAAACTGCAACCTGTGCATACACACTAACATAGAATATAGAGTTCTCCAGTAAACAGAAACCAGAATTTGTAAGAATATTTCAGTATTATAATATTAAATATTATTAACAAATTATAAAGAGAATCAATGAAATTAGATTTTATTATTTTTACTACATATAAAAGCAAAATGAAATACTTTTCCCTTCAGAGGTAGCACACTTCAAAATTTTTGCTCATTTCACATCCTAAAAGGTTTAGTACGCTTGGTTTCCACTGTTACTGATTTAGTCATCAGAAGTTGAGATTTGAATTTCAAGTATCAAAAATCATGCGAAAAATAAGCCTATCTATGCATACTGTGCCATCACTAAAAGATCAACCAAATTTACAAGCACCTATTTTAAAAACCAGGAGCAATACTGTATCTGAATAGTTATTTAGAAATACAATCTTGCAAATGAACCTAAGGCAAGACTGTATGAATTATGGAAAACAAGCCACAGTAAGGCAGCAGAGCCAATAGTTTTACATGAAACTTTCAATATACTCCAACTTCCCCTCATTTCACAGTTTACAGCACTTACATTGCTCATGGTCCATACCCTATTAGCGAAATTCTAAATTCACACTTCTGTATAGATTTAGCATTAACAGAGACTACTGATACGTTCTTCACTGACACACTGCAGTAGTCAGTATTCTACCACAGCTTTAACCCCAAGAGAAAAATCAAGAAGCTGTGCTAAAGCCCCACGTGAGGAGAGTCTGGACTGTGGTACTGCCATGAGGAACAACACACAAACTCCACTAAAAGAAGATAGGGTGTTGATTAGTAATCTACATAAAACTGACAGTCCTCAGTTTCATCTCCTACATTCCCTTCTGCTTCCAAAACCTCTATATAAATTAGCATTTCTGTACTTATATTACCTCAACTCACCTGGCATTCAGGAGCCTAAAAGGATACTGAGCATCTAAATCTACTGTTACCATCTGCCAAATACTCTGCTATTTGCAAGATATGCAACTTCTACCTTTCCTTATGGAGGGGAAATTTATAAGCCATTTATAAACATCTTTCTTCGATCCAGCTAAGAATGTATCCCAAAATAAACACATAAAAAAGTTTATTGATTGCAAATGCCCTTTAAGTAAATGCCTATATTAAAGATATCTTCTCCATCCAAACCCAACATTTCCAGCAGGAAATATCTTAAGTAGAGAAACAGTAACTACTTTTAGGACACTGCTGATGTAACTGAAGATGCTGCAATAGCAGCCAGTAGGATTGATGATTACGGAAACTCATTCTAGCACCCCACCTTGCAGATGTGCCTTCTCTGACACAGTGTTATGGTTACTTGTGAAAAGCAGTGACAATAAAAGGACAGCTTATTAAAATCCAAACCTACCTCACAGAATTTCTGTAACAATGCAGCCGGCAAAAAATCCTGAAGCTTTAACTGAACAGGAGGCCCAGTCCAATTGCTTTGAACAAAGAGCTGCAAACTCCCCACACCAAGCAGAAATATCAGCCTCTGCCTGCAATATAGATAAGAACAGCAATTAGCAACATATTACATTTTCACTTAAGGCTACAAGAGCTGATTAAATCTTGTGCTAGCTCAAAACCAAAAAAAAAAAAACACTCTCCTGCGAGGAGGGTAAATGAATGGAATATTCAAGAATGCACAGAGGAAACTCCAAACATGTTTGTTTATAAAGGTTGCAACTAATGTCAAACATCTTGGAGGTGGAGTATATATATCAAAATTTAAGGCTATACACAACTATCAGAGATCAGAAGACATGCAAAGGATGCAAATAATCCAATATTTGCATATTGCATGGTTGTTATAGTTTCTTATGATATATCTAATTCTCAGCATTTTCACAGAAAAAACACTGCAATAGTATATGTTTCAAAAGAGCAAGTTTATTTTTGTTTTGACTGCTGATTTAATTTAATTTTTTAATAAGAGGGAGTGAAAATAAAATCAAAAATTCAGGATACTCCCTCCAAGTTGGTTCAGATACTTTGGCAGTAAATAATATCTAACTCATCATGGCCCTTTCTTTAAATAATAGTAATCTATTGAAAGATGAAATTAAGAGACTTTGTTTCATTTCTGAAACTAGGTATGGCAAAATTTTCTTTGTCTACAAGACTAAGCTCATTTTACATTACTATGATTTCTTTAGCAAATAATCTATGTGGTCTGCAGAAGGCAGGGCACAATCTCTCAGAATTTAATAGTTAGTTTAACAGGTGTAGACTTTAAGATTTATATACAAACTTCTTGTTTGTTTTATGATACCTTAATGGCTCAGAACCTTATTGACAAAGGCCCTAACACATAGAAAATGGGCCTAACTACAAAAAGTTAGCATTTTAACTGTGCAGGTTTGATATAAACACTGGAATTTTAAGGAGCATAACTGAAACAGAAAAATCTAGTCCTTTCTTTTTGCATCAGAAAACAGAAACTTAGAGATGTAAGAGCGCTCCAATCGAAACAAAAAAATAAAGTGTTGTACAACCCCCTAAAAACCAAAGCAAAATAGAAAAGCTGCACACAAACCAGCAGCTGGTGGGCAAGAATGCAACAAAAGATGCAGAACAATAGGAAAGAAGGGGTGGGGAACATTTAATTGAAAATTTAAAAAACCCAAAAAAACAAAACCATGTTTCAGGGGAGTTAGAGAACAAGGACTGGCATAAAGAGTTCTTGTTGACAAGGTAACACTTACTGGCTGTCATTATTCAGCCAGTAACTATCTGCTCCGAAATATGCATATATGAATACATAACCAAGATCACCATTAAACTTCCAAATAACTCAAGAACACAAAGCACTAACAATTACTGTATACTAAATTATTACCACTACACATGAAATATCTACATTGGCATAAATTTCCTAATTTTTCTCCCATGATAAATTATACTTCAAAGCTTCTGAAAGGTAATACAGAGTAATCAACCATCCCTGCGCTGTGATTTGATACTCTGGTCTTTTGAAGATCATTTTCATTATTTTATAATTTACAGTTTCTACTAGTAACAATTTATTTGTTTATTTTAACATTATTGATATTTATCTGGAAAGCAATCTTGCTTGAAGAGACACAGTTTTATTCATGCAGAATGCCTCCGGAACAACTGATAAAAAAAAATCCATTACTTTGGCTGGGATACTGTTTTTCCACTGTTAAATTTGTCATCACCATTTTTTTTTTCCACATTTTCAGATTCGTGACCAACTCCCAGTCTCCTTATCACTCACTCTGTACCAGAAAACCAATTTCAAGCTGTAATCCCTGTAAATGCTGATCTCCCTTGCCTATCCCCTCTTTTTTTTCCAAGAAAATGCATTCTGTCTCCCTGATTGCCCTTCACACTTAAAATGCAGAGCTGCAGATTCTCACCTCCCAAAGGCTGCCTGAAAAGCAACACAGAGATTGCTGTGAATGTCCCCTTTGCTAGAGTGATCTACAAAATTTATTTTGCATTTATCCTTAGATATATGTCTGTATCCATTCATCTCATTTTTCCTTTCTCTGTGTGAATGGGGGTTTTGCTGCCTTTTTTTTAACACTGTTTACAGCAAGTCAAATCATTCTTCATGATGCAGAATCACATGCTTAATATCCATATTGCTGTATCAAACGCTCCTCAAAAATAATGAACAGTGCATTTGTATTTAAAAAAAAATGGATGTGCATATAATGCTAGAATTTACAAACAAAATAAAAGAAAAAATATTCAATAGTCAGGTTCTGCTTAAGAGGTAACAGGTCTCTGTACTTCTTAGTGATGCCAGAAATTGCAGAAGAGTAGCCAAAACTACTCAGTGTCTAACTGCTATTTTTTTAATTCAAGAACATCAAAGCAAGAAACAGCAGAAACAGCAAAAATTTCTTCATTTTCAGTTTTCATTACAAACAGCACACCAGTTAACCAACCATGAGATGTTCCATGAGAATACCATTCAGTGTTCAGTTTGGGAAATCATAACAGGCTTTACTGTATGGACTTCTTTCACCAAGTTTGGTATTCATTTATATGTTGAGTAAGGTAGAAATAGTAAATACATGCTCAACAGAAAACAGTGTTAGAGCTCATTTCCTTGTTCCTTTAGATTTTGGAACCTGCACATTATTTCCTTCCAGTCTTTTGAATCAAACTGTACATCAAGCAAGGAATGCACCTTCTTCCTACAGAGCTCAGGAAAAAAACAAAAAAGGAATTCCCCCTCTGCATGGTTAAGACATATCCTATTGCTTCAGCCTCCAAATTTTGCTGATTAAAATGCAGCCATGAAGCTACATTTTCTGTAGAAATTGCTTTTAAGCATTGAAGTGAGTAGCAATAGCAGGAAAAGAGTAAAACAAAAAATATCCTATTCAACACATTTATTATAAGGAATGCTTAAATTTTAGGATGTAAAAGCTTAAAGTGCCATAGTGAAAATGTGTCTGGGGCAGGGAAAAGAAGGCAATCAGTTTAAAGGATAGAAAAGTTGCACCAATTTTTAAAGTGCTGCAAGATCATTTTTGTTACAAAACCACAGATTTGAAAGTGGAAAAAGTTACAGAGAACTTGTCCAAAGAAATTACCATCTAGATCCAAATTTTGAGCTGTTTTGCCCTCAAGCGGCTCAGTTTTAGCTTCAGAAAAAGGACTCCTTAAGAGTTCTTTTAACACTATTACAAAGCCATCCTTTAAACTGTTTATATTGTGCAAAAAAGAATAAGATTCACATTATGCAACTTTCTCTTTCCAACTGAATTAAACTCCTCATGTGTTTTTAAATCTCCAGAATTACAACTTTCAGTTCAAGAAAAAAAAATTATTTTTACTTATCCCATCTATAGAAAGTCACAAGAAAATCAGTGTCTTACTGGATTTTCTGGGCTAGAACTTAAGAAGTTTGCTGCACTTCCTTTGAATCACTCAGTGGAAAAAGAAAACTACATTTTAGGCATTAAAAATATAGAACCCCCCAAGTTTTATCATAAGCAATGGAAAGTCTGGATGCAAAGGTTACATAGGTTCCTCCCATAAGGCCTTCACAGGACATAGGGTCTGCAGGTAGGAAAAATAACTATGTGACACATTTTAATCCAGAAAGTCATCGGAGACCAAGATAGTACAGGTCAAAGTGCTGTGCAGCACCTACCTAAAATAGGAAATTATCTGTCTTTCAGACAAGCAACTTCAGTAGAAGTTTTTGTATAAGAGGAAGCCACAACTTACTTCCTTCAGCCCCCAAAACTTCTTAAATTATTACTAATGGAGCTTGAAAAATTCACTAGGATGCTACCAACAAAACTGTTTCTAGCAGACACTGATAGGTTTTGAAGACCCTTTGCTTTCATTTTGAATAAAACTTCAGGCTATAATTTTGAGCAGAAAACCCTCTGTCTGCTTCTGAAATGCTAAATATTGCAGATCTGTCTCCATATATTCTGGCAAGGGGGCTTCTAATACAGCCCAAAACTGCAGAGCAAAAAAGAAAAACCACAAAGACCATAGAGCTGGAGCGTGAGCAGCCAAGGAACAAATTCCTTTGTTGTCTGCATTAGGCGTGCAGGATACATATAAAGTTCCACTGATACAGATTGTGATTACCTTCAAGAAACTGAATGGCTTAAAAAGACAGCAACACATATTTGAAGCAGTAATTAAGATCAGGATTGAGTCTGTTTCAAGTCCTGACTGATTTTTCTTTCCTTGTCACATTATTCAAACTACCGCAAGGTGACAGAATCAAGAAATATTGAAAAATTTATCCAGCTACTAGTTAACAGTAACAGCACAGCAAAGTAAGGAAAAAAAACAAAACAAGAAACACCTAGCAAAAAGCATGCATGGGAAAAACCTCTGAACATTAACTCAGAAAGCAGGAGTGCATTGTATTGTGCACCACACCAGAAGATGAGTTTTTGACACACTATGATCACGAACAAATCTCAGCTCAGTTCTTCCAACATGCCAACTATTTTTTTTCTCTGATATTTTAGTAAAAACTCTTAGGTTTATGTGTGTCATACCAAAACACACATATCTGGACTCTGCCAACACTAACAGCTAACAACTACCTTCCTCTTTTATTTTCTAATCTTTATCTTCTCATATCTTTTGGTGAAACTTTTTTACCTTTTAAAATACCAATATATATGTACACACAACACACATAGCTTTCTGTTTCTACTATCCCTAGCATGTCAGTTTTCAGCCTGTTCATCATTTACACAGCAAACTGTAAACAGTAAATTCAGACTCCTTAACAGCAACAATTAGCACATACAGTACAATTAAGAGAGACTCTATCAGAGAAAGTCTTGGGAAGAAAATAATTAATTGATGAACAGCACCCATGAGTAACACCTTACTCATTTTTACATTAGAAGAGCAGAACAACCTCATTATAAGTCAGACTTAGAAATACAGGCATTGCTTGGACAGTAACATTACACAGTACTTCAAGCAGCCACATAAATGTAATACAACATTTCAGAGAGAAAACTGTTAACTGTTTGATGATATATGGCCAAATGAATTTATATGTGCGACTTCTTTATACCAGAACCTTCTGAGGTAATCACTGTAAATAAAGCTAATGTCTTCAACAAACCCCTGTATCACACCATCATTGTTTCTTTCACTGGACAGTAACAAACAGATGCCCAAGCGAGCCGGGGGGAAATAACACAAGAAATTTGTTCTCTCCTTTCCTGTCACTACAAAGATTTTAAAGGCCCTATAAAAATTCTACGTTTTTTTAATGCCTTTTGTAAAAATCAAACATAGCCTCTATTTAACTTCCATATAATAAATAATAATTTCCACCTTTCCACGTCATCGACCTCTGCAGAACAATCCAGGTAAGCTAGAATCTGTTTCTCCAAGTAAGTGTCAATGTTCTCCTCTGCCACAGACGACGCACTGAAAACATTCTGAATGGCTGAATTTGAAAATATTGCCTTGTATTTCCCATCAAACATCAATTGCAGCAATGATCCACTTTCTGGAAAAGAAACAAAAAAACAACACAGAAATCAGTGTCAACTTTCAAACAATTTTGTCTTTCAATACCTATTAAACCTATTCAAATGAAAATATCTACCACTCCCTTTCTAAAGAATGTATCTTCATTTACACTGCAGGGAAAGTGCAGTTGCACTGAAACACAATAGCATCACTAGGAGGTGTCACTTTATTCAAAATAATTTGCATTAAAATTATTAAATTAAAATTTGCAGAAACGACCAGATGAATGTAAAACAAAAACTTGCACTGAAATTTCAGGAAAAATAAATGGATAGCCTTTAAGATACTTCACTTATAACAGCAGGATGTTCTTCCTTCAAAATATTTTCAATGAACAGCAAAACCCTATAGATAAGACAGTAATTTCACAGACCAGAGAATCTACTTAGGGGAAATGCAACAAAAAATGATTCAATATTTGCAGAATTCAGTCTTATGCAAAACTGCAGAAACTGCTCAGTCCTTCATTTACATGCTTAGAATACCCCCAAGCAATGGGCAATGAGATTTTATCTTTACAAAATAATTACCTCCTATGGTAACTATACTACCTCAATTAAAAGCCTGCACATGGAGCAGATTCTTAGGGGTAATTACTAAGGTGGATTTAGACCCATGACGATTTCTTAAGCCTGATTTCAAGACAGAGGGAAATCAAGAAATGCTATATATTTCTAAGAAACTTCACACCCATCAAGTTCTTGACCCAGGCTACAACTTTATTCACAGAAGCTATCTTCAGATATGCTACAGTGCAACCAATACAGCAGTTGTTGGAACAATCTGGCCATGTTAAAACCTGCTGTTCTTGAGCAAAACCATTATCTGCCTACCCTGCAGCTGTGGCTACAACTCATGCAGGTGCACTAACTGTTTTTGGACCAGATGATGCAGGTGCTGGTGATGGTTCAGCTGAGGAAATGCAGAGGTCAGCACAGGATAAGTGCCTCACTATCAGTCTGTGATTCCAGCTGGGGATTGCAGCTCCCTGCACTCAGTAGCTGCACTAACATCAGCAGCCAAGGTAACCAGTTTAACACTGGCACAGCTGTGGATCCACACAAGCAGCAGCTGTGCAAAGAACTGATATGAATATCAACCCCAAACTCATCCAGCTAAACAAGTACTTTAAATTTTAGAAATACAGGAACACAGACGGCAGAACCACCTTCAATAACAGCAATGGATGACTCTGTAGGAATGGGTGACAGAGATTCATTCATTCTAAAATCTCTGCACCACATTGTTGACCAAAGTTTACTTCTGTTCTGCACAATGAGCTACTGAATGGTGTAAGAGATAACATGTGCTGTGCATTATTTAAAAATACTTTAAGCTGTACCTGGAAGGACATATACAAAAGAATACTAGTGGTTCCACAATGCTGCCAACATCATGCCCTCAGAGAGAATGGAAATAACAAGAGACTTTTCTCCAACCTATTCTTTAGAGAGACTTTCTCTCACCAAATGACAACTTTTTTATATTGGATTATAGCTGCCCAGACAGGCAATGCTGTAGTTTGTAGAATAACTATGGGCTGTGAGGACACGTGATGATGAATGAGGAATATTGAGGTTCTTCTCTTTCCAGTAACATAACTGTAAGCACATAAAATCTGTTTTTGATTATGTGTGTAGCTTTTTATAGGACACTATACAAATTCAAGCTCACAGCTCTTAAATTTATTTTCAGGATCATCAATAAGAAGGGTCCATGTAAATGATGACTAAGAATCATCACAAAACCCACCATTTTCTATCTCTACTGCAAGATGCCTTTCTTCAACAAGTTTTCCCCATATCTTATAGCAGCACACTACTCAAAGCACCTCAAAACAAACCAAAGCTAACAAACAATCCGACAAAAAAAAAAAAAACAATCAGAAAAACTCCACGTGGTAAAGAGCATGCCCAACCCTTGCTGAAAAGACAGATGTGACAGATGTCAGTCACATCAGCTACCATTCCTGGACAGTACAATAATTAAGGCCAAATGAAAAGTCACATAACGAAATAAGACCTGATTAGCTCTGTATGACTCTTTTCCAAAAATCTTTAAGTGCCTAGGTAAGGACAAATGAGATTTTCAATATACTACAACCTGCCACATGACTTGAGTATTTTAGTCTGCCTGAAACATGGAAGTACCTTTACATGACAAAGGTTACATTTTATGAGCTGCTGAGCTCCCCTGCAAGAAAGCTGTGTCTAACCGAGTCCCCTCAAGAGACTATTTTCCACTGATCCCTCAAGGAACTGTGACCGAGTAACTAATAAATATGCAAAAGGCAGCCCGTGCCAGACTCTTCCTTCCCACGTTTTGCTCCAAGAACGCGTTCCACCTCACTGCCAAGTTCCAACAGGCAGGCAGCCTTTCACCCGGGAGGCAGCCGGAGGGAGCCCCGTGTCTAAAAGCCTCCCGAGTGCCGGCATCAGGCGGGCGGCGCGGCGCCTGCCGGACCGGCACCGCTGCGGCCGTGGCCCCCGCCGCTCGCACCGAGAGCGGCCAAGGGAACCCTGCGGAGGCCCGGCCGCTCCTGCCGCCTCAGCCCTGCCGGCAGTGCCGCTCCCGCTCCTCCAGCCTGACAAACCCACGGCCTCCCCCACTCTTACAGCGCGGGCAGGAGGCCCTGGGAGCTCGACGAGGATCTGTCAGGGCACCAGAGGTGAAAACACCCGCGGGAGGAGGGAGCCGCCAGCCGCGGCCCCGGCTCAGTCCGGTGGCTCCGGACACGCACAAGGAGCGGGCACCTTCCCCGCGCCGGGCCGGGACCTCCCCTCACCTGCGGCCGCGACTTCGCCCTGCTTCCACTCCAGGGACTCCGCGGCGCTGAGGAAGCCCCTCAGCAGGGCGCGCTCCAGGGCCAGCATGGTCCCGCCGCCCGGGCCCGCCCCGCGCCCCGCCGCGACCCCCGCGCCCACAGAGACGCGCGCGCTGCCCGCACGAGCCCTCAGCCCATGTGCGGACAGCGGCCGCAGGGAGCCGCCATGACAGCGGCGCGGGGCACGCCGGGAGGGCGCGCTGCCCCCGCCCCCGCCGCGAGCCGCCGCTGAGGGCGGCGTGAGGGGAGCGCGCGCACCGCCATGGCCGGGGAGGTCCCTTCGGCCGCCGGGGGCGGTGCTGACCCCCGGACAGCGGCTTGTGAGGGAGCGGGGCGGGGCGCAGGCACGCGTGCGTATCCATGTGGAGCTTGCCTGGGCGATTCCCTGTGGAGAATCACCGGAGGGGTCAGCTGGTCCAACCTCCGTCGCCCAACCTTCCTGCTCCAGCAGGGTGATCCCAGAGCACATGGCACAGGATTGCATCCAGACGGTTCTGGAATACCTCCAGTCTGTGGGGGAAGACTCCACAGCTGCTTTGGGGAATTTGTTCCAGTGCTCAGTCACAGGCAGAGTAAAGAAGTTCTTCCTTACATTGAGCTGGAACTTCCTGTGTTTCTGCCGGTTGCCTCCCGTCCTATTGCTTGACCCCACTGAGCAGAGCCTGGCTCCATCCCCTTGACACCCTCCCTTCAGGTATCTATACATCCTCTGTGGAGAATCCTCTGGGATCCTGGGCAGGTGCAGGCTGAGGTGCCCAGCACTCAGGGCAGGCAGCTCAGGATCGTGCTTTGGTCTAGCCCGATGTTGATTTCAGCACCTGTCCAAACACAAGCTTGATATTATAAAAATTCCTATTGTGAGATTTTTGTGCTTTTTATTTTCAGGGAAAACCAGTAAAGTAACATTTTCCGTGAATAAATAGTTGCTAAGTATAATTCCTTAGTAAAAAGAAGGAATATTTTGCTGTCTTCCTCACTGTGAAAAACGCCAATCACTTGGTTTTTAAAAGTTTAATAATAATAATAAAATGGTTATAAAAATAGTAATACAATTAGAGTAATAAAAATTTAGAGTTAGGACAATTACAAGACAATAAAAAGCAAAGAATTACGGACATCCGGATGCTCTCAGGCACTTAAGCCACGACAAGCATGCCTTGTGAACAAAGGAATAACCTTAAAAGCAATAGCCTGTTGCATATACAAAACACTTCATGATTATGCATATATTTTATTTAAAACAAGAAATTCGTCTGGTACTTGTCAAAAAGTTTCTGTTAATTCCCAGGCGCCTTCGAGTCTAAGTTAGGCTTGAAGAAGTTCGTTTCTGTTGATAAGGAAAGCCATAAATTCTTCTCCTCTGGAAAATTTAGGGGTTTCTGTAATTGTTATCTTTGTGCAAAGAATTCCTTGATTATCTCATCTCTTTCTTGAGATAGTTAAAAAGTATCTTAGATAGTATAGTTTCTATTTTAACATTGTGTTATAACCTAAAATACATTCAACACACTACTTGAGAGAATTAATACAGCATAACTTTCCAACATTACACATATAATATTCATTGTAACTATTGCGTAAAGCCAATCATAAAGTATGCATTTTTCACACTCACCTCTGCCAGTTCCCCCAATGTGTGGGGTTCCACCCTTATAGTTCAGTTCTGGGAGCATCTAGAAATATCTGGAAGCTGCAGCAGGTATGTGGGCAGGAGTACCCCTGGCAGGAATTATGCACTGGGCTGTTTGTTACTGCTGATGTAAAAGATAGTTTGGGATGTTTGTCAGTTGCCACAGACTTATTGAAATCTGCTGCTTAAGTTTGTTTCCCTAAACTATTTGAAGAATATACATTTATTTCTTAAAGAACAATCAATACGCTTTCTTTGCGTCCAAGGATTGCTTCTGCCAGATGGCTCAAGGGGAAGAAAGTCTTTGCAGGGCTGTGTAGCGCAGATTCAAGATTTTTGCATAGTGCTGCTTATTGTTTCTAAGCAGTAAATAGATAAAATCTCTGACACGACAGTTTTCAGAGAATAACCTTCATCTTTAACTCTTTTCTGAGAATGTGAGAAAATTATCCTTATGAAATGTGCTGCTGTGGTATCTGAACTAGCGTATTTAATATCAAAAAAATAGATACCTGTGCTGCTCTATTGATGCAGTATTTATCTTCTGCTGCAGAGTTTTTTCCTAAAGCCTTTTGAAACAGATGATCTCCTTGTGAACTACCAAAAAACCCTGCTTACTGTAAAAGAAAAAGATTTGTAAGCTTCAAATTAATATTAGTATAGATTTATTATTATGACATTTTAAGTGACACAATGAGCTGCTGTTTGTAAAAGTTGCTGTTACATGATTTTTAAACTGATCCTGAATTCTGTGTGCCAGGTCTCTGGTACCGCTGGGGAGGGAGGCAATTGTGTTGTGTGCCATTTTTGAGCAGGAGTAAATTTGTTGTTTGAGGAGTGGGGAAAGGGGAGGAATTGTCAAAGAAAAACTGGCTCATTGGGATACCAGGATGAAAATTCGCAGGACCAAATTTCTGCAATTCTAAGGAGCACATTTGATGCACCTGGTGAGAGTAGGGGAGATGCAAGGTTCATATTGGGGAATTGTATCAGTTTTTTTTTGCTTTGGCTCTGTAAGTTCAGTCAAGTTATATCCCACTAACCCATTGGTCTCTATGATTCATCATATTTAAGGTTACATCACCTTAGTTACAGTACCAGAAACTTCAATCTCGTTGGAAGCTTGGGGGGCCCCAGTAGACATCAGGTAAATGTTGAAACTATATTCTTGGATTTTGCTGAGTTATTGCACAGGTGGTCCCTCAGAAGGCTCTCAGCACATCCACTACTTTTCCAGTTTACTATTTAAAAATAAACTTAGACTTGCAGTCTCCAGGTGACAAGGGCAAAGGAAGGCAGTTATTACACAGCTGTTACGCCCTCCCAGCAGGATATCTCGGGCACAGGCACGGACGTGATGCTTGGCGTGCATTGTGCTTGCTTCACTGCACTCACCAAGCAGCTCTGCATCCTTTGAGTCTCTCTGACCACTGGTCAATTTATACTCTTGCTTCACCAAACCCCAAAGAACAAAATCACTGAGAAGTCAGTGAAGTGCAGGTAAAAAAATCTACCTTTCAAATGTGCTGAAATAATAGAGGCTAGGGAATTCTTCTCTTCCTCACAGCTTTATAAAGCAGTAACAGTTAGTATAGGCTACTGCAGCACAGGAAAAGAAAGAGTGATCCAAACCATTCTTTGGGAATGTAAAATGAAGAACATGGGCAGTTGCAAATAATCCCGGACATCTCTTCTCTGGCATTGTGGCAACTCTTCTAGGAGCTGACATTAATTTCATTAATCATTTGGAAAAGAATATGTATTAATATTACTGTATCTCTTTTTGTATGGTATCCAGGATGAGTAAATAAGTAGAAAAAGAGGAAGTAGGTCTCCAGTAAATACTTATTCTGTCTGTAAAATACAGCTTTAATATCTGAGGTACAGTATTCCCACTTGTAATAGGTTAATTTTTCTAAAATTTAGCCATTTAATAGAAAATCTGTTGCCATTCCTGATGTCCATGAATAAGTATTTGCTGACTATTTTGCAGATGTTGCTCTGTTCCTTCTTTTTCTCCTTTTTGTCACATCAGAACATATCTTATCTGAACTTTTAAGAATTATTACCTGGTTGGTTAGCAGAAATTTGCTCTGTCTCAACTACATAACATCTGTGAGTTTTAGATGAAGAAACCAAAGTTTATGTGGAAATAATTCAATTTACTGTTCAACAAAAGAATTCAGAAATTACACTTTCATTAAATAAGCATGTCATATCTGCCCAAGTAGACATTTGCAAAGTATTTAATGCCTTCTTATATGAGCTCATAGAGAAGCATTATTTTATTATGTCTAATTTTTTTTAAAGCAATATTTTCTCTCTTTGCTAGTTTCAAAAAGAGAGAAGGATTTAAAATTAGATATAAAAAATACTGAATGGCTCTCATTAATTGGATTCTCATTGGTAGTCTGGAGAAAGCAAGCCAAACAAAATTGGTTCTAGTCACACTACATCACACAGAAATTTTAGCTGAAACAGAATATTTTTTTAAAACTACATATAATAATTTTAATCTCTTCACCTACAAACATGATTATATTTTTGAACATAGAATGTGCATGGTTACCTGTAAGCAGAAATATGGTTTTGAGATTACCTCACATAGAATAAAGAGAGTGGGTATTTCTGGCTCTTGGATACATTTGTGTCACAACCAGGTCATGGTGGCTGCAGTGCTCCTGCCAGGTCATCCCTGTGGGGCTGCATTGGCACGAGACTGGTGGCTTCATCAGAGGCACAGACTGTGTCAGGCACCAAACAACAGGGGGATGATGAGTTCCTGATCTGGAGATCCCAGCTGGATCCTTAACATATTGTCTGTCACCTGGGAAGAGTGAAGCTCTTGGATATCGTCAGCACCAATTGTGCCTGAAAATCACTCGCAGTGATGCTTTTATGTTGGGCCTCCAAAATCTGGGGCATCTCTGTGACTTTTGACTTCAGTAACATTTGGTAGATGACTTAGGGAATAAGGACCATTGGTCATTCCTGGTTCATATGTAAGATTTGGTGAGTTCTGTGGGTGAAATATGGCATGTCATATTAATATAGAATATTCCATGTGAGTCAGCAGAAAATACCAGATACAGCTCTGTGACTATTTTTATAAGAATATAAAAAGCAGTTCTCTTCATCTTTCTGCCTTAGATTCTTAAAAACATGAGCTGAATTGTTACATGAGACACTAATGCATTTGATGCAAATTGGATTCCAGAATTGTTTTAGATCTACAGAACAGTCACCAAACTCAGATGTTACAATGTACCTTCCCGTACAATTCTTCTAACTAATTAGCATGAAGGATTTAACAGTGGTATTAGCTTAAATGCTCTCTGTTGATTTGTAATGACAGGAACACAACAAGGAACATTCTGCTTGATGAGAAGAGTACTAGCCTAAAAACTTCTGTTGCTCACAGCTTTGCCAAATAGCATAAATACCATGTTTGATATTTTCTGTTTGGAAAATGTTCCTTAGCTTGGACTTTTAAGCAAACTAGGTGCAATTTCTCCCTATTTTTAAACACAGGCACAAAAATGTTTGTTCCTGTATTTTTTACTCTTCTCTGAAATGTGTATTTTGGATGAGGAGGTATTTAGTGATTAGGAGTGTTGTGGTCTGTATGTCAGAGAAGTACTTTTTGCCATCTCAGTTTAAATTTGTGTAAGTAAAAATTCAGCATAGCTTTGCAGTGTGATAGAATTATAATCACAGCGGAATAGAACTTACAAGAACCAAATATTAAGGCAGGAGGCCTCAAATTCTGGAAGTCTCTGGAAAAGATAGAAATCCAAGTGTTCTAGTGAATTTAATTTGGATAATCACTTGTGCAATATTTATGAGAAGTTGATGTTTTGTGGTAATTTCAAATGTTATTTTGGACAATACGGGACATCACTGTGGATGCTATTGGTTCTCCAAAGTTTAAGGCAGGCAAAACTGACTGCAAATGTTAGAAGTTGCAAAGAAAAAGGTTCTAGTAAAATAAATAACTAGATTATAGTGGTAGGAAATAGATGGAGAGAAAGTATTCACACTTAAAACACCAGTAGATCTCAATGTCCTTCAGCAACCAAAAATCTGCACTGAAATGATTTTTCATATTCTCCATAATGAGTTTCTCCCTAAATCTTTGAAACTACTAGCTTCTTTGAGGATTAACTGTCCTGGCAAGAACAACAATAAGATAAATGTTCTCTTTCAAAATCTGCCTCAACACGCTTGTCAATATTTACTATATATTTATAACTTGACATGGTGAAGGATTGATGAGATCATTACCGTGGATTAGGATGACTCATTTCCCTGTCCTCCATGACTGCTCCTGCTTAGCTCTTTACTTCCCCTGACTGCCCAAAGGAGAAACTGACATGTTCTGAGCAGGCTTCCAGAGAGCTGGAAGAAATCAATCCATTCTTTTACAGTCCTTGAAGATGTCCAAAGTATTCTTCTAACAAATTTTCTGTGTAAAATCAGCACTCAAGTGATTTTTCATTCATCTTGCTGCTGTTAATCATTAGACCCCACAGACATTAGGAAATCTGTTTTTGTCATTCACAATCTCTTACTTTCCACAAGCAAAACTCTTGGTATTAAAAAATCAGGCTTTGACTTTCACTGGTAACTTCTGTACCATCTTTCAGATCCTATGGTACAGTGAGTGGTATCATATTCCAGTTCTCTTCTAGGTTTCTTGTGGCTAGTAGGATGGAAATAAGTTCCTATAGGTGTTCTAACTGTTCTCAGCAGCAAAATTATGCCTTACTTTTATGGCTGTGGGAAATTCTTTCCTCTTCCTGATGTTGTAGGTTTAGGAACAATCTGGTAGAGTTATGACTAGAAATGCTTATGATGAGAAAGAACTTTTTATACCTACTGATTGCCTGAACTCTGCTAATCTATTTATACCTCCATTCTGTTCAAAGACTGACTGCAGACTTATTAGTGAAAATAGATTAGGAAATAGTAAGGGATTAGCCCATGTTTACAGGTTAATTTTGTTCTGCCATGAAATAAGCTGCAGGGTGTTGTGATCATACTTTGAACAGGAGGGTAAGAAAAACATTCATACCATTCTCAACCTGTGCACCTGGAAGAAAAGCAGTTGCTTTAGACTTACATTGTATCTCAGAGGAAGAGCTCTTCTTGTTTAGCTTTATGAATAAAAAAACAATTACTAACAACAAAACAGTTCTGGGTTTTGGTCCTTATCTGCTCCTAATTTTAGGATATTTGTCTGAATTGTCTAAGGCTCTAGGCTTCCTGATAAAGAATGATCTGAAACAAATACAGATATTATACTAAGGAGCAAATTTGTCTAATTTGTCTAATTCGTTACAGATTTGCAGTAACGAATTTAGAAAAAAATATTTTAAAATCTTATGAGAAAGTTATTAGATATGTAGGAATCTATCAAGAGCTGGAGAATACTTTTTATCTTTGTATGGATTCACACACAGCAAAAATACGTTGGTGGTCTGACATCCCAGAGTGGCTTTGAATTGTCTGAATCACAGAACTGCATCACAATGACTCATTCTTGTTGCGTACTGACATCCCTGCTGGGAAAGAGCTGCTGTCTCTCCCTTGTAGCAATTTCAGTTGGCACATTTTTGTTTTCTCTTCCCAATGAAGTTTCTGTCCTAACAGACATCTACAGTGGAGCTTCCCTTCTTCAAGAAGACAGGTACTGTTTTGCAGGTCCAGTAAGTCACTTATTGCTCTATTAGAAGCAGGTATTCACTCCTCCAAATGGAAGAGGAATTAAAACCCTAACTCCAGTTTCTAGGGACTTTGCTGTAATTGAATTCCTCCCCCTGCCAACACACAAGAGTATAACACAGGCAGAATGCTGATCTGTGCTGTTTTATAGATGTAACATCTAAACCCTTTAGAATAAAGATGCTAATCCTTATAAAACAATCTTGTGTGCAGCCACCAAAGGAAAGGCCTTTGTAAAATAAGATGATCAGCCAGTACGACAAATTCTTTGTATTCAGTTCTACTCAGCTCAGAACTATCCATCCTGGGATGAAATGGTACTTATTCTGTGGGTTTTGCCACTATACATCAATCCTAGATTAAGTGACCCAGGAGTGGCACACATAGGGGAGATCCTTCACTTACTGTATATTCTTCTAATCTCTCTGGATGTAGATGAGGCATTGTGTTTTCAGGGCAGATCTCCAAATTTATGCTGAGGGCAGGGAACACAATATATCCTTTTTCCAAAAAAATGTGATGATCTCACCCAGTCCCCCTTGCTTATCATCCTCTATAACCTTAGTGATATAGCAGGTGATCTGTCCTTCCACAAAGTCGCTGGAATTGTTGCTCACTGCATTTTTCACAAAGACTTTTCAGGTGAATGTTAGTATTACTGCCAAATTCTTGTCAGCACACTTGGGCTAAGAGCATATGACTTAATGTCTGGCAAAAGTCCTACAGGATTTGCTTCTGAAAATTGATAAGCCCTCACAAGTTGAGGAGAGATCAGGCCAAAGAGGCATAATCAAGTGCCCTCCCGAATAAAAACATCCTTTCTTAGAACTTCCAAGGAATATATTTTGTGTCTCTGCTGCTACCTGTGTCTTGATAGTGCTCTTAGATCTTCTTGTCCAGACCTATTTTTCTTTTTTAACTCAGTGAAGCCATGTCTTGACTTTTCTTGCCCAGGAAATTGAAGCTTAGGTTGGGGTTTTTTTTGGTTTTTTTTTTTGGTTTTTTTTTTTCCAAAATTTCCTTTGGAGTTGGCAGCAATTCTAAGACTGAGCTACAGATTCATCGTTCCCATGCTGGATGGTCACATGCCATTTTAACCTTCAATGCAGATAAACTTTGTAAAACTGTTCAGTTTTTCCTTTATTGTCACATAATCCTTTTGAGAACCTATCTATATAGTCTTTCTTCCACCAAAAGCTCTGCTGAAGTGATGAAACATTTTTCACTTATCTATTACATTTTAATGATCAATTTTTTAAATTGCTGGAATCAATTATGATAAATTCATTGAGGAATTTTTAAGCTAATGGGTGATCACAGGATCTGTGCTCAGAAAGAAATAAATTTAGATTTCTTGACCTTTAGGAACAGGTCTATTTGTTTTGGTTTGGTGTTTTTCTGACAATGGATAAAGCATCAAGGAACCAGAAAGTTCTTTTAAATTCCTTAGCTTATTTCTCTCCTGTTAATCAGCAATTCTCTGGTTCTCTCTGTTTTCCTTCTCAAATATTGCTATTTTCTTTATGAACTAGCCTGTAAAAAAAAAAAGTCAAGAAAAGGGAAGTTTTAGGGGAGTTCGTGATACTCTTCCCCTTTGTAAAAAGTTGCTGTAAAAAAGACACACAATGCTCAGCACACACTTGGACTTTCATGGTCTTCTGATGCTGCAAGCTTTGCCTAAATGATCTCTGGATGAAGGTTTTTCTGTATGATTTTGTCTCCTCTGAAGTTTTTCTCTGAGCCATGAATCCCCACAATATGAGATGGCTGCATTCACATTTGCTGCTGATGAAATACATGTTGCACAGAATATGCTGGCTTAACTTTCATCAGTACAGACCTTTCCTGGTCTGCTCCACTGAAGCTGTAATCAGGAAAAGGGGGACAAGATCTGTCATGGATGGTTGTGATCTGAGAAATAGATTTAAAATTATGTGTCCCGTTTGCAGTGCTGCTCAATCATACTGTAAGAGTTTTTAAAGATTTTAGAAAAATTATTCAAAACATTTAGTTCCTCTGCTGTTTCAGCTTGTTACCTCAGTCCCCACTCTGCTCCTAGGCAGAGCCCTAAAATGAGTAATAAGTCTCATTGTGGGAATGATACCTGCATGACCTTAAAAAGATGAGCCAGAATTACAGCTTTGATTGTAAACGGTTGGCACTCTTTCTTGGTATTTTTTTTACAATTATTCAGTTTTAATGGCATTTCATCTACTGAAAAAATGCTTTATTACTTTTCTATAAACTTTCCTTCTTTTCTGTAGATAAGTATACTTTTTAATAGTTTAATTTAGTTTGCAGAGTTGACATTGAGACTGGCTGGTATGGAGACAAATTCTGATAGCAACACAGCATGTTAAAGGTCAGGACTTAACTTAGTCTGGCTTCTAGTGTGGATGGATTCTCCTGTAATGTCTTCTTTCTGCTCCTGACATAGAATAATAACTAGTTCTATTTACATCTCATTTTCAAGTTCCAAAGTTCCTGCTAGTACAAAAAAAAAAAAAAAAAAAAAACAAACAACAACAAAAAAAAAAACCAAAAAAAACACAACCAAACCAAAAGTGGTGCAGGATAAAAGATAGCACCCTTGCTATAGAGCATTTGTTTCTGGAAGAATGGAGGTGGTGTTCAGGACTTGATTTTTGTCCTACTCTCTTAAAAATAAATAAAGGTAAGATAAGGCTTTTATCCCTAAGTCACCTAGTTAATGTGACTTATGTTTGTTACATTGTGCAGCCCTCCAATTTCTAACTTAGAATTGTTTGGGTTGAAAGGGACCTTAAAGATCATTGAGTTGCAGCACCATGACTACAGGCAGGGACACTTTCCACTAGACCAGGTTGCTCAGGGCCCCATCCAATCTGGTCTTGAACATTTCTTATTTAAATGAATTACTTGTTAAATTTCTGAACTTAAAGGAATCTGCTTCAGGTATTTCATATGTGAAACCTGAGTTTTGCAGAGCCTATTGGTCCTTGTTAGAGAGGTTATACCAGCAATATTGTCTCTTTTTTGGTATTGTGTTTTTCCCCTTCTTCTAGTTCCTTACCTTTCCTTGCAATGACTTTTTTTTCTTAAAGTCCTTCTTGACAAAATAACAAAATGCATTTTCTGTGTGCACATGTGTATCTCTCAGTTAATAAGCCATACTGTCCTCAATTTCTGGCAGTCAGGTTTTTGGCGTTTCCACATTTTTAATCACTTATTTGGGAGCTTTGCTGCTGGTTTTGTTTTGTAGTATTATCTTCTCTTTACTGCTTATTGGGATTTGAGCTTTATACACATGGGATCTTCAATCACCATTTTTTGGCATCTTAACATCTTGAATTAATTTAAGCAGATGAAAGATCAATAGGTAAGGTCTTAAATATCCTTGATAGCCAGATGCTCCTATATTTCGCATGCAGAAATCTTCCATCTGCTGTCAGGTTGACAAATGAACCGAGTTTTGAATGTGTCCCCTGTTTAATGGCTGAGCATTCAGAGATTCCAAATTCTGTGTTTTGTCTCTGCACTGAAGTGCGTAGGCCTAAATGCAGGAAAGCTTCATGTTTATTATGTAGCACATACCTGATTTAGATATGTAAAGTAGTTAATTCAAATAGTTATTTTTAAAACATTTTTAAGTAACTTTAGACAAATTCCAAATATAGACTCTTTTAACTGCTTCAGACTTGCACAAGTGACACTAGGGAGAGCCAGATGAGAAGCTTGTTTTAGTAGCTGACTTTTGAACTCTGGAAATGACAATGTAATCCTTTGTCAACTGTGTTCCCTAGCATTATTTCTTGAATTTGATATGCAGTTGCTATAAAAACTTTGTTACCTTGGTACAGAGATATTTCAGTTGGTCTTAGATATTATTGCATTATTCCAACCTTTCTAAAAGAAGCTTCAAAACATCTATAGTAGGTACTCTATTGTCTGATAGCATTTATGGTAGTGACTGGGCTCAAACTACACACCCTGTCCTGAGGCAGGAAGGTACCACACCTGGAATATACAGAGTACTTGTCACTCTATCAAGCCTAGTGTTTGTTGACACAAGTTGGAATGTAATACAGAACATGATAGCAAATTTTAAAAGACATTATAAACTAATCTTATCATCATACAACTTGATCAGTGGTTATAAAATTCAATACATAGATACCATAAAGATTTTATTGTTGCTTAATGACTTAGAAATACAAAAAGAAGTAAATCCCACGGGTCTAAGCACAGCCAAAATCTCTGCCAGCATGCAATTTGGAAAGATGCCATTTAGCCTCCAGGAAAAAGGCCTGCCAGCAGCTTGGACTAAGAATGTTCACACTCACTGTCTAAATAAATGGGCAGTAGACTTCAGACTCTATGGGATGATGGTTATACATAAAAATATATTAACCAACCCTAATAATGAAATAATGCCAGCATCTTAGTCCTCCATGTGACTGAAAATAAAGAGAACACTTTACATAAGGGGGCAAAAAAGTTCTCCAGCCCCTTTAGTACTGTCCTTATTAGCCTGACTTCCTAGGGAAAAACCAGTCTATGCAGTCTTATCTTGGTGACTGCCCTCAGTTAAGACACTCAGAAGGCACTGGCATCATTCAGCCAAACTTAACGCAGACATACCTTGTGTCTAAGAGTAAGTTGTTTCTAGGTTTGTGAAAAAGCTGGATAGATAAGGGGAAGAGAAAGATAACAGCCACAGTTTGGATCCTGCATGAAAACTTTTGTATTTTTATGTAAAAAAAACCTCAACCATAGGAGGGTAAGGGGTGTGGGAGAGGGGAACATTAAAGGCCGTGAGAGCAGAAAAAGCTCTGGTTGTAGCCCGCAGTCAGCTGAGGCACAATCAGTTCGAGGCCATGCTCATGAGCCCTTCTGTACACAAAACTCCTGATATAGTTATGGCACCATGATCTTTAACATTACTGCTTACAGCACCACACATTTGGAAACTGTTGACTTCTCCCAGTAAATCTTTGTCTCTTAAATTATCTTTGCATGTCCTCAGACCTATCACTTTTTTCCTGTGTCATGGCACCCGTGTTACAGCTCCGCTAAACTCTGCTGCCAGTGGCAATGCAAGCCACTGTCATAATTCACTTTTGTCCTGTATCTCAGTTAGTGGTATGTCTTCATTTCATGACCAGCTTACATTTAGATCTTTTCATCAATAAAAACATGCAACTTAAAATCTCCAAATTCCAGTTCTAAACCAGAATTTGTTTCCATAACTCATGCTAGTATTTTCTGGGGAAGAAGAAGATCATTCTGGTGTACAGTGATCTTCTTTGTAAAGTTCTTCTGTCTTAGTGGTTGTGGTTTTAATCACTGCCAATATGCCCCAAAATTTCTAACACAAGGAATGCTTTGCTACAGGTTACTAGCACAGTTCTGAAAGAAAAAAAAAATCTAAATGAATACTAGCTAAAGTGAAAATGTGAGAGGGAGAGATGAAAGAGAAAGGCTTGACATTCTCTCTTGTTGAGTCAGATTTGCCAAAATCCTTGGATGGCAAAGTTGACAATTATTTTCTTTTGGCATCTTCTTAATTTCATTTGGGATAGAATATATATTCTTACTGAAATACCACTGATTAGCAGGACTTAATAGGCATATATGAGTAAGATATGTAGCATCAAAAAAAAAAAGGAAAAAATTAAATAGTCCCATAAAACACCCTCACCACACCTGTCTTTGCAAAGGACAGCTGGATGCTGCCATTAAATTCTGTATATTTCAATGAAATCAAAATTTACTGCTACCACAGGGGCACCTTCATGGCAGTTCCCAGCTGCAGCAGCACTAGCTACTTCCTGCTCACATGTAATGCTTCCTTTGGACCCAGAAACAGCTGTGAAATCCTGGGACAGAGCTCCTTTAAGAAAGGCATTCCTGTTTCTTGCTACATAAGTTACAATTTTTAAAATGCTAATGGAGAGGACAAGGCTTCAGTCTTCCGATGGCTGAGGTTATAATTTTAGTTTTTGGAGCAATTTTAGCAGATTAAAGGCAATCAGAAATAACCATGTTTAAAGGATTTTCCTTTGAACATTTATTTACAAAACTTTCTCTCAGGTATCAGAGCTATGGTAATAGTGTAAGTCAAGTATAAAATGTTTTGTTGCTTTTCTGTAAGAGACCCCTAAAGGAAATTATAAAGCATAAGATGTTACCACTCTTCAGTGGCAAAACTTGCACAACTCCTAAATCAGTTTGTAGCTGGCTTCACATTTAAGCCCAGGAAAATTCATGGTAAGAATGATTCTAGGTGACATTGAGAAGTTCTAAAAGAGCCCACCAAGAACTTGGGGCAAGCCAGGCTTTTCTCTTCCTTGTCCTCTGTACAGCAAAAAAGCAGCAACCATGGCCAAAAATAACCATGGAAAAAGACATACTGTGGAAAACTCCAGTCTCTCAAGGACTCATAGAAAAATTGTTTGCAGAGTATGACTAAGATGTGAGTTAGGTGACTTGTTTTTCCTTTTGAAAAAAAAACCCCAAACCCAGATATCCCTCTTTTGTTCATTTTGTCATCCTAATGAGTTTATCTATACACCAGAAGTAAAAGCAAGGCACATTCAAATACATGTGTGAGCAAGGAATCTAATTCAAGATAGAATTATCTGAGACACAGAAAGGATCAGCTCTAGGAAATAATGACCTCCCAGTACTTCCACAGTCTTCATTGTTTCCCTAGGCATGAGTTAATTCACATCTTCTGTAATTTGTGACTTTTTCAATAAGACTGAGTAAAATAAAATTGAAATTTTAACAAAGCCAGTGTTAAAGCCAATGCAGCATCAGTCTGCAAGGTTTTTTTTTCAGCACATGCTCCAACAGCTCCTATGCTACTGTAATCAGATATCTGCTCTTGGAAAAGTTTACAGCTTTCTCAGGTAGAATATCTGCCTTTGAATTCTCTTATGGCTTTTGCAAATGATCCTCATCCTTATTACTGAAGTGAGTAGAGAGGCAAAAGACATCTCTGACAATTATTACCTTGTGGTGCAGGACACTGATTTTACATATAATTCTGGCAGCCAGTAGATTCAAATGTGAGAAATTTGCCAAGTTCAGCACAGGATAATCTACAAGCTATGAATATCTTGGATGAAGCCACAGGATGAAATAAACCCAAAAATGAGTTATCTTAAACGTGATTCATCTGCATTCAGTCCATGTAAGAAGACAGTGACAGTTTTTACTCTGATGTTAACAATGCAGTTCAGTGCCACCAGCT
Organism: Vidua chalybeata; assembly: GCF_026979565.1. Classification (NCBI taxonomy): domain Eukaryota; kingdom Metazoa; phylum Chordata; class Aves; order Passeriformes; family Viduidae; genus Vidua; species Vidua chalybeata. The sequence continues at coordinate 12,877,963 of NC_071532.1, forward strand.
TGAGCTTTGCTTACAAACATAGTGCTCACATAACAGAGCACTTGCAGTTTCTCCTATTTGTAGATATATTTTTTAATAGAAAACATTCCACTAGGAATTTTTAAGCTCATATGAATGAGGTCCTTTCTTTTTGCATTTCCAAAACTGTGTTGCTGTTTGTTCATACTAGGGTTGTGCCTCTTCTAGATCCTGCTGTGCCACTCATTGTACAAACACAGCATAAAAAGTTTGTCACTTCCAGGTGACACTTCCACAGTCAGGGCTCACAACACCTGAGCAACACAGCCCCACAGACCACAAAGCCCTATCAAATCAAGGTCATTACAAAAACTCACCAGGTCCAAGATAAGTCAGCCCAGGGGTCCAGTTCAAGAGAATCCACAACTGAGATAGAAACCAACACCAGCTCAGCCCAGACAAAGGCTACTAGCCCTGGGCTGGATTTAAATAACGCTCTTGAGCCCACAGGAACAGGTGTGTGTGGAAGCCACAGGTGGGGCTGGTCAGGCTTGTTAAGACCAAGGCCTGTCAGTGCACTGGGGGTTCTAACAACTAAGAGTGTTAGAACATCTTTCAGTGTTTAAGATAGGAAGAGTTGTTACAAGATACACTTGGAGATGCTGTGGAGTGCTAATGTAGTAAAAGGCAGAGAAAACAATATTTTCATAAGTCAGCTGTGTAAACAGCTGCATCTTGTCGGATTTTATCTTTTTAATGGAAAGATCTGAGTGCTGCGCAAATAACAGAAATTGCTGCAAACCCTCAATGTATTTACAATCAGGACATTGCAGGAGCTGTCATGGAAGATCCTGGAAAAGGATGAAAAGAAGAGTGCTGAGAAGTGGCATTGCAGACAGGCCTGGAAGGGTTTTGTTTTAGTTTGTCCATAATGCAGTGTGAAAGACAGATGAATGTGTTTGTGGAGGAAAGGATAAACAGGCAATGGAAATGAACATTGCTGTACCAGTATCCATACATGTGCATTAAAAACTAGTGCCGTGTTCAGGAGGTGATGAATAAGGGAAGAGAGTGGACATATAAAAGGTCTGATGTATTACTGTTACTAACAAAGAAAATAGTTATTAAAGGTGCCATTTTGTGCCAAGAGTCACGTTCGGGAAGATCCTTCATGTAAATTGTGGCAGCTGTGCTGGTAGAGGTTAAGCGTCTGGACAAGAGGTTCAGTAGTTGACCAAGACTCCTTTGAAGTCTGCTTTATTTCTTTGGAGTGCAATAGAATTTTTCAAGCAAATGAAACCTAGCCCATGTTCCTTCCACCCCCACAGAATTTACATCATTTTCTGTAAAACACCTCCTTTTGCCTTGGAATAAAGAGCATTTCAGCCTCATAGCTCAAAAATAGGGCAGATGGTGCCCTTGCGGAATTCAAATAAGATATCAGCATGTTGACACCTGTAAGGGAAGTGGTTAGAGCAATTCTGCAGTGCAGTCACTGGGATGTCAAAAAGAGAGAAAAAAAATTTTACTTTAGCAAATGCTGCATAGAACAGTTTTGCAAGTTGCTTAACATTATTCTTTGGCTTACTGCAGTGCACCAAGCAGAAATTATTAGAGAGAGACACATATACAAGGATTAAAAAAAAAAGTAATTGATTTCTGCATGTAGTAGGTGGAGGGAATTAGAGGGAATTTAATATATCCATAGCTGGCAGGTTTAATTTGTCAGCTTTTAGCATGGGTTTAAAGGATAAGAGGCCTCAGTATTACTTTAAAGCCGATACTATCTTTATCAACATCAAGGAGTACAGAAGTTTTACTACTCAGTTTTTTGAAGTAAACACAAAGTTGACATCCACAGACTGTTCCTGCACTGAATGCAACATGGAGAATGTGTGCATGCATTTCTCTTCTTTTATGTTACCACTGTCATTACCATTTAAATGTGACATTAACATATCACTGAAATGAATCAATGTTTCAATGAATGAATTGCATTTTATATTTTCTTCTTAAATGGGGCAGAAAGGTGAAAGGCGTGAAAAATAATAAAATGGGACACATTTAGAGTGCCATTTTAGGAAAAAAAAAGTGAAGATTTTACTGTTAATCTAGAAAATACTGTATGCATTAAGAGAATTGGGCATCCAAATATAAGTCAAGTCCTAAACAGTAATTAAATAGCCTGGAGTGATGGGCCTCACATTACCAGAAGAGAACATTTTTTGAAAGACAGAAGTCAAACATTGCAAAAGCAGGGAGAATATAGAAGGGAAAGAACAATGCAAACTTTGGAAAAGTTAATAGTAGTTTTTGCAGTGAGAGAAAGAGAAATGAGTAGGAAAAATCTATGAGCTGATAAAGGGAGTCATGTTCAGAGAAACAGCACTTGAGAATACAGTGCTTGAGTTTAAATGTTTTAGTGAGAGGAATTCATAATTCAATCAATATTTTTGGATCTGATTCTGAGTCTCTTGAGAGTTAGCAGTATAGATTTTACCACCCAGATCCTGACTGCTGCCAAGGGTTGTTCTCATTTAAGGTGGCATCCTCCAAGATGCCAGGAAACCAGTATGCAGCCACAGATTAACCCCTTGATACTGCAGTTTAATCTATTTCCTTTCCCCTGTATCAGTATTGACAAATTAATGAAGCTCAACAGAAGGATAGAGGCTGTGTCATACCTGTCAGAACAGGGCAGGGTTATTTTATTTGATTTTGCTTTCCTGTCATGATCAGTGGGCTAGCAGGCAAGTACAACTATGGAAATGCAGTCTCCCTTTATAAGGGTAAGAACAGAAGGAAAAGGGAAAAATAAGATTTTTTTTTGTCCCCAAGATGGTTGGTTTTTGTGGTCGGTTGGTGTGGTGGTTGGTTGGTGTGATGTGGGAGGCAGTAGGATTCCTGGACAGTATGCAGAAGTATGGAAAAAGAAAGATTTTTGTTTATTTTCTTTGTCTATTCAGGAGGCTTTACTAGTGATATTTGTTTGGTTTGGTTTTTTTGGGTTTTTGTTGTTGTTTTTTTGTTTATTTATTTTTGTTTGTTTTTTTTGTTTGGTTGGTTTTTTGTTTTGGTTTTTGTTTTGTTTTGTTTCCTGTTTTGGTCTTGGTTTTTTTCTCCCTGTACTGTATACTGAGATTTTCCTGGTGCAAGGTCATGCTAGTTATATGCCCTACCCCAAAAATGTATTTCTGAGCCCATCTAGAGAAATTTAATTTGGTGAGCTAATCAAGCTGAATAAAAATTAATAAACATGACTGATAAAATAATTAGGTTGAATTCACCAAGAAACTGTCCTTTTGTAATAAATCACATTAGTTTAAGGATCTATTAAAATATATACAGAAATTTTAAATTTTTTTTTTTTTTTTTACGCAACAGAGAAGGAAACTGAAGGTTCTGAGGTAAGCTAGAAAATTGGCCAGGCAGAAGAGCTGAGGCTTTACTTGCATGAGCAGCTGAGCTGGCCAAACAGGTCACTGCCTCTGAAAATGAGAGGTCTCAACACCCTGCCCTCCTGCCTGCTTCCATCCACACTACCCTGTGCATCTCTTGGAGGCTGCAGCTCCTGACAGGTGCCCCTTTGTTCAGGCAGCAGTGACCTGCTAGGTCAAGTCAGGCCATGTCACAGGACTGTGTGCTGTGCTTCAGCATGAAATGGGCAATTAAAACATATGTGTTAACCATTGTGCATAACATTGTACAGAAATTTTACATTTTACAGAAATAAATTGCTCCAACAAAATTGCTTCTCCTTTGAAGTCAGGTATTGTAATTTGAACATCAACAGGAACAAATAATGAACAAATCCATACTTTTGAGTGTTAATTCTCTTCTGCCCAAAGAAGGTATTCTGCATGATGGTATTTGTTTCTTCAGGGTGTCTGATTTCTAAGTTAAAATATTTGTTTCATGTACAAAAACCTGGCTTTGAAGTTGCTGACTGGGAAGCTGAAAGAGCCTCAGCCCTGTGGGACCCATTTTAAGAGCTGGATAAATGCTGAGGTGTTATCCAGCCTTCCATTTTATCTGTATAGAAAATGGATGTTTTTAAAAGGGACTTGCATTTTCATTGCAGCTGTTCTGTGTGGGCTGTTGCACACCTTGGATTAGATCAGCTGTGTGGAAAGAGAACTGCTCTGCCTCACCCAGCAGGGCTGTGGTTATACATGCCATGGCTACAGCAAGGGGGAGGGATTGAAGCTGTGGGGAACAGATTTTCAGCTGTTTCCACAGTTTGTTTTTCATGTTTTCTCCAAAGGAATAAGAAAGACTGAATAGAAAAAAACAAGGTTTGAATCAAACCAAAATCGGTAATTTCTTCCAAACCTTGACTTGAAATCTTGCAGGGAGAAATGGGGAGTAATAGCTTTGACTTTTAGGTTTGGTCCCAGTCCTTCCCTTTTCCATGATGCCATACATATATATTTGTTCTTCCAGGCTGCTGCAGGATTTCAGAAAATAGTTGCATTTTGGTTAAGGTATAGGCTGTAATTCAGACAAGGTTGCTTGCTTTTGGAGGGGGAGAAATAAAATTCTATTTCTCTCCTGTACTACTGCTTCCTTGTTTGAGGATTCTTATGCACACAGCCAAAGTAGATGCTAAGCTAATTTCAGTTCATACGTGTTCAACTGTATGTGCCTGTACAAATGGTGAATGTGAAGCCCTGAATTTCAAAAATTGTGCTTAATAAAGGGAAGAAACTAAAACCTGCAATATTAATTATTATTTTAATAATCTTTTACAAACTATTATCTGGAGCTTGATTTTTATTCTAGAAAGGTTTTGGATTCTTACTGCACCATTTTTAAGTCATGTGTATATTTTCTTAGTCTGTAAAAGTGAGTCTGTGTCAATATAGTATTTGGGTCTATTAAATGAAAATTAAAATAAAATTTTACTCTTTAGCAGCTGACATCAATCTTGTCCCCTCTCTCCTCTCCCCCTGCTCCCCATAACCTTTAGTGCTAAATAATGTTCCAAAAGGAAAATTTATTCTATCACCTATTTTGATTCTCTGACATCATTCTGTCATGGCAATGAAGTGATTTACATGGAAAAATGTATTACCTCTGCTTTTAGACAAAATGAGTTTATGATGATTAATGGTTTTACTGCAAGTATGACAGAACCTGGAAATGGCCAGCCTTTTTAAAGTGAAACATGACCTATGCTCAATTTTCCTCCTTTTTATTTTCTTCAGTTATTGTAAAATAGTTTTGGTTTTGAGTAAATTAAAATGTAAAAATTATGTCTTGTAACTGAAGTAAGCTATAAATGGTGGGGTGTCCATGGTAACATCATTACAGAAATAGAGACAAAAGGGAGAAAGAAATCAGCTTGAAGCACGGAGTCTAAACTATCGTGATGGCAGGGGACTTGGATCACATATTCCATGAGGAGTCAAAGTCCTCAAGGAAGGCACATGTTTAGTTTGGGAAAGAGCAGGCTAAAGGATGATCGCCTCCAGCTGTCCCTCCTGCTCACCATTCCTATGATTCTGTAACACAGTTGACTTTGGGCAGACAACTTAGAATACAGAATGGTCATATGAATGGTATTGTATAGTATTTTAACAGGAAAGCATGGAGCAAATAATATTTTATGATACATGCCTTAAAATGACATTTGAAACATTTCCTTTAGCTTCATACAGAGCTATATTTTTCCTTAGATATCATATAAATAAAAATGATACACCAATGCCTAAACAAAGATGAGAAGATGCTGATTAAGAACTCTGAAATATTTTCTTTACATATATTAACTGAACTAAAACCCAAAGGCCATTAAGGTAAAAGTCGTTCAAGTATGGAAAAACTTAAATTCAGGAAAAAAAATGATGGTGGTATTTTTTTCCCAGGGGCCTTATGGAACAAAATCACTCTGCTAAAAAGAAGGCAAAGGTTGAGGTGAACACTGGCAATTTAATCTGCATGGAGACTTTGTATCATTCACAAGATGTAATATTTGAGAATGAATAATTTTTGTATGACAGATCAACTATATGTTGCTCTTGGACATTTAATCCCAGGCTGTGATGGATGCAGGGCACTGAGCACTGTTCTGCTGCCTCAGTGGAGCCTTGGTGCCTTTCAGTGTGTGGAAATGTGTAAAATGAAGTACTGGGGGAAAGTGAAAACTGGATGAATTTACAATCATGGCTTGTCCTTAGTGACATTGAGGGCACACTTGGCAATGGAAAATAACTTGCTGTTGGATTCTGTGCATGAAAAGGCATTTGCAAGTAAAGCAAAAATCTATTTAAGGTAGTAATTAAAATACACAAGTCATACTAACATTCTCAGGAAGACAGCAGTATCACAACAAGCATTTAACCGTGTTATTTTTATTCAGATGATTAATCGAGTCTTCCATTAGGCATGCATTGAATTTAGCATTCTACTGCAGTTCTCTATATGCAATCTAGAAATTTCAGCACTGTCCCTCGACTTCTGCTACCAGTACAGGCTCTTGAGAGCTCTTCAAGACTGAACTGTCTTTCCTGACTTACACAGTTGTTTATAAGGAGCCATGTACTGTTGTTCTCCCATTCTTTGTTCAAATGGCTTGGCTTTTCCTCTGATACAAGTTATTATTTTTTCATCTGGTTATTTGTTTTCTAAGATGAATTTCCTTGGAGGTAGAGCTAGAAACAAGTGAAAGAAGGTTTAACATATTAGTAGGCAGTGCAGATACAAAAGGATATTTTGTTCCTTGGCTTACCTTTGCTTCAGTCACCGTTTTCTCTCATCAACAGCAATTGTTTGAGTCTGCATGTACATAGTATACATTTGTAGTGTTGTTTTGGTTTCTTTAACTAGAGTGAAATTTGTATGGAGCTAAATCAATAGTTGGATGCAATTTACACCTTGTTTTCCCTGTTCTGTCAGATGGATCAGGTGGTGTCTCTTAGACTCTTCATGTTGCTGATGCTGAAGTCTCACAGGGACCTGTACTGGAGCAGTGTTTCAGTGTCTGTGTGACAAGCCTGCACACTCTTGCCTTTAGTGACCATGAGGCAACTGGGAGATGTGTAGAATTGAATCTGATTTTTTACCCTAGTCTGATGTTTCTCTAATGCTCTGGGACTTTTCCAGAATCCCACATGCTATGTCAAAATTCAGCCAGACAGATGGTTGCATGATTTCTCTTGTGACTGCTGCTTTGCTGGAGGCCAGCCCCTGTGAATTGTATCTATCACATCAAATTTCTCTGGTTGAAACTGTCTCAAAATACAGCTGAGATTTGCAGTGTGACTATTTGGTAGCTGAGAAGATGGGTCCTGTTGGCAAGCACAGCATTTCCTTTCCAGCAATCCTGCTGCTGGCTGCTAGGTTTTGATGTGCCATGTCACCTCCATTCCCTCTTGAATCACTGCCCCACTACGTTGCCAGCAAGCAAATGCAAGGTTTTCAGGACAGCCTGAACTATAGCTATAGCCAGGATAGAGGCAGGGACTCATCCTGCAGACCATTCCCAGCCACTGTGCACAGGGATCTTGGCATCCAAGCCATTGCTAAGGAGATTGTAAGACATTATCTTATTCTGTTTCTACTTGTTTAAATATCTTAATGAAAACAGAAAAGATGGAACCCCCCCCCACCCCAGTTTTGCTTTTCCCATTGCTCTCCCAGTAAATAAGAAAATCCCTAATGAAGCAACACAGAATCTTTACAGATGGCAAACTGAATTTTTTTATCATGAGATTTTCAGTTTGTTTTAATTTTCCATATTTGCACTCTTAATGCAAAGGGTAAGTAGCATTAATACACCTGGAGAACTAAGTGGACCAGGTTATTTTCTGAGAACCAAAACTTGGGCTCTGAGGCAAGAAGACCAGAGAAGAGACTGCAGCTTGCAGAGATGACAGGTCACAATATGCAGAACTCTCTCAATTGAGACAGAGAATTGTGGTTTGGGATTTGTTTTCTGAGCCTTTATTAAACAGAGGCAGTGGTGAGATTATTTGGGAGCTATCCTATAGTAATTCAATAGTAGATAATACTATAGTATCCTATAGTAATTCAATAGTAGATAATGTATTTTCTGCATTCATGGTTTAGGAGAATAAAACAATGTCAACAACCAGTCTCTGGAGAATCAAAATGTTTTACCTGTGATTCATTTTAGTAATTGTGGAGCTTTCACCCCCACTCAGCTCAGTGTATTTCAGAATGCTCATTGTTGTGACTTAAATGCTCTATGTTCCTACTGAAGCTGTCACTGTCTATGGAGAAGGAGAGGAAAAATACAGCTCAGGAAACATTTTCAAGAATGCCAGACCAGATGAATTTATACATGGATAGATATGTATGGGTTAGTAAAAAAACCTGAGAAATAGATCTGAAATACCTTCTGCATCTTGTACTTGTTCCTTATGACAAGAAAAAATGAAAATCTATCTCCTTTCTTTTGTAAAATGCTTTTCTGTTTTCTATAGAGAGAGCTGACAGTCCAAGAAGATGAGTCCACTTGGTTGTGACTGGCTTCTGAAGAAATAAAAAAGGAAACACCTGTAAATCACACTAATACAAAGACAGCATGGTGTTATAAAATGGAGAAGGCCTGCCTTAGAAACTCCAACTGAAAATCTAAGTCTAAATAATTCTCCTTCACAGGGATCAGAATAACAAAGTGTAGTCCTGGCTTAAATGTAGGTCAACTGGGTTTGTGTTCAGGTATTTATGGGTTTACAAGACAAATTAATAATATGGCTGCTAGCTTATCAAGTTGTTTTCCTCAGGACGTAAAACAGAACATTTCTTAAAGTGCCACCAGAAACATTTTGGGGAAGAAAAGTAATAGATGACATAGCTGGGAAAATAGACCATTTTGAAGTCGTGTTTTCTTAACAATGTGATCCTGCCAGAAACTGACTGCCCTATTTGATACAGCCATCATAGTAGTATGCTACATTTCCTGTATTGTATGGGAGCTTTCTCTCTTTTTTAAAAAAATTTTTAAAGCAAAGAATAGACGGTCCACTCCTGCTAAATAGAACATCCAAGCACAGCACTAGCACACTCACACGGAAGCTCCATGGAAGTGATCAGCAGCCCAGTGCCTTACCTGTAGCAGCAGGATTTTACCTGTGGCTGCAGAAGAGTCTCCTCACCTGGCTGGCAGAGGTGCACAGTATCCACCTTGAGCTTATGGAAAAGATTTACAGAAGGAAAACATTTACAAAGCCAAACCAACAATGCCACACAGGTCACTGCAGATCCAGTCAATCTATAGTCACACATATTTTATTCTGCTTTTACCTAAACATTTAACATGTAATTACTGGATTGAAACTTGGAAGTTGTTTACAGCTTTTATGTTTCAAATTTTGTTTTGTTATTTTTTCTTTTTTTCTAGATTGTAATATTTGTTTCTTCCTGTATAGGAGTGGCACAATTACAGAGGAGCATTAATCCATACATTTATGCACATCTTTTACCCAGAGGAAATTCCAGAGGAAACCATCAAATCCTGCAGAGGTACCATCATTACTGTCTGTATGTGGAGAGTGCTGTGGCTACAGCTGCAGAACAGAACAGTTGTTTGTGTGCAGCAGTCAGTGCAACAAGGGCTTTGCTCTCATGGAGCACAATGTCTCATGGATTGCCCAGCTGTTTCCTCTTCTGTAGACACTGTGGTTGCACCAGTCAGAAAAGCTTGGCATTGTTCTCTTTGAAGCACCACAAAACGCTCCTGCCTAACTCTGTGGTGCCTTATTCTTCCTCTGGCAGAGTGGCTACAGCAATTCCAAAGGCTGGTAACATGCCACACTACGCTACAGAACTGTAGTGTCAACAGTCAATCTTGGGCCAAAGGCAGCACCAAAAACCCATGGAGTAAAATTTCATAATGCTCTAACTAGCAGCTTGTGGCCCTTTGCACTTTTGAAGATAACTTCTGTTGTATTTTAAAACATATTCTACAAAATCAAAAAACACAGGACCTGAATGGATGGTTAGAAGCTGTGATCTATCTGTACAGGTTTCTATTCACTTCGATGAAATGGTAAGAGATGAGTCTTCCACCTCATAGGATTTACTGTGATGTTACTGCCAAGTACCATAGCTACCTTGTGTATTAAAAAACCTAAAAATGTGTATTTTGTATTTGTTGCAAAATTCACAATTTACTTACTAGGCTGTAACACAGTTGCAATTTATTAAGGATTGAATCTCTGCATTAATTTGGTACAATACCATTCTAGCTCATGTTAGAGCAAAAAAAGGATAATTGGTATGTAGATGCAAATTAGAGTTTAATACCCCATGCAGCTGTTTACATCTGCTTAATTAAGCAGCAGTGACTTCACATTAGCATTGCTATGAAACCGTAAATACACACCGGAGATAAAGGTATGATCATGTTAACCACCTTCTTCATGTCAAATCAATGCAAGATGGGTACTTTTTGTTTCAGTCTTGTGTTTTAATGGTAAAGAAAAAAGTCTTCACGTTTAAAGAGGATCTTCGGGTTCAATATATTGGTTTTGGTACAAGTACTAAGATTTTATAAAAAGACTGTGCTCATGTAGACAGGCAGCTGAAGCAGAAGAGTATATGATGAGCTCTAATGGAAACTCCTAACAAATATAATTGGAAGTCAGTGGGTAATTTTGCTTTTGGAGCCTTTACAGGAGTATCACAGTCCTTTTGTACAGTAATAGAATGTAAGTAAATACCTATCTGGAAAAATGCAGTGCTGTTTTAACACTGATGAAGTTCTAACACTTGGACTATGTGGCATAAGCTCTTTGTTTCATGCATCTACCAGCAGTTCTGGCACAGGGCTGCTTGTTTTCCTCTTTGACTAAGGACCCCTGAAGTTCCACAGATGTGGCCAAGCTGGTATTTTGAGAGGTATGTACAATCAGAACAGGCCTTGGATTAACACAACACATCAGTAGAACACAAAAACTCCTCTTCGGTCAGGACTATCAGAACTAACTGTCAACCATCAGCATAAGAACACAACCTCAGTTGGTGCCATTTTTAATGATTAGAAATAATACATTGTAAAACAAAAAGTGAAAAAATTCCAGCGTGATACTTATAAACAAAGAACAAATAGAAAACAAAAAAACTTTCGGTTTTGCCTGATTTATAGTATTTATCATACAACAGATCATTAGTCTGAGGTAATACCAGTATTAACTTTTTAGTCCTTCAAGGACTGCTCAAAAACTAATAACAATGATAGCAATGCATGTTATGTTAAAAGTGAGACTTGATTATTAAATCAAGTAAACTCCTTACCCTTTTAGTTAGGGATCTGTGGCTGCAAGTATAAAACTGGAAGTAAGTCTACACAGTAGGAACTCAGAACATCAGAGTCCTGTGTGGCGTGTCAGTAAGAGTAAGCTGAGTATGTAAAAATCAGACATTTCAATACAGTAAAGACTTTGTTCCAGAATAGCCCTTAAGAAATTTAGAATACTGTTATTTTGCATAAAATAGCCAAAAAAACCCAACTAATTCAGAAGTCCAAATTTGGCATGAGGTAAAACCATGTGCATTTATTTCTTCTGCATTTTAGATTTAGTAAGCATAAAATTAAGTATGTTGACTGTAATGAATTCAGTCATACAAGTGCAAGTCTTCAGCTAGAACGTATTTTATGGCAGTTTATTTAAAAAATGTACCAGTAAATCATAAAAGAGGGATCATGTCCATTTAACGTTTATTGAAGTATACAGGAGGTTTTCTTTAGAATCAAATGAGCATGAATATATGGCCAAACGCAAAATCTATCAAATTCAGTGAAAATTTTCTGACTTTAAATAGTAGCTGTAAGAATGACCAATATATATTCTTTGTTACAACCGCCCTCACTCTACAAGTAAAAAAAAAATAATAAACATTCAGTAAACATTCTTTCCTAAGGTAGTTTCCCTTATATATCAGTGATTTATCCATTTTTTGTATACATAACTTTTTAAACATACCAATCAGTGGTTCTCACAATTGAAAAATAAAAGCACAAAAAAGTTTACACTCTTGTACAGGTAAATAAAAGATCATTTTTAATTAAACTGTATATCCTTAAGGGCATAGTATAGTTTCAATTTCATTACCTATTACATAATTAACTTCTTACATACAAATATTGACATATTTGGCTTGTGCTTCAAAGCCGTTGTGTCTACAAAGTCCATGTCAATGCAACTCATGACTTGAAATCAGTGGGGACATCTTTACTGCTGCTGGGTTTAACCTGGTCGTGCAACATGGTCTCTTCTGAGCTTGTTGTGGCACTGCATTTTTCTGGAGACTCATCAGTGTCTGGATCCAATCCTTCAGGACAGGGAAGTTTTAGAAGTTCTTCCCGCAGCTGAGCTGTGTGACGCTGGATATACAAAAAAAAGTCAGTGTGGAAGGCCACAGTTAAAACAATACTTTTCACAAGGTTAGACACTATAACACAAAAAGGGGAGTAGGTAGAGAAGGTTTAAATGTACTATTTCAATGTCTGGATCAACTTCTCCCCTATATTTAAGGACTGGTACTTTCGTTTTAGTGACAGAATAATTAGCAAGAGCTGCTAGGGACAAATTAAAGGTGGTGAACAGGACTGCAGCCAACAAGTGCATCACTATAAAGGCTACTCTATTGGTCTTGCAGCTGAGTCATATCTGTGTTTGGGGGTCACAGCAGAAACCGGCTTGGACTTGGTAGGTCATACAGTCAAATCAAATTTATAAAGAATTCATGATGAGACCTGTCACAGAGACAGATATGCAGAGATTTGTATACTGATCACAGTAACTTCATTTTGAAGACCAGTCACACTGAAAGAATGGAAGTCTGGCAATAGAAAAAAGAAGTTAAACTTTTTAAACTTGGGCTTTGCACCTCAGAGGAAATAAACCCTCAAATATTAAAAACAATATAGCCCTGTTGTCTGTGTAGTCACAAAATACACAAATGGTAATACCTGGGCAGAAAATACTTATAATGGTTAGAACAATTCAAGTTAACACAGGATAAATCTGATTGTAGCTGACCACAGTTTATTATTTATTTATATATATATTATCTTTATTATTATTTAAACTGCTTGTCTACTCTAAAAGCTTGTTTTCTGACAAGGAATTGGTTGTAATACAACTTTATCACTAACCCCCACCTACTCTCAGAGTGACCAGAAAAAACTATTATCACAGAATATTCTGAGTTGGAAGGGACCCACAAGGATCAAGTCCAACTCTGAAGTGAATGGCCCATAGGGGATCAAACCCACAATTTTGGTGTTATACCAGCACCATGCTCCAACCAACTGAACTCATCTCAGGGTCACTGTATCCTATACAAATATTCATGGAAAAAATAGGCAGGACAGGTGCTAGAGGAAGTAGTAAAAATACCAAGAAAGTGGAATGCACACACATTGCATCTCTTGACAGCTGGGAAACTTAGATTTGTTATAAACATCTCACCTTCAGAGCTGCTGCATGATGGGACATAGTCCTGCCTACCCGTTTGTCACTGCTGTACTGCTGTATGTCTGCTATCCACTCCTCACACTGAGCCATGATCTCCACTCTTTTCAAGTAGAAGTGTTTGTGGATGACCTGCAAGAAAATATTCCCAATGTAACATGGATGGAAGAACCATATATTTTAACAATACCAAATCTGCAAGACCTCTGTGTGTCTAACTGAATATAAAGGAAAAAAAAAAAAAAAAGATCATTTAGAATTGAACCAGGCTGGAGATAAAACTGGAATTTCTGTCCTCAGAGATTTCCAAAATCCAACTGGAAAAAGCCCTGAGGAATCTGTTCTGAATTCAGCTGATGCTGTCTTGGGGAGTTTGTAGGTCTGGGTATCTCCTTCAATCTGTATGAATCCACTGTTTGTGTGCAGCCTGCCATTTCAGCAGTCACTTGTGTTACCTGTGTGCAGGGTAAACCAGTGCCAGAAAAACACTGAGCAGAAGCAAAAGGGAGAGCAGAGTGCTGCTCACATTCTGCAGTTCAAAGCTGGATGTACTATGTAGGCACAAAGTTCGCACAGGAGCAGAGCTACACAGAGACAGTGCTGAGGCTTTCAGTGTTTCTTTCCCTGCCCTGTTTTGCTAGAGAAGCACAGAGCACACAGAAGCACCACGTCCTCCCCGTCACTGACCACGGGCTGCCCGAACAGAAAACAGACAAGCAGAAACACTGCTGGCAGTATGAGCGCGGAAACATTACGAGCTTCTGCAGAGAGAAGGATCACAGCAGCTGCTTCCAAGGAGATGCAACCACTTTGCTCTAGGCAGAGGCAGCACGTTTGGGGACACTGGAATTCTCAGGCCATGGTAGTTGAGCTGCCCAGTTTGGATGGGAGCCAGTATTTGATTGAAGAGTAATTTTGGTATTGAAGTACATATTGGAGTTTAAAAAATCCAACCAATCAACACCCATACAAAGTTGTGAAAGTCTGCTTGGTGTTGGCTTTGTCTTAAACACTTTTCTGAAACTGAACAGTGAAGGCAACTATAAAACCAAAGAAACTTTATTGAGCACTGAGAGTTCTTGGCCATATTGCAACATAATGGAAAAAATAATTTTTCCCTCTGGAGGTTAGAGAAAATAGCTATCTGTCTAAAGAGAAACTGCATATTGAAAGCGTAATTGACTTCAATTCTGGATACATTTCTTAAATCCATAATGGAGCTTGGAAAAACTCCCAAAGACTGGCAGTTTAGATCTCCTGAGCCTACCCATCATTTAAAATACTGAAGAAAAGACTTGGAATTTTGAAGACAACAGATCTCAGGATCTACATTCTTAGACCTCAGTCTTCAGCATGAGTTTGCATTTGTGTTACTGAACTGATCATAACTGTTAAGGTTTCTAAGATAACCGTACAAAAAAACCCAGAGGTCTGAACAAAAAGGGAATCTCCCAAAGAAGTGCTCAGATAATCCAAGAGATGCATTTCCATTTGGATGGGGCCACGGATGGACTCTAGCATTGTTCCAAAGCTGCCCTTTTCATACCAGCAGCGTTGAGAGCTGCACTGCAGAATAAGCACACAATTACTGAGACTCTTAAAGAAAAGTGCAGCAACAATAACTGGGCTTCAGTTACCAAATAGTGTAAGACTGCATATCCTTCACTTCTGTAGATGTGAGAAGAAACATGGAGCATTATTGTCAGGGAGCACACTGCTTTCTTATAAATTCAATTAATTTAATCTTACTGTGATTTGAGAATGCCTTTTGCCAAAGTGAACCATTACATCAGCTAGAAGAAAAAGACCTATTAGCAGAAGTTATTGAATTATGTGTCTAGATATTATCTTTATCATGCATGGTCTTCTACTTATTGAGTAGAACATTTAAGAGGCAATTCTGAATGACCACCAGGTTTTATTTCATTAATTCAACATCCCTACATACACTGCACATCCTTTTTTACCTGCATGTGGATAAAAATATCCTTTTTATTCCACAAGACACAGTAATTTTAATGAAAAAAGGTTTTGCATTCCAAAGGATTTTTTTTACAATATCAAGAAGGGATGGGAGATCAGCATCTCAGATGCCACACCCAGCAATGTGCATAATCCTAAAATAATTAGGCTCTTTAAAGATTTTATTATGCAGACAATGGAAAGCATAGATGATACTGCCAGATGGTTCCATGCTTCAACACTGGCAACAGCTGTAGTAGTTCAGAGCAAAATGTGTTTTTCTGGAAATATTCGCTGGTAATACTGTGAGATGACTCATGTTTGACCAAACATTTTGTATTAATATTCATACAGATTCTCTTAGTGTTTCTTCAGCTCTTTTTTCCTTGAACACTTTGCTGTATATGTTTAAGCCCCTGATATCTAACTCATCTGCTTTGGGAAAGGAATTGGACTACAGACACTGAGAAGTCCCTAAGAACTAAATTCTTTTGAGATGCTACAGGTGAGCTTTAGTCTATTTTCAGGAATGTAAACAAATTAAGCAATTTGATTTATTACAATATTTTTTTTAAGACGGTATGAATGCATGAAGGTTAGCATTGCTTTTAGCAGCATCAAGACAGTTGTTTTCAAAGGCACAGGTTTCTAGTACAGATGCTTTGTGGAATTTCTTTCACGGTATTTTTCCAATTTGCATTATTTTGGTGTATCTGAAGTGTTTCTTAGTATTTGCTTCAAATTCATGATCCTTGAGAAAATAAGGCCTGTTACTCATGCACAGTATGGAGCATGGAGTGCCCCTTTGTAGGGCTGACCAACAGGTGTTACAGACCATGTAGATGGTCCTGCTCAGTAGTAAGAGTGAGCTGATTGAACCATGTTTTATCCAACTGTGCACCAAGATCCTGCTCAGGTCAGTCCCACTTTGCCTGCATTCCACTTTGCCTGCATTTCTCTTTCCCAGAAAAGAATCTGTGAAGTCTGGTGTGTCCTTGTTCAATTCAGTCTCTTGAGTCAGTTGCCACAGGTTAAAACAGACATCTCATGCATGACCTTACCAAATATTTGCATTATTCTTAATGCTCAAAAAAGAGAAATACTGCATTTCACAAAACCTACCTCCTTAAAACATGGTGATGGATTTCTCATTTGTTCAAGCATTGCCCACTTGACTGTTGCCTGTCGGATATTTCCATCATATTCCCTGGAACTCTGGGTACCACTCGGAGTACCTCGCGATCGTTCGTAACCTGGTTCATTGAAGTATGGTTCTGCCACCAGTATTAGGGACTGGACAGACACTAACACCTGTTAAGAGAAGAAACCAAATATTAAAATTGTGCTGCCAAAGTATTCTTACAAATATACACAGCTCTGCTCACCTTACAAGCAAAACCATTTCTGTGGCAAAGTACTTCCATTTGTGATACAGGCTATGTGCAAGCAGGGAACATCCATGCTTTCAAACCTAAATTGTCACTACACACAAAATCCATTGAGTCCTGTGGCTGTGTGTTTAGCTCAAACACTGAGAAAATGACAAATGTAACTTAAAACCCTACAAAACATACAGATATAAGTAAAAGAAAGTATTTAAAAGAAGAGATGTCTGATTGTGCCCCTTTGTGAAAGAAAGTGTATTTGTCAAGTTCTCAATCAACAATTTTGATTTTTTCCCCTATGGCTTACTAATTCTTCTAATTCTGAACTAGATGGGAAAAAAAAAACTCAAAGGAGGTAAAATGCCACATGAACCACTGAAATTAATCCTGATCTACATTGTCCCCCATTGTTCTTTCAAATGAATGTTCTTAGCCCTTTAGTTTCAGATTTTACAAACAATATTGTGTCATACGCCTATAGAACAAAATCTCAGTATTTTTCTTAAGATAAAGGAAAAAATGTTTTCAATACTATATGAACAAAGCACCAACTATTCAGTAATTAGGAAATAACAATTTTCCTCCTTTGTATTTTACTATCCAGAACATGTGTGAATATGTATGCTTACATATGTGAAAATGTGAAATTGAAATGTAAAAATTTATGCTTACATAAATTCAAGGCATTTAACTATATACTCAGCCATTCCTAATAAAACCCAAAGAATTAAACAGATACATAAAGCTCTTAGGTATCCAAATATAGAAGTACTGCATATTCATGATTTGAAGGCTTGCTAGTTTTTCCAGTATTGAAAAGTTTATCCCTGTCCATTTGTTTTTTTTACTAAATGAAGGGCAAGTTTTTCTTATGTACTTAGGACCAAGTCCACCAGCAACAATTTTAGAGATTACAGTTCTGTGACACAAACTTCCAGAACTGTAAAGAATTCAACTAAGATTATTTGAACACTTATATTTCCTCATTTAGTGAAAAGTTGATGATATGTTACAGACCTAGGACTGGCATTTCCAGCACTGGGCATACTTAAGGTGCAGATACCCACATGCCAGGGCAGCTGTTTCTGGAACTGACTCTCCTCCCAGTCTAGGTACAACTTAAAGCTTTAAAACATCCCCTAATTTGTGAATTTGGATATGGAAGACAAGAGTCCTTTTTCTTGGTGGATGCAGCATATACAGCTCACATCAGACAGATGCCATGTCAGCAGCAATCCAAACTCTGACTCTTTTGCAGGCAGTGACCTGACATCCACAGCTGTGTGCTCTGCTCAAGTGTGGCATTCTCCTGGAGTTTCTCCTGTAGCAAAGCCAGCACAGAAGTGTTCCATCTTCCCATCTTCTCTGTGGTGGTTCCTCAGTCCACAGACACAATGCCAGACCAGTAACTCCTATCAAAGCAGCAGTCCAAGAGCCAGCTGAATGACACAGGTTACCCTCAGTCCCACCAGCACCTCACAGGAACACACCCTCACTCCTTTAGGTGCCGTGGCACTTCGCTCTTGTGTAGTGGCTGTGCTTTCATTACAGCACAGATGGGCAGTCTAGGGCAGCCAAGTCTTTATCCTGATGGATTGGCCATGTAGCTGTGCAGTGGGAGAAATGAACCAGCCTCCCTTGTTGGGCTGAGAAGGAAAATTAACCAGGTTTTTCTGTTTCTCAGGCAGATGCTCCAGGTAGCTGCTGGTACTATGTGCACCATCACCACAGTCTCCTGTACCCTGCCCTGCACTCAACTAGAAGCAGCCATAGTTATTTAGTGTTAAACCTTAAAATGTAGGTAAATGCATTAAAACATACAGAATGTGCCTCACAAATCAGGTTTCATCATGCAAATGGCCACATAGATACTAAAAAAGGCAGAATAGTAATGCAGATGTGCTAAGTCATGGTAGAGTGACTTCAGTGCACTGGCTTGGGGTATGAAAGGTGATCTCTGTGGCTTTTACTTGTCTCTGGAAGAACAGGCTTTTGCTTTTTAAAAATTTTGTATTTTATATATTTTTTTTAAGTAGCTATGGTAGAGAAATTTGACACTGCAGCATTTTACTTTCTGGGCCTCAATAAGCAGTCGATACTTTGAATTATAATTGCAATGAATGGGAAACTCTAACTCTATACTTTAAACTCTAACTCTATCCAGTTTCGCTGGGTAATAAAAATTAATTTCTAAAGTATTTTGGGTGGTCTGACAATAGTTCAATCTCTGAGCCAGAAAAAACATGTAGCGCTTAATTCTTTCCAAGCAATTTATTTAGTCCTACAGCTGTTTTCTATTTAATAGTTGTAAAGTGTTTTTCTCCCAATATGGTAGGGATGGGACTTTTTCCAACAGTTTTCTTACTATTCTCAAAATGAAACACTGAAACTAAGTTTTAAATTATAAACTTCTATGCTGCATGTGATTTCTAACTATCAAATCTAACATTTTAATGTAAGAAAAAGGTTTTTAGAGAAAATAAGACTTCCTAAATACTTGTACCTTTCTACACTGATTTTACACATGAAGTCCAAAATTGCAGTTCATCTCTTAATTAAGAATTTGAATCTTGGGAGCCTTGCACTCATTGAGGAAGTGTTGGATACCTATTCCAACGTGATCCTCCCTCTTGCTGATCTTGAAGCTGAGTGGGAGATTTGCCAGGAAGTTCCCTTGATTGTTCTGCCTTTCAAAGATGAGAGCTAATGGCTTTGCAGTGATACCTGCTGGCTCCCTTGGCTCCCCCCTGGATTCATGGAGTTTGGTTCCATGAACATGTGGGTACAAGCAGCTTCAATACTATTTCCTCTACTGTGGGTAATTCCTCATTCTCACAAACCTCCCTAATTAGGGTTCAGGGACAAGGAAAAGCAAGCATTACCCCTAAGAGTGAGGTAGAGATGACCTCTGCCTTTTTCATGCCCTTGCCAATAGGTTTCCTTCCCCACTGGGCAGCTGGAAAGCCTAAGGAAAATGTGCTCTTTTGCTGCCAGCATACTTATGAAAAGCTCTTCGTGTTCGTCTTTATAACCCTCATCATTTTCAGTGCTGTCTGATTTTTAGTTTCCCTAATTTCTCTCCTGAATGTTTGGTCAATATCCTTTTATCTCACACAAGTAGCCACCCCCTCCTTCTACCTTTTCTTGCTTCTTTTTGCAGCTGAGCTTAGGTAAGAGTTCTTGTTTACCCATGCTGGCCCTCTGCCTCACTTGCCTGACTTTGACACACTGGAATAGACCATTCTTGAACTGATAAATCAGGAGACTGATAAATCTGCTCTCCAAGGCCAAATCCTAAAGAAGCTGAAATCTGCTGAAGGCAGTAATTCTATTATGCTGAAGCTGTGCAGTCTTCTAGGATTTGGAACAGAAATTGTACCTTGTGCTACATAATAATTACTCCAAACTCAGAATAAATTCAGTAACTGCCATAGGAAAGAAGTCATTGCAGGCTTTACTTTTACTTAATGTCTTTGCTTGTGAGTCAGGGCATGTCTGCGAAATAAAACTGAAATTATAAGGACTGCATGCCCTAATAAATTCTGCTCTAATGTAACACTAATTGTTATTGAACACAGCATAGCTGCACTTCCATTCCCTTCATCTTTATTCCTCTACTCAGCTCACCTGCATGCTTAGGAGGAGGAGGAAGGCTACAGTCTGCACTAGTGTACTTCACTTTCTCATCTCTCAGTGTGGAGCCTCTTTTGTCTTCACCATAAAAAACTTGTGATAAATCCATGAGATGATGTCATCTCCCGGTCCTTTTTTTTTTTTTTTTTTTTTTTTGAAAATAAAATAAACTATTTGAAATCATCTGAGCAGAGCTGGTACAGGAATAAGCTGTACACATGAACAGCTCTGTTCAAGACCAGACCAACAGAAATACTCATTAGAAAGAACATTTTGAAGAACCTCTCTTCTCAGCAGTGTTCCTTTCCTTGAGTTCCAAGAACTTTTTTTTTGACTTTTGTCTTACTTATGCTTATTTGAAGAAGATTAGTCTGGTTTAAATGTTCTAGAAAAGGAATCAATCATTAGGACCAAGAGAAAACTTAATCCTAAATAACATTTGAAGAGAAAGAAGAAATTGCTCACCTGCAAAAAACTTGATGTTTGGGGATTCCATTTCTCTTCTGGCCTCCCATGCCATGTGTTAAGTATGCTTAAGCACACCTGAAAAAGTGACATTGTTAATACCACAGATAAACATTATGACAAATTTGTTCTGCATGGACAGAACAGAATTGTTGACATTACATTAAATTTTTTGACAAACTTTTTTACAACAGCATTCTAAAAACCACCTTGTAGAAGGTGGTTTCTGTTACACAGACTATTGAGAAATTGGAATTATTCCTTAACTTTTGTGACTGATCTGAACTTCAGGAAAGTTTATGGTGTTCTTTAATCTTATTGTGAAATGGAACAATCCAAGACAGGGAAAACAAAGAGACAAAACGAACAGAAGAAATTTAGAGGCAAGTATTTTCCAAGACTTAAAACTAGACAAAGAAAATTGGAGATAAAGTCTCCACTAGGAATTATATTCTGTGTCCACATTAATAGAAAGTGAATAGAGAAGAAGAGACAAGACACTCAGCAAACATTCAGCTGCAGCTGATATGAAGCATACTTTGTCTACGGAAAGGGTATTTCAGATAGCCAAAACATCTGACTGGTTCATTTAGCAGAAAATGTTGAAAAAGAACATTTTTCTCAGTCAAAAGTACTTGCTTTTTTGGTCCAATCCAACTCATAAAGGCTGGATCTACAAAATCTGCAAGACTATTTAGAAAGGAGGAAATTCCCACTTGAAACTGGCAAATCCCTCTTCATTTTGGTCTGAAGACCAGTATTAACCAAAGAGCTTACTCCTGTACATTGGGAGTGGCTGATCCGTAATTCCATCACAAAAGGAAAAAATTCATCTGTTTCACTTCCTTTTTACATCTAACACAGGATCCCAGCTGACCTACCTTGCCATCATTGTAGAGGTTTGGATTAAATCTCACGCTGTGGCCTCCAGTTGTTTCCAGATTCACAAGTGGAGGGGAATTCGGATAGTCTTGTGGGAAATACACATCAAATTCAAAGCAACCATTGGCATATGGGGTGTCTGCAGGACCAGTAATGAGAACCTACCAGCATTAAAAAGAGAGAAAAAAGAACATTTAAAATCCCCACCCTTGTATCTATCACACAGTTGAGATTTTCTAAGTTATACAAAGCATTTTATTTCCACCTGCTGTGCAGCAGGAATTATTATTAGACCTCATAATCACACACAGGCTGTCAGTCTGTTCATTCTAACACTGGGTAAGCAAAGCCCTCTGCAAACACTCCTTTCTCCAGATTACAAATGGAAAGCAAGACGGAAGGAGCTGAAAACTCTTTCCTGTTGGTTGCTATTAACAGAATGATTTTTTTCAAAATACAGGTCCAGAGGCACTCAGTGTACTTCTCCATACCTACTGCCTGCAACTTCAATGGTCATATGCAAAGATATGTTTGGACCATAATGGAGCAACAGCACTAAACTTTTCCCTTTGGAATAGCTGAAAAAGAATGAATCCTGTTCTGTGAAGACTCCTTGGCCAACAGAGCGCTCCTGGGGCAGATGTGCTCTCCCTGCCAAGCTGCTGAGAAATCAGACTCAGATACCATCACTTACATTAATGCCCGAACAGCAATTAAAGCGGATGTGAAATATTTCTGGTTTTAACTAGGTTTTTCCTAAGATTTCAGGCACCTTCCTGAGCACTTCTATGCCAAGCTGAAGAGAGAACTAAACCCAGCTTTGCTTCCTTACCTTCATTATGTCGAGCCGCTCCTCATCACAGCGCACGAACACGCTGGACGAAGACGAGAGCGGCAGTGAGGTTGAGAGAGTCACGGCTTCCTGAGCCAGCCGTCGGGCCCTGGCAGCGCTGTTGGCGTCGCTCGCGTTTTTAACCTGAGACATGTAGTGGTAATTTACTTTAAAAACCAGTTTGCCGTCATCATCTTCGGAAACCATTTCAAATGTATCTAGAAGAGAAAAAAATTTCAATGCGACAGGGAAGGAGGGATGTTTGTCATGGATTAGTCTTAGGTAAAGATTATGAGCATTAAAATCAGGAGAGCTTAATTTGCATCACAGAAATGCAAAAAAAAAAAAGTGTTTTCTGAGTTAACAGCGATCATAGAAACTGAAGCATTGCTGGGCTGAAACAATTTCTGCAGCTAATTTACAAACTCTCATATGTAACTTGTCAAATAAACACCACTCCCAATTTGGAAAGCTACCAGCTATTCCCGACCAGGAATATGATGACACTTACAAATACATAACAATGCTAATAATGGAACCTGTGTGAAACCAAGTGCCAGTGGTATGCTTGTGGCTGGTGGCAATGTTATTGAAGAACCATGAAAAACTACAGTGGAGTTGGTTTTCTTTTATCACTTGCTACACAAAATGTGCAGCACAGCTGCCAGAGGGAAAAGTTCCCACTTCCTACAAACCTTCCTAACTCCTGCTCTTGGCATACACTCCACAAACATTTGTGAGGAAAACCTCTTAGAAATACAACAGCAAAGAAATGTGACTGCAAATGCTGTCACCGCAAATAAAAAAATACTCAGTGAACATGTTTTTGCAATAGTTTTATAGCTCTTATTTGGATAAGATAACATTAGTTCTTTATGAATTTTTTTGGTAACACATTCCTTTTATGGCCAAAGTAAGGACCAATTCCCATTATATTTTCCAAATGCAATATATTGCACTTCTTGAAAAGACACAATTAACTTTATTGCAGTTTCATTTAAAAACACATTTTGGTTTGAATTATTTTCTATTAAAAAAATAACAGATGTGAGCTTTATATATAAATATATATATATACATATATATATATATAAAAAGCTCACACATGAGCTTTAAAATAATCAAACATTTCAATGTAATTTGAGAACTGAAAGACTCACAAAATATAATTACTGTAATGAAAACATGAACACCATCACATCACAGAATTCATCTGGTCCATTAAATCACCTTAGTGCATGCTTAAAACATTTCTTATTAGTTCAAAGAGTGCATGAGTTAGTAGCCTGAAAACACAGATGTATAATTTGCCTCACGTGAAAATTATCAGTGGTCATGTAAGACAGTTGTTAACTTTTAAAATAATAAAGGATTCTGTTCAACAGAACACACGTTTCTTCAGTGTCTGCTTTCTAAACCACACACATTCACACTTCTCAACCTACCAAACTGGAGTTTTTTCATGACAGCCACGTACTTCTCTTCAAGGGATCGTAAAACAGACAAAGGCTTGGGCTTCACAGCAGCCTTTTTGGAGTATTCAGCCATCTTCTTTTCTGTTGTGTATAATGTGATGATTATTTGTAATTAACTATGTAATTCCAATAAAAGCATAGCAAGTGTTGACATTTTATAGTCACATTCTTTCACAGAGACATCTCAAAACTGGGCATCACTTAGGATATACAAATCTCTTTTTCTCATTACTGTATATCATCATCTGAACAGCTTGGAGTAAATAAAGATCATAATCTCAACTCAGAAATAAGTAATGACTGCTGCTGCTTCTTTGAATATTCGTTTGTTGTTTCTTTTAATTTATCTTTTTTAAATTTCAAACAGGAAGTATGACATATGCTTGTGTGGATGGCTATTCCCACATGCATTCCTGGACTCTCCAAAATCAGGAGCTGATTCTACATGCCTTTATGAAATGCACTCCCCTGATTCAGGGGAGATACTTAATCTTTAGTTTATATTACTAGACAACCAGATGGTCTTTTGATGTTCAACCCACGTTTCAATTTTAGTTCTGCATTCATCTACTTAATAGTTATTCCAATTCATAAGATTTAGTTTTAATAGAAAAGTTTTATTACTAAAGGTCCTGTATGTTGTTTTCTGCCAAGAAAAATAATAATAAAAAAAGGTGCTACATAACTGTGCTGGAAGTGAGGTGTACTCTAACTTACTTGAATGATTCTATTTCCTTGATCAAAACACCTAAAAATTCCACAAGTTTCCAACTGCCTTTGAAAATGCAGTCAGCAGTTGGGGACAGGAGGGGAAGTGTTTTGTCTTGCTTTTAAGCTGATTTATAAGTTATCTGTAAATGACTGTATTACAGATAAACAGCAACAGCACTTATAGAAGTGTTTGTGTTTCACCTTGGTTGGCTTGGCGCAGACTGGTGGTCGCTGCATAAACGATCTCTGCAGTCTTTTGGATGTCTGGCACCAGGAGGGTCAGTCCCTCTGGCTCTTGATCAGAAGTATCCGGTTTTACTCCCGCTTTAGCTTTGTCTTTTTTAGACCTGTATGGGGCAAAGAAATAGGATATAACCTGAGGGAATATCTTTCAACCAGATATATGGAATCCAGTGCATCAACAGGGAAAAATACCAAAGATAATGGATTGAGACTAAACCAAGCCTTCTGAAATGGAATGTGTCTGTACCTTCAGGTTCATCACTGAATGCAGCAACCAGGAGTTCCAACACTGAACATGCTGCCTTGATTTGACAAACAGATGTACAGCTGGTATGAGCAGTGAAAATATGAACACAAGGCCAGTGATTCCAGTACAGCAGTTTGTGCTTCAACATTTCAGGTCTACCCTTCAGGTTGACCTGACGTCTGCACACCCTCACATAGGATTAGAAAACCTTACAAAATCCATCTAACAAAGACCATGTCGTGAATATGCATTTCATCCTTGCAGATCCTTGTGCAAAACTAAGTCCTAAATAGGTGACAAAGTGCTCCTTCCTGCTATACAATACACTAGCAATTACTGAAAATACACTAATGGTAAAACTCTAGGAAACCTCCAGTAAAAATTCACAGCATGTAGATGAACATCAACCCAGGCACCACAGGACTGTGGGTCAAACATGAATTTTCTCTCTCTCTGCAGTTCTCTTCTGGGCTACAGAAATGTAGAAATTTTATTTCAATAAAGAGTTTAATGTAACATAATTTTAAAAGCTTTAAAATATAAAAAGCATCTAGATTACACTGTATGTTTATAATCAAAGTATTGCAAATCAAAACAACAATTTAAACACCTCAAATTTTTCTAATTATTTGCATTTGCATAACACTGTTGTTTGATAGAAGCTAGCTGCATAGTAATCTAAGATACATTTATCTTTAGATTGTGACAATCCAGTCCTTACTAGCATAGATGGTCAACTGCTGAAATGAGGACAAGGGTATTTGATACTAATATAACCTAAATGTGTGTGTCTAAAAGCTTCTATGTTTTAAGAGACGGCATAAATTTACACTATCATCCTGCAAAATTTAGGAGATTTTAATGCTAACAGCACCCAAATTATTTTGCAACAATTGCTATACATTTTTGTTTCAACAGCACTTGTTTGTTTTGAGACCCAAACAAGTTCAACAGCCAAGATGAAGTGGTTTTGTCTTTCTCACTAGCAAACCAAGAAAATATCTACATGAGTAAAAACAGCAATTTAATGTTTTGAAATAGCAAACATATTTTACCAACTATAACCTTTCTGTGTTTTAATCTAGACTGAAATTATGCATAATGAATGACTCTCTAAACTATTCAGTAGAGGTGATTACAGTAGTACTGATTATGGTCTCTGAACTGTACCTAATCAAATGAGAATATCCCTAGAGAGCATTAATAACAAAATACCTTACTGCAGCATGGTCCGTTTTCCCTGTTCCAGATTTAATCCAAAAGGATGTTAGCCCATGGCTGACTATTCTGAGCTTTCAGATCCTCTAAGTTAGGAGGAATCAGAGGCATCACAGCCAGCCCCAGGTTGCATGTGAGGAACATTTATGACAAATAAGCAGCAGCTGAATTTCTCATTCATACTTTCCAATCCTTATTATTGCATTTTTCCTTGTGGAAAGCTAGACCAATATTTTTTAAATAACCTACTAAGCATCTTCAGAAATACATATTCAAACCTACTAAACCTCCCATATAACCTATTTTAACATCATGCACATGCTAGCAGCTACCAGTCCCTAGAAAGGTATACAGATTTAGATCTGCCTCCTATTGATGCAGAAGCCTTAAGCTATTTGCTACAAAACCCCTGGAGAAATTCTGGCTGAATTAAAATGTCAGTGGGTATTATGCAAGAGAAAGATGTGTGAAAAGCAATAAAAATGTGCTTAGTGAAGGTACCGAAAGTAAAATTAATTCTTTTAAATCTGTTTCAAAATAGTGCTCTTGTGGCTCTTTTGTTATCCACTTGCTTTTACAATTTGGACTACTTGTTTGGTTTTCCTCCTTCTATTTGGTCTTAGAATTAAAAAAATCAAGGTGTTGGCCTCATTAAGCAAAATGCTTTACCCCATGCTTAAAAACTCTTACAGACATATTGAGTTACTGACAGCAACTACCTCAGCAGACAAGGAATATATATGAGTTGAAGCAGCAGGGAAAGGAGACTTCTACTCAAATGCAAACTTTCAGTACCAATAATATTATTTCCTCTTGTTCTCCCTGCTGTCCACAACAGTTACACTTCAGCACTTTTGAACTGTCAAAAGAGAATGTATTCTCCTAACATCTCCTGTGCCACCAGGCAAAGGAGATTCTGTCCACTGCAATCATGAGCACAACAGAAAACCCCTGCCCCGCCTCTCCTCAGAACAGACTTTTGAAATCCTGTGTTTGCAGGACAGTTCTACCCTGACAACTGCAGTTATCTGGGGCTTGTGTGAGGGTCTATATTATCTAGCTGCCTAACATCTGAGTCAGGCCACACCTGTGGAAGAGCAGTTTTGGAAACGAAATGCAGGAATAAATCGAACTCAGCCACACCTCTGCCCCATCCAAGACTCTTGACCTTGACTCTGCCTAGTCAGGGATTTCAGCCAGTTTCTTAGGGAGGATAAGATAGCTGGTACACAAATTCCCAAAATTAGACATACGTATCAACATTTAGCTTCCTCACAAAGTGTTCCTTGTATATTCTAATGGTTAGTTAGGCTAAAGGTAACTTTTTTCCCCACTTTTGGGGAACAATCCAACTGATATTGCCATAGCATTCAAGACTCCTATGAATGATGACATCTACTTTTTTCTTCCTCCATTTTGTCTTTCTACCTTTATTTGATTCAAAAGAACACCAGCTTAGTGTGATCCATCCTGCACAGTTTGTGAGATCACAGAATGGTTTGGGTTGGAAAGGATCTTAAAGATTATTTCATTCCAACCCCCTGCCATAGGAGGGACACCTTAAACTGGATCAGGGTGCTCAGACCCCCATCCAGCCTGGCCTTGAACACCTCCAGGGATGGGGCATCTACAAATTCTCTAGGCAACCTGTTCCAGTGCCACACCACCCTGAGAGCAAAGAATTTTTTTCTAAACCTAATCTAAACCTACTCTTTCATTTGAAGCTGTTCCCCCTTGTCCTGTCACTATATGGTCTTTGCAAAAAGTCCTTCTCCAGCTCTCCTGTAGGAATCTGTGTCATTATTTTATTCTCTACTTTAGCATTATTCACAAATGTTGGAGAAATTTAACTTTACAGTACTTCACAGTTTCTCAGTTTATTTAATATCAGCATATGGAAAATCAAGTAATTCCCTAGACTCTAGATGGGAAAATCTGTCCAAGGTTCCCCAGCCATATGTACTCTCACACTGATGATAATTTTTAGAGCTCACAGTTTTGTGATCTGAGATAGAAGTGAACATCCCTGCAGACATGAATCATTATACTTAATTTTCTATTTCTTTTACATTAGAAGACCACAGCAGCCCTTTCTGAAAACATATCCTTAAAACATGTTTATTATGGCTATTAAATAATACAATTTAAAAAGAACAGGTGCACTATATGATAAAAATCTCGCTCAAAACAGCTCTGGAACTGAAAATGGAGATGAGAATATGGTCTCTGTACCATCTCCCTCATGTAACAAAACATCCTGGTCTGAAAAATCTAAAAGCCTAGTTTGTTCCCTAAACTGCATGCTTATAAAAGGGCTGAGAGAAGAATGTAATTCAAAGCGCATGAAAAAGTTCAAAGGGTTTCACATATCATCAATGCACTGGGCAATCTTAGAACACACAAACAAAGGTCAGAGTCACTGTGAGGGTCCCAGTCCTTCAGGAAGGGCAGAAGGCCTCCATGAGCCTGCTGCAGCCTTGTGCTGCTCTATGGGCCCTACAAATTAACTCCTTGGTCAGATTCAATCTTGGAGTCCTCCAGTGTCAAAATTACAGCTGTATTGAAGATGACAGTCCATAAACTATTTCTGTGTGTGACCTGAAACACATGGTATTGCTTTGTGCACACATTAGAAAAGCAACCTGATGACTACTCTGCCACTTGTGAGCACGTGCCCACTATCAGCTGAGAAAATACCATTCTCCCTTCTTGCTGTCATCTCCAGTGCTGCAGTCCTGCCTGGATTCATTCTCTCTCCAAGCTATGTGATACAAGAGTGATCCAGAGGCACCAGTAGGACCCCAGCTTGGGAGGAGCAGTTGCTGGAACTTTACAGCTCTCTCAGTACTCTATGAAGGAGGAGACAGAATACCAAAATTGAAGTCATAAAGCCAGTAAGATGCTTCAGCTCCTTCCTTGCGTCCTATCAGCCTGCACAGAAATTTGTGTATGCAGATAACTAGCAGTTTAACAAACTCCTGAGCTTTAATATAGGAAAAACCTTTATCTAAATGTTATGACTCCCAGATTGGAGGAGGAGCCAAATATTAAATTCAGACACAGAAACTTCCCCATACAGTTTTTCAGCCACTGAAGAAAAAGCAGAGAAAATGCCAACCCATATTTAAATGGCTGACAGTCACTAATATATTTGCTAGAAGAGACAGCAGTGTACATGCTAATAATTTAAGCCATTAATTTAGCTTGTGCTAGAGATGACAGCCTTCTCTTTATGCTGTGCTAAATGAATAATGAATTATACACTTCCAAGGCAACTTTAATTTTCAAAGTCAATACTAATACTTACTCACCCATGCCTGGTACTTGGAGGTAGATGTGGTGATACAGAGTGATACTCTTATCAAAGCATTCACAGAGCACAGCCAATGAACCATCCAGCCCCTGTGCACCACAGGGACAGTGCTTACAGCACTGTGCTGCTTAGTCTTAGTCTGGGCTCACTCTCTTGGGATAAAACTACCCTGGATTTGCAACCACAGCCCTCATGGACTCCACATTTATTCCTTCCAGAAATTCACATTTTTTTAAACAAACCTCCTGAAATCAGGCAAAACAGGCAAGGGACTGTGCAAATGACCACTGGTGAAAGTTGGTAATCTTCTCCCAGATGGCTCCACCTACCCCCCCTTGGGGCTTGAAGCACTCTTTACAGACATCAAGTGGAAGCATTCCAAACCAGAGGCTGCAGGACTGCTCTCTGCAGACAGCCATCAACTCAAAATGTGAGTTTCAGCATGCAACAGAAGGAACTGATCATTGTTTTTTAAAGAAAAATAAATTAAAAGAAATTAGGCCTTGATTCTTGGGGCCCAGTTCTAAAGAAAATATCTTCTGTTTGAAAAATGCACTCTTTCACATAAAAGTTTTCCAAAAGAGCAGTGAAGACAGTGAAAAACCATAGCACAGAAAATGCCTCAAGCCCAGCTGGTTGCAGTCCAGCATCCCCATGAAGCATAGTTAGGAATTTTAGAGGTAAGCTTGCTAGACAACACATCACACAAATGAGCCACCGTCTCATTTTGCCAGAATAACCATTTGCCATGAAGCTCACCCAGCAGATGTTGGTTTTAATGAACCTGCTTTGCCACATATCAGCAGCTCCCTGCAGCAAAGGGCTCAGCCACCACAGCAAGCTCATGTCTCAAACTCAGCCCTCATGGCAACTCATTACACCAGCCTCACTGCTCTCCAGTCACTGATGGCTTTGACTCCCTAGCAGACAGTCATGAGAAATCATCTCATCCCTAAATGTCTTCTCCATTATCCAGAAATTTCCCAATTTTCTGACAGAATATTGTGGCCTTTGAAAGTAAAGGAAATTCAATGTTAACTGAAGTCCAAACCCAAACAGTTCCTCTTCAATTCTGGAATAAAGTGGACACTCCCAGTCCAACATGGAGATGACATGTGGCAGACATGCAAGTCTGCTGCTCAGAGGATGTGATGTTTTGCCTTTGAAACTAGAACCCATAATTTTGGGTTGTTGTTCTGCCAATTTGACCTAAAAGGAACAGCAGATTGTCCCATTTAAGAAATTCATGCCAATACTTGCTTATATTTCTGGCATACCTTCTACTAAAATGCTGAGAATTTAGCTGAAGGTGTGCCAGAATCCAAGCCTTCCACCCCAGTGACTCCACACTGTCCAGGCTGTTGATGTTCATCCTTGTCTATACACTGCTTCAAAGACAAACAGCACTATGCTTAAACCACCCAGTAAAAGACAAGCTTCCCTTTTGTGCTGGTATAACAAAGTAATACAAGAAAATTGTACAGATAATGCACAAAGAACCAACCACAGAATTCTTATCAAATCCATGTAACATTAAAATTATTAAATCATTAAATATTAATATTATTAAATATTAAAATAACTGTGACTCTAGAATTCTTCTTTGCTTCCAGATCCTAAGCTGGCACTGAAGAACTACTCATACTGTATTTACTTTCTGAAATAGAAAAGAGCTTATGAACAGTAGTTGTGTGCCACTCTCACAAAGAAACTTCTTAGGCTTCAGCCTGGGGAAGTGACATGAGAAGATACAGGTTTCCATGGCCATTAAATCTGAGGCTAATGGATGACCAGATTAACAAAGAAAAAACAGCGATTCTGGTGGAGAATTACTTACACAAGTATTGGAAATGGATTATACAAAAGCCAAATATCTTTCCTCTTTTAAGAAGATTACATATACTATGAGATGTATAGATAATATTGCCAGCAAGCACAAGCTGACTTTTTTAGGTGGGTATCCAACATAAAGAACTGTGTTTTGTCCTTCCCAGTTCTGGTTTTTTTTTGCACTACACTAGCAAAAAAAGTATCCCACTACAGGAACCTTACATGCTTGATAAACAAGAGTTGCAGCCTCAGTCCAAAGGGATTGGAGAAATTGATGGGTAAAATTCAGTTCATCAGGAGCTACTAGAAAGAGTTCCCACTAATGAGATTCTTTCTCAAAAAGTCTCTCAGGTAATGGTTGGTAAATATTCCGAGTCAATAGTGCGAGAAACAACATTCTCCACACATCTTTTCCTGATATTTTGTTTACCTTCTTCCTATGATGTTTCAGCATATGCTTAGGGACAGCATTAAATTTTGCAGAGAAGGACAGGTTATTATTTCTTAAGAAGCTGTCTTTAAATTTGAAGCAAGTAAAGAGAATTAAGAAACCAATTACTGGAAGCAGAAAATTATTAAGATAAAGAAATTAAAATTTGTATTGCAACATTGATAGTTATCAATGAAATGACTATGCAAATCTACCACCTTATGTCTGTCATACCAAAACCATTCCCTGTAAATAGTATAGTAAACCAGACAGATACGTACAAACACAAATCTAGATCAAACAGATGGTATATTCTCACTCTAGATGGCAACATCCATTCAGGGAAATAGACAGAATTCAATCTCCTTTCACTGCCACATTCATAATAAGTAAAAGCACATGTCCTGTTCCAGCCAGAACAGGGTTAATTTTTGCAGTATCCAGGAGAGGGCACGGCCAGGATCTAGAGGTTACTGTACACCACCTCAGATCATTGCTGGGGCAGGGGAAAGGGACTCTCCTCTGGGAAGAAGGAGTTCCTTCTGGTCAATAAGTGTGGTGGAAGGAGCAGTTGGCTGGTGCCAGTTCCATACTGGAGGGAGCAGCTGGATAATGTCTGTTCCCAGCTGGAGGGAGGGGTCAGGGTGGTGTAGCTGCAGTTGGGTTGAGCTCTGTGATGAGCATTTCTGCATGTGACTAATCACTCTCTCTTTTGTACACTATTGTTAATAGTATTGTTTGTTGCTGTTTGCTCTCTTATCTCATTGCTGCTTCCAGTAAATTGCTCTTCTCTCATCCCGTGATTTTTACCTTTTGGGCCTCCAATTCTCCTCTCCAGCCCACCACAGGGGGAGGGGAAGGTAGGAGCCAGCAAGGGGCAGCGTGGTTTGCAGTGTCTCAGTGGGAGCACTAAACTGGGAAGTACCATTCCTAAAGCACAACCACACAATACAGTTTAAACAAAGGGCAGGGCTGACAGAAGTGCTTACCTCAATCTGTTGGTATAGGTATCTACACAGGTCTTCATTTTGGCCAACAAGGTCCCAACAGAAGCTTGTGACTCCAGCTGCTCTTCCTCCTCTTCGCTACTTTCTCCCGACAGAGGAAGAAGTAACGGCACCATCGATGTGCAAGAGGCAATAGCACGGAGCAATTCCAGCAGAGCTCGGTACAGGGGAACGTGTCGAGCCATATCCAAAACTACAAGAGACAAGCAGTTTGCCAAAATTACTAACACTGGAGACCCTGTCACTGCTAGTGTGGATGTTTCAAATAGAAAAGCTAGATTTTAGTAATTATTAAAATACTAACGAAATGTAATGATAAAATACAGTTTTTTGTAATTGTCACTTTAAATTTGTGTTGTAATGGACCTGTAAAGAAAGAAATTTACAAGATACCTGAAAAACAAAGGTTAAGGAAAGACACAAGAGGACAAAAGTGCTAACAAGGTATGGAACAGGATTACCACATGCTATATTCATTTCCAGTACCTTAATATAGAGTCCTCGCTCAAACTGTATGCTGACAGTAACAGTAAACAAAAATCTATGGAGGAAAAATTGTAAGCTATGGCATAGCAGAGTAGCATTTGCTGAATCTAACAGCATAAGCATGTATAAAGACTTTCACATCACCCACTTTATTTACAATCATCTTCTCCTTTGGGAAAATTTCTCTGCATTATTGCAAAAATATTTATGGTTCTTAAATGAATGAAGTTATCTACTCAGTAGAAGTCCAGTTTTGCTTCTTTTCATGAAGAAAGGATTGTTTTAAAAACCATTATGTATCCTTCAGAGCATGCAAATTTTATCTGCATATACGTAAACCACAAAACAGTAAAGATGAGTAAGAACATATATTAGGCAGGCAAACCTCACTGTCTTAGTGCTTTTCAGTGTCATATATATGTGTTACAGAAGTAACTGTGGCTAGAATATAGATATCAGCTCCTCTGATTAGGAAGACAGGCAAAGATACATAATTCTAATGGATTCTCTAGCACCACATTGTTTATTTTTCTTCTCCACTTGTTTGGACAAATATGTAATGGATGTCATTTCAACTGACTTTGTATCATTAATAGAAATCCTGAAAATGTAGCAATAGGCAGATACTTTAACACAGCTGCTTCCTCTGCCCCTAGGACATGCTATTTTTAACCTAACTGCAGAAAATATTTGATCTAGTTTAAAGTATTCACAAATAACTGAGTTTATGATAAAATATATTTATTCTTTTTCCAGCAAAAAATGCCAGACAACAAAAAGCCCCTGACAACTTGCATTAGGACAGAACAAAGCACAGAAGAACTCTTTAATGTTTCATTTAGCACATCTCATCCTCCAAGCTAAAGCAGATCACAGACTTTCAACTCCTGTCACCAAACCCTTAGCTCTAAATACAGCATGATGGGACAGTATAAATAGCCAAGCTAAATTCAACAAGCCAGTTTATGCAGGTTTAAGGCTGGATTTATCTCTGCCAGGAGTTCTTTGATCAATAGCTTGCTTTTTGTCTTTTGAATCTATTGCAATGGCACAAACTCTTAACTGGGTGAAGTGCTGTTGAATAGGAAGAAAATTCACCAAAACAAAATACTAATCTGCCAGGCCTGGTATCATGGCTCTAAAAATAACCCATGTCAAAATACTCCATGTATCTAAAGCAAACTGAATTTCAGCACTGGCATTAAGAAAACCAGTTTCAATTAACTGCTGATTCTTACCTTTACATATACATTTATATATATATATGCCTCCATTTTTTATGCTCAGTTGCTAGTGAAGAATGGTTGCCCACAAAAAAATCTCCACAACATGTAAAAATGTAAAAATAAACACATATAGATCTGATGATGTGTGGATTAAAAAAAAACCCCAAAACCACACACACACAAAAAAAAAGAAAAAAAGAAAAAAAAAGAAAAAAAAAAAGAGAAAAGGAAAGCAAGGCAGTTAAAAAAAGGCAAGCATAAAATATATCCTACCATAGTGAAGCCCTGGCCACCTCCCACCTGTAGCACTAAAGACCAAGTGGCTCCTCAATTTAATCAATAGCTGTTTATTATGAGGATGGTGAGGGAGGGAGAGATATGACCTCTTAGATAAGCACAGCATTTCACTCTGGAAACCTTTTATTTATTTATCTTATCCATGAAATTTTCATGAGACCAGAATACATAATTTCCAATCCTTCAATGCTGGCTTGCCCTCTCCTTTGCTAAATGGATAGTTAAGTTCAAAATTACCGTCATGAAAGGAACTGAACTGACATAACTTTAAAGTGGGAATGTTTTCCAGAGAGATGGGAGAGATTTCTGGTTTTAGCAGATCCAACTCACTTGCATTGCTTTGTGATAGTTCCCATGTGAAACAAATGAAATGCATTCACTTGGATTCAATTTAAACAACCTTTTAGGGAACAACTGCTAATTTCTTTTACCTTAATGCCAGACTCTGTGAAACTCAAGTTTTGGTACCATTATGTGTTTTATGCTATTTTTCTCCTTTATTATATTTACTAAGAATTTTGATTCATACAAGTGTATTTTTCTGCCCAAATGCCTCAACTCCCTTCCATCCCCAGTCTAAATCCCCAAAATGTTCATCAAGACTGGATACCTAGATAAATATCAGAAAAACTTGCTTGAAAGAACCCAGAATTGGCAAATTACTGTTTATTATCTTTATCTGGCAGTTCACCTATGTTTTGTGCCTACTTTGCTTTCAGTTGAAAGAATGCCAAACTGATTACAGTGTATGCTTAGTGCAGGTACAGCTCTGCTTTCTGAAAGAGGTGAAGAAGACTTGAGCCGTTTGTTGAGCTCTATGTAATTTTTAAGACACTATGTTTAAGCCACTAGGACAACAGGATACTCTTTTATATATTACACCCCTGGCCCAGATCTACTCTTTCCTAACCTGTCCACCTCTTTCTGGTGTGACCAGCTGCAGCTACAGATGTCCCAACAGCAATTTTCTGGACTGAGAGAGGCTTAACACATCCAGCAGCATTCCAAGTAGAACTTCAGTTCAGGCTGTGCCACTCACACTCCATCACTGTCCTTGCTGCTTTTAGTGTTTGCAGCACATTTAGTTGGGATTTCTGAATTGGATTTTTCCTTCAGATATCATTATGTGTTTCATAAATATACATTACACAGGTTTATAATAAAAAAATTTCGATCATGCAACGAAGTCCTTAAGGGAACTGAAATACTACAAACATGAATTGAAACATAAAATACAAACCTGCAAATTAAAAAAGCCTATCTCCATCAAATAAAAGCAATGGAGCTTTTGGACTACTGTCCTCACATACAGGTATCTGGCCAACTAAGATGACAACAATTTGAATTTCAAGCAAATATAAACTTCAGTGAAGAACACGTGTTAAAAGCAAACCACTGCATTCTTCAAAGTATGCTCTCCCTTGGGAACATACCCAGCTTTTTTTGTCTGACTCAATTGAGCAATGAAGGTGTATCATAACACTTTACCTGAATTAAATATGATAGCTTTTCTTATAGGAAAAAAAACTCCAACACACCATGAAACAGAAACAAATACTTCAGCTTATACCAGACCTATAATTTGAATACCATTATGACATATTTAATATGTCAGAATCTTTTTTATGGGTACTTCTGTTGTGTAAGAAGGCACCAACAGCCTTGATTTATATGGGCATGCATGTAAGCACACCAAACTGCAAATACACAGCATTCCTAAGAAAATGAAAATGGGACATTAAAATTCTTGGCTTTGTAAAAATGACAGATGGATATTTATCCAGGAGTCTCTGTTATCTCAAGGACAAAACAGTCACTCAGTAATGACAGATAGCTTTTACACAGAGCTCAGTTTGGGGTGCTCAGTCTCCTGTACTGAGTACACTCAGGCTGTCCTGGCTGTCAGGCTCCCACCAGATGTGGTGTCTGTCACATCTGTCCTTTTTTGTGATGTTGGTGCTCCCTGATTCCGTGGGTCAGTGAAGTGCTGAGAAAAGTTCAGCTCCCAGCACCACAGACCTGTTCAGAAGCTCCCCCCTGTTGACTCTCGAACAGAACTGCTGCCCCAGAGAGCCCACCTGAACTTCTGCTGGGTTTCCTGAGCACTTCTTCAAATTATTATTATACGACACGTACTTACATCAAAAGAGAAGATTAAATTATTTCATTTCTAGACTCAGGGCAGGGATTTGCACTCAGGTTTTATCCTGCTTCCTTGTCCTCCTTAACCAGGGCTGTCAGGATAGGTCTGCCTAGAGACAAGGTGGTGCTTCAGAGAAGGCTCCAAAACCAGAGCCGGGAACTGGCTTCTGCACCACCTTCCCCCACAGCCTGCCATGGGATTCTCAAACTGCACTGAGTAAATACACACCAAGGTCTCACCTTCTGGCTATACCAGCAGTTAACCAGGTCAACCAGCAGAGCAG
Organism: Vidua chalybeata; assembly: GCF_026979565.1. Taxonomy (NCBI): domain Eukaryota; kingdom Metazoa; phylum Chordata; class Aves; order Passeriformes; family Viduidae; genus Vidua; species Vidua chalybeata. Next base: position 12,915,434 of record NC_071532.1, read on the forward strand.
GAAGCAGAGCACAGGCTAAAACCTGCAGTTGAACCTGGAGCATGAGCAGGCAGCTGCAGGACACCACCTCGGCCCCTCGCTGGGGCCCAGAGGCAGCTGTGACAGCCCAGGGTGACAGAGGAGGGCAGGAGGTGACAGAGAACAGCAGGGCAACAGCACCATGGGTGGGTGGCCAGATGATGACAGCAGTGCTCTTAAAGGCTGGAATACCAGTGGTACCACACTTAACTGTTAACAGTAGTGTTTTTATCACCACCTTTGTTTTATTAATTAGGCAATTATGAGTGGACATACCCAAAAAATGGGTCAGTGTCTTACTGTCCCTGATAATTAGCAAGGAAGTTCAGGGGCAACAGGCAGCATACATATTTACTCACAGTTCACATCAAAAAAGTACCTCAAGTCTAAATTTATTCTGTTGCACTTGTGAAAAGCAGAAACCTCAGCAAGGTCACTGCCATTTGCTAAGATAGGTAGGGATGACAAACATCTGGAAAGCATCTCATGGTTTAGGAGAATTCAGCTAGTCTCTTGCCACAATATTTGCAACTTAGATGCTGAATGAAGGCTAAATAGGTAAAAAAATAGAGATTTCATTAAACTAAATCTCCTTTATATGCTAGCAACAGTCTGATTTGTGTGGAAAGGAGTACGACTGAAGTTGTGTTAAGAAGTCTTGGGTTCCACAAACTGCTGAGCATCCTGTCCTTTGAAAACCGCAGTCTTTCACATGCCTAAACATCATGGGATATTAAGGCATTTTTGAGAACTTTTAACCTATGCCTACTTATTCCTGGGAAGCAACTGATTAACATTTAAAGATCACATGTAATTTCAGAACATTTCAATTGCTTTCCACAAATCTATTTGTTCATCACTAATACAGATCTATTTCTTACAAATATCTAAGACTAGCCATATGCAATTAAAACCTTAATATAATGAAAAAAGCATATGAGGCAGGATCAAGGTATCACCTTAAATTTCATATATATATCTGCAGCAAGACAATGACACAATTGAGTCTAATACTCCTTTGATTTCTTTTAATATTATACAATATTCAAACAAAGAATAGCCATGCCTAATGGCCCATTAAATAGACAGTACTGAACAGCAATAAATTTTTTTGCATTTGATTTAACATCCTCAGTTCAACTTAACTGCCTATGAATAAGATTATTTCCATTGCAAAGAATATGCATATTTATTCTAAATGAAGCAAACTATTAATATAGCATATCCATTATATAAAAAGATCTTGACACTTTACAGCAAATTAAAGAAACAATTACAGAAAAATAACTTGTAAGAAAATGATGAAAAGTTCTTATTGATTTGCATCTAATGTCAAGGCCTTGCCCACTGTGATTCTCATTGTGACTGTATTAGGCATTCCTACCCCAAAGGAGCCTGTAAACTTGATGTAAAAAAACTCCCAAACAGCCACTCGAGAAAAAATAAAAAATCAACGCCTTTACCAGTTTTACAGCTATGACACTGCCAGATGCAGACCCTCCTTGCTTCTGTGCTCTGAGAAAAGCTGTCTATATATCTGCTCTCAGTCTATCTCCTGCATATAACTTCTCATTTTCTGCACTCATTATTGAAGGACTTAGTGAATTTCAGTTATTTTAGAGGCCCACAGAAGTATTTTTCTTCTGTACAATCTCATTTTACTTCAGACCAATACACATGACTGATGCTCTGCCTTTGTTGAAGGAAAGAAGGTTGTACTGGCAGCCACAGCAGAAGGCACCACTGGAAACTCTTCCAAAACTACAGTCCTTTTATTTCTTTTCTCAAAGAGATCTATCACGGCAAATATGAGAGAGGTGATAATGAATGATCAATTAAAAGGAAGTAGCTGAAAAGAAAAATGTGCTCGGGACAAAAACCCATATGGAAACCCCAGAAATATAAGGGAGGACTCCTCCTTGCATGGGGTAAAGCTTCCAGTGACTCTAGAGATTCCTCCAAATCTCATTTCTTATTTTGTTTTGGATCTATTTCAGTAAGATGTTTCATCTTTCTGAGAAGTATAAATAATTGTGTTTTGTTAAATATTCATCCTGAAGTAGCCATCTAATACTGCCTCAGTTTTAAGCAATGTGAAAGATAACCACCGGTTACGTAGAGTACCTGTATTACAAAACTGCTTTATTCATATCATGAACAAATGCCCAAAATTTACTACAGTGTATCCAAGTCTCCCCTGCAAAAACCCCAAGAAAATATCTATGTATTCTGAGTGACCTATTTTTTCTTTCATAGTAATAAAGTTCAAAAGACATGGGATAATCAGCTTAAGAAGCTCAAATAAGACATTCTTATTACCCCACAACTTACTAAAGTTTAAGACCAATGTTAAGACCATGACTACAGAACCACATTCACCTGACACTATATTTTTCTTTTTTACTTCATGCTTTTTAACCTCCAAATACATTAAAAGTAAGATCCAAAAGTTCTGTCAATTCTACACCATTTCTAGAACATGCTTTGTAATTAGAGGACATTTTTTTATGCCTCAGTATGTTATTCACCCATAGCCATGATCAGATTAAAGACTTCAGGATCTCATTATCATATTAAAGACTCTCAGCTGCTGTGAACATCACTATTCAAAAAAAAAAAAAAAAAACCACACAAAGGAAACACTAGTTTTGTGTTTTTAATTACAACCTTCAGAAGAAAGTCTTGTGGCCACATATACTGCCAAGCATGAGTGAAGCACTCTGTCCTTCCAACAGGACCACACACCCTTTTGCTAAATATTTAAAAACTGGAGCCGTTCTTCAGCCCCCATTTGCTGCATCTTTGCAAACATATGATCTATGAATGCAGTCCCTGCTGCAGGCAATAGTGTCGGTTCCAAATACGTCATGCTCTGCTGCCTCTTGATTTTCTGTTTCAGAATCAACCCAGGGCAAGCCTCTTTTATAATAGGCTTAATTAACACGCTGTGCTCTGCTCTGCTTTGATAGAAAAAGAGATTGCCCACAGAGTAGTTCAGAATCAGATCTCTAAGAAAACATTAGCCATTGGGTAAAAATAAAACAAAAGCTTTCCAAATACATCAATATTTTGTCTTGTAGTAATTTAATTAGCCTGACTTTTTCTTTGCTTATTTTAAAATAGCAGTAACACCAGCATTTTCACAGTACTGTTTTCAGTATTAGGAAAAATGACATCAGGAGAGATTCGTCCCTGGAATGATGAAGCACAAGAAACGGGTTAAGCACTCTTACAGGCCATGAGTCATAAAGCCCATGTCAGAGCAGAACAATAAAATACAATACAAAAAGGGTGGGCCTCTGAATTTAATGGGTACAGTGTCATGCTCCAAATTATTACTATTATTGTTCAGTTACAACTTGAAAATTTTGTCCTTCTGATGTCAGCACTGAGTCCATTAGCAGTCAAAAAAAAAAAAAAAACAACAGGTCAAATGTTAGAAAAGCTGATGATAAATTATAAATTAATTACTGAGGCTGCATTCAATCATTTGTATCACTTCAACACCATGTGCATTTCCCCCTTTTATCAAAGAGATAGGACAGACCTGGAAAAGAGAGAGAAGGGTGACTAAATGCAAGGTACAGAATGAACATGAGCTGCTGCACTATCTAAAATGAAATAAAGACATTGCAGCCTCAGACTAATGAAGGGTATCATAAAGACATTGCTTTTAAATTATGAGTGGTAAAAAAAGTGTGCAGAATTGCACTGATCAATATGTTCAAAGGAAAGGACACACCATTAGAAGAAATAGTGCCATTTGTACAAGAATATCCACTACACAATACATCACTTCTAAGGTTTGGAAAAGCTTAACACTAAATGTCAGGGTAGTAAATACTATCACAGGTTCAAAAGTAATTGGGTAAATTGATGTAAGAACAGGCCATCAAGGGCTAATACATGAGGGGACACCACCCTTGGCAACATACTAACAATACCAAAGCAGTATCTGCATGTCAGCCCCATCTCTACATTCTCCCTGTTATTGTCCACTATTGGTGATGAAGTGGCAGCCTAACAACTTTGGTCTGTCTTGGCGTTGCTATTACTGCGTGTTCTAGGAAACTTAAATAAAAAAAGTGTAACTGCAAGAGGAAAGGAAAACTGCTCAATTAGGCAAAATGCACTGCTCAGGGAAGTCGGTCAGTCATCCGTAGCGCAGTTAATGAGCACTCAAAACTAGTGCTCTTAACCATTTCTGGTTTGCTTATTTTTTAAAGACCATTTCATTTTGGTGGAATTGACTACTTTCAGGAAAGTTCTGTTTACAAGTCAAGTCAAGCAACACTTTTCATACATGTATCCATGAATCCAGAAAAAACCCTTTGCCAGAAAAAGTGCAAGGCATTATTTCATTAGGCCAAAACGTTCAATAATCAAGACACAATTTCCTGCATTTGAAAGGATGGGAAAAAGAAACCGAAACAGTACAAAAGACATGAAAACCAAATTGAGCTTTTAAAGCGTAAGTGACTACTAAAGCCATGCACGAGCCCCAGTTTTTGAGATATTAGTATTTACTGCCACACTCTAGTCCTTCATAATGGAATCCACTAGGGATCACTCTGTGCCATTAAACAGAACTCCAAATAAACCTGAACAGGTGGTCAGGTAATGGAGAGATTCTTCTTGGAGTCCACAGAGGAATCTTATATGGGGCTTGGGAATACATCATCAAGCAAGAATAATTAATGAAATCTAAAAATGCAAAATTGTGTATTCATTGGATTTATGTGATCAGTGTAGAAAGGCTGTGAGCAAAGTACTGAAGAGTAAGCATAAACTGCCACAGGATCCAACCCCACTGCAACTTTTAATAATCTCTCCTCTGAAAAAAACCTGGATTTACCCATTACCAGTTCTTAAAAACAACAAAATGTGGAGGAACCAAATTAAAGCATAAAGCTCTAGCCAAATCATATTTGCATTGAAATCTAGAAAACAAGTAGTGTTGTTGGAAGCATCAATGATCCAGGAATGTTCTATATTACCAAACAAATGAAAAACAATATAGAGAAAGGCATAAATAAAAGAAAAAAATAATTAAAAAAAAAAGAAAAATGTGAAGAAAGACACATATAAAGACAGGCATTCAGAGACTGCATAAGAATAAGTTGTTTGCCTGGTTAAGGGATGAAAAAAAACTTATTGCTAATACAACCCACTATGGCATTTAGTAAGATAGAAAGGACCAATGATTTCTATTTGAGGTCAATGTACTAAAATAAATATAATAATAAAGGTAAGCTAGAAGTGTCAAATTCATCTTCCACTTAGAAAAATAAAAAATATTTTCTGCAGAGAAAAATACAAGATTTAAATATTCTGCAGACAAACTCTTTATTAAAAAAAGTAAAAATAAGTTCAAATTAAATAAGGAAGTGCATGCTTATCATGTCATCTTAAGTGTTTTAAGTGTGCAGCACTACTCAGAGATGAAAGGAAAGGTATCGTCACTACCCTTAGAATGTGGATCGGGACTTTTAAATAAATGTTAAACTGGCTTTCATCATCCCTGCAATGGAGAAGGGAATAGTGATTTCACTATTTTTGGCAGAGGAGTGGGCAAGCAGCCACCTTGAAATGGTCCTCAGTCTGAGCATTACCTCTTCCAGGCCATAAAACAGTCACTAGTATTTTAGAATAAGATAGGAATCGAAAATAAGATGGAAACCTGCCATTTCATTGCACATGATGCAGAAATAGATGCAGAAATTCAAAATTAGATAATGAAGTTGTGGAGCATTTTTAAACCATTACTTCAGCAGATGGAAAAAGGCCAAGATTTGGGTCTTCTGCTCTGTCAGCAGAGGATACCAAGACTGTTAGTGGAATGAAAGGATGTGCAATTGCTGTGCTTTATTTTTCCTGTGTGTGTGAGCACACCTACAAGATCATGTCCTCAGGGGATTAAAAGGAGACTATTTAAGCATCTCATTCTGCATTCAATATCTAATTATTTTGCTTGGCCAAGTTAGCAGAGGCACTGTGCATATGCAAAACAGAACTTTTATCACTCCGGTGTATTTTTCAGAGAATAGTTGGTTCTTTAAATACCAAGATGGGCTTTTAGTAAACACACAAAGAGCACACTGAAAAGTTACAGCTTCCTTGAGTCTAAGTTAAATGAAAGGTAACCCTTTGCATTTACTTCATATTCAAAGTGCCTTAGAGTTCCAATAGCTCTTATGTGGTGAATATATCAACCAATTTAATATATGATAGCAAGAATCATCTCTAAGACTTCTGGAATAGGAAAATTTTCACCTTCCTGCAATCTCATGCAAGTTCCTGCACCACTTATTAAAATGGATCATTCCCCATTATGTTACAGCACAGCAACACAAAATAACTCAAAATAAAATACAATATTCTTTTGTTAATAAGTTGCATTATCTTGGTGTCATTTAGGGAGGACAAGAAGATACAAATCCCATCAATAAAAAACTATACTTTGTGTTGGAATAATTTGCCATAGACTACTTCCTTCAACCACAGGGATCCATTTCCTTGGATTTGTACTCAGGACTAAGAATACCCCCAGAGGATAGTAAGAAAGGAAATACTCTGATTGGGAAGTGTCTGCATAACAATATGCAAAATGCCATCTTTTATTTTCAAAAACATGAGAGGAAAAAAGAACACCAAAGAAATAAATGACAAATAAGGTTACTGTCCAGAAAATGAAAACCTATCAGTTGAGTAAATAAATAAGACTTTCAACTGGTGAAAATGAAAGTCAGCCCTCAACACAGTAAGTTCTTCAAATGCACATCGAGCCACACACCCCAGCTGACAAAACTCTTCCCTGAAATTACAGTGAGCTTGCTCTTAGGAAAAGCAAAGCAAAAATGTCTATGACAAACCCTGGCAATCTGCTCTGCACATGAACAGAAAGGGATTGTTAGTTTCTTTAGTCAGGAAATTTTTAGCAGCTTATCTAATTGTGCTGCCACTAATTGGGAAAACCACTAATATGGAGAAACAAAAAAAACTGAAAATGTGTTACAGTTCTTTCAGAGGTCTCTTGTGTACCTTAAAACATTTGTGTCCTGTTAGTGGTTACTGTATCTTACCAGGAAGGCGCAAGATTTAAATAAAAAGGAAGAAAGCACACTGGACATTTCTGTTATGTAGGAACTGTAGGACATGCAGTTTGGTGTTACATTCTTCTCTGAAGTAATATTCTCTTTTCAAAAAAGACTGGGCCTGTTGGTAACGAGGCATAATTTTTACAATTAATTCCTAACGCCTCTAGTAAAATCTGTGAGTGTTTGTAGCATGTGGCACTGCAGAGCAATCTATTTCACACATCCACCACTCATATTCCCAACCATAATTACCAAGTCTAAATGTAACCTCTTGAAATGTACTGTCTAACCAGAGTAAAATAAGAAAAATGGTAGGACTGGCAATATTTATTCTGGAAATTTTGAAAGATGCAGTGTGGTGTCTCCAATTTTAAAGGGCTGGCTGAACTCCTTTACCAATTACCCTCAGAGGGGAAACCAATCCATTATTTATAGACTCCCAGGCTTCCCCTATGAGCAGGGATACAGCTACCAGTGTTGGCTTCCAACTGATGAAGGGAAAAAGGGAACTTCTGGGTGAAACACCCCTGAGCCTTAGCAATGAGATAAATGGCCCAGGAAAGCCTAAGGACAGGCTCTCTCCACACTAAACTTCACTGTCTTGTGCCTTGAAACAGTCAGGGCAATGGCCCGCACTGTTTTCCCAAAACTAAACAGCCACCACAAGATGCTGACAGTCTACTGGCAGAGGGAATTTCACTGAACACTCATGGCCAAACCCAGACACTTTTGAAGGCGACGTCCAGGCCTTTTATTTCTCAAGTGAACAATTAAAAGTAAGCATACAGAAACCAATCTCAGGAATGAAACTAACACCAGCTGCATCTCATGTATGATTTGTTAGCTTCTACACATCCTCGTATCAAGGATCAGCATCTAACAGTACTTCCTGAAAGAAAACTCATCTGTAGGAGGCAGGAAGGCAAACACCATGGTTTAGTTTCTTTTTACTTAAGACATATTATACAGTGGAGTTCAAGGCATAAAGGTCTGTGAAAAAAATCTCTCTCTGCTTAGTACCAGAAGAATTATGTCTAAGTGGATCCAAAGGGGAATAGTAAAGAATAACAGGTCCTTGGGAGGCAGATACAGATACATAAGCAGTCTGTTGCTCAAGCTTTCAAGACAGTGATGTTATCCTGTAACCACAAAGGTCCAGAAATCCATAGCGGTCTCAGATGAGGAAGAAATCTTGTTTACTTAGGTTTTCCAGACTGTCCTGTAAAGCATCTTCAGAAGCTTAGTCATCAATTAGAAAAACCTCTGTTATTTAAGGCTCACAAAAAGCAACTGACAGACAAAACTCCCACCCCACTCTTGATTCCAGAGTAGACAAAAAAAAAAAAAAGTGGATGAGAAGCAGAAGGAAGAACATGGGATGGGAGAAGCCTGACTGAAATCTCGTCTTTACCTCTCCTATTTCTTACCTGATATTTTTTAGTATCTTAACCATGAAAATCCTTTCCTTCTGGAAAATTTAATGGGCACTTTAATTCACTATGATCAAGCGAGGGGGACCAGAGGTCACAAGCTAGTCTGAGATATGCTCTGTACATGCAGCTGCAAAATATACCACCAGCTGAAAAAAAATCAATGAAGATCCGCCAGTTCACAAATTTATGTTTAAAAGCCATATAAAACAATGTGCAGCACAGGAACACGTAAAGACTGAAGCAAAGGTCCAGTGTCTCAGTGAACTTTGCTAAATACCAATTTGCTGAAAAAAAAATACCTCCAATTAGCTCTCTGCAGCAAGCTTCAGCCTTGAAAAGACCAAGTGCTCTATCTGTCATGCAGTCCAGTACCCAATTACAAATCAAATCTAAGCTACTGCATTCCTACAACTAGGTTTTTAATTTTCAAAGATTTCAATGCTGTGATGTTTCAATACATAATTACTCCTTATAAATTACAACAAATTTCTGCAAAACAGTAGAGCAGAAACTACAAATTTATAATTTGTTCTTTCATAAATCTTTTATACTATTAACCAGTCGAACGGATAATCAGTTTTGACATTTAAAAAAATTCTGTTATAGTTTTAATCCAAAAGCAGTATCTACTAGAAAACAGTCAGATACTTTAAATGCTTTGAAAATACAAGCATATATTCATATTCTCTTGCAATAGGAAATAAGACGTTTTGTGGGCTAATATTTTCATCCTCTTATTTCAAAACTATTTCCAAATAAAGATAACAAAACAGAGGAAAGAAACATATAAAAGATGCTGGGAGTGCAGTAATCTCTAGGTTGGTTTTGTTTTTCAAGACCAGTCATCTGAAAACAGACAAGATGTGTTCTTTCTCAGATGGTAAGATGCTTTAAGGACTTTGGAGAAAGAAGAAGCTGGGGTAGCACTGCAGTTCCCTGAGAACCACCCTCCTGGACTAAACTCAGTTCTCACTACTCTACTTGCCCAGTAAGGACTCAATATTCACTTACTGGACTCCTATAGCACAACAAAATTTATGAAGATGAGAACTCAAAAACTGATACTTGAAAGCCCTAATATTCCTACAGAAGCATGAAGCCTACAGTTAAACATTGTGAAGGAATAGTCTCAAAAACCTGCTCTCTTTGATCAAAAAACCTCTCTCGAGCTGCAGAGAACAGCACTGAATCAGAACTGAAGTACTCCAGAAGTTACTAACCACTTTAGAAAGGTACAAAACCCATACAAGAGATTCTTTTTGGTATAAGTAAAGAAGAAAAAAATGAAGATTGCCCAGTGTCAGAAGGTCACCACACTCAGCTGGGCTGAAATCCTCACCTTTAACTCAGGAACATTCATCATCAGTCATCGACTTCTGAATTGCTTCAGTACTTGAAGACAGTGATTTAAACACTTCTCTTCAAACAAGCACATGACATGTCACGTTCCAAAGGCTGTTTTTTCTAAACTTTTATTCAATTGTCAAACACAGGACTTTTCTTGACAAAATGGCAGTGTCCATTCTGAACACGGTCACAGGAATTGAGCTTGACCACTACCAAGAGAAGCTGGTGTTGGAAGGGTTGTGGCAGAAGAAGTGGTACTACTTCATGTCTATTTAATTGACTTCTTAATGCAGAACTATTTCAGAGCAAGGGGGAGAAACTGGAACATGAACACTTTTGCTAAGTGAAAACTGACAGGTGGGAACTGACTGGAGACACCTCAGTAGTTAGTTATGAGAGAATTCTGAATTTTTCCAAGGGTATTTTGGGTCAGCATCTAAGTTACAAAATCAGGAAAACCCCCAGACAATAGCCAAAAGAACAATGAAGTTCCTAAATCAGAAGGAAAACAAGATGAAGTGTATAGCTGAAGTGACAAAATAATCAAGTCAATGCTGAGCTGAAATACATAGAAGAGCCTCGAAAGAGAATAGTAAGAAATGTAAATAAAAATAACTTGTGTTGCTTCAGATGTAAGACCTGAGTCCTTCCTCTTTTTTTTCAGCAGAAGAGTAAAAAAATACTTTGAAACCTTGCCATGCCTATCACCGTTGACTCAAGGGCATCACACATCAATCTGTATCATAAAAAACAAGCTAACATCTCCCACAAAGCAAACAGTATCTGTGTTATCAGGAGAGAGAAAAAAAAAGGAATAAAAACTAAGGAAGAAAGAAGGAATATGGCTATCCACTTCTTGCTTATGCTAAGCCAACCAGTTCATCTTAATTTATGCATACTATTGCATCTCCCAAGAGACACAGCTTTGCTCTATTGTTCTACAATTTAACTGAAAAACCACCAGACCTCATAAAGGGAAGTTTGTGGAGGTTGTTGGAGAAAAAAACTAGAATACATCACCCTACAGAATACATGTGCTACCTCATTTCAATTACTTTCCTGCCTCTTAGGGAAAATTCAGAACAACTACAAGGGAAAACAGTCTTCATGGGCAACTGATCTTTTGGATTTCATGAGACCATTTTAGCCTAAATAGATTTTAAAGTTTAGACATGATATGAGTAAAACCATACTATTTTAATGAAAAAATACAGCATATAGAATGATTTTAGCATACACAAAAATCCAAATTCTACAAATTCATAAAAATACATGAGGAAAAAGAAAACACACGCTTAAGAGAACCTGCTTCTTTTGCAGTTGTGATGTTCTGGGTGTACCACATTACTCATAGCTGTATAGCAGGATAATAATTGAAGGATCAGGACTGCAAATTGTTGAATTTATACCACTGTTTTTACAAGATAGCTTGGCAACTTCCCCTGAAGTATGAATATCTTTAAAATATGATATACATTTGTACTGCCTAAAGTCTATTCCTATGCAATGGAAGTGACTTCAGCGGTAATGAACAGAGTGACCTCTGATCAACCAAATTTGCCCTACTCTCAGAATACCACATAAATCAGTTACTGAGGAGTTGCCAAAGTCTTACTAAGTCCTTGAAAGCTCTTCCTAGATGGAAGTAACAGAATTAAATTTAGGATGTTTTTGGACACCAGTGTCCAAACTCCAAATACTATCTAGTCATGTAATGTTCACCTCAAAACAGGTGGGTTTATTACTGACGTCTATAAAATGTACTCCCAGACTCTTAACGTTATTTTACACAAAATGTAAAATATCTCCCCATCTTTCCAAATATTGAGTATTTTGGATAAATCAAGGCCTTTTCTAATCAACCTACATTATTCACTTCACTCATGTGAGAAATCCTGCATGAAATTTTATCTTCAAACTGGAGATGCAATGTAGCTATAACAAAGTTATTTGTAAATGCCAGCTTTCACCCAACATGGAAGAATTCCTTGAGTTTCCTATAACTGACAAATGTTAAGTCTGACAACCTTTATTTGCTTCTTCTCAAACAGCAACTCTTTGCCACCACTGACAGCTTAAACAGCTACTTCCCCATCCTTACTGTGTTGCGCTGGAGATTTATTTTTGGCCGGGTCTGTTTCCCAAACCCATTCACGTCATGTCCACAGAGACACGCGTACCAATGCAATGGCAGGATGTGAGGGAGAAACGCCATCAGACCACGGCAAACGCTGCATCTGAATCACGCTGTGCACGAGGCATCTCTGCCCCTCACCTGTGTGCAAAGGCAGCCCAGACTGATTTGTTTCCCAGGGTTCACCGTAACAACTCAAGTGGCAGTTGCAGCACAATTATAAAAACAGACCACGATGAGACCTCAACCATGGTAATAACCAGGCCAAGAAATGTTTCAGGATTTTTTTGCTGCTCTCTGTGGGTACCTCGTAATTAGCTGGTTATTTGCAGTGGAGCTGCAAATGTATCATAAATCTTTAAGTAAAATATTCACGTTGCACAATTTCCTTCTTTCACAAGAGAAGGGGTTTGATTTTGAACATGTGAGGGTTAATACAGTTCAGCAGCTTGAAAATTCTGTTATTGCTAGGTGCTGTCAGCAATGTGAATGGTCAGAACACAGGTGAAAACTCCCCCATCTTTGTATCTCTCAGTGGATCCAAATGAATACAGAAATACATTGAAGATACATAGACACAATTGCAAGAACAACTGAAGGTGAAGCAGCGTTTTCAGAAAAAGGAAATAGCTTGAAAGACCATACATAAATACTACAAAATATATATATTTAAGGAAGTTATAATGGAGAGATTTAACCTAATTAGTTTATTATTCTAGAATCAAACCATTTCACTGAGGCAGCATAACTTTTGAGATACAGGGAAAATCACATACAAGCACCATACAACTCACAGTACTTCAAACATAGTATTTACCATTAAAATAATGCACATGCAAAATATGCAGTTTTGTCTGTTACTAAGAAACTAACAAATGTACTTAGACACTTTGCAAAAATAATGAGAAAAAATGTAATGTAAATTAAGTTGAAAATGGAAGTGTTTAAAACAATGATTTTACTGTTTTCTGCTTTCTCTATAAAAGATTTTTCAACATTGAATTTCAAACAATGCCTTGTAACTCCTGAAATATGCTGTTCTGGAAAATGATTAAGGTATTCCGGTTACATTCCTATTGTTCAAACTCAATCTAATAAATTGCATTTTGATTTTCCAAAAACATACACAGGAGTACATTTTTGTACATTTGAATTCTGACTTGCTTGGCATTGCAAGTATTTTTTACAAAACAAGTTTTCCGGTATATTTAAAATACAGCAGCATTCACAGCAAGAAGCTATGCTACACCAATGAAAACATACTGCATTGGTAGCCTTCATAGATCAAAGTGACTGAATAAAATTATTTGAAATACAGCTCCTTCCAGAGGCTATTAAAATTGTGTGCTTCTTTTTTTTTTTTTTTGGTCTGGAAAAACTGGGAGGAAAAGACTTTACAGAGTTCTCCCTCCTTTCCAATTGGGCAGGAAAAAATTGCCTCTCTGATTTAAGCAGGAAAAAAATTCTGTTGATACCCCCTTATGAAATCAGAACAAGATTATTTTTAAGTGTTTTCATTAATTACATGGTAACCTGCATTCTTTGGGTGGTGAATAAAAGAGGAAAAGCGTTTATTTCCCATAGAAACAATTGCCTGTCAAACAAAGCATAAAAAGACAAAAGGCAGAAACACTGTTTCAGCTTGAATGCTTTAATGTCACCATTTGTCATGCAGCACTTCCTCAGAAAACCCCCAAGTACAGTTAACTCTGCTCCTCTTTACACCCTGCACTTTCTCCCTTGGTACAGGATTAAAATGTGCCCGGCCTGACGATGAAACAGCAGAGCCATCGCACATTGTTATGCAACTCACTGTCTGCAAGGGTGGCTCGTAGCTCCTTCTTTATTCAGCAAGTGCCAAGTGCATGTTTAATCAATGTCACAGCTCACCACAGTGTGCAACTAAAGCCACTGTCATTCCTCTCTTCAGATTTGCCTGGCTGAGTTATGCAATGCTCCGAAGAATACCTTGGAATTCTTTCCAGAGGCTCTGAATGCAGGTGGGTGACGGCGTTCAAACTACTGCCAGCAAAGCAGACCTCTTTTCATCCTTTCTCAGGCTGGACTAAAATTACATAGTGTGACTGCACGTAGTTCACTGCATTTGGAATTACAGCATGTCAACGTGAGAAAGCCTCTTCAGAGGGCTGCCACAAAGAGTCAGTCAAAGGCTGGGTGTTTCTGAAGTCTTAATAAATAAGTATAACTGAATACAACCAGAAGCTGTTTGTATTTTTTTTTTTGAAGACAAAACAGAACAGCATACATTTTGTTGCTCTGCATCAGCTAAGGAAAAAAAAAGCCTCAATTTTAATGAGAATTAGTCAACAGTGAGGATCATTATGAGAAAGAGCTTTACTGTTTTTTCGACTACACTTGCTTTAGTGGATTACTGAGAAAGAACACCAGTCATTTGGAAGATTCTGCAACATTATTATCTTCACTGACAAACTTCTTCATCAAGAAACTGTACGTGCTCCTATCTGGTCTGTCTGAGAGAGGAGAGCAGCCCCTTCATGAAGATAAAAGCCTGGCTTGCCACCGAATCAACGAGTAAGAAGCATGTCTGATGACATTTTATTCCTGATGCAATGTAGGGTAAGAAATACCTTTTTCTTTTAACCTTTCTGTAAGATATGTTCTGAGCTGATGACATTAATTAGACTCACAGCAGAAATACATTAATCTATAATGATGAAAGCTGTTTGCCAGGAGAGAAAGATGCTATTGCACTATAAAATGATTGTATATCTTCAGTAAATTGGAGTGATCTGAACTAGTAGAAATCCCCATCAAATTTCTGATCAATAAAGCTAAAACAGCATAGCAGATTACATTCAAGATGAACATCCCAGTCACCAATGAACATAATTTTACAGGGAATATGTTTCTAGAAGATATTTGACTGCAAATTAAGAGTACAAGAGCAGCTAAGTAATAGAAATGATCTGTCAACCTCACTTCTGCAACCAAAAAAAGATAACAAATCATACATGCATCTATAAACGTCTACTTGAATTCTTAAACTGCATAGAATGTTGCTACTATAAAAGTACTACCATCCTGTGGCATACTGCAATAATCAGCATATATAACAACCACCTTTATATTTGAAGAGACAGACATTTTCTGATAAATGTTTACTGTTGCATGGATGTCCAAAAGCTGATCTGTTAAACATGAAAAAGGATAAGATCTCACTTGCAATTGCCTGCTTGGGGCTCACTGGTGAAAAACAACTGTGATACTGTATTAAGGAGGCTATTTTCCATATTTGAAAATAGCAGGCATGAATATTTTCAACTGTTTTTTTTTAAGTGGCAGTTAAATATTTAAGAAAAGCTAAAAATGCATATAACCTCCCCAGGCATTTCAGAGTATTTGAAAATGCTCACATACCTGCTTTCACTAGTATCATCTTTTATAAACAAATAAGCTGGCTTAAGATAAATTTTAAATGTCTTTTGTAATAAAGCATACTAACTGGCTTGGAGCACCAAGCTATTTTTCACTCCTATCAAATCTGTACCTACAGAACATTTATTTTTAACATTAACATGTTCATACAAAAAGGAAACAAAAGACAAATACAACTCAATAAATGCAGCATTAAGAAATGGTGTATGAAGAACTACAGAATTGTTTTTAAAAAGATCAAAGCTTGCATGTTTGTCAGACCAGATTTACCATTTGTTTTCTTTTTTCTAGCTAGCTGCCAGAATACTGGTGAAGGTATTTGCAGGAAAAATGGGGACCTCTGCCATCACAACACTAGAAGATGTAAAAAGGCAAGAGGAGAAAGAGGAAAAAGAAGAATCTATTTTAGCACTGCTTGGGATTATTGGAACTGTGCTCAATTTATTTGTTATTGTTTTTGTGTACATCTACACTACACTTTGATGACATTTTTGAAAATCAATTGTACAGCACAAAGTGTAAAGACCTGCAATGGTAAGGATGATTTCTAAATTTAAAGCAGAAAAACCCCACCACTCTCTGAAAAGAGTATCAAAAACATTCCAGAGTGAAGTGTCTGGCTAAGGGTGCTGCATCAATGACTGCAAAGTGTACCTATGAGCCCAGCTAGGGTGCTAAATTACGTAAATGAAGGCAGACCAAATACAACATTTCGTTGGTAACAGATGAAATCGGAATAGCAGGATCAGAGATGGCACTGTTTTACTGCCAGCAAACATGCAAGACAGAAACGTAGGCAAACACTGAAAATAATCAGAACACAGAAAGAGATAAACTAAATCTATGAGTAACTATAAGCAAGTCCCATGCTTTCTATGGTTTTGTGCAGTATGTCTCTTCATAGCTGAGACCAAAAAACAGGCAAAAGGATTTTTTATTTTTAGGCCACCATAATTTAGGCTTATAACTTACACTAATGTATAATAAGTGTGGAAACAGGAACGCTGTTATACTAGAAGTTGTAATATTATAAATAAAATTTTAACTATTGACTATATTCTGCAGCATTTTTGTTAGTCTTGTGGAAAGCTGAAAAAGGTTAGATTTTCTTGCCTTTACTAAATCTGTATTTGAAATCATCATGCTATACTGATAATGTGCTTTTCTAATTAAAAATACTTTAAAGTGGTGTGAACAAATAAAGAATAATTTTAGTACTTATTTTAAGACATATTAATAATTCCAATGACACACTAATACATATTCTCTAAATGAAAAAAAATCTTAAATTACATTTTATATATCACCATTTTTAGAATGTGTTTTAACAGAAGCCAAATACAATTCTCATGTTTTCACCCCGATGCTTATTTTCAAGTAAAACGTATCATGCAAGGATTCACAGTGTTGCATGGAAAACCTTTGACCAGAAGACTGTACTCTCCCTTTCTGGACCAAGTCCTGAAGAAATTTTCCCTTTTTGCACTGTCTATGATTGAGGCCCAGAATTGCAAATCTTCAGCATACTTCACAGAACATACCATTTGGCTACTGAAATTAATGAAACTAATTCCACATATTTAATTAAATCTACATATGCCTTTAAACTAGATCCAAAGTTGCAGTCAGTCTGAGACCATAGAAGTTTTTGTATACATGAATGTATCTCACATGTACCTTATAATGAAAATTACTTTTGAGAGCTTACGATTAAAAACTCATTAAACAAATAACTTGGAAAAAGTAAAAATAAACTGATTTTAATAAATACTTTTCTTACTATTTTCTTACCTGTACCACAGAGGAACAACAGAGCAGCTGCATTTCAGAATATCAGCTCAATTTCCTCTAGGCTATAAAATTACATCCAGTCCCTCCATAAAATGACATGTGAAGAAATACATCCTTTATATAGGTGATAGCTTGTTAGTGTATAGAATTTGGTAACTGCTATACCAACTGAGCCTTTGGAAGTCACTTTGAAACCAGAACATGCATAGAATAAGGTCAGGGACCTAGAAGAGAATGAATTTGGCAATAATATTTCAGTCAGTTGCACACTGTAACACTGACTTATGGACAAATGAGGTGGAAGATGGTATATTCTGGTTTTGCAACTCTGAGTCAATACAGGCTCAACTGGAAAAAATGATAAACAGGGCTGAGGCTGCACTGGAAGGAAGCACATGCAGACAAGAAAATTTATTCACCAGCCACAGTCTTCAGCAAGTCTCTATTAAATCTATACTTATTTTCAGTATATGAAGCACCAAAGCATTCTGTAAAACTAAGCTACATTCTAAAGGAATTATGCAGGTTACTAATGTTTATTTAAGACTACAGAACAGATATTGCCATTATTATTTTTTCAATGTACTTCTTATATCTACATACTTATGGATATTATTGCATTTAACCTCATAATACCAGGATATTTGAGATGGGTCTCTGAAGTGAAAGATTACAAGAATCTGAAAAGTGAAATTCAGGTAGAAATTACTGCTGTATATTTTGATCCTGAAGTTATTTACAACTTGTCAATTCTGTGAAATAAATAAAGAGTTTTATTTCGTATCATTTCAGTGCATAGCTCTCTTCTCAAAATCGTGATTCAACTAGTACAACAGCATTACAGTGAAATACTGCACTTTTTTTTGTAAGCTCTTCAAGAGCAAAACAGACAAAAACCAATCTCAAAATTATAACTCTATGTGGCAAAGGGTCAGTATGATTCTTTTACCAACGAAGGAGTTCATTAACATTAATGAAGGCTAGAAGAATTTTTAATTTCAGTAATTATATGCTGTCTATCTAAACTGCCATTGTACTTCTGATTTCATTTATAGCAAAGGCTTTGATCCTTAGAGGGAAGTCACAAGGTAACATCACTAGATTACCTCAGCATACAGGTTACATTTTGTTTTAAAACAGTAATCTCATGTTCTTTCTTAACAGGTAATACCTGCAGGCTATACTCATGTGGACCTAAGTCTAACTTTAGTTAAATGAGCTCTAATAAACAACTTTGGTACTTATACATTGAATCCAATATATGCTAAAGAATTTCACCAACAAAACATATCTTAATAGCAACTACCTCTCATTACACACAGCAAAAGGTCAACAGTCTCTAGGGAAAAGCAGAGTTGCATGATGATTCAACATTTACACTGCAGCAGTACCATCACACCTTCAGTGATGGATGCATAAGCTCAGTGTACCTGCCTCAGAGTACTCAACGTACTCAGTTCAGTGGGACTGGACAGAAAGTAAAACAACACCATGTAATGCCTTGAGAATAAGTGTGATTGCTAGAAAAGAAATACTCTATCTTCAGCAGACCAACTAGTGTAGTTCATGGTCTGAGGCCTGAACAGTATGACTTCAATGGACTCAGCTAACAAAGGTACATCAAAAGAGGCAGAAAAAAGAATGCAGCACATTCACATTCAACAGATTTGTCCAAAGTACTGATTAGACAATGTTCACAATGAGGTATTTGGCAGCAGGATAAAGCAGCACATTAATGAATCCACAAGTCCATGATATGGTAGCATTTGGTAAACTATTAAAGGTGCATTGAAATACTGGACTCTCGTCAAGTCAGTAAAGACAATCCTTTTAGCAAAGCCCTCCCACAGAAATGCATCATCTCTTCTCAGCAGTCAAACCCAGGGAAGACTGAGCTCATATAATACTACAGGCTATGCTGACCACATCACATGGCATCTTTGCTCACCAAAGAAGGAAAGGTGCCTAAGAAAGGAGCATGTATGCAAACCCCAGCTAAAATTACAGTATAATCTGTTTCCTGTAAGCCTAGAAATTCAAACAAGGAGAATTCAAGCTGAATTCTGCATCTTGCTATGAGGTCTGTTTTCCAAGGCAAAGGTGATAACGAACCTCTTTCGATATTTGGCTTTTAACATGTCTAAGTCATCTCAGGGTTTGCTAGATACTAGTTTAAGGACAAACCAGTAGAAAACTGTATTTTTTACCATGAAGAGGCCACCTAATATTGTGGTATTGACAAATCCCAACTTCACTCAGCTTCTTACTGTTCAAGCCTATTAAAAATAGATAGTCTCTGCCCTGTTCTAGAAGTCACTTGATCTTCCTTCTGTTTCATGATTCCCTTCCACTGTCTTGTCTCTGTAAACCTCGTTAGCTACAAAGACTATTATAAATACTGCCATTCTTCTCTCCTACTTGCAAATACTATCTTGTATTAGCTTCCATAAACCTATCAGTCAAATAATTCTTACTTGTAACAGCAAAATCTAGACCCTCAGGATAGTCACGTATGGTCACACGTTTACTGGGAACCTCTTGCAGTACAGTGCAAATTTTACTGCTGCGAATTTCATTCAAGAAGAGAATAAATATTTGAAAGAGTCCCTAAGTTCTTTCAAATGAAACATGCTGTATACAAGACAATAGTGAAAAGGTTTTACATGATAGTTTTTAGTGTGAAATGTGTATATATCTGTGATAATGAATACATGCTAGATGTTTCATGATACAGAAGTTAAAAACTACATAAATTTTACGAATGTAAATATGAGTTAAGTCTTAGGAATAAACATAGGTATAATAAAAAAATCTCACCATGTTGCAAAAATAAACCTCATTTACAGAATGAAAGATAATAAAAACCATAGTAGTGCCATAACAAGCCACGAAACAAACACCAAAAGAATTATCAAGAAATGGTGAAGGTAACAGCAGCTATTGCCCCTTGTGATGAGAGCTATCTTGCATACTAAGGAAAGTTCTTCAAAGACAGACAAACCTTCCTTCTCTACAAGAAAAAAGCAATTATCGCAATCACTTAAAGTGGTCACAATTTGCAAGGACTCCACAATCACCTCACTTTGATGCAGATGAAGCTGCAGAACATATCAGAGCAATCTGGTTCAAGGTGAGGTTTCTAAAAGATTAAATGTTATGTGAGCACTGCTTGTCTGATCAATACTCCTTTTATCTAGAACTATATAGATAACAATCTAGTCCATGTATGTTTTGGGCAAATTAAGCAGGATGCCAAAATAAACTTAAGCAACAAAAATCCTAGATAGATTTACAACTGTGACACAGGCCAATCTGCTGAAAGAGCTTTGCAAGCTGGATGTGCCAATTACACATAATTGAACATGTGTAAGGAAAATACAAAATTCACATCAATACCAGAATACTTACTGTCTTTTAATACCACAGAGTTACCAGCCTACTGTGCAATGAAAGGAAAAAGCATGCCTGAAGCTTCATTGCACTTATTTCTATTTCAAAACTTTTCCCTCCCTCCTTAATTTTGTGTGTATGGTAGATACACATAGATATGTGAAGATCACTATTATTCCAACAATTGCAACAAAACCTAAAATCTGGCAGAATAAATTCAGCATAAGGGTAACCTTCATCTGGTCTCACCAGTATCCACTCAACTCTGAGAAAGTTACAGGGTTCCTGAAAATTGCTAATTTCTGTCAGTGTGCTGGGCACAGCTTGCTCTTGCTCAGGTGCCAGAACCCAGGAACATTCTGTTAGCATTCTATATGTAATATCCTAATTTCTCAGACAAGCATGTTACAGGAAGAATACAGTTACTTGCTCATTCCACACAGAAGTACATTTTGACAGCAGAAGTTGCACCAGTCTGAAAATCAGAATACCATATACATGTGCATTACTACCGATGCTGCTCCCTTTCCTACTCTCCCTAGACTCCCATTCAGCCTTGCTAGAGAAGACACAGGTATTCAAGGTAAGTTTGAAATTAGATAAAGCTCTATCAGGAAAGACTCAAATCTGTTCTACTACACTGCATTGATCTTCAAGCTTTTAAATAAGAAAATAAAAATAGCAGTAATAATAAAAAAGTAATCTCCATATTTGAAATGTTTGAATCATAAATGCATTAAGGGAATTTTTCAGTCCCACAAGCATTGTACCAGAACCCAACACAGCTTCAGAGCTTCTCAACCTGCTTCTCTTGTGTTAGCTATGTCTCCTGACACTCAGTGTTGGTGACACTGAGAGACCCAGCATCACGTGCAACTTGCACTCATTAATGTGAAAATTATCTGTCTGCCTTTCAACTCAACAGTAATTACTGCACTGGAATTATGCCTTGTTATCACACAGACAAACTGTTTTCAGGGGGTCCTTCCCAACTAAATGTATCTGGCTCAAATACTAACAAAGAGAAGACATTCTTTTTGCACATTTCCCTTTCATACTGCTATCCTACTGCGCTTCCAAAGATGAGACTGACTGATGCAAGCCTGCAAAATTATTATTTTTAAATCCAGGAGAGCATTGTTAATTATAGTGTTGTATAGAGTTTTGATCAAATACAGCAGGAAACATTCATATTGCTTTGATCAATCAAAGGATAGCAACCCTCAGATTTTACAGTTCTAAATTTCAATAGAAGTAACCCCATTCTTTGGGAACTTGTAAATGGAAGAGTAGTTTTCATTTTTTTCTCTGAAAAGCAAGGTTTTGCTTTGCTTTAATACAGTTTAACTGCTACGTTGCTCATTCTTTCCTACTTGTTAATGCACAGGCACAACATTTCAACACCACCTGCCAACCATGAACAACAGTAGTTCAGCACTGGAAAATGTACCTAAAATGAACATGTCTCACCAAAACTTTGCCTCTTCTTTGTACATTGAGAAAACAAATGGTCCCTGAAAGCCAAACGAGTCTGAACTTCTCGCCACCAGCCACATATCTCATCTATTCTATCAGTATCTGACTGTTCTTTCCCAGTTAAAGGTGACTTACACAGACAGATACATTCTTCTACTGAAAACAGGAAAAAGCAATTTCAGCAGCTGTGATTCATCTGTAACTCCGGATCAGCTGCTTCATCCTTTAGATAACATGGTATTTTTGCTAGGCCTTTGAATGACTCTTCCTTTTCCTCACAAAAGAAGAATTTATGAGTATCTGAACTTTATTCTTTTACTTTATCATTTCCTTGATTGTTTTACATTGCATTTTCAATTGCAATAATGAGCTTGGTCTATCATTAGTTCATTTTCCTCATTTGCAGTACGTGCCAAACAGAACCAACAAATTCATTGCAAAATTAGGGTGAGGTGTCAAATTGCAGACTAGCAAGTGAAAGATTTTCATATTTTTATTTTTAATATAAGACCCCAGCAGACTTTTTGAACTAGTTCCATTCCATCACACAAGATTATGCAATGCCCTAGTTAATACAAATTAGTTAATACAAATTAAAAGAGCCACATTCTTGTTTTAGTTCTAAGTGGTTTTGTAAATACTTAACACAGGGATGATTTCTCTTTTACCTCTAATATAAAATGTATGCTGTAATTCACGGAGCTATAACATTGTTTCATGAATTCACATCACCACACCCTCCAACTGGCATCCCAAAGAACTGCAGTAATGTGAACAAAGACATTAATCAGTTGCTCCAAAAATAGGGCAGGCAAAATAAGCTCCAAAACCAAATCACTAAGATTTGCAACAACTTCTCTAGATACTTAAGGATTAAATCCATCTTTATAAACAAAGTAACTTAATAAAAATCCAACCTAAGGCTCATCTCCATAGTAAAGCCTGTCATCTAGTGAGACTGAACATAAATCACAAACCCAGTCTGCTGATTTTGTCATTAGTTCCGCACAGGCATTTGCTTAATTCATACTGCTTCACACCACCTTGAAAAACTGAAATGGTTTCCCCAGCCAGGTACAACACACCAGATGAAAACTATCAAAGCACCTTGGTTTTAAAATTATGAGCAGAAATTTGATGAACTCGTAGAACTCATTTGTTTTTGCTTTTAAAAATCCCAACAATTTAATTGTTCCCATATATTTGAAATATTTTACAGTTCTGATAAGAGGCTTATTTTTGTACTTCCTAGATAAAGGAAAAAAGCTTTGATTGAAGTAGAATTGCCCTACAATGTACAAATTTACCAAATTCAGGCATGCATTTCCTCAATTTTCTTTAAAATTGACTTTTTTTCTTCACAATAAGTTTCATGGTCTTGTATAAAGTACTCTTTTTCTCTGTGTGTCTTCTGCAGAAGAACTAACATGTAAACTTTTCAGAAGAAAACACCATTTTCCTGTTAGTTTCAACAGCTGAAGAACTGAACTTCAAATTTAAAGAGATATTGCAACAAATGTGAGCATTTCAACAAGATTGTACCTGATGATTCTGTTTTATTTTGTTTTCTAAGGCTCAAGTGAATGTTCCATTAGTAAAATTCTAAACTGGCAAGCGTACTGAAACTAGCAAGAACCCCCTGTTGCTTCTGCAAAAACTGCTTTGACAGAAGTAAGCCAGCTTTGATTTTGAAGGAGGCAAGGACACGTTACCTGAGTCATTGCGGAGGTAGGATGACATCGCTGGGATGAGACAGGACTGACTGAGCAGCTCCAGGAGAATGGATGGAAGAGCGCTGCTGTTTTGGCCTCTCCCCTCATGGCTCGTTTGAGTCTCTTCATTTGATGTACTCCCTGCAGGATTTATGTAACTGGCAAGAACCTGAAAGACACCAAAGTAATTAATCAAAACTGATTTATTTCAGTCAAAAGAACTTTGACTTTCCTTAAGATAGATGCCCCAACACTTCACTAACTGTTTTGCGAAATCAGTTCTGGTATTTATTTCAGCAGGCCCAAAGATGTTTCAGAAGAATTTCTATACAGTTATTAGATTATTCAAACTTTGGCTAATGATAAAATTGAGTAACTATTATCATTCTGAATTATTTTAGGAGATCGATTAATATGAACTTTGACAAACCTGCTGGAGTTACTCAAAGCAAGAGTTTGCCAGCTCAGACCACTGAGACCTGCAGCTGACTAGTCCCTTTCACTTTAGAACACCAAGTACACCAACTAGCAGTAGGACTTCTCTTTTTTTCAACTGCAAATGCTTCAGGTATTTTTGTAACTTCCTTTGGGATGGGACTTCAGGGTTTACAGATGAAACAGTAAGTTATGGTGAGCACAACAGTTACCTGGAGGAACAACTACTCACGAGCACAGCTCTTATCTGAGTAAGCAAAGAGCAGCCTTCCCTTTGGCAATGGTGGGAAGGCAGCTCCCAACTGCACACCTACCTGTCCCAAGAGTAGCTGTGGCTGAGTTCACAGGCCCTTACTGTATGCTGCAGGTCTAAGAGTTTCCATGGCTCTGATTTGTGCAGCTGTACTCTCAGTAACTTTGAGGTTTGACAGGTTGTATAGGTTGAAGTCCCAGGGACTCTATTCACCTTTTCAGCCTCTTCTCTTTTCTTTCATTCGCCCTCCTTGTTCTAACCCCCTTACCCATAGTATTTTGCTGCAGCATCTTACCAGCACTCTGTACAACACAATTTCTCTAAACCTTTCTAGAGCAGGGACTAAGGACAGTCTGCTGTACAACTGACAGACATGTTCAGCAAAATACTACTTTCCTTCAACTGCTGAATGCCCTCAGCAAATGCCTCCTTACTTCATGACATATCACATTCACAGCTAAACCTCACCCTGGCAGAATACAGAATACTGCCTGGAAGCTTCGCTGAGAGTAATTTAGGTGGTTTTCCTCTTTCTTACATAGAAAAATGTTTTCAGATTTTTATTTATTGTACTTTAGCAAGGGATATAAGGATTGTGCCATGTAATCTACAGTGACTAAAATACCTGATCATCAAAATGGTATCGTCATCAGGGTGTGGGTATTTTCAAAATTTCATCCTCTTTGTGCTGTAACTCCAGCAGGTTAGCTAATGCTTTTGAACTCAGGGTTCTGTGAATTAAACTTTTGATAACTAGATACAATCTCCCTACATTGATCCAAGATAAGAGGGATTGGTTAGATTTCATAATGGACTGAAAAGCCTGATTATGCAGGATCTTCTTCTCCTTAGGTATTTAGAAGACATCAGAATTTTACTAAGATCTAGATGTTTATTGGATAACTACTATTGTCATGTAATTGACACACTCAAGATTTTCTAGTATCTATGAGTGAGATTTTGTTTTATTGGCATAACACATTCATGGACACCAGTATCAACTACAGGCACTTCCTTTAAGTAGAGTGAAAAGTATGCAAGAAATTAATAGGTAACACTGTTCGGCACGTAAAACTGCCTATTCCTGTATCCTTCTCCTTCAATGGACAGTCTTTACTTTTGACTGTGTGCAGTGCTTTTGATGGAGGTGTGTGACAGCTCAAGGGAAATGCACTGGAACACTTCCTCGCTCACTTTCTCTTCGGAACTCATACCCAGGTCTTCTATGCAGCAGCCTAGTGACATCTGAAAACAGCCTTGCTCAAAATATGATCTGTATAATTTTCCATTAAGACAGTTGTTTGCATGTAATTTTTGCCCAAAATATTGTAATTACTCTACTGTGTGACTGACAAAACTCCAGTTTTATTATCCATGCCTTAAGTGCCTCTCATTAATCAAAATTTCATAATTACACACCTGTAGAAGGCAGGTCACATGCTCTTCTTCTAGTCTTTGCTTAGTCAAGGCTTGTTCAACATCCCATCCTGAAGCTGTAGAGCCTGTTCCAAATCCCGTACCCTTAGCCCAGTACAACTGCTGTTCTTCTGTTGATGCAGTATTGTGTGTACTTGACACCTGTGGCTAAAGTAAAAAAGCAAAAACAAACAAACAAAAAAACCCCACAATTATTTAATGATTTCATCTTTGTAGCACTATCTTTAAAAAGCCTTTGTTATGCAAAAGAATGTAATCCCAGTTCATTAACTTTCTAAAGATGTCATCAGGATCCAGTGAAATTCAAAGTTTTCCATAGGAAAGACTGCCACATATATGAAATTCTGGTAGAAGTCAGCAGTAGACTGTTGAAAGTAGTTCTTCTGTTAAACCAGTACTGCAAGCCCTTTATTACTCTCTTTTAAGTTACTATCACTGCTTAAATGATGAGAAGCATTAGAATGCTACTTAATATCATTCTAAACATCATAGCTCTGTAATTATTGCTGTTTAGAACCTAGTCAAGTCTAATAACACAATGAGATGAAGGGGATGGTAGTGGAAATGTTATCAAGAGAACAGAACTGAAATGTTAAGATGCTCAAG
Source organism: Vidua chalybeata (assembly GCF_026979565.1). Classification (NCBI taxonomy): domain Eukaryota; kingdom Metazoa; phylum Chordata; class Aves; order Passeriformes; family Viduidae; genus Vidua; species Vidua chalybeata. The sequence goes on from NC_071532.1 coordinate 12,941,980, forward strand.
TATTTATTGATTTTTAATAAATGCTCCAAAATAACAAGAGGAGTAAGTTACATGTATAGCTCTGACACATGATCTCTGAGTCACTAAAACATAATTACCTCCTCCCTAGGTAAGAGCAAGGAAGTCAGTCTTCCTTAAAATTTTCTAAGAGCAACATTTTTCCAACAGTGCTTGGTATAAGCTAGAACAGGTTTTACCAATGGTCTGCCTCAGTGATTCTAGTAACATAACTCCAGTATTACAATGTTTAGCCCTCATGAAGTAGTGTGGAAGTATTTATACTAATTTTTAAATTTTAGCAGGAAATTGGTGAAAAGGATGAAGAAAAAACTCTGATAAGCATTTTTAAACTGATGTTTTCCTATTTGCATATTTAGCATCCAAAACAAGTGACTTGCTACTGCATTCATTACTTGGTCACAATTAGCTGGAAACCACATCATACAGTATTTGTCTTATGGCTCCAGAAAGTTTCATTTTCTGTTCACATCTTCTTCAGTGACTTTATTAAAGGTTGTATATGAAAGAAAAGGAATGATGTATGAACAGACTGCAATGGTAAAAGAAATTATCACCTGCGAAGTATCATACTGACAGTAGTCTTGGATAATCTTTTAACTTCTACACTGGGAATGCAATGTGTCTTAGTGATGAAACAGCTGTGTGGTTATTTTCATGTAGGCATTACTCATGAACATGTTGTGCCTTTAACACTTGAGAGGACTGTCATGAGCACTGAATTAAAGCACTTAAGGGAGAACTTGGCCCCAGAAATACAAGCCTCAGTGCAGGCCTGATGGATCCCTAGTTTCAAGTTACCATCTATCACTTGATAGATATGAATTATGAGAAAGCAAGCTATTTAAGGGGGCACTGAAGCAGAAATAAGAATTAATGGTTGCCCTTTCCCTCCAAACATGCAAAAATGCTAAGGTGCTAATGTGTCAGCAGCCTGATACCCCATTAGAAGTAGAATCTCTCAGCTTCCCCTTGAATTTGATTAGCCATTAAGGTGAATTATTCTCAGGCACAGCTTCATCTCTTGCTTGCTCAACCCTTTCATCAGTATCAGAGCTGCTAAAATATGGACAGTACTATATTTTGCAAGTACTAATCCATATTCAGCCACCAGGAACTGTTTCATGCAAGCCTCTACCAAAATGATGCTAAAGAGGGCAAGGCATTAATGTTTTTTTTTGAACATTTTTACAGACAATTGGTACACTATGCAGAAATGGTAACGGTAGTCCTAAAAAGAAAATCAGAATATACATATTCTGAATAGAGGGTAATATAACATGGGAAAAGCCTTGAAAAAAGTCAAATTTTGTAGATTAATTTGGGATCTTGAATATGATGGAAAATTTCTGTCTTTAGATCTCATTTAAATATCAGTACAAAGATGATAACAAATCACTGCATTAATTCATTAATTTTCACAACTCATTTATATTTGTGAAGCACTTGAAAGGAAATCGTTTGTAACCAGGAGTTTAGATGATGAATGTTCAATAAGGTAATGAGGTCATACTATCTAAAGAACCACCATTCATTGTCTGCAAAAATTAGGCTACAATGAAAGCAATGAGACTATTTTCTTTTTTTAATTAAAATGCTTAGCACTTCTGGGTGGTACTTACTGTGCTGATTACCTTACCTCTGCTTGGTTGGGACTTGAGTTGGGCACTCTTGGTGCGTGGTGGCTCAGGGCAGAGAGACAAGCCAGGATAAGATGGATGGCCCCGATCTCCAGTGCCATTCGCCTCAGCAGCACTCCATCGTCGGTGGTCAGCGGGGTCGTGCTGAACAAACTGCGCAACACGTGGAAGGGCAGAGTTGGGAGCACGTTTGCTGAAGGAGACTGCAGGATATGACCTAGGTTGGAGAAGAAAAACATCAAACCCACATTTTCTAGTGTGGGTTCTATTGAAATAGTTCAATACAGCCTAGTAATCTCTGCAATAGTTTATATAGTTTATGAACATACAGCAATCTACTAACGACTTAAGCATTCACATACAGTAAAGCTATCTATTACTATGTTTCCCTTTCAAGAAAAAATTCATTATTAGGAGAGTGTAGAAGAAAGAATGCTTCTTTATTTTATTCATAGATTTGGTAAAGAATCAAATTTTAAAAATTTAATTTGCAACTTCCAGGGAGAAAACTGGTTTGGACTAATTTTTTTAAATACATATATATTTTTAATCATTCCAAATACAGTAAGATAAAGAATGCTTGTGATCAGCTAATAGGAGCTCAGCTGATATGCAGCAGTAATTTATCTAATCTAAGATTCTTTTCTGTATTCATGTGCCCAAAGTATGAACTAATGCACTGACACAAAACAAGTTTCTATAGTAGAATACAGGGTGAAGTACTAACATAATTTTAATTATATGAGTTGCATGTATGAATTTTGTGCTACAATTCCTTAGAATTTTTAACCCCTTCACATTATGAGCAAAAATTTTCTTTTAAAAGCCACATTTCAAATAATGGAGTGACCTATTAATGCAACACACTGAGACATAGGAAGCTGTCTCAATTTTTTTCCTGTATTTAACATTACTTTTCACATTCTTTCCCCAGTACATACATAAAGAGAGACCATTGAAAATTGGAGATGCTTCAAATAGTGAAAATACTTTAAAATAGCCAACTCTGTCCAGAACTTTGCTTCCTATTTTAAATATTTTATTTTCTCCGTCATTCTAAAGAGTTTATCAACTATATCATCATCCAGAGATTTAAACAAATATGTCTGTATTTGTATGTATATGTATATACACACATACATACAGGTGTTAATTCATACCTATCTGATACTCTTTGCAAAGACAGTAACAAGAAGGAATGAAAAGTCTTCTGACTGGGATCTTCATAAATAAAATCAAAAACTTCTGGAAAATAAGCTTATCTAATAGAATTCCATAACTGCAGGCATAGCCAAATCAAAAAAGAGAAAATCTAAACATTCTCACATTATTTATCTTTGCAGACAACTGAATCCATGTTTTAATCTATAAATCATAGATTTATAACTGCAGCTCTTCATATTGTGCAAGAAAGTATTGAGATTGTACATGTGTGAACAGCTGCATTTTGAACAAAACCAGAAGATATTAATGGTTTATACAGAAAAGTAATGTGGATTACTGTGTACAACTGAACCCACATTTTGTAGAGTGGAATTCAGATATTTAGCTAAGGGAAAAGAGAAATTGGCTGTTTAGTCCAGCTAAAACTAAGGCTACAAGGGAATGTAAATCATGTCAACAAATGCATTGGAGAAAGAAGAGCTATTGGCCACTAACTGCATATGAATAAACATAGGCAGAAAATTAAAGCAACCCCTACCCATCAAGAATATTATGTTCTGGAACAGTATTCCAATAGCAGTAGTGGCTGCACACACAGCTACACTACTACAAAAAGAGAAAGCAACCCAAATTCTGAAGGTCTCTTTATTAAACAAAAGAAAAAAAAAAGGATATAAAAATTGCCTGCTGTAGTAAGGAACTGAGACTACTCTAGAAACTGCCTATAGCTCTTCAGTTATTTACCACTCAGATTAGGTGGGTGTAAGCAGCTAGATTGCATTTTTATTGCCCAATTTATTCTTGTCTACTATCCTGCACCTAAATACTAGAGAAATAAAAAGACAAGCAGAAGGGAGGGCAAATGAGATTCTTGGTTTTCCAGCTGGTCTTATAAGGTCCATGTTGCACATCACTCTATAGAGTGCTAAGTAGAGACTAACTTCTGATGATTGCAGCCTAGAAAAAACAGCACTCTTTTCAAAGTCATAATCACAGAATCATGTAGGTTGGAAAAGACCCTTGAGGTCATTGAGTTCATCTGTAAACCTGACACTGCTCAAGTGCACCATTACACAATATCCAGTGAAAGGAAATGCCTTCAACATATGAAACCATATTTCATACACACTCTTCCAGTTTTTCAAAACAGTAAGAAACACAAATATTAGAACTATATGCAGAATTCCAGGTTCATTTGTAAAGGCAACAATTTTTTTTCCTGCCTTGTCTGTTTATTCTTTGAAGAATATCCCATTTCTCCCTCTGAACTCATACCATCAAGGCAGAGATTCTGTTTAGGCAACTTAATCACCATCATTTTTAGATATTACTCTCCTTTTCTAGAGCATTGTTCAATGGTTTACTCTACATCGGTTGTAGCTTTGCTCTCATCCATATTATTCTGCATTTGGTTGCAGAATTATAGGATGTTTGTAATTAGTTGAGCATTTTCAGCTACTTAGATTATTCTGTCTGAAAGCAGTCATTTTGACAGTGTCATTGTAAGTTTTATCAGTGCTTATTTTACAATTACTCTGACATGAGATGAGAACTCTTGAATACTGATGATTGTGATAAAACTTTGCCAGACAGAATTTAACAGAGACAAGTTTATCAAAGATGCCTGCAATGCGCTTCTGCACATATAAATTCTAACCTCCTGATAAAAGCAATACAGTGCAAATAAATTTAAGTAAAATCATCTATCTGTGGTCTACAAAGAAAGGTAATAATTATAGCACATACTTCCTTCACCATCATCTGTAACTCCCAACACCAATCTCAACAGACACTGAGCATGTTTCCGTTCTTTTAGCAGCACCTCAGCATAGCCCGGGAGACGGAGAAATAAACCAAAGGCAGCCAAAGAATGTGCAGGTATGGGAGACATAGTCTGGACTGTTGACTTGATCGGTGGAGGTTCTGCAGCAATGGTTTCTGGTGCTTCATACACCAATTCCCCTGATTGTTCAATGGTAACCCATTCAAACTGATCACTGTCCTTCTGTTTTTCCTGTGTGGCTGACGTAACCACTGGAGTGCTCACCTTAACCAACAGAAACAACAAAGAAATTTGGCAGTCATTCAGTTGAACATCTTAAACAAAAATTCTGTTATAGTAAGGATCTAAAAGACATGCAATTTTAATGTAGGAGACAATAAAGAAGTCACATGAAATACTCTACCATTTGCAGATACAGGAACCATGCTAAATGGCTTAAAAGGGCAAACTTGCATTTTCAATACAGTGCTACAAAGTTGTGCCTACACAAGCAAGCAAACATATTTTGGCAACCTAAAACCCTCAGTTAAAGTGTGCTGCTTAAATACAGAGGCATAAGAGATACAAATTACTCTGAAGTAAATACAAAGCTTAATTTATGTACCATACTGTTAAATAAGAAATGGCCCTTTATTTTTAGCATTAAACACTGTGAACATAAGTATTTAAGTTTTAATTTCATACTGCAAAAAGAAGAAAAATTAATCATAATGCCTTTAAAAACAACTAATAACTTCAGGTATCTTAGCAGTTTTGTAGCACCTCATGATCCTTTTGAGCTTTTGATTGATTTGGCTGGCTTTATTACTATTATACTCTATCAGAACAGTCTGATGTTCTGACCAGAGGATTGTGCAGTCAAGCATTATGATGGGAATCAGAGTTTAAGGGGGTAGTAGCTGTACAGTGCCCCAAGACACAATCAAACAATTTAAATGAAATTATGACACCGAGGTCCTTCTCATAATTAAACATCACAGAGGTTTCAGGCTTTCATGCTATTCAGATAAACTGATTTGATCATATTTACAATTTCAGTACTTATCACCAGACTGATCTAAATTGGTCTCCTGGTTCAGGGCAAATTTGGGAGAGAACCCCCAAAGGGGTTCATCTAGAAAGCAGATTCAATCAGCCCCTCCCCCAGCCAGTTTGGGAAAAATACCTCCTTGGAGAAAAGTGGGGAAAAACTTGTTTATTAAACAAGAAAACCTAAACAATATTAAACAATAAAACTTCTTGCTGCTCCAAAAGAGAGACAAACTCAGAAAAATCCCCTCCCCTGGGCTGCAGCTCGGTTCACTCAGGCTCTTATTAGTCCCTCCAGCGCTGGAAATGCCGCAGCCCAGACCTGGCCCGCTGGCCACAGGTGAGAGCTGCCGCTGCTCTTCTGGGTGTTCAGTCCAGAGCAGGTTTGAGCAGGTCCAAAGAAAAGGAAAAATCACAGTCCAGAGAAATTCTTTGCCTCAGCTAGCTAAAACTAATTAAAATCAAAGGAGAGCTCTGTCTCGCTGTCTGTCCGTCCGCAGACAGCACAGTCCAGCAGCAGGAACGTGGAGGAGTGAGTGCAGTTTCTGAAAACAAACTCTACGCTTCTTCTCCCCCCTTCACTCTTGGAACAAGTCTTAAAGGTGCAAAACTTATTATTCAGCATGAATGGAACAGACAATTGGGGATAAAAGCATCATACAGTCAACCCAGGACAACTGGAAAAGATTAATATGAAAAGCCTTTACAGAAATTATCCAGAATACCAAATTACTAATTTAAAGTCAAAGCCATCTTTTACTGCATTTATTCCAATTGTCCTCACATTAGGAGAATCCGAAGAACCAGTGACTTGGAGAAATATAAAAGTAAAATTAAAGAATTAAGAGTCTGGAGAAATCATCAGTCTTCACTCTAAATAATCTGTTTGGTATTACTATATTTAATTTTTTTTATGGTTCACAGAATTCTTCATCAGTATTTGAATCTAAATATATATCTCAAGCTACGAAATTGTGAAAAGACAGTAAGTTCCTAGGACTATAGAAAAAGAAGGAAAAAAAAGGAATGAAATTTCTCATGGTCATAAGTTACCTTTCATGTCCTGCAGAATTCCATATATCAGTTTTCTTCAATACAGACTACACATTATCCCTCTTGGAATTCATAATACAGTAACTGTTTATGTAAATACTTTTCCTTAACTTGTAATTTTTGAACTGCATTGGTACTCTGCATAGACCTCTAAAGCCTTTGTAGAATTATTTACAAAGGATGCATACTAATTCAGTCTCACTACAGGGTTCCTATGGTTGCCATAATTTTACAGTCAAGATATTGAATAATATACCCTTAACTTATAATCTTAGTATGATACCCTTAATTCACGATTAATTCAGTTTCAAAGGGAATAAATATTATTTCCTCTTAGGAATATCAGCCAAAACCTTCAAAATTATAGTCAAATAGAATGTGAATAATTTATTTTTCCCTTTTTAGCAGTGTATACTTAGAAAAGCAGCCAAAGGAGTAATTCCACACTTATGCCACTACTGATACTTTTGAAATGTATCAGTACATCCAGAGGAACTCTACATATAAGTATATAAATAATAATAATAAATAGTATCTATTAATAAATAATAACAATTAAATAATATCTATTATTTCTTAATACTAATATAATTAAGATAATACTATTATTTATAATAATAAAATTACATCCTCTGCTTTGAGAACTGTATTTCACTTAACCATAAAAATATCTATCTAACTGTATTTCACTTAACCATAAAAATATCTATGAACAATAAAAATTGTTCACTTGCATGGACAATTAAGTGATAAGCAAGAACAGCTGTATAGTACATCAGTAACTTTATTTTACTGTGCACTCCAAGATATTTTAAGTTAACACAAGCAGCTTGCCTTGGTCCCACAAGGCCATGGCTACTCAGGCAGTCTGTGACATGGAAAGGGAAGCACGCGTACAGCTGGACAGGGCTGTGGACTTATGCACTTGCCTATTTTAAAGTAACTTCCCCACATAACTGAGAAGTTAAACTGAACTATAGAGAAATACAAGGAAAATACTGTCCTTAAACAAGCAAACAAAATACTCTCAGCATGTTTTCCAACATTAATTTTTTTCTACTCACTTGTTGAATTACGTCAGGATAAAGCATAGGGAGTCTCTCTGCAATAAGAGCCAATCCACCCATGCCTGCAAAAACTTGCAGTGGAGACTGAATGGGACAGGTTTCAAGAAGTGATTCATCTAGAACTGCATCCATACACTCATCCCCAGGACTGATGGCCTCATCTTCAGGGCAAGGTCCCAGTAAATCTGCATGTTCTACAAAAACATAAATGTAAATAAAATTAATACATTATCATCAACACTGTGTTTATTTCTTTGTCCTCATTTAAAAGTGGATTTCAAAAGTACTGGTTCCTTCTCAAGCAAAGACTGAGCCATGAACCTGAAATGAATACAAGAATAACAAAAGAAAATAGAAGTGTTAGTGGTACCTTTCACCAATGACAGCAGATCATGTCAAACTCAGCATTATTTATACATAGCTACATGTTAATTATTAGAATTTAATGTTTTATTAGAAGTTGATCTATGCCTTCAAGACGTTGCTAATTTTGCAGTAATGACACTTTTTAACACTCTTTCATCTAGAAATTAAGTGAAGGTTTTTTATTCTCCAATAAAGAACTTATAGTTGTCTCAGGGTTCTGTGGTCAAGATGACCCTGAGATCATAAAGTCCTTTCCTCCCAGCCCCGCAGCCAAAGAAGACGTCCAGATGCGTTGGTTTTGCTTCTCAAGGTTGTTTGTTATCTCTTACCTATAACATTCTTTCTCTGACCTGCTAAGCTTTGTCTAACAAGTCAGATTGTCACATTCTGTCCACCCTCTAGGGCAGTGTTTACATTTTATACTATTAACTATGTGTACTTTATTTACGATTAATTCCCAATACCTATCACCTATGTTAGACAGTGTGTCTCTACTCTAAACCAATGAAAAAGTGTCACCATCACAGTGAAAGACAGAGGACAAGAAGGAGAAGAAGGACAAGACACGCCCAAATTCCTCCATCTTGCCTCTTGAACCCTATTCTAAAAAACCTCAAAATTCTACTTTTTCACCCTGTGTTAAATTAACTCAAGCTCTGTGACCCGTAAATCTTCACACAAAGTTGGCAGTTTTTGCCATGAGCTAAAATTGAAGCCACAGGTATTTTTGACTTTGTGCCAAGGTCTCTGAGTCCCCTGCCAGGGTCTCAAGACAGCCACGGCAGCCAGAGGGATGTCCTGGGTTCCCACCTAGCTGAAGAAAGGAAAGATAATCTTAACCTTAAATTAGTTTTGCTTCTCACATGTCCTCTCTGTGAGGTGTCAAAATGACCCTCCAGAAAAAGCCACGAGATTTAATTCTATTCTTCCTCATGAAAAAAGATCATGATCTGGATTTCTAACTTTCTACTCACCTCCATCCTCCCAGTTTATGACTAAGCACCCTAATATCTTGTACAACAGACAAAGAAATGAAGATTCTATGTCCTTATGCACACAAGTATATACAGAATATACAGAACCCTACCACAATTCCTTATTGCCAAACATCAGCCCTCTTTGCTGATTGCCATAGGCAAACTTCAGTTTATATTCTGTATATTTAATCTAAAAATCTGTTTTGCAGATTATATTTTTAAGCAATGTAATGCAGGGGTCCTCCAAGTCTTCACAGCACAGCTACATCAAAAGGCAGGAGAGTGGTCTTAGTATTTCTTAGTATTTCTTCACTGTGAACAGTCTGACACCCATGATAATCCTTGGTTATACTCCAAATATATAGCACACATACTATTATTTATTATATTCTTGTAAAAACACAGAAGCACATTAATGAATAACTTGTGCAGCTACCAAAACAAATCTCTTATGAAAAAAATTTTCAACAGCAGACACTATCTTTTAACAGATACTTCATCTTTTAAAACTGTTTCTTCTCTAATTTGAAAAGGAACAGGAAACAGCAGGTCTTTCCCCATCCTAATTCTCAACTTTTAAACATGCGAGAAGCACCGTGTTACAAGGACATCACTGATATGCTGTGGGAGGATCACATTGCTTTGGAATAATATGATTGAAGTGTAAGATTTAACAAGCTTAAATCAGGGAATGTAGGAATATGTACATCAATTCATCCTACTTCAAACACACAGATTATGAGAAGTCTGTCTGTCTGAAGAAGTCTTTCATTGACAGACTAAGAAAAGGTTGCAGATACTTTCAAAGCAGGATAATCCTTGTAAGAAAATGTGCCAATGCAACACTTTCAGTATATACAGCTTTGATGTCTACTCTTCTAAAGAACACAGGCAGAAACATCTGTGGAAATGCACCTCTTCCCCACAGACAGTGGGTGAGTGTCACAAACATATCATATTAGAAAATGTTAAGTGATTTTAAAAGTTGGAGTTATAAGACCTACTTAGATGTCTTAAGAGAAATCTCCATTTGCAAAGCAGCATTTGGTACCTATGATACTGCAATAAAAATTTTCACAGACTTCTCTAACCATTGGTTTCAAACAGCTCCTGTATTACTAAATCTGCCCTGGTTACAGCACACTTGCTAGAGAGAAATGACATACATGTCAAGAAATAAAATATACTGTATCTATACAATCACAATTGTATCACATACAGTATTATAATCAAAAAAGAAAAGTGAAACCAGAGCAAGCATATTGGAGCATCTTATAGACACAATTTAGGCAGGCAATGAATTTGTAATTTATCACAAAGTTTAGCTCTTGTCTAGAAAAGAATAGCTCAGGAAAATCATTCAAGAAAATACAAAAAAACCCACTGTTTCTCATCAAGAAAATCAAAACAATTTTTGTCCAAAATAGAAACATTTTTAAAAGGAATATACCAAAAATGTAAGAACACTCACCTTTTTCTGTGTGAAGACGTTTAAATGAGTCTGTTTTTGATAAGCTTGGATCTGAGATTACTTTGGAACCAAGTTTAACTGTCAAGTCTATGGATCGGTATCCTTGAGGGAGTTTGCGGTCATACAGCAGAGTCAGAAGCTGGGCAAGTGTCATTTCAGCTGGTAGTGGCTGACCTAGACAACAAAGGCATCAAGTCAGAGAGGAAAATTCTGACTGGGTTATTTTAACATACATATCCAGGTGCTGCTCATTACTTGCACCACAGATGCCAAGTAGACTAAATATCATCTGGCTCCAAACTAAGGCCTTAATTTTACCATTTGCTCTCTTGGGAAAAAGGGCCCCATCAGTTTGGAACCAAACATCAAAAAGATCTATGCCAACATTCCCTAAGACAGTCCTGTGCTGACAGCACAAGCACTTGGCACATATAACAAATGGCTAAGGCTGTAATTTGATGTGTATTTTAAGTGGATACTGGCTGTCCCATGCTATTAAACACCACCTATGCATGACCCTTGAATTGTGGGAGCATAGAGGTGTGTGTGACAGGAAGGTAAAACAGGTGGTATTGAACAAAGTGGAAAACAAATAAACTGGCACTTCTTTTTCAGGCCTACTAATATCAAGCCTAGCTCACAACTCCTGTATCAGGAGAGCAGAAGACAGCAGAAAATTAAAAAAAAAAAAAAAAAAAAAGAAGGGCACTGCCAGGACTACTTTTCTCCACAGCAATGTAGCCTTGAAATGCACATGCAATACAGTCCAAACTGATTACTCTAATTCAGATTTTGGCTACTTTGTTGTCTGCAAATATGTTCTTCCCTGAAATTACAAGCTCATCTGAATGCAGAAAAATTTTGTCTGAAAACAAATAGATTTACACATTAAATATTTTAGAGTTGGAACCTATGTCCATGTCCATTTCATCTTGATTGTACTTAATCAAGTAAAACAACATCTAAGAGTTCCTTAGAAACAATCTGTTTCTTCAATTGAAGACTATGTCTTAAGAAAAACAAAAATTCAAAATGCCTTGCCATTATGCAAGTGAGCAAGTTTTCTGCCCTTTTTTCCCCATTACTGATTTTCTTCACATGGCTTATTATTTTCTAACAACTGTCTGCTATGCAAGACATAACCAGATCACAAATACAGAACAGTTTACATGACCATCATGAGACAGTCAACCTTTACCAGCTACATACTGAAAACAGGCACTGGGTTTTGATCTCATCTCCAAAATAGTGGTATCATAGATTATCCTGAGTTAGAAGGGACTCACAAGGATCAAAGCCCAACTCTTGGCCCTACAAAGGAGAGCCCCAAGAGTCACATCATGTGCCTGAGAGCGTTTTCCAAGTGCTTCTTGAACTGTCGGGTGTGGTGCTGTGACCACTTGCCTGGGGAGCCTGATCCAGTGCCCAACCACCTTCTGGGGGAAGATCCTTTTTCTAATACCCAACCTAAACCTCTCCTGACACAACTTCAGGCCATTCCCTTGGGTCCTGTCACTGGTTACTGGTCACTGGGAAAGAGATCAGTGTCTGCTCCTCATCCTTCCCTCATGAGGAAGTTGTTGACTGCAACGAGGTCTCCTCTCAGTCTCCTCTTCTCCAGGCTGGACAAAGGACCTCATCCATCCCTCATATGGCTTCCCCTCATGGCTTTTCACTCTCTTCATTGCCCTCTTCTGGACTATGTTTAATAGCTTTATGTCCTTTTATGTTGTGTCACTGGACACTGCCCACAGTACCCGAGGTGAGGGCGCCCCAGTGCAGAGCAGAGTGGGACAATCACCTCCCTTGTCTGGCTGGTGATTCTGTGCCTGATCTTCTCCAGAAGAGCCCATAACCATCCATCATGGCACACCAATCACTGGACTCATCCCACCAGGTTTTGCTCATCAATTTTAGATATTTTAATCCAAGTAAACAATCCTGCTAATAATTGCCAGAGGATAGCCTCAAAGTTGGTAATTGGATAGTAAGTTTCAAAGTTAGGGATTTTTGGGTGAAAATTACTTTGATCAGAAGTTAGCCACTTAATTCCATTACCTGGATCCAGACAAGAAGCTGTTCTGCATAATAATAATGAAGTGTTTCATCCATATTTCTGTCTTTAATTCCTGATCCAAGTCACTAATATTTCTTCCTACACAAGAGAGATTGCCAATCTTGCTATACCATATTTGATATACATGGAACATGACCAACTGCTTAGGACATGTTGTGTTTTTAAAACACAAATGTTATGGAATTCAAGAATGTTCCTGAACTGGCAAATGAACCTTTCAGAGAGCAATGCAAGATGGTTGCCCACTTAGAACCTGAAGTAATAGGGCATTGGTACCAGGACCATTGGTTCTGCTGTGTATGTGGAAGGAAACCTACGTCACCTTTCAAACCTACCCTATTTGTGAGTAGAAGTGTTTTGAGAGTTTTTTTAGGAACAAGGTATTAAACTTCAAGGGAGATCAATGTAATTGCCACTTTTTTTGAGCTGCTATGATGCTACAATGCTGCAGTTGCTGATCTTAAAATGACTTCCAGTTGAAAGCTGTTTACCAGCCCAGAAGGGCTCCACACTTCCAAGATGCTAATGCCTATTACCATTGTTACAAATTCTTGATCACGTATCAGCCACTGAAAAGACCATAACTTTGATGTTTAAAATGCATTACTAAAGTTACCTGGTAGTAGTTTATGGTACAGATGAAAAACTGGAACACTAATGGTCTTGCTGGAAGATTCTCCTCCTGATGAAGAAGCACCAACTTTATCTGCCATCACTCTTCCTCGTCTTGATGGTGGACGTGGAGGGGTGGATGAAACAGCTCTTTTTGACTGAGATTTCAAACCTAGTACAGAAGTAAAAAATTTCAAGTTGTTCTAGTATTTAATACCTTCAGTTAGCCAAGATACAACATACTTAATTATAGAAAAATGTAAGAACTTTACAAGAACTCACTGGCTAATTAAATACCAGAATAACATTTATGTATAAAACATATTTGGATATAATATGTATATTATATCCAAATATGTTTTATACATACATATGTTTTATACAGTGTATTTTTAGTTAAAAGGCTGTACATTCTCCTAAGCCCCAAACATAAACCAAACCATAACTAGATGATGCCATGCATAAAAAAAGCAAAAGCTATTCTGATTCTGCTCTCATTGAAGTGTCTCACAATGGGCCCTACAGCAAAACGTTTTTAAGCTGTCTTTTCACCTGAAAACAAGAAAGGCAAAATTTTCCAAATTGACAGACATTTCAGCACAGATTATAGATAATAACCCCTCGTCTGGCCTACAGAGGTGACTTTAGCTGCAGTACTGACAGTACCACATATGTGATAAAAGGTATCTTTATATGTGGTTTCCAGGTTCCCGGGCCCCAAAACATTTGAAGTAAGCACTACATGAAAATTAGGAGGCAGAATAGGTACATAAAAGCTTACTGTTATTTCACAGCCTTATATAAGACTGCCTTATCTTAGGACAGCTTCGGGTGACTTAAGGTACAGCAAAATTATACTGTAATCATGTACCCTTCTGTGCAGGTGACAGACCAAGGCAAAAAGCCAGCAGGTCAAAACACAAATACAGACAATTACTAACTTATCTTTGTCCAAGAGCTGCCACACTTCAAATGCTGTAATATGCTTGGTTTCAGCTGATCATTAGAAGCAGGTCTAAATGTGCAACACATTGTCCAGTAATCTCAGTACACTAAACTAGCTTGCCTCAGGAAGATCAGGCTGCAAATACCATCTCCTCCTTCGATTAATTTTACCCATAGGTAAAATGTTAAACACTTTTAACTTCTTGAGATTCTGAGGACACTAAAAAACCCTCAGAATATATGAAAAAATAATGACAAAAGAAGAAAACAGGTAGTAAAAGCAAATGTAAATGAAATAAGTTTACATTTAATCTCTTACTAAATTGGAGAAAATTGGAAACATCAGAAAAAACTAAAATCTGCTTCTTTTTAATAGAAAATGGGCTATATCAGGCAGTAGGATGAGCAATGCAACTGGAATGACATGGCTGACTATGCTATGCCCTATCTTCAAGCTTGGTGTAATATTTTTGTTTCTTTCTAGATTTTTTGTGTTTTAACCCTTTGCTTGGACCTATTAATATTTTAGATACTACTGAAACGTGTTTAACTTGTTTAAGTGGCACCTACTGTAACTATCTTGTCAGATAAAGATGCTGTAATTAACATAGCTATGTTGTTTTAAGTGTACCAAGTTCAGTGGAACCACTGCCCTGTTCAACATTTGCGTCAAGTTATATCTACACCTAAAAACTTGAAATAAAAAGCTTAAGAAATATTGGTGCCAAAAGTCAAAGGAAATCAGTATCTCTGCTTTATGCTTCATGAAGTGTGAATGAACTTGAAGTACCTCAATAATGGTAGAAAGCTAGATAGGAAGGGAGTAGTTTGAAGCTGATTAATCAACTTCAAACTGAAAGACTAATGACTTCTACAGCCATCATCTGAACTGTAACATTGTGTACCACTGCAAAATTACTATGTTCAATCTATATCCTCCAACAATAGGCTTGCATTTCTGTAAGGAAATGGGATTACATGAGAGACTTCTGAAGGTTCGACTCAATAGCTTTTATAAACTGAATGCTCTGAAAGAAACTCCAGTATTAGTCGTTTCCGAGTGGAATAACATGAGTTTATGCCAAAGTCTCCATTTGACAGAGACCATTTTAGCAGAGTAGTTGTTATGCAAAATGTACGGATATCTTTTATTTCCAAAGAATATTTTCAGAAGAGAGCTGACTAAACTCTGTTGTACCAGCTACTGCAAAAAGTAGAAGCAATAATACCCTCCAAGCTCCAGGGGTGTCTTTAAAAAAATCCTGTAAAATACCCTAGCAACAGCATCCACAAAAATATCACTGACACACATATTTAGGTGTACATATATGTGACAAATTTGTCAAAGTATAATCTGCTAGAGAAAACTGTTTCAGCAGGAATCAATCTTTGCTGCCGAGCAGTCAGTTGCATTACAATTGTAGTACCAGGTACTACAATCTTTCTAACCATCACTAGTAACAAAATTAATTATTGGTAGGTATTTTCTTGCCCCAACACACTTTGAACACCAGAAATATCCATTTTATAAAAGATAGAAGAAAAAGACATACCAGAAGCAACAACAACGCTGTAATTGTCCTGAAATCCATTTTCTGCTTTAACTTTTTCTTTCTCCTCATAATTCTTCTTTTCTTTATCTTCCTTCTGTTCATTAATTAGCTTAGCTGTAATACTGGGTGTATCTATGTGGGGATGGAGGGGACAAGGACAAACAAAGAGAGGAAAGAAAAGCATTTCAAGATACTAAGTTGATTTTATTAGTTTCTAAGCCATTAACAAGGCTATTCTCAACTACTGTAGCATTTCAAAGCAACAACACACACAGCAATAGTCTTGTCAATAACTACGAATTAAGGTATCACAGTAATTCTGCCCCTTCTTCCCCCAAAACTCTGTTCTCTGACAATTTAAACCTGTAACAGTATAAAACCATTACTTGATGAGTCAAGTGTTTTCACATTAAAAAATCCACTAAACCACTGCAATCAACCAAAAATGAGATTAAGCAAAAAATCTCTATCCAAACCCAATGAACCAAAAAAACTCACAAAAAATCTTGACAAAACAACAGCAAAAAAATCCAACAATAAAAGAAATAGTAAAGTTTTTTTTTTTTTAAGAACAGCTGCAGACTTATTTAAACAGGTTCTTGTATTTGAGTCTGGGTATCTCTCGTTACATACTGATCCAATTTCAGAACTGGTAAATTCTCTTCCTTTGAAATTGGAAGATGCCTAAAGTACATTACACAACCAAATCTTGAGCTGTTTGCTTAAGAGAACATTAGATTAGTGCAGTTCAACCATTTCAGTTTAATCATTAGTGTAGATCACAACTATCAGTATGTTATTAAATCTAATCTAATTTGTTAAATCACTGATGATTGGTGACAATGGACGATTTCATACTCTGTATGGTACAACAGTGGCCAAAATGGCCAAGTAATTCTCTAATTGCTTCTGAGTAGTAACTTGTTTCCACATAGCCACAGAAGCTTTGAGGTACAACTCAAGACCTAGAAGTACCATCCAGCTACCTTTAACTGTGTGTTAACAGTGGCTGAGGTGCTGAAAGGGACGTGATTTGTCTGCTTGGAAATGTATTATGATTTGTTCCTGAAGACATTAGTTATATCTGTATTGGACAGCACTGGAGACTAAAAAAAGATATAGAGTGTGAAACTACTGCCACTTAGGATTCAACATTCACACAAATATCCTCTCTCTATGTATACATCTGTGTGTATATAGACAAACACATATGTGTGTATATATACACACACACAAATGTATCTATCGATGAGACTGTGTATGTTCTTGGCTTTAAAAAAAAAAACTCATCATCACTATTATTATTAGTACTACTGTTATTATTAAATTTCTGAATGTCTCTAGTTTTGTCCCACTGACTCAATGTTGTCCACCTACTGTTGGGAAATTTAAAGGTCATTAATAAAATTATTATAGAAGGTTAAGCAGTGGTATTGTAACTACTTAGGCGATACCCAGATTTGATGTTTGATGTTTTTCTGAGTCAAGCAGTAACTCAAGATTAAGGTGCATGAAATACAAAACAACTGGTACTCATCCAGGCAATTCTATCTGCTGTGTACTGCACATTTTCTTCCTATGGTGAAGGGATGCAAGCAGCAGATCTATCAATTATTTCAGGCACCCCTTCTCCCCGTCTTTTATTAAAAGCTGGGAAAAAAGTACCAAATGAATATGGTTCTTGTGATTTGCAGAAAGTATGAAATGGTTAATTTGAAACATTAACAGTAGTAAAGAAAAAAGAAGCTAACCCAAGGGACAGATTTCTGACACAAGATCTCCCTGATTTCCTGTTGCTGTAGTGGTGACAGCCTTTTCTTTATTTTCTACCCCAGTCCACCCCTTCTCTCTCTTTCACCCCAAACACACAGCTTGCTCCTCTAATATTCAAGCCTTCTTTACTCTGTCCTAACCATGGACTTCATAGAATGCCATACAAGAACTACAAAGCCAAGGCATAACAATGCAGTAGCAAACTCTAAAGTTATGGTGCCCTACAAAGTCAGCACTTGACCATTTTCAATTACAGACATGACAGTTTACCACATCATCACATTCTCCTCTCCAGTCCTTACTAGCACTGGCTATCAAGCTGATAACAATACACCACTAAGGCAACTACTCAGTACAGTTTATGTCACTGCTCAACAACTGATCCCTACCTCGTATGGAGTGACCTTCCCACCCATTACAGTAATGAGATCCTTGTGCAGTTTGTGGTCAGAAAAACCTTAGTAAAATTTCACACATGACTCTCTGGACAGTAAATAAATATAGAATTCTATCAGAAATAGTAAACTGTTCATTGATAAATAAGATACAAGCATTTAGCTAGGAATGGATATTTTCCTATTAAAATCCTAAAACACATCTTGTCCTATCTAGTATTGTGCCAAATAACATTTTAGTACTCCTATCAGCTTGTTAGGTAACATTTATTGCCCCAACAAATTTGTAAATGTAAAAAATTTCCATAGGTATAAAAAAGCAATAGTAGTTGCTTTTAACTCCATGAAGACCTATCTCATAAATTAAAAGTTGATCTACCCTGAGTTCCAAAGAAGTACACATTCAAGTAAACCTACAAACAGGAGCATACACACCTAGTCAGATGAACAGTGCATACCCTTCAGTGCACATCTCCCATATGGTAAAAACATAATTGCTCTAATGATTTTTGATTTTTCTTTAGTATATTGAGAATCACATTTTAAGAATAAAGAGGATAAAGTCCTGGATTTTTTTTTTTTTTTTTAACTAGACATGTATAAAACTGATTTTTCATTTAACATGACCGAACAATTTCTACTCTATTTATTACTAGAGGAGAATCAACTTGCATCTTGCCTGGCTTTACCTAGAGAGCTCTGGCATGGACATGACATCTTCAGTATGAATTCTCGTCTTTAACTAATTTTTAAAAAGTTATTAACCCTAATCTTTAACATATAGTTCTGTTTCCTAAAGTATTTAATAAGCACTAAAATTAAAGGTGGGATTAATTTTAAGATGTCTACCATTTAGGTGTCAAAATCCATATTATGGTCTGTGAAAGCCTGATCAACAAAGTTCCCTACAGACAGATTTATCTCTCAGTGTATATTCAAGTAGTATGACTGAAAGTACTGAAAGTACTGGAATTTAAAAAACAAATAAATAAATTATCCTCTCACTGTGCATAATTTTAAAATTAATATCTTAAAGTAAATTATACTTTTCATTTTTCATTTAGTAAGTGAACACAAATATTTATATGGCAGACAAATGTATAACCACAGAAATTAGATGGAGCCTTTATCAAGGTCCTTTTCACAGGACATACATCTCCATCTTGAGATGTATCACTAAGTTCCAGGACATTTAACTCACAAAATTTGGGGAAATGTAATGAATGGATGAAAGACAGTGTGTTTTATTTGCAGTAGCACTTATATGGTCAAACAAACAATATAATATTTTTTTAAAACTGCATTTTAAAAAGAAGCAAAACAAAACCATGAACTATTGCAAACTTGCCTGACACACGATCAAGAACTTCTGCTAGAGTTGTTGAGACAGGCAAGTGAAGAGTACGAAATTTGTGTCCAGCTCCATACATTGGATGTTGAATTACATGACTAGTAGCATTAATTCTACCTTTGTACAGCTGAAAGGAAAAAACAGTCAACATTAATTATGACTTTAACACTGAGAAATAACTTAAACCACTATGTTCTTATAAAGCCACGTCACCTAGACAAAGCTAAATTCTTAGTATGCTAAAAAAGAAAACTAATATATCCTTCAACTTTGGAGGTATACAGTAAAAATACATCAAATTAGGACATGTTTAGTTTTTTAACTCAAAATAATTTGATTTGAAACCCTACAATATTTTTATCATACCAGAAACAGTATGATATCATCTTTGCTTTAAAAAAACTATCATTTTACATAGCTGTAATATGAGAGAAAAATTGCATGCCTGAGACTTGCAATTACTTAGGAAATGAAAACTTAACTATGAAACTAAATATCGAAAAATAACAATATACTTTGAGTAGAGAAAGATGATGTTTCTCTGTTGCTCTGACTTGAGGAGGAAGTTTATTCTAGACTTAATATCTACTTTTTGTTATTATGACAAATAAGTCACCATTAGCTAAAACATTGCAAATATTTTACCATAACGGATTTTAGACAGCCCTGAAGATCTGTTTATTAATATGCACTTACAGGACCAATTTATTGTGCAATGCAATAAAAAAAAAATTGTATTTGCTGACAACCAGAACTAAGCTTCTGAAAAAGTTTTGGTAAGAACTTCTAAGATGGAAATGGGGAACGAATCTTTGAAAAGTTATGTTGTTGGGTATTCTAGAAGTATATCCTGTACATCTACATTATTTTTAAGGTTTCTCTTTGCATGTTATAGGAGGAATCATCTCAGTAAGAACACAATTTCCCACGGTTTTTAATATACGAAATGGAACTATGACAACTTCAGGACATTTTTTCTGCTTTTACCTATCTAGTAACAGCTTTCTTTAAAAACCTTTTGTATGTAAAACAATTAACAGAAAACTGATGCTACCTTTACACTATCAATGGACCTGCTAACAATTATTCAGCCAAGTTAGAACATTTAAATGTTTGTACTAAAACTGTATTTGTGCCTCCTTTTCCATTTTATACTGTCTGACCCAGTTTCCCTCTCATGTATCTCCTGCAGTACTTTACTTCTGAGATGCAGAAACCACAGCAGCAAATACTGTTTTCTGGATGGGAGTATCAGATCTTTTAAAGAAACTTGTGGTTTTATCCTATTTTTTTAGTCACAGCCGTCAAGGAGACCACTTCAGGTATCAATTGTAATTGTGTTCCTGTGAAGCATGTGGGACCATAAAGCATACATCTGCTTTATAAATTAATTCACATATTTGTCACTCAATTTATTCATGGCATTTTGGCTAACTGCTGAAGCACGTCTGCCAATTTTGACTATGGCTGATCCTTAATGAAACTGCTAAGGTCTAGCGAACAGATATAGTATCTATATTTATTGCTAGTGTGTAAGGGTACTATTAAAAAGCCTTCTGTAAGATAAATTTCAGTTGTCAGATCCTTCAGAAGCAGTATATTTCCAATAAATATTTTGTGTTATTGTAACACAGTGCCTTGAATTTTCTTCCAAAATGATGAGTTACAATTCAACGGCACTTTGCTTTCCAAAATTCCATAATGTGTACAGCAGAAAAAAGCTGCTAACATTTCAAAGTTGAACATACTCAGACTTAAGACCTGAAGGCTAAATTTATTCCACATTTACCATACGGTATCAAAAATTCTTACTGGACAAGGCGACTGAAGAAATAAAGTCACTTTCTCATCCTCTAGCATCAGCTGCAAAAAAAGCCTCCTAATAAATCCTGAAATATTTCCAGAGGTTGGGAGGTTCCCACGCTGAGGAGAGGACTGGAACAATTCACAGAGAACCTGAGAATGCAAAATGATACCAGATTTAAAATATTTCTACATTTAGGTCTTTAAAATATAGCTCTACACAGCCACAGTAGGCAGTGCCCGAGATCCACTCCCAATTATCACACAAACCAGCTCAGAAATGAGCACCACTGAAGAAAATACCTGCAGCAATAAGGCCTTTAATATAAAAGTTTAAAAATGCTGACTACAGCACCAAAGTAATTGTAAACATGTAGATTTCTCAAAAATATAAAAAACTGAAAATAAAGTAGTTATAAAAACAGCTTTTGAATCCCTAAAGCAAACATTTCCCATGGCATAATGCACTATTACTCCCAGCCATTAACAGAGAACCGACTCAATTTTTTACTGAAGTCTATTTCTTCCTAGACCATCATTATTTTTAAAGCTGAAAAGCCATTTTCTCATTATACTTGTATTCAGCTATGTCTGCAAGGTTAATGAATGTGACAAAGATAGCTGAATTTGCTCTAGAATGCCAAATGCAAAGCCATACCCTGTATTTCCTTGGACACAGTTTGCACAAGCAAACTTCCTAGGATATCTCCTTAGGTTACTAATATTAAATATGTGTGAAGCTTGCTGTTCAAATTCCATTCCATAAAAGTTTAGCCCTATCCAGTTAAACAGTTTTTTGGATTTCAGTCTAAAGTTTATTTCTCTAAACCAAGAAGAATACAAATCTATATACTGGACAGCCATTCCAAAACATTTTTATATATTTCAGACTCAGGTCAACAAGCTAACAATTTTAATAGAAAATTTCTCCAGTCAATGACAGTTTACAAAACCCCAAGTTATTATAAAGAAAGGTAAAAAACCCAGAAAGTTTTCAAAGTATTAAAATATCATTATTTTTCTCTCTCACCTGTGCCATAAGTCTCTGGTTATTAGGATGGCAAGAGATGCACTGTAGGAAGAAAGCAACTGTTGCATTTTCAATTGCTGTCCGCTGCTGAGTGGTCAGTCCTGTGGTTACAGTTGAAGAAAGCAAGCTGGATCTTGCACTGGTCTGCTGTGCCGTCACATTGTGTCCTCCAGAGGTAGCACCAGAATGGCACAACAGGAATAAAAGTGCTGTCCACAATGGATTGACTTCAGAGCCACCCAACCAATCCTTCATCATGTGGCTGTTGCCAACTTCTGTCAGAAACCTGAGAACAGGAGCAACCAGGTCTGCTGTGATGGGCATTTTATTAAAGTGCTGTGGAACATGGTGCCTCCTGAGCCTGTCCTGGGTGATATCCATTGATTGTGCAGTGCAGTCAGAGCTAGAAGTATGGTTAAAGCAAAAACTAGCAAGACTTCTTACAAGCAGTGAAGGCAAACCTGAGTCCAGTAACTGCTTGATAGCTTCAGGAGACTGAGATGAGGCAGCAAGCGTAGCCAGGTGAGACTCTGTTAGTGCAAGAGGGGCTTGTGCATTTTTAGAGTCATCTGTCAAAGATGAACTAAGGTCCTGCTTTTTGCTGTCATCAGTCATAGACAGTCTGTGCTGACACTGCATTGGAGGAGGAGTGATACCCATCCATCCCATCAGTAAGGAAAAATAATTTGGGTGGATGTGGCACATGGAACAAAGCAAACTATCAACAGCTTTCTTCAAAACCATGTTGCAGGGAAGAGACATGGACCAATTAAACAGTGACCTGTAGAAGACAGAAAATCATATCAATACATAGTCTGCCAGTTATTTTTCCTTTTTTATCACTGGTTCATACAACATTTTTGCAGTTTTATGATTTATTATTATAGAAGCTACTATGAAACACTCCATGCTGAACTTGGAAACTTCTGGATCACAGTATCAGCAGGACGCTGATTACCCAAAATGCATTTCTCAACTGTATGCTTAAATTTCTTTCACCATACTGTATTTTAAATAGATATAAACCAGCTGCACACAATACCCAGATTTCAGTCTTTTGACAGTTGTCATACATCTCATCCATTTTTAACCAACTGCAATCTCTTTCTGCTGTCAATTCTCCAAGCTGCAGCTGTTAGGGTCACACACATGACCCTATGTGTGTGTACAAAGGTCATTTACATGAAGGTCTCAATTACTTGTAAGAACTTTAACATGTTTAAAAATTTTTGAAAATTTCCCTTATTAGGCATTTTCCTAAAGATGCTGCTAAAAAATGAAAGCAGCAACAACCTTATTGGTTGGACCACACACCTTTGTTATCCTTACTTGACCTAAATTTAGGACACAACAACAGAATTATTCCTCAGTGATTCTAAAATCCCACCTACCTTTGGCATCACATCCAAGTACCAGCTGCTTGAATGGGCACATGAGTGCAGAAGCTACTTTAGCTCCTGTTATTCAGCTTAAATTTCGAAGGGGTACTTGTAAAGTAAAATGAAAATTTCTTCACACAGACTTGTCCAGAGTATGTGAAGTACTTCAAAAAAAAGCCAGTTTTCCAAACTGCATTCACAGAACCTTGACACCACAGGTGTTACATTATCTTAACATTTACATACAGAGGTGAACACGCACTTCATGCCATTCAATGCTAGGTTTTTAAATTAAATTTGGATATATTATTGTATCTTTCATTCCCATTTGAAGACAAGGATTGTTTTCCCTTCTTCTGGATGGAAATGTTATTCTATGTTTAGTCTAAGGGCATCCTAGGAACTCAAAGAACTCTCTGGGTCTAACCAAAAGTAGGATTTATCACCAGTCAAGGGTTGATAAAACCCCTCCCCAACAGAAAACTCATCTCAGTGGCTAAATGATCTATAACTCTGGAAAGACAGTCACAATTTCCAAAAGTCCACATGTAATAAAGCTACACTTAACTCTTCTCCAACTATATATTAACACAATCCAAATGCCAAAATCTTCTGGATGAGTTCATGCTCTATGAAAAATATGGTTTTTTTCTATATACATATTTAAAAATAACTAAGGGATTAGCATCCACTGGCCAAAGCAAAAATACTGAAATGGAAAATGGGGATGATGGGAAAATATTTCCAAGAACAAAGTGATTTATCACATGAAGGAGAAACTTGGAGCTATAGCTAGAATCCATTACAATATTTCAAAAGTTACAATATCAAAGAAAATGAAGAACACACACGAAAAGTTACTTTCATTAGAAAAATTATTTGCCCATACAACTCTGACAAAAAAGCTTTTATATTTATTAAAGAATATATTTTATAATTTGCTCCAGATGGTGGCCTATATGAATGATAGTTTTATATCTGGGAGGAGGCAGGGAACAGGGTCATATTATAACTTGTATACTCAAACTAGGTACAAACTATCATTTCTCTCTGTAATGAAAAAAACTTTCCTCCAAAAGACAGGAACTCAGCTGTGAAACCCACTTTTTTATAAATCTAATTGGGCTGTACATTTCAGAAAGTCATTTTTATTAGAGCTTCTCCTTTTCAAATGTTAAAATGTATCTTGAAAATATATTTCCGTTAAAGTGTATTGCTAAAAGGACTAATTGACCTGCAATTTAAAATCCTTAAACAGATTCCCAAGATGAACAAGCTCATTTTTAATTAAAAAATATCTACATCACTGTATCAGTGACATGTCTTTGGAAATTGTCTTCCTTGAAGTCGTGTTGCACATATGTAAGAGTTCCACATGCTTGTACCTGTAACCTTAACTTGATGATGTTTTAATGTCTGACTATGCCTAAAGGAGACTGGTTGTGGAAAAATATGAAGGTTTCCTAAGAACAACAACAAAACCATGCACAAAGATCTTTTCATTAACTGCAACTGCATTCAACAGTACAAATCAAAGATGCCTGACTAATGCCAGATACAGTAATTTAATAATTATTTTTCTGTAAAACATGTGAAACAATGTTATGTGGTTTATTTTGTTTTGTTTAAATGGAAGAGGTAGTTAAGCAACATAAATTGCAAATATTAGACCATATATTTTCATTTTGGGACTCACTAAGAGTATACATTTGGTGTATAGAGTGAACTTCTCTTTAGAGTGCATCAAAATGAAGCAAATTCATAGTTTAAGATTCACTCCAGATTTTGGGCCTTCATTTCTTTCAGGTCAAACTGGCCATAACAGAAGTGAAAACTCCAAGAAAACATTTCCACCTTCCCACCTCTCAGTTATAGATATTGGATACTGAAACAAATAAAATAATGTTTCTGTAACAGCATCCTAATGAAGATCACTTATATCTACTGTGAAAATTACTGCAAATAATTTCAACAAGAATAGTCCATTAAAAGACCTCAGGAACCAGCTTACCTTTCACATATATGCAAGTATACACATAGATTTCCTGTTTCATTTCAGATTTTTGGGTCTTGAAACACAATTATACCTGGAATATGTGAAGTGCAGCTTTGCATTTAGAACTACAAAACTATCTGTTTGGATATCTTTAGGTATCCACCATCAATTAGCTTCAGGCATATCACTTTCCACTACTATTTCACAATAAGTGCCCTTCCAGTTGTATTATATCCGTGAACAAAACAACTTCATTATAAAAATAATGTGGTGGTGAACTTTGCTTTACTTACTCAAAGAGCTCCCTGTCCAGCAACGCCGGCAAATCGTATTCAACGAGCAATTCGTAACTGTGCCACAAAATTGCTGCTACGCAATGCAGGTGGGAAGGAGATGGCATCAAAAGCCCATACTCTCTGGTTGAGCTATTGGGACAGATGTAGCTGACCCGGCCACTTTTTTTCATAGCTGCAACTCTTGCAGAATCACTGACCCATTTCAGCAATGCTTGAATTCTGCAAGACAAGATGATGTTGCACATTATAAACAAGCAAAGAAACACTCAGAGTCAAATTAGCTTGCTGGTTTTTTGTAATCCTATTTACATATTTATCTCTTTCTTTGAAGTAAAGTTCGAGAGTGAGCTGAAGCTCTTTTTTCCCAAGACTTAGATCAAGGCAAAAATTAATTTAAAAAATTTATCTTGGACAGCCAAATGAACCTTCTACAGAAAAAGAAAATATAGCAGGTATCTGAGTTCTGACTATTTGAGAGAAAAGTAATTTGAAAACCAAAGTTTTATCACATTTATAAGAGCAGAAAAAAAGAGGGATAGCATTCCCTGGAAAGGATGAAAAGAGCTAGGACAGAAAGCTGGGAAAGCTTTTTCAGATTTCTGCACTTCCATGCTACCTTATAACCATCAGCTTCCAAAAACATTTGATTTTGTGAACTAATATCAAGCCAGTGTTTAGCAGGTTATTTTTAGTATATGCTTCCATATGACAACCCAAATAACATTACCTATCTTTTGTTCCAGGATCTTGAGTTGTTCCAAGCTGATAAAGAATGTCTATTGTGGAGTCAGAAGAGAGACCATTTAATCTTCCAAACAGTAAAGGGCTATTCAGATCTTGCCGCATTCAAAAAAAAAAAAAGGGGAGGGGAAATAATAGAAGTACTTACATACGTATTTTTAAGTGTACTAATGATATTATTACAGAATTGCAATATTAACATTGAATTAAGTTTTCCCATTAATATAAGGATGAAATTTCTATACACCACTGACTCAAAACTGTGCATTTTGTATGTCCAATGTTCAGCTTTACTATAAAAGAAAAAGCCACTACAACATTAATCAGATACAGGACTTATAGGTTTACATAGGAGGGCTTTCTTCAACGTAATCCAAAAAGACATGACTAATTCCAATAAAGCTGTCAAACCTCTTGCTTGACAGAAGCAAATGCTTTTCTCAAATGAAAGCTTATTTAACTTCAATTTCCATCAATGGGATTACAGTTGAAGATTTCCACAGATTATTTCCTATTCAGCTTCTCCTCATTGTGCTCATCCTCTGACCTGCCAGAAAGTACTTTCCTATCTAACAACATTCCAGCAAAAAGAGTAGTCTATGCTGAAACACTAACTCATAGCAAACGAAGTCATAAGAAGCCATTTTAAAGAGAGTGTTTTCTGTTAGCAGCCTCAAAACAGGGAAAATTGAATTTGTTTTCTTTTATTTAGAAGCTACAAAACAACAAAGTGATATGAAACCATACATACAAAACCCCCGGTGCACTAACAAAACAGCTTCTGCAAAACTTCACTGTGGGACATAGAATAGTAGTTGTATCTTCATTATGTACCTCCACACATAAATATTTTCAATGCTTAGTGCTATTCAGAATTCATACTGTCCTACAGACTACTGCTGCATTAGTTTTCCTTAACAGCATTTGTGGCAGTGCTCTTTATTTCAAAACATCTGGACACAGTATCTAAAGTAAGAGGCATTTAGGATACACTCTGCATCCTACACTGTCTTCAAAACACCCATCTAATTATGAAAAATCAAACAACCCTGGATGCATGGCTTTATCCTAGTAGGACTACCCACATACAAAAACTGTGATACTTAGAAGCCCAAGAAAGCACAATGTCAAGTTCTGGCAACCCAGGTTCAGAATCAGAAAGCAACATGCAAATATACTGTATTTGTACTTTTATACAAGCAATGCTTTTAAGCAACAACTGAAAAGAAATACACTGCACTCACCTGCAGGATCACTCCCTGATGCCGAGCAGTTTCTAAGAAGAATGTCAATCAATTTTAGGCCAATTCTGGTAGACTGAAGCCCAATTTTCACAAGCACAGCCTCAATGTTTGGAGAATGCATCCCACAGTAAGGGGACATTAGTAAAGCAGCACATGTCTGCAACAAATTAGCAGTGGGTGCTGCAGCACTGGCCATCATTCCTTCCAAATCACTTATGTGAGTGAGGCAGTGGTGTAATAATCTTAACCATCCAATACTGAAAAGGAAAACAGAAAAATGAGCTAATGTATTATTTTATTGTATTACTTTTTATCTGTAGCACAACTACCTGTATTAGATTACAGGACAAGTACTGCAGAAAACTTCTGTGACGTGATCAAACATCATCTGAGCAAAGTAAATGACTGAATTTAAGACCACAATGAAATACACATTAGTAATGCTATTGCAATCATTGGATTAAGATTATAAAAAAGGCAGGATCTGTGGGCAGAAAGAGTTAAGAGCCTGCAAGTTTTACTACTAAGGTTTTTCAAGATTTCTCGATTCACATACATATTTCTTCCAACAGGAGGAAATCCTTCCCTGGTGAGGAAAGGATGAAAGGGAAAATGTTTATATATGGGGATGGGTGTGGGGCAGGTTTGGGTTTTATTGACTGTTGGGTTTTTTCTTTGTTGGGTTTTATTTGCTTGTGTTTCGTTTTTATTTACATCAACATGAGTAAAAAGTGCAACAGTAGTTGACATTAAAATTATACACCTGCACAACTTCCCTGACATTACAAACTTTTAGGATCATACATATTTACAATAAACTACAGTGAACCTTAGGGAACCTGATTTAAAATGCATATAGAAAAAAGCACAGAAATTAAAAATGTGTTAGCTACTACATTTTCCTCATGTCTCTCATTCTTTGACAAAATCACTCAGAAGTTCTTTTGATAATGAATACTGAGAAATAAACCTATTGTAATCAAATCAATTTAGAAACACATCTATTAGACTTTACACCACAATACTATTTAAACTAGAATCATGAACAAGATAGCAATCTAAGCTGTATGTGAAATAAATGGCATCTTTCACTGACAAGTTCTAAATTAGCAGGTTGTTTCCACAACTAACCTTTACCACAGTTTTAAAAAATGCAAACCCTATTACAGATCCTAAATTAGGCTTACAATTTAATTTTAGGAATAATTTATTCCAAAATCAATTGGATTCATCAATTAAAAAAGAGCAAGTTCTCTGTTACATCTAAAACAAAATTTATGCCAAGTTTATTGAATACATGTTTTACATTACTGTCATTGTTTTATTGAGATACTTACAACATTAGGCTGAAAGGTAAAACAAAACATTTCAAGAAATAAGGAATATACACTCACCTTCTTTTTTTAGATACTGGTTATTCTTGTGTGACTTTATTATAACCATTTCTGAAGTAAATATAATATAATTTGGCTATAGTAATTTTCTTCACTGCTATTTAAGAGCAATTTCAGTTATACAGCTTTTATAAATATACACTGAAAGTATTCATGTTCCCTAAATTTACTTATGCTCTCAAAATTTTTCCCTGCAAAAGAAAGGTTTTTAAAACTTTCCCATGCTCTCTTCAAATTTATAAACATTAAAGTTCAAAGATTAAATATTTAAAATCAGCAAGTTTTTACAACTTAGTAAGCTAAATTTAAAAACCAGGAAATCTCAAAAATCTATCCAGGAAATTAAATTCAAAGTTGGAAAATGTTGATACTTCTGAAAAATTCCTTAAGTGTTCATTTATTTTTACTTTTAAAATGAGTATGAAACTCAAAATGCCACCTATCCAAATAAACACTTTTGAAAAGAAATCTTGCTGATATGCCGGAATCATAGGAACCTTCAACTCCTATTTCTGAAATGTTTGCAAACAGCAATATTAGATATGACTTCCACAAAACATTCCATTGTTCTATTTCTACTCCTGCTCCAATACTTATGTAACTTGTTGACTTCTGTAAGGATAAAGAAGTATTTTGGCACTCCATTTTTTTTGACAACTGCCTACCCATTAAAAACACAAAATGCAACTCAAAATGCTTTCCTGTGCTTTATATTCTCTCACCATTGCAGGGACAAAACATTCCCTTTTACGGTTGCAGACTAAGCATGCTACTAAAGAAGGCAGAAATACTGCTTGTATTTCCCTTCATATTGGAAAAAAAAAGGAGTAAGAGTTTGCTACTGAAAGATCTGACTCAGAGAAGAAAACACCACAAAAAGCCCGAACCCTAAAGCATGAACTGGCACAAACTGTCCCTGACACGAGCCTTACCTCGTTTTGGAGACCTGGTCCTCGGAGGGAAGGAAGGGATTGTTGACGGTGGCAGAGGAGGTGTTTCCGAAGGCGGTGAGGCCCAACAGTTTGATCTGGGAGAGGCCCAGGGTGCTGGCATCCCGAGGACGATGGAGACGAAGGCAGACAGCTGAGGCAACTTCAGCTTTCACCAGTTGGATTTTTATATAGGTGAGACCACTCGTGATAACAGGAGTTGACAAAGGTAACATATTGACACCATCTGCGCTTATTTCAACAGATACTGATGAAGGGCAAGCTACAGAGTAAGATAAGAAGGTTTAACACTATTTTAAAATCTGTTCCAGTTTGTCTTCATCATCGATACACAGTCAACACTTAAAATTGAGAGAACAGAATGGCTGAAATGATCTCAGGCAGACACTACTACAGAACTGCAGCTAGAGAACTTGACCTGGGAGATGGTACATGTTAAAAAGCACAAGCATTTTCATACATGGTATACAGATTTTATTTCAAAGACCTCAGATGAAGAAAAGTCCTGTCACTGAAAACACTGTTTCCCTATCAGGGTTACAACAAAGAGCTGAAAATCTTATGCTTTTTCCCAACTACCACACACAAGCATTTGCCTTAAGAGCCTTGACCAATATCAAGTACGGCAGAGTTTTTTGACATATTCAACGTGCATGCCACGTGACATCTACTATGCTAGAAAACAAGCAAAGGCAGGGACTTCCATTCTCAAAGAAAGCAGAATTTGCAAGCTTTTCCAACTTATTTTACAGGCATTACTCAAACAACCTCCCAGCTTTAGTTCCTCTGATTACACTCTTTGTATTATATCCCAGTCTTCAAATTTTTGATCCGGCATCAACATCAGTGAATCTACTTACTTGCCAGGGAGGCCAGGTGAGGCTGGATGTGGATCTCCTTGAGCAGCACAGCTGCAGGAAGGTGAATCGTGAGGTCACACCAAGCTTCCTCAGGTAAAAATATGTATGACCATGCAGCAGACCGAGCCCGCCTGTGGGGAGGAGTAGCCTGCAACAGCACTTCAGCAGGCTGGGCAGTGGGGCTGCTCGAGGTGATTGAACCTTCAAAAACAGCACCATTAACGTTGATTATTAATGTTTATGAATAAAACCCAGATTCATTTACAACCTGAACTGTGGAAAACATTTTTTTTTTTCTGTCTCATCTCTTTCACTTTATCAGTAATATCCCATGTTTAATGCCCACTGTCCAGTTACTTTTCTTTTACTCTGAACTGTTTTAAATAGGCAGTTCACATATCCACATGCATATATATGTCCTTGAAATTTGCCAGGGGATAATTGCTACCAAAATTCTAAACTTACTCTCATGTATATGAGAGTACATGACAAAAACAAACCAAATAGAAAGGTGCAGGTCAAACAGCATGCTTAGAATGTGAACTCAGTTAATTCACAGTTAACACATTTTAAATACTAAAATAACATTAAATTACTTAAAAACCAACTTCTGCAACCCTTTTAACTTTAAAAAGGTTTCACATGAAAACCCTTTTCTAAAAAAGACACCAGAATAAAAAACTGACCACAGTTGCTGCTTCTTTTTCTACTCCTAGCATAAGTTAAGAATGAAGAAGGAAGATGTAGGCTGTCTTCTTCAGCAGGTTATAGAGCATCAAGACCAGATTTGAGCTGTTACAAACTCCAGGTACTTGGGGTGTTTTACTGTAAAGTAGCTACAGCCTGACCACACAACTAATGTCTAGCAGCAGCAGGACATTGATAAAACTTTCAACCCAAAATGAATTAAGCCCATCTCAGAGAATAACCACATGATGAGAATCAGAATATACTACACAGACTACTAAATGATGGGAATTAGAATGTACTAAGTGAGGGCAACTAGAAGGTTAATTTTAAAAGCACACTCCTGACTGAAAGTTAAATATTAGAGAGATGCCCTCATGACACAACATCAAGAACGGCAGCACACTGTAAGCTGGAAGTTAAGGTAGGCAAGAACTGACCACCGTATATGCTTAGGATTTTTACTATTTAAAGTAACAAAGAACGAACATTTGCAGGATTTCTAAATTCACCATTTAGAAATTTGTGAAGAGTAAAGTAGATTTCCAGTGGTCCCTATTTTACCAAATAAACCTCTTTTTATTGTCTATCACAATGCCATTATTTTTGACACTCTTAA
Organism: Vidua chalybeata; assembly: GCF_026979565.1. NCBI lineage: Eukaryota > Metazoa > Chordata > Aves > Passeriformes > Viduidae > Vidua > Vidua chalybeata. The sequence continues at coordinate 12,974,253 of NC_071532.1, forward strand.
ATCTGAATCACAGGACTGAATGGACTGCTTTCTTATTCAACAACCTCTCCAGAAATTTTAAAATTAATCCCCTCTTGTCAGTGAGACAAACTGTATGAATACATTCAATGGCTGCACCAGGCTAGTGGGCAGCAACAGAAAACAAAGACACTAGTATTGAAAAGGAAAGCCTTTGTAAGATATTACAGTACCACTACCTCTTAAAACACACATTTTGGTTAACTGGCAGCTATTGTATTGATACCAAAACAGCATTGCAATTCTAACAAATGTTCATGCAGACCACATGAGAGCAGTCAAAAGTAGATATGAGAGCATCAGCAGCAATATCAGCATTATGCTCCAGCTTCTTCTGCTCTGCTTCACAGAGCTCAGGCTCATTCTCTATCATCCCACCATGCCATGATTCTGTATTAACTCCATCAAAATTGATGTGCCTTATAAGAAGTTACTGAGTCTTATTATGTCTAAGGCAGACAGTGGGCTGGAACCAGGCATCCCCTGACCTAAGGGAGCAGAAAGGGGCTCACCTTGATGCATGACATGCATTCATCAGACACAGATCACTCCCCCTCCTTCTCTACCCTGTCCAGATGAGGTCTTATTACCTGTGGTGGAGGGGACTAACCTCATTCCTCAACATTACCTTGAAACACCAGCAACCCCTCTCATTAGAGGATTTAGTAGTAGTGGAACATTTGACACTACTGTGTTAGTTTTTGTTAGGAACTTGATACACATTGAAATGACTAGTAGATATTAATCTAAGAGAAAGAATTACTCACCCAAAGGTGCAAAATTGTGAATTCCTTCTGCATTGTCAGGCTCAGAAGCGAGCACTCTGGCTTTCAAACTGCTATCTGTCGCTTTGGTGGGACCAGAATCCAGGAATTTCATAATAGTTGAAACCATGCTTCTTGCTGTGTTAACAATAGCTCTTGTGCTTGTTACCATGTTGTTACAGATAAGTTGAACACCACCTGTGTATAATGTGGGCAGAGAGAAAAACAATACTGATCAGAAGTACACAACAGATTCCACACAAGAAAAGGCCTGTTTAGTAAACTGGCCCATGTTGACACATATATGTATTCTTTAAGTGCCAAAAAAACCTAAACCAAACTTTTTATTTGATGTGGCTAAAGAAAAGACATTCTTACCCATATCATGGAAAGCCTTCAGTGCCTCACTTGTATCCAACACTCGTAAAATGAACCAGAGCAGTGGCTCAGATAACTGACACGTGGCAAGAGAACCCTAGAAGAAAATAAATTAAGAAATATATGGTTTTGTATAAAATTAGTACAGTAGAAATTCAAATAACAGCTCTCAGCCTTCCCTTTTAGTAGGCAAAACTACCAGGGAAGAAATGCCACCACAGCTGACTTCTCTGCCACCATATACAATACCATGTTCCACATGGTTCAATTCCTTACACAGGAAAAGTCTTTGGGGTATGGAAAAGCTCAAACTCAGGGGGTGAGCATCTTCATGATATGAAATATGAGTACTGAGCATTAAAATAGCCACAATGTGCTTCTCACTTGCACATAATAAAATATCTTCAAGCCTTTAGCCAGAAACATTTACAGGAATGTCAAAATGTTGTTAGAGAAAACTCCCTCTATCTCTACCATAGGCAACAGAGAGAGGCTTCCTAACTTCAGCACCCAAATGAAGGGAGGTTGTAAAAATGTTAACATTTCTTTTACATAGCCATACTTTAGTTTTCTGACCTTACTACTGATAGCAGATTCAACTACCTTGAAGCACAGCAAGCCTCAGGGAACTTACCTGCCTTCCCATGTACCCACAGGCCATGTAGGTAAGAATTGGCTGAAGCATCACTTGAACTGTTGTTGCTTTCTTACTAAGTGTTGTCAGGATAGTGAACAACCCATCTCCAACTGATATTGCATCTAAGCCACCATGAAAGTTCTCATGTTTAGTCAGGTGTAAGCCACTTGCACCTAGATGAAAAGAGACAGTTCAAAGGTCACAAACTGAGACCTAACAAACCATTAACAGCACATAAGACAACTCAAGAACAATCAAATGTTCACATGGATTTTACAAAGTAAAAACAGACCAGTTTTCAGGATCATATGACTTACAATTAGTGTTCCCAGATATGTATAAATAGGAAGACTTGACCCAGGAAGTCAGGAAATTTAAATCAAATCAGACCATTAAAATGAGTGTAATTAGTAAAGGAAACAGGATAACTACAAGGATTGGAATCACTCCTAGCTAGAAGCAACTGACATTTAAAATCTTTTTTCTGGTAACAATAAAGTGCCCTTGTGCTGCCAAAAACCTCCCCAAACATTTAACATGCACATTTCTATCAGAAATACCTCTCCTGGAATTCTGCTCCTTACTATTAAAGCTCAGGATTTATTCATGACAATTTTCTGAATACCAATTATCAGCAATATTGACTACACATTGCTGAGATAACAGACACTAAGCAAAACAATAATCTTCCCACAGAAGAGACTCCTTCCATAAATACAACTGTCTTACAAATCATATGACTTCAATCTGGAAGAGCCGTTAAAAGTGGTCTTAGATTTAAATGTAATACAACCACAGAGTAATCCTGTCCCATTTAGAGAAACTGAAGCAGTACTAACAAGTAATAATAAAAATCAGTGTGCTCAAGTGATCTTTGGAGCATGTCTTAAAGAAACTGTTTGGCAAAAGAATTGCCAGGTGTTGTACTTTGGCCATCTTTAAACTGTCAAGAAAGCAAATATTGATAAGCAATGCATGCAGAACAACAAATAAAGCAGTCCTAAGACCCAGCCTCTGTCCAGCCTAGAAAAGTTAAATGGAATTAATGATAGAGCTGAAACCAAGTAAACTGGATTTGCTGTGAGGGAGGACCTTCAGGTGAGGACAAGATAGGACAGAAGGTGAATACTGTTACTGGTATGATTTTCACCGTTTGTCATTTCCAAAGCAAAAACCCCTAATTAAACAGACACAATGGTCATAAAAACAGAACGAAAAATGTTTAAAATTCATGTGACAAGTGAATTACTCAGGGCTATCCTGGATCCTGACCAGCTGGTTTGCCAGATGCACTAAATTAACACTATTAGCAGAAATTTTGATACCACAGCCACTACCTATCAGTAACATTTGCAGACATCTTCTTGTATACCTATCCTGGTAGCAACTTTCCATACTACATTAGTTATTACATATTTATTACGATATGCTGATAACTAATTTTTGGATCCTGTGTAACCCTGGCTGCAGTCTTGAAATTTTTTTTTCCACAGAAATTGTCCAGAGAGAGCTTAATATAGTTTTTCTTGAAGGAACTAAACCCACAAATAGCTGTGTTACATCTTCCCAAAATACACGGACAGATTATTTTCAATAACCTGTATTAAAAACCCTTTGAAAGAACAATTAATTGAAGGGATCAGCTGGCCCAGAACCCTAATTTCAATGAAAAACATTTTGAAAAAACTATCTTTCCAAACTGCCCTTAAAAAATGCAAAACAACTGCTAGACAAAAATCAGTGGTTTAGAAAGACATCAGAGTTGAGAAGAATATCTGAATTTCACTCCAAAGAAACAAGTCAGAACAAGTCACCATTCCCAGAAAGAACTACTTTCAGTGTTCATAGTGTATTTGCAATATGACACCATTTACCCAAAGTGAAGGAGGTGCTCTGGAATTAATTTCAGGAAGGTTCCAACAGCACAATCCAGGCTTGTCAAATCCTGCCTCCTGTTTAATTTGATTACTAGAGATAACTATCTCTTCCTCAACTGCTTTCATGCTGTAATAAACCACTGGTCTAATATTCATGAGGGCTCACTGAACAAGTAACTGTTTTCCTGATAATAGCATTGGTTAAGTTTTGTATCTGCTTAAAAGAGGAGCACAGAAAAGGGCAGAGCAACTTGCTTCAAAATAAGAAAATGACTGTAAAGAGAACAAAATCTTACAACTATTACACCTGAAATGGAGTGCAGGTCTTTGTCTATCCTCCTGCAAAATGTTTTGCACATGCAGAAATCCGTGGTATTTCAGCTAGTGGTTTAACTTGAGCAAATAAATTCTATGCTACCATCACAGCACACAAGTAAGTCGCAAAGACAGGTAGTCTGTCTGAGAAAATGCACCTCAGATAAATGCCTTGCAAAGAGCAGCTTTGATTTCTAAGTATCATCATCTCTGTTACTAGTTCATAGCAGGAAGATCCCACCCACAAATATATGACTGCAACTCCTAGAACATGATGTTAATGCAATTTCTGATAAAACAGAGGAAAAGTTGAGGTATTCTATGAAAGGGACATGACTGTAATTTGTATTTTCCAAAAGTGATTTTAAAAAGGAAAATCATCTAATACATAGCAAACAACTGAGGTAAGGTGTCTTGTACAAAGAAGACCCATCCTAACTCATGCATAGAGATATGTGATGGCCACAGACTGAAATACAGGAAATTCCACTTAAACATAAGAAAAAGGCTTTTCTACTTTAAGAATGATTGAACATTATAACAGGTTGCCCACAGCAGTTGTGGAGTTTCCATCCCAGAGGAAGTAAAAATCCAACAGAACCAAGGTACTGAGCAGCCTGCTGCCAAATGAGGTGGCTTTGAGCTTGTGCACGAAGGCTGGACTAGACAATCTCCAGAAGTCCTTTAACATAAAGCATTCTGAGATTCAGCAAATTCAAACGTCAAACACATTCCTGTTTGACAATTACTGTTTCCAATTACTGTCTCCCACCTCCTGTTAGGGGCTTTTTTCATCCCCTTTGCCTTTTTCTCTGTCTCTTTTTTTTTCCTGTCATTTCTATAACACATTCTTTCACATCTACACCCAGAGATGAGACTGCAGAAGTTTTAAATGTTTCACCACCCAAAAGACTTCCCATGTTACTCAGAAAACACCTACCAATAATCATGGCCATAGCACTGCTGTTACACTGGCCAAGTGCAGACAAAATCTGGCTCATAATTTGTTGGTTGGCCAACACCAAGTCCGCCACATACGCAGTTGATCCTTGAGTATTAGGGTTGCTTCCATTGCCATCTTTGCCTCCTGAAACCTTTTCCTCATCAGACACACTGTCTGTAGTACTGCTTGCTACTGGAACACGGGCACTGTATTCTCGGTTACTGGAAAGTGGCAGTTGAACTAAAATGTTTATCAGCTTTAATAAATCAAACATGAGTTGATCCCTTGTCATTTCTCCACAAACTGCTTTGGCATCACCTGGGCGGATAATGTTGGCAAAAAGCCCTCCAAAACATGCTCGAGCACCCACAGAGCTGTCTGAGCCACTGCGAGACATTACTTTGTCCGAACACGTAATGTAATGATGCACAAGAAAGGTTATAGACTCGATCACTGCAGAAATAGTGCTAACTGATACAACTTCAAAATTCTGTTCCAGGGTGAATTCCAAGAGTTTCACTTGAGCATCCAATGGTCCCTGGCCTGTCTGGAAAGCACCCCTGAAAATAAAAAAGAAAAAAAAAGAAAAAAATAAAGAGTTATATTACAAGTTATACAGGTTTGGCTGTTTGAGCGTGGTCTTTTTCCTTGATTTTTTTTAAGAATTCAAAAGCACACCAGACTTCCAATAAATAAAAATCCAGCTATTTTCAGAAATGCATGTTGAAGCCAAATCTCATCTTCCACCCACATCAAGCTTCTGTAATTTTTTAATATACTGGTCATTACTGCAGAACCTCCTCATGCCACTACTTTCCTGATAACACTAAGGATTAAGAGGTTAACTTTGAAAAAAGCTAGGATTCATCTCTTCGTTTTGTAATTCAGGTAGTTTTGTAGGTAAATACTTGGAACAGTCTATATACAGACTGAACAGTCCTGTTCAGTTCTTGGTGAAAAGTTTCCTACATTTGCAAGAAAACATCATGGAAAGCAGTCACATAATACTTTAATATCATGAGGATTATTTAGTTGCTAACAGGAAATCATGATGCATTTTTTTCTTCCCACTGATTAATCTTATTCAAACTTCTAAAATTAAATGCGGAACAAAACAGTTTATAGAAACAGCCCTGAAAAAATATTTGGAATTTAAGTAATTCTAACAGTAAAGTACTGCTTTTCTTTACAATTAATCTTATGATCAGACACAGTACAGTTCACTAATTACCTGTGTTCTTAGAAATAACCATCTATATCCCTTTTTTGGTGCTTTGCTTCCATTTCATGGCATTTAACAAAAAAACCCATTAACACATTTCAAAAACTACCCTTTCAGTGATCTCATTAGCTTATTTTAAACAAATGCTGGCATACAGACACACACTCCAAGACTCACCTGTGAATTAATGATTTTATCGTATTATGACATGTCTCATAGAAATCACTGATCACCAATATAACCTGGTAAACATCACTCCTATAATTTAAGTTACAAAGGTAAAATCTCTTGGAGAAGACAGAAACCATCTTCTGTAAGATTAAAGAATAAATAACACCAAAGTGCCACCTACTGGGAACTCAGAACTGAGGAAGCTCATCCCTAATTATATGAAGCCTTTGTCTGGAGATGAGCAGAACATCAATACCAGAAAGAAATGCTTTCTAGTGTACTTCAGACTAAACAATTGCCATATTTCCAGTGTACCACTGGAGACAGAATCTTGTGCCCACCGGCCTTGCCTTGAGGAAGCAGAACTGTGAAAGATGAGCCATAAGCTCTTCTCTCTCCCCTGGCCAGAGGCACTTCACTAGTGAGCATCAAAAGGCCCCAGGAGAGTGGGACAGAAGGTGTTTTCCACTATCATGTGGAGAGAAAAAACCCACCAAAGATAAAGCAATAAAAATGCATATTGCATAAATAGAATTATGCAATTGCATAACTCATCCTTCCATCTGAGAAAAGACATCTGTACTATTTTCACAACATATTAATAATTTCTGGAATCTTTCATTAATTCAGACCTCTCAGAATGCTTTTTTTAATAGGTAAACTCATTGACAGTGTCCTTACTTTAGGGAGTTACTTCAACAAGGTTTACATCTTAGCTTTAAATAAAAACAGTCCAACATTTTAGTGCCTCTGTTGACACCCCCTTACACAGACAGATGTGTGTGAATTCCAGATGCACTTTTCCATGTGCCAGGAGCAGCCCAGGTCCTGCTGCTGGTGCTGCAGCAACAATGATGATTTCCACTGACACGTAACTTAACAGTATGACAAGGCACATACACATCTGAGTTGTGATTCACAATCACACAAATTTTAAAGAAAAGGAGGATATGAAAGAAAATAAACATATAAGATTTACCTTTCTGTTGAAAGTATATGTATTAATTTCAATAAAAATTCACTGAACATCTGAGGACAAGTTGAAGAAAGGTGCACTTGTAATCGAGTAAGAAATTCTTGCATAGCTTGTGTTGCTGTTGGCCCAACCTAGAAGAAAAGTTATTTCAGGAAGAATTATATGTAACTGAAATGTCTTCAAGAACATTAACATTATCTAAGAACAGGAAAGCATTGCATAGCTTAACTTGCTTTTTAAAAATTCTAACAGCATCTTTATAGAAGTAACCTGTATCCATTTATATTATATGGTTTTCTATTATTAATCATGAACCAAAACCAAGAAATTCAGTTCTTTGTCTAAGACTTGTTTTTCAGCTTGAGACTCTCTTTTCAGTAATGTGAACAGTAATGTGATTCCATACAGAATCCACTTCTGCGCTACTCTGAATGTTTTTTCACAAACTACGTACTTTAGTAAGTATTTTAATGGCACTGTGCAGTGTTAAAGTTCTGGAAATGACCATGTATTTTCCTGAAAATTTGCTGGGGAAAAAAACCCTGGAACTACCAGGTGTTTTCTGTCTCCCAAACTGAGACTCCTGTCAAAAACTACTCTCAATTAAGTTCATTTGGGCTTTTTTAAAAACACTATCCATAGATATTTCAAAGATTGCAAAAAGCAAGAAAACATTTATTGAAATTAGGAGAGACAGCAGATACCACATGAATTCAGAAAACGAAAGTATAATTTTAAATCCAGGAATTCTTAGATATTAAAACTTAATCTTCATTGGCATTTTTATCCCAGCCCAACAAGATTTTGGGAGAGTAACTGAATGGAACACTTCATTCACATATGGCATCCTCTCCCTGTGGCAAGTCTCCAGAGAGTTGTGAAAACATACCAGCACTACTGAGAGTGTAACAACAACATGAACTTCCCTATAGCTGCTCATCAGAACCAACTAAGACTATAACTAGAAGAAACAAGACAAGGATTTGATACATTATGAATGAACACATATTTCTGTCAAGTGTCTTGAAATCCTATTGCAAAAAGTTTTTCTCTTATTTTAATCGCTCATTACCTGTGGACTGTGTTGATTTGTTCCATGAGGGTTAGTGCCAGAAAGAAATTTCACTAACACATGAATAAGGTTGGGATCTGACACCAACAATTGGGCAGTACTTTCCTGAGCTCCAATGGCACTGCTTGGACCAGCTTAAAAATAAAGACATAAAAATTATGTGCATAATCTTAAACATTAAGCATAAATCAAATATTTTTAGTGCAAATCCCTTATATATATTTCATTATATGGAAATATTCTCAGCTAAATCAGCTACCAAAACCTGCTTACTCAGGACTACAATTTTGAATTTTCCAGTAAGTACAGATACAAAGCCCCAAAACCGTCCAGTGTTCCAAGGTTGCTAAGGCAGTATTCCTGAAAACTGAAATTCATTTTGTAGGTGCAATACATACAGACATTTTGATTTGTCTCTTTTTGTTAGTCCAACACTTCAATAAGGCTCAAGTGCATTTTTTAGTTTGTCAGATAGAGACAAAGTGTTCTGTTATCCTGTAAACAATCACAGTATTTTTGTTCTTGGCACATGCAAAGACTTCTCAGAATAAAACTGTAGGGAGCTTAACAGATAACAACTCTGAAGCCTGGAATTTAAATTAAAATACACCCTTCAGTGATCAAACAAATAAGCTTTACTAAATGTGAAAATTTACTCTTGCAGTAGCAGTATATTGAATCAGTTCAAAACCCTGAAAAAAGCACGATATGAAACAGATCCTACAGAAGTGGGACAATGCTTTTTGATAAACGCCATCATGCCAATGTTCTCCGTTTCATGACTGGCTCAGGTGTACAACACCCCCTAGGAGGAGTTATAGGGACATTTACACACAGGCCTGACTGTGTTCATCCCTTCTGATAAGGGCGTTGACAGTACACGTGCTTGTTAATTGAAGGTAATTATTCCAGAAATCAGGCCATGATCTATTCTCAAATACTACAAAAAAGAGTGAAATCTCAGTTTGTGCATAATAAGTCTCTTGCGTTAGTTTTTTGCAGCTCTACTTCTTCACCTGATGACAAAAATTTCAGCAGATTTTTGTGAGACTGATTTCTAAATAACATCACAGAAAGTGGACAGAAAGTAAAAATTTTAAGAACAAAGCGCATCTTAAAGTCAATGACTTGAAATGGCAAATATGAAAAAAAAATTCATAGGCAACATTTAAAACCTACTTTAACTTCTATTTATTTTTGTTGTGGCAAAATCTCATTCACAAAGTGAGATTATTTCTAGTGTGTTATGGAGCAATATAGAGAATGTGAGATATTGCTGGTATGTATAGGGAAATGAAATGGCTGGAATTCTATTTTAATAGATTCAGCTGCTGGGGGCTTATTTTCAGATAGCTTAATATAAGCAGTGACTGGTGCCTGCATATTTACAAAAATATTCCTACTCTGTCAGAAAAACTTCAATCTCACTCACAGTAACATAATCATTTCTCTCTGCTACTTCTTCTCATGCTACAAAACTAATTCCCAGGGATCATTAGCTAGTCCTAAAATGTTTTTTGGAAGACACTGACAACTTAGTTATAATTACATTTTCTTTTACCATGAGGGTTTCTGTTTCCCATGGTACAAGCAATTTAAGGAGCTCACTCTTGAAAAGCCCAAAGTTAATGGAGAACAAAAGCACGCATATGACAAAAGGAATGTTCTCGAAGTCTTCTGATGGAATCAACATTCATTTGTACATCACTAAAACTGTCAACATAAGAAAACCAACCACACAAACTTACCATTAAGCTGCATGTTTGTCATGAGCGTTAGGCTGTGAAGCACAAGGCACCACGTCCGGAGTAAAGTATTAGGATACCATGCCAGAACTGACAGGAAGCTAGTTACTGAAGCTGTCAAGAAAAACAGTTTTTTCCAAGTTTTAATTTTCAAGGTATTACTATAAATTTCTAATTTTTACCCCAAGGTGCTATGTTATTAATATTATTGTTCCTTGCATTCACTTTGTTTTGACCACTGTTGTCACTGTTCCTGCAACCACTGTTGCAACAACTGTTGCAGGAACAGTGACAACGGTGGTCAAAACAAAGTGAATTAGGAAATTAGGAAAAGAAACCTCACCAACACTTCACAGGAACCGGCCCACAGGACTTTCTACAGTGTACAGACCCTGACATCTCAAAGAAAACGATGCAAAGAAACTGGTTTCAAATGTTCTCATGGAAGTCAGTGTAACAGGTTCATCATACCAGGCATTAACATTTTGGATTATCACCACAAGATACCACAGACTTTCTTAATTATATAGTATAACATATTGCAAGAAAAAAAATCAGCGTATCTTTATACTAGATTAGTAATCTGATGCTCAATAGTAAGGGAGCTTTCCCATTCTGCTGACCCCTTTATTAAGGGAGGGATCATAGGATAATATAAAGGAGATGAAATTCGTCAGAGAAATGCATACAGTTCCACAGTTCATCTCAGACTAAGAAGTGTATTTTAATGAGTCCTCTTGGGAATAATTATGAGTTAAGAACCACAAATTTTACCATTTGATTTCTAATAACTTTATAAAAATTGAACAAATCAACTCTCAGTTACACACTAGCAATGTATTTTCCACTTTAAGAAGAAACTAAGACCAAAGAGTTCTTTATAAGAACACAGAAATTATCTCAGCACTGATCTTGCAAAAAATATTTACTGCAATACTTTTTGTTTATTAGGAGAAATTGAGTATTTAAAAAAAAAACAAACCCACACTTGTTTCCCCTTTTTAATGTATTTTACCTTGGTTCAGGGAAACAACAGGTATTCGGTTAGCATTATAAAGGAAAATATCAGCACCGCTATCTTTACTTCCAGAGGAGCTGGAATTCAGGCTTAATGTGAGCCATAGCTGCAATAGGGATTCAAGCTGAAAGAAAGGGGGAAAAATCCACTGTGAGACCAAACTCAGAAACCCAGAGCATCAAAGTTTTAATTTTAAAAGCCTGATCTAGGCTTTTAAAAGCTGATTCTCAGCTGCTATTGTTTCACTGCACACACACGCTCTCTCTGTCTCCTTTACTGGATTTGAAAATTCTACTAAACATAATATTCAAGGCAAATTCAGCCTAACTAGCAAATGCTTCTGCTATTGTATTTTGTAATTGATTTCTTCCAAATAGTTTCTCTCAAGAAGCTTCTTCAAACTTGTGTTAAGAAAAATGCAGCTTTATACACTGTTCAGAAATACCCTTATCATAACCTTACAATGGCACATTATAACTGTAACGCATACAGGTAAGTTTACAGGTTTGTATGGAAGCTTTTGTAATGTTATTGAAGTGATGTTTTCCAGTCAACCAAATTATTCAAAAGGCCCATTTATCGAATGAGAAACCTCAGAGACACTGATGCTTACTCTGAATAATTCCCCCAAGGAAAATAACTCTTTAGATATTCTGGGGAAGCATCAAGGATGTTTACACAAGAAACTGTATTTTGGATGAGATATTCAAAGAACAACTGAGGGATGGAATCAGTCACTCTATCAAAATATCAGGCAGGCAAACATCTAATCATTATATATATAGCATGCATGGCATTCCTCGAATGCCATGTGTGCTATATATATATAGTGATTAGATGTCTGCCTTCTTGTATATCAAGAAAAGTATTGCTAAACCAATGACTTTTCAAAAAGCAAACTTTTAAATTTGCTATTACCATACAGGATCATTGGATAATTCAGACTGGAAGGAACCTTTGCAAGTTATCCAATCCAAACTGCTCAAAGAAATGCCAGATATCAGACTCCGTCGCCTGGGGGTTTACTCAACTGGATTTTGAAAACCTCCACTAATCTCCATTTGTCATTAAGTGTCACTTAGTGACATTTTTCATTAATAAGCAAATAATTATCATTCAGTGGGCATACAAACTTGTTTTTAAATATGAAAATGTACACCAGTTTTCCACTGTAACAAGTAATGTCTGCTTTCACAAAGGCTTTCAGCGCTTTTTTTATTACATTATCAGTACTCTTGTCCATGACATATTCATAAGCAATGAAACACATAACCTAACAGAATACTTGAATCCTAAGTAGCAAGAAGTAGAGGAAAACAACTCTCAAATTCAGAAATAAATACTATCAGAACATTAAAAATTTAAAATTCTCTACCTGAACATGGTGGACTTGTAGCATGGAAAAGAGTTTGTTGAAGCATGCACTCAGCATAGGTATAGATGACAACTGCACAATCAGCTGGGCATTTTGGTTTGCAGCATGTAATCCCCTCAGCAATGAATCATCTGTGCCACTGGGAGACTGTGTCACTAGAAAACAAAACAGGGCACCATCCCCCCATTAATTACTCTGAAAAGTTGTCAGAAGTAATTTCATAAATATTTCCTTGCATTTTATACATAAATGAAAGACACTTTTTTATAATTTAAAATAACATCTTGAACATAGTGTTCAGTTGAGTTGGACTACTAAATGCCATAGTTGTGTCATACTTGAATATAAGACATTTCCATCTTCAGTAAAACTGTTTGGAACTGAATCCACACAAATACATTTTCTCAGCTATTACAGCAGTGTCCTGGTAACACAATGGCAAGACAGACAACTGGAACATCTCTTTCACACATTACAGTGCAACAGTTGCAGACAATAATGAGCTTCCAGAGAATAAAGTCTGAAGATATCACTAAACCTACTCCATCACTACATACTCAACCAATGACTGTATGCACATTAAAGTACCCGGAGGGCTACAAAGAGACACATTTTAACAAGATGGGCAGCACAACTCACTGAAAAAAGGTTCAAAAGTAAAACACTGAGTATCTTTTTAAACATAAAGCTCATGGAACATATGAGTTCAATATTGTATTCAAGTATTTTCATTTTCATCATTTAGTAGGTGCAACTGTCAAATGCAAAGAGCTTTCAAACACCAAGAATGAAGCTTCACACAGGAAGTTTAATGTTCACTTGAATCTAGACCTAAAACTGAAATTTTTCCCTTCTTTGTAGCATAATCCACATGCATAGTTGACTGTTTCACAAAATGTCTTAAATACAGTCATGTAAATTATTCAAAAATCTGAATAAAAAACTATCTCTAAAGTACAGCCTAATAAGAAAACTCAAGCAAAATGTAACTTTTTCTCAAGCTACTGACTACAGAAAACATTACTACAAACTTCAAAGCATCATGATCATTATGTGAAGAGAATGATTTGACAACATGTAGTTACATGTAGGAGATGTGTTTGTTAATGCTTGTAGAATGGAATCAGCCTCCAGTGTGGACATCATTTTCAGCATCAGCTCAGCCTGCTGCTCAAGTCCAACTTCAAGACGTGCATCTAAAGCTACCAAAGGCAACAAAGAAGGTAAAGCTGAGTATATCAAGGATATACATAATTACAGAATCACAGAATTTTCTTAATTAGAGGGGACCACAAGGATGGTCAAATCCAGCTCCTGAGAGAATGGTGCATACAGGGACTGGACCCATAACCTTGGTGTATCAGCACCATGTTCTGAACAACTGAGTTCATTTCACCTTTAACTTGTTCCTCTAACTTTCTATAACATTCTTACAGACCTGAAATACATAGTTATTAAAATACTGTATTTCTCTGAAACACACCCATATTTCTTTCCACACTCACTTTGCTATCATACATGGCAATCTGCATGTGTTCAAGTAATTTTTTCCTAAGGCAATAGCTCTCAAATGAGAACCAAAAAGTTGTTTTTTCCAAGTGTGGCAAAAGAAAAGTAGTACTCCTACAAATGAAACGTGTGCCACTTCACTCCTTTGGGGTAGAGCCAACTAGGAAAGAGCTTCCAAAATTTCCCGAGAAAACAGGAAAGATTTAAAACTGCCTATAAGTGCATTCCAAAATGTTACAAAATGAGATTTTCTGCTATGTTGAGCTTTTTTAAATATAAGTTTCACATTAAATGTACGTTTCACATTCTCTCAGTTACTACAGGAAAAAAAATGTGGTATACATAAAATGTAATTCTTTCCTCTTAAAATACATAGATATTGCTAAAATAATTTCTTATCCTAAGGTGTCAAATACAGTATTACAGAAAAGAGACCACAAACAGAACTTCAATTCATTGCTTACCTTGAGAGACTGATATGCTGACAGTTTGTGATCCATTTTTCTCTGTAGTTACAGGTGGTTTTGCAACTGGAATTCCAACACCACCAATGTAAGGATTGTAATTGTAGGTGCCATATTCAGCACCCCAGTAATCATACCAGGTGCTACTTATAGGCTTAAAAAACAAACAAACAAAAAAAACAACCAAAGAAAAACAATAAACAGCAAGTCTTTGGATTGCCAAAAGTTTTTAATGACTAACAACAAACTTTGAAGTTAAAAAAAAAATTAAAACCAGAATATCAGTTCCAATAGCTTTAGAAAATTGTTTCAATTCTTACTGCAGTATAAGCTATTAAATCCTTAGTGATTGTCAAAATCCAGCAATGTAGTTACCTGCCTCAAAGATTCAAGCCAATTTGAAAATGTTGTCATCATTTTTTCTCCCCACATTTGTAACATATTGTAAATGTGGAAGTAGAATATTACACAGATATTTTGAGGAGCTATTTATCAAGACAGAATACTATACTATACTATTAACTGTACTAATTAAGTACCTTGAAGCCTCAGTGAGGCTCAGGGACTATTTGTACTGGGCTCTGAAAAAGAAACAGTTGAGTAATCTCTACTTGTGTCATAATTAAGAAAGCATATGGATCACAAGGAAAAAAGTAATGTAACACTTCACAAAGGCAATTTGCATATGCTGGTCTTTTTAATGGTGAGATCCAATACCAACTGCCATTTTACAGATATGGAAGCAAATATTAAGAAGGATGAAGAATGAAGGCATAGTTTTATGGCAGGTTTTTTGCAGACATTAAAGTAGGTAAGACAATAAAGGTATCTTGGATAAAGCTACTAGTACTGCTACATGACATGATAGAATAAAGGCAAGAAACATCAGTAACACAGAAATTCAGCAGTAAGTGTAATTTTTGATAGTAGACTGAGATTTAAAGAAAAAAATCTTTATGTGACAGGTAATGAGTGGAAGGACATATGAGGGAATACAGCAAAAAACTTCAGTGTTTTCTGAGCAAGTGGTGAGACAGATAATTTAGGTTAATTCAAACGAGAGGTTTAAGTCAATAGTGAGAGGCATGGAAAAACCCCAAATGTCATCCTTCTAAACAGAGAAAAGAGACTCAATACTTCATTATGAACAGTGTGTTTCTTTAAAGTCTAAATATTTTTTGGTTTTTCATAGACATTGTGAACATTGTATTTGTACAACATATGTATATTTAGCCTTAATTTTAAGTATAAAAGTACTTAGTAATTTTGTTTTTCCCCAGAAGTAAATTTTGAAGTGAGTTGCTTCTCTTCATAGTCTGAAGCCAACCTGAGCACAATCTACTGCTGGCTTCCTTTTTTAAATACAATATAAAAACTATATATACTATTGTATACTATATATACTACTATACTATATATATAAACTATATGCATATATACAACTAACAACATAAACTCATCTTAATATCAGTCACAGAAATGGTGCTCTGTTCTTAATAAAAAGGACAAGACTAGATCTTGTTTTTCTATTATGCTTTTGTTGTCTTCAACACATGCTAAAGTGTGAGTAAACTCAGAACCTCTTGTTTACACAAGTACCTTCATGCAAAAGTAAAATATTCTGTGGCCAACTGAGATGTAAATATTTACATTCTTTTCTGTCATTCCACATTAAACATCATAAAAAACCAGCAGCAGCTCTACTTACACTACTGAAGCAGTGTAAGAGAGTAAGGATTTTTCTATCTCACATGTAAAGGTTATCCTGAGAATTTAGGTGTGACATACCTTGAAGACTTTGGCTGCAAGGGGATCTTTTTCCAAATCAATATCCAAAGGATCAATATCAACTTCCATCAGGTCTTGCAGTAATTCAAGATCAATGTCCTTATCTTTTTCCAATGATGACAAGGGTGGAGCACCTTGAATCATTAAAAGAGCATTAACACTAGCAAGTAAAAATTATAGAACAAGGATGTATAATATACTTAACAGATAATTTTAAGCTTTTTAATATTAAATCTTTGTGGGAGAAGTTAAAATATGCAATCAAGCTGCCTTTTTAAAAATAATAGGAAAAATAACAATTTTTTACTTGCCAGATGTAAAACTAACTTAATTACTCAATCTACCTATAGTATCAGAAATTATTTATGCTATCACCAAAAAGTCTTTTACTGATACCTTGATAGATGAGTCAATTTTTTTTTTTTACTCTTTTCAATAAATACACATATACAGAATTATGGACTAATTTACCTGTGATGTCATGTGTCAAAGGCTCATCTATGGTTTCCACTAACTGAACTGTGGACTGTTGGAGAGAGTCATCAGAATCTCCAGCTGAAGCTCCAGCATCTTCTCCCAAAGCACTTTCTTCCATAGCTTCAGCTGCTATAGGTGCCAACAACTCTCCTAGGTATTAAATTAAGCAGACAACTTCTATTCAAACTTTATTCCCATTACAAATTAACATCCCAGTGTCTACGCCAACTGTCATTTTGTCATCTAACTCTAAATCCTCTGGGGGCTATTTCTTTAAGGGGAAGTGTTTTGAATAATTTTCAAATAATCAGGGTCACATAAAAATGAACTTTTCCATGCACAAGTCACTCTAATCGCAATTTTAAATCATATTTTTACACACTAACCTAAACACTATGATTTTTGGGGTTTTTTTTAATAATTTAGACTGTGTCAGCAGATTAACATAGTGATAAACTTCTCCCCAAAATACTAAAGGAAGAAAGATTCAAGTGCAAGATATTTTCTGAAGAATAAGATCTTAAAACAGACCTGCTAGAATATCCTGTAGCATACAAGTCAGAGAATACTGAGCCCATGCTCCTCCCCAAGAGATATCTCCTCTGTTGAAGTCAGTTCCAACAAGAAGCAGCAATAATCTTTCTAATTGAGTCTCATTTACAATTTCACATAAATGAATTGTTGGTCTTGTAGCATTCGCAATTCTAGCAAGAACCTATTTAAAAAAAGAAAGATAAATATATGCCTATTCATAGTTAACCCTATAAAAGTATTTTACTTTATTTTCTATGATTATTAGATTTCACTTACAAATAAATCAGGTATTTTTACCAGCTCATACTTTAGAATTTTATGAGTGTAATTACATTAATATATTTTTTTCTAAAGTTAGTTTTTCCATGCAATTTTAAAGCAGCCATATTGTAAGTCATACAAAAAGTGACAGATCAGAAAAACTATTTCACCAGAAATGATTAGCAATTTTAGTGCTGCAGCTAATTCTTACCATCACACAAGCAAAAAAGCAGTAATAGAAAACTAATTTAATGTAGTTGCTACTGCCACTACATAGTGATGTTCCAAATTCTGTTTACCTTACAAACAAAAAGAAGTAAATCTGCATGACAAGTAAAGTCCATGGACAAGAGAAAGAGTGCCAGCTTTTGCACTACAGAAATGCAACGTTCATGTGCCAGTGTAAAGGGAAGTGGTTCAATTTCTGGAGTTTCCTTTGCTGTTGATACTTCTGTATCTAAAGAAGAACGAGGCCATTCTGCAGTTCGACGCAAGCGTATTAAGTCCTTGAAGTGCTGCAGAAAGTAAATTTGAAACAGTTACAGTTTAAAACTGACCTCTAAATCCTTTCCCAATGAGCCAGTGTGGTAGCAATAACAGAGATTGTGGAACTCCTTAAAAAAACTAGAAGGAAATCTAAAAATATATGAGAATCTGGAATGGAATTAAGGCTTTATTGGCAGAAATTTGTTTTGGCAGCATGTTATCTCAGATGACAAACGCATAATCAAATTCAGTTCTGCAGAAGTGCCAATTAAGCCTTATGTATACCATAACACATATTGGAAAATACATATTTTCAAAGTTTCTTTCAAATTTCCACACCTGTACATAAAGCTAAGGTTACCATAAAGCAAACTGCATATAAAAATAGCCAATATGGAACTTTACTTTTACAAGAACACTGGCTTTTCAGTTCTTCACATTTGATAAATCATCAGGAATTTCTAAATTTTTTAATATTGCCATGATACAAAGTATGCATTATTCACACCATAAATTGAACTAGTTTGATTTTTGATCACGGCTCTGAACTACAACCTTTTTGACAGAGGGCCTACATGTGATGGAGAAAAGAAGGTGCTTTTATTAATCCTCTCATCCACCAAGGGCATTCATTTAGCAGCTCAGCTCATTGTATCAGCTACACTAGCAGTCATCAGGTAATACAAACGCCTCTCATAATCCACTTAAGCAGTAGCTATTGAAGTAGACCAAAGAAAGAGCTATTTAGTAATACAAAGGTTTCACTTTCTGCTAAATGCAGTACATGTTTCACGTCACTCACAGCTTGTCATAACTAAAAGTGATTAGGAGGTGAAATAGCAAAACACGCATAAAATGCAACTATCAAGGTTACAGTAACACCTTAACTACAAGAAACTACAAGAGGGAAGATCCTTAGTTCAACATGGTTTTTTTATGCAACATGGCTACTATAAAGTGAAACTTAAAACACCTGGTCAGCACAGTTCAGCCAGTAACTCATTTAAAGATGTCTCAAGGGGCCACCAGTAGAGCAGCCCCCTTGGTATAACCTGCTGGAATAAAGCAGAGGATAGTGCAGGAAAGAACAGCTCATGACAAGCACAGTTAGTGAAAACTTGGAGCTTTATTTTTGTGCAAGTGATTTTTTTCCCCCATAATTACTAGAAATTTTAAGATTTCCCTTTAGATTGTATGTAAGGTCCAATATCATCTAGTTTCCTTCCACAGACCTATTTTCAGGCATCCTAACAGACATGAATACTACTTGAACTAGGGAGTAAATATTTCAAGAGAAACCTAAGTTTAGTAACTGGAAAGATTTACACATTTTTTGTGTACCCTGCAAAGTCCATGTTGTCGTTGTCTGAAATCCCTAAATTTCAGCATCTCTTCTCATAGCCAAAACAATTCTTTAACTACATCATCAACTCTCAATATCTGAGGCTTATTGCAAGATGCCACAACTAAAGTGGTGGGTACCTTCAGGAAGCTAAGGAGCTTATGACAAACTTCAAAAACAATTCTCAAAAGTCATATTTATTAGTTCACGAAGACAGACATTGGCATGATTATTTTCTGACTACTCAACCAGGAAAGCATCTAGAAGAGCATCATGCATAAAAGCTAGCCATATAAAGTACTACTTTATCTTTCTATTGCTGTATGTTATCCAAAGTTTAATGACATGACTGGCATCCCCAAAGCTACAAGTTTATTAGAAATTTTGGCCATGACTACTTAAAAGAATCCTGTAGAAAATAAACTAATTTTCACAGAGCAATAAGTTTCCAGATGGCTGCTTTTTTTCAGTATTAGAATATACTTGGTAGCAGCTATGATGAAACAATTTTTTGTAATAAGGTCAAAGTAAGACAAAAATGACTTTGCAGGAACAGGTCTTTTCACATAAAGGACAAGAAGTCAGTTACAGTTTCAGAGCATCATACCTTTGAAGTAGCCTGCTTTAGTTTTGCCTGTTCTACTAAAAGTTTGTATGATGATCCTTTGTTGCTTTGTATTTTCTCTTTTTCCATCTGTTCCACCAAAGCCTTCTGTTTTGCTTTTAATAAGTTAAGTTGCTAAAAGAAAATGTTAATAGGAATAAATGAAAATTTAAGCAATAAGATGTTAAAAGGATCAGTATGTTCACATGATAGCAATCTTCAGTTCAAACTGTAACTTGAGCTTTTAAAATACTTTTAAATCATAGTGCAGGTGCTTGCACTCAGATGTACTCAGATTTATGTAGAAAGTACATTATATTTATTGTCCAACAGAGTACAACAGTACACTCCAAAGTTGATTTTCTAGCAGATCCCTTGCCCCATGGTTTTAGATGAATGTCAAAGAAGTTAGGCAGCCCTTAGCTACAGAATCAGACCTATGCAAAAGCAAGGCTGAATGAGTCCCAATGCCAAAGCTGTTGTTTCAAGAAATGAGATATCCTATAAATGAGACACACTTCTGTGAAAATAGCCACTACCATGCAGGAATTCACCTGTTTATGATGCACGAGCTGCTTTCTGATCTTTCGGGAATACAGTCTATCGAGGCTGCTGTTGCCTTTAGTAGATCTGCTCAGACTCTGAGTGTGAAGGCTATTATTGATAAAACTCCACTGGTTCCCTAATGGAAATAAAATTTTAAAAATTAATCCATCTTATTAAACATCATTTAACTCTATAGAAAAGCTTTTATGGTTCAATGGTTAGCATCTCCATATACTAAGTACTAAAGAAACAAGCTAAATGGAACTCTTGGCATTATTCAACTATCCCCACTCATAGTAGTATTTCTGTGTGATAGTAAAATGCAGTGGTACCATCTTTTTTTCATTATTCTTAGAACATATAAGCAGGGAAGCAACTCTGTCCTAAGTAAAAATAGATAAACAGCTTCATAACATGAAAGGTTTATTTCAATTTTTAGAAAAGATATTAAAAGAAAACCATAGCTAATCAAAATAATAATAACACTGATGATGATAATATATGGTACACATTATTATTATTACTACTACTACTATTATAAAATAAATGAAAACCAGACAAAAACCACATTTTAAAATAGTGGATACAAATACCAGAACATTTATGAAATCATACTGCTGGCCCTTTCTCACAGTACAAGGTGTCTCAACATAGTGCACTTTCAATTGTAAAGTCCCAGTCGCAGGGTAATATACAGACATTTCACAAACTAAAATCAATCTTGCATTTTTCACTTGAAACAATGAAAGATTATATTTATAAGGAGATGTGGATGTAAATAAGCAGACAAGAATGAAAATAAAAAGAACACAACATGCATTTTTAAAATCTCTTTTTTCAAGTGAATAGAAAATGCATTTCAGGAATAACAGCTCTCCCAGAGCAATACCCATAGAATCAAGTTTTGATAATAAATGTAATATACCTGTCAAAAAGCGTTCCCTCTCTTTTCCATTCAGAGGTTTCTTGGCTGTGGCTGCTTCATCTTCAACAGTAGCTACGTAATCCAGTAGTCTGGACACCAGCATTACAACCCAACTGATCATGGGAATATCTAAAACTCCTTCAAAATAAACAAATTTCAGCGCCTTAATAAATTTCTGAAGACATAACAAACATCACACATTTCACTAGGCCATAAAGACTCCACTCCCCTCTTTTTGCTTTTTAAAGGAGAGTTAGAGTCTGACCACTCATAAATGAGGGGAGAAATCAGTATAAAATTTAGGTGCAAAGAATAATGTCACAGTTTCCTTAGTCTGATGAAGTCAGATGTCAAAAGCTTCATCTCAACTGTTCATGCTAAAAATTAAGCAGCATTTTTCCTAGAAAGAGTCAAAATTTTAATGTCTAAATTTCCTAAATACCAAATGCATAATGACAGCTGCTTGCATTAAAGTACATGAAGTAGATATCTCAAATTCTACAGTGTGCAATTCGTCCATCAAGCAGGGCTCCAATAAGATTGTTATAACCATGCATAGAGATACCCTCCATCTTGACTTCTCCATTAGTGTATCTTCATGTAGCTATCTGAATAAGCTGCAGGAAAGTCAAGAGTGACTTCAGACTGGATGAACCACACTGGTGGCACTAAAGACTGGCTAATGCCTATTTCAGTCTCACACTTTAAATGCCATATTTTTGTACAAGCAGAAAGGAAAAAAAACGTATTTTGCGCATCATTCAAGAAAAATCTTTGTGCACATGGAAATCCTAATGAACAGTTCCAAAGTGAACTCATGACCGCTCAACAAAACCAGAAACCTACAAATAATGACCACTTAATTACAGTCATTATGCAAATGGCACAATTCTACAATGTCATTACAGCAAAGACATCAGCCCTAGAGATTACCCCCACATTTTCATATCAGTGCACTCTGCTGAGCCACATTTAACTACACTGTGCTTTTCATGCACGGACCTCAAAAAAGCTGCAATTAATTCAAACTATTATTAAATGCAGATCAAACAAGAAAACTAAGGCACAGAAACGATCCATCCAAAATCACATGTAGCTGCTGGCATCCAAGCAGTAGGATGCAGCTTGACTTGTTAATTGCAGTTTCCTGAGCACACTGACAGAAAGCAGCCCAGCCCCTGGCGGCAGAGGAAGGACTCCAACAGGTCCATAACAGGACCTGAACTGTTCCTGGACTGGAACCACAGACTAAATTGCAAGAACAGACGTGAGGAGCACTGGTGACTGCTACACACCTTTTTGGTTGGTAGAATCAAAGAATAAAAAAACAAGGATCCTGCTGCAGAGTGAAGTACATACCTTTTCATACTTCTATTAAAACCATTTATTTTCCTTTTATCTCAAAAAAAAAAAAAAAAAAAAAAAAAACAACCCTCAAGCTTCTCTCCCTCCCCCCTCAAAATGTCTTTTGCTCATTCCTTTTTTCCTCTTCTGGCCTCAAAGTTTACATTTTCTCTCCACCCGTAACACTCACCTCTTGCTCTGATTTTCCTTTGCTTTTCACTTTTTCCCCAGTAAGTTTTCACCCCTTTGACCCTGATTTATGTGTGATAGTTCTCAAATAGGAATTTCTTCTGCCATACCTGATGCTTCCACCACACATAATATTGCCCTAGTACTCACCTGTACTGTCCAGGAGGAAGGAAGCTGGAAGACCAGCAAATAAAGCTCTGAAGTATCAGTTACTTCTGCTTCCTAAAGTCCTCCATGAGGACAACTAGTAAGGCAAGAGCTATGAAAGGAATTGGAAGCTGTGGGGAGAGTGCAAACAGAGGTAGAGGAGATGTAAGCTTGGGTTTGCCTCAAACTAGTTAGAGACTATAGCAGGATATGGCCCCAATAGAGAAAGCACATGGTAGATAGTGGGAAGCAATAGGACAGCTCCTGACACCAGCTGTAGGTCTGTTAACATCAGGACACAAGGAAAAACTAAGGACAGAGTCTCAGCTGGCACTTCACAGACCTCACATGACTAAGAATTTTAAGCAACTTATCTTCTATAATGCTTTGCTACCTGTACATAACAAATGAAGTAGCCTAGGATGTGATGTTTTCAAAAATAAGAATTTGTGTCAACCTTGGGGTAGTTAAGAGAGCACTCAAAGAAAATAAAGTTTGCAGGATATAATTTCAGTCAATTTTTAGGATCAAAAAAATGTAAATTCCTTGTAATTACAAAAAGTCCCACAAGAACAAACTCTGTGTATCTTGCAGAAACCATGCAGATACACATAACAAACTTGTCCTCTTATTGGTTTCACCTCAAAAACTTGAAACTTAGAGAGGATCTCGTGAGCAAAAAGGTGCATTTCTCTCCAAACCATTAAATTCCAAAGTCATTCACTAGAGCTGTCTATACCTTGAATGTTCCCCCCTCTCTGCCAAGGCTTCCTAGCTGCATTATAAATAATCAAATAGATTTTGCTCAGTTTTAATGGGGTGGGGGAAGGAATCTCTTTTAGCACCTAAAGAACAAGAAGATTAATCACATTTTAAAAAACAATTGTGTTTTAGAAATATAGTAAACAAGCAATTTCTTCTTTTAATACACCAAAAATTGTGAGTTAGTCTCTCAATTTTCTAGTTTATAATGAATATGAAAATAATCTCCCAAATTAGAAGGCTACCTTCAGTTCTTCTGTGCACAGGTAAATGAGGTTGCAGTGGTGACAGCAGGTTATCCAGGAGATTAAGTAAACTTTCTAAAACACCACTGTTGCTAAGCGATCTTTGGCCAATGCAAGAAAGCAACATGAAGACCCTAAAAATAAAATTTACATATTTAAGATTTTATTTCTTTTTCAGAATCAGTAATATCCTGCAACACCCCTTATATAACAGTATTGTCCTAGGCTTTCATCTGAGACACAGGTTGCTACAGAAAGCAGTACCACAGCCAAGCAAGTAGACTGGATTTCACATTCTTATCATTGTTAAAGGTCAATGCAGCATTTTAGGGTGAACATCATCTTTTTCACCCTCAAGAGGTCAGCAGTCTTCCACATCTGAAACAAGATCTCATCCATTTTATTTCCTATTATATATTACTGATAGCAGGGAAAGAGAATGATAGCTATGGATTCTTATATCCTTGAATTAATTAATTTTAAAAAGATACAAAAATACAGATGTTGCTGTTCAAAGAAGGCGGAAAGCCTCTAAGCAGCAAATATGTTTGATTAAAATAAAATGTTAACATTTAGAATATTAAATACCTCAATCAATAATCTGAAATAATCAATACATCTAACATTCAGTGACCAACTCTACAGGTTCTTGCTCTTATCTCAGTGCAGTCTTTTGCAGTGAATGCTAATAGTGTCTCAATCCCACTTTCAAATACTGGAGAAGAGCAGCTTTATGATTAGGGTGCATTTAAGCCTGATAAAAGAGAAGGCCATTTTTGACTCTACATAGCAGGACAGCAATCCTGCTATGTATGTGAAGATCTCCAAGTAAGAAAAAATAGCAATTTTTTGTGGTCTAAG
The DNA here is from genome assembly GCF_026979565.1 of Vidua chalybeata. Classification (NCBI taxonomy): domain Eukaryota; kingdom Metazoa; phylum Chordata; class Aves; order Passeriformes; family Viduidae; genus Vidua; species Vidua chalybeata. Next base: position 12,999,248 of record NC_071532.1, read on the forward strand.
AACCAAACAGGTGCAATAAATTACTGCAACTGGACATTTATCATCTGCAGTACTTTTTTGGGTCTATTTCTTAAATCAGTGAAAACCATGGATAAGTACCCTTCAGTCCCATTTTGCCAATTCCAATGCTAAATTATGAACAATGAAATTACTTCACTGATCCACAGATTAGATTTATACCTTACCTGTCTTGTGGAAATATGAGAAGTTGTTCTGAATTGTATAATTCCTGCAGTACATTTGAGAGAAACTGACCCCACCACCTTTCACCTCCACAGAGCTGAACCAGCAGAAGGCCAGTATGCAATCGTATCTTGGGGGTTCCACTGATACACAGGTGTTTAAATAACTCTTCACAAGCTTGAGCATGAAAAGTACTCTGCAGAACCACAGGAACTGAGTGCCCTTTTAAAAGAAGAGAACACCTCTGTTTAAAGAGACAATGGCTTGAAAATATAGGAAAAAGTTTGCAGCGAGCTTTTGAAACTAGTACAATTTGACTAATTGGCACGGAAGTAGAGGAGGTGGGAACATATGGGGAGATGGTGATCTGTAGGTAACTCAAAGACCAGGCCATTTTGTCAAAACCAAATCAATACTATGTCACAGTGTAAACACCCCCAAACCACCATCATGCTTTAGAACAAACTGGCACAGAAAATCACACAACTTATCAACAGAAAAATGTTCCTTTTTCTTGTGTTTTTTTGTTGTTTTTTTTTTTTAATTCCACCAACTCCTATTCAGATTTTTCAATTTCAATTCTCCCAGACTTCTTTCAATGGTAAGCTTAGGAAATAAAAATCTTTACTGGATATCAAAAAATTGTGACCTAACTAGAAATACTGGTTTTATGAGTTCACTACCACCACCACTCTTGAGGCAACTTCTGCTTCCTTGGCCCACTTCTAACTGCTTAATCCACCCCCAGCATTGCACAGGCCTCAATGCTCACAGATCCTTTCACAAGGTGATTCTACCTCTGAAACCACATGAGTGTTCTGCCTGGGCAGTTTTTTGTTACTTCAGCAAACTGGATCATCCCAATAAAGATCAGATGACTATTTGAACAGAGGAACATGCAGTCAGGACTACACAAAAGCGAGAAGGACCTTGACACCTTCTCCTATCCTTTTCAGGAAGTGGTTAGGCCAGCTTGGTGCCACTGGTAAAATTTTACAATGTATGCTATCAGCTACTAAAATCACAGTAGATGTGGCTTGGAGCAGTCCGGTCTAGTGAAAGGTGCCACTCTCCATGGCAGGGTGTTGGAACTAGATCTTTAAAATCTCTACAAACTCAAACACCATTCTACATTTTTATGATTCTATATCTGAACATAGTTTAAAGGCCTTACAGTAGAAAAGTGCAGGTCAAGAAATAGAAATACTTGGAAATTGTTTCTACTAACATGACAAAAAAACCAAAACCTCAAAAAAATACTGACCATTGGATGAATGTAGCAAACTGAGCAAAGTATCCAGTAAGTATCTAATGATGGTGCGTAACTGTTCTGTGGATGACATCTGAATCAACTCTTTTGGATCAGATTGTTCCTTCAGGGTTTTCCTGCTTGCACCTAAAGCTACTTTGAGTCTCTGAACAGCATGGTGAGCCAAGTTGAGTTGAAGCTGTAGCTGAATGCAGTCCTGGTAAGCAGAAAATACTCTGCTGTCTTCTTCTACTGCCTTGTCTGGCTTTCTCAAAAAGTACTGGGCATTGTTAGCACTATTGAGTGGCGGCAGGTCAATACTCTGCAGAAGGATTTCTAAGCGATGACAGGCCAAATTGTACCTAAAGGGAAATATTCAAAAAACACAATTCAATACACATTAGCAAATAGCAATACATTTGACCATCGCCCTGCCAGAAGCCAACTTCTGGTCCATTGTGAATGCACTGTTAAAACAGATATGGAATAAAAAAAATACAGCGCAGTCTTTATTACTGCTATAAAGATACTCACAAAAACTCTACAACAGCAGAGTAATTTTTAGTCTGAAGAATACAATGGAAAGAAAAAAAAAATCTGTAACATTATGACATCTCAGTGGTTTACATTAAAATAATTAGCAAATACACTTTTTTTTTCCTTGCTCACCTGCACTGTATGTCTTCTTGCAATGCAACCATCATTGCCAAATGTTGATCAATTTCTGGCTGATTTGCTGATTCACCTTCTCCTCTGAGGGGATCATGCATTAGTTTCAGCTCATTTTCATAGGGTAGGATATAGGTATGGCCATAATAAAATCCTAATGGGATCTTTGCTCTGGCATTTGTGCTACCATATCGACCAATAACAGTGATCTGAAAGAAAATGCAACTATATTGTAACACAATTATATCAAACCAGGAAAAATAAACACCAAGTCAAAAATACATTAAAAATTTATAGCCAAAAAGAGTTTGGTCTGAAGAGAACTTAAGTGAAAGTTCATGTACTAACAAACATGAAGAACTTAAAAGAGCCTTTTACCTTCATAAACCTGCAAACTGGGGGTGGCAACAAGTCATGTAAAATAAGTGAATGTGTGCTAATGTCAGTAGCCACTACCAGTCGCCTTCCATCCACTTCTTCTCCTAAAGTCCAAATGTCAATGGACAAAGAAGCCAAATCTCCACAAGTGGGAATCAATACATCTGTCAGTAATATAGGTCTTCCAAAATCCAGAGTCACAAATCTTCTTGCTCCTAGGTGACAAAAATACAGGACTGCCTGAAAGACCAGTCTGTGCTAACCAGGAAGACATGTTACTTTCTCAAACAATAAAGCCGTTGTTTATGTATTGTTTAAAAGATATATAACGGTTTATGTATTGTTTAAAAGGTAAATTTGCACACTTGAGGCTAAAAATAGCTGCATAATCCCAGAAACTCTCACTACAACTTGAACACTTTGAGAAGAAAACTTTGGCATCAACTTAAATGAAGCTGTTTTGCTTTTTTTGCATTGTTTTCGAACAGATGCTCTGTTCAGAGACCCAACATTTTCCCCAAGACTCCAGGATTTTTCAACTATCATCTAGTGCTAGATCTTAAACTCACAGGTATTACAGAATACAAACTGAGAAATATCTTTACTTTGGAAAGCTAAGAGAGACTGTAGCTAAGCAACTTATTTAGAGGCCCAGAAAACAGTTCACTGCTTACTAGAACATGTGTCAAAACTACTATTAGGAATTGTGGTTTTACCTGAGTGCATTCGCTCTATAATAATTGACTGATGAGGTGGAGGTTGAAGAAAATGTGAAGCATGAGATATTGCAAGAGCAAGGCCAGATCCAAGTGGATTCTGAGGAGTGGAAAAACACCAGTAAAATTAAGCAATTAAAATCTATGCATTTATTGTGAGCTGTTAAAGATGTATCATTTTGACAACACTTCACTACACTTAGATTTGAGCACGAACCATCAAAATATATTAACTACTAAGTTCAAAGGATTAATAACTCCTTAGACAGTTAAGCTAGCTCCAATAAAGAGAAACCCTATGAGGTACTGTAACAATACTATCTTGCTTTCATAAGTTCTTTGCTTATGGTATAAGGTTAGCGATAGAGTTTTCACATCTCACCCAAATAAATACATATTTACTAGCACTCAAGTACAAGTTAAGACCCTGGTAATGCTTACAGCATCTTATTTCTCTAAGAAAAAGAAAATAATTACCGTTCTAGACTTGCTTGTATTTTTGTTATGTGCTGCAAGGTTAACTGTTGGGGGCTCAATGACTGAACCAGGAAAAAGCTGAGCAAGCTCTGCATTAATAACAGCAGAAACTGCTTCATTAGGTGGAGTCAAAGGTGGAGTCATGAAGAGAGGAGTTGTTTTTGGTGTGGGTGGAATGACATCTGAAGGATGAATGAAGAACCCTGGAGCTGCTACTGTATTAGAAGGCACAGAGTTGTGAACAGGACCGACTGCTGATGCTGCTGCTGCCGCTGCTGCCGTTGTCTGATGCAGTTTTGCTTCCAGCTTAGCTTTCTGTGGAGAAGATGAAAGCAATGTATGTAGTAGATAATACTACTTGTGAACATGGGAGTAGTATTGAGCCACAAATTCAACTTTGATTATACAACTGTATTTAATAAAACTAAACTACTGTCAATATAGCCAAGTTGGATGACCAACTATAAGCTGAAAAATTAAACTATTAAACTATCTATTTAATTTGACTCACAAGCTGAGGAACTTGAGTAATTAGATGGAATAATCAAAAAAAATAATAAAAACCCTACACTGAAAAGCAAAGTAGAGTCAACACAGCCAAGCACTGGCCAACTACTGGCACTTCTCTGTGTCAGCAACTGTGGTTTTCATTTTGGTACACTTTTTTCAATTTCAGACTGATATACTTAATTATGAAAACTTAGATTTTATTACAAACTCCTAACCCACCCTTAAAATACACAAAAGCTAAGTCTGAAGGACCAAAGCAGCATGAGAGACACTAGCAGCACTTTGTTTAAGAAGAACAAACCGGAGTGCTGAGCAGTTCCTTCCTCAAATAGACTTTGGAGGGAAAAAAAAAAGGCTACTAGCTCTGCAACTACTTTCTCAGCTTTCGAAGTTTAGATACAGCACTAAAAAGAGTCAAATGGCCTCCAACCTGTTGCTGAAGCTTCAAAAGCTGCTGCTGTTTCTCTTGCAGCACCTGGAGCTGTTGCTCGGCTGAGGCCATTGCATGAGAGAGAGACTGCAAAGCTACCTGGGCTGCTGAACTCAGTGCTGTCGAGGCTTCCCCAACTGTTCCAGAAGAGAGGCCACCAACTGCTGGGGTAACCCCAAAGGTACTCACTGGCATGAAACAAACAAACAAAATAAAACACCCATGTAGAAGTTATAAAATACACCTTTAGTTCCTTATTAATTGTTCAGAGTGATGTAAAAACAAGAGAAATATCTTTTTAATCCAGTTCTTGCTACAGGGTAACATAATTTTGAGTTACAAAGTATATGTTTTATAGACTATGCACATTGGTCATAAATGTAACACTTGGATTACAGAAAAGCCATCTATTGCTCTGGAATTCTTCCACTACAAAAGGTAGTAAGGTAAAGATGCAAGCTTGCACATTTATACTCTCCAATAGAAACAAATGGATTCAAGTATTTTTTACATCCACTTTGTTTGCTAAGATCCAAGAAGTTTAACATCACATATAGAAATTATTTAAGAAAAAACAAACCACAGACAAAACATTTCAACACTTGCAAAACTACAAGCAATCAGTTTGTCAAACAGTGCCATTATGGTCAATTAAAAAAGTATTATGGAACTATGCTAAGTAGAAAAAATAAAAAATTGTATATACCAGTAAACGTACTTGCATCGTCCCTTTCTATTCTAGTTCCATCACTTGTTGAAACACAGGTAAAGTGCAGAGGTTCAACTTCCAGAAGTCCAGTAAGGGAAGTAAAACTACCTTCAGCAGCTGCACAGCTACTTATTTTCCCATTTCCTGAAAGAGAAACATGTATCTGCACAGTCAGCCAATGTTTTCTTGACAGTGACATGTCAACTCATGAAGTGTCAAAAGGGACAACTAAATATAATGCACATATTTTATTAGTTAATGTTGTAGAAGAAATATCTTAACATTATCACATCCTCAATATATATGGAAGTCTATTTACTGTCAAATCTGAAGAGAGCATATTAGTAAGTCAAATTGTCAACTGTGACAGAAGTGTAGTATAACTTTCTTAATTCCAGAGTGAAATGATATATGGATGCTCTATTCTTTCTACACTGAAAACAAATTAGCTTGCAAAAATAAATTGATGTTACTGGAAAAGAAGAGGAAAAAACTGCCAGAACAACTAAGATCATACACGAATTTAGTATAGAACCAAGACTATTAATCAATATCCAAACAAATTCACAGAGTTGTATGGAGGAAGGGATAGGAAGGAGAAAGACAATAGCATACAAGAGAAGGAAAGAGGTCACTATGACTGATGAAGACACTTGCTGTGAAAAGAATTTCCTCACAGGTAGAAATTATCTGGTTCTTTAGGACATTGCAGGGCCTAAACATTCACTTATGAATTAACCTGAGAAGATAAGACACAAATATGCTTTTAAGATATTTTAACTCCTTTAAAACAGAAAAAATACCTCATTAAACCTTTATATTTAAGTAGAAGAATGCCATATGACAGCTTCCCAACTTCAAAAAAATCCAGTTGTCTCGGCCTATGTGTGTTGCTAGCCTAAATGAATAATAACACACTTCATGGAAGCTACTTGAAAGAGGTGACAGATGATTCCTAGATGACTGACCCAGGGAATGAGAGCAGCCTTTCTGTTTAATCTCTACCCAGAGATATTCTACAGGATAAGAAAATAATAGATTCCAGAAAGAGGTTTTTTCTTGCTGTCCTAAGGCCACAGGAAATGTAAAAGATACCATGAGCAAGAGAATACCTTGGACTTCAGCTTGGTTGGAAAGTATAAAATCACATCTTCACGAAAAGAAAACACTATAATATTTACCAATTCCACCACAATCAATCACTGCTAAACATACATACCTGATAGAACATCAGACAAATCAATTTCATCTGACTGTACTCCAATACTGCTGTTGTATACATTTTTACAAGAAGAGCCACATATTTCCAAATCAAAAAGAACTGGATCAAAAGGTGAACTGTATAATCCATATCTGCAAATAAGACAAACAGCACCATTCACACAATAAGAACGCATATAAAATTATTTACAGTAAAAGGCCAAGTATTTTACCATCAGGATTTATTATATTCCAAACTCTTCTGTTCATTCATTTGACACATCTTAGAAATTATCACTTGCTTATACTTCAATAAAATTATTTATGGTATAGCATTACAAGCAGTTTGAAAATGCTAAGTAAGTAACTCTTTGCTACTTAAGAGTTTTGAAGACGTAAAATTGCCCTGGAAACATGACACACAATCACACTAGGCATGAAAACAGAACTACAAGCCTTAGACAATGAGCCACGGCAAGACACGGTAAATGAGGCATTAGTCTGAAGTCAATAAAAACACAGTACTGTTTCAAAACAGCAGAAGAAATTCCACCTCAGCTTGTTCTTCCAGCTGAAGTAAGAATTAAAAAAGGAAATGCTGCTAGGCATACCAATTAACACTTGTGATAAATATCTCAACTGAAGAAAACTTATAACATTTACTCTGGCAGTGATGGAGGGAAAAAAATAGCACCATCACTCAAAGTGGTCCCAAATCAATTAGGGTTTTATAAGCCAAGAAAAAGGAAACTCCAAAGTCATATCAAAATCAGTGGGTTTTCTGTTAATTTGTGGTTTTGTTTGGAAGAGGGTTTTTTTTGTTTTGGGTTTTTTTTTTAGTGTTTAACAATACCTATTACCAGCAACTGAAAAGAGGAAAAAAAAGGAAATCTAGCTAAATTACTAAGCCAGAGTAGAAAGAAAGAATGCATCTCTGTAGATACAAAAGTGAGAAACATAACACTCTGCACTTTGGCAAGAGATAGAAGAAATCTGAAATATTTCCACGAACATGCTAGCAAGGGCAGTAAGTTCTTCCACCCCGTTTTCCCTCTGCCTCTGAGCAGTTTCTCTTTTCTTAACCGGCTGAGGTAAAAATCCCCAACATGCTGAGAAGGCTGGAATGTTTAAATGGCTTTTTTGATTAAGTAATCACAAAAGTGTAAATGTCTACATGAATGCAACATCAGCAACAAGGTAAAAACAGACTCTAGACTTCTCTGATTGTCAAAATGTTCCCACATTACCTGGGGTCAGTGCTTTTGACCACACAATACTATGACTGTAATTATCAGAAAATTATGAACGATCTTACAAAAGAGCAGATCTGAAAATTACAGATCAACCCATTAATGTAATCAACATTACATTTCCCACCCAAGTTACTTACAAGGTAGCAAATTTTAAATGACTTTATACTCAGAACAACACAGGATAGACTTGGTTGCTCTTTACAAGCATGCATTAGACGGGACCAGTGCATCCTGCACATCTGACAAGACTGATGTGTTTGCTGCCTGACCTTTTTTTGCACACCAGCCAAGACAACATGCTCCTGTAAAGTGGCTAATAAAACACACAAAAATGCTCAGACAAAATTCAGTGCTGTACCTTCACAGCCTGCTTTAGATATCAGATTTAAATATTCAATAAATCAGGTCAGCTCAACACTAACACTCATTACTTACATGTTTTAAATAAAGAATTTGATTTATTAATAATGTAAACCAGTGATAAAATGTCAAAAATCTGCAAGAGCATTGTAGAGTAGAATTTGAACATACTGCAGAGGATTTAATTTATTCTGTCCAACCCATATTTATTTCCATAAGCATAGTGCATTTTACCTGTTCTTCAGCAGGAATGATCAGATTTACTGTTTTAAGCTTCAGTAGCAATCCTTTTCACAAAAGGATATAAAGGTACATCAAAAAAACCCCAAAGACTAAATCAAGAACGTAATGTAAAAACTCATCAATCACCTTATTCATCTGTGCAGCAATGAACATAAACTATGTGAAATGCCTCTTCTGTTTCATTCATCAGAGCCCTCAACTAGAATAATGTGTAAAATTTTGTGTATCACAACACAAGGAAGACAAGGACCAAAGAAGCTGAAGGAAATGCTTTAAGAATGTCTACAGATCTGGAGAAAAAAATTAAGATACAAATACACTCCAGACATCCAGAATTTGTTTAGAATGAAAGAAACTGCTCTCCAGTGGCAGTGTGGGGATGACACAAGCACTGAAATGCTTTAATTGCAGTAGGAGAGCAGGATTAGATGAGAGCAGGAGACAGTTCGAGTGCGAATGATAACAATAATTACGCCATGTAACACCTTACAATATTTTAAACAATTTAACTCCATGACTACATGAATCTGGTACTTTCAAGAACAGGCTGGAGAAATTTTTTCAGATTTGCTAGAGACAAAACAAACCTGTTTTTTTGTAAGACAGTCGAAAATCCTATCTAAAATGCCTTTTTTGTTGGTTTATGAACTGCAAATCATGTAACACACCCTACTGGCCTTATCCTTGCAAATTTTACTTGATTTATTGCAGTACATGATAGTAAAATGAGTATTATTCTCCCATGAATGTGCAGATCCATTAATTAGACATCTGCTTTTAGCTGATCACCAGATGTTAGCCTATTGCACCTGCGACCAAGGATGAAGAGAAAAAACACAATAGTATATATTCCGCAACACAAATGTACACAAAAAATATAGAATACAATTTGGGGAAAGGGAAGGAAAAAGGGGAAAGCTATGGCTGCCTACTAATTTCTCTTTAAAAAACCAACACAAAAACCAAAATCCAAAAATGACAGTATTCTCTCGATCCATAGACATATGAAAGAAAGGCCCACAAATTTTGCATGAATTAGCAAACTAAATCAAGAAATTGTCAGTCCTTGCTAGAGAGCTGTTGTAATCAAATAAGAGATGTGCTGCTACTCTTAAACTACTTATGGGGTTATGGAGTTAAAAGAGAAAGCAAATTAAGTTTTAATAAGAAAATCACTAAAACACCATCTAGAAACATTCTAGAAAATCTAAGCTTGAAGGGCACCAAGAATGGGCTCACTTCAGAAATCTTCCCTTGTCATGCAGACAGCACGTGCTCACCAGAAGGTGATCTGAAATGTCACATGTACCAAATTCAAAAGTGGGCAAATGGAAAGGAGGAAAACCTTCCATTTTAGATATGCTGTTTAAAGAAAGTACTTGGAAGCAATTTATATGAAGGAACAACTCGATTCCCACAGAAAGGTGCCATTCTCATATCAAGTGTAATTTTCACTTTTTTCTCCTCCATTTGGTTAAATTCACTTAATTTTTCAAAATTCTAAATTTTTCCAGATACCATTTCTATTGCTGGGATAAGTCTTCTAATCAACTGATTAGGTGGTGAAATAAATTAACAACTAAGCAAAGGAATGCAGTAGACACCAGGATAAGGATCCAAGTGTAACGCCAAGGTTTGAAGTAGTATTTTGGAATTATAATTCTTTAAAAACAAAACCAAAAGTCAACAGATATCCTCCCTCCTCTACACCTTCCCTAACTACATTTTCTATTACATTTTCAATTTTATCTGAAAATTCTGAACTAACCTCCACCAAAACTTTTCTATCTTGATCTTGCTTTGAGGAAAGCTCTTGCATCCAAACCACAACTGAAAGATATGTCAAACAGCAGCATTTTTCCTTCACCACAATGCAGCTTTGGAAACTGCTACACAACTGAACCACCAGAAATTTCCTTTTCATATCATGTAAATCCAAAGCTAAATGGCCAATCAGTTCAATATGTAGAAGATGAAACATCACAGTCCTAAATTACATTGGTATGTAATTTAAAAGAAGAATCCACATTCCCAGTAAATTACTCAGGTCTGTACACTTAGAATGTGGCCTTTGGAAGAAATATGTCAAATGTATTGTCCACCTACTGAAAGACTATAGCTTTGTGAAGCACTGTGCCAAACTATTCAATATACTTAATTCCTTCCAAGAGTCAAAATATGACAGGCTATGTTAGTCCTTACACTAAAAATCATAAATACTAACTTAAGGATTGCACAGACTTCAAACACCATGATACACATTTGCTAATTTAAAATGTGACACAGCAATTAAATTCAACTTTAATTTCGCACAAGTTAAAACGGTCTTCCAGAACTTTAGCAAATTAATTCTTGCTCAAATACAGCAAAGTGTAACACACAACCTTTTTCAGAACACCAAAGGATGGCATTAGAAGGTTCCTAGACTTGTTTTTATTAAGTTTACAACAACCACATATCTTAGTACCTTGTTTGAAGTAACGCTTCCATTGGTGTTAGGCGATCCTGCAGCTGCCGGGACACAGCAGTCAGCAATGATGCACAAGCTGTGCTGCATCCTGCCAAGTCTTCATCTTTTACATAGTTCAGCAATACAAAATACCAATACACAGATCCTGCATTAAAAAAAATTATTTCAGATGAAATATAAGTTTTTAGATGAGAAAGCATACTTTAAAGGAAAATCAACAGAAGTGATAATTATCTAATGGTCTGAATACAGACTAGGAGATACTCTACCCCTTCCCCTTTCTTGAGAGGTTTCAATTAAGATTCATTCTGCAACCATAAGTTTCTACGAGTACTTCCAATTCTCTTATCAACTAACATATAATTAAAGGAAAAAAAAGGTTCCCAAGAGACAGCTTTGCACACTTCCTTCATTCCTCCTGCTCACAACAATCAAAATGCTCTTGATATATTAAGGTGCTTGGCTAGGGGTTCCAATCTCATCAAAGCCAAGCCATACACCAGAGCCAACTCTTTCATCTTATGGTTCTGGTTACTGTCTCCTTAGTCTGTGTTTCCTGGAGGCACTGCTTTCAAACAAATCATTTCTGGGAGCACAGCATTTGTGTTTCTGTACAGAAACACAAATCTCAGCTTCCTCCTTCTCCTTCTCTCCCTGTGCATTCCATACCCTCTGTAGCACTGTTTTATGTGCTCTGTAGCACTGTTTTGACCTGGGTGGTAGTACAACAAGCCTTTTGGAATGCAAACTAATTTTTCTGTAAGACTCATTGGTGATGCCAAGCTAGAAAAAATTCAACAATATCCTAGTGTGAAAAGCAGGCCTTGCCACCCAAAATACAAGGGTGAAGTCATCTTCCCATTCCATCTGGCACTCCAGATGCTTCAACAAGGTGCTAAGAGACTGTTACACTGCAATATAGGTAACAAAGAAATTTAAGTTAGTTAAAATTTCCTTGTAGTGCAGAAGAATCAGAAGTGGATTGCTAGTTGGACATAATTTGGATAGTCAAGTTTCCTGACTATCTCCTAATTTTAAAAAATAATAGACTATCCTGACTGTCACTTATGTCAACAGAATCTGTTGTTGCTAAACATCTTTCAGAATTCTTAGAAAACTTACTTAAGCTCTTAAAAAATGTCAGCCTTCATGCTCTGGTTTAAGCAAGCTTATTTACTTAAAATTCCACCAACTGCAAATGTCTACTTCATGACCAGACCACTCCAAGAAGCATTTTGTATTAACTGAACAATTACCTCATTCTAATTTCACAAGAGAGTTCAACACAACTCAGCATCAACAACAAATGCACCATGTATATTTACGACAAGAAACATTGTATACGTACCACCTGTGGCAGCAGCAGGCAAAAGAGGCATATTGTCAAGTAAAGCCTTCAGAAGAACTGATCCAAACCCTTGTTGACTCGGGTCACACCTGCCATTGCTACAAAAAAAAAAAAAAAAAAAACCACAGACACTTTAACATTTAATGAATGTTAAAATGAATGAAGGGTAAAATCTCCCTTAGGAGATGAAGTTGAAAGACTGGTGTTTTTTGCAGTCATACCCTAAACACATATTTCCTGAACAGAACATCTACCAGATCTTGTTGCTTTATGAATTTAACGTCAAACAATAACAAACAAAACGTTCAGTTCAGAATGCATGCAAATCCCCAAAATACATGTAAAACAGAAATAAAGAAAAAGAAATATATGCAAATAATTAGCACTGACCTGATGCATAGTGCAAGAAATCGTGCACATTTGTGAGCTATGCTCCGCCCAGCTTCAAAGAAGCAAACACGTATAATATCAGAAACACATTTACGTGTTTTAGAAAGCAAACTGTCATTTCCTTCCTTTGAGCTGTGAAAACAAGTTGCACGCCTTAGAGAATAATATAAAACTATTTTTTTATAGCAAACCGATACTGAGAAACAGCCATGATAATTTGAACATAATTCCTCCCTTACCTGCCAGGGCCATTTGAATATACTCCGGCCAACCAACAAAGTGTGTCGAGTACAAGACTCTGAGCATGTTCTGTAGTCAGACCATCCTCTGTCTTCTTGCAAAGAGTGGTGAGCAGCTTCTCATGGAACTCTGAAAACTGTAACATTGCACACCGTTGAACTCTAGGGAGGAGGGGAAGGAAAGAAAAGCAGAATTATCCAATATGGCCATTCTCCAGCTTTGTATCCTGTCTTAGGAGCAGCAAAAAAAGAGAATCCTAGATGAAAGTAAAAGCAGTACACAAGCATATGCAATACTTTCTGTGCACACATTTCCAATCATCCTATTTTCTGCTCACAGAACTTCCTACATTACAATACATCTAGCAAACTTCTATGAAGTTTTTCCCCCCATTAACTTGTCTAGCAACTTCTAAACCTAAACAAATTTTCACCACCTACAGAACTTTTATCAACTGTTTGCACATACCTCTTTGCAGCCTCGTTGAACGCTTTAAGCCCATTACAGTCAGTGCCACCACTGCAGGGTGGCAGCTGGTAATACACTTCAAATACTGTATTACCTGCATCTAGGTCTGCAGTACCAGACCAAAGACTTCAACCACTTCTTTGTTAGCTAAACTTGATTCTAAACTTTTTGACAAATAATATAATTTCGGCTGTAAGCAACAAGGCAATGTGGAAATAGAAAGGGAAGATGCTTCCTTTAAAAAAATTCTGTTTTACCAAGAAAACTTATTTACATTTGCCTTTTGAAGTCAGGCAAAAAAAACACACTCAACATAAAATTTCATGCATGGTGTTATTCCACCACGACTTTCACAGCATAGTGCCCTCTTACTTGCAATTTACAGGGTTTTTCATACAAAATAAGCTTATGAAATAACAACTTGAAACAGTATCTTGACCTGAGCTATTTCAAGAACTAAGCTTTTGATGAGAAGCATAACTAAAGCTAATATTTCTTCAGAATTAAAAAACACCTACTAACCTTTCCTTTGAAATGGAAGTTTTTTTAAATCTTCGAATTGTAACAGAGACTTCTTGAAGTAAGTCACAGCCTCGCAGATTATCTGATTTTCTTGAAGAAGTAGTGGCTTCAATTTTACTAGATGGCTTTTCCTTATATTTTTGGAAAAAATAACATTCATAAATCACATTGGTTCTGATTTCTTTTTATACCTTGTTCAGTGAAATGCAGTTTGCTAAAATCTCTCAGTTTGAGCACTGTACCAAAACCCCCCATTTTTATTCACTAATTGCTTTAATATAGAACAATACATACGCACACACACACACATCTTCACAGAAGGATAGGACCTATCAACGACTGAAAATACTCAAGGGAACAGAAGTTTCAAAAACAAGTGCTCAGAATGTGAAAGTGGCAGAACAGACCTTTTCAATTCAATCTGCACAAAAGAAACAACTTAGAAATGTTGAACTCTAATTCTTGAAGGTGTCAACACAGTGTCACCTCTTTAGAAAGTAGTTTTTAATGGATCTTAATTCTGCTAACAGCTGCTTCATTTTCAGATGATATGAATCATACCAAGTCTACAACTACCAAACCTATCTTCCTTGGATATTCATTACCTTGCCTGCTGCAACTTTTGCCAACAATGAAGCAAGTGAATGGCCCTTGTTCGTCTGAGGTTTTAGAGGAGGTATTCTAACCACTGGTCTAATGCCACCATTGCAGATTTCTTCTGTTCCTCTGTCATTCACTGCTTTGACATGAATTAAAAATGAACGATATTTGCCACCAGCCATGCCTAAAAGTGGAGAAGAAAAAGGGAGGGGAGGAGAATTTGCACAGTTTAAACAGATTGCAAGTTGTAAACAGATCAACCATGTTAATGACAGTAGTTTATAATCCATTGTAAACAGCAACTCACTATGGTGGCATACAGCAGAATTTCTGAATGTACAAATAAATAACAAACCTATGTCTGACTTCAGAAGTACGAGATGCACTTCAGTCATACAGGTTTCATGCAAATAGCATAATAAACTGGTTTACCTTTAACAAGCTTTGGACTTGTTAGTGTCAACATTCCAGCATGTCCTGATAGATCAAGTCCAGTAGCCAGCCACACTGGACCACAAAGTATATCTTCCTTGTGTTCTTCCAGAAATGGACACAATCTAAGACCTTACAAAAACATGAATAATATGGGTCTGAATTAGCCATAATTAAGTCATAAAATCTGATCATTTGCAAGGATTAAAAATGCACCATGTCAAACTCTGATCACTAAATACATATAACTTTACATAAAAAAAGACTTGAAGTTCACTTTTAGACATTTTCCAATGAAATCAATTGATTTGAAACCATTTTAAAACCAGTTTTAAAACCATTTTCAGTTGCATTACGTGGATTAATATATATCTTGACTGGCTTACAAAAGCCATAAAATACACAACTGATAAAATAAAGAATCAATATATACAGAGCCACAATCCTTACTGGGTCATAATTGAAGCAGGACAGCACTGTTTAAAAACAAAACGAGTAATAAATTTAAAACAAGGATGCCTTTGTTTCTTTTATGGGATATACAAATTATTGAAATCATCTTCACTTATCTGCTGCTGCTTTCTCAGCATGAAACACCTCCTTTCAGCACTTTTATCACCCCTTTGATCCTTTCCCTCATCCTTTGTACCCTCTCCTTTCTTGGAGTCAGAATCATAGAATGGTTTGGGTTGGAAAGGACCTTGACAGTCATGCTCTAGATAAGGTTGATTACATGAGAGCAAAGAAGGTGTAAAGTAAGACTGTTGAAAGGACCAAGTAAAAGAACCATAGCTCTAGAACTGAGTCATTCCAACTGACAAATTTTAGTCTGCGGCTCTCCTCACTCAGACCCACTCATTGCTTTTCACAGTCTAAGACATTTTGTGGAAGAGTGCTAGTTAATAACAAAGTTATAAAAACAGGCACAGTGTGATGTCACCTAGTTATGAATTCTTTACACTCTGTTCCTTACTGGTTTACTGCAGCAATCTCTATAAAAGCCAAGTATGCAAAGAAAAATTATACTAAAACTAGCCAAAGAAACAAAGTAAAATACTGCTGAAACAGGCTAGCAATTTAAATTTGAAAGGTCAATCTACTTGATTTCTAAATTCAAATAAACATTAATCTGCTTATAAACACCAAACCTCTCTAGAAGTTTAGAACATTTCTGGTGTGTTTGTGTTAAACTTTCAATTCATACAGCAAACAGGTAAGAAAGAAAAATAACTTTGAAGACAGCTGAGAAATTAGTCTATTTTAATGTTTGATAAATTTTTGCAGAGGAATTCAAATTTATCATTAAAACAAGAAAAATGCAAGGTCCTATTCTAACTGAAGTATATAACAAGATCAACAAAACTTACATTGTGGTTCCTCTACATCCATATACTGCATTTCTTCGCTGAATTCCACCAGTCCTGGTTTTCCATTTCTCTCCACTTCTATATTATGAGCTGGAGATAAAGGAAATGCGATTTGTCTATCTACTGCTGCTTCTGGAAATAAAAATATTAGCATGATTTCAAACACTGTTCAAGGCTCAGGAAAAACAGAAGTGGTAGTTTTCATCGCAAAATTATCAACTTTCTGCTCACAGCAGTATTTCTAATACAATCCCACAATTATACAAAGCCATGTTTTTCATATGGATTGAAGTTGCAGCAAATAGTTAAAACAATAGTATTTTTGAATGACCTGTAAAGAACCTGTTTTGTTTTAACACTGCCCAAATTCTTTTCCCCTAATAATCAACTGCAGATTACTCCAAAGCAATTAGATTCCAATACTGAAAGTCTGGTCATTTAAACTTTAAATAACTGGTTTGCTCCTGCTGAACATCAAACATTATTTTGGTAATACTTAAACATAGGCCCTTTTCCAATTAAATGGAGCACATGAATTATAGATGAAGAGGACATGCAAGCAAATTAATGAGAAGCATATACAGTGAATTAACTGCCAGACCAAAACCATTAATTCCCAACCGGAAGAATTATGCCTC
Organism: Vidua chalybeata; assembly: GCF_026979565.1. NCBI lineage: Eukaryota > Metazoa > Chordata > Aves > Passeriformes > Viduidae > Vidua > Vidua chalybeata. The sequence continues at coordinate 13,016,100 of NC_071532.1, forward strand.
TGGCCTTCCCATTACTACACACTACATATTTAACTGTTTCCAGGACTCCTGTCATACAAAAAAAATGACTGAATAAACTATCCTGCACATCTTCCCTACATCTCATTATCTTAAAATTTTAGCTCCTTTCTCTCCCCATGGAAGGAGAGAAGTTGAGGGGGGAGTTAATAGAATTTCGGTCTGGGGTTTTTATACATTTCTAAGAGCCATCAAACAATGTTGAATATTACTTCTCTCTAGTACTGGAACATTTTGGTTAAGATCTATCACAGATATAAATTACCTAGCTTTGTCTTCCCTTATAATGAAATCATTAGTGTCCTGTTTTATTTTATTCAATACTGCATAGAAAAAAAGGCAAATGTCACTAAAGTTCTTCTCCAAAACTCAAGAAATTGAAAAAGGGAAGGAAACAACTGCAATGCAGTTACACTTGGAGAAGATGTTGGTTAGTTGTGGATCTCCAATCCTACTGAATAAAAACGGACTTTGCCAAGGCTGCCTTGAAGGTGCTCTCCCATTCCCCAGACATTTCCAGACCGCCTGACCCCCCATTCGATGCCTTTTCTACCTTGTAACAGAAAAAAGCGAATTCCAGTATATTGCATGCAAGGAAGTGAAATGTCATTTTATGGAAGAGCTCTGTCATGTCTTCTGATCAGTATGCTCTGCTGAAAAGCATTCACAGAGAGCTCTGGCAATTTAGTTCACAACTGTCTCCAAGGAATTACCAACTCATGGAAGTGTTTGCTCAGAAGTGTTTAAAATTGAAGCATTAAGGAAAAGAGTTTAGCTTTTCTTCTATTGTTTTGTTCCATAGGTGAAGATTTTCAGGTTAATTCTGACATCCAGAACTACAAATGGACTGAAATAATGCTGAAAACAAAGGTTCCATTCAGGAGAGAAACATGGACAACCTGTTCTGGCTTTTTCTTTGATAGAACAAATTCCTTCTACATGTTAAAATTTAGTTTTTACAGCAAGGATTAAAAAAATTGAAGAAACTGATAGAACACCTGTTGACTGCTGTCCTGCAGTCACAGCTAGCACTTCTGTTAAATCTAAACCATCTTGAACCCTACAAGAATAGGCATTTCTCAAACAGTATTACTATGTATTAGTATGTATTATTAGAGTATTTTCTTCTTGGGTTTACAACCAGTTTACTAAGAGAGTATCTCCAGCACACATATTTTGTTGTTAAAAACTGGGGGATGTTACAGAGTGAAGTTTTATGAAAGAATGTTAATGATCTTTGAAATGTCTATATTCCTTTTTGAAATTTACTGTTACTCTTGTGTTTAAGTGGGATGGTCTTACCAAGCAATTGAAAAAAATAGGAATAAGAGGGAAAAAGGGCTTTTATGATCATGCTTGCTGTTTTCCTCAACAAAATGTATATCTATCAAGGAATTTAATAATATCTGACAGCAAGATTTCTCTGAAATAGCCAGTTCCCAGAAGCTTTGGAAAAAGTGGCCAGATAAAGATAAGCAATTAATGCCTCAGTAAAAGGAGGTGCAGCATGTAATACCTTCCACACCTAGCAGACAAGGCAGCAGGACATGAAACAAATGCTCTCACCACAGGAAAATCCCAGTGGAGGTACTTTCACATCAAAGAACTGAATTTTCAACTTATGCTACCCCCTCACAGGTTCCCTGAGAGCTAGTAAGATGCAGAGTCTTCCCAAGATAGGAGTCTTCCCAAGGCACGAGCATTCCTAACTTTGGTCTACTCTGTCAAGGCTGCAAGGAGTAGAAGGTGAAATCATGCTGCAGCTTTCACATAGCTTAGTCAATGAGCCAAATGATGAGAGAATTTTCAAGGAAACCACGGGAATTTTTACTTCCATCACAAAACGCCTTGCTATTTTCTCACTGGCAAGTAATCTTCTATGACTTGGAATAATTTAGTATATCAAAATCTTAAAAGAGCATCATTTGTTTAATCAGTCAATCTCCAGGATGATTTACAATTGACAATTTATTTTTAATGACTGTAGGATCAATGCAGTACAGAATTATAAGTGAATTCAGTCTTTTTGAGCTATGTACTTTTATTTGCATAAATGTCAAGATTTTGAAACTGTTTACCCAGTTTGTCTCCCCCATATACATTCAAGCACAATTGAAAAGAGCCCTTGATACTGGGAAACAGAATAAATCAGTGAAAGTGAAACACACAATTACAAGCAATTTTTCTGATATATATCACAGAGAATAATGAATTTGAGAAAATAAATAATGTTTTGAAAGATAACCTATTTTTTTCTTACCATTGACTTTCCCTAAGCCTGGAGCTTTATTTTTCAGTAAAGTCACTTGAATCTGGGGAATGTTTGTGATGTTTGAATTCAAAACAAATTTGAAGTCCACATGTCCAACCATACAGGCTTTTGGTAGAACTAGTTCAAAGACATGCTCATCCCAGCTGTTGCTGTCAGGAAAGAAGAAGATAATGACCCAGTGTACAGAGAAAATTCCCATCACACAGGCAGCATCACCCACTCCATTCTGCATCTATGTACACTCTCTTTAACAAGAAGAAAAACTTGTTTTGCGTTAGCTGACAATTGATATGACAGGGAGAAGCAATGTTTACATAAAAGCAGAAGTGGAAAGATTCCCCATTACCTTTTTCGCAGTATGGTTTCCATATTACTATAAATACCAGTCATTCATTTCCATGGAAAAAAAGGTACAAGAATAAAAAACCAAACACAACACTACAAGAAGATCTATCAATTAGTGAAGCATATGAAAGAATGATTAGATGTACCTACCTTGTAATTTCTTTCAAGTTGCCCTTATCCATTGTTTAACACTTAACAATGTCACTTTCCAGTGGTACAAAATCAACATATAGGAGACTCAAAATACTATTTTCAAAGTATTTTTAAAGCATATTTGATAATTCATACAGGATGAAAAGTGCCTCTTACCAGGTGCACACTCAGAAGGCTGTGCTGTGCAAAAGGGTGCAGCTTTCTTTTATTAAGTCACATTTTTGTTTTGAAGACAAGTTTGGTTTACACTGAAAGTCTAAATTTGAGACAAGTACCCCTCGATGATTCCATTGCTTGATACACTGGGGTTTGCAAAACACAGTTCAAACCAAAGAGCAATGAAAATAAAACTAATTTTGTGTCAATTTTCCTGTTCATGTACGTTTTTAAAACTAACTGAACTTCTTGATCTCCTTAATTTAGCAGTAAATATTTTTTTTAAAAGTAAATTTGATATACTTATTTGGCTGTATAACTGAGAACACTAAGAAACTGAGTATGCTGCTATAAATATTTTTGAGACATCTTTCTAATATCTAATTCACAAATAGGTATTTTAACTTCAATAGCATGCTACACATAAAGTATTGTGCAGAAAACCATTTTAAAATAGATTAAGGAATGGTGCAAATATATTTATTTCTGCTCAGTAATATCCCTGATGGCCAGATCTCCTTCAGGCACATGTAATAAAACTTAAGAGATTTCAGGTACAAGTAATGAAATGGCATGCCAGCTTTCCACAGCTAGCAGCATAGAAAAGCAGAGATTTTGAAAGGGAAGTTGTGGTTATGATTCAAGAAGGCACAGTGAAGAATTTTCAGCTAACTTTACAAAGAACACAGGTAAATAAAATATAATGAAAATTTATCCCACTGCTCGGGGGGGAAAAACCCTAAAACCTCTGTTAGTACCTGTAACAGTAAATATTTAGAATAACTCATGCCTTTCCTCTAGCTTGGGGAACACATAATCCAGTGCCAAACAGAGAGATGTTGGGGGGGGGGAGGTGGGGAGGTTTCATGTCATGCAAAGCATGGACTAAGTAAGACACTCAAAGGAGCCAGACTTCTGAAACAAAAAGTAATATTCTGCTCATCCAGTTTTAGTTAAAGATCTGGTACAAACCCAGAAATGAATAATAAACCACTCTGCCTGCAGCAGTGTTTTGTAGTCTATGTGTTGCATACAATGCACACAGCCATAGTGAATTACAACTGCTATTTGTCTACCCTAGAAATCTATTTTTGACAGAATTGAGTAGCAGATGCTCAATAGGCACATATGGAATAAAGAATCTCCATGAAGGTCTCACATTAATCCAGCAGTTAAGAGACCTTCTTATTCCTCTGACAATAAACTTCACAATCTAATTGTCATTAGTTAAAAGATTCCCCTTTAAAGTTTTCATTTAATATCTCACAAGTTGCTTTAAGTACATCCTTTATTCATGTGCAAAGTTTCAAAGTAGGAAACAAATTAATTTACTTCCTTGTTATTTTCTCATATATTAGCATATCTATCCCAAATTGATAACCGAATGCAAAGTCTTTTAGGAACTCTTCTACCTTTGAAACACTTCTAAATCTATAGCATCTTTCTAAAGAAAAACATTCAACCTGTGCTGTGTTCTAAGCACCAATATACCATCATTCTCAACTACAAGATATTTTCCAACACACTTATTCATTCCTTTTCTAGAACACTGCATTGTCTGATCTTCCACTACAACTGAACATCACTATCTAGCTCTTCCTTCTTTCATATATTTTCAAAGAAGTCTCCGTAAGATGAATACATCCAACATAAATTTGAGATAAAGCCAGGAAACTCAGATGTCACTGTTTTATCCATGCATATTAGGAATTCATCTACCTCTCTTTTAAAAGAATTAACCTAATTTAACATTTCAGTTACATTACACCTGAGGGGACAATACTGATATTTAGATAATTCGCAAGGAAAATCAGACTCTGCTTTTCTTTTTCCTTTGTGCACTGTCTTTTTAAAATAACAAATTAGGATTGTAATATAATGCCATTTTCTAAAATACAGTTACAGGATTATCTCTTTCTATCTATTTGAGAAACAAAATAATTACCATATCAAATTGCATTACTCATCCATCTAGCACTATAACCCCACATCGTGATAGGTATCAGTATGAGGCACTCAAAAAGTGATAAAAAGAGATAAAAGGAACCTTATACTAAAGACCAAAAAAATAACCCAGAAATCAATCAGTTATTCTTCCCATGTAACTTTTACTTAAGACCTAACATGGCTTTCAATCTTAAGACTCTACCCTAAGAACAAAGGGACTGTAATTCATTTTTCATCATGAGTCATATAGCAGCTGTCAAAGATTTCCAGTGCTAAACCAAAACTTCTAACTTTTCCTCTTTACAATCCTGTTTTATTTAGCAGCAGGCATAATTCTTTTCCTCTAATGAAACAATAATCATAAGTTAATTTTCCACTTATCCCCTTCCAATTAACAGCTATAACCTTCACTGCTTGCTTAATTGTAACTTCATATTGATAGCTTTTTACTTTTCAACCGTTGCTGAACACATTTGGATAATCAATAGTTTTAACTGGAAGTTATTTTGCAAGGAACCACCTCCCTTCCACTTGCTACATACAGAATATTTGACTTGCACAATGCAAAACCACAAGATAAATAAAGGCTTTAAAGCCTATAATGCATTGCAAGTTTTCAACTGTAGCTTATGAATATTTATTTGAAGCAAGTCCAACTCCTGTTATGTGTCAGCCCTGGAAACGCCTGCATCTATTACATGTTTTCCCACCTGGAATGCTTCATTATCACATGCTATCTTTCAGCTGTTTATATGACATGCTTTTTTTGACCCACACATGACCTCTAGCTTCCCTAGCACCCTTTGGCCATTTCATTATTTTCATTGTATGGCTATTTCAAGTCTGCATGACAATCCAAATGTTACACATCAGTGGAACAGATGTTTAGATGACCTAAAAATCCTGTAGTATCTTACACACATCCCTTAATAAAACAAAAATATTTCTATCTACATTGTGTTTCTCAAGCATTTTTCACAAAAAAAACTACACAAAGCTACTTCAGGTAGGTTTTAAGCAATCCTTCAAGGAGACTGCAACACTGCTGTAGTAGTATTTAGGATCCCAGAGGAATTCCAAATTCTCATGTCACGTGTAAAAAACTAAGTCCTGCTACACATACCATGTTGGTGCAGTTCATTTCAATGAAAATACTGACTAAACTTTAGCACTACAAAGGCTCTGGAGCAGCTTAAATGTTTCATACATAAAGATTTAACTTGAATAGACAGAAAACCAAATTCTACCTTCATTTTTTAAAGTAAATTACAATATGATTTAATTTAGGACAACTAATTAGTCACACTGGCACCCACAGTTGCATTTTCTGATTAAATAATGTACGAAAAATGTGTGTATACATAAGAAGGGTGAATCAGACTTCTACAGAAAGTATCAAGAATATCTCCAATTCTGGCAAATGTGATTGTCTATTTATGTCATGTTATGACCACATTTGGCAAATAAAACTCCACCAATTCAAAACCTGAGTTTTCAATTTGTTTCAAGGTCCACTAAAATGCCTCTGGCAATCTCACCAACACCTATAATGCAAACTGCCAAATGGGGATTATCATCTTTGCAAACACATCTTCTTAAACTTGTACACTAGTTAAAAACAATTAAATGGCATGAAATTTGTGGTTGTACAGCTACACTAACTAGTGAAGCAATGCACACATTTCCTCATGCACTGTTCCCCTACGTACCTGTCCGTCTGTAGCTTCCAAGTCCGAGTGTGCTGAGCTGCATCCCCGTGGTGCTGCTGGTGCAGATGCTGAGGGTGCCGCCTCTGCTGCTGCTCCTGCTGGACTTCCACCCAACAGGGAGGGACAGTGGCTGAAAACCGTGGTGTCAAGGTTTCAAAACGGGTCAGTTCCACCAGGGATGTCAGTGTCTCAAGGGAGAATGGCTGGTCCACCAAAAGATCAACTCCTGAATAATTACAGCACATACATTCATTACTACATAGATATTTTTTCCAGAACATCCTATTAAAAATAGTTTGAAATATATCAGAACTGCTACAGGCAAAATGAACTACAAGTCGTATGAAGGTTTTTTTAGTTAAAAAAGAGTAATAAATTCTACACCCCCCCCCCAAAGCACCACCCTGAACAAACAACAAAAAACAACTACAAAAAAAACCCAACACAAGCAACCAAACATCCCAGCCTTGAAGCCTGTATCCTTTGAAGGCAGTTCACTTGGAATAAATTTTCTAAATACTGAGAGCTCTGAGCATGCTGTCTGGAATTCAGCCAGAGGCATCAGGAATAAGTAATTAGCCAGCTATACTTTGAAGATGTAAAGCTGATTAAACATTTTTTTAATATCCCTACTGACTCAGATAAAAAAAATATTTCATGAAAACAGACATACAGAATTACTAGGCATTTTTATCACTGTTTAAAACATTACTTTGGCCCCTTGTTATCAATATTGACTTGTTTTATGGTGGATTACTAGAACGCTGTTGAAGTTTTACTCCCAATTTACTTTAAAAGAGCGGTAAGTGAAAAACAACATGTTTTATGTTAAGCACTTAAAAGACACTGGGCCTTGACAACTATTTTGTCTTCTTGTCTTTATATTTAGGCCTTGTACCAAGGAAACAAGGGCATTAATTGAAGTACTGAAAACAAAAATATCCCAGGAAGTCAAATACCTAGAGGAACCACAACTGAAACCAAAAATTGATAATCAGATTTCCTCAGACATACAAAATCCCCAACCAACCAAAAAACCCCAAACTAAACCAAAAACAGACAAAAAAACCCAAACCAAAACAAGAAAACCCCAAACAAAACTCAACCAACCAAAGGACTCCCACCAAGCAAACTTGAGGGAAATTAAGACATGTATATTTTCTAGTATTTTGAGCATTTTCTCTTAAAAATGTGTTTTGAAGGAAAAGCTTTTACTTGTAAAGAAATCATGGGCTTCAAAAGAAGAAATTTGCTGCCTGACTACTACTGTCACCACTCGAGGTGAGGAGATAATAATACACCAACACAAATACCACCCTCGCTGCAAAGCCTAAACTTAGAGAGTATCTTGAAAAACAATCCAGGTTGACTTGGAGGTGAGGCACTTGGACAAGTAATAAATTCACTCTCATTGCAACTATAATAATTTCTACTTTTCAATTTCAGAGGCAGGAAAATGCCAAAGAAATCAGAAATGCTTTAGAAATTGAATTTCAATAATATAGCAAAGATCTTCACTTTTTTAACTGCCAAACGTGAACCTCATTAGCTGGATGACACTGCAATGAGAAGTGAGATCATTGCTCAAACTGTACAACAAGCCTATCTTTGAGCAGACTGGATTTTTCTGCTTCATTTTCCTTCCTCCTCCAACAGGAACAAATCCAAATTCAGAGTATTCACAACAACCACATACATGTAATCAATGCCTAAGACTGAAAATTAAGAACTTAACTTTCCACTGCTGTCAAGTATACTTGGCTTCATTTAAAAATTACAAGATTTTATTACATTCTAACAAAGTGTTATGACAAGACAAACAGCAAACTTGATAACTGGTTTTAAAATGGACAGGAAGACCAATATTCTTTTTTATCTCACTTTGAAAAAAGGCATTATTTTAGATTACTTCACTACAAAAAACCCTCAGTTCTTTAAAAGGAAATAGTAATCTATGATTGCTATAAGAATTACTTATTTTCTCTTAAAGCAATAGAATTTAATATGCATCCAAGCTGCAAATTTAGGCTAGAAAATAAAATGCAAGAAACACATTCTAGAATGCAAACAACAGAGAAAAATAAACACACAAAGCCCACAATATAAAGTAACAATGTATGAGTAGAAGTTTCTGCTTGTTGCAGGACTTCATTTCCCCAAACAGAAGCCTTCCTCTCGAGCTGTGTCTCTGTCTGAAAAACATGCTAAGACAATAGTGGAAGAAAACACTTTTTCTGATTTTAGCATGTAAGACCAAAAGAGAAGCAACACTGATATTATAAATCAAAGGCTGATCACGATCCACACAAGTACTGACAACCTCAGTACTGAAGAGGTTTACAAAGCCCTGACAATCATTCTCATATATGCTAAGACTCCTGTGTAATTGACTTTAGTATTCTCAAGAGTTCTGCAACCATTTGGTTTCAACAACTCCAATCCAGACCCCTCATTTCAGCATTGGCTTCTTGTGACTTTTAAGCTTCTCTCAGAGCTTTTAGTGACTCAGTTTGACGCCATAGCAAAATAGTACTCAGTTAATCTGATCATTCCTGTGTACCAAACAACTCTTTGGAAACCATTACAGAGCAAGATCAAGCAATACTACAACGTCTAAATAATATGACTACTTAAAGGAGGACCTGCAGCTTGTTTACAACCTAAAGATACAGTTACTTTGAAGTCTATACACAAATAAATCAATTTCTTAATCCAATAAGTCATATTCAAGACTATACTGAAGGTTGGATGGGAACAAAATAAAAAAAAGGAAAAGAATTTCCCTGTATAGTACTGGCCGAATTTAAACAGTAATGATCATCTATTTGACTCATCAGGATAGCGAGAGTTACCATTTGCTTGGAAGTCACTTATCTCTGCTGAGAAGGGAATGCATCCATTGAAGCACATCCTTGACATCTATGTTCTTTTTTGTTTTATTTGCCATTAGCAAAAGAAGGGTGCAGAAGAAAGCCATAGACTTTTTCCTCCTCACATATGTACAACACTTCATTTTCTAGAGATCTTCAGACTTCAGGAATGGCTTCTTTGGTGAAAAAGAGAAGAAGCAGGGGAAATACAGTCCCCAAAGCAACTGCTGTAATACTGCTTACAAATAAACTTACAACAAAAAGCATCTCTTCCTTATTTCGACTGACTCTTGAGGAATAAAATCAGGGTCACACAGTCTGCCACACTTAAAATCACACGTAGAGACTGGAAAAAGTCAAAGTGTTTTGTTTTGTTTTTTTAAATCAGGACCTGCTGAAGTGTTATGCTTGTACACACCCAGTGACAGACATACAGCAACTACAGAACTCTAACTTTGGGCAGCAAAAAAAATATCAAGCAGCATGCTTGCAATTAAATAATTGCAAGTCATGTTCAGATGCAGCTTTCAAAAATGACAAAAGTATTTTGATACATGTACACGTGTGCAATTTACCTGTAATGCCTGGACTAGAAGGGTTGGATAAGGGCTTGGTGCCTTCTGATGACTGGTCTACACTTTTGGTAAGGGATCCATCTACAAGTATATCAGCTTCATCGATGTCATCGCAGGTCCCTCCAATCTGAAGGAAATGAAGTTCTCCACCTAAAATCATCACAGACAACAAAAGAAGAAAGTGTGAACAGGCATACAGCTAGATTCAACTCACAAGACAGATTTGCACTTAAACTGCTATGCAATTATGACAGTATTTATGCAGAACCTGAAATCAGTGAAATTGGACAGGAATACTTACTTTGCTTTACTACTATTATTTTTTTTCAGGGCAAATGCAAAACAGAACTACAGAAATACTGCAGTTAAAAAATGGCATCAAAGGTAAAAACTATATGGGGGGACAGGTTTTAAAAGGCAATTAACAAAGGAAACCTCAATAGAAACCTAAAATCCTAACCATTATGACAATTCCCATAAACCAAATTATGCTTATTACAGAAAATATTCTACCATGTCAAGTGAAGGCCTATACTACCTCACCTGTACAGAGTGCATAAACTTACTTTTAAATTTCAATATCTGAAAATTGAAAATTAAATTAATTTCTCTAAATTCTCCTAACTAAGGAGCTCTCCACATTATTTCATCAAACCTAGAATTAAAACACGGATCTAGTCAACAGACAAAAGAGCCAAGTCCAAAATTTTCACTGGACACAATGTATTGATGGAAGCTTGAAATTATTCAAGGAGGTTGCCCATTATTCACCACTACAGGTACACATAGATCAATTCTATCATTTACAGAGAAGTCACAGAACCAAAGAGTGCTAAGATCCTCAGGTCCAACCATTAACCCAGCACTGCCAAGTCCACCACTAAACCATGTCTCTAAATGCCACATCTGCACACCTTTTAAATACCTCCAAGGAGAGTGACTCCACCACCACCCTGAGCAGCCTGTTCCAATGTTTGGCATCCCTTTCTGTGACAACATTTTTCCTAATATCAATTCTCCCCTTGAGCAGCTCGAGGCCTTTCCTTTTATCCTGTCACTTGTTATTTTGGAGAACAGGCCAACCCACTACAATCTGCTCTCAGGTAGTTGCCCAGAACCATAAGGTTATATCCCTGAGCCTCCTTTTCTCCAGACTAATCAACCCCACCTCCCTCAGCTGCTCTTCCTTCAACTTGTGCTCTAAGTCACTGAGAAGGAATGTTTAACTTTACATAATGCTGGGGGAGGGGGTGGGGTGAGAAGAGCTGTTACCAGTTCCAGAAGTTGCAAGAAGTTGAATTAGTAGGATTCAAATCAAGAGGCAAATCCAAGCATAGGCCTTAACGTGATTTTTCTGAAAAATTATCAGACTGACCTTCAGCATCTGACAAACATTATGACAAACACTGCTATACAAAATATCCAGGTAATTTGAAACAAAAAACCTGACAATAAAAATGTAATAAAACCCCAAGATAAAAGCAGGTATATGTCCTGTACCGTGAGGGGTGAGGGGAGTGAAACAGAATGATAGAGAGGCACAGGGAAAATGTGAGGCACAGAGAAAAGATGTGAGGCACAGAGGAAAGATGTGAGTCACACAGGTTTGATTTTTTTGAAATCTCACTAAGAAAGGCCTGACAACAAATGCCTTTATAACTCACTCTTTTATGAAGATAGAAAAACAAATCGCTCAAATTACCAAAATGGTCAGAACAACTCTATGGACAGGATCAGTGCACTGAGCTGTGGGAAAATCCACCCCAGGTCTAGGTAATGTACAGAAGTAGCATTCCTGGGATCTGAAGGGATGGAGATTTTGTCATTATCTTTATCTTTTTATTCTATCTTCTCAAAACACCTATTCCATTAAGCCATTTCTTGGTGGGTCTTTTCTAACTGAGATCCACTAAGAAGCTGTCCCAAACCACACATCCTTGGTGCAGAACAGTAAGTACATCCCAAGCAGACCCCAAGAGTGGAGGGGGAAAAAAATAGTTCTAGCAAATAACACTTTTGAGTTTCCTTGAAATTAAACAGCTCATAAATAAGCAATTTTCCTCAAACTTCAAAGAGAATTTGAGACACATTAGAAAACACAGACGTTGACAGCTTCATTTGGTAGTAAGTCAAATTAGTTTGTGTATCACTTTGTTTACTGCTCAGCAGCAAAAATGTCCTTACCATTTTTTCCATACAAGAGAATAGTCATAATTCCTGAAAGATTCCAGCACTTTTCCAAGGAAAAGTCTGTGCTAAACTTGAGATACCCCACTTCTTCTCATTCGTTTTTTAAAAGGTTCTATAAAGAAGTTTACTATGAACTAAAGTTGTACAGTATCAGCCTCTGCTTAAGCACACTTTTCCAAAATGCTGTAGCTGGCTGTGCCCTGATATCACAAAGGAGGCATTTCCTCTCATAGAACATCCAAAGATGACTTTCTGATGATGCATGCTTCATTATTTGTTTCAGTGATACTGCAGTTCCAACAGTCAAGTGCCAGTGGAAATATCTGCACAAAAGTCAATGCCTTTTTTTTTTTCTTTTTGTGTTACTACTATTTTTTGCAGCACTAGGCTGAAAGAGTGACTTGTCCAGTGCTTTCTAATTCTAGCCAGGGAGCAAACATCTCAAGTAGCAGTTTATCTGAAGGGTCCCCTGCTTGCATCACTTTGACAGAGGCAATAAATATTTCTATTGTACTACCAAGAAGATATGAAAGCTGACACTGACATACTCAGTTATCACAAAAGAGACAAATTGGAAACTAGCTTCATTATACCTCCTTCAAAAAACAAGTAACACAATCAAAACATTGTTAATTTAATTCTGAACTGTATTTAAACCCTGCAATTTGCATGGATTCAAGAACCTGGTGGCAATACAAACAGAACACAAGAATCACAAATTTATTCAAATAAATCACAGGCTTCCTTCTGGTTCCAGGAAAGCACCACTGGATCAAGCTAGAGACTATGCCAGTGACTAAGGCCACAGAAGTCAAAGCCAATCAGGTAAGATGTTCCTGCACTCTAGAAGGAGTTTGGGAAGAGTGACACCATTGTCATTAGCCAATCACAGCACTATGACATAGTTGAACAACAGAAAATTAATTAAAAGTAATTAGAAAACAAAACTGCAAGTATGCACTAATTAATTTATAGTCCCCTCCTTCTCTTGTCATTAGTTAGCTCTAAATGTGCAAATTCAGAACACTTGAAAAATGTCATCAAGAAAGCGATCCCAAAACCTCATTTGGAGACACTCCACTTTAAACTACTCTAGCAGATTTTAGCTATAAAATTCTGCCTTGAATTTGAAAAAATAAAATGCAATTGAATAGGGACAAGTGAAAGTTACCATGTCTAGAAAGAAATAATTAAAAGCCCTGTTACAAGATAAAAAAAAAAAAATCAGCTAGACAGCAGTTCTGTAAGAGAGGTTCTTGTGAATCAGATAATAAACCTCATTCAATTTCCTGCTCAAAAGTGCAAACATTCCACTATGTATACACACACATGGTATGTACAAACTCCAGAGCTGCTTGAGGAATTCATCTGTAGGATTACTGGGCCTGGTTTTGCATACCTCATCAAGAAACTTGTGGACTGACTTGATCAGATCTTTTGGGAAGGGAAAGTAAAGGCTGCTTTGTTTTCTTCTTCTTCTGTAAGTTTGAAAGGATTGGAGATATTCAGCTTGAGACAATAAATGGTTGGAGAAGGACAGCACTTAAATAAACTCTGTTTTTCCCTCCTTTTTTGAAGAAATCTCTTTGCTATATTCATAATGAATGGTACAACAGATACGACTCCAGTGACAAAGATGATAGAGACTAAACACTAGTGAAAAAAATTATCATCAAGGGCAACATGCAGCAGGAGAAATTTCATGAGCAGACTGTTAAATCTCTGCCTTCGAGATGTTTGCAAATGGTGATCAGTAGTCTGTTTCTGAATGGGTAAGTATAATTGACCTTGACTTGAAGATGAGCTCTTAGCATCACTTCCAATACTAATTCTGATGTAGAAAAAAAAATTGACTTCTCAAATCCTATTAGACTCCATTACCAAAAAAGGTAGAAAATTGAAAATACTGAATTGATTCCTGAACTTCAAATACACAGGACAGACAAAGTCTAATGACAAGGAAGACGCAATCTAAATCAGAAAAAAACTACAGAGTGGGATTACTACACTATTTACAACTTAAGAGCAAGAAAGGTGCTATAAATGAAAGGCATGAGATTTGAAAAAATCAATTCTCAAATGTATCCAAGTGGCATCCAATTCTGCCAGGTTTGCAGGTAAGAAATATCAGCATAGGCAACTCACCCTGGACATACCAAAATCCAGCCTGAAAAAATACTGTTTCTGACAAAAGGGAGGGACTAAAAAACCCTTGTTATATTGTAGCACCTTTAAACTGTTATAATGTAACAGATTCAAAACTTCAGGTGAGCACAATCCAGCAATAAAAAACTGTATCTGACCCTCTTAAACACAAGATGCTAAACTTTAAATATCAAAAGACCACCCAACAGCAGTATCTCAATTTAAAAACAGTACCTGCTGCCTTGTTTTAGAATAAAGAAATTATTTCTTTTCTTACTTATTATATTGAATATCATAAAAGCAGAGTTTAGACTCTTACTAATGATACAAGAGAAAACATCTGAACCCTCATATGAGAGCAGACAAAGCACTAGTAAGAGAGATATTAAATACAGTCTACCTTGGCCAAGGGGAAGAGAAGAAAGCAAAATTCAAAGAGACGAAGTTCTTAACAGAACTGGAAACAAGAATATACTTGCACATGTTCCCCGAGAGGTCAAGCTCAGGTAATCCTTGCAGAAACAGGTAAGTACCTGAAGCTGACACCAAGAGGTAACATTCTGAAGCATGACTCACAAAGATGGATGACACCAAAAGCAGGTCTAAAACATCTTTCCACAAAGCCACTCCAGATCCGAAGCACCAATTCACACAGAGGTTTCTTTTTCAGTCCTATCTTAGAGGCAGCTATGGAAAAATTTCATATAATCTACCAATGGAAACAATACATCAACAAGCAGGAGAAACAGAAGAAAATGCTATTCTGCATTCAGAACTTTCTGACATTAAAGTACCTCTTTCCCTACTCTGATGTCCCAAACAAGTAAACAGTAAAGAATACACTGCTCATGCCTGAATATTTTCCAACATCATCCAAGCATTTCCAATGCATGTGCACTCCAAAACTTTCATTTCAAATTTTCATTTATGTCTTTGTACTACAAGCTCCTTTCTAGACAGAATAATGTTGAACACATCAGTGAATACTGATGAAAGTTATTCTACTTTCAGTGTATCCATCTAACGCTGTCAGACTGCAGGCACCGTCCCACATGTGGCAGTAAACCTAGAGAAGCAAACACCTCTAAGTGATTTGCAAAGAAGCCTAAGAAATCAGCACTCAAGAAAAAAACAATAACAGCAAAACCCTCCATCTTCAGCCACCTAGCTAAGCAAAAAATTCTACCCATTTAAAGCAAAAGTTTAAAGGACAGTTATTATTCAAGACAAGGGAAATTATGCAAAGCCTATTTCATATATTAAGCTATTCAAACATACAATAAGATATAGGATTTTAGAAGTTGAAGTTCTTGATTTGCTTTTTCTTCTAGTGTTCCTGAATTTTATACCTTTTATGCCGTATTTATAAACCTTTCAGTTCAAGTCATTCTTTACCACGTGATGTATTTTGATAATTTTTTTGACTCGGAGGCTTCAGACATACCTAGCATCAGATCCTGAAATCCAGACCTCTAAAGGACATTGACCCCTAAGTATTTATGATGGCTTTGGACTTAATTTCTCAAAAGTGAGAAAAATATAATAATGACTGATATGCTAAAAAAGGAATAGAAATTGAAAGCCTCTAAAGACATTTAAGCAATGAAAACAATGAACTCCAAAGTCCATGGCTGAGCAGAAAATAGACATATAGTGGGTGAAAATTAAAGATAAGAATAATCAGTGTTTATTTTTTTTTAAATAAACAAAGTACTATATTCAAAAGAAGACCCTTGGAGGCTGACTTGATACCCGTAGCATACTGGGCTACAGAAGAAAAAATATCCCAAAATCTCAGTCATCTTAAGGGCAGCATGAACAAAAGAAATTCAAAAAAAGCTATTGATAAATTACTAGATGGGTATTATAATATTGAGAGAGATTTACTGCAAAGGCAGAATGATGTGCTTGTCCATTACAAGTAAGATGGAAGTACTCTCCAGTCAGTAACAGAGATGGTGGTTATCTAGGCAGAGAGAAAATACTCCTATACACACAGAATAAATGCTTCCAGCTCAAGAAACCTGTATATTTTACACTCCATGCCCCAAAGAGGTTTAGATAATACCAAAAGCTACAAGAATATGATTACCATACACACTAACATTGGATGGAAAAGTACCATGCAAAATAAGCCCTTTAACTTTTATCATGAATCTTAAAACACAAGAAAGGCAAAAGAGATTTGATGAAAGAAATTGATAGTAATAAAATTCTGTAGGAAAAAAAAAAAATCTATTTGGAGGCCTTTTCAATGAGATTGCAGTTTGATCGGCTAAGTATAAAGTCAAAACATTATGACATGGTGTCCTGGAGTGAGTTTATGATGCTTGTATCCCCATTCATCTGTTTAGCCCACAAATAAGTTTTGCACTTTTAAGACTGCTTCCGAAAGCGAAGCGGGGGAGAGAAGAAGCGCGGAGTTTGTTATCAGGAACTGCACTCACTCCTCCACATTCCTGCTGCTGGACTGTGCTGTCTGCAGCACGGACAAACAGTGGGACAGAGCTCTCCTTTGCTTTTAGTTACTTTTTAGCTAGCTGAGACAGAGAAGTTCCCTGGACTGTGGTTTTTCTTTTTCTTATAACTGTTTAAACCTGCTCTGGACTGAACACCAGAGGAGCACCTGGAACTCGCACTTGTGGCCCACCGGGCCGGGCCATGGCATTTCCAGTGGTGGAGGGACTAATAACAGACTGGGTGAGCTGAGCTACAGCCCACGAAGGGCTTTCTGAGTTTGTCATCTCTTCAGATTGGCAAGAAGTTTTATTGTTTAATATTGTTCATTTTTTGTGCTGGTGAATGCTTTGCCTGTTAAAAAAAACAGTTTTTTTTCTACTTTTCTCCAAGGAAATCTTTTACCGAACCAGTTGGCGGAGGAGCCACTTGAATTTGCTTTCTAGAAGGACCCCTTTGGAGGTTTTCTCCCAAATATGCCCTAAACCAGGACACATGGATATGATATGATAGAACAGTTTTCAAAGGCAAGTAACCTTTCAATTAAGAGTTGCATTTTAACTAGGAAAAAGTGTGCATTATTAAATACAGCTGAAACTGTTTAATAGATATTTCTTCAAAAGCAGTCACCGAAAGAGAAAATTTAGTAAATATAAATGTTACCCTTGGGAGCCTGCAAACATAAATACCAGTCACAAACTTGCAATGTTTTCATTAGTATTTAAAAAGCAAATCTGAAATGCCCACTTCCAGAAATCTTTGTAGGTGAGTGAGAAACATGGAGCCTTTAAGAAAACGGAGATGTTTACAATAAACTTGACTTTATCTGATGGAAATAACAAGTAAATCTGATTTTACAACTGCTCATAGCAGCACTTTATAATTAGTGTGACACCATCATGAAAGGAAAAAAGGTATCAATTTCAATTCTTCTAAGAAGCTCAACATGGTATCGTGGGAATTTATTTGAAATGTATGAACCACCCCATCGGCTTAGCCCCTCTGAGAGCCTAAGCATTTCCTCCACAGCTGCAATCAACTGCAGATGAACTAAACAGAACACTGGGACATGGAGGAACTCAGCTGGATGACACTCAGAGCTGTTTCCAAAGTGACACAAGGAAACAGGAGTTGTGTGGTGGTTTAGGGACTTTTATGAAGTAGCTGTTACCTGGGCTTGAGTTACACTCCCCTCCTACCTGCCCCCCTCCCCAAAATGCCTTGTGTTCATTTGGAAACAAAGAATCCTGCATAAATAGTCTGGCTCTAACACTCAAGAAAGTACAGTCCCAACTGCAAAAAGCTGAAGCAGAACCAGAAGCATGCTACCTGAATGAAAATACACTGGGATAAGGTATAAAAGCATTATCTTCTCTGCTCTCTTGAATATAATCAAGTACAGGGAGAAGACATTTTTCCAAAATGGGATCTCTCTATCACAGAAATAATTACATACAATAATGACTTTTATTTGGTTTTGACTTAAGAAAACCTGTGCCTCTTCAAGAATTAAGACACACGCAAGAATTACTGCCATTCTAGAGATTAAAACTGACATTCAAGGCAAGGAATTAACTAGAGTCCATGCTTCCTAGACCATTACATTTTACATAAATTCAGTGGAATTTGAAATTTAGATTCTAAATTCTGTAACATAATCCAAATACAGTAAAATCAATATTTTTTTAAAAATTTGAAGAAAAATCTTACCTTTGGTGCATGCACATAATCTGTCTGTGCCCGAACAGTATATCACAGAGACAAACATATCTGGTTCCTCAGTGCCCTCTTTTTTAGGTGGCTCCACTTTGGCCAGAATTTCAAAGTTTGAAAGATCTAGTATTTTTACATATCCTCCCTGAGTAGTTATTACCAGGTGCCCAAGAGTAGAGATCTCAGATCTTCTCTCTCTCCCACTGCCATTTTTAGAAGATAATTGTATTTCCTCTACAGGCTCCTCACAGTCGTCCTCTCGATTATCCAATATATCTGGTGGGAGCAAAATCATTGAGGTAATTGTGTCTTGGGGGTCTTTGATATGCTGGATTTTTACTGGTTCCTCCTCTAGAGTAACTATTCTAGTGGCATAATTCATCTTATAAAGCACTAGGTATCCACCACTAACACTTCTCTGTTCAGGCTGAATTATTAAAGGAGTTGGTGCATCTGCTGGTGACTCATGCTGGATTACATCAATACTCGTGCCATTCACTACAGCAAGACTTGATTCTAGTTCCCCCTTCCTTCTATTACATAGTGCTGAGTTTAATTTATTTAAATTATTCAAGGCCTCTACTTGATTTATTGCACTCAGAGATTCAACAGGACAAGTCCGCAGTCCTACTAAGAGATGAACTCCATCTGCACAAGGTGTGATTGAATCTACACACAGGTTCTCCTCCTCTGCAAACTTGGGCAGACGCAGGCACTGAACCAAAGTCCCAGGCTTGGGAACCATAGAGCTCCACTTGTCCGAGTCCGGAGACGTCAGGTTGGCTGCAGCATCTGCAAACTGCTGAATGTAAGTCACAGGGGGGTCCTGTAACAGCAACTGTTCCTGACTGTCCAGCTCCATTTCAATGATCTGTGGAACTGTGAAACCATCATCATGTATACTTTTACTCATAATATTGTTCATCTGTGAAAAGAGTTTTCCTGCTTTTTCATCAGACTCCTTAATGCTGTACAGCAGCAATACAGGCAAAGTCCTCCTTACCAGAGGGGAATTCAGTTCTGAATTAGTGCAGGATTCGTTGTCAGTTGATCCCTGTTCCGAGACACTCTCACCTCGAGTCCTGCTTAAGCCATCCAGTGATCTCTGAGAGTTACTGCTAACGGGAGAGGTAGCAGGTGATTTGTATGTTAATAGACCTCCAGCTAATAAACAAGGAAAGGGAATGTTGTGTTGTTCTAGATGTTTTTCCTTCATCTTTTCACTCTTACAGTTGGCCAAACAGGGATTTGCCCCAAGTTCTTCTAGATCTTTAACTGTGTCCTCCAGAACATTTGCAACAATTTCCCACTGAAGTTTTTCAGGTTGCTGAAGAACACTGAGAGCTGTTATATCAAGGCTGACTTCCATAGTTTCTTTTTGTGATGTATGCCCTTTAAAACAAAAACGTTTAACATAATACAAATGCTCAAAAGACAAAACAGGAATCATACTGCAAGTATAACAGTTTGTCAGGAAAAAGGGATCTGTTTCTACATCTCATGCTCTTTTCTGCCCTACTTGGTGACCCTTACTCAAAGATGTAAACCAATTATAGAAAATAAACATGTAGTCCTCCCTCCCTCAAAATTTCTGACTCAATCTCTAAGAAAATAACACAAGAACACCATGCATAGCACCATTGCTTCCATATAAAATCTTTATTCAGTAAGAAATATTTTATCAAAGTGCATACCCTTAGGGAAACAAGACACAGGAACTCTTTCAGCAATCCCCTGAATTTAAAGGGTTTCATACAGCTGTAATTTGTTCCTGTTCTAAGAAAGTTCTTTTATCTTGGTTTGTGTGCTTTATTGACAGGAAGATAAGCAATGCCTGTTGTCAAGTAAGACATTTATTAACTAACAAAGTGCAGTTTTTCTTTTCTCCTGTATGCCATCTCTCCATCATACAAATACCAGCATTCCTTTTCAATGGTCAATCCATTGAAAAATCCTTTTCCAAGGTAAATACTTTTCCTTTTTTCTAATACAGTGTCTATAATATCATCAGTTTTGACAGGGTTCTTTTAAAAGCCTGGAAGAAGAATTTCCCCTTTGACCTCTAAACTATGACATATATAACAGGTCAGATATAACCTACCCGTAACAGATTCCGATCTGGAATGCTCTTCACTGTCTGAATCCTCCAGTAAGTCATCACTGAAAAAAAACCCAAAAAAAACCCATTAATGACACCATGTAAATGCTAACTGCATGCTTATTTTTAATTAAATCAATAAAAATTCATAAAAACCACAATGTGTACTATAGCTGGCCATTCCTTTTAGCCAGCATTGTTCATCCACTGATGAGTTCATCACAGACACCAACAGCAAAGACTTTTTCCTCCACTATTGAAACAGTAGACTAGATTTCTTTTTGCCTCATTCTACTATTGTATTTCCTACAATTCAGGCTTAAATGGAATTAAAATAAAAAACAGTTCCAGGAATCTTTCCAAGAAAAATAAAACCATACAATCAGGACATCTAAAAATTAGTATCAACATCTTCAAATTCCTCAAAATCATCTCTGGAACGTGGAGCTGGCAGACTGGTCTTCAATTCTATAAAGCAATTTTGTAGCTAGTACTGAAACAAGGATGAACAGTGTTGTTGGTTTTAAAAATACTGCCAGAAAAATCTTTTTGTCATAAAATCAGATTCTGTTCAAGACACCTTTTCAAGAGAAATAGACCCCTGAGTAGTTCTAATAATATAAAAATAATTAATGCATCTGACTTTTCCAATAAAAGAAATTATTATTTCTTCTATATATATTACAGGCTCATTACACACAGGAAGACAGTAATCCCTTTGCAGCTTCAGGTAAAACTACTCACAGTACCAAGTCAGATCCTCAAACTTCAACAAACTGGATGCTTATTCCTCATATCCAAGAAATAGATCCTTGTGGGGTCAAACCTGATCAACATGGCAGACATAATTCAATACTTTGATTCTGATCCAGCTTCCCCTTAAGCGGAGAACTGATAGTAAATTCCATGTAGGTTAAGTGAAATGGAAGATGCTTAGTTCTAGGCAGTATGATTGCATTGTCCTTTATCCAGCTCTTAAAATTGGTTTAATTCTTTAACCATTAAGGAGCTCCCAGCCCTAAAGCCAGAGTAAGAGTTCAGGCAGCTGCTGATGTTGCCCATGTCAGCAGAAGAGCAAGCTTCGTATTTGCTCTGCACTACTGTAGATATCACACTAAGCTTAAAACCAAAGATTTACCTCTCTGTGCATATAGCAGTATTGTTACCTTCTTCTTAACACTGAAGTTTAAGAAGAAACATTCAGAAAACTAGCAAGCCTCCCCAGTCAACTTTTGTTCTAAATTTTCCAACAGCTATTCACTCTGTTGAGCTTTGGTAAGATCAGACAAGAGCTCCCAGTAACAGACTGCATGAAGCATAAGTGAAATATTACTTTTTCTCACATCACAGTTTCAAAGCACTGACATACCGTCTAGCTTATCCAAACCCTTGCAACATGACTATCTAATTGTTTTAGAGTCTGTATACATGTACTAAAAGTATGCAAGGAAGTACAAATTCCTAGCACATCCATACAGTTTATTTTCAGAGTGACATAACCAGAGATTACAGAGAAGCAATCAGAAAAAAACCATGTTCCAGAAGTCCATGAGGAGCCTTTCCTTTAAAAGTCTGAAATGTATAATCCATAACTAAAATGAAAAGCTGATCCAAAACTTATATTCCTTTCTCTTTTTACTCTGCCTCTGAAACATGAGCATAGAGCAGCAATGAGATCTGCAATTTCTCTGCTAGTGGAGTATAAAACTGGAATAGCAGGAAACTGGCTTAAAAAACAGAAATTTAGATTAGTCTTTTTCAAGTGTTGAATTGTGTACAAATACAGAGTGACTAAAAATATTATTTCCATAAAAAGAAAATTACCAATCTTATGTTTCACAAAGCATGACTTTGCTAAATGGCATTTACCACTCAAACATCATATTTCTCACTTGGTAGGCTGGCATACCTGTCTCCTTCTAATTTTGGTATGTCTGAGCAGCTAGAGGAATCTTCTAACCATGCTAGTGTTGGTCTCCTTGAGTCAACCCCTGAGCTCTGTTCTCCTGATAACATAAGTTGCTGCACAATAGCGGGATCATATGCATTGATTTCAAATTTTAAGTGGACCTGAGAAATGACAATAAAAAACAGAAGAGGTATTTGATTTTGAATCAAGATATGCCTGATCAGTAAATAGTTGATGAAAAATAATTATTTATTTTGCATACCTTCATAAGTTTGGAAACATCCCATATGCAGATCTTTCCTCGTTTTGTTGCAGCAGCTAGAAAATGAGGGCAACTTCCAGAGCCAAAGCAGGTTATTCTGTCAGTGCCATCTGTGCAGGGAAATTGCGCTGGACTTGTTGCCAGTGTGACTGAAAGAGGTACATTCTGAGTGTGCTCACCCTTGACAAATGGACAGTTTGGGGAATGTCTCTCATGTTCAGACCTTTCCAGATTAAAAACAAACACAGAAAACAGCCCTTTTTTACTGTGAAAACTACACACAGCATATACAAGCTAAGCTCAAGAAGTGAAGCTGAAACAGAACTGTTTGAACTCTATGGCAGTCACCCATACAAGAGAGTTCTGAAGTTTCTAACACAGCTTTCCCTGCTGATTCTCAATAGCAGACTTTGATCACTCAATGTATATTCATATTCAAATGGATCAATCTACACAATGCTCTTAATATAATTAGCCCATTAAAAAAAAAAAAATGTTCTATAGGCAGTAGCCAATCATGCCCCCATGAAGAAAAACCCAGATTAAATTACCGTACATTAAAACTCTAATGTTACAAGTAACTTTAGAAGCAATGTCCTGGTTTTAGTTCTATATCCATAATTTAAAAAAATCAAAACTGGAAACAGTCCTGAATGTCACATTAACCAAAAAGCACAGAAAAAAACGAATCTTGATATACAACTAAGGCAGAGACTTGACAAAGAGCAATTACATGGCTACAAAATGTCTTGAAAATCATAAGTGAAAGGAGTAGACAAAAACTATGAAGATAATATTACAAGGAAAAGTTTCCAGCAAGTCAGGAATCCGATGTGTTCAAGAAAAGATTATAAATTACCAACTATTCAAGAAAAAATTACATTAAGAACTCTTTAATCAGTGTAAGGTCCCACATTTCTGTCACTATGCACAATTTTAGATGATTCAGGAAACTAGTAATGGATACTGCAATTTCACATAAAAGGCAAATATGCACTATGCAGCCATGGCAGGTTTTGAACCTGAAAAGAGATGTATTCTAGTCACAATCAAATAGAAAACTTAGTTTAGATCCCTGCAAAGAAGTATTGGCTGACAACTCTCAAGGAGCAATTTGAAATGAAAAAGCAAATCAGAATTAAGAAATAAAACCAACTACATTTTTTTTCTTTTAGTATTATACAGAAATTCGATATAGTACATCAAATATTTTTGTGATTTGTTCCATGGAATCATTTTGGAAACCCATTCTTGTCAATGACTTGTTCTAAACTCACCAGAAATACCATTGAGGTATGTTGATTTTTGTCCTTTGAAGATTTCTAACCTCCTCAGTGCAAATTTAGGTGTACTTCACACATCATTAAACTTACCAAGGTTCATCTGTAGGTTCCCAGCACACCAAGCACACACTACAGGTAAAGCACATGGCTCTGTCATCTCCTGATGAAGCAGGCTACGAAAATAGGAAGAAACACTTGAAATTTATATAGTTATGTACTACAAAACACTTTTAACTAGGTGATCACATTCTTTCCCATTAGTGACATACTAAAGCATCACACCAAACATATAAAAGGCCACAAATCATATACTACGAAGTGGCAGCATTTCACATTAAAAAAAGAATACACATTACTGTAGAAGAGATCCAGAACTAACATTCATGCAAGTCGTCGGATGCAAACCACAGACATAGAACAGAAATTACTTTTTTTCTTTGGCAAAATTTATAACTGCAGCAGAATACATGCTTGGATAAACACGGGTTAAAAAATATTCCTACCAAACTCTTAGGACATAAAGTATTCTCTACCACTCCTCTGCAAAGAACAGTTCTTACTAGCTGAAGTAACTGAGGAAAAACAATCAAAATTTCCATTCTCTTAAAATTTAGCACTTTCATGACTTCATTTCAAGACATGCTTCGGAATTTGCAGATGCAATTCCAACATATGAATTCCCTGCATTTCTCCTTCTGTGCAATTTTAAGAAATCATCCAAAAACTTCATTCACCTATCACGCTTTACAGCTGACAGAATGAAACAGACAATATTGCTGTCAAATGACAGGCAATGCCCAGCCATCATTATCTAAATCCATATTATATTTTTTTAAAGCAGGAATAATTTCAAGGAATGAAAAATGGAAATAAGCAAAAGTAGTGGAATAAAACATTGAGATTTGTATTTATTCACTAAGCCTAACAATTTAATGTGATCTAGGACCTCTGTTGGATACTATAAAGTTCTACTAGGGAAGTATGTTTAGGGAACTGCAGTGCCAAGCTTACTGCTTTTCTGCTTTACTTGGAATATAAAAAGGATTATTTACTCAACAATCTAACAAGGAGAAAGCCAGATTCTATGTAACAACCAACTTCATCTCTATTACTGTTAACTCAGATTAATCTGATATTTCAAAAAGTTTTGTATGCTGAAGTTCAGAACAGTATTTTCAGTGATCTGTACAAAAAAAAGGAAAAAAAAGAGGCAAACTCAAGGCACCAATGCCCTTTGAAACTTAAAAAAAAAAGCTGAATGACAAAGTTTTTATGGTTTATGCGTAATTGAAGGAATCCATTAAAAACAGAAAAAAAACCCTACTAGAAAACATCACCATCTTTTTTCCCCTGCCCTCCCACCTGAGGAACAAATACTAAGAACAACTAAATCTCTTACCTGGTGATAGAACCCAGCTTGAGCCATAGGATCTGGCTGTGCCCACCGATAACCCACATGAGGCCATGAAGTGAATGTCTCCCGTCTGTTAGCTTCACTATACATCAAAGACCTAGAAAGGTGAAAAACTCTACATTACCCAAAATTGCCACTTAAAATTAAAAACCCAAACTATTTATAAGACTTTCAGTGCTTTAGTAACCATTAAAAATAGCACAAATAGTAACCTATAACTTACACATAAAATGATAATTAATTATTACAGGAAACTTACAAACTTCCCTCACTTGGGTGCTTAAAGTACATCCCCAGTAAAAAACGAAAAGCCACACAATAACCTATGGACCTTAAAAGCAGGATTAAGAAAATAAGCTTCCAGGTAGCCTATTTGATCTACCTGCAGGAAAGCATCAGATACCCAAAGCTATTCTGCATTGAAGGCAGGTGGAGAAGCTAGCCCAACAGAACTGCAAGAGAGTTGAATTTTTTTTTAACATGACAACCACTGCAAAAATTTGGGGTTCTTAGTTAAACAGATATCAATATGCATATTTACAAATACTCTAAAGTGATATTTTGGGCTTAACTAAATACATGGTACAACCCTCCAGCCCAGTCATCACTCACTACATATTATAATACTTGTAAATTTTAAACTACTACATTCCAAAATATGAACCCCTCTGCTAGTCAACAGTTAAGTAGTTCCTCTCTTTTCCACATTCACTCAGTGCATGTCTCTCATCTGCAATAGCACATAAGAAATGAGAATCAGTTTTTCTTTTCCCTTGATAGAGTTTTGTTCTCCCAAGAACTAGGGCTGTTAGATGGAAATGTGCCTTATTTCCTGTTTCTACTTCTCAGTTTCAGGAGATTTCTGCTGTCTTATAAGAGAATGGAAATATTAAACATTTTCTGCCAAGGAAGTAATCTAGTCTAGCAACACTCACATAAGAGCTATCTTAACTTGACATTATACCAGCTCAAGAGGCAAATCTTGGAAGAGCTCTAATCAAAATACAATGTAGTAAGGTACAGGTAGACCTGAAGGCTTGGGGAAGGAAAACTAAGAGATGAAATCAAATTCATTAAATTATTTGAGGTGTAAGAAATGGAAAACACATGCAAAATAATATTTGTACAGACACTTTCAAGAAAGAAAGTTTTATAAAATTAGGAGATTCACCAGTATTCTAACTAGTCTCAGCTTATGAAGGTTAAAATAATGGGTTACTTGCTAGTGTATACCTTACCACTTGGATCAGAAAGAGAAGAAGCAGCAATCTGAGGTTAAATGTTCTCTTACCCCAAACATGTAGCAGTTGACTATAGAGTTCAGAAGTAGCATATATATGGTCTGCAAAAGTAACTTCCTAAACTTCTAAACCATAAAACATAAGCATGACTCTTTCTTGTACGAAGGAAAAGCAATTGACTTCAGGATACAATGTAGTATGTATTTAAGGCTTCAATTCTTACCTGTCTTGAAGTGTAGATTGGGATTAAGAGCAAAGTAAATTCAATTTGCATTAAAGTTGAAATCCAGATAGTCTTGTGGTGTCCATAAAGGCTTTGCTAAATTCAGTAATATGTATGGCACAGCACACATTAAACAGTTAATTAGCTGTATGTGTAAGAGCAATGAAGTACAGAATAGGTCTAACTCTTTGGCAACTAAGTTGAAGTCATCTAAGAGCTTACCCTGATACAACTAAGGGGTCAAATTCATCACTTATTTTGTCTCAATATACCTGTCCACAGATCGCCCAGGTCCCACACCAAGCTCTGGACGTGCGCTGGGCAAGAGGTAAGATAACCTATCCATCACAGAGGATGCTACAGGTAAGGCAGCAATATTTTGATTTATCTTCTTGAGTTCATTTACAATGGCACTGGCGACAGACTTCAAAACATGATGAGGAAGGTGGAACGTAACCGTTGCCCACTAAATAAGAAAAAAAGTGTCTACGTTTTAAAATTTTAACATCTAAACAACAAACACATCAGAAGAGTGTCAAAACCACCAAAACCAAACACATGTGATAAAAAGAAATACAACAACAGACACACAAAAGCAACATGGAGCATAACACAAGGAAATTCAGTAACTTCAAATTTTAAGTTGGGTTTATTTATTATTTATTATTCATTTGGGTTTATTTTTTTACTTAATCAGCAAGAAACTAATCTTGTTTATTCTCTTACCAAGTGAAGCTTCACAAATAAAACTAAGGAACAGATAATATATTCCACTGTCTTCAAACAAAATCCACCACACTGAGTCACAGATTTTGTATGTTTCAATGGTAGACACACGAATTAGACTTGGAAATCCATGTTAGACAGTACAAAGACAAATTCTTACCTTTGCAACTTTATGATTTGCTGCTGTTTCATGTGAGGTATTTTTTAAGCCATCCTTCAGTTGAGTGATGAACAAATCATATCCCTCTGTGCTAGAAACATCTACTTTTTCTATGCAAGCAGATAATAGCTGCTGAGCCTAAAATGCAGATGTGCAAGCAAAGTTAGCATCCACACTGAGTAACTACAACAGGAATTATGCTTGTTTCATTACTCTTGGAAATGTCCTTTGCCAGATCCTACTTTATCATATATCAGTATAATTCCCATAAAAGATCCAGACCTGAGTAAGATGCTCCAAATCTTACTTCACAGGCCAACCCACAGATAAACTTCAGCAATGGTAACAGTAATTACTACAAATTCTCTCAAGGACAATATTACCAAATGTTAAAAAAGTCAGTCACAAAAGTTAAAACAGAAGATCTATTAAAGCAAGGAATGAGAAGACAACTATTGCCCAATGCCTGCTCTTCAAAAGGATTCATTCAGCTTTAACAACAAAAAGTGACAGCAAGAACAAAAGTCTTGCCATTTTCTGAGTAGTTTTGTAACTTCAAAAAGGTAGATATTAATGAGAACAACCACACTGCAGTAAAATTAGAGATAAGTTACTTACAATGCTAATACAGCGAAGCTGAAAAATGAAGCAAAGAAAAACCCACGCCAGTTTAGAAGTTAGTTCTTAAAACTCAAGACATAATGCAGCTAGAAAAGAATGGCATATGCATCCATTTATAGACATTTTCTTCCAAGTCTCATCTGTTTCCAGCTTATCCCTCTGTCTGCTAACTTCACATTGACAGGTAAGATTTAAAGGCACAGAGCATTCTAAATCTGCAGTTAGGTGGGTAAACATCTGAAAAATTACAGGAATTCTTTCAAGTTACAAATATAGGGAAGTATTTCCGAAGGACAATGGTCAGCCAGTCCTTTAAACAACCACAAACCGCTTGAAACAGAACAGACCAAAAGGCCCCTTAGTTAAGTCCTTGGGAAGTTCAAGGGAAGAAAGACTGAAATAAGGCGAACCAGCCCCCTAGCTAAGGTTGTATCAGAAGAATAACACATAGACTGTGCAGTTCCTAGATTTTAGTGCTCTATGGCAAATTCAAAACAGTATAGAGATTGCTTCATAACTTGTTAATGCTGACAATTAGAAATGCATAAAGGTGCACTGCACTACCAGCAAATCAAACTACTTAAAAGACTACTTAAATTAAGTGCAAAAATTTGCAGAAAAGTTCTAGAGACAAAAAAAACACTAAACACCCTTCCTTGGATGAAAGTTCTTGACCTTTCTATGATGAAAGAGGTGGACAGATGTGTTTGTATGTTATTTGCTTAGTATTTACTATGTTTTTCCATGGTCTGGGTTACCACCTCTTTAAAATTAAAAGAACTTGAGACTGATAATGTTTTGCCTCCTTCCTCACTGATCTGGTAATGAAACTCCCAAAGCTATTCCTACTGAACTCCACATTTCTTTTTCTACAGGAAGGATGTTTACAGAGAAGTGCTGTAAATAAGGGTCTGTAAACTCTTTAGAACCAAAGAATCTCTGTGCCAAAAACTGACACAAACTTATAGGTTGTATTGAACCATGTGAGACTGCAAACCCATCACAGCAGACCTTGTGAAAGACAATCCTGACCTCTGACACTTTCTTCACATTCAGCCACACATACCAAGATTCTTTAGTAACACACAAAGGGTATAAAAGTGATGCCAGTGGGCAGCAAACATCAGGAAAGCTTTCTTTAGAAACCCCTATGAAGCATTTTATTGCTGTTACTCCTACTCAAGTCACATAGTTAAAAACCTCACATATAACATACATTCTTGATTCACATTCATATGTAAATAATTTACACCAATACTGAGGATAAACAAATTCAACAAAATCCTAAGCATTACACTCTAAGCAGAAATGTCTACATTAGCTTCTCTTAAAGTGATAATAAATGCTCAAACCACAAAGTACTGTGTTACAGCTGATCCAAACATAAAAGGGAAGACAGGTTTGCACAGAAAAGAAGTCTTTTGTTAGGCCAGCTGACCTTGCTAGAAAACTTAGATTCCAGCTCTAACTCTTCACATGACAGAACACAGTGTTACCTGATTTCACCTTTCTTTTCCTGAAAGACTATAACAACAGCAAATCAGGGATGCCTAACAGGCCAGACTGACTCCTAGAAGTGCATATAGATTCCATACACAAACACTGACAAAGGTGGGGAAATGAGTCCTTATCTTTGGTCACTAAAAAGTTCTTTCTTCTGAAAAAATGTGGTCTTGAGGCATGCTCTTATTTGTTGGAGATACAGGACACTGTGAAAAGGTATGACCCTATGACAGCTAATAACTAAGAAACTTTTCCATTACATGGTGTCAGTATCACCCTAGAAACTCAGAGTCAAATGTCTGGTTTCAGAATTTCTGACACAGTTATTTACATAGCTCTTTTCGATTCCCTCCCTCCACATCTTACCTCTGTAACCGGCAATTCAAGCTGAACCACGTCATCTTGTTTTGAAACAGGCGTTTGCAGAGCTGTGTCTAACAATAAGATGCCATTGAGATCTTTCCTACATCCTACTGCATAATCGTCCACAAAGATCACTTTATCCACAGCAGAAATATACTGACATTTCACCCGTCCACCTGGTTTAGCTATAAAGGAAAGATAAAATGCAAGATCGAATTAGAAAAATGCTTTTATAGAAAAGACCTCTAATTTCTGTTTAGGAAAGTAATGTAACACTTTGGCAAAATCTTTACTTCTTGAGAAGATCAAAACCTAGCATCTTAGCAACCACAATTTTCACCAAGCTTTTATGTTTCCTATGTTAAAAAACAAACTACCAAAATCTATACATCCCATCAATAAATGCAACCATTTTATTCCCACAGTGGAAGCAATCAATCTAAGTCCTCCTCCTACCAGGAGGCCTCAACTAGTGTTTTCAATCTTAATGCAGATGCCTGGTGTACTTGATACTAGCTGACAATCAATGATAAGAACAAAATTGTACAAATCAGCATGAACACTGAGAAAAAATTGCTAAATTACCACTAAGGCTTACTAACAGCACTTCATCAAGCAAAACAGCACTTAAACTTCTCAAAACTAAGTACAGCATGTAACATGTACCAATGTGGTACGTGTTCCTTGAGACTCTACAACAGCTCATTTCTGCTCAGTGCTGCACAAGTGATGTTAGTAACAGGTTTGAGAAGTTTGGTGAAGGCAGAGAAAGACTGCCAGCAGATAAACAAGGAAAGACTGCGGCAATGGATATTATCCCCTAAAATGTTTGATGTTACTCGTCACTATTACATGTCTAAAGCTGGATAGACTGCAAAACTAAATGTAATCCATGTAAAATGCTACCTGCATAGAAGGCAAACTGCCTTCTATCACAGACAGAGTAAGCTGCCACTCCAGAAGCAGATTGTGTGTATATTACAAATACATGGACACATTCTCCAATGGCAGCTGAAAATGCTGCATCATCAACACAGATGTCTTCCTGTTGCACAGGAACAGGAGTTTCATCAAATTTTGCATTAATCATGTCCTGTCCATGCTCTCCTCTTCCCTCAGACACTGGATACTGTTTTTATTATAAATAACTTAAAAATCCCCATTTTGGTAGCTAGCACACAGTAAACATCCAGGTAAGGACAGCTACACAATTCTGTCATCTATACACTTCGATAAGAGTTAAATGGAAATTAAGACTTCTGGGAATACAGGGCACATGAATCTGACCACATTACATTTGTGGTATCCTCTCTTTGAAAATGCAAGGTAAAAGGTAAAGAACAGTTGTCAGCTGCCCTTCCCACCAAGATTTTGGAAACAATGACTCATACTCACAAAACAAAGGACATATCCCTTTGCCTGCATTAAGTATACTGCAATTGTAATCATTGATACTGCAGCCAGAAACACTTGAAGAGTCCAGAATCACTTAATAGTTGTGAAGTCTTTGGTCCTTGCTCAGCAAAAAAAGGTTCTCTGAATGGTAAACCAACTAATTTCAAACTGTGGTTTTGCCAATACACTGGAGTTCCTCACACAAGACTTTCTACAACCAACACAGCTGCAGGCAAGGAAGTAAACCATTCTACAGGAAAACAAGCTTTGTCAAAAATTCAAATACAAGTTTTAACATCTTTAAAAGTATAAGTTTCAACAACATACTGGAAATTATTATGCAAATAAACTGAACAGTATCTGATGCAGTACACTAGAAACCTCAGTAGATTCTGATGATGTTTGCAGACTATCCAGAGTGATCCAAGGGATGGATCACTACAGGACATTTTCTTTAACACATCACTTCTCTCCTCCTTCCCCCTCCCACGGAAAATGGGAAAAGCAGCTTACGCTTTCTGGCAGTGCCAACACCATGAACACTTTCTTTTGCACTTTCCTTATTTCCTGTCAAGCACAGGAGTATGCTCAAGCCCTGTGCCTAGGAGTTCAGCAGTTTGTAGGGGCCCCAGTGATTGCAGCTTTCCAGGCTAGACCATTCTTATTTTATCAATTCTGTAGTGATGTTAATGAAATCTCATAACTAAAGCAGCAAACAGCTAATATCCTCTGAGTAAATGGTCCAAATCTTTAGAAGCCAATGAAGATAACTAACGAGGCAGATACCATAGTATTTATGCTCCAGTGCAAAACAAAGTAAGTTATAACTACAGAACAAAAAATATATTGTCTGCCAGCTGTGATTTTTTTTTGTGTACTGGCTAATATTCTAGTTGGCTGTATTGACAGAAATTATCTCTAAAAAGTTATTTACAGTTGCTGTTTTTATTTTATTTGAAGCACATAAAAACAAAACAGGCTCCCTTAGCCTAAGTTGATGGAACTTCACGGAAATAATTCGACCAATATTTAATATTTTTCCAAAACCCAGAGTAACACATTCTGTAACTGACTAGTTTACACTAAATAGCCTCTGAGTTGCTGAGAAGCTTTTTTTTGCAAATAGGAGTTTAATTTTAAAAGTTCACAAAACACATTTCAAGATAATTCTAATACTAGCCACATACTATAACACAATCTACATATGGCTGATCATATGATTATAATAATATATATAATATAATCAGGAAGCCAATGAATATAGAAGTCACTGCTACAGAAGTAGTAACCTAGAAGTTATGCCTAGAAAATTTAAATCATTCCAAAGCATTGTCAGAAGTGTTCTTTTAAACTCAGGATCAATATTTTACAATGTGCCAAAGGACTCTGCCAATACCCATTGAAAAACATAGTGGTGCCCCTCTAACATAATGTCCTGCTTGTCCAGCCTAAGTGATCTGTATCTTCACAAACCACAGCTAAAAAGTTTCACATAAAATCACTAAATTATTTAAGCTAGATCATAAAAACCCAACTGTTACTCTCATTTTAGCCCCCATTGCTTTAGCTGTAATTTATTTTGGGTGGTAGGAGAAAAAGCAGTCATCCTAAGTTTCTAATGATTTTGCTTTTCAGTCTTGGCACAAGTGAATCATAGCTTCTCCCAAAAACTCCAGCCTATCTGCCTAGGATTAAAAACAAAACAACTCACAAAGAAGTCATTAAACCTTTTGTCAGTTCCTACAAGGAAACCTGGCAGGCTGCTAGCATGCCAGAAGTGCAAATCCAGTAGCATATCACACTGTGGTATGTCATCTATCACAACAATTAGAATTAGCAACCTAAAAACTTAAAACTGAACAACCATCAGATTGCAGACATTAAGAACCTGAGAAAAGGAGTATTTCACCTCCACCTTCTTGTTTCAAACAACAGAGACCAGCAATTTCCTGTGATTGAAATCTGACCTACAAGAGTATTACAGAAAACAAACTTGTTTGGAGAATTCATAACAGTCTAAGCAGCATCTGGCATGCCCCCTTGCCTATGGGCATTAAGATGAACCAAACCAATTAGAGAATTAGCCTTACATTTCAAGAAGTAGAACAATGAAAAAGTTTCTCTCTGCTAAAGATAGATTCAGCCTCAAAGCTATACAGCTTAAGAGAAGTGGCTGTCACCTGCATATGCTTGGTCACCATCATGAAGAGATATAGATTAATACTGGCAGTAACACCTTTATCTTTTGTGATACTGGAAAAAGTTAATTCACCTAGAAAACTGCTAGCCAGGAATAGTACTAAAACATATCAAAGTCAGTAATTCTCTTGACAAGAAGCTCCCAACATAGAGCAAAAAAAGCTTAAAAATAGTTTCTAAATTACAGTAAACTAACACTTACCTGCAGCTATAAAGTGAGAATGGTAAACACATGCA
Organism: Vidua chalybeata; assembly: GCF_026979565.1. NCBI lineage: Eukaryota > Metazoa > Chordata > Aves > Passeriformes > Viduidae > Vidua > Vidua chalybeata. Next base: position 13,050,284 of record NC_071532.1, read on the forward strand.
CCATAGCACTAATTCCACAATGCTAAGACCCAAGTCCAATCAAGTATCTCAATGAACATTCATAACTTTCATCTATCAATGTCACTAGGTCTTTAAATTAAGAATTAAAGTAACATTTTTTTGAGAAACAGAAATCCCATCAGCTCAGTAGAATAGATGTATTATGTGCAGCAATACCAGTTTTGCATTTGCCATTTAAATTAAAATATCCAAACAATATCTTAGTACTCACTTCAAAATACTTGGAAGCATGGAAAAAATAAATTAATGAAGTTTCAGGAGATCAAAAGCTCTATCTATCCCATTGACTTTGTACCATAAGATTTGAGCAAAAAGCTACTTAAAGAGAATCCAAAACTCAAGAAAAGGCCACGTTAGTGAACAGCAAAACTATCCCTTCCATCTGAGACAAAAACACTTCCTGCTAGAACCTCACTCAGCTACTTCCACACATTTTTCACATATACCTGAGATTAAAAAACCTCACGTATCAGTTGTCCTCATTTGTTACAAAGCAAGTGCCTTTCTTATTGCTAGCACTTCATGTAATCATAAAACCAACTGAAAGTTAGCAAGTGTAACTCCTAATTACATACTATCTAAGCAACCCATCTGCCAAGGCAAGCATATAAGAACACTTGCACTTTGAGGAAGTTCTGCAATACAAATGAAAAAAAAAAGAAAATCCTGTCCTAAAGTTCAACTTGCTATATTTGCAGGAATCTATTTTGAACTAATACTACAGAAAATCACAACTACAGATGAGCTGCAAAGGGTTCACACAAAAGAGGATAAAAAGCAAACCACTGTAAGTCTGGTCTAAAACTAAAGTTGTCTCCAAATTATTTCACATCAGTGGCTCCCAAATGAAACAAAGACATGGTGGTTATGAACAGTTGGGAGCACCATAACAAGAAGATGTCTAATGGCTGGCCAAATCAGGCCATGACTGCTCATAATTACTGAATTTAACAGTTAGAGATTCTCCCTTGTTCCTCCTATTCTCTTCCTCATGTACATCCCCTGTGGATACTTCAGCACTGTAGTTTTATCTCCAGGTCCAGGCCCAGCCCCTTATTTGCACTAAACATCACCTCACCAAAGCAGTCTGCTGTCATCATAAAGGCACTCCATGAACTCCTCTTTTCCCCAAATCAGAAACATTCTCAAACTTTAGGAAAGGACAGAAAGGAAACTATTAGATGAACACAAGTTCAAGTTCCTATTTTAGACAAATTACATCAATGGCTTAAACCAGGTACATACAAGCAGCATTTTCTTTTGGATTTCACTATATACACATACCTTCACCTGCCACATCAGCTGGAAGAGCTGTCCAAAACGATTTAATAAAGAAAAAACACACTAGAGCTGAAGCAGGAAAGAAAATTTAAAATGTTCTCCAAACAGCAAGAATGCCAAAGGTGACAAATACCCAGATTCACATTACAAAGTGCCTTCAAATTCACTTATTTTTAAAAACTGGATTTAGTTAATAAAAAACATGACATGTGATCTAAAGTTTATCTTTCCTTTAGCAATGAGCACAACAGAGTTGCTTCAGTATCAGTTTCATTATATGATAGCTGGTTTTAGTAATCCTTATTAATAGGAAGAAGTGTTATCTGGGCCAAAGCACTGGAGACTGCCACATGAATATTAACTAGACGTGTCTGCTCAGGCAACTACTAAGAGAAGCTAACACTAACACTTAAAAGGTTTCAGAACATAAACAAAACCCCACTGAGATCAAGACAGCTCATATCTCACTTGCTTTGCAGGCATAGAGTCCTCTCCCACTGTACAGACTCAAAATGAGAGTGAATCAGCAGGAGGATGTTCCCGAGCTCCTTGTGCCTGTGCTCTTTGTGTGGTTTCAGATCTCCATGTATCTAACATGAGTGGCATCACTTGTATGTACAGAACGCAATTACTCACACAGCTTTACACCGTTATCCTAAGAACAAATTAGGAAAGATTTCACAAGGTATTCTAGAATCCTTCCTGTAAGCCCCAGTAAACTGTGAGAATATAAGTCCCTGCAATTCTTCTGCAAACACCTCACTGAGGGCACATTCTTCTTCAAAATTTTTCTTAAAGTGAAAAATGATGAAAAAAATTCAGGAAAGTTTTCTTTCAAAGGGTGCAGACAGACAGATTACACAGCTTCCACCCACAACCAGACACGGGCAAGGAACACTTCGCAGCTCAGTAACAGGAAGTTCCCGTTCTTCAAGTGCTAGTCCCATCACAGCATTTCACAACAAAGAAACTTTGCCAGATGAAATTTTACTACCAATTCCTCTTTTGGTCCCTGAAGTGGCATCTGAGTTCACCCATTATGTATCCTGCAGTCTCTGTGAACAGAGAAAACATCTCCACATATGGCACTTTTTGAACTCCCAAGACTGTTTGGCAGGAAATGGTTTAGCTTCTCACCCTTCCCAAGCTCCAATATTTTAAGGAGATTCCAAGACATCATGCTGGGAGAAGCAGCAAATTCTCAAAAGCAGATGGGTGGGTTATAAGGCAAGTGAAAACCTGGCTACATTGTCATGTGCAAAGTTAATCCTTAAGGAAACAACACCTAGCCAGTTATGAGTGGCATTCAACAAAGCCTGATATATGGTTCACTACCTTCATCAATGGTTTGGATGGTGGGACACACTACACCTTGATTTACACTGCGGATGACACCAATGGGAGATGACTGAGGGCAACTGATGCATTAAATGGCAGGGCTGCCTTTTACAAGGATGTCAGACAGAGGAATGGCTTGACACAAATCTGACGTTCAGTGAAGACAAATGCAAGGTCTTACACCCAGAATGGGATATAACCCCATACATCAAGAGGAGCTGGGGACCACTTGTCTGGGTGGCAACCCATCAGAAAAAACTTGGGGATCCTGATGGACAGGCTGAACAAGAGGCAGCATTGTATCCTCTCAGCAACAAACTGTTACCATAGAGGGGATCACAGGAAAAGATCAGTCTCCTCTAATCAGCAATAAGCCCACATCCAGAATATCAGTTCCATCTTTGCTCCTCCATCTGAGATATCAGCACATATGTGACAGTCCCATGAAGGGGGTACTAAGAAGTTAGAGGGCTGGAAAATACAACACGTGGGGAAAGACTTAAGATAATTGGGCTCATTTAGTCTGCAGAAAAGGAGGTTTAGCAGAAAATCTAACAGCAGTCTTCCATTACTGCAGCAGTAGCTCAAAAGCTATTTTAGACTGCTGAGTTACTACCTTTTTGTTTTGGACATTACTTAAAAAAACTGTACTGATCAGAGAAGCAGGCACAGTGGATCAGAGGAAAATGCTCATAACCTCATATTTTGCCCAAGACAGTAGTCTAAACCAAGTGGTTAGTGAAGAATTTAAGAAAGGTAATCTACACAATGGTTCTTTCTTGTACACTCTCTCGGCCTAAGCTAGTTTCTGCTTAGGGATCTTCTGACCCAAAAGGGATTTTGATTATTACAATGACCTTTGACAGGTTTTTCCTTTATCACTTTGTCCAACACTGTTGTAATTCCACAAACATATAGCATCCACAATGCCCTGTAGACAGGAGCTCCATATTTTACTATTTCTCAGAGTTACTTCTTTTGATGCCCTCAGTTCCTGTACTTGAATAATCATCTCCCAATCTTCATTTTTCACATGCTCTCACTCTCTCAACTCCCCATTCCAAATCATCCCCATCATCTCTTTCAGACTGAATATTGTTTCACATACATAAACCATTCCACACCTTAATTTTCTAGTTCTGTCACACTCTTTTTGAGACAGAAATATGGCACATATATAGACATTGAAAAAGGACATATAATCAGATGAGTTCTTGACAACTTCTCTAGCATTTGCTTATACAGTAACAACTGAGCATTTAGCTGTTATTTCATATTCCTAGCACAAGATCTTGTTCTGGCATTATGAGTTAGTTCAGACCCCAGTACACCAGGTTACAACACCACTAAATTCTTAGGAGTATTTCAAGTTTATTAAATGCATTCTCATATTATCCTAATAACTACTACACAGGGAAGCTGAAGCAGAACAGACTAGATTCATGCACATTTAAATTATATTTAAAAGTGAAACTATTCTTTAGGATGCCTTTTCAAACTCTTCAGAGAAGTCAGCAAAATGACAAGGCCTTGAACATTTTAAACACTTATTTGCAGCATAAGAATACTTGAACATGGTGATCACGTAAGTTAAACCTGAGTTCTGTCATTAAAGAGGGAAATTCAGAAAAGCTACCTTTAGTCTGGCCTTGCCAGGCACCTTCTGTAGGTATTGGGAAGCCAGTTCTTCCACAGATTCAGAATAAGGACTTTTCCTTTCCCGTTATAACATGGGGAACCTGATATTATTTGTTGAAAAATGCTGATCTTGCGACTTCTGACTCACAAAAGCTATAGAAAACTGATCGGGAAAAATCCACTACCAAAAAAAGTTTAACAAGCAGTGTTACATGTCATCATTTACCATCAGAACATAAACCTAGGATCCTGCAGAAGACAGGTCAGCTAAGTCTACCCCACTATTTCTCCACATTAACCACACTGCCTTCTTACTCTTCAATTAAACACTACATTTCCAGTCTTCAGTACCATCTTCCCAGCTTCCTACTTCCCTAACCCTTTACCTACTGCCATTGAGGCACTCCATCATAGTTCTCAGTGCCACTCTTCACCCTCCCAGCTCTTCCTCTTAATATGCAGATTTCCACAAATCTTTGTAGCCTGTTGCCCAGTAAACAACAGTTTACCAAACTGTTCTCCTACAGCTGCCAAATGAAACATGAGATGCTGAGTGCTTCATGCTCAGTCAAATCAGGGAAGTGCAGTGGATCAAAAAGCTTTCCCTTCCCAGACTGTACAGGAGATTGAAGAACTGCTGACAGACTGTATGCTATGCAAGCCTTCATTGACCAGCACTTGTCATTGGATATGTTTTCATTAACACTACCAATTTTCAAGACAGCTTAAGCAAATTCCCTCTTAAGCTACACAATAAAAAGTTATCAATACTCACTGAATGGCTCTAGCAAATAGCTCAAGAAAATTTTAAACATAATAGCTTATACTGATGTGACAGATAAATTATTTCCATAATTTAACACTTCTAAACTTATGTTATGCACAATGTTTATTGACTATCATCCTTATCTGTGGAGTACACTTTCCCCAACGTGCACAGGAATCTTCAAAATAAATGTTCTGCAGTGCTCCTGTCTACTTTTTCACTAGCAGTGTACACTGGGTCCTTAACAAATCTCAATACTCTTCCCAAAGACAAGGTAGCAAAGGACTTGCAAGGGTTAGTATTAATCTGTATTTCACAAATGAAAGAACTCAGGCCAATAGCTGTTCTTTCTTGAAACTTCAAGTCAGTGACAAGCACTCATCTGGTGACTGCAAGCAGTCAGTGCAATTAAGAAAGCATTAACTATTTAAAGGACAGCTTTCTAACAGCAGAAAGCAATACTGTGGCATCACTTAAGAACCATCAGGAAAGTGAACTAACCCACGTGTATATCTTTTATTTACAATTTTTTTTTAAATTGTGAAAAGTTACCGATCCCACTGGAACGGACAACATGCAAAAAGCTATCACACAACATGACCTGGGGCAGTCTGATACACTCAAAAGTTGTCCATGAGTCCACATGATTGCAAGCCTCATCTCCATCTTCAAGGCAGCCTAAGAAACATTTTTGAAATATGTCATACTTTTCAGGGAAAATTAAAGAATGCTTGTAAAAGCAAGGATGGACAGCTTTGTTACCTGATTTGAAAGTAACTTGGAAAGAAAACCTGAAACCAAAAAATCAGACTTAATTGTTATTAAAAAAGAATTAAGGTGAATCTTCATCTAGGACAGATTTTTCTTACACTCTCTCTTATAAAATTTTAGATGTTCTATTTCACTTAAGTTATGGATACCAGTGCAACAGCAACCATAAAAACATAGTTATAAACAATGTAACTAAAGACTCAAAGTGGTTCTACCGGGCCAGCTAACATCATGGTGGGCTGCCAGGAAAGATCACCCATAGGACAAGAGAGTATGTTAGATCCCAACCACTGATCACCAGGATGTTCAGAATGGTAAAAGATCAGGCTTTTAAAGATGACTAGACTGGGCAATGAGTAAAAGCCTTCTCCATGTTTTCATTACTTCAAGTCCAACAGAGATACACCTGCTTTTTACCATAATGTTCTGGACTTCAACTATCAGTTATCTCTCAGGATATATTTCTGCCAAGTTTCTTCTACATCTTACACAAAACAGTACACAACATAACTGGGAGCTGAGCTGAAGGGTTTATCATATAGGCATATAAAAAGCTATCTTGACCAAAGCTGGACAATAATTAGCACTGAGGTGAAAGTCAGTTTCTTCCCAGAGAAACCTTCATGTCAATGAGAAATGCTTTAACTACCTGTGAGACAATTAGGGCAGGTAGTCAAAGTTCAAATCCCTGACACAAATCTCAGCACAGTGTTTCCTCTTCAGGTCACTAAGAAGCATTTCAGGATTCATCTTCCTGCAGAAGACCTTTTTCACAGTCCATATGCAGAGATCTAGGACATTTCTGATTATCTGACATTAAAGCATTCTGCAGCCTTTAATAATACTGCACTGCTGTTGCAGATGGATTCAATCATGAGTCCATCGGTCCAGATATGAATGATCTGTCAATAAAATGAAAAAATGTGTGATCATGCCTGGCAAAATAACATATGCCTGCACTGCTGCCTGTTCTGAACCCCTGTATGAAACATGGACATGCAAACATCCCTTTAAAGCTATGTGATAAGAAAAGATCCCTAATTTCACTCTATTTTAGCTTCTGCAGAAGATAATCCAGATGTGCTTCAACAGAGCCTGGAAATACCAATTAACAGCACTTTGTCAGTTCGGTAAGATGCTTGGTAAGTAAGAAGGGATATCTGACATATTCTGATTAAGCTAGCAGACAAACGGAGCAGCAGTCTAGAGCCCTTGCTAGTATAAAACGCTGAACTCAAATCTAACAGTTCTCCTATCCTGTTTTCTCAAATGGTTAAGGCACCTCATGTATGATCTTAAGATCACATAAATGAATGTATTTATCTCTTTAAAAAGCATTTCACCCAGATTAGCAGCCACCCAAATATGCTCAAATGCAAGGTGGACTGTAGCACATCACTAGATTTGACAACATTCCCAGTATGATGAGAAAATCTGTGTTAAGACCAAGGGGTTTCATTATTATTATCATTATCTTTGTTTCATAATGGAACAAAAGAATACAAGAAACAAAAAGATGGAAGAAATTAACCCAGATTTTGAGGAATGGAGGAGAACTTGAGCTGTATTACCAGTGATCTTCAAACAGTTGAAACTGTTGATGGTGGTTTTAAATAAATCAAGTGTAGAATCGGATGACAGAATATCCCAACAGTTTCTCCCTAAAGATTATCTTAAGTGTAAATTCCTTCTATGACTTCCAAGTTGCAAAAGAGAATCTTTTCCTCTTGTTTTGCCTTCTGCATCACATGTAAAAGAATCGGAAAGGAACAGAGATTCCAAGGCACCATAATTTAGACAGCTGAAGAAAAACAAGACTTCCCAAAAGGGAACTCTGACAGGCAATGGTGTTGAACTTGCTGGCACAGGTGAGCCTCCTGGGCTGGGATCTATTTACTTCTAAATTCTTCTGATGGAGGAACAGCCCTTGAGGGCCTCTGATGATAAGGCAGAAGCTGTTTCCCCTCAGGAACTGGTATATGTGTACCATGAAGAGATCCTTTCTGTACAGATTCAGAAGTCTGTATTTTGATTCCTGTTAGGGCCTCTAGAGTAATTTAGAAGGCCTTAGCTACAAAACACTGTGCATTTTAGCAAACAAGGCTCTGAAGTTACTGCCACATCAAATTAATCTAGAAATACCTACTGGAACATTCAAGATGGTCACTGTCCATCTGATGGTACATTTTAGTTTCTTATTTTAATCCTGCCCAAGCTTCTCTGAGAGTTACAGTACTCTCCCAGTTCAGGCAGTTTTCTTACTTTATTTGTAAACAGAAGGGACTGATAAATCAAACATTCCTATGAACACTAAGAGAATCACTCAAGACTAATCGGAAAGTTTGTTTAGATTCTTCAGGAGGTTTTTGTATCACTGTTTTGGTTTACTTCTTTTGAGGCCGAGGAAAAGGCTCATCTTTAGTGCTGTATTTGAAGATTCCTCATTTATGCTTTTTTGGCTACCAGTGTTCTTGAAACTGAAACCACAGAAATATTTAAATGTCTAAGAGGGAAAATAAAGTACTTGATAGACTTGTGCGACAGATTCAAAACCAGTCCTGACTAACCACTACAAGCAAATAAACAGAAACGCAGAACATCCAGAAATCACAAGAATTTTCCTTGCACTTCCAGTCTCTGAAATGCACAGCGTGCATGCAAAAGTCTTGACAGACTAAAAAGGACAATCTTGTGACCAGGTAAGACAGAGCTTAATGTTAGCGGTACCTGATTTTCCCCCTACATTTATGCACTACCACGCTCTGTTGCAAATGATCACCTGGTCCTCTTGAATAGGCCTACAGGGCTCCAACTGGAAACAGATTAAAGATGTTATACACCTCAGAGACAGAGACAGAGCTGCTGAAGATTCAGCATGGTCTAACAATCCACACTGAATTCCTACACACTGGGCTCAGAAGAACAATCCCTGGATCACCACATACATTAGACCAATGAAGTTCACATGAGCAACTGAAGCACACAGACCACATCCAAATATCTGGACCCCATCTAGAACTGAACTGTCTTCTGGCTGTGAATCTTTTGTCTTGCTCTTTTACACACCAAAGAGCAATCTGCATTTCTATTCTAAAGAAGGCAGCCTCCACTGCTCTACCACATTCAGCATTCCACAGGTTCAACCTTTTCACAGAGAATGAGCTCAAAGCTTAATATATATTTCTGCAGTGAACTGTGACTGCAAATACAAAACACACTGAGGCTTGGTGGTGTTTCTTTTCTCCCCTATTCTGCCTTGACAGGAGAATCTTTTCCTTGCTCTGCTTTCTAGAAAGAGAGGCCTGCTACATTTTGTTTTTCTTTGGGTAACAAGCAACAGCATTTCTGTCCAACATAAATCTTTTGGCAAGGCATAAGACCTGCAGCCTCAATTACCAAGGAGGACAAGCAGTCTCCCAGGAGAAGCAGTTTTAATTCCTAGAGACTCTATTTTTAGTTATAGTACCAGAAGTCCCTGAAGCAACAATATCCTTTGACCTGTCATTTATGGCAGGGAAGGGAATACGGACAGAGTTGGTCTACAGGTCTGAGTGTCCAGCTACTACTATCCTACATTAAAGGAGCTCACACTGCACAGTGCAGGCAGACATCAGAGAGCAGCTAAATTCCCTTGTCCTCCTCTTCCCAAAGACTGAAGGAAGAGAGAGAGAAAAAGAGTGAAGAGGATTGCTAATAGCCGCAACAGACACCAACTGCTGAGATGCAGCAGATTTCTAACAGGCATGCCGGTCTGAATCAATAAGAAAATTAATCTAAAGTTTCTTCAAACTAAAGGTTATCAATTTTTTTCCCATTAATAAAATCATCAGCTCTACTGCATAGATAAAATTTGGGTAGATTGCAAGCAATTCTGCTGTTTTATGTGAGGAGGAGTAGAACCCATATTTTACAGCCATGCTGTCACAGAGAAGACTGACACTAAAGGAAGTATACATGATTGAATGTACGTAACAGAAGCAAAGCAATGTGTTATTTTGAAATAGTTACTATTTCGGGGAGAATTTCCATTAGCATTTTGAATACTGAGTCAAATCCTTTGCAAGGATTCTATCACAGCAAAGTGTAGAATCACTTTGATTTACAAATCACTTCCTTTTCTGTATCTGAGAATTAAACATCTCCTACACAGACAGCCAATTACACGTTAAGTCCTCTATTTATGCCCTCTTCATCCACAACTTAAAAGCAATTTTCAAATTCCTGCAATAGCCTGAAGAAGCAAAGTTATTAATAAAAAAAGCACTTTAGGAGACAGCATGGTAGAAGGGAATTATAGAAGCAGAGGGATCTGAATCCTGAACAATGCAGGAAACACCACACAAGAGCCTCATTCTCCATGCAAGCAACTGACAACAAAAGCAGCTGGCACCTTCTTAATAATTCCACAAAACTTTTTTTTTCATTTGCCCCAAATGCTTAACCTTACATACAATGTACCAACTTTGAGTTATGAAAGGAAATCAGCAATTTTTGTCCTGTTCTCTTCAGTTTGACATTTGCAATACAGTTACTGGTTTTCAAGGTGAAAGTGTACATATTGCCCAGGCTATGGCATTCCCATGCAGTTCTTGGCATTACTGTACCAAGTTCAGGCAGCAAACAACCTTTCACCACCACCACTCAGCAAAGCTACATCTTATTAGCTATAAACAACAGTAAGGAGAACCTGAACATGGAGGCACACAATTGGTAAGAAGCCTATCTTTCTATTCCAAGGGCTTCACTCACAAGGAGACAAATAACCCTACCCACCACTCACCGCCAATATTCTGACAAGTGCCACAGTTTAAAAGTCATTAATAAAACAAGGAACAAAAGCTGTTAATGGCATTTGGATTTTTTTCTACGGAGATAGTTTATTAACAGGGCAAAACCACTAATGGTCAACAAATAAAGTTGCTTCATAGTTGTGGAGATGCTACAGTCTAACCCTCTACAAAGCTAGTAGACAATCAGGACTCCTGAACATAACAGCAGGAATACGGTTTCTACCACCAGAGACAGTCAAGATAGTCAACAGCCTGAAGAACACATACAAAAACATATCACCAGATAACTTCATGAAGGATTCTGATCTTAAGTAGCTTTAAGCCATAGGACAAATTACACTTTTAAGCAGTAAGCCTTCTTAAAAAAACAGAATAAGGCTCAATAAACAAATTATTATAGTATCACATATCAATAAGTACTAGAATTATGCCTGTCCCGCCTAACATGCTGCTTCTAATCTTTGGAAGTTCGACGTTACACGATCTACAACAACACCCGCAAAAGCAAAATTAAAAAATACAACCCTATACATCACAGCCTTCTATCCCCATTTTATCTTTCAGTAACCACGCTAATATGTTTTACAGAAGTAAAACGCCTGGGCGCTGTCTACATGAGCATCTCTGCCCCAAAGAGTAGGAACACAGAACCAGAGGCTCTGGTTGGAAAAGCTCTCTGAGATTCACTGAGTCCAGCCTACGACCAAACACCACCATGCCAACTAGACCATGGCACTGAGCGCCGCGTCCAGTCTCTCCTTAAACATCTCCAGGGACGGCGACTCCACCACCTCCCTGGGCAGGGAGGCCCTTCAGGCCAGAAAAAGGGTTGACAATAAGCCGGGGGGATCCTCCGGCATCCAGGGCCCGAGCCGAGCTCGGCCGCTCCTTCCCGAGGCTCCCCCGACCCGCCACGACACCTGTTCGGCGGCGGCCCCGCTCCCCGCTCACCGCCGAGCGCCGACGCCTGCAGCGTGGCCCCCGAGGTGCCGTCGATGACTTTGATGGCGCCGCGCGCGGTCACGGCCAGGATGGCGTTGAGCGCCGGGTGGTAGCACAGGCTGCAGAGCCCGTCGGCGTCGCAGCGCAGGCAGCCGTCCCGCAGCAGCAGCCACTCGCAGGAGCCCGGACCGGGACCGGGCCCCGCCGCCGCCGTCGCCGAGGAGCAGGAGGCCGCCGCAGCCATCTTCGCGGCCGCCGCCGCCGCCGCCCTCAGGACAAGAGGCCCGCGGAGAGGCGCTCACTGCCAGTCCCTGGAGCCGCCGCCGCCAGTCACCATCCGGGTCCGGGGAGAGGGGGAAAGGGAGAGCGCCCGCGTGAGCGGGAAGTGACACAGCCGCGCCGGATGCGGAACCGAGCGGCCGCGGCCCGGCGGGGGGCGGGGGCGAGGGGGCCGCTCCGCGAGGGGCGGGGCAGGGGCGGGGCTACGCTGCGCGCGCGCATGCGCACCACCCACCCCGCGCTGGCTCCGCTCCCGCGGCGCTCCCGGCCCGGAGCGAGCCCGGCCCGGGGCGGCGATCCCGCCCTCGCCGCTGCCGTGCAGTTACTGCTTCGGACAAAACCTGCGTCGTAAGAGGGCGAGCGCGTTCGCCGCCTCCGCCTCGGGGAAGGCGGAGCGGGGATTTGTGTTTCATACCCCGGCTCCCACACCGGTTGTGTTTTTGACCCCGAGCGTGCGAGAGAGCCCCGGTGTCAGTGGCTTCAGCGCTGGCAGGGAGTGACAAAGCCACGGTGCCTCTGCCCTTGGAAAGGGTGGCTCTGGCCCCGGGCCGGGAACACGGAGCCATCGCACCCACGAGAGCATTCTGCTCTGAAGCAGTGCTCCAAAAATTACTTGAGTTTAATAGTGCATTTTGAAGTTTGTTAAGATTTTCCCTTTTCACCCATTAAAACACCGGTTCATTTTGCATAGCTCAGCCTACCTGTACAACGTTTCTTTGTCTGCCATAGGCTTTATTTTGAGCTAAGTGACATGTTACACAAAGCTTTTAGGCTACTGATGGTCTTAAAGCTAATTTTCAAATACAAAGTTTTCTTTGGAATATTTTTATTAAAAGGACCCAAATTAGCACAGGCTGCTCTAGCAGGGAAATTTTGAAAGAAATACAGTGTGTGAAGAAAAAATAAGGAAACCAAACCAAACCAAACCCACATGGTATGCGTGCCACCCAGGCTAATCAAAATTGTCCCGAGAGCAAAATGAGCAGCTTTTAAGCTTGCTGTAGTACTTCAAGCAAAACATTAAACACCAGTAAGGATAATGATAAAATTACAGCAGATCTCAAGCTGTATGTTGTCTCAACAAATGATTTCATCAACTTTTCAAGTAAGTATAATTTTGCTGATAAACAGCAGAGTATGTCTGATGGGTAGGAAAGGAAACAAGACCTACATGTCTAGCTGCTCTCTAGAGATCATTCAAAATGCGTGTCTTGCCAAGGTGTGATACCTATGTCACCACCCCAAAATGAGGTGTTGCATCTTAGAAAGGCAATTTTTTTTTTGCTAGATGGACGTGCTATAAGTTCCCAGTTTTGACAGACTGAAGTCGTATGTTGATTACCACAAAAACTTATTTATAGCCCTAAAGCTATTGGTATATAGCATCAATATATTGGTGGCATGCACAGGAACATGGATGTGTCTTAAATCATCAATATTAATTATTCAGTATTAAGTCAGTAAATATAAATGAGCTTCATACATTCTGTAAACAAGTTTAATTCATTTTTTTTTATAAAATACATCTTGTATTTACACACATAACTCATCTAAAAATATGAGCTTGTTGAATGCAAAGTTATTACAAACTATCAGAATAATTTGAGAGCTGTTTGTATGTTTCTTGCACAATATATGCAAAAAGTGACCCTAAAGATATTAAGATTAAAAGGTGCAAATCTGCAATTGGGTACAAAATATGTACTATGTTAAGTACATTATCTACATTGCATATTACACATGTGCCAAGTCTGTGGAAGGGAACAGTTAAAATTCCAAGTATAAATTTCACAAAACATTACTGGAAAGGGAGGTATTTGGGGATTCAATAGAACATTCTTGCATCCTTTCAATATTCATAGTCAGTTCAGATGCACAGAACACTTCATGAACAACTATGCAAAGAGGAACTATGCTTAAAGCTGTCTGACAGCCTAGTAACCTAAATGTGTTCTTGCCCTTCACCTTTGTGGGGACAGGAGTTAAATGCATTCACAAGGGCTAGGTGCAGTCTTATAATAATAGTTGGATATTCCTGTTAAAAAAAAGAAATACAAGTCATGAAAAAGGAGGTAAAACCAGATTATCATGCAAGATTCCAAAGCTAATATGCTTTTTTAAAAATACACTGTAACTTCCATTTTTTTTTTTTTTTTAGAATGTGGCATGAATGCTCTCAAAACACTTTTAAGTAAGAAATTAGCTGCTGCTGGTATAAATTGATTTAGTACAAGTTTGCATTAATCCCACCACAACTTATTCAGAAATCAAAAATCAGGTGAAAAGTCAATCACTCTACCAATTTTTCTCTTTTTATATATTACAAGGTCAAGTATTACACTAAAATCTATGTCCAGCACTAACTTCAAGTGGTTCTGTTTAAAACCAACACAAGAATCAGCCAGGAAAGCAGACTGAGTAAGCTAAAGGTTTGTGGGAGAGCCTGGATTTTAATTATGTATTTTGCATCAGTAATGACTGGTACAAGTAAGTTACCAACCTGGCTAGTTACACAGTCTAAAAAGCTGAAAAACTACAGTTCTTATATGGAAATATGTCCATCAGGGATTCAAGACAGCCCTTGCTATTACTTTGTCATGGCTGATTTTTATTTGTACCATTAGAAAAAAAGGATGGGGGAGGGGGCCGGGAGAATGGGAAATGCTTTTTTTCTGTAGCCAGAAAAAAAAAAAACCCAAATCTTCAGAGCTATTTGTTGATAGTAAATCCTGAAGATTGCAAATGCCTATGTTAGTACCATACAAAGTGAACTTCAGTGGACTTCCCTTGTGAAGAAATATTACCATAAGGACCATTATATAAGCAATCAACACAGTACACAGGAAATATTTAACATGTCATCACATTATTACATAATCCTTGGAGAGTCAAAATTAGCAAGACTCTAACTGTTACTAAGGCTGTAACTCTGCCTTGTTTAGTGGAGGGAGAATCTGGCCTTCCAAATCTTTCTTATTTCTCTTTACAAGGGATAAATAGTATTGGCAAAAAAAAAAAAAAAAAAAAAAAAAAAGCATGTTAAATAGCATGCTATTAAAAGCAAAACAGAGCAAGATGTTGTAAAACATAGTTAGGGAAGCAATATTTTTATTTTGTCATCATAAAATAACATTGTTTGAAGATCACACAAATTTGATAGATCACCTTTTTTTTTCTCCAACATTAGGCCAGGACTAGAGTTGAGAAAGGTGTTCACCCATTTCTCTATAAATTTATACTTTTAAGTAAAATAATTTGATTCTCTAAATATGCACTTTAATTAATTATGCCACGCAGTAAGTATCTTGCTCCTTTGGTCAGAGATAGTAAATGAAAATTTCAAATACTTGTATCTTCAAATTTTAAAAACCCAATATACATCCTTAACCAAGGAGTATTTACGGTACACACAAGCCATAGATACAAAATACACAGTATATACATGTTTTGAAAACAAATTGGAATTTATAAAAACTCAACAGCCAAATCACAGTAATTGAGGCACTAAATTAAAAGTAGTATATTTTTGTCTTGATTATGCAGACTATTCTGTGAACAATCAGGACTGTTTCATAAATATATATTATCTACAGAATTTGCTGTGCCAAAAAAAGCCAGCTGTGTTTAAGCTTAAAGGAAAAATTGCACTTTGAGATTGTTAACAGTTAACTTCTCATTTTTAATTCTTGAATATAGTAATCTGGTCCCAGTGCTTTTGGCACAGGTATTGAGTTGCAGTTTTGCTACGCTTTATTATAAAACACAAGGTTCTTTTATTTTGTTCATTAAAATCTGAAGAGTCTTAAACAAACCTAGAACTTTGATACAAATCTATATAGCTACAATTGCTTCATTAAATAATATACACAAATATGCTCTTCCATCTTAAAACATCTCAACAACTGCATACAAAACAGTCACTTTTATTATCTCCAACTTTCTTAATCTTACTCATTATCAGTCTGCAAGTGACTGAAATATGGTTTCTGGCCACATCTTACACTAGATCACACCCCAGTATACAAGGACAGAAAATAAATGTATAATAAAAAGATTGGATAAATTAGAAGGGGTTTCTTGGTCTTGAATTCTTCTCCAACTAGCAATGATGCAGCACTGTATGCAGCCCAAAAGACTCCAAACAACTGAAAAAGAAGATGAACAGTCTTAACTGACATGACAAGAAAGTCTCTCCAAATACCACAGTAAAAATCACTTCTCTCAGTATAACATAGAGCCAGCTATGGAAGTAGTGCTTGTCACAGCCCAAGAAGTTTTGGCCATGTGGGGCTTGTAATGCATTTTCATACTGGTGGTGCAAAGATAAGAACCTTGCAGAGATTCACCCTGAAGTTAACATAATGCTGTTAGTAGTAATCAAGTAACAGAGGTTTCATGAACGCATATTTATTTTGAAGTTATTTATTAGTTAACTGGCAAGTTAATGATTTACGTTCTGACTATCATTTATCAGTAATCACAGATTATCAAATCTCAAATACAGCAATTTTGTTACTTATCATACTCTAGATGTACTTCAATTATACTGTTTGCCAGCAAGCTAAAGGGATAGAAATAATGAAATCAACAGAACAAACCTCCAGAAAGTGTACAGCTTAGCTCGTAACAAAATTTTATCAGTTAACCTTCCCAGGCTCATCAGTAACTTCAAAGGCTACCTAAAAGGGTTTTAAGAAGCACTGGAAGTGTTCAAGAGTGTTATGTCGTTCTGGGATCTTTTAGGGAATGTTGCTGGTTCCATAAAAGGTGTCCAGCAGCAGGTGGTATCAGGCAGGTTACATTTGTGCCTTGCATTCCCCCTCTCTAAATCAGAACAATCCTTACCTTCTCTGCAAAGGGTATGGAGAGCTTTGTACCGCTACCACTATGGGGAGGTCTCAGAACAATGACTGTCATATTCATGCTGCAGTGACTAAAAATAATCTGGATGATGGGGGAAGGGAAAGAACAGCTTATTTTCAGATTCTTCATTCTGAGGTTTAATTATGCATTCTCTTCTCAAAATGAGAATCCCATCTTTTTTGTAATGCAACTATTACAGCACAGCAAAATACTTAAATACAAGCTATTCTAGCAACAACAGGTGTTGTTATAGCAACAGCACTGTATATTCCCAAGCACTCAAATGGGAGCATTTAAAACTGCATTCACTTTCCACCATGCTAACCAAAAGGATCACAGAGCTCACTTTGTAGTTCTGAAAATTTTGACACATCATTATGTTTTCCTGAGCAGATTACTTGAAGTGTTAAGAAAGTGACTTAAAAATAACTAAATTCTCAATAGATTATATGAACTTACTTTTATTAGGGTAGAAACAACTTCAAATGATCCAACCACCAAAAGTACAGGTGCTATGACAATGAGGGGAAGTAGGGAATATCCTATTACACCCAGAACTTGGCCATAAGCAACCTGAAATTTTCAAGCACATAAAAATAAGCTTTTCAGTACCTAATCTCTGTCACCCAATACAATTTGTTCTTGTTATAACACTATGAATAATGATTATAATGTGTTATAGTAATGAAATTTCAGCTAAAGGAGGCTTGCTAGTATAAAAATTGGGTTTGTATGCTAAATCCTAAAATTAGAAATACGTTATCTTTTTTTTCCCCCATAAAACTGTAAATGATTACTTTCAAAGGAAGCATTTATATATGATACCCAGGAGCACAGAACTGCAACAGACCTCTCAAGGACCAGCTGTAGTCCTGGTTGTCAAAAGCAGCAAAGACATAATTTTCTGCATTAACATACTCATATCCATTAAACATAAATAAATACATAAAGCACATGAATGTTTTTAGTGTCAGCGGAAGAGTTAAAACTTCATCCCTGTAAGGCACAGAATTCTGATTTCCAGAATTCTTCAACAGATTGTGACTGTCTAGAACAGAGTTGTTCCATGTACTTCCATAACTACTTTTAGCTTCAGACAGAAACACCTGATTTTACCCTACTATGGTCTGAAATATTCCTGTGCACAGATAGGTTGCTTGGATTTAACAGGAAAAGTAGTGGCATCTTGTAAGCATTTTCTTGTGGATCATGATCCTTCATGACAAGATCTGCAAACCTATACTTTTTCTCTTCAGTTTATACATCTGATAATTTCCCATTTTGAGCCACAAACCAGATTGCTTGAAGGGCCTCTGGATTGTGTTGAAATGCAGAAATATCATGTAATCACATTTATGAAAAAACTTTTTACTTCAAAACAGCATTCACAAAAGAAGACTCTAGCAATTATGATTTAAAGGAAAATTTTAAAAAATTTAACTAAATAACATAGGACCTCTGCAACACTGGTGCATCATTAATGCAATATCCATAGTAAAAGTATAAAAATAAAGCATCATGGAATATTTAGCTCTTCACAACACAGTTCAGTGCATTTCATGCTGCAGATCCATTTTAAGAAGTTTTATCCTCCTGACTGTTCCACTGCAGCTGTCTGTGGGCCTTGCTCTAAGTCATTTTTTGTTGTTTACACCTGCATTGCTTAATGAGTCAATTTGTAAACAGCTCAAGCAGCTATTCCAACCCTGCTGGTGCAAGCAGCTGGAGAAAGGGATGCAGGTCACAACTCCAGCTGGCTCTCTAGCTGAGAAACATGCCCTGGCTTTCATACTTTGATGGGTTTGAAATGCATCAGGCCAGAGATGAAAACAAACACTAGCAGGTGCTTTACACACAGGGACATCTAACTGCTGTTAACACCCCATGTGAAAAAACAAAAACAAGTTTCCATTTAGTCCAGTGACCAAAAACTTGAAAGCATTTCTCCCTCAAGAATGGACTTGAGTTCTGGATCACAGGAAGCTGCTAGAATTCCTGGGACTCACAGCACAAATTTCCAGACTGTTTATCTGGAAGCAAGGACACCATCCATTGCACCAAGAGATTAGTTGATGATCTCTGTATTTTAGACTTAATTTTGGAGCCAGAAAACCTGAAATGTTGACTTTACACTTAGCAACTGCATCCGTTCTTAGCTGGCTACAAGATCCAAACCCAAGCACTATGAAAACCCAACTACTGCTGAAAAACATTGTCAAGAGACTTTACATTACCTCCCTCTACATCCTTTTCACATACAGGTACTTACTTCTCCTCCAAGAACTCTGGCCAGTAAAAAAATTGTCAAGGATCCAAATATCCAAATAGTTATGATCCAAGAAACAACCTTCAGAGATAAAGAACAATTCATTTATATGAGTAATTGCCCTTGTGAAAAAGGAAAATGCATTTCCATAATTGCTTTCACGGCAGTCAAGGATTTTATTACGCAAAACTGAATTCTGAATTGTGGCAAGAATAGTGTTTAGTATCACAGTGTAATTAGCAAATGAAGTTCAGAAGTTACATTTACAGAATCACATTAATGGTAAATTTGGTGTACATGGAATGCACATGCAATGTATTCTGTAAGTACTGTAACAGGAATAGGAAGTTGAGTTAAAAGTACCCTAAATGTCTTCATATCCCACCTATTACAAAATATGGGCTCAGACAGTTTTTAAAATACAACCAATATAAGGAGTTGTAATTCTCATTCTTTCACTTACAAAGATGCCATTTTATCCTTTACTCAAACTGAGAACACTCAGAAGACATAGGACTTTAATTCTCAGTGGAACTTGATGATAATGATGATGAGAACTTAATAAAGAGCCTCAGATTCCTGGGACCAAGTCTGTCATTGTTTTTTCTTGCTTCTTCCATAGTTTTGCTCTTAAACTACAGAAGAAATCCTAAAAATATTCTCTGGCTTAAAAAATCCTTCAAATTAACGTAGCTGGTTTTGGTGTTGAGCCACTGGGAGGACCAGAAGTAAAGCTCTCCTTTCTGAAACACCTTTTTCGAAGGAAACAACAGTCTAAGGTCCAGTCTCTGTATTTCCAAATATACAATGACTGAACTTCAAAAATTAAGTCAGTACTCAGTTCAATACTTTGCTTAATTAGAAATTCCATATTTCCAGAAGAATGAAATAGGAAAAACCAGATAAAAATCACAGCAGCACTAAAAACAATATAAGTGGCTTTATGCTATTTGTGGAAACAGCCTCTTTTTACTTCCTGTTTTCCTCCACTGACTAAAAGAAGAGGACCAGATTAAAGTCTTAGAGCAGAAGTGCTCATCTCTCTCCAGTTTAGAGCCTATCTTTGGGTTTGTCTAGTCCAGCTGCTGTCAGTCATCCTGTTGCTGGCTGTTAGCTTTCCTTTCTCATACATAGACAGCACTCCTGCATCCATATGGTAAACCCACTGCTCCTAAGAAACATTAGACCCAGTGCTCCTGTACAGGACGTACACAAACTGCAAGAGGTGGTTCACCTGTCGCAGGGTCAAGAAATGGTCCTTGCTTTGCCAAGGAGACAGGCGAGTGGCCCACCCAGAAGATTTGAACAATAAAGTGGTTTAGTCTACTCACTTCAAGCCTCATAGAGACAAGATACTGCGAGTGAATTCTTAGTCAGCATTTGGTACACCATATGGAAGCCAGAGGTCCCAAAGGGAATAATTTTATCCCACCATTCAGAAGAATCCTTGCATAAGCACATTCTGCTGGTTTACATACAGCTTATTGCCATACTTGGTGACATTTAAAACAACTGTAACCACACATTTAGTCATAAAGATTTCCAATGCAGGAGCACCTAGGCTTACATACAAATTGTTACCATAAATGATAACACTTCTTTATTTTAATCAGAACATAAAGAAAAAAGCTAACAGTGTTTATGGAAGTCAATTAAATATGCACAATGCTGCTGAGTAGCTATTCACCCTGAAGTTCAAAAGGAATTATGGAAAAAGTCTATTGACCAGAGGAAAGTTATTTGACTGCAACTGAGCAGGGAAGACAAAATAGCAAACATCACTAATGGAAGATTAAATATGCAAGATAACAACAGTCATATAGTATGAATTAAATAAGCATCTTTATTTGTCAGGAAATTAGAATTCATGCCATCCAAACAAATGCTTTTCGCTAACATTTTTTAGTAATAAAAAGCAAGTTAACAAAAGGTCACAATTAAAATGGAAAGATTCACTAATATAAACCCATTCGTATAAATCCATTAGTATCAATCTGGTTCTTCTAGAAACCACATCTTTCCTTTGTTTTACTGTATAAAAACAAATCTGACATTTCATCATGATTAACTTACCCGTGGGCTATTTAATACATTCCTAACTGCTGTCTTTCTACATATTAACTTGAGAAACAGCACTTGAAATGCCCCACATTAGTATGTGAAAAAAAGACTTTCTACCTACGTAAGAATGCAAATTGCTTAGCAATCACATCCCCAAATTTAGTTCAGATATCTTTTTAGGCAGAAGATTTATACCTACCTTAAATTGTCCATATAATGAAATCATTGAGAAGAAGAGGACAACTGCCAGAGGACCCCAAAAGTCTGGATTGTCTCTCACTACCTGCCTATTGAACCCAAGAGATGGCATAGGCATCAACACACATCGAATTTTGTAGTAAATATCCTTCAGATCAATGTCGAGTTCTTCCCTGAAATTGTAAAGCAAGTAAGTATTACTATACACCACAGTAATGAAATAGAGCTAAAAAATAAGTACAGGGGCAAACAGTAGGTTTATAGAGCAAGTCTCCTGTCAGCCACACGGCCCTCCAAAGCCACAACGAGCAAAGGAATAGTTTATCCACAGTGAAGCAACACCATAGCTTCATGCTGCATTCACTAACTGGTGGGACAATGTGAGATTTATTTAATTACTCAAAACCAAATTATATGACTGTCAACAGAAAACATATACAGCATACCCAGACCAGGCTGGATGGGGCTCTGACCAACTTGGACTGGTGAAAGGTGTCCCTACCCAAGACAGTGGTGGTGGAATTGGATGATCTTTAAGCTCACTTCCAACCCAAACCATTCTATGATTCTGTGATACCCTGAGAGTCTGCATTAAGATAGGAGGGTTTTTTTTCAGACACACTAGAACATGTGACACATTTGTGTCATTGTAACTACAAGTCAAAGACATGCACACATAAAGAATGTCTGTGTATTCCTATGCCAAGCAGTTTGCCATAAGGACACGTACTATGAAAATATTTTATTTCAGATTCTGAAAGAAAGAATACCATTACATTTACTAATCTTAAACCATTCCAAATACCAATTTTTTAAAAGAAAATGGAGTTTAGCTTCCTTCAAGAACAGTAGTTTTCAACAGACCAGTTTATGCCTATTGTTTAATTTCTGGCTTGTGTCCACTAAGGGTAAAATAAATACAAGTCACTTGAACTAGCAGCAACATGTATCAACAGATCTTGCCCTTCTCTCATTGCCTTCTCTACTTCCTGCTACAAGCTCTCTGCAAGCAGATACAAATTGGCCAGAAGATTCTTCTGTCCAGGACCCTGAGCTGGTACATGCTGCCCTGACTGTATTAGCCTCATGGGGAAGGAATCAGACTTCCCAAGTAATGGGCAATTCCACTTCTTTATGTGCAGAACCTCAGTCATGACAGGAATTCTGAAGAGTTGCAAGAGACTTCCAGCAGATATACTGCTCTACATTTAAGAACACAGTGAAGAAAAATGTAGAATTATATCCTAAGTCCATTTATGAAGGTTTTGTCCAAGGTTTTGTTTTTTTGGCTTTTTCTTCAGAAAAGCTGATGTGAGAAAAAAATGCAAAGATGTGATACCACAAATTCTGTTTTAAAAAAATAAATTAAATACTGTTAATTCAGTCCCTCAAGGCAATTTTTGGATTATTATTACTAAAGCTACTTCATAAGCAGTATTACTAACTGGTGACTAAGTAATAAAAATTGTTCTTTAACCATCACTGAATCTAAGGAACAGACTAGAAGCATCTATTTGCCACCATTTATCCAAAAAGGATGTAGCAGACCTATACTTTACCCTGTAGACTGCATGGAAATAATTATTTCTCATTGCCTAGGTCTTCTGACAGCTTCTCATGTGAATAAATGGTCTTTTGCATAAAGCTGACAGCTACCTCACCTGAAAATGATGGTAGCTGTATCAGGAAACAAGTGTTTAGAGTAAGGCTGTCCAATGAGAAAGTAAAAAAATTATAATCTCACTTTATTGAAAAAAACATTTGCACTGTAGCACTGCGCTGGTGAACTTCCCTTAGCAGGCTGCTGTTCTTTCAATCCTTAATAGAATTCAGATTGTAAGAATTCATTATGACACGTTTTTGGGAATAATCAAAACAACAAAATTACAGTAAAGTCAGAATTCCTATGTTGTCACCTCACTATACCAGTTTGTTTCTTAATTAAAAGTTAGAGGTTCACAAAACAGACATTCACACAAAGACCTACTTCTGCACACTTTAATTTAAACCAGTTCTCAAGTAGCACTGTCATTATTAAGCTCTCCAGACATCTGTTGTCTCCCAACACTCTCATCTGAGTTCTACACAGTACTCTCTGTCTCACTCCAATTTTTTAAAGCATCATTATTTGTAATTCACAGAAAAACACTGAAACAGTGAGAATGAAGTTCCTTAGGTACAGAACAAGGACCAGGCTGCCTGACTCACAATGTAATAAGCTTGAGATACAAACTTTCTTCAGCCAGCCAGGTTTCTATGAACAGAACAATGGATGTGAGACTTCCAGTTTTAAGGACATTATTGTCCTTCAGCACTAGCACCCTTTTAATCTAGCTTTATAGTAAAAGGCAGTATCAAAGATTATGAAGTTTGTGCTACCTTGGTTCTAACATCCCTACTGATTCACAATGCTTTTGCTTCAGAATAACTGACAGAACTGACTGAGATTTACTCAACAGGAGTCTTCCCACGGGGTTGTCCTAGTCTTTGATTCTTTCACAATATCAAGAAACATGAATGCATAAGATACAAAGAATACAGTCTCTTTTTTAAAAACCATTACAAGATCAACAGTTAAAAGCAGAAAAGCCATATAGGCTTTATACTTATGGAGATTAAAATCCATCATGAGAAACAATGTTTCCATTCTTGCACCAGAAAACACTTCATTGGTCAAGTAATTTGTCAAACAGAATTCTAGTCACAGCACAAGACTGTGGGACAATCAGAGACTACAAGTTGTTTCTTTTCCCTACACAGCTAATAAAGACCGATACCCAAAAATAATTACAACATACAAAAGTGGCTTGTTATCTTCTGGGTCATCATCTTCCACTTCCAGAAGCCAGCCATATCCTCTCTGTCTTAGGAATGTAGTTGCAGTAGATTCTTTGATGAATTCTCCTCCAAGATTCAGCTTAACATCTGGAGTTGCTATGGAACCACTAAGATCTAAAGAAAAAGGGAGAAAAATATAGACCTTTTTATGTCTTGCCAAAAGCCATTTGATTTTAAAAGTATTGGAAGATAAACAACAAACATATGAAGCTACATGTGTTGGTCATGCCAATAAAACATTCAAAGTTGCAAAATAAAATTATACTTTCACAGATACATAATTTGAAAGTGTACTTGTGCCTTTATTGAAATAGTAACAATGTTGGGTTAGGTCTCAAATACCAGCTTTTAGCTCTTAGATGGGATTCTTGTTTTATTACAAGTGTTGTAGTACAACAGAAAGGCTTCCATTTGTGCTTTATCATTAAGTGTTTCAAGGCACAAAAGGAGGACACTAATGAGAGTCTCACCATGCTATAAACTGTGGATTATTTATAATTTTTTTCAGATCATACTCTACTTCTTTTGGTGCCCATTTTTTAACAGTGGCATTGTTTCAGCCAAAACCACTTTCTGCTTTTATGTCAAATTTTTCATAAAAGGAAAACATTTGAAGATGTTTTAAATTGTAGCCTGTCTTCAATGTAGCTGAAAATGTTAGAGAAAGAATGCTATCAGAGATCCTTAGGCTCTAGACAATAAGAAGTTAGACAGTTATACAACTTCTCTTTGATATACTATGATCTTTTTCTACCACAGTACTGAGCAAAACAAAGACCAATTTATCTATGTTCTGGTTGGTCATGGCAAAATTGCCAATAAGTATTCATTTTTTTTTCTCATTTCATTATATATAGATGGAAAATAAAAAATATTATAGGAAAATAAATTAAGCAACTTCATGAAATAAAAGCATACATAAGAAGGGAGTAATTATCCCTTTAGGAAACAATGGATTTCCATTATCTGCTAATAAGGAAAAATCCAAACAGAAATATGTAAATATTTTCTACAAGCTTACTATAAATATATTGGGAATTAAAGAAAATATCTTTTGCCTTATCATCATTGTGTGTTTTTCACACATAAAAGTTCCTCAGCACAAATTTCCTAAAACACCTAACTATAGCAAGTACTTCTGAAACACTCACAGAGGCACGTCAGGTCATATTTGTAGATTACATTTGCAACATCCTCTTTGGAAATATTACAGTGCTATTGAAACAAAATTTGTACAGTGACAGAATCTCAATCTCTTCAGCCAACATGTCTCAAGTGTTCATCGACCATTCAGTATTGCAGTTAATTCAACAGAATTCTCCTTTCCAGACCAGCTTGCTAGGCCACTCAGATTCAAGCTCCTCCATAAATGCTTTTCAACTGTTTCATAATCCTGAGAGTTACTGATCCATTCCTTTGATTCTTGGAGCACCATTTGCACAGGACCCTGGTAAAGATCACCATAACTTAAAGCAGGAATTTCTCTTTGCTCTTCCCAGTCCCAGCACACATACACCGTTCTCACCAGACTCAAGCAAAGCCTTCCTCTGCTGTTTACAGAAGGAGGAAAAAAGAAAAATCTTAATGCCTGGGCATCAAGCTGAAGCCTCAGAAGTTTTCTCTTGATTGAGGGACCTTATGTCATTAAAGAATATTTGTTTCTGCTACAAGATAACACTTTTTTGCAAGGAGTGCTACTCTGTGCATAAATGCAGCTGTCAAAAAAGCCAACACAGCAGTCCAAGCAGCCATGTATTTCTCCTTTCTCAGGGACCACTGAGAACCCATCCTGAGGCACGGAAACTCCTTCACAAGTCGTATTTACCAAGACTTCTTTTAGCAGTTGATGAATACCTGCAACCACACTTTTGAATTATAAAATCTATTAACATGATCTTAAGTCTGTTTTGCAAGACAAAAACTGCAGAAACCTGGGGGAAAGGGATTGGTCAACTCCTCTTCTGCAGGCTGCTTTGAATGAGATTTTTAACTGCAGGGCAACTGGAAAATCTGCCAAGAACTGATGACATTGAGGGTTCCTAGGGAGAGTCCGGGTGCCTTCACTGCTCTCAGGCTGAACACCACAGAAGCAAAACCAAAGTCTCTCAGATGCCTCATTTCAACAAAGCATCATAGAAAACCAGCTTTCAGAACAGTCTTGACTCTTAATTTTGAAAAAGCAGTACAAGAGGCAAAACTCCAAATAGAGTGCTCTTTCCACTGTGTCTGGTAACCTAATTGTGAACATCTCTCCAGCTTTCTTCCATACAGCTCCCACAGAAATAAGATGGGGAAACAGTACAGCGAATTTTTATTTTTTCGTATGGACTGAGTTTTGGGAAACATGTAAAAATTAGAGTGCAATGCATAGTATTTTAATTTTAAAATATCAAGATGTTCAATTTTGCTTATGTTTTTCTTTGCTAGGGCAGGTCTATCCAGCACTCTGAGGACAGGACTACACTCAAACACACAGGAGATCACATCTTGCTTGTGCTCATAAAAAACCACAGAAGCAAGTGTGACTACAGGCTACACTGGTCACACAACACAACCTACCAGAATGGTGGCTTTACTGGATTGGGTTCAGCATTGCCCAACAAATACTGCCAGAGAAGAAGCAGAGAGCTTCTACTAAGAGGTACATGGATCCGTTTTCAGGCCAAGATGAAGAAGAAAAAAACAAAACAAAGGAAAACTAACCAGCAAAAAAACCCCAGCAACAAAAAAACCCACAGCCATGACAGTACTGTTGACTTGTATTTCCTTTCAGAAGGACTGTGAAGTTCACTAAAGGACAGGTATTCTACAGCAATTTCTCCACTTCAGCAATTCCTTTCCAGGGTGGGATACATGAGTAAGGATTTATATGATTCCATAGTCACAATTTTAAGACTAACGAAATACATACATGAAAGTTGAATCCTTGTTATTTAAACGGGGAGAGACCTAAAAATCATTCTCCAACAAAGTAAGTTTGCACGATATTGACTCCTGTATGTTCAGTTTTGAAGTTCGAAGGCACATCTTCACGGCATGCTGGCATACCACTGCTGTTTGTGCAGCACTTTGGCAGCAGGCCACGCTTCAACCCCTAAATTACACACATGGCCTCTTTTTTCTCCTTCATGACTGTGCCGCAATGAGACACGGCGCAGACACTTTGGCACATTACAGCAAACGCGAACATACGACACAATCTTCGGTAAGACAACAAAGCGGGCTTCCAGAAACACGGGAACCAGAGGAGCGGGCAGTGACAGCGGTCACGGTTATGTCACGTAGCTGGGACAACCTCGGCTCCGGCTTTCAGAGCAGCTGGGAAGCGGAGCGGCACGGCCGCCTTTGCCACCCTGGTGCCGCGGACGCGGCAGCGGGGCGCACCCGCGGCAGCGGCCCCAGGGCAGCGGCCACCTCGGCCCCCCGCTCCGCCCCCAGCCACGACACCAGCCGCGGGGGCGGCGGGACGGAGGGCAAGGAAGGCCCCTCCCGTCTCTGCGGCCCGGGAACAGCCCGTTCCCCCCGGGCCCGGCCGAGCCCTTGCCTCGGGACAGCGAGCGAGGCCCTGCCCGCGGCCCCGCACTCACCTTCGGCGTCCGCCGAGGAGACGAAGGTGAAGTCCCCGCTGCTGGGCGCGTAGAGCGGCGGCTGCTGAGCGCCCGGGGGCTGCATCTCCCCGCCCTCCGCGGGGGCTGCGGGGCCGGCGAGAGGCGAGCGGGTACCGGGGCCTGGGGCCTCCCGGGTCCCTCCTGCAGCGGCGGCGGCGGCGGCACCGAGCCCAGGGCGCAGCCGCCTCACGGGGCGACAACAAGCGGCGCCGCCCCTGCCATTGGCTGCTCGCAAGGCGCGCCCGGACTGGCCGCCGGTGCTCCAGCGCTGACTGGTCCCGGCGCTGTCCCGGGAGTGAGGTCACTTCCACTCCGCCGCGAAGCTCCTCCTGGTGAGCCGAACCAACCAACTTCCCTTCCCTTCCCTTCCCTTCCCTTCCCTTCCCTTCCCTTCCCTTCCCTTCCCTTCCCTTCCCTTCCCTTCCCTTCCCTTCCCTTCCCTTCCCTTCCCTTCCCTTCCCTTCCCTTCCCTTCCCTTCCCTTCCCTTCCCTTCCCTTCCCTTCCCTTCCCTTCCCTTCCCTTCCCCTCCCCTAATAATGCGGTCAGGCATGTTTTGGACTGACCTGCAGAGACACCTGCCGTGTCACTAAAGAAACTGTAAAATAATACAGTTGAGATGTTGCCAATCCCTGTTATAAGAAGGAAGATAAACACTGGCTCTGGTTGTGGTCTGTGCTTTGAAGAATCAGTATGTGGGATCTCACTTTTCCTGTATTCAATGACTTAACAGAAAACCTCCCAGATAACTCAATTTAGGATATATCCATCCCTTTGCTCCCTACTGAATACCAACATTTATTCTGAGAGGACACATTTTTTTCCTGACATCTCGAGGGAACAGGCTTAAATGTGGCATTCATGTGACATATATTTGATTCTATTTCATACATAGATCTCATTAAGTGCCATGGGATATAAATATAAATGTATTATAAATTGGAAAAGTTGCAGGTCCAGAAATGGCATTAGTGCAGTGCTTTGATTTGTAGAAGGATATATATATATATGCTTCATATATCCTTTTTCATATATATATATCCTTTTCCATATATATCCCAATAAAGGAAATCACTGAGAGGTCCATCTCAAAAAAATTTTACCAAGTAAAACCCAATCTGTTTTTTAAGGAAAGAACATGACTGGGAATTCCTACTTTGCCATATCCAAGGATCACTCAAATTTGCATGTATATCAAATACAATTTGGGTTCAGGTTCTCTGTGGGTATTTTACAACAATTATCAGCTTCCTTGCAGCAGCAGCAGGAAAAAAATCACCTATAATTGCACATAACCTATTTTTAAATCAAAAATTGTCTTGAGAGTACAAAATGCCCCTACAGATACTTGTACAGTCAGATTTTCCCCTTTAAAAGGTGAACAGTCAAGACATCAAGAGCACCTCATTTTCTTAGCTATTATGTGGAACTTCTTTATTACAAGACCTTTGCAATAGGCTTCTTTCAGTTTCTGAAAATAAACTTTTCTCTTTACTCAGTTACAGCCAGCCTGTTAGAGTTCAAGGAGCTTTTGGATTATACTTTTAGTCATATGATTTACTGCAAGGAGGTGAGAATTGCACCTCTTCATCCTTATGGATCCCTTCCAATTTGAGACATTCCAGATTCTATTATTATATTTAACTACATTGCTATGAGTGTGTTATTCCCTGTTGTTGTTGGGATTTCTTGGATGCTTCTGGAAACTGCCCTCCATAGGATGCCAGACAGGTCTGTTATTGGGCAAATTTCAAATAATGAAATCATAGAGTTATTGAACCATTTAAGCTGGAAAAGACACTTCAGATCAAGTCTAACCATTACCTTAACACCACTAAGTCCACCACTAAACCATGTCCCCACATGCCACAGCTACTTTTTTGAATGGTGACTCCACCACTTCCCTGGACAGCCTGTTCCAATGCCTGACCACTCTTTCAGTGAGGAAACTCTTCCTTTAGCCAATCTAAACTTTCTCTGGTGCTTGAGGCCATTTCCTCTCATCCTGTCACTTGTTACCAGGTAGAAGAGGCAGACCCCCCCCTCACTACACATCTTCCTTTCAGGCAGTTGTTGAGAGCAACAAGGTCACCCCTGAACCTCCTCTTATCCAGGCTAAACACCCCCAGCTCACTCAGCCACTCCTCACAGGACTTGTGCTCCACACCCTTCACCTGCTCTGTTGCCCTTCTCTGAAGCGCTCCAGCCCCTCAATGTCCTTCTTGTAGTGAGGGGCCCAGAGCTGCACACAGCTCTCAAGGTGGCTGGTTTTAAGCTGTTTAGTACTTGTCTCCTAACAAGACAAACAGCATACACTGCTAGAACAAAACTTGGTGATTTGGGGCACAGAAGTAGTGTACCTCTTGATAAACACAAGGAGTAGTCCTCAGGGCACTGTAAAAGGGTGGGAGGAGACAAAAGAGAAAGAGATGAAATATCACACTGGATCAGCTTTGAGGAGGAAACTTGGGACAATGGTAGTTAATGACTGAATATTATGCAATAAGATGAGTCACAAATACATGTTTTATTAGGGTGCTGAAAAGGAGCAGTGACAAATGAGGCTGCATGACAGGCTGAGTGACTAGTTCTGTCTCTGCTTGTTTCATAGTTTCATGCACTGGACCCTGTGCTGTGCATGTGCTGTATCATTTTCTAAGTATAAGTGAAATACACATAGGTTGATGTGAAGCAGAAGACAATTTTGTGACACTGCTGGTACCTAGAAAAGTCAAGATATTCACTATTTGAAAATATTTTTTGTGTTTTCTCATTGTCTGATTGTGACTGTGATCTCTGTATGAACACAAGCAGTTAAGTAATTTTATTTCTCTACTTTCTTTCTTTCTCTATAAATAGACTATTTATAAAGACATTAATTATCATTCATTATCTACTTTTAAATATAATTTTGATAAGACAAGAAAATTTGCTTTAATTATTTCCTTTTCTAGGGATTTTCTGACCAGCTGAGATCCAGATGGAATTTCACATCTAAGAGACACTGAATGAGACAAAGGATAGATGTTCTGCCCATGCCTATGTATAATAACAGTGAGTCGGTTTTTAAGAGTTGCTCTTCTGGATGCTCTGTCATACATAAGTAGTGAAGGATCAAGAAATCCACCTGATCCAAACACTCTGGATTTTTCTCAGCGTTTGCTCAAATACTAAGATTTTCGTCTCCTTTTCTCAGCCTCCTTCTTTCAGACTACAGAGGAGCAACCCTCTGTCCCCTGGCTGAGCAGTGCCAGCGGAGGGCACTCTAGCACTGCTTTTGCCAGATCAGCCCTTGTCCGGAGTTCCAGGTCAGGGTTTGTTCCTGGGGTGGTGGTGGGGGGGTTGTTGTGTGAAGTGCTTGAAACCAGCTGACTAACGCTGTTTCGCCCAGACGCTGCTGCTGCTAGATTTCTTAGCAATTTCTGCATTTTGGGTTCTGCACACTTCAGGAATTGCCTTTAGTTATTAAGGCCCACACCACCTGTAAATATGTGAGCAATCATGAAGAGTTCTTTTTGGTCTGTTGAAGTTTAGGGTGTCTTACAGCTCCCTGCACATAGCCACCCTTCCATGTATTTTAACTGTTGGCAAAGGCTGGCTTCATTCCTACCACCAGTGGGATTTTGCTTTCCCTCTGGCTTACTGTATGGTAGAAAGGAAAGGGAAAAGGGAAAGGAAGCATTTCAATAGGTTGTAATAGGCTGTGCTGCATAAAAATGCCATTTTGGATTATCACAAATACAACTTGTCTGCCATTAGGAAAGGGTCCTGTTTTATTTTAATTTTAGACATTCAAGAATCATGCATTATGTGAATTTACCAAAACATATTGTAATAATTACTGTGTGAAAAGGAAGTCAGAACCACAGATGTTAAGAGTCATCTTCTGATTTCTTTGGGAAGTTTGGAGCCAACTGCCATGACGAGGCAAGTAGGCAGACTGCTGTGGAGTTTTATTCCTAATGTCTCAGAGTAATATCAGATTAGGTTAATTGTTATAACATATATCATCCACTTTGAAATGTCTTTTGCATTTGCATCTAGGGTTGTTAGAGCTTCTCTTTGGGCCTGCCTCACTATATCTGGTTACTTGAGTCAGTGCTGCTCAGATTTGTGAGGGCTGGCCTCTTGGAACAGTATGACTTGCCAAACAGTATGTTTGGCTTAGTCTAGATATCAAAGTCCCACAATAAACATCTCATTCATGAATTAAAGTTACCATCTTTTAATGAAACCAATAAAGAATGAATGAATTAAATGCATTGTAAATACACTCATTTCTGCCGGTAGCAGGAATATTTACTAACTGGACCATTAATTCTGGACAGAAAAACAAGTTTTTGATAGCTGTATCATAGAACTTCAAATACTTATGAACTGGAGCTTGCTTTACATCAAAAAAACATTCTCTAATTTTTCTGGCAACAGAAGGGCATTGCACAACTTACTCTGTAAGCAAACAAGATATGAAGTAATTATATAAGAAGAAAATTTGTAGAGAAAGTACCCTCAGATTATATGGAGACAGTTTTTGACAAACACTACAACACTTTGCTGCTTACTCTTATTTTATACCACAATAAAATAGATTGTGCTGAGAATGTGAATGTTTTAATAACCTCTGAAGTTTGTATGCTACTACAACTTGAAAATCCTACAACTTATTTAGAAAAGTAATTTCTTAAACATTTGCACTGAAGTCGTCATATGTTCTGTATCCTAAATGCCACAAAGTATCAGAGTGCTCCTTTCAAGTTAGTAATGCATACCACAGTCAAGCTGATCTGACAGACTGACCCCAGAACTGGTTAATCTGCATGAACTGCCATTCAGGTTGCAAAGGTGACAGTTTCCCTCTCTGACCTACTGCTGGCTTTCTGTGAGGTCAGTCACTGGATACCGAGGTTGAAAAGTTTGCGTGTTTGCTAGGGCCACACAATCCAGTGACTGAAATGGATATGGCAATTCATTTGTCTGCCTTTGATGACTTTGTAAAAAAATGCTTCTCCTGGATTTTTTTCCACAGGAAGATCCCATTTGATCTTCTATGAGTTACTTTCTCTGGGCTGAGGGGTAGTTCATATTGATTACATGATACAATACCTGATCAGTAGGCTGTGTTTATCATTTTATGCAAACAAGACTTGCCATATAATTGATGGCATCAAAATACAGACAGCTGTAGTATGTGAGACAGTAAACATCTAATTCTGTCTAGCACTTTGCTGTGTCCAAGGCATTAGAAACATACCAAAACAGTTCAGCTAAGAATGTGACCTGTTATTTTTTTTTCCCCATCCCATTCATGGTTGAAAGTATCAGAAATATGAGAAGACTATGGTTATTATACGTGAACCATTTCACAGCTATTGAGGATGCCATAACCTACATTGTGAGATAAATCCCTGATGAACTAAGCGACCTTGAAGCAATCCCACTAGGCAACTGCTGTATCTCCAGAGATACTGTGGAAATTCTAGGTAAAAATAATAAAAGTAACTTTACAATGGAATATGTGTGTTTTGAAAATCAATACATAATTTTGTAACAGAAGGAAAAAACATAATTCTATGTTTCTATGTCCTTTGTTGTTCTAACCAATATGTTAACAGATGGCTTAAATAACAGAATGGAGGATACACTTACAAAATTTTCATGATACTGAGTTTCAAAGGCTTAAAAACCCTGTTGGAATACAAAACCACAGATCAAATTGGATGTACTTCAGAAGTGATTCAAAAACAACAATAGGGAATTAATTACAGATAGATGTAGAAAGCTGTAGCTGGGAATGAGTCATCATTTTCATTAATATAAATGGAGGTTTACCTGTGTAACTGATAAAAATTGAGGGTCTTCTATGAAAGACTGGAAAAACTATGCTTTTGCAGAAAACATGTGTTGGTGAGTCCTGAAAAACAAGTCTGTATTCAGCCTCGGTAGGATTATTAAGAAAGGCACAGAGAAGTCAAGAGAAAGCACCAAGAAGAGCTAGAGGTTAATAAAATGTGACTTATAAGAAATAGTTTAGCTTTGTTTTGCTTGAGAGAGAAGTCTGAAAAAGAGCTTTCCCAGTGGACATACAATCTCTCATATTTGAGAAATACTTTTCTCTATACCACATATTGACTCAGCAGCTTGAGGATTATCTGGATCTCCTTGTTGGCAAGTGAGACTGGAGTGAGAATAGTATCATATCCTCTTCTGGAAGAAACAAGTCAAAAGAAATTAAGGGAGAGCTGACCTGGCATTACCCTCAGATCTAGCAACCTGTAACACCCCTCAGTCTTTAAATGATTTCAAAGAGTGTTCACTTTATCTGTGTGGTTTTTATGAGCTCATTTGTATTAGCTCTGACATTAACTACCTAGATTAGGGAAAGCTCTTAAGAAAAAAGGTAACAAAATCTGCAACCTGATGGATAATAGGTAGATGTTTTACCAGCGGGCTTTTTCCAGTGTAATAATATAGTTGTCTGACCTAGCAAAAGGAAACTTTTCCTACCAGCAGGACAATTCTGGTATAGTTACACCTCTATAATTCATTACGTAAAAATTTATTGCAAGACAGAATATGCTAATTAAAACTTAGACCTCTAAAATCACAATAGAGTAATTAGAGGATATTAGTTCTACGAAGGAGGGCTGGGGTAGATGTAAGCAGAAGCTATTCTGTAGTTATTTGTCACAAATTAATTCTTACTCTACATCAAAACAGCAGATAGCTTATTTTAAGTGACTTTACCATCTTTAATATACCACCACTTTGGTTTACAAAAAGAAGTCACCATTTATTGCTTTCTTTCACAGTAAGCCATCTCACATTTAACATGTGGTAAGAGTTGACATCTGGATATTATAACAAAGT
This sequence comes from Vidua chalybeata, assembly GCF_026979565.1. Classification (NCBI taxonomy): domain Eukaryota; kingdom Metazoa; phylum Chordata; class Aves; order Passeriformes; family Viduidae; genus Vidua; species Vidua chalybeata. Next base: position 13,084,809 of record NC_071532.1, read on the forward strand.
TGCAGGTGTGCTCTCAAGTTCATGTTGTACCTTCAGTTTACAGGAAGACTGAAACCTCTTTAGGTCCTGGTGTAGACAAGTCAGAATGTAATCTCCAGGCCCCCAGAGGCCACAGATGTCCCAGGAGAGCACCGTGCAAGCAAGGCAGCTCCAAACACAGAGGAAGAAAACAAACGAGTCACTTGGCCACCTTTGTAAAAAGTGGTGGCCAATCAAAGACAGCACTCTTTGCTTCCAGTGTGCCAGTGGAATGAAGGGGCAGGAACACCTGTGACAGCTGCTGTTTCACTTCCCTAGGCACTGTTAAACCATGGGTGCTTCTACATCATAAACCCATTAACTCTCTGTTATCTCTTTATGTGCACTTGTGCCTGTGGGCTCTGTTTTGTGCTGGGCAGTGCTTCGGAACTGTTTCATTCAGCTATTTTTGCCCTGCCAATGAAAAGAAATAGAGCAATTTTCCTGTAGTTTGGTTCCTTCAAAGGCATGATTCCAATTCAGCAAAGAGCTGATTTCAGTGAAAATGTGTAAGTTAACTCTGTTGAGAAAATCTGACATAGTATAATTATTTTTCCCCAAGCAGAAAAATCCTATATCAGATATATGAACCAAAAATGGAATAAAGCTGAATAAAATAGAAAAATTGCTTTAAAATTGCTAGGGTGCATCTGTGAAAACGGACACATGCATTTTTGTAGTAAATACTTATTTTTAATTTTGATGTAGAACAGAGATCTCAGCATAATATGATAAAGAAGATACTCTCATCAACATTTAAGAATTCCAATCTTTTCAGTTTCTTAGTTGCTTAGCAGAGCAACTTTGTGCTTCAAAGCTCTCTTTCAGATTGGTCAAAATATGAAGAGTAACCAAGCTCTTGGTTATCTCTTCATGTCACTTCTCACAGCTGAATTTGGTTTCTTTCCCTCCTACTTCCTCAGAAGACTGTACTTCTCACCAATGATTGTAGTTAATGTTGTTTACAGCAGAAACAATTAAAAGTTAGAAAGACTTTTTATTATGTGTTTTCTTTTGTTTACTCTTTATCACTGCCACCTGATCCTGCAGATCTAGTCAAATCCCTTGCACTCCACAGCTTTATTCTGTAAGAAAATACAAGTAGAAAAGCACACACTCTATTTTCTGGTGGATATTGAGTTGCAGCATACTGTGTGTTTTTGTCTTGAGATGTATGACAGCTAAGCCAAATGATACAAACCAAAAAGCTCTATTAGGCCTCATAATTAATGTACAAGGCTGTGGACAGATGTTTGAATCAATCAAATGAAAGGGCTTCATTTTCCATTTAAACGTAGTTGCAAAAATTCATCTCTAGAAAGCTGCTGACAGAATAGTGTTAATGGCTGTTGGTGAACCAGAAGAAGAAAGTGTGCAATCCAGGCAGGGAGCCTTGTAAGAGCAAAATCCTGAACAGATGGTAAAAATTCAGTCCTGGAACTTGAAGGGAGATGGATGATTTTTTTTTTTTTTTTGAGACCTTAGGTAGCAAACCAGGAGCTCTGACATGATACTGAGAAATTGGAATGAACAAGAAATATTTACTTTTTGCTCCAGGTGCCTGTGCAGCTTTGTTGCCAGTTGGCATTTCAGACATAATAGGACCAAGCTGGAAATGTGAGCCACAGAGCAGTCAAATTTTGGTGAGGCTGAGAAAGAAAATAAGAGCCAGATGAGGGCTTATGGCTCAAGCTATGCCAAAAGTGAAAGGACTGTGTGAGCCCTGAAGCAATCTACTTCCTAGAGCTAAAAATGAGTATAAGGAGTATGTATATTTTTTTGGTAGAGAAAAGGAAAGAAGAGAGCTGAAAAACATGCCCATGACGTTGCAAAAATGAGCAAATGATGCTGTTCAGATAGCTGGAGATAAACCTATACAATTTTGATTTGACAGTGTTATCAAATAGAACTGCTGGCTTCACTTGTTTTTAGCTTCTCATGCTATTCAGCCATATTGTCCAGTCTGAAGATCTTCTGTGTTCTATGGAAAAATTGACAAAACCACACATGACTTAATGATTGCAATTAAAGGGCTATTCTCTTCTTCCTAACATGTTATGTTGTCTTTTATCCCAGAGTGTCATTTTTCCAGAGGGAGCACATTGCAACAGCAGCCTTTTGCCCTCGCTTTGTGCTGATGCACGTAAATACTATAGTGCACAGCAGTAGAATATCAGGCACTGGAAATGTGGAATATTATGCTGTATAGAGAACTAGAGTATGTTCCACGTCTTGTGAGATCAGAAACAAGTGCCATTAACTACAGTCTTTGGAGGGAATCCTTTGTTTACAGTAAGTAGTGGGAAAGCCTTTCTTAGGACTGCTGGTGGGGGAAAAGCAAGCAGCTGAAGAACAGTGTTTTAAACACTTTCAAAAATTGGTAAGTGAGCCTTTGGAAGACAGTTCTAAAGAGTAGTGAATTGTAGCCTGTGGATAGTCTCAATCCTATCAGAAGAAAGGCATAATAAGACCAGATCCCAGTTTTTCCATGGTGGAATCATTGAATAAGCTTACATTATATAAAACACCACATTTCAGTACTTCTCTAAAGTATTTTGGAGTGAAAAATTAACCATCAGTGTCCTCTCCTCCATCCTGTAAAGTAAAGGAGCTGGAGACACATACAGCTGAATTTTCAGATTTTCTCAGTTGCTTTCCCCAGTTTTCTTCCACAGTATCTTGGAACGATATTCTTTTCTATTTTGTATATGCTTGTAGTGAGCACAGTAGCGCTCCCTGCAAACATGAACAATTTTAGGTTTGTTTTTACAGCCTATCCCCTTCCTTCCTAAAGATCTGATGATTAACAAGCTGAGTTATAACATATTCACAACTTAAAGATAAAAACATGCTGATGAGATACTTAAAATGTCAAAACACAGACATATACAAAGCAGGAAACTGCACCCTACAGAAGAACATTGTTTGTTGCTACAAAATTGTTGTGTAGTGTGGTACAATACAGTATGTTTTCAATGATTTATGAACAATCATTTAACCTGCCTTCTCAGCCCTCTGGACCTGAATTAGCCTCTTGATAGCTTTGATTAACTTGGCCTCCTTCAGTCATATAATGCTGGTTTTGCTTGTAGATAAGCAGCTTTTGGTTCGTTGTATTTGGACTGTTTCCCACAAGTGGTATAAATGTGTCCTTAATGCTTCTTACAAGTTTGTTAATAAGATTAGAAGGATGACTGTAATATTTGTTGATTACTATCCAGTATACTGCTAATCCATTAGCAGTGAGGAAAGGGAAGTGCACAGCATGGATTTGAAGAAAAATCTCAAACAGTAGCACTTGTTAACTTTCAGCAGCTTATGTATTTTATTGTGCTCATTGCTAATTAAAATTCTTACACGGAAAGCTTGCTTCACCCTAGGCTTGACCTGCCTCATATGATGCACTGAGGTGGCAGGTTCCTTGAATTAGGGTAGTTTGGGCATGTGACAAGTATTCTCTGATCACCTTCCTTGTTGTGAGGCTCTAATAACCAGCTAGCACGCAAGAAGTGTATTAGCGTCCTTACTGTGTCAGTTCTCCTGTGTGAAAACATATTGGGATTCAATAAGAAGGAATTAAGGTTGGGACTATTTCTAGCCTTCACATCTGGCATTGAAATTCATTCCTCTGCACTTGTTTTCCTTTTCTTCTTTAACTTTACTCCTTTCCCCTCCCTCTCCTTTTTTCCTGTGAATCTTCCCTGACATCCTTCTCTTTGAAAAAAAGAGACTTTTAACAAAATGTATTTGACTAGATTTTAATGGGGATATTGGAATGGTCAGATTACTTTTGTGGGAGCTGCAACAGCTCAAATTCTTTCAAAACTGGGACTTCAAAAATTAGCTTGAGATCTGGATCAACTGGTACCACCTGCCACAACACAAAAACATAACAACAGTAATAGGTTTCTTAGTATTAAAACTCTTTTTTCCCCCCTCCAAATTATAAGAATATAATAGGAAAAACAGCAAAGTGTTGCTCCTCTTCAAGCCTGTGAATATCCCAGTATCCAGAGAGAAATTGCAGTGATCTGGAGACACTTGCAGAAACTTAGCTACATAGCTACTCCTGTCCTTCAAGGCACACAGAGCTCTCAGAAGCTTTACTCACATTCCCTTTGGTTCTCTACTCAAAATTACCTCAGGGCACTTCCAACTGACAGTTTGAAGGTAGGAATATGGAGCACACCTGGCTCCCTGCTGCCAGTAGCAATAGTGCCTTGCTGGGAAATTCTAGAAGCTCATGCACTGAAGGTAAGAGGGTATGTCAGCTCACACATAATCCTGAAATAGGCCTAAACAACCCCTATGCTGAACTATGTATTGGGAGATGAGAGTGAGATCATGTGCCTGGTGGAAGCAAACCTTTTCCAGTACGACGTGAAAAGAAGAGTGACTAGGAGATTCCTTCCTCAGGCTGTAGGACAAAACCAGTATTTCATGAAAGCCACAGTGTGGAAGATGAGTGAGTATAGCAATATCTCCCAACAGTCAGGGTGGCAATAGCCAATTCACAAGTATATATCTGCCTCAGACCTGAGGCAGATTGTTAACAGCAGGAATCACCTGGGCCAGCACTCAGGGCCAGTTACACACAGTTCTGCTCTGCTGATGTCAGTGGGAGTTTTTCTGGGATCTTCCCTGGAGCCTGGGCTTTGCTGCTCCTTTGCCTCCCCTGACTTGGACATGCACAGCCTCATCTTCCACAGTGTACTAATGTTCATCTGTGCCTGGCAGAGAACCACCCTTAAACTGTTATACTCCTGCTGACCGCAAGAACATAAGAATAACCTCTGTGAACCTTCTGCAAAAATTCAATTAAAATTTCAGAGTGAAGGGAATTGAATTACTGAGCGTCTGCTCTACATAATGTGAAAAATAAATTACTATTGCTGCTAGATTAGAAATCAGCAATCACTCCTCGCTATTAGCTTAATTTCAAGCAGGAAGCTTCTTATTTATGTCAAGTTGATGCAAGGGCAATTTGTTTTTTCATTAAACCTTGTTAAACTGTTTCCATTTTTCAGTCTCATTTGGATCCTAAAAAAAAAAAAAAAAAAAAAAAAAAAAAAAAAGGAAATCACAACAAAACTCCAATCTATACTTTGGACACAGAGGAAAACCAGATTTTTTTCTTTAAAATATAAAGTGGTTTTCACACACTGTCCACTGTAAGAGCACATTTGCTACCCAAAATGCTAAAATAAAGAAGGAAGGATAAATTGAATGTAAACCATCCTCTCTCCTGCCTTAAAGACAACACAGAATATTTCCTCTAAAGACTTGATTAGCAAAAGTTTTGTGACAAATGAAAACAGCTAATTCTTTGAACTATGCTTGAGCCGACACAATTTTATTTAACAAGGACTATAAGAAAACACTACTTGAATAGCTTTGTATATTTCTGTTTTATTTTAGTTTTGGAGATTCAATACAATACACATAACAAAACCAGGTACTGAATCACCTGTTTTTTAATAAACAGCATACACTGGAACTTTTCTGAATGTATAGGAGCTAGTTTAGATAATGTTCAGATCCAGTGCCCCAAGTAAATTGAAGGTCAGTCCATTATATTTATTAGCAACCACTGGGTGTCACTGTGTCTCTACAAATACAGCTAAAACAGTCTTGATACGATATTAAGAAAGTAACTCAGTTGCATATAATGCCTACCATTATTGTGGCTTTTTATGGAACTCTCAGGTTTCTTATTCTCCTGTGTATATGAAACTCTTAACCCCAAAGTAATGAACAGGTAATGATAAGAAAACTAGCAGTCAACTAGGAGATTACCATAGGAAAAAGATATTCTCTCTGCTCTTTCTACAATCTGCTACTGTGGCTGCTGGCATTGGCATGGGCAGAATTCATTTTATATTTCTTTCTCTGGAACACATTGGCTACAAACAAACCTACCATATCTTTTGCCCAAGCTCTGCAACTATTGTGTTATTAAAGCCTCATACCTTACTGTGTTTAGAAGCTGTTCTCCTTTAAAAGATTCATAGTGACTATAAATATTAAACTCAGCATAGAATTCATCCTGTAAACAACTTGTTCTCCAGAAGGAAGTTCTTTCTTCAGTGAGTATTAAAAAAAAAAAAAAGATTGATTATGGCACACAACAGCTAAAAACTCTGGTTTTCCAACCCTCTGTTTCACCAACAGCTTTCAGTCTGACAGAGAAAGCAAAGCCCAGGATGACTTCCAGGCTTTGGACAGAGCATTGTACACATTGCTGCCCCGAATGCTTCTCCAGCTATTTAAGTTTCACAAGACAGAGTGTCATTGTCAGTGAAGGTTACCATGTGCTGCTTGCAGGGACAGCAAAGAGAACTCACCAGCAGCAGCATCCCAGCCTGGAGCTGAGCTGCGCTGAGCTCCTGCCAGCAATGCCTGGCAGGTCATTGCAGGACTGACAGTGGGAAGAGCAGAGGCAGAAAGAGGTGCTGCTGTCAAAGGAAGGAACCTAGATCCAACTTGTCAGGATACTTTATAGCTCTCACTTTTAAGTCCAAGCATATAAGTGGCCTCTCAAAGTCTTTTTACTTAAGATTCTGCCACAAGTTATTGTCATGACTGGCACATATGCGAAGCTCAGAAGAAATACGTGGTGATACTCTCTTGGCATCTCTGGACTTAACACCAGCATAAGTAGAAAGTATTGAGACTGGCAGATAACTGCATCTAAGATTCAACATTTCTTTGGTCTTGCTGCTATGGTTATCACAGAGCAAGGACAGAAAGTGCTGGTGAAGTGTTTTCTTTTTTTCTTTAGGGTCAAATTTTTGTGATAGATACTTAGCTGTCTGAAGAATCCACATGATTTATACTTAGCTATCTGAAGTATTCATTCAAGAGACAGGCAGTTGTAGGTATCAATGACACGACTCTGGTTGATCAATCTCAGCAAGGGAGGCAGAATGGTCAGCGTCCTGATGAAAACAGGAGAGAGAAGTACTGACTTAGTGTGAGTCCTACATGTTTTATCTTCTAAATTCTGAATCTTCTAAATCTTCTAAATTCTGAATGTTAGAAACATTCTCTGGTGAAGAGCTGAAGCAACTTTGCAGGTAGCTCTGCCTCTGTGTGTCTGCTGATGCCTAAGCAATTGCGAGGACTGGGGCCTTGTGGTTGCAACCAGAATTACCTAAAAGTTAGGCTTTTGTACTCCTAAACGTGGACTATCTGATCTGGAATGGAGAAACAGGCACTGTTACTCCCTTGCCAGATTTCTTCTGTCTTCTTGCTTTGCGTTTGTTTTTGTTTTTTGCTTTTAAAAAGCAATGAAGCTGACTTATCTCCTGGGGGCTCCCCAGCAGGTTTGCTGCTGCTGCCCTGTGGTCTGGCACAGCACTCTACTCTGTGCCAGAGAACCCAGGACACTCAAAAGCCCCCTTGTATCCTGGCTTCCCAGCTCCTAGACCCAGCTCAGGGATCAAAAACACTACATGTAGCACCCAGTCCTCTGCTGAGGAGGGGGGAGGTCTTGTGACACCCAGTGGGAGTTGAAGCTCCCAGAGTTCCTGGGCTCTGTGTTATAGCCTGGGAGGTCAGCAAGAAGGGAATCTGCCAGCTGTAAGGGCAGGGGACTTGAAATTTGGGGTCCTCTAACCATCAGCTGGCCTGAAGAGAAGACACACCTGTGCCTTGCATGTTCTATTAGCACAGAATAAATCTATGCAGGGGTCACCACCAGTCTGAGATTATCCCAACTCCTGTCAAAAATTTAATTTGATCCCTAAATTCCAAATCAGGTCTGTAACTGTGGAAGCAAGAACCGCTCTCTGAGGCAGTCTCTCCCAATTTTGAAATGGCATTGACATTTTCTTTCCCGACACCAGGCAGAGCCAGGTGCTGTTTGGTCCTTCCCTTTTCCCATACAGGTTTAGCAGACATGGAAATGTTAGAAGCAGTCCTTTTGCTACCAGGATGGAGCCTGTGATACTGGATCATTTCTGCCTGGTCTTCTTCTGTCAGGAGGGCTGAGCAATGGACCTTGCTCTCTGCAGAAGCTGTCATCAGCTGCTGTAGCCCAGATGCAGGGCTGTGAAGACAGCAAGCAATTAGAAGGCTTTCTTAAGAATATTGTCAAGTGCTCTCTCCTGCAAACCACCTTTCTGTTCACAAATTGTAAACTTTGTGTCTTCAACTCCTTCCAACTCAACTCATTTTAAGCTTTGCTGGAGCTGGCAAGAATTCTAGACCTTTGAAACACAAACTCCTGAACCACCCTCTCTCCATGAATTTTCAGAAAACTAGGCAAGTTTTGAAAAGAAATACAACAGTGATTTAGAAGAAATTTGTTGAAACCAAATTATTTCCAAAGAATATATTGGTTTTGACAGGTCAGGATTTTCCAGTGTCATTATATTTTGTCCTCAAATTCCTGAACAGCTCCAATCAGGTCTTTGTTCTGGTTCAGTGACAGCAATGAGATCATCATCCAGTCATGCTGGACAGCAAGCCCAGTTTTGTTGAAGTTCCTTTCTCCAACTGTGAGGTTCTACTTTGTGAAGGGTCTCACCACTTTAAAGTGCAGTTTGCATTTCAAATTTCCTTTTCTTGAAGGGAAAATCACAGGATCCTGAGAAGGAGGAACACCAAAGGCATATGTTTTTAATGACATCATCCATTCAAATGCAAACAACTCCAAGTGTTAATGACATTTTTGGAAAGGATGGTTAAAGTGACTACTTTAAGCCAAACAACAAGAAATCAGGATGTTTACACACTGCCTTCCTCCATTCTGCAAATATAGAAGCAACTTCTGTGGATGTATATCTCTTGGTTGAAGGCAAATAGGGGCTGTAAGGTAGGAAATGACAAACCTAATAGGAACTTGCTGACATTTAACTTACATGCTGTGATTAACCTGACATATGCTCAAATGCCCCATAGTTAGAGACACTTGCAACAGAGTTAAGAGGGATCTTCACCAGAAGCATCTCTTCAAACATATAGAATTCCATTGTTACCTCTGAGGTGTTACTTGGTTTGCCACATTACAGATGCTTTTATCAGCTGTGTTTCTTTTCTATCCCTCCACTGCATCTCTTAACAATGTGACACAGACTATATGCATTGATTTACCCCTAGATCCTTTATTTCATAAACTATTGCTGGAGTGTCCTCTCATTATTTTTTTTTTTAATGTAACCATTTTGAATTGTGGTACCAGACAGATATTATGGTTTTAACGCTGCAGTCCTTAGTGCTAAGATCACCACCAAGAGCATGCATGCAGAGGTTCTCAGATTATGTTGGTTTGCACCAAGCTGTGTCAGAATTATATTGAAGTGCTCCCTGTTTTGAAAAGGTCTGTGGGTAATATTGTTGAATCAGCAAGATTCATCTATAATATTTTAATCCTTTACATTTCAAGTGACTGATAAAACTGGATTCAAAGATCATGATTCAAATTGGTCTCAGAAGTGTTTAGTTCAAGACAAAGCAAAATGTAATGGGACTTCCTTCTCAAGGCTATTTCTGATTTACCTCCTTGCTAAGGAAATAAGAAGTTAATTGAGGGGGAGAGACAAAGCATTCTGGAAGTATTAAACAGGAATTTGCTACCATTAAACTTCACCCGATTATTGCTTAGATTTGTCTTCAGGGTGACACCCAGTGCAAACTAGTCATAATGCAGATGCTGTCCCAAAATTTTCAGTCTGCTTTTAAGCAATATTAAACAGAGTGACAGTTGTAGAAGTCCACTATGTGCCAAGGAAACTTGCTAAAACACGCATAGTTTTCATCACTTGAGACAAAAAATAAAAAATGAGCGAGCACCTAGACTTGGGACTTTGGGTGGGTGAATTTGAAAATCCTTACATTTACTGACTTAGTAGTGAACTTCCCTGAACTGTGGGCAGATGGGGTTTCCTTACACCATTTGTAAGGTACAGTAATGAAGCAGCTGCTGGTGGATCAGGCACTTCCAAGCCCACCCCTCAATCATAACTGAAGAAAGCAGCTAAGAATGAGATTTCTCTTTCTCTGGTCTTTTGTACACAGACACAAGATTTTTTTCCTGAGCTTTGTGGTTCACCTGGTTCTGTCTACAAAACTCTATGATGGAAAGATTTACAACAAACTTCTTTACAGATCACTTAGGACCCTTTAAAGTACATAGCATGTGGGGAGCTTATTGCTTAAGTTTCATGTGACTCGTACAAATAAAACTGAATAATAACAATAGCTCTTGAACTCAATAAACCTGGAGGACTTTTAGATACAGTTAAAATGGCGCACAAGCCAGAAATATTATTAAAACTGATCCATCTCAGGACTATTTTTGCCTGAGAAGCTCGCAGCTGGTTTATGTCAAGGTTACTGTAGCTGCAACACCCCAATGAAACCAATTTAAGCCTCCCTTATTCATTTTTCTACTGTGTTATAGCTGTCATCAGTGTATAGACCCAGAGCTAACCTCAAGGATATCTTTTAAAAAAATAAAGGCAAGCTTGCGTTTATAGGTTTTGGTTAAACAGATAAAAACCCCTGTAAAATATCAAGGGCTATCTAGATCTTCAGCTCAGTGTAAATTCAGAGGATTGCTATAGAAACAAGTGTAAATTTTTCATTTTGGAAGAAACTAGTGAATTAAAGCAGTGAGTTAAATAATTTAGAAGAGTATGAATGGCTGCTTAACTCTCAAGCAGCAAGTTTGCTCTATTTATAGCATAGTTTCCATTTTTTCTCCTTCTATCTGTATGCATTTCAATAATTTACTTCTTCACTAATAAAGTATTCAGTGAGGTCAGTATGCCCTGCTCTGTACCAACCCATCAAAAATGTGAGTTTGGGAGTCTTGCTTCTGAGGTCAGATGAAGAGGGTGCATGAAGAAGATGCTCAGTCTGAGGGCAGAGGCAGTGGTGCTGACAGGATGGCATGTACTAACAGTTCTGTGACTGATCGGGCAAATGTTGTGTGATGGCACAACTGCACCACTGACAGTTTCATTTCAGAGTCTGAGATGATGCTGCATAATTATCCCTCTGCCTAGAAATAAAAGGGCAAGTTGAGTGTTGATCCAGTTAAATGGTTCCAGGAAAGTAATATCTCACTGGAAGAAGGGGCAGTTGCAATGCATAGGATCCCATTTGAATAAGGCAATGCATTACTGGGTGAATGACCTCCTAGATGAAAATAGGACATGGGCAAAATTTCTCATCATCTTTGAAAGGGGCACATAAAGACAATCTCTTATAGCCAAGTAACAGACAAGTGAGAAGGCAGAAGCAAGATCACAAAGGCAGTGATAGTTCTGGGGAGCAGCAAGTCTCCAAAATCTATTTATTTCAGTAGTAGCTGATTTTAAAAAGAAAAAAAACCCAAAAAAAAAAAAAACCAAAAAAAAAGCAAGCAGCTATACAAAGATGAGAACTCTGAAAAAAAAATTACCTAAAAGAGGTAACTAAAGAGTAAATGTTTGCAGTTAACATGAAGACTATTTATAAGCAGTATTTCAAAGGCTCAGAAGGATGGCAAGACTTCTACCACACAAACTTCAGGTATATCGCATTCCACCCTGAGCCCAAAGCAATCAATTGACATGATTTAATATCAGATTAATGAAAGGTATGTGAAGTAAGAAGACAGGCTTTCAAATATCTGAGGCTAAACTGAGAAGAGTAAAATGAAAAATAATATAAAAACTGGCAGGTTAAATATAAATGCACATGAAGGCAGGTTGCAGAAGAGTTTGAGGAACAACTTGCAGAAGACATGAAATGTCATGCAGATTATTTTTCAAATACATGAAGAATAAAAAGCCAGACTGAAATTTAGCAGGGCAATTGATAGCCAAGCATAAAAGGAAGTATTCACAGAACATAAGGTCAGACTAGAAACAGTAAAAAAAAATTTGTAGTTACGCTTTCTTTGGAGACTTCGAGTATATTTCTTCATCAGACTTCTCCTTCCTAGTGGATGAATCTGAGGCTTTGTCACAAACTGAATTGTTGGTGGAAGTGGAACTATCAACAAAGTTAATAGCAACAAATCACTGTACCCAGATGTAGTTTAGAGTAGAGCTGCATCTCAAGTCTGGAATAACTGAATTTTTAATTGTTACAAGTAATGTTTTGTTTATAACCACCTCAATAACAGCTGAAAGGAATTCCTTACATTTGTCAGAAATAAGAATTCAAGATTATTGAAAACACTACCTAAACAGGTAAAAACAATGGTAGAGAACATAATTGCTGAGCTGGAAAGGAGATTAACAGTGAAGTGACAAATTTTGCTGATGCTACTGTATTGTTCAAGCTAATCAAAATGAAAGCTGACTGTGAAGATTTGTTGACTTCTATGATGTTATGACAGTAAGAGAACAATGAATTAAACTGAATTCATAAATGTAAAGTAAAGAAACAATGTAATGTAAAGAAGCAATCCTATCTACATGTTAGATTCAGAAATAGTTTGTCACTCAGGAGAGAGATTTTGAAAGGCATCCTTACTAATGAACTATTAAGCTGCTAAAATTCTGAGAATTATTTGGAAAAGAGTATGGCATGAATCCACACTGGACAAAGAACTCATTCAAGTGCCATCATCTCAAAATCATATAGTAAAAACAGAAAATATAAAGACATAGACAAGAGGGATTCTTGAAGCCAGACAATATCTTCCATGAGAGGAACAGAACACAGCCCAGAAAGCAATGGAGAAATGCTGTGGCAGACTTCTGCAAGCAGAGTAGCAAAGAAAAATGAATAGCAATAGGAATAGTTACCCATTGCCTTTTCTATTATAAGAGTTATGGATATCAAATAGACCTAGCAGGTGACAGATTAAAAACAAACAGAAAAGAGGCACTGCACATAATGCATGCTAAACCCTTAATATTCCTGAGCTGAGTATGCAGCAGTGAAGCATCATTAGATACCCTCTGTATTGTTATATTTAGATCCTTCCAAATATAAGAATAGGTACTCATAAGACTTGGAGTCTGAGGGGCAGGATACTGTTCTCGTGTCCTAGGAGAAGGTTATTCTCATTCCATAACACAAATTAATTTCGTTCCTCTCCTTTCCATTTTCTGAGTTTATTTGCTAAAGACTCTTATCATGTCAGCAAAATATACAAGGACCTGGAATTCAACCCTTGTAGCAAGAGCTTCCCAAGAAAACTTGGGATAAGTAGATAAGTTTAGTTTCTGTTGAACTTCAAGCAGAAGTCCTTTTGGTAAACACATATCTCCATAGAGAAAACATCCCTTTTAAGGGAGAACAGTATTAGATTACAGGGTATGTGACACCATTTTTCCACATTCCAGTTTAACGTTCACACAAGCTCTTCCTCCCAGATGTGACATTTCTCCTGACACTTACTGCATGTCATGCACTGGCCTGAAGGCAGTAGGTGAAAGTGACATGGCATTTAAAGAAAATGCTCCCACCAGTGTTGTCATGATCTGCAATCATGGAAATCACTACTGTTTATTTACAGTGGCTTGGTTAAAGACCTGTGCCTGGCCCAAGGGCATAAAGCAGTGACCTTAAGTCTTAAGTAGAATTTGACTTGAAATAAAATAAAACAAAGAAAATATGTCACAGTGATAATATTTGAAAGATCTGCTGAGTGGCAAAATAAACACTGCCTCTATTTATTTGGCTATCATACCATGGAGAACATGAAACAATTTGTCATGCTGGAATGGTGATACTTAGGAGCATCTTTGAGATCACTTAACTTGCATACATGAAAACTTAGTGGAAAGACACAAGATCAAAACCGTCCCTTCTTTAACTTAATGATACAGTCAACACTAAGTAAATAATAATTTTCCTTTTCTTTTCCCAGAGGTCATCAGTCATTTATCTCAGAAATTCCAGCTATTCTCAATTTTAATTTGGTATCTGAAATAAAATCTTGTAGTGTGCACTAAGAAAGCATGTTTTAGTTATATTTTTTAAAGGAGTTTACAAATAATATGGATTGATTTAAACTGCATTTTAAAACATATCTGATGTTCTACAAGGGTAGCTGGAGACAGGATTTGTGCATTACAAAGATTTCCTTTTGCAGATGTGATGAATAGGCTTGGGAAGCAGATACAACTGTCCCCATGGTATGTTCCATATGGAGGTTTGGAGGACAGAAGACTTGTGCAGTGCCACGCTCCTGCTGCATCCCTGCAGCTCAAAGAACAGAGGGATGGAAGAGGAGGCAGAGCAAAGAACCTTTGGGGATGCGGGCTTGAACTGGCACTCAGGTGCAGAATATTCTCTTACTGTCTCCCTTAGTATGTTACTAATCCCATTACCAAGTCATGCTTCACATTTGGACAAGGAAAAGGAACAAGCCTGTGTTCAAATATGGCCCAATGGATAACAGGGGTCCACCTGTGATTATGGGGAATTTTCTATCGAGTCTCCTTCTGGGTCATATTTCTGACTGCCCAATAGATAGGTCTGAAGATATTGACTCTTCTGCACAAGAAGAACAGAAGAAGTAGCCCAACAACTTGCTGTTCTAACAGCTACTTATTCAAGTACGTAAAATCAAACCAGAATTACAAGTCTGTTTTTTTTTTTTATTTTGTGTACCATTGTGCTGCCTTTACCACACGCTTCCACATTTTCAGCAAATAAGGCAGGAGTGCTCCAGACACTCTCAGTCATGTCAAGGCTACCTCACTTGCCATGTACACCACCGAACATTGAACAGAAATTTTGCAGACAAAGCCATAGGTAAGATTCTCAGAGATACACTGCAGTGCTTAGCAGCAATGAAAAAACGAATCTATAATGTATAAATAGAAACACTGCCAGGCAGAAATAATTTTAGAATTATTTGAAGTGGACAGAAGTATGCAAACATGAACAATATGCAAAAAGATGAATATTTAGGGACTAGTATGAGGAGAAAAAGCAACTGGAGTAGTGTCTGAGTACATTTTATGGGGTTACAGAGAAGGTAACAGAACAAATGGCCTGGTTCTCAGGGAGCTGCATGAGGACTTCCAAAGTGACTCCATTTTATATCCACAAGGAAAAGTAAGAAAAGGATCCAGAAACAAAGGATAATCTACTTAACACTGAAATTCTCAACTCCTGAGCCATCAATTCTTTCCATAAATTCAGTGGCCTTTTGCTGAAGCCCTTACATATCTGGAGGATATGAAAAATGAATGGCCAGAAGAAACATTCTGAAAGGTGGCCTAGTTATCTGTTAGGAAGATTTAAAGAAATGGAGAGAGAACAGGAATGAGCCCAGGGCAATGACACTGCTGAATGTCTTGTCTTTTTTACACAGGCTTCTCATTAGACTCAAATCTCTGGTCTGAAACAGTAGGAGTCAGCAGGATAAATGTACTGTAAGAAACACATTTTCATCCAACAGTTCAAAAGCCTCATTAAAAATGGTAAAGCTTAATCTGTCCGCTGTGGACTGTAGCAGCAGACAGCATGGGTGGGGCCTCAGTGCAAGTCTTGGCTGCCTGTTTTTTTAGGGAGCTTGAATAAAGATATTTATTCTTGGAAGAAAATAGGTCAATTATTTTCTATGGCAACTGGAAAATAAACACACAAACTGCCAGCAAAACATCTATCCCCTGGTTTGGTTTGGTTTTTTGCTTTTTTTTTATTAAAGACCAAGTAAAAGGTTACTTTGTAGTATTCATTCCTAAACTATTTATTCAGCTAAATTCCATGTTGGCTTTTTACAGCTTTGCAGAGCAGTTCACATTGCTGGAAGCTAATGGGATGAGCCCCAAGAACTGTGGTGGAATCTGAGCTTCAGCCTGAGCCCAAGCCTAACCCAGAGACAGGCCCCTGCTGAAGTGAGTGGGGAGAAATTTCACCTGGATGCTCATGCAGTAGGGAATGTGAATCATGAGCACTGTCTCACTTCTAGCAGGATTTATGTGTGCATTATTTGTATACAAAGTAAATTCACATTTTAAAAGATGTCAGCACTACTGGGTTGTTGAGGTCAGAGGGAAAGTATTTATTTACTTACTTCCCTTGTCTCTGCAGAAGCCAGCACTAGTTGCTTTCAGCAGAGCAGCCAGCCTGCAGCTCATTCACTTCTCTTAAGCTTGAGACATCTTTGTTTCTGTAGATAGGTTTTTCCTTCCAAAAGTCTGAGTAGAGGGTGGAAAGAAGCCTCCTAGCTTCTTTCAAAAGTAAGCTGACTGACTTCCCCAGCATCTTTTCTTCCTTTAACAAAAGCAAGCCTTAGTCCATCTAGGACTGTTTTAGACTTTCAGTTGTGCATCTCCCTGTCAGTCTCTCTTCCTCTCTATTGTCTGTGGGTGATGTGCCATGCACTGATCTGTGAGAAAAGACAGGTAATATAGATCACCAAGATCTGTACTTGTCAGCTGAGTTTCAGATCTCGTTTCTTATATAAAGTAACCTAAATGATCTGAGTTGCAGGATTCATTTCAAACTTTGAGTCAACTGATAAAGCTTTGCAGGAGTACAGTTAACATGGGAAGCCAGCCTATCTTCTTCATGGGAGAGCTCTGAGTTTTCTGAATTAATTCAAGACAAAAGTGTTGAAATGGTAGACAAAATTTAAAGTCTGCTTTTGTGAAATAATAGCATCTTTGAATACCATGTAAAAGGGGCAGCAGAAGTGAGATAGCAGACATAGCACTGAGACATAAAAATATGAAAATTCTTAAAAATATCTTCCCATTCCCCATGAGAAGAGAAGAAAACTTGCTACTGCTACTAGCAGCAGGTTTTCATCCAAGCAGCTGTTAGATCAGGATCTCTCTAGATCTGCCAGTTCAGAAGAAAAATTACTAATGGATTCAATCACACATCTTCCATGCAACTTGATTTACAGGAATGTCCAAATTCCGCTTTGACCACAGGAAAAAAATTAAATAACCTATGACAGCTTCTTCAATTACCCGTTCAAGACTCTTTCTGCCAGAACCTTAATCCAAGAGTCACCTCTCCAGGCTTCCCACAAACCTACACAGCAGCTCTGTTCAGGCTGTTGAGGCTGCTTTTTCTCTTTCTAGTGTGTGGTCTCACTCCTTGTATCCCAGAGCCATATCACACACGCAGGCATGCACATACACACACACTCACATGCACTCATACATACTTTTCCTAGAACCTCATGCAGTCAAAGTATCTCTGCTCAGAGTATTCAAATTCCTGAGCAGCTTTGTCT
Source organism: Vidua chalybeata (assembly GCF_026979565.1). NCBI lineage: Eukaryota > Metazoa > Chordata > Aves > Passeriformes > Viduidae > Vidua > Vidua chalybeata. The sequence continues at coordinate 13,101,976 of NC_071532.1, forward strand.
TGCCTTCATTTTGTGTTGAGTATCTGAGAGTGCATGAGTCCCACAGTTAGAAAAAGAGTGAGAAAATTCCAGCCTTGATCTGGAGACTATAATAATAGGTGTTCTCAGCCCTTAAAGTGGGCAGATATGGGCTCTAGAGCCAGTTCATCCTACATCCTTCTCATCCACTGTTCATTGCACCCTTTCTGGTATGCAGAAGAAGATGTCTCTTTTTCATTTGAGTGCTTTGAACAAGGGGGCACAATCAACACCTCTCCTTTCTTGCTCCAAGTGACAGGGCATCATTTCTTCCCAAGTTCCTGTCGTAGCCCAGCAGGTCAGCCCCTTAGAAACTGAACATGTGGTGTAGTAGACATCCTTTGAGCATTTTCTTGCGAGAAGGTCATAGGTAAAGAGGCATGAAGTACTAGGTAACAGCACCTATACTCCCAGATTAGGTTGTTTCTGAACATGAATAGTATCTGCTTTTAGGTATCTAACTAACTTCTGATCTCTAAGTACTGTAAAGATTAAATATTTTGAGGCAGTAGGTTTTCTAGACCTCCTTCTCAAAATTCCTGCCTTTATACAGGCTAGCTAAATTTTAGGAAGTTTGTACAATGCCTTTAGTTCTGATATTCCTTTTCAGTCAAAATAGAGCTGTTTACCTCAATGATATTAATCCTCATTTTTTTTTCCCTTGCAAATAAATTGGCATTGGTCCCAGAATCTGGGAGCCACTGGAGCATAACTCTAATAGACTTACTCTTGGATAATTTTAATAAGCAAAGATGCTAAAGAGCACTTAGGTTTGAAGAGCAAGACCATTTTCACAGTTTATCTTCACTGTAAATACTGCATGAATGGTACATACACCTTTGTTAAAACAAAGCATGAAAATTTTTCTCAAACATCTCCTTTATTGACAAGTTCTTGGGAAAAGGGATATTATTAAAAATATGAATTCTTGTCTTCCCCTTTCTCATTTCTACCATCAAAGTTTCCATATACCCTGTTTCTTATTTTCCACTAGTAGAACTCACCAGAACCGATGCTGTTCCCAGAGACAACGCCTACACAAAGGTTTGTTTAAATTAGAGTTAACTGCTGGGAGACAAAAAAAAAATGACAACTGAATTAAGTCTTGCAGTTTCTAGTGGCCTATATCCCATTTAAGCCATGTCTGCCTTACACTTAGGAAGCATAAATTTGTTGGGCAAGAGTGGAAATAGGGAGGGGTTTTTGTCTTGTTAAGTTTTCATTCTTTGTTCGTCTACCACAGCTCCACCACCTTTTGTGTTCCCAGAACAGTAATTTGGTGGTACCTCTGAGGAGTCTGAAAGAAGATGGGAAAAAGTGTTGTGTCAGAATATGGCAGGAATGGCTGATAGGAAATAATAGAAGAAAAGAGGAGAGGAGGTCAGCTTTGTGACTACAGCTGGGTAGCACAGTCATGCAGCACTAGTGATAACGCAGTGTCCCATGTCCAGACTGTTCCAGAGTAGACTGCTTGCTGGTGATGGAAGGGAGCCCTGTCCTCTTCCCCATTCTTCCATGTCTTCCTGAGGTGCCACTTTAGGGGTGTAAAATTGCCTTCAAATACAGATAAAATTATACTTGAGAAACAATGTTTCATATGAGCAAACCAACAATCTGTCTGGGGTTTCCACATGTTAAATGTGTATTTGAATATAGAAAAACACCCTGCAACTTCCTGAAGATTCTGAGTACTGGAGAGTGAATTAGTTACTCATCCTGACTGAAATTCTCCCTGAAGGCTGGTGTGAGCAGTTTTAATCATCTACATATAATGCCTTACAACATAAAAATTTTTATTCCCAAATACAAAGAAGAACAATGGATGTGGCTTACTACTCACGTTAGTGAGTAATTACCACAGAGTGGTAACAAAAGGCATTTGGGGAAGACAATGCAAGTGACCACTAAGCCTATTTTTGGTCAGCATATCTGCAGTATTGAATAAATGACTCCATTTGGTTTGATTTGCTGGCCAGCCACAGTGCTAAATGTTAGTGTGTTCCCAGCAGCTCCTTAATACCTTCTAAAGCAAAACTGGGATGTAGGATTGGGCATCGTTGTGCCAAGTGAAAACCCAGTGCCAAAAGCTCTGGGCTGTGTGTGCAATTAGTCTGCTTAGGAAGGAGTCTGCTCTCATTTCCAAACAACCTGACAAAAAGAGGCACTAGCACTAGTGGGGGCTTTGAGCAAGATGCTAACTAGTGTTTGGAAGTGAAGAAAGAGGAGAGGCAGAGGAAAGACAGAGTAGACATTTTGGTGATGCTCATTTGTGTATTACCAACCAGAAAAGACTTCCTGAGAACAGTGTAACAGGGTTATGTTTTACTTGGCTGAACTGAGCACTCCATTAGGTCTCTATTTATTTGGATTCTCTGATATTTCGATGAGATGCTAGAAGCCTCAGGAAATTAAAATGAGTGATATTTTTAGAGCAAACAACATCTTCTTTTTGTAAGCCCTTCTACCGGCTTCTCCCAAGCTCCTGAGACAAGGAACAGGATGTACAGCTGCTCAAGAGGGCTGCTGAGGTTTAGCTGTTTTCTTGCATATGAGGGTCTGTCTTGGAGAAAGCAAAGATGTCAGACCCAACCATTTAAAGGGAATAAGATGAAGTTCAAAGGACTCATTAAATACTGCAGGGAAGAAAGCAAATTTGCTGTTAAATGCGTCCGCACTTATTTGCAGGCTCATGTAGCTTAAATCTAAATCACAAACTTTGTTAGGAAGCTTTTAGCCAGCTGGTGCAGACAGGATATATTTACAAAGAAGCAAAAAATTCCACATGCAGAAGGAAATGAACAGTGAGAGATAAAATTGGAATATTTGAGAAAACAGTAAAATTAAGTAAAAGAAAAGCACTCTAACTCAGTTATTGGAATACTTTTTCCTTTCGGGAACTGGAGAGTTAATCCATTTACAGATAACGCAGTATTTTCCAAAATACATTCTCCTACATGTAAGAGCATTGATTTGGTGAGAAGATTAATGTCTTACCAATGACATGTTTATATTGAACATTTATAGCTTTATGTAACTAACAGAATGATTTATCAGTGGCTCTGAAATAATGTAAACTTGTCATCCAAACCTTTGTACAGACTTGTACAGTACAAGTCATGAGGCTTGAAAGCAGTGCTGCAGAAAGGGACCTGGAGTCCTGGTGAGTAGAAACCTGAACATGACTTAGCAGTGCCCTGGCAGCCAGGAGGGCCAACCCTGTCCTGGGGGGCATCAGGCACAGCATCACCAGCTGGGGAAGGGAGGCAATTGTCCCACTCTGCTCTACACTGGGGCAGCCTCACCTTGAGTGCTGGGAGCAGTTTTGAGTGCCAAGAAGTAGGAAAGATATGAAGTGATTAAAGAGTGTCCAAAGGAGGGCAACAAGGATGGTGGAGGGCCTTGAGGGGAAGCCATATGAGGAATGGCTGAGGTCATTTGGTCTGTTCAGCCTGGAGGAGACTGAGGGGACACCTGACTGCAGCTTCCTTGTGAGGGGAAAAGAAGGGGCAGGCACTGATCTCTTCTCTGTGACAGGACCCAAGGGAATGGCCTGAAGTTGTGTCAGGGGAGGTTTAAGCTGGATATTAGGAAAAGGTTCTTCACCCAGAGGGTGGTTGGCCACTGGAACAGCTCCTCAGGGAAGTGATCACAACTTCAGTCTGACAGAGTTCGTGAAACATCTGGACAATGCTCTTGGGCACAATGTATGATCCATGGGGGTGTCCTGTGCAGGGCCAGGAGCTGGACTTACTGATTCGAGTGAGTCTTTTCCAACTCATCGTATTCTGTGATTCTATGATTCTACATGCGCTACATGGGATCTCTAGTATCAGATTTCGTATTTACATTTGTTACGATAGAAGATAACAATGTGATTCACATTTCTAGAATCATTGCTCTATGCAGTAATATTAGAAAAGAGAGAAGAAATAAATATTAAATGAAGAAACTTAGGATAAAACCTAGGATTTTTAAAGGATTGAATTTACTTCTCACTGCAACTTATTATGAAGTCTTATCAGCCACATGGAAAAATGCACTCCCTCTTACCGCTCTTGATTCTACACCCCAGAAAGGAAACCATAAAATACCATTTCTTTTATTTTTTTTTTTTTTTTTTTAAGATGGCATCCAAGATTGTTCTAATTAGCAGCAGGATACTGAAACCACACTAGAATATTGCTGAAATATAAGCTTAAAGCATTTTGGAAAAGAAAACAAAATGCCTCAATATGCTTCCTTGTTTAAGACTGAAAATGGAATAGCTAATTTATGCCACAAATCTGTTTGTGGCAAAGGCTTATGTAGTCTGTTCCTTCAAAATGGTGGAAAACTGCAGTATTTAATCAGAGGAGAAATAAGCTCAAAATTATTTCAGCATGACTGAATTCCTATTCAGAACAACTGCCTTTAGAATATTTTCGCTGATTTGATTGAAACTTCTTACTACCTTCAGCACACGGATACAAAAAATTGTTGTCAAGAACCAATGTCATGGAAAGACATGGACTAGCAAGTTCCAACTTGCTGGGGTAATAGGAGACCCTCCTGTGTTCTTCTGTTGTAACAGAAAGCTGCAGAGTTTTTGTAACTTAAATGTCTGTGTCCTTTAATACTCTAGAGGTACAAAGCATGTAGTCAGATGTTTCATTTGATAAACTGCCAATGCATTTCTCATTGTCCACTTCTTTGGTAGGAAAAAAATAAAGTATAGATGTGGGTAGGAAATGTAACAATCCTGATGTAGCTGTATTCAAACTTGCATCCCTGGAAGTGCTGACAGTAAGTAAATTCTTATGAGTTCTTGAATTTCTTATCTTTATCAGTCATCAGACCCATCAGTCATGATGAAAAAACATTCTTAAAAAGTGAAGTAATGCAAAACATGTGAGACCCAGAGGGTTTTCAAGGAGCCTAGGTGGTCTGCTTACCTTTCCTGCATCACTCACATCTTTATTTGTTCGTTCATATTGTTGGAGGAAGTTTCTGTTTTCTGGGAACATGATAGGGCATACATATAGCTAGCACTTACACAGGGTTAACAGGGCTGCAAAAGTCCAGAAAGAACACCTTGGGATAATGTGCAGTCTATGAGAAAGAGACCAGCAATTAAGCTGAATGTCACCCTTGAGCTGAATCTGTTATTTTTTCAATGGGATTACTGACAAATTTGAATTCTCCATATACAGCCAGTGACTATGAATTTCTGTAAGACTACCTATAAAGAGCTAGTACTAATGACCATAAAACTTCACTCCAGTGTTATGATATTTAAATAATCATTAAAATTTATTCAAACAGCATCATGGGCTTGATGTCAGTCATATTGAATCACTCATAATCATTCCTACAGCTTTATTCTACCTGTACACATGTAAAAGTAAGAGGAGAATAATCAAAGAATCATTATGAGCATATGCAATCTAACAATGAAAGACAGACACACTTTCTGGTCTTGTAATTTCTAGTTTCATTTCCACATTGCTGGAACAGCTATCAGACTAAAGATACTAAACAGATCTGTAAGAAATAAATGAAAATCATATAAAAAACATTTAGGTTTTATTGTGATGGCCTTAGACAAAAGGAATAACAATGTTGTCTATAAATCCTTAATTCCATCCCTTCATATCCATATAGTAGCAATAATTAGAAGCTCACATATTACTTTATTCCGCAAGATTTCTATTTCATTCAGCATGGTGTATCATTACATTTGTCAGTGACATCTCTAAAAAACTCATTATATCCTTGCTGGCCTTGCAAGACCTTAACCTATTGAAATGAAGCTCATTTTTCCTGATTTTTCACAGCAGCAGTCTGCAAAACCCTTTGTGAGCTGGGCTTCTGAAGCCCAGGGTGGGGTCAAAATCTTTGTTGGAGCTTTTAATTTGCATCTAATTAAGTCTATGAATAAGCAAACTTTGCTTTTTGCCTGCCATAAATGCCATGCTCTTTGAGACTTCCAATTGTCACATATTCACTGTTAAAACCAGTGATGAGCTATGAACATCATCTTCAATAAAACAAACTCCCGGGTATCTAATGGTAGAATGGATTGAGCAGTTTTCAGCACTGATTATAGCTTCTATGCTTGAAGACATTGTCAGCACTAATTTTTTCCCAGGGTTGGGGCCTCCTTTCTGCTGTTTCTTTGCTTCTTATTATACAGCAGCAGTGCTAGAATTATTTTTATTAGGATTTTATAGTCATATGTATCATGAAGTAAATATGCCACTCATTTATATTCAAATTTAGAGACAATATCCATATTATACTTCTATTTTGCTCCTGATTGGAAATCAAATTGTAAGGAATCAGCACTAATAAAATTAATACAATTATCAGTGCTTTCAGTTCTTATTTTTTTTAACAGTCCTGCAATAATTGTTGCTCCCTGAGATTCTCAAATGCTACAGTAAGGATACTTAAAGACTGCAGGTGTTTTCATACTGAAAAAATGTGATGAAAATTTCAAGCATTCCAGTCCTGAGGGTTAAATTTTTAAAATGCAGAATTAAAATGCTGATAACGATAAACATTTAAAGAGAACCATAAATCCATTAATACTGTTTGATTGCAATTTTATTTGAAAGCCTGTCTCAGTTTTGGGGGCTTTGACTCAATTTATAAGAATGTTTGATACATTACTTTCTTTTTATTGTGAAACATAAAGAGCAGTAAAACAGAAGAGAAAAATTCATTGAAGGACAGCAGCAAAATGAACTTGAAAACGTTACTGCAAGTTAAGAAAACAATTCATCCTAGAAGAACAGGAAAAAAAACCCTTTTATCACATCACTTAAGAAGCAAGATCAGGATTACTGTAACATCTGGTGTGGGCTCACACTGGTTTCAATCCCAAATGAGCTCTTCTGTGCAACTATATGGGACAGAAGCTAAAGTCTGGTAGGCAGCAGATTTGAAAATGGCAAGCAGATTTTTGCTCATTGCTTGTTGAATTTATCGTATTTTCATTCTATTCAACACCACCAGATAAAATGATAAAGGATACCTACCTACATCCTACATTCAACTTTCAGTCATAAAGCCGTTGACAGTTTAAGTAGACTCTCCTTGACAGATATTAGACAGCCATAGATTCCTTACTAAATTGCCTGATTTTTTCCTGATCCCAAATTTGCCATGCAGCCAAGAACTAATTTTGAAGCTTAGTGCTGTCAGACAAGAACATGAGGACAAACTCATGTTCTTTAATCTTGTCACTTACTTTAATAGGTGACACCAAAATCCTATGGATACTTTCTAAGTCCGGAGAGCTTGAATATTCTTAAGACAGCAGGTTTCTGACTGTGTCAGCAGATGAAATACAATGAAAAACTGAGAGAAGGAATCTCTAGTTTGTACAGTCACCTAGTCAAAACTGGCTTTTGTATAATCTTTAAGGATTGCTACAGCTCATCTTTGGGCAGTACTTCTAGAAGCATAGGGACTGCACCCATGCACCACTGTGCAACTGAAAGAGTTACGTCAAGGCCCTCTTTCCAGAAGCTCCCTGTACTTCAGTAACAAGAGGCTCCATAAATAAACAATTTTGACAACCCAAAATCCAAAGAAAAAAAGATGGTCTGAAGGCATCTAACATGGCACGATCATGATAGAAGAAGCAAATTTACAGAGATACTGTCCAAAGCTAAGAGTAATTAGTTAGAAAGAAATATCTGTCTGCCCCAATTGAAAATAACTTACATTGGACTGTCATACTGTAACACATATGCATAATTATCATGTTGCCTAAAAAAAAAATTGAAAGAAAATGTCAAGAAACATGAACATTTTTGATAGCAAAAATTTTAAACAATAAACATGTATGATGTTACTTCTAAAATCTGATTATTACTGACATTTTGTGTACCCTTCAGCTCTGATGGTATTCATACACAGACAATAGTGAATCTGGCAGCTGTTTTACCACCATTTTTAAACATGATGGTAAAAATGGTGGCATTTTCAGGCAAGAACATGCATAACAACCTAGTACTGTTTCTTCATGTATTGCATGTGGCTGAATCAGAACCATTTAACTCTTAACCAGTGTATTTCTTCCATAAGATCTTTTCCCTGTAGTACTCAGTGACAGTGAGGGAATGATCTCTTTGATATGCATTTACTGATGTCTCTCAGAGGCATGGTACTGTTTGTATGGCCAAGTCAGAGCAGCAGTGGGAAGGGATGGACCTCTCCTCTCAGCAATTTCTCTTCTCTGCAGCCTCACAGACAGAACTTGTCAAAGGCTGTTGCCAGAGCAACTGAAACCTCTCATAAAATAGCATTTGTGATGTGAGACAGCTGTGGCCCTGGAAAATAGAAAAGCAGCTATTTTTAAATGGCTAGTGTTGAAGTAACTGGTTATGAAAATGCCATAATATGACAAACAGTAGTAGGAAATTACAGTTTCGAGGGTGGTGGGATCATGTCCTGTAATGCCGCTTTTCTGATAAATAGAAAAATAATCTACCAGGCAGTGTTTATGAGGAGGCTTTTAGAATAAATTCAGCCCTTTTCTCCATGGATGAAAAAAGCTCTTGATATTGTAAGCCTATTGAGTTATTAAACTCAACTATGAGACAAGTTCAAAGGACTGGCTGAAAAGCATCATGATATCCTCATCAGTTCCCCATGCATCTGTCCAGGGAGCAAGAAGGGACAAGAAACCAAGCTGTGCAGAACCTGAAGAACAGCAATAGAAAAGAGGCTTTTGGGTCTTGAGGTTGAGGACTATGAATATGCCTTACTACTTTTTGGTAGATGCCAAAAACAACACTTCCATGAAGGTTTCTTTTCCTGTTTGACTTGGCATTCAGAGCAGATCTTCAGTGAGGAAGCAACTCCTTTTCAGTCTTTAGCCAGAGAAGATGCATTTAGGCATATCAATAAGTGACTGAGGACTATCTGAATAATAATGATAAATACATCTTTCACCTAGTTATTGATTCTGTCTTTTTTTTGGGGGGTGGGTGGGGGCTCAATTTCAAGCTGAAGTTGGTGAAGGTGTTGATAAAGAAAAGGTAAGAGCATACATAAGCTGAGTTATAGGATATACAACAAGTGGCATTGAGTTATTTGACCGAGCGATTTTCCATCCTCAGATTGCACAGCTTCCCCATATTTCTTATGCTGCAAGGCACATGAAGCTATAAAGGCAGCTACTCACACTGGATGCTTTAATACATTACATTCAGAAAAATGGGCTGGTATTAGAAAGTGATTGAAGAAAATTTGTAGGGCAGCAAATGTAATTTCTCATGTTTCTTGGAGTTGGAAGTAGTGACAAAGAAAAGCTATGTTGCTTACAAATATCATTGACACCCATAGGTTCCTTCAGCTCTGATATACAAGAAAATGAAGAAAAGAGAGTGGTAGGATTAGAAAGCGAACAATGACTTTTACATTTATTGTTCTCACTGGAGATATCAAACTGCAAGGTGCTGAGTTTGCTGCCCATAATTAGACCATCCCTGTTGATTTCAGTGACCCTAATAATTTACTATTTACTGTTTATTTTGAATTCCATCCCTAAAGATTTTGCTGGATTACGCTGACAATGTTTGTTATTTGCAGGCACAATTTCAGAGCCCTCTCACCAGTTTATTTTTCTTCAGAAGACATAACTGACATGATACTTACTTCAGATGTGTTCAGCTCTGGTTGTGTTTCAAAGTCTCCTGACACCAGATGTCATGACACATATGTCATCTGAAAAAATTATTATTCTTCATAGGAATATAGGTAGGGTTTTTGAAGAGTTTATGACTCTATTATGCTACCATTTGTCAAACTAATTTAAAAGTAGCTTCCTATTTATCTTCTTCACATTCAAATGTCATCAGTACTCAGAGGCATATCTAGAAGTATGGAAAAATGGATTTTAGTCTCACAGCTGTGTCAATCAGAGTCAGTCCATCAAAGTTAATTGATAATATCAAGCCCAACATGAATAAGCATTGTTAATGCAAAGAAATCAGCACAATAATATTGAAAATTGTTAGTAAGAGCTTCTGAGAACTTTATTTTGATCAGAGTTGTTCATCCATCCCATGTTACATGCTCTCCACTTTATGTCATGGTTTCCTGCTTTCTCTCCGTCTAAGTGAAAAATTTTTGTTTCCTTTAACATACAAGATTATCAATATTTGCATTGCCTGCATAAGGTATGCCTTTCCTGATATCCCACTTCAATGATCAGGAAAATAAATGTGCTGTTTTACATAAAATGTAGTTCATTACAAGGCAATAAAAGAGAGTCTCTGGCAATTTCCTTATGGGGTTCTGAGCCATTTCCATTTGAATCAAATTAATCTTACATAGTTTATACATCTTTTAAAAAATCACTGTTAGCAATGTTTGGATACAAATGTAACTACAGGACAGAGTGCATTTCAAAATGTCTGGATGTAGCTGTAAATACTTTTCTAAATGATGTCTCATCTGTCCAGCTTCAAAGTGCCCCAGCACTAGAGTACTTAACTTAGAGCATTTGTGTTTACTAAACTTGCAATTTCTGGACATTTATTTGAATAATCCCTGTCATTAATGTTGTTTCTATACTGATCACTTTTGAAGACTGGAACTTTGATCACTTTATTGCTTGTTTAGATGATACTATCAAAAACATCAAAAGGCTACTACATAAAGGAGATATTGTGTCTATCTTCATTTTCTCATTTTTCCACTTGTAACAAATTAAGGTCTATCCCGCAGATCAGCTTGCATAAATTGAAAAAATAATATAATTTCAGGAAAAACTCCTCTTTTCCAGAGGTTGTTGGGGGTTTTTCTTTTGTGTGTGTGTTTTGGGTTTTTTTGCTTTTGTCTCCATAACGACATCTTCCAAATAACAATGGCATAATAATGTATATGCACCTCCTAAATTATTAAAAAGTATTTCAGCCCTTTGATCTCATTGTTTCTATGGATCCAGTGCAGCTATTTACTCACATGGTATTTCCTTGCCTCAGACATGATGATTCAGACTTCCACATATGCCAAGGCCAGAAATGAGAATGTTCCAGTGGCATTTCTTAAGTCTTCATTATCAAAGGGGAGATATGTGTATCTACTAAGCCAGTTCTGAGAACAAATGCTCAGACAAGAAGCAAGAATTTAGAGAATCTGAATGGAAACCTTCTGTGTCTACCAAATACCTTGAGATAAACTCCTGGAGTACCTTTGATAATGTCAGGAAATTAAGTGGGAATTTGACTACTGACTTTAGGGCAAATATGGGTTTGCTTGTGTGTTAATAAGCTGAGCCAGTGTGCTATCTGAGAGATGTCAGGAGATCAAGGTCCTCCACAAAAGGACCTTTGAACCATTTCCTCTGCCTTCAAGAGCTCCTTCAGACAACCTGGCTGAGTGAAGAGGGGAGAAAATGCAGGCTCTCTTCATTTCCCACATTTTTCTCATAGTAGACTGAAATAAAGGATCTTCTTTGTGGGCTCTTAGTTATTAAAACCCTTTTTACCCTGTTCACTGTTCTCTCATGACTCTCCTTCCTTTGCTCCAAACTTTCCTTTCCAATTTAAGTCACTTTAGCAATTGGAATCTGAACATGTCCCAAAGTTGTTACTTTTCCAGTGGGTCATGTAGTCCTGTTTGCAGTTATTGGGTGTTTTGTTTTAAACAGAATCTGTGCAAGCATTGTAATATTTTCTATCTTAGAAACACAAGAGAACTTTTTTTTTTTTTTTGGTGAGATCTTTATCATAAATTGGTTTCTTGGACAGGAATATTCACTTGGCATTAAGCAACAGTAAAGGGCTTTGGTTTCACTCAGACTGCTTTAGAATATTTTAAAGGCTACAGGAAATATTCTTTCTAAGATTTACACTCTATCTTAATTGTGCTACAGTATTTCCAAAACAATATTGAAGGATGTTCTTTTGTGGGTAGCTAGGAACAAAAATATCTTGTTTAACTTTTGTGCTATGTATACTTTCTTGGCAAAGATTAATTTGAGAGATGGAGAAAAGATAATTTTTTTGCTCCAAGGAAGGGTTTTACTCTAGCAGATTGAATTTTGTTACTAGTACAAACTTTTTATAGTTTGGGTTCAATTATAAGAAACAAAACTTGGAGAACTGACATTTGTTTGGCTATTTCCCAGACTGTTGGTTTGACAGTTTTTTTAAGTCTTGGTCACGCAAGGCATCCTAGTGTTTGTCCTATATTTCTTATTTTTGGAAAGGAAGCCCATCTTGTGGTATATAAAACTCAGCATGGAAAAGGTGAGTAATGAAGAAGAAAGACTTTTGTTGACCCTAGCTTCTCCTGACTTGTGTGCTGGGCTTTTTTCCCTTTTTGTCTACTACTGCAATCCTGGGTATGGTCAAAGAAATAAGACTCTTTCTAGAAGCCTGATGAAAGGATAAAAATAATCGAAAACAGGGCCTTCATCAGACCCATTCTCAATTTATGCACAGAACCCTTGCAAGGAGGAGCACTGGTGTGCCAGGGGAGGGGAGATTTCTGTACAATATTGTATTACAAGTGTTTGAGGCATCTGAAATTAACTGGCATTTGCACGCTCCAGGAGGCTGGGAATTCTTCACTGAGTAAAAGTATTTTATGAAAATTCATTCTATTATTAGAGTGGCTTTGGAGCAGGTTTTTGACACAAAATCGTGGCAGCTGCGGGATGTGGTTCTATTTGTTTTGGGTTTTTTGTTAAAGAATGTAGTAATAACTAGATTAGTCCAAATGGATACTTTCTTTCCTCTTTATTGCAAATCCTGAATGTGGTAGTCTAGCTGGATTTAATTGATGTTAGAATTCATATAATAGGAGTCATGCAATATCTCCTCAGCTTATGTTTTGCCTAACTTTCCTACTGCCATTTAAAATACAGTATTGTAAAAAAAATCTGAGATATTTTGGAGGTTTATGTATTGAGCTGAAGTGCAATTTACTTAAAAGTAAAGACAACAAATAGCATACTGCAAACGATCATAAATTTACATTGTGATTTTAATGGATAATTTTTGCATTAAAATTCCATTCCTTCCTAGTATTTGTGCATTAGTTACGCTCAGCAAATTAAACTGAGGTGGAATTCCTACTATAATGACCTCTCTGATCCCTGGTGATGGTTAGTGCATGCTGCCCAGATGTGCACAGCTAACTTCTACCTACTGACAGTCACACTTGCTTCCACATGTATATGAATGCTTCCTGTTGTCATCTGAATTACTTTTATTCCAAAAGAGGTTGGTTTATTTGCCACTACCATGCTTCCCACTCCTCAAATGTGAAAATAAGATACTTCTCTCATCATTTTTTATTGCCCTCATTCACACATATTTCCAGCATTGGAAAGGACATTTGGCAGATCAGTGGGTCCTCTATATGCCCCTTTTGAAATATGCTCCACCTTGGTGGTTGCAGAGCACTTTCTACAAAAGCTGGTACTGATTTGTGAATGCAGCTGGGATCACAGCAGCAGCAAGGTTGGTACTTGCTATCAATTCTCATATAATGTACTTGCTTGCAAAGGAGTTGCTTTTCTTCCACAAAAGCTGTAGAGATTTAAAGCACATCTACAGTGAATTCCTGTCAGTCTCTGAAATGCTCATGCTGATGGGCTGTGTCCATCACACGTGCACTGGAAGAATACAGGAAAATATGGAATATATAATAAAAGAGTACATATTTCTAAACCTATTGAACATGTAACATTTAGTAGTCCTGACTTAAAATGAACCTTATGAAGGAGAATTGCTGGTGTGTTTGTGTGCCTGTATGGTTGAGGCACTTTCATCCCTCTTGTCACCCTTTGGCTCTGATAAGAAAACGTCCATATTTAAAACACAGCTTGGCAGTTACACTTGAAATGTGGACTTGTGCTGACAAACACACTTAAAAAGGTGTCAAATTGTGTTTACACTTATTTAATTGCAAATTTCTGTCTATAGAAGAATTTAAATGTTTTCAGTCAAAATCTGCTTTTCTAGCCTAGACAAGCTGGAAACACTGTCCTCTCCAAAACAAAATTTTTTTCCTATATCTGACCTACCTTTAAGAATTTCCAAATAAGCAGCTATTTGTCCTGTTTCTGTTTTCAATCAAGCCCGAAACCAACACTTTTATATTTCATAATGCTGAAACTGAAGACACTAAATTTTCTTTGTCTGTATTAAGATGAACACAGCATACTAATCTTAAATTGCAGGGATACAAACCAGAAGTGGAATACCCAGAAATTGTTGATACCCATGTAAATCATAATTGGCAAGGTCCACAGCTTTTGGGTGTGCTCCAAAACTTTTAGTATTGCAAAACAAACTTCTTAGCTAGGAATCTTAAAGATGCTCAAAGAATTAAACATTTAGAGAAAGGAAAGGCTGTACAAATATTTACTTATGATTATTACTGTGGTACTTTCAGATACAGGCCTTCAAACACTTAATAGATGTACTTAACTTTAGTGGGAGTACTTCCACTGAGTCACTAGAAATATTCATCAGCCTAAAGTCAGACACAGATGCGTTTGCAGGGCTGGAACTTTATATTTTGTATGACTGGTATTAAATTCACCTTCCAGCTGTAGCTTTAAAGTTCATTTCATAATGGGACTCCTGGGGAAACAAGCTTAGAATAATTTATGGTCTTGGAAAAATATTTTGAGTTCATAAATAATGTGATAGAGGATATTTTCAAACTTTTGAATAACTTTTCCATTAAGGCAGGTTTAAAGACTTGTTTAAAAGAAACATGAAGCTTGATTTAAACATTGGAATATATTGCCACAGGGAAGGGTGTATACATTTACATTTTTATGAATTAGGTTTTGCTGAATTATTTTATTTACTGCCATCCTATCTGCATTTGCAAGGGGCTTATTTTGCAAATCACAAGAAGACAAAGTACAATTCATGCCTGAGGTGATCTCCTGTGAAAATGTATTATATATTTCTTGAATCTGAAATTTGGGTGTGCTTGCATGATATGTAAGTTAGAGAATTCCGTACACTTGGGTTCCAATTATCTTTGCCTTTTGTCCTTTACATTGTTAGCAACACTGATACAAAATCTGTAGAAATCTATCAGGTCACAGTGTCACCTGCCCTGGCAGCAATTATGTGAGGAGAGCAGCACTGCACAGGACCCAGCTTCTCTGCTGAAACACAGCACTGCTCATAAAGCCGTAGTGAATGGGGGAGAGGGGGCCATAATCCCCTCACTGAGCTGTATGCAAAAGCAGGATCAGATCTGGAGCTTGAAATGCAGTGCTGAAGGAGGTGCCTGAGAAAGAGAAAAATGCAGGAAAGTGACAGTAAAGCCTTCTTTTATAGGACAGAGAATTATAGGCCAATTTTATAGGACAGAGAATTATTTGCTGAGAGGGAGAGAAAAGCAGTGGCCTGTAGAAGTATTTGGGAAGACAGAATGCAGTGCTAACACTAAATCATCTTTTTGGATAAAGTTGGTTGCTTGTTTTCCTCAGGCGATTTCTAATTTTAGCCCTCAATTAAATTTAAACTTTTAGGAGTTTTCTATGAGGTCAAGTGGAACATCTTTGTCTAATTCAACACAGTACTAACAAACCTGAAAACTTACACCCAGGAAATATTTTTCCCACACTTGAGGAAGTATTTGTGGAAAAGCCATACAATGTAAGAAGACAGAAAATGAACAGGATTTTATAAAGACAGAAATGAAAAAAAAAAAAAATTAAGACCAGAGAAGACCTTCACCACAGGTTTCATTAAATAATCCTGGGAATACTGCATAAAAAGATGATCATTCTCCACCATACCCTCTGAGACTGCCTGGTAAGGACCACTGGAATATGCAATCTAGTAAAAACAGCAGAGGTGTTTTAATGCAGCCAATACATTATGGTTCAGAAGTAAGGTTTTCTAACAACGCAAGAGGTCAGAACAAATAAAAGTGCCAGCTGGTATAAAGAGACTAAAATTCTTGTGTTTTTCTAGAGAAGAACTCCCTGAGCAATATAGAGAGGTGACCATAAAACTTTCCCTCTAGAACCTCTTCCAAAGCACAGGAAGTACTCTGAGGTCGGAAGGAATAAATTCAAAGAGGGTTAAATGCTATGCAATGCTTAGAAAATTACAGACAGCGTGGTCTAAATTAAACAAAACACTTCTCCAGCCTCTGGGGTGTCTCTAAAAGGTGCAAAGATTGTTTAAAGCTACCTTGCTTTCCAAGATGCCCAAATGCTGTACAGTTACTTTCTTATGCTTAGTATATTTCTTGGCCACATATCTGAGAGGCAAAGGAACTGGACTCTATATAGACACAGATCTACTGTGTCTAACATGTCCCTGTCATCCTCCAAGATGTTTCATTGAAAGGGATGCAAACTTCCTCATGAATCTGTTCCAAATGCAGTCACTTGGACAATCAAACCTCTATATGCTGCATTCAGGATTTTTCTTCCTAGGAGAGAATGAGTAATGTCATGACCAGGATTTACAAAACTTGTGTCTAAATAGTGTTTCTATTTTAGTAAATAAGTTTTTTATATTTTTTTTATCAGTAGTTTTATGACTCCCATAACAGAGTTTGTAAGATTTCCAGGCTTTCTAACTAACAGAGATATATATACATGTCTGTATTCACAAGTACTAATTTATTTTCCAGTGACCACAACATTTATTAGAGATGAAGTTATGGGCAATAACTACCAAATAAATTAGTAGCTGCTTAATTAATATTCTTGTCTTTACTAAAGCTTGAGATGCCACAATACTTAGGTACTCTTTGCTTTTATTTGCTTCAAGAAGTTTGAAAAGTTATTATGTTGAAAACTATAGAAAAGGAGAGCTTACAAGGAGAGGCAATATTTTACATTAGACCAAACATTTAAAAAAGATAAGTTTTGGAATCAGACTCTCTTTTCCAGGTCACTACAAGCATTGTTTTAAGCCCTACACTTTGTTTTATATGGCATTATAGCAGTTTTACAGAAGCAGAAGAAAATCGGTACAGATTTAATGGGAGAAACTTACTTAGTGTGAGTCACCATAGACATTGCTTAGTGACTTTATTTTCAGTGACAGACAAGTATTGATTATTCTGCTAATATTTTCATTATCTATGACTGTGCAGAGCACTGATATAGGTACTCAATTCCACCAAAGAACCCAGAAAAAAAAAATCCAACAAAACTCATCAGCTCAGGGCTGTGACAATATAAAGGGTTAATACAAACCTTGTGTCTGACAGACCAATGCATGAATTAGAGCAAATGGAGATATATTAATCCTTGGCAGAACGGATTAGTTTCAGATGATCTTACCTTAAAAAGCCACGATTAGTAGGGAGACAATAGTTCAGATCAAGAGACTTTTTTTTCAACATGCACAGTGACATCTGCACGTATGTGGCTTTTTGAAGATGCAGCAGAGGTAGAGGAAATTGGGAAAAGGAAGGGGAAGGAGGAAGAAAGCAAAGATGGAGATTAAGGAGTACTATGTGCTATGCCAATGAGGTCAGATACAAAGCCATCATGTTTCCTGAGTAAGGATTTAAAAATCCTCATTGTATGGTGAAATGCTACAATATGATTCTAATTTGTTAGGAGATACAAATAACAGCGTAGACAGATCAACAGTAACACAACTAAATCATGGGTGGAAAACAACTGTAAAAAGAACGTGTCTTACAATCTAACACACTGAGACAAAATAATCTAAAACATATGGAATGCAACAGGAGGAAATAATACTAGAAATGGAAAAGGACTATTTGTAGGGAAACAGTAATGCTGAAAGAAGTTCTATAATAAAGAGGAGAGAGATTCCCCATGTCACCAGAAATCTGATATAATTACTTACACAAGAATAGAGAGTGTAAAGGGAGAACAGTGTGACAGAAAAGGGAAGAGAGTCTGATGCGGACTTACTACCTTCAAACCTTCACACGGTGTCTTTATGGGGAAGATCTGCTGATGTGTTTATCAAAGAAAGGAAGGATATAAGGAGCCTAAAGAGAGGAAAAACTAGAAAACTCCAGGGCTAGACTGTCTTACCTTGTTCATATAAGTCGCCCTTTGAAATCAAAAGGCAAATACTATGAGCAAGCCAGATGCAGTTAGACCTTCAAGAAGTATTTGCATGCGATACTTAGATTTATTCAGGTAATGTGCTTCACTGAGTCACTGAGCTGGGACTCAGAAACACTACCAATAATATTTCCAGCTCCCTGGCTACAACATCTTGAACATGCTCATTTCTCTGCATACTTCTAATGCTTTTATTTCTTATTTATTTAGTTTGAAAACCCTTTGAGGCAGAAACTTATTCTTGCTGTGCAAACACACTTACCCAGGGATATGTTTTTGAAGGGAATTTCTAGGTACAGTTATCACACATCAATACACTTTCAAGATAGCCTTTTAAGCACATATCCAAAGTACAGGTTACTTGCCTTAACATCATCAATCAGGTCTAAACTCCACTCCTGTTACTTCACGTTTTAGTCCAGAAAAAGGTTATTTTGAGAAGGGTTATGTTCATCTGAGGGGGAGATCTTTGGATTAGCTGAATTTGAGCAAAACATTGTAATTTCTCTAGTTAGCCACAGGTGTAGCTTTCCTCTATAATGTTGTGTAGTATTCTATTATCAGTAAATCATCACAAGTGAAATAGTATGCTGGTACAAGAGCACTAGAGATAATTAGGAAGAAAGTAAACTTTCCCAGGAAGTTTATGAAGTTTAGGATTTCATTTTGTATGCCCATGGAATATTTTGCTGATGCAATTCAATTAATTTTTTTGACCAGAATTACCATGTGGCCTTGGACAGCTGTGGTTAGCACTAAGCAGCATAAAATACTGAATCCTAAAGCAAAAGATCGCTTTGTCAGCTGAATGCACAAAGCATGAATTCCCAAAGAGCCTCAACAATGTATGAGATAATAGGAGAGAAATATTTCAGAAAAGCAAGTTGACAAATGTGTACACTAGCATGCATACTCCAAGAATTTTGGAAGGAAATGTTGTCTACAAAAGTCTATGATTTGTTCTTAAAATGCATTCCTTGCATAAAATCTTTTTGTACCTCTTCTATCAAACAAGTTCATGAAATGTTATCCACTTGACCTTTACCCTTTAACACACTACTGACAGCCACCTAATCAAATGATGGGTATTTGAAGATAGTTTTATAAAATGTCTTATGCATTATTTGGGCAATGACACAAAATTAGAAAAGTCAAGATATTTTAATTACATTTTCAGTTTCAGGTGTTCTCTGTGGTAGATACTTAAATATCAAGTGTAGTGGGCCACTTACTCTCCTAACATGGAGTCATGGTGGGGCTCACACCCTATCAGAAAACTCATTTGGTTTTAGATTCAATTTCTTCTCCTCTATTTTTGTGTCACCCCAACTGTTCACACTATTTTTTTTTTTTTTTTTGCTGCATGAATTTTCCTCTGACCCAGCTCTCTCCATCTAAGCCAAAATATGAACTTGTCTCCACACCTTGCCTTCTAGCATTTCTCATTTCTACTTACACAAAACATTTCCTAAACTGAACTGCTGAGGAGAGATTTTTCATACCATGTAAGAAGGCTGGAAGTGCATCAAAGGGCCCTGCAGTATTGTATCTGGTGGGAGATGTATTCCAGTGCTTAATTATTTTACAGCTGGGAACTCTTCCTTTGTGTCTGACCTGAATTCCCTGCACTGCAGTTTGAGCACGCTTTATTTTTTCTTGATTTCCAATACACAAGAAGAACAATTTGTTTCTAACCTTTCCACAGCAGTCTCTACGTATTTAAAGACTATTCTCACATCTCTCCACAGTTCTCCTTTCCCTAGACTAAACAAACCTCATCCTTTCAGTCTCAGAAGTCAGATTTGCTGGGCTTTTGATCATCTTTGCTGCTTTCCTCTGGTTCAAGAATTTCTTAAAGAGGGCTGCCCAAGACTTAGTATAAGGCTCCAGGTGAGGTCTGAATGAATTGCCAGAGTTACACTGCATACTTTTAACATGTCTTACTCATTTTTGTGCATCAGTCATTATATTCAGTTTTTGATCTACTAAATCTCCTAACCATTTTGCCCAGAAAGGCCATTTAACGATTTGTTCTGCATCTTTTAATAATGTAAATAATGATTTCAATGTTTATTACTTTGTGCTTGTCCTTACTGAAATACAATTTATTTATTTATTATTTCAATATTAAAATACTTTTTTCCCTCTAGCATCTAAATCACTAGTGGAAATAGTGGAAATACTGATTAAGGAAAAGAGCTTCCTAAACAAGCTTAACACAGTCTCTTTTGAAAGAGCCATATTAATAACTATCCTTTGGGTACAGTTTTCTAACCTGTTTTCCAGTTCCCATGTTATGAAATTTACTCTACCATATATCCCCAACTTGCTTATATCATCTGAGACCAAATTAAGATAACCATGTACTATTTCTCTAGTATCCACATGGCAAATTACCGGGTTATAGAAGGAAATTAGATTAATACTACGTCACTTGTTCTTTATAAGCTCATCCTGCTATTAACTTATTACTCTGCAGCCTTCTTGTAATTACAAATACATTGTTTAAGTACCCAGTTTGATAGTTTTCTGAGAATGGAAGTTCAGTCAACCTATCTCTCTTTTAAAGAGGAACTTTATGTTTCTTTTTCCATGAAACCAGGGAAAATTGCATAAGGCTACCTTTGAGGGATCCACTCAGCTCCCCTTGGTACGAGCCACAGCAGGATGAATTCCAGAGTTGGTGACAGAAGGGCACAAATATGCAAGAGTGGTCGCACTGAAGACTTTTCAGGTGACACTGCTACATGCCCAAGACACATAGAAAATACATCACAGAAAACACACTTCACTCCTTGTCTGCCCACCCAAGGCTGAACATGTTTGACATGTTCCCTAACATGACCATAAAATCATAGAATCACTACGATGGAAAAGACCTCTAAGATGATCAAGTCCAACCTTCTTTATAGTATTAAGCCAAATAACAGGAATTTTAAGTTATATTTTACAGAGTCTGAACACCTTTCCTAATGGGATCCTAATGAACTGGCATGTTCTGGTGCAAACCACTATGAATCTGCACAAATGCAAGTCATTCTTCCCTGTACAGATGCTCAGTCTCTCAATGCCAGCTCCCCAGCTGGCCTCATGCTGCATAACATAGGTGTTACTTGCATTTTAGTTTATCCATTCATTTTTCCTCATCATTTTGATAACATCAGTTTCATTCTTCATGCTGCCAACCAGCTGCCCCCTTGCCAGCCACACGAGACTGTGGCACTGATACACTGAAATGAGGGAGCCATGAATCATCCCTAGCAGGCATGTTTCCACCTCTTCTAAAAGCAGCTCTGGAAGTGCCTATGAGCATGCAACAGCCTGCCCATCTCTTGCCGACGTGGGTGACTTGTGGACACTTGCAAGCAGGCAGCAGCCAGCCTGCCTGGATATGCTGGTGTTGTGTTAGCTCCCTTCAGGTGCTCAGGCACACAGCAGCTTGCATGCTCCATTAGGCACGGCCCCATCATATCTGGGGCCATGTTTTCAGATGGTGAATTTGATCCTAAAAAGAGCCTCCCTGCTCTGCCCCACAGGCAGCATGGGTAGGTCTGAGGGTTTCCTTATGGCATCTGAATGTTCTGCTGTAACTCATTTGGAAGCCTGTGTATGCAAGGATTTGGGCCAGTTCACATCAAATTACTGTTATGAAAGTCTGAGCAATCACAGAAACAAAAAGTCATACAGATTAATTAAAATATACACCAGATACATATTGTGACTTCAAAAAAATCATTAATGATCACATTATTTTTTCTTCTACCTAAATAGTTTTCTACTTGAACAGTTTCCAAATAATAAAACTTTTTTTCATGTAAGAATGTGCCTGGATCTCTGACATTTTTTAAGGGAAACATGGAGACCAGTTGCTGATTTTCAAACAGGATGCATATGTTAAATATCTACATTCTCATCTTCAGAGATGGTGCTGCAGTTATGCCAGGCTGGAGTCAGGAGGGTAATAACATAAGACCTGATATTGAGAGGAGACAATAAACAAAACCCTCCTAACATCAAAACAGTTTCATAATTGACAACAAAAAAAGGTTATAAGGAACACACTACTTATTTGAGTCCTTCACCATCTTAAAAATTTGCATGACGAGTAGAACTTCATTACTTGCACACCCAAGAGTCTATGAAAATTGCAAAAGGATCTTTTAGACTCGAGAGAGCTTGTGTAGAAATGAGGTGTAAAGATCTTCCATTAATGATGGTGTGTTTGGCTTTTCTCCATATGTAAAAAAACTTTTCTGTCGTGTATTTTCTAGCAAGAATGTCAGAATTCACCTTTTTCTGTAGTTTTGTGGTTATAGAGAAGTGCTCATGACAATACAAGGATAACCCAGAGAGTGTATAGTGAAGCAGACTTCAGTTCTTAATTATTGTTCCTCATCCATTCCTTCAGAGATCCTCTGAGAGAATGGAATGTTCTCTGCCTTAAGTTACAATTTTACTCTCCAGTCTTGCATAATATCACAGGGAATTTTCCAGTTATTTTTCTGTTTTCTTGTCTTTCGTTTCAGGCTTTCCTAATCAAAGACTTAAGTAGTCTGCAGTAAGGGCATACAATGACAAATACATGAGAAATTCATTAATATGCTTCAGCTCTTTTCTACAACTATGTGCATGTACAATATGCTCCCACTGGACTTACTCTTTCATTTTTGTGTTGACAGAAAAAAGAAATTGAACAACTGCATCTCTTAATTTGTAACCTTTGAACTGCTCAACTCTATGTTTGTATTGAAACTGTGTCCAAATATGCAGTCAAGGAATTGATTATTTGCAAAATAAAGTGACCTTTTTGAGTCCTCAGAACTCCAGATGACAAGATGCTTACCTGCCTAAGGGCTGAAAGGACAGGTTTATTTCAAAATAACCCATCATACTATAAGATGTATTATTCTTTCATAATAGGGGGGTAAAATTAAAGGCAATGGGAAGCTTTGTTTATAGGCCACTCTAACATGAGTCATTAAATGGGAGAAACCAACACACATAACTCTATCTCAGCCATTGATCAATATGAAAGTGCACTCATAATTACAGTCTGTGAATGAATAAGGTTCCTTCAGCCATTCTGCTTCTCATGGGTTTGGGAAATGACAAGATTAGGTTTTGTTTTTTTTTTCCCAGAAACCTATGCCAATATCTGTTTTACAGAAATAATTTTTCTTTTTTTTTTTTTTATTCATTTAATCACTTCTGGTGCCTACTCTGAGTTCTACCAACACAACTATCTTAGCTGAGCTTTCAAGGCTAAAACCAAATGAGTATAGGAATCCTGCAGTGGCTTTCACAGCTCTGTTTTAAGTCTGTTGCAGAACATCTCTCAAACCTCATCTTGATTTCCCAGTCTTCTCAGAAGACCTCCATAGCAATGCCTACCAAATTCTTGGAAGAAAGGTAATTCAGATGGCAAAAAAAGAAGAGAATGAAGGTAAAAGGCAGGATAAAACTGGCAACAAAATGAGACCAATGAAGGAAAGGGCAGACAAAGACAGAGATTCCTTTCAGCATCTGAACTCAAGTTTTAGGATTAAGTATTGCAAAATCATGTCCATTTCATGTCCAAAATCATGTCTTTTATCTTCTTACCTGGCAACAAGATACCTACTGATAAAGTTAACAGTCCACTTCCCAACCTTTGGTATCTCTACAGTAAATTGTTGGCCTCTATTCCTGATGCTACTTTAAAAGGGAAAGGTATTATTTATTGAGTGATGTATTTTTTCAATTTTCAGGTAGAAATTTCTTTTCAGAAATAATTAGACACTGAAGCATTGTTGCAGAACATAAATTGGTATGAGAATAGAGTACTTGCAAGCACATCTGCTCACAATTCATGTTGATCCTAGGCCTGAGGATGTGACATGGGAATGTGGGAAGCACTATTTCCAAGCTGTTAATTCCCTGTCTGTGATCAATGGCAGCAATTATTTGCCTGTCAGACTTCTACATGAATAAAGCATGATCAAGATACACTCCCTATCCCCTTGGTTCTTTTTGTGTGCAGTATGAGAACAATGTTCTTGAGTGTTAATATAGGTTTCTCAGCCAGCCAGAACACAAGTGGGGGTTCAGAAGTCAGAAAATACTTTAGCAGGGATGTAAATTTGTTTACAACTCAGAGGCTGAGCTGTCAAGACCAACCAGACATTTACTGGGCAAAGAAAAAACAGTGTTGAAGAAAGAAATGCCAGAAGTAAAGAAGGGAAGAGGAGGGGAGCACTAAATAAAAAACTAATTCATGAATTTTCATGTGACTAAAACAAATGACTGAAGGTGCAAGTTTCAGGGATCCATTGAGAGTTTTCTTAGAAACAGACCTAGCCTTGGGCAGATTCCTAGTGGCTGTAATTCCTGGTATACCACTTACCTGGGTGAGAGGCATGCTGAAGGGATTTAAATACTTGGAAAGAAATTATCTGATGTGAGACAAATCTTATCATTATTAGAGGAGATTAGACACTGCAGATAAAAGTCATCTTTCTCCTTGACACTGTGTCCCTAGAAGTGCTCTGCACTTGTGTCAAACTCACCAATGAGTAGCTCCATGGCCCATCTTTTCCACTGATCTATGGCAGCTTTGTGGTTAAGGCACTCTACAGCCATTTCTTATCTCTCTGCCACTGACTTCTGACAAAACACAAATTTCTCAGTGGTTTAGCTCCTGACGTATAAAATGAAATGTTTTTAGCGAATACATTATAAAGATCAGCCCATTTAAGATGTGTCCACACAGTGTTACACTTGGGGGGAAAAAATCTTGACATAAACAATGTGTTTGTGAGGCAGAATAAGTAGCTTCTTAATCTCCTGCTGCTGTCCAGCACCTACATTCCCCATTACCAACACAGATGATATCTGTATATAAAATTTCATGAGAGTGCATTAGAAAAAACCTGGACAAGCCTAACACATACCAGAGACTGAAGTAATATGCACAACTATCTTGTTGGAAAAGAAAAAATAAACAAAATTATCTGAATAAAACCAGGACTTGCAATACTTAGATAAGGAAGCATACCAATTTTTATTTGAATGAGTTACCAATTCAGTGCTCATATATCTACTTAAGCTGTCAAAACATTACATGCCATGCAATATATTATATATATTAGATGGGTCAGATTTAGGCCACTTCCTTCCCACATACAAAATCAGAGATGGTTAAGTAGGGCACAGATTTTAAGTTTGTTCATGGTCTCCCATTATCCTACTCTCAGCAATTCCTGTTGTAGGAGCCAAAAAGAGAACATAAGGAATCAGAAGGAAAAATTCATATTTTTTTGTTATTACTGCATATCAGCCTGATGTTCTCTATACTTTCCTCTGACAGAAGTCCTTAAACAGCCAGGCATGATATAGAGCAGATGACTTAATCATTTGACTACATCTCTCACTCTCCAGAAGTTGCCTGAGATTCTCATGCACTTCCTGCATGTTGTTGCAGTCTCTCTACCACTCTGTCATTTCCCACACCAGAAGTATTAGCTTGACCTATATTCTGCTCTGTAATCTGCAGCCCAGCTGGCTCTTGTGCACGAGGCTGGGGAAATGGGAGGAGACTAAGATGCTCTGAAGCAGATTAAAATTACATCTCAGTGGGGCTCAGAAAATAAGAATGTAAGAAGGACCAAGATTCTGCCTCCACCACTGCCTAGGAGATGCTGTTCAGGGAGCACATGTGCTCTTGGCCTCTATCTCACTACTACTCTGCTCATGTCCAGACTCGTTGATTTTGGAATTCCTATTAATTTTCTTTAATATAGTATTAGACTGTTTTTTAAGGAGTTCCTAGTTCCTTGTATCCTCTGCTGAAACTGTCTCCAAAATTTGTGGCAACAAATTTTAGGATGATGAAGGGTTTGGTGAGTTAGCAGCTCTGCATTCACTTCATTGATTCCCTTCACATTTCCCACTGAGTATTCTCCACTCAAAGTTTAGAATTAAGTCCTTTAAGTCTCTTCTTGTAATACAATTACTTGACATCCTTAATCACTTGTCCTGCCTTTTTCTGAACCTTTTCTTACTCCACTATGACTCTTTGAGATGTGAGGATCAAACATCAGACAGTGCCCAGGGTGTGTGAGATTTTTTACTGCAGCAAAATTATGTTTTCTGTTCTGTTCTCAATGCCTTTTCTGATGAATTTTGACTTTTTCTTTCCTCTCAGCTACTACTGTATCTTAAGTTAATGACTTCAGAGAACTGCTGGTGATGATTTCTAGCTCTTTTCCCTGAGGTATAATTGCCAATTACAAATTCAGAATCCCATAAGCACAGTTTAGTCTATTTTTTCCCCAAGATTAACTACTTCTTGTTTTTCACACTGACATTAATTTGATAATTTTTTGTCCGCTCACTCAGGTTTCTGAGCTCATTCTGGAAAACATGCCTACAAGGAACACTTCCCTCACCTGCAACTGCAACATGCAATTGTGTGAAATCCCTTGTGTGGCTGGAGCACCTCCTGCACACAAAGCTCTTGCAAATACCCTGCAAAGAGGCAGCTCAGTGCACAAGAATATCTATTCTCCTATCTGAACAGGCTCTCAGGTGCTGGGAAAGCAGGAAGTTGAAATCCTGCTTTGAAATCCCTGCATGCTTAGCAGGGATTGTCTGTATGACTGTATGTACATCTTGCATGAGTGTAAAGGTATTCTTCAGCCATATCTAGAATTACTAAATTGTAAAATGCTTGCATTTGAGTGGCTATCATTTAATCCTTAGGATCAAAAGAAGGGGCAGAATTTCCTTGCCTGAACAGCCATGAGAATTTTGCAGCCCAGTGAAGAGTTCACCACATACCTTCTCCTTCACTGGCCTCTGTGTGCAGTGACAGCTGGTCTGTCAGCTCCTCTGACTATTCGTTTGTTTGTTCAGTCCTTTGGGATCCATCTTTTATGTCAGGCCACTCTTATCTACAGGGACATCAGAAACATCAATTCCCCTGCCATGTCCATGGGGATCCAGAAAACAGAAAGGTAAAGGAAGCTATACTTTAAGTCCCATCATGAATTTAAGCACTCTAGTGTATTATCAGGCAGGCAAATTAATTTCAGCTGTAATCACAGAGCCAGATTACATCACCATTTTCAAAATTTCCCAATATAAGGCAGATTTAGCAATGAAATGTAGCAAAATAAGATTTGTAACTGGTCAGGGAAGATAGGACCAAGGAATGTCAGAGACAGGAGACATGTTAGAGCCTGTGAGAATCATGCAAAGGGCTGTCAGAGTCAGTGTAGCAAACACCCTTTGGACTCCTGAATCTAGGAGCTAAAATAGCAGTACACAAACCAGTTGCTTTGATGGAACTTCGTGCTTCGTGAAGGAAGCACGAACCTTGCTTGCTTTCATCCATTCTTTGTTTCCAAAGCTTGTACTGAAATTAAATGCTTCAGAAACAGATTTTGCAAGCAATCTTACAGTCTTCAGTAAAGTATGTGAAAGACAACTCAATCTTCCAGTGCTCTCCTACAATATGAAAATTTCTTGTTCATCATCTTCACAGAGTTTGTCTTTGATTATAAAAAACACCACAATAAGATTATACCATAAAAGACAGATGATACATTCTGCCTCAGGGGGCCACTCCTAGAATCCCTCTTCCAGGATTACTTAATCCATACTCTAAATTAGCATTCCCTGGAAAAATTTAGCTGCTTCACCTTAGGTCCTGTCTCTGCATGCCAGAAGCTTTCAGTTAAGCCTTTCTCAGCAGTACACATGCCTGCTTCCAGGGCAAGGCCCCTCAGGCAAACAGTGCCAGCATCATCCAAGACAGCAAGAACATAATCTTATTTCCTGACTGTGACATATGGGGAGAGGCTGAGAGAGTTGGGATTGCTCATCCTGGGGAAGAGATGGTTCAGAGGGATCCTCTCAGTGTGTGTAACTATATGATGGTAGAGAGCAAAGAAGACAGAGCCAGGCTTCTCAGTGGTGTCCAGGGAAAGAACAAGAGGACACATATTTAAATACAGGAAGTTCTGTTTAAACAAAAGAAAAAGGGCTTTTTCACTGTAAGGCTGGTGTAACATGGGAACAGGTTGTCAAGGCACATCGTCAAGTCTGTATCCTTGGAGATAACTGAAAACCCCATGGGCCATGGCCCTCAGCAGCCTGCTTTAGCCCTGTTCTGAGCAGGGAGGTTTGGATGAAACAGCCCCCTCTAAACTCAACCCTTCTCTGTGATTCTCTGTGAACACTCATAAGCTTGCAAATACATGCAAGCTCAGTTTTCTTAAAGATTTGTCACAGGCTATACAAGGGCTTGAACCCTATTCTCAAACATGTGTGTTTGGGACAGTATTTATACTGAGATAACTCAGGAGAAGAGCAATAAACTTGAAACACACAGGTGCAATTTATGTTTGGACATCTCTGTCACATGCTCTAAGGCTGGGTTTCCACCACAAAAAAAAAAAAAAAAAAAAAAAAAAAAAAAAAAAAAAAAAAAAAAGGCAAAATGCCCCAGAACCAGCGTGATAGCCATGTCTCAGCTATGTAGGACCATGTCTCAAGAAATAACTTGCATTTACTGCACATATATGTGCCTACAAATTTCAGTGGGCCTTGCTTAAGCACTCTACTGAATGAGGACTAATACCCACCAATAGTAACAAGCACTTCACCTCTGCAGGGTGACCTACTTAGTTACACTAACACCTTTTAAGAGATTTATTCCTCTCCTGAGGTATGCATTTTCCCTGGTGTTTTAGGAAAGTCTATGACAGATATTATGATCTGTTAAGTGAACTGCTAAAGATTCCAAATAGTCCCAGATAACAAAGAACACTTTTTCTTTAATGTGTTTTAGAGGAGTAAAGTAAATATATCTGGAAATTTAAGAGCACCGGTTGAAATGTTTATGAAGTTGTACATGAGCTATTTGGTTGTAACAATGCTTAACTGTAATTTAGTGGTCTTATTTGCAACATTTCTTGTCTTTTTTATGACTTTTTTTATGGGACTAGGCAATTTACTGTGCTGTGGCACTGTTAGAGAATCATGCTACAAAACTGAGATGCACCTTTTGTTGTTTCATATGGCAGTCTGGCTTCTACAATAATTCTAGAAATTCTTTTACACAAGAGTGTGTACAGACACCTATCAGCCTCATGCACACATCTTGAAGTAACACAGAGGGTTTAGGCCAAAAAAAAAACCCCTTTGAAAGCATTTCAATTGCCTCACCAAATCCATTAACTGTTCATTTCCAGAAGAATGCAAAGATGCAACCAGAGTACAAATATTGCTAATAAACATACCAGAGCTTACTTCTCCATCAGATAGTGCTGAAAACAGTTGTCTTTCTAACATGACCAAGGTTAGATGTGTCCAGCACCTGTTGTAGAAAAATGTGGTAACTACTGAGCATGTTTTTCTAGAGCAGGTGTTGAACTCCCTTGACCTTATTCACATCAGCTGAACGAATGGACAACTGCTTTTCACCAGAAGAGTCCATATGTGTGATCCTGACATATAGTAATTTCTGTGGTTTTGAGAAAGCCCAAGAGTAAATCCTGAAATTTGCAACTTAATAATTTCAATAAAGTGAAAATCAGCCCTGAACTAAACACCTTCTCCAACCTAAATTTGAACTTTACATGGTTTTTGATTGATTAGTTTATTTGATACCTCTAACAAGGACACCAGTTTTATTCTATTCTTTTTTTTTTTTTTCAGCCATCTGGAAACTTACAGCTGATCTCTCCCTTAAACATCTCCAGATACACCTGTTTTTCAAACTCAACTACTTCTGAAATCCTTGCCACTCTAACCTCTGTAATGCCATTCAGCCCATGGCTGACTCTAGAAGAATAATTTATTGGATATTATACTGTATTATATTCTAGTAATTATCTTTCCTTACTTCATAACTCTTCCTCCAGGAAGGGTAAGCAAATTTGTCTCATTTCATAACATCTGTGAAAATCACATAGTGAGTAAAAAGACTTATCTATATAGATGTTTTCCTTCTGATTTAGGTTTTATTTCCTGCCAAGTTGTAATGGAAGTACCCTTTTCCAGAGGGAAAATATACTATTCTATATAGGGCTTTTCAATGAAAGTTAATACCAGTGCAGCTCATAAGGCTTTACCCTTTTTTTTGTAATTTTCAGATGCTTGGTTCCAAAGACCAAATAGTTACACCTTCCAGTTACAGAGTACCAAGTTGTATTGAAAACAAACTCATTTTAATAGTTGTATGAAATAATGAAATAATAATATTTTAACTTGTTTTCAAATCATTACAATTAATTAGCATTTATATTCAAGTAAGAGATTAAACAAACTGCAAAGTGTACAGCAGTGTCTAATAATGTTCATATACACATAAAAGATAGTTAAACACAAATGTTTCCAAGATATTAAGATAGAAATTCTGTTCCCAAAGCAAACAGAATTTTACTAAGATTAATTAATGATCTCTCTTTTTTATTCTTCTTGTTCTGATTTTTAATTTTCCCTGCCCCTAACTAGAGCCTTGATGAACAGAAATAAAGCAATTTGAATTTCTTTGGTTAATTTCATGAATACCCACTGTGAGCCCTATCTAAAAATTGGTTCATTCAGAAAAAAGATCATCATGAGCAGGGAATTAGTTTTCTGTTTTTCAATTTAAAAAGAGGATATGAAGTTAGTTCGATGTATGGGCTGTTGGTTCCTAGGATTTTCAAGATGTGCATCTTGTGAAAAAAAAATATTTCCTTCTTTGTCTATGTTCAACAGCAAATAAAAAAAAACAGTCTTATGATGTGTATATTGAACTGGGATTTGGAACATTGATAGAGCATGTGCAAACGAAATGTCTACGTTCTTTCAGAGTCAGCACTCATGGAATGGAAAAGGTTACTAAGCCTTCCTGAAAAGAGATATAGATGTAGATTATAGACACGTTCTGCTTTTCCCCATCTTTTTACTTTCTGGTATAAGAGCTAAGGGTTTTGGAAGGGAACTAATTTCTCCTTCTTGATAGAGAACTATTTGTTCTATAACTACTTTTACATGTAAAAGTAGGAACTTTCAAGTAAAAACACTGAAAAATATAAGTAGACTACAGAAAGAAAGGCAATGCATGTGTTAATGTGGTGGACTGATAATTTGTCAAGCGAGTGAGACTGTTATTTTCCTTCTCTTTTTCAAGCAGTTGTCTGGTTTTACATGCACAATGTGAGGCCCAGACACATAGTGTCTTCCTGCCTGCCACAGAAGCAGGGCTGCTGCACTGATTCCAAAAGTTGTACTCAGACCATCCACATGCCTTGTCCTCTCTTATTACAGGTGTTTCTTATCCTGGTCCTGTTCTTGCTACCAGATCTTCTCATTTCAGGTCCCGTGCCTGCAGTCCTGAACAGCACCACCTCTTGTGATGGCACTGAGGTTAGTTAGTTCTCACATGCAGAGCACATGAGCACCTCATATGGCAAGTGCTTTAGCTGACAGTATTTGAAAGGTTGATATTTATATATTCCTACAAAGCCAATTTGATCTCATGTTCTGTTGGGTTTTGCCATGAAATTATCCAGCCTGTGCTTAACTGGGGCTGACCAACAGAGCAATCAGCCAGGCAAGGAGTAGTCAGTGGATTTTTGTAGTAGGTAAAGCAGTTCTCACAGAAAGGCCTGTCTTGCTCCACTACAGCAGAATTCACTGATGTGTTAGTGAGGGTCTCTGCTAGATAACAATCCTAGTCCTTGGAGGAGCTGAATCTGTCCCTGACATGTCAGCATGGAGCTTTCACTCCAGTGAAAATAGCCCCTTTTTTCCTGAAAAAGTCATGCTCCAGACTTCTCGGTGTCTTGCTGAGAAGTAGTCCAGTTTCCATCCTAGTTGAAAAATTAATCAATGATTTTTTTCTGCCAAAAGTACTCTTACATGCTCTATATAATGTATATTTTAAATGATCTGGAAAGTATGAAAACCACAGAATTCTTCCTGTCTTTTGAAATTTGTTTTTCAAGGCTTGTAAAGGGTCATTTACCTCTGCACAGAAACTGTCTTACTGGGTTACAGATGATGCTAAAGCATGTTAAGCATCAGTAAGGCAAGGCAGCACAGTATGATCTGAAGCTCCATTACAGCTCAGAGAGTGCCAGTGACCTCTCTGTAGGGTGTTTTCATCTCTGCAAATTGCAAAGCTGCCATCTGGACTCCATTCACCATCTCTGTAGCAACATTACTCAAGTACGGATACTTTTAGGCTCAAAACTGCTCTGTGATGAAAAAGAGAGTCCTTCTGTCTTGATTCATTTAAAGGACTCCAGGGCAGTTCTCCAGTTACACAGTATGCTGGAGGTGCTGCCCTGCAGTCACATACTGTGTGAATACATGTATAAGTTTTCAAAGAAAAAGAGACTTTACTGGTAACTGAGATATTCTTAATTTGTGTTGCCTAAGGGTATACTTGCAACTTTCTCCCCAGCCTCTTTCTTCTGGGTCCCTAAAAATGTGCAGGATTCATGAGCCAAGAGGAACAGCATAGGGCCATATGTGCACATCCTGGCCCTCTGGGGAGGGCTGCTGAGGGAGTGGGGGTGCTGAGCAGTACTGCAGGTGTTGTCCAAGCAGACAACCCCCAGTCTGCTGTGCCTGCACCATGAATCCTGAAGTTCACATATTGGTGAGTGCCTCCTCTATTCTGGAAAAAGAGCAGATATGCAAGAGCATTGCAGACAGCATAACACCGGTCCTTAGGGTGCTGCACTGCTGCCAGAAGTGTGTGTGGAAAGATTACAAGTTGTGACCAGGGTTTCTTAGGCAGGACAGCCATCAGTCCAACAGCAGATCACCCCAAAGCTTGGCAGCCTCTTTACTGCTCAATGGTCTGAAATTATTCAGACCTGGCTTTATGATGCTTCATTTAATTTTCACCTTGTAACACAACATTTTCTACTTCAAATTTTCTATTACAGCATCATTACCCAGTCATAGTTTTTGTGCTAGGCTTGCACTAAGTATTTCACTCAGTACTACATTTAATGAATATCAGCTACCTTTGAACTAAAGATTTATTTAAACAGCAGGTGCAAGAGTACTTTTGAAAATACAAAGAAAATAATTACTTAGAGGGAAACAGGTAGAATTCTGTCCCAAACCAAAATAAGTAGATGTTAAACACCTGAAACGGAGATCTCTTGCAAATATACAACATCAAGTGTTTGCTTTATTGCTACTACATAGAAGGCTTGTAACTTAAGCCTCAGTCAGAAGCTCAGCCAGTACAAATCCTGGGCTGCAGTAACTGGATTTCTGGACCTGGAGTAGGCATTCTGGGGAGGCAAAAGACATTTTCCATCTACTAACCTTCTACACAACTCCTGCTTCTCTAACAATTTAAGCGAATAGAGCACCTGGCCCTTACTGAGTCTCCATCTTATTAGAAACACATTGAGTCTGACGGCTGCTTGGGAAGCCAAGAACCACATTCATCACTGGGGTATCTCATCTGACATCAGTGAGATCAGAATTTGGCTTTAATCCTCCAGAACGCACACGATTTTTACACAGGGACCATGTGAAAATTAACTTTGACTGCTACACTGATTCTACTGTATTTGGAGAAGGACACTGAATGTTTCTCTTTGTTCAAAACTTTTCTTAACAGCATTTTATTTTGCAGCAGCAGATAGGGCTGGGCCTTCCCACCACATGCTATCAGGAATATTGTAGCCTAGAGAATAGTCTGGCTTCTTCTCACTGAAGAATGGAAACTTGCTGTATATTATTTGATTTGTATGCTCTCATAATGTTTTGATTTTGGCTGCTGAATGGAAATAAGGGTGCAGAATAAATTTTGTTTAATGGAAAGAAAGTGTGTAAAACAAGATACAATCAAAAAGACAATTGCATATTTACTAATTGTTTGAAAATACTTTTTTCTAAATCTAGACATCTTCCAGAAAATCCTTTTTTATTTTTAAGAACAGCTTTGAATGAAGCAAGAACTTCTAGTAGAAGACTTTTTGCAGTTGGATTTTCCATTTAGCTGGATTTTGGATGGCACTTGGGTTTTCATTCATAAAATTAAATAGTATTTTGTTAATTCTCTATGGTATAAAGTGTAGGCAATGTACAAGTTGTCTTATACTCTATGTCAAAAATCTGGTTTTTCTGCATCAGAACTTTCAGTCACAGACCTCATTTTGCAACACCTGATTCAGATGTATTTGTATGCACTTTGAAGAGATGTCCCTGATAACTTAATTTGCAAACTGAACTTGGAGCTGAAAACCAAAATCATCTTAGTGCCTTGAATTCAGCTAATTTGTAACTTTCAAAAATTTAGGCTGCTACTCACAATAAATTAAACAGGAGATTTCTATCTCCAACACAGGCTAAACCCACAAATGCTGGACATCCCTCCTTCTTGCCTCTATTTGTGTGTGTGTGTGCATGCACATATATATTACTTGGGCAAAAGTTGACACATTTTTTATATCAAAGCTTCTCTAGCTAATCAATCATTTTTGTTGTTCCACAGATTATTGCTGGGAGCCCTGAACAATTGACTCTTACATAATTATCATAAAATCCTCTTTATGGAATATTTCTTTTGTGATAAGCATTGTTTGCAAAGTAGTTCGATGTCTTATAAATGACAGACTTTTACTTAATCTTTCTTTTCCCTTTTTAAGAGGAAAAATTAAGGAAAATGAGGACACACTGCTAGACTTGATTAAGTTATTTATTACAGAGTTTTAACAAACATTTTCATAAATGGCTGACTAATGACACAAAGATTTACATCCTGCACTCTAACTTGAGCTTGCTCTAATGATCTTATCTACGAATGGTTTATGGCATAGGAAAAAGTGGAATTTTCTCTGGTTTTCAGCACAAATCATGCCCAGAACATGTTCTTTGGCATCCTGAAAACCAAAATAGAACAAGAATGTGTTTCTTAGTACAAAATAATAATCTAAATTGAAGCATGTTCACCCTCTGGGGCTTCTATTCTGATTTTTAGTGATTGCCAAGTACCTTTATAGATGACTGATTTGGTGAGTGTTCTACCCAGCATTCAGCAGTTCAAACACTA
Organism: Vidua chalybeata; assembly: GCF_026979565.1. Lineage (NCBI taxonomy): Eukaryota > Metazoa > Chordata > Aves > Passeriformes > Viduidae > Vidua > Vidua chalybeata. Next base: position 13,137,096 of record NC_071532.1, read on the forward strand.
GAAATATGTAATTGCATAACATTTAAAGATGTGATTTTAGCAATGAGACATAAACATAAATTGCAAATAAGAAAAAAATATTTTTACTTCGTCCTCTAAAGTGTGCAACTTATTAGGAACCTCCCCATATGTGCTGTTGCACACATGGGGAAACTTAGTCTAGAATAAAGCCATAAGCAATCTAAGCTTATCTAAATGGTGTACATCTGGAGCAACCCCCATTTCTGCCTCCTCCAGGTATTGAAGGTTTTTATGGTTTTGGAAATGGAAAACTGAAAGAACTACATGACTGAACAATTGCCTACAAAGCCCAGGGCATGCAGTTCATTAATACACTAGAGTGACTACTTCTCACAGCTTACTTGAAAGAACCATCCACAGGTATAAAGCCAGAATGCTTTTAAAAGAAGCAAAACCAAAATTTCACTTTGGGTCAAGAAATGGTGCTATTAAAGGAGGAGGTGCTACTCAGTTGTTGAGAGTTAGACTGCTAGCAGGATCAACAGCCTTAGATCACAAATAATAAGAAAAAGTAAAATGTATGTCTATCTTGGAGGCCTACTCAGTAAAATATATGCAAAATACGTGAGGTTCTTATTCACAGATTTAGGGTGATGCTTCTCATATCCTTTTTGCTTTAGTGGGTTATTATCAAAAGCCCTTCTTATGACCTTGGAAACACGAGAGGAGATCCTATATTATGGCATGGAGTAGGGGAGAGATTTCCATACATTTTTTAGATACTATGACAAAACATTGCTTTGCATATTGTTAAATTTCAAAAGCAGAGCCCCTTTCTTACCTGAGATGAAGTATATGTTTATCTCAAGGGAATGTATAACACAGTTACTGAGTAAAATCAATGACATAAGGCTTATCAGGTACTAGATTTTACAGACGTAGTAAAATTATGAGACATATAAATGTTAAGGTGCTGCCTAAGATATATTACAAATTTGGCATTACTATGCTTTAATTTGGAAAAAAGCAAACTGAGAGTTTCTGTCAGTTGATATCTACAATTGTAGATGCCCTAAGGTCTGATAGAAAAGTTTTTTTGAAAGCTAGACCAAAAAATATTCTTTATTTGAATAATGAATAAGATCGGTATGCATGTATGCAGATGAGAATGCAAATGCTTTCATCTTGCTAAAATTCAGTGGGAAAAGGCTCAAATGAAGAGTGAAGTAATTCTGGCAATTTGATGAAAGCTTGCAGTACATAGGCAACACCCTCATCAGAAATAACACTGGATGAGTAATTGTTAAGAAATGGATATCCACAAAATTCTGGAAAAAAACAGCAAAGGAAACAGAGAATTGAAATCCTGCCATCTGTATCTGTTTATAGATGGATTGAATCTATCTAGTGGCAAAGTAGTTAGGTCAACATGTTGCAGAGGAGCAGAGGACACTTTATTTTCATGTTATAACTATTATCCCATTTTAAGTCTCTAAGAGCACCCCTCAAGATGCTACTTCAATGTGTAAAATACAGAACTAGGAGCAGGACTTCAAGGTTTGGAGTTTGCACACTTTTTGTTGAGTAACTTTTATAAACAGGGAGTCCCCTCACATGCTATTCTGCCACTCTCCCTACCAGCTGCCCAGTGCCTTTCATTCATTCCACCTATTTGTTTAAAGCCAATGGTGATTTAAAGCACAAATTAAGTTTATAGAGGCAGTTGTTTAATCAGAATACTAAAAAGCATTTCTTTCCCCATTTCTGCTGGCAAGATCTGCAACAGCATTTTGTGATTGTGGTGTATTTCTCATTGCTAAAAAAAAAAAATTAAACCTGTTAAATTCTGAAGCCATAGGTAGCACTGGTGCTACCCAGTGTCACTTATTTGTAAATGGCTAGCAGAAAAGAAGACAAAAAATTAATCTGTACGAACAGCTGCTAAAATTCAACATCCGCCTTCAGGAGTTGATTGTTTTTAGTTCCTCAGGGAAAGGTTGTCCTGTTGTCAGGCCTCTTCATCACACCAAGCTTGCTGCAGTGATGAAGTCTGACACCCCCACAAGAGAGCGCAGTCCTGCTCATCAGGCACTACAGAAAATTTCTGCTGCACATGATCAGGCTTTCACTGCTCCCATTTTTGTGATTAAAGGTGCTACTCATTGTGAACTATGTTTCAACTTATGTTCCTGGAGTTACTTCATTTAAAAGGCTGGGAATAGATTTTTTTTACCAGGGGGAAAAAAATTATCTTAGTAAACTGAAAAAAATGCTGGAAAGGAATTTGCTCCATCTTTCTCCCCTCACAGTATATATACAGAGAATTAATCTTCAGACAGGCAGAGGATGATAACTCGTGTGAGCAGGCATGCACTACAATCAACAATGATTTAATTCCATTCCAGTTCTAACATTTAAAAACATTATCCCTTCCAAGGATCATTAATCAAGTCCTTGTTTAGGAAATACCAAATTAGTAGCTACTGCTAAAAGGTCATCAATAGATTTTCATATTTCAGAGGAATATTCCACTCCTGTTTTATTGTTCAGATTTCGTTGTTGGCTACTAACTTTTCAGCAGGAATTTACAAAAGGCTTGTTCAGCACATCTCTATCTTCAAACTTGAGGAGGAAGGGAACCATCTGCAGAGCATAAAGTATCCTTGGCACGACCGTGATCTTGCAGGCAGCGTCTCTCCCATCCATGAGAGAGGGAGCTGATTTCAGTGCCTGTGATTTCCTTCTAAATTATTAGAAGTTAATGTAGGCTACACGAGTGACTAGGGTTGTTCTGGCATGTAAGTAATCTAATTAAGTTTTGATGACTAACTGAATAATTGTGGTTTACTAAACAGTCCAGTGGGGAAAAATAAATGGGTTCCATGCAGAGAAAGAATGTGTAACAATAAGATGTGATTCTTCAGTTAGGAACTCTACCTTGAGTTACCCCAGTGAGTTCAGTGTAGCTTCTTAAGGAGAGGAAGGAAAACATTGAGCCTGTTTTCTCTCTAGTTCCTTTTATAATTAATATACTTACACTCAGTTTATAGTAATTTTCCTCCATTTCTCATTTTGCAGCTTACTTTCTGTAGGTAATATTGTCATGTTTGGACAGACTAGGTACCACACAACTTTGCTGCCCATTTTGTGGCTTCCTATATAGTAAGTATCCTGAAGTGAATATCACGTTTTTTGCACAGTTGAAGGAAAAATGGATTAAATACAAAGCATGGCCATTTGTAAATGTGGTTCTGTATATGATCAGTAGAAAACTCTGAAGATTTGAATAATTTTGTTAAGATGAGTGAAATAGGAGTGTGAGGAGGTTGTTAGCTGCTTCATGAAATGGCTGTTCTATTAAACTTATCTGAAATTGCACTGATTTCCTACAAAAATGTCTGGCACCTGTTTCAAGCTGCATTTTTTGTGGCCTGATCACAATGTTCAGAATGCAGTGGTTCACAGATAGCATCATATTTTTCTAAGTGAACGCTTCAGTCAGACTTTAATTTTCAGCCTAATTCATTGCCTGTTAAAGTCAATGCAGAGAGCTTGAAAGATTTGAATAGACAGTGAATGTACAGAAATATTGGAGAGTTCTTCTTAGAAACAGTCCCTATAACACTGCTCTTACTTAACTTAAAAGTTGCATTTTCTTATCTTGTTCCAGGATGAAGCTACTCTTTAGGAAAGTTTTGCAGCATTCCCAAGAAACATGTAGAAATCAAAATATACCGGCTAACCTGAAATGGAGAGTAACTTTCCTGGGGCAATTAATCCAATGGATGGTAAAATCATAATCCAAAGCAACGCAGACATCTGCCTGAATCTCTAGGCTACAATTAAATTCCTTTGTCCCCAAATGCCTTTCTAAATCAACTTCTTCATCTGTAATACTGAGGATTACATTACATTGCAAGGATTATGTCGTGTTTATGTCTCTGTCACCTCACATGACCACGTCAACTAATGCAGGTGTGTGATCAGGTAAGTTTGGAGAATGGTTTCCTGGAGTAGGCTATAGTGAAAAGGTTGTGACAAAGCAAGTGTCAGTGACTACAATTATGTACTAATGTAAGGCTGACTAGGAGGATAAATGGAAACTTTCTAATGCATTTGGGTGCACTTCTATTGATTATTTGATATGGCTGTGCATCACAAAGTCATCTCTGCAGGAATTAACATGGACACCCAGAAGAGGATTATATTTGCAGCAGTATGCACTGTGGTAACTATAGTTACTGTGCTTTTTCTGTAATTTGCAAACAGTGTACAGCCTTTTTCAAAAGAAAAGATTATGTCATCAATGGATAACTTTATCTCTTTCTCCTACCTTGATAGCTTAAGACAAGGAAATTGTTTGGGGTTTTTTCTTGGCTTATTTTGTCTTTGAAGGTTTTTTCCCTTTATTTTTGCCTGTGCTCCTCATCTACTTTAGAGTTTTCTTTCCTATCTACTCTTCTTCCCTATGTCCTAATGTCTTCACATCCCTGTTTTCTTTATCATTCCCCAAATGTTTCCCTCATTCTATCTTTCTATTTTCTTTCCATCAACAGTTAGTTTGAGTCTCCAGTAAAGTCTCCCTTCCTTTCCCATTCCTCATACTTAGTGATGTTTGCCTCAGTCTCTAGTCTCATAGCTGCCTGTACTTGCTCTATAGTGGTTTTCTATTATACTGCTTCTAACATTGCTTTCATAGTCCTCTCACTCCCCTATGTCTTGGTTTTTTCCCCCAGGTTCTATTGTCTTTTAATCCCTTCTTCGTATCCTAAACAGAGTGAATAGTTTCTATTCCCTGTTTTCAGTTTCATACTCCTTGGCTGACATAATTGTTTCCATGGCTTTCCTCCCTTCCTTTGATGTGTCTTAAGGCTGTCATACCTTCCCTTCCCTGCTCTTCCTCACTGTCTCTTCTGGCCCTCCATTCCTCTTTCAAAACTCTGCGTGCCACACTTTTCTCTGCATGGCTGCCATCTCCTGTCAGTTCTGGTTATGTATTTTGTGTTTTCACAATGGACACAATGTGGCAAATGAGATATTTTGAAGAGATTGCTGCTATTCAGTTCTGAGACCAGGCACTGGAAAGACAGCACAGCTCCTTCAGTAGGTAAGAGTGGTGCTAGATGTGACAGTTTGATTTAATGAGATGAATATGACCAGATCCCATGAACACCTCTGTGTTAGAGGTAGTTTTCTTTCTCCTGAACAGTTTCATTCATGTGTCAGTATTAAAGAATTTCCTAGGCTATCAATTTTACTCCAATCCTGCAAAATTGCAAGCAGATTTGAGCCTTGTGTATGCTGAAACACTGCAATGGCTGCCCTGCACTGCACGGCCCATCCATGATTTGTGCTTCTGCATGTCTGATATTTCTTCAAGCTTTTGAACCTGAAGTTGGCTGATTTCTAGCATGAGACCAACTTTTACACTCTTAGTTCTGACAACCAGTTTTTTTTTCTTGCACTCACTAACTAAAGAAATTCAAGGAATGTTGAATGGTGAAGCATCACAATCCAATTTTAAAAGCAATGACAATCTGATGGCAGAGTATAGTTTCATTTTATATTAAAGACTACAATGTAGCAACATGTACATCAAATTCTGCTCTGATCAGCCAGCCTCAGCCTACACATTTTCCTGCCTTATGGCAGCAGCAATCTTCAACATACTTAAATACAATATACGTAATTCTTAATAACAGTATTGAGAGAATAATTGTTTCTCTTCTTTGAGTAAGGTATTTTCCCAGTGACAGATCAGCAGAGCTTCCATAAAGAGAAATCCAAGTGTGTGTGTGGGCTGAGCTGAAGATTTCCTTTTATCAGTTCATAAGGACAACATATTCCAACACATCTAGCAAAAAGCTGGAATGTTCACACAAAGGCTTGGAAATGCTGTCATCACTGAGTGGAATTAGCTACAAACTGCAGTTAGAGAAACAGTTGCTTGGGTTTTGTGTCCTTTAAATATATTTAACACAACCTGCCACTGAAAAAAACTGGATTTCAGTAATCCTAACAAGGGAGTTTTCTCAGCTGAAGGGAGCTTCAAAAGGTGAAGCATTTCCCTTCTGCTCATGACTGCCAGAACTGTTCTTCCCTGAAGCTGCTGCTGCTGGCTGAAGTTCCTGTTGTAACATATCTGTGAAGCATATTATGAGAAGAAAGGTCAGATAAGCACTGATACATTTTTCTAGTGTGCTTGAATGTATCAGTAATAACCATGAGATTGTAACCTGGTGAGCTAGACTTTGTGCAGCTGCCAGATACAGGAAAGTTTCTTCTGTTCAACTTTAGTTTCATTTAATTCTTCTGTCTAGTTTCTAATAAAATCAACACTGCTTTCTTTACCATAATCTCGTTTCACCAGTTGTTACAGAAGCAGGCTGCTTCAATGCTCCAAATGAACTTCTGACCTCTGGGGGTGATAGCAGGGAGATAAAAGATGCTTGGCCTGTAGCACTTTGCAGCAGATATGAAGCCAGGATATCTCCAAGATGTTGGTGATAGTTAGTACACAAAGCAAGTCAAAAAAAAGGTAGGCATATATCAGCCACAGCACCAAATACTGACACGTGTCGAGAAGAATTCTCTTTTACAGTGTCAATATTCTTGCTTTACTTTGTAAAACATTTGCCCTCTGCTGTCCTACAAACAGCAATATTAAAAACACATTTTCAAATGATATAAAGAATCACAGCCAGAGGTGGCTATTCAATAAAATATATTTCATTTAATCTGGACACATAAAATGAGGACAGATGCCTTATTGAAAAAGCTTCTAAAGAATCAATCCATGATACTGCATAGAAAACTATGGAACTTCATTAGGACAGTAGTCTCGGGTTTTCCTTAATGAGGTGTATTTGGCCACTGCCATGGGTTTATATGGTGTTTAACCAGGTGTTAAACATGTGAAAAATTTAACTTCAATCTTTCCACAGAAACACTGCCAAAGATATAAAGAAGCACAATAAATGAAGTTCAAGATTATTATTCTTGTTTCCTTTAGCACTTTATTTCATTCTGAGCCCACTTCTCCCTTTTGTGTGTGTTTCAGTGTCAGGTCTGGGAAACACTATGGATTTTCATTTGTATATGGGAATGTCAACATTATAAAAAATGGTCATTTCCTGAATAAGCTAGAGACCTGGAGGGCAGCAGGCTTCCAGATCTTGGAAAGCACACGTGTCATTCCATTTATATTACTTTAGCTTTAATGTCTCAGTTTCAAACCTCAAATCGCTCTGGAGTCCAGAATATGGAGTCCTGAATTATTCAAAATTACTGAAACACCATTCAAACAGCTTTTTTCTATCAGTAGATGTTTTGGCATGAGGATTGGGAACACAGCTTTATGTGAAGGAAATTCAGCCCCTGAATTCCTCCCCAGTAACAAAAGGACATGGACACTTTTACTTCCTTCCATGGGAATTCCACCAGAAACTACAGACAGTGATAGTCAGAGAAGTTCAAGGGATTCCAAAATTTTAAGAAAGATTTCCCCAAACTGTGAGGTTTTAAAAATAAAATACACTCTTCATCATTGTATGATATTTACATTCAGAGGTCCTATCTACAAAAGAAAGGTATTTCCTCTGTACAGCTTGAGAAGTGAATTTAAAGCGATGTAAACAAAACTTATGCCTTCTGAGCAGATAATTTTTTACAATTTCTAATGTATTATTAATTTTGACAACAGTTACCTGAAAAGGTGTTCTAATTTTCACTGTCTGTAAGGAAAACTTGGGACAAATATCTTTTGTTTCCAGTCTCGCAAAGGATAGCATGACAAGTTAAAACTGGAGTTCTTGTATGTCCTGGTGGCAAGGACACCACTGAGTAAGATTTGAGAAAATAAAGGATTTTTAGATGGGAGATGATTCTTCAGCTTTTTGCTTAAGTGCATAAATTTACATTTTTTGCTATCTCTTTTCAGAACAGCTTCGTTTTAAGGCATTTGGATATCTAAATATAGGGCGTCATTTCCTAAGATAGTCCTGGTGTTGTGTGCTCACCCACAGTGAAATCAGCCCTTGGAAACTGTAAGAGACAGCTAGAAAAAGTCTTTTAAACCCAACATAGTACTGAAGAATGTGACCACATTTACTAGCAAGAAACTAGGCTTCCCCCAGGTAAGAGTCCTGCTCAAGACATTAACAGAAGTCAACCTCTATCCCTGCCCCATGTAAAGCCAGCTCTGTCTCTATAGCCATCATGGTACATCCACAGAAGAGCCTTCTGTACACATGATTAGAAAGCCTACTTTCAAGGCCTCCCCTCCTCTTTGCTTTTACAAGTTAGATTTTCAGCCCTCATCTCAGTTCATCTATAGAAAATATGACCCTTAATGCCTCTCAAGCTAATACAGAAAGCATTTATATTTGGGCTGCAGCATAACTGCAGGAGTGTCCAACAGAGTATGCCAGTAGAAATCCATTCATATTTCCTATTTTAACAGTCTGTAATTTGAGTGTTTGTTCTCTCAAGTGCCTTCAAATTATGCCAATTTCTAGAGATTAGAGTCTAGGCTAAGTGTTCTCCATGAACAGATAATACAGTGGATCTCTATTTTAGTTGGAATAAGGTATATATTTGAACTGATTGCTTATTGCCTGAAAGAGCTATTCAGCTGGTTATAAATATTGTGGTTTTGACATGGGAATGTTCCTGTGGCATTGTTTTACATAGCAGTGGCTGAATCTGAAATTTTAGATTCTCTTTGGACACTTCAACTGTGATGTGGTTTGAACTGGAGTACCCAAGGTTCTCTTTGATTCCCAACCAAGGGAGAAGTAAAATATTATTGCATGTTTTCCATATCCAAAGAAGTCTACATTACTTTCTATACAGGATCATCTTGCTATGTTACAGGTACACTTCCTTCCTGGTAAGTAATGATGAATAATTGATATTTCTGCTGCAGAAAACTGAATTAAAGGAGTCAAGCTTATAAACTTGAACTTAGTCAAAATCACTTGCTGGAAAATGTTTCTGTTTGCATACAGAGTGGTGACTAAGTTGGTAAAAGTCTCTTATTAATCTGGTGTTTCATATACTGACTCAAACCAGAATCATGGGAATATCCCAAGACCTCCTCAACTTCAGGCAATGCAGCTTAGAAATTAGGGAAGGAAAAATGCATTGTGGGTGCTGAGTCCCATATACCACCCAAGTGTACTTACAATAAGTAAAAGTCCTTGAAAAATGTAGATGAAAGGGGGATGTATTACAAAAGGAAGTTTATGCACATGGGTGGATTATTGCGTTCCTTACAGTATAATGATGTCTCCTGACAGAAGAGAGATATTAATGAAATTATCTAGTCATGTACATGACCATGTAGAACAAGAAAAACACTGAGGAAGCATACATAAAAAGACTCCAGATTTCATTATTTAATTCTTTTGGTAAATGGGTATGTTGCTGATTCAGGGAGACTGATGTGGTGCAACTGCTGCTGCAGATCAAGTCCACAAGGCACTGGGCACTTTTCAGACCATCTTATTTACTATTAATTGTTAACAAAAATTAGCTTAATTTCAGCTAGTGGGGAAGTTGAAGTTTACTAGGTTTCATCTCACATATAGTTGGAGCTTTCTATAGAACGAATTTCTGATATCTACTTTTTGCTAAGTTGTTACATTTTTAATGAATCAGACATTTTTGAATCATGAATGAGCAACATCTGCAAAAAGGATGATTCGAGCTTTTCAGTGTTCACTGTGAAAAATATGGAACTGCTAAAGTCTATTTCTGACTATTCATAGATGAATTGAGGCAGTTTCTCTTGGAGTTTTGCTTGAGTGTGTGCTGCAGGATTTGGTCTAGTTTTGCCTGTCTTCAGTAAAAACAAGTGTAACTGGTCTGTTCTTTGCCTGTCACAACACAAGTGCTCCCTTGAAATTGTCATCTTCAGTAAGCTGTATGAATTAGTATAGACTGTAACTCTGCTTAGTCAAGAACATTATAAAAAGAAAATTCCAGATAGATGGGGAAAAAAAGAGACTTAGGAATGAAAAGATTCAGTTGTTTAAAAATAGGTTGGGTCATATGTGACTATTTTTAAAAAGCTGTAACAGTAATACTTTAAAAACTAAAATAGCTCTATTTTAGTGCAACTTTTGCTCTATTCTGACAGAATGGTGTTGTGTTGAATTTCAAGGCTGACCCTGGAAAACATCTTAGGTGGCAAAGCAAAGATCAAGGTGAATGTCAAATTTTTCTAATTTATATCTCTGCAATCCTTTCAGAGACTGGAGGCAAGATGAAGTCTGACTGGATTTAGGTATTTAAGGTATTATTTTCCCACATATGTCTCATGAAGAAATTTTCTTGGAACTAAGAAGATCATAGAAGAAATATCCCTTATTCTTTTTGGCTTAGTGTAAAATGTGCATATGTGAAGTTGTAACTCTGGTGAAGCTTTTCAAAATCTCTTGTTTCAGACAGATACACATGACTGTGACAGGTATTCTTAAACAGTGAAACTGCTATCAGCAAATGAACCCTCTTCTCCAAGACCACATGAATGCCACTGTGCCATGCTGAAAGAAGGAAGTGAGGTTATATTTCACTTAAGGACAGAATGAAAGCTGGAACTGGTTTCATATTTTTCCCCATGTTTTCTTTTCCACTCTCAGTCATATCTGTATGGCTGATGGTTAACAGGGTGCTTTGCTTCTATGTGAGGAAGCATTTGTTATTGCTTGCTCACTATTTTCCATAGCAACAAAATGTCTCTGTTTAGAATCCAGTGGAGATGAGCAAACAGAAAAGCCTTTAAGAAGCAGTTTGTAAAAGAAGCTAAATTAAACTTAACTCTTTCACTTTAACTGTGTGGTCAGTATTTATTCTGGTATTAAAAAATGTCTTATCAAGGCCCAGAGTGCCCTCAGTCTTTAAGCTCAAGAATGGACATTTTGGGTCAGATCCACTGTCTCCTAAGCACAGAAAGCCATCTCTGCCAGCACAGGGTAGTAGACTCCTACAGCAGAACACAAAAGCAGGAAAGGCATGACATGATAAATGCCCGACTATACTCTTTGCCTCCTTTCCTCCCCTTCCTTCAAGCTGCAACTGAGAAACGATCTTGACTAAAAGAGGTATCTGTGTTTTTAAATGCAGGTGTGTAAAAAGCAGTTAGATTGAAAATAATTTTATCCTTTACTTACTCTATTATTGACAAAAGACAAATCACAGTCTCTGTGTTTGGTTACAACCTGCTCTCATGGAACATGTAAGAAAAAACAGACACAAATCTAAGATGGGAATCAGAGGCTATTCAATTTACTGAGCCTTTTAAAGCCACAAAATGAATATAAAGTACATAGCATTAAAACATGTATATTGAAGACACCATCTAGTTTCCAAATAATTAGAAGATCAAGTGAATTGTGAATTAAGACTCATGTCAGGCTGCAAAAGATGAAGTATCCTAGAGACATACTAAGCACATGGAAAAGGCTACAAAAACATGGCTAAGGATACACACAGCAAATGGTTTGTGGCCCTGCCCATAAACTGAAGTATGTTCAGGACTCTGTGCACAGGTCCTGCTCTTGCAGCAACATTTGGTAGAAACAGCAGCCATTTACAACCTGCATATTTCTTTAGAATCCTTTTTCCTGCCGTATACATTACCTACTTGGTGATAGCAATAGTAGCTGAGAACTTGAGCCAGGTAAAGAGCATTACCTGCACAGCATTTTCTGCAAAGGATTTGGAATTCAACAGACCATTCACCAGCACTGTCAACTCTCATAACTTTTACTGTAAGACCTTCCAGATATGAAAGGTGCTTCCGGCCCTAAGTCCCAGAGTAATTTCCTATATTGTATTAACTACACTTTTACCTTCCTTCCCCTTATGTTTATGTCTGTTATGACTGCAGAGAAAACCTTGAAAACACATACACTAAGGCCTGAGAACTTCACAAATGATAATAATTACCATTTTTTGGCTCCCATGATTACCAACCCAATCCAGTTTGCATGAGCCTTGTTCAGGCAGGCCTGCCAACACCTCAGAGGGCTATGACTCTCCATCAGCCTGGTCTTTTTCTTCACAGTCTGTCCAGACAAGGGTGCAGTCACTACTTGGAAAACAGAAAATGTCCTAAAGTAATCATGTTCTCACTCTTCAATTTAGAAAAATTTAAAAAAATTGCTTTGAAATAACGTTTAAAATAAATGTTAGCTAATCTCTGTTTGCTCACCAGATGCTCCTGGGTTTATAATGTTCATTTTTATTTAACAGAGATAGATTTGGATTTCAAGTATGATGGTCTGGTATTTCTACTTTTAAAAATCATTACAAAACATATGGAGGTGGTTTGTAAATACTAGTGAAACATGCACTGTGAGAGCAGCAGTGCTCTGCAGCAAAGGGCACTGAGTACATTAGGATCCAAGGACGGGTAAAAACTTCAGTCCATAAATAACACCCTATCTTTTTCTCATCTCAACTGGCATGAGAACTCTATTGTCTCTCATTTCTGGTTTTAGTCAACTTTATTTTCATGGTTTGTTTCACCACTAGACCCACAGAGCTGAATAGCAGCCATTTTACACATAACTTAGAGCTACTGTACTGTATCAAAGTATCTATGTAGGATATTATAATTAGGATTTTTCCTCTGCTGCAACAAAACTGTGATTATAGACAGTTTTAAATATGCCCAGTGATTTATGAAGATATCAAGTGACAGTGAATGATAATATACGTTTCTTACCTCAAAATCATCAAGTTTGTGAAAACAACAGACTGACAAAAAATAAGTAGTAGCACACAAAAGAGAGTAGGGAAGAAATGAAAAATGTCCAGGAATGTACATGTTCAATTTAAACATGCAATAGCAATAGAACAAAAGGAAGAAGATCCACAGAATTCCACACTGCAATTTGTGTAAATAATTTCTATTTTCAATATCCAATCCAACAGTCTTTCTGTAACAGTATGTATAGCATGAAATGGTTTTGGAGTAACTTATATTATACAACTATGTGTTTCTTGTACTAATTACTGGGTTTTTTTTACCCAGCAGGTCAACATGATAAACATAAGATAAAAATAACCACCTAAAGTTTGAATCAATTCCAAAAGTTTCTTTACATGTGGCTGGAATCTATCATTAAATCCAGACCCACTGCTGAAGTCCCTCAGATCCTGTGTGATGTTAGGGCTGCCAGCTTTACCACCCATGAGGCCTGAGCACCCTTCACATCTCACGTGTCCTTTCGCAGACGTGTGCACATGCAGAGGAATTTTGGCATTTTGCCACACGGTAAAACACAGCTTCCCACTGCTGCCATACCTCAGCCAGGCCCTGGAGCTGCACCCACAGATGCAGCAGGGCAGTGGGCTCCTGTCTAGGCACCTCAGCTGGGCTGAGGGGGTGTCAGTGCCAAGCAGGCCACACCGGAGCTCCTGGTGGCACGCAGGCCATGCCACAGCTCCTGGTGCCACGCAGGACATGCCACAGCTCCTGGTGCCACGCAGGACATGCCACAGCTCCTGGTGCCACGCAGGCCATGCTGGAGCTCCTGGTGGCACGCAGGCCATGCCAGAGCTCCTGGTGCCACGCAGGCCATGCTGGAGCTCCTGGTGGCACGCAGGCCATGCCAGAGCTCCTGGTGCCACCAGGACACCCAGGTGCCACAGTGGGGCCTGGTGCTTTGGCCCTATGAGCCATACGGCTGCCATGCACCAAGGCATGGGCAGACAGAGCTCAAAAGCAAATGAAGGAAATAACGGAAATTCGAATTATTAAGTGAAAAAAAAAAAACCCAAACCCTCAAACCATTACAATATTCTTACTGCTGTGTGTGGGGCTGCTCTGGAGCTGCCTCTGCTTCGCCTTGGGAAGGGGTGAGTGCTACAACCGGGCCCTCAGAGAAAGAGCGGGAACGCTGAGGGACTCCCTCAGCTCTCCCTGTCTCCTCGCTTTGCGCAGCCCTGGCTTCTCTGGGCTCCCACCATGCTGCTGCCTTCTGGATCATGACAGGTCCTTCCATTTCAAGGTATTATATATATTTTTTACATTCTGATTACAACTGAAGAGTATGGTTTCAAAAGTGCAGCTGGTTGATCTATAGCTCTCTGCTGCCAATGTGGGGTATGTGTTCACCTGCCTCCTCCCCCCTCCTCACCAACACGCTGGTGCTGGCAATTGCCAGAGCTCTTCTTATGTGCCAACTCCATTCGCTAAAATGGCAAAAAAAATCCCATTGTGTGAAAAACACACAGTGAAAAATTAAATAGTTCTCTGCCATTCTAGAATTAAATTAGATCACAACAGGGTCCAAAGTGTACCAGAGCAGGTGTAAGAAAGGAAGTGTGCAGCCAACAACAGGACAAGTGGGAAGAGGGCGAGGAGATTTTCTCCTCCCAGATTATTGAATTTCAGTCTTCTATTTTAACTCTGAAACCCTGCCATATCAGCCTGGCATTGTCAGACCTTTCCCCTCAGTCACTACTATGTGCCAACCAAATGCTGCTGGCATTTTGGAACCTGGCTCAAGCATCCATCACTGTGCCTCTCCCTTCTCACAAGGGCTACCAACAAGCCCTTTCTCCTCTATAAGAGCTCTCCAAGAGCTTTCTTCTCTATAAGACAAAAAAAAGTTCCTAGGACAGGAATTACTTTTATAAAATGTAAGAACAGATTTTACCATTATGCTACAATGGCTTAAATGCAGCCAGAGCATCTTTTGTGAATGAAAAACTAGAACCTGCCACAGTGTCTAGATGTGCACATCCCCAAGGTTTTGTTCTAAGAAACATCCTTCTGGAGAGGAATGTTAGCTTCCCCTGTACAAGGCAACACACTGATACAAATGTCTGGAACTCCTCTAATGTGGAATGTGAATATTTTTCTTTAAAATCACTCAAAAACCATGAGGGAAACACTGTGCAGAAGAAAGCATTATAACCTGCATATGGATTAATCTAATGGAGTGTTCATATTGGCATAGTATCAGAAAGCTCTTTTGGGTGCAATAAAATTTAGAAACTAATTCAGCCTATCTTTTTATGCCTTTCCTGGAAAATGCAAATGCGTTGCCTTTTAGTGTTGCTCTTATCCTTCTTCCCACCCCACAGACAGAATGGGTTTTATCAGTGCTAAAGGCAGATTGAAGAGTTTCTAGTATAAAGGCATAGGGATAGCAAAATGCAGTGGTTGAAGTTTAAATCAGCAAATTTACAACAGGAAATAAAATACATTTTTAACACTGAGGTATGTAACTACTGGAGCAGTTTACCACAGGCATGTAAAACTCAGCATGTTTTGCACTCCTTAAATTTCAGCTGGTTGTCTTTATAAAAAATATTTTCTTCTGAAGTTTTTAGAGTAACTGTGGAAATTGCCAGATAGGGTAGGCAGGAGGTCAAGTCAGGCCAGACCATTATAACAATCCCTTTATACCACAAACTGTCCTCTGTACCTAACAAGCCATAGGCTTATTTCTTTGAATGACTATGAAAACACATATGTTTTCTAACAAGCTGACTTGAAAACTGAAGCTGATTCCACTGAAGAGCAGATGCCCGAAGCAGCCTGCAGAAAACTGTGAATTTGGAAGAAATTCTACAGCTGAGGCTAAATACATTTAATTCACCTTACATGACTATGGATTTTGCAGAAAGTAATCAGCCCACAGTAATGCAAGTGCTGTACAATCATAAATCTTTTGCTTTCCAGTTTCATTTAGTACTGGCCACTTCCAAGAGTATTTGGAAAATCTTTTTTTTTTGCCTCTGATGGCAATTTCCCCAAAGAGCAAAGACAGAGATGTCGTTGGTTTTAATTTCACTAAGTGTATTCATTGTAATTATCCACTGTCAGAGTCAATGTTACCCAAAAAGAGAGAACTGAAACATAAATTAAAAAGACCTGACAAGTGTCAAGTCCTATTACTCATTGACTTGAATAGCTGCACCTGATATGGGATATTTCTTTTTGTCTAATGTCCAGCTAGAAATAAATGTTCAAAGGGAAAATTTGATAAAACAGAAATAAGAAAATATAATAAGCTGTAAACATCAATATATAATGTAAAACTATAAAAGATCACTTAGCAACAGTAATGGAATTAAATCAATATTCTGGCATCAGCACTATGTATTTCAGGACTACAAGTTTTGCTATTTTCCAGACTCTTCCACCTTATAGCTGCCCATTAATTACCTTCATTTGTCAGCTGGCAGTACAAACAGGGTACAAATGTTTAGTCTGCTGCTTGTGTTAATATCTAGGAGCTGCAGTAGACAGAAGGTTTCCAGAACTCTGCTGTATAATCACCCAATGAAATTGCTTAGCTCTGATGTTTGTTAGCACTATTAGCACATTTTCTTTTTCTTCAAATAAAGTAACAGATGAAAATGTCTCAAGTCAATACTAGCTTGTCTGCATTCTTAACAAAACCGTTTTAGTGCACAGCAGTGGTTCCACCTCAATATCAGTTTTAGATGTTCTAACTTACCAGGTGCATTTTAGCATGCAGTTTTAGGGCCAGAATGATTTACAGAGTGGAAGATTTGCGTAAGCTGCCTTGTGTTCCCACCTCATGAATAACAGTGTAGGCAGAAATGGGGGTAAAAGCAGGTCCATAAACTAGACTGCTCTGTTGGTCTTCTCAGGCTGTGAAGCAATAGCATATTGAGACAAGAAGCACATTGAATGTTACTGCTGTGCTCCCACCAAGGGAAACAAACTTGATCCTAGGCATTGGCTCCCTCAGTCACTTGGTGGGGCAGAAAGCAAACCAGAGTATAAACATCTATATGCACAAGAGCTTTCCATCAAGCCTGGCATTGGACCAGACTTCCTCATTGCCATGTAAACCAGCCAGTGCAGTGCATCATCAAAACTGGAGATAGCATAATGTGCCATTCCTTTTCTGAAGTACCCATTTATTAGCAGCAGATTCTCCAAGATTGAGGGAAATCCTAGCAAAAGGCATCAGCAAGGACCCTTCTTCTAAACTTCTATTGACACCTTGTTAGGAGGCACCTTCAGCCTGTTTGGTCACTCAGCCAGGGCTGTAACCCTGTCAGCATTCCTTGGACTAGAGCTTTTCTATGAGCAGCATCATCAACTGCTTTTAGTACTATTTCTTATTTTTACCATCTGGAAGCTAACCAAATAGATACGGTGAGATTCAACCCTGCTCCTTAAAAAGCTTTCCCAGAGCATGACAGTGTGACTATTTTGATTTACACTTGTTTTCTCAGGCTCTTTAACACTGCAGCTGAAAAAAAAAAAAAAATAAAAAAGAAAGAAAGGAAAAAAAAAAAAAAAGTGGAAATTCAATGACCTAGTAAATTTTTCCACATAAAGCCAGTACCGGAACTGGCATATTGACCTAGTTCCTCATGTTGCAGTAGGCTGGTGTGGATGTAACAGGCAGATACGCTAGGTACCCTGATCTTGCAATGTTTTACAAACGTCACCTAGTATCAATAGTTAATATTTTCAGGACTGGTCTTGAAGTCAGGTCCAATAAAACTATGGGTCTTCACAGAAGAGAGAATGTAAGTGGCCTTTTCTGTCTGTCCATGTGGAAGTACCTACTTCATCTTGTTTATGACAACTCCTGAAGACAAGCAATAATGCCAGTTTACTTGTCTCTATATGTCAAAGGAAAATGATGAAGATTTCTGTCTTCAGCATTGTTGCATCTGGCTCTTGCAGAGGCAGCCGGCAGGTTTATACAGCTGAGCTTTCTTCATTCACTTTATACATATTCTTTTTGTCAATATAAACACAGATCAAGGCTGAAATGTTTTACAAATGAAGCTAGAGACAAAAGAGGGCAGCTGGTCCCCAGAGGGAGGGTTTGAGCCTCCAGGTCAGACAGATGGATAAATTTCCTTTTTGTGTCTCAAAGGTTGTTGCTAAGGAAACCATTATTGCTTCAGTGAGGCTATGGGATGGACTGGTTGACATATATGTAATATTTCTGCTACAAAGAAAAAAAGAAGCACAAGCTGTGAAGTCTTTATTGGGATAGAGGGCAGAAAGCCACTTACAAGAGTCTTTTTAACTGCTGTACTTGTTCCTACTGACAAGAGTTGGTAACTTTACTATTTGTCTCCTTTCCTTTTCAGTCAACTTCATTTCAGATGAGAAGGAAAGTGTTGCTGTGAGTGGCAAGATGAGACTTTACTACCAGCAGAAATCCAAGGTAAGCACAAACTTTCCCAGGGACCAGCTCTCTAGATAGGCACAGTCCTTCCTTTACAAGTTCAGCAGGTAATCATTGCAAACTCAGTTCCATCTCTATACTCTCTATCAGTATGCTTTTACAATTACAGGAGGTAGTGTAAATGAATATGAGCTTGTTTCGCCCAGATAGTGCTCCTGTCTTACTGAATAGCTTCAACAGTGCTTTTAAGTAGCAGAAGTATTTGGCTTGGTTTAGAGCTTAAAATTTCTATTTTTACATTTAACCTTCCAGAATTCTGAGTCTTAGTTTTATTGTTTCATGTTGACATTTGTATCAATAGATTTGACATTCACATCAGTTGTGCAACTGAGGTTGCAGGACCTCTATTGTCCAATCTATTTTTTCCCTGTGATGATCTTTCTATGAGATAAATTAATCTAGATGAACATTTCCTAAAAAGGAAAACAGAGGAGTTTCCACTGCACCACTATTGAGAATTAAAAGGTCATTCAAATCTGATATATACTTTTTAAAGTTTTACTATTCTTAGTGCTCTGATTAGAAGCGGTCTGTTTCACCAAAATAGTTATATGCAGGAAAGGCTGTTGGGTGGACACTCAACCTGTATGTAAATGCTGAGATACCTAATACAGCTTCTCGAATAAGTTCTATTTGAATAAGCATGTTCATCTGCACTAAGGAAATTCTGTCAAAGCTTGTAGCAGTAAAACTAGCATAGATAAGGCTCCCCTAGCAATCTATGGCTCATCTAGGAGTAATAAACCATCAGCCCTTCCCCTGTCTCCTGAGCCTAACTTTACAAAAGAGTTTTAAAATACCAAGCAAGGGCATGCAGGTTTTATCAATGAGTTTCATTCTCCTACCAAGTAAAGTGAGACTCCCTTCCCAGTAACATTGGTGTGTTATTTCCTTCATTTGGCTTTGGTCCTTTAAATTTGGACACACTTTTTAGTTTTAACCTTTAAAATATTATCCCCATCAGTAATAGAAAGTGGCTTACAATATACACTTGAATAGCACAGATCTTTCACACTGAAGGAAAATGTAAGCACATGAAGCAGGCAGATGGCAAAAGAGGATTAAGGAGCCTTAATAATTTCTTTTCAGTTCATTTAAGCTCTTTTATTTCACTGCAATAGACACATTGATTCTCAGTCTACAGGGAAGTAAAAGTAAAAAAATGGAATATGGCAAGACCACGGAGACCCCATGTGTTTAATTTCAATAGTTGTCTATTTGTAATTCTTTAATAGAGATTAACAAAACTTACCTAAATAGCCAATTAATTAAATTATATATAGAAATACATTTTGCATGTATTAATACATTTTACATGTATTTACATTTACCTTTTACATGTATTTACATCCATTTACTGATTATATTAGAAGAATATAAGAATTATTACCTTTGAATTACACAGGAGACATAAACTGTCCTTGATGGTCTTTTGCTTTGTACTTTTATGCTTGGAGGGAGGAAGACCTAAATATTAGAGAAGTGATAAGGATGTCAAACTGTGAAAAATGTGACAGTACCATTCCTACTGCTGAGAAGGAGCAGGTTCCAAAGAAGGCAGGTGAGTGAGGGCTTGTGACAGATGGAGAAAAGAAAGGCTTATTTAGTGTGAGGCTGGCTGTTTTCCTATGGTTAAAACTGAAGAAAGAACACCCGGAAAAACTCTTGAAATGGCCTAATGTGACAGAAGTTGCATGTCTTTTGTAAAATAAAAGGTAATTTGTTGTTGTTGTTGTTGTTGTTGTTGTTGTTGTTACTTTGTATTTTAGGGGGAGATATAATAATGTTCTGCAATGCATAGTATTTTTATGGAGCATTGTTTCATAAAATCATCACCTCCTCAATGCTGAGCTAGTAGGAAAGAATAGATTTAATTGTTTCATTGTAATGTCACTTAGATCTATCACTAATCAGCTCTGGTTTCTTCTCACGTAATTACTCATCTCATCCTCAACTATTTATATCTTAGAAATACTTGGTTTATTTTTCCCACTCAGAAGGAATGCAACTAGAACAAATTGAAAACAAAAGGAAAAACCCGAAGTTGCTTCAAAATGAGTGAGCATGGAGTTATTCTTCTGAAAACACTTTTAGCTCTTCATAAATTATTAACACTTAAAAAAGAAAATGCCTAAATCATCAGAGATTTAACTGCAGACTTTTTGTACTGAACCTTTTTTTCCTTTTTAAAGGTTTACAGAGAAAACACCGCTTTGTTCATAGCGCGTTAATTCTTACTGCCTGTAGAAATTATTTTGGAAGGTGTCATGTTTTAAATAGGCGTTTCCAGTAATTTTTCCACATTACTTCTTTGCTTGTGGGACTGAGCTTGTAGTCAGTAATATACAACAGTTTCAATTCTTTCAAAGTTCATGTGTTTTACACCTTGAGTACATTGTTCAGTTTCTCTGACAGTTTCTCTGGAGAACTTCTGCAATACATGAAGTTGGGGCTTCTCAGTGCTCAACCAAAGTGAGTCATGAAGCTGCTTTGCACACATTTAAAGTTCCTAACACCTTCACTATTCGTATATCCTAAATGTGTGGGGAACATTCTTTGCTAACAAAATAGTATTGCAGCTAAGCCATGGCAGTTCTCAGCAGCTGAAGATCTGCTTAGTTGTCACATATTGCTATAATTCACCTTTTCTGTGATAATATTTGCATTATAGCTATTAAAATCCATTAAACAAGCCATGTGCAGAATTTCTGGCTTTATCAAAGAGGATTACAAATAGAAGAATTTATATTATACCTTATGGTTAACATTGAGGTCATCTGGGCCACAGGAAAATCAAAAGGAGTTTTGCCATTACTGTGAGTTTTTACCAGTGAGTTTTCACCAGATTTTGCAACTTCATCTGCTTAGATACACTCAAGAAAGGCTTTTTTTCCCCCTTCACAATGGCATGAAAAATGAGAAATTTTGTCAGGAAATAAGGATCTCTCAGAAAATGAGAATCATACCCACACAACATGTTCATAGCCACTGTGGCTTTGTCTCTGATGTGTTTCCATTTCCCCCAGTCCTGAGGAGGACCCTTTAGTGGTGGCTCAGCTGTATCAGATTCCAGCCTTCCCAGATCCGTGGGACCTCGCAACACCTTATCGATAAAGGATGAGATGGAAACTGCATAAAAACACTCTGAGGTTTCTTGCTCCCATAGATGTGCAGGTGGAATGTAGCTCAGGTTCATCCTTTTACTTCATGAAGATTTGTGGGAGATAACAGCTTCCGTAACAGGAGAAGCAGAGAAGCAACTGTTTTGCTGCTGCAGGCTGGGTCATAGTGCAGGAGGGTGTGCAGTAAAGCAGCACCTGTACTAATAGCTGTTGAACAGTAGCCAGGTCTACAGGGTCTTCCTTTCAAATGCACAGCCCTCCAGCTTTCTATCAAAGTAAAATCAACCACTGCTTTGGGAACAGCCGGCTGGTAATGAGGGGGACACAAACACGGCTTTGTAGCCAGGAGAAGAAAGTGCTGTGGAAACACATCTAATTGACACAAATGCCCAACAACTTTTAGGTTCTTTCAAGCATTTCAGTGCTAGTAGGTTTCCAGATAATGTCTCTGTAGGCCTAAGGCTTGACTTCCCTTTCAGAAGTAGGTCTGATCTCAGAAATCTGCAAGTTCAGGAGGTCGGGAGCAGTTAGGTGGAAAAAACCCACACGAGTTATTGTAGCCCCTATCTGGTTCACTACATGATACACTTCCTATTTTGCAACAAAAGTCAGCATTAGCATCACACTTCAGTGCTTTGCAGTCTCTAGAGGCTTCTCACTTCATGCAGGATATAGGAAATCAAGGTCCAAGGCTCCAGCAGGCTCTACCAGTGCAAATTGGAAAGCTCAAACACTGGTGAAATCTCTTTTAGGAAATTGCATAGTCATCTGTATACAGGAAGGATGAACTTAAACTGGAATGTTTGCAGGAAAGAGCTGGAAGGATTGTTAGGGAATGAAAGGCTTTTTAAGAGATTGAAATAAAGCAGCTTGTTTAGTCTAGCAAAACTAAGATCAAGGGAGAAAATGAAAACTGATGACAAATACACTGGTGAAGAGGGGTAAACACTAGAAGAAAAAGCTATTTAGGGTAAAAGACAGCACTGGCACAAGGGTACAAACTGACCCTTAATGGTTTTAGAATGGAAAAACCAAAAAGCTTCTACAAGAGTGAAATGCTGGAGCTATGACAGCAGCAGTGGAAACAAAGGGTTTAAGATGGGGGTTGACCTTGCTATGAAAGGGCCTATAACATGGGACTTGACTTTATTGCAGTTTTATCTTTTTAAGACCTAGTCTACAAACAAACGTACTGAAGTTATTCCAGCCAGTGCCTCTCCAGCAGTGAGCAGAACCTTCACACAGCAGATGAATTCCACAAGAACAATGAAATGAGTCCGGGCTCCCTTGTGAGCAAGAGAAAAATGGACTTGGTTTTACTGCATTTGGAATTCGTTACTTGTAGGACTAAGGAAAAGCTTCAGATCTCACTGCATTAATAACTAAATACAAAACTCATTTGCTTGATTTCCTACATTAAGTGTTATAGACACACAGACAAACAGATTGTGATTTTAATTATCTTTCTGTTATTTCTACAACTGAGGAGAGAGAGAGTGGGGGGGAAAGTGTACTTGGGGTTTTCATAACTGCTGTAAAGTGTTCATTTAAATTTTTTTTTTGAGAAACATAGGCAGGTAGCTACCTTTTATGAAGGATTTATCACCATTTCCTGAGAGCAATTTCTCCTAGGATATATGTTCTTAGACACCTTAGGAATATAGAAAAATAATTACAAATCTACATTGTTTTGCAGTGCTCTATTAATAAATAACTTGGCAAAAAGACTTTGCCTTCATATATGAGCAGGCTTATGACTGTTCCTAGAATACTCATTCTGTTATTCTACACCCAGAGACTCCATCTTAGGCTTCTCTCATGGCCTAGTGTTCTCATGCTATTGATGAAATTCCTTCCAACCCTCTAGTTAGAACAAATATACACAGTCTTTAAAGATAGTGTCTTTGTCCTGTCCTGTTGCTGATCCAGAGGTGTCTGCTTGGCTGCCACATTTCCATGGAACATAGTGAGGCATTGCTTGGATATGTCACTTTTCTTAAAATGACTGACTCTTCATGAATCTTAAATACATAGAAGCAAAGCATTAGAGCCACATCTCTTTATGCTCAGGTTTAGATTTTTTGGTTTTAAATTCCTTGTTATATTTTGTCTGATCAGAAAGAAGAAACTGTTCATCTGGTACAGTAAGTGATTGTAGGCAGACTGTAAAAATACCAGTTATTCTCTTTCAGTGTATTCAGCTAACGGGTAATCTTACCCAAAGATCTAAACTATTTATTTATACAACGCAATTAAAAAATGATCTCTGGTGTAAACCACTTACTGTAGGAAGGATTTGGGCCAGTTGGATCTAGCAGTGCATAGAAGAGAAGGGGAAAACAATCCTATAAATGGATGAGATTAAGAAGACTTATGAGATCATCTTGAAATTTCCCCAAGATAAACATGAGGAATAAGTTACCAGAAAAAACAAGTTGTGATTATCTATGCATTCAAGAGATACCTGATTCTTTCTGAGGTACACTGAATGATGTTATTCCAGAGTAGGATCATGTCACGGTTAAATTTCAGATCCATGGTCTGAACTGGGCCAAGTGAGAAACTTTAAAGGCCACCTATGTATTACTGGAAATATAACTGTGAATATTTCTCAACTCAATGTTCATTTCTGCAACCATTCCTTGTGCTCTAGACTGCTCAAAGGGTGGTAGCCAAAAGAAATACATGCTTAGTCCTTTATTGTGGCCTTGATACAAGGAACTGGAGGAGAGAGGAAGGGGGCAAACCCAGAATCACTGGAGCATTATAAACTCATATAGCTTCCCACAGAGAGCTCTATTTCTAATTGCATTCTGACAGCTCCTCAGAGATATAGATAATATATATTGCAATGTTAATTCTTCCTTCATTCCACAGGAGGTAAATGCAATTTCACTGTAAAACTGAGTTGACAAATAGTCAAAAGAAAATTCACAGAGCACCATGGACTCAGCTTATCCTCAGGCCACGTCTACAGTTTTCAGTTTGTCAAACACTTTATATACAGTAAAGAAATCCTAATTTCCTCAAGCCTAACTGGCACTGTGAGAATCCCTCACAAGTGTACGTTGTTGCAGCTTTGTGGATGGATTTGATATATTTAATTGTTTCTTTTTTTCCTTACCTTTATCAAGTCTGGACATCACTGAGTTTTATAGAATGTATGTGAAATCCTATTTAAAACAACAGCTTACATTGTGGAGAGAAGGAAATCCAGCAAAACTATGCCGTATTTTGCTTTTCAAAGTGTTCTTTGGCAGCTTAAGTTATGAACTCTTGGTTTATTCAGATAGAATGTCTAAGGATATTTCCCAGTAACACAGCTTTCTATATGTGAAAAAAATTTCTTACTTTTTTAACTCTCCTACACTACACACACATTTGTAACTAGGAGACCCTAACTGACAGGTAAGCACATTCAAAACAAATGTAGATTTAATCAAGAGATGTGATTGAATAGATTATTGGGTGAGTTTTAGAAAAGAAATGTTTGAGTTCAATATTTCAGATTGGGCATCTTCCCTACTTAGACTCCTTCATGTGCAGATGTTTTGCATACAAAAATGAACAAACAAAGCTGCCTGACCTGAAAAGCTGGGACCTATCAATTAATAATTGCAATATAAATTTAATGCTGGTGAAAAGTATAATGGAGCAAGCAGGTACAGAATGCCAATAAGAGTATATGTTCACCTCCCTTGAATGAAGACTAATGGAAGTTTGCCGTGCCAATAGATTTACCCGTAAAAGGAAATAGTTCACAGAATCCAAAAAGTAGCCATGCACAAGCCCAATTGCACATATCTCTGCCTGACAGTGATGAACTTTTTATGAGATAGTTTAAATTACCTCTTTGAGACATTTCCTTAAAAGGCAGAGATAGAATTGTCCACAGCAGATTAAAATATGTGTTAAGAAACAATGAACAAACAGTCCAAAATTGGACTCAGTAGTATTTAAATTTATTCGCACTTAGCACATCTGAATATCAAAACAGTCAAGTAGAGCATCAATTATTACTTTGCCTGACTTCCTAGACTTTTGTGTGGGTTGCAACACAGTACACAATTAGCCTGACTTTCTAAAGAAATGCAATTTTGAAATCTCAGTATGGATTCATGTTTGTATGGGATCCTTTTGGAAACATTGACTTGTTTCAGTCCGAGTGAAAATAAGCTCCTAGACAACAGAGAGAGACCCTTCCAGTATGCCTATACTCTCCCTATGCAGAAAAGGATGTATTATGAAAGGAGCCCTTTTTAGACATGAGAGAATCTACACAGGATTCTGTTCGTTGGGAACAAAAATATAAAAGCTCTTAGAAACCCTAAAGCATTAGCAATGTCGGTTTATTTGTATGAGTGTGCATACTTATGTCTTAAAATGAATATAATGTTACAGGTGGGATTTCATTCTCTACCAGAAAAAGCTGCATTATCCAGTGGGTCAGCCACTAATTCATGATCTATTCTCAGATCTGCCCACTGGCATGATGCATCTTCCAACATGCCAAGGGCTAAATGGCTGTAATTTATTGTAGTAAGGAAGCTTTCTGAAGGCACCTTGTAAATACAAGTTAACAGTGAAGAGGAGACATTTTTTAATCCATATTCCATTTTTAGAACTACAAGAGAAGCCCTACAAATGGGAAAGTGTGTAGTTTCACAGAAAGCAAGGCACAGTGGGCACACTTTCACAAGGTGCATAGCAAAAGAGGCAAAGCCCACAATTCCAGCGGGGAAAAGCTTTAGGACTGTGCAAAAACTGGTGTGCTCTTGGGCTTCTGTCTATGGGGTATGCCCAGGCAGCATCCTGCTTGAAATCAGAGCTGACATTCATTTTCCATTCCTATACTCACTTGTCAGTAGACAAGAAACCAAACATATGTGGCAGAGGAGAGCTTGGCATGCTTTAGCTTTTTCATGATGCTGTTCCACTAGTGTTCTTAACTTCCATGTGCACTGTCTCTGTTGCTCAATGCCAACAGAGTCTGAAGAAATTTCTAAAGTGGAAAAGCCAACAGGGTTTTAAGTTGTTTAAGGACACTGAGACTTCATTAGCAATGCCACAGCCTCCTACAGGTTATAGGACAGCTGTGTCAGATCCAATTCTTTGTTGCATGAAGTGCAAAGTAATCCCCTTTCTATATGACTGTCTCTCATCCTGATGAAATGATTTGCTGAAAGGATGCCACCCCACATGCAAACTACTTACAGTTTTCCTCTTTTCATTCAATAACTGTAGGAAAGGAAAATACCTTCTGGTTACTACCACATCAGGGAGCAATCCACAATACTGACAAGATTAATATTTTTCATGATGCAGCAGTAATTAAGGATTTCTGTTTCTCTTGCTGTCTTGCTTTAGCAATAGTGTCAGATACTCTGTGGATCCAGGATAGTTTAAGATTACAAATACTGTTAGGGTAGAGTGTCCCATGCATCACTTAGAACAACTTAACCAGAGAGCCATTTCATAGTGGTCTAATTACACCTGTTCAGACTTAACTGATTCTGCACAAATTGGACCTCTGCTAAGCTGTCATGCTGCAGTGAATATCCTCTTTGTTGCTGGCCATGTTTTGTATTATTTCTTGAACTGTGATGGCAGCCAGATTATTCTAACTGCTCTCCAGACATAGGATGGGATAGTCCTAGCTCCCCACCACAGTTCCAAAAAGACAAACAATAATCAAACAAATAAGTTAAATGCCTTGCTTGTAATTCTTCACTGTTAGATTTACTGAAGCCATCACTATCTTATTTTACCCTCTTTCCCAAATTATGTAATCATACTGCCTTATGGTTGATTATTGTTCAAACTGAGAGCAAAGCCTAGATTCTTTTTCCTTTAAATGATACAGTTTTTCATGGGAGTTTAGAGAAAATATGAGTTTAAAGTGTTTATCATTGAAATCTTATACAGTCTGTTAAACATAGGCATTTATAATATTCAATTATAATACCACGTTGTGTATAGTCCAGTAAAGCACTGCAGTTCCATATAGCAGTACTCCTTAGATACCCCAGCTATGCAGTATTCCTAAGGTACCCCAGCTAATTTGGAGGGCTAAGCATTGCCCTCCAAACATTTTACCTGTAAATATCTTCACCTAATGTGACAGAATTTCACCCAGTTAGAAGCACAGTGTCACCTTTCTTATCTATTGATGTCAGTCTCAGCTGAGAGATTAATTTGCTCAAGTTCATGGCACAGACCAAGTTTATGCTAGAGCCAAGATAGTCTAGCATTTCAGGTTAATGCTGTAGTCAGAAAAATCTTCCTCTTTTCCTTTGTTCTTTCCACTGCCCTGCAGTGCCAGGGGAAATGTCCTTCATTGTGCCAGTGCAAGCACAACTATCAGCGCTGGAACACATTACTTTCAGTATGAGAAATAGTATTCCTCAGTGTGCACATCTTTAGTGTGGCTGGGACCTCCCCAACTCTGCCACAGGGTATAGGACTCACTAGAGAACCCCAGCTGAAATTTAGCATATTTGAGGCTTACATTCAAATAACTTCATATGTAAAATGCAATGAAAGCTCTTACAACTCTGTGATGCAGAAGGTCAACCTTTACAGTTGGCTTGTTAATTTGCTCTCTCCATCTGCATTTTTCTAGTGAGAGCAGTTTGGATAACATAGCAGGTGACGTAAAGCTTCTCCAAATTTAGAAAATATTTGATGTTTAACCATAAGTACATGAACCATGAACTGCAGATATGTGCATCTGCCAAGAGAGGAAATAGAAATATTATTATCAAATATATTCCCACAATTTTTCCACCAGATGAAATGTAGTAGAAATTAAGGAGAAACGGTGGAGAAACAGTGAATATATCCCCAGAAATTCTTCTGTACTGCAGCACAGTGCTTCAGCAAAAAGGAATAGGTGGAAGCCCTGAGAGACAGAGATAACATTACAGTACCATAGAAGTTGAAAGTATTGGGTGGCACTCTGTTTCCTACAAAGAGAATAAATATTAGGAAACAAACCATCCAGTTATTACATTATAAAATAGATGTCAGGAATATCTGGTTGGGATTCCAAGCATTTAAAATTATTTCTTTTATTCCGATACTGCTTTTAGATAGGTTTCTAAGGAGCCTGGAATGTTTTCAGTTATGGAAATGTTTTTTCCTTCCAGTTGTCTAAACATAGTGGCAATGAGCATGTTTCATAACGTTATTCTTAATATACCTTTTTCTTTTTAAGTATGCACTGTATCTGTAGGCAGCTAATGAGTAACCTAGAGCTTATCCTATGCTATAATATAGAATGCATTTTTAGTCCATTTGGATGACAGTCTGTTGGGGATTTGAAGATTAGGGGACAGTCTTGGTTGTAGCGCATAGACCATGAGATGGTTAAATTCTGGATCTTGAGAGGAGGGAGACAGGCAAAAGCAAGATCACAACCCTAAACTTCAGAAGAGCAGACTCTAACCTGTCAGGGATACGCTCAGAAGAAACCTAGGGGATACAATTTAGGAGAGAAGAGGGATCCAGGAGAAAGGTTTTATTTTCAAGGACCATCTCCTCCAAGCTCAAGAAAGGTGACTTTCCTGAGAGTGAATCTTGAAGGACTTGCCATGGCTCTTATTGGGTCTAGATCCTCAGGATATGTGCATGGCACAATAGCTGGCATTGTTCTTCCTGTTCCAAATGATGGGCCCATTCCTGGGTGTCTCCTCCCACATGTCCCCACTGATCTAGCTGACTCCAGCTGATGTTCCAACAGATAGCTCCTGAGGACTGAATGATGGTGAGCAGTTTCCACTACGGCTTTGGGTTGCCTTAATTTCATTAGGTGCAACCGAGCTGACAGTATATATGAAGAAGTCTGGCAAAAAAGCAAGGAAAGGCCCAGGCCCACTGGCCTTTCACAAGTGCATGAGACCATCTTATAGTGTAATGTGACAATATCTGGGGAATATCTGGGGACTGTGACCTCAAAGCACATAAGAGTTGAAAGGATGCCACAAAGGACTGTTTAAAAATCTACTTGGCTAAGTACTGACATATGGTATCCAACTTGGTGTGAATTTTACCATTCCAATATGTGGACGCAACTTTCTTCTAGCAGTTTGTCTGTTAAAACTGCATCATTTTTAGCAGGGCAGTTAAGTGCTCTGGAATAGCAATGGCAATTTGTTAAGTGAGCAAAAGTCTCAAAAGACTTTTTTTGACTGATGGTTCCATCCTACATAGCAAACAGCAAATGGCCCAAGGCTTTTTCATTTGTAGTGAACCAAAATCTAATTGTGTGTCAGATGGCTTTTGTGACTATGATTTACTGAAGAGAAAATTAAACTTCATCTCCAGATCAAAAAGATTACCCACAAAATTCTGCCAGAGGTTGTCAGGGTTCTTAAGTCAGACCCCACCCCGTTCACTGGCTCAGGAGGCCCATTTCATCTTAGCCCAGGGCCTTCAGTCCCTGCCCCACTGATGTCTGGTCTCCACCCATGCCATGGCTCATGCTTCACCCTGACAGGAGGTTCTAACAGAAGAAAGGTTCCTAAATAAGTGATTATCACAAAAAGCAAAGAACAGGCTAGAAGTCACCCAGCCACAAACCTGAAGTCCTAGTTTCTCTGAGCACAAGCTAGAAATATCTTAGGCAATGAGGAAGATAAATAGCTTGAACAATGTGTAGGGTCATACTACAAGGTACCCATGAAGAAGCACTTTATCTCTGCTGTAAATATTCTGGGAAATTTATTTCTCTCTGGGAATACCCTGGTATAAATCTGAATCTGTGATTTTATCGGAGCAATGTTAATTTATACTAGGAGACAATCAGTCCATTTATAACTGTTATAGGGGAGAAAATAACTTAAAATATTCAAAAGTAAACAGAAAGCATTAGGTACTTCCTTGATTTTCTAGCACTTGTAAAATGTTAATTAGAGAGAAGCAGTTAGTGATGGATCCAGTCTCATATTTGGAGTCAGGAAACCTCTGTAAAAACATGTAAAATGAACGTTTTATAGGAAACAGATGTATTGCCATACTTTGTATTCACAGGGAAAAGCAAATAGATGCAAGCAGACCAGCTGGGTCACTAATTTATTTAATTTACAACAACTGTTTCTCTCTCTCCTTGGAATGAAATCCACTGTGTCTCTTAGCTTCTTCTTGCATCAATCTTTATTTGGTCTCACTATGCCAGATCCAGCACCTTCTCTGCTAGGCTTGCATCTGCCTTATTTACATAAGACATCTCAAACAGCTGCTTCCGATTCTGGTCACGAATGACATCCTCAAAAAGGCAGACTCCCTCTTCTCTCACTAATTTTAACAAGAAGGAAAAACGATTTGAGCCAGTATCTCCCATGCTTTTCTGAAATTTGGCCTTAGTCTGTTCCTGTTGTTGAGGATTTCCTAGACAAATTAGGTAACATCCTTCAGCTCTAATCTTCTTCACTAGCTTCCTCATTAACACCAAAAATTTCAAAAAGGAAAAAGGACTAAAAAGTAAAATCATCCTTAAACAAGGTTTTGACTGCTTTTGGATTTATTTTTTTATATTTTCTTCCCTTTTCTGTCACATTCACATAATGTACAGTTATTTAGACCTATTTGGCAGTGAATCTGGATGGTGCAATCCTGTACACTTTGTACTGTTGTGGATAAACAGGTGAAATGAAATAGATACCTTCAGTACATTTAAGTTTCAAGAGAATGAATTCAAGTTCAGGATTTCTGCTAGCCTCCTTGTCAAACTGCTTTCCATCCTTCAGTTGGGACTTGTTTTTCTTCTCAGTGTCTGGATTTGGTCCTTCTTAGAAACTGACAGATATCCATGTGGGGCTGTGTACTTCCCAGCATTTAACCTCCTCTCTCCCTCCCACTGACACCCTCAGCCCAATACTGATCACCTCAGGCTGGCTGGGGAACAGAGACAGGAGTTCCAAGGTTCTTGAATTGGATGATTATTGGACTTTCAGGTACACTTTTCTATTGTATTGTGTATAGCTCAGCTTGCAGGACTGTACAGATGTGAAACTTGGCAAATACTCATGCAGGAAGTAGGCATATGCCTCTGGTTTCTTCTTCGGCACCTTCAGATTACATCTCTAGGCCTCCACTGTAGATCTGCAGTTAGAAGTGATGGGAAAGAGCTTTCTGACATACTAGAAGGCTTTGTGAAGCATCTGTGGAACTTTCTGTGAGTGGTACAGTTAGCACACTTTTTCCACAGACACAGAAAATTGATGCAATATGCAAGGCAACTTGGAGATTTATCTCTCTCTCTCCCTGTACATATATATATGTATAGCTAGCTGTGTATATGTGTATATATATATATATATATATACCAAATTGATGCAATAACCACAAGGCCGACTTGCAGCAGGATATTGGTTTTCAGAAAACTGACACGTAGCTCCTCCTTGAAAGTCTAATTTCAGTTAAGAACTATATCAAGGCTTCAGGAGGGCAGAACTTTAAATTTTTTTGGAATTTAGATTTTGATCTGACAAATTTAATTTTTATTTTGACAAATGAGATGCCAGATCAGATTACACAAAGCAGTATTTTACAGAAGACCATGTCAAAACAGAAGCTGGGCACATTTTGACTTTGCATCTTCTAGGTCTTTACATATAAGACTGAGGAGATCTGAACAATTCAGGGATCCAGCTTCTTAGGGAAGTAACAAGAAAGCTTTAAAGAAATATGAAATCTGCTTTGCCAGTGCAAAGGTCCTGTTCTTGATGTGAGGAAAGGTTCTTCTCCACAACACAGCAGTTTTTTTGCCTGGAGCAATGGCTGTTATTTTAGTTCAGACCACCCACCCTCATCACAAGACTTAAGGATTTACAAATTTAGATGAGCAGTGACATAGAAAGGATAATACAGACCAAAAAAATCCTGCAATAGTGGGACACTTTTCAGCAGCCTAAGACAGAAAATAGAGTATAAAACAGGACAAAGCAAAAATTACACAACTGCAACAGCTGCTAATATAATCTGGTTTTGCTTTCTAGAGAATACTTTCTTGGAAAGCCCTAAAAGATAATGACTTTCCATTCAACAAATACTTTAATGTTCTAATCATGGTATTTGAAGCTGGTTTACACAGAAAATGTCTAATTCCCTATTTCACCCAAACTTCCCCTATGCTAATGAGTGACAGATTTTTCCAGTGAAAGTTTTGGCCTAAATTCTCCTTAGGTTCTAAATCCCCAGGTCCCGTAAGAAATGTGGCCAAGCAGAGCTTTGAACCTGCTTTCTAAAACAGAAAAAGCACCACAGTCATCACCATTCTTCTTGGATTATGAATACATTGGAAATTTGATACAGGCTTACACACAGAGAATATGAAGTTAAAGGCAATTAAACATCATCTTAAAAATAAACACAGTTCTTGGGCATTCTACATCTCATTTCCTCACTTACAGGAATAATATGGGAGACTGTGCATTAATGAGACATGCAGCTACAATAACAGATGTGTTTAACAGGGGTAAAGATTGTGTTCCTAAAACATGCTGAAGGAACATTATTATTTGGCATTGATTCCCTAGAAATTTTAAGGATAAATGATATGTACTAAATAATTCATGATGTACATGTTCTTATAGGAAGATACAGATAAATAAAGTTATCTAATGAAGAACAGTCTACAAACTGTGTTGGGATTTCCAGTGAAATCTACTGGAACTCTGCCATTAACTTCACTGGGCTCAAAGTATTACTCTCTTATCTCCCATTACTTTAAATCAGTATATATATTCCAGAGGGTCCTATCTGCTTGGAGTTTGCCCTTAAAACCTCAGGAAATAAACTGGAGAAATCAACTGAATTAAGTCAGAATTGATTTGCCTGTTGGTCTCATATTTCTACAACTAGTCTGTTTCTTTATAGCAGAAAACAAAACTTCGTGTTTTGGTGAGGCTGTGTAGTGAATCACAAAGACATAGCGATTTAAAGGGGTTTTTATTGTATTGCACAAGGTATTTATGCAATCCATGTAGGTACTGTATTGAAGGATCCACATTTCGCAAACATTGGCTGTTGCTGCACACATCACTAGCATTGTGAATAACCAGTGCCTTCTTCAAAAAGTAAAATAACCAGTTGCAAGTTTAAGCATGTTGTGGAAATAAATGAAGAAAAAAGCAAGGACTTTTACTACATATTTCTCTTCAAACACACAAATATACAATTTTCAGAAGAGCACCAATAATGCCAAGCGAGTATTTTGATGAGATACCGTATGTGTAGGCAGTAAAAAGCCAATATGCACACAGAAAATATATTTCAACTTTTAAAATAATTTAACCATAATATCTTGCATGTGTCACCTGTTTACAATACAACATTTCATATACAATGTCAGGCCCAAGTCTCAACATGTGTAAATTTGTGCATACTCATTTAAAGCAGCTGAGACTCTGGACCAGGTTATTCAAGCTGAAAAAGCCTTCAAACTGTTCACATTTAAATTCAGAGTGGTAGTATAAGACCAAGAAAGTAGTTATGGTGAATTTATAACAGAAATGGTACTATGGAAAATGAAGAAAAACACTATAAAACCCTCAAACACAAGGTTCTAGAAAGAGGCCTACACATAAAGTGATATTGTAATAATTTATAAAAGCGAATAATTGGTATCAGTCTCCTTTCTGACATTAAGAGATTCTCACATATTCAGAAGCCTGTAGAAGTGAACTAAGCAAATGTCACAATCAGTATCATCCTCAAACACTGTTTCTTAAGTTTCTGATCATTAATACTGGTACTTAGAAACATTTTATATTTGCTGAAACTGATTAGTAAAGTTTACCTTCCTGATATAAGAATTTAGTGTAATAAAAATCATGAAAAACAATAGGTAAAAAAATAGTATTTTAAGAATATTTTTAGAAAACTCATCATACAATTGCAAATACAGCTGACTTTTAAGCATCTGCTTTTGAACTGTGGTCTTTTGTTTGTTTTTAAGTGAATCACTTATAAAGAAGCGAGGCAGTACCAGTTCTAAGATTTATTCTTGTCCATTACATTGAGGACCTCATCCAAAAGTGAGGGCCCCAAGTCAAGTTGTAATGAGAGAAGAGAGCCTGCAAGATCTGAAAGGGATTCTTCTGACTTTGTCTTGGTTAGTTCACATGAAAGTCGACTGTCATCCAGTAAATCAACTGTTTGCCAATCAGTGCATCGTTCAGAAAAGCTGGATGAGTGACTGTCACTACCATTAGTAAAATGTGAAGAAGAACCATTTTGCTCCCATATGTCATCTTTGTATGTTTCTTCATCCTCCATCTCTTTACCTTTCTCCTGCAGTTTTTCTTCTATTACTGGCTCACAGCTAAGCCTAGGATTTCTGGATGACCTGATGGATTCTTGCTTTGAATTAAATGTCACCGGTGACAATAAAGGCAATGTAAGGGCTTGAGAACCCCCAATGGCAGGAAGGGAAATAGCATTTTTGAGCACTGGTGATGGAGTTTCTGTAAACATGGATTCAGAAGTGCTGTTTGCCCTTAAGAATTCATTGTGGATACCAGACTGGCTAACTCTGGTTTCACCTTCATTTCCAGGCAACAGCTCATAGTTGCCTTGCAAAAATGAGATGTCTCCGAAAACATCATGCTGTCCTTCTTTTCCAATGTGTATGGTGTGACGAAAATCTCCAAGTGGAGGACTGATCATATCAGGAGATAAAATATCCCTTAGTTTGAATTTCTTCCCTTTCTTATTGTTAGCAGCTTTCAAGTAGATAGGTGTCTTGGCTGGCATCTTGCTTGTAGTTTCTGAGAGAAGTAGTTAAAAAAAAAAATGTTAGGGAAGGAGAAGCCTCTTACAAAGCCAGTTCTTCTCAGGAGACCTTCAGTGTTAGCAATTTTACATCATCATCTTGAACCACTCTTGCACACCAAGTCTTATTCTTCTGATACAGAGAACTGTGGAGTATGTGAAGGTAAATGTCTCCCACATCAACTCTTCTCAAGGTAGAGCACACGTTTTGGCGTCAGGTACCAACCAAATGCCCTGCTACTTCCTCAACTTGAGAAAACCTGCATGGGATACAAAATCAGGTTATCATTAACTTATTTCTCATGGTTCATTCAGTCTTGTTTTTTACCAAACCCCAAAATTAGTAATGGTACTGACAGTTCCAGCCTGCAGATTAGCTTAATGATGTTGCTTCCCTTCATTTGGCAGGATAAAAGAGTTCAAATTAACAAGGGCTACCTAACCTTTCTCTGACTCTATAGCTTTTTTTTTGAAGTCAGACTTTTTAGACACAGTTGCTGAGCACAATTCATTTGACAACTATCACTATCTCAAACTTTCTTCTCCTTATCGTGGCATCCAAAATGCTGACCTTTAAGAGCACATGCAGAAACACATTTATAACATTCAACAACACTAAGTTTTTGGTAGATCCAGGAAGACTGACAGAGTCATTTAGAAAACCATTTTGGATATGGAGTACACTCCCTTGATTTAGATAACTGGGTAATCAGATTAGCTTTCAGATACTTCCAATTAGTGCTGAACACTCACAAACTGTAACCAATAACATTTCCAGTAATTGTGCCCATTTAAACAGATAGTTTTAGGAACTAGAAAAAAGAGCTGTTCCACATCTTTACATTTTGTTAGGAACATCCAAACGCACATGCTTTAGAGAAGATTGATTCTTGTGACTATATTCTTTAGGCTACATGAATTCTTCATAGCAATTAGTCATAGACTAGCTCACAAATTATGCAGACCACGAGGCCTGCAGTGATTTAGAGTGCAACCAGTTTTAACAGTCTTTGCAAACCATGTTGTCCTACTAGGGTGTGGTCTTTGAAAGGCCTGATAGAGCTAACAAGGGCTAACAGACTATTAAGTCAGCAAGGTATTGAAAAACATTCTTTTTTAATACTTTAATGGTATATTTCTTCCTTATAGTGCCAGTTCCTAACCCTTGGACACTGTCAGAATTAATGCATTTTTTCCTCGTGGACATTTTTGAACATTCTTCATGCACCACAGATCACCCCCTCTCCTCAGAGTACTCATCTGCAAATCTGTCACCCTTTGTCCATCACCCCCTCCACTCTACAAAGGAGATTACAGCTTTTACACAGCAAGACTATTCTCTACCATAAGAGGAAGAAAGCTGGCTGTAACAAGGGCTACTTTTGCTGCCTTTTACTCATGCCCTGGCTAGGTTTTTTCTTCACCAAATTAAGCCCAGTATGAGAATCACCAGGTTTAAAACTTAGCACTGTATGGTTACACACCCAAGTTGTCAAGAAGCATTTAAGCATTTTAACAGATCCTTTAACCACAGTAATTAATTCCTACAGTTGGGTACTTAACTCTGCATCACAAGGGGAGCTGGGAGTCTAGCCAGGTCAGTGCTTTGTTTTTTTGATTCCCACCAGGTATCTACTGTACTTTGATAATGTTGAAGAGTGCTCCCCTACAAAACATGTCAGATGTAAACAGCTTAAAGTTAAAATACAAAATAACTTCAATAATTTATGAGGGCATTTTATACTTTTAAGATCAAATTTGAAAATACAATTGATTGCATCAATCAATTAAAAGCACTTCAAAGCTCCCTTATACACAACAAAATTCATTAGGATCTACAATATACTAGGAGATTCACATTACTCCATAACAGTACTGCAAGATACAAAAGTAACTCCTAAATAAGATCTCTATGTGTGCCATCTGCAATGGGAACAGAACTGATTAGACAAATCAACCTTGCAGTTTTAAAATCTAAAATTCACTGCATTGCTTTCCCCATTTTATCACTCTGCCCAAGCAAACCCATTTAACTAAACAAAATGACCTCAACTCTACAGAGAAGACTATTAGCAAACAGAGATGAATGGTGAGGTGGTTTTACAGTTATCTTGTGGACTCAGCTCTATCTCACTTCCTAGAAATAACAGGCCAAATTATCTCTGATTTTAATCTCTCATTCTATAAGGTCTTTTAATTCGAATCAATGACAATGCAATGACAATGTGGTCCAAAGACATGCCTGTTGGTCACTAGTTTAAAAATGAAAGACAAATGGTAGTTCATTCAAAGCTTTCATGGCTTCCACCACTTAGGACCTGTATCAAAACCCAGTATCAACAAACTCCACAGGGAGGTTTAAAAAAAACCTGAAGGACACAATGAAACATCTGAACATCAGGAAATACTAAAAAGAAAATAACTCCTAGTATAAATCGGCCATTTTGACATACAAGAAAAGTACTGTATTTTATTTAGCTCATAGCTCAGGGGGAAAAAAATACAAAAACTCTGAAAGCAGCACAAACTTTTGGATATCCAAATCTCCTTTAGTTCTTGCACTACTAGAGAGCCCCAGTAAGGGGCAGTGTAAAACCACACTACCTGAGATGATGCTGCAAGAGACTCCACTATCAAGAATTATAAACCCTTTCTATACAGCAGTCCCTTTAATTGTGAAGGCCTTGTCTTCCATTTGGCCAGTGCAAGAGGCTTTACATTTGAAGAGAAGAAATTTCACAATTACATGCTTAGTGCAAGCACCATTTTCTCTGCTGAAAACAAAGGCTACTCTTACTGCATATTTCAATACCCACAGTATTGGAAATCTGCAAACTACACCTTTTAAATAAAAGGGCTCCCTTCTCAATGGACAGGCCTTCCATGTACAACATAACAAAGCTTCAGAGCAATTTTGTTTCTGCATACCTATCGTCTTTGTCAACTACTGCCTAAAGGAGCACAGATTTTTAGCTACTTCAAACAAATAAATCTGGAAATATTCACTAAGTCTACAATACTATTTTTATTCATACTTAATTTACAATTAAATAAAGAAGAACCCATATAAACAGTTAACATATAGCATATATATATATACACACACACAGATAGATAGATAGTTATTTTAGTAAAAAAAAAAAATATAAATCAAACTTTGGCAAATGAAGAAAAACCTAACAAGACTAAGCTTCCAGCTCAAATCCTAGAAGACA
Organism: Vidua chalybeata; assembly: GCF_026979565.1. Taxonomy (NCBI): domain Eukaryota; kingdom Metazoa; phylum Chordata; class Aves; order Passeriformes; family Viduidae; genus Vidua; species Vidua chalybeata. The sequence continues at coordinate 13,175,376 of NC_071532.1, forward strand.
AAAAAAAAATTAGTCCACAAAATTTTCACAAGAATCTTAGCACCTTAACACACTCCCTGCACTCAACAAGATTTAATGGAATCTCAAGTGCACAAGGGCTAAGAGAAGGGACACAACACAATGCAGTTTTGATATCAGGCTACACAATAAATTTCTCCTTGTCTTAAAATGAGACCTTTTTCAGATCTTACTACTAAAAGAGTCTCTTTTTTGACTAACTTCAGCTCAGTAACTAAGTGATTGTATAGCTAAATTGGAAAGCTGAATGAGAAATTACCAGAAAACCAGAAGTCTGCAATCCTGGACTGCCAGCCTACAGTGGAAGACCTTAATTTAAGAGAAAAACAACATGAAAGGGTTTTCATTCCAGTTTAAAAGATACCCCCTGTCCTAACAAGATCCAAGTATGAGCCAAACCAGAGGAATTTCAGCCCAGTGAAAATTAAAGTTTTAGTCTGGCTGTAGTGCTTGCTCATTTTCATTCCTATCACTTTACACTCTCGTATAAGTATTTTGCTTGGTAACAAAGACTAATATTTTTAGAGGTGCTTCTCAATCCGCCTTCTGTCCACTCTTCAATCATCACCTTCCACACAGCTCAAAGTTTTCCATGGATGCCTTAGCTTATTCCACGGTCCATTTTAGAAAGACAGACTATCAGCAAATATCTCAACAGTTAAGCTTGAAAAGCCAGAGACAAATAAGGGTCAAGGTGCAACCTTTTATTTGTGCATGCATCCCAAGACACCTAGATCCTTTAGCAAAGAAATTAGAGAAAGAAACCACATTTTCACAGAGCAGAGCCAGAAGCAACTGTGTATGCTGGGAATCCTACAGGCTTTCTACAGGGCAATCCCTTGCAAAGGCTCTGCCTTACATACCACTGACTAGAAGGACATGAAACTCAGAGAAAGACCTTTCCAAAGCATAATTTAAAATATAATTGAATTACCTTGTGGAGCAAGTCAGTAAGAGAAAACTGAGTCTGTACATTATCTAAATATCCAAATGAAAGCACAGTAATATAGCAAAAGACAGACACAAACTACGCAACAAGCAGCTGCAACTTTTCTACATGATGAATTATCTGCAAGCATAGAAAAATTAGACTTTAGGGCTTCATTTTAGGTTTTAGCTATCAGTAGCTTTCAGCAGTACAAACTCTTAAGAACATCCTGGTCAATGCTGTTACTTTCACTATGTCTGAAACAGCATCAAGTGTAAAACACATTTTTACTGCTTTTATAACATGGGCCTGAAGTCATGCAGTCACAATTCCTGAATGCTAATGAAACACATCCTCCGTTAACTAAGTCCTCAGATACAAGAAAACCATGAGATGATGCACCACAGAGCTTACCTCTTGTGTTTCTGGAGACTCAGGTGTCCTTATCAACCACCAAGCTCTGAATACAAGAGGCCACAAGTCTGTCCACTTCTAGACCAGGCCACCAGCTCTCCACTTATAAAGCCACTACCTTCTAAATAGCTTAAACCATATCAAGTGCTAACACTTCTCCCTCCAGACTGTTTATCTAAATTTACATTTTTTATAAGAGGCACAGCCTTTGAATTCATCTGTCTTAAGGTCAACTTCCCTTGATCAGGTTAGAAGTCCTTGTCTCCTTTGCTTCTCCTTTCATCAAAGAATTGGCACCTTCCTGATTAAAGCTATGGATTTAATTACTTTATAAAAACAATCAGACTAAATGCACTTCAGTTTAACTAATTTTCTCAACTGCAGTCAGCTGACTCGCCTGGATCAAGTCTTACCTATTTCACTGTGTTATCACGTACATTATTTAGAAAATGAAGGAAAAAAAAAATCCCAAATAATTCCCACAGCTACAGAAGCACAGGTCAAGAGAGGACCCAACTCTATGTTGCAGTTGATTCATTTCTGCATTGCCCTGAAGACAGAGATGCCATGTGCTATCTGTGAAGGTGTTTGTCCACCCTTCTCTTAAAATTCCCCATACATGCAGACTACACGAATTAATTTACTTCACAGAGGTCAGTTACCAGAGAATATGAACCTAAAGTGTTCCCTGTTCCAATCTGTGTCCTGATTAATATAATAAATTATTTTATCTATTCTAGCTGTGGAAAAAAATTTAAAAAAAAAAAATCACATAAGGATATATTTTTACTTCCCTTGTTATAAAACAATTTTTTCCACATAAACCAAAGACAAATAGTACACCAGCTGAAGGTGTACCCTTGAAGAAGGGTCAATTGCCACTAAGTGTAAGCACAGACAGGGACAGGCTGCATACAGCATCTTTCTCTCCAGGTATCTTCCATTTCTCCAGCACCCTCCTGTTTTTCCCCCCCCATCCCTAAAACCTAGGTTCACAAACAAAGGAAAAACAAGTTCTTGATTTTTAATTATTGACTCATTTAACTCTTGCCACCCTGCTTAGCACTCTTTCAAACAGATCGACCTTGTGTAAATCATGTTAACCAAACCAGGAAACACTTTCAACTAATTTTAAACCATTAAAGTACTCGTATATTATATGGAAATGAATGAAGTAATTAATCTATTTAAGAGTTTTTATTTTAGCTTGCAAGAAAAAGAAACTAAGAAGAGTAAACTTGATTTGGGGGGAAGAAAAAAAAAAAAGGTCTAATTTGAGGAAATGGCCTCAGTCTCCAGTTATTATTTTGTTCTTTACCAGTCTGAGATTACAAATGCCCTTTATCAACCAGAAACCTTCATCCTTGTTAAGGTACTTGAACACTAACCAAGTTGTTTCTCGGTCATCCTTTTTGAACAAAGTGAACAGGTGAAATTCCTCATGTGGTAATAATGGGGGAATAATTTTAAGCCTTCTGGGGTCTCTCCTCCTCTCTCTTTTGAGCCACCTCCAATTTTTCAACATTGTTTTCCAAGCAGATCAGAATTAGTGACAATATTTCAATCCCAACAGCATATATGAAGATAAAAATCACTTCTTTCTTTCCATCACCATTGCCTTGTTTATAAACGAGATCATACTTCTGCTCTTATTCTCACCCTCTTACAACAGGAATTTTCCTGTATTTACTGGGTAGAATTATATTACAAACCATTTAAGAATTCTTGTGCTGGCATAACAAAAACCAGTTCTCCAAGCAGAATAAACTATACTGGAAAAAGTAGAATTTTTTATCCTTGCCTTTTATTGGTTCAGAGTAGGCATCTCCATTTTATTTTTTTTTAGGATCAATATACAAACATATTAATTTAATCAATGAATTTTGGCAGCACAGCCAAAACTGTGCCAGAGCACAGTGGCAGTGCTCATATTACACTGTTTGTCCAGTAAGACTCTACTCCTTTCCTTGGGGGGGGGGGGGGGGGGGGGGGGACGGGACAAAAAAGCACTCCAAGTTATCATTCTCCAGTAAATAAACTGGATTTACATTCTATAGGATAAAAAGCAATGCCATACTTTAGAAAGAGAGAGAAACATTTTATTTTAATGTGCTCAAGCTGTGAATCCATAAATCAGTTGAGCTTTCTCTATCTCCTTCACCAATACACTTCTTCACCAATACCCATCACCTCCAAACTTGTACTACAACAATTTTGTACTTATTTGCAAGATGCTCATAAAAATACTAGGCAACCCATACTGTATAAATAGATCTCTGCACTGTATGAGTAGAAATAAATCCCTCTTTGATGCTGACTTATTTTTGCCATTTACTCTGAGATTCTAAATGTTTTTAATATATGCTTTGTTAACACTGTAGAGGACTAACATTTTTAAAATCTGGTTGTGATGCAATAAATAAATGCCTTACACAGTCTGTTTTTGCAACTGTGCTTATGACCACTCATTAGAATATTTTAAATAGCTCTTTTTTATCAAGCAATTTTTTTTACCTTTCAACAGGTTGAATCACAGCTTGCTTTCAGCTTTGAAAAGTTAGCATCTTTTCTAGAACAATAAAAACCTTATTTTCTTTTCTCCTCCAGAGACAGGGATTTAATGGGTTCACTGTATTCATGTTCAGCTTCATGGACTGAAATAGGTCCCTCTTTACTACTTTCTCCTTAGCTTTGTTGGCTAGTACATTCATACATACATTTAATACCATATAGTTCATTGGCTTCCAAAAACTGGATGAGCACAAGCCCGTGCAGATCTAGGCAGAGGTGCATGTCAGTACAAGTACTAATGCAGCCAGCCACGGTGAGGTTGTGGGTGAGGTTATGCTACGTCAAGCAGACTGCACGCTGAAGCACAGTCACACGTCTCCTCCTACAAAGTCACACACCAGATGAGCAAATAGCTGGGTACCATAAACCCATAAGCCACAAGATGGACAGGCTTAAAAACTTGTCCATTGGTTCCCTTCAGTCATAGGGAAAAACAGGAAACGGGACAAAAAAATAACCCCTACAACCTGAGCCAATGTGCCACCTAAAAGCCTGGCAAACTGCCCTGGTTGAAATCTCAACTGTCCCCTGTGATGTCAGCCAGCACTCAGATCAGTGTAAATGGATTAGGAATCCACACTCCACACCCTTTGTGATTCTGAGCAGGTTAGCATAGATGGCTTTCTCTTTTGACACAGAGGGTGTAGTTCCTCAGCCCAACTCTGCTCTCAAAGCCGGATTAAAACGTTCCCACCTTGGATTCCTCACTCCTCATTGCTGGTTCCTCATTCTGCACTGCAGTTCCTTGTACCCTTCACAGGCAGACAGACCTACTAGTCGCACTTCAAACTGGTCACAGCCGCAGTTCTCTCCACTGACTCAGTTTACAGGACAGGCTTAGTAACAGCTGCAGCTGCCCGACGGCAGTGCTTCAAGAGAGTTCAAGCCCAATATAACTTGCTGTCAGAAAGGCATTCTCTCCTTCCCCCCTACTGTGTGCACACACTTGACCCCTTACAGGCCAGTTCAGCACACAAGGTGAAAACTAACTAGGAAAGGGGTCTAAAATCACAAGGCTTGGCATAAGACTGCTACTTTCTGCTGTAAAAAGTCCTTTCAATAGCTAAACTATCTCTTGAGACACCACTCTTAGAAAGCAAGGAGTTGTGGGAGAAGGGCCACGCAATCCTTAACCATCTCTTCCGGAAGGAAAAATGTCCATGGAGTTACATCCAGACTTTATGCACTCCTGATGCAAAAATGGCTTTGTAGCTCCACTTGTTTCTGCCTTAGGGTTCCCAAGACTGCTGTCATACTGAAATTAAGTTTTTTCTAACTTTATATATTCATACTATTTTTGGAAAAGACCCTTAGTTTAAAATTTCCGTAATTGCTAGCTACTGACAAAAGGCAATCTAAAATATGAGGATCCTGCAAGGTTTCAAGAAAAAAAAACCCTACCCTGAACTCCTGACCTCCAATTCTCAAATATGCTTCATCTCTAAGTCAAATACTCCTTATCATCTCCTTGAAACACACAAGTGACATAGGCATATCACAATCACCAGTTCTATTATTCATTTTTCAGAGTGTTTAAATAAGTATTGACCATCTTTAAGTGGCTGATAAACTAGTTTTAAAACAAACTTGAAAGCCAGAGAGCCCTCTCTGGGCTAAGCAAAGACTAACAATGAGGTAGAGATATACAGCTACAGAAAAATCTAAAGTTGCACAGGACTTATTTTTTTTATTACATAAAAGGATGAATCTTGTGCTCTGTTGCAGTTCTGCCTCCTTCAGAGAGTTGAATGGTCATCAAGATGAGAGCAAAGTTGATGGCATTGGGGTGGATAGAAGAAAGGAAACGCTTCAACAGATTAAAAAAAAATCCTCACTGAGTTACTTTTTCGTCCAACTCATGCCCTCTTTAAAAAATGGGGCTGAAATCACAGAGTAAATAGGGCTTCTAAAATTTTGTTATCTATGTTCAGTTTCAAGGGTATTGTTAGTACAGCTAAAGTATCTGGTTTATCACCCTTACATGAAACAAAGGGAAAACCTAGAAATAACATCTTCACGGTGAGTTTATACTCTACTTCTAACAAAACAACTCCACTATTTGAAGGCACCATTTGAGCAGAGGTAAGAATCTGGAAGAATAAGTGACAACTGGAAGACATGTCATATGCTGGTGCTGCTCTGCAGCATGTCAGTGACACCTGCAACATGCCCCAGCTGACAGGGATGCACCACTCTGGACAGCAGTGCAGGGATCCCCACTTCCTCCCAAGACATTTGGTTCTCATACCTTGAGTTGCTTGTAGTGAACTGATCAGACTTCTTTTTTCCTGGAATATATCAAGTAATATCAGGGTGAATTCACTCTTTGTGCCAATAGTCATATTTCACATACTGCCCTTAAAACCTGTCAGAGCAAATGAGGCTAATTTGACAGAAATTCATATACTCAGCACTTGTAAAGAGGTGTGCTGTCTGAATATTCAGAGTGCACAGTGGCAATTCGGTGCTAAAGCTAGTTTACTGATTAGCAGCTGGTATTTCTTTCAAACTCTAAATCCCATGTATTTAATTAAACTGTCCAAAATATTGTTGTCTCAAATCCCACTAAAGCCATCTTCTCAACACTCAGGGTTTACATCAGCCAGCACTCAGCACCTATCTTTCCATTATTGTAGCCATACTTCAAAAGATAAGTACGGATCGAAGACAAAGCTTAAGCCAAATGTTGAATGAGATGACAGTCCTTGTATAGACTGGGCTTCGAGCTTGCATGTGCAGGCAACATGAGAGGACAAGTAAATGGGTCAGGGAAGCATGTTGTATCCAGTGAAGCCAAGCAGACCCAGTGTACTGCAAGTCAAGTCCTGTCTGTCTTTACAAACTTCTGGAAAAGCATTTTGCAGACCTTCGTTTTCTCTCAGCTCTCTGCAGGGGCTCCTACTTAGAGCTTTGCCTTGAGACCGCAAGAGAACATAAATCTCTCTGTTCAAAGGTCAATATTTCAAAGTGCTCCAAAATGGAAGTTTTGTTTTCAGAAGTAGTGTCAAGGGAAGGCATATTGGCGACAAAAAGAAAACTTCTAATGGGCAGTCACATTAGGGTAATGTAATCATGAGTCATGCTCCTCACCCATTTCCTGACTAGGGCTGTGCATGATCAAAAGAAAGCCAGCCACAGCAATGCTGCCGCTCGTTAATGTTAGCTGGCCTGAAAGGATTACAAATTACCAGAAAACAAACTCATTGCAGAGCATCCTATTTAAAGCCTGACATAAATCGACACTGACAAACACAGTGGCGTAACACCAACCTAAACAACTTGCCTCGCAATCAACTTGCGAGAAACAAGTCACAACTTTTATGATTTCTCCTACCCGAACCAACCCTCTCACACACCTTTAAAACACTGTAAATCCTTGGGAGGATGCCTAACGAGAGGAAGGGGAATGTCTAGTTGCTAGTTAGTATCTAAAGAAAGGCAAGATGCAAGGACCTTTTGGAGAGGATCACACCGTACTCAGACTGCCGTTAAAACAACTACCACCTCCCCAAAAAGGCTGTAAAAGAACACACAAATGGGACAAAGCATGAATTGGGGTTAAATGTCTCCCATCTTATAAGAAAAGCACTGCATGAGGCAATTTCTGTCTCTGTGTTCTGTCCTGTTGATCATCCTGAGTGAAGCGTGTGCTTAATGATGCAAATTGCTGTTCATTTGTATAAAGATTTCTTCAGCAGAAAACAGATTTCAGAACCTTGCTGGGACCTCGGTCACATTTAATTTGTTCCAAAACCCACATTAATGAAAACCCCAAAATTAATCAGATATTTCAACTGAAACTAGGCTAGACATTAGGTAACAGATGCCAACACCCAACTGCACCTCTCTGCAGCCCTCACAGGCCAGATAGAATCATAGAATCATTCAGGTTGGAAAAGACCTTTAGGATCATCAACTCAACGAGACAACTCCTTTCTCTCCCTCCTACCTCAGAAGCAGAGCTAGGAGCCTACATTTGCAGGTCCCTTTCACTCCTTTACAAATGTCAAGTAAGTGCTAAACATGCTCCTCAGCACCAGTTACTGTGTTCCTTATGGTACTTCCAACACGGGAGATCAAAGGGGAGAGAGATTCTGAAGTTGACCATTACACACATAATCCATTGTCAAAACCACTGTCCATAGATTTAAGACTGATCAACTGTGGCATTCCACTCTGATACTGAAGAGACCTACACCAGGTCTGACAGCCAAATTCAACCCAAATTTAGCAACTGTCTTTCTAGTAATGCCTCAGCTCATGGTTTAGTAATCTCAACCTTTTGCTCCTCACATTAAACAGAGTACCGGGGGACGACAGGTGGGAGAAGCAAAGCGTTACACAAGGCAAAAGTCAAGTTTAGGTCTGACTAAACCAATACCAGCTAAGTGTACTGAGCCTATACTTTATCTAGGTTGCAGTAATTACTTGAGTTGAGAGTAGCTGGTTCTGAAACAGAGCACACACACATATACCAAGGCTTTATATTGCATTGTGACACTTGCTGCTGGACTGTTAAAGCTTTGGTCATCTTGTTCATACAACTTCAGCAGTTGAAATGAGGTTGCAGCAATCCCTTTGGGCATGGATGCACCTTGGTATTGACCAAGAACGAGCTGTTACCACATGCTGCAAGTCCTTCATGTACCAATTCATACAACTGGTATGGAAAGCAGTGGTGTGTAGGCAGAAAAATAAACCAACATGATTCTGGGACCTACTTTCCCATGTAAAGGGCATATTTATTTACTTAATCCTCTAACAAGTAGGTAAGATGAAATGTTACCTTTACTGCAGGCTATTTAAAGCAAATTTCTAATGCTTCTTGCAAGCTCCAGGGAGTCAAAATTCAAGCCATGGGAGGAGCACTATATGTGGTTTACCATCCTTCAAAAATTTAAGAAAAGATGACATGTTTTAGAGCCCAGGGCACACAGCTACAGTGCTGAAAAAAACTTCTGCTGGGGGAGAAGGGAAATCAAGCAAAATAAAACACAACAACAAGAAAAGAAACAACACCAACTCAGAAAACAAAAGCAATCTAAAGATGGTCAGAAACCAACCCACCTAAGTAAGTGGACAGGTATTCCTGATTTTCTTACTGTCAGCAAAGGAAGAGAAACTCAATTTCCTTGTCCTGAGCACAAATCCAAACCATATCCAGCAAAAAAACCCCACAACATATAATACTCTAACAATGCATTAGGATTAATTTAAGGCACAGTGTGGGCCTCTCCTCTTGTCCATATGGTTTTTTTAAGAGAGATAGCATCTGTGGAAACACAGGCAAGGAACAAACTATAACTCCCTGAATTACACAACAGCAGAGGCCATATGCTCAAGAAGTTTAAGAGGGAACTTGCATCCAAGTAGGGCATCAACATCTCAGTGCTGCTGCTTCAGTACTGGACCAGAAAAAATGATTGGATAACATAGGGCCTGTTCCACAGATTCTGTGGGAAGGAAGAGAAATGTCATAACTAAAAGACTCTGAAACACAGTCCCAGCAAAAGACATGTACAGTAACTTCTAAAAGGAAAGTATCATCCAAGTGGCATTCCTTCTTTCCCTCTGTACATGTCTGCTAACCTGGATGCACCAGAGGTATGCTCCTTCTGGCTGCAGAAGCAGTGGGCAGCATACCTGGGCTTCTTCCTTGGAGCCCAAGGAAATCCTTACTGGAGGAAAGTATTAAATAGTTCACCAACAGCTACTAAGGCCAATGTAAAAAGTAGTTCAGCAACAGCCCTATTGCTATAGCCATAGGCTTCCTAAAGTAAACCACATCCTTGAGTAAAATGGGATTTTGTTGATGTTTTGTTTGTTCCCTCAGAACACAGGACTAAATAGGGTTCATCCTACAATAATTCGAATTAAATATATATCTTACACAAAAATCCAGCCATGGATACTGCTGTTAAACTTCTGCTATTCCTGGAAAGACTATAACCCATTCACTTGAGAGGACAAAAATGGGAAGAGACAATTTAGCATGGGAAAAGGAAAAAGGCACAAACAACAATGAAAAAAAAAAATCTGCACCTAGTCAGTAAACTAAAACTCTCCAAGTACAACACATTAGCAGCCTGCAGGAAAACAGTTAATTTTTTATAGTCACCAGGTTCCCAGATTAATGGCCCTGATTGAGTTCACACCTCCCAAAGTGAGTGTTTCAAACTGTCTGAAACAAGGCAGGCAATTTCATTCAGGGTGCCAAGAGGCTGAAAGAGCATTGCATCTTAAAGCAAAATCTCAAACTTCAAAAACAAAAAAATTTGAATACCTGAAAAATCCGCCGACTCTTGCATTTGGACTATTGCATTCCTAGTGACTTATTACCCAACAGACAAACTGAGTGCTGTTTTAGAACTTGATTAAGGTTAAGGTTAATAAATAATAAAACTCCCTTAATACCTCTTGCTACTTACCTTTCTTATGCAGAAGATATAGAACATTTTTTCACTTGTTTTATCAGACACTAAAATATTCTTCTTGAGCTTCCCACTGAAATTCTGTAATTTCCCATGTACCTGGAAATAGCCATTTTCTCCTGGGTCAAACACTTTGCTAATAGCTTTAAAAACAACTAAGATAACTTTTTGAGTCACTAGTTTACATCTTTTCTCTTTCAACAGTAATTGAATTGGTGTAATTATTAGAGGCTATACTGCAAACCAGATCAGAATCAAAACTCTTGCTTTACTAAATAGATTACAAGGTACAAAACTGGTACATCAGCAATGGAAGGACAACTTGCAATATATACAGCTCTTCTTTCAGCCCAGTACATCCACTGAAAACCACAAATATTCTTTTTTTTTTTCCTGTCACGGGATCTCAGATCAATTATGAGCTCTTCCACAGCAGCTTAACACACCTGATCTCATAGGAGTTGCTCTCCATTTGCAGGCCCTAAAAGGGAGTGCCACTCCCAAGTCAGACTAATTATACGAAGAAAGGTTGTATTTTTTTTCCTATGGACATGTGGAGTTGTATGAATTTTCTGCTCAACAGGACATGCAGCCTGCATTACCAATGAATGCTCTTTAAACTCTTTGCCTTCAATTGATCCATTTCAGTTTGAGAACTACCTTAAGTTGATCTGCACTGGAAGACTTAGAATCAAGGGTTAGATAATGAAATTGAGGGATAGGTAAGAGTGACCTTGATGAACTATGTCCTGATTTCAGCTGGGATAAACTTTTATCCTGGTAGTTGGTACAGTGTTGTGCTGTATTTCAGATTTAGGGTGAGAATAATGTTGATAACACACTGATGTTTTAGATGTTGCTAAGCAGTGTTTACATTAAGGCAAAGATTCTTCAGCTTCTCACCCCATCAGTGAGTAGGCTGAGGAGCACAAGAAGAGAGGTGACATGGCCAGGACAGCTGACCCCCACTGTCCAAAGGGATGTCCCACAGCATATGGTATCAGGGTCAGTATACAAACTAGGGGGAAAAGTGGCCATGGGCCACCGCTCAGGAATTGGCTGGGCATTGGTCAGCAGGTGGTGAGCAATTGCACTGTGCACCCCTTGTTTTGTACATTCTAATTATTTTATGATTATTCCTTCCTCTTCTGTCCCATTAAGCTGTCTTTATCTCAATCTATTAATTTTACCTTTCCCCACCCCCCCCCGCCATATCCCACTGGGTGAGGAAGGAGTGAGCAAGCAGCTGTATTGTGTTCAGTGACCTGTCAGGTTAAACCACCTCAAGCTGGTACCTGAACACCAGCAAGCCACTTGAGTTTTAACAGTAGCCCAAGTCATGTACTCAAGATTAAAATGGAAGACTAAATCACAATGGCCACAGTTTCAGGAAGGAAGGTTGTGCTCAAAAACAGAAGTAAGAGGTCAGAAGAGTTAACCAGGCTGAACCTCATCCTCTTGAATTCTAGTCATAAGAGGGTAGTGCAATTCCCTGTTGCATGAGAGGGCACTGAAAGAAGAGGGCTAGTAATTCTGTATTTGGCCATCATCATGTCCAGTTCCTGTAGCCACAAATCCAAGAGGATATCATAAAACAAAAGAAAGTTCCAGCAGAGCCACAAGACTAACATCACTTACATTTCATAGAAGCATAGAAACATTAAAGTTGGAAAAGACCTTTAAGATCATGAAGTCCAACTATCTAGCTTCAGTTTGCTAGACTGAAGCTAATCAAAGCAAGTACAAAGGAAAACAGACATTTTTGGAACAGCAAGATCAATTTACTCAGGCTTAAGGTAGATTTCTCTGTTATTTCAATCTTTGTTAATTTTTTTGTTTGTTTTTTTAGGAAAATACTATTATCTAATTCAAACAATTCAGGCTGAGCCAGGAGTCATACAGACAAAAAACGGGGTAACAATTCAGGAAAGGCCTACAACTTGTCATAAGACAAGTTCCCAGTGGTCTGGTCTGACTTTTATCATTCAAGATATGAACAGTATTTTCCCCTAAATTCATGACATTTCTCTTAAGAAGTATTTGGAAAAGTATTTTTATCTCAGTAAAGCCACACTACATTTTTAGAGCCTTTCCATCCACAGATTGTGTTTCTTTGACCATCAAGATGATTATGGAGGTTGAAAGGACAAATCTCCTGTAAGTTATCAAAACAGACCTCTCATCAAAACTGTTGTGTTTAGAAAGTTCTCATCTTTCAGCACAAAACAGAAAGAAAAAAAATAAGTAGATCTATGTGCTGGACACTACTTGAAATCCTACATGGAGAACCAAATAAATTCTGTCCTGTCAAATCACCATTAACAGTTTGAGATCTGGAAGCTTTAAAAGCTGTCCCTCCCAGAACCCTCTGCAAGCAGAAGGGCACCCATTTCACAGCAACTTAGCCTCTTCAAAACAAGCAAGAAAAACTCCAAGTTTTAAAGTACAACTGTCCAAAAGGGGGTATCTAAGATCCATGACCAAGTGAAATCCATGTCCAGCTACAGAGACTAAATTTTGAAGAAAAGCACAATTAAAAAAAAAATTACATGCGGCTTCATTCACTTTTACTAGGGAAAAAAAAAATCACACAGTTCTTGAATTTGAAAATACAACTGTAGCTTCTTTTCAAGTCACATCTCCTATATATTGTTACTACTGCAAAACTTGACTTTGGGACCATATTTGTACTTTCAGGATACTTATCCCAAAAACTTTGGGATTTGGAAAGCCCAGTAACTACCACCAACTACCTCAGCAGATGGATTGAAAGAACACACTGAATCAGAACACCTGAAAAATCATCTGGTACCATTTCAGTCATGGACCTTATATGTATACACAGACAGCTGCTCCTACTTCTGCAGATACCACTTTTATTACAGAAAGAATGCACACAATTTCTCAGATGATGCCTTTTTAACACATCCACCTACACTTCAGCTGTCTTGAAAGCTTCAATTTTAAGGCTTATTTTCAGAGTTGTTTGTCAGTATCTGACACCACCATTCAACATTTTCTATCCTCTTCTGCAGCCATCTGTATGTGTTTGTTTATTGGGAGGACTAGAAGGAGGTGGGAGAATTTTAACCAAAGTTTTTAAACTGTTTCTCTAATGAGATAAAACAAAATTATCTAATTCTACTCCACAACTGTACCATAACGTCCTTTACTCCTACAGATACGCAAACCATCAAAATCCACAATACTGCTAAGAGGTTCTGGCACTTCTGTACTTTTAAATGTGTCTTTTCCTGTCATTCTGAATTACCAGGATAGGCAATGTCAAGGCGTTAAAGTGTATATTTTTTTATAAGATTCAGTAGCTTTAGAGTCTAACACTTAGAATCAGATAACCATCAACCCAAATTCAGATCTGTGCTGGAACCTCTGCATATGAAGCAGGCATGTAGAACTAGGAGATGGAGGACACTAGATGTGGGTAAGGGATTAAAGTTTATTCACAGATGCAAGGAACAAAGACATTTACACAGGGTTGATGCAGGAAAATTGGCTGGAATTTAGCAACAGGAGTAATTTGTATATTTAGACTGTTCATTTGGCCATTGAAGCCTGCTTCTTTCCTTGCAGATTTTTCAGTTATATGCAGATTATATATCTGTATTTTCAGAGATTACTTGGATACACTTAAAGAATTACACTTGGATGGATATACTGTTCATACCAAATGCAATGTCAAAAAGTTTCCAACTTCTGTGTTGTTGATTCATTAGATAACATTTCCGTTATTTCCTCCTATACAGCTGTCAGAGCATCTCCCAGTAATCAAAATGTTATACCATGCATCAAAATACCTTATTTACAATTTTTATTTCTCTGCCAAGGTAGAGGCATGGTTGTACTCTCAAGGCAAAATAACTGCTGCAACTAACAGTGAAATTAATTCTCAGACAAAAATGTGAAAACCGTCCACAGCATAAATTACATGATTGTTCAGGACTTCCATTTAGATAGGCAGGTTTTATTTTTGTCCTCACAAATTATTTAGGAACTCCTACAGATTAATAACCTTCTCAGATTCTTGCTATTGTAACTTTTTTTCTTTGGGACGAGAAGTATGCATTTTTAAGAGAGCTCTACAGTCCACTGCTACCAAATGGATTACTTTGTTGTCCTTGCTTTTGACCTCAGGGGATTTTATCTGAAAGACTCCAGAGGCTGAGATAGGTATTCATACTGCCTGAAGATACACAAAGAGAAAACCAGAAGAAATACAGCCTCTCTTTCCACTAAAATTATAGCAAGCAAGTGGGTTGGGACATGCAAAACAGAGCAGCAGCCATACAAATTACTGGTCTGCTCAGTCCACTATCTTTGTTCCTAACAACAGATTCTCTATTCAGTCTTGAGGACTTCTGTGTGCCACTGATTATTTTGCATGTGACCAATAAGAAACAAGTTAAGCAGAAATGGTAACAATAATAAGAAAATCTTTGCATTTAAGTTTTTCATCAAACTGACTAGATGCTACCCCTGCCTTCTAGGCAGGATGACCAAACTGAGCAGTGAATTACTACAAATTTGTATTACTGCAGCATCACACCCCTAACCACAAGCCAGGTATCTAGTATATTAAGAATTACACACACATAAAATGAAAGCAATTAAATCTCACAGAAGACAGTTCTTCAGCTGTTGTGTCTTTTGGGGCAAGGAATACCAACAGAATTGTAGCTGCTGTGAACATCACCTTCCTCCTATTTCACCTTTCCACTCCAACTCTTTGGACTGAAGCAAAGTACAATCCTGTATGCCATATATGCAACCTATGCATGGACCTGCTACTCCATTCTTTACTTCTGTATTCCCATCTGGTTTTCAAACAGAAGAGACCCCCAGATGCATTACATCTTACCCTCTTACGAGCCATGGTTATTATTCCAAGGTTACCTGCTACAGGAGCCATGAGCAAGCAAAGAACCAGCCTAAACTTGTTCAAGAGCAGTAGTCTATGGCATCTGGAGCAGAAACGTGAGCTGCATCTGACATGCAGGACAATTAAGGGCACTACTCCTTCCTTGTCCCTCTTTCATCCACAGTGTAGTTCTAGTGTTCAAGCCTTCCTTAAATTGGGCTAATCCCTAACAGTATTTGTAGGAGCAATGTATCCTTAAAAGGGAAATGCCAAAGACTACATAGCCACAAACCATCCTCCAGATGAATAGAGTCAAATCATGGAAAAGCAAAAGAAAAGCGCCTTTGGAAGGACCACAGTGCTGAGGAGAAATGGCATGGCTGGCCTTTACATGTCATAACAAAAGGCAGAACCTGCATCTTCTTTTCTCTTCACCCTCGCTGCGGCATGTGCAACTTCCGGTTTCAAGGATGCTTTTGTTTTTATTCTTTGTGGTTACAGAAACATTTACTCTCAAAGAACCAATGAGTCACATTAATGCTTCAAATGACATGGACCTCATAAAATTTCAACTGATTAGGCTATCATTTGAAATCTGAACATGAGAATACTGATCTAACCATCCTCTGGAAACAAATTTTAACCAAACTGAAATGATGCTTTAGTTCCCAAAAGACAGTTTAGAAAATAATCCAAAAATACATACAAAAAAAAAATTATATTGATGGCCATTCCCCTGTAGAATTTCATTAAAAGCAGTGGCAAGTGTGCCTTAAAAAGATCCTGTCACAATGAGGACAAGATATTTATGGTGTGCATCTTCAGCACAGCAAAGGGGAAAGAAAAAACAAACCAAAACATTCACCTTGGATATTCACCAAAACTGCACTGCATCTTGAACTAATCTGTGCTTCAGTTTCAGATCTAATTTACCCAATCTCACAAATAAACAGAATTTAACTAAATCAAAATATGCACTGAACCATAGTAACTGAGGTGAAAAAGTAAAGTTAGAGATTTCTAAAAAATATGTAGACCTTCATGAAAAAAATGTAAGTAAACATACACAATTCAGGCTTTACTTAGGTAGGACTGGAAATACACATAAGAAAGAATAAAGAATGGAACTTATTTCTGATCAAAATATCTTGATGGATAAAATTTAAAAGGTTAGATTTAGGAAGCATTAGAACAAAGAACATTTTAAAAATTGTTCTGGCGTCATAAATGATTTTTAAGGTTTAAAATTACTGAAATATTGATTTTTTTGGTAGAATTTAAAAGCTTTCTGAATGAGAAGAGTCCATAAGTGCCATCATATATTTCTTGGAAATATAAAGGAAATATGAGAAAAATAAAGTGCAAGAATATAAATATGCAGCGATAGTCCCCCAGCAACACCGGCATTATATTCCTGTACATCACTTGGTACTAGTGCATCACTCAAGTACTAAAAAAAATACCCCCACAAAAAACTCTGTCTACTACACAGCAAGTGTACAAACCTACAGTTTGAGAATACTACCTTCTTATAAAGAGCTTAAAGAATTTTACTCGAAGAGGAGAAACAGAGAAAGTATTTATCAAAGCAAAAAGATCCATTAGCCTCTCCTTCATTAAGATTTATTATTCGTGCTCTTACAGGGATTAGGATTTCTCCTGATGAAGATGGTGACTGAGAGCTCTGCTGGCTAAGGAGCTGATTTCACAACCTCTTTGCAGAAAGGCTTCAGAGATGCTGACTGGTAGCAGCAAAGCACCTTTGATCTTCCTTGCAGAGTATCACTGAAAATCATAAACCCCATAATTAGAAATATCATATGTACAGCACTAAGGTTACAAGCTCAAAGAACACAAAGTTAGAAAATCCCAAGTTTACATTATTTGTGGAATCATTATTTGATTCCTTCATCATCTGCACCACCCAAAACAACTATGACAGAGCAGGGGCTTCAGCTTTAGCTCAGAATTTCTAACAGATCCTCTTTTTGCTCACCTAATTCACTCCACATACTACATAAGGCAAGGGGGCTATGAAAAATAACACGACCTTAATGCACTTATATATATATCACCATTTTCTACAGGCTTTTGCCAACTTATGGCTACTTGCTTTTGCCAGAACAACAGGCTTTATGGTTTTGGGTTTGCTTGACTTGAATGTTATACTGTACATATTTCTTCGGGGGGGGGGGGGGGGGGAAGGAAATTTCAGACTAACCGTTTGCTTTTATTTACTATTTTTATGATAGTGCCTAATATTCATAAAGAAAAAAAATCCCACTTTGGAATGAAGACTCAACACCTGTTTCCTTTGTTTAAGGCACAACACAAATCCTCAGATACATATAAAGTTTCTATAGCAAAATAGTGAGAAATGGACTTGAAACACCTGGTATTTCAAAGGGATGGAAAAAAAATAGGCCAAGCCCTACATTTTAGATCTTCCAAGCAAAGATATGAAGTAGTATTTATTTTTAGAAAGTTCTTACAGATGACTGAAAAAAATTAATTGCCACGTAAATGCACCTAAAGAAGCTTGCAGACCTGATTAAGCAAGTCATACCTAGTCTCAGCTTGTCATCAGCTCTTGTATCTCTACAGAAGGTCAGCTGCTGTTTACATGTAATCACAGAAAAGTTCACTTAGCTCGTTCAGAATGAGACCCAGCACAAAAACTCGCAGTATCAGTCCATTTAATTTCTTATCTAACATGTTCCCCGTTGACCTTTATGATAGAAATCAAAGCAGTGTATCAGATTTGGTGAGCTTTTCTCTATTATTTCGTGCAAGTAAAAACAGCATGAACACAACATTTACATAGTTAAGTTGTATGTTGTTGCTTTACCACACACAGTGGGGGCTGAAACCCTTAATGTGGCTCCCTGGCATTCATGAGATACTAGGTCATCAAGTTTTAAGAGTATTGCAACATTCGCTAATTTCAAAGATAAGAATAACTGTAATTCAAATTACTTGTGCTAAATATACATTTCAGTAAAATGGTCTTGCATTAAAAGTACTAAGATCATGACGATACAATTTAGTATTAGCATTCAAAAACGACTCTCACATTTTCAGAGTTTTAGGCACTAAAAGTGCTACTTGGCTGTAGGCTAGGCCTGTAAATGGCCTGCAAATGGCCTACCTTTCCTCTTTAAAAATCAAAAGCACAACACAAAAAGGAGCAAAATACATTCAGCAGTTCACTAGCCTCTCAAAAGAAAAATCTCACAGTTACAAAGATTATTGATTAACTGTGCTCTTGTAGACTTGACTAGTGGTAAAACCATAAGACAAATATTTGTGTCTATACTTGAGTATTTATTCCACAAATATCAATGAAATTAAGTAAGGGTATAAATACATCTTGTCACCCTGGCCAACTCTGTCCTCTTGTAATCATCCCATTTTATCTTGGCAGTGTGCTTCCTGAGGCTTTACTGGGTCTTGATTTAACCCTTGAACTATGAGGAAGTTAGTCTTGTCAGCCAGTTCCAGCTGCTCCCATCAGACTCACCTTCCCAGCAGTCACCATGCTGGATCAACATCGTTGCTCAATAACATTAGGAATGGCAATTATGAGTGTAAATACAGAACATTGTAAAATATTGTAAGTAATGCTTATCTGCATGAATGTGTCAACCAGAAATCTTTCTTATTTTAACACAGCACTAGAAGTGTGTCTCTTCTTTAGCATGAGCTTTACTTGAGCTCATGAGTAGTTGCACCTTATTCTGCCATCCTGCTTCACACTTCACACAGGATGTACTGAACTCGGCAGAAGAGCCAGGACTCTGCTCTCACTGCTCCACCCAGACACATCCTCTAGCACCCCCGAGGCGCTTTCACTGCCTAGTAACCCGTCTGCTTCTTAGAGAGAGGAAATCATTTAAAACAGCCCTCTACCAAACAGCCGAACACAATTCTTCCCACATCCTCGTTTAAGTTCAGATTTCAGGTTATTAGGGAAATTCACCTTGCTATCACACAAACAAACAAACAACACCTTCAGCCAACTGCCTTCTCTGTAAGCACTGCACTCATGGAAATACTGCGGCTTTTAAGTACAGACCACCCAATTAGTTCAGTTTTACCACTGGGGGAAGGAGAGTTCTCCATGAGATGGTTCAGCTCTTGAGAAAATATATTTACTCTGATATGATCATAAGAGAAAAAAAAAAATAAAACCATCACTTCTTTTTTCTTTTTTATTTTGTTTCCAAAAAGTAAAATTTGCATGCAGGAGAGTGAAAGCCTGTAGTGGTTTATATCATTATGAAAAGCCAAACAGGCATCAGGTGACCTGATCCACAGCAATTCTGTTAACTAGGATGATGAAGAGGAGGAAGAATTGGTCAGAGAGCATTGCTGAGCCCCTGGGACACACATGGTCTCACTGGCAAGAAGTAAAGGAGAACCTGATGGCAAATTCTGCATAGCAGAAAGATTTTTTTTTTTTTTTAATGCAAGTTCCCTTTTCTCCGCCAAACTATTTGTAAAAACTTGGGCAGAGGACCAGAATTTCTTCTAGAAGAAGCCATCTAGGTCAGAAGACTATAAACCAAAGCAGCCTCCCTAATTATGAAAAGCTGAGAGCGAAGCATGTTCTGCCATGAACCATGGCTTTTGTTGGTTACAGTAAAGCTGATACAAGTGGTTTGGAACAGTTTTAGATGCCTCTTTCAAGTCAAATGTGACATGTAGCCACAGCAGTGAAAGAGGGATGGTGCAGACCCACGCTGCCGTTGCCTCAGGGAAAGAGTGGCTCCGGGTTGCCTCTTAGGTGATATCCATCTCTTTTCTAAAATTCACCTGGGCCACCTCCTGGTGATTCAGGCTAGCTTTACCAGTCACAGAAGAGGGGCAGAGGTAGTTTCTGCAGCCTGGTTTTTACTTCTGTGGATGTACAAGGTGCTCCCTAAACAACAGTAACTGTGATTACCTTTAAGGAGAAGATAAGCCCTATTGTTTCCTTCCCAGATACCGCTGGCTTATGCTGAGGCCAGGAAAAATCATTCTCTTCCGTACTATCATACTGACCAAAGAACCTGCTCAGTTCCTCTCCTTCGCATGCTGTAATGCAAAACAAATGTTCAAAGCAAGGAGTGCCTCGAACATAGGAGTTTTCTCTTGCTTTTCTGAATGTTTCTGCTGAAAGACTATTTGTAACATACCACAGAGTGCAAGTAAATCTTACTGCTAATGCTAAAAAAGGCTGAAGCCTTCAGTACAAGACACTTTAAAAATAAATCCTTGCAACAGTAATCACCTGCTGATACATGCTTTTATGTTTAGCCAGCTGCCAAGATGCCACATCTGTCACTTCTTGCTTCCAGAAATGTGCTTTCCTTTTCTGTAGGGAACGAGAAAATTCTGCTTCTGGAATTGCGCTGAGTATCATGATGCCTTTTTTGGTATCTCTGTCATTCCTCTAAACATCTGAGCCATGGCACATGGATTACAAGATTTCTGGTAGTGTGTATCTAAAGAATTGTTCAGCTTTAGATTTTCATACCTTAAACCTTCTGATTTTTTTCATCTACATTTTCCTGAACAATGTTACATCCTTACAACCTATATATAAGTGAAATTAATGGTCTATGCATGAGTCCTTGCCTCTCCCCCCAGATAATTTTCAAAGGAAAGTAAGAGATCAGGATCGTATTTGTTACATTAAACATTTCATAATAACCCTTCTTCCTATTTTTAAAACTTAGCAACAATCTACAGTGACGCAAGTCCTAAATTAATTGCTTCCTCTATTTTGGTCTCTTTTAAATTTCAACTGAAAATAAATCAAGTCCTTTCTATTATCTACAGCCCGGATTTCTTCATCAGCAGCCCAACTCAAATTCTCAAATTTGACTTCCCGACTTGAACTCTTAGCTCGACAACCAGCATCACGCCGGGTACTGACTTGCCCCCAGAGCGGTGCTTGCCCTCGGTCCAGCCGCAGCCGGGCAGGGAGCAGCGCACTCAATACACGGTTACTCTCAGCCCCACGCAGGAAGGCGCGGCGCAAGGAGACGCACCGCACAAAAAGGAGCGCAGCCTGTTTCGGGGGGGATGTAGGCTGGGTATGCCTTCTGCCTCCAAGGCAAGGGCATAAAATCAGGTATGCCAAAATACACTGGGATGGAAATTTAAAGCGATACAGGGGCGAATTTCAGTAATGTAGAAACACTCCAAGTCGTTCTAAGCGATAGCTCGGGCATGAACCTCCCGAGCAGCCAAACAAGATCATTAACGGGTACTCTCTCTGGCTACCCTGAAATGCGTACCCTCCCTCCCAGCCCCCCGAGCAGGCGCGCTGCGGCCCCGCCGCCGCTCCGCAGGTCAGGAGGGGCAGTGCCGCGTCCCGGTCGCGCAGCCCGGCGGTGGCGGCCCTCCCGCTCCGCGCCCCGCTCCCCGACTTACGGCGCTGCCGCTGATCCCGCGCCGCTCCTCCCTCCCGAGCTATCTCCCTCCCGCCGGTGCGGAGCCGGGAGGGCAGCGGGGCCGCCCCTCCGCGACTCGGGCCGAGCGCGGCACCTGCGAGCGTCTGTCAGTGCGCGGGCGGCGGCTCCCGTGTGCCGGGGGCGCGGCGCGGGGCCGCGGGCGGCGAGCGGCTGCCGCGGGGAGGCGGCGCTGCCGGCGGCGCTGCGGGCGGGGAGGGCGGGCTGCAGGGAAATCCTGGCACCGCGGAGCACCGGCGGGGAGGCGGGCAGGGAGGCCGGGAATAACCACAATAACAATAAAGGGCTCCCCCCCACACCTTTTTTTTGAGCTATTTTGTGGGGGTGGGGGCGTTGCGGGCAGTCCGGGAGGCCCTCCGTACACCCTGATAGTGTCCCGGTGAAGCCCTCGGGTGGGCAACCCCCTTCCCCCTGTCCCCCGAGCACGGTCAGCTCCGAGGTGTGCTTTAAAGCAAATGATTTTTCACCCAAACCCTCTCGCCCTTTACCTCTTCGGCGCCCCGATCCGTCAGGAGTGAGGCTCAGTCCTCTCTCCGCCCGCCGCACTCATTCATCCTGCCTGTCCTCCATTATTTACGCGTTGTTAAGGAGCGCTCGGGCTTTCAGGACTCGGCGCTCTGCGATTTGTAGGTAATCGGCAAACACTGCGAGAGCCGGCGAGGCTCAGGGGCGTCTCCTCCCGCCCAGCGGCGGGGCCGGAGCGGGGCAGCGGCGCGGAGGTGCTGCGCGGGGCGCGGACCATTCAGCGACGGCCAAGAGCCCTTTAATGACTGATTTAAGGGCACCTGCCCGTCTGTTTTATACAAGTGAAACTGCCTTGCCCAGAACGGGAAAGGGCTCAAAATAGCTGTTGGCAGTCCAGCAGATTACTGACTAGGAAGCCCATAAATACTGTGCTGATGTTAAATTTTTTACAAGTTCTCTGGTTAATCCAGATAGAGACCTTGGCATTGGGCCACCTCTCGCAGTGACATCTTCCCAACGTTTTCTGTTGGTGGGTACCTGGACACAACACTCTGTGCCTGACAGTTTTACCAAAGAGTCATTTTTCAAAATGTTACTTTTGGCACTGCCATACAAGCACTGCATGTGCCCTTACTGAAATATTAAGTGTGGTATGTACCTTAACCAGGCTAAGGTATTTTTCTAAATATTTGCATAATTTTCATTACATATGGTGTTTTAAAATCAGCATAAACAGTGGATGCATTGTATGTAAACGTGTATACTTAGTTTAAAATATGTTTACATACCCACATCTGGGTGAGAGCATTTTCCCCTTTGCTCTCTTTGCATTGGAGCACTCTGACCCTAAAGCACTTTACCACAGGGTAATTCTATTTTCTTTTTTTTGTAAAAACAGTACCCAAATTCAGAGAACATGTTCCTTTCAAGGTGTTGAGACTGTAATATTCAGTGTGCCCACAGACCGCTGTGCCCTTATGCATACAGGATGATGTCTGTGGGTGAGAAGCGTCATGCTATGCATGGCCCAATCCTGCTATCTGAAATGAAACTGACGGTGAAAATAGTGTCCTCTCACATTTTTCACAGTTTCTTATTGCTGAAATATTTTCAATTCTGTGAAAATCTTTTTAACTATTTGATTTACGTATCACAATGACAAAAAACCCCACAAGCCCTCCATATGTCATTGAACAGCCAAGGATGAAGTTGCTTGCTCCATGGGAGCAAGGGCTTTGTGCAAACAGTCCCTCCCAGTGCGCGGCCTCCCAGGTGGGAGCAGGCAGTGCCACAGCAGGTGGTTGGAGGCAGCAGCCCCGCTGGAGATGGGGATGGCTCTGTGCCCTGGCCTCCGACAGTACTGGAGGCATGGCCGGGGACTGCACAGTTCCAGTAATTCTTAAGTGCTATTGCAGAAGCCAAAGTAAATTTGAGAGCAGCCCAGAGGCTGCTCCCAGTTTATATAAAAGGACAGTCAGAGAAAACAGCTATTGTAAAGTTTGTGTAAGCAAAAGAAAAAAGAATTCTGTATTATTTCCTGGCTTCTTTGGATACATTTCCAACCTAGCAATTATTCAATTATTTATCATGTGTGAATGCACTCCATGTTACCTTTCTTCTACCAACTCTATGCTTGAGACTACTTTCTAGTTTAGGAACTAATTTAAGTGGTTTAAAACTTTTTAAAAGGGACACTGAAGGGATGACATTGCTCTTACTTCCTTTTAGTTCAGGAAGGACATGTGTGTGGGCATGCATGTGTGTAGCCCATGTGCTGAAGCTGATGAAAATCCACACAACTGTTTCTGAGGACAAAAGAAACACATGGATTCATTTGCTATTATAACAGGCTGGCAACACTTGACAGTAGCTCACTCAAAAGCTTGTTCCAGTCATGTTACATCCCTGCCTCTTCTGAATATTTCTTTGGTTTTTCTCTCCAGAGCTGGGTTTCAAACCTGTGGGCCACTGTACTGTGCCACAGTTGGTTTTACTCAAGTTTCTCTCTTGTGCCCTTTCATGTTGTGACCTCTTGCACCTCTGATCTGTGGCACCTGTTCCAGCTTTTCATTCTTCCTTCCTTCGTTTCCCCTTGTCTTTATTCCATGCACGTTTTCACTGCTTTACTCCAGCCCTAAAAGCCAATTTGGCCTGAAGACACAGCCATGCCATTTCTGGTGTCTTGTATCATTGCTCTTACTTTTTTAAGTTCCATGTTAGCCATCCCAAGGTCATCAAAGCCAGGCTGCAGCCCTCTGCACTGCGCCCAAGTGTGCCATCATAGGCCATAATGATACTGGTTTATTCTCTTAATTAGGAGCAAAGGACATATTGATAGGAAAGTTATATGTGTACACATCAATAGTATTTGTATTTTAAGGAAGTAATAGTTTAGAGAAAAGTTCTAGTTTCTCTGTAGAAAAAATACCAATCTCTTTCCCAGCAAAGCATGTTATGGGAAACACTGAAGCATACACATGTAGGGGCCAGAGGCAGAACCAAGGTTCCTAGGAGAACCTCAGTTATTAATTTCTTCAACTTCTTAATAGCTAAAGTATCAGAATTATTAAACACATGCAGATTTCCAATTGATCACTGGAAAGGAGTGATGGGATCCTCTGTTGTTAAGTCTCTTTTAACCACAGATTTATGCCTTCTCTCCTTTTAATTTCAAACCTCTTTTATTAGGAATTAAAAATGGAGTTTAAAATAAGTATCTGTTTAAGTGCTTTGCTGAATCAGGAGAACTTCTATTCGTCATAATATTGGGATTATTTATATATGCCAACTTAAGTGTGTGGTGCTTTTGCTCTTCTTTCAGCTAGAGCTAGACCATGAGTTTAGTGAGGATTGTTAAGCAGTCTGTTCTGCTTTGAAATTGTCTGTTTAAAAGGTTTTATGATCCCTAAAGTACACATGATTAACATAAGCTCTGGCAGCTAATAAGTTAAATCATTTAATGTAAAAAACTTCATACTACCAACACAAACAAGAAAATGTGACTAAAACCTTTTTCAAAAATTCAATTTTCCAGGGTTCCTGAAGATTGCATTCTGAAACACTATTGCTAAATAGAATTTAGCAATACTATCTAGGAATGGTCTAAATATTTGGCTCTGTTTTAGTAACTCATGTGGATTACCAATGCACACACATCTAAGCATTTCTAATAAGTTACTTCAGAGAGTGACTGTACTATAGACTACTATAGAACTGTAGGGTCAGAACTGAAGGGACTTTGGTGTCATCTGCTCCACATTGTGCCCTGATGGAGGATCAAGCACTTACTGGCATGCTCTTTTCCAGGGCAGATGCAGCCCCTTTAGAATTCCCTAAAATGGGCTACTGCATAATGTATACAAATCTCACTTTTCACAGTCTCTCCCAGATCCATGTGGCACTGTGGGCAAATTGGTCAACCACATACCCGAGATATCCTACACATCTTCATTTATCCTCTGTTCCTGAATTCATCCACTGGTAGAAAAATCCAAATCCTCCTGAGGTAGATCCATAGTGTCATTTTTTCACTATCTGTACTTTTTCTGTTTTCCCAACAGATACACAACTTACCTCTTTCTTGGCAGCAAATCAGTCTAATTTCTTCTCTCAATGACCCCAGAGAACAGTAAGACCATCTTCTTTATAACAATCCTATTAGGAGGCTGTTATCTCCCCCAACTTTATGCTCAGTGTTTGCTCTTACCAAGTGAAAACAATGATCAGTGCTATATAATAAAGCTTCGTTTCATGGAGATTATTACACAGCATTGGAAAGCAAGGATATGATCTGACTGAGGGAAAAAGTCTTCTGCAACTTGTTTGCCACAGACTATTTCTGTAACTGTCACTTTGGGAATTTCTATAAATAAAATCACTATCACTCTTCTGAGAAGTGAACATTTACTACCATGTTTTAAACAATGAAAAAATACAGATCTGTTTTTCATCTAAGTTCTTTATATATTTGAAATCACTCAGAAAAGAGAGTCCAAAGAAATGTGGTTTAGTTTGACGAAAAGAAGCCTCCCAGTGGGATATTTAACAGAATACCTAGAAAACAGTGTTGAAAGACTTATACTATTTGGAACCCTTTTTTTCAACTCTTGTTCCATGACCTTTGATTTCCAGAGTACCATACTTGGCTTTAACTCATTGTCCTCTGTGGTGATAACACTTTGGACCCAGGGGGGAAAAGAAGGACTAATTGACCCACAGTTTGAGCAAGGGTTTTGCCTGGCCTTGTTCACATTAGTGATGGATCTTTGACGTTCAACTGTTTTTGATATTCCAATACTGCACAAGATTTGGCTTTCCTAGTCTGCATTTTCCTAGTGCATTGTAAAATGCCAAGTGGAAGGATGGGTGTGTGGACCTATCTTCTCTCCCTTCCCAGTCTTCCCAGGCTGCTCAGTAATGCCTGGAGGAGTGCATGGAGTGATGTGGTGATTCAGCCAGTGAAAGAAGGTGGTAGTTCACTGATTGCCTCAAAGAGCTTTTCCTTTCTCTTTTCATCTGCTCTCTTGGTCCTCTAAGCTCAGAGCACTTTTCCTTGAAGGACACCTCAGGGAGATGAGGACAAAAATTCCACTGTGTTTGGTGAGAGGGCATGAAAACAAGCATCTAGTGCTAGACATGTGCCACTGTCTATGATCAACAGCAGCTTCAAATACATCACTAAGTAATTTTCAATAAAAGGACATTAATGCTTGTTTTAAGCTTACAAAGGAAAAGTAAACCACAAGTCATTTGAAAGGATATGGCAATAGCTCACGTAAATGTAATAAATGGATAGAATAAATAGAATAAATAATACTTTTCACAATGAATACTCACAAGGAAAAATAAGAGTAGAAGAACAACAACTCTGCAAATTATCTTGCTTAATATGAAAATTTGAGCATCACTATCAGCATTTAGGGACTAATTCTAAAACTGCTGAGTAGTCTTCCATTAACTGCTGTGGGAGTTGAGAGCACCTGGCATCTTGAGAAATTGGGCTGTTTGGCGGTTTTAATTTAGTCTGACAATAACGCTGAATAAAATATTCTTGGGGATAGCCCACAATTATATAGCATGAGCTCACTTCTTCATTATAAAATGTGAGCTGAAACCATTCATAACTGCCAGCCAATATTACAACAGGCAATTCCAGTTTTTCATTGCATGGGAAAAGCTCTAGCAGGCTTTAATGAGTTTCAAAAATAGCTGCCACATCAGAAAATTGTAATGGTGCTTGTTTTTCTAATGTGAATACCTGTTCAGCAGACATAACTTAAACAATGGCATCCAAATAGACCAGGGCATGTAAAATAGCTACTTCTATTTGTCAGCTGCACACCCATTGTTTTCAGTCAGAGCCTGCAGAGCAGCTTCAGCTGTACATTCCTGGGAAGTGAATAATATCAGTTGAGATTACACTACAGTACCACATCTATTACAAGCACATTATAAAGAATGAATATAACCTAATTAGGAAATGCTGAAGTCGGCTGGGTGTGGATGTGGGCTGGGGAAGAGTCGTTTTACATGACCTTCGCTTACTGAAAATGAGAGTTCACAGAGGATAAAGCAAAGGTAACAGTGTAGATTTCAGTCTCAAATCCAGATATCCCATATTCCTTATACCTTTCCCACTAAGCTAAACAATTGCTCCCCAAGTTTCACTTCCATGAAACTCTTTTGTAAACACTTTTTGCAATTCCAGCAAGACAACCCAAATTGGGTTATATTCCTTATTTTCATGTGGATTAGAAATAGAGCTCTACTCTGGTTTATAGTGCTGGAAGGAAGAGGTTGCAGGGAGAGGTAGGGAGTTTCATCTTAACTAGATAAGTAAAGAGTAAAGCTCTTCCAACAGCTTCATGGAACCCTCCTCTTCTTGTAAATCTGATTCCTCTGACACCCCTTCTAGTCTGCAGCACAAAGCTGTTTCATTACTTTCTGCTCACTGCCTTACCACAGCATCACTGATCAGCAGTATGGGATTTCACAGCTAGGAAAATCTGCATCAGCTGCCCCCATGTCTGCATGTTGTTAGCTAGGCATGCTGCTGGCTAACAAGAAGACACTGAGAAAATGCCTTCAAATGTGTCTCATGTCTTGCATTTACCTCTTGGTTCCATAATGAAGGTTGCATTAATGCCAACAGCTGGAACAGATCAGTGCTCCAAGTTGGATTCCTGCCTTACCACTGATTGGAACAGAGGTTGCAGAGAGAAAACTGCAGCATGCCAAGCTGAAAGTAGTTTACTGTGTTTATGGGACAAAGTCTCATCTGTACAGGTACTCACAAAGGCCAGACCAGTTTTCCCACAGCACACCACAGGATTGTGCAATTGAGCACGCAGTTAAAACCAGTAAATACAACCTCAGACATCATGGTCTGCCCATAACTGAATACAGTACCAGAGTAGATAAACTTCAGCAGAGCTCTGCTGTTCATGTGCTTAGAACTGACTAAAAATCAACAACTACCCATTTTCTTTGCCATCAACATATTTTTGAGATTCTGTTCCTACCAGAAACAAGGGAATGATTCTTGTTTTCTTGTGTTGGCTTTTGCACATTACTTAAGGACTAAGAAATTGATTCTCAGTTGATTTTACTGTAAATTGAGAATAACTGTTAATATCAGTGATGTGATGCTGGTGTGAAATTATATGCAGGCATCACTTAAGAAAGGCACTTCATAAGGTGGACTTTTCTATGTATGAACTACAGTGTGCACTTCTGTATCTCCTCATGTTACCATGGGTGTACAGCTCCTGTCCCCTGCCTTGTAGACTGGAACCAAGTCTGCCTCTACTTATTTCTTCTCACAAATGGGATTAGCTATATCAAAATCTGCATTTAAAATGCAAAATAAAATTACCTATTCCACAGTCCCACAAATATTATCTAAATCACAATTTACACAATCCACAAACCAAGCCTGAAACCACCAAGACCCCCAAGATTGTAAAGATCTGACTTTTTTCCTGTTCTCCAGTGTCCCCAAAGTGATTAAGAGAAGTGAGTTGCTACCTTGCTTTTGAAGCACTTGTTTTGAACCTGTTATCTGTAGGGTCCTGGTGCCCAGTTCTGAGGGTCTTATGATGATAATTAAGAAAAGAATGTTTATTGTCAGTAAGTATGGATCTGCACAGGAAAATTTTTTGGATTTTGCAATTTGAGAAAGGTGGAAATAGCTAACCCAGGACGCATCTTTTTCTTACACACAGTAAAGATTTATTATTTATTTTAGATTAAAAAGTGTTAGTAGAAACAAGATACAAAAAAAAGCTTTAAAATAGGTAGCATGGCAAAATCTGAAATATCTTTTCTAAAGATACCTCCATTTCATAAGACACCTAGTGCATTTGCAGAAAAATGTCTGGAAACCTAATAACAAATATAACTGGTATGTGTGTTTTAATTTTCATAATCTTCACATGAATTATGGTAATGTTTTTTGCAATGCTTCTGTTATATAATTAGATGGCATGACATCTGGCTAAACAAACAACTTACCATATGTGATTAAAACACTGGTCAAATTGAATCAGATAAAAATATGACAGTGCTGGAAAAATTAATTTGCTGGTGATAAATAGTGTTGGGTTATGATCCCCAGACAAAAGTCCTTTCGTGTGAAGAATTTAACCATCATTAACTCTTTCTCTCCTTTCTTTGCCATCCCACATGTACATAAATATGTTGCCATCTTGGAATATAATTTGGGAAGCAAAGGGACTAATCTTTTTAAATGTATAAAAACCCTACAAATTGGCCATTAACTACATGCCAATGGTGCATTGTTAGTGTAATAAGAAAACACCCAGTTAATTCAGGTAGGAATTTTGTCTGCACTAGCTTAGTCCAGAATCAGGTGCTTATGTTTCAATGGAATTTTGTCACTTAGCTAATATTTTAAATCCCATCCTGTTGTAGCAAAATTATTGGGTTCTTAAGAGTAACCTCTTAAGAAAACTGATATGACTGGAATACATATTTTATTGAAGAAGATGTGTACCAAACCTTAATCAACAGTCTTTCTGCTGAATGACATAGTTTGTTTTTCTTAAGTAACCACAACATTTAGAGGTTTATATTTGGGACCTGGTATGTTAAATGTTGACCTTTTTTTTTTTTTTTTTTTTTTTTCCTATATGTCATTTACTGTAGGTGTATTAAACTTAATTCTGTCTGTCAGAACTTCTGAAGTGGAACCAATAGTCAGTTAGTAACATCTGCCAGTTTACTAGAAACACACAGAGTATTTTTGTTACAAAATTTTCATTACTTGCAGGGGTCAGTGCTCTGAAACCTCCAAAACCCGCTCTCAGATTGCTACACAGAGGTATGCATTAACCCAAACCAGATTAGAGGTTTGAATTGATAATGTCTGATGAATTTTTTAAAAGTGCAGAAGTTTGCTACAAGCCCTACTGTAAATGCAGCCAATATAGAATATAATGAACCTTCCCAGATCTGAGCTAGCACTCCATAGAGAACAGAGAACCACACTGCTCTGCAACTGTTTGTTTATTCAGTCTTTCTGAATACTTATAAAATTTGTTGCATGAATCATTATATTTGACTTCTGTGTGTCTGTTTAAGACTATAAGTCAGAAAAAAATGATAATTGCTTCCAGTATCTAATTTTCCTCCAGTTTAATCTGATTTTAAGAAGTGAAGGTGTCTTTATTTCCCATCAGCTTTGTGTTCCTTACAAATATTTCAAGTAGACTTATTAATCTTCAGTTTAATGGTTGAGCTACATCAACTTAAAGCTAGGGTATTAGTGCTCAGATTTGGATTTCCAGCCATGCGTGGCTGTCTTGTATTCCTGTCCATGAAGAGGTGACTTTTCTACTCAGTGTATTCTATTTTTCTCTGGACTACTAACTAAAGTGCAAATCTCAGTTGTATATTTTATGCAGTTTTGGAAAACAAGACCTTGGAACCATAGAAAGATGTCATGTGATGACTCCCTCATGACACGTCCAGCTTAAAAAAATGCATCATTGAAGAAAAATGCCAGAGCTGATTACAATAAATTCCTTAGTGAATTCCATCAAGAAAGGAAGTGGTCTTACTCAGTGTTTGCTCACAGCCAACCAGTTCCCGAAGTCCTGAGCAAAGATTTACTCAGGCTCCAATTTGGTTGGATGTGCAGATGGTGATGCAGACACAATCCTTCCTGAAGGGGTGTGGAGCTCTCAGCACTTCAGTGGCTGGGAGACGGGAGGAAGGTATCAGCTGGGAGGAGACATGGTGGGATCCTATTTCTGCATTTCAGTGCTTTCATATTTACCTTTGTTTGGTCTTGCTTGCTATTGTCTTATGTTTATTTTAAAAATGAGTCAGAATTTATGGAGCCTTTCAGGAGGATGTCCTGCAACCTGTGATTCATGACATCCTGCAGAAATTGTGTGATTAATACAGCCCTCTCTGCATGGAACTGCATTTCCAAGCTGTGAAACAGAACAAGTGCTGACAAATCCTTCTAACGTAATTCTGTCAAAGACCTGTGTTGTGATGTGCAGCCTGTCAGAGTATGGGTCTACCCCCCTACAAGGCTTCCAGAGTGTTTGGGGTGCTCTCAGGCCTCACACAGCCCATCCCTCCACACACACTGACCAACAAGAAATAAGGGATCAATTTTATCTGAAAAACTGTTGGATATTTGAAATGCAAACTTTGAAATTAAAGTTTTTGTCTGTAATGTCAGTCACCATGTCTAGCACTCCGTTTTGTGGAACAGGGATTTTCCTGGGAGAGGCAATCTAACATCCCACTTGAGCTCAAAGGAATATTGATGATTTCATGTAGCCCTCTGCCTGGCAACATATCTAATAAGACTTACAAGTTTGGAGCACATTGACTAGCAAGCTTTTTATAACTAATTTTAAATTACACTGTTATTTACAATAAATAAACTCCCACAATATCAACAAATTAACAGTATTAACAGGGAAATACTTTTTGAAACATGCTGTCTCTTCAAAGTGAACTAGAAATAAAAATGTAGAAAGGAAAATGCCATTAAAACCAAGCTGCTAAAATGATGCAAGCAGTAGCCTTATAGTTCATTATTAACTCCTGTGTAATGTGCTGATACTTTGCTGCTGAGATTTGGCAAAATAGGCCCTAAACAGAAAGTCCTGACAGGGCATCAAATTCTCTTACCAAAACATAGTTCCAATGACATTATTATACATGCCTTGCTGTTGTGGGAATTCCTTTTCTGCAGGGTATAATAAGAGTTTTATGCTCCTCAACAGGTATTACCTGAAAGGAAATTATTGACCAGAGAGATAAATACTGATCTGAACTGAATCACCTTCCAGCTAAAGAGTAATTTCTGTGGGTGCAGACATGACAATCTATACTAGGGAAGAATCAAGAAACACTGAACTTTTGCATTCCAGCCCTTGTAGTATTTCCACGTGCTGTAAATAGCTGTGGCTTCAGCAGCATAGAACAGGATGTTGTAAACTGAAACACTTCCTAAAAAACACAATGCCTGCACAGGTGCAGTGAGCCAGCAGGATGACATAAAGTGTTACTCTGTGACGCTCATCCTCACAAATATATGTGATCCTGATCCCTGTGGCCATAAGAAACCCTTTGGCCACCTTTTCTCTTAGCATTGAAAACTCCAACATGCAAAGAATGTTTTCAAACAGGATGACAAGGCTACATCCTGCATGGATTTGAAAGGAATTGGTTGCAGAAAGCAGGCAACAGCCCATAATATCCTTCCTGCTCAGTTGGCCCTCCTATCATTGCTGATATCAATATGGGAAGTCCCAAATAAATAGAAGCTTTAAATTTCCCCTGTTGCGCCACATTCCTATTTGGCATCTAAACCCCTATTATTTGCTATCCAATGGGGAGACAAATGGATCATCAATTAGCTCATGGTGTGTTTGAATTGAGGAATGTGACTTTGTGAAATTGCAGCACCATTAGGTCACCCTGGGCTCTAAACTGCTACAAACCAACCTCACCCCACTGCTTTCCAAGGATCTTTCCCATTTCCTATGGAACACAAGTATCCATGGGAAATGGATCTGACACATCTAGGCTGTATCCAGGCTGAGGGCAGATGCCTGCATTAGTATCCAGTGAGGATCCTGATGTCCCCACAGTGCTGTCATCTTGCCCTGAGCACATGGCAGTTCTCTGCTCCGTTTCCATGTTGCTTCCAGCAGAAACCAGGGCAGGGAGGAGACAGCATGTGTCTGAGTTTATCTCCTGTACACAGCTGGGAAGTGCCTAGGCTGCCCTGACCCAGGGGATTGGAACTGCTTCTGGATCCACCAGTTCAGACAGGCCTGAGGCTGGTTCTACGACAACTGTTTGATTTGACAGTGAGAGTCATCCCTCTGTAGGTTCAAAACACAAGCCACACCTCGCCCTTGTTTGCATCTCTCTCAAGACATTCAAGGTCTTTCCAGCATCCTTATGGTGATTCCTGACCTTCCAGCAGATATGACCCTCTAGTACCAGCCTTTCTCTCTCTGCAGCTGGTGCCTGTAACTGGGGGTAGACTGGGAATGGTGGATGGGTAGGAATAGGGCAGAGGCCACAGGGAACAGGGCCTGATTGCTGCAGTGATGGTGTGCAACCCTAGGGAGTTTGGAGCAGAACAGGAGTCCCCCTCATATGCTGGGATCCCTCTGGCTTTGTGGTAAGGGTCTGCCAGGAGTGAAGTGAGGGATCTGCTGCAGGGACTGTGGGTAGGTTTGGCATCAGCCCCACCATGGCTCTGCTGTGGGCACCTCAGAGGGGAAACGGGGACTGGATTAAATCTGTGGCTGACTGCAGAGATTTATTATGTGCTTCCTCTTAAATGTCTCTGCAGTTAGACAATAATTGTGTAACTTTTATCAGGTCATCTATTTCTTATGCTTTCTCTGTTTGTTTTTCCAAGTTTCAAAGAGTGAAAAGCGAATTTCCTATGATTTCCTGGGACAAGACTTCAACAGTAACTGTGTCTTTCACTAATGTGCTTTTTGTCAGCAATCAAATGTGACTATCAGTATTCATTTCCACAACACAGGTCTTATAAAGAAAATGGCATAATCAAATAATGTGGCATTTTGTGTTGTTTAATTTATAGAAGGGAAAAGCTGAGATAATTTACCATTTCATCATCCTTCAAATTAAAAATCTCATGCTTTAAGCCTCTATCCAGAGCTTTTCTTTGCTACTATTAGGTTAAGGAGAAAAGGAGTAAGTATGGAGTAAGGAGTAAGACAGGCCAAATTCTGATATAATTATGATCTTTTAAAGGGCTGACTCTGCTTTCGTTAAGCATAGTGCAAATCAGAAGGAAACTCCACAGGCTTCAGAGGAGCTGAAATGTAAAAACATCAGTGATGATATCAAGATCGTAGATATTTATAAGAAACAGTGTTTGTGTCTGCCCTACATCAGTTTAGTTTGAAGAAGAAGGAGCAGACCAAAAATCTCAGACTGATGGTGGTAATTCCTGTTTTCTTTTACATATATATTTTTTTCCTTATATTAATCTACCCTATATTTGGACAATTGCACAAAGTAATGAATAAAAAGGAAATGGAAGAGTCTGAGCTAAGTAGATAACATTGTACTTTAAAAGCAAGTCCTTAATGTAGCACACTAAGCTAAGGCACTGACATGAAAATCAACTTTTAAGTGAATATTAATATGCCTTTAAAGTGTTCTCTGCAAAACATCTGAATCTCCATGTATGCTAATTTTTTAGCAGTGGCCAAGTGGTTCTGGATAAAAGGCTTAAAACTGGACTTTGCAGCTATTATTTTTTTCATTAATTGGAGCGGTGAACAGGATCAGAGCTGATGAGTCATTGCAGGAGCCTGCTGGAATGTTGCTCCAGCTGTGTATTGGGATCCGCAGGTGCACATTTCTTGACCCAGATATTCAGAAGTGGTAGGGAGGCATTCAACATGCAGCAAATTCTTACTAGATGGAGAATGTTTTCTCCAAAGGAGAAGAGCATGGTAGCTAAACTACCCATGGCAGCATATAGTGCATATTACGGTATGGAAATACAGTGATTTCTGACCTGCTTTGACTTTGTGCCTTTGTTTCTTTTTTTAGTAGTCCAAACACAATAACACACTAGTGAGCAGGACCCAGTACCAAGAGATTTCTTAAATGTTTTCCTACACTTTTTTTTTTTCCTATTTTTGCTATTTTTGCCTCAAGCCTACACTGAAAGGGAAAGTGAACATCCTGGGACTGGAAACCAGCCAAAAGATCAGGGACTTCTCACCTACAAGAATTTGTTGTGGAGCACAGCAGAAAGCATGTGCAAAAGATGTGAGCTATTGTTACTCAGTTTGTAATCTGAAAAAGTGGAGTCAGATCTGTTGTGCTCTGTAAAGGAATCTGCCTACAAAATTCAGTTTACCTACTGGTACCACCACTACTCCAAAAAGATTGAAAATTATTTCTATTTTTAAACAGCATGCATTTTTACTATGATTTGTACTTTTTATTATGTATCTTGTAAGAATTTGGTTTTCATTATGAACAACTACTGAGAGAATTTCTCAGCATGTTTTATGCCATTCCTCCTAAGGTTTTATTTAATCCAAAACAAGAGAAATTACAGTTGTATGCCTTTAATACAGTTTAATGCCTTTAAGACCTTTCTGACCTGATCAACAGAAGAAGGTGACTGTCATAATGTAAAAATATGCAATGAATCTGAATTGAGTTTGATCCAGCTCTGCCCATTGATATACAACACAGACTTTTGATTACATGATTTGTTAACATGATTCCTCATGTGACCTTAAAGCACTCATTTGTGACAAGTAGCCATTAGGAGGACATGCTTCTGCAGGAGGACTTTTGAAAATTTTATTAATTTCCAAGCAATAGCATGCATTAACACTTGTGAATGATCCAGCAAAACTGCCATTCCTAGCACATTCCCTTTTTTGTTGTTTGCTTTCTGTTTCCCAACATGTGCCCCTTTCTTTCTACCTGGAAATCTTGCCTGGACAAATTTTATCACTTTCTATATTTATCTGGGATTTTCAGCCTTCATAGAGATTCGTGGTGAAAGGTCAGATGGTGTTTTGCACATGCCCTGAACTGACATGTGAGCTGACATTTTTGGACCTGGATTCTGTACAGAGGTCAAAGACTTCTGTACTGTGTGTGGACACACAGTATGGATCTACACCTCACTCACCCAATGCCTGCTAGTTTGGGAAGCACGGGATGTACCCTGCATGCATTAGACAGCCACCTTGGACCTGTGCAATCAGTTTGACACTTACAGGAAGAATTAACATTAATTACTGGGCTTTGTGGTGAGGCAGTAGGTCTAGGAAACCCCAAAGATATGTATGTTGGTGCCACATAGAGATAAAGCATTTGTGGCAGAGTTCACCTGGCCCTATCCCCAAGTGCACATTTAATCAACTTTGATACTGTACTTCCAGTTAATTAGACTTGGGTTTCTTGAGTGCTTTCTCAAAGACAAGCTCTCATTGGAGATAGTCTCATTCCTCACTTGACCCAGCTCTAAGGTTTTT
Organism: Vidua chalybeata; assembly: GCF_026979565.1. Lineage (NCBI taxonomy): Eukaryota > Metazoa > Chordata > Aves > Passeriformes > Viduidae > Vidua > Vidua chalybeata. The sequence goes on from NC_071532.1 coordinate 13,212,083, forward strand.
TCAGGACTATGAGAGATTTAGACACTGCTGCCTTTTGTGGCTTATTGTGAGTCCACATTAGACATTTAATTATATTTGAGATCTCACAGAAATCCCAATGATCTCCTATGACAAGATCATTCATTCTGTGGCCTGCTGAGCACATGAATATATGACCCTCTGAAATGTAGCTGAAACACTGAGGTATAGTTCCTTTTTCAATTGACTTATTTTAACTGGAATTTAGAATAATCAGCCATTCCATTTTTTTTTAGATTTATGTAATTATATAAGCACCACTAAGACTACAAATAAAGCCTTAGATGATTGTGAAACAGTAACAAGAATCCAAGAAAAACTCCAACTTACCAGAAGAATGTTCACTCACGGATGGAAAGATAAATATTTCTAAGACTCACATCATAATTTTAGCAGTATCTGAAAGAATGTTTGTTTTTTTCAGTTTATCTTTTACCTTTGGTAATTAGAAGTTATGGTTCTTGCCTGGAGGAACTCCGGTTTCTATTTAGCTTTAATTTCAGTGCATGAATGGAATGCAGCCTTCTGTGCAAAATGCACATGCTGCCCCATGGCTTTCTCATGACTGAGGATGTGTTTGTCTGGTGCATGGTGAGCTAGGGCTGGAAAAAAACTCAAAAAACCCTCTGCATTTTGGATTGTGCAATGTCCTTTGCTTATGGAGGTATGGGATAGATTTGTACATAGATATGGCTGTTGGTATCATTTCCATATATGTGATCAAGGTAAATAGATATAATTACTTTTTAATCATGGTTGCATTTATGCTCATTACATGGTTTTGCTTCATTAACACTTTCATTCTGAATTTTCAGTCAAAAAGGGGTTTCCTAACCATTCTTTTCCAGAAACACTATTAGAGAGCAACAAAGATAAACATTAAAAAAGGAGAATCATCTTTTGTCAAGATCATATATCCTAAGGAATTTAGTCAGTTTGTTTGACTAAAATGTTTTATTTAAAGTAGTAACTACTTTTATAGCACACCAGCTCCCTTCCCAACCAAGCTACTTTGAGATCTGTAAAAGCAGTCAGAAAAACAGATGATACCAATTAAAATTTTATCAGGAGCTGGTTTACTGTGCAATTTATTTCATGTAATTGCAGAACTCAGGCATCCAAAAATAATAACATAGTTTCTCCCCCAAATCATAAGAATCTAAGTAATAAAAATGTTGAGGTTGTTTTTATTCCTTGATATTAGAATCACTCTGCATGACCTTCTCCCTAGTTTGTGTCATACCTTACTCTAAAAACAGCACATGATATTGTATTTCATTCTTCTTAAAAGTTCTCTATGTCCCCGGATATTCAGCAGGTCTCTCTGACGTATCATCAGTTCCTGTGCAATTTTATTCACATCAAAAATAGTTGTAAGAATCCTTCCATATGTGCATTCAGTCAATCAGTGTGAGTTTTCTCATCAGTGTGGTGTCTGTTTGCACAAACACGTATCAGCGATAGCTACTGTGAGGCTTTTATGCTAAATGCTCTTTAAGCAGAAGTTGGTAGGTATCATGTTTCTTAATTTAGCCTTACCAACCTCAACATTTTGCAAAATCTGAATCAAACTTTGAGGTGAGGCTACAAATCATGGTATTAAAAAATAAACAAATGTACTTTTTTATGTGTGTCTTTTTTTTATAACTTATCTTTGTAACTTATTTAATAGTACTATATGTTCATTCTTTTTGCAGGACAGGAACCATTTTTTATGAAATGTAGTAAATTTCATAGATACAGAGTGAAAGGCTATGTTGGCAGCTATACTGTAGCATCATTTGTAGCACCATTTAAAATGTTCATGCTTTCCCACCCTGCCAGCTATATATAGAGACATCCAGCATGACTCAGGGGGAAAGATAGAGCAGTCTGGCTCAAAAGTGCTTGAGCAACTGTCACAAAATCAGTGTCTAGTTTGCAAAAAAAAAAAAAAAAAAAAAAAGTTTGTAATTTTAAATGTAGATTCTGCATTTTGGAATGCACTTAAAAACATAGTGAGGAAGTATAAGTGAAGGAATACTGGACTGAAAAAAAGATTAAAAAGCAAACCAACATATGTTAAATTTCTAGAATATATCTTAATTCCTAGAATGGTATGGTTAGCATGGAAATAGGCAAAGTCAGCTAGGATTTCTAATAGTGTGTTCAAGTGTTTATAGTGCCTTCGTGTTAAAACTGTAATGGGAATTTTTCATTTTTTTTAATTTCTAAAGTTTGGTGCCAAAGTCACTTACATTTTTATTGTTAGACCAAACTATGGCTGGTAAAGGGCTTTTTAATTTTGTCTAATAAAACCAAAATAAAAATTATATTAAAATATTGAAATCAAATATAGTGACATGAAATGTTAGACATTGAAGGCTGAGTCATATCCTACTGGAGAGTTTAATGCTGATAATAATACTTTGCATTTTTTGATTCAAAGCACACTTGATTATCAACTAATTATCTACTGATTATCAATTATTTACTAATTTATCCTCTCTGACATAAAAGTGACTTCAATTTTATGCATGGAGTAATTTGGGTAGACCAGATTTACCTGACACTACATTCTGATTCAATGATACAGTGAAGATCAGACTTCAACTTTCTGAGCACATTGTCTTCCACTGGCAGTTAATAATTTGATACATTTATGTAACTGAGTAAATGTGAACAAAGACTTTAATAGTTAACCTGCATTATAAAGGACAATTTTTAATTAATCAAGTACTGATTGAATTTGATCTATCTGACCTGGAAGTCTGCAGCTTGGGTTTTCTCAAGACTTTACATGGTTGTTTCTGTTAAGAAAAGTGAAGATAAATTGCTTTCAAGCCTGAAGTGCAGCATTTTACATTCATTGTGCAGTTTCAGACAAGTGGAAGTGATTCCACAAATAATGTGGGTCTCTGAACTTGAACCCTCATACTCTAATCTCAGGCTGTAGTGCCATCATGCACCTCATGTGGTAAGGCAGACAGAATACACTGCACTGCTCTAAATATAAACTCTGGAAAACAAAGAATACAAGAGCAAGACACACGTCATCTCTACAGCACCAACTCGCCTCTTTCAGCAATGATGACAACCACACACCAGAAATGCAATAGCTCTGCAGATGGTGGGGGGACACTTTGGGAACCAAAGCCAAAGCAGAGCACTGAAAGCTGAACGCTTAACTCTTCTCTTTGTTCAGACAAATCCCCAGCTCAGGTCAGTTACATTGAGTAGGAGACACTTCACATGAGCCATCCCAACGTCTGTAAATATTATTTTTCTCCTTTCTTCTGCTTTCAATATGACTTGCATTTATTTAACCATGAATGCTGGAGTAATTTCTGCAGGATACTTCCAGCTTGCTCATAGTTTCTCTCATGATAGGAGAGCTTGTATACCACTGTAGGCACAATCTACTGAATGCAGTGTCAACAAAAGTCTTGTTTCATGTACATGTTTTGTCGCCCTGATTTTTTTAAGATTTTCTAAAGCCTTCTGAGTTTACATTCTTGTAGGAAACTTTCTCACACAACTTTCTGTAAATAACCTGTTGTTTTGCATTCCTTCATAGAGGCGGAGAAGTGTGATGTACTGGTAGTTTGTCCGGTGTAGTTGGAGAGGTGGCACGTTCACCCTCCAATCCACTGGCACCTTTGGAAAACTATAAATTATTGGAGTCAGAGGAAATAAATTAGTCTCTTCATTGTGACCACAGCTGTGGTGCATCATTTTTCCTTGTGTCCTCTGGTGGCAATATTTAATTCCCCTCTTGCTGCAGGAACAGCTCTGGTGAACTGGTGCTCAGTTTGTTCACCATTCCATAAAGCTACCTACAGCCCATGGCTGCAGCTGGACTGAGTACAGGGAAATACTGCACTTTAAATCATTAGAATACAACCCCAGCGAAAGCAATTATTTCTGCTGTTTACTTCCCAGATTTTGGACACATCAGAGATTATGTGTGACCAAAGCATTTCTTCTGAGGAACACAAACTCAGCCAGAGGGTGCCTCCAATTCGCAGCCTGTGGCCATGGCTATGGTAAGGACAGGCAGGAGAGGAAGAGGGAGCAGGTTTGGATGGAAATAGTAAGTAGAGTTGCCCTTCTCTCAGCTCTGGCTGCAGTGTTTTTCATTGCATTTGGCCCTTGCAAAGCAGGAGCCTCTGACCTAATCATTCAGGAGCTTTATTTGACCACACTGTCTCTCTCTTTAGGAAACATGATTACTGTGTCCTAAATGCTTCCTGGAGTCTTTCATCTTTCCTCTATCTAATTAATGCTAATTTCCTTGATGGTACTCCTAAAGTACAGTTGGAGCCTGCATGTAGATTACAGAGCACTTTATAACATCAGCAGTAAATCAGACAGATATTGTGAAGCACATATAATATGCATTTCCTGAGAGTTGTGAAGGGTGGGACTTTATCTTGCAGTGCATTAGTGCCTCTAAGATTGTGCTATAAGGCACTCAGTTATCATGACACTTGGTTGCCTGGAAATCCTCTTCCATTACACTGTATGCCTATTTCATTTTTGTAGACAAATCAGTTTGGCACACATTAACCTGAAACTATAAGTTTTGTCTTTAAGACTGTTTACAAGAGTGATTTTCCCAAGGAGCAAAATATGTTGAGAGGAATACAGAGGGCCTTAAATCATCTTCAGGGGGATTGCCCTCATATTTTGAACCCCAAAGCGTACCTGAGACATAAAAGAAGAATACACATTAAAAGATTCACCCAGCTTGCACTGTGGGAGGAACGATACGATTAAATTAATTAAAAGAAAATTATCCTCCATTTTAGAGATACTTGCCTCTACTCAGAAATGCATATAGGTTATTTGATTATTTTTAGTGTAATGTTACAGCATTTGACTATATAACTTAAACCAAATCATGCAGCCAGCATCATTCCATGTATAGCTGAGAAATCTTTCATATGACAATACATGACTGCTTGGACAAGCATGTTTCAAGGTGTATCTGCATATGTACATGCAGAAGTGCAGATAGAATTTGTAGAACAAGCTCTAAATAGGTCCAAAATGTTGTAAAAGCCAAATTTATCCAGCTCTGTAAATCTGATATCAACTCTGCTCCATTGTCTGGTCACTTCCAGTGGTGGAAGGCAGAGATGAGGTATGACTCTTTTGGCTTGGTCATATTTTGTCATCACTTCTTACTGATTAGCCAGGATTCCAATCAGCCCAGGGAATTCCCACAGATTTAGTCTCTGCTATTCTGAGCAGTAACTCTTTGATGGCAATACAACGCCCCCAGTACAGTTTACAACTTGACTCAGATTACTGTTATAGCTCTCAGTTATACAATTGGCTCCGTTTCTCTGTATCTTCTCTTACTGCCAAAGGTCAGAAAAACTGTCAGTAGATCTTCCTAGCTAAAACACAGCATCTTCTAAAATCCATTAAAGGAAGAAAAACTCGACCAAATTGACACTTTCTTCCAAATTTCCCCATGTTTTTACCCATGTTTTTGTATAGATTATAGAATGAGAACAACATCAGATCACATGTATACAAATTTAAGGGAAATGCTATATTGAGCTTAATCCAGACATGTTTCTTTGAGCCATCATATATGAAAATACATTCATTTTTTTCAATAATAGCTAAGCTTCAGTGACCCAAACCCAAATTATTTTCAGTGTAAACTATAATACCCACATTTTACAAAATCTATGTTATTTCACTTAAAATCCTACTCCTTTTTAATGAAATACAGTAGCTGGCTCTTCTACTGAAAAAAAAATCATTAAATATTTCCATACTGGCTTCCAGCTTGTCTGGTGTTTTTGCCTGGCAGAATACAGTGCATCTTTGTGTGTTATTAATGGGCTGAGCTTCTGGACAAGACCATGCTTTTTTGCCACTGCAGAATTTTCTTACAAACAATGTGCTGTAAACCAGACAGGAACAGAAACTTTCATATATCCAGAGGACTATTTTTGACAGAGTAAGTAAAGTCACTTTCATTAGACAAAAGGTGAAATACCTATTTCTCCCCTCAAGAGCATAAATTAAGTATTTAAAAAGAAAATCCCAGGCATTTTAGCAGTTGCAAAACTGTTATAAATGTGGAAGGCTGTTAATCTTCAGGTCTGGTCTTAGGCCTGAATGAGTCCTTCCCTCCTTTTGGCTCTAAGATGAAGGATAATGGTGTGAACACTGCACATGCAGAACTACACAGAAGGGTTGCCAGATGTGGGTGGTGCTGACAAATCACTGTCAAGTGTTAGAAGAACTTTTCCAGGAGTGCCGCAGTCTCTGGGATGGGAAATGTGCCATTCCCAACAGCACTAGAAGCCATGTGTAACACTGCTACATCCCTCAAGCACTCCTGAGATATCCCAAGAGCTAAATACTGAGATACAGCATTTCAATATTAGGTACCCTTGGTGCCCTGGCACCCAGGAATGCTGTAGCAGAGCAGTGCAGATGAGTGTCTGAAGCTCAGCTAAATCCTCTCTGTACTTCATGGCATGCTCAGCACAGGTGGTGGAACTGGAGAGCAGCTGTGCCTGGCCCTGTGCCCAGTGGGCAAGAGCTGGTGGAGATGGTTCTTCTCATATGAAGGAGTTAAACAAGAGGTTTCCTTGGCTGTGCATCTGTCCCCTTAATCCTCACTCCTACAGCTGAACATGTCTTCTGAAACAAAGGCACTTCAGCCCTTTGAGATCCTTATACTATGAAGACACTTTTTGGGGAATCTTCCAGAGATTGTCACCCCTGAAACACAAATAAACATGTGCCTTGGTCTCAGCTGCAATATGTCATATTCCTGGGTAACGTGTTAAAGCTGGGAAAAGGGAGTTGTGCTGTTGAGCCAGCATGTGAGTTGTTGGGGAGTTAGTGACACGCTTTCCCTTGCTATCTCCCTAGTGGGGTGCAGAGCTCTCTGTGTGTGTGGGGCAGCTCTGTCAGACAGGAACAGAGGAATTTTCTGAAATTAACTGATATAAATTTGCCAAATGACACCATGTCCCCTAAGAGACAACAGAAAGGTCTCATGGAGCTGAATATTTTATTGGCAGCATTTCTGGCTTCCTTCATTCTAGAATTATTTGAATCAGGATAAAAACAGATACAGATGAGGTGGCTCCCTGAATCTCTTATTCATGAATACAATAAAAGACAAAGCAAGAGTCACTCATTTAAACTGCCTCAATCACATTCACCAAATTTATGTATTTAACCATCAGCAATCTAAATTATTTCAAGTGTGCTTCTTCCCCATTTTTCCATCCACCCTCATCCAAACCCTACCCTCCTGCCTCAAGATTTCTAGGTCTTGAATAAAGAACAGCAATGTTATCTGTTGTCTATCAAAGTGAAGATCTCCAATTCAGTATAGGGTGAAAATTTATGAGTGTGTCTAGCCTTGACTAGGCCACGCAGTGAAAGTCATACAAAGGTAAGTGTTTCAGTGTTAATTTACTTAAAGGGAGAGAGATGAGGATCTGATCAAGGTGGACTTGCATTTCTGACTGTTTGGCATACATAAATATCTCAAAATGATTTTGTGCACAGTGGCTGCCCCATGCTTAGAAGTCTCATATCCTGGAATGAGATGTAAAGAAATTAAAAAGGAAGCAGCAGCAGTTGAGTAAAAAAAAAACATACCAGGATATGAAAAACTGGGGTTTTTTAAAGAAAGAAGAGTGTAGTGAAGGTCCTAACTTAAGGTCTGCAGTGGAAGAAACAGCTTGTCTTTGATGACAAAGTTTTCTTTTTCTTTTTCTTTTTTTCCTGAAAGTTCTTCACTCAACATTCCAAGAAAATAGCATGATTTTCCTTTTTTCTTCAGCTGTGTATACCACCAGCAGCCACTTGCTGGAAGTGACACCCAAAGCTCGGGAACATGCTGCGTGTTCTTCAGCACCATCTACTGGTACGTGCCCTATCCACCACTTGGGCACTGCATTACCTACAGCCCTTGAGAGAGTCAGGAAGAAGAAAAACAACTAAAATCCTCCAAGATGCTGCCCATACATAGTGAACCTAAAGAGTAGCCTGGCTGAATTGGTGCTTAAATAGATTGTGATTCTAATAAGAAACAGTACAAATCATCCATTTAGAAGCTGTGTAATTGAGCTTATGGTCATACATGTCCCCTAAGAAAAACATATTGAAGGTCAGGATAAAACAGGTCAGAGTAAAACAGAACTCATGAGGTAATGGAAACACAAGATGAGGTTATCTGGGCAGGGAAAAAAGCTACAGGAAATGTAAGAAGATATTAACGTAGAAAAGAGCTTTTGGAAGCTGAGACAGGATGTATTTCCTGAGATCTGTGCCTTAAAAATTACATTCCTGAGCAAGCTTGGACTTTTATTCTCTAATTTTGTAATACTCTTTTTTAAATGTAAAACTGATTAAGAGAAGGTGTGACTGTGTTTTTGAAAAAGACTTTAGATAAATAAGTTCAGACCCCTCTGGCTAGAGCAGCTCTGCGTACTCCTTCAGTGAAACAGATCTGGGGCTGGGTTTATTGAATCTCTATTGTCCTCAGAAACTCTGACATGAAAACAACAAGGAAAAGAAAATTTGGAACACAGCTTGCAGACACTGTAAATTAGTGCAACTCACTGACATTAAAAGCACTTCCTGATTTGCTACAGTGGAGGAACATTCCACTCTGTTTGATGCCTTTTCTGCCACTGGAGTAAACTCAAATTCAAGGACAACCACTGGGTGAGCCCTGAAATATATTCAACATGCTGAATAATTTTTGTTGCCAATTTTCAGCATTCATTTAATTGACAAGAGGTAGTCTGCCAAAGGTATTCCAGAAAGTCAGGAATGAGGTTTTCCTTGTGTTTCAGAATATGAAAAAAAAAAGTAGAGAAAAATTATAGAACATAATGTGCTACTGACATATTTGCATAAATTCTTTTTTGTTTGATTGTTTGTTTGCATATCTACAGCACTATCTTCACAGAATCAATACAGAGAAAAAGGTATAGTCTCCTCACCATAGAACTTGATCAAAGAAATCTACTCTAATAAAAATCCATTGGTAAAATACTTCTATACACAACTTCCTACTCACAGGTATTACTTCTTAAAAACTTTCTAAATAACATTATACTTAATTGCAGCATCAGCAAAATGTTGACAAAATGAATATTTTGCAGCATAAGCTTGCAGTGTCTCTTTTTGATGGCAATGCCTTTTGAAAGGTATTTCAAAGTTTTCAGCTTGGTCTTATGAGAACAAAATTTAAACAAAATATCATTTAGCATCAGTGCTTGCTTATGCTGTTGTGGAAAACACAAATGCCTCCAGCTGCTAAAGACAGGATAACTCAGTTATTGGCTGTAACTGGGGAATCCAGAAAGTTGTACTTCCTCATGACATGTACAGGCTTGTGAGCTTTGTAAATTTTTTTTTAAAATGTTGTTTCCAAGGGGAATACAAGTACCTGAGACATCTTCCAAAGTCAGTGCCTGTAGCTCTGATTGATAGAAATGGCCATATTTGTGGCCAACAGTTTAATACAGATGTCAGTGGATGAACAGACCATGGGTAAAACAAGACTGGATGAGAAGTGAGGTTGGGGAGATGAAGGATTGAAATTAAAAGAGCCAGTAACATTCTTTGAAAAGACAATTCATAAAGAACGGGCAAAGGCAGATTTAGAAAATGTTAAAACTATGGAAAAATTTTGCTCAGAAGTTATTCTGGAATTGATGCAGATCAAGCTGTTTACTATTTATGTACTTCTTTAAAAAGACTAAAAGAAAACACTGGAGATTTTGGAGTTCTAAAACATTCAATTCATTCATCAGGCTCTTCCGTTGCAGTCCAGTTTTACCACGCTTCCAAATTTAGTCATTTTAGCAACTACAAGCTCAGAAAGTTGCTACTGTACTTAACTGAAGATCAGAAGTTGGCAACATATGATTCCAGATGGCTTTAAGACAGATCCAGCATGCCCAGATAAAGCTGAAAAGTGTTTGGTGAACATATGGGTGAGTGAATTGCTTGTAGATTTTGTGATACATTGATAGCATCACATTTCTGTCAAAAGACAAACTCCTTGTTCACATTTATAAGAAATGAAAGCATTGATAAGTGTTTGTCTTGGATGACAGAGAGTGAAATGTGCACCAAAGAATTTCCTAGTAGCATCTATAAGTGAGGTAGAACAAATCCTAGAACTTTATGTGAAAACACAAAACAAAGAAACCCCACAGCTGGAGTGCTAAAGCTGGAATTTGGCCAGGACTTGCAGATGTAATGAAAATCATGTTCTTTTAAGGGCTGCAACTCAGTGTGTCAGTCAGTGTTACAGTTTGGTCTTCAAGTGCAGTTCAAAGTGCTATTTCAAGCTGCCATATCTTACATCCTCCAGGAACAAGTCAAAACGCGACATTAAATGAAGGTGCTATTCCTGGGTCTGAGCATAACTGTAGTAAGTATATACATAATCAAAGAGATCTAAAGGTTCTGAGAGTCAATACCTGAGCAGACGGCCTCTGGTAGTAACAGATTTTAGCTCCTATTTCCTTCCCATTCAGTGTTTTACACATCATATATATCTTCTGCATAATATGTGCTATATGCAAGTAGCAGAGCCCAGAATAAGATTAAGGAAGAATAAAACATGCCTCCCACATGCACACATGAAGGATGGGATTTTTCCATGTGTATCAACAAACTCATCCAAGAATTACAATGAAAGGAATGTAACTTCCTGTTAATAAAGCCAAAAACTCGTGGCAAGGAGTATTTATAAATAATCCAGAGCTGACACTCCTACCTTTGGTTAGCATGGGGACATCTGTGCACCCAGAGGATGTATAGGCAGAAGGGGAAGGACTCCTAGTGAGTCCTCACTCCACGCCACGGGCTCAGCCAGCCCAGAGTCTTCTCAGCTGCTCTGCAGTAATGCCTGCTAAGAGGTGTTGGCCCTCCTGCCCCAACCCACACCTACAAGGAATTAGCTGTGGTTCACAAGCAGGTTGCAGTCTCAGACCCTGGTCCACAGTCTACTTCATGCACTCCTTCAGAGGAATTCATGTACTGCCAGTGGTGACATACCCCAGCTCTGGTGAAAGTCACTGTTGCTGCTAAAGTGGTCACTGGATAGACAGATGAGGAACCCTGCAAGAAGATTCTACTGAGAGGTAGGGTCCTACAGCTCAGTAAGCAAATCACATTATTGTAGCGGGGAAGTAACTGTTCTAGTAGCTGTATTCTGTATTGCTTCCCTTCTGGTTTAAATGTCAAATAGTGGATGACTCTCCAGAGAAAACACAAAGAACCAAGCATCTAGTCTCTTGTTTGCAGCCTTCCAGCCAAGTCCAAATTTCTGGGTAATTCAGCTACACTGTCTTTGCTGCCAGGAACCTGAACAGTTTAATGAGGCAGGGTAATTACAGCTATGTCCTAGTGACAGCTCCATGTTGTTGTAGATTGGCAGGATATACAAGCACCTGAAACAGTTTTCTAGTAAACAGCATTATTCAGAGAGTGGTTGAGAAGATTCTATTGGGAAAGTACAAAAAACACTGCCTTTGGGAAGAAAGCAAAGTTGGAAATTTCTCTTTTGAGTGATGGGTAAAGGGTTAGGGCTGGACCACTTGTGAAGTATTCTATAATCTTCATTTGATGGGATTTAATAAACTAGTATTCATTGACTTTTAGCTGGACATTTTGTTGTTCAGCATGGCAACATATCCTTCTGTTAGTCTGAAGAACTGTGTCTCAGCATTCAACAGGCTGCCATGCACTCCCACTCCAAGGCAAAGGAGCACTCATGAATACTGTCTGTGATTCTGCAGGGAGCAGAAAGTGTACATAATGCCCACTTCAGTCAACACTAATATCAAGTGGGATTTTAGGAAGTTGAAGAATATTCAATAGCATTGCCTATTAACATTTTAATGAACTGATCATTTTACTCCAGAGGACTGTTCACAGTCACAAAGAAAATTGAGTTTCTTACAGTCACTGCAACTGTGCTGTAATAGATAATTTAGTCAGAATACACAATGATATCTCTCCTGTGTATGGCATGTACAATAGAAATTTAAAATAAGTTACTTAATGGAAGTTTTGTCTTACCTGAAATCATTTCACCTTTTTAGGACAATATTTGTGGGAACACAGGAGTCATTCAAAAGGCATCATCCATTTGTAGAAATGAAGAGTACAGATTATTATACTTAAATGCTTCTTTGAACTTCTAGAATAGATATTTGAGTCTGTTTCTGTCTGATGATACATAGGAGTTATTGGAGACTTATGTAAACTGAGCCTGTGGGCCTAGATGAAGCATTTGAACCTATGCTTAAAACCACCAATTCATCTGAAGTTTTGCTTAAGCATTCAAGCATACCATCCCCTGTATAGCTAGGGCTCACTGGCACTAGTGTGGTTGAAGTAATTTCAAAGAATTCTGAATGTAGAGAATGCTTTGATTTGCTTTTATTTCCTAGCTACCTGTAAAACCTGGCTTTTTGCCTTGCTTTTGACTATGCTTCACTAGCTGTGAATCAGAACTTTAAGTCTCAAAGGGACAATAATGCAGCATTAAAATCAATTTAAATTACTATCCTAGAAAAAAAAAAAGAACAATAAAACTAGTATGCAGTGTTTGACAACTTTACTGAAAAGTCCAAAATCACTTATTCAAAAAAGTGCTATCTAAATTGTAAGAAGAAAAAAAAATTAAATTCTTATTCATGACATGGTTCTACTGATCATTTGCAAGAATACCTCTTTTTTTTTTTTTTTTTTTTTTTTTTTTTTCCTTTATTTCCAGACATCTATTTTATTTTCTGGGAAAATATGCGTAATACTGGAAGCTACCCTGCTGAGATGGGTAAGTAAATAAATTTTGGCAGACTAAGTTGTTAATTATTCTGCTTGTTATAGCAAGGTAATTACAATTCTTGCTAAGGGTGAAGAATGAAAGACTTTCATAGGTATTCAGTAGAATTTAATAACAAAGTAAGAGCATGTGAGCAAGTTTTAATGATGTTGGATAGATTCAACTTCAAAGAGTAGGCATACTGAGGTCATTTAATTAAAAACTTATGGAATATGTGGATAAAATACACTCTTGACTGGTTATTAGCCAAGAATATGCTCGTGACTGTCTATTAGCCAAGGTAACATGTATATGTCCAGTCTGCAAAACAGACTGGACATATAATAACAGACTGGACAAAAATAACAAACGTCTCCTTGTAGCAAAAACGGTAATGGTTGAGAAATGCAGTCAGAAGGACACCACTTTTGAATCGTGAAGAGAAGACAATCAGTCAGCCTTTGGCTGCTTCTATGCATATCCTAGTTTCATCTGAAAAAATAACTTCTGATATGGTTCGTGCATTTCAAATGCAGACTGGAGAGCTGAAAGCCAGTTAAAAGGCTAGTTTTGCTAGGAATATCACTGGTGAGGTAGCCTTATATAAACTATATTTTATATATAAACTATAAACTTATATAAACACAGCAGTAACTGGAGAAAATGGATTTCTATTAAAGGATGGGGAAAGGCTGGGAGAATGAGATGCTGTTGGAGATGAGGGCTTTTAGCAGAGTCTATTCCCTATTCAGAGGCTGGGAGTGGTTAGACTGATGGAAGGAGCTGTAAAGAACTGTGAGAAGAAAAGCAAGGGTACCATAGAAGGTTGTTCTGTGCAATGTAGCCACTGATGGTTTCAAATATGCAAGGCAGAAGATTGGAGTGTAATACCACCTGCTTAACAATTCATGCTGCTCCTCCTGCTGATCAGGTCTGTAGCTAGATTAGCAAATTTTGTGAGGCCCTGCCTCTCCCTTGCACAGCATGGTGCAAAGAGCTTGGTGCTTGGCTGACCCTGGGCCAATGCACAAGTATCCAGAGGAGGTAAAAGTTGAGTTCTATCCAATGGTGGTTTGGAGTCACACAAGGTCTTGGAAGAGGTATAAACCAGGGAACAGCAAAACAAAAAAAAAAATTATCTGTGAAATGTTTATCAGCAAACATGTCAAACCAGATTATGATTACCCAGAGAAGGGCTGGTACATCAAACAGGAGCTTGGCTTTCGATGATCGTGGCTTGTTGCGTGTGGGGTATTTGGCGGCTGTCTTTGTGAACTTGCCCAGAAGAAAATATGGTGAAGAGCTATTTTCAAAGAGCTCAGCTGACTCCACAGAAGCTATTTGCGGCTATGATTTCTGTCATTTTCCTTCATGGCATTTTTCTGTTTCAACAAAAACCTACGTTGTGTGTCTGCATGTGGTGAACTGCAGATGTGCTAGAGAGGAGGAAAAGTTCATTTCAAACTTGCACGTAGAAACACTTCATGCAGCGTGAACTTATTTTCTCTTTAAACTAAACATATATTTGTGTACATTTAAAAAGTGCTGATTTTAACTGTTTTTGTTTCTGATCTGGGAACTCAAAGGGCAGTCATCTGAACAAATTTTTGCTTTTGACTGAGCTATTATTACACCTTAGAGACCTGAATGGTTCCAGTGTGTGAATTTGAAGGTAATTTGACAAGACATGTGGAATCCAAGGTAGCAGAAGTACAGATAGAAGCTCATTTTCTTGCAGCAATAAAAAAAAAAATTATTAAGAGCATAACCTGGCCTGAAATGCCGACTCAGCAACAAGGTGCCACAAGAATTTCTTTCCAAATATTGTGGCATCTGTTAATGCCAGAAAACCTCACAAAAGTTAAAGAATGTGATTGAGATGTTCAAAGCAAGATTCTGAATTCTACTTCTAGCTCTGGTGATGACAGTTCCTGATATGTCTACACAGGAAAAGAAAAGTATTGTTGTTATACAGATAGGTCTACCTTGCTGGCAAAATCCAGTAGCATGTGCGAAAGTAATAATCAAGACTCAAAACTCCAATATATTAGCACATGCCAGTAACCACACTAATAACTTTCCAAGAATAATAATTTGCTTTTTAGCATGTCCCAAAGTCCAGGCCACCAACTTTTCTTGGCTGTCTTCTGTCCTTGCCTGCTGATGTTGATGCAGCTGCAAACACCTTCCCTCATTCTGCTGTGATGCTAGTAGCACAGTGGAAATACTGAGATCTGTAGATTCAGATATCTAAAGAGGGAAATTGATTTGCATTTCATTCTGATGGTATCTGAACTCACTGCCATACTCTGGAGGATGAATCATGGGTGCTCACTCTGGCGACGGGCAGCTGTGCACTCCCACACTCTTTCCCGGTGTCTCTCTCTGACTCAGAACACGTTCTGTCACCTGGGTGGCTGGCGGTGTTGGCAAATGAAAGCAGCATTTCATAGTGAGTACAGAGAGATGAGGAGGTGGTAATGCAAATGGATAATTCAGAAGCAAAAGCTAGGTAGTTGTTCTAAAGTAATAATTAAGATTTATCATGTGTAAAATTCTCTCACCACATCTAAACCAAGGAGTGTGTTGGAACACCTGTGCTTTGCTGTTGGAAGCTCATTTGAGCTGGAAAATTCTTCCTCCAGAGGCAATTTATTACCCATGTAACGGATGCTATTCTGTTGAATATGTAGCATATTGAGGTTTGGCTACCAGTTTCACTCTTTCAACGCAAAGTGAAAATATGGAGATTGTGGGTTTGGAAGAATTTATTTTATTGATGTGGAAAACTGAGAATTTAACTTGGAAACTCTTTGATTAATTCCTGATTCTGTTTATGCAGGGAAAAGTCTGTTAACATTAGAAATTAAGTTCAAATGTGTTCAATAACATATTCCCTTCTTCAGAGCAGCTCTTGTTTCACCTTTTGATGGGACACCATTCCCTGAACAAAAAGTCTGTCTTTCAATAGGCTGCTATCAAGATTTTATATTTTAATATTTTACAAAGTTATATACTTTACAAATGAAAAAAGTGAAGGTCTGAGAGACATAAAGGGAACATTTGCTCTCCCTTACTGATGTGGTTTTAAACTGTTGAGAAGAATTAAGAAGCCATCAGCTCTGAAAAAAAGCACATTGAACTGTGTACCCTGAATCAGATTAAATAATGTGATTTTTCTATGCATTATTTGCAGTATATTTCCACAGTTTTAGAACACACTTCCCTGGAGTGCATGCCTACCAATCTGACTGATGCACAAGATTAGAGAAACTCTAAAACTAGAAATCTAATCACTTAACCTTTTCTTCATAAATGTTTGTTTGAAAAAATATTCTGGCTTCATTTGTATTTTAATTTCAGTAAGCACAAGACAGGTATGACTGTTCATTCTGTGTATAGAATTGTGAAGGAATTACCTCACTAGACTGTTCACATCTATCTGGTGTCTGACTGTTCTAAAACACATGCAGGACATTGTGAAATGACTAATCACAAAATGAAATTAATTCATGTGAAACAGCTGTAGAGTAGTCACTGGTCTTTGAATTTCAAATGTTCCAAATTGATCAGAATTTTACATTCCATGTTCTAGTTCACCTCAAAATGACAATGGCAAGAATGTTTCTATTATCACTCCACAATGGTTTGATTTACACTGCATTTAATTACAGCAGTTTTGATATTGTTCTTAGTTTTGAATGGCTTGCGAATCTTTTTCTTTTTAAGTGAAATATAAGAGTTGCTTTATTTTAGCTGCAAATTACTAGGAGTTTTTAAGCAAAACCAGTTAAAAGTAAATCAGTTTGATTCTTCTCTGGTGTGGATAGCTGTAGCCCAGATAAGCTTTTGTCTTGAGGCCAATTGCCTATCAATCCTAAAGGAAGGACTAGATTTATGTGTTCTCTCCTTACCTCCTCCTTTGTACATTCATATTTGGATTAATGTCTTTGCAAATGTTCTAGGGAAAATGCCAGATCTGCAAAGACAAAGAACAGGTATTGCTATTTTTGCTGTGAAGCTAAGGTTTATATAATGCAGAATGACAGGCTGCTTGTGCAAATGCAGCAGTACAAGTAAACAAAATGGAAGGAAATATCTCAGAAGCCTACACCAGAAGATAAACTTAGCCATAAAAGGTCTGGAGAACAATTTGTGGGCTCTAAAGGGTAAGTGTTGAACTAGAAATTGGTGTGTTCATACAGTTTGTTGCTATTGGGAGAAAAAGAATAATAACAGTACACAGTACTGATTGAACCC
The DNA here is from genome assembly GCF_026979565.1 of Vidua chalybeata. Classification (NCBI taxonomy): domain Eukaryota; kingdom Metazoa; phylum Chordata; class Aves; order Passeriformes; family Viduidae; genus Vidua; species Vidua chalybeata. Next base: position 13,229,184 of record NC_071532.1, read on the forward strand.
ATTACTTGAAGGTAGTTATTAAGGCAAATACTGAAAAACTATTAGCTCAAAGGCATGTGGTGACATGGAAGTGGCTTATCAGAATTGTATCATTATGTAAACAAAGTTGCATATCTGGGATTTCACAATGACTGCTTCAGATGTGGCCCTTCAATTAAAGTACAAACTCTGTTAGTACGGAAGAGACAGGTCGCATTTCAAGAGCTGTTTATCAAACAAATATAAAACCAGGGCTATAGGTTTGTTTTGCTTTATTTCTTTCAATTTTTAAAAAAAATTGTTTAATGCTGTATTTATAATTTGACTTTCATGTTAATTATATGGATACTTTGTCATTCATAATTGTCATTCAGGGTCATTTTCCAAGTCTTGTTATCAAATCAGCTGCAAAAGCTGTATTTGCTTCCAGCTAACGTGACTGCCCCATTCTTGTCACAGAGGCTTCCTAATCACTGGCTTCCAAAAGCTTCAGTCTGCAGATAATAAAAAGAGAGAGACCGTGATATAAACAGTAGGGTTTCCCCTTTCATACAAGCCTACATGTGTTTCCTGATTTATACAGGAGTGAGGAGAATTTGGTCTGTCTGGATTTTTCTTCTTCACCCTCCAGTTCTTATTTTAATTTCTTTCATCAGCTGTGCAATTGAAGACAGTCTTCTTCCAGGCCCTCAGCATGGACAACAGGAGGTGTGAGAGTCATAACACATGATAATGCCAATTAAATCTCTATCCTGTATCATTACCATATCCATCTTGAAGTTGCTCTTTCCCTCTTGGCTGTTTGTTCAAAAGACATTGTCTTGCTGCATAAACAGTCCCCAGTCCTTGTCTGAGGACAGTGACTGGAGTCACCCTGCCATGGAGGACACCTCCTCATACCTGAGTGACTTTGATTTTTTCCACTCAGCATTGCTTTCTGTGTTGCCATTCAACTCTGTTCTCCTGCTCCCCTCATTGGGTCTGCCTTTGCACTCCTAACTCATTTGCACACTCTTTTGAGTGTGGAATTACCTTGACTTCCAGAACTAGCCTTGAGGAATGCACAGCATTCACAATTCTTCCAATTCTCACAGTAAATGCTGTGCACTTGAGGTCAGTTTGGAACCAATATACAAAATGGCTGAATGATTCCAAGTCACCATAGAAGCACAGTTAAGCCCCCCGTTCCCACATGCTAGGTTGCTTCCATAACTTACTTGGTTATTTCCCCTCTCCTGTGTTAGTGCTGGAAAGGAAGCGGTGCTGGGGCTGCTCTTGTGCCTTACTCATGCAGTGGGTGCTGTGCCATGCAACCTCACCATGGCCTCATGTACCCCCATGCAGGGCAGAGCCTCACCTTAGATAAACTTCATGCATTTAGCAAGTAAACCTCTCTGATCATCTTACAGTATGCTTGTGCAACAATACAGAAGTTGGCATGCATCTTTTCTCTTATGAGCTTACCTCCAGGAAGATGAGAAACCACAAGGAATCTGAGTGCTTTGAACATAGGCTTTGCATGGAATTCCTATCATCTCTCCTGATAAATATTTGGAATCAAAGTTATTTTCAGATGTCCCCAAAGAATATTTTCAACAGATTGCTGAGATAATGACTGATGGCTTTATTAGTAAGAAATGTAGTTAATTGCCTGTTCAGCAGCAATAAAAAATATGATGGCATATATTTTTTGGCCAGATCTTTCCTACATTTTTTTTCCTTCCCTTCAGACTTTCCTCTGGCACACATGAATGAATTAACTGTGCAGCCCTTTGCCATTGCCAAGATTCTTCTTATCCTGCTTTGTAGATGAAAGGATGAGGAATCTATGTATCTGCTTTGTATCTCTCACTCCAGGCAAATGTCCCCATTATCACCAAGAAACACACCAAGTCTTGGTTAGGATTTTAGGTACAGCTTTGCTGTGTTCAGGTTCAGGTCAGAGCTCAGCAGGCTGTTGCCAGCTGGATCTAAACCTCAAGACCACTTGAGGCAGACAGGCAGTATTTCAGACCTGAACATACTAAGCTACTGTGACACTGGCATGTGTGCCTCTTTTTGATCCATTTTACCAAGCTAGTAAGCACAATTGCAAGTCTTAGGACTTGTGCAGGATCTAGAATTTCACAGTCAAACACTACACTTGCAGAAGTGATGATTTAGACTCCTGGTCGTGGCTGGAAGGTTGAATGTTAGTATTTTCAACATGTTCTGTAAATCAGGTCATTCAGAGGCATTTGTACTTACTATACACTTTTCAAAATCAGGGCCAGGATATTACTTTGAAAAAGTAATTTTTGATCTACTGTAAAGTCAGTGGCACACAGAACATTTAATACAGAGAAGGGGCTAGGCTGGAGACTTGTAAATATATAAAGTACTTAATTTCAACACCACAGAGAGAAAATGGGGGCCATTTCTACCCCTGCTCTGATGTCAATTGGCTATTTACTTGTAACAGGAGGGCTTTGATCTGCAGGTTGTCTCTATTAAAAATAAATAAGGATAACAACCTAATCCACTACTAGCAGTCTATTAACAATCCACATCTAACATGATTGAGAAAAGTGTTTTTAAAAAGCTTTGTAAGCTTCTCCATACTTTCCTATGGATTCCTCTTTAAAATTGCTGTTCTATTGGAACCTCATTACTGAAAACAGCTTTCCTCTTTCCTTTGCTCTTAATACGAAGGATAACTCAGAAGAAGGAAAGATGATATCTGCTTTTAAAATACACAGCATTTGAAACTGGAGATAAACAACATATATGGCAGCTCTGGCATGACAAATATGAATGACAAGTAGGAGCGTCACCTCTCAAAGAGGTGACATAAGGTGACACAGCTTTGAAAGTAGCTGAATTCTGAGGCAATAGCTGAAGTCTGTGGGAAGACTCAAATTCTTATTTAACTGGGAATTTCTCAGCAATGGACATTGTCCTCTTTCCTGTCCTGATTCTTTACCTGTCCCACATATCTACAAGATTATCTACAGAGAATTTTGATAAGAAAAAGTGGCCCAGAGTTTTATTTTGCTTAATTTTATTTTAAGGTAGCTTCTGAATGGTCATGCTGAAACTGGAATATACCGGCTGACTTTTATGTAAGTTTCCAGGTAGTTTAGATTGGCTATAATAGTTAAAAATAAAATCTGCAAACTAGTTTGACTGAAAGTGTAGGCTCTTGACTGTTCTGTTGTAAGGATTGTTCTTTACTATGTAATCTCTGTTAAATGCAGCAGAGATGGCTCTGTGAAGCAGTGGGTTTCAGAAGCCCAACATTTGTTTATATTGAGAAGAAATGTCTTTGCAGAAGTGATTTTTGCCTACTGTTTTAAAAATAATTATTCTTAGAACAGCAGAAAAAGTGATGTGTTGTTCAGCAAGCCATAAAGCAATATTTAGTCCTTAATTTTCTTTACTATTTCTTACTTCTTTCTCTGCATGCAGCTTCAGTGGGTGCAGGCTCCAGCCTTAATGGCCAAGATCCACTTCCTTACTGCTGAAGGATCTGGCCCTGCTGGCACTCCATTACGTTGAGCTGGAAAGAAAATAGCCTAAAAGGTGCCCCAGCATAAGGGAATGGGAAAGTGTAAATAAAGCAGAGGCTGGGCAGACCAACAAGAAATGTTTAACATTCCATGCTCTCCACAAAGGGCAGGTCAAGGAAAGGGAATGAGTGGTTGGGATGAAGCACATGCCATGGATATTTTTCAAGCACATTTCAGCAGAGTATATCTAGTCACATAAACATCCACAACAAACAGAACAGCCTTGTTCTTGAATGTGGCAGACCTCCTGAGGTCCCTCTTTATACACAGGAGATGGGTCTCACTATGCAGGGAAGCCACAGCTGCTGAACTCGCAGCTGCAGTTTGAATTCATAGGCACAAATTATACTGGAAGTGCCAGACATTCTCTCAGATATGACCAGCTGAACAATTGCTTGCTCATGCTCAAGTTAAATCAATGTATTGTCAAGCCATGTGTGCCCTGAATGTCTGGGCAGGTAAGAGGTGGAAGAAGGGAATTTGTCAAAATTCATATCTCAGGGTGTGGGGGAAAGCTAAAAAAACCCTAAATGAAAGTTCGATATATAGTGGGCAAGACTTCTTCTTCTTTCTTATTCTCAGGTGCAATCCAAACTAATTGAATGAAAATCAGAGTTATTAACTCTATACAGACTTGAAGCAAGAGTTTAAGTCACTCAAGACTTTGAATTTGTGAGGCTGCAATCATTTAAAAGTCATAAGAGATTAAAATTATGTTTATTTTTGGTTTATATTGAAACTTAACACATACCACGTTTAATAGCAGTTGGGAATGTAGACATGGGTCTTCAGAAAGGTGCAAAACCTTCAGCAGAAGTAAAATACATCTATGAACTAAACCCTTATGACTACCCCAGTCTGAGAACTGCCATGCAGTCATAGAAGCAAGAGCATGTCACAGAAATAGTCTCACTCAATAGGAAAACATAAACTGCACCTGCAAACAACAGTATGGAAAGAAATACTGTGAAGGTCAGATACCCACAAGGAAGACATCTTGCCCACTTGCTTATCTGGAGATTATTTTGTTAACATTGTTTGCCCTGCCAGGGCAGGACCACCAATTGCTCTTGAAGATGCTGAAGTCTTCCCCAAGCATCCCACGAGTTCACACCATGCTCCAGCTGCTGCAGAGGTTCAGCAGCAGCCAACAGGTTGCATTGGTTGGCATAACCTTTTATTTATGGGGTGTGAGGGAGAGGTAACTACATTGGGACTACAAATCTTGACAATAAGATTTCAAAGGAACAAAAAAAAAAAAATGGAAGGGTGTTCTTAATTCCTCTTTGTAAGACTTGAACATGTCCCAGGTTAGCATTAATAGTTCTCTAGAATACCATACATTTTTGGATGCCATGCTTAGAACTACCTCTGCCTTAGTGTAGAAGAATGCTGTAACTCTATTACCTGGATCTGTCACAGTAAGCATTTTCCTGTTTTTAAATTTTACTTCTTTTGTATTGGTTAATATTTAGTATTAGTAGCTATTTTGCCTCATGTGCAGTTTGAAACACCTTACTGGGTAGCTTGGATGGTGATCCAGAGAGAGGTAAGTTTCCTGGAGCCTAAGAGTTCAGCAGAGAGGCGATTTTTATCTTTTTTAAGATGGTAGGGCTCAGAAATCTAGCTGGAGTTCATGAACCTATTCTTCCTGTAACTGAAACCCATGTTTTACTCAGGGTTGATTCAATTTTTAAAATAAATGTTTTTCTAGTTACAGGGAACGCCAGTTCTATGTATAAGGGGTAGAATAACACCCTTCCAAAATCCATGTGTCATAGGTGGGTGGCCTATATGCAGGATATGCATGCACACAAAATCTAGCTTAGAGTAAGAGAGTTTTCCTCTCCTCATCTGTTCTCTCCCACCTACTCCCTTGCCATAATTCCTGCCTTCTCACTGAGCTATATCAACAATGGTATTTTTTAAAACTAAGTTTGTGGACATTATTTTCAGTTTCTCTAAATGGAAACTGAGCTTAGATCTCCCCAGCACAATCTCCCCAACACAGATTGTCCAGTTTCCATTTAAGTACTTTTCCTTAATGGAGTTGGGTGTCTGAACTTGGATTACTGGCATAAACAGAGTGATAAGAGGTTCTTACTGCTTGGGCATGTCATCTATGCAATCTGACTTACCAACAGCACCTACTGTCCTGAAGCACTTGGAATATCAGATGTTTCTGCAGACACTCAAATGTGTAACACACTCACATGTAACACAAATGTTTCCAACATTTGTTGGAAACATTTCCAACCCTTGCAGGAGTGGAAACATGGAAACCTCTTACGAGTGCTCTCCAGTGTTTATGCCTGAGTCCTTTAGTCCTTTTGCCTAGTGGAGTACTCCTGGTGTCCCATCACTCCCGGGAACAGATCTCTTAGGGCAGCAAGATTTTTCCTTTCTTGGACTGTGGTCATATACTTTGTATGAAATTCCTAATCACACTGGGGAAAATTCCATGTACAGATCAATGGCTGCACAATCTTAGGTATGCAGTCATCTGCAAGGAACAGACACTGATTTTGTTTCATAAAACAATGGAATTACCCTCTGCAAAAGGAAGATAAATCATTAAAAGCATGTTAGGACATCAGACAGGAAAATGTAAATAACTATACATAACAGCAGCTGTTCCTGATCAGGTTCCATTCTTTGATCTTTAGAAAGATGGCTATTAATTAGCAGGGTAAACACTAAGATTTTTCTTGGTAAAAATTATCTTCTGAACCGCCCAAATAATAGATAGTTGCTTGTAGCTTTGCTATGCTAAGCTTCTTAGGAAGGATTCTTCAGATAAATGGGATAACAAAATCACCTTAATATAAACAGTTCTGAAGTTAGTTCACATTTGCAGTAGATAGAGGACACATTTTATTGGTAACCAATCCTGAATCCTTTGAAATCATGTATGAAATTAGTTCCAATCATACTGAAATTGCAGGTAATTGCTACTGAGATTGCAATCACTGCTTGACATGAATATCTACCTTCTGTGCCAGATTCCACCTGCAACATAAATATCACCACATTACGGACTCTAAGGTTGCTGAAACACTTGTGTTAAACTGCATTTCCATTTTGCACTACTGGTTGGAAAAATTGTCTTTGGATGCACTGGATAAACTGCAGACTCCTACTAAAACCCACGTGATTGGATCCCATAGCAGAGTGCAGTATCAGACCCTGAGGCTGGTATCAAATCCAGAACAGTCAAATCCTAAAGCCTAGCAGCAAACCACATGGCAAGTGTAAAATCCTGAACACAAAATATATTCCAGAGTGGGGTCTGACTAGTCTCCAGCATGCAGTTTCTGATTCCACTTCAGAATTCAGCAGCAAACTGGAAAAAGTTACACCTGCAATTTAATTGTGGGTCATAAAATTTACAGGCAACATCTTTCTTGTTGACATGGTATAATCACACAACATCTTTTCAATGAAAGTCATAGCAACATGTATGGAGGGAATCTACGGAAGGAATGGAAAATGACCTTGATTTCTCCTATTTTCACACAGCAATAGGGATGAGAAGTTCAGAGTCTGTGATTATGTCTCTCCTGTCACAAGACATGCAGGAGATTAGTCCATGTGAATTTGCACATATGTTTGAGACAAGCCCAGTTGGTCCAAAGTCATAGACTTAAGAATTAATCTTTCACAATTTACATGGTCAAATGTTCAGACAATCATGGACATTCCATCTTATCTAACTGCTAATGTAGTTTGACAGCAAATAGCTCATCCTCTCAAAAAAGATATGTAGTCAAATACACAAACACTTCCTCCTAGATCTGACTAGGCAGTAGAAAAAAAAGTAAACTCATCTGCCACTGGTTCATAGTTAAGGTCGTAGTGGTTGCATAGTTAAAAGTATTTCATTGACTGGGAAGGGGAAAGAAGGGGAGGGAAAGATATGAAACTGTTAAGACTAATTCTTCCTGTTCCTGAGCACACATTGCAGAATCATAAGATTATGTCCTGTTTTGAGTATGCAAACTGGCCTTCAGATTTCAGCCAGGTCTTCACCAATTTATACATCTAGCTTGTTCTACAGGACTTGTCAGTTCCAAGGCAGAAAGGCTAATGTCTCTGTGGTTGCTTGCAGCACCAAGGAACCATGTCAAAGCACAGTGCCTGGCTCCATGCTCCCCACTCTGCTACTGTTTCTTCCCTTTCACAGCCACACTCTATGCACACACATTACTTCTGGGCATGACTCACTGCCCACCTCTTTGAGGAAGAACCTCGCATTGAGCTGGGGCTCACTGGACTGCAGAATGTTTGTGACTGTGTCCCCACACTGAAACATTTACATAATGTACTTGATTTGGTAAAAAAATGAGGTGCACAAAGGCCTCAGCCACCTGAGCCATATTTGTTCAAAGAACCTAACTGGAAACCAGCAAATGGTGGTAGGAGTTCTTTAATCTGAATTTTGCAATTCATAACTAACATGAACAGACTTGAATTTTAGGTGATAATTAGATGCAATGTCAGAGCTGTATCTTACTTTTGAGTCTCTTGCAGAAAACATCAAAAGATTGACTTTAAAATGGGTTTATATATGTTCATTTCCTAAGATGATACTTTTCTCCTCATCCTCAATCATGTCTTTTGTGCAGCCCTATAAACTCTAGCAAAACATTATCAGCTCAGAGTGCTTGTGGCACCCTGCCTGCAGTGATGCTCAGGTGCATTACAAGTGGGAATGGAGACGAAACTTCTAAGAAATAAACCCAAAAATTTCTGTGAAGTGTGTTCCCTCTGTGTGGGGGTGGAGGTGATGTTCCTTTCTCCCTTGGTGGACCCAAGCCCTGAGTTTATAGTATCTAACTGTGAGGGGATAAAACATACAAATATTGTGTCTTCCTATACCTCTGTTGTCCCATCATCCATGGCTTATAGACAGAGCACAGCTTGGTCCCCTTCTGGGGCTCCTAACTCTCTGTCTCCAAAAGGCTTTATTTCTGCCCAGGGAAAAGGGGGCTAATAGGTTAATAATGTGGGGATGTATTTGGAAGAGTGAGCCCTGTAGCTCTTTCTGCAATTTTACACACTACTACCAATTAGTGCATAGGAACAGCTAACAACAGGGACTTCTCTGTGTCCCCTTCAGTCCGAATGCTAAGTACTAAAAACAGATGCTAATTGTATGGTTCCAGAAAAAAAGAAAAACAGCATGCTGGGGTGACTCAGGACATATTCCCACTGTTGTGCAAGGACAAATAGTATTTAGATATGTTGAGCTTTGTCTGTGGTTAGCTGTGGCTTGCTGGGGGGCAGGAGAGGGGTATGCATGTGTATGCAAAAATTCACAAGCACCACCCTGAACTATTTTAAGTCTTGGAGATGAAACTGGTGATTATCTTCTAAGCTGTTAGCAAATGGCTATTCAGTGCCATGGTGGGACAAACTGAACTCAATGACAAATAAAGAATGGGATAATAAACAGAATGTTATGTGTCTCCTTTGAAGCATAAAACTTGCTACAAATTACATATCATTAAACAAAGGCATAAAAACTTATTGGAAAACAGAGGGTGGCAACACTTCAACAAAAATGTAAATGTGACTCTGATGCATATATTTTTACCTGAGGGAAATCAATGTCTGTGAAAACACTCAAGACAGGAAAGCTTATGTAAATGAAAATACTCAAGGCAAGAATTTATTACCCTACCATTTTATTTTTTTATTGTATTTTCAAATATCCAACCAAGTGATAGGAATGCATTGCTCTGGTTTGCAGTCACCCTTCTTTCAGTGCTTGACTGTAAACTCTGCCAAGGAACTTAGTACAACATTTAACACCTCAGGTTAGACACTTTATTTGTAATTAGGCATCTAAATAGTTAGCAACATTATCTTAGTGAATAAGCACATGAAGAGAAAACTTCTTTAGAAAAGTTAACTGAAATTGCTAATTTAGGTGACTTGCAAGTACAAAAACTTGACAATGGTGTCAAGAGCTTTCTAGCACCTTCAGTTACCTTAGTTGGAAGAATTGTTACATGACATTTTATGCTGCAGCTGGTTTTTGTCACTGTAAAACTCCATATGCTGGAATCAGGTTATTAATTAAGAAATATTTTTTGGCACTCTGGTGTGACTTATACCCCAAAAGGATCTGCAGCATGCTTTGCTTCCAAGCAGTTAGCTTCCCCAAGCCCTTTGAAGTGTTTCCTCAAATGCTTGAATAACAAAATCTCTCACAGAAGGGTTCCTTGGTACAGTCCTTCCATGTCTCATGTGATCTAAATTCCATTTTTAGGGCATCTTCTTCACCTTTTGGACAGACCTCATTCTTTCTATAACTGCTAATAGGGTTGTTTATACAGACTATAAGTGGTTAGCAAGAAGGAAAGCTATTTTTACAGCCATTAAAAATGAAAATCATGCTCCTGACATCACTTTACAAACTAAGCCTTCAGGTTATGAGGTCTCATTTCTTGCAATGAAATATCAGGTTCACTGCTAGACATTATGCTACTTTCCAATTCTAACCTCCGAAATCCTTCATTACAATCTCCAGACCAGTCAGGATTCTGCTGCCAGGTTGAAGCCTGGAGAGAAAGAGGAGCAGCAGGCTATAGTGGAGGTACCCTCGGTGACTCTGCAGCAGTGGGAAGCTGCCTGTTGTGTCCAAGGCCATAAGAGCAGCGCAATCAGCAACTTGCCAGTGGTCACCAAAAGGCTCCGAATGACACAAGGCCACAACTTGCTGGTCTCTGGCTTTGCAGTCTACAGTGTGACTGTCTGTGGATGGGAGGAATAACTTTTATGTTGGGCTTGAAGATATTAATTTATTTTCCTATAATGCACCATCCTCTCAGGGCTAGGTACGGAGGTGCAATCTGTATATTTACATGAATTATTAAGGCAAATGTGACCTGAATATTTGTAAGAAATGTCGCTGGCAGGCCTAAAGATCTCCAGTTTCTCTGCCTGTGTACATTTGGGGGATGCTGGTGTGACTGGCAAATGAACAACCTGATATTTGAAGAAACCAAGACCTGCTTCCAAACTTTTAGCAATTTTACGGCAATTTCAGGCACAGAATCAACAGAATCCACAGTGCTGAAGGCAGGCTGGGCACTCTGCTTGTTGGGTCCTCTAGTATTTGGGGCAACACCTGTATTGTCCTGCTATTTTAAAGTTCCAGATGCTGTTAGGCTGATACCTGTGAATGTGAGTTTTTGTTAAAGAAGAAAATAGTAATTTAAAAGCAAGTCTTCAATATGATGACAAGATATTGAAACTGCAAACCTTAAATGACCTCAAACCAGAAGGAAGTAAAGTCAATACTTCTGGTTTATTTAGAACTAGAATTTTTAATCTAACTTTTGGTGGATGCCCAGAAATGGTCTCAGTTTCAACAAGTTGTTTGGCTTTCCCTGCACATGTTCTGCCACTGGAACACAGTGTCCAACCTCACTTCTCTTACCAGTGTCACTGTGAGCTTATGTTTACACTGGCTGCACCATGGCTCATTTTTGTGGTTCTTTCCCTCCTTTTTGCCAAATACTTAGGTTTCCCCTGCCAGAAATAAGAAGATGGGGTGAGCGAAGGGTTATGGGGTGAGAGAAGAAGCAAAGATGGGGTGTGTGATGACAAAGGGAGCAGAACTGGGAAGAGTGGGGAGAAATGGAGAAGAGGAGGAATCTGAGATAACGGGAATGCATGTAAGACTCAAATGGTATGTGTCATTGAACCTGCAGCACTTCCAAGACAGACCTCTAAACAACATTATTTTTGTCTGGTTACTATAAACCAATAAACAGGAAATGTGTTATAGCAATAAACAAATGACAGGAAAAAGGAAACACCACTAATCAAACAGGAACATAGCCTGGGAACATGAAAAAGGAACAAACAAGAGTTATGTTTGCCCAGTTTTCACTCAGGATTGAGAACAGTAATGAGTATGACAAAACACAGGACAAAAAAGAGGCACTTGTGGCAGGACAGAAATGAAAACCAACATTCTCAGAGACATTTTGGGCCTTGTTTCCTCCTAGGAAATAGGATGGGAGCTTTTGATGCGAACTCTAGCTGCTGTTCTACCTCTTACACTGGAAGTTTTAGAAGTGTATCTGTGTCCACGTATGAAACTGTAACTACCTCAACTCAGATCTGTCTCTTGTCTTTAGCACAAATTTGCATCAACAGAATGAAGCTATTTAGCATGAAAACATGTTCAATACTCAGCAGTCATCAGAGCCAGGCTGTGTTCATGCTGGATGGAAAGTGAAAATATAATCTTCTTTCACTGTTTATACATACATTATATATATATGTGTGTGTATATATAATCACATATATATATACATAGACATGCATATCTTTGTGCAGGAACATCCTATTTCCAGTATTTCTAGGTTTTACTTCAGGGCTAGGGAGTATCCTTTAATGTATTCTCTGTTCTTTTTTCATATGTTTGTTCTGTGCTTTAGCCACAAAAACCTCTTCAGAAAATAGGCTGTTTCTGTGGAGAAACTTTAGTAAAAAATAAGTCCAAGTGTTCCTCTGGATGTTTTTCCATGAGGTTCATTCTGAAAACAAGACTACTCTCTTGGAAATATTCTGTTACAAATTTGATTGATATATGATTCATTTAATTCCATGGATTTATGTTCCACCTAAAACACCAAGGTGAATAATGAAGAATCGTTTGAATATACTTTCTGGAAGTAGGATATTCATAAATAGAAAACTCAAAGGAGAAAATCAGCTTCCAGTGGATAAAAGCTATCAGCATTTGAAACACGTGACTATTCTTCATTAATGATCTAGATAACGAAGCAGACTGCACCATCAGCAAGTTTGTACAATACCAGGAGGAGGGGCTGGGAGACTTTGACATGCTGAAGAAATCAGATAACAAGAAATTTAGGAAATCAAAAAAAAGTAAATGGGGGTCCTAAGGTACTTAGGCCACGAGCAGACACTGTGCTGGTACCCATTGAAAAGACAAGAAGCAATGGGCCGACACTAAAAGATAAGAAATTCCTTTTAAACATAAGAAAAAAATATTGGTGTAGGGGTGATCATACATTGGCACAGATTTTTCAGAGTGATTGTGGAGTCTCCATCTGTAGTGGTATTCAGAAGGTGACAGAGCAACCTACTTTAGCTGACCCAGCGTTGAGCAAAGTTGGGGTGGCGGGGGGGGGAGAGGTTTGGCCTTGATGACCATGACAGGTCCCTCCCAGTGTTAACTACTTAGTGGTGGTGTAAAATTAAATAAAAACCCACCACAATAATGGCAGGCTGAAGATAAATGATTGTCAATTCACAGTGAAAGACAGGAAGGGGAACATTTTGCAGAGCACCTCTGTCTGCCTTACTTCTGAAGATACACCCAAAAGGCAAGGAGATGTTGCTGAACAGTGCTCTGGAGGTACAGGTGACTGGACAGCTCACATCAGAAGGGACTAAGCAGCTGAAGGAGCACTCTGAGTCTTCCTCCACCAGACACCACAGATGGCTGAACCAGGAGGCAATGGGTGAAGCAAATCATGGGTTCTGGAATGAGAGAAAAGAAGTGCAGGTGGAGTCTCAGCAGGCTGTTTGGAGAGGGTTTGCATGCTGGCACAGTAGCTGTGGAGATACGGCTGGCTCCTACTGTGTGCCTCAGTCCTCTTACCTCTCCTGAATGAGTACAGGGTTGTGTCCAGCCCAAATGGATGCTAAGCTGCTTGGGAACAGGCATGGGTCTGGCATGAGTGATTTCTCATTCAGCTCTGGTCATCACCTGCTTCTCTCATTTTTCCTCCCAGTTGGCTTCAGCTGATCATCCAATGCCTACCAATCATGGCATAATTTCTTAGATACTCCTCAAGTAGCTCTTTGGAAAGTACTACCCAACATAAGGATGGCAGAAGGATAGGCTGAAGCATATCCATTTCCCTGGTCTCTTTTGGGTCCTTGTGCCAGAAAATATCACCTTGGAAGTCTGGAGAAAAGAGACTAACCAGGGCTGACACACACAACATTCAGGACCTTCCCATGAAGTAGCTTAAAGATAGCAGTGAGATAGCACCCAATAGAGACCAAGGTATTTGCAGCTGTGGCAGCAGGCTGTGCCTATAGCTATATTACTCCATCAGGGAGACACGTGTGCTTGCTTTGCTCATGGTCAGGATGAATGAATTGCTTCACTGCTGTGCCAGAAGCTTGCCTCTGACAGGCTGCGAGCACATTTTATAGATCTGCATCTTCCCTGCAAATGCCCCAGCTTCAGATATGCCTTTAACAGGCATCAGAAGGTAATTTAGGTGTTCAATGCTGTCAGCTCATTTAAGCTGTCAAATGCAGACCCTGTTCATTAGTTTTGCCTTCCCAATACAAGTAAAGTCTGGTTTTGCCCTCCCAATACAAGTAAAAGCTGTGGCAGAGCAGTATGTGGGGAGAAATAAGAGGTTCAGAATGGACAGGCCTGCCTCCATGTCAAATCATTTAATTAGGCAAAGGGCTCAGTCAGACTGGGCAAATAAAATGTAATTAAACTGATTATTAAACTGTGTATTAAAGGGACTCATCCCTGATAAAATGGCAGCAACAGGAGAAACCACAAGTTTTGCCTACATGAAACCATGCTTAGGTCATGAACAGAAATACCAAGTGTGGTGAGCAGGACATCTCTGACTCTGAGCACCCAAAATACTGCAAAAAGTTCATCTTCAGAGCACATAAGGATATCAGCATCTATCACCAAATATGTCTGTGATTTAAAATGCTGGTAAATTATGATTCCCAGCCATATGAGCCATATCTACAGCTTTAATAAAGTGCCACATTTTTCTTCAGGTCATAATTTGAACCCAAACCTGATTCAGATAAAACTTCTGACACTCAATTTTTTTGTTGATCACAAGTATGAAGGATTTTGGTAATAATGATTGAGCACACACACTGGCCAAGTGCACAGCAAGCAAATCCTTTATGCAGTCAATTTCTTCTCAGTGTTATTAGTAAAACTATTTAAAGCTTAATTAGTCTTTTAAATTTTTGGCTAGGCTCTCTTTCTGCTGTCTGAATGAAAATAAAATTAAAAAACTCTAATGAAAAATTTCTGACAGATGTTTTGTGCCACTAAGCTGATAGAGGTGCAATACACCATCTCACTAAAGCAAATTACTCTGGCTCTGAAAACTTGAGACATTTATTCTTGAGTCCAAATTTTAAAACCTTTAAAAATCACATTAGAAATAGAAACCTGGGAGTAAAACAAACCAAAGTCTGTGTAAGTTAGTTTTGGCAAAATTAGTAAAGAAAACAGAACAAAATAAAATATGATTAAGGGAAGGGGAAACCCACAAACATAAAGGCACTTACAGTGTAATTTTTTCAAAGTAGATTTTCAACAAAACTAGTGCATAAACTCAAAACTTCATTAAAACATAAAGCCTGAAAGGGTTTAGTGGGTGAGGCTCTTGTTTATTACGTGTGACTGTGATATCAGTCCAGGTGAAGGCTGTAATGGAAACAGTTCCAAGATTTTAGTCCAGTTACTTTGAAGGTTAACCCAACATCACAAACACATCAAGTCATATAACACCCATGGGCAAGGCCAGGGTTCCTTCCATCCAGAAAGCCCTAAGACTGTATGGACAGTACCTATACTAACTACAAGTAGTTTGTGGCTCAGTAAACATAGGTTAAACTATTATCAATAGTTTGGAAAAGATAAATGACCAATCTTTCCAGAAACATGCATCTGTATTCAGTGTGAAAAATATTCTCCAGGTGTGAATGCCCGCAATATTTGCACAAACAAGTACCTGAGGGCACCTAATTCGCAGTTTACTCCCGAGTGCTGTGCACACTCATGTCACACATTATTCAGAACATTAAAAAAGTAAAGCAAACAGCATCTTTTTAGGTAACATGCTAGAAACCCAGAATGGAAAAGAAGAAAGGAACTCAACTGAGACAGGAAACTCACCCACATTCCAAAAACTTGACAAGGTTTTTATGAGATGTTTAAGAGAAACTCCTCTCAAGAGGCCCCATAATGGGCCTGAACCAGCCTCCAAAATCCAAATATCTCACAAACTTCTTTGCATAAGCCTGTTCCTAAAGAAGATAAAGGAGGGGGAAAGAAATTCCTGATTTTGATTTGGAAAAGAAGAAACATTTTCTTTCAAGATAGAAAATTTGTGATATGCTACCTCTGTCTGTTGCTGCCTGGGAAAAATGCAGGGAAATTTTCTATTAACACTTTTATAACTTCACCTGGGTTAAAGGAATTGCTACAGGCCTTTTTTAAGGCTTGGCCACTGTGTACTGAGGGAACTGTCACACACTTGTACACACAAAAAGCTGCATTACCTTATGGTGCATGCACCACAGCCTGAGCAATGTACCTACATTAAACAAAATCCTTTGCTAAGGAGGTCTTTATTCCAATGTTTCAGGAAGGAAACCAGTCTCTTGCAAAGCATGCATTTCAGATTTCTATCTCAGGCTGTCAGGGGTGGTGCTGTGTGTGCCCCCAGCTCTCCCTGGCCACATTTTCTCTCATGTCCTGCACTAACAGCAGAGGGGATCCATTACTCCCATTTAGTACCTGGATACCTTGTCAGACACTGTGTATGGAGTCCTTGGGTCTTCTGGAAGCTGAAATGCCGATTGTGAAGCCAGTGAAATGTGCTGGGAGATAGAGCAAGACTCTGGGGCCAGTGAGATTTAACTCTGTTGGCTGCATGCATTTACCTCCCAGTATTCATCAGTATGGGCCTTATCCTCAGCAGAGGCCCTAAAACCATCTCAGACCCTTTTCATGAGAAGAGAGTAGTGCTATTATTTCTTCTACATATACTGTGTCACCAGAGGATACAAGGAAAAATTATGCACCACAGCTATGGTCACGATGAAGAGACTAATTTATTTCCTTTGACTCCAATCATTTATAGTTTTCCAAAGGTGCCAGTGGATTGGAGGGTGAACGTGCCACCTCTCCAATGACACTGGACAAACTACCAGTACATCAAATTTCTCTGCCTCTATGAAGGAATGCAAACCAACAAGTTATTTACAGAAAGTTGTGTGAGAAAGTTTCCTACAAGAATGTAAACTCAGAAGGCTTTAGAAAGTCTTAAAAAATCAGGGCGATAATACTGAGTGTCCTTTTTGGGAAAGGTGGGGGGCAGAGTCTCATGTTTTCCACAGGTTTCACTTGTTAGAAGAATCATGAGGTAACACCTCTGCCAGGATCACTGTGTGTCAGACCTTGTGAGAGCATGAACAGAAAATGCCTAGAGAAGCAGACCTGCAGGCAATGTAGATCTGCTAATAGCTTGTTTAAGAAGGGCTTAAACAGGTAACAGCATGGACATATCCACACTTCAGTAGTTATGACATGCTGAGAGGTAGTAATTTAGGCAGGCAGACAGCTCCATTGCCTCCCCAGGCAGGTGTGTTGGAAAAGCCACTTGGAGATTTGAGGGCTGAATTCAGGTAGCTGAAGTGGCAGGTGGGTGCCTCAGCCCCTCTGGGGCCTGATCCTCCCATGGTTTGCTAAATACAGAGTAGGAAACTGAAATTTTTCTGCATGACTGAAAGAAAAATTGTGCTGTTAGTAAAAAAAACCCAGACTGCTACAAGTCTTTGTGATTTCTGCCACAAGCCCAGGCAGCTGTATCCAGCGCAATCTTTAGAGACAGATTTATGGAGCTCTGCCACTGCCCTCCATTGAGTGTGAGCTACCCCAGTGCTTATGCAGTAACATGGAGCACATTCAGACTCCAGCTAGTCCTCAAATACCCAACTCTAGACGTATTTTCCTGACCCATATTTCTCATCAGTGTGGCAGTCTTTGGCTCTGGTTTGTAAAAGCCAGCACCAGAAGAAACCATGCATTATAATTTTTTATTCTGAATTTGTTGGATTATTTTCCATCTGTCAACACCAGCCCCCCCTGCAAAGTAGCAAGTTAGAAAGACTTCTGGTAAAAGTTGCCACCTAAATAAGCTACCACTAAATTCTGCTAATGGAGCATTTTTACACAATGTATGAGAGACCCAGATTTGCCTGGTGGCTGGAACTGACTCAGATAGTCTGGGTTTCCAGGCAAGTGCTGCCTGCCTGGGCTGTAGTCCAGACCTGAGTACTAAGTCAGCCTTAGGCTGAAGTAGGAGATCACACAATGGTGCAGCGCTTTGGTTTGCATACACTCAGATTCAGCAAGTCCAGGGATACAGAGTACAGGCCCTACTAACAAATGCAAAATAACACAAATCCTGAGGTCTTCCATAATTCAGCATCTTTGTAAATGATCATTAATAAGTTGTACAGACATCTCTTGGATTTTATTTAGAATTAGAAATTTTTATACAATTAGATAAAGACTTAGGTTGATTAGGACATTCAAAGACGGAGTAAAAAGACTTACATTTGAAAACCAAATGCCATAGGCCATATGCTCACTAATGCCTCAAATCACTTTCTCTGGAAATAAGTAGCAAACATATCTGCAGTTCTAAACATTTCTGCAGTTTTATACCAAAGGAGAAATTAATGCTATTTTAAAATAATTGTTGATGATTTATGAACAAGATGTTGTGGCAGAATGGCACTTATGTCATGGCCAGCACAGCATATGAGGGGAAAAAAGAGATTGCTGGGCACAGCATAGTTCTACCTCAGAAGTTCTCTGAGTTTTGAGAGGGTCCCCAGAGTTCTCCTTCCCATAAAGCATTAGTTTGCTGTTATTGTAAAGTATTTATATTTTTAGCATCTAATAGCAGTTATGCATTTGCTGTTACACCTTTGTTGGAATTTTAATCTCTGCCGTTCTTAGACTGAACTATTGCTTTATTAGGCAATTGCAAATAAATTGCCTTAAAAAAGAAAATATCTTTTTCGCAAGATTATTTTTTAAGAGAAAATAAATGCAGTTTTAAAAATGTTCTCTATGTTTCTAACCTCATTTTATGTTTCCTTCCTTCAAACTAATTGCTCATTCCTGACCAGTTCTGTTTCCCAGTATCCCATCTGAACATCATTACTCTGGATGCATTCAATCACCTTTTTACCAACTCAGAAAGAGGGGCTAGAAACATACTATTTTCTCTAGCTTACTTTTATGCAAAGAAAAATAATATGTTACTATAGGGACACAATTTTTTTTTTTTTTTAAATTTTGGCTATTGATGTTATCATCTGATATCCATCAATGAAGCCTTTTCTTCTGTACATATTCATGTATATTTCAATTGTCTGGAGAATCAGTGTGAACTTCTAAAAATAATTAAAACACTGTACAAACTCCTTTATAAGTGATAGCAAGTGAAAGCCTTGTGCAATTAAAGTATCAGAGCTGGTTTGGTTTGGTTCCCAGATGTGCATATTCCACTTCTCCCATAACTCTCTGAAGACCTCTGTTTGGCTCAGTATAGCAAGTCTATTAAAAACTCCCCTGTGACATCCATGTTAGCGCAGAACTGCTTGGCTGCAAGAAGGATTCCAGAGTTTGAGTGTTTTCCTGTTCGATGCTGGGCTGTGACATCACCTTGTCCCAAATCCTATTTTTCTGGTTTAAACTGCTCTGCTTTCCCATACTTACAGCAGTTAAAGCTCCTCCGGCAGCTTGTTAGGTCAGTAGAGAAATTTTTGACTCTTTCATCTGAAGTCTATCATGAAAATATTGGCCATGTAGCATGAGGGGAGGGCTTTATTTGCTGAAGTCTACCTCTCAGGGGAAGTTTATTGGCATATTTGAAGAACTGAGGATGTTTTTGTAGTACAGAAGCCAAGCTGACCATGATACGACCCTGTGGGGTGGGACACCAGGGTATTTTCTCTGTTTAGTTAAACTCGCATATCTGTGAGTTATTTAAAATTATGATTAGATTTTATTGAAGACTTATGATTCTATTTTCTCCAGAGGCTGATAAACATGAGGGTCATCTTAGTCTATGAACAACTCACATTCCAACACCAAGATCTAAAACAAACAAATAAAAAACTCCAAAATCTAAGACAATAGTTGAGATCCTAAAGACCTATAAATTAATAAGCTTCCTAGAATGAAGAGAGGGTGAAGTCTAGGAGAGTAAATGACTTCCCAAAACAATGTGCTAAGCAAGCCAAGGTCAGACCCAGGGCTTGCTGAAGGCACTGAAAGGTCTCTTTTCAGTTGGACATGAATCTAAGGATTCTGTGACATCCAGTAGCACCATGAAATATGGGGAACTGTGACTCGAATGTTATGACATATTATGGTCATTTGGACACAGGGCATTTGGAAGGACTATCTACTTTATGGAAAACAACAACAAAGAACTTCAATTTTACATATATGAGACTATCTTGACATAAGTCTGTGGTGTAGCAGAAGTTACCAGTGTCAATCATTGCTTGAGCAGTAATAGGAATCCTTGCTTTAGTTTGTCTCATCAACACAAAGAGCCCACAAATACATAGGGCAAAACTACTACCAAATTCCTTGCTGAGCAGATGCTTGTATGGTGTGTGGAATAGGTACAGCAGCATGTTGTGCACACAACCACTGTGCTGAGACTGCTACCCTGTTGAAACGTGCTGTTCACTATGTAGCTACCATACAGCTAAGAAATATTCATGCTAAACACTACTCCTGTTGGAAACAACCTTCCATGTTTGTGACAGTAACCAAAAGAATTACAAATGTGCAACAATTCCATATACTTTGAGTCTGAAATACTCCACAATTTACAAAACCATTAGTTTCATCATTTCCAGGAAACCTGCCCTGCTTTTTCTCATTGGCTGACCTGAATGACTTTCATTTCAATCTAACCCATGCTGTTGTCTTGTGACAAACACAGAAACCTCTCCAGTCTCTGTAGCAAAGATTGTAGTCATTTACATACGTAAAATATGGAAACACAAATTAAGTATGCTTTATAATACTTTGCTAGCTCTACATTGGATCTTTTCCTGTGCTAAGCTTCTCTGATTCTGTAGGACCTCAATTTCACACCAGTTGTGTATCTGCTTTAAACAGTCATATAAATCGACATCCTCTGGGGAGGAGAGGAGGGGATACAGTTGATGGGATTTTGACCAAATCATCCCCAATAAGAAAGAATTGTCTGTGGTTATGACAGAACAGGATAAATTTGTGGGTTTAGATTTGTAGTATTAATCTAAAAACCTTTCTGTAATTATGAATGTTTTAAAAGTCAACCTATTAAAAGTTTTAATTTTGCAATATATTGCTGAAAACAAAATTGTAAACATAAATATCTAAAGATGCATTTCTGATTTTCACATATTTCAATCTTAATTCATGAGCACCCATCTGCTACTCTTGACTATTAACTAAAAATAGACAATATTAGGAAAAGACAATTATTTCTCAGGATTTTTTTGTTTTGGAAAATGGAACTTTCATACTATTCTGGGGTATTTTTGCTACATATGCTATGTAAAGGACTGTAAGAAATATAACTTCAAGCACTAAGATTGTTTCAGTCCTAGAGCTGAGGGATCAAGCAACCGGCCAAGAAACACCACAGAGGAATGTGTTGAGGGAGTAGCAGTTCAGGTAGATGGTTTGGCATGTTTCCTTCTCTTGCACTGCTAAATTCCAGAGGCCTGCACTTGCCAGGACTCAGTGCAGCCTTCTGCATAAGTTACAGCCCGATGGGGCTCCCAGATTCACTAGACTCACACACCAGAAACCTGCGAGCAATGCTGCAAAAAATGTAACTCTTTGAAAACCAGATGCAGCCTGCAGCAGCAGAAAGGCTGGTATTGATATTCTCACAGTATGCCCAGAAAATCCCACCTCATCAACATTTTAAGAAACCTTTCCAGAGTCTCCTATAAATTATTATTTTTCTGGAACAATATGCCTTTCATGGAGTTGGATAGGTTTTGTCACAAAATATAAGACCCTGAGAAGTTTTCATTTTCTTTTAAAATGCTTTAGAAGTTCTGCACTAATTTGTTCAGGTCACTTTCTGGCTTTATCCTTATCTAATTTTGTGAAATGCTTTCATAAAGGAAATAATTCATTAATGGCGGGAGCCTTTAGCACAGGCCTAAATGAGGAAGGGAAGTCTGGGTTCCCTGTTGCTGATGATGGCAGCACATAGGAAATCCTTGCCCAATCCTCCCACTCAGTACTTGGCATAGACATGGTCAGAGAGCAAAAGGTCAGAGCCTGGGGAAGCGCTATATTGAAGGTGATTACGATTTATTAGGGCTATACACAAACAAATCCTCTGCACTAATTAGGGAGGTTGGCAGAGGAGGGGGTAAATTGCAGCTGAAAAAGAAGACAGGAAAGTGAACTGATAAAAAGTCTCCCTGACCAGCAGCTTGCAGGCATTGCTGTCAACACTGCCTGTTTTCTGTCCTATGCTCAACTACCAAGTTAAAGTCAATGCTGCCCCATTGTGTGTCATGGTCTCAACAGGACCATCGTTTCAGCTGTCATCTCTAGAGACTTTATTCAACAGGGATGAACTTGAGCAACACAAAGGCAGAGGAACAATAGGAACATTCCACAGAATTCTCAAAAAGTTCATCCAGAAGAAATTACAGGCTGTGCAGCTTTAAATTACTTGTAGGTTGTCTCTGTACAGTACTGCTACAGGGAAGGATCAAGGCTTTTCAACAGAGCAAAAAAGATCCTTTCTCAGATTATTTCCTTTGGCATCTAAATATTCCTTTGTCTTATATTTGGAGAGACAGAACCAGGTTTTCCTATTTTCCCTGGACCGCAAAACTTCTGTGATGGAAAATTGTCTTGTTTAATCTTTTCACAGTGGCTTACTTGGTCTTTGGCTTTGCTGGTTCACTCCTGATTCTATAGTCTCCATCTGTAAAGCACACTCAGTGTTGTACTCTCTTAAATTTTGTCTGCTGTTCTTGTTACTAGGAACATGATTTCATTGATGAATGTTTATAACACAGCTTGAGGAATTTCATCCTCCCCTGGTAAACTGTGTAGGAGATTGCCTTAATGGACAAAGAAAAATGTCTGCTGGACTTTAGCCAGTAGCTTGGACTTGCTTATAAAGAAGAAAATACAAGTATAACCTTTTGTTGCTGTGTACAGAAGACATATTTAAAAAAATATTAACCTCTCTTCTCACAAAATAAAATGGAACCAGTGAAAGATTTATGTGGTTTTCACTATTTTCTGTCAAATTGCTTCATCTTGACAAGTTTAATTCTACTTCTTGATCAGTTGTCTTACAAGGCTGTACTGCTCTATTTTCTCCAACAAATACCTCTAACTGGGAAAATAAATTACAGATGACTGTAAAAAAATGAACACAACTTAAAGTTATGAGAAGAAAAAGTGGTCATATGCTTCATTCACAGGTGTAAGGCATCTAATTTCAAACAGCAAATTGAAAGTTAAAGCCCAGTTTTAATTTCCCTGAATAGTTTACTTTAGCAAGGTTTGGGATATGAATTCAGCAAAGCCATGATGTTAATTTGGTTTATGCTTCTTCAGTTTGTTTAATCAGGGCCTGAATAAAGACTTTGGGGTTTGAGCTGTTCTGAAGGCTACGTGAGACTGGGTGTTCCTGTGCTTAAATTAAATTCCCTGTAGAGCAGTTTCTAACCTCTGCTGAAGAGAAGCAGAATCACCCTGTGTTGTCTGGGTTATCTGTTGTGTTGCATTTATGGTAAAGGATATATACATGCTATATTTTTCTGCTCTCTGAAATAATCTGTAGGTGCCTAGACGTTTTAAAGAGTTTCAAACAAGCATACGCAAGCAAGCATAGCTGAGCTAGGAGCCAGAATGCACTAATGCCTTTCTCAGCCTGAGAACAGTAACTTGGAACTATGAATCACTCTCTGGTGGAGGTTAATAAATGCCCAT
Source organism: Vidua chalybeata (assembly GCF_026979565.1). Lineage (NCBI taxonomy): Eukaryota > Metazoa > Chordata > Aves > Passeriformes > Viduidae > Vidua > Vidua chalybeata. Next base: position 13,252,548 of record NC_071532.1, read on the forward strand.
AACTATATCCCCACGGAAAATGTTAGGTGCCAGGAGTGGAAAAGCACAGTAGTCCCATGTAGCTGATGGAATGATTAAATGTCGATGGGTCCCTTCTGCCAGTGCATCTCAGGAAAGGAAGAGAGGATGCCTATATTTCCTAATAGCACCTTATCCCTGCTGCTTCTTCTGGGTTGGAGAAGGATGGATGCTCTTTCAGCTGTTGGCATTACCTGAGGTGCTCTGGAATAGGAGCCCAACTGCTCTTTGCTTCATTGAGGCAAAGAGCCCTGGAGAACCGGAATTTGTCTCCCACATTTCTGGAAAAGACTACCCATCCAAAGTGGAAATGTGACCTTGAACATACTCCCACCTCTCCGGTTCACAGGTTCCCTCACTTTCCCTGTTGATCTGTCAAGAAGCCCAGGAAGCATGTGAGCTGCCCATAGAGAAAGCCAAGTAAGCCTGCAGGGGAAGCAGGCAGCTTGACATCCTGCCTGGCTTCTCTCACAGCCAATGTGCTACTCAGAAACCTGTCAATTACAGTTTGGATTATTTTTTTTCCCAGTGGAGAAATTTGCTGTCAGAAATTTCCAGCCAGCTCTGCTCTGTGCTGCTACTGCTGCTCCAAATGGGAAAGCCAAAATGGCCCAGAGAGGCTCATGCAGGGAAGGTGCAGGGCCTTGGGAGCTCTGGCATGACAGCAGGTCTGCAGTCCTGGCTGTCACAATCCAACCACGAATGCACTTCCGAAATGTCAGATGCTCCCTCCAGAATTACGTATGCATATTCACTCTAGTGTGACCGCCAAAACAGTGTGTGTGCCTTGCCAGGGACTTCAAAGGCTTTTGTACAACACTGTAGTCCTCTGATAAAAAGTTCTGCTTCTTATTAGAGTCCTAGTCCTGGTCAATATTCTTGGAATTTAAGAGGAAAGTGAAGTCTGGATTTGGGGTTTTTTTTTAGCATAAAGAAGGATGTGCTTTTTCACAAATTAAACTGTTTAATAACTTGCATTTTTTGCCTTGCCTGTCTGAAATAGCCAAGCTGGACAATGGTGTCTATTTGAAGTATACAGAACTACAAAAATTACTGGGTCCAAAACTATTACCACTGAAGCTGGGCTATTCGAATGAATTGGGACAGTACTCCCAATGGGTAATATTGTAGAAGTGTTACTATGACTGGCTGTCTCAGCTTATACAGCAAATCAATTATCATGTTATTTTCTTAAATAATAACTCTCCATGTACTACCTTTTTCCATATATTAGAAAGTGAAACATGACGAAAATATCTTTTTAGTGCACTAAGTTTTTTACCTTCTCATGGTATTTAGAAGTCAACATTAGTAAATGAAGTAGGAGTTAAATAGTAACTTGACTGATTAACTAAAGTGCCTATAATGATGCTGCTTTCTAGCTCAGTTTGAACTAATTTTTATTATGCATTATAGTTGAATAGTGATTGTGGTCTTAGAACGATCACAGATAAAGATGGCCATTGCCTCAGAGCAATTAAAATATTAAAAAAAAAAGGAAAGAAAGCTGCAGATAAGAAAAAATGCATTGAGAAACTCATGTTTGTTTATAAATACTGGCCAAGCTTGTTTGCTGCACCAGACTGCTGTTCAGTACAACTCTTGAGGAGAAGGCAGCCAAGATAAGCAGGGAAGTCACCACAGCTTCGTGATATTCTGCTCGTCCTCCTGTTTCAGTTCAAAATAGATTGCAGGACATTTTGCCAAAGGTTGTAAATGAAGTCACCCTTTTTACTACCAAAGAGATAATGAGTATCACATGGGCTGGCCTCCCATATAACGCAATCCAATATGTGCCTCAAATAATTTCCATGACAAGGATGTCTTGCAAGTGGCAGAGGTCAGTATACCTTAGGCACATAAAGAGCAAGAGTGAAATCTACAGCCTGAAGCAGCTGGACTACTGACACTGAAGAGTTGTTCCCTTTTCAAGGGGCCTTTCTCCCCACAGAAGTTACAGAAAACTATGTACCCTGGTGACACATGTAAATTCAGGAGGTAGGAATCCAGGTCATGACCACTTTTGTTGCTGAGACAAGTTCTCTTGGCATTTAAAATATTACCGAGACTTTCTGCACCTTCTTTGTTTCTACCTTTACTTTTCATTTGTGGTTATTCTACTTCTGAGCATCTGTTCTACTGCTTCCATTTATCTTTGACTTTTTTTGTTTGTTTGTGTTTTGTTTTGGTTTGTGGGGTTTTTTTTTGTTTGTTTGTTTATTTTTTGGTTGTTTTTTTTTTTTTTGGTCAGTTTTTGGTTTGGTTTGGTTTTTTGGGTTGTTTTTAAGACTCAAAGGACACAACACTCTGAGCTGAATTTTTCTTATTAAGGGAGAACTTACACAGAGCCACAACATGATAATGCACTGTCATTCAGATCTACACTAGAAACAAGAGCATATACTACAAACATATGCTGCTCTCTTAACTAGTCCTGAGATATCTGATATCAGATGTCTGCCTCTGGTACAGGTACAGGATACAAGGTATTGTCTTTCTCAATTTGTATCTTCTGTACCCTTTCTCCTACAACTGCAATCAGCGATGCACTTCCATGGGATGAGCCAAATCAGTCACTTTTCTCCTTCAGCTCCTGGCCAGGCGCTCTTGCCTTTTTTCCTGACAAAGGTCTTTGCCTTGAGCTGATTCAACCCAGCAACCTGGCAGAACAGTGGCAACAAAACCGCGGTTTTCTCAGCCAAGGCAGTGAGCTGAGCTATGTAATGAATGCTGGATTCAGCGCAGGGAAGGATGTAAAAGTACTCTTTGGATGGCATCAGGAACCCGTGGCACGCCGCTGCCATCCGATATCTCCAAATGCACCCACGAAGCACCCGGAGAAGTGAGGAACACTGGGGACGGGAGTGCTTTAGGACGTTTCCTTCCTTCCTTCCTTCCCTCGTATCCAGGGGCGCCGCCGGCCTTGGCGGCCGCGGCGCTCGGGCGCCACCCAGTGGTGCCGCTGCGTGCGGCCGCGTCTGAGGGTGCCTGCGGGAGGCGGAGGACTGGGTGGCAATCCCTCAGGGACAGTGACCCGTGTGGCTGCCGGGCGTCTCCGAGAGCCTGCGGTATGTGGGGAGATACTCGGGGACGTGGTGGGCTCCGCGCCCCTCCTGCCCCAGAAGTTCGCACGCCACGTGTGGCGCAGTACACGGTGTGGCTCCTGTCCCCTGCTGTCCCCGGGGGGCCTGTCCCCTCACGGCCCCTCTGAAACCAGGCAGCGACGCTGCTTCTCACGCTCCGTTGCCAGGCTGTTGTGTAACCTGGCTCTTCTGACAGCTCTATTCTGCAGGCTGTGCCTGCCCCTGCCTAGCACGGACCGCCTTGCTTTTGCGGCAGTTGTGTGCTTCGGCACGGGTACCCCTTGTGCGTGCCTCCCCCCTGCTGCCGTGTGTGAGCCCGGCTGCCCCGCCCCGAGCTCCGGTGGCAGCACCCCTCGGCAGGAGGTGGCTTTGGGGTTGGACAAACCTCAGCCCTCGGCAGGAGGTGGCTTTGGGGTTGGACAAACCTCAGCCCTCAGCAGGAGGTGGCTTCGGGGTTGGACAAACCCCAATCCTCGGCAGGAGGTGGCTCTTGCCGCTTTGGGGTGAGGAGACGGTGGCGAATGGCGAGGCGGTGTGGCCGTGAGGCCGGTGTTGTCCTCAGGACGGTGCGTGGCCTCGGGCAAATCCTGTGGGCCAGGTGTGCCTCAAACCAGCCCTGTAAAAGCTCTGCTGCTGGGAGGGAACCAGGCTGGTTGTAGGGAGCCACTTGATCCATGCGTTGCCTTGGCGGCAGCCAGTACGTGGCTTTTGCCCTGACCTCCCTGATCTGGTGCTGCTCGATGTGCACAGCCCCACCTTGCCCTCCAAATTCCCACTTGCAAGCCTGCGACAGCAGTTCCAAACATCGTGGCCCAGAGGCATTGCATTATAATTACATCATGATACTGCCATGATATTGTTTTTAGTGAAAATATCAAAGAATTTTTAAAGATCATTGCTCAACATTGGTTTGCAGCCCTACACAAATGAGTAGACAGTACCCGGAGATGAAAGGGATTTCCTATTCTGCACATTTACAAATTCCGTTTGCACCCTCATTTGGGATAATGCTGCAGTAAGTTAAAAAATAAGCACATTTTTTACATTCTTTCTGTATTTTGGAATCGGGTTCTGATGCAAAATAGTGCAATGGATACCTTATCTACATCATTTGATGCCTTGCATGCTGTTGGCTCTTCAGAGTAACTCTTGATTAGTATCAGACTTGTTCAGGGTGTAGTGCTAAATGTTATTCATATTTCAGACTTCTTGTTCAGTAGGACTTGTAGTTGTGTGAGGAATACTTATTTATAGACTCCTTTAAACGAGTTTTAAATTCTAAAAAATGTTTTTTAAAAAATAAGAATGTGAAAAAAGGATTGTTTCACAACTGGAAGATAAAGCATATTTTAGTATATATCAGATATATCATAATACTTTTGGAAATTATTTTCTTGCCCTTTGGAAAGGCATGGCTGTATTTGACTCTTTGTGTTTTGGTTTTGTCTTTGTGTTTTGGTTGCTTAAGTTCTGCTTTCACAATCCAAGACTACTGAGTAAAATATAAAATATTTATTTTATGAAAACAGATGATCTTGAAAAACTACTTAGTAACTTGGTAAATTGGATTATAACAGTATGCAATAGAAGTCTGTCAAGTATTCCATGTGCCTGTTGACAAATCTGTATTCCCACGTGTTTTGAAAACTGAAAAACAAACAAACCCAATAAAAACATGTTTCAGTTGTTTGTACAATTTCTTCCTGACTCTGGAATCTTACTCTGTTGCTTCCAGAAAAAAAAAAAAAAAAAAAAACAAAAAACAAAAAAAAACCAAACAAACAAAAAAAAACAAGCTGGTATTTCAGTTTGACTATCAAAGCATGTGCCAATGAAAATGCTTCTAAAGCAACTACTCTGGCCAAAAATCTGTCTGTTTCATAGAAATACTGAAATGTTGTTCGAGATGCTTTTCTATCTTTTCATTAGATATGGATTTTTGAAATTGCATATTGCACAGCCATGCAGTAGCTTTAAATGGTGTCTCTGAGAAGTGGCAATAGAAGAAACAGTTTCACTGGTTTCAGAGACAGCAGTACTGCTTATAGTCCAGAATGTCCTGGGAGGGGTTTTGTTACTTCTGCTAAAATGAGGACAAAATTCTGGACCACACTGAATAATGATTCCCCATATAACCTAATGGATTAATCACACTAATGCAGTCTTTCTAAATTAGAAAGAAACTTGAAAACATTTAGAAGGCCATCATTACAATTCTTGACAATGATTCAATATCAACTTTTGCAAGTGTTGCAGTTGCTGCTGCTTTTTTTTCCCACAAGATAGCAGCACTGTAACTATGAATGAGCAAAGGATTTATGAGCCCATCTCACCAAAATGCAGAAAGGCCACTTGATTTATTTACTCTTTAGGGTATCTGCAGCTCAGAATCACAAGGAAGGTTTCTTAAATATCAGGATGGGGTGCAAACACAAATTAAAATAATAAATTCTACGCTTACATTTTACTTTAACAGACCTATCTCCTTATGAAAAAGCACATCAGGTGTCTTGAAACCATCTGCAAAACTAAAATGCTGTGTACGTAAATATATTTGTGTGAGTGTGTGTGTGGGTGCATTGCATCCAGTAATAATCTTGTTACTGTATATAGCAAAACTCTTTTAAGAGGTTAGGTGTTTGCTTATGCTTCCCCTTAACTCACCTGGTTTCACCACTTTTCCTCGTGCTTTTAGCTGCACTTACTGATTGTCATTGTTCAAAAGTGCTCCCACGATGAAGGAGCCCCTTTGCCAGCACTCAGCAATTGCCAGCAGGAGGTGAACTCCCTGCTGTATTCACTCTGCCCTGCATGATTGTGTAACCCACATCAAACTCTCCTAGTGTAAATATGTATGTATACAGTAGTGCCTTGGGCTGGGTCAGCTGTGCACCTCGCAGGCAAATCTCCCAGTAGTCCCAGCTTGGCAAGCTTTGCTTCACCATGTACCAGGCATGGAACACCTGGTTGCACTTTGGGAATATCCATTGCAGAAGCACAGCAGAGGCACTGCAGCCACAAACGGGCACACAGCCCGTGTGATCAGGCTGGAGTTGCCAAAAGTTAACCCAGGGCACAGAATGGATGTCATGGCATCAGCACCAGCTGTTTGGCCCAGAGACCCACTCCTGTCAGACCCCACTGCTTGCTAATGTACACAAAGCCTTAGTGGCTTAGATGGAAACTTGAAATCAGAAAGGAAATTTTTTTCATAAGCTCACAAGTGGTAGCAGAGAAGAGGGACAGAAATGATGGAAGAACAGACCACATCACCTGGATGATGATTTTTTTAATGTGAAATTGTAGACATCCTTGGGCCATTAGGCAATATTTACTGGAGTTCAGGAAGGGGCATGCTGCCATTTGCAGGTGGAAAGAGTAAAGCTCTTTAAAATACTTCAGTATGCTCTGAAATAGCATATTTATAGAAATGGTGAAAAAAAGGGCACTTTTCATTCAGTAAAAGAAAATACAGTGAGTGATGTGGAATACACTGTGTACAAACACATATCTTTATAAAGACTTTGATTCTTTTTGATTTTTAACTCCCAGAGAACATATACATATACATGTAAAAATATTTTTATACATATATATTATTTTTCTTTTTATGACTGTTCATATATTTTTCCTCTTTTTAACCAGGCACTCCAAGGACAACTTCTCTTTGTGAAGAAATCAGGCAGTGCTGTGGAATTACATCGGATGTAGCCTTGCTTATTTTTTCCTATTGCTGTCAACACAACATATGCAGTCTTTTGGGCTGCCAACTCTCATCTCTTACATCAAGGAAACTGAATCATCTCTACCTTGGCCTAAAAGAAATAACAGAGCTTGTATAAATATATTTTGATAATGTCCTTGAGATTCCTGAAGACACAAAAAAGCAGGAACAGTACGTACATTTTTTTTTTCTTTTGCTGTTTGAAAAGCTGTGCTATCAGTGGCCATTTGTACTTAGCTGAAATTGCAGCACTGGATTCTATCAACACAATAAATAAATAGATGATTGTGAGCGCAGTGAACTGATGAATGCAGGTTTTCTATCAGGTTAAAACTTGAATTTTGTTCGTTGACATCTGATAAAATGTGAGCTGTGCTTTAGCTTTTCCTGTCCTTGCAAAATGCTTTTCTCTTGTGTGGATTCTCAGTTTTGCACCAAGGGATAAGCAATCTTCCCCATAGCAGTGACTCTAATTCAGAGATTTCTTCTTTAAAAGATCAACTAACTAAATGAAATTTGTTAGAGTTTCTCTGTTGAATTTGACTGAGACTGGCCAAAGATTCAAAAATACTGGAGAGGAGGGAGAGGTACAGTTATATTTGCATGCATGGAGACATAAAGGCAGAGGCAGCCTCATCTCCCCAGGGAACTGTGCTAAGAAGTATATCTTTATTTCAAGAAAACAGAAAAGATCAGTGTGCTATTACCTATCTCCTTTTAACTTCAATTGATTAATTTTTTATTAGGGGCACTGGACAACTGTTCAGGCCAAAAGCAGCAAAAAATACTGACAAGTCTGACAGTGAGTGCTTCCCTTTGAGGTAAAATATAACTTTATTTTTAGAGAAAAAAATTCAGAAGAATTTAACCAAACTTGACAGAACAGTGATTTCTGACTGTTCTGACATCCAGACAGGATTTCTGGCAGGCTGGTTGCAAGTCTGGTCAAAGGTATTTAAACTTTCACAATATTTGGTGACATATTAACAATATTTGACTTTATGCCTACAAGACAACTGCTGAAGTAATAAGTATAAACTGCTACTAGCTCATTAAAGGCTTCTGTATCTGTTACAAGCAGTAGATTAATCTCTTGGGGGTGGGGGAGGGAGGGGCATTTCAGAAAGAACAGCCTATCAGGAAAGACAATGGACAGAAGAATTACAGCTAAAGAAAATTATAAAAATTGTAAAATATAAATGTCTTCCATACAGAAGTGAAACCACCAGTAGATTATGCTCACTTTGTTTGGAAACAGCATGCATCAATGACTTATTATGTAATGGCTCTTTGATCCATTGAACACAATTACTCAAGAAATAATGTGCTAACTTTTCTAATATGGCACAAAAATGTTGTCCCAGTTCAAATTTTCCCAAAAGACTAGTAAACTGCCTGTCCTGGTTTTACAAAAATAGTGCTGTAAGAAGGCTGGTGCTGTATGCAGGTGTGTCAGTGTTGCAGCACTGGTGTGCTATGTTCATTCCTTTGCATCTGCCTCGGGCCGGGGTGGAGGGAGGCAGGATGTTCACAAGGTCTTGCCACTCCAAAATGCTGGCCTTCTTGAAACTGCTTGGAGTGGCCTTTCAATACTTCAAAGAGTCTACAAAAAAAGAGGGAAAGTGGCTTTTTACTTGGGCAAATAATGATAGGACAAGTAGGTTTAGATTAAAAGAAGAGAGATTTAGATTAGATGTTAGGAAGCAATTCTTTACTCAGAGGGTGGTGAGGCACTGGTACAGGGTGCCCAGAGAAGCTGTGGATGCCCCATCCCTGGAAGTGTTCAAGGCCATGTTGGATGCAGCCTGAACAACCTGTTCTAGTGAAAGGTGTCCCTGCCCATCACAGGACAGTTGGAATTTGATGATCATGAACATGTCTTCCAACCCCAACCACTCTATGATTCTACAATTCCATGATCTTGACATATTCTGTCACAATTGGCTGAAATTAAGCTCCATATTCAGGAGCTACTGGGTGGAGAAAGTGTCATGGTATGGCTTGTCAGAAGGACAACACATGGACAACCTGGGGGCATAAACTTTGTGTTCTTAGGAAATAAGGCTGAAAATACACTAAAAATATTTGGGGCTAACCATTTTATAACAGATGGTTGTCTGGACTTGTTTTTTAGGACTTCAGGTACAAAGTTTCTTTTGAACTAGGAAAAATCCATATGCAGAAGAATAGTACTTTTCTTAAAAACATTTATTTCAGTTTTTTTGGAACATATGTCATATTTAGGCCAATTGAATTATGTCAAATCTAGATAAATTGATGTTTAGTTCTCCAGCTTGGAAAGCTGCTGTGTTCCAGCAAGTTTCTACATTATATGCAATAACTTCTTGGGACCAGACAGGTGACCTGATTTTCACAATTGGTACATATCCAGGCAGCTGTAGATGGTAGTTCTCCTGGGACATTATTTTTGAAAACAGTTCTCCTTGTCTAAGGCCTGCAGCCTGAGACAGTCGCTTTGGAAAATCTTAAAAAATATTCACTTAGCTTTTTGCATCCATAGTATTTTGTTTCAGCTCTGTGTCATGTTTGCCCTCCAAATAATACTCTTTTTAAAATCCTTTCCTGTTTTAATTGGCTTATAGAAAGATTTTGGCAGAATATACTGGGGAAAAAAAAAGGAAAACAAAAATTAAATGTTTTCCAACACATTTATATTACCATTCCTGAACACTTGAAGCACTATCAGCATATGGAGATTTATGGTTTCTTGTTCCATTTTAAAACACTGAGGGATTGTGTATCTTAAAACCATTACTTACAGTGAAATTTGTTAAAAGAATTGAGTTTAGTGAGGTTTCCATAAAATTGAAGAGATTTCCATCCTTTGTTTAAAGATTTCAAATTATAAACATATGAACAGATTGTTCATTTTGTTATTATTATATTGTAACTGGGAAACCTGCAAAATACTGAAACAGTATTCACTTTTTCATTCTAACAAATTTCTACCTTTGTCTCAGATTGTAGTTTGGTCTCATAAGGGTAATTTCATCCTTAGGATCTTAACAAAGAATTAGTTTAGAGCTGTAGTTGGTTTAAACTAAATTCTTTGATGATAAATAGACATTAGACTGATTTACAATTGCTAATTTTTACTAAGACTGAAAAATCTTGAGTTCTTGATACATGTTTAGGTGCTTTTTTTTTTTGTCTTGAACAGCACTCTGCTGACTTTTTAAAAGCAATTAGTATGTTTTTTAAGAATTGTGTTCCTTTGTTTATGATTGATACGGTTGAGGACAATTTCAGCTGCTGAACAGCTTCTTCCATTGCACAGACATAGTGGTTTCCATGATGGTTTCCTTAAGCCCTCACACAGAAGAACATGAGTTTTATGCCTGTAAATTCTGGCAGGATGTTGTGCACAGGCTCTCCACAAGCCTTCAGGAAGATGAATGGTCAGAGCAGGTTGTCTGTGGTGATCCTTCTTCCATCCAAGGCCAGAAACAGGAGCCAGATCTTTTGTCATAACGGGCAAAGGAGAGTCTTGTGAGAATCACCAATAAAAGCGATATCAGATGGGGCACAGGAGCAATACCTCCCACACTCTGGTAAATTCAAGTTCTGCCCCTCTACTCTGCTCTGGTGAGATTCCACCTGCAGTGCTGCATCCAGCTCTGGGGTCCCCAACACAGGACATTGATCTGTTGGAATGAATCCATACGAGGAAAACCAGGTTAATCTGAGGGATGGAGCACCTCTCCTATGAAAAAATGCTGAGAGAACTGGGATTGTTCAGCCTGGAAAAGAGAAGGCTTTGTTGTGACCTAATTGTGGCCTTCCAGTACCTGAAGGGAACTTTGTGGAAAGATGGGGCAATATAATTTACACGTGCATGGAGTGACAGGACAAGGGGAAGTGGGTTCAGATTGAAAGAGAATAGGTTTAGATTATGCACTAGTAAAAAATTCTTTACTGTGAGGATGGTGAGGCACTGGGACAGATTGCCCAGGGAAGCTGTGGATGCCCCAACCCTAGAAGTGTTTATGGCCAAGCTGGATGGGACTTTGAGCAACCTGTTCTAGTGGAAGGTCTCCCTGCTCACGGCAGGGGGACTGAAACTAGATAGCCTTTAAGGTTCCCTTCCACCCCAAACCATTATATGATTCTATGGTAAGTTCCTCCAGACTTTGGGCAATCTATAATGGACTTTGGTGAAATCAGCTTTGGGCCCTTAGATGCCTTAAATTGCAATGAAGCTTTGTGCCGAGACTGCCCGTCTTCCTGACTACTGGGCGGGGTTTCTCCGTGATTTTGCAGCTTCAGGTCTCCACCAATGCAGGGGAAACACAATTTCTCTGTGGCCTAGGAGTAGCAAAAGGTTAAATCGGTGAAATCGAGCGGCCACCAGACTGAGGACAGACACACGAACAGGTACACTTGCTCCAGAACGGCGTATTTCGAGCCATGTCCGTGGCAGGTGCAGCCGGCGTCCCGCAGCAGCAGCAGCAGCACGGCCCGCCGCGATTCCCAGTGCTGCGGGAATCCCTCCTCCAGCGGGCAGCGCACGTCACCCGGGCGGCCCGGCCGGCGGTGCGGCCCAGGCCCGGCCCCCTCGATCCGGGTATCGCCGCCCCCTGTGCCGCGGCGGGAGAGCTGCGGGCTCCTGGGCCGGACGCGCTGCTGCTCCCGGCTTGGCCCGGCCCGGCCCGGCCGTACGTACGTACCGGGGGCGGCGCTGGCTCGGGGCCGGCGCTGCCGGGGCGGCTGGGGCCGGGACCGGGGCGGCTGCGGGGCGGGCAGGAGGTGAGCGCGGGGCTCCGGCAGCCCCTCGGCGTGGTGGGGCTGGGGAACCGGCGTGACGCCCCTCCGGGCGGCGCTCCGGCCTGACACCTGGGTTTCCGCCTCTCTGCAGTGGCAGAAAATCAGATTATATGAGTTTCTCGCATTAAAACAAACAAATCCCAGAATGCCGGGACGGTTAAGAGTGAAGGCTGCGGTCCTGCCCACGTGCCAGTGCCCTTCACACCCCCAAACCCACTTGGTCTTGTTTTTGCTGCCTCGCATTGCAGAACCCGCAAAAAGTGTAACTTTGTGTCTGCAGTTCTTTCTGTCTTATGCTTTCGTGGTTTCAGAGCAGAGCAAGTCGCTTGCGTAGAGCAGGGGGAAACATTTTAAACTGTTGTTGTCTCACAATTCTAGGAGCGTGCAGAAATGTTTCCCTTCGAAAATAAAGGACTAATACTGGGCATAATGGCAGGGACTGCTGGATTAAGCAGCCTGGTGCTGGTTTGGTACCACAAGATCCGAAAGCCTGCTGCAGCTGTGCGTATTCGTGCCTTCCAGGATATAGGTAACAGAATTAATTCTGTGGGCTTGCCAAATGAGGTTCCTAATGAGCAAGGAGCAGTAATGGTTTTACATGGAAGGCAACTGCAGATACTGGAAAAATTGAATGGCCTGCTACTAAGCGTGGACGAACTGAAGAGAGAGGTGGAATTTCTGAAAGAAGCTATTCCAAAACTTGAAGAGCTTGTTCGAAATGAGCTTCAAGGAAAGGGTGATGTTCAGAGAGTTAGCCCATCACACAGAGCAATAAGGCGGAGAAAAGCAGAGACAGCTCCTAGTGCAAGAGAAACTACCAGCTCAGAGGAGGCAGAAAGTGAAGGAGGGTGAGTTAATAATAACTTGTATATTCTACTGTACACATGCAGTGCAAGTTGCATCATTACCTATATGAAACTGTAAACAGGAGCCCTTTAAAAGTTTGATATAGATTTTATACTTCTGGAAAAATAAATACAAACGTTCAGATTAACAGTTTTTAGATCAGAGAAGACTCATGGTGACCATGTCTGAGTCTGCACTATGGCTGAAGTTGGCTTAATGCCAGGCATAATACAGATTTTTTTTTTTTAAGAGTGTGTTTGGTAACACTGATGCAGTATTGCTACATAGCTATGCAATGAGAGGCAAAGTTCAGAATAATGGTGTAATTTTAAAAGTTCTTCTAGTGCAAAGTGTGTCTTTGACAGAGTTTGTTCAAACTGTACAAATGCTCATGTGCTTTTCCTGATAATTGTTTTTTATCAGCCTCACAGATGAGTTATTAGAGTGTTCTGCCTTGAGGCATTGCATATTATGGAAGCTACATCTGAGCAGAACCTCTGTACAAGTAGCAATGCTTATGTATATATGCTGTTGCATACACTTTCTGGTGGCTCAAAAAGTGACCATGAGGAATTTAAGGTACTGACTCAGTCAGGTAGAAAGTTCCTACTTTTGATCACATCTTGTAGTTAATGGGGTCTTTTATTGTCATGAGTTGAGGAACATGCTGGGGGATGATGTGTACCAGGAGTCCAGGAGAGGCACTATATTTTTGTCTTGACATTAATCTCCTGTAATTACAACTTTGTTTTGGCATAATCAGATTAGATACTTACATGCAATTTACTAATACTATGTTATAGCAACTGAGTTTTTTGAGCTACTTCTCAGGGTGTCTTACACGTCTGTGTAGGCAGCATTATGTCTGTAAATTGCCCATCTTATGTCACCTTTTCTCTTTAAAAATATTTTAACTAACTGTAATATTCTGAAGACAGCTAACATGCTGCATATTAATGGAATTCTATATTTAAGTTTTTCCACATTCATTTTCAGTTCCTGTGAGCAGAATTTCTTTTTGTGTTACATCCCAGCCCACATGGTTCACAAGTCTTATATTTTGATTCCATATTTTAAGACCTGTCAGTTCTATTATGAACCTGTTCTTTATTTTAAGTATTCAGGATTGGCTTAAGTATTCAACGACATTCCTCCTTCATCTGGTGTGGAACCATTCTGGTTCTCTTAGTTTCTTAGAGCATTTCATCCATTGGTTGGTTTGCAGAGGCCTTCATGTTATGAATAAAATATTCAGAGATGCAGATAAGGCAAAGGGACCAGTTTACGAATTACCAAGTCCACAGATGGAATGCAGGGGTTATTCCACATGTAGCATTTGAGAAAATCCTGTTTTCTGCTCAGGAGTGATGTATTGCTCTTTGAAAACAAGCCAAGGAAACTTGTGTGTTCAGGTTCTTCTGTGTGACGAAGAAGCTGATGCGGTGATCCAGTACAAGTGATTATAGTGTGCAAGAACATTGAATGTGTCCTTAAGAGAGGCCTTCTCTGACAACTATTTGTGTACAGTCAGAAGCAAGGAAGATAATTCAAGGTTATGCTTAGCATTAGTCATTTGGCTATGTTCTTTCCCAATGCTGTTTTTCAATCCCTTATGAAAAGAGGTGGGCTTGTTTCCTATTAACACCTTGTACTTGATGTGTTTGTTTTTAATATCTTCTCTAAATTTGAGATAATTTATTTTCATTTAAGTAAATAGTGTTTTTTTTCTTCCTCTTGCAAACAGGTCGTTAATCCTAATGTGTTACAGTGCAATATATATATAGCTTTTTCCGAGGTCTTCTGCAACTTTAATGACTGGTGCATGGCCAGGAGGGTCAGTAGCAACACTTGGGATTTTTCCATTTACTCTACATCACTACTTCATATGCTGTAGGCATTACACCATGTGCATTGTTTTATACTTTTCTGTGGCTAATTCCACACACAATGGTGCATTCAGGTGCTTGTTTGTGCACTACAGAAAAAAAAATCTGCTCTTTGTTACTGATAAAACATTTTTTCACCTTTCTGTACTCCCATCTAAAGTGCATTGTGTTTCACTGCCTCAGCAGTAATTTCATGATCTAGAAGATAGGATTTTGCTTGAGTTAAACACTTTTGTTTTTAATTGACAAATGGGTAGATGCTGGGAATTGACAGATAAACTAATCTGAAGAGTTTTATGGATTTGTGTTGGATGACTACATTGGCTTCAGGTTTGTAAACTTCTTCCAGAAAAGCATTTAGTACTACCTAGCTTTTTCATTAAATATTGGAGGCTGACAGTCTCTGATAAGGCCCTCACTGCTTTGATCTGCTCTGAGCATGTTTTCAATGTCACTGTTGGTATTCAGCAACTTGGGAAGAGAAGCTCTCTGTTTTGCCTTTCAAAAATTATGTATTTCTGTAAGTGGAGAAATATCACATGTGTTTTAATAAATGGGCTGTATTTTTACATAATGACAGTCTGAATGGAAGGTGTACTGAATGGATGAGAGATTAAATTGTAAAGAGTCTGTGGTTTCTAGTCTGTACTTTTCTGTATTCTTTTTTTTTTTTTTTTTTTTTTTTTTTTTTTTTTAGTTTGTTTCAGTTCTGGTAATGTCCTAGTGAAAACTTCAATGTTTAACATTTGAGAATGTGTAACAAACACTCATTTATTTACAAATACAATAAATTGTGTCTAGATGATCACCTGGAATGGAGCATGTCAGCAAATTCTCCTCTTTGTGATTTTCAAGCAGTTTCCTCCCTGATATGGCAGTGATAAACCCTGGACGTCAGTGTCATTTTGGCACCTGTCTTCAGCTGGCCCAGCATCCAAGCTCTTCAAATTGCATTTGGCATCAGGCACCAGAAAGATTCACTGCAGTAAATTCTTTTCTGACAGATGTTCTATTTATAATTTTTCCTTGAAATAGTTTAGTCAACAGGAAAAGAAATTTCCCTTGCCTGCTTTTGAGTATTACTTCACTTAGCATTTTCTAATTTATTTTGCTGTTCATTTATTTTACATGCAACCTTCAATTGGCTTAAGAATACAGTTTGCCAAACCTTTCCTTGAAAACCACTTATCATTACTGATGGATATGCGCTTTGCTGGATCATACAGTGCGAATTTGATCCAGATCCATCTGTGACATAAAATCACCTTTCTGTGGAATTAGCCAGAGCAGATGAGAGGGTGTTTGTGTCAGCTTGTGTTTTTCTTCTAAGTTGGCAGGGAGACGACAGATGGTATTTGATCTGTCTAAAAGCTGAAGTGTTGTGAACAAATGATACCTGGACACTTTGGGTTCCGACAGGCCCAGTGTCTGCCGATTTACAGACACCCCAACATGGTTTTTGAACCACCCAACTGTGTTTATACCATGTAGCTTGTTTTAATCTGGTACTAGGTGCTGGGATTTACTGAACTGCTAAGCCACAGTGGGGTGAATCTCCAGCACAATTTCTGTTTGTTCTTTGAACTTTGAACACTCCATTCTGATACAACTGAGTCCTGTTGGTTGATCATTGCTCCTCACATTCTTATCACTGTTTTTCTCTTGTATTTAAAATCTATTGGTAATAAAGGTGAAAACAAGTTGGCACTGACTCTGGGCATTTTTAAAACATTCTTCCATTTTTTCAGATATTGATCAATGTGTTTATCACTTGTAAATCACTCTTCTGTTTATCATCTGATAAAACCTCTTGCAAGAAAATACCTGGTAAAATTGCAGATTTCTGTTGTATGAAATATTTGTAAGACAAACAATAATGACTATTCCTTGTTTTCTGTTTATTTCTTTTTTTGGAGTAGTGTTATCAGTCCTTAAAGTCCTGGAGTTTTTAATCTGTGTTAAGAAGAATCTCCAATTCTGTTTGTGTCGGTACTGATTTTAGGGCTTTAGAATGCGTAGATGTATAAGACTGTTAGCTGCTTTGTTGAAGACAGATATTGCCCAACAAGAAAATTGAAGTTTATGATGTTGTAATCAATGTTTAAGAGGGTCTGTTCCACATTTAAATACTTTGAGGGTTCATAAAGCAGGTAAATAGAGGAGGTAGGAGAGAATTTGCAAGTACAGTGGTGATGAAAGGGAATGGGCAAGGCATGACCCTGCTCTCTCTGCTGTTTTGTAGTTAGCTCCTTATGGGTTCACATGGTCTGTTAGATAGTGACCTACTTCATGCTTTTTCTATGACTCTCCCAATAAATATGTGACTTACCTGATGTCACGTGAATTGATGCTTGGCCTCAATTTGATATTTTGTCATGACATTTGATATAGTGCTGCTGGAAATCTCTGCTGCACTTGCTTGGACTGACAGCCCAATGGGCTTGGGTGTCAACCCAACCTTGTGTTTGTCATCCAGCCATTATATTTTTGCTGGGAGAATAGCATTTTCTAATAATCATTTTTATCAGTTATCTAACATGGGAACAGTAGTGATCATAGAAGTTTTAGCAGATGTTTATGCAGCAAAGGTAAAAAATACAGCACCAACACTGACTTCCCAACACTGATTCCTCACTTTAATACCTGATTAGGTAGCATTTGATGCAGTGCCCAAATTTCTGTAACTAAGGATATTATCTTTACTGCTTAGTTGTTGCTCTTTTATATTATCTAGTGCCCTTATTTTAGGTTGGGAATTGCCCAGAGCCTCATTGCATTTATCTTTTAACTAGGGGGAATGGAGCACCTAAGCCGTATGAGGAAAGATACTTTCCAAGCATACTTCACATCACAGAGTTTTGTATTGGAGCTAAAAGATTGTCCCACTCCCCAGGAACTCCCTTATATATTTGATTAAGTTGGGGCTCTTACAAATGCAGCCATGATATGTTTCTGTGCCCACTTCAAAATAACTGAAAGAACAATATGCTGGGTTTTTAAGCATGCTTCAGAAAATGAAAATAAGTGTTCAGTGACTGAATATAGTCTCTGCAAGATACAGCATAGGATGTGTCATCAACTTCAGCATCATCAAGATTATGTAAAACAAATCTGTAGAAACATATGAGGTTTCCCATCTCTGTTCTCAATGGTATTTTTCAGTTTGAACATGTACACATGGTCTGTGTATATATTATTTTATCCAAATGTATTTTTGACTCCTCTTTCCAGTGTCACTGGGTTAATTTTGCAGCAAAACTGTCTTGCCACATCTAGCACCTCAGCAGCTTCATAAGCATTTGTACTTGTTCATTTACAGGCTGGAAGTGTATCTGCTCTGATACACTCATCTGTTCTGAAACCAACATACTGGAAACAGAATATTTGAAAGCCATGATTAATAACCTTCATTTTGACTGCTAGCGTTCTGTCTTGGCTATATTTCTGAAAAATGAAATAGATTTTTTAAATATTCTGACTGTTATGGTCTACTTTGATTATTCAGTTACTTAGTGTGTGTACTACATTCCATGCTTTTCGTACTCACAGTAACCATTTAGAAAATCTCTGAACCTGGCAGCTAATAGGTTTACATTATTACTCCTCCCCAGAACAGTATTTTCAAAAGTGGAAATGCAGAAGATGAGGCTTCTCTATCCATTTTTAGTACATAAGCAAAAGACTACTCTTTAAAAACAATGCTGTCAGCTACTCCTCTTTGAAATCAGAGTACCCTAATGTATTCTCAGCACTTTGGACAGTAAGGCCACCTGCTTATCTCTTGTGTGATATTTATGCTTTTGCAAATATTTCTTTGCCCTTGACCGCCTTGTGCTGAGTACTTGTGCGCTAAGCATCATGAATCAATATAAGCTCTTTTCCAGTTTCAGATACTCTGAACTTCGGAATGCTCAGAAGAAATAAGGAATTTATAACAATGGTGTTATTTTTATAGCTTGTATTTAGAACTTAGATGTGTTTAAAAAAATGTTGTATAAATGATTGTTATAGCACTTGTATTTTGGTTAGTAAGCTCATTCCTTGTTCAAAAAATAGGGAAATTGAGGTAAAGAGTTGAAGAGGCCTATTCAGGGTTACAGAGCATGTCTTAAAACACATTAATGATTTCAAGTGTTCTGCATTTGAAACACAAGGCTACATGTGTTTCTAATATATATCTGCTTTTTTTAATGGAGTATTAGGCAGCAGTATAATTACTTACCTGTTATGTTTGGAATATGACTCTGCTGTCCCTTTGAAGATAAAGGTTTTGTAATAATAACAATAAGCTTGATATCATTATTAAAAAATCCTTTAAAGTTGGACAACCAGGATAAATTGTACTGTGAATTTTTTGCTTTTTAATTTAACAATGCCCTTTTTTTTTTCTTAAGAAAAAATGGTTACTATTTTCTGTGATTTTAGTTACCTTACCGCTCATACTGATTCTGAAGGAGACTCTGAGGAAGAAAAGAGATGTATGAAATCACCTGATGCCGTGGTAAAATCAGAAGAAGATGAAGACTTACTTAATTTTTTACAGCAGGTGGACAACTTGCACAAGGGTTCAGAAGATGATAAAAAGGAGGGCTTCAGACTGCTGCTTGAGAAAGATGACAAGGTATTATGGGTAGACTTACTATTATGTTGCTATTAACTTACACTTTGCACTGCTTTTGAGAACTAAATACAAGCTTTAAAATGCACATAGAAATGGACTATGAAATTACAAGCATATTTTTAAAATACGGTAAAAAAGCAGTATTTCAAAGTGGTGTCAATATTCATGTTGTGTGGACATAGGAGTTCTACTATTTTATATCCCATTCTAATTCAATAACTTTGAGGCTTTGTTTGACATAGGAATTCTTCCATAAAACAAAAAAAATCATGGGCTTTTTTCAATGTAAATTATACTTACTTCTGCTGATTTTGGAATACTCTGTGTGAGAAAATCCTGTAGAATTAAGTAGTAACCAGACCTGTTCTCAAACTGTGAGCATCTAGTCTGCTCATACCTTTCTAATACCATTCATGTGAATTTTTCCTTTGGCTTTACTGGGCCCATATGTTACTCCAGATAAAATTTAAAGGTGGTTTGATATGCATTGCTCAATTCAGTGTACCGTTTTATTCTGGTTTGGTAAGCATTAGTTCCGACAGTATTTTTCATCTGAATATTGGAATACCAAGGAAGGTAAATGACATATTGTGAGTAGGTGTGGTGCTTATGGCTTCCCTAAAGAAAATACACATTACTTTATTCAGGGATTGGTTGTGCTTTGCTGGATTACCTTGTAAATGTTTATATTAAAAGAAGTTTAAACTGATTTATGAAATAAAACCTCTTTAGACAGTCTAGAGCATTTCCAAAAGCTGTATTCTCTTTTGTCCATGGGAGATTGGTCAATTGGTTCTCACATGAACTAAAAGTAGCATGTAGAAGGATGGAAAATTAACAAAAAAAATATGTCATCTTCTTTACTTGCTTTAAGCATGTTATTAATTTTAAGCATTGTGAAAGTAAACTGTTCAAATCACATTGTGATCAGTTTAATTATGTAGCTGTCCTCTACTTTCAGTATGAAAACTCTGTGGACTTTCTTTGGAGGCTTGCACGTGCTTATGGGGATCTGTTTGAGATGACTACGGATGCTGAGGAGAAGAGGAAATATGTAACTGATGGTAAGAAGAAAAATGTTTATGAAGAATGCCATATGAATGTAGTGAATCATGCTTTGTACTTTGGTTAAGTTTTCCAATATAAGAAATTTGCAATCCAAAAGATGGGAGCATTTGTACTGTAATGATAATGTTTTGTGCAGTAAACCACCACAGTTTACAACTTCAGTTCATTCTTTCCTCAATGAGAGATCCAGAACCAGTGGCAGAGAAGTATAATGGTCCATAATTGGAGGCTGTTTTCTCTGCAGATTGCCTTAAAATCCTGTATTTTGTTGAAAAACAGATGGATACAGAATGTGAAAACTCCCAGATGTTGTCAGCACAGTTTCTTAATTACATCTTTGGGAGAGCAAGAGGAATAAATAGATGCTGAGGCTGGGCCAGGGTTTGTTTTTCTGCTTTCCTGTGGTCAGGGAGCACTCCTGCATATCAGCAGTCTGTTTTGTGGTGATGATGGTGATGAAACTTTGTGAATCTGGAGGAACTGTTGACCAGAAACAGAAGTGGTGTGTGACAATTGATGTTGCTTCCAGACATCTCTCCCCATGTGTCCTGTTCGACAATTTTGTCTCTACAAGATTTTAATTTTCTTTGTCATAGCACTTTTTTTGGTTGCTTTTAAAAGCATTGCCCTTTCTTTCACTGTCTGGATGGATATTGGCTAGAGAAACAGTTTGTTTCCCTTTTTATTTTGGGCCTTCTTTTTATTACATTAAAACCTACATCTTCTCTATACTGTGTCACTCTCCTCCAGTCAAGGTGCTGTTTTTAAAATAATCCTTTTTGCCTTTATCTTGGAGTGCTTCTCTCTTCCTTTTGTCTCGCCATTGTCTCTTCCTTTTTTGCCGCACCAAATCAGATTTTGTAAGTGTAACCCAAGTTTGGGTTATTTTTTTTTTTTGTGACACCTCTCATTGACTTTTTGTTGTGTTGGCAGTGACAATGTCACTAACAAAACAGTTTCAGGTGTCCTTTGTCATCCTTGAAGGATGACATCCATGAAGGCAGTATGATGCCTTCATGCTATTGTAAGGCATCATAATGCTATGATGCCTTCATGCTATATTCCACAGACAACCTCAGTTTGTTCAAGGTCATTCCTTTTCCCAATCCTTTTGTCATCTAAAACTCCTGATAACTTGCACTGTCTTAGCAACTTAATTGATACTGTCTTTGCTTCAGTAGCACTTGGCTTTGTACATAAATCCTACAGTGCAGTGAGGATTATGACACAAAGTAAATGAAAATAGTAAATTCTGTTGCTGGATCCTTTGCTTTTACCAGTGTTGGACTTGAAGCTGGCCAGGACTGTGGGGGACAATAAGGAGTTTTTTAAAATGTATTAATGGCATTAGGCCATGTAAAAATAGCATCAGCCCATCGCAGGATGAGGGTGGTCCCCTCACAAATGGGGACGTGGACAAGGCAGACATGTTTAACGTATGCTTTGCCTCTGTCTTCAACACGGATGATGGAGCAAGGGGTTATCAGTGCTCTGAGCTGGAGTACCATGGCTGCAAGAATGATCAATTCCCAATCAACCTGGAAATTGTGTAGGATCTGGTGCTTCAGCTGGATTCCTACAAATCTGTGGGGCCTGATGGGATTCATCCAACAATCCTCAAAGAACTAATTGGTGTCATCGCAAAACCTCTCCTGATGCTTTTTGAGCAGTCTTGGGAATCTGGAGAGGTCCAGCTGACTGAAAGCTGGCTGACATTGTCCTGATTTTCAAAAAGGGCAAGAAGGAGGACCCTGGCAAGTATAGGTCTATCAGTCTCACTTCAGTGCCTGGTGAAGTTATGGAGCAGATTATTCTGGGTGGTATAGAAAAACATCTGTAAGACAATGCAGTCACTGGTCACAGCCAGCACAGCTTCATGAGAGGAAGGTCCTGCTTATCAAACCTGATTTCCATTTATGACTAAGTACCCCACCTAGCTGATCAAGGGAAACCAGTTGATATAATATTTTTGAATATCAGTATACTGTGGATACTGTTTGGATACTGTGTCTCACAGGATCTTTCTGGACAAAATGTCCAGCACACAGCTGGATAAACACATCATGGGATGGGTGAACAACTGGCTCACAGGTCAGGCACAAAGGGTTACAGTGAATGGGGTGACTTCAGACTGGGCACCTTTCGCTAGGTGGGGACCTGTCACTGGGCTCCATTCTCAGCCCTGTGCTCTTCAACATCTTCATAAATGACTTGGACACAGGACTGGAAGGGATACAGAGCAAGTTCACAGAGGATACAGAACTGGGAGGAGCTGTTGAGTCCCTTGAGGGCAGAGACAACCTGCAAGAGAGACCTCGACAAATCAGAGAGTTGGGCAATCACCAACTCTATGAAGTTCAACAAGGGAAAGTGTCAGATCCTGTACCTGAGATGGGACAGCCCTGGATGTATGGACAGGCTGGGGAATGAGATGCTGGGAAGCAGCACCATGGATCCTGCTTGCTGGCAAGTTGAATATGAGTCAGCAGTGCTCTGGCAGCCAGGAGGGCTAACTGTGTCCTGAGGGCCATCAGGCACAGCATCGCCAGCCAGGCTAGGGAGGGGATTGTCCTGCTCTGCTCTGCTCTGGGGCGGCCTCACGTCGAGTGCTGGGAGCAGTTTTGGGTGACACAATGTAAAAAAGACATTGAACTATTGGGGAGCATCCAAAGGAGGGTCATGAGGGTGGTGAAGGGCCTTGTTGGGATGCCACATGAGGAGCAGCTGAGGTCACTTGGTCTGGTCAGCCTGGAGAAGAGGAGACTGAGGGGAAACCTCATTGCAGCTACAACTTCCTCGTGAGGGGAAGAGGAGGGGCAGGCACTGATCTCTGCTCTGTGGTGCCCAGAGACAGGACCCTAGGGAATGGCCTGAAGTTGTGTCAGGGGAGGTTTAGGATGGATATCAGGAAAAGTTTCTTCACTGGTGTATGGTTGGGCACTGGAACAGGCTCCCCAAGGAAGTGGTTGCAGCACCAGCCTGACAGAGTTCAAAAAGTATTTGGACAATGCTGTCAGGCACATGGTGTGACTCTTTGGGGTGGTCCTGTGCAGAGCCAGGAATTGGATTCAATGATCCTTGTAGGTCCTTTCCAACTCAGCATATTCTGTGATTCTGTCACTGCATGTAACCTCAGCTGATGAATGATAACAAAAGACAGGGAGAGATGAAGAATGATGGAATGAAAGTGAGTCATAGGTCTTGAGTAACCAGCCTAGTTTGGCTCATTCTAGTGGGGGGGTGGTGGCAGCCTTTTTCATCTCAGTTTTGGAAGTGCTGCAGAGGGCTTGAGACTGCAGGAGAGCTGGCAGTAGTTTCATGGTTATTTTTCATTCCACTGGGTAGGAGGACTGTGTATGCTATTCTTTGTTTTTATGAAGTTAACTTACAATACAGAAATGTCAGTGCAGCTTAATTGGTTGCAGCTGAGACTCTGCAAACAGCAAGCATGTCGTCTGAACTTCTTACTGAGGGCATGGGTTTGATCAAATCACCTACTCTCATCTTTATTCAGTTAAAAGCGGAACTTAAGGGAAGGCTTTGTGCTAGAAAGGAACTTCAACTAGTTTATTCCTGTACTTGAGGCATTGAAACGGCTTTGCTGGTTCTTCTGACAGGTGCTTGTCTGACCTGCTTTTAGGGCTCTTCAGTCTTACAGACATCATGGCCTCCTTTGGCAGTCCAGTCCAATCCTTCCCTTATTTAACTGCATCTGAATTGGATTTTAAAGGAAAATACTAAAATTGCATATAAAGTTTATATATACTTATATGTAAGTGTATGACTATGTAAATGAAGTAAAGCCAGGATGTTATATTGTTTGTCTAAATGTTTCTAAGAACAGGGAGCAATTCCTTTGCTGCTGGAGTAAATCAGATTGCTTTGTTCTTGGGAGTCACCTAAAATGTGGAAGAGTATGATAAATCCTTTCATATACTGTCCTCCATTTACAGGAAAGATTAAAGCTGAAAAGGCTGTTCAGCTGGATGCTGGGAGTGCTGAGAGCCACCAGTGGTAAGTTTGAGAAAGTTTTTACAAACTTGTGTACATTTAGTAAGTTCAAGAAAAAAAAAACTCAGTCTGACATCAGTTTCATAAATTAGTCATTAATATTTTTTCATAGTTTTATGAAACTCAATTATCACCAGTTGCTGCTAAAAATTACATTGAAGTATTCTGTGAAGCATTTACTATAGCATGTGAAACAACTCAATAACCATACTTCAATAAGTACTAAGAAATGTAGTTAAGAGTATTTGCTTAAGCCACTATTTTTTTGCTCAGAGAAGCCATAGCTTTCCATTTACCTTCCCTTTCAACAATTCACAAAATAATGTCATTTGACCTTGAATTTTGTCCTTTCCTTTTCTAGTAATAATAGTCTAAATTATGATAATTAAAAATAGACATAGAGGACTATGGAAATTTTAATTATCTTCTCAATTTTTCTTTTATTATACAGTTTTTCTCCAAGCGTGACTCTTGGTTTAGTTTTGTAAACCTTGCCAGAACTAACAAACTTTGCAAATGTAAATATTTTTTTAGCAAATCATTATTATCACGTAAAAGATAATTCTGCTGAGTTCTACTGATAGTTCCTCACCTTAGTATTTTATTAGTAAATTTTACTGAGCTCCTGATTTCTTTTCTAATATTATTAACTTTTCCTTTCCATTTTGGTTTCTACATTCTTCATTAATTTTGTCTTTGCACTTGTGGGATGGGATTTCACCAAACTTCTGCATATCTAAAACAAATACTTTTACCCCAGGCTCCTTTCACATTGTAAAGGAAGCAGCCACTTCTGGAGTGCAGTTCACTGGAGTCAATTTTGCTCATTTAGTCTTGCATGAGGGTGAGATGAGTTTCTCCTGGGGCTCAGTTGACAGCGTCTCCATTGCCAACAAAGGGAGCACATGTCAGCTATCTCAGGTTTACATACTTGATTAGACACAGACATTGTCATTTAATTAGGCAATTCTCTGTCTTGCTTTTTCTCTTTCTGGAAGCAGTTTAAAGCCATTTCTGCCCTTTGCTTGACCACAGTCATGGCCACTTCCTCAGGGTAATGCTGGTATAGACCTCTCAGCTAGAACTGAGAAGGTATACCTCTCTCAGCTATACACTGTGGTGTATAAACAACCACAAAATCACATTTAAGTATGAATCTTGCCCCTCCCTTCCCCCTCAGCCCACAAGACTGACAAAATATCCTAGAAGAAATACAGCTTCACTGGCAGAAACTATCCTGATAAACCCTTACATATTGTCCAGGGAGGTGTAGGTGGTCTGCTGGACTTGGCATGTGAGATCCTGTCCTGGCAGGAACATCTAGCAGGGGAAGAATTATGAGTGTATGGAGATGTGTTCCAGAGGTTAGCTCAGAAGGCCAAATTTAAGAGGAAAATCTTACATTTTTTTTAAGCTACTGCTTCTTGTAAAAGGCAGTGGATTGCAGTTTTCATCCTTTATGTATCTGGGTTGCAAGTGAACATGAGGTTTTTTCAGTTATTGTTCAACTGATGTTTTTCTAGAGGTATAGATAGACATTATAGATTAAAATAGTTCACTATAATTTTTTTTATATATATTATCTGCTTGTCTTTCTTTTCTGACATCTTTCTGACTTGCTGCATGATTTTTAAAGTGTGATATAAGTGTAATGGTTGTGCCAATCTAACTGAGGCTCTAAATACTGGGCAGAATGGACTTCCATGCTCCAGAGGGACGTTGGTATATTTTTGTTTACCATAACAACAGTTGTTCAATCTATGGTCCGAGTAGATATTTGTGTGCTGTGCTGCTACTTAAACCAGTTGGGCTTGTTTTGTAACTTATTTTTTAAACTTGTTTTATTCTATTTTATTCTTTATAAAGTATTTTACACACATTTAATTGATTTCATGTTTATTTCTGACCATTTCTCAGGTTTGAGGCTGTTTAGGTTTGTAAATACATCCCCATATGGATTAATATTTTATTTCAAAAGTGGCTTTTGTTGTATGGGGTTTTTAAAATCATTAACTTAATTAATGAAATTACTGGAAGATAATGGACCCAGCACTAAACTTTGGGTGACACCTATAGTGATGCTCAGGTTCACATGAACCTGGTTCTGCAACCATCTCTACAGGTGATTTAATCTAAACAGTATTTCCATGGTTAGATTTTTAAGGAACATCAGGTAGGACAAAGTCAAAGGCCACATAAATAAGGTGTATCCCATTTGTTGCATTCCTCTTATGCATGCTTTTTTATCTTGCCAGAATTCTTTTTTTATCCTGTTTTTTCCACAAAAATCTGTGTTAACTGTTTTGTATGCTTATGCACTTTCAGAATAATTTATCCTGGATTGTCTTCAGGTTAGGCTGGTTTGCCTGGAACAGTTCTCCTTCTCTCTGATAGCAGCTATGTTTGCCTTTTTGCTTACTTTTGGGGCTTTCTGCATTACTCACAAGACTTCTGTAGTCAGCTCTGTGCCAGATCTATATTGTTTGAGTCTGGCCTAATGCAAATTTTTCCAGTTTATCTAAACATTATTTCACATGTTAATCACTGTGAACAGGAAATGAGACTCCAGGGACTCTTGCCTGTAAAAACTGTGCTCTCAAAGTTGTACACAAACAGAATTTTACCTGAGGTTATAAACAGAAAATACTGTGTATAAACAGTTAACAATGTGATGCAATTAAGTTATGACTAAATAATATGTGAAATTAATAAGAAATCCATAGTTAATAAGAATATTTATAAGAGAGAAAACAACTGAAGAAAAATAGAACAAATATTCATACAAAAAGATGCTAGGATCACTAGTGGGTGGTCAAGATCGGAGCTGAAGGGCAGTACCCAGCTCCAGCTGGACACCTGGATGTTCTGTCTCTGTCGTATGTGCCTGCTTGTGAGCAGGGGCTGATCCTGCACTTACAGAGATGTAGAGTTGGAAGGCAGCATGTGCTATTGGATGTGCCAGGATATTTGCATGGCATGACAGATATCACACAGGACCTTTGGGGTCTCTACACTTCCAGGCCATCATCCAGAAGTGGTGAGAAACCCTAGGGCATCTCCAGTAGCGATAGGCACCTGTGTCCAGGCAGGGATCCTGTGGATTGAACAGGGTCTCTGCTGGCTGTAGTAGGAGATTAGATACACAAATACATATTTATATGTATTATATAAATATTAGATACACAAATGAATATTAGATACACAAATGAGAAGCTCAGCATGAGTGCAACATCAGTGTGAAAGCAATGCTATCTCAGAACAAAATCCTTCCTTTTCATCTCATTGCCAACCTAACATTGTAAGATGAGCCCATCTGTTTGTTGCATGTGAGGCTATGTCAGTCTGTATCAGCTATTGGTGACCAAGCTGGTTTTCTGACCTTGACTGAAGGAAGTTTTTGTTGATTTCTTACTAATTTCTGAGGTGTTTTGATATTTCCAATCAGCACAACTGAGGTTTTCACTCAGGTTTGGTATAGCTGCTATCTATGTTGTCCAGTCATACATTATTTCTAGCATTCTCTTAAACTGTTTAATATATTATGGCTTACTAAGTGAGTGAGGATTAAATGATAGCCTATTCTTTTCCTGGTCCTGTACCTTGCTCTCTACTTGCAGTTAACCCTTGTAGAGCAGGGGGGATATAAGTGAGGAACAAATTTAATTCAGCCTCGTTGATTTAATCTTTTGTTGTTACTTCCTCATTGCTAATTGTTCTGCACTTTCAATTCTGTTTTTTTTTTTTCCTTCTGGTGTATTTATAGAACCTCTTCTTACTATCTTACCAATATCCCTAACTTATGTACTCTTCTATATCCCTAGATGTGTACTCTTGTTTTCATTTTTAGAGTAAATTTATTTTGGATTTTAAGTTAATTGAGAATTCCTCACTGGAGCTGAATTGATCTAAAAATATTCCCTGCTATGACTAAAGGGTCATTTGCAATTGTGCAAATGAATATTGTCATTTGCACATTGAATTGTCATTGTCATATTGAATATTGTCTCTTACTAAATATTCTATACAACTTTTTCTAATATGGCATTTCTTAGTGATTTCATTTTTTTTCCATTAAAAATGTGCACTGTGCCTGTCATGCAGTGGTTAGGTCTATGGACCTGTTTGGAATTTTCTTTTGGAAGCTAATCCCTGCTGCTTGAAAGCTCTATTTACCAAAAAAACCAAGTTCTTGTGACACCTTGACACACATAATTGTCCTAGTGTAGACAGAGTTGTACAAGCAAAAACATCCCTTTTCCAGAGCAGGTATTTTTCTGTTTTGTGGAACTGCTTTAAGGTGTCTGTGAGACAGAACGCATTTTTGTGTACACCAGTGGAATTTAGTGGAATGGTTCCATGAGCAAACTTGCTAATGTAGGCTTAGAGTTCAGCTGTCTTGCCTTACTTTTGATATTTACTTCAGTTAAGAACAAAAAGGTGCCATATATCTTCTTAGTGTTTCACCTATATTTTTCTGTAAAATTGTATGATAAAATGATCAACACTCCAACTGTTGAACTACTGATTAGAATACTAACAGTATTCAGCATCAAATTAAATTTGAGGAAACATATGCAGAACAAAGAAAGCAAAATATCTTGAAGTAGTCAGTTGGTTTTGGTAATGAATTGCAGCTGCAAATAATTTTCATATCTGAATCCAGATTTTTGAAAACATGTGATAATACTTAATCTCGTAGTTGCCAATGAGATCAAAAACCTTCAGACTTTTTGAATATTGACCTCTAAATAACTGAAGTAAATGGCAACACTGGAAAGCTTTATTATTTGTATGAACACCCTAAAGAAAGAGAGAGTAAATATTCTAAGTGATTTGTGGCTTTGTTCAGCCAGTGTCAATTTTTCAAGTTGTGGAGGAACTTGCATGCAAAAGTTATCATCAGCCATTGCAGGGTCCACTTATTTTTTCAAGCCTCAAACTAAATCATTTTGTGGGTCAGTGATTCCCAAAGGACAGCTGTGAATCCTTGAAGCTCATCTTGGATCATGGAGTATCTTTATCACCCAGATATTAATTAGAAGTGCTGTGTGAGCAATTTGGTGCTACAGTTGCTTTATAGTTGTGCTGCTTTACAACTTAACAGTTACAGAAAACAAAATGTAGATGCATATGAACATGCTTTTATTTAAAACTAAACAAACACTTTTAAATTCTTTTGCAAAACCAGTGAATTTTTATATTTGTGTGAGGTTTGTTGCTGTTTTTACTTCAGGAGTTTGTGGAAAAGGTCTGGAAGGTTTCTCTGCTGTTGCACAGATCCCCATACTTCCTTTTTTGTTGATGAGAAATTGTTAGAGACTTTGCAAAGAACAAAAAGGTAACTGTTATGGCAAATTGTCAGGACAGTTACTTAAAAAGGTCATTTTTTGCACTGAGCTTTGGTTTGTTTGCCACAAACAAACTTGGTGCTGCCCTTGAGTTTGTGTTACTCTCTAGAACTCACCTGTTGGTGGGAGTCATACAGCACGTCTCATTTATGTGTAAGTAAAGTTAGCCAACGAAAACCCAACAGCTGTAAGTGAAGACCCTTTCTGAACACACCTCCCCCCAAGAGTTTTCTCTGTCATGTGTATGAGTGTTCATCAGAAGCAGAGATACTTTCACAAGTCCTGGGTTTTCCATGGAAGTGAGTTCCAGAGCTTAGGAACGGTCTCGCACTGGCAGGCAATATTACAGAAGAGTAGTACAGGTTGGTTCCATCAAAGACATGAATAATCATTGTCATTTGGGTATTTTGGTGATTTTACACAAACTTCCCACAAAAAAGTGAACATTCCATCTCAGTAATAGAATTCTAACAGATAATTTGTCAGGTTTGTAAGATGTAATGGCATGAAAATAATTTTCCAGTGAAACAAAACTCTTCAAAATTTTGGAATATGTTGTAGGATATGGTCATACTACCAAGAACTTTTAAAATTAAATCTTCAGCTGTTTCTAACTAAATGCTTGTTACCTGCTGCCTTTAATGATCCCTTATTTAAAATTAGATGAGGCAGATAACTTGCAAGTGACAAGCATCTGTTTCTATCATGCAGTTGGATTTTTCAGGAATTGGTAGTTTATACAGAAATATAAGGTTTCCAGCTCTTAGTTGTTTGCCCTGTATTTGATTCATGGAAAGACCAAAGAAATTTTACAGCAATCTTTGTTCTTAATTATGTGTAATCTTAGTCAATAAACTTTGAATTATGTAATTGTTTTTTTAAAAATAATTCAAAATTTCAAATTCAGAAGCCATTTCTCAAAAGCTGTAAGTTGTCCTGAAGTAAGTGGATCAGTGAAACACTGCAGCATACTCATGGAAGTGCAAAGGAGGAAGGCTTGACATGTTGAATGATCCGTTTATTACAACCTTTTTGCCAGAATGGTCACAGAGGAAATAATTCTGACAACCTAATGATGCCTATTACATTTCTGTCAAGTGGAATTGTTGTGTTACTGTCGCTGAAAGCTATTGTTTCACTCTCTTTCTACACTTTTGATGACTATCCTGCTAATTTCTTCAAGATTGTATTTCCATCTGTAACAACTGTCTGTTATAAAAATAAAGGTTAAATTTCTGGAAACAGAGATTTAACACAGTTGTGGGTTTCACAGCCTAAGGAATGCTGAACATGGCATCCACATGTTCTACTAGTGAACTTCTGTGAATACACATTAACAGCAGCATTTTTCCCTGATTTGGTATACTGCATGTGTTGCAATAAATGAAGCCAGAATTCTTAATGTCCTTACCTTTGAGGTTTTTTAAACCAAAGTATGGGTTCGTTTCTCATGTTTTTGCAAGTGTTGCCTACACAAGTGTGTGCTACATCTGATGTTTCTCTGGAGCTCAGCTTCAATGATCTGGTGAATTTTTAATATGAAAAGTGTATTTCTGCCAATTTCTTCAGTGTGGACTCAGCTATATTCCCAGAAAAAGGAAAGGGAAATGAAATCCCCATTAACAAAAAAATCTCTGCAAACAAAAAAATCACCTAAATACTTCACTTTGCACCTTGGCACATCTTATGTGGTGTGTTGGAAATGTTAGACATTCTCAGGCACTGCTTCCATATAACCATGAGGATGATCATATCAAGCCAATACCTTTCCATGGAAACTTTGTGTCAGATGCATTTTTGTAGACTAAATATCTTGGTAGCAAAGTGATACAATATGAAGTATGCAAAACTAGGATCTCAGGAAGGGCAATGCAACAGGCATCCTAATCAGTAATTTCAGTTGCAAAATCTCCCTACATAGAAATGGGTATCTCATTGAAATCATGTCAGAAAGAAATCCTGTGGGTCTCACTGCATTGCAGAGACTGTTGGAATATATAAGTGGGTGAAACTGGTGAGTGAGGGTGTTGGGGACTAAAACATAAGATGGCATGCACAGAACTGAGCCATGCAGAGGTGGGGAGATGCAAGAACACATTTAGAACTGGAATGGAAATGAACTTTGTTTTCACTGGGCCTCTTGTGTGCTGCCCACACATTAGCCTTTGCTCACACTACTTTACATGTTAAATATTTCTCAGATAAGGAGGAGGGAGTGAAAAACAGTTATGAAACACATGAATTAAACTTTGGTGTTTATATCACAAATATATCACAAACTCTCCTCCCATTTGCAAAGTCTTGTCAGATACAATTTTTAAAAACTGATGTTTTCCTTTCCTATTGATACTGAGATGCTAAAATGGAGATCTAGATTTCTAAATGTAACCTGTACCCACACATTTTGAAAGTCTATGTGACATAAAAGGTTTTTTTAGATTTGGGATATATAAAAGAATATACAGGAGAGGAAGGAACAAGTCTGGGAAGGTGCATGCTATTTCTGGTTTTGGCCATGTGAAATTTATCAGGGAAAAGATAAATAATGCTATATTTAAACGCCCTAGTGTGGCTTAATCTTCATTTGAGACTTCAAAATCTTTTCTGTAAATCTGTCTCATGTAGAATAAGCTGTGGATTGACAGAGTATTAAGTGTAGGTATCATTTTTGATATTAAAATTCAAATTGGCTTGCTAAAATTATTGGATCAACCTGCTTCTCTTTTTTTAGCAATAGGTAACATATGCCCCTTGCAGTTTTCCCTGGCCTGAATGCACATGTAGCCCCAGAAGGGAAGATGTTAATTCACTTTGATTAGGACCTTCTGCATGATGGCTACATAGGTACTTGCCATCCATCTCTGTCAGCTAGAGTTTCTTTCAACTCTGAGTTTCAGGACATCATGTGTAATGGAGGAACATGGTGCTGACCTGTTATATTGTTTCATTGTGTTTATGCTTAATAAAGGTTTGTTAATTGTAGCAGTTAATCATATGCTGCTACACTGTGCACAGTAATTTTTCCTCCATCTGGGAATAACATTTTTTACACCAACCAAATTACTGTGTCTGTCTTAATGAGGTAGTTATTGTTGTGTTTATCTAGATGAATGTATTTTACATTACTCAGGAGTAACATCAGCTCAGCAAAGAGGTCATTCCTGACAGCTCTTTGCTGATATGATTTCCTCTTTATTTTTGTCTATGAAACTTCTGTAAGCAGTTCTCTGACATTCAAAGGGTGTGAGGGAGGTAATGGCTGTGCAGAGAACCAGTATCGCTTGTGCTTCTAACAGACATGCTTTTTACCCATTTCATTGGATATTTGCATGTTGTTGTATGATCACCTTTTTAGTATTCCCCCTGTCACCACGAGATGGGGCAGGTGACCATGGAGTGCCGGGGCCATGGAAAGAATGACACAAACCAGATGGAAGCGTTTCTGGTTACTCCCTGCCTCATTTTCTTTGGTCATTTTCTTCACCATGAGAGTGGTGAGGCACTGGAACAGATTGCCCAGAAAATGGGCATCCCTGGAGGTGTTCAAGGCCAGGCTGGATGGGGCTTTGAGCAACCTGGTCTAGTGGAAGGGGTCCCTGCCTATAGCAGGACAGTTGAAACTCAATCTTTAAGGTCCCTTACAATAATTTATTTATTAAGGTCCCATTCAATGATTAACATTTTGCACCATTGAAATATAAGTGTGCCTTGTGTTTTGAACTCTTTGAAAATTACTTTAAATGTTTAAAAATTCTTCTCAGGAAAGAAAGGACACCTTTTTTGTTTTGTTTGGGGGATTTTTTAGAAATGAAATGAATATCCAAAATGCCATCGAATTTCAAAAATAAAATAATTACTTTTTATGAGTTGGCTGTGTAGCCCATTTCAAAAGTATAAAATTAAAAAAACCAAAATAAAATTAAAAAAAAAAAAAACAACAACCCAATAAAGATATGAAAGACATTTTTATTTTTTTCTTTGGAAAAATAATGGATATTTAAAGTTAGTAGGTTAGCTTACTTTTAATTCAGTGAAAATTTCATTGTGATTTCCCTCCCAAGAGATTTTAGCTGTAAGTAGAAGTTTTTCTTTGAACTAGTTTAAACTAAGGCTCTCTTTCTTGTCACGCACAGACAGGGAAATA
The DNA here is from genome assembly GCF_026979565.1 of Vidua chalybeata. Classification (NCBI taxonomy): domain Eukaryota; kingdom Metazoa; phylum Chordata; class Aves; order Passeriformes; family Viduidae; genus Vidua; species Vidua chalybeata. The sequence goes on from NC_071532.1 coordinate 13,286,082, forward strand.
CTGCAAGATGCTGGATTAGCTTGTTCGCTTTTCATTGTTTTCTTTTGTAGCAGCAATCCGTTTAGCTATGGTATGCTGAGTTTATCTGATTAGCACTTAATGAGTGAAGGGAATAGGGGCAGTGTTGCCTGAGTTACTTAACCCTAATAAAGTTTTCACTACCTCCCCCCTCTTTCTAAATACCTGAACTTTCCTCACCCCCCACCCCTTGCCTTTTCCCTCAACTGCAGCTCATTCCCATAGGAAATGCACTCTGGCTACAGCACTGTCAGCACTAGTGCTGCCATTAGCTGGATTTTGTCCAGTGCACATTGGTCACAACAAACACCCCGCTCAACAGTGTTTGACAGTCTGTCTGGAGCTCTTACAAGCTCAACTGCTGTTCTGCTGACTCTGTGCCTTACCTGGAAACACTTACTGACTTAAAGAGTACTGACCAAAACAACCTGTAGCATGAGCATTTCTAACATAAAACCATAACTGTAAGCAATAAAATAATTTCTTGGGTTGTGCTAGCAATGACATTTTAATGAGGATTCACTGGAGCTTAAATAATTACATTATATAAAGAAATTCAAGAAAGCTGATGTTTAATAGTGCTTTAAAACTGTATATGCTATACAGATTGTGGTTGTGTTAGCATAATTAACTGAATAAGCTTCTTGCATAACTCATGTTTTCCTCTGGACTTCAACTTGATTCCCTTCCTTTAGGATTATTTTTTATTTTCATTTGCTGTTGCATTGTAAAATATTTGATAAAAAAGAAAAATTCTGAAAAATACTAGAAAAATAATTGATATGAGGTTTTGCTGCTTAACTATTTTTTGGTCGTTCTCTTAGTTTTATACAGAGGTGCAAAGTTGTCTTAATACCAATGAAAATAGGTCCAAGGAAACTGCAATTGATATCTGTGCAAGAGATTCCTTATGCATAGAGGTTCTATAACTGTTGAAGAAATAAGAAGAAAACAATAGAAATTTGGGTGAAGTGTCAATAAGATACTGGTGCTGCTTAGGAGATTTGAATCTTTATAGATTTACCTCTGAAAATATTTGCACTTATACCTGCTTAAAAATACAAATATTTTATAGAAATTCTCTCACATTTCTTTTACCACTCAGTGTTCCCAGTTTATGATAAGCATAGTAATAATAATAGAAATAATAATGATCTTAGCAACAGACATCTAGTAATCCTATTAGAGCAGAATATGTGTGTATGTTTTCAAATTTTAAAGATACTAGAAGAATATCAGAAGTGCAGGAATGCACTGGGGTACTTGAGAAGGGTAGAAGGCAACTGTGAATGTTTCTGAGGTGTGTACAGCTTCCTGCTGGGCACACCCCAGGCATTTGCCTTCGTGGGTGAGTTTCTGCAGCTGGTGGTGCTCACGTTCCCAGTGAAGTGCAGAGCAGAGTGTGTCAAGGTAAACTGCTGTCAATGGTAGAGCCCGTCTGGAAGTGTTGCACTCTGAATTAAATGGCTGCAATTTTGGAGGAGAAATCTGTTTTTTCACTTAACTGACAACCCAGTTAGTGTCATTTAAACTTCTCCTTGTTTCCATTCTTTTGTTTTGATTTGTGTTTTTGTCTGTTCCTGAATATGTATAGCTCATGCCAAACTTCCATCCAGCCATTCAGATTGAAAAAAAAAAGGTGTAAATGTGTGCATTAGGTATTGAAATATTTTGTAATTTGATTCAAAGGTTTATTTAAATCACAAAAAGTATGTGTGTGTGTTTTTCTTTTCCCCTCTCAGGTTTGCAATTATGTGTGGCTATATGTCTCAGTTTGAAAGTATACAAAACAAAATCAGGAATGGTTATCTCTTTAAGGTATGTTTTTGTAGGATTTGGGGTTGGTTGATTTTTTCAATCTATTCCTTTAAGTTATTTCCTTATATAGTGTCAAAGACAGGTTTTTCCAACACAGTTATTCAGCCTCACAGGTCTATTTTGGTGCTAAAGTTAAATTGAAAAGGTTATTATTATGTATGAAAATAAATTATATGCTTGCAAAATATAAGAATTGAGGTACGATTCTGGGAACAGCATTAAGATTTCTCATTTCTTTTGCAGTCAAAGGGGGTAGGAAAGGCAATAATGATTCTGTTTAGAAAACCAAAACATATAATAAGTGATGAACTAACACAGTTCTGCAGTCATCCTTCATGTTGCCCTTAAGTAATGTTTGTTTTAACACTGTCCTTGCAAAGGTAATTGTGTTTTTTAGAGTTAGCTGTTTGTGTTATATGTGCTACTCTCCTCTTCCTTGTCCTCAGCATTGCTTAGACACTTTCCATCCATGCCTTGCCCTCCAAGCTGATGTCCCCCCTTTCTGGGTGACAGTGAAAGGCAACAGACAAGTTCCAGTCCCTGGGGAATGCCTGGGATGGGCTCCTCTCACATCATGTCCGTGTTAGGACTTGGAGTGTGGCAGAGCTTCCCTGTGAGAGAGCATTAATTACATCTGAGCTGTGCCAAGCGAGCTAAGCCCCAAGTACTGAGCTGGGAACAAAGGGAACAAAGGGAAAATGAGAAATAACACAAGTACTGCAGCTGTTCAAGGATGGAGTTTTAAAAGAGTCCATGGTGTGAGCAGTAGCCATTTCAGGGAAGTTTTGCTCCTCACAAGTAAATCCTGAAATCTGTTGATTTGGGAAAATAGTAGTATGAAAACATAGCTCTTTTCTGAATAGCTTGTGGATATGATAATATATGTGTAAGGCAAATACTTTTCTCACTGGCTTAATTAGAAAGACACATATGTGGGGGGAAAAAAAATGTTCGAGTGAAATTTATTTTGAGAGGCAAATGGTAGGGCTGAAATATTTATTTTTTCTTCCAGTTCAGGTTGAGCAATAAGAGCTTTATTTGGTAAATTAAGGAGAGAAATAAAGGTACTCATGACCTGAAGTGAGAATGATTTTGGAAGGATCTCATTAGATACTTTATAGGTTTTGTAGTTTCACTATGAACAGAACCATTTTATTTTCTGAATTTCACATTATAATAACAGTTGGTTGTATCAAGTGCCATTTCATTAGGGCTGTCACATTCCAGGGTGGAAGGAACTATGCTTCAGTAATGAGTGCTGGCATGTAAGATCTGTTCAAGAATAATTGCTTCCTCACTGATTTGATCTGAGATAGTTTCCTAATACTAACTGTAAATGAAATTAATTTAATTGAAGTTGTTGCCTTTTTAAGACAGAAGTTCTTGAATTATTTGACTGAACTTTAGAGCTATTTAGTCCTGACTAAATACAGCATGCCTTCTTGCATTGCGTGCAATGTTGCTAAATAATTTTGTGGTTTCCCTCCATGAGGAAGGGATTTGTTAGTTAAAATTTTAGGTTGTTAGAAGACAATTGCAGCAGAAGAGAATTTCTGCATTTGTTTCTGACTTGCAGTAGTAGTTCTAAGTAGTTCTGACAAACTACTTAGAATGTAAACATGCTTGCCAAACAAACGACTAAAGCGATACTGATTTTCTTTCCAATAGGAACACCTAGACAAGGCAATTGAACTTAAGCCTCAAGATCCCTTTTTATATTACCTAAATGGAAGATGGTGCTATTCAGTAAGTTGTGTTTTATTTATCTAACATATGGATTGAGTATAATGAAAAAGTATAATTAAATAGTGTGACTTAAGACAAAGTAGGTGTTTATTTAAGTAGATGTTTTAAGCTAAATGAAGCAGACATTTACAGTTCCTGACTTCACTACCAGATGCATGATGCTCACAGCTGACCATTCCTGCCATGTAGTTAGGTAAGCTGTGCTTGTATGACCCTCATTGTTGTGTTCATGTTTTTTCTGAATGAATGAATGAAAAGTAACTGATTTTTGGAAGGGAGGAAGGATGAGGTCTTGAATTTACTTCTTTCTTCTGCCATAAACTTTCTGGGTGAACCTGGGCTGGTAACATAGCCTTGTGGTAGCTTTACTTCCCATCCATAACTTAAGTTAAAGGCTCTTACATGCTACAGGGTTATGCCTGTGGCAGCAAGGCTACCATACTGGCTTGGTAAATTCCAAGGGAATGTCCAAAAAATATTCATGCATAAAAATCTGTAATTCACCAATGAGTTTTGCAAGAAATGCAATTTGTGTCATACCAGTACAACAGGTGCTTTTAAAGATTGTTTTAGTTACATCTTTTTATTTATCTTTTTAAAGATTGTAGTAGATTCTGTAGTGATAAGTACTCATATATGAAAAAATAGAATAATTGGTTTAGAGGATTAACTGTTCATAAATTTTTTAGAAAAACTGTGCTTGTGCTTTAATAAGAGAGTTGTATTTTTGGTAATCTACATCTTTGAGGGCTCAGCTAGTACTGGTTCATCTCTAGTACTTTGAGGAATCTTTTGTTGGAAGAAAATGTTCTTGCATTGTCTATGCTGTAAAAGATCACTGTGAGTCTTCTCAGAATAATGACAGCTAATGCACAGTGAATTCCAGCCAAGCTTTTTTCTTTCGGATACTTCCAATGCAAGTCACTACAAAGTGCCGGCAAATTGGAAAGAAGGATTTGCTGTGACACATTGCAGACTTTGTCTTTATCTATAACAAGACTTAATGCAAAGTAATCTTTCAGCAGTTTTTCAGTTCATATATTTAACTTCCAGAGAGCTTTCAGCAGCTATGTTTTTTCTCTGTTGATTTGAATAAGGAATGACACCAGCTTTTTCAAGGAATTTGGCTTTTTGCTTGTCACAGCATACTCTTGAATATCAGCATTAGCTATGCAAAAATAAGTTGCTGAAGATGTTCCTATAGTATGCCTGCTGTCCTGCCTCTGAGAAGCATCTCTCTCACCAATGATTCCTTAAGCACTTTTATGCTTTGCCCAACAGCTAACTGCAGCTTCCATTTAAGCCAAATACTCCCAGATGTTTTTCATGGCTTATTTCTCATGTGAGCTGCTTCTTTTTGGAAACACACAATCTCAGTATACCTCACTTCGTTCTTATTGCACTTTTTTTTCACTCGTTTCATTTTCATGATAATCACCACTTCCTGACTGAGTAATGCATGTGGTTTGTTGTACTGTATCATTACAAATTCATATCCCACACTTGCAACATCTATGCAGGGCTTCCTTACTAAACACTGAAACCACAGATTAGCGTTTGCTTTAGGTTATGACCTGACCTGCATTTATTTAAGTGAAACAATCTACCTAAACAGATGTAGCCACTGAAATACGTAAGGATTGAATTCAGATTTCTGTTGTTGTTCTTTTTTTTGTTAATTCTTGCCCTTGTGACTGCCATAACAAAATAGTAACCTGAAACACACAGAACAGATTTTTGTACTCTAAACAAATGCAAGTATAGGACTGAATAACATCTTGTTCAACTTCTGGGGCTGTCAGCTCTTAAAAACTTACTGTCTTTCCACACTTTCAGTAGCAAGATGAGGTCATTTGGAAAAAATAGTTTTGAGGCATTACTAGTTTTAACCTTAGCCCAGTGAGATTGATAATATTCTCACTAGTTTTAGCAAAGGGAGTTGTTTCTGTGCTGATCCACTAACCCAGGTTTTGTTTGTGCATGTGATATAGGTAGTCATAGGAGCTTTTGGAAGGTATGCCAAATCCCATGCTCATGTTCTGCAGACTGTGAAGTTTCATGCTGTGGTAATTATCCCAAAAGAAGACTGTTGGCTGTGGCATCTCTACCCAAATACTTTGTCAGGGTAGAGATTATGATGGAGTGTTGAAAAATTCCTTTGTCATTCATCTATACCGGTACCTGTAGATGGAGTGATAATGCTCCTCTTAAATACTCTGTTTTTAATGTTCAGTCTCACTGTTGTTAAGGCTGGGAAGGTGTTGTCCAGTGTGAGAGAATTAAAGCAGAAAAGGGATGATTCAGGTAAGAAGGTTAGTTTTTACATTTAACCAAGCTGACTTTGGGATCAAGTTAGGATTGGCCACAGTGTTTGTTCTTTCATAGATATTGCTTCCCAGGGTATTTTTGTGTCATTTTGGTCACATATTCTTTTACTGAAGGAGTGTAGTTAAAAAAGATAACAAGTTTTTGAAATTTTATAGGCTTTTATAGCAGTTTTGTGAAATCTGATGTACTTAAGTCTTCCTAGAGTTAGGTATTTCCCATTCACTCCCGATTTAATGTTAGGCGATCTTATTACTGCTGTCTAGCATATGGGTTTTTTTGGATGACAAACAGGAATTGCATAAGATACTGTAAATGGGGATGCTTCAAGTGTAACTCAGGGCTACAGTTCATTTTCACAAATGAAAATCCATTGAGAAGACTCTGAGGTAAGAAAGTATAGAATCATAGACTCATCAATGTTAGAAGAGACCTTCAAGATCATCAAGTCCAACTGTCAATCCTGTCATCTCTAAACCAGTGGAAGCAGATGCAGAAGATTTATTGAAGACTGAAATCTATATGCAAAGACTGCATGCTGTACTAGTAAAAGCTATTTAATTAGTGGAGTTTAATCTGGCCTGGCTGCCATTTCCCATTTTCCTTAGTGCAGCACAGTCCTTTGCAAGGAGCAGTGGTACAGTGCTGCCAAGTTTTTTGCTCAGCAGTTATTCTTGCCGGGCCAGAAATGAAGTTGATGCAAGGTGTCATAGCACCTTCCAGCAGAAAGGGTGACCTGGGTTTTCACTGCCTCACATCAGCTGGGGTTTGTCTGTGATGCAAAGTGACAGACAGTTGTGCACCACCTTGTCTAAAAATCAGTTTTTGCTGATTATTTCTCCTACCATTTAAAATCAGTAGAGCTGTACAAAAGAGGAGGATCATAGAATCCTATCAGCTCTGTTAGAAAATTACTTCTGCTATCACGATCAGGTAGGCAAGTTTTTCACCAGTCATTTCATAGATGTCATGGTGGGCAAAATTTTGTGTATGAGAGCTGCTGTGTATACAAGAAGTGAATGGATCTATGGTGCATGGTATATAAGAATTATTTCCTTAAAGTTTTGGGCACAATTATCTGATAATTCTTTATAATTTTATGTTGGGGGGAGTGGTGTTAAGTGTTTTAATGTTTCAAATAGCTTATAAAACTTTTTAGGTAAGACTTATGTCTACTTGCCATTACAGGACAGGCACAGAACAGCTAGCATGTACTTGTGAAACTGGATTAGAGTCCCTGGTAAATGCTTAGTAGTGTGTTAAAAATTAGATCTCCTGGGATTTTCTTTCTGCAGGTTATATGCCATGTTTTGGATTTGTCTCTCGTGTATCCCAGTATCTGTTTGGGTTACATCTGGGAATAAATTGATACAGTTCCTTTGTGTGCTCTCTAAGTGGGTTTTCCTTACTGGAAAGTGAAAAGCCTAATTCAAGTTGGATAAATACCTGAATGTCTGTGCAGATTGTCCAGGTTCCTCAGCTGGCAAGAAAGAGAATGTTTTTGTTGGAAGCCAATATTTCAGAATTGGTGTCCAGTTACTTAATCTCTTCCAGAAGTCAAAACATTGCAAAATTATTTAGTACAATTTTACATTAATACATTGTAATGGGAAAAAAAAAGAAACTCTCTGGGGCTGTTTAATTAGGTGCCATTAATATTATACTGAAGCTGGAGCAATGCTGTGATTTACCTTTATGGAAGACAATTATGATCATGGATGGTTTTCAATTCAGGCGGGTTAGTTTCCTTCATGCCAACATCCTGGAATTTGAAAGGAGCTGTCAATGGGCAGGGTTTGCTTCTCATAAAAAACAAACAGAAGACAAAAATCCAGCCCATGTTACAGTGTATATATATGTATATATATACACTGTAACATGGGCTGGATTTTTGTATATACAGTACAGTATATATATATAAAATTTTTGCTGATCCTAGGCTAAGAAAGAGAAAGGGATATTTTTGAAATTCATTAATTCATTTTCCCAGTATTTAGGTGAGAACCACATTTTTGCCTTGGCCCTCAGAGATACAAGAGGCCTGATGGAAGAGTGCCGAGTATGAACTTAATGTTCAGCTGCAGTTTAATTCTGGGAGTGCCTTCCTTCCATCTCTGGTTATTACAGAGACTTTGGTATCAGATAAATGGATGACAGTTTGTTGACAGATCTGTAAGAGAGGTTGGTTGAGACAAGCATCTCTATTTTGGGATACTGAAGAGTGGCCTCCTCTCCTTGGCAAAGGCCAGGTTGTCAGGATGACCCACTACTCTTCAGCTCTAAGGGAGATCAGGAGTTGGCTGATGGCTCCTCAGGCCTTTGTTTGTTGCTCTTGAATGGGTGGGAGTAGCTCTCCTTATGTTTGGCAGCTAGGGAGTGATGTTCCTTGAGTGACCCAGTACATTAAAACCTGATATTCTATGGAAACACAGTGTTCCTTTCAGTGCTTCTCTGAATTTTCAGGCTTCTGGCAGGACTGACATCAGGGTTTAGGAGACCTAAAAAACCAAACCTCAACATTTGGAAATCATCTGTAGGCAAAACCAATCTTCATTCCTTAATTTTCTTGTTGTTGTAGCTGTTACTTGCAACAATAGTTGTTTACCTTATTACCTGCTGCACTGGAACACTCACTAAATGAAATCATGGTTCTGCTGTAGTTGAAGACAGTTACCCTCTCTTTATACTTGATTTTGTATAGACCTCCAGATACACTTTGCACTACTGGAGTAACTTTGATGTAGCAGTCAATTCTGCACTACACTAGAGCATGTTACACCAGGGGTTCTATTCCCTGTGCTTGCTCACAGACAAAGAATGATTAATAACTTGGTATAATAGGAATAATGTTTCCATTTCATTGACCATGGTGTAAGAGTTGCTCAAACAAAGTTATTTCAAATTAAAGACTTTGCTTATGTGCATTTAGGGGAAGAGTATAGGTTCCTGTTCATCATTATTGCTCTGGGACACAATATTGTGTATTACATATAACAGGTCTTTTCCATTTGTCCCACTTCAGTCGTAGAGAGGTGCAGACAGACTCAGGCACAGTTAAGCTGTTGTGATGGGATTCACCTCAGCTGCCTTTAGCTATCCCCAGGGTCTGTGCTCCTTTTGTAGTTGAAGAAAAGAAAGATAGGAGTGTTCATCCGAGGCTAATGTAGGTGAACAGGAATTGCCTAATGGAAGTGCCTCTCTGTATTGACCATGCAAGGAACCTGGACAACTTGTGTGAACTAGGTACTTCATATATGGAGGGCTAGGCCTGCTGTGACAAATTCATACAGCCAGTGGCATATAAGTCTCACTGAATTCTCAGATTGTCTCTGGAATAGTCACAAAGTATAATGCTGGATAGAGTGCACATTAAAAAAAAAACCTCAGTATTGCCATAGAATCATAGAATCATTAAGGTTGGAAAAGACCTCTTAAGATCAAGTCCAACTGTTTACCCTGCACTGTCCTGTTCACCACTAACCCATGTCCCCAAGTGCCACACCCACATGTCTTTGAACACTTCCAGGGAGGTGATTAGCACTTCCTTGGGCAGCCTATTCCAATGCTTGACCACCTTTTCAGTAAAGGAAATTTTTCTAAGATCCAATCTAAACCTACCCTTTGTCTGGTCCCATCATTTGTTACCTGGGAAATGAGACTGACTCCCACCTTGCTACAACCTCCTTTCAATGTGGGTGGTTTTGTGTGAAATGTGCATGTGCTTACATGCATTTCACTTTTAAACATTGTTTTAGCTTGATGGGAATGGTGAAATAAAAATGGCCAACTGCATATATGTTTGGCCTTTTTAGAAATTTGAGTAGTGCAGAGCAGCACCCAAGCCAGACAAAATAAAGACTAAAACCTCAGCAAATCAGTTCTGATTAAATCTCATAAGAAAATAAAGTAACTGCCAGGAAGAACTTGTGTTTTCAATAGTTAATTATAACTCCACATGGAAAAACTGCAATTTTGTTTCCTCACTATTGCATAACAGCAGACATGACTGTGGTAATTGTATCTGTGCAATGTGTATCTCCAGGGTGTTGCGTGCTTTTGCAGAGAACAATATAACACATTCCCTTTATTTTTACCCCCTCTCTTCCTCCTTCTTGATGTGATGGACCTAGAAATATAGAAACCCCCTTCCTCATCCAAGAGAAGAGAGAACAAGTCAACAGTAGATTGACATGAAAAAACCAGCACTTTGGCAAAAATGCTTTTAATAACTCTTGCAGAATATGTCTCAGAAACTATACAACAGTGAGAGAAATTAAATGGGGAAGGAAATTATATCTATACCTACAATTAGAAGTTTTAAGCAGCATGTTGCACTTTGTAACACAGTGGGAAAGCACTGCAGGGACAACACATCTTGTTGCCAATGAGTAAGAACACCATGACTGCTGGAGAGGTTTTGTAAAAAACATTTTATGTTCTCAGAAGAAGCTTCAAAGGTGAGATATGTGAAAGACAATGAAAACAAAAGCTTTATTTTTGTAATATTGTTTCTCTCTGGGTTATAATTTATTTCTTGGGTGTGAGACACTTACTGACAACATGTAACAAATAAGGCTTTGGGACCCTGCTGAGCAGCTAGCAAGACTTGAACAGGATGCCTTCTGTCTTCACTCAATGCTGCTCTTATGTGGTTAGAGACATTGTGGCCAGATGAGAAAACATGACCCTGTGTGTTTTCCTGCTGCATGCTGACCTGTATTTCTGGTCTTTGCAATGGTATTTTTCATTTGCAACAAGAAGTAGGTAGAACTTGGTGTCTTAAAAGGAGAAGCATTCTGGTTGGTAGCTGTGGGTAATTATGAGAGAGTGGATTCTTGTATTTTACAATTATTATCTGACATCTCCTGCATAATTGCTGGATATAGGTGGAGCTGGTAGGGGGAGCAGCAACAGCCCTGCAGATATTGAAAAGCCAGGGAATGAGGCAGGAATAATCTAAAACAAAGCAAAACCATTTTAAATTTTGTAGTAGTAGGAGAGACTTGAGTTCAAGGCTGAACTCTGTTATTTGAATTGCAGCTCCTTCTGAAAAAGAGATGTTCCTGTGTGATTCATATCTCTCTCCAAGTCTCTGATGTGAGGCTCTCTTTCTTTGCCTGTGTGTGCCTCTTCTCTGTGTTGCCTCTGCATAGATCAGGCCAGAACCTTGTTTTTTGGCCATTTTTTGACTCTCTGCTCTGTGACAGGAGCCATCAGTGCTGTGGTTCAAATAGTCATGTGAAGGAAAAAAATCCTGGCTTTTCTGTACAAAAGAAAAAAAGGTGTGGTAGAAGTATCCAAAGGAAAGTGGCTTCACTCCTCTACTTAAACAGGCTCTTCTTTCACATTGTATTTCTTAGCAACTCCATCCTTTGCTAGAGATGTGAGGATTGGGTGATAGAGCCAAATACCTTATGGCAGTAACCAAGGCAGTTTCTGTCGGGTGTCAGTGTACGTAAGGGAAGAAATAATGTGCATTGTGTAGCAATATGATAATTCCCTAAAGTGCTTTTATAGCAGCTCATATTCCTGAAATTAGAAGAGGTCATTGGCAAGTGTTATTTGTCAGATAGGAAGAGCTAAAAATGAAGTCTATTTCTTAACACTGGTTGTCACCAGCTTCTGTGTAATAAATGAACTTGTTATACAAGCTTCAAAACCACATTTTTACTGCAGCAACAGCTATTCATAATGTAAGAAAGTAGTCAAATGCATAGATTGTCATGCAAAGCTGTCTATCTCATGAAAACCTTAGCAAGTTTCAAGCAATATTTCTAGTCTTAGGTTTTTAAAAAAGGCAAGATGCTCTGAAACCTAAAATGTACTTTAAGCTTTGCACATGGAAGTAACCTTATATTGAGGATGTTGGTGTTTCATCATATGACTCTAAAATCCAAAGACTGCTTTGAGCTGGCCAAACTTGACACTATAATGCATTCCTTTACAGGTTCTTTTCCAAAATATGTTGTATAGGTAGTACAATACAAAAGACAGTATTTACTGCAAAACTGAGAAGCAACTCTAAAGAAATCTTTTCTTTCTTTCTTTCTTTCTTTCTTTCTTTCTTTCTTTCTTTCTTTCTTTCTTTCTTTCTTTCTTTCTTTCTTTCTTTCTTTCTTTCTTTCTTTCTATTTTATTTTATTTTATTTTATTTTATTTTATTTTATTTTATTTTATTTTATTTTATTCTAGGTAGCTCAGTTGTCTTGGCTTGAAAAGAAAGTAGCTGCTGCTCTCTTTGGGACTCCACCAACTTCAACAGTAGAAGAAGCATTGCAGAATTTCCTTAAGGTAAGTCCTAGCCAAGAGTTTTCCTGTGTTGCTGTTTACCAGATGTTATATGTGAGTATTGTCAAGATGTCTGTTCAACGGACCATGTTCAGTAGCTATAAATTCAGGGCTCCTCTAAATACCACTGAGCTTTCTATTAATTTTTTTTTTCTTTTCAGTTTTAAAATTAGTTTGGACATGAGTGGTTAACACCTCTCTTTTCTTTATTTAGTTTCAGGAAATTCTCCAATTAATTGCCATGGTTAATAGTTATTGAATTGAATGTGATATGGATATAGATTAGTTACATATGCTGCTGAAACAGATGAACCATAGTGATAATTGCTGATTTGCCTGTTTCTGCAAGAGAGTTGACAAGGGAGTTGATAGGCAAGGAAAACTTTGACATTCTGATAGTTTTCTTTTGTCTGATCTGAAACTTTTTTCCATTGAATTTCAGTAGAAGCCTTTCTTACTTGTGGAGATGAAATGGCTTTTGTAGTGAAGTAGAGAAGAAAGCTCTGTCATATAGGTCCATATTCCTAGGCATTCTTCTATTTGAACACAGTTATGAGAAAACACCACATGAATAAAATAAATCTATCTTTTATTGCTTTCCATATGAATCATTTCTGCTTCTGGAGCTCAAAAGCATGCAAACTTTTCACATGACTGTTTTCAAAGCATAAATTTCTAGCATTACAATTATTTTCAGAAAGTTTTTCAAAAAAAATTGGACAGGCATCTTTTCCTCACTATAAAAAGTGCTTCTTTTCTCTGTTAAATAGATCTTTCTATTTAAAGATTGAATGATCTCCTGAATTTTGAAAAGTACAATACATTACCAGCTTCCCAGTTTAAGAGATTTTATCTTGAAGGTCAAATTCCAAAAGTGGTAGAAATAATTTGAAACATTCACTTTAGCTTCAGGGCATTTTGTGGTGGGCTGCAGAGTGACTGTGGTTTTAAGTCATCTTCAGCAACAAAAATCAAATTACTGTCTAAAAGACAACTGTTTAGGTTTGTTTTTCAGTTGTTTGATTCTACACAGTTGTGGTAAAGCAGCATTGTTTTGGTCCAAAGATTACAGCTACTATAAATTTCACTGATGTAATTTTCCCTTCCCAATAGCTTTCTTTAATTAAAAGCTTCTTCTTTGTTAGTAGATAATTAGTAAGAGATTTACTCATCTTGCAAGCTTCTATAGTCTTGATTAAAAAAAAAAAAAAGACATTATTAAACTTTTTTAATTACCTTAACTTTTCAGAAGATGATAATTTGAAAAGAAAGGTGAACCCAGAGCTAGAAGATAAGAGACTGGGGAAGGGAAATAATTGTAAAATTGATAAACACAGTTCTTTACTCATTACACAAAGTGTGAATGGTTGGTTGCTTTCCTATTTCTTTGATGAGGAAATAAATGTTAATAATCTATAGACAGTGGTATCTTTAAGCCTATCCTGTAAGTAAGTGAATCCAATAGATCTTGTACAGAATGACCCTAGATCTTTACAGAGTGCTTGGGGAGAGAGGAGAGCAAGCAGTACACAGAACATTTTCTGTGTTCACTGTCAGCATCTCATGTGCCTTGTATTTTTTTGGTTTTTTCTTTTGTTTTGGTTTTTTTTTTTTTTGTTCTGGTTTTTTTTGTTGGTTTTTTTTTTAAGTGCTACTAAACAGATTGCATTACACAGAGTAGGGATGATTCAGTCTGATGTTTGAGGAAATGTAGTGCATTACTAAAAATGTTACACTGACCGCATAAATCTCATCACGCAAGTGTCATGTCTATTTTCTTTCCTTTTTTTTGTTATTTAGGCAGAAGAAATGCATCCAGGATATTCCAAATGCAATTACGTGTATTTGGCAAAGGTAACCAAGTTCTTTTAAAAATAATGATTTGTAGACTCTGGTGTTCTTGCAGTGGTCTGATTGGAAACAAAATGTTTTTTCTTTTCAGTGCTATAAAGATCTTGGCCAGAAAAACAATGCACTGAAGTGCTGTGATTCTGCACTGTCAATTCTCTCAGTTACTAATGAGGTGGGTATTGAGAGTGATAACTTGTTCCCTTGTGACTGCTCTCTTGTCTTTGGCATCCATTATTGCACTGCCGGTAACAACATAATGTTTCAGTTTTTCCTCTGAACACAGAACATTCCTTTTTCCTCCACTCTAGGTTGGCTCATTACAGTTGTCTGTATCAACAGCTTTAAAAAAAATCTTTCTTTGGGGAACTGTCAGGGACTTGTCTGTATCAGAAATTGAATTGTACTCTTTGTAATTCAACCCACTTAATTAGGTCATCTTGAGCATAAGCAGTTGAGTGTGTCACTACCTGTGCTGAAATTTTGCCCCAGACCTATGTTTTCTCAGTTGAAAGCACTCTGGATTTTTGTTCTACAGTCTCTGTCTCTGCTCCTGAAAGCCTCCGGTTGGTGATTCTTGTCAAGGGCAGTATGTTAACTACATCACAGGCAGATTAATTATTCAAGATTGGCTTTGTCTTCAACCACAGGGCAGTTAAGGAGGCACAGTTCTTCAAGTCATATCTGCTGGCCTAGAGTTTGTTCTAAGAGATTACTAGATTCCTCTCGAGGCCCAATACAGTATTTTAGGCCCATTAGAGCATTTTTGGTATGTGGACACAAACATTTCTACAAATATTTGTGAGATTTTGAGCTGTTTAATTTCTCAAATATAAACCAAGTCATGGCAAGAAGATTTACTGTGTCTGATCTCGTGTAGAAGCAAGTTCCATGACTGACCTATGACTGGAAACATCTTACCATCCTAGAGCGTGACGAGTTCAAACCTGAGCTTTTTCAGCCTAAGGGACCCCCTCTGAGCACAGCAGATGTGGTATGGAGAAAGAGAGGTGATTCCTGAGAGGAATTGGCCCCATCCCATTTAATTCTTTGAAGTTAAGGAAAAAGACCATTAAATAACTCTGTAACTTGAATGACAATAAATGCTGTGTGTGGAGCACTAACATGTCTATGTCAAGTGTTCCTGCTGGGAAGAAAGACCCCTGCATGCCTCACCAGCCGCTGCTCCTGGGTGGCCTAATTTTTGACCCCAGTTATAGTATGTACCAATCATAAATTAAGTAATCATTGCTTAAGTTCAGTGTTTCTTTAAATATGTATTGATACTGATATGACATTAACAATGATTTAATTCTCTTTATTCTTTACTTACTGTTAAAATATACCTTCAGCTTGCCTTTTACCGAACATAGGAAAGGCTGCTATAAATTATCTGTTTAATATACCGTCACATTTCTGAAGTATCAGCAGACCTGAGAAGGAGAAGGAACCCTGAGGTGAGAGCAGGAATTCAAAAGAAATCTGAGGGATAGGTGTATGTATTCTGGCAAGCCGGGTGGTGATGAGAACAAGAATTACACTGATTTGTATAATCAGAAGAGTGAGTGTCAAATGGGCCCAAAAAATCTTTTGTCCATCTGAAGAGGACAAGATGATTTAACCTCTCCTGTTTTGACTAATTCTATATCACAGATTTGTCTCCTTTGTCTTGTTTACTTGTGATGTGTTTTGAGTTAAATTTAGAAAAAAAAATAGTCCAGAAGGATATGGCATTAGGGCAGTAGTATGTAATTCAATTTTTAAAAAAACAACCAAGCACTCAGCACAGGGTAAAAAAATCCAAGTGCACGCTGAAAGAAATTACTGTGAAATGGAGATCTGGAACATGAACTCTGCCATTGCGGACTATTACCTCAAATCCCATCTGAATTCAAATATTACATGTTGTTTTGGTTATTGTGTTACAGAAAGACTGTTACTGATTTTTGGGAAAATGTGTTGGAAGTGAAGTGGTTCAGGGCTTGGAACTGTTTGTAGGAATAACATTTAGTGATATTAGTTCAAGAGGGGGAAGAGACTGTAATAAGACTGAAGAGGCACTGGGGAGAGAGTAATAAACAGATGCTAATATGCACTTTATTAGTGCCTGAATTGACTGCAGCCCTGTAGAAGATGGGGTTCGTGGTCTGAAAAAAAAGCACAGGTCAGCAGCAGTGTGAGGATTTCTTTCCCTTTGCCACAGCTCAGGATCTCAAGGTTGTCAGCAGTGGGGTGTTTTGTCACAGTCATGTGAAACCCATCATTCCCAAGTGTAATCATAGTTTGTCATATGAGTTTTCTCTTTCTTCAAGCAGGGGAACTCCTTTATTGTTTTTAAATGTTGGCTTCTAGTGAGAAACATGTATTTGTATAAAGGCATAAAATCAGGAGCAGACTGAGAGACAAAGTTGCTGGAAAGGTGCCATGTTGAGGAAATGTATAGTATTTCATGATAAAAATCATCCTGCAGAAAAATTATCATAGACAATGGTTTACTTTTTATTGCTTCTGAGCATCCACAGTTTCCAGTGACTTCTGGGAACCAGAGGTGCTTGGCATCAGTAAAGTATCCCATAGCTCATTTTAATCCTCAGGTCAAATTCTCAGCTGCTGTAACTCAGGACACTTCTTTGACACTTTTTCTAGGATTCATTTCACATAATGTTTCGAGTTAAGTGATATTATTTTTGTCTTGAGTGTTATGTCACATCCAAATAGCCCTTCTGTACATCTGTTCTACCATTTATAGAGTTTGTTTTAATTCAAAGGGTAAAAGGGGCTTCCAAACATAGCTAATTCTTGTTAAAGGAAAAAAAAATCAGATGGCCTGTTTCAAACCTATTCTGAATCTTAAAAAGGATACACAGAAATTACAAAAAAAGAAACAAGTTCTGATAGACTGAGTCCTGTAAATTAAGAGTTACAGGAGGATTTTTTAAAAGAGGACAGTTTTTAAAAATAGTTTGGCACATTTTTAACTTATCAGTCTATGCTTTCTTTTTATTTTAAAAGGAAATATGTG
Source organism: Vidua chalybeata (assembly GCF_026979565.1). NCBI lineage: Eukaryota > Metazoa > Chordata > Aves > Passeriformes > Viduidae > Vidua > Vidua chalybeata. Next base: position 13,303,147 of record NC_071532.1, read on the forward strand.
AGATTTGATTCAAATTACATCTGGAAAAACATAGCTGATATTACAGTGCAACTTTAAAGACCTTTCTCTATCCTTTCTAAACAAAAAACCTCCAATGAATCATACAGTCCTTCCTTGCCATAAATAGTGTAGAGTGGTACTTCACTGCTGGAGGTGCATGGGATATGAAATTGTCCAGTTTTTCTCTGGTTGCTACCCAGGTGGATAACCTCAGGGTCCTGGGAAACATTTGCCCCTTCAGTAAAAGAGATCCCAATGTTCAGGGCTGCTGTGAGTTATTGTTAAGTGCTTAACAGCTGCTCTGTTCATCTAGAGGATGTTGCATTACCCTTACTGAGACGCATTACTTTGTAGTGTGCTCAAAGCCTTGCTGACTGTGACTATGTGAAGGGCCCTTGAAAGCAGATGTGGTGGACTATTGTGGTGGAATAAAATTACTTTTTTTTAATTTGAAAATAAAAATGTAATTTAATTTTGAAATAATGAGTGTCTGTCTTGCATACAGAAAGACAGAACAGGTGGGGAAGTGTGTGTGGGGGTGTGTGTATGGTTAAGCACATGGTCCTTTGCTTGTAAGGGGAATAAGACCCTAATTTGTTGTTTATAATAAAGATTGTTGTAAGTTTTCAAGGCTGGAACTTATAGAATTTCAAGTCTCAATGTAGAATTATAAAGTATAATAGTCACAGAACTGTTTTTTCTTGTGTCTGGAGACAAGTATGAGCATGACAATGAACTCTGTGCTTGTAGGACCAGTAAGCTCACCACAAAGGAGTTAACAGTCTAGCAGAGATTAAAATTTCAAGGTTCTAGTCTCTACTACATTTTTTTTAAAAATGAATCTCAAAAGTAGCAGTTGTGTTACAAAAAGTATAGTCTTCGAAGAGATGAAGATAGGAAAACAGGAAAAATGCAAAGGAAATCTATTTGCACTGAGTTGCTGAAAGTCTTACTTAAAATGTAGACAAAAACTTCCCCAAAGCTAAGAAAGTGTTTTACGAAATTATTGGTGATTTTGTGCCTCCATCCTTCTCAGTAATTAGAAATGCTGGCAATTCAGAATTGAAATTAACAAGTGGGAGAGATTTAGATTTTACAGAAATTCATGATTATGACATTCACTTCTTACAGGTGTAGAATGGCAGGAAGCAGAGACTTGTTAAAGACTCTGCCTTCAGCTTCAGTGACATCTGAAACTCACGTGGAGGAGGTGATAAATGTAATAATAAGCAGCAACAATAGCTGAATTTTTACACAAGAATGCAGCTGCTGAGGACAACTCATGCTCATACAGTTTTCTTACACTTTTTTGTACAACACCATAATTGATTTCCCTGGCTATTAATTGCATTTTTAATATTGTCTATAAGGAAAAATGTGGGAATTGCAGAGGGATGGAAGAGAGCTCAGAGTATAAATTTCATCACCCGTCAGCTGTTCCATTCCAACAGACCATTTGTCTATCTGGATTTTCAAGTTTTTCCAAGAAATATCCACTCCAGCAGCCACGGATTGGACCTATGAGCAGACCTTGTTGTGATATTCCAACAGATCTTATTTGAAGCTGCTATTGTAATCTGTCCTTCTAAGTAAGATTTTGAGGAGAAAAAAGTTATTTACTCTTGCTTTTAAAGTGAAGGTTACAAATTATTACTTGTTTTTGAAAAAAACTACCAATTGAAACTGAGTAATTTGGGCTAACCTTATAAAAGTGGTTTTGTTTTCTCATCAACCAGAATATTTTTTTCCACATCTTCAGCTCAATGTAAAATGTCATGCTTTTCAGAGAATATTTGTTGCTTTAGACATTTTTGCACATTTGTCCTCCAAATGGCCAGCAAAAATCAATGATGTTTCAATTGAAAAATAATGGAAGTGTTCAGATTTGTGTTCATTTTAAATTCTAGGCTATTGTTTTCCTGCTAGTACTGTTTGTAGAGTTGAACAAGAATTTCCTAATAGCTACCACCAAGTCAAAGCTAAAATATTTTTTGAGTGTGCTTAAAAAAACTATTCCTTAATTAGTGGTTTTGTATACAATGATGTGACCAATTCAAACTGAGGGAATACACTTTTTAAAAACTCGTTATAAAGAAATCAAATTTCAAACTAAAATTCTAGGGGAAACTGAGACATTTGTGAAAGAGTTGCTAAAATAATTTGAGACTCCCCATATTTTATATTATTTTGCACTTCAAAGAATAGTCTATTTTTCTCCATCTTAGTGATCAGATCAATTTTCTATCTGCATGTTTTTGAAGTCCTTGAAAAAAGGTTTGTTTGCATTGTCTACTTATTTATTTTCTCTCTCTGAAAATGATTCCAAAAAGTGATGAAGATATTTTTTGTGGTGTCACAGTTTCATACATAAGGATGAAGTTTATCCTGATAAATACTAAGCTTATTATATTTATGATGAAACTGACTATCAAACAGTATTTGTTTTAACATCCTATCAAAGCTAACACAGTTTTATCATAGTTCTTAGTCCAGCAAGAATGGTCAGCAGCCAGTTCTCCAAAGTATGGAGTGTGTCTCCTCCACTGGCATTCTCATGATGCAGGGGCAGAGTGGAAGAAGTATTCACAGGGGTGGTGGTACACTCCAGGATTGCAAAATCAATTGGCAAAAACCCATTTTGAATTTTTGTGGAGTAGCTGGGCCAAGTCAAACTCATGGGATTTTGAAATATATTGTCTTGGAGGCAGTATACAGGGTGAAGGAAAGCCTTGACAGGCAGCTATCTGAGGGGGCTGTAACTGGGTGTGATTGTGTTCAGGCTGTTTCAGCAATGACAGTGCAGAAAGAAAAGCTGTAGGTCCCATCATGGGAGAGGCAGCAGCCAGACAGAAAGAGTCTTTAACACCAAGTGCTCCACATTGTATACAGTAGTCAAAGAAAATCAGATCATAGGTGAAAATGTAGTCTTTCAAGTCAGGAAACAACTAGCCAATTAAAATTTTACATGACTACTAACTATTCTGAATTGTATTCTGCTGTTTTGTAATTTTTCAACAGTAGTCCTTGAATGTTCTGAACTATTTATTAGTATTCTTCTGGGTGTGAAAGGGTATTTTCCCTCTACCTGAAGTAATATCCAAAAATCTGTAATTATTGACAGCTGCATATTTTAAAGCTGTGCTTGCCTTGATCCTAAAAGCCTTGAGAAGTTAATTCCCAGAGAAGATAGTGATAATATGAAAGAACATAGAATGCACCAGCTTGTGACATACAGCAGTCATGTAGAAGGTGGCACGTGGATGGTGGCATTGATGTGTTACAATATCAAAGGAGAAAACTCATGGTATTATACAATTGTTAGTGCACGCTACAGTCACAGCATCTGTGAGAGTCTGTCAGGAAACCAAAAAGGGATAGGATAACATTTAGCTTTGTATGATTTATACTGTCCACAAGATCTATTGCTCTCTAACAACCCTTGGGCATGTTTGGGAGTCTCTTCTGCTACAGTCCAGAATTTCTCCTGGAGCTGTGAGGGAATGATACAGCTGTACCCGAAAGCAGGAGTGTCTCTCAGCACCTCATTGCTGTTACTGTGTATCAGAGTACAGCTTTGGACCACCCTTGCAGCCCAGCTCATTGAATATACCATGCTGCCCTACTGACTTCAGTGAAACCCTACAGGATGCATGTCAGCTTGGGATTTGGCAGTGGTTGCACACAATTATGTTTTCATTGGCTGGTGTAACCATTTTGGTTGTGGTCATGGGGCTGTATCGTTCTCTGTTGACAGTTGGGACTTTGTCAACAAGTACACACATGTGCAGTGCCTGGGTTGAGTGTATTAGCACATAAGGAAATAATTAGCAGAGATGGAAGGTAAAATCATTATCTTTCTGACTTGGCTTTAATTACCATTTAATTTTTACATGCAGATTTATATGTGTAACTCTCCATGTATATGTATCAGTAAATTTTTTTTCAGCAAAAATGAACTGTCAAAATGTGGACTACTTCCAGTTAAGCCAACATTCCCTTTTTCCCACCAGCTCTCTCTTCCTTCTTGCCCTTGTTTTCAACTCCCTCTCTCCCCTTGTTCAGTCCCTGGGCTCCCAGGTCTTTTTTTTCCTGTGCATATCCCCTGTGAATGATGAAACATAAACGTAAAGCAACAAAATAGGAATAAGGCAAAATACAGTTCCTGACCCTGTAATTTGAATACATTTTGTGTAGCAGTTTGCAGAACATTTTGAACTCATATTCAACTCTGAAAATGATATAAGGAGTGTTTAATAAATGTAAGCCTTGACAATAGAAAGACGAGGTTGAAAATGGCTATTCAGTCAGTGCTGAACTAAGCCTCAGGGTGAACAAATGGGACTGATGCTAGTATATTGCATTCTTCTGCTTGCCACGCTCTAAAAGAGAAACCCTGCTGTCTGGAAAGAAGAAAAAAAAAAAGAAAAAAAGGAAAAAAAAAAAAAAGTAAAATCTGACCTTATTATTCATTTTCAGAAAGCCACAGACCCAGAAACCAACAAGGAAGAGAGTTGGCCCAAGACAGGATTTATAGCTTTTTCTTTACATTAGCAGCCAGGCTTTGGGCAATAATGAAGTTTTCACCCTTAAAACCAGAAACTAGTACACTGAACACAGTTGTGGCTTCTCTCTCCTTTTAGCACAACACACCTCTTGGTCTGGAAGGACTCTCTCCAAAGGTGACATAATAGTTCCCTTCACTGACCATTCTCAGCTTTGTTTTTAATGCCATTACTGATTTTTTTCAATGCTTTTGCCATATGAGTTCTTATTGACTGGAAGCTGCTGGCTCAATTAATGCAACCCGTTAAGCAGTTTGCAACAATAATTCCTGCTTTAACTGATGTAGTCCTGTTTAGAACTGGCAAACCAGAGATAGAACGCTTTGCACGTTTGCAGTTTCTTCTCCAGACAGTTCTTAGAACAATCTTGGGGTTTGTTCCATTCTTTTTCCTAAGCCCAGAGGAAGATCCAGGGAATATTGCCCAATGTTTTCTAGACCTTTGCAACTTGTACAGCTCATTGCCCAATATAATCCTTTACTTCTAAAGAGACAACTATCCAAAGTTTGGAGATTTATTTTTAAAATGCTGTATCCTGCAAAATGAGTAGAGAATCCCATCAACTCATTAAATGCTGCACACTATTCAGATATGAGAAAACCTGCACCTTTATAATTTTCAACTTAGAAAAATGTCATAAGAGTACAACCAGATACAATTAAGATACCAGATACAATTTTCCGTTTCTTATTAGCACGGGACAATATCTGGCTTTTTACTTTTTTTATTTAATGGAGTTTAGAATCATTTTCACTAGTTGACCATAGTCAGTACAGAAAGAGTGTATTTTCCCTGGAATAAGGGAAAATTTTGAGGTTTTCAATTTTTGTTGAAAGCAATGGCCTGGTGCTCCAGACAGCCTGTAGTGACGTGGAGTTTAAGGGGTGCTCAATGCTGTATGATATTTCCTTCTGTTAGAGTATTTTGGCAAGAGCTTACTGGCTTTGCAGTGTGTGCCTTTAAAGGCCTCTGATAAATGATTAGGCAGATAGTTTAGCCTATTGTTGCCAGTAGGAGTAAGGCAGTAACTCCAAGAGAAGTGTCCAGCTAATGTATTAATGCCTTAATCCAGACCAATAATATGATGTAGTTTGACATGTCTGGCATATGGTTTCTATCATCTCAATATTCTTCTCTGTTCCTCCATGACATTATAGACAACTAACCAAAATAAAGAGAAGCAGGAATTTCTTCACCCATAAAATATATTCTAAAATGTTCTGTATTTTGTTCCAGCTCTTTGGTTGATTGAGTAATGAAGTGATCCTGAAATCTAGTGATTACTTCACTGACTGTCCGCAGTATTTTTCTTCAGAATTTCCTGTGGCATTATCATTACTGGTCCCTGTCATTAGAAATACTTAAACAAAATCAGTGATGTGCAGGCACTTTTCACGTGCACTGTTAAATATCCATTTACATGTGTTGGGTGTTTGGACCCTTATGAGCCTTCAGGCATGAGGTGGTGACATTTTAGAAATGTGATTTTAAACCAAAGTGCATTTTGCACTCTAGAAGTTTTGCACCAGCAGCTAAAGGAAGCAGATTATATCCAGGGGACATTTAAAAATAAGTAGAATAATGGAGTTTTTGTACTGTGGTTACATGCCTATATGCATGTGCCCCTTTCCAAGTAGATTATAGATGGAATAGCCAAAACATATGTCTCTGGGTACCTGTGAGACAGTCTTAGGCCTGGCTTAGGTTTAAAGCCCCATGCAAACTGTGCACTTAAAACATTGGCCTAAAAGGAGCCTTTTCCTGCTGCCCTAGGAGTACAATGTAGTGTTGGCTCTGAGCACAGCAGGTCACCTTCCTCTTGCTCCCACATTGGCCCCACTCTGCTATGAGCCCAGTAGCATAGGCAGAGCCCAGTCTGGAAGATACTGAGGGTGCAGTCAGCCTATTACAGGTAGGTATGGCTGTATGCACAGAAACCACAATCTAACCTATGTCATTAATTATATTTCCCAATGTTTTCTTCTTAGTTGCATAATAAATCATTAGCAAACATCACAGAACATCTTTGGAGAAACTGCATGTGGTCAGGATGTAAGATTACATCAGGTATAAGGCAAGGCAATATTTTATGCAAAGTACACCAATAAAAATTATATCCCAAGCTGAAGGGCTTACTGGTCTGCTGAGAAGGCTATTTGTGGGCGAACATTTTAAGTGCTTTAACAGAGCTGTAAAGGGAGGGCCGCCATCTGGCTCTTGTTTTCACTTCAAACTTTATTTTTGTATTCACTGATAAATTAACTTACTATGCAGTCTTTACATTTTGTGGCTGTTGCAGTTGTGTGTTATGTCTGTTGTTAGTAAAGAAATGTGGATAGGCACGTATTAGGCAAATGAAGGGATTTATCCTCTCTAAATTGATGCATGGTTGTCTGTTTCTTTCAGGATAAAGAGGCCCAGAAAGACTTAGAGGCCTTACTTCTTACACTGAAGCTCTGATACTACGTACTTCTAACTCTTCATGCTGTAATAAAATTGTAAAACTAAAATGAGACTGGAAACTGCGGGTAAATTTCAGCAAGGTCAATGGAAAAACAGTAATTGATTTTGGTTGGCTTTGATCATGGCCTTTAAGTGTCTGGCAATTATGGTATTAAAATAATACATTCAATTTTGATTATTTATAATCTTGTACTGAAGTTTAATTTTAGATTTCTGACACTGTGAGTCTGATTCTCTGAACATGAAGTCCACTGCTGGCAATGGACATACTGGGGGTTTGAATGCAAAAGGAATAAATCTCACTCTTTGAAAGATGAATCAACTAGTACGTGATGCCAGCATAGAACTGTGTGTAGCATAAACAAACAAAAAATGTTTCTATAGTAAATTATATTTATATCAACTAATTTACACAGATGTGTACAGAAGAAAATAATGAATATTTATGTTTACGCATTTCTCTACTCTTAAAATATTACAATCCTGTTGAAGTTAAACAAAGCTGTTGCTGCAACAAAACTCTTTTTACTTTAAACCTATTGTTGGTTTTACAAAGAAATGTGAAAATTTTATAAATTAAATATTTTAATTTATTTGTAACATCAAGTACAATATTAAAGATAAGACCAATTAAATAAAGTGGTTTAGATTAATCTATTACAGCTGTGATAGTTAATGGATTTGTATCAGGACCTCCATCGAGTTTGTGAAGTCTGGCTCTCTGTCTTTGAAGAGTTGCCTAATGTGGTTTCATCAGAGTGTCTTTGAAGAACCTAGTGCAGCATGTGTCCATCACTAACCTTTTATATCATCTATATAACATAACCTGTACATAAAAATAGACTACTAAAGACCTACTGCTTCTGAGTGTGTTGGACAACAGTGTTTTCAATAAAATGTAGCAGATAGGGAAAGAATTTCCATTCACTGCTGGAGTGATCCAGAATACACCAGAGTCTGTAGAAGAAGAGAGGCCAGTTCTGACTGGCTTTTAATTCAGGATCTTAACCTAGATGCAAAGTAGGCATTTCTGTTAAAGAACATAGAATTGAGTAAGGACAACTATATGTTTCCTTGATCTGTTTGATGTGTAAGATAATGTGGACTGCTTTTTGGCAAAGACAGGGAGATCTTCACAAATTGAAATATGCATTTTTTTTTTTTTTTTGAATGTTCATCCTGTGGAAAAAATAGTTTCTATATGTCTTTCTCAATTCAGGAGTTCTTTGGTTTTTTAATACATAATCTCAGAGAAAAGGAAAAATACCATGACAGATTAATCATAGCAGTTCCTTCTATGATAGAAGATTGTGATTCACACAGAGTAATTGGCTTGTGAATGGTGAAGCTGGAAAGGTGACACATCGTGATTTTGGTAAGGGGCTGTTGGTAAAGTCTGCTTTTGATGTTTTCATAGCCAATGCAGGAAGCACAGTTTAAAAGAATCTACAAGAGTGATTTGTACTTAGGGTTGTTGTTAACAATTCACTGTCACCTAGGAAGATGTAAAAAGCAGGCCTTTCCTGAAATCAATTTTATGCCAATTGATATCCTTTATAAAATAAATTGGATTATGCAATAGATACTTCATTTACAAGTAATTATTGCTGATAAAAGCTGAAAGTATATTGGAGAAATAGATTAGAACAAGAAGTTACTTACATTAATTACTGAAATTACATGACATAAGTAGGATTTACTTCATTAAGGGCAAATATAAAGTCTTGAATTGAAGTAATTAACAGAAAGAGATTGGAGGAGACCAGGCTCGTTGTAATTCTATGGAAAAAGGACATGCAGATTCCAGTGAGTGGCAAGTTAATCATGGGTCAATAATGTTATGTTTTTGTGAAAAAGCAAATTTAATACTAGACTGAATAAATAAACATTCCCCATTAAATTCACACAAAATAACCTTTTACTCTAATTAGGCCTAATAAGTTCTAATGAGGTCTGAGCTGGTGTACTGTATCTGGTTTCAGGCACCACACTTGAGGGAGGTTGGGGTCTAACTGGAAGGAGTCCAGTGGAGAGAGAGACAAGACAGATGAGTGTGCTAGACAACATTATTTTGCGTGTAAAACATGAAAGAATTTGGTATGTTTAGTCTGCAGGAGCAAGGACTAAAGAAGTATTCACATTTGTAAAATGCTTTTACAGAGAAGACAGTATAAAAAGAACCCCAAACCTTGTTCTCCAAATTCCCTATTAATAGGACAAGAGGTTATTGCTTACCTTCAGATTAGGCATTAGGAGAAAATAATCCTGATGGTAACTTTGCAAAGCCCTGCAATACATTTCTGAGAACATTATAAAATCATTTACTTAAGTTTTTTGTGTAAAAGTTAAATCAGATTTCATACATTGGCAGTGTTTAACGCACATTCATCCTTTGGCAGAGGTTGGACTCGATGACTTCTTAAGATCCCTCCTGGCACTGCTGTCCCTGGGGAGTGCACAATTCCAGCTCCCTACAAGCCATAGGCACTCCTGCAGGGGTTCAGAAGTCAGTGGGCTTTGTCTGCACACACTGGCTCAGCATTTGGGCCCAGACTAGCAAATGAGTTTGTACTTTTAAGTATTTATCAGTGTGTTTCAAGACTTGAACTTAAAGATGTGCATCTTGACTGCCGTTGACTATTTATTTAATATAACTGTGGTTTTAATCCACATGGTTACATTTTTAAAGAAATTTATGATTTTATAAATGAAATTACTGATCTCTGAATTAAGGCCATTATTCAGTTCTAATTTTTGCTCATTACTAGTGTATGTGTAGAATTACAAATTAACATCTGTGACAGAAGAGGCTGGGCTTAATTATTTAATTCTAAATTGTCTTTAGTAGTTTGCAGAAGTATTAGTCACACAGGTAAGAAACAGCTAAGATATTTTGTGCTTTTAAGTTTTTTGCTTTTATATACAGTATAATTATATTACATTGCTTTTATGTACAGTATACATGAGCATTCTCTTTTTTTTTGTTTCTGATTTGCTAATCTCAGAACTTTTAAAATTGCAGCATGTTCCCTAGATTGTTCCCTAATTGCTCCTTGGAATAAAGCTTTTGCATTTAGTTGTAGGCCCAGGCTATCTCTTCCCTGTGTCATACCAGCTGGAGAAAAAGCAAGCATAGCTCCAGAGGCCATATGTTTTCTTTTTTGTTTAAAATATCCACAAGCAGACAGTCACTTCCGTAGTTTTGTCTCTGTGGAGGAGCTAGATTCTGTGATTCTGTATTAACCCCCTGTGGGTTTGAAGCCATATGGAGCAGATGGGGCTCCTGAAGGGCTTCCTGAAGCCACGGTACCTCCTTCAGTTCTACTGTGGCATCTCTTGCTTGGTCTCTGCTCCAGTACATACACTGTAAATCTTCCATGGTAATTTGTCTCTTTACATACTTGAAAAAAAGTGAGCTCAGGGGACCTTGACCTGGTATCAGGATTTATGTGTTTCATTACAGTTAAAACTGCTAGTTCTGCCGTCTGTGATGACTGAGGTAAGTTTTACTTCTTGTGGTGAAGTTAAGGCTTCTATTACCGAATCCTAATACCTTTGCAGTTGTCCCTCTGCAACACACAAAGCATGTGATACATTTTTTGTAGCAATGGCACAGACACGTGGAAATGGTGACAGAGATATGCTCTCATACTACTTTGTTTAGAGCACTGTCTTTTCTTCTGCAGAGTCATGGCGAGATATGCATTTCTATGTATTATGTATTTCTATGTATTATATGCATTATATGCATTATATGCATTTCTATGTAGTAATATCAATACACTGACTTCTGCAGTCAGTTAGAAAGCTGTCCACCAGTGGTGAGTAGCTGATGATCTAGAAAAGAAAGTGACAAGTCCTATGTCCAGTTCAATATAAAAATAAAACCCTCACATAAATCCATGCCTACAACTATTTTATTATAAGTCTGAACTAAAAAAAACAAAAAAAACCAACCAAACAAAATACACCCAAAAGCAAAAAAACAACACTGAAACCAAAGCAACAACAAAAGAAATGCAATGAAGGAATGACTATCCAGAGATCCAGCCATGCTGAACCCAAACATAGCAGCTTATTTGGATCTAGTTATCTTCAGCCATTACTACCTGATCACATTCTACTTGAAGTACCTAGAACCGTAGGGAGGTATTATGAATTGCAGTAAGATTGGTGGGTTTTCTGGACTTTTCCTGGACATTCTGGAGGTTAGTCTTGTGGTGTTTTTTCAGTGGGCACAGTAGTGCATTACACCTACTCCAAATCAGAAAGTCTTGTGGTAATGTGACAAAATTGTATTGCAGCATTCATCCAGTGCAAACTCAAGAAGGAGTGACTCTGAAGGGCCAACATTATTATTTGCTCTTTTTCCTTCTGCACATAAGGTTATTTTCTTATTTTACAGCACTTTTCCTTCTTACAGGCTTCCAAGTTCCTTGGAGAAGAAACAAATCAAACTGTCTTGACAATAGAAAAAGAAGTAAGCTTTTCTGGCCCTGTCTATGTTTGTGTAACCCATGCATGTGTGATGCTGGGAAATGAAGCATTGGAACTAAGAATGTGAAACATTAATAATTTTTTTTAGGAAATATTTTACTCATTTAAATAAACAACCAGTTACTCTAGAAGTAGCTGTGGGATCTAGTGTGAACTTGAATACGAACAATCTGAGCTCTGTGCTTGGTAGTGCTGCTGACCCATGATGTGGCTGTGGGGTTAAGCTCCTTAGCTACATACCCAAGTTGCACACACGCAAACACAGTCTGTCCACTCTTCATATGTTTTGTTTATTAAGATTAATTATGAGCTGGTTTGAATTGCCTACGTGTATAAGCTAAAAATAGAGCCACACAATATTTACAGGGAATATTGTAACCTAAACATGTATTAAGGATATAGGCATGAGTATGGATGTGTTTTTTCCAAACTAAGTTCAGGTTTCTGATTCATGGATAAAGGTAACCAATATGGCTGTTGAAATTTCAGTTTCCAGAGAGAAATGTTTTTGTTTGCTGTTCAGAAAAATGTGGCAAATCAGCAGAGTGAACTCAGTGATTTACTTGTGTGTTCCTAATCTTGGAAGAGAATAATTTATGAAGAAATGAAAATTCATTTGTAAAGCTCCTGACTGTGGTTCTGGGTTAAGGATTACTCTTTTGCAGAATGTTAGGCCAGCTTACATAGTGCCCTATAAAATCATATATAAAGTCTTAAAATGGTAATAAAATACATGTTTTTCAAATTGGAACAGCAGAATATATCTAATGCAACACATTTAAGTGCAGCAAGGGGTTCATATAAAAGCACTGCTAGAATGTGTGTTGATTTTGATACCACCAGGGTATGGGTATTGGCAGCTTCAAGCACAGCAGTGTTCCTGCTGCCTTCACCATGAATCCCTAAGCAAGAATTACCAGTGCACACTGGCACAAAAGACCATAATTGAGTGTGTGATCCCACAGTCATTTGGCATCTTCTTTGTTTTAGAAGTGTTTTTCTTACTGAAGAGTAGTTTCACGTGATTTGTCCTGTGACATTTTGGTGCCATTGAGAGCATGGCAATACAGCCCCTGGATATCAGTGAGTCCTAGGCTTTGTGCCAGGATGAGATTTTTAAAAGTACCTGCATGACCTTGTATGACGTTTTATTCTGTACATCCTAGTGCTCAATCCAGCTTGTTCAGCGGTGCACTGCTTTCATGCCCTTTTACAGCCAGTCCTACATGTCTGAACAGGTTGGTTCAGGAAATGAGAAGGCAGGTATTTTCAGCTGTCATGGGAAAAATTCACAACAATAGATCAAGGGGAGAAAAAAATCCCAAACTACTGGATCTGGACCTGTATGGTCATTTGAGCAATACTTTTAATTAGTTGTCCACCATACAAGATTTCTCTGAAGATCATTAGTTTATTTTCTCTAGAGTAATCTCTGTGATTACTCTAGCCTATTGCACACCACAGAATTTTTCCTCCCTCCCACTACTTGTTTCCCCAGCTGAAAAAATGGGGCTGACAAGGCTTTTTTTCACCCATGACGATGGTTTGAAATAAAACATGTAAGAAAAACACATGGAGAACACACAGAGCAATAAGTGGTAAAGTAACCTTCACTTTTTAGGCCTCTTTTTCTCTTCGATCAGCCCCCAAAATGCTGTCAGGGAAGATAAGCCTTGGTTTCATTTCTGCTGGTTCCAGGCATTTTGGAGCATGTGCAAAGGCCGTGCAGCTCCGTCTGCAGACACGCAGCTGTACCTCTGGCACTGGAGTGTGTGAGCAAGTGCCCCAGCTGGCGAGCAGCAGCCAGGCAGGCAGGAGAGGCAGCACACCTGGCTGAGCAACGAGGACAGCGGGCCCTGATGAGGTTCAGGTGGGCCCTGGCAGTGGGGAATCGGCACATTTGGTGCGTGTGATCAGTGGCTGAGCGGCCTTCGGGAGCTGTGTTGCTGCAGGAGGCTGCGGGATGGCGGCTGGGCCTGGGGGGACTGCTGGGCTGGAGGCAAAGGAGGGGTGAGTACGTGCCCTGTGGGGTATCCAGCTTCACCCTGCCGTGGCTGTGTCAGGAGGAGTGTGTGTGGGATACTTGTGGTGGGTGTTTCACAAGCCTGTGTGTCTGATTGTGGCACAGGCTGGCATTAAGTTAAAAGAACAGATCTGGAAGGTGTCCCTTGGAGAGCTAACCAAAGGTCAACAGGATTTGGTAACTCTTGTGGGAAGGCAAGTTTAGTCTTGAGCTTGTGACTACCTACATAAAGCTTTCTTCTGTGTGGGGCTTTGACTTCCCTCAGGCCTGCCATGAGACCTGAGGGGATGCTCCAGGGCTCTGTCACTACCTTGTGCTGTGAGGCACTGCTGCATGTGGCAAGTGATGAAGAGAAAACGGTCATTTTCTACTTTCCTTGCTTCAAAATATGTGTTTGTTCATGTTCACAGTTAACATGAAAATTTATATGAAGAAATACAAGGCAGAAAAGAGTTCAAATGCATTGCCTATGAGCTGCTGTTTTCCTGTGGTAAGAGCTTGTTACTGTTAAACGTGCGCTCAAATAGAGCTAGGACACCAGTGTGAAAACACTGCTGTAGCTCGGCCCTGTGGGACAGGATGTGTTTTAACTGCCAGTAGTTCATTCCATGTCTTCCATAACTGCTTACAGGGCTCAGTTAAAATCCCTCTGATGGTCCTGCAGGCAGCCCGTGGTGGGTGAGAGGCAGGTGGTGGCTGCTGCCAGCGAGCAGGGCTCCGTCCGCAGCCCTCACACTGATTGCACCAGCTGAGAGCTGCTTCAGTAGCTGGCAGCCTTACATGAAGGCAAAGGGGTGCCGTGTCTTTCCTAAATGATTGGGAGGTTATTCCTTAAATTCAGGCCAGAGAAGGAACTTAAATGAAGGGGTTTTTCTTATGTCAAACCATGAGCAGCAGAACAGAAGCAAATGTGTAGTGTGTCCACAGTGGTACCGACTGAGGGCAAACAGGCTGACTCGGTTCATGTGCATTGCAACCTTCTGATTTCTGTGTTGCACTGCATTTACTCTGGCCGGGTTGTTGTGGATTCTGTCTGGTTTTGAATGCAGAATTGTAATTGCATGAACAGAAATTGTATGGAGACCACAGCTCTTGTGTTTGGGTGTATATACATACAAAAATATTTGTGTAGATAGATGTATCCATAAGTTTAATAGAAGAGGTAAAGTAGATATAACTTGTAGTTTCATTAAGAAACTTGATTACTTTGTGAACTTTTTGACGTTTCTATCCATGTGTGAAGTGAAAACTTGAGAAAGACTCTGCCTGCACATCCTTTTATATCATAACTTATAAATGCAGAGTTAAAACATGAGAGGGAATTGCCACAGCACACATTTGGACCTCCCTCTGAGAGGAAAGAGGGGAAAAATATCTGTTGAACACAGGATACCCTCTGTGCAGGAAAGGAAATGCTAGATAATAATCCTGATAACCTTTATATAGAGCTGTCAGCTCCTAATGGAAGTCTCGTATGTGTTCCATTTGGAGCAGGCAGATGGCAAAGAAGAAGGTAAAAGATGCTGTAAATTAATATATTAGCTTCCTTTGCCTTGCCTTCTCCAACTGTGAGCTTGTGAACTCCATGAAGGGGTTACTGAGTCAGTAGGAATCAACACATAGTCCATCAATCCTTTCTCTATCACCTGGCTGATGATTCCCAAAGCATCATATCTGCTTCCAGGCAGTCTGTGGCTGAAAGGGAGACTGAGGAGGAGGGGAGAGCTTTATGTGTTGGGGTGGGGTTTTGTCTTTTGAGGGTGCTTTTTTTTTAAGTAGGGATTATGGTTTGCAGAGAAACTCTCAAGGAGGATTGCTTAGTACCCATCTATGGTATGTTTGACTTTCCTTGGCTTCCTGAACTCAGTACTTGTTCACCAAAGAGTGAAATAAATCCTGTGGGAATGGGGAGGGGAGAAAAAATTCAGGCAAGACTGAAGCTGTCTTAGCTCTTAAGTATGTGGAAACTGAAGTGCATCCCTGAGAGGCTCCTGCTGAGATGCTAATAACTGGTCTGCTCACCCCTATTACCCTGAATCTCTTCCAGTTTTCTTGCCAAAACGAGTGGTGTTTTCAGTCATATTCCAAGTAAGGAGAAGTCAAAATGTAACCTTACACCAGTGAGCTTTAGAGGCAGCTTTGCAGAGGCCATGAAGTGCTTTTTCTGCCAAGTGTATGGGCAGAACTTTCAGCAGGAACCATGGGCCTGTCAGTAGGTTTGACCTGAGACAGTTGGGCCCTGTGGCCAGAAGGGAAAGTGTCCATAAAACTTTAGTCTGCAGCAGAGTCCTGTACATCTCCAGGACTTCAGTTTCCATGGGTTTTGACAAATTATTTTTATTATGTTGATTATCTGTGGCTCCTCCTCTCTGGAGCTGGCTTTGATTTTTAATCTGACTTTTCTGACACTTGGCAGTCAGAAACAGAGGAATTTGGAATCTTAGTTCAGCATTGTATTTCTGCACTGGTATCTTCATTATTACGTACAGCCTCCAATATATTTAATGCTCAGTGCATGCAGTATGTATAACTGGGGCGGGGGGGGGGGTAATGCTGTGTTTACTGAGTTGGTCATACTTGCAATTACTTACCTGTTTTATCAGATAGGGTCCCTTCTCATCTCTTGGATCAGCTTCTGCAACTGAGTGGAGCATCTCTTTTTTCAGAATAAAAGCTACAAAAATATATTTTTTTTCACCAGAGATGTGGGAAATTGCAGTTAGTTGCTCAATGTAATTAAAATAAAGTACAGGTGATATGGAAACTTGGGTACAAAGCAATCCCATTGCTCAAGTCCACATTTTCTTTTTTTTTCCAATGACATAATAGATTTTCCAGTTGTTATTGACAGACTTCAGAAGGCTATATCTCATATTCAGACAGGTTGAGTAATTCTTGATATTGCAGGCATTGGGGCAGCCTTAGAGAGACTCATAGTCTTTCAGCACAGATGGAATTTGCTGTTAGATTTTTCACATCACAAAAGCTGCACTTTCTAAACTGTTGTAAACTTAACGGATGGGAGGAGCCAACAGATTTTCTGGTGTAGGAAAGAAAACAGTTTTCAGCACAATGTTATCAATGGTGATAATACAGTAAGAACCTAAGAAAAATCATATTAATATCAGAATGAATGTGTTAACTTTGAATTATATTTTCCTTATTAATTGACCTTTTTTTTCCCCTCATGAAAGTAGCTTTAACATTTCCTTGAAATTGATTTGCAAGGAGGCGTGTCCATCAATTAAATTTTTAAAGGAATATATAAATGCACCATGACTCTGCTTCCATTAAACAGAGACCACATGGCAGCCTGTAGTTGTATCCTAATAAGCAGATCAGCCTGCAAGGACATGTGTGGGGGAAACAGTGATGCTGGGCAGCCACTGAGTCACCAGCCCTGTGACCCCCTCTCTGACTATGTGCTGCTTTGCAGAAGCCACATCCATTGTTTCAGTTGTTCTAGTTAGTCACATTCAAGACAGTGCTGCAAACATTAAAAAGGAAAGGAAGGAGAACCCCTGGTATGTACCAGGATTTTTGCATTGAGTCTGGTGTGCTCCCAGCTGTCATTCGGCTGGGACAGTGGGACGCTGAGGAGACTCAGCCTCTCTCAGTGCCGGGCTGCAGCTGCTGAGATGCCTGGGGCACAGTGCTTGTTCCAGGAACACAACGTTTTGTTGATTCCACAATTAAATGCTATGGGATTTTAATTTGCTCTTTAGTCATTTTTCATTTCCTTAATTTTTGGCATTCAGATGCAATTTTGTTGAAAAGATTGCTGGGGGACATGAACACTTTCCTGGAGCTGAAAGTGTGATTAGCAAAGAACTTCCCTAAGATCTCCTCCTTAACACCCATCCCTTTCCCTAGGGAAGGGCTGGGCTTGCTGTGAGGGCTATGGCTTGAAATGCACACATAAGTTTTGCGGTTACAGGAAGCCCCAGTAGAGGTTTGTTGAGGGGCTTGGCTGCATTGATGTGCTGGTGTTACAATTAGCTCTTCTGTTTCTAGATTGTGGACTGAAATTCATGAATCTGCTTGGGATTCCAGGCCATGCAAGGAACAGAAGGAATTAAGGCATCTCACAATG
Organism: Vidua chalybeata; assembly: GCF_026979565.1. Taxonomy (NCBI): domain Eukaryota; kingdom Metazoa; phylum Chordata; class Aves; order Passeriformes; family Viduidae; genus Vidua; species Vidua chalybeata. Next base: position 13,320,785 of record NC_071532.1, read on the forward strand.
TAGCTCATGGTGTTGTTCCCCTCAGGGTCTGCAGCCTTCTGTGTTCAAATGCCTGGCACAGCATGTGTGTCTGCATCCTGTCATGTGTTCTTAGTCCATGCTCTAAACCTGGCAATGACCCCCTTATTGGAGAAACTGATGTATCTGCCATTTGGGAATGAAGAGACTTTTCTGCCCCTAAATCCCAGGACTGCCCTTGCCTTTGGTGTATAAGTGCTACTCCGAGTTTGTTTTACACTTGCATTTTGTCAGACATTACCAGTGGTGTATAATTTAAGGGATTATATTTATCTGTTGGTAACTCTGGGTTGGTCCCAAACAAGGTGGTCTGCTAAAATCAGCTTGTGTTTGGGAATTGGCCCCAGCACTATTTACTAATTCCTGAAATGCAAGGGAGAAACAATTCTAATGTTCATCTGTGTGAAAGATGTTTGGCAATATAATGTTTTTCTATGGAAATAACTCCTTATTCAATGATTAATTATTGTAAAGGCTATGTAAATATTTTGTTTTCCTCCTGCAACAATATGAAACTCAACTGGGGTACTTGTATCTTCTCACATGAATGCTTTCACAGAAAGATTTCTTTGGGCAGGCTATTGTCCTCCTTTTACTTGGGAGTTAGGTGTCTAAAGGACTTCTAGGGCATATTGTCCTGAAAACTGGGGAATTCCACCCTGAGGTGAAGCAGAAATGTATTGGAAGCATCTGGTATTTATTGTGGTTAGGCATAACCAGAAGTTTTGTTCTGCTCATGTAATCCATCTTCTGTTACTGTAAGGACCAGCTGAATTTCCTTGGTAACAAACACCCTTCCTCTGTTCCCAGAAAGCTTCAGCTTTCTTGCAACATCCAGAACCAAGGAAACTTCAGATGACCCATTCCTGTGATATCAAAATCTCTATGTGATCTGTTCACACTGGGAGAATAGTGTTCAGTTCTACTGCAGCATGAGGCTGCTTAATAGGACTTTCCTATTTTCCAAATAGGAGTGCAGTATGAAATAAAACATAAATCTGCCCTTTGATTTCTGCAAAGGGAAAAATGTATAAAAGAGTATGGTGATCTCATTATTCCAATTGTTTTTTCATTGAGAAATAGGAATAAAGCTTGTGCTACCAGAACAAGTTCTGTCAGAAGAGGTGGGCATCCCAGCTGTGAACTAGGACATGCAAGAATGTTTAAGGTTTTTGTCCTAGCCAGCTTATATGGACAAACTCTGCTACTCCCTGGAATATTCTTATTAATAACTAAAACACATACTTTTTTAATTTACCATGGATTAAGCTGTCAGGTTTCATCTTGCTGGCGAGACTGAAGAACAGGGAGATGTCTGGCTGCAGGTGAAGATTGCCCTTTGCTAGGAAATGCTGAGGTCTCTTTGGAAGGGGACCAAGAGGCTTTCTTTCTTATATATTCCTTTAATTGCCTTTTGCTGTCCCCTGTGCCTTGCAGACCATGATATGAGGGGCAGATCAGTGAATGCCAACCCCAGCTTGGCTTTTAACAGCAGAATTTCTTCAGGTCATAACTCAATTTTTCCCTCTGCCAGGGTAACTGTGTGTGGAAACCTCTAATGCTGGACTTCTTAAAGCTGCAAGCCCCAACATGACTACAGGGTTGTTGCTTTGCACCTGGCTGTGTATTTCTGCTCTGAAAAAAAAGAGCCTCTAGGCTCTAATGCTGTGAGTAGCCCAACATGAGGGAGATATTTCAGCTAAACCTTGGTCCTTGATTATCAGGGGTATGATACACCACTATATGTCCAGGTGCACCAGACTTGGATCCAAAAATGGAGTGTGAGGCCTCTCTTCCTGGCCCACGTGCCCATATCATTTGCAGCAAAGGTGTTGCTTCCTCTTGTGTAGTCTCTGTATCTGTTTTTCCTTGTTTGAGCTCTTCCCTGGGGTTTGGGTGGGCAAGATCCCAGATAGTCCTGCCTCCTGAAGATGGTATCCTAAGATGAAGGAATGTGTTTGGTTTTGCATATGCAGATTTCTGAACAGATTCACAGCCATAGAGGTAGGTTAGCAGGTTCATGGTTCCAGCTTTTCTAGAAGTTTACCCTTTAGATACAAATGCTGAAGGAGCTGGGTCTGGTGTCCCTGCAGCCAAGTGGCCCATCTACTCCCTCTTAGTTTTTCTGTCAGTGCAGGATAACTCTGTAGATAGCACAAACAATTCATCACAGGTATTGAGAGCAATACAGGGACATCTGGATGGCATTCTAGGTACTGTGCTACCTGTGAAACTGCATTTTATGTTGTCGTGGCCAAGGCTGTAGCTGGACAATTAGAAGGAGAAGAATTTGCTAACTAGCATGCAAATTGAAGTTTTCTAGGCATTTAAACAGTTTACAGGATACTCCATTTTAATTTATGTAAACCCTTCCAGCAAGGAGGCAGAAAGGGATTTACCAAGCTTGGAAATAATTAAAATCATGGTGAAATTTTCCTCACAGGTACTAAATGTGACATAGTGTGTGGTCTCTCTGACAGGGTAGCTTTCCCTATAAATGGAGAAGTGCAACATCAGATGTTTCAATGCATGCACAGAGATAAATAGTTTTTATGACATATTAAGAACAGTTTGGTTTATGGCTTTTTAGATGTATCTTAAAATCTTGTTTTATAATGACTTTAGCAGAGCTGTCCAATTTCCAAGATGTGCTTCTAAAGCAGGATGAGGTTTGTACCTGGTTTTTATTAACTACATTACCAGCTAAAAATAAACCAAGTTGCAGACAGCAGTGTAGACCCTCAATGTGTTTCATTAAAAGTAATAATAATTCTTGAGGGCATGGAGGCAGAAATCAAGCTCTTTTTGTCTCCTGGAATCTGTTTTGCTCATCTGGGAGAAGAAAGTAACCTGACAGTCTTTGAAATTTACTGATATTCGTTAAGATCACTGGACTTTGAATGGAGCTGTAGTTAATTATGAACTTTAACCCCATGTTTTAGTGTATTCCTGGACAAAAAATGTGGCTTTGTCGTGCCTTGCAGGCTATTGGCAGAGAAGTTCTCTGATAGTGTGTATAAAAGGATCCTGGGGTCCTGTGTCAAAAGTTGAAAACTGCAAGTGCAGAATTACAATTAGGGTGGTCTGATTTTTTTTTTTTTTTTTCCTTTTAAACCAGCATAGGGATGTGGTGATTCTCTCTAATTTGTTCTTTACTCATGTCTGAGTGTCTTTGTGATGAAGGGACTCAGACCTAGGAGTTAAAGTTTCAGTGGAGGAATTCATAGGACCTCTGCAGGAGTCCAAGCCTTTCACTGAGCACAGGTTGAGGGCCAGTACCTTGAAAAAAGCAATAGTAAAAATATATGTAGTCTGGCCAAAGCTAGACAAAGGAAAAGAAATATCCTAGAAAAACACTGGGCTACTTTCCAGCCTTACTGTGTAAGCCTGTGCTGCTACTGAAATTAGTTTACTCAAGAGTCATATGTCTCTGAAGCCTGTCTTTTCAAATTGTGCTGCTATTTAGCAGTCAGAACTAAAAGGCAATAAACCACATGCATTTAAGCTGAAAACATGATGTACCTCCTTATAAATTTGGAGATCACTTCTGTGGCACAGTCTAAGCATGCTGGGTTTGGTGAGCATCTGTAAACACATGTTTTTGTGTATTGGATAAAAGACTCTAAAAATTTGAAGTAGAGTTTTGATACCTGTTTTTGATAACTAAATATAATGTTTTTGGAGCCTGGGAAATCATACATTCTGCAAGGGATTTTGACCAATATCTATGCAAGAATGAGAGAGCAAAGGAAAAAATTCTGACCCACAAACCAAACACTAGAAAGGAAAAGGTAGAGTTCTAATTTCTAGTTATTTTTGAAGTGTATTCAGTGGCCTGGATTCCCTGCAAATTCAGATTTGCATTGGCATAAATTGTAATTTGTGTCCTATATTTAAAATTTAACTTTCAGCATGCAGTAAATTTAAAAAAAAAAAAAAAAAAAAAAAAAAAAAGTCAGTAAAAGGTAATGGCCAGATTAGGGACTTAGGTGTTTGCAAATGTGTGGCTCTGTGGGTTTTCCTGTCGTAAAGTCTGACCACAAAGTTTGACTGAAGACATGCTGTGCATTGACCATAGTTGTATTGATATTTGGAAACATGAGAATAGATAAGAGTATTTTACAAGGTATTTGATTTTTAAAAAGCTAAGGGGAAAGCTTAGATTCTTTGATTACGTGATGACCATTACAATAAATACAGACTTCTACACTAAAACTCAGTGAGCAAACAAGGCACTACTGTTTATTATCCATGTCTTAAATTGCATGGCTGCTTCACCTACTGCCAAAGGTAAGTTTGCTGCAGGTAGTGCTTAATCGATCCTACAAGTATCAAAGACACTGAAGTGCTATTTAGAAGTGTAAAAGGATTTAAATCTTTTGAAGATGAGAGGCATTTTCAACAGTTGGTCACACCTGTGTGCCCTCTTCCCAGTGGTTTGGGAGTGGTTCTTTGTTAGAGCCCTTACTTGGGAAGCATCCTGGACCAACCTTGCTCCTGTAGGCACCTGGTTCCTGAAGTCAAGTGGGGAATTCCCCCCTCCTCTGTGCTGGCCCAGACCTTCAGGGAGAGCCAGCAGTACATGTGGTTCCTGTTAGTTCAGAAAACAGAAACATCTGGGGAAGACGTGAATGACTCTACTGGCTTAGTTCAGCAGGAGCAAAGTCTCTGACAGTTCGTTCTGGACAGAGAGATCCTGTCTATAATGATTGTGGAAATAAAGCAGGGAGCAAATGCACATAAAATCACATAAAATCCAGTTCAAAACAGCAGGAGATGGGCACTCATGCTGTCTTACATGGCCTTTCTCTCTTTCTGCTTGTGGGGATCCCTCCTAAAGAAAGTGAAGGGAAAGATTTTCTCATCCAGTAGGAGTAGGGAAGGATGCTGTGGAAGAACACTTCCTAGGGACTGCAAAGTGTTTCCCAGGGTTATGCCCATATGGGCTTAACTTTAAGAAGAAAGGAAAGTGAACCAGTGGTAAATAAATTTGCTATGTGTTTACTGTAAAAAATCTGAAGGAAAATGCTTATAGCACTGTGGGCAGTTGTTATTAACATGAAGGTAGAACGACTAGACCAGCTCCAGAAGGCCCTGCTTCATCAGGCTGCCAGGTCAGATGACTTCCAGAGGTTCCTTCTCATCTCCACCAGTCTGACTCTGTGACATCAGGTGGTTGGGTTAGACTGTGCAACATGGCCTAGCTAAACCAGTGTGGCTTATTTCCTCAATCCCTAAGGAAATGTGTCCCACCAGCATAAGAGTATTGTTTTTTTCCTAATCTAACTGCACCACCAATGATGTTCTGTGGCTTAACATTTCTGTTTCTAAGCAGGGCAGAAGAAAATACATTTCTCTAGCATTTGGTGTAGAAGCAGTAAAGGCAGGACATGGCACATCAATAACCTGAATGTGTTTGGTATGAGGAGGCTGGCTGAGGGGCAGATGGCATGAATTGCCCTTTGCAGGGATGTGTGCTGTGTGTCACAATCACAGCCTGTGGTCCCTAGGGTACCCTGGGGAGTTGTTGTAGTGGGGATGGGGCTAATTACCATTAGCAGCTGCTCATGTTCTCTCTCCTCACTTTCATTCTCCTCCATGGGATAAATTATTTCTTTCTATTCTCTTTGGCCTGTTATTTCTCCTTCTCACTTCTCAACTGTCCCAATTTTCCCTATACTTATTCCTCTGAACACAGAGAATCTTCTTTGCTATTGACCCTGAAGAACAACTGCTTCTATTAGCATATGATCAAGTTTAGCTGGATTTCCCTAGAAGGCAGAGAGTGCCTTTGTCATAAAAATGAAAATTAGTAACTTTGGCTTGAGTTAAGTCAGATAATTGACTTTTGCCACCTAGACATGGTGTATTTCAGGGAAGTTTCTGAAGAAAGGAGAGGGATGACAAATCCTCAGGGAGGAACTTGTTCATAATTACATAAAGACCTTGGCTGTATATGAATGTAAGGATGCAGGAAGCTGTGCTAACTGGATCTTTGCTAGGGAAAATGTTATATGCTAATGGCAACACAGTCTGGGGCTATAAAAAGAGCTAAAGAAGTCCAGTCACTTCATTAACTGGCTCTTCATAAATCCTAGGAAAAGCAATCTGTCCTCTTGAGAGTAAAAGTTAAGCTTAGTATCCAAGCTCGTGCATCTCTTCTGCTTTCACTGTTTCAGTCATGCAGACAATTGATGGAGCATCTATTTATTCCAGGAACTTTCCTTTCTGTTCTGCTGACCAGTTTTATGGCTTTATACTCAATAAAAACTACTGTGTACACTTAACTCCGGGAACAGGCTAGAGCTATTTACTCAAGCAGAAAAGTATTGTATTAGGGTGAGAGATCCCCTGTGAAGATAGGAAAGGAATCTTGCTGGCTTTAAGTAAGGTGTGAAGATATTTGAACAGCATTATATAGTGAATACATTGTATAGTGAATACATTGAATACAATGTTTTGTGTTCTGTCTCTGCTGATGACTTCAAGGAAATTACCTTAACCTTCAAATGCAGAGAACAAGATTGTCAGTGTGCTGTAAGTCTGCACACACAGGTGCTAAATATCTCAGTCTTAATGCCATCAGGAGTAGGGGTTCTTTTGTTCAAAGTTTCAGTTCAGGTATGATGTCACTGGAGGATCTGCCTTGTAATTCTGTGGAGAACCTTGTCAATTTAAATATTTATTTATTCCAGATTTTTTTTTCTTTCCCTTCTTTATGGCAATTCTTCCTTGTTTGATTTTTTTTTTTTTTTTAAGACTATTTGTGTAGTTTCTGACCAAAGCCCCACTGGCTGATCTGCCCTCAGCTCGCTGTAGCACTGATGCTCCTCATGTACTGGAAAGATGCTGGCTGGGCAGGATGTTAGGCACATGAGAGAAAGAATTCTTACCCAGAGAAAACTGGTGGAAAACACCTCTCTTTTGTTTCTGTGCCACCTGGAAGGGTTGCTCAGAAAGCTTCCCTGAAGGGCATATTGTTCTGGAGCATAGGTTCAGCTCTCTTCTGCCAGAAACAGAGAGATGAACAGAGTTATGTCTTGGAACAAGTTGAAGCACAACGCTGTGTTCCAGCAGCAGTACACGTAAATGAAGGGAAGGAAAATGAGCTTTGTTACAATGAGACAGAGGTTCATTTAGGAGTCTCATTTTTTCATTAGGGTAATTATTGTGAAGTTTTAGTTTACTTTCTGGTAGCACCTTTTAAAACTTGAATTATCTAAATTTCCTGAACCACAGAAGATTAATAACCTCACAATTTATGCTTTTCCTCTGTAGAGTGAAAAAGTGTAATTAAAAAGATGATATACAGTTGGATTAAATTTTTGAACTGCAGCTTGAAAATACTTCACAGAATACAAAGCATAAAAGAAGCATGGGGTATTGTTGCACTTTCTTCTGCAGACAATTGCAATCTGCAGACTTGCTTTGTGAAGTCAGACTTTGTCTTGCTCAGTCAATCTTGCTTTTGTACTGGGAGCAAGGTGTCCCACTCCACATGTCCACTTCTATTATGATGAGCAGAACAGTCTAAATAAGTGGAGGGTGTTTTGTTATTTTTAGGTGAGAAAATGTGATTATGTGAAATCCCATTTGTTATCATGAGAGGTTTAGAAGCCTGATTCTGCATGATAACAGTTATGCTCTTACCAGAGAGCATAACAGAGAGCATCTCCAGGGAGATTGTGGAAATAAAGCCTAGTTTGAGCCACCACTGAAAATATACCAATAATACCAGAGATTAAGCCTAGTTCTGGAGCGTGCCACAATATATATGCCATTCTTTCCTTAGGGGGTATTGAGCAAGCCTAGATACAGCTGAAGGCAAAATTATAGTGTGAGAATAACCAACTGATACCAAACTCTTCCTGCTCAGTTTGCTCAAATAAATGGCACTGAACTGCTCTGAACAGACCCTCTAGATCAGAAGTGTTTCTCTCTGGTCTAGTGCCAGCTTCTTCTACTGCTCTGTCTGAATGTCAAGTGGAAGATTCCCCAAAAGGTGTTCAGACTGTTGCAGCTGAGCTGTCTCTTCCTCCTCTTGTTCTCAGGTACTGGGGATGCTGAGGCGAAGAGAATGATAGACTATCTATGACCTTTTGTTGTAGACCTGTTTTGTTCTCAAATCCTGCAGCCAATCCCTTGTGTTTAGTTCCTCAGCTCTCATTTCCGTGTTTGCTGCCTCCCAGATCTATTATTTGACTTAACAGGCAGTCAGGACTTACTTTTTGGACATCCTTTTCCCCCAAAGCTTTCAGAAAAACAGTCACTCATTCTGTCTTCAGGCTGGTAAAATTTGGTCCTGATGCTCTCATTTTGATGTTCCCTGCTGCTGATGTGAATATCTTTAATACTGTATGGATCTTACCATCCTAACCCTGGTGTATTGTGTCTGTATGTGTATTTACAAGCAATGTAAAATCACCACCTCTCTTTTCCTGGAAATCAGAGACCCTGTGCACACTTCCTTCCCAGCTGAAATCTTGCTGCAGTCCAGACATCTATTTTCCTCTGCCAGCTCTCAGCCACTCCAGCAAATGACTCCTACATAGCTCAGCAGTTGATTTATGCACCGTTAATGAGTCCCCTCTGAATCCACTCCCTTCCCTGCCTCTGCCCATGAAATGCCTGAGCATCCTGTATCTCCTGAGTTAACTATACTGATGGATTGCTGTCCCCAGACATTGAGCAAAGACCCAGAGCACAGGGACTTGAGACATTGTTCCTGATTTGGGTGGCCTCAACTCTGTGCTTTCAGGCTGGAGCAAGATCTGCTCTAAGTATTGAAGAATAGGGCAACACTAACCAAGCAACAAATTTTTTTGGTTCATGAAGCGGTCTGAAAGCCCAAAAGCCCAAAAGGAGGGCTGTCAAAGCATCAGTTACAGCTGTCTTAAATGTTCCAGACTGTCTGTGCTTAACACTGAGTTTGTTTCACCTGACAGTTAAGTGAATTGGCCTGGTCTGAGTACAAGTGACTAAAACATGGAAAAAATTCAGCTGCAGAAATGCAGGGTGGTAAACAGCAAAGAAATTGTTGAAACTTTAATATTTGTGTCTGTGTTGTAGTGTATACCAAAATAACAGCACCATTCAGAATCCAGCCCTTCTCTTTGTTCATGAAGAAAGCCAGATCTATTTTCAGTGGTATCCCAAGCTGAATTAGTTTGGGCAAATGAAAAATCTGAGTAATGTTTAACCAAATTAAAGATGTGGCAAAGGCAGATGTTAACTGTTTACTTTCCAAGGCTAATTCCTCAACTTTTCTCAGGTGAAATGTGAGTTCCCAATTGCCTAGTCTCTGACTGCTCTGGTTGGATGTTCTGAAACAATTTCCTACAGACAGACCTACGCATCAGTCCCTGAAACTCACAAAGCCTACTGGGTCTGATGCAAAACTAACTGGCATTGCATTTAGTTGCATTGTGCCATGACTGTGCTGGTACCAACAGCTGTTGCATAGATCCTGGACCTCCCCCCCTCACCTTTACAGTAGTGCTTGTTGTTCAGGCTCTGATGAGTCTTTTGCCTTATTGTTGTATTACTGGTGTGGATTTCAGCAGCTCTGAACCAACTCCTGCTGAAGCCAGCAAGTTTCCATTGGTTTCATAGGGACTGCAGTGGTACACTTGACTGGTATAAACATATCCCATATCAACTCTGCTAGCTACTAATAGTCCTACTTGCTCCCCTTTCTTGTTATGTAGTGGGGTGATCTGACAGCTACTGGCTCTTCAAGAAATGTATGCTTAAGTCCAGGCTTCCTGTTTTGGGGTCTTGTGCGCTTCTTTGCTTGTTATGGTGTTTGATTTGGTTTTTTAATACCTTATCTCAACCTGAATAAAGGATGTTAGTAGAATTCTGGGAGATATACTGAGTGTGTGAGTGCACACATATGCAAAGAAAGCAAGCATTAGATGACATTTGGCTTTCCCAACCCATTGAAATCACTATAACCTGAGCAAGAAGACTTTTAAAGGAGAACTCCTGCCTTGAATACAGTTGCCTAGATTCCTCCTGCTTTTCTTCATTAAGAAAGAGCAACCTGTATTTGTCTAGTATTGCTGTGGTGACCCAGTCACAGGTTGGTGAGGGCGGTACTCTTGCCTTTTGCCCAGGGACACCTGCTCTCAATCAGCGCTGTCCCACTGGCCAGCCCCTGCCATGTACACACTGCACAGGCTATCTCTGGACACTACACCTACTCCACAGGCCCTTGGCTATTCCTAGGAGGACTTGCTAAGTTGTCTTTAACTTGTGCTCCTGATTTCACCAACTCAGCCTGAACTTAGATCCTGCCCCCATAGGGAGAATTCCAGCTGAAAATATCTCAAATCAGAAGGAAACTACTGCTCATCAGTCTGCCCAGCCTCCTGTCCTACCCAGATCTTTTTCCACTCCCTTGGGGTTAGGGAAAACATGGTCATTTCTAAGACAGCTCTAAAGTAAGCAGGCTTGTGTAGCAGACTGAGGAAAAGAATACCAAGGGTTGGGGGAGATACTTCATCATGAAGAAATCCTTTATATTTGCAGTAACAGCCACCCTTCACCATGGGATTGCCTTCATTTTGTGAGAGGTTTGCTCTGCAAGGGCATGTCAAGGCCTGTTTGGCCCTGAGATTTCCATTCCTGGCACTCCTGACTATACACCCAGGCCAAAAGAGCACGAATTGGTCAGTGCTCCAGTGTCAGGAGTACATAGATGCCAGCAATATATATAGGAGGGAAAAAGAAAGGAAAACCAGTCTTTGGGCTTGAATACAGGGAAGGTGGAAGTAAAATGAAATGCCAGAGGGAAGGACATAGCAGAGGAGATTGTGCAGGCTGAGGAGAGATTAATAGGCATTAGAAATAAGCAAAAGACATGGGAGAATTCAGATCAGTGCTGAGGCAAGCAGCAGGGAATGTTCTTAGCAAGGAGCATTAGGAAGTTGAACACAGATGGCAAGATATGAAAGGCAGACAGACCTGAGAACTGTAAGGGCAGCATGGAGGAAAAACCTTAAAATCCAGGAATGGGAAAAAGGTGAAAAGTATATAAACAAATATCTAAAATAATAATACTTTCCAAATCAGAAATAATAATTTTCTTTATCTTGATGTTAGAAAGCTGTATATAAACTAAGCAAGGTAGTGTAAGAATAATTTTATTTAATATTTTGGTAACACAATGATACATCTCAAAACTACCATAGAATTTAGCTTGCTAAATGACTGCATACATTCTAAATAGGTGCTACTAAATTTGATTAACTTCACAGAGTACATGTTTATGGCTTTATGTGACCAACAGCTATATAGTGTGTAACCCCTTGACTGACATGAGCAGCGTGAATGGATTTTGCACTAGTAGCCAATGCATAGTTACACCTTTTGGAAGGGTGAAAAATTGCAACAGACATTTTTTATTAAAATATTAATTGATGATCCTTGCATTAGAATAGCTATTCAGCTGTAGGTTACATACTTTATTTCTTTTAATAACAGCACTTACAAAAGTACAAGAAAAATTGTCTTGCTAGCATTTGATCTAATGTAGATCTCCATATGAAAATGCTGAGTATCTTATAAAGCTTTTCACAGATATAGGCTAAGTTCTGGGATATCACAAACTTGTACGTAATTCACAAAAACACCTGAGGTTACTCCATGTATATGTAGCAGAAAGCTTTTTTTAGCTCTAGACCAGATGATAGATACCACATGAAGCCAGAGACTTTAAGCAGTTTCATTAGTACTGTGTGGGGTTATAGAGCAGTTCTTGTAGGCTTGATTCAAGTTTTTTAAATCAGTAGCGAACTTGTACTTAAGATCGGGATTGTGTTGTTAAGCCAGCTCTTCCCAGTGCCAGTAGGAGCTCTGTCCCTGCTGCCAGTGTGACTGAGACTGCCCATCTATCAGAAGTCACAGTGCAAATCCTTACTTGCTTAGGTCTCAGCAGAGCTACTTCACTGTGTAGCACTATAACCTTGTTTTTCTAGCTCTACTAATACCTTACCTGGTACTGATAACTGTAACCCTGGCTGAGCACAGCAAGTCATGTGAGGTACTCTCATGTCTGATGGATTTCATATGTAATTGAAGGCAATCTGCAGCTCCAAAGAAGTGCCCAACACTTTTCAAATCAGGCATTTACATAGGGCTGTTTGCTTTCTAGAGAAATATGCAGCTTTGTGAAACAAACATTAGCTGGAGGTTCCATGTCATAAAGTTTCACGTGTGCTTTAAAATAAGAGGTGTTCTAAAAAAAATTATGAAGTTTGCCTCACAAATATTGTAAAAGAACTTTTTGTTCAGTCAATGGGTACTTTAATTAGGACATGTAATGTTCATTTTCCTTCTGGGACTTTGTTCCAAACAAATTGTACTAAAAGTACATAGTTGATTTTAAGATATACTATTTAACTCACCCTAACAGAATGACTAGTGAGTAGAGGTATTATTTGCTGTGTGCTTTACTTGAGGCTTGTGGCATTAATGTTTTAATATAAACCTCCCCCAGTCTCACTTCTGCCTACCTTGGCCAATGTGGATTTTACTAGACTTACCTATGTGCTTAGGGACAGCTGTATTAACTCCTTCTTAAAGAAACAAAAAGTTCAGCTATACCTTTATAAATCTCATTCAAATACTTAGTTTGTTTGTAACCATGCTAATGAACAGGTTAGCATATGATTTGTATAACCCTTGCCATCTAGTGACAGAAATTCTGATCTTTCAAAACTTTGTGGAAAGTTACTACATTAGGACATTCTACTAATTTTCATATAAGACATGAATTTTAGTTTCAAACATGCTTACAAGCAAGACTTTTATTGTTTTAGGCATTTATGTAAACATTTTGGAATGCTGAAGGCAAGACTTTACATTGCCATTTTACCAAAAATCATGTGAACACTTATTATTGAGGCATTAATGTACATCCCAGCAGCCAGAACACCAGAGCTGCCATGAGCCTATGGCAGTTTCCAGCAGAGTAAATTCAGAAGCAGGCTGCAGTGTTCTGAGCAACTGCTTTTGTTTGTTTTTTAATCAGTGATTCCACATTCAGAAGTGAAATCTCTTAAGGCAAACTTAGAGTTAAGGCATAGCACATGGAGACATGGAAAGGATTATAGAGACAGTTCCTGGAGATGCTCCAACCAGTCAGTAGATAAAAAGCACTTTACACTGACAACTTCTGTGAACAAGCTAGAAAAGAAAAGGCTTACTTTCAAATTGCATATGTTTTATCATTTAATATATTGTTCCCCTGGCTCTCCTTCTAGAATTAAAAAGATGACTTGAATTATACCTTGTGCAACTTTTCTTCCTGCTTTTATAACATGTAATATTGGCTATGTACCAAAAATATCACCAGAACAAGCTATGAGTTATATAAATCTAAAAAGAGAGAGGGGGATTATCTGTAGATGCAAGGTTTATTGCTTAGGCATTTGCTGACAGCTGACTTTCACTGGCTGCTTTCTCTGCTTGCAGTCTTTGGACAGCCTGATCGAGCAAATCCATCGTATCTCGGAGCGTAACATTCAAGGTGAATGGCTTAGGTTTAATGGTCAGCCCATAAGTAAAGTCCATTTTAGGGTCCTCGTTTGGATTAGCAGTAAAATTGCACTGATGCACCAGTATGGAGGTAAAGAGAAAGAGCTGCACCTTGGATAACTCCTCTCCAATACACCGACGCTTTCCCAATGAGAAAATCATCACGCTGCTAGTAAGATCTTTATTGATGAACCCATTTTCATCCAGGAATCTTGTTGGATCAAAATCCTCTGGGTTGGACCATTTTGCTGGGTCATGATTCACTGACCACTGATTGACAAAGATGACAGTGTCCTTGGGAATGAGGTAGCCCATGATGAAGGTGTTGGTTGTGGTGGCGTGTGGGATAGTCACAGGCACAAAGCTGCTGAAACGCATGGATTCATACAGGAAAGCCATGATGTAGGGCAGGTGAGGCTGATCTTCAACACACGGCAGACGGTCTCTTCCAACAATCCTATCCACTTCTTCTTGCATTTTAGCCTGCACTTTTGGATACCTGTCATTTAAAGCAAGATGTGTGTGCGTACATAACACTTTCAAAAGATTTTTATCACAAATAATCCTTGCTGCAAACATTTTTCACAGACTCTCACCGCCATCCTAAATGATGCAGTTTGAGCAGAGTTCAAATGTGTAGACCTCAGTTGAAAACTTAGAGAAAAAAACAAACTTCCCATGCACTGGTGTAATTTTAGTTTTGCTCAGTTTTTACTTTAATATCCCATGTAACTGATTCTCAACATAAAAAAATAACAATAACCTAAAGTGTGCTGAAACTGAATATTCTGGTCCAACTTTGAAAATTAATTCTAAAATTAGAATTACTTGTCTCTTCTAAGTATTGCATTTTCCGTGGGAACAAGAATTTGATTTGCCAACTCTGTATGTGACTTTTAAAAGTTAGCATGGAGTTTATCACTAGACACATTTCATACCTTTGAAAGCCTGCAGGTTTCTAAACTAGAAAAAAATCCCAATTATTAAATTGTTAGAATGGCTTTATGAGGTTCCAACTTTTAGTTTGAGAAGATATTTTCTAATTAATATCAAATTATGTTTTCTCTATAATGTATTTAAAGATGGCTGTCTTGAAGTCTGGACAGTTTGGAAGGCTACACAGTAATTAAACAAGATCAAAATGTTAATACATCTTTTGCTTGTCTAAAAGCACATATTCTGCCCAGGAGCCTTCATTTGCTTTAAGTATTCAAGTTTGGCTTCTGCATCTTTGCTTTTTCCTCCTGCAGCAGACTCACATGTCAAATGCTAGGCAAACATGAGAAATTGGGAGAAACCCAAGAGTTATGTGAACACTGGGACATCACACCCTTAGCTGGAGTGTTAAATATTTGCCTGTTTTTCAAGAAGCAACTGAGTAGATAATGTTTGCATATGCCTACAAATTAAGCAGGCGATGAAAGAAAAAGCCAGGATAGGCAAGAGAGTCGGTGTAATGGCACCTTCTCCTAAACCACCTCCCCTCTCTGCATTTCCCCGGCAGACAGGCCGGTGCCAGGGCAGCGCTCCCGCCGGCTGCCCAAGGGGTCTGCCTTGCCCAGTCACGCAATGGCAAGGAAGGCACACACTACGGCAGCTCAGCATAATAGCGGGTTTGTAAAGCGGTGCACGAACTCTTTATCGTGCTTAAGCAGTTGTTATCCTGTTCCTATGATCTCCTTGATCTTGACCTGCTAAAATCTGTTACTTTCGGGTTTTACTCGGCTGCCTTTCTGCCAGCCTCTCCTTATGCACCATAACCCGACCGCCTGAGTAGGGTGGGATTTATATTCTTTTATACTTCCTTATCTCTTTCTGGCGGGTTTCCCAGAGCTTCTGTGTTAGTTAATGGGAGGCCGCTGAGGCACCCGGCGCTGCGCGGGCTGGCGCTGCCCGGTCTCGCAGACCCGCGACCCGACGGCGGGTCCCTGCCGGGGCCGTGTCCCCGGCTATGCCCGGACCCGGAGCTCCATGCGCTGTCTCGGGCCGGCTGCTCCCGCCGCGGGAGCCCTCCCAGCAGCGCCTTTGCCCATGCGGCGCAGTTTAAACGGGGCTCCCCCGGGGCTGGCGGGCGCTCGCACCCCGGGCGGGCTCGCATGTCCCCCCCCTACCCCGGGCCGATGGGGCGCTCCGGTGTGCTGCCGCCTCCGCCGGCACATACCTGATGAGGAAGATGAGGAGCCACTGTAGGGCGGTGGAGAGGGTGTCCTGGCTGGCGCCGAAGATGTCGGTGACGGTGGCGGGCACGTGCTCGAGCTGCAGCCACGGCTGCTCCCGCTGCAGGCGGATGAAGGCGTCCATCATATCGCGGGGGGCGGCCCCGGGGCGCAGGCTGCGCTGGTGCTGCAGGAACTTGCCGCGGACGAAGCCGTAGAAGTCGCGGTTGAGGTCGCGAAAGGCGCGGTAGGCGGCGCGGACGGGGCTGGGGAAGCGCTGGAGCCAGGGCAGCGCATCCACCAGGCTGCCGGCGCCCACCGCCCGTCCGAACTGCTCGTTGCGCCCCACGATGCGCAGGAACTCGCCGTCGCCGTGGCTGTAGCGGCGGCCGAAGCACAGGGCGCTCATGACGTTGGCCACGGCCACCACCAGGACGCGCGAGGGGTCGAGGAAGGCGCCGCCGGCGCTGCCGCGCACCAGCAGCGCCACCAGCGCCCGCGCCTCGCCCACCAGGTGCCGCTCGAGCAGGCGGCGGGTGGCGGGACTGCCCGTGGAGAAGGCGCGCACCGTGGCGTGCGCCGCCCGCCGGTGCAGCTTCCAGAGCTCCGAGTATCCGCCGAAGGCCAGGCTGAGCCCGCCCGACACCAGCTGGAAGGACGGGAAGGGCGGGCGGCCCGCGAAGGCGGCCCCCTGGCGGACGAGGGCCTGGCGGATGGCGCGCTCCCCGTTCAGCACCACCACGGGCCAGCGCCCCAGGCGCAGCTGGAACACGGCGCCGTAGGTGCTGGCCAGCCGGGCGAAGGAGAGGTGGGGGGCGCTGCCCAGCTGCGCCGCGTTGCCGATCAGGGGCCAGGGGAAAGGGCCCGGCGGTGCCCGGCGCTGGCCCTGCCGCCGGCGCTGCTGATGCTGCAGGAGGAGCTTGCCCAGGTGGATCGCGGCGAGCAGGCAGAGGATGAGCAGGAGGGAGCTTTGCAACGGGGGCATGCCGCGCAGCGCTTCCCCGAGCCTTTCGAGGGCCATGCTGCAAGGGAAAGAGAAAGGTCAGCGGGCAGCGTCCCCGCGGCGTGGGGGGACCTTCAGGTCCCGCGGGTAAGGGGAAGCCCGGACGGAGCCCGCTGGTATGGCGGAGGTGAGCCCCGGCAGCCGTCCCAGCTCTCGGAGTCCGGGCAAGTCTTTCCTATGCGCTCCTCGTGTGCCTAAAGCCCCCCGAATCCTGTTCGAAAAACAAGGGATAATCGATAATCAAGTGGCAAACTCCTAATAAGAGATCGAAGTCGTGTTTGGCGGAGAGGCCGCTGCTCTCTCTCCGCCGGTAGGGAAAGTTCTCAACGAGAGATCCAACAGGTCACGGCTGAGAGAGGCACAGAGGAAAGCAGGAGGATGCTCTCGGCTGTCGAGCCTCCGCAGATGCAGGCAACTGCCGTGCGCCGGAGACAGGTTAATTCTGGCGCTGCACATCGCTCCCCCCGGCGAAAAAGCCCCTGCGAGAAACGGGTTGCCCGCCCCACTGTCGGAATTTCCCGCTGCTCCGGAGAAACGCACGCGTCCCGAGCCCTTCCCTCCTCCCCGCACCTTCGGGCCCATCGCGGCATCGCAGGCTGGCGGTCTGCCGCCCCGGGGATGGGCGGCGGAGGATGCCTGAGGACTCTGCGTGGCAGTGCTGAGTGGTCCCGCTTCCCATCCCCGTGCCGCGGGACCACCCGCTCCAGCCTTTCAGAAGCAGCGAGAGGATGAAGGGGTGAAATAAGCGGCGGGCTCCTGTAGCAGAACTGACCTGTTGCACACTGCTTCCATCCGAGACCTTGAGGAGGATGGAGAGGAGCTGTGCAGCCGGCGGCAGCTCTAATGGACAAGCCGCGGCTCCGAGGAGAGCGGCGACGGCGGCGTTCAGATCCAAGCCTTTGGGAAACTCATTAAGAGCCCCGGTACCTGTCACCCGGAGCTTGGCAGGTCATGTGCAGGCAAATGCCAGTTGCGCCCGATCCCAGCGCAGTTATCACCTTCCCAGCTCTTTAACCCTCTCGCCCCAAGGCAGCCACCTGCCCCGAGCAGCTCCGCGGACCGGGAGCGAGCGGGCTGTTGCGCCCCCTCCCTCTCTCTCTCCCTCCCACCCGCCTGCTGGCCTGTGGGGACTGGACGGGGCCAGCCCAGCCCGCCGCAGGGAGCAAAGGCGAGCGGCTCAGAGGGCGCGGCGAGGACGGCCCGCTGCTCTCAGACTCAGCCGGATCCGGAGCCGCCACCTCTGGGCGCCTGGCATTGCCACTCCCGGCTTTAAACCTGCCGGCATCCGCGGTGCGCGGCGCGGTGCGGGCGGGACGCGGACGGCCCCGCTGGCAAATCGCCGTTGCCTGGCCCGTCCTCTGGCTTGAGGGGTCGCAGTTATTTGCCAGCTGCCCTTGGGTCCTCGCCAAGCGGAGCGGCTGAGCCGCAGACGCTTTTATGGCCGGGGACAAAAGTTTTTGCGGAGGAGGTGCCGGGAGGGGAGAGGGGTGGCGGGCGGGCTCGCAGCTCTCGCTGTCGGGAGGCGAAGTCTCGCCTGCATCTTAGGGGCTGAGGAAGCCGAAGAGCTTCCCCTCCTCCGCCTGTCGCCTCCCCGTTGCGTGCGGAGTTAGCATTGCGTGAGCCGGGGCTGGAAAGCCTCCAGCCATCTCCTTCCCGGGCCCCTACCCCTCCTCGCAATACCTGACACCAGCTCCGGGGAGAATGAGGCTGGGAAGCCCCGGGCAGCTCGCACCCCGTCCGGCTCCGGTGCCCTCCGGTCTCGCCTCCGCCCTGCGCTCGCTTCTCTCTCTCTTACGGCGCCTTTTTACTCTTAAATCTGGCGCCTCCGCCCGCACTGGGAGAGCTGGCGAGAGGCGTGTGGGTACGGCGCTCCAAGCCCCCCCGGGCTTTCCGGCGCCCCGGGGGAACCGGGATGGCAAAACCCCCAGATACGGAGGAAATCGTTCCCCAAGAAAACAGAACGACTTTGCTTTGTTCTTGTCATTTTTGCAGTAACAAGAAAAATATAAAAATACGACATTTATTTCAGATTCTTTACAGTCGCGTCATAAGAAGAAAATACGATGTTTTGGTAGCATTTAGGGATTAGATAAAATTAGATGCTGGGAGTCAGCCCAGCTCAGGATATGAGCCCGGTCCTGGCCAGGCTGCTACTGCTTCTGTCTTTGGTAAAAAGTGTAATCCTGCCTGTTGTCACTGTCCCAGGCTCTTCCAGATGGTGATGCTCCTTCTTGCTCAGACTCGCATCAGCCTCGGATCATCTGTTGTTTTGGAGCGTCTTCCTGTCATTGCCAAGTAACAGAGGTGTCAAAACCACTTTTTCTGAACAGTGCCAGGAAAAGTGAGCTTCCCTTTCCCAGCCCCACTTCAAGGGTGAACTTGAAGGGTCCATCCCTATGGGACTAAGGTTAGGGGGTTCTGATATCTCCATCACTATCAGAAGATTGAACCCAAATTTCACATGCTATAACCACTCAGCAATGGAAAAGTTGTCATTGCTCCCTCCTTCATCTGTTTCATGTCAAAGAAGAGACATGGATGTCTTCTGGCAAAGTTCCAGAAAAAGATCTGGGTGACACTGATCTTTTGCCACTGAACAGAAGAATTGTTCCAGGCACTGGGTCTGGGTGGTAAGGACTAGCTTTGATCAGTTACCTGAGCTTTATATTATAATGCTGGGCATTTCTTCTTGCCAGCAGGTAAATTTGCCCTTTTCTTGGTGACTGTGGTAAAAAGTTGCCTAAACTCCAGGCATTCCAGATCTCATTAGTTAGTCCCTAAACCCTTTCTTTGGTTCAGCAACTAAATTAGTTGTATTGCAATTGGATTGCTCCTGGCTGCTTGCAGGAAGTACAGAGAAAAGAATATATTTCCACTATCATGACTTGCAAACTCAAAATTTAAGGCAGGAGCCTAGGAGTTATAAATCCTGGTACTTTGGGGGTTTTTATACTCTAAGGAAACATTAATTATTTCTTATTTCACTTCTCTTTGGTCTTCAGGAGTTCTGTCACCGTTAGGAAAGAAAGAAAACCTATTTTAGATATTTTCTTCTGTGGTGATAGTACCACCTGGTCCCCCTGTACTATTTACAGCTTTGGCTCCCTATTGCATTTATTACAGCCTGAGTATTCTTCTGACTGTATACACTGAACATTCACCCAATTTTTTAGGATTCTGTGTGACCTTGATTAGTCCCTTGGTCTCTGTTATATTCTACAAATTGCCCTACTGCCTACCTCTATATTTATTCTTTTCACCTCTTTTGTTTGTAGAGGCACAGGAGTTCAAAATTGCTTTTAGAGAATGTATGTTCTTTTTTCCCAGTTCTAGGGAGATGATTGAGATGCAGGTCCTACTAAAACCAGTCCCAGGTTCCTGAGTTGGTTAGTTTTGTTAGGCACTGAAGACTGAATCACTGAAAATACATGCCACATAAAATGAATTATTTCTGAAGTCTAGAAAATCCTACTTAATATAATATATGGAAAAGAAAAGGAGTTGGAGGGCTACAAGTGAGTTGGTTTGGGATTAAGGGAGAGGAATTCAGGCCTAATCTCTTAAAAATCTTGATTGATTCGATAGGAATGCCAGATGCAAGGTTTATGGGGCATATCATATCTGTGACTCTTAATAAAGTTGCTTAAGTATGTGGATGAGCATCCTTGTTGTGGAGGTGAAAATTTGATAAAGGAAGAGGAATTGCACAGCCTAGAGAGTCTTCTTTGAGAGAGAATTTTTATGTCTGCCGCAGTCCTCCCTCTTCCAAAAAAACTTCTTAACCCCTAAGAGATTTTTACAAGTGTTAAGAATTACTTAAGTAAATCAAATGTTGAAGACTCAATTCTTAGTTTTACTTCTAACCATGGCAGCCCTTGTCTTTGCTTTTGAATACTGGTAAGCTGCTCATAAATCTTCACGAGCATCAGCTGGAATTTCTCATGGACTTGACTTTGCTGTGTTGTCTTTTCTTACCTTTTGCATCTTTCCATGGAAAGCCCTCCCACACTAGATTTCTCTCTTTCCCATGCCTGGGACTATGGATCTTTTCCTCCTCTCTCTTAATTTTACAAAATCCCAAGGTGGATTAGTTGAGCAATGCTTTATCCTGGGATTGCTTCAGCATAGAGCTTGTACAAATTGTTTGCCATTTGTAGAGTGATCCAAGCCATTTTTTGTTAAACAGTCCTTGGCAACGTTGTTTCTGATTATCTGATTCTGAGTGTTGCACAATACTATATCAGTATGTGCAATATAAGATGAATAAACAAGTAGCATATCTGTAAAACACAAATCACTTGGAAATGTAACCAAGTGCAATATCCTATTGTTTCAGGCTGCTTAAAATTGTACAGATGTACTTACATACCTCTAGTGTTCAACTCTAGTCTCAATACTGCTGTAAGTCAGGAAAATCACTACAACAGCCAGACTACAATCAGGATAAGAGCCTGTACACCTCTGTGTTTGCAACAGCTCACCCAGTCTACGTTTATGTGGTGATCCCAGGTGATGCAGGGTAACCATTATGATTCAAGTAGTTTCAGATCTGGAGCAGAAGATCTGTGCTCAGTCCGGCCATAGCCTCATGGCTGCTGGCTCTGTGGTCATCATCTGTGCTTATTTATCTACACTGCACTGAGTGCTCTGTGTTTGAGACAGCAGCATCACAAGTGTGGATGGTAGCGAGATCATTTCTGATGCAGGCTCCTGGTTTGGCTCAGTTTGTCAGATTTCTGGTCATGCCAAGCATGAGATGTAAGCAAAATAGAAGGAGCCACATCCTCAGTGCTACCCAGAGTGCCAAGCATACATAGGAGCCAGCTGCAGCTCCATGATTCAGGATTATTTACTTAGGCCACTCACTGTGACCTAAAATAAAGCATTTGTGGTATGCTTTTTAAAGCATATGTATTTGTGGTTGCATATCGCATTCTTAACCTTCATTAACTTGCAGCTTTCTTTGGACTTTCACTATTCTCTGCATTCCCACTGACTTCCCAGCTCACATTTTCAATTCTGCCTTGCTATTGAAAACCCTAAATTTGGCTTCTAATTCTGAGCCAAACTCCCGCAGCTGCTGTGGGAAGGCAAGGAACCTCACAGTACTTGCTGGGGCTCAGCTCAGTGGCAGACTGAATTGTAGTCTCTCCAGCTGCTTGCATTTTTCATGTTACTTCCAAATTAAAGGCATACATTGTGGTATGCTTCCACACAGGCAATATACAGGTATGATTACAGAAATGAGGACATGGTGTTATACTTAATTCAAGCATAAAACTTGATTCTGAAACATCTAATTTTTCCTGATTCCTACAGTATTTCTTTCCAAAGTTTGCTGCTTTTTCTTGATGGTATTAGATGAAACCATACAGCTTAGTCTTTCTTGAGAGGAAAAGACAGAGATGATATTTTGTGAATATCTTTTGAGAAGCCTTTTTAAACTGCCTTCTGCTACAAGGCAAAAGAGCAAAATCTAATTTACACACTGTTGGGCTCTCCCTCATCCATGGTATTTTCTGTGTGTCTTTTTACTGACACTGTACAAATTCTTTTAAAGTGCTCTGAAAGAAGTAGTCTGAAGTAGATGGATTAAAAGACATTTAGGAAAGATTAGATACTGCTCAAGGTGTGCATTATTGCATCTCTCCTCAAATGTGATATGTGGGCAAACTGCTGTGCCTGTTCACTCTTCTGCTTTCTAAAGATTACCATGTAAAATAAGGATTTTGGGAGGATAGAAAATTTCAAACCAGATTATTAAAGTAGAGTAAAATTATAAGTGAAGGAAACCCCAGAGTTTATAGCTAAGGGAACTCTGTGCAAATAGACACTTGCAGGGGGTTGACCCTTCAGTACAGAGGAGTAAGACAGCGAAGCACTTGCAGATGAATGAAGAAACTTGCAGTTCCTTGATGAGAATATGGGTTTTCCCATATTGTCCCCCAAGTGTCCTAGCCATTGATTATCTATTTAGCCTATAAATGTTCATTTCACCACTTCCCAACCAATAATTTCCTATGACACAAATATCATCATTTCCCATTATACAAATATTGGTAATTTGGGTTCTTCAGTTTGTGTTTGGTGTGTGCCATTTTTGGTGCTTGACAGCAGAACAAGTGGTCAAAATAATAAAATAGACAACACAGTTTGAATTTGGTCCCCTCTAGAGCAATCCAAGTTAAATTTCAGAATTCTTCTTTGGTCTTCTCTCATAACTTTTGGAAAGCCTGCTCTGCTTACCTGCACATTCATGTGAGTATGTTGAAATTTCTTGTACTATTAGGCATGGATTCTATAGCATCTGGAGTAATTTCTTGTCTAGAAGATTGAAATTTCATAATGGGAAGTTCTCAGCATTTAAAAACATTGTTATCCTTAGTACTGCTGCTTTCAGGTTTTCAGGTGCTCTGAGAGAGGAGATGGCACTGGGCACAAATCGATTGTTGAGATGGCAGCTGAACCAAAGAGAAACGCAATAATTTCTCCATCATGAGGACTTTCCCTAGCTTTTAATCATGAAGAGACAGGCCTTTAGCTGGGATTTCCCAAAGGAGGTTCAAGTTACGGACCTAATAAATTTCATGTCAGTCAAGGAGTTGCTTGTAAATGTCACCTCTTAGATAGCCCTACTCAAATGAGTCAGGAAACATGCTCCCCCCTCTTCTCCCTTCCCCTACTGTAGGTCAATAAAGTGTTGAATAGTATTTGTGGAAAAGCTGCAGAGTAATAGCTCATTCACCAGAAACAGTGAGTATGCTACACTGGCTTCATTGAAGTATCCTGTAAGGTGAAAATGCATGAATCTGAACCACGACCTTCTGTGATTTGACTGATTAAATTTAGCTGAGGAAACGTTTGCATATCCCTCTGTAGCAGGGCATTCTTGGCTTCCTCTGCTCTGTTGTGAAAGGGTTTGGTGCATTTGCCTCCAGCGGTAACTGCATTTCAGCAGTAAATGAAATTACTCAAATACTTGGGACTGGGATGTATGCAGGTAATACCCTAGCCTATAGAATTATTCATGCTCTTCCTCAGGGTAAGGGAAATGGGAGTTATTTGTTTGCACATTTTTTAATTTGAACAAAGATTTGGAGAATGTATATTCAAACCAATGGAATAAGGGAAACTCCCTTTGTGGTATCTGTGGTCAGTGATAGAAAATTGAGTTTAGGAGAATTTTAAAGTATTCTATGAAGGGCTACAATCTTGATCAAGATGGTTGAGTTCTTCTGTAAGACAAGTAACAATAATAATAATAATATTATTAATAAAAAAGATTTCCTCTGTCCCTCAGTAATTTTTTCAAGGAGAAAAAGCAGTCTTGACACTTACATGATTCTAGTATTTGGAAGCAAACCCAAGGAAGTGTCTGTTTCTGAGCCATTCAGGTCTTCTAACCTTCAGCAATGGTGGATCAAAGACCATGAGGGAGACAGACTGCAAGTGCCAGTCAAGGCAGGTTTCATCTTGTCACAGTACTCCGGGAAGAGGCATTTGCTAATGTCTGTTAATCTCATGGCACACCAAAGGAGAAAGACGGAAAAAATTGCCATAAATTCTTCCCTTTCCCAAGCAACCCACACCCAGGCTCAGGGCGGCTGCACAATGGCTTGATGGCTTCCTCTAGAAGGGAGAGCAGTGTGGGAACCTGTGCCTGCCCTGGGGTGGCTGGGCTGATGTGGGGTCACCCTGCAGGAAGAGTCTGGCTCTGTCAGAGAATAAGGGTTGAAGCAGCTGCAGAAGCAGCAATGCACTGGAGGTGGTGACAGCAGCAGTAGCTGAGACCATGAGAAGAAAATTCTTCCAATGAGGAGAGCCTAAAGTCCATCCTGACTGTTGTTGTCTCCCACAGAAACACTCACTCTGCAGCCAAGGAGGAAGCTTAAAATGCTGTGCAGCACCATGGGGAAGAAGTAGCAGCAGCGGAGGTAACAGCGTCTTTACCAGCTGCAGGGAAAAGACAGGATTAGGCACCGTGTAGAGCGCTGTAGGGGATGGCTTTGGCCAAGAGCCAGATTTGCCCCTATCTTTCTTTTGAGGTGTAAATGGCATGCAAAGAGGCTTCTCTCAGTGGCTTCCCTGTGAAGATAAATAACCTGATCCCCCGGTTATTATCCCCCTGCTCTCCTCCCCTTCCCCCTGACTGACTTTGATTATTGTAACTTTACATGCGCTTTTAATTTGCGTGCAGGCAAGTACAAAGGCACAACCGGATATACCTGTTATTTGCCAATGACCTGAAAGAGCATAGTTTATGTTAAGCCTTGGGTTATGGTAAGGTTTGCACGCGATTCCTCAATATACATGCTGCAGGCAACTGATGGATGGAGGTGATGGAGGGTGGAGGAAAGTTTTAAAGTGACAGAACCTGATTTGGTTCCTAATTAATCCACCATTTATGTAGAGGCCTCTATTGCAATTTTGTGTGGAGACCAAGTCTTGCCCTTTCTTCAGGCAAGGAATGTATGATCACATTATCCAGGCTGTAGTTTGTTCATGGCTGCACCTGCAACTGATCATGAACGCTTTATGAAAATTAGGCCAAAAAGGCAGGTAGAATATTTACACCTGCCTGTTTGTACATACCCTTGCATGGCAGGCAGAAGATTGGAAATGGAGTGGGAAGCTACAAATGTGATAATTCATGGCAGCAGAGTGTGTGGAGATGCACACCTCAACTGAGGGTGTGGGGGCCTGGATAGAGAGGGGATCCACATTTTGTTGAAAGGGACTCAGCCCCCACAGAGTTTGGAGAGGTTTCATTAGACCTAAACTCCCTCAGTAAGATATAAAGAATATCCATCCCTCATGGGTTGCATAGTTACAGCAGAAGACAAATAGTTAGAGCAAGGAGATGTGGGGTCCAGTGCCCAGCTCACACACTGACTTGCTCACTCACAGGGAAAGCCTAGTGATGTTTGCTAAAAATTTATTTTCAGTGATTTCACATCAAGTTAGCTAGGTCTTCAAGCAGAAAGGAAGTGTCCTTATCTGCCAGGCAAATTAACCTTGAGGTCTTAAACTTCAGTGTTTTTATTGCTGCTATGTGTTTTAACCTAGTGTTAAAGGCTGCACCAGAGGAATTAATTACACATTTTGTTTGGAGGTTCAGGAAAGGGAAAGGATCCTGTTCATTCTTGGCTCCACCTCTTATCTCCAGGGAGTTGAGAGCAACATGAGTTAAATTAAGCTTTATGGGATTTAAGGGACAGATCTTCTACTCACACTTCTCTCAGAAACAGCAGGAAAAGGTACAGAAAGTCAAGTGCTACTCTTACAAATGAAGACATTATAAAATGTTTGTTAAAATAACAGAAAACAAGATGGACCTATTGTTACAAGACCTCTGTGTAAGTTTGCATTTCTGGACATAAGCACATTTTATCTTTTTTGCCTCAGATTCCCCCTAAAATTGGGAGTGATCATTGTGTGTGGATCTGCCCAATATCTGTTGTACTGTTCTCTAGCTTAGGACAGACCTTGTACAGCCAGCATCCAGGAAAATGTTGTTTACATTTGTAGGACAACAATTTATGGACTGACTTTTTACTCATATTTTTAAGTCAAGCAATGCAACTCTGCCTTCCATTTTCACAAGACCACAATCATCAGGGAACCATGGTCCATTTGCAAAAGGCATTTATCTGAATCACCTTTCAAAATAAATCCATTTGATCTTCCCTCTTCTCCTGTGTTTTTTATGTTTTTTTTTTTTTTTTTTTTGCTTCTTGTTTGCAACCCTCCTTAGCTGCCCTCTTGAGGAATTTGTTTTATTTTAAAAACTCTTTTTTTCCTTGTTAGTTTACCATTTACCCTGGTTTTTGGTTCTAAGAATCCAAAATCCATAAGTTTTGCATATCTGCATTTTAATTCTTCCCCATTTGTCTTGATACTTAATAAGTGTAGAAAACTCACATCTATCAGCAACTTCCCAAAAGCTGTGAACTCTTAAACACATGGTTGGTCTTTATGTGGCCAGTATATTTATAAAAATGTAAATGTCTCTACAGGCTTCTTCTGAGGAACAAAGGTTTTAATTTAAAAAACCCAAACAAAACCCAACCAACCAAAAAAAAAAAAAAAAAAAAAAAACAAAAAACCCAAAAAACCCCAAAACATATTTCTATCCGCAACCTGTTTATTAATAAGTGTAGCAAAACTACCTAATGTTGCTGCAAGCACTGACGCACAAAAAAACTCGAAAAACTAAAACCACACCCACCCCCCCCCAAAAAAAAACCCTCAAAAAACCATCAAAACAAAAATCCAAACCAACCTTGAAGTTTTTGTGCACCTAGAAATTTGAAAGAGTGTGAAACTGCCTGCTCCAGCCCTGGAATAAAGCCTTCACAACAGCAAACTCTGTTGTGACAGGGTTAAACAGTCAGGAAAGGGTTACAGGCTGCCTGCTTGTCACTTGATTCATCAGGGGGTTAGATGAAGATGTGTGCCCTTTTTCTGGCATGGAAAGCCTGGGAGCCCCTGCAGCTGGCTTTGGATCAGGGAATAGCTTTACTTTGTGTTACTTTATGAATGTGATGTTTGGCTAATAAACTGTACCCTGGAGGGAAAGCTGAAGAAGACTTGGGTATTTCTGTGCCTTGACCTTTCCCTTCCCCATGGGCAAGAAAGCCCACCAGCATACGGGCTGTGAAAGAGCATGTGACAAGCATAGTAAAATATTTTCCTTTTCCTTCATTCAAGTAATCCTGGGTTATGTTATTGAAAGAGAAGTGTGAGGAGGCAGGTATGAAGAAGTGAAGAAGTAGCAGGCCTACATTTCACATGTACATGCAAGAGGAAGTCCTACTGAAGATTAAAAGTAGATGAAAGTAGAGTGATTGAGATTAGTTCTGGATATCTATCTAATACTCAGCATTTGCATTTGATCAGGTTGCAAAGCTGTGGCTGCTCAGGAATGAATTACATCTTCTGTCTTCAGAAAATTCTAAATTCCCAGATAGGAAACCTGACATCAGATTAGGAGGACAAACCAGTTACTGTCATCTTCAGCTCTATAGGGATTACAAAAGTGGATGCTAAGTCTGAAACAATACAAGGGTAAAATAGGGTAGCTGTAACAATCTGCTGCACTTTCCAAAGTGGGCAGAGCTCTGCCTGCATGGCACTTACTACTGTGGAGGTAAGTGGGAAGTCACTCCCAAAAAAAGTGCATAGGCCAAGAGAGAGAGAGAGGAGGGAGGTACAAATAGTTCAGTAGGTGTGACTAAGGACTGGTTGCAGCATCACTGTTTATATACTGCCAGTGGAAAAAGTGATTATGCCAATATGCTGATCTTATATTAAATATTTTTTCATGGCAGCAGGTTTTGAAAAATCTTAACAAACTCCACATTTTCTAAATTATCCCACTGACTTAAGCAGCATAACATTTTCTTTAAAGTTATTCCAATCAAGATAAATGATAGACCACTTGATTTAAGTCATTATTTTCACATTGATTCAACTTAGAGAGGAAGGCTTCAGTAGGCTGCAAACATGGGAAACAAGCTTAATATCCCAAGTGATTCAGGTATGCTGCAGAGAATGCTGGATACCAATAAGATGAAGTAGTAGCAGTGCAGAGGACTAGATACAAATGATATTGGTTCATGGTGCCTATCTGGTAGTCAGTAGTTTCAATACTCATGTCCCTGAATGGCAGCCTTGCCTGAGAAGGCAGCCTCTGCATAAACATGAGGGAATTTTGTCAAATTTAATTACTGAAAGTACTGTATTGACGAGACACCTGTAGCAAGTTAAAGTGATGGAAACCCTTTGCCTTGCTTAGGCTGATAAAGACTTCAGTATTTAGGTGGATATCTTAAAAAGTAACGAGGGCCTAAGCTGTTTTTTCTAGCTCTTATGGGTGTCTGGCCAGAACTTAAATGATCACCACACAAGATTTAAACGTAAGAAAAACTTGGCACCAAGACAGCAGTGGAGACAAAACCTCCCCTTTGGAGGTTTTACCAAGTTAGAAAAATGTTTCTCTGTTGTCAGGTACATGGTTCTACCTTGTTTTGATTGGTGTGGATGAGTTTAACCGTGTCTCATTTCAGGATTGTTTGGCCTGTAGTATCTTTGCAGAGCGGGGATGGTGGTGGCCCTGGCGCACCTTAGTGCACTTTAACACCCTTTTACCGAACTGCAGGTGGAAGCAGTCAGGGAGCTGCCTGCTCTGTGCTAGCCACACACCTTTTCTCTTGCAGGGTTCTGAAGCTGACTCTTCTTTGTCCTGGTAATGTCACTCATATCTGAGTGCTTTTTCAATACTGTTAGTTGACAGTCTTGTTAGATGATTTTACTATGATTTTTAATGTTCACATTGATGAGCAGTCCTCCTTTCTGGTAACATTAACAACTGCAATCCCTTAGTTTAACTCTCCTTCAAGCTCTTAATTGTTGGAAGCCAAAGTAGCACAGCATGCACTCTCCTCTCTGGCCAGCCATCTCCTAGGCATGCTGAGCTGTAGGATCCATGGGTGCACAGTAATGCCACCTCAATGTGCTATCAGATCATCTGGCACAATAAACTTGCCCTATCACAGTGTTTACACTTTATGCCAGCTGTGTAAGAGATGAGATACCCATAAGAGCAATATGAAAAGAAATCCTAACTAATCTGGCATTTTCTCTGCACAGGTGACCATGTATCTTTAGAACAATCTGGACTAATCTGAGCTGACAGAGCAAGTTCATAGCAGTTTTACATAGCCCAAGTATTTTAGATAGTCCAAGCAAGCTTGGCTTGTGGAGTTGTATTACTGAGTTGTTGCCTGACTTGTTCTTTGTGGAGCATAATTCCTCCAATAATGACCTCTTCCATGAAGGTCAGCTGAAATTCATTATTTCAGCAGGTAAGTACATGGATGCTGTTTATTAAGCCAACATTGGATATATAAAAAAGAGTTGCTTCCTATGATTTTAATCATACCCCTCCACAATATAGTTTGCTCTGCAACATCCTTGTTACATATTAGAGGATGAATTTATACTGGGTTCTTCCCTATTTGATCTTGATTTAAGATTAGGCAACTGTCCAGATTATACAGCAAACCAGTTTGTAATAAGTATAAGTAACTCTGTCAATCCATTGTACTAACTACAGAAAAACAATTTAAGTATAAGGAGTTATTACATTTAAATTCCAGCCAGCATCTGAAATAAATCACCTAGGGACACAGATGTATTTGCATAAATGTGCACAGATCATAGCGATAATGATGTGAACAACATTTTTTTGTCAGCTAATCACAGATCCTTTCGCAATCATTCCTAAGCACAGCACTAGAGCACACTTGTGAGGTGGGTAATTATTAAAATTCCATGTTAGAGAGCAAAACAATGAAACCACATGATTAGGGGCTTTCCAGAGGCCATCCCTGACATTTTTTACTTGCTTGGCAATAAAATCAAATTCAATTACTTCTGTTCCTGAACTTTATCTACATATTCCTTTTTCATACATGTTCCTTTTACATACTTTTGTCTGGCATTACCTTTTATATCTAGTGTCTTTTTACATTCTGGCATAATTTGCTAAGTGTTTCCATGGATGGATAACATTTGACAGATTTTTCATCTTACTAAGAAAATGCGAGACAAAATCCTAACATCTTCTATACCAGGAGAAATAAATACATGCACTTGCTTCTGCTTATTCCCAAACCTTGTTTTGACAAGTCAGACCTGTATTAATATGAGCTAGGCACCACACTTACTTCCATCTTACTAATGCCAAGTGCTGAGGCTGGCTGATGATACTGGCTCACCCTGTTTGAAACATTTTCTTGGCACCTTTTATAAACTCCGTTGGGAAATCTGTCAACAAAACAGATTTAAAACACCAAACATGGCAGGAAAATAATTGTGGCAAAACAAAGTCAACTCCAAGTGTGGTCAGGGAGAGCGTGTTCTGTTACACATGTCAGGTTGTCATCTGGAACAAACAACTCCAACTCTGCTGTGGATGTGGTCGTGCCTGGCTCATGGGAGAGGAAACCCCTGCATGGTTCACCTGCTGAGACCTGGAGACACACCTTGGCTGCAGGTGCACTGTTGTAGATGTCGGTGAACCCAATGGGAAGAATGATGATGTCTGACTCCCATTCAGAAGGCTGAATTATTTCTTTATTATGCTAAAATACATTAATATACTATATAAAAGAGGATACTAAAAACTATATGCTACTTTCTCTATCATATCTAACTAACTAACAACTCGTGACCCTGTTCTCCAGAGTCCAGACACAGGTGGATCTGATTGGCCACCAGGCCCACACAATCCACTATGATCCAACCAAGCGATCACTCTAGGTAAACAATTCTCCAAACACATTCCACAAGAGAAAAACAAGGAGCAGAAATAGAAATTGTTTTCTCTTTCATTTGTCTCTGTGCGCCTCAATGAAAAATCCTGAGAGAGAGAGAAATGTGCTTGCCACAGTGCACGTCTCCCAGTACCAGCGATGCATGCATGAGCATCCAGCGGACACAGAGCTCCCCACTGGTACCCCTTGTTCCTTGGCTTTGTGTCCTCATGCACAAGGTGGAGTGAGCAGCCTAGGAGGTCAAGTGACTGCAAAATGCAGCTGGAAATTGCCAAGAACAAGAATTACAGATCTGGAGCCATGGAGGGCTGAGGAGAATCTCCAAGGATAACACAGACCACCCTGTTGCTGCCAAACCTGGATCAAATATGCCTGTAATGCTTCCAACAGATGTACACTCTCCTGAAAACCCTTCCCTCTGGAGATCCCAGTCTGTCCTTTGACAGTACATCTGGGGCTTTGTTGCCCTTTTCCAAATGTCATGCTTCAGGTTTCCTTCTCACAGACAGATCACTTTTTATTCATTAAAGATCCAGTGAATATGTTCTTCTGTCTGCAGTCTTGAATACATTTGAAGTCTGACATGGTGTCTCCCCTTAGTTTTCTTTAGATAGAGCCCACAAGTCTCATTGTAAATTAAAGCTCCCAGAGTTATGGTGATTCTTGTTCATTTTTTTTTCCAGATACCTTGCTGTTCCATTGTGTTGCTTTTTCTGTAAAACAGGACAGAGTACTCAAAAAAAGTGCAAGTGAGTAGAACAAAAATATTTTATTTTTTAAGATAAATCTTGTGACACATCACTCCAGGATTGCTATTTGTATTAGTTTTTCCAAGCAGGAAGGAGTTTCTTTTCAATATTTTATGTCCTGAAGCAAGATCTTGTGAGGTAATGAAAAAAGTTGAATACATGCACAGTGAGAAGAAATTATAACAGTTAAATATGTGTATGTGTAGCATCCTTTGATTTACATTGCTTTCATTAGTTTTATTGTCATAACAATGTTGTTATAATTAAAAATGTTCCCTGTTTCCATGGGAATGACACAGGGGTTTATGTGTCCCCAGGAGCAGCTATTTTACTTTAGCAGAAGCTATTTTTATCATCTTCTTGGAAAACACTTCATTTATTCCTGACTTTTCATTCTCATCTATTTTGATGCTTGAAAAAATACAGCAGTGTTTATTTGGGTAGAGTATACAGGAGGATCACCTTTTTCATCAAAATTATCTTTCGTTTCTTTCCTTCAGTAACGTCCATTCCAGCTCTTCAGAAAATGTCTCTGGTATTTCAGTGGCATATCTTTTGTCATTCAAAATAGCTGTGCTGCTTGGGACAGAAAGTAGAAAGAGGGCAATTTTGTAAACTGGGCAGATGTGAAAGACTCTAATGAGTCTTTCTAAAGAAATCAATGCCTACTAGGATAAATTCCCTCTCTGAAGTTGCTGCAAGTACAGTAGCTCCATGTCCATTGTAAACGCCTCTGCTCATAGCAGATGTGGAGGACTCATTTAATTACTGCACCCAATTATCAGATACTTTCCCTATTAACCACAGGAAATGTGGGATTGTTGTGGGATTTGGTACAAGGCATTTCTGTATTCCAGTAAGATTCTTCATGTGTTCCTCACACCTCTCTGGCTTAGCATATGCAGTAGCATTTCTTTTGACTTGGACTTTTTTCGGGGCAGTTGCAAGGATTCAGGCTAAACCTCTGTGACAGCAGACCAGTTTTTCCATGCTATATGTGGCCTTGATTTTCACTAAAATTTTCTTCTATGACTAAGCTGACGTCTTCTAGCATGAGAGGCTTACTGCAATGAAGGCACCAGCTTGGAAAGATTGTGAGTGAGAATGAAGACTACAATCATTAGTAAAGAACGTTGCACTAAAAAAAACACCACAAAATACTTGGCTATGCTGTGGAACGTTGAAATGATTAAAAAGTGAGATGTGTCATTTTTTTTCTTCTAGCTACATGCAGCATGTGTTTCCCATGTCTCATATTACAAGCAAATGTGAACTGAGGGTTTATGGTAATACCACCTAGGAAGTATGATATCATCTTCCCCACAGGTGGTAAGTCAGTTTTCCAAGGTGTGTTTACACGGAGCATTTCAGAGCACCAGCATACACACACGTGACACTTAAGCAATATCTGTAATTACGGAAGAGTCTGAGGAATAAACACTGTCTAGCCAGGTTTGACTTGTAAAACACCTTATGGCCAAATATATGATGTCATTCATATTATCTTGATAGATACTTGTTGGGGCATGAATTCAACTGAAGTTAAATGAAGCTGATAATATGATTTATAAGTACGAGCATGCAGAGCTTTTGTAATCAGACTAGTTGTTCATAAGATAAATAATCTGATAGTGCGGAAGCAAATTTGCATGTATTTTGAGATTTATAAATCCTGTGTTTCAGGATGATGGTCTGTTTTTATCTAAGTTGTAAACCACAAACATAGCAAATGGTACAAGAGGAAAAGTGACAAACATTACCATCGGTCACATACCCAATTTGATACATTTATTTTCCTTTTGGGTCATCAAAGGACTGAATACCAAAGATTTTAAAGTTTATTAAAGTATTCGCTTCCTTTTATATTCTTTGTGTTTATTGAAACAATTTCATGAAGTTTAACAGGCTGGAAATAGCTCTTGCCAGCTAAGTCTATTTGCTATTTGTTATTTTTTTACATTGGAAGCACAAATATATTAAATATGTGCTTAGCAGGTGTTAAATGATGTAAAATCATATCTCTGTATGTCACTTTGGTTCCAGTGCTGGCTCCAGGAGAGATTCATGGCTGTCTTTCTCTAGGACCTGGGATATTTTTGTCCTAAAATGGTACAGAAGGGCAAGACTCTATGTCCTATTGCCATTGCAGCACTCGTCTATCACTTTGTTTTTCATCGTTGTTTTTTACAGTCTGATCCTGTTCAAGTGGCTTAGCAGATGTGCTTGACCACCTACAGCCTTTTTGGACTGTTTTTCTTCCTGGCTTTTCAAGCTCAGCTATTCATGAAATCTGAACTATGTGTTGATCTCTGAGACTGTTCCAGCTTCCCTTAATGCAGCAATTATTTAAAAGAAGTAGGCAGCAGTCCTGCAAAATATTTGTCCACATTTCTCTTGGATGCTTTCCTTTTAGTGAGGAGATGAGAAGAGTGTCTGGTTTAAGCTAGTTTCCTGGATAGAAAAAGCAAGTGCAAATACTTGGTGTCTGCACATATGTGTGTGTGTTAATGACCCACAAACAGCTTTTGAACCCACTGGCCTCTCTAAACTAGAGGAATTGAGATCCCCAGGGTCCTGGAATTCCTATAAACTTCAGTCAAACTGAACAAAAAAGAGATGTATCATCTGAGGTTTGCTGAAGGGCATATTTCATCACAAGGTCATCCTTTAATAGACAATTCAGCCACAAGACCCTAATCCACAGGGGGAGGTTCAGTAGTTCCACATTCCTTGGCCAGAAGTGAAGGAGTGCTCTTGTGGGTGCAAGTCTTCAATTTTATGAAATACCTTTCAGAACATATTTTTCTTGACTTCCACATCAGTCTCTTGAGAAATTTGTTTCCTGGTCATTTTATGCATTATGGAGCCCCACAGGGCTTGATACAGCGCCTATTTACTTTTTATGCATATATATTGTTTCTCAATGCAGCTTTTCACTACAGAGCTACAAGGCATGGCTACATTAATCATTATTCAGCACTCCTTCTTTCCTGATGTGTCACATTCTTCTTATTCGTGCTGTGCTCCAGAGAGAACATTGATAGCACACAAGTTTTTGATCAAAAAAAATACTGAACCAAACCAAAGTGATATTGTGCCAGCTTTGTTGTTTATGTGACAGCATTTACAGTGTCTATTTATAAAGTCTTTAATCTGTAGCACTGAACATTGTTGGTCTTCCTTTTCCTCCTTCTCTCCAAGAAGTTTCTGACTGTAAGCCAAGTCTTCAGGCATGGCTCTTCCCAGTGGCAGCATCAGGCCCAGCTGGATCCTCAGAGGGCTGTGGATGGCAGGCCTCCTCTGAGCCTTGTCCCCTGCCAGTGGTGTGGTGGGGGCTCCACCAGAGCTCAGTGCCAGAAGGGGCTGGCCTGGGACAGACAGGGCACCCCGTGGGGATGCCCGCCTTGGGCTGGTGTTGCCCAAGGCCCTGGGCAGTGAGAGGGCCTCGCAGCCATGCAGGGGCAGGCTGCTTCCTAGGATCATTTGAGCCTTTTCTAAGCTATTTAGTCTGCATATTTTGGATACCATGAATATGCATACTCAGGACTTGGCCAGTGCCTTGGGTTTCCAAAGCAGGTGGTTTGTCTGAAGTCTGTCACAGTCAGCCCAGTCTTTTTTCCCTCATGGCTCACACTAGTGAATCCCAGCTTCTATTTTTTAGAGTTGATACAACTTGGTTCTTGCTGGAGCAGCAACAAACTGATATGCAGCTATTAGGGAGAGATCTGCTGCCAGAATTCCAGCTCTCAGTGTTTTTGATGACTAAGTGTGATAAAGACAGTAGGGATCCAGATCTAGACACATTCAGCTCATCTGCATCTCTTTATATGAAAACTATCTATTTCTGCCCCAATTCTCTTATTACATCTTCAGAAGTATCTGAATTGTTTCTAGTTTTGGATGAAGCATTTATTTTTGCATTATAAAGCAATAAGAGACCTCTCCAACTCACTGATGTTGCTCAGAGGGGTAGATTGGCTCTGAGAGGAAAGATAAAGGCCTGAGCTGTAGAAAATCCAAGTATTTCAGTTTTTGGAAATCTGGGCCTCTCTAAAAATTATGTGCATTGCATGAATGAGACATTGGGTCCACTTTTCTGCAAAAGTTTTCAGATGAGGATTCCCACTTCCTAAAAACTCCCACATGAGTTTTTATCCCACATAGTATGACCCATTCATGGCAGTCTTCAGTTTTTCAGCCATTTCGTATCTATGAGAAATAAGATTACGCCGTGAAAAATATTAAACCAACAATGACTTTTGAAATCTGAGTCTCTGCCTTCACTAGAACAAAGCTTGTATTCTCCTTGGGCCACTATAATCACTATTCCTTTTAGGAAATACGTTTTTAAGATGGATTAGAAATAGTAATGTTGAAACGTAACAATAACTAAAGAAATGTGTTTGAAAGATAATGATTTGCACAGCTCTGCAACATTTGCCGTCAGCAATGCTTTAGAAGAGGAGTAAAGTTTCTAACTTGAAAGGAAAGAAGGCAACACTGGATTTAGAAGCCTCTTAAGGTGACTAAATGAATTACTCCTGTTTCATCTATTGACATGTGAGGTGGGAGCTGCTTTTGTTAGTGACTGACAGCACAGAGACAGAGTCACCCAGGAAAGCACCTGATAATCTAATTCACTCATTGCCTTCCTCTACCTGACAACCGAGAAGTCTACAAGTGAACGATTTTCTAAGGATGCCTCAGGCTGATGCATAAAAAAAGCTGGCTTTGTCTGGAACATGCTTGGTCCAGCAATTTGATCTCCACGTCTTCAGATATTCCTCACCAGGCATGAGGTGTCAGTCCCCTTCTGACTGCAGAGGTAGCAAAGCTTCCTCAGTTTCCCTTTCTAGCATATGAAGAGTAGAAAGAGGCTGCTTCTGCCTCCTTCAATGAATCCAAACTTCTATAGAGAATGAAAATATTGATGCTTTTTCATTTGGGATGGCATAAGCAAAAGGGAATGTATAAAACTGGACAACATGGTAAAGCATTTAGACCAGTTAGACTTGTTGCTTTTATTAACTTTCTCACAACACAGGAGCAAGGGAGATGAAATATGAGCAAATCCCAAATAGATTAAAGGAAATGCATTTTATGTAACCTACAGCTGGAGCTTGAGACTCATTGCCAAGAAATCACAACTAGACTCAGGAGCGAGTGAGACCGGGAAGAGGACTGGGTACTCCTGTGAGCAGTGGGAATTTTAGAAGTACTTTGAAAGGGCTCAAAAGTAGGTTTAGAAGGGATGTAAAATCTGAGCTAGTTGTGAAATTTGCATGGATCAACCTCCTCAGATTTAAACATACAAGTTCAGTGTTCTTCATCATTTGATCTTCTGAGCCTGTAGGTAAACATCCCTGTCAAACTCACTGGTGTTAATTTTCCCATGTATCAAGAGTGTGCAAAGCTCCTATGGGGTGCTGCAGTTACACAGACAACACTTTGTCAGTGTCTAGTCTGGGTTTTTCCAATCTTTGGGTTTTCACTGTCATCTTCTGGGAATAATTCGGCCTCTCCTTTTACTTCAAGATTTTAGACGGGTAGGAGAGCCTGTTTCCCTGTAGGAAATGTTTGCCTGGGGGATTTATTTGAGCAAGTCCTGAATGCTCATTACATCAAGTAAGTTTTGAACAGAATAGGATTTTTGTGGCTGGTCATGATTTGTATGTTCATTGTTCACCTCCAGATCTAAGTGCTTCTTCTTCAAAAAGGAGGATTCTTCTACTTGCTGGATCAGAGAATCACAGAATATTCTGAATTGAATGGGACTCATAAGGATCATTAAAGTCCAATTCCTATCAGGCCAACCCTAAGAATCACACCATATCTCTTCTAATAATGCAGAAGAGGAGATTTATTGATATGTCATTTTGTTTTCATAAAGATGTCAGCCTGCAAGTTTCTTCTCCCTCCGGGTGATTGCATGGTCACCATTTGCACATTTCCAGAAATTTTTATTTCCTCAGGGCATGTCTCTTTTGAATGCAGGGTTGTGTCAGGAGTCTGAGAAGGAATGTACAGGTAAGGTGAAGTTCTTGTAGGAGACAAAAGACCTGGCTGTTATCCCCATGTCCTTCTGGTAAGACAAGAGGGAAGAGTCGAGCAATGTAGACCCACAGTTGTATCATCTGTGTCACCCACACTGTGAAAACTAGATCCACGAGCAAGGAAAGAAAAGGAAAGCTTGCTTTGTCATGTGGGAAAAAATGCTTAGCAAACCACAGTGAGGCATTTCAGACTATCTTATTTATTCTTAAAATACTTTTATTTCATTTTAACATTGGCCATTAAACAAAATATTTGAAGTTTTTAAGGATCACAGTTGCTTTTTGCTTTGTAAATAAGAGACTAACTTATCCAGCTATAGCTGTCTTTGTGATCTGTTTTTTGATTCAATGGAAAAGTGATGACAGGTGTTGTCAGGCAGTAATTAATTCTTTCAGCATAACTGTCCAGGCTCTCAAATGATTTATTTTGTGTAAAGTATTTGGTAAAAATGGAATCTACTTAATCTATTTAAACAACAAGAGAAAATCATTAAACTAAACTTTCCATGCTGCCTGCCTGGGTGCTGTATGTTGGAATGCAGCACCTTACCACTACAGTGAAAGGTGCAGAACCAATTAAACTGATACTGGCAAAGGTCTCATAATGAGCAATTTTCTTTCTCAGTGAGAAGAATGACAGCCCTTCTTTTAGGTCAGCACCAAAACCATAGAATCATAGAATTATAGAATTGCTTAGGTTGGAAAAGACCTCTAAGATTTTCAAGTTCAACCTTTAACCCAGTGTTGCCAAGCTCACCACTAAACTGTGTCCCTAAGAGCCACATCTACATATCTTTTAAACACCTCCAGGGATGGTGACTCAACCACTTCCCTGGACAGCTCGTAATTGATAGCCCTTTCTGTGAAGAAATTCTTCTCATACCCAACCTAAACCTGCCCTGGAGCAACTTGAGGCCATTTCCTCTTGTCCTATCTCTTGTTATTTGGGAAAAGAAATCAAGCCCCATCTCACTACACCCTCCTTTCAGCCACTTGTAGAGAGTGATAAGGTCTCCCCTGAGCCTCCTTTTCTCCAGGATAAACACCCCCAGCTGCCTCAGCCACTTCTCACAGGACTTGTGCTCCAGACCCTTCACCAGCCTTGTTTCCCTTCTCTGGACATGCTCCAGCACCTCAATGCCCCTCCTAATGAGGGGCCCAGAGCTGGACATAGCACTTGGGGTGTGGCCTCACCAGTGCCAAGTATGGGACAGTCACTGCCCTGGTCCTGCTGGACATTATTGCTGCTACAGGACAGGATGCCATTGGCCTTCTTGGCCACCTGGGCACACTTTGGCTCATGGTCAGTGAAATGTCAACCAGCATCCCCAGGTCCTTCTCCTCCAGGCTGCCCAGCACTTGGCCTAATTGAACATCATACATTTGGTGTCACCCGATAGATCCACCCTGTCCCGATCCCTCTGCAGAGCCTTCCTAACATCCAGCAGACCAATGCTCCTGCGCAACTTGGTGTTGACTGCAGGCTGACTGAGGGTGCACTCGATCCTCTCACCCAGGTTGTTGATAAAGTTATTAAACAGGACTGGCTGCAACACTAAGCCCTGGGGCACCACTTGTGACCAGCTTCCAGCTGGATGTAACTCCATCCACCACCACTCTGGGCCTGGGCATCCAGCCAGTTTTTTACCCAGCAAACAGTGTACCTGTCCAAGCCAAGAGCAGATGCTTTCTCCAGGAGAATGCTGCACGAAATTATGTCAAATTCTTTATCACAATCTGGGTAGACAACATCCTGTCCTGGTTTTGGCTGAGATAGAGTTAATTGTCCTCCTGGTAGCTGGTACAGTGCTGTGGTTGGGATTTGGGATGAGAATGATGTTGGTAACACATTGATGGTTTAGCTGTTACTATATAGTGCTTACTCTAACTCAAAGAATTTTCTGTTTCCCATGCTCTGCCAGTGAGGAGGTGTACAAGAAGCTGGGAGGGAGCATGGCCAGGACAGTTGACCTGACCTGACCTGACCTGACCTGTCAAAAGGGATATTCCATGGCAGGGAATGCCATGCCCCATATATAAACTGGGGATGTTACCTGGAATTGGGTTGATGGCTGCTTGGGGAATGGCTGGGCATCTGTCAGAAGCTGGTGAGTAGTTGTATTGTGCATTGCTTGGTTTTTTGAGTCTTATTCATTTCTCTCTTTTTGTTGTCTCCCTTTTCATTACTGTTATTACTAATATTACTTTATTTTACATTCTTTCAATTAGTAAACTGTTCTTAGACCATGAAGTTGGGTTTTTTTTTGTTTGTTTGTTTGTTTGTTTGTTTTGGTTTTTTTTGGTTTTTTTTTTTTTTTTTCTGATTCTGCTGTCCATCTCAAAGGGGTGGGAGAAGTGAGCCAGTGTCTGTGTGATAGTTGCCAGCTGGGGCTAAACCATTACACATCCACAAGGTTTGTGGATCCATCATTGTTCTCATTCTTGTTGTTGGTTTTCGCTGCTTTAGAACAGACTACAGCATTAAAAACAAAGGTTTTCATTCCCCATATCCATTACTTGTTTCTCATGAGAAGAAACCCGTGTCTGCCTGTTATAATAAACTGATGTACCACATTATGGTGAAGTTAATTTGAACTGACAGTATAATAGGAGCAACTGCAGCTTAAGTTGCAATAAATTTGTTTGTTTATAGATGGGATTTTGCAACAAAGAAAGTGTTTTATAAATCAAAGAGATCTTACACCAAACTTACCTTACTGACAAGTGAAACAACATTTAATACCTAGAAAACAGAATTGTTCTGAGGAAGCCATTTATCTAATTTCTTTTTAAATAGCTGATAGAT
Source organism: Vidua chalybeata (assembly GCF_026979565.1). Lineage (NCBI taxonomy): Eukaryota > Metazoa > Chordata > Aves > Passeriformes > Viduidae > Vidua > Vidua chalybeata. Next base: position 13,361,451 of record NC_071532.1, read on the forward strand.
GAGCATTTTGTTTACTTGAGCAAATGCAGCATTGACACTCTTTAATTCAGTCCCACAGGACCATAATATGACAGGTGAATGCCAGTTTCTTCACTTCCCTTTTGCTTTTAGTAAATTTCAGGACTTTTCTGGTTTCAGGAAAAGCCTGGGCTATCAAACCAGGTTTCATCCACTTTTTAAATTCTATTATGTATTTGAAAAATATCACAAAACTCCAATAATTATTATGGCTCAAGTCCAACTCATGTTTTTTCATTCTTGGGTTGACAATTGTTTTTGTTTATCAATCCTGACAAGATAAATCCCATCAGGATGGGATCCATGCTGTCCTCTCTATGTATGTTCCAGTCTTGATCTCTAATTTGAAACTTGATCATAGAAATGGTACAGTAATTATCATCTTTTGGTTGCTGTTACTGGGCTAACCCCCTTTGCATTCTTCTTAGCAAGACATTTGGGACACAAACAGGTTTGGATATACACTTAGAAAGCACTACCAGGAATTTTCATACCATTTTTTCTGCTATTCCCAGAAAATGCATCTTTTTTCTTTTTGATGGATGGACTATGAGTGCAGGCTTCACACATAATTGTGTTTTAACCTTCTCTAAATTTACTAGTATTGGTTAATGAGTATTTTAAATTATTTTAACAACAAAATATTTCAAAATGTGTACAGCAGAAAGCAATGCTTTTCTACCTGATGGGTTAAGAAATATGGAGCTATATCAATGCAACATTAATGCAGAATGCTACAGCATTCTCCTTTCAATGTAATAGACTGTAGATCAGTAATTTGCAGCTTGACCATAAGAAAGTTGACATCTCTTTCCTGCTGCTTAGATGAAGTTGTTTGCTTTCACTGCTACTAGAGACAGGCAGCACCAGAGCATTTCCCTTCTGATAGTCAGCTTGGCTGGATCTTCTCCTGCCATGGCACTTGTCCCTGGGTATTAAATTGCAGCAGTAGAATATCTCAGTTTTAATTTTGTCATGATAAATTCCTTCAGTTTTCTCTTGCATCAGGCATTCCCATTTTCTTGCCATCTTTGTGGTCCTTCCCTACCTGTCTCAGATGGAATCCATTTTTCCTGAACATACAGACAGCAAGATCTTTGTGGACCAGTGTAGCTGAGGTTTTACTCCTCTGGGACATTAGCAATAACACTGTTGTTGCTGGAAACTCCCTCAGTTTTTCTCTGCATGCAGGTAATAACGAGCAATACCTGACATCACATTCAGCATAATGCAGTGTAGCTGGCAGGACCCAGCCTAATGTGTACCTATTTTACAGGTACAGTGGCATTGCCACGGAGAATCACTAGCAAGAGCCCACCTAGTAATTTTTAATGAATTTTCATTTGATAGATAAGACCTGTAATTGAGGACTGGATAAGCACTGTGCCAACAGGCTCTCTAGCTGCCAGACCTGATAGGCTGGGATGGGCTGTGCCTCTCTGAAAATCAACAAGTTTTCCTCAGAAGCTCATTCTCAGGCTTACCTCAGGTTAGCACATTACATTTCGAGTGCTGTGGTGTTTTGTGCTTTTTAAAAATCTCCACGGAGGGAGCCTGTTAAAACCTGTCAGCAGCTCTTTCCTTTCAGCAGCTTCTGAGCCTGGGGTGCTCTCAACTGGCTGCTCTGTGACTTCAGAGTGTTTGCAACTTGTCCTGGCTTTGCTGTAAACCTGCCAGGAAAGGGACACTTCCAAAAATACTTGAAAATATCTTCTAAAATTCGAAATACTTGCATGAAAAGCAAGGTTTTGTACAAAGAACCTGCCAGTGGCAAGGTTTTATGGTCTTCAGGAGCAAGGCTCACTGTTGTGGAACGTCCCCAGATGCGGCTTGTGGCCCATTGCGCCATGGAGTGCTGGCTGCACCCTCCACCTCCTGCAAAATGTCCCTCTTTCCTCCTCCCTGGACTCGCTCAGTTAAAATTACTTAGTTCTGCTGGCACTAGTTGAGCTCATTTGGACTGAAAGGGACAGGATATCTCTCACAAGCCGGGAGGTGGCAGCCCAGACCCGGGAGGGCGGAGACATCCCTTCCCCACGCGGCTACACACTCCGGGATGTCTGTCTGCAGCCAAATGCTGCCACATGCCAACGCTGTTGGGAGTCTCTTATCTGCATTCATTCAGGGCCTGCCCTCTCTTCCTTGAAGCTGTGAGGTTTGAAATTAAACATCATGTTCTCTATAAATAATCTTAATTGGCAGCAAGCTCACTGAATATGGTCTTTTGCATACAAATTAAAACCTGCTGTAGCGAATTTGAGGCTGTCCTGAAACAGGTTCACTGTTGTGAGTAGACTTCAATTTTGTGCCACTTCACATGAATGAGTTTAAAACTGGTCTACCAGGGCACTGCCTTTCTTCAGGGCAAATCCCTCTCAGGCTCTCTGTAAGGGTAGCTTAGTTCCACAGCCAACACTGAATCCGTATTGTCTGTCCTACAGGGGTATTTGGCTGGAGCTCTAATAAGAATCATTTAACTGAACCTGCAGCAAGAAACTCTGAAGAGCATGTCCTTTCATTAATTGCCCCCAAGGTTTGTCCATGTTCTTACCTCTCCATAATAAATGCATTATGTCTGTTGGCTGTGGAAGCTTAATTATGTACCTTACTGTAAGCACTTACCTGTAGGCTTTGAGTGGTGTTTCATCCCATTCACTTCAGTGAGACCACTTCTGCATGTCCATCCAGATGTGCAGAAATATTTGCAATAGACTAATCCATACTGGGCTTTCTCTTTGGCTCTTTTTCCTGTGTTATTGTCAGCAAACTGTACAGCAAAATCACCACCACCATTTCAACCACAGCAGAAATGGAATCACCTTAATAAAATTAGTGCAGTAGGTGCTGGAACAAATGTTTTAAAAGTGGGATATCTGCTGCATGGGATTGAAGGGGGCTGGGGGATTTGAGCAATTAAGATAATGAAAGCTACAGTTCAATTTATTTTACAAATGTTTGACTCCTTTGAAAAATACTTTACTCGATTTTTTTAAATGTCACAGAGACATATCAATTTATCATTTGAATCTGTAGAAATGTGGGTTAATGCTAGAAGCAGTTGGCAACCCTTGAAGTTTCTCCATATGGGACTTCAACTAAAATCTGGAAAGAGAGAATATTCACACAAGACGATGAGGATCTTGCACAACCCTCATAAATTCCTTTTGTTGCCATTCCTCTTTTACCTCGGTGCCAAACCTGTTTCTGTGTTGCAGAGACTGCTCCAGTCTGGGCAGAGTGAGCACCCACATGCACTTTCTGAGACTCTTATTTTGGTTTATTTTAAATATCTACTAAAATAGATGCCATTTAAATGTAAATGGAGGATACAAGCTGAAAGAGAGAATCTTACATGGCTGCTTTTCTGCAAGGCTTTTTTTGACCTGCTATCTCTCTTCATGGCTAATTCCTTTATAAATACAGAGCAGGAAGAAACCTATCAGCATCTACTGGTTAAGCATGAAGCACCTTTCCAGATTAGAAAGCACTGAGTTATTGCAGTACAAGCTTGGTCAGATATGGAGAAAAAAGTAAATAGTAGGGAAAAGAAGGGATTTAATTTAAAAACCTCTCTCTATATCAGTTGATTTCCAAAACAAAACCTTAAAGAAATCCAATTGAAAACAATGTGAAAGAAATTGCAAGAAATGTTGTTAATGAGATTGTATCTGCTGAAATTGGGTAAATACTTACACAGGTTGCTGAAAGAAATTCGATGCTTGATTCTTTCAGACTATTTGGATGTTGCCGGAGGTGGTATTCTACCTGCCTACAGGACACTATCTTCAACTTCACATCTTAAAAAAAAAATTAAAATTTATATTAATCATCTCATTTACAAGCTACTGGTACTATACATGTCGCTGCAGATTAAATTACTCATTGGCTGGGTTTCAAATAGTAGAAAACAAGGCTCTGCTCCCACATCTTCCCTTTCTATCACAGTGATTAGGCTGCTATTTGCATTCTTTTTATCCCATCTGGAGCCTTCAGCAGAAGGGATTGTTTAGCTCTGGAAGATTAAAATTGGTCTGATGACAATCTGATGGAAGTTTTATCTTGTTTTCATGCTGGCATTTTAGAATGTACTAGCTTCCATTAGGCCTGTGTGGGCACCATGTCACTGGGGTGGGTCAGCTAGCCAGAAATGACGGGTCATGCATGGCCCCACTATGATCTGGAGCTGAATGGCGCAGGCTTGCTGGGTGGGATAAGTCCTTTGCATTTCCTATGGTACCACAGGGTAAGACCATTTGACCACTGAGTATTAGATTATATGCTTCTACTTCAGGCCTAGCTTTGCTGTCTCCTTGCTTTGATGATGTCCTAAGGGAGGAAAGAACCTTCCAGGCTTGAGAAACTAGAGAGGTGTATCCAGGAGCAAGGCAGGTTCTCCATCACTTCATGCATTGTGGGCATTTCCATGTTTGCAAAGAGGAATGTTCCCAGGGCAGAGGGGTTGGCATGTGAGCAGGGTCCCTTCTCACCCATGTGGCAGAGCTTACAGCAACCAAATTGTTTTGAGCATCCTCTCTACTCTCCTCTTGCTTACTGACAAATCTAGACTACCACCTGCTGAAGGAATTGTCCCTTCATATTGTGATGACTTTCATTGTCTGATTATGAGCAGGGCTCTGGGCCCGGGGGGTATTGCTCTGCAGACTCTCTGCCTGCTAGATCCTCTAGGAATTTGCTCATCCATCCTTGAATCACTAATTTCTCATACATGTGGGTTTGAGACAGCTGTGCAAGACATATAAAATAATGCAGATGTGTATGTGTATCTACAAGACGCACATAAACTTCTAGGTGGCACCTGGGAGAAAAGAGATCCAGGACATGGGTTAGATGCCTCTAAACACCCATGTTTAAGCTATTGCATTGAAATCTAGGCTATGTCTACCCCACAAAAACACCCTATAATAGAGTAATTAATCTATGAAGGGCAGAGGAGGGCTAATAATTACCCATAAATGCTGCTTTTGTTTATGTTACAGAGAATAAATCAGGTTTCTGACAGCAGTTGTTGTTCTTCCTGATGATCTTACTTGCTTTACATTTTTTTTACATTTGTGTAAGTCTTTGTATCACTAAGCACATATCTGCAGCTTGAGGTCAGTTCTTTGTGGGGCTAGAAGCAGGCAGTGTTTTGTGCCCTTGCAGGTGGAGATGGCAGCGTGCAAGGCTATGCCAGGCTCCTGGAAGCAAAGCTGCCTTTATTGCATCTCTTGGAGCTTCCAGGAAACAGAGAGAAAGGGCATCTTACAGATTAGTTGCTTCCCAAATAATCAAAATAAGCAAACTGATTATTGACAACCTGTCATTCAACTGTTGATGAAAACACTAAATTGTATTCTTTAACTTGGTTCTGCAGGACAGTTATCATGATGATGTGAATCATCAGTCTGAGATGTATCAGTTAAAAAAGGCAAAAGAAGTATTGCAATCTTAGCTGCCTTAAACATTACCCTTTGCTTTTACTGCAAGTCTTATGAAGAGGCTTCCTATGAAGATTTTTTAAGAGAGGAGACCAAGACCTTATTAGAACATTTGGGTTAAATTTTCTCTCTTTCTAGATGTCTGTACTGCTGTCAGTTCCAAAAGTTAATATCCCGTATCACAAATTATAGGAAAGCTGACATCTTCCAAGGACATCCACAGCAAAAGTTTTGTGTTTCATGAATGGTTTTTATGTGCTACTTCAGGATGATAAAACACACATAAATCTTCAGTCTCCTATGCAAATACTGTTTTTATATATATCTTTACAGAAATATTTTGAAAAACATTGGCTACTATTTGCATTTATTTCTCATTTCCCAGCATTGGCTATTTAACCTCTCCTCTTCACCTCACTTTTTCTGTGGTCCAACAATGCATTTTACTTGTCTGTTCTGGATTGCATCAGGCTTGCATAACATCAGAAAACATAGTGTTTAACCCATCCCAGAAACATTCTTCTCTGAGACAGGAAAATTATTTTACTGTGGTTGAAATTCCCTTTTCAAACGTGAGCTACTTTATTTTATGGAACAATGAAAGGCAACCACACTGACTCCATATAAGCACACAAATTGTAAAAATGAAAACTGACAGGGAAACACAAATGAATATCACTAAGCATGTGATGATTGTTGAGTTCAAGGTCATATTTTATAGGACTTGTTAGGGAGTACAAGAAGAGTAAAGGGAGAAACTTGGAAGTCAGCCTGCCTGGGATCATTAATGCAGTTCCAGAGACACCTCTATTTGGAGTGGTTCTGAGGAGTACCAGCAGAAAAGATATTGCTGGTGTTTACTGCAAACTGTAAATAGTCAGGGCAGAATAAAAATAGCATGTTAGATAGACATAAAGAAGGAAATGAGGTTAATTGTTATCAAACCCAAGATCCCATTACATCCAAACTCAAGATCCTTCCTGGTTATGGAATGTGACCTGATTGATGCTTCCTAGCAGATTTTCCCTGGTGTTATTAATTTTGGTTGGAATCTATGGGAAGGCAGAGGAACCTGTTTAGTCAGTAGGTAGCTGAGAAAGTCTGGAATGGAGGCTTTTCCCCTCCTTTCTCAAGGCATGTGGTGCCTCATAAATGTTTTCTATTTGCTTTGAAAAGGAAGTTGTGCACATTAAGTGAGCCAACACACAGTGCTGGAGAAGAAAGGTTAATAAAGGAGGGAATAAAACTTATGTTCTCTTTACAGTGGATGCAAATGAAGACAGTTGGAATACAAAATATGATCAGAATACAACTTCGTATGCACAAGTGTGAAATCAGTCTCTCCCATCCTACTCTGTCCTTCCGAACATTCATCATTGCCCTGCTCACTTTGGGATTTTCAGATGATGATAATCTTTGAGGAGTTACTCCTCATTTGCACTGCTCCCATTCAGGCATTTTTCTGTAATCTCTTCCCTATTTTACTGCTACTCCAGCGTTCCCACCAAAACTTTCATCTGAATGTTGACCACTCCACTCCTGAAATACTGAAATATCTTCTGCTCAGCCTCCATTTTTCACTTTCTTCCCCAAATCATATTTGTCCACTTGTCCTGCCTTGAGCAGACATCCCTCCAACCATGCACATGCACACACCTTTTGGCTCTCTCCTCAGGCTGCCCTTGCTTTTTCCATCCCATTCTAAACTTTTGGTTTTACCTTATATGGTCCTGGAGGCAAACATCCTGTGGCATTTCTTCTTACTTCTTCATACTGCATCCATCTGTTATCAGTGTTTCACCAGTTCTCTTTTTCCACCCATGTCCTTCATGCAAAACTCAGAAAACAGCAGCAGCCAAAGAAAGAGCTGAATGAGGACTGTGCATGTTACCCTCTTGTACCTTAAGCAGTGGAATGGTTCAGTCCAATAAATTCTGAATACAGACACGGGGATTCTCAGAGAAGAAAATAGCTTTACAACATCCCCTTTAACGGGGTACTCATTAGTGCAATGAAGACCTAAGATGTGGGCAAGTGCTGAAGAACCTGCTTTATCCCTTTCAAGTGCATAAAACTGTAAGAAATTGTAATAAATACCAATTTACTCATTCAGACCTAGCAGACTTGAAAAATTGTAAATCTCATTTCCATGCAACGTCATGCATAGTATGTTTTATGTGAAGCAATAGACTATGCTATACCTCCCGTGTTAATTGAAGGTACAAAACCAGAGCTGATAAGGATTCCCATGAGCCTGCAACTCCACTAGTCACTATTACTTTTCAGGCATAATCTCTGTTACACATTCCATCACTAATATAGTAAAAAAAAAAAAAAAAAAGCACTTATTCATGGAAAATACCCATCAGTGTTGCAAATGACTGTGATCAATAGCTTGGATATCTTAATTGCAGCCTATTAGAAATAATGAGATTTGCATGGTAGAACCCAGAGAATTACACAGATAAAGGAAAAAGTTCTCAACATAAAGGTTAATATAAACATATACTTCCTGTGAGTGCAAAGGACACATAAATTGATGGCTCATTACTGCAGACTGACCCATGGGTAGGAATGTCACCCAGCTCAGAGGCTTTCCCAGGAAGTTTGGCTGCAAAAGTTACAAAAGATAAGGACATGCTTGTGGAATCCACTAAACTAATGAGAGCTGAAAGTTGTTTGAAATATCCCGATGACCTCACAGATGGGATGCTTATTAAGGTATCTGCATCAGTCTCTTTTTTGTCTAACAGATTGTTGTAAAGCTTTGCTGAGGCGTAGCCAACAGTCCGTGAAGGTGTCTCCATGCTTTCTGACATACTAAGGGCTAGGGTTTTTTTTAGGTTAGAGGTTTTTTTTTGAATGAATTCAAAATGAAAACCAACATGCAGATGCAATTTTTGTTTACGGGCAAATTTGTGGAATAGCACATGCGAGGCAGTCAGTTGTGATTACTTCATCAACACGGGGTCTGCCCGCTACCTACGTGCCTATCTGCTCGAGTGCGCTGGTCAGGAGCCAACTGCAAATTTAGGTCTTGAAAGTCTGAAGAAAAGCGCTTTATGTGCAAGGGTCCCATGAAGGCTTCATAATGCAATTAAGCCCCATTTTAACAAAAGGCTTGCCATTTTGCTGAGGCATGACATGAGTAATTAAAATATCATTTAAAAAAAAACAAATGAGTGTTCCTCTCTACTTTCTGATATTGTTTGAGATAGATGGGGGAAAAGACTATGATTTTTGTTTGTTCCAGGGTCCTTTGAGTGGAAATCACAGGCAATGCAGTAAGCCTGCAGCAAAACATACCTATGCAAGCCCGTAAGAGGATCCTAGAAATGAAACAGTAACAAAACCTATTTCCTTCCCTTCTGGAAAGAAATAATTTTTAAAGCGCTTTTTTTTTTAGTTTGTTGTAGATGACTGTGTAAGTATACAAGTGTTTTAGTAAAATCTAGGCATGAAGGAAAAGGAAATGCATAGTATAAATTGGTACATAGATTTTGCTTGTAGTGAAATGGTGCTGGAATGGCATGAGACCATAGTGGGCCAATCAGAAGAGTGAGAAATGACCCTACATTGAAAGAGGTGAGCTGTTGTTCTAGTGATGCCTAAAGATGAGAAAAGAAATATGAATTTGGAGGAGAAGTATTATGCAAGGTGTATTGAAGGAAGCATATTTCAGTAGCTCTTTTCTTTGACTGTTTTTGCTGAATCATGATAACGTGTAACCGTGGCAGTGCTTTTGGCCAAATTGTGATGGATAGCTCCTGTGAGGCAGAGGCGTGGTAAATATTGCATTCAGCTCATTTCCCTAGATTGGGATGGAGATCACTGTCACTATGAAATCCATTATTTTAGAATACATTGTCATATTGCAGTGAGATGCTCACTGCAACGAGGAATTCAGTAATAGCCCAAGTGTTGCTGAATCCTACTGCAATGTTTGGCAACCTTACATTCAGATTTGAAAGCCTAATTTTAGGTTCTCAGATGGAAAAGATAGATGGAGAGAGAGAGTGTATGTGAGAGAGAGATAAAGAGATAGAGAGATGGAAAATCTTGTAAGGAAAATAGCAAGTGAAAACAAATTAGAGACCCACTGAACACAGAACCAACTAGGTCTTTTTGGGACAACACAAGTCAATAAATCTCTTCAGTACACATCCTCTGACCGTCTGACAATTTCCTTGGATCACTGTCAGAAAGGAGCACAGCAGCAAGTCACAGATACAAACCCACCATTTTGTTAAATTACTCCAGTGTCTCCCTTGGCCTTTCCCTATGGATCTGTTCCTTTGCTGTCCCACAAAGACCTCCATAGTTTCAGCTGCAGTGGGCAGGATTCCTCCCAGGAGATACATGAGTGACCCTCGTCCTCTCCCCACACCTTCTTCCTGCTGCAGGCTCTGCTCTGAATTAAAACAGCAAAGAAACTCAGGATTGGTGATTAAAGCAAAAATCAGGGAAGATTGCTGTTGTGGCTCTGCTAGCTTTGAACTCTGGAGCGTGGGTGAAGGAGCTGATGGGCATCAGGCCCCAGGGAGCTCCATTTCCTACAAATACCTTTAGCAGTGTGAAAACCAGCACAAAGCCTTACCCTGGTTGAGGTGGTGCTTTTGGGGCAGTCTGTTTGTCAGCCAGTGAAGGTGCATGAGTTTACTGGTGGAGATGGACCCTGCACATTCTCCACAGCATTTCTCTCCTTCCCACTCTTCCAGCTGACCTGGTAGCCATTTTAATGTAGGAGTGATGCTTCCATCCAAACATGGTGAGAACCTTGGGTTAAATGTTGTTTTTTCTCACCCCCAGGCATTAAAATGCAATAGTTCAATCACAAAGGTTTTTACATACAGTGAGAAATATGTTCACTTCATATACTTTTTTATTCCTGAAAAAAAAAAAAAGCTATTAATACATGTGCATGTATCGGGCTATTGCTATGACATTTCCATTATGCTAAAAAACAGGATTTAAAAGTATTCCAAAACTGGTATTCTGTTGGTTTGTAACTTACATAATTATCAGAAAAAGGACAAGGTTTTGGGTCTTCTGAGAAATTACTGAAGATAGTGAGGGAAGGGCAGAAATACTCACACTTGAAAGTGGTCATTTTAAGCACCCTAGTAATTCTGCTGTAAGACACAAGACACCATGTGTGTCTGTCAGGGGAGTAGTTGCTCCAAGGATTTGAGTCCAGCAAAGGTTGTAATTCAGTTTTTATAACCCTGTGCTGGATCTGAACTTCTGAACTCAGTATTATCCTGTGTTTGTCCTCCTGCTAATGTGCCCACGAGCAGCTGTGATACCATTACATTTCCATTTTCCCCAGTGTGCTGTCATGCGGCTCCATATTGAAATGAAATGGAAAATGATTTATTGTGTAGGATCAGGTTTTTGTCCTCCAGAGTGTATGAATGTAAATCTAGGGCGATTTCCCATGCTCCTGGAGCTAGGTTTTGCTTGAAAAAAATGTCTAGAATCAACAAATGGGAAAACCACTCCAGAACACTAGAAAAATAGGAACATTTCTCTCTGCCTTCCTGTGTTGGTTCAACAGGGCTTTGCTGATGTTGCTAATGACTGTGAATTGTCTTACACGTAAATTTTCTAAACCCCTTCTCCTAACTACATTTCATAATTCTGTAGAGCTGAATACACAAATGATGTTAAAATAAGTCATATGATATCCCTGAATTCTTGATGTGAAGCTATTGAGAGTTCAAGATAACTGCTACAGCTATTTTACAGAATGAAAATTCCTGAGAAATGGGAATTGATGATAAAACATTACTTTATCAGTATTACAGCAGAAATCCAGACAGTAGAGAAGATATCCAAACACCGAAATAAATGGGCTAGTCTGGTGTTAATTGAGGCACCGATGAAGTATACATCATTTAAATTATTAAATGTATGGTAATTGATGTTGTTCTAAGCTCATATTTTATACTGCTACTCTCAGGGGATGAATTTCTGCCAATCTTATCCACAGACCCAAGCAAATCTCTCTCCCACTGGGACTGTTTAATTTCATGATATGCAATACTTTTTGTCTGCAATAACATCAGAGTTGTTTGTCTTCTTATTTAAGACTGTAAACTTTCAGGATGTGTAGCTGTATCTCATGTATAGCCCATATCATTCCAGGGCTTGTGTCTCCACTGGGGCTTTCCAGACCTATTGCAGCACAAATCATAGTAAATAAATATTATTTCTTTCTCAGAAGAAAAGAAGTATCAACAGCTGGATTTTCACTTTGTCTCACTCATCTAATGAGAACATAGTCCATTCTTGACACAAGAAAATTACTGAGAGGTGAGTGATGAAAAGAGTTTATCCTCAGTAGAGGATCACAGAAGATGTGACTGAAGTACTAAGACTTGGATAGATTTTGTCTGTGATGTTGGCAGACACAATTCTCTTACAGCCAAAAAGATATCCAAGGGCTCATGTGGGACTGATGAGGAAAAGGTCAAGTATATGGCATTTCTGGAGAGTTTCAAAAGCTTGGGAATCCATTGACTCCTACAAATCCTGACCACTGATTTTTGCTTCAACAGTTTATATTTCCAGTAAAAGCAGGAAAGGATGATAAGAGCTTTCTAAAATGTTAAACCTTCCTTTCTGTTAGCCAAATAAATACTAAGAAATGGGACAAATGAAGGATGGTAATTTATTTGTGATTTTTCCAGCTGGTGCTATTTATAAGTGTCCATCTGGGCTGATCAGGGGACCTGGGTAAGAAGACAGACTTTGCTGTAACAACTTACATACTTACTTTTTTCCACTTGTAACAAGAATGTAGGTTGATGGGTGAAATAGGATCCTGCAAAAAGATGGAATGGCTGAAGTGACAGCATGCAGTCTCCAGTGGCAGACAGCAGTGACTTTTTGCATCGTGGCATTGCATGCTTGATAATTTGTGGCTCCAAATTATTAATTTTGAGGATATCAACATCCTCCATGGTGTTGCAACTTGTAACACAAGGGTGATGGGCACGCCTTCAGACTGAATCACAGAGCAATGGCTGAGTTGTTTTTTTAATCCTAAAGAGAGATGTCATTAAAAGTTACTGAAGCCTGACTTTTCCTCGCCCTTTGTCAGCCCTCCTCAGCCTGGGCTGAAGATCCCACGTCCTTTGAAGCCATTTGAGCTCTCTTTGTTGTTCTTTGGTGCATAATGATGCACCAAAAGCAGGCATCTCTGCTGCTGAGGAGGCCCAGCAAGACCCAATGAAGCATGACTGGTGGAAAGGCCAATACTGAAGTAAGCTGGGAAGCAATTCCCTGCAGTTTTCCTTGAGCTGCTGGGATTAAAAGGTGCCTGTGAAAAAACCCAGTGCTTCCTTTGCCAAGGGTAGGGTCCAACTCTGTGTTTGGTGTCTTGTAGGACATTGGATAAAGCAAGAGATTTAGGACTTTAAGGTTATTGACATTATGTGACTCAGTTAATGACACGATGCTTTCGGCTGGTGAGGGAGTCTTGTTAGCCAGGACATGTTGGTTCAAAATCATAGAATATGTCATTTCTGAAAAGGCTGACTGCTGTCAGAACCACTGCTTTCTTAGGTGTTTACTTTCCCATTTTGCCATACTGCAAGTATTAATAGTTATTTCTATCACAAATTATCAGAAAGAAGCTGACAACAGGGTGAGGGATAAAGCCACTTCATGTGAGCATTCAAATGGGCCTGAAATTGGTATTATACTCTCAACACTGCACAGAGAGAACAATTTCCATCTTTATAGAAAATTCCAGCATCCAAGGGATTTTTATTGGAAGTTAAAAAAAGTTAAAGAAACTTGGAACATGGGGTCACCTGTCACATACCCTAACCATGCAACATCTGCACTCTCCGTTCCTCTCTCTGCTTTGCAGATCCATGCTTGTTTGCATCCTGGGATTGTCACTCATGGCCGTGCATTGTTACTGCAGTCTTTTCGTCCCTCACATGCAGGGCTGATGCCATTTGTTAAAGCAAAGAAAAGAAATTAATTCTGCTAATGACTAATTCAAAGTTCATTCCTCTCAAGAGCCTTTATATTTTGTAAAATCTGGGTACAGCAAAGAGATGGCCACATAGAGCAACCTCTCCCTGTAACTGGGAGCAGGAAAACAGTTGCCTGTGTCCCTAAGGGTGTTTGGCAGTTTCACTTGCATTTTATGACCCATTTGGTGCTGATGAGGAATCCTTATTTTCTGTGCTTCTAATATGCTTCCTACACTGGCCACCAGCTGGAATGAAACAGGAATCAAAGGGGGTATTGAACTCAGTTCCCTATATCTTTTAATTATTTGCAGTATGCTTTGTTCTGTGCTCCTCCCAACTTCTGTTCTTTCCTCCTGTGGACATCCTTTAAAAAAGTCAAGCTCCAGAAACAATAATGACTCCAAGGTGCTCCTGCTGACATGATTTAAATTGAATTAAGCCAATAATTTACAAATCGGAAAAATCTCTGGTTTTAATGGATGAAAGCATTGGCTATAAATTCCTCAGCCCTTCTGTTCTGTGCCCAATTAAATGTGGTAAGTAAAATCTTGTTCTTTTCCCGAATTTACAGTGATGTATGACAATATGCAGAGTACATCTGTCTACAGATTTATTATTCAGTAAATTTCATCTGCATGGTTCAATGGTAATTAAAATAATAAACATCATGGAGTCACCAGTTCACCCAAATAATTTCTGAGAGATGGGATGAACAGTCCAAAGTCTATCCAAGAAAAATAAGTACATCCACTGAAGTTCCTTTTTACTGTTTCTTTAACTCCTCCTCATTTCTCTGTTTCAATTCTGCATCCATCCAAGGCCCAGATTTCTTACTAATCAAGTCACTGGCACTATTCATTGTAAAAAGCTTTTCAACATTACAAAAAACAAGTGGAGACAAAGTGGGTGAATGAGGAAAGCATGTCTTTGCTCCTCGCCTCTCATCTGCACTGTCAGCAGGAGACCATGAAGTGATCCTGTCTTACCATCCAGCTCCAACCAATGGCTTAAAGGATTACCCCTGGAAATTAAGTTTAGAGGACAAATATAATCATCATTAGTATGAGTATTTGAATAAATTTGTTTGCAAAACTGTACTTGTGTGACAAATTGCCAGGATAAGTCCATAGCTGCAGCATCAGGCATCAGTGAGGCTTTTCTAGTTAAAAGGGAGCAGCTGAAACTACTCATCTTGTGTAGAGTGTTGCCAACTCAAGAAAAGTTGCCATTACAGGATCAGAGCTGACAACCACCTGTCTGAAGCATAAGAATGTAATATATTCAGGATCCTGCCACATTTAAACAGACTAGGTAGGACTATAAACTCTCAATCAGTGCAGAATTTAACTGTTGCTGCCTTTCTGCCCAGGCTACAGCCCATGCTGTTAGCTCAGCAAAACACAGGATTATCCATCATCTGCTCAGCTATGAATTTCCCCCACTGTGGCAGCTTGATTTGCAATTTCATATTCAGCTTGCACCTCTACATGAGTCCTCATTTTTCACATTTCTTCCAGCATCACATATTCCCAGATTTCTTCATTTCGTGAACCATGTATATGAATGTAATTTGTCCAACAGAAAGGCCAATATTTTTCTTAGTCATGTCAATTGGCATTAATCCCACAAATGTAATTTTTTAAATTTGTATAGCAGGGTAAGCCTATTGATTTACTTTCTTCCCATTGCTTGCTACTGCTGCCAATTTACTGTTTCTCAATTCTCAGAAATTATTCATACAGGTGCTAAAATTGTTTTCCAGTAGCTTTCATGAAGATTGTAAGTTTAAATAGAAGAAAGCACATGATTGAGTACTTGGTCCACTATGAGAAACATTATCAGGTTATCATGTGGGTACATCTCTGACATTGTTGGCTGTCCAAAAGACAACACTTTTTTGCTCCAATCATCTGACAGGATATGAATATTATTTTGCAATACAGTTATGTCTACTGGACCAAAATATTCACCTTCACAGTTGTATTACCCAGAAGCTGAAGAATGTGTCTGTGCTCTGGATGAGAGGGACAGAGATTTATAGATTTATAAAAGCAGTCTTATGGCTTTGAAAATGAAGAGGGATGACATTTCAGGTCAGGAATTAAGAAGGCAAGGAAGAGTTATCTAATAAACTCTCCAAAACATGTCCATGAGAAATGTGCCAGAAACAGGACTGGCTTTACTGGTGATCAGGAGGTGGTAAAATCATGTAGAGGCACTTCCCTTTTTGAGTACTTTTTTGGGGGCTGTAGGACACATAGCAGATTGTGATTATCTTTAAATATTTTACTCACAGTGTGAGTGTCTTAATACTAACATTGTGAGTATCTTAAAATATGTTCTATTCAGAGGCACAATGTCTTAAAACATTAAAATCATTTCAGACATTTTTAAGAGAAAAAAAAAATGGCACAAAACTAACTCATAAAAACACACATGCCAAGTCCTGAATGAACTCAGGGATAAAATAGTGTTGCTCATCCATAACACACAGCTCTGTAGATGTTTCATGAAAAAGAATATATTTGCACAACTGCTGAACTGGCTGGACTGGAGGATGCACAATCAAACTGAAATTCCAACACAATTTCTCTCCTCTGGAAAGTGGCTGCAGACAAGAGGGCATGAGACCATCAGGTTTTTAGCTACCCACCTGATCTCTTTAGCAAAAATTGACAAAATAAAGCAGGACTGCTCAAAATGTGATTGTCTGGTTTTCATCACAACTCTTGCTGCTTGGATGGTTCTCTCATCTTCACATTCAGTAATGTTGCTCTGGTTTACAGGCTGGGATTAATACAAAATCTCCAAATGGCAAGTGTAGCCAAAATTAGACAGAAGATTTTATACCATGAAAAACCATTTAATTTCAGATCTGTTCCAACTAAACCCATTAATTTCACATCTGAACACATCTGCATGAAAAATAGCTATGTTTCCATAGCAGTCAGCTGAAAATTGCTGTTGCTGTCTGCTATATCACATTAGATCAAAGAGGTGTTAGGCCAGGCCTGACTGATGTTATTAACACTACACTTTGGTGGAAGATTTCTGCTCTAGGACAATCAGTAGGGCAATGAAAGAAATTAATATACCATACATTACTGCTTGTTTTCTCATTATTATCACTCTAGTTTTGTGCCCTTCCATTGTTTTTGCATCCTCTAATTCTAGCATGCATGTCAGATTTTATCTGAAAGATAGTTTAAATTGTTTTCCTTCAATCTTAGACTTTTTATTCCTTCTATTACTGTATGCTCATGTGAGAGCAGCAATTCATTCTCTGGATTCCACCTCCTAACTGTGGCCAATGTTTAGGGTCTGTGAATGAGATGATGTTCCATTATTTACAAGATCTGACACAGGACAAGCAGAGATACTACAGGTAATGCCTCTGTGCCTGTTCTACAAACCTGGCCTGTGATGAAAACCAGAAAGTCTGTGTTGTGTGAATAAATACTGGTGGTAGCAGTTGACACATAGTCTGTGTACAGATGGTCGTTAGGGTAGGTGAATGTTCTAAAAACCTAAGAAGCTTTCTTTCTAAGGTTCTATTTTCACTAAATGAGAACTTCACATTTACCTCTGGGGAAGAAAAACAACCCTGACTTTCACAAATATTCTGTAGCAGTCCACTCAGTAACAAAAGCAGTGTCACTTAAAAAAGAAAATTAAAAATTGAAGAACATATTAATGTGAGGGAAGAAAAAAAGTTAGCATGTAATGACAGATTAGAATTTATCTTTTCACTTAGAAGGCATCTGTTTCCTATTTGTATTCAGCATATTCTATTCTATAAAGATGCCACACAATGTATCAACAGGTTTCTTACCAGTTTTCACAAAATACTGAGCAAAACTTCACATCTATGAATTATTTTTTGTCAGACTATTGTTTCCCCTCAGCAGTTAAAAAAAAAAAAATCTTTAAATCTTGCAGACATGTTCTTGGCAACCAAGATGTGATTTTATAGGGGTGCATGGAGCTGTAAATGTACTGAATGCTTCTTAATAGTGATTCACACGGGCTGTACTCATTCAGTGGATTTTCAGTTATAGCCTGTAGGCAGTATCACAGCATGGACAGCAGATACTGTAGAATCATCACCTTTCATACTTGTTTCCTCATTTACTAGTGGATGGTAGAAAAAATGTTGGTAAAGCATAAAAGGTCAGCATGTTCTTTGGCAGAGCTGAGAACAGCAGATATCAAAATCAACAAATCAATGAAGTGCAACATTCAGCTATTACTGCATATAAAGTTGACTAAATCTCAGTGTGAATAAAACCCAATACATTTTTATATATATGTAATTTCAAAGATTTGCTACTTAAAAATGAAATTGTAGACTCGGAAGACGGTGTTTGGAAGAGCCCTTAGAGAAGATCTATGTAAAATCCTTTCATCCAGAAAGGAGAAACTGCATTTAGGCATTACCTGAAAGGATTTGTCCAGTGGGTTTCTGCAAACTTTCAGCATGCCTAATCAGTCTATTCTGCTATTTCAGGACTCCTGTCAAAAATGTTGGGTTTTTCCCAACACATAAATTAAATCTTCTTTGCGGCAAATTTATATAATTTCTTTTTCTTTTCTCTGAGTAACTGTGGAGACAAGTTTATCATGGTCCTCTCTCAAATAACCTTTAGAGCAATCCATATGAAGATTGCTATCCAATCACCCTCCCCAAACCTGCTGGTGCCTGGGGTAAGCAAGAACAATCTTCTCTCACAGTCAATGCTTCAACGTCTTGTAACCCAGACTCTCTCCAGTTTCTCCACATCTTTTATAACCAAACACAATGTGGCATTTTAGGTCTTTTCTGGGAAAGAGAAGAAAACTGTCATTATCTCCTGTGAGATATGCATGATGCTGCTATTAGTACAGCTGAGATGATTTAACAACATGAAATTATTACTTCATATTCTGCTTAGAATCAGCCTCAAACCCCAGCCTCTCTTTTGGACCAAGCACTTATTTTCATGCTTGATTTTTCATTCTCAAGTATTGCACCATGCAGTCATTTCTGAATGCCATCCTTGTTTGGGTTTTGCTCTTTGTGTTCCCTCACAGTTAGCTTGAATTCTAGTCCTTGATGGTTCACAAACCTCCAGCATGTTGTGTCACATTTCAGCCCACTCTTCTCTGTCCTCTCAGCTGTTCACTGGAATGTTGATTACTTTGCTCAGGAAAGGCCCTTGCAGGAGCACAAAGAAGGGCGCCAAATTTCTGAGGTGTGCTCCTTCAAACTGTATTTCCAACCGGCTGGATGCATTATATTTGTACCAATGTCCATTAACTTTCTTTTGCAAGTATCATGTGATGCTACTAAAACCTTACTGAAGTCAAGAGATATCTGGATCTAATTCTTCCAACCTGTCCACCAGGTGCCTACTAGACGTGATCTTCAGAACGTTTCTGTTATTTTGCCTGGTATACATCATGTTTACTTACCTGATTTTCTCTTTCCTTTTTTTCATTTGCAGTGAAACAACTGATTTTTGCATCTAACAGCACCATTTTAATGGCACACCATTTATTCACTGGTTTTAGCCCAAAGAGCTGAAATTCATTGTGTTATCTGACTGTTCTTCAGATCCCCATGCTGATTATTTTCAGTCTTGCTGATGTCTTCTAAGCAATCCAAACTGATTTTAGAGTTGCTTGTTTGAGAACTCTTGCTGGTATTGAGTGTAGAATCACTGGTTTACTGTTTTCTAAGTCCTTACCAAACACAGGCACAATATTTGATCTTCTGTCACCAGAATGGGCACACTTGCTGCCTCCCTTCTTCAGTGGTGCCAGTGTTTCCCTCTTAAGTGACACTGAAAAGGTACTATATTCTCAAGTTATGAACAGAATCTTGTTTTTCAAAAGGAAAAATAAATCAAAAATATTGTGGCTGATTGAGCCCAGATTTCAAGATGATGGGAGGAAGGTGTGAGTATACTTTGGGTGTGGCAGAAAAGACAGTAAGAAGACATGTATCTTTACATGGCACATTATTCCTACTGTTAATCCTTGACTTCTAACAACCTTTTTCCAACTCAAAAGTCTCTCTTTCTCTCATATTCTAGATCAGTTTAATTTCTCTAAAAGTGTCCTGTAGGTGACCCACTTCCAATGCTTTCTAGAAACCCAGCAAGAGAATATGAGTGAGATCTGATTTGTTTGCACATTTGTTGCCTTCAGATAACTCTAGGAAGTTTGTGACATATGATTTCACTTTGCAGAGACCCTACAGCTTTTCATCAATATGCTGTATTTATCCATATGCCTACTAGACATGATCTTCAGAACATTTCTGTTATTTTGCCTGGTATACATCATGTTTACTTACCTGATTTTCTCTTTCCTTTTTTTCATTTGCAGTGAAACAACTGATTTTTGCATCTAACAGCATCATTTTAATGGCACACCATTATTCACTGGTTTTAGCCCAAAGAGCTGAAATTCATTGTGTTATAAGACTTTTACAGTAGATTCTTTACATTTTCTTAAGTGCTCAAGCACTAATTTAATGTTTTCACAGATATCATTCTGCAGAGTAAGGCCAGATCCTGAAGTAGCAGAAATTAACATGGCTCCAGTGTTTTCAGCACTGTGTTAGAGTTAATAAAACTAACCCAGGTGTTTACTAGTTCTCTGTCTATGCAATTAGCATGATGGCTTTTTAATTTGGGTATCACAGTCCATGCACATGACATTACGTTTGATGAATGCCTCCTGCTGGCAATTGCCCTCGCCCCTCTGATAACCCAAAGTTGTTCTCATTTTCTCTCCTTCGCTCTCCTCCAGCCTGGTATCCCACTAGAAACATGCCGGTGCAGTGTCTTTTCACCAAATGTAGAGACCTCTGGTAATCTGCATCCAGGATGCCTGGCTGAATATGGTATCTGAACTCTTAATGTGTTTGTTAGTGCTTAAAAAAGATGTGCAAGTGCACATGGTGCAATGGTTCACATTCATGGTGCACATTCATGGTGCACATTCATGGTGCAATGGTTCAGGTCTTAGAAAACACCTGCAGCAGAGAATGGGCAGGTAAGAGAAAGGGAGTTGCAGTAAGCAGCGTTTTCCTCCATTTAACACTTTTCATTCACCAGAAGGGGATTATGGAAAGGAGCATAACTTTCTAGCTCAGGGATTTACCTTGCTTCTGAAACAGCTCCTGAAAGCCAGCAGAGATGAGGTGTTGAGGACCAACACTCCAGAATTTCCCATTGTGTTACTGCATTATGGTAAAACCAGAGCCAGCATAGCGTGACTGACTCGCTAATCCCAAGGTGTAGCGTGCCAGGACAGTTGCCAAGTTTTCAGACTATGTCTTTGTTGTCTTTCAGGCTGCAGATTGCCAAGATATGTGGTTTTGGCTGAGTGGAAGCACTTTTTGTTTCAGTATGTCAACATAGCAGGCTGGTAGATCAAAACATTCTATTACTGAGTTCCGACATGCATGGGATCCTGGCAAAGAAAGTGGTTTCTTTATCACTTCAACAACCAGGCAGCACAAGATGTGTTCATCTGTGAGTGTTTGCTTTTGATTCGTTATAGGTTTAGGAACACTGAAATGGTGGCAACTTATATCTCAAATGTAAGGTCATGGGCAGAGGAGAAAGTTGTTCATTGAGAAAATGAGGATATTTGACTGCAGGACTTCAGTCCAGAAATCTGCAGAAATGTGATGTTTACATATTCATTCACCATTCACTATCCACTTGCTCCCAAGACTGAGTGCTGCAGAGAATTTCTGTTTTGGTTTTGCCTTCTTTGTCTGCCTGTTATGGCACTGTCACCAAACATTATTATGTTTGCTTTGTATTAATGCTCTGTACTCTGCATCCCCAGTGCCCTTGCTGTAGTACAATTGTGTGGTTAGCCAGCCTGCAGCAGAAGCAAAGGGAGCCTTCACCATCTGCCAGTTCTGAAATTGCATGATGTTCAGCTTTATCTCCCAGGGAAGCTCCAGTTCAGTTTCTTCTCTGGACCTCTTAAAAGGTCTCCTGTAGAGTGACTACATTGGCTAGAAAGTCAGTGCTCACCTTGGTCCTGTGAGTGAGTCTGGAAGACAGCCACTCCCCTGGCATAAGTTGAGACTGCAATTCTTCAATGTTCACCACTGAATATGTAGGATAGTAAGATTTAATTAACTCCAGCAATTTCTACTCTGTCCCTTCCTTTAAGCAGCAAGAGGCAGTATCATCCATAAACATAAACATTTTGGTTTTGATTACTCTTTCTGATACTTCTGATTTGTTTTGTTCAATCAGGATTTCCTTCTGAGTTTCCAAAAAAGGAAACTGTCTGCTTCTTTACTATGGTTGAGGCTTGTGTCTGACCAGAAAAAAAATTATGTGAACTCCACTAAAATACAAAGCAAAACCATAGAACTGATCATTTGAAGACTTGGGACTGTTTCTGGATATAAGAGTTATAGAAAATAGATAAAAAGAATGCTGCAAAGTTTGGTGTGGCTTCACTCTAAAGCACCTCCCTATTGGAGCTGACCACCCCCAGGCTACCCAAAACTCCTTTGTAGAACACACAGTAAGGACATTCATGAAGCAGGTTCACCCAGGTACAGTGGAAACTTGCTGACCCCACGGCACTCACATGTACACCATATTCTGCTGAAGAAAATTTCCTAGCAAAGACTGGATTCCAAGATTCAATGTCTGATTAAAATGGGAAAAATGTTTTTGGGTGAAGCAAGAATGCTTATAAGAAATCAGAGGCAGACTTAACCCATTGGAGGATTGACTCTGTTCCTGTTGCAGTTGCTGCCTAAAAGACAGTGGTCCAGAAGTCGTCGACTGATTTAACTGAAGGTTTTAAGGAATCACAAAGAGTTAGCGAGGAAATACCAATCCACAGGAGATTCTGGTAAAATGTGTTTCATGGGGAATGAGTCACATGAAAGGCCTGTCTGGAATTCACAAGTGATATGGAAGAAACAGAGAAATCTGGCTTAGTGAAGACACAGATGGCACAAAAATCAGAGGAATAGGAATTAACAGCTAAGGAAGGCCAGAGGGGAAAAAAGCACACCCTGGCTCCTTTGTTGTGATAGGAGCAACCAAGTAGTGACAAAGCCTGGGCCAAGGGGTCTCTATCAGTTCTGTGGGCGCTCAGGAGGCTGGTACCAAAGGGTGTTCATGTCAAGGGTGTCGTGTCCAAAGGGACATATTTGGGGGCCACAGAATGCTGAGCACCCTAGCACAGGAGTGTGGAAAGGGAGAGGAGTGCAGAGCCATGACAGATCCCCTTGCCATCAGTGCCTGCCACTGGGCTGGAGCCAATGGCAAAGAGCTGGGAGAGAGCAGTGATTTGGGTGAGGGGAGGCTGATGGGCACAGTACATTTAACTAATTGCAGAGAAAGGGAAGAGAGAATTCAGAGTCTGAGTGTGTATGGGGGGGGGGGGAGGATACCTGAAACTATGGGGCTCTTTAATAACAGATAAAGGCAGGACAAGATATAGTTTCTCAACGTTGAAACCTGCCAGATTTAACACTGGGCACAATTAGCTGCCGAAATGGGAGGAGTTGAGAAACTCTCCAGCACTCGGAGTCCCCATGCCAAAGCTGGATGCTTCTGCCAAGAAAAGACCATTGCTCAAGCACAGATGGGAATCAAAGATGTCAGCTGCTGAACAAGAGTTCACAGGTCATGCTGTTCCAGAAAGCCAGCTGTACCATTACCTGCTCTCTGCAGCTCTTCTGTCTGGATTTGTGATGGGCATTTGAAACCTGGATCAAGTCTGTTGGTCACTGGTTGTTGCAACACTGTTTGCAGTCACAGCTGAAAGTTGTTATTATCATCATCATGACAATCATCATCATTGTCCCTATTCCTGATACCATTGTTATTTGTACTAACATAGATCAGGATCACTTAGTACTGAGGGCAGTAGGGACACTGTGTAGCAACTAAAGCAACAGTGCTTCTTGACCAAAGAAAAGTTCTGTGCCTGTTAATTAACAAATGCATAATAGAAATTGCCTATCAGTCTTCCCTGCCCCCACCCCTCTTCTCTTTTTTCATGAAATCCTTACGGATCTTATGGATTATAATAGTTTACTATCAAAAAAAAAAAACCAAAAAAACCAAACCCAAATCTATCTCAGAAGAGTAACTACTTTATTTGTCTGTTTTACTGAATAGTGGGAAACCTAATCTCTGCTGCCCAACTGGGTGTGTTTGGCTGTTCCTCAAACTAAAACAAGACTCGGAAGATTAAAGTGGAGCTTGGCTGAAGATCAGGTGAATCAGCACATTTATAATGCCACAAAATGGCCTGCAGGGTGGCCTTCTCTTCTGTAATTACACAGGGATTTTATGTGTACAGGCAAAGGAAGTAATTTGATTTATCTGTTCTAATTAAATATATGATGTGAGGAAACAGTGATATGTCTGTTTAAAACATGCTTTAAGTTCTTTTGGTGAGAAAGTGAATGTGACTGTAAGTACTGTGCTTTAATGTGACTGTAACTTTCCCGTTAATGCTCACACTCTTAAATGTCATTTATGTAAGAAACTGTAATGGCAGGTTTGGACTGGCATTTGGAATGAAATTTCATGCAAAGAACTGTACTCAGAATGCATGCATTTCCAACTTTTTATATTACATGAGCTGATTTTCCAGTCCCTTGCAAGTCACTTGGGGTAAATCCTCCTATCCATGGAGATGAAACGAAATCCAGTTACTGCAGGACCAGGACCAATGAAGATATTTGAGAAAATTAATTCCTACAAACTGTAGTGGAAGCCAAGTATGACCCACATGCCATGGTCTCTTTTAACTGGGAAACAGCCATGTTTCCTTAGAAGGAGTATTTGAACACTGACATTCAGTATTTTTTCTTATCTATTGGTGAATGCCTGATCACAGGTGTCCTGCCTTTGGTTTCAAGAGGCAATGTCAGCCCTGAGCTCTAACAAGTCAGTGTTAATAAGACGAAGTAAAGAAGAGGAGGCTTGTAGTGAGTGAAAGGAAAGGATTCATGAAGTCAAATTTTCAAATGCTGCTTAAAAATGTAACAAGAAATTGAATCAGGTTCTCCCATTGTGCCTGTCTTATCTATGGCCAAGACAAGCTGGAGTATTGTTTGGGGAGAGTCATTAAAAAACATTGTCAGTGTTTTAAGACCACTAAGAATGTGCTATCTTAACAAAACAATATGTGTTTTGCAGATCCTTTCACATATTTCTGTGTGACATTTTGAAAAGGCCTGGGATTCCTAAAACCTGTTCAATCAGTGAAAAGGACAAGGGCTCTAGAGGGAAAAATGGTTTTGTGCTCTAGATGCCTCTTTGCTGCAAGCTGGAACTATTATTTAATTATTGTCATTGGTTTGTAGTGGTGTGAGTTTTGCAGAAGGACTTGATGTTCCAGCTGTTTAGGAATGAGAAATTATGCTGTAAATTGGACAACAGTTGTGTTGAGATTTTTTTGGTTTTTTGGGGGTTTGTTTGGTTTGGTTTGGGTTTTTTTTTATTTTTTTTTTCCTGAGGATTAGAGCTAGGCTTTGAGGGAGGAAATAGAATCTGAGCAAGTTTTGGTCTTGCTGACTGGTGTCATGCCCAGGGAGACATACCTGGCTAACAGCTTGTCCTGGGAACTTAAAATGAACATAAAAGAGAAAGGGTATTACCTGTACCATCCAGGAAGGCTTTGGCAACATTAGCCTGGAAAACTACCAAGGGAAAATGATATTTCTGGAAGAAATTAATGACTTACTCAACTCCTTAAGCTGGTGGTACTAATGAGTCAGAGAGCAGGGCATCTTGGTTATGTAGTTGAAAGCTTTCTGCTGACTGTGAGCAATGGGTTTGCCAGGGCAGAACCCATCCAAAACTTGCCAGCAAGCCAGGAAAAGGGTGAGGCAAGTACATCTGCTTCTGACTTTCAGGAATGGAGTGCACATGCTGCCAGGGTGAAATACCCATGAAGGTGTCTCTGGCTGTAGGTTTGTTCCCCAATGCTGTTTGAGAGGAGCCCCAACTCCTGCCTTTGTACCTCTGCTTCCCCAGGATAACAGCAAAGGCTCCCATCTTCAGTTTCACCCTGTACCCCGGGGTGGCTGACATACAGTTCATCCCCCACTGCCAAGAAACCTCTTGTTCTCTGGAAAGTGACTGTGACTGCCCTAGATTCCCTTGTCCAGGTTGTTGATAAAGGTATTAAATCTGACTGGGGCAAACACTGAGCCCTGGGGAGCACCACTTGTGACCTGCCACTGTTGCGGTGCGTCTGGGGGGACCCCCTAAGCTGTGAGTTGGCTGGTAGCAGCAGGCAGGCAAGGAGACTCCACACGGCTTCTGAGGGTGTAATTAGATGAGGGTTTATTGGGGGTCCCCCCCAGAAGGCAGTGTGGTTTCTGAGGGAGAGGGGGGGAAGGGGGAGGGAGGGGGGAAGGGGAGGGGGAGAGAGGGGCCGAGAGAGCACCGGCCACGAGAGCCGGCTAAGAGAGAGAGCCCCGTCCCCCCGGCACACTTAACAGGGAGATTCAAAGAGGGCCAATGGGATTACAGACACATGATACTTCGGGGGAGGATTACAGGCTTGGAATAAACCTGGATTTTCGAGGGTTGAGACAGAGCATACCATTTTACTAAAATGTAACACCACATGCCACCAGCTGGATGTAACTACATTCCCCATCACTCTCTGGGGCCAGCCATCCAGGCAGTTTTTCACTCAGCAAAGGGTGCTGGATGCACTCCAGGCCATGAACAACCAGTTTCTCCAGGAGAATGTTGTGGGACAGTGTCAAACACTTTACTAAAGTCCATATAAATACATCCACATGAACCTTTCCCTCACCCACTAGGTGGATCATCCTGAAATAAAAGGAAACCAAGTTGGTGGGGAAGGACTTGCCTTTCATAAATCCATTCTGGCTGGGCCTGATCCCCTGTTGTTCTGTGCATGCAGTCAAGTTGTTCTGCTCCATAACCCTCCCAGGCACTGAGGTCAGACTGACAGACAGACTTGTAGCTCCCCAGAACCTCCTTATGACCCTTCTTGTTGATGGGCTAAATTCCAGTCAACTGGGACCTCGCTGGTAAGACAAAACTGCTGGTGGATGATAGAAAGTGGGTTGGTGAGCAGCTCTGCCCTCCCTAAGTACCCTTGGGTGGATCCCATCTGACCCTGTAAACTTTTTCATTTCTGAGTGGTGTAGCAGATCATTGACCATTTCCCCTTGAGTTATGGGGGATTTAATTCTGCTCCCCATCACCGTTTTCCAGTTCAAGGGGCTGAGTACCCTTTGGACAACTGGGTAATCCTCGCTATTAACAACTGAGGCAAAGAAGGCATTAAGTACCTCAGCTCTTTTCTCATCCTTTGTCACTGTGTTTCCCCCCTCCCCCTATCCAGCAAAGGATGGAAATTTTCTTTAGCTCTTCTTTTATTGCTGGTGTATTTAAACATGTTTTATTGTCTTTTATAGCAGTAGCCAGATTAAATTCTACTTCATCTTTGGTCCTTCTTATTTTCTTCCTGCATAATCTGCCAACATCCTTATAGTCCTCCTGAGTTGCCTGCCCCTTCTTCCACAAGGCACAAATTGTCTTTTTTTCCCTGAGTTCTAGCCAAATCTGGAGTCCTGTTCTGAGTGCTAACATGGTTTTAACCTCCACATTTTGCTTAGTCCCTACATCACTCTGCTCCCACATGAGAAACTTGCCCTTTTTTGCTTCAAGCTTTGCTGCCTCACACAATGACACACAAAAAGTGAGCTGTCTGTCAACTGGATGCCTACCTTTTAACTGGAGAGAGCCAGAAGATGTGGCAGGAGGTGGCCTGTCAGGACATAAGAGGTGTGCAAGAAGAAAGGCACCAGCTGCCATCGGATAAGCAGGTGTTTTACACCTGCTGTGAGATAACCCCGGAGGTGCTGCAATGTGAGCTGCAGGCCATGAAACACCTTGCACAAGAGCAGTGCCAGGGATTGCAGACCATCTCTGTGTATGGAGCAAAACCTGTTGGAAACACAGATTTTTCTCACATCTTTATGCTAGTGATACAGAGTCCAGGGCACGGATACAGAGTCCAGGGCAGCTCTGAAATCCAAACGTGGAAAATTGCTTCCTCATTCCCTCAGCACAGGACATAGGGATTTCCCACACAGCCAAGTGAGAATGAGCTGTAATGGAAAGGCTGCTGGGGACTCTGTAGCTCAGGAGGCTCCCTTGTTCCCTCCTCTCCCTGGTCTCTGCTGTGTTCACTGACACCAGCGAGGTCCTACTCATTCTGTCCTGATAGCTGCTCTGGATCAGCCACTTGCTTTCCTGGGCATCCCTCGGACACCGTGGTGTTCCCTCCCCGGTGTCTGTGGCTGTGTGACCCAAAGAGGGCACAGCTCAATGGCACTCATGCATGTTGCTGTGGGCAGTGCCTGCTCCTGGCTACTGTCTGCTTCCTCCTCTCTCTTCCAGCCTCTCTGGACCTATCCTGCTAGGTCTGTAAAACATCCTGTTCAATCACTTTCAGCTAGTTTTGACCTACCTTGCCATATATACATACTCAAATCTTCTCACCTACAGCTTCTGATAAGATTCACATGACATACCAAATACCCTCCTAAAATCCTTACTTGTTGTACAAAACCTCTTCACCCCATCCAGTATAATCCTATTCCCCAGGTTACTGCTCCATTGCTGGCCTCTGCTGACAGTGATAAAACATATGGACTGCTTCATTAACCCACTGTGTGCGCATAGACAATGTGCTAGTGAGACTCACGGCATTGCTGCTACTGCTGCAGCCTCCTGCTTTTAATTACAATTCCTAAATCCAAAACACTCCTTCCAATATTTATTCTTCTTGCTACTAATACATATGACATCTGACAGAAGGCCTTCTCATATCACCTGTAGGCTGCAGGTTGGCCATACCTGTGGTTTTATTTTTTCTCTGTCTTGCAATGCTTCCTTTTTTTACTTCCATCACGTTAAGCAGAAGAGGCAGGAAATCTTAAAATGTGGCAGATCAGGGTTTGTCATCCTCAGGAGCTTTGGTCAGTTCAGCTGGACCTCTATTGGGAGCATGAGCACAGTGTTTGAGCATGGCTGGGGGCAAGCTGGTATTCACAAACCTGGAATTTTCATTGCCCCACAAGACCCATAGGGAAGGATAAAGTGAGTAAAATTACAGGTACACATTTTATCCCCAAACTTATAATATTGAACAATGACACTGTGAACTGCGTGATCATTCATCAGTGATCAGAAACAAGCATGGCAGTAAATAGTCCATCACTACTGTTCCCTACCAGGAACTGTGGGGCTTGTGACTCCTTAGAAGAGTTCTCCTATGCCTAATTTTAAGTTTCACCCAGTGGCATGGTCCATTTGTGAAAAGAAGGTCTTGAAGAAAAAGACCATTGTGAGCACCCAGTGGTCTTTCAAAGTTCTTTAAGAAAACACAGCTCTGGTGTAGGAAGCCATAAAAATAAATTACCTTTAATTATGGAATCTGTCCATATATATAGGTTATGTCTGTCTATACATATATATATAGAGAGAGATGGATAGATCCACACCTTGCACACTTTATTCTTTCAGTGTTCTTATTCAGCTAAGGTTCTGTTTCAGAAATTTTCCACCTCCTGCTTAACCTTACTCCTTCATTATATTATAATAAGCATTTGTTGCTGCCTGATGGCATCTAGTTCAAACACCTAGCAAGATCAAACTGAGGAGAAAATAAATGTGAGCTACAGGGCCCTCTATAAAATAGCCTACACTTTTCACGGACTGGAATGGGTGTTTGTCAGTAATGAGGCACTGTAATAAAATTAAGTAAGCCTTGGCAATACCTCTGCCATATCTGCCTGTACAATGCTCCCCTAAGCAGCAAAACTCCCACGGGAAATTAAATACAGTGCATGTGCATTAGCCAGACTTATTGTTTGGGTGTTCCTGCAGCTAAGAAACCCTCACTACCGTCTCCTGAACAAAGGGAGGGAAGGTTTTGGTCTTCTCTGAAATTTGGGTGCAGTTCAAGAGCAGACACCACCTGGGTCACTCTGACATGCCCGCCCTGGGGCGCAGGTGACCACGACAGGCAAGGAGGTGGAGGAGACACCTTGGCTCTTCTCCTTTATTGGCTCCCCTGCTGTGGGCTCTTTCCCCTGCAGCACATCTAAACATGGGTATAATGTGAATGAAACAATAGTAATAATAGCAATCATCATCATCAAAACACTGAAAAATCATGCTGCTTTCCTAGGATGAAAAGGTTCAAATATGAATTGTCCTTTTCTCGGGAGATTACTCAGTCTAACCCCTCAAGTGGCCATGGGGGTCCTTCATTATCCATTGAAGTGGTGCTGAGCTTTCCTATTATTGCGAAAGTCATGAAAGCCTGAGGAGAGCAAAGAGCATTCTGAAGATAATGCTGTCATGGCAACTTCTCTCTTTGTCAAAATAGGTGTTTTGGGGGAACTCAGTGTTTCTCAAGGATTTTTTTTTTTTTTATTATTATTAAAGGCTCCTGTCACCCTACAAAAATGTTGTGGGGTGAAAGAGAGGAACTATTTTGTCAGCATGCTTTTGCCTTAAAGCACTAGCACTTTTCATATCCTTCTGAATTATCTGCAATCCATACTGTAGGAATTACTCACTTGTTTTTGTTGCCTTAATGTAGTTTTTCTTAAATTACATGCTTATTAGACTGGAGAAAAAAGACTATAAACATGTGAATTAATGGTTTCTAAATTCCCTCACGAGATAGGAAAAATGAAAGCACAGTTGCCTTCACAATGAATGCAAAGTGTTGGTTTAACATCTCTTACTTTTTAAAAATAATTTCGTCAAACTCAGCTTCAGAGTTTTCTTTGGAAACCAAATTTTCCAAACTGTTTCCCAGATGTTATCAGTATTCTCAAATCTTTTCCAAACTGTTAGACTTGAGATTGCATTTTTTTATAAACAAGGAGTTAAAAAAAATGCTTGTATCTAAAAGTGATGTAACACTTCAATTATTTCTAAGATGAAAACTATCAAACTGTTTTCTGCTATTAAATATGATGGTAAGGGTGACAACATAGCATTGTACTCCAGTGTAATTAAATTCTTTCCATTTTCCCATGAAACTTAGCTGCTTCAAAGTATATTCTCAGAAAATGCTAACTCGTTCAAGCCATGTAAATTGCTCCAGAGTGTAATAACTTCTGCATTACCCTCATTTTCATGTAATTAGCTTTTTTAGAAATTTTTGGTGGATTTTTAAAAATAGAACAAAAAAAAAAAAAAAACAAAAAAACAAGAGAAAGAACTAGGAATAGGTAGTTCAGTAAGAGAATCTCAATTAGAATATAAGACAAATTAAAAAAATAAGAATAATAGCAAAGGAATTAAGAGCCTTTCATATGAAAGAGAAGTAGAGATAACTGTATTGCTTGAGGTTTGAAGACAAGGTGCATGCAAGGTGAAACACTACAAGTACATTTAGACAAGTATGGTTTAGACAACAGTTCAGCATCTTTTCCTAAAGGAATAATGACATGAAGGTATTTTGAAATGTCATTTGATCACTACTTTCACAGAGCATACGTACACAAAACATGAAAATTAATGTCAGTTTGGTAAAGAACTCTAAGAATAGAATTGACAGACAGAATTAGTAAAATCCAAAATCAAATCGGGTACTTACCTAAGAAAAGTAAATATTCCAGAGAGCTGAAATAGTCTATCTGTGTGCAAGGGGTCTGTGTCCTCTCTCTTCACTGCGTTCACAACTGAGCGCTCTGCAGCGTGGTGGGAGCTGCTGAGCGTCCCTCCTTCCTTGTCCCCTACAACACCTGGTGTCGACAGCTGTCGGGAAAGGGGAGTGGACTTGGTACACTGTTCTTCTGAGCTGCAGTGGTAGTTCCTGCAGTGCCATTGCAGAAGTCAGAAAACACCTGAATATCAGTTGTGTAGAGAGAAAGAGAGCAAGAGAGGAAGAAAGAGAGAAAAGAGGAAAGAGAGGAAATATTGAAGAGAGAAAGAGATTAAAATAAAGAGAGAGAAGGAGAGAGAGAAATAGAGAAAGAGGGAGAGAGAGAGAAACAGAGAGAAACAGAGCAAGAAGGGAAGGGAAGGGAAGGGAAGGGAAGGGAAGGGAAGGGAAGGGAAGGGAAGGGAAGGGAAGGGAAGGGAAGGGAAGGGAAGGGAAGGGAAGGGAAGGGAAGGGAAGGGAAGGGAAGGGAAGGGAAGGGAAGGGAAGGGAAGGGAAGGGAAGGGAAGGGAAGGGAAGGGAAGGAAGGGAAGGGAAGGGAAGGGAAGGGAAGGGAAGGGAAGGGAAGGGAAGGGAAGGGAAGGGAAGGGAAGAAAAAAGAGAAATAAGGAATGAAGGAGAGATAAAAGGAGAAAGAGAAAAAGAACCAGAAGAGACATCCCTGCCATGGAGCTTGGTCAGATGCTCAGCTGATGTACATCAGCAGAGCTTCTTCCCTGTCTTATGTGGGCCTACTCCAGCTGACACAAACTCAGATCTTACCTGTGACATTTACACTTCCTAATCAAGTCAAAGTTTAATACTGCAGGGAAATATTAAACTTTCAGTTACTTTGGCGGAATTGGGAGTCCTGTAAAACTACATGCCATCTTGGGATATAACACTCGGGCCACCCTCCTCATGGTGTGGGGTGAGTGACATAGGAAGAGGTGTACTCTGTTCAGCCTGGTAAGAGCTGAGATGGAAGGATGTCTTTTAGGAGCTACTAATTAATATAGTTAGCTAACTAATATGAACTGTTGCTGATTTTCAGAGAAAAAGTTTTGAGCTTTGTCACCAATGGAACGAGTTGGTTTTTCCTAGACTGAATCCCAGCAGCAGTGTAGGCACTTAGGTGATCTGAGCCCCAAAATAAAATAAGAGCTGCTTCACCTGTGACCTGGGCTATGGATGGGTGATACTGCTAGCCCCTGGCAGTGGTGCTAGTGAAGTCTTTGGATGCACTAAGTTTGCTTAATGAAACTCCTCAGTTGTTCATTAGTGCAACTTCTTTCACTGCAATTACCTGTATTCAATATTGCAGTAGGATTTTTGTCCTACCTGCTGTTTTCTTAAAATAATGAATAGTGTCTTGGCTTCAATGCCAATGGGTTATATAAAGGACTGTGCAGAGCTTCTGATAAAGGGGAAATCCCAAATACAGGCAAAATAATTTGAGATTCATTTGTGGTTGAACAGGCAAGGGCAAAAATATTGTTAATCATGTCAGATTATAATTTTCTTTAAAAACAGATTAGGTTTTCATGACCCATGGCATTAATTTTAAATAGATATCCTTATTAAAAAGATCTCTCTTTGTGGGTAGAGGATACATTATCAACATACTGTGAGAGAATAAGTAACTTAGTTTAAAATCTCAAAATATGAGATTTGCTTGCATCTGGGATAAGGAAATTATTTTCCTGTTTTAGCAGAAGAATATACCCATCAGAATAAGGCATCTTATCACCATTAGGGCAGTTCATCACTTTGAACTCTTCTTTTATAAATCAATGAATTTTTCCTTTTGCAATTTAGAAAGTTTATTTAGAACTCTTGCTCCTTTGAATAGGAACTCTATCTCCATAGTGCCAGGCATAATTTAATGTGCGCATATCTTCATTTTTTTTCTGGTATATAAAACAGAAATGCCTGTCAGCTGTTGAAAACAATTGTCTTTGCTGCTATGCTGTCATGGCACACTGGTTTCATTTAATATTTATCCAGTCCTTTTCATACACATTGCAGCTCTTTTAGTCGTTACTCACTGAAGCTCATCCTGATTATATTAACAGCACATTAAATTTCTGTCCAGCTGTGGTTTCACAGTGCAAGGGGCAGCTCTCAGTGCAAACCTAGGCCCTGATGGTCCCCAGCCCCAAGCTGGTGATTTGTGGAGTTCTTCTTTTGGCATTTCCATGGGGATTTTGGCTGTCTAAATCCTCTTCCAAAACTGGGAGTCCCTAGCATAGGGAACATTTACCTTCAAAAGTATGCTGTATCATTTTAATTTAGTCATATAATCTGAAGACACTTTTTATTCAGTTTTAAAAGTTGGAGGTGGTGATAAACTCAATTAACTAGGCTGCTATAAACCTTATTTAAATCAAATTAAGTGCATTTCTGCAGCAGTTAGCATCTATTTCATTAACTGTGATTAAAAACTGCTTGGGAGTTAAACTGGTGTGACTTTGAATATAGATAAAGCCAGGGGAAGACAGAGCTGGCAGCTGAGCCTGAACCAGACTGGAAAGTCTGGAGTTCTTCTTTGTACCCAGAACACCAGGGCTTTGTTTCTTTTAATTAAAACTGGGATCCTGCAGAATGTAATGGATGTTGTTTAGAAAAGCTGCCCGCTTGTTTCTGATAATTGGATTTTTCTAGCCCAGATAAATATCCTGCTATGCCATTTCACTGAGTCCAAGAGGATTCCTCCAAATAATTAAAAAATGAGTGCTGAAGACTATAACCACCTCATTAAGATAAACTTACAACAACATCTTGGGTTCAAATAAGGAGTTCTTTTCTTTTTTTTTTTCCTGGAGAGAGGCCACAGTTTGTTTAGCTTGGCAGTAGCAACAAACTGATTTTCATGTATGCAAAAAAGCCATTACTGCTGAATCACTGTCTCACAAAATTGAACTAGTACACTTTTACAGGGGTCTGCAGAAACTAATTTTGAGGTAGTTACAGCAAACAAGTAATGAAAAATAAAATGTAGGTGAAAGTGTAAATATTTCAACACAACTTCTGGCACGTAGTTTCACACCAAACAGAGGCTGATAAACATACCTGCCAATACTCGGTGCTAGAAATAATAGTTACTCTGTTTATTCATCAAAATTATGTTACAGTTTTATTGTTTATGCATAATATATTGAGTAGAAATATATGTAGTAACACTAAGATAAATTATGGCTTGCTATAACAGCTGATCAGCTGATATTATAATGACAGATCTAATTTTTTGTTAGTCTGGATTTCTTCCTGAAGAAAAGATACAGAAAATTTCTGATACAATTTAGCCATAAAATATATATAACCTAGGAAAGCTGGCTAGACAATCTAGGAAGTTGTTGAAAAAACTTCAGTGGAAAAGTATTTGCAGACACTGGAGGAAAATGGGAGGGTTCAAAAGGTCCATGTGAATGTTTTAAAAGTAAATTGAAATTACCAGATCTATAATAATGAACAGAGTCAGGGAGTCATCTGTATTTGGTGGCCAAGAAGGCCAGTGGAATCCTGAGATGCATTAGGAAAGGCACTGCCAGCAGGTCCAGGGAGGTGATCCTGCCCCTCTGCCCAGCCCTGCTGAGGCACATCTGGAGTGCTGAGTCCAGTCCTGGGCTCCTCAGGACAAAAGAGACATGGAGCCCCTGGAGTGGCTCCAGTGGAGGGTAACAAAGATGATTGAGGCACTGGAGCATCTCTCTAATGAGGAAAGGCTGAGGGAGCTGGGCCTGTTCAGCCTCGAGAAGAGGCACTGAGAGGGGAACTCATCAATGTCTGTGAGTATCTGAAGGGAGGTGCCAGGAGGATGGAGCCAGGCTCTGCTCAGTGGTGCTGAGCAATAGGACAGGAGGCAACGGGCAAAAACTGATGCACACTGAATGTGAGGAGCAGCTTGTCAGGTATCAGCAGGATCATGCTGGCATAAAACATATTCAAAAAGAGGCCCCACTGTTTCCTATTATTATTTTGTCTTAAGAAGGACCAGTGCTGCATTTGAGGTTGTATGTACTTGCTCTATAATGGGGCTTACTTAAGAAAATGGCTCTTTTTTTTCTGCATTGCTGAGTGATAAGTGATGTCCTTAAGGAGTCAGAGATGCTAATAAGCTATTCTTTGCATATTAAAAAGCCAAGCAATAGGACAGGAGGCAACGGGCAGAAACTGATGCACAGAGAGTTCCACCTGAACATGAGGAAGAACTTTACTGTGTGGGTGACTGAGCACTGGAACAGATTAACCAGAGAGTCTGTGGAATCCCCCTGACTGGAGATATTTCAGAACTGTCTGGATGAAATCCTGTGTCATGTGCTCTGGAGTGCCCCTCTTTGAGCAGGGAGGCTGGACCAGATAAGCCACTCTGGTCCCTTCTAACCTGATCCATTCTGAAAGCTGTGTGTATGCTGTATTTATCACATAGGTGAGTCACTAAGGCTCTGCTTGAAACAGGTACAAACCTAAGTTTAAATCTGAGAGCAGATGGATAGTGCTTGTGCCTGTTGAAATCTTAATAGTCTCACAGGGGCTTCCCTTGCTTTGTGAGAGCTGGTTTTCAACTGGTAGTTGTGCAGTGCACAGCTTTACTGAGAAATGCTTCCCAGTGAAAAGTTCACATCGAAAGTTCTTAAGTCCAGTAGTATCACATTTTCAGGGGTGAATTGTTAGTGTGTACTTATAGAAATATTTTAAAGCAGTATTTTAAAAATGTCTTATTTCTGGCTCAAATAATCAGCAGTACCTTGTTTACTACATAGGTCATCTGTCTGGACTCCTGTCATATTTCTAGTCAATTATGACCATTTATACTCACTATTCCAGACTTTTGACATGGTCATCCATGACATCCTTCTCTCTAAATTGGAGAGAGATGGGTTTGATGGGTGGATTGGTTCAGTGGATGAGGGATTTATTGGATTGTTGCATTCCAGGGCAATGGTCAATGGCTCAGTGAGCTGATGGAGATCAGTGACAAGCAGTGTTCCTCAGGGGTCTGTACTGGGACCAGCATTGTTTAATATCTTCATCAATTACATAGATTAATAGATTGAGTGCACTCTCAGCAAGTTTGAAGATGACATCCTGAAAAATGGGATGCCATCCAGAGGACTATGGACAGGCTTGAAAAGTGGCATAAGCTGTACCCAGACCATTCTGTTCAGCATATTCTTTTGGGTGTTCTCTCCACAAATTAATTTATCCTTTCAGAAACCATTTATATTTTGGAAATCACAACATGCTGTGGGAATTAATTCTGCATTTAAGAGGTACGATGTCCCTCTTCCTGAATTGATGTAATTTCCACTTGCCTTGCACTCACCTGCAGACATCCTGGGTGTCGGTGCTCAGGATTTCTCCACTTTCTTCCAAGCAGTGTTCCAGCTAAAGCACTCACTATGCACTGTGTTTCTCTGCATGCCACACTGCCACATGCTGACAAGTACCTGCCAGCATCTATGGGTTTTGTCCTGGGAAATTCCAGGTAAACATGATCCCTCAGCCTCATGCAAGTAACAGCTGCTGCCTATGCTCAAAGGGAATTCCCGCTGACTTTGATCTGTAAGAGAGGACATCACCCATCACCTACAGTAAGGTAAGACAGTAGCTAAAATGTTTGTCAAGGCCATGTGATAGCAGTTACTTCACAAGCAGCAGGTCAGACTTTTTCACTGCTTTCCTTAGTTATATACACTTTACTCTTAAAAAAGATCTTCTCTATGCACTCCACTGAAACCACAACTGGAGTCTGAGCCAAAATACAGCAAGTTAGGATAGGACAAATTCGGGCTATTTCTCTGGTACAACCTGTGGAAATCTGCAAGCATGTTGGATTTTTGCCTTTCCACCTTCTAAATTTGCTTTTCTTCAGTGCAAGGAAAAGTACTGAAGTTTTAGGACGTCTGCTTTTCATTGCACAATAAAGAAGTATTATTTGTTGAAACAAAAAAATTATTTGTTGTGCTTACTTTAGGCATGATACACTGGCCACCATTCTGTGCTTATTTTATGCTAGGCACTGGAGAAATGTGTAGCAAGACTGGTCATCCAAGGAAGCTGAACAAACATAT
Source organism: Vidua chalybeata (assembly GCF_026979565.1). Lineage (NCBI taxonomy): Eukaryota > Metazoa > Chordata > Aves > Passeriformes > Viduidae > Vidua > Vidua chalybeata. The sequence continues at coordinate 13,398,678 of NC_071532.1, forward strand.
CTTGAAAAGTGGGTGAGACGAGAGAGTAGTTGGATCGGCAGGAAAAGCAAAAGGAGGACAACAAATACATCATGAGGCACTAAATTTCTAGTTAGTCATATTTCTAGTCAATTATGACCATTTATACTCACTATTCCAGACTTTAAGCATCAAAGTTTTGATATTTCATATCATTCTGGTCTGATTAAGGCACAAAGATCCATTTAAATCATTGTATTCCCCACAGCTGGTGTGTGTGTCAAACAGGCAGTCACTTAGACAAGGTAGCATCCTGCCTTCTGAGCATCAGGGAAAGATCCTGGGGATTGTGTAAGAGCAGTTTCTCTGTGCAAACATCTGATAATATTATTTAACATTGAAAAAGACCTCTTCTAATACTAGGTCTATTGAGAAAGTCCCAAAATGTTCCAAGTGCTTTTAGGACAAGATGCAGCCAGTACAGAAGTGTGAGCTTTTGAGTGTGTACTCAAATTCACAAGTACTTGTCAGAGGTGCTTTCCTGTGGGAATACTTCTGTTCAGCCATGCTCTTGGGTGTGAGAAGAGTTGCTGAGTGCAAGTGAGTATTTTGAGCCACTCCAAAGCACTGCTTATTCTCATTTTATGGATAGGCCCTGCCACCATGCTGCTGTCCTTGGCCTTGGAGAGCTGCAGGGGAGGCTTTGCCTCCCGTTCAATGGCCAAGGCCATTACCCAGGGCTGGACATATCAGGTTGTGAGCCATGTCCCAGCCCCAAGCTTGCTGTGTGTTAGCCAGTCACTGTTTTGCTGAGTCTTGTTTCCATCTCTGTTAAGATGGAGAGAGCAGTATTTCTGTACCTCATAGTGGGAACACCCTTTATTCTCTCAGCATGTTCTCTTTGTCATTTTATAAATTCTGTCAGGACAAAACCTAGGGATTCTTATGCATTTCCCTGCTCTGGTTGACTGCAGCTGGTCCAGCCATGCTGCTGGAAGTCTGGCAGCCCTGGAGCTGCAGATGGCTCACCAGCATGTTGGGCACCCATCCTGTCTACACAGCATGCATCTAAAGGGAGCCAAGTCTGTGCTGAATAGAACCCACTACAGCACGTGGCACAGATTTCTGAAATGCAGAAGCCCACTGCAGGTGTTGGTCAGTTTTTCTGTGCTCCCAGGGCCGGTGTGATGGCTGGGAAGGAGGCAGCCTGTGATGGAGCACTTGTGCTGGGCTGTCGCAGGCTGTGGGCTGGGTCTGCTGAGAAACTGGTCCCCAGCTGCCACCTGCTGAGCCTTGAGGAAACAGCAGAAATCCCTGCCAGGCTTCCTCAGGCGGGGACCTAAAGCCAGCACTGTGCCAAAATCCAAGCCAGCAGCCAGGGGCAGAAGCTAAACACTGTGTCACTGGGCATGTGAAGGAAAATCAGCCTACTTCTTCAGGTGTCCAAACAGGAACAAGGGTGCTTACTCTAGAACCAGCCTGAATTGCTGGTCTGGGGGTGCAGACAAGAAGTCCACAGAGTGAGAAAAATACAATGCAGTAGAAGATAACAGCTTATATAGTAATCCTTCACACAAAGTCATAGAAATACAGTGCTACTATGTTTATATTTATAGTCATCAGAAGACTTTTGAAATCATAAAGATGCTGCTGCGGCATTAGCTGCAAGAGAAAAACTACCTTTTCCCTTAAATAAATTAAATACCTTCATGATTTAAAGAAAATTCAGCTCAAGCACAAGTGCACCAGTACTTTAGAAAGCTGGATTTGGTTTGGCACCATGATGCTATAGTAAACTTGTTGCCCATCCTGACCATGATGCTCATTTTTAACTGAGTCTTGTGTAGTTTGCAAAATAAACCACATATCCTCATACTTAAAATAAAAATAGTACTTATCCACCTATATCAACACTTCTTCTAAGCAAGGCTATTTTGCCATATATGTTTACAATGCCCAGCAGAAGGGATCTCATAATAATTTATGATGCCTGGAGAGTAGTGTGAATTGAAAAGAAGACTGCTCTGACCTAATTTATGATACCAGGTATGTTTTATTTTTAAAGAACGTTGTAACAAATAAACAAACAACCACTGCCAACAACAAAACAACAGCAAAAAAACTATGGTTGTATCTACCTCTAACAAACCTCTAATGCCACCTGCTGGGGAAACACTGAAAGTGAGAATGAAGTCTCCAGCAGAGTACTAACTGTATTATCTTTGTTACTGATTTCTTTCAAAATTTTTATTATATTAAAAAAAAAGCAGAAAATATTTTAAGAAAGTTAGATGAGTAACTCTGAGTATAATCAGGAGGCTGTACTCTTAAAAACCCAAATTATAGGAGCTTCTTTTCAACTGTACTCCAAACATGGGCTGCTTGTAATCAAGTAATGCTCCTGTTATTTTCCCTCTCTTCACTCCTAAATTATCAATCAAAAAATCCTGAAATACATTTGAATTTTTTAATATGCAAAGAATAGCTTATTAGCATCTCTGACTCCTTAAGGACATCACTTATCACTCAGCAATGCAGAAAAAAAAGAGCCATTTTCTTAAGTAAGCCCCATTATAGAGCAAGTACATACAACCTCAAATGCAGCATTGGTCCTTCTTAAGACAAAATAATAATAAGAAACAGTGGGGCCTCTTTTTGAATATGTTTTATGCCAGCATGATCCTGCTGATACCTGACAAGCTGCTCCTCACATTCAGTGTGCATCAGTTTTTGCCCGTTGCCTCCTGTCCTATTGCTCAGCACCACTGAGCAGAGCCTGGCTCCATCCTCCTGGCACCTCCCTTCAGATACTCACAGACATTGATGAGTTCCCCTCTCAGTGCCTCTTCTCGAGGCTGAACAGGCCCAGCTCCCTCAGCCTTTCCTCATTAGAGAGATGCTCCAGTGCCTCAATCATCTTTGTTACCCTCCACTGGAGCCACTCCAGGGGCTCCATGTCTCTTTTGTCCTGAGGAGCCCAGGACTGGACTCAGCACTCCAGATGTGCCTCACCAGGGCTGGGCAGAGGGGCAGGATCACCTCCCTTGACCTGCTGGCAGTGCCTTTCCTAATGCATCTCAGGATTCCATTGGCCTTCTTGGCCACAAGGACACACTGCTGGCTCATGGATGGCTTGTTGCTCACCAGGACCCCCAGGTCCCTGTCTGCTGAGCTGCTTTCCAGCAGATTGTTCCCTAGCAGTACTGGTGCCCGGGGTTATTCCTACCCAGGTGCAGGATCCTGCATCTCCCTTTGCAGAATTTCAGAAGGTTCCTTTCTGCCCATGTCTCCAGCCTGTGGAATCCTTCTGAAGGGCTTCAGAGCCCACTGGGGCATTGGCCACTCCTCCCAGCTTTGTGTGAACTTGCTCTGCCCCTTCATCCAACTCATGGATTAACAAGTTAAACCTCTGGAGGGCACCACTAGTGACAGGCCTCCAACTAGACCCTGTTCTACCAATCACAACTGTTTGTGGATCTGCCATTGAGCCAGCTCTCAATCCATCTCATTGTCTACTCATCCAGTCCACACTTCCTGAGTTTGACTTTGAGCATATTGTGAGAGACAGTGTCAAATAGAGAATCCAGGCCAATTACAGTTCTTCTTGGCAGAGTCTTTGAAAATCACTACACAGTATTTAAAAGCATCTTGTTTCCTCATCATTCACTGGTAACAGAATTTAAGCTGCAGAGAATGATGTTAAGTCAACCTAAAAACTGCCAAGGCTTGTAAAATGTGGGAAATGCAAATCCTAAAGCCAAATAGGTTTTTTTTTTTCCTGTGTTTTGCCTATATCTCTTGCAAGCTACTCCCCCTGCAAATCTGTACAAACACTGCTGCTCTACAGAAAAAACCTAATCATTTGTATGGAAAGTCATTTGTATGGACAGAGCACCATTAAACAGGGGTAAAGTTTTCAAAATAAAACCAATAGAAACTGTGAACTAGATAGATATGCCTCAGAGTAAAGTGTCTCTGAAGTAGGCGCTTGTTTTCATTTTGAGATACAGCCTAGAAATAGAGTGTAAAACTGTAATTATACAGTAGCAAGATGAACCTCTGGCTGCAGCAGTAGCAGTGGCAGTTTTTTAAACAGACTATAATGTGTCACAAAGTATCAGGATAAAGATAACAAATATATCAAAGTAGCTTAGACATCAAGTTGTTAGGCACTTTTAAAGTACTTTCAGATGAGAGGGGTGGAAGCAGAAAAGTATTTTTACCCAGTTAATTTACTGAAAGGAAAATAAATAAGCTGTTTGTGTTGTTTACGCATTTTCTTCCTGAAAGGAAAAAAAAGGACTTAGAACATTCAGGACCCTTCTCATTTAAAAGTCGGTAACAAAACACAATGGAAGGCATCAACAGTTTGGAAAACAAAGGCTGTCAGTCCATCCACTGCAGACTTCCTGATAAATCCTAACCCCAGTGCAATTTAACAGGCCACATCATTAACAGCAAAGTCCACTCCACCAGCAGCACAAATGAAAACTGTTAAGCCTGACTTTATCAAACAGACAGACCTACAGCACATTAGTGAACAGATGAAAACAGTACAGTAACTTTGAGGATTCTCATTGGCCTAATTCATGAGAAGAATAAAAGAGAAGAATTTACTGTGACTCTTAATACTCACGTAGCAGAAGAACTAATAAAACACATATTTGCGTAGTTGATGTGTTTTGACATGTAAAGGTTTCACTTCCAGTTGGACCTTTCTGTTACACTGAAAGGTCACTGCCTCTGGGAGTCTGTAGATGACTAACAGATTTTGTTTGGAGGCGTTTTTTTTTTGGTTTTTTTTTTTTTTCTATTTTGTTTTTTCATCCCAACATTTTTAGGTTTTTTTCTTTTTTTTAAGAAAAATGTTCCTAGTCTGTGTGATATGAATGGAAGTTTGTTTGGAGAAAAGACCATTTAAAACATGTACATGCTTGCAGCACACAGTTGCTATGAAGCTGATACTTAAAATGACCTTGCAACAGAAGATGGCTGTATTCCAGTAGTTTTTACTGTGGTCCTGTCAACTTCATCCCAAATGCTAGATATTGTTGTGATTCAGGAAGATACAGAAATGCAGCTGACAAAACAGATGATGAAGATGAATAAGCTGAGGAAGGAGAAGTGGAAAGCAGATGTCACTTGCAGATTATTTTACAGAAATGAGCATGCAAATCTTACTTAAATTTGTGAAGGTCCACTGAGGTAAATGGCAATATTTTTCCTGTGTTAAATCAGACCCTATGAGACATTATCTTCTGGTCTTTGGTGAAGTGTTGACTTGAGAAACATGGCTTGCACTTGAAGAACTGAAATTTCATATATTAGCACCATAGATTAATTTCATATTTACATTTTTTCCCTGGCATTTGAGGGCTGTTCAGCAGAAGGCTCTCATGCAACCTTGTTTCTAGCAGATGAAATAAAAGGTCAAAATATGATATAGGAGCGAGCAATGTGATTCTCTGTTCTAGGTCCCTAGCAACATAGGCAAAAAGTTGCAGTTTTAGCTTTAGGCACAGCTGACATCATCTCTGCATTGTTGTGTCTCTTGTATGTGCACAGTGCGATCTAGAAAGCGGGGTATAATGGAGACAATCCCACTGCAAGGCTGATGGCAAAAGCTGTGCACAAAAGAACAGTATATGCTACATACAGCACAGATACATTGCCATTCTCTTTGTCATACTTCTCAATGTGTCCAGGTGATTTCCAGATGATGAGCTTTGTTCGTATAGAATTAAGGTAGGATTTAAAATTGTTTTTTAAAGGCCTCACAATAATCTGGCACATTTTAGAACTGAAGCTGAAAAACAGATCACTACATATGTGAAGAGGAGAAATTGCTGTGATGGGCCAGACTACTTCAATTTAGTTCAAAGCCCTAACACTGGTGTCATGTAAGAGAAACTTCAGAAGAAAAGACAAACTGAATTGGTTGTGGTTAGCTGGGCCACAGCAAGTTGTCTGTTGTCTCTCTTTCAAGAAATATGAAAACCTTAAGCTGCAGGGAGTAGGAAGACCTTAACCTTAATGCAAACATTTTACATCTTTGCATTAATTTAGTACTCTAATGAAAGGTGTTTATTTCCTGTATAAAACATTCAGGTCAGTTTCTTAGATCTCCATGTAAGACAAAGCCCTCATTTCTGAGGCTGTCACTGTCCAGCTTAATGCCTGACATACACAAAGCTTTCTCCACAAGAACAGAAAGGCTGTGCTGTGCAGGTGTGTGATGCTGCAGACAGCCTGCTGGCATGGCCAAGTGCCTGTGATAGAAGCTGAGCTCTCCTTTACTCTGTTTAAGTCATCTGCAGTGACTTAAAGTACCTTTCTACCTTTCCATCTATCTCCACAGGTCCAGAAGACGGACTGTTTGTTCTATTACCCAACAGAAAACAGTAAGGGAGCAGCTTGCTTTTCTGCAGCCAAAACAGCCACAAAGTGAGCAACCTCCCACTCTCCCCCTCTCCTAAGTCACAGAGCCCAGTGTAGCAATAGCTCAGATATGGCTTTGTGCACCCATAACCTGCCAGAATGGGTTCCCTGGACTTGAGATTTCTGTATTTACTGATTTTCTCTACTTGCAGTCTGTTCTTATGCTGTTGCAGCAGCCAATGCCATGATGTCAGGGCATGTAGGCTTATGTGAGCTGGCATTCTTGGCAAGTCAGGTTCAAGTACCACTGAACTGCAGCTGGCAATTCACCACAGTCTGGCCATGAATCTTCATAAACACGTAATTATGTTCCAGGCTCTGTTTGAAATTACAGAAACTACACCTAGTCACCACATCTAAACATGAGGTCATGGATTTCAAATTCTAATTCTGTGCTACTTTAAAAAACAAACAGAACTCTTGTCCTTTGTTGTATTTATCCACAGCAATTCAGAGTGTTCAAACATACATTTTATAAACAAAATACTTTTATTAGACTAGTACATGGGTTATTTTAAATCAAGAATTAGAATATAGTTGGTATTAAATTATTGTTTCAGTTAATTTCAACAAAGTCAAAGTTACTGTAGATTAACCTCAGGAGGTAATATTTATCTGGAAAAAAAGGTTTAAAGAATATAGATGGAATTTCCTTTTCCTCTTTTTATTTTGCATGTTTTGGAAATATAGTTTAAACCACATAACTTAGCTAATAGAGCGTAACACTAATCAAAACCAAAACTTAATGGGAACTGTTACTAGACTGTTTAATTGATTTGTTCCTGCTTCTGATGTGAAAATTATACCATCACTACATTTGTTTCCAATTTACTAGATATAATTATTTTTCATTATCCTTTCTGTAACAGCTCTATCCAAGAAAAATATCTTGAGTATTTAGAGATACTCCAGACACCTAATCCAGCTTATTGGGTAACTGCGTTTAAGAATGGCCCTAGATAGAGAGAAAAGTCTTGTATTGTTTCTCCTTGTTTTATAGAAGCATCATAACAGTGTTCCCCTCTCTGGACACCAGTAGCCACATTCAGCCTGCTACAGAACTCAGAAATGGAAAAATATACTCAGGTGTGGCCTCTACAGACCACACTGTCACCTGAGTGTGCAGTTACTGTGGTTTTTCAGAGTCAGAGATGAAAAGAAGTGGCTGGCCATGTGCAAAACAAAGAGCAGTCTCTTCTAAAACAAGAGACCCTTTATACAATAAGCAGGCTCAGCATGTCACTTCAGAATGATGCAGTGGCAAGAGAATATGAGCCTCAGATTAAAAAATGGTAACCTGGTGTAATATATATCTATATATTTATGTATCTACATCTTCTTCAAGCCCACAGACAGACTTGTGAGTTATTATTATTTGTTATTTTAAATATCAGCTGTATCAGAAACCTCATTCTGACCCAAGTTCTGCTACTCTGCTGCTGTGCAAACAAGGCAGAGTCAGTTACCCTGTAGCTCCTTTGGGATGCTGTTGTAAGCAAAGTTGTTGCTTTTGTATTAGATGGTATGGTTAGATTTGGGGATCCCTCTAATGTTTTGGATACATTTCTATTTTTAACAGTATCCCTGACAGGCTCAATGATCTTCATTATTCTTGTCTTCATCATCAGTTCTAAGAAATGTTATTAGCAATGCTTTGCTTATCAGCTAAACCAGTGACTTTCCATGCTCCTCAAATGCAAACAAAAATCTTAACTTAGGCCTCTTCCTTCAGAAGGTGTGACAAGTCAGTGCCACTGGTTCACATTACTGTACTACTGTAATTGGATTGTTTTCAGTATATGCCCATTTCCTCAAAGGAATAGGCGGGGTCTTTCTCTGTACTCTTCCTTGACCTGATGTCTCAACAGTCTTGGCCAGGTAAGACAAGGAATGTGGACTGCTTTACCTTTTCTAATGGACAGCTGGGAAAGGGGTTCCAAATTTTTTCTTTTTCTCCCCCTCCTCAATGTAGGAGCAACATATTTTGATCTAACCTAAACTCCGTGTCAAATAATTTAACCCAAACCAGTAACAGTCTCCTCTAAACTAACTCTGTCATCCTATGTAAGACATAACTGCATTAACTTACATTCCTTTGTTGAATTTGACATGAATGTTTTTTGTATACAGAATTTCTTCTACACACCCATTTCATAGTAGGTTTCTGTACTTCTAATTGCTGCCCACATGCCAGACACTCTTCTGCCAGTAGCCTAATACCCTTGTTCTCAAGAGATCTGTCATGAATTAGTCTAAAATATAATATTTGACTTTTCATATATGGTCTTATACTCATCCTGGTGAATATATAGCAAATAGGGTTGAAAACCACAGACTTGCCAATGAGTGCTTACATTTCCATTTAATATGAGAATACTTCCCCATTATGTAGTAAGAATATGAGGCACAGAAAAAAATTAATTGATGTAATGATCTGGGAAAGAGAAACCTTACTGTTTTAGAGAGTCATGTCCTACATGTAGTGGAAATATCACATATCCCTTATAAAGTTGTATACAGTACTGTAATACATAGGACATAATTTTCCAGTTTCCTGGAAGAGAGTAATGAGAGCCATTTACAGACAATTAGCTTGTATTTTCTCCAGAATAAACTACATGAATTACACATGCAAACTAGAGTAAGGAGGGATTATATAGCAGTGCCATTAAAACAGTCAAAAAAACCCACTGAATCTACAGTTGAATCTGAGTAATCATACACCTGAGCAAGAACAAAAACAGTTTCTCCAAAATGTCTGATCAAAATTCACTGATAAAATCAGACAGAACAATGATATTAGCTTCTGAAGAGCCTTACAGTACAGTAACACTATTGAAAATATCCCTGCTTTATCCATTTCAACAAAAAAATCATAATCTGAATTACAAGTATACTGCATATCTGCATAAGCACCAAGATAATATAAAGTAGAAGCTTATTCATCAAGTCCCTCTGATAAATGGTCCCCGATAAAAAAGCGAATTTTTGATGTACGTTTAAGTACTTTTGGCAAGCGATACAAATTCCATAAAAGAAAAACCACTGCAAAGTCTGAAAAAAATTCTAAAACTTGTAAAAAAGATCAAAGGTAGAGCATTTCTAATACTCTGAGAAACAATGAAATTCACTCCAGTTCCTGAGATAAACTGTAGGTCAGTTGTGAAGATTTACCAGATTGTACCACACTCTCTTTCTCACCTTCTCTTACGCACTGCACACAAGGTCAAAACTGAAGCTTCTGCTAATCTTACAAGTCAGCAAAGCATGTGAAAGCTCAGAACATTCAAATTTTCTTTTCCACTGTAAAAACAAGAGACTGGCAACTTAGGTCAGAGACAGACAGACTTCTGCCACAGTCTGTCAAAATAATTTCCAGACAGAGGCAGTTGCTTTAAATCAGCTGCACTTGCATAATTTAAATCAAATAATTCTGTGTTTCTGTCCTGTTTTCACTGACAACTGTGCTCTTATTCATCCCTCTGCTGTTTAAAAGAGACCATAGATGAGTTCAAACTCCTAGGGTCAGACTTTTTAAAAGACAATCTGTCACCTAACAGCTCAGCAGGTCTCTGTATGCTGGAACCATCATCAATGTGCTTCCTTGCTACTAGCCACATGGTCAGTTTCTAACTTAGCATTAATGTTGTGCTCCATCTTCTGTAAAACTGCTGGAAGATCCAGTACAGAAGAAATAATATAATGAGGTACGGGGGAGGTATCTACTGGGGCAATCATTGCTTTGTTTATCCAGACCGTTGCTTTCAAGCCAGCATTCAGGCCTCCTTGAATATCTGTATCTAGAGAGTCACCGACCATCACACACTCTGCGGGCTGCACCCCCAGGAGATCGCAACAGTAATGAAATATGGATGGCGCCGGTTTCTCCTCTTTCTGCTCTCCCCCCACGACGATGGCATCGAAGTAGGGCTGGCAGGCGCACGCCTCGATCTTCTCCCTCTGCGTCTGCCGGTCGCCGTTGGTGAGGAGCAGCAGGCGGAGGCCTTTCCGCAGCTCGGTGAGCATAGCCCGCGTGTCCTCGGCCAGCGTCAGGTGCTGCAGCCGCGTCGTCTTCCACAGGTAATAGCACTCGGCCGCCAGGTCGCGGTTCGCCTCCCCGCCGATGGTCTCCTGGATCGCCTCCTCCCAGTGCGAAATCCGTAGGTCTGTGATGCACATCTTGGCGGGATCGTGGCACTCCTTGAGGAGCTTGGCCTGGACCTTATCGCAGACGGCGCGGGCCTCTCCCTCCCCGTAGTGGTGCTTGGACTGCAGGGCGCTTATCACCTGCAAGGGACGCGGGGGCGCGCGTCAGGGCGCTGCGGGGGCGCGCGTCAGGGCGCTGCGGGGGACGCGCGGCGCGCTCCCGGGAGCGGCGCCCGGCCGCGTGTCAGCAGCGAAGGGAACGGGACACGCGCGGCACCGCCGCCGGGCCGGGAGCCGCGGTGGCCGCGGGCCCCGCGTCGGAAAGGGGACAAGGGCAGTACCTCCTCGATGGCGCGCCGCCCCGCCGCCGCCGTGTCGATCAGCGTGTTGTCCAGGTCGAAGAACACCGCCTTGACGCCGTGCAGCCCCATGGCGCCGCCTCCCGCGAGAGCCGCCCCGCTCGGACGGCGAAGGGGAGCACCCCGGGCCGCCGGCAGAGCCGCCCGTGCCGGGCACAGCGCGGCGGGTCCGCCCGGGACCGCCCCAGGCCCGCCCCTCGCGTCAGGCCCGCGGGGCGGGGCCCGGGCGGGAACGGCGGTGCCCGGAGCGCGCCGGGCGGCGGGCGGAGCTCGCCGCTCCCAGATACCCTCCCGCCCCCCCAGAAAGGGAGGGTTGAAGGCGCGCAGGGCTCTGGAATGGGCTGTGAGGAAACCCTGCCCGAATCCCAGAGTTCGTGGGGGCTGGGGGTGGCGCCGGCCAGGGAAGAACGGCTGCGGGAGCTCCCGTGCCCCGGCTACCAGTGGGAGTCGCGGGGCGGCAGCTGAGCCCGGGAGCAGGAGCGATTCGACGGGGCCCCGGGTGTGGCGTGGGTGGGTCCGCGCCGCGGTATTTGGGATGTGTTTCGATGTTTGGTGTTTTGCTTTGGTTTTTTTTTTTTCTCTGTGTTGGAATGCTTTCTGGATGAGGCAACGGGACAGCTGGCAGCTGGTTGGAAAATAACCTGTTGAGATGCTGCCAGGGAACAGCTCTGCCGTGAAAGAATTCCCCTCGCAGCGCTTCCACCTGGGCAGGCCTGCCAGCTCACGGCTGTTGGCGGCAGCTTGGCTGGCTGTGCCAGCCCAGGCCAGCGGCTACTGCCGCTGGGGAAACCTGTCCCAGCCTTAGGGAACGGCACCAAACAGGTCCCTGCAGCGTGGCTCCCAAAGATGCTGAAGTCTGTAGGTTTTCACTCCGAAGCATTCCGTGAACAGGGACCTGCACGAAGGAGGAAGAGGATGCGCATGCAAAAGATTTGGTTCAGTTCGGCTTTCCCGGCTTCCCTGTTACTTTCTGGAGCATGTCCTTCTGCAATTACCTCTGGGCACAACAGCCACAGCACGGGGATTGAATCATCCGTCAGCAACTGTTCCTAATAAAGCCAAAGTCAATAACTCACTGTAACTCCACTATTTCGAGAACCTGTATAAGCATGGATTATTTGAAACTCCAAAGGTCAAAGTAGGGCTGGCATATTTTATAGAGCAAGTGAATCACAAAGGCATTCAAATGAAAGCCTGAACAGCTTCATAGAAAAAGATTTTTAGGTATATATTACCAAAGGCTGTTTCAGAATTGATGACTTTCCCCAAGGTGAAGTTTAACAGGCTTGTTTGTTGATAATGTTTTGAGAATCACAAGGTATTTTTTAACAGCCATCTAGCAAATTTTCTTAATTTGATTTGTGTTTAATACTGCTAATGTTGATTAGACATTAATCATTAACTGCAATTCACAAAGCTAAAGGAAACTTTGTCTCTTACTAAAAAACTAGAAGTTCACTCCAGGTCATGTTCAGTTCTAAAAACCGAACCTTTGATAGCAATCTCCTTCTCTGATAGAAGACATTGAATCACATGCAAGACCAAAGTATTTGTTCCCAAAAGCTTGGCATATGGCAAGTAAAACTACATAAGACAAGCCTTTAAGGAGAGAGGGCGATTCTGAGAAGAAGCAGAGATGGCTGAGGATCCTGTACTTAAGGCAATAAGAAGAGTTTTAATGAAGTTACTCTAGTCAGCTCTAATAAAATGTGCTAGTTTTGCTTGATAAGACACAAAAGCTGTTAGGCATGTGGATTTCATGTGCCTCTACTGAATTACTCTTTTTCAGAATTTACACAGAAGCGTGATTAAAAATAGCTGAATTTCTACAATTCATACTACTTAGGAAGATGGCATTTGTTTCAGAGAGCCGTGCAATGCAGACAGTGAGCAGTGGAGCCTATGTGTACTTTTGGAAAAAGGTACATTTACATAAAATGAATGTTTGTGCTTTCAAAGACCATTTGGACCGTTTATCTATCAGCAAGTGCATTACTTTCTCCTGCCTGTTCTCCTGTTCCTTTTTCTGCAGGCTCACTAGAGGCTAGAAACCCCTTGCAGAAGCTGAGAACCAGGAAAAGAACAGTCACTGGAAACCTGAGTAGGAGACAAGCTGAAACATAAGATAGAGTGCACATTCTAGAAGTGATAATGTAAGAATGCTAGTTTGCTATCTTTAAACAATGAATTGCTCTGGGTATCTTCTAAAAAGGAAGAACATCATAAACACTTCTTGACATCACCACATGTCCCTCCCACCGGTCCGTGCAGGCTGTCCCAGCCAGGGGGCCCTACTTCCAAAGAAAATTTGTTGTCCATACATAAATAATAATTTGTGAATAATTTGACTCATATCATAGATATCATAGTTTGTCCTTTTTTTTTTTTTTTTTTTTTTTTGGCTACAAGATGATTATGTTTAGGAGTTCAACATTTGGAACTCTCTGATGGCTTTTTCCTGCATCTCCACTGGTATCTCAGTGGGTTTCTTTTTAGTTGTGTTAGCACTATGAGAGAGCAGGTGAGCTTCCTGGGTGCCCAAGCTGTTTCCTCATACTAAGGAAGATGTAAAGCTTACTGCTGTTTTCCTTTTCTACAGCTGTCTGGTTTCTGCTGGAGAGGGACCTTGCAGGGGATGGGAATCAAATCTGGCCGATCAGGAGTAGGTGACCTGTGTGCACAGGAAGTCATCTGCTCCATCCTTTATATGTAGCCCCTGAAAACTAATCTTGTTCTTTCCCACTTCCACAGTATATATTATTAGTTTGGTGGCTGACTTTTTTTTTCCTTTATCCCACTAAGAGATTTATTATGAAGTGCATTCATGTTTAGTGATACCTATAATATATATCAAGCTCAATGTGTTGAGGAATATTTCTTACCCAGGTGTCTTGGCCTGCAATCCGCAGATTGAAATGCAGATTGGGCTCCTGGTTGAACCTTGAGACCATGAATTCCAGCCTTTGGGATAACAAAGGACGTGAAGACAGGTGACCCCAGCCAGGTGAATGGACAACTGAGAGTAACAAGCAGGGGCTGGTGACTGCCGACCCTTTGGATAAGGTGATGCCAGTGCGATGTGTGAACACAGAGCAGGGAAGCAGGAGAAGACGAGAAGGAAGAGTGGGACATGACGCCCTGGGAGAGACTCTGAGGGTATAAAACCGTGGGGGTTCTTATGCTTGAGGGGTTTGGATGTATCTGCCGCTCGCCGTGCTGCTGAGCCGTAGCGTGTGGTTACTGTAACAGGACAAGGCGCCAGCGAGTCAGGGGCAAGGCCTGGGGGTCAGGTCTTTGCGAAGCCGCTCGCTTGCCTCGGAGCCCTGGGGTTCCCCGTAAGCTCAGGAGCGCTCGGCAGAGCGCAGGCGGCGGAGGCGCCGCTCCTTGTGCGGGGCGGAACGCGGCTCGCCGCGGCCCAGAGCCGCCCCACTGCCTGCGCGGCTGTCCCGCCCTCGCCTGCCTTTCGCTTTCGTTTTCGCTCTAACGCGGGCCGGCGCTGCGGGAAACGAAACTGGGCGGGCTCTGCGCGCCGCGCCGGCTGCTGCAGCGTCCGCGGGACCGGAGCGTCGGCAGCGGCTCGGAGGTACCGGCGGGACGGGGGCGCGGGAGGAAGGGCAGGGGTCCGTGCGAGATGGGGTGCCCGCAGGGCGGCTGCGGAGGCCTGGCCCGCCACGCTCGGTGGCGGCAGCCTGGGGTCATCTTTGGTCCGTGAGGCTGCGCCTGGCGCCACCGCTGCTCCAAGGGATATGTTAAGTGCCGTCGGGTTCCTTTCTGCAGGAACCGATTCTAATTCTGGAGAAACGTTACTGATTATTTTCCTCTCACAGAAATCAGTGAATAATTCAATCTTTTTCTGTCAAGAAATCTGCTAAGAAATCTTCTCTAATCACTGAATTCTCCACTCTGGTTTCTAAAACCCTTATTGCTAGCAATGACTTCCAAAACATTTGCAGACCAATCATTTGAAATAGAAATTCGAATTAGTTTCCCATGAACTTCGTTATTGGCACCAATTTTCTATTTTGTATTATAGCAGTGTTATAAATGGATGTGATTCGTGCTAACATAATTGTAATTATATCAATAATTTGGGAAAATAATTGGAAAAGCATATGTAACTAGTATTATGAAGCAGATGGGTTTCTTCAAGAATACATGTGGGAAACAGGATGCAGGAATTGGATTCGGCCTTGAGAATGGAGGAAGTCAGAAACTGGCTCCCAAACCAAAATTGGCATCAACTGAAGTTAAAAGATCCCAGAGCAGGATCGACCTTGAATATGAATAAAGTTAGGACCATTCCAGACAGGGAGTCTAAAATAGTGGTCTTAGCTGTGAAATAAGTAAGGTTTAATTGGGACATAGTGCTTACTTGTATACAACACCAAGCTTAATGCGCATGCGCCACCTGCCGGGTTATCCAGGGGACATGTGAAGAAGACCTTCGGCCTTCCTCCAGGAAGACCCCCGAAGAGACCAGAAGACCCCATAGCAACAATGGGAGCATGCACTGTGCAGTAGAGTGACATAGGTTTCAAGACTCGAAAATAGGAGGCGATTTATGGGAACTATTGATGAATATGTATTAGCATACAGTCTATAAGTTGTGTTTGGATCCTTTTGCCTTTGTACGGGAGGCAGGGTGGGAAGCCCTCCCCGTACCCCGATTGATTGGTTTTTGCTTATGCTTTATCTGAACCACTGCCAAATTTCTTTTCTGTAACTATTGAATTATATCTGATTGTATTATTTAATCTCAATTAAAATTGCTAACCTCAGTTAAAATTGTTGCTAAATTTTAAGTTTGTGCTTTATGGAATTGGTGCGTATGGGACCTCATTCATAACAGCAGTGACCTATCTACCAGGATTAGGGTCTGCCTTTATTCTATATCTAGAGTAACAGATATATCTTTGAATTATTTTGCAGCGTCAATTGAAGATTGTGTCAAAATGGATCGTGAGTATATGACGAAGATCAACCATTACTGTCAAATGCATAAATTTACAGTGGATTATGACACCGTCAAGCGGACAGGCCCATCGCATGATCCTGAGTAAGTTTACTCTGCATGCCAAGAGCTAGCAGGGCTCTTCCTGCAATGAACAAACTGTGTAAAGCTTGCAGTCACAAATGTTAATTTCCCAAAAGCACGCATGCAGTGCGAAAGCTGGTTGAAACCATGAATTGAATGGTAGGTGCATGGGGAAGATACCATGTGATACAGTTTAAGGAGAAAACTTATTTCAAGGGTGATGGCTCTTTTTCAGAGAGTACCAGCAATGCACCTGTTGCTTACTAGTAACTCTATTGTATCTTACGTATCTCCTCTCAGAAGGTGGATTGGGTTACAGCAAGAATTTCAGTTTATGATTTAAATGCTACAAAGCAAAGTGTTTAGAAAGCATTGTTAATTTCTAATCAGAAAGGTTGGGTGTATTAACTGATTGTGTGCTAACATTTTATGTCTAGTATATTTTTAACATCTCTGACAAGAAAAGGGTCTTTTGATTAAGAAGTTTTACTTTCCCTTTTAGAGACAATTACAGGTGATGGAATATATTTTTTAACATTGATATAGTGTATTTTTTCCCTTGACAAAGGTTGTAGGTACTCAAGATCTGTAATATTTCCTTGTGTGATTTTTAAATTTTTTTTTGCTAGTTTGCATGAAGACAAGCCTTATGCTAATAATACATTTCTTTAGATGTGTTGCATGTTGTCAGATAGCACTGTCTATGCAGATTTATTCTTAAATCCATCTACCATCCCAGAATAAATTAATAGATATTATCTGGATCTCAAATATTAATCAGTTATCTTATTTTTTTACCCATGTGGCTCATGTAATTCAAAAAGGTAACCCTTATTGCAGTAAAGACCACAGCTGTGATCACACAAAAGTGATGCCATGGGACTGACAAAACTTACATACATTCCAAGTTGTTTATTCCATTTATTGTGGTTTTTCATTGTTTTTCTGTGTGTTCTGTACATTCACAAATGAAATTCAGCCCATTGTGTGACAGTGGTATCTAGGAAAATCCTGGGTAACTTGGGCTATTCCAAGGATACAGTGTAAAGTGTCTGGCTTAAGTGATGTGTGCTGTAAACCTTCAGTCCCGTTATGCTGCTCTTTCCCAGTGTTCTGACTGCTAACTGGATGCATTGATCACTGCTGGTTGTGAGCTAGCTCCCTAACTCTTCTGTGCTGTGTCCAATCTCATAAATCACCTTGAAGTGTCTGAGGCATGATGCAGGGATACCTCCCATCCTATCATGGTTCTGGTGCTGTGGCTGCTTCCAGTACTGGGTCAGACAGGGCCAGTGCTGAACACAATGTAAGGAGGTTAAAGGAGACCAGGGTGGCTCAGGCCTGAGCTTTCTTGGTCTGGGAACACAGAGAGTGGACAATTAGGTCAGTCCTGCCTAAACCTGTCAAGTCTGGGAATTGCTTATTAATTTGGGGTTCATGGTGAATGACTCTACACTTATGACCAGCTCATGTATTGCTCCTGCAGGTAGTCCTCAACTTGGTCATGGAGACTCGCTGCAGATTTCCTTGGGATGCTTAAATAAAATGGTGTATTTTGGATGCAGTGTCATAGCTGAATGTGTGTAGTATTCAGCACTTAGGTATGGGTTAACTGACACACTCCTTCCCAAAGAACAACCTTTCTTACATGTTCTGTTTTTTCTTTGTTGTTTCCTATGTGTAGAAAATACATGGCACACTATGAGTGTGCCTTTTCCTCCTGTTTGCCCCTTTAAGATTTCTTGTTAAGCCTTGCTTACACAATGAGAGCAAGCACTGTTCTGCATCTTCATTGTTTCCCACCCAAACATTTCATTATAGGGAAGTGGAGAATGAGGTTGGAATAATGAAAAAAGTGAGTTCCTAAAGTCACTACATTATTTGAGACCAGTTTTCCCACAGAGGAGCTCATGGTGCTGTACCTTGACTCTGTGAATCCATCTTGTCTGTGAGCATTTACATGCTCTGCTGCAATCTGAAGCACAGAGGTGCTCTGAGGCTCTAATGGTCACTTTAACTTGGTGCAAGTATGTGCTGCTGCCAAAGGCAGAAATCCAGTTGTTGTTTTTTCCTCTGTTGCCTTTTGTGCAAGGGCAGTATCAGAAACATTAGGGGATTTGCAGCTGCAGGACAAGTCAGATCTGTAAGGACTGATTCGTTTGAAATGCAACCATTAGGGCATGCAACCATTAGGGCACAGCAGTGGGTTGACCCCAGGAGGCAGTGAAACCCCTAGCTAACTACTCACTTCCCCCCAGTGGGACAGGGAGAGAATCAGAAAGGTGAAAGGGAGAAAAAACTTGTGGATCAAGATAAAGGCAGTTTAATAGACAAAGCATAGCTGGATGTGTGACCAAAGCAAAATAAGGACGTTGCTTACTCCTTCCCATCAGCTGGCAGATGTTTCCAAGAAAGTGGGGCTTCGTCATGTCCGATGTGTACTTGGGAAGGTAAACACTATAGCCATGGGTATCCCCCCTTCCTTCTTCATCTCCCAGCTTTTATTGCTGAGCATGATGTTATATGGCATGGAATATCCCTCTGGCTACCTGCTCTGGTTGTGTCTCTTCCCAGCTTCTCACATATCCCTCCTCTGCTTGCTGGAAGGCCAGAATGGGAAAAAGAAAAATACTTTGGTGCTGTGCAAGCACTGCTCAGCAGTAGGTAAAACATTAACTCTGTGTTAGTCCCAAAGCCACAACACAGCACCATTCTAGCTGCCCTGAAAAAAGTTCACCCCATCCCAGCCAGATCCAGTACTGTCAGTCCCGAGCTGCATCAGATTCCCATTCTGATTCATGGAGTTGCCATCTGGGAAGCAGGACATGCACAGTTGTGGAATAGAGGGACAGAAGGGGAAGGGATCAGCAGTTGAGCACAGAAAGGCAGGACTGGGGCTTGTGTCTGTTTGTTTGTTGGTAATTTTTTTTTTTTTTTGGTGGGGCTTTTTTAATGACTGCCTTTAAATTCATGTCTCACAAGCACCAGACATGGTTTTTGCTCTTATTAAGGAGTGTACATCACAGGGTATTAAAGGTGAATGTAATGTCACATCTGGTTTCATGAAACCAAAATTAGCTAATCTTTCCTCTGTGTAGTGTCACACTGCTGAGATGTATCCTGGTGTTAGGGCTTTGCAACCTTGCTTGTAATAATGCCGACCTCATTCATTCTTATGCTTTTAAAATTATTTTGATTTTAAAAAGCAGTTAAGCAGTTAAAAGTATTGTTGGAGCTAATAAAGTACATGCACTTGTGACTAGAGAGGAAAATTTAAAAAATATACTAAAGAATTACGATAATCATAGGTTTGATATAATAAAAACACATTAATCCTTCAATACTTCCCATAGTGTATCCTATAGTGCTTTATAGATAATAAACCCAAAGTTTAATCTGATAAGGTTATTAATGTATATATGTGGGAAAATGTAGCAATGTTTTAGACAAGTTTCCTTCATTGCAGGTTCACAGTTGTTGTCAAAATAAACAGCGAGGAATATGGTAAAGGCACTGGTAAAAGTAAAAAAGAAGCAAAAGCAGTAGCAGCAAAAGAAACATGGGAAATGATTGAGGAACAGGTGAGTAAATAATAGGATTAAGTTTTGGGGGTTACTATGCAGTGTACATCATATGTAATATAGTAAATGTTGAAGATGAATATCTGAAAGTAGACTTTTGATAAAATGTTGTTTAATTTGAAACAGTCTCTAATTATTCAAGTTGTCTTTGTTTCTGTCTTATTCATCACTTTTCTACTTTTTATCACTGAATTGTTTTCCTTATTTTTTCCTATAGGGTTGATATCTAATACTGTGTTTCCTCCTCTGCTGTTATAGGAGGATAAGGAAATGTATTTGCCTTTGTTAAGTTTCCTTGGTGTATCCAAAGTGAGCAGTGGTCCTTTTATATCTTGACAACTGTTCAATGATTCAATGTCTTCAAAACATTTGCAGGGTATTACTCAGTGTGTCTGTTGCCACTCTGCTAATGAAATTGCTTAGTTTCACTTGTTCTAATTCATCTTTTTTCCCTTTTCATTATATTCTTTACAGTATAGCTAGTTATATACTCTATCCTTCCTTGATTAAGTCTAGGTTTGAATTTTGCTCCTTAGTTTTTTGCCAAGTGTTTTACGCTTCTTTATTTGCTGTTCTTTATTTTTCTTTTTGACTCTGAATGCTTCTTAGCACCTTTTGGGTGAAATCTTTCCTTACCTTTTTTTGGCTTTTATTGTGTCACTGTCATTACTTTAACACAATTGCTGCATGTCTGCTGATATGTTACTGATGTTGACTAATCATGAGACAGCTGAAGAGTCCTGCTTCCCCCCTTGAACACACACAGGAGCATTTGCAGCCCTTGCTAAGTTGAATATACGAAGTTGAGCATCAGCAGCATCCTGCTGCCATCCCTTCTTCACCACTTGTTCCCTATATTTTCCTAAAGGGGGTGGGATGAGGCATGGTGAGAGGTTGTTAAAGGCAAAAGTGTAGTAGTTGGAAAGCCAGGTTTGTGTTTATTCAAAATGTAATAATTTTGCTTGGGATGTCTGTCCACAAAGTCCACAAAGGCCTCAGTTAATGGAAACTTGGGTTTTCTTAAGAGTGTTTTGAAATGCGGACAAACCTTGCAGCTATATTAGTTCTTGTGCTCTGTTTATCTTAATGTATTTTTAAGCTTAAGTTTTCAAGTTACCTGTTTTGTTTGTTTTATAGCATGGGAGTCCCTCAAATATGGCAGCTGCAGAGTTAACGACAAGTCAACCAACCTCATCACCTGCACTAGACAAAAATTATGTCAGCCTATTAAATAATTTTTCACAAAGGACGGGTCAAATAGTTGATTATTCTAACAAAATTCGTACTGGAGATGCCCATGCTCCCACGTAAGATATAATTTACCATCCTGCTTCCTTCTAATACTTGTGTTTACTAATGCTACCATTAGTTATCCTTGGTCATATTAGCTGAATCTTTAGAAGGGGTCACATCATCTGCCTGAGAGCATTATCTAAAAGCTTCTGGAACTCTGTCAGACTTGATGCCCATGACCACTTCCTTGGGGAACCTGTTCCAGTGCCCAACCACCCTCTGGGTGAAAAATCTTTTCCTGATATCTGACCTAAACTTATCCTGACTCAGCTTCATGCTTTCTCTTTGAATCCTGTCACTGGTTGCCAGAGAGAAATCAGTGTCTGCCCCTCCTCCTCCCCTCATGAGGAATTTGTAACTGCAGTGAGGTCTCCCCTCAGTCTCCTCCAGAGACAAGTGACCTCAGCTGCTCCTCATATGGCTGCTCCTCAAGGCCCTTCACCATCTTTGTTGCTGTCCTTTGAACTCTCCCCAGTAGCTTAATGTCATTTTTATATTATGGCACCCAAAACTGCACACAGGACTTGAGGTGAGGCCATCTCAGAGCAGAACAGGACAATCCCCTTCCTTGCCTGTCTGGTGATGCTGTGCCTGATCAATCCCAGGACACGGCCCCCGTGGCTGCCAGAGCACTGCTGACTCAGGTTCAACTTGATAGTGACCAGGACACACAGGTGCCGTTCCACAGTGCTGCTCTCCAGCCTCCTGTTCCCAAGTCTGTACACACAGCCTTGGTTGTCCCATCCCAGCTGCAGAATTCAGCACTTGCCCTTGTTAAATTTCACATGGTTGGTGATTGCCCATCTCTTAATTTTAGTATGTTGGTCTCTCTGCAGGGCTTCCCTGCCCTTGAGGGAGTCAACCGCTCCTCCCAGTTTAGTAATGTCAGCAAAATTACTTTGTGTCCTTTGAGTCCTGTGTATAAGTTGTTAATGAAGATGTTGAAGAGCACAGGGCTGAGAATGGAGCCCAGTGGAACCCCCCTAGTGACAGGTCCCCATTCTGATGTCATCCCATTCACTGTAACCCTTTGTGCCTGACCTGTGAGCCAGTTGCTCACCCATCATGTAGGCATGGTTATCCAACTGTGTGCTGGATATTTTGACCAGAAGGACACTGAGAGATGGTATCAAAAGCTTTGCTGAAGTCTAAAAAGATTATATCATCTTGCTTTCCTAGATCAGCTAGGTGGGATACCCTGTCATAGAAGGAAATCAGGACTTTTTCTTCAGGAAGCTCTGTTGGCTGTGACCAATGACTATGCTGCCCTCCAGGTGTTAATCAATACCTCCCAGAAAAATATTTTCCATGATTGTTCCAGGCTCACTCTGAAAGTGAGTTATCTTTAAGGCACAACAAATTAGTTACCTATCATTATTAATTAGATTAAATGTATATTGAAAACGCTGTCATGAAGATGTATACTTCAGATTTCTATTCTATAAAGTCACTTGATTGTAGTGTTTAAAAACCATTAAATTAAGACTTGTCATATGGCATATAAGACTCAATTCCCTGTTGTATTTTACAGGTATACTGTTAGCTGTACAATTAGTGGTCATTTGTATGGAAGGGGCACTGGACCTTCCGTAGCTGCTGCAAGACAAGCTGCTGCAAAGGAAGCATATGAGAAGGTAAATAAGGAAAGCCCTCTGACAGTATGTGCTGTATTTAGCCTTATCACAGAAGTTTAAATATTTGAACCAATTTCCTCATTGTATTTAAAAGCAAATTCTATGGATTTCATTAAAGAGGGGAACGATCCATATTTTAGTATATTGGTAGGGCTTCTATTAGTAGAATTTATGTTGTGCTTCTATATTCAGTTCTGGATTAAAAAAAAATAAACAAACACTAGCAGTTGATATCTCTCTGTGTTTCAGAATAGGTCTGATGTTGTCATTCAAGGATGTGCACATTTTAAAAATTTTTAAATTCCAACTCGTATACCAGTTGTCTTCTGTGTGCAGTGTTGTTGAGCTGGCAGGCTATGAACATAGTTCTTTTACTGTCTTCTGTTGGATCAAAAATCTGTTGTGTAATGTGAGAGGCAAAACCAGGAGTCAGAACCAGCAGGACTTACCTTCTGTAGTGTTCCAAGGCAGAGTCCCATGAAACAAGTGCTGACACCATCCTCTGGAGAGCAGAGCTGTTGTCTTCATGTTGCCAACTGTTACTTCCACATGTGCAAAAAACTATCAGAGTTCCAATAGTGATCCAAACCCACTTCTGAAATGGACAGAACATATGAACTAACTAAATGGAGTGTAGTTTAAAGGAAAGGATGGCAGTATAGGGAAGGGAAGAAGCCTTTTTTACTTTTAAGTACTTTTAAAATTATTTGCCTGCTACTGTGAATTTTCAGTGCTTTTAAAATGATTTTAAGTCAATCATGTAATTAATAATGTCCTATTATAGCTCTAGGAGTCTTTCTTAATATTTTCCTTTGTTGCAAACCCAGGGATATTTTAATTTTCATCAAAGTCTGAAATTTATTACTTCAAGCAGAACTTTTATAACAATTAGTCTAAATTTGGGGTGGGTTATTTTGATTTGGTTTTAATTTTTATTAATTCTCAGTGATATCTGTGTAACAAACAAAATGTAATCTGGCAAAAAGTAATGATGGTCCAGTATTCCTGTATTTAAAAAAAGGGGTTTATTTAAATAAAGGGGCTCATTGAAATGTAAACCCTATGTTTTTGTGTGCATGATACTGTGATAGAATACCAGGAAACATAAAAAAAAGAGAGAAATTTTTTTTGCTTTTTGTGAGGTTGTGGTCTATATCCATTGTAGTTGTTGCTTTTAATGTTACTTTTATGGTCTTATGACATAGGTAGTGAGAGGAAGGGGAAGAAGTTCTAAGTATTTGGGATAAGTTTTTTTTTATTCAACCCTGATTTAGTTATGAGTTTTGCAGTGTTTTCATGCTGAAGACATCGAATGTCAATTTGTACTGACTCAGATTTTCAGTTCTGCTGATTACATATACCAAAGCCTACATATATCTCATTTTCCACACAGCAGTTGTACATGCAGCAAACAACGAAGATATTTGCTTTTCATAACTCTTACTGTTATCCCGGCTTTGAATAGAATCCAGACTCCACTTTTGTAAATAGTACACTCACTGTGACAGGGCCCTGTGTTTTTCCTTTCTCTGGGTGGAAATTGGGCAGATGCCTTTCTTCTGCAGGGCTTTGAATGCTTAATACAGTTACCAACTTGCTCTTAGGACCCTGGAATCTTCCCTCTGCCCTCTCTGGATGACATATTTTGCACTAGGGATTTGTTTATGTGATTTTGTTAAACAATTTCTGGCTTTTCTTTTTTTTTTTTTTTTTTTTTTTTCCAGATGGAAACCGAAAGATCTAATGGCAGTTGTACGTTTAGCCAATATAGCAATTCCTCTCAGGTGCCAGATGACTCTGACTCAGAGTGAGTTGGGTTCACTGCTAATGTGATAACAATATATTTAGTAATCTTAGAGGGTAATGTGCTCTAATTCTAAATAAAATATATCATTTTATTGTTTTATTGCAGTATAAAGCCATCTAATTTTAACTTCTGTTCTTTAAACTTCAGAGCAAAGTTTGTTCTACTTGTGCAGTTTTATGTGAGTCTGTATGGGATAGTGTATAGTAAGTTTAGAGCTTTCTGATTTATTCACATTTTGGCATAGGTAGTTCTTTCAGAGGCATTTTTACTGTGATGTAAATGGATTACTCTATCTCATTCAATAGCATTATTTCATGCCATTTTAACACTCATTTTCCTCTTGTGACACTCTTGTGAACTCAGTATAATTCAATTTCAGTACTGTGCTGCTTTCTTCTCTCCCTTTTTTCTTCCCCCTTTTTTCATTCTACATGAATCTTCATTTCCACCAAAGGGAAAAATTTGCTTAGCAAAAGAAACTGAGCATACATTAAGTTTGATATGTGATTTGAGAACCAGCAGTTTACCTGTAGTGCTACTACCACTTTTACATTCTTCTATCTTCTAGGTATCATAGACTCATTTAATAATAGAAATAAAGGAGAATATTACAAAGTGTTGTTATTTTATTGGCTTTCAAGCAGGATGTTTTGTAGTTTAAAGCAGTCATGATTGTTAATGCCTTTTCAGGTTTTGCTTTAAAAAACTGTGGATTTTTTGGTACTTCTTCTTTTCTTGTGACAATAATTTTATTTATTATTGTGTTATTTTCACCTAAAAATAGTCCTTTATTTTTCAGTAAAAACAGCATTTGCTTTGCGGATTCTTCTGCAGAGTTGGTAGAAAAAATGAAAGACATGGCAGTATGTGAAAAGCCTCCACCTTCTCAGGTATAGTATGAAAATAGTCTTCCTCATAATTACATTTTAGACCCCGAATAGGGCATGCTTCTTATCCACTAATCATTGGAAAATACATGCATTTCTCCTAAGAATATTCAGTAGTGTTAACCATTAGTCATTTCCTTCTGTATTGTGGATCAAATTTATGTAGTGTTTAACAAATGCCAGTGCTCCCAAGAAAAGGGTCAAACTAAGCTCATTTTTTTGTAATGATAATGTTATGCATGGTTTTGCAATGATAATGTAATGCATAGCATATGTGAAAAACACTGAGCTAAGATTCATTCTTATGACACTGTTTACATAAGGTATGATCATATTTATAGGCAATTCCTAGATACATTATCAGACAAGTTTTAAACCAACTACAGTGAAAATATTCAGGATACCTCAGGCTTTCTTTCTTTTTTCTGTTTTCAATGTAGAAAAATGCACGAAGTTCTGTCCTGAAGTCCAAAGGGTATGTGTTTGTTTCTGGATTGCTATCTCCTCTAAACTATATTGCAAATAACTTTATTTTTTCTATCTCTAGTAAAGAAATGCTGCTATTGAGAGGTATATTTCTTTTCTCATCTTGTGTTAGAAAAATGGCTCATTATAAATTTTGCTTTTATCCTTGTTAAAGAAGATTGGCAGCTAATTTTGCTAATGTAAGAAACAAGGAAGAGGAAAAAAATATGTCAGACTCAAATGAAAGTTTGCCAGTTGTGGACACAAATAGAAGAAGAGAAGAGAATGGGAGTCCACACACTGTCAATAAAACGTAAGAAGGATTTTTTTTAAAATTAATATTTGTAAGGCAATAACAGTATGTATGAATCTAGATTTGTTTCTTTATTTGCAGTAGAAGGAGGGTAAATACTGCTTTGAAAAGAACTTCCAAAGAAAGTTGATATTAGATGTTTTTTTCCTGGAAATTTCAAATCTAGCATAGAAATTGACAAGCAATGGTATTTAAAGCTCACAACCAAACGTCATTCATGTGAAGATGTGAGGGTAGTTACCTGACATGCCTGGGAGGGTCAGTTTCCCTTGTTGTTTTAATCTCCAAGGCTGTGATTTAGACCTGTAGATTGGTCAAATGATGACTGTAGAATGTTATTGCAGTAGAGATATTAAATCTGTCAAGATTATTTTTATATCCTTAATTGAAAATTAAGTATAATTAAATGTGATTTTCCTTTTTAATTTTTTTTTAAGATTTCTCGAACTTTTTGAAAAAATAGAGCCTATTGGTGCAGGTGGTTTTGGGAATGTTTTCAAGGCAACATCAACGTGTGATAAGAAAACATATGCAATCAAACGAGTTGAATTCACAGAGTATGTACTGTATATTTAATTCTGCATTTTAGGACAACCTTAATCAAGATTTTAATACTTTATTTTCTCTCTTCCAACAATACTAGGAGCATTTAGGTGATTTTCATTATTAATTATCTATCCTTTCTAGTAAACTGTTCTCTTTATTTCCAAATGAAGCTGAAAGTGGTCCTGAACCTGTGTTAATTTTTTCATGTAATGGGTTAATTTCTGCTGGAGCTGTAAAAATGTAGGTGTGTTAAGTTCTCTTTTTCCTGAACACAGTAGTGCTCTGGTTGCTAATATTGCAAAATGTGTGTGAAGAAAACCTGATGATTATTAAAACATTGAAAGCAGCCCTCTTACTTTTGACAGACTACACAGAAAATTTCCATATCAGTAATTCAAAATAACTATAATTACAGAAAGTAGAAAAAAATCCATGTAATAGATTTTGTGGTTTGTAATTGGGAAATGTTTTATATCTGACCCATGTAGTCATTACTCTCATGCTGTGTTACTTGTCTTTTATAAATCTCAGAAAAAGATTATCTTAATTTTCTTTTTAAAGTAATTTTCTGTTACCTAGTGGAGTATTTTATCAGCAGTTGAAAAAATTATTTTTTTAGGTTATCTATTGAAAATGTTTTAAATTGTTGGAAATACTTGTCCCTTAAATTGTGTAATGTGTACATTTCTCTTTGGATTCTTGTGTTCTTTGCAAATACATGTTATTTTCATTAGTATTACTATCCTGAGAACTATACTGAAAACCTCCTACTGATTCTTTAAGTAAAAGCTGGTGCTCTGCTGGCGGGTTTGCAGCTACCTGCTTTTTCAGCTTTTTTTGAGTGGGGATTTAATTCCTAATGGGGTTAAAACACTTTTTGCACTTTGAATAACTCAGCAGATGAAAGAAAACCCATCAGATTTGTAACATCAGTTTTGACCTTTGAACTTATATGAAGGAGAATATTATGCTTTGTTTCTAAATTAATGTAAAACAATCTGTATCCTTTCACTTGATAGCATATCTTTTATTTAACTTTGTATTACCTTGTAATAGGGAAATAACTTTTTTTTTAATTCTTTCCCCCCCTCCTGATAGGAAAGTAGAGCGTGAAGCAGAAGGACTGGCAACACTTACACATGAGAACATAGTGCGCTATCATTCCAGCTGGAAAGGGGAGGACCATATGAAGTACTCAGACTCAAGGTAACTACATAATTATAGCTTGCTTTCTCAATCTTTTTTTCACATAGTGAGCTTCATGCTATTGGTAATTGGTTATCACTTATTTTACAAATAGAAATGCACACATGTGTAATCATACTGCTGAGGGAAAAGGTGCAGTACTTTCCAGCAGCAGGTTGTATGTCATTAAGTATATCTTCTTTTCCTTGATTAATAAGATACATTATATAATTTTATATTTCACTCCTCTCTCAATATATGGAACTTAATGAATTTGTAGAGGAGAGTAAGAATGCAGAACTCAAAATTTGGGGCAAGAATTAACAACAGAAAAAGTTGTCTGACAGTTGGCTACCAACTGATCAGAAGTTTCCTTTTTATAATAAGTACTGGTCAGCCAATAGCTATCATAGATTTAATTATTTCCCTAAGTTAGTATTTTAACCATGATGCCTGAAACAGTTTTGATTGTTTAGAAAAGGAATACAAAATGAAGTGCTCTTTAATTTAGAGGTACCCTTTTGACACTGAGACTTCTGGTAAAACAGTGGTGAGAGTTTTACTTGTAAGTTAGACTATTAACTTTTCCAAGCTTCTGTGGTAAGCTTTTTTTATTAGCTATGAATTCATACTCTTCAGAGAGGCTGCCACACTTACTTAGAGCAGTAAAATGGGGGAAAAAAGTCTCTCAAAACTGAACCATTAATATGTTGGAGCCTCAATATCATGTATATATTTTACATTAAACAGTTATTGGGTAAAAGAAAAAAAGCCCTCAAAGCCGAGGTCCCAGACTGGAATTTGTGCCCTGACCTGAAGACTACAGAGTCCTGAGCCATTTAATGCTTGTTCTTTCAGTGCTTCAAGCAGCTTTATTCAAGGGCACTTATCACACAGTGTACATAGGAAAAAAAAAATGCATACTTCTGTTTGTATTTTCCTTCCCCTCACTATCTCCAGCCTCAGCCGATCTTATGGGCTTCTCTGGAATGTGTGAGGCTGCCAGATGGGTGAATATATTTCATCTAGGATTCCAGTTCTCAGAAGGGTTTCTGTGACTAGCAGACCAATGTCAAAAATGGGCACTGCATTACCTTCTTGACAGGACAGAGTTGGAAAGAACATGACAGTTCTGGGCAGGATAGGAAGGCTGATGCTCTATCTCTTGAGCAGAATAGAGAACTCGTGTCAGGGTCTTGCACCAGTTCCTACAAGGCTAGACATGCTTCTAAGTATGAGGGAAATGGAACTTGGGCTTTCAGAAAACCATCAGTGTGAAACTAGAAAGCAAGCAAAACTTCAGAAATATTCCAGGAATATGTAGCAACTGAGCAGGGATTCTTTGGGTTGCAGTCATTATTTAAAAACAAATTGCTCTAGGATCTTTCTTAAAATTAAGGAACTTGCAGACTTTGTTTTGGGTAACTCTAAAAATAATTATTAGCAAAAAGGGCTTTTGAAGATGACTTGGGAGGAATTGTATCTTGCCAATTTCAATATGGTATGTAATTTTCTTTTGAAGCCAGAATTCAGACCAAAAAATTCTCTGTATTTTCATCCAAATGGAATTCTGTGAACAAGGGACATTGGAAAACTGGATTGCAAAAACTAGCAAAGACCGAAAGTATCATGAAATGGCACAAGACAAATTTTTACAAATAGTGAAAGGAGTGGAATATATTCATTCTGAAAAGTTAATTCATCGAGATCTCAAGGTATGTAGAATAGGTAAATAAAGAAAAAAATATCAAAAAGAAAAAGTTGAAGGTAGTATACTTACTGGAATTTCAGAGAATGTTAAATTGTTATAGTCTTTGCTTACTCTGTTATGTACCCTGACAGTGTGCTTCTTTGGATATTGCTAGTGATTGATTCTCTTTCATCAGCTGGCTGAACCTTATCCTAAAATCAGGTGAACTTGGAAGATCTCAGAATACAATAGTTTAAAGAATCAGTAGTGATCAGCTAACAGGCATTTTCAGTGTGTTACTGGGTCACAAGTCTGCCTATTGGAAAAAGAAAAGTTGAGTCTAGAAAGTGGTTCTTGCCATATTATAAAGGGATAGTTCATCCTAATACATGCTGTGTTTGATAACAACATGCTCTAGTTACTTTTGTCTTGTGTATGCATACAAATGTTTGAATGGTACAGTTTTGGATAGACTTTCAGTCTCTAGATGTGCACAATCATAAGAAGATTTTATTTCAGTATAAAGATTCTAAAGGACAAACCCTTCACAGCTTCAGGATGGAAGCTATAATGTTGCTTACAGAGTTTTAAATCACTCAGTGAAAAAAATTTAACTTACTTCTCTTTCCACACCATCAGTTTCTTAATGCTACTTTCTGGACAATCATCAGATTTTATGGGAAACACTTCTGTGGCTGATTATGCTTGATGATAAACCTTGGTCATTTGGTGATTTTTTTTTTCCTTCTTTTTATTTATATATACAAAAATAGCCTCAGAATATATTCCTATCACGTAATAAAATAAAAATAGGTGACTTTGGTCTTGTGACTTCTGTGGCATTTGAGACTCTGACTGAGAACAGAGGAACAAAATCGTATATGGCACCAGAACAGGTAATTATCCTGCTGTATTAGTGTCTCTGTAATTAGATATGCGCTATAAACTCAGCATTGGATGCTCTCAATCCTAATCTCAGTATTAAAGCAGGTTGCCTAAAATTCCCTGGTATGAGAGGATAACTGTACTCTGGAGAAAGCTTTATCACAAGCGTGGTAAAGTTTTTTGCTCTGTGTGAACATACAGTCTGACATTGCATGCTGTAAGGAATGCTCTTGTAAAAACAGGCTGCCAGACATATATTTAAATATGAATTTAGGGCCCCTGTTAATTGCGTAATTTGAGTTTCTCTGTTTGTTTCATTATTTGTCACAGGCCAATATTGGCGTGCTTTATTTGTATTAGGTCTGTAGAAATCGAATTTCAGGGTGTTCAGTGTGACATAATAGTCACTATTTAATAGGTTAACAACTAAGAATGATATTGAGTGGGGCCAGTCCTGTAGCCTTGGGGTGGAAGTTTCTGCTGACTTCAAATTTTGCTTTAAGAAGTGCTGCTCTCCAGTTGGATTTGATGTTTGTATTATTCTGTTCTAATCTTTCTAGAGTGGAGTCAAATATGGAAAAGAAGTAGATATTTATGCATTGGGATTAATTTGGTTTGAAATTCTTTCAGCAGTCACTTATCATGAAAAATCTAAGGTATGTAATCTTTAAATTTAAAAACTCGCACTGTTGTTATTTTGCCTTCCTGCTGGTATCACATATTGATAGTGTTCTAGAAGGAATCTCTTTATCTTGAACACTATCTCAATTTACATTTTTTCCTTGATTCATTTCCATAGAGCCTGTAAGTCCTCACACCTCAGTTGAAATGTCATGAGGGAAAGAAATACTACAGTTTATTTCACTCTGTCCTACTACACATACACTAAAGCCTGAGCATGCTAAAGAATAATGTCAAGCAAAAAAGGATGTCAAGTTTCTTACAAATCTTTTTCTTTGATCAGAAACTTAAAGGGAGTATTTTTCTAATTTTAGAAAATAAAAATTATGGATGGGTGAGTTTTGTCTCTGCCATGTTCGTCTTCACTGCACAGTGGAGCAAGAAGAGTTTCCACAAAATTAAAACCCTTGCAGTTTTCCAAAAGTGATTTGGAACACGTTACTTTAAGTGAAACAGATATTATTTAAAAAAGAAACTACATGTTACTTAAGCTTTTTAAAAAAAGATACCTTGTATGTGTTTTGAACTTTTTATGTGCAAACCTACATATTGGTAGGACAGTGATGGAGCTGGTGGGTATTTTGTCTGAAGTAACAGTAGTTGCACTCAGATTTTGAACACTGTTAATCAGATCCTTTTGCCAGTGAGAAGATCATACCAATGTGTCTGTTCAACTTGGCTCTCTCCAGCCACCTTGCAGTACTTCCTGAGATCTTCTGTTCCTGTTCACAGTTGACTGCAAATGCATGCACAGTTCCATGGTGTTTACAGTTGGAAAAGCATCATTTCCTTAAACTATAATAATTTTGTGCTCTGCAGGCAGGTGGGGAAGTTATATGGATGGAAAGTCCTAGGATGGTCTTCAGCTGCTCCATTAGATTAGAAAGAATTTCACTTAATGGAAGGTGATAAACTCTAGTGCTGGCAAGCCCTGCTGTAAGAACATGATGTAAAACTAAAGTTGATTATTCTGTGCTGAATAGCTGGTTGATGATTCCCAGCAGGTAGGGTCACAAGCCTAAAGCTACTACTAAAGAGTAAGGAAAAAACTCAAAGTTTTTGGGAGCTGTTGTTTTACTGGATAGTGGTTGTAAAGGGCTTGCTACACCAGGCTTATAAGAATAGCTGATGATTCAGGATACACAGCTAAGTCCAAGAACATGACTGTCATCTTTAGGCAGACATTACACTAGTTAACAGCTAATGAATTAAGCAGATTGATCTGTTTACCCAGAAAGCCACTTGCCAAATCTCAGAATGATCACAGGAATAGGTGAAGTTGGAAGGAGCTACTGGAGGTCATCTAGTCCAACCTATCTCCTCAAGCAGGGTTCCCTAGAGCACGTTACTTGGACTTCTGTCCAGTGTATGTCCAGTCAGGGACATTCCTCGACTTCTCTGGTCAATCTGTTCCAGTGCTCAGTCACCCACACAGTAAAGTTCTTCCTCATGTTCAGGTGGAACTCTTTGTGCATCAGTTTCTGCCCGTTGCCTCCTGTCCTATTGCTCAGCACCACTGAGCAGAGCCTGGCTCCATCCTCCTGGCATCTCCCTTCAGATACTCACAGACATTGATGAGTTCCCCCCTCAGTGCCTCTTCTCGAGGCTGAACAGGCCCAGCTCCCTCAGCCTTTCCTCATTAGAGAGATGCTCCAGTGCCTCAATCATCTTTGCTACCCTCCACTGGAGCCACTCCAGGGGCTCCATGTCTCTCTTGTCCTGAGGAGCCCAGGACTGGACTCAGCACTCCAGATGTGCCTCACCAGGGCTGGGCAGAGGGGCAGGATGACCTCCCTGGACCTGCTGGCACTGCTCTTCCTAATGCATCTCAGGATTCCATTGGCCTTCTTGGCCACAAGGTCACACTGCTGGCTCATGGATGGCTTGTTGCTCACCAGGACCCCCAGGTCCTTCTCCACAAAGCTGCTTTCCAGCAGTCAGCCCCCAGCCTGTGCTGGTGCCCAGGGTTATTTCTGCCCAGGTGCAGGATCCTGCATTTCTTTTTGTGGAATTTCAGAAGGTTCCTCCCTGCCCATCTCTCCAGCCTGCTGAAGTCCTCCCAAAGGGCTGTGCAGCACTCTGGGGTATCGGCCACTCCTCCCAACTTTGTGTCATCAGTGAACCTGCTGAGGAGGCATCTGCCCCTTCATCCAGGTCATTGATGAACAAGTTTAAGCAATATTTGGCTCAGTACTGAAGCTAGGAGGAACAGCACTGGTGACAGGCCTCCAACTAGACTCTGTGCTGCTGAATGTGACCCTCTGGGACCTGCTGTTCAGCCAGTTCTCAGTCCACCTCACCAGCCATTTGTCCAGCTGGCTCTTCCTGAGCTTGCCCATCAGGATGTTGTGAGAGACAGTGTCATATAGAAAAAAAATTGTTAACCAAATGCATTTCTAAAGCATGTAATGACAAATATTCTGTTAGTTGCTTTAAAGTCCATGTAGCATTTTATGCAATGACACAGAAATATGTGTGTGGTACTGAATATGATTAAAAGGAGGAAGCACACCTACTTGGCTTACAAACAGAAATTCAGTTGTCTTGCTTTTTTCTTTTCTTATAATGTCATTAGACAATATAAATCCATTACTTTTAAATTAAGGAAAGAAAGATAATGGTTCTGAAATAGAGGACAATTGAAACAAACATGTCATTCTTGTGTGTGAAGTTTTTAAGTTTAGAATTGGATAACAGTTGATGAAAAGGCCATAAAACCAAACCAAAGCACAACTAAATGAAAAAAGCCCCAAACTGTTTGCCGTTACCTTTTGAAGCCTTACATTTCCTGTAGATTTGTGTTTTCCCAACTACTTCAGTAAATTATATGGGTCATAAGGTGGAGATACAAAACATAACAAATGAAAGCATACCAAAACTATTCTCTTCTATTAATTTCAGGTATGGTCTTCTGTAAGAACAGGTGACTTTCCACAGGATTTCAACAACCGATTTCCAACAGAGGTATGGGATTTTAATATACTTTTTGGGTACTGTATTAACTTAAAAAAAAACTATTGACATTTAACTTTTTTGCAGGCACCCATAATCAAAAAGATGCTTTCAACGGACCCTTCAGGAAGAATCACTATATCTCATTTACTTGACCTTGTTAAGTCTGTTGATAAAGAGAAGGCACTTAGAAATTATTCTCATTAAATGTCCTTTCACACTGTGTTTAAATCCAGAGTTTGATGAATTTATTACAGTTGATGAAATGACAGCAAATGTTAGAAGCAAGACTTGGGGTGTGTCTTTTCCTTGGCCACATCACCATTCATGTCTGCCAGCTGCAACCAGGACAGGGCACTTCTGCAAGAAATCACATGCAATTTTTACCTGGAAACATAGGTTGTGGATGAGCTGGACTGCTTTGTACAATAAGAACCTGGTCCTTTCCCCTCAAAGATCATGTTGATGTGCTAAAATGCTAACCAGGTTGTAGCAAATCCCTGCATGTGTTGCATCCATTATCCCTTACTATCTATTGCTTTCCATGGAAGAACAGCTGTCTGGTGGTATGTGACTCAAACCTTTCGTATTTGTTCAGTGATATTGTTAATAATTACTGCAATGCTCCCATTAGTACCAAGACTAGTTTTGGCAGAAAAGATACTAGGAATAGGTGCATGTTATTCTTCACTTAATTTCAGTACTTTCTTATCTCTTCACAGCTGCTGCTGACCTAGCACCTTCAGTGCTCTAGAATTTAAACTTGTAAAATAAGGATTTCTCACCAATTGAAATGTTAAACACTTTGCTTCTAGGAAATCTAATTTAGAACAAATCTCAATTTTTGAAAACTTTAGGTTTTTATGGTTGTCTTTTTTGGAAAGGAACATTCAAGGTGCTATTAATATAGGAAAATTCTCCAATTGCCTCAGTAGTAACCATTTGAAATCCTAGGCTGAGAGAGCACTTTAAACATGCCACTTTAATCATTGCCTGAACCTGAAATACTCTGTGTGGTGTGGGGGAGCAGGGTGAAAAGACAGGCACATTGGACCTTCAGGTGTGTTTGTCTTTGAGCTCTATCTTGTCAAACTATTCATTGATGTGGGGTCAACATAAATCCATAAGGGCAAATGAGCAGAGATTTCTAAGCAAAAAAATAGGTAATATGTGAAGTACTGTATGCTTTTTCTGAAATGTTAAATGGGTTAAAAGTGGGTGACTGCTCTAAAAGAAATAATGCAAATGAAGATATTTATATTCTTAGGAAAATTACTGATGTTCTGGTGCAAGTATTTGTTGCTAAATAAAAATGTAATTTTGTAAGGCCTTGCACTGCTTTCTTTTTTTCTCTTTATCATGAATGACATATACAGAATCATAGAATGGTTTGGGTTGGAAGGGACCTTAAAGATCATCCAGTTTCAACCCCCCTGCCCTGGGCCAGAGACACTTTTCAGTAGATTACATTGCTCAAGATCTTGTTCAACCTGGCCTTAAACACTGCCAGCTTCTCTAGAAAACCTGTTCGGTGCTTCATCACCTTCCCAGTAAAGGATTCTTACTAATATCTTATCTCAACCTTTCACTTCAAAGCCATTCCCCCTTGTCCTGTCACTACATGCCCTTAGAAAAAGTCCCCTTCCAGTTCTCTTGGCAGCCTCCTTTAGGCACTGAAAGGCTGCTCTAAGGTCTCCACGGAGCCTTCTCTTTTCCAGGCTGAACAACTCCAACTCAAGCAACTTCATTTGCCAGTTCCCTTGGGACCAGTGGACGCATGTCAGCAGGTCCCATGGACTTGTGCCACCTCTAGGTTCTTTAGATTTTCTTGAATCTGATCTTCTCCTTGACATCCCTGGCCAGATTGAATTCCATCAGGGCTTTATGCTTCCCTAACCTTATCCTTGACTGGAATTCATAAAGTATTTCACTATGCTAGACTAATTAGTATTTCTTTGCAGCAGTCAAGATCGGTGAGAAATTATATATCCTTACAGACAAAATACTACTATTTCTGCTTTCTCTTTAATCTGTTGGGATAAAATTAACATATAGCTGGACTTGATGATCTTAGAGGTCTGTTCCAACCTAAACAATTCTATGAAACTATTCATAATATGAAAATGGATATGTACAATCTCTTGGCTGCATTTCCTTTACAGTTTTCAAACAGAGCAAAGTAGTATCATTACCTTCTTGCTGTTAAGTAATACTGAGTTTGTTCAAGTAGTTTGTGATATATTATCTCTGCATAGTATTTCTATACTTCAGCATTAACTTTTTATAAATGGCTAGTTATAGTAGCGACTGCTGTTAGCTAAAAACAAAAGATCTATTAAAATGTATTTTTATGTAAAAAAATGAAAACCCACCATCATGGTCTAGTTCTATTTAATTATGGAAAATATGCACCTTTATATACAACAGAATATTGGTTCAAGTAACATCACTGTCACGTTTCACAAGCTTTTTTTTCCCCACCAAGTTTAAGATAGTAAGCAAAACCAGTCTAGTATTTAGGCATCTCTGTAAAGATGAAAAAACCCAGTTTGTTGCATAATGTGTTAAAGTGATTGGCCAATATTTATGCCTTTACTCATACTTGAATTGTATTACCATTTGGGCAGCGCATAAATAAAGATGTGAAAGACTCAACCAACCTCTCAATTATGTTAGTTCAATTACAAATACCAAGTTTTAATTCCTATTAAATTGTGCATCAAACAGAAAATATTAATTGAGCTTGTCAACTTAAACTCTTCTTCTGCATACTTTGGTATGAATTCTTGAGTACAGGACAGCTCCAAGCCTTTTAAAAGATACTATGAATTATACATACTTATTTAGGGCTTCTTCCTTTAGACTGGCTTTAGTCATGATCTGCAGCACTGTCTCCAGGACAGTTTGAAGATAAATCTTCAGAGTCTACAGGATAAGCAGGAAAAAAGTGAGTAGATGCAGCTCAGGGAAAGAAAAAATGGTTGCTAGAAATATTTCTAGAATCCATGTAGAACAGATTAAATAGAATTCAAGTTTTACCAGTTAGTAACTCTCAAATTTGTTTTAAAAGAAGCAAACGCAAATTCTACTTTCTTTGGTGTTGTGGAACTGGATGGTGTTCTAATTGTTTCAGAAACACCTGCCCGTTTTTGCAGCTTTTTATGATATTGGTTTTAATATCTGAATTGTGTTTTCTCAAAACTAATTAAATTTTAATATAAATTCCAAAAAAATTTCAGTATGGTTTGCTGTGTTTTGTTGTGTATGGGGTTTTTTGTTTGTTTGCTTTTGGTTTTTCTGCATATAAAACTAAAAATTGGCTAACAATAACAATATGTACAAAGCTTTGTGCAAAAACCAGCAGCCTGGAAGGTAAATTTGCTATGTAGATTTGGAAGCTGCAGTAAGAGAAAAAACAAGGATATATATTCTACAGCTGGAGTCTAGCTGCACAAGCAAAATAAAGCACCTACAAAAGCTTGGTTCACTCTCACCTTCATAGGTTGTTCCACACCAGATGCAATAGAAGTGCTCCTCTCTCAAATAGGCTGTCAGGATGTGTAGCTTTTCTGATACCTAGAGATACGTACAGGTATGTTATGACCTGGGCCTCACATGACATAAACCACTTTGAGCTACTGGTTTGCTAAAATAAAGTGTTTAACCTGATACTATGGAAAAGCTA
Organism: Vidua chalybeata; assembly: GCF_026979565.1. Lineage (NCBI taxonomy): Eukaryota > Metazoa > Chordata > Aves > Passeriformes > Viduidae > Vidua > Vidua chalybeata. The sequence continues at coordinate 13,436,218 of NC_071532.1, forward strand.
CACAACACTGTAGCTCAGTAAGACGTGAAGTTTCCCACATTTGTAGAAGAGTGCGCAGAATTCATGATCTCTGGAAAGTTAATGGCTGTTGTTTGCTTATCCTTCTTTCCAGCTAAGAAACCTGCACTGAAGAGAGAGAGCTAAAAATATTACTTAGCTACCTGATTTCATGTATATGGTATTTTCTGTGGATTTTTTCACACCTAATCTCTTCCAATCAAACACATAAGGCTAACAACAGCAATGTAATCTAGTTCTTAAAAATATGTATTTCCAATGTCCATCTTGAGATAACCTGTGAAGCATTTTCAGAAATTAGTGACTCTAAACTTTCAACCAAAATCAAAACTCAAAAGTAAATAACTGATCTTGCGTATCTTGGCTAAGGAACAAAAATGTTTAAAATTTAATTTCTAGACTAATTTTTTCAAAGATCAGCCTCAAAACAGATGAGCAATAAATCAGTGGCTTAATGTTTTATATTTTATCTTGTAACTGCTATAAAAGTCACTACTCTAGGATTGCAAAGAGGCCCTTTACTACAGTGTGGGAAACATGTATACATACATCCTTCATACATGTATGTATATATACATACTGTTTCAAGGAATATTAAATTTAATTTTGAATTGAGCAATTAATTCAGTTGAAGAGCTTACACTTACACTTAAGTCTGCACCTGTGCATTCATCTTCCTTGTCTTCCTCATCCTTTCTGTCTTCCTCTTCAGGTTCTATCCAAAACCAAGTCTCCTTGGGAATATCAATATCCTTAAATAACAAGGGATTTAAATGGAAGTTATCTGTCTTTTTAAGTTTTCTTGTAAGATGCTGGATAAAACTAATTTCTAGGAAGTGAGCTCATATATATACATGTATATATATTGGATGTATAGTATAACCAAGAATTACTAAAGCTGTAGGTAAGAACAGCAGTCAACTTTTTTCACTTTTTTTTTTTTAAACAACGGAATGCATGCCAATGCTAACACCTAGTTTTATTTCATCTATATTTGGTATGTGTAAGGCTACAAAGCAACATAATCTCACACCAAGCAGATACCCTTGTTTATCAGTAAGACATGCCCCAAGTTATTTTATCAATAGATCACACAGTGCTTCCTAATTCACCTCAGGTGAAATTAAAGGAAGAAAAGTAAACAAGGATGATGTAAGCTTAATTCAGCTGACTGTATTTGAAGCAAACTAAGTAATATTGAACAATCTCAGCAGAACTTGTGAGGTGGTATTAACTTCTACCTGGTTAATAGAGAAAGAAGAAAACCTTTAAGTTTTCCAGTGGCAAAAATTCATAGTAGTTCACTGCTATTACCCATGTTATTCCTTTCAAGTGGAAGGTACTTAGTTTTGTGGGTTTTTTGGTGGGTGTTTTTTTTTGTTTTTTTTTTATTTTAATGCTACTTTGGTGAATCTGCTGATTCCCTCAATGATGGTCCCCATTCTTGGAGATACTACAGATCTGCTTGGTCCTGGAGAACCTGCTTTAAGTGACTCCACTTGAGGACAAAGGCTGAACATGATGATTTCGCAATGTCAATCACTGTGTGATGATGTTGCTCCCTCACTTGAAGCAAACAGCACCATTATAAAGGATGGCCTGATACTGGCTACTGGAAAATATGCAAACAGCTCAGAAGTAACCACAAGAATGCAGAAGCAAAACCACAGGTCCTCACATAAGTTACCATGAGGTTGTTGTGTACCTTCAACTATCTTAATGGTACAAACATAGACTTTGAAATATTTTAAGAGGACTTGAAATGTTGCCAAACATCAAGACTTAAGCTAGTTACCCCAAAATTTTAGAGAACTTCCCAGAACTGAACTATTACATTGCAGCCTGTCTCTCTAACCTCTTAAGTCTTCCTTCTAACTCCCCAGAAAATCCCCCAGGTCTCACTTTTTGTGTATCTAATTGCTGGCAGGCCCTCTGGCTTTTTCGCAGGTCCCCTTCCATCTTACGTTCTTCTTGTTTGGTTTTGAATCTTATTCTGTTAAGAACAAGCAGAGGTAAATAAGCAGGCAGACACACAGTGAAAGATGCATTACGGTCCACAGCTTTAAAAAACTTGAAAATCTAAGATTCCATTCCTACTAATTTTCTCAGACCTGAAAAACAATGAAGTTAAGAAGTCATTCTGACATTATTTCTGTGGGAGCATATTTGTATTTCTTGGGAATTATACCTTCAAGATACTTTTTTTGACCACACTACACTGTTTCTTCATTAGGTTTTCCTAAGACATTAAAAAGTGGTTCACTAAACATCTGCAAAAGCTACAGCCTTTGCTCAGCTTCTCTTCTCCATATATTACAAGCAAATCAGGAGAAAACCAAACCAATACAATCTTTAAAAATGTACCAACTTTTAAAACCATTGTACCAACAGTGCTTAGGAATATCTGTGGATTTTATATTTCAAAATACATGTTTCTCCAATTAAAAAAGCTGCATATGACTTGAGAAAAGTTAGTATGTATATTGTTTGCATTATTAACAAATACAAAACTAAATGGTGCAGCATATGCTTTTAGCATTACAGTGTTCATCTACTTTTGGACTGAGAAACAATTACTCTGTATGGTAACTCTCACCCTTCATTCAAAACATTCAAAAATACTAGCACATTAAAAGAATAACCAAACATAAAACAGAAAGAACTGCTATTTAGACATTCCTTGGAATATCAGTTGTATGACTTCACCTGAACTGATCTGCAGCTTGTTCATTTGCTTGTTTTTTCATATGGAGTTTTTGTCTATAGTTTTCCAGTTTTTCTTCAGCTTTTCGCTTTTTTAATTCCTCGTGACCAAGCCCACTTCTGCCTATGTGAGTTCAAAAGATGAATGTAAGCAGTTGAGAAGCTCTGGTACCAAAGTAAATAAATCAGAAAGCACCACAAACCTGTTTTTATGTTTAGAGGAATAGGTTCAACAATGCCTTCTCCTGTGAGAGAAAAAAAGAGTCAATTTAAAAACCTGAGTTTTTCTCAAACAATTATTTGTGCAGTATATTCAAGTAGGCAAGGTGTTTTTGCTGTTATTGTGATTTTTTTGCTTAGAAGTTGAAAACTTCCCAATCAGTATACATTTAGTGCACTACAAATGATACAGCTGTACGGAAACTCCCTCTCTTTTTTGGCTTGTCTGCTGGAATCCTATGTACTTTTTTGTGACAGGACCAAATTGAAAGAAAAGGTGTTGATGTGACAGGTGTAAGGTGCCTGTGATGAAGACTGCTTTGTTACTGCCTTCTGGAGCCTTTTCATTCTGCAATCTCATAACAATGATGAAGAATAAAAAGAATCTGTCTGGGCCAGTTCATTGTGATTGTCTGCCAGAGATGCTGAACTGGCACAGCAGTTATTGATTCCTTGTTTTACTGATTTTTCTTCATTTATTAAGGCTTCATAAAGGTAGGCCAGTGTGCACTGTTTCTTTTTCAAAATCCAGCTATAAATTTCAAGAGGGTCTGATGGTTTTTTGAATACTATTAGCTTTGCAAAACCATCAAAACATCCTTAATGCAATTCCTGTAGGTATGTATGTACGCAAGTGCACTTATTGAGCTGCAAGTGCTGCTCTTCCCGTGCATCCCTGAATACTCTGTACTATTTTTACTTCAGTTTAAGGATTTACTCTCATATTTTATTCTGTCACAGCACCTTCACAGTTCTGTAACGCTATGGCTCTCCAAGAGGCACTTATTGACCCGTCAACAAATGAAGTGAGAGTTTCAGTCTGTAAAATATTAAGGTATGACTGGATATAGATATGCACTTCCAGAGAGTGACAAACTTACCACTTTTGCCAAGGGCCTGGCCGCTCTTGTAGCCCATCTTCTGGAGCAAAGCAAAGCCTTTGTTCTCATTGCCCAATGCACTTTTCAGTACCAAGTCACGTCTCTCTTTTTCTTCTTCTTTTATGCTTTTTTGTCTGTTCTTCTCATTGGCTTCTTTTTGCTTTTCTTCTTTCTGAATAGCTTCCTTTACCCGCCTCACCATGGGCAAGCCTGGCCTGACATCCTGCCTGTGAGTTAGTAACTCCAGTAAATATTAGCGTGGGTTTTTTTAACAGGTTTACAATCACTTAAGAGGGGTAAAAAAAAAAAAAAAAGAACCACCTACTTACTTAATAAATAAATCGGACATATAGTCTTCTTCTTCTTCTCCCTCCATTTCTTACCACGCCTCTATGCCGACGCTTCGCCTACGGACACCGTCAGTGCGTGTTACCGAGCATTTTATTTCTCTGTGCGTCCCCTGCGAGTTGGGGGACGGAGGGGCCGAGGGACGAAAACACCTGAACCCTCCGGGCCGGGCTGGGCTGGGCTGCTCCCTGCCAGCCCCGGGGCACCCGCGCCCGCCCCCAAGGCCACAGCGCGACTTTCCGGGCTCCGCTACCGCCGACCACGGGCGGCCGCGACGCCGCTCCACGCCCCGGAGCCCCCGCGAGCTGCAGCCAAGCGCCAGGAGCAGGGAGAACCGCGGGAGCAGCCCGGGAGCCGCGCACCCACCGGGCCCGACCCGGCCCGGCCGCTCCGCGGCGCCTGCGCGGGGCCGCCCCCGCCCGCCGGCGCCTGCGCCTCTCCCGCTTCCTGCTGCGCGGCCGCGGTGCCTTCGCGCGACAGGGCTGCGTCGGGGCCGGGCCTGGGGCAAAGCCGCTCGTGTCCCCCGCAACGCCCCTCCTCGCCCGCCAGACCTGGGCACGGCGGGGGCTGAAGCGGCCGAGCTCGCCGGTGATGGTGCCACGGCCGGGGGCGAGCGCGGCGCAGCGCGCCCACGCCTGTCCGTGACCGTGACCGGCCCCCGGGGCCGCGGTGTCGTGCCTGGTGCAGCCCGGAGCTGGCGGGACGCGGCCGCCGCACGGGAGGAGCGTAAGTGACCGTGAGCGGCCCGGTGCGGCTGCGGCGGAGCGGCGGCAGGGTCCGCGCTTCCCCTCGGCGTGTGCGGGTCGCTGTGCGCGTGTGCGTGCGGGGCTGCGCGCTCGGAAGGCAGCGGGCATCCTTCCCTCGGCATCCTTCCCTCGGCATCGTCTCCTCAGCCTCGTTGCCTGAGCATCGATCCCTGACGGCCGACGCTGCACCGCTGCAGTACCTCCTGGGGGGGTTTCAGAGCCAGGCATGATGCCCTGAGAGCTGCTACAGCTTTTTAAAGTAGCCGATACAGGTAGGGGGACCCAGGCGCGAAAACCTTTTCACCTGATGGAGTCCTTCAGGAGTGTGCGACTTCGCCTAAACTTGCCTGTTTCTCGGCTTTTTCACTTCACTGAAGTGCACGCGTGGTGAAGATATAAGTAGTTGATTTAGCCACAGGAAAACAGCTAGGGAATGGAAAGGAATTTTAGTACCTCTGAACGATTTTGTATCTCTGTAATGCTCCAACATACCTCGCTGGCTGCTGGTTGACTTTGGTCGGCTTTGGCTCTTCATCCCGTGAGATCACAGTGTATTTATTTCTTGTAACATTCACAGCAAGATCCTTGCCAGGATCGGTGGAACTCGGTAGGCTTCTCACTGCTTTTTGGAGCAAACCTTTGGCCAGTGCCAGTGAGCGTTGATTGTGTACATAGTAGCTCTGTGTTAGACTGACTCTTCAGTCAGCTGAATATTTGTGTAATTGTTCTCGTGTCTGGTGCCTTGTGCTTCTCCAGCACAGCTGAGTGTATGTGCAGGTTTTGTCACTTAGAGCCTGTGTTTCCTACATTTTAGGTGAAGCGGTTCAGGAGTGTGGGGAGGGTGCATAAGGTGTCCATGGCTCTTATGGCCAGAGGCAAATGAAACATTTTATGTGGGGAGGAAAAGGAATAATGAGCTGTGCTGTCCAACAGTGCTTATGGTATTTATGTGCTGTGTAGGAGTGACAAGAAGTGCAGATCTCTGGGATGATATCCAAAGAATCACAGTGCCATCATTCATTCCATCTCTCTCTGCTCTCATGTAAAGGTGTTTTGAGGTGACATGTCTGAGTTACTGACAGGCAATGTCTTCTCAGTTCTTTATAAGCGTAAAGAAAAAACCAAAAAAAACCCAATGGAAAATGTCTTTGGAGGAGTTAGGGAGGGCTGTGTGTGCTTCCATACGTGGCTCTTCCACCTTTGCTGGAGCTGTATGCAGTGAAAAGTGCTGAAGTGCAGGGAAGAACCTTAACATTAAAGACATTGTGATGCTTTAGTTTCATCAGGACCAAATCATTAAGGTGGATTTAGAACTATAATACAGCATTAATATGTCACTTTACTAATGTCTCATTTGGGGAGTGTTTAAAAAAAATCAATTTAAGCCACTTCATTTGACTTTAAGAATTTGTTGAGTTTGACCATGATTGAGGAAGCAGCTGTGAGCTCTTGAGAGCAAAAGTGGAGCAGTGCAGCTGTCAAAAGATGATGCCTGTTGAAAGCTGATGTCTTACATAAGACTCTGTAGTTATGTTGCTTTCTCTGTTTTGCCTGGGATCCTAGTTTCAGCATCTCTGTATTCAGGTTTTGGGGTTGGGTTGCTTTTTTGCATTTTGGGTTTCTTTTTGCTGAAGGTGGTTGATTTAATATTGTGATTTTAAGTAAGTTTTATGGGGTTTTTTTCTTCTGTCAGCTCTGCATTCAATAGCTACACTTTTCTTTAGGTGGTTTGCTAAGATGAAGTTGGCAGAGTGTTTGCTTACACCGATAGTATGCTTTTGGTAGTGCTTTGATGCCAGCCCCCATTGATTGTGCAGGATCACCAGTGCTTCAGATGCAGGATTTTGCCTGCTGGGGAGATGTGCAGTAGTTTGGCTGCTTGTCTTCTAGGCTGTCACTCCTAAGGCTTGCTGGATTTCAGGGAGCTTGCTTGTCCACCACTTAAAGCAAGACTAATGGGATCAGGGAAATCTTAGGTCAGTGATGCCAAATCCTACCCCTGTTCCTGCTCCTCCCAAACTTGCATTGCCTGGAAATTCCTGCTTGTGGTAGGCTCATCTTCTCAGCTTGGCTGTTGAAGGATGTTGAGAAGGGGGCCAGGTTCATGCCCCAGCTTTGGGCGTGTGCTCAAGGTCTTGACTTGACAATCCTTTTTCATGTAAGTGGGGACAGTGAGATGATTCCTTTACCTTCTTTAAACTTTGGTGTATTTTTCTTGGCTGAGAGTTTGTACCCTGAAATTGCCTGTAGGTGCTCTTTTTACAGTTAACAGCTCCGTTCCCTGAAATACTAATGAATGGACTTAGTTTGTAAATATATGAGTAGCTTTTATGTGGGACTATTTAGCTAAGACAAGTCTAAGCAAGCTGAATATTTTAATTTGGTTTTCAAAGCTTTGTACTGATATACTTTATACTAATATTTATATTTTTATTTTATAGTTTCTACACAAATTCACAATAAAATCGGAATTCAACCCATTATGGAGCTGGCTCATAGTTTGTTACTGAACGAGGAAGCATTAGCTCAAATCACAGAAGCAAAGAGACCAGTTTTTATCTTTGAATGGTTGAGATTTTTGGATAAAGTGCTGGTAGCTGCTAACAAGGTAATTTAATGTTCCCCCCCCCTTATTTCTAAATAAACTTTCTTTTAAAAAGCATTTGTATTAATTTCATGCCAGAGAAAGTTTACAGGTAATAGCCAGATGGTACCTGTATGGTTTCAGATTCAGCCTGAAGAGTCTCTGTGCTAATTTTAGATTTTAAATGTTTAATTGTAGGCAGCTGGTAAGTGTTTTTAAAAAGTAAAAATTAAATAGGACAGTGGCTAATTCTGAGCAGTTAGCATCTGTCTCTGCTGTTGTTGAATGTATCTCATATCTCTCTGAGACAAGCAATTTGCTGAGTTACATACAGTTGGGAGTGGTAGAAAGTTTACTTCCATTTCTTGTAGATTTTTTCTGGGTATTAGAAGCAACACAGTGGATTAAACTACTTTTATTTATTTTTGATCTGTTAACAGACAGATGTCAAGGAAAAACAGAAGAAACTTGTAGAACAGCTAACAGGACTCATCAGCAGTTCCCCTGGGCCACCCACACGGAAGCTGCTTGCAAAAAATCTCGCTGCTCTCTACAGCATTGGAGACACATTTACTGTTTTTCAGACGCTTGACAAGTGTAACGACATCATCAAGAGCAAAGATGATACTGCAGCCTACCTGCCCACAAAACTGTATGTTCTGGGGAAAGGGGAATGATTTTTAAGCCAAGTGGTCCTGGATATTACAGAAGAATCTGCCTATATATGTTCCTGCTATGTTTATTTATATTTTGTGTGGTTGTTTGGAGTTACATATGCTTGATATAGATAGCAGAGAAAAGCGCTGGATTAAGATTGTGGAGGGCAGGACTCAAAGGTGACACATACATGTCTATGTGAAAGTGAAATGATTTTCTCTAGGCAAGGTGACTCTTCACCTGCTTATGGCATGGAGAGGATAACCATTCATTAAGTCATTCCACCAGTGGAATTAGTGCTCAGGTATCCCATTGAAGGTGGAACCTGCAGATTGTCAAATCAGAGTGTTATCTGTGCCTAGAGAATTGTAACAAAATATTCAAGTTTTTTTTCCCCTATCAGATGTAGCCTTTTCTATTCCCCTAGCATGCTAAGCTGCACAGGTCTCTCAAGCAGATTCTTTACATGTGGATATGTGTGTGCATGGATGTGTGATCCAGTTTGTCTTTAGTCATAGGAGCAGTCAGTCCCATTGATGGGAATTTGGTTAATGCCACAAACAGCTTCAATTGAAACCGTTTTTGGTACTTTCCCATGTACTGCTTCATATGTTCCTGGTGTCTAGTGAATCCAAATTTGGTCTTACCTTCAGACATTATGACAACAATAGGATTTGACAATAAAATCTGAAATAGTCACTGTTTGGGCAGATACTGTCCTCTTATTTCTAGCTCTTGCAGCTGTGTGAGGATCTTATGTAAGTGGGAAGTGTTTTCTACTAGAATATGCTCTGAAATTTATGCTACCAAGTCATAGTCCAGAAGGTTTTTTCATGGACACATGCCCATTAAAGGGGAGGCTGTAATGAGTTTGTGATGTAACTTCGCTAAAAAAGTATTTAGCCAGCAATTAGAGATTTTAAAAAAGCGTCATTCATTTGTAATGAAAAAGTGCATGTTTTCAGGAGCTGCTTCTGTGATTGTCCTAGAACAGTTTGTATATATAACTGCAATGTGGTGATAACTAAATATTCCTAATCTCAAATGACAGAGCAAGAAAAACATGTAAATAACTGGATCCAGAGATTTTACAGTGCCTGTGCAAGAGATTTTCCTGCATTGTGCAATAATTTCTGCATTTTAAGTTCTTAGTCTTAAAAAAACCCCATAATTCAGTATCTACAAAAATATGTCAGGATTTATTACAGGCTAGTGGCTTTCTTGCAGATGTTTGGAAAAGAGACAGTTTATTGAAACACAAAACCCTAATCTTGCTGAGATTTGGGCCTATCTTGTCTTCTCCAGAATTTTTCACTAGAAGTGTAGATCCTATAGTAATACCCTTTCAAATACATTTGTATTCTTAAAGGCTGGTAACTTTTCTGTTGCTTTTTTTTGTAAACAAAAAAATATTTATGTTGCTGTCGAGCAGGACGGGAACAGAGAACTCCAGATCAGAAGGCAAAGAAAATGAGCTCTGATTTATTTCAAATATACTGCTCTATATATAGAGAACATCGAGAAGACTCATTTCATTGGTCTTAGAGTAAAAACATGTCACACCATTGGTGTGCAGTGAATGACGTGCAGTGGCAGAGCATATCTATAAACAATGTGAACAACAAGATAGATTAGAGAATTATTTACATTCTTTCCCAACTGTTTCCCAGGCTCTTGCCTGGTTAGAAAACCTTTCTCTTTCTCTCTGACTGAGCTGAGAATATCCACATATTTAAATAGACTTTGTTAAACAGCCAGTATAAGTAGCAAATAGATTTTTATTCATCAGTGTTGATTAGAACATACATTTCTATTTAACTATTTGTTTTCATTTGGATAATACATTAATATGTGTACTTTTTTCCTCTGTTTTCTCATAGGGCTGCTGTGGCATGTGTTGGAGCATTTTATGAAAAAATGGGGAGAATGCTGGGTAGTTCTTTTCCAGAAACTGTGAATAATCTCTTAAAGTCTCTGAAAAGTGCAGAGGTAAGTTTCAGTTTATTTATGTGGTCTTAATTTAATTTTAAACTGAAACCTGCTTCCTCCAGTGGTGTTTGCCAAATTACCTAGATGGTTTTTCTTCTGCACTGAAGGATGCAAATCATTTACCTAGCTAGTTTCAGATGTACTGCAGACAGGTAATACTTTGTCATATGAATATTGTAATAGTTACTTTATAGTGGAGTCAGTAATTAAAATTCAGAAATGTCATTTCTAACTACTGTGTGAGGATTTTTGCCCATGTACTCTGAATAAACATTTAGTTGCTAAAAATTAATAATGAATACTTAAATTTTGCGGGGAAGCTGTTACTCTGCATGTGAGCAGAATACATTGTGCCCTGAAAAGAGAGTGTGTCATAATACTGAGAGAATGTATCCTGGGCTGTTAGTGGGTCTGATTTTATGCAAATAGCTCTGTTGGGACAACTTGGAATACTGACTGTGTGGATCTTGTGGTGGCAGCTGTTTTCTTCAGCTGTGTTGTTGTACCTGTGTGATTTTTTTTTTTTTTAATGTGTGTGTGCTCTCAGATTCTAAGTACCTGCCTGTGTGCAGGTATAACATGAAGCTACTAACTTACTTGGGCTTCCCATTCTCTCTCATCAGCTGCTTTTTCTTTTTTACCCCCAAGTCTGTAGTTGATAAATAGTGGGGCAGTGCAGAAGCATTTTATCTAGACCTGGTTTGCTGTGTTGCCTGGGCTCAATTTATGTCACAACTGAGGGACTTTTAAGTAAAGCTGTGTGGTGTTTACTTCTATTTAAAATCAGCTACATATCAGTTATATATGCCTCCATTTTCAATATTTGCAAAAACATTCCTGCATAGAAGCAGGAAAATGTGTAAGTATACACCTGGTTCTTAATGTAACTGCTGTGTCCACATTTTTGCATCAATGTTTTTGTGTGTGTGCAGTCTCAGGGCCGCAGTGAAATCCTGATGAGTTTGCAGAAAGTCCTCAATGGACTTGGAGGAGCAGCAGCTTCTTGTCACCGTGATATTTATAAGAATGCCCGGTCTCTGCTGACGGACAGATCGATGGCTGTGCGGTGTGCAGTGGCTAAGGTGGGTGTCTTCTCACCAGTCACAGAGAAAACAAAAAACAGAAATTCCTGTGCTGTGACTGGGGAGTACCTGCGGTTGAACTGGGACCTGTTGTTCAGGAAGGGAAATTTGATAATTAGTTGGACAAGGTAAGTCCTTACTAGTTTACACTGCAGGCTCAGACATTTGACTTATTTCACAGGTACTGTAGTACTGTATTTCCCACTTGATAAAAAAATATGAGATAGAGTATATTATCTGTGAGCCTCAGTGGGAGAGGTTTTTAGTAACATGGTTCTTGTGTAGAGCTGTCCTTTAATTTTTTAATTTATGTATTAGCCTCTTCCATGATTCTTCTGATTGTTTACTCAGCTAAGATAGTTGGCATGTGGGAGATTGTAAATTAATTCTTGAAACTTTCATATTAAAATATTTTCTGAATAAACCTGATGTTGGCAGTCTGATAATTAGATAAAATATAAGAATGGTCTCCTGGTGCTTAGCAAGTCTATTTTTCCTACAGTGTCTGCTGGAATTACAGAATGAAGCAGTGTTCATGTGGACAGCTGAACTAGAGAATGTTGCAACACTGTGCTTTAAGGCTCTGGAAAACTCAAACTATGGTGTGCGAGTTGCGGTGTCAAAGCTTTTGGGGACAGTCATGGCTACAGCACTGATACCAAAACAAGCAACAGGTATGAGTCCTTCTGGATTCCATGTCTGCATTGGCAGACTTAGTTGCACCTTCAGTACCATGTTAGTAGATGGAAGCTTGTAGATGGATTGTTTGTTTTCACAATCAATAAGCTAAAAAGAGTGCAGAATCTCTATTGTAGTCATACAAAGAAAAGACAGCAAACTATCAAAAATCACCTGGGAGAAGTGGCTTATTTTTTAAGCATCCAAGTAAATTTTTTTCTGAAATACTGGGTAGATTTGTTTTTGCAAGTCAGTTTTGAATTAGTAAGTCTGGTTTCAAGATCATTGCTTGTGTTGGTTGGAACTTTGGGAACAAATCATTACTTTTCTTTTTAAAAAGTGATGCGGCAAAATGTGAAGAGAGCCACACTTGAGGAGGTCTTGGAGCTCATGGCCACAGGATTTCTGCGAGGGGGCTCTGGTTTCCTGAAGAGTGGTGGAGAGATGTTAAAAGTAGGAGGATCTGTCAATAGGGAAGTGCGAGTTGGTGTTACCCAGGTTTGTAATTTTTTAAATGAAGTAAAATTTATACATAATAGCTTTTCATAGGAAAAATGCACATTTCTGTTCTGTATTTCTGTGTAAGTTAATTTACAGGTCTAATTTGACTCTTCTGTTTTGTGAGATGTACATGAGATATCATTCCCCTATCTACTTTCTTCTACTATTGATATGCAGTAACAATAGATTAAAATATGAGCTAAGGAAAACTTACTTGATCAGTGTACATTGGTGAGATTAACTTGCAAAAATATTTGAAAACTTAGTATGTTAAAGACTTTAGTTCCTTTTTAAAATTTTGTTTATTTTTAGAGAGGATGCTCTGTTATCCTTTTGTGGCTCCCTTCTCAGCTGCAGCTCAGATTAGTTAAATAACATTTCTTCTTTCCATATATCTCTCATAAGTAGGTGAAATCTGATGAATGTGGAAGCTCCTCTTGTCTGAGAGAGAAAGGTGGTGGCAGCATCTCTTCAGATTCAGACATTCTCATGCTGATGTGTATTTCAGTATGCTGCAGTAACTTCCCGGAATCCAGATTCTTTGATCATAGGCTATTCTGTGAAACCCTTTATTTTTTCTCAGCCTTTTTCAGGTGAACTTGGTGAATATTCCAGGTTTTCATTGTGAACTGGAACACGTTGATGTTGCTTTTATTTACATGGTGTTCTTAACTTTTTTAGAAAGAGGCACATTTAAAGCAATGAATCGGATTTTTTTGCTGTCATCCAAAGTGTATTTTACACATCACAGTACAAGGGCTACTCTTGCTACTGGAGAAAGTTGGGTTTCAGCAGCAAAGATGTGGGTAATGAATTGTTTTATACTGAGTAACCTCATTAGGTTAGAGTTGCTTATTGCTAACTGGTGTTGCTACATTGTGTGTTATGCTCAAGACTGGCTGTAGTTTCACATAGTCATTTGGTTCTGTTTTAATCGGTTGCTGTGTGACTTCTGGATCTGCAGGCCTACGTTGTCTTTGTTACAACACTGGGAGGGCAGTGGCTGGAGCGCAACTTTGCAACGTTTCTGTCCCATGTGCTTGATCTGGTCTCCCATCCTCGTGCAACTCAGACCCACGTGGAGGCTGTTTACTCTCGAAGATGTGTGTCGTTTATCCTGAGAGCAACTGTGGGCAGCTTGCTGGGGGAGAAAGCACAGATTGCAGCTGCCAAAGAAATATGTCAAGCCATTGGTAAACAAATGAAGGCAGTGGGTGAGAACCATTTTTCTTCATTCAAGACCACTTGAAAGTTACTGTCATTTTACTGAGGCAGCCATTTTTCAGCTTTCTTCCCTTAATTTTGTTTTTAAGGGAAGTGATAGTTCATCTACTTTCTGTTTCAAATATTCAAAGGTTGAGTTCTGCTTCAAAAGTGATAGTATGACACTGGCTTGTTATCCCAGATAAGCAAATGCATTGTCAAAAGCCTAGAATGGAAGTGGAGAAGAAGACTATGCATTTGCCATCTATCTTGGGATAGGTTGTATTGAAAGTCATGCAGAGTTCTTCACTAACAGTGTAAAAAATCCTGTAGGTCAAGATCTTGTAGATCCCTGTGTCTGCCCTGCTAATATCCATACTAATATCCAATTGGATTTTGTGATAAAAATGAAGAATATGACCCCTTTGCAAAACTTTGTGGAATATGGAATCACTAAGAGGGCTAACAAAACTCTCTTGGCATCTGTTTCTTATGATAGGAAGTAGCTCATGCTGGAGATTTAAAAGAGTAAATTGGAAATACTCATCATTTTATTTACCAAACATATCTTTCTTTTCTGCTGACATCCATCGGAGTTTAAAACAATGTTTAACAAATGGAAATTAATTTGATTTAGAAACTTTTGCAGATTCTTCTCGTAACAATTTTTTTATGGGGTAGGGATGGAACTTTAAAAGTTTTCTCCTTACCATAAGTACTACTTCCAGGAAAACAAGTCTATTGAAAATGCTGCTTCTGAGAGGAAACAGTTGCAGAAAATACTCCTCCTGCCACCTTGTCAAAGTTGCAGGAAATTCAGTTGTGTATTTGCATAGTTTGAAGAACTTCCATATTTTTGAGGATTTCTCATAAATATGATGAAAAATGGGAAGGGTTTTTACTTGATAATAATTGCTTCCCTTCGTATACAGCAGACCATTCTCTAAATTTCTTCTGTAGTAGACGCACAAACATTAAGGTGGTACTGAAATCCCTTTTTGAAGCGATAGTTGCTGCTTCTGGGATGTTTTGCAGGAGAACATACTGTGGGATTAAGGAACTCAATTGGATAACACTGAGATGATTAAAAATTGTGATTATTTATTTACTCAAGGTCTCTTTTTTAGTTTCACTGAACATACATGCATGCAAATTTGTATGCAGAACCTAGATATGTCAAGATTGTATATTTTGTTACTGTGTATAGATACACACATACAGTTACGCTGTTTATCCTACCTCTTAGTGCTCTGTTATCCATAGTAACTGCTGGGCATCTGTTTTTTATGGTCTTTGGACAACTGTTTGGCTGATAGCTATAAAATTCTTTCCCTGCTGAATATGTGTTGTTAGTTCTCACTATGACGAGACTTGTGGTTTTGTTTTAATGTAGGATTGATGTCAAAATGAAACTGTCACTTTCTGTCCTGTGAATGTTCAGGTGGGATTCTAGTGGTAGTTAAGCAAGACACTCTTGTTTTCTTTTCTGCAGAAGCAGTAGTGAATGATGCTAACAGTGAAAATAAATCAGGAGCTGCTGATGTAGCTGCAAGCCAGCACGTAATGGTGTGTGCCCTCCAGGAACTGGGTAGTCTGGTTCAGAGTCTGAATGCCACTGCATCTCCTCTTATTCAAGAACCCTCTATTGGTATGCAAATAAATGGAAATAGATTAAGTGAGGCATTTGAGCAATGAATATGAAATATCATCAAATCTAATTAAATAATAAATGAATATGAAAGAAATAAACCTATGAAATTGGTACTTCCTGTAGTACTCCAGATAACTACATTTGTCCACCTCATTGTGTGTAGTACCCTAACTTTAGTTCAAGTTTGACCAAGTGTTAAACAGCTGTTTGGATTGGAGTCTTTCTGGAGCTCTTTCTAAGGGTGAGTGAAGTGGTGATTTTTGGTATTGGTTTGTTTACAATAATGGTTTTATAGGAAATACATTGTTTTGCTGGGTAAGGTCAGAAATATTTGCTCCTGGAAAACATTGCCTTTAAATACCAAATTTCTGGGGAGAGGCAAAAGTATTTTGTCGAGATGAAGCTGTTGGTAGGCCCCTTTAAAAGAAGTAGTTCTTTGGCTGAAGTTGATTAGGGTTTGTGTGGGATTTTCTTCTTGTTTGTTCCAATATCTGAATCCACATTTATTCTGTAGAGTTACAGCTTTATGTTTTTTGAGTTAGTGGAGGCCTAAGTTTTTTCCACTGGAAGAACGAGCTTCTTCAGGCATTTCATCATATAGATTGTTGTCTTGTTGCATATGGCATTATTCCCATACTGATTTTATGCCAGCTTTGGAGTAGGGAAGACTGCTCATATTTATTCCCTCTGGCAGCTGTGTCCCATAAGAACAGAGGGGACTGTAGCTCAGTATTATTTCTGTTAGCTGCCATGAACTCAGCAGGTAGAAGTTGTTCAATAGCTCCAGAGAAAACAAGCAGCAGTGTGGGCTTTGAAGTAGAAGTTTGCCAAGATTTTGACTAAAGAAAGTGGTGATCTGGAGACAAATTGGAGTGAAGGGTGCAGTTAGAAAGTGGGATTAGGTAGTTACAGAAGTTTGGAGAGGGAGAGTGTAGAAGGATATAAACTTGCTGCAGGGGGAACAGCACCATGTCAAAAGCAGAGTACAGCTGTCAGTGACATCTACAGCCTGTGCTTGGCTACAATGTGAGGCAAACCCAAACTGCTACTGTTGCTGTTATTGGCAATCTGTAAAATACTATGGGAATTGTCTCATCCAGTGCCTGTTCTCTTATATAGCACTGCTGCCTCTTTTCAGTGTTCAAGTAGTAGGAGTCAGTGCTGTGGCTCTGATGGCTCAACCTTTGCTGACAAAACCTGATGGGGAGCAGCATAATGCTAGTAATAAGTACCATCTTTCCTGAAAAGGCAAAGTCAGCAAAGTCAAGTTCTTTAGTTCTTTCTTAACTTTCACATTGGCTCTCTAGTATTGATTCAGTTTACTCATCCATGTATATTAAAAAGCATATGTATATAAAAAAGTGCATCATAAGTTAAAGACTGCAACCTCTTGTTCCTGTAGGTCTGTTGGAGACAGTAACTTCAGTTCTTCTTCATCCCAGCATGGCTGCTCGACTGGCTGCTGCCTGGTGCTTGCGGTGTGTGGCTGTGGCATTGCCCTTTCAGTTGACTCCATTTTTAGACAGATGTGCAGAAAGACTCAACAATCTGAAGACCTCCCCTGAAGCTGTTAGTGGCTACAGTTTTGCAATGGCTGCTTTGTTAGGTGGTGTGCATCAGTGTCCTCTAGGCATTCCTCATGCCAAAGGAAAGGTGAGATAGTGAGTGTTTCATCTGTGAGTGTACTAAAAGATACCTTTTTATCTACAAGTAATAGCTTTGCAAAATGAGTGGCATGCTAATGAGTTAAAGCATTATTGAAATTGAGCTTATGCCTTGTGCAAGAGTAGTGACCAGAGCACATGCTTTTAGAATCTCAGTTGCAATATTTAATGGCTCTTTTCCTCTCTTTCTCTTTCAAATTTGCTGAGGAGAAATTGAAATACTGAAAAATTGCTGAAATAATTGCTGAAGAGAATATTACTGGCTGTGTTATCATGTGAAAAACACTAATCAGCATGAAATGTAATCTGCATTCATTCTTTATGGAAGGTCAATTCAAATGAATTGAGCACATCTTTAGTCTGTAAGAGTGAACAAGTAGAAGTAGCTTTCAGTGGCTTCATTTATGTTTCTAAAACCCCCTGTGTTTTGGTGCTGGTGCAGATGGTGGTCAGTATTGCTGAGGATCTGTTACGAACTGCTGCGCAGAACAGCAGGCTCTCCTTGCAGCGGACTCAAGCTGGATGGCTTTTACTTGGAGCACTTATGACTTTAGGTTTGTAAAAATGGTTTGATTTTTCTTTTTATTTTAAAGCTTGTCCAACACTTCTGATTATCCAGTCTGGCAAATGGTCTTTACACATAATGGGCTCATTATCCAGCAGAAGAGTATTTATACAGGGGAAGCAGAGTGTAAGTGTACTTCCTTCAGCAATGTTGTGCTGGGGAGAAGTGAAATATTAGTATTTAGCTGAGCTGAAGTATGGTAGAAGGCATCATACCTGAAAAAAAATTCTGTTCTGTTTTTAGAAACCCAGCCTTTAGTCATTCTCTGAAATGGCAAAATTACCCATACCCTTTCCTTCCTTAATACTGTGGTGTGGAAGAAATGGGCAGTAAATGAAACCCAGTGAGCATTCCAGCAAGTTGCATGTGTGTCTCTAGATAGGCAACAGCACTGAGTAGAAGTGTTGTCAATTTAAAAGCCCTTCAGTTTTCTTTTAAAAAAGACAGCCTAATGTTTGTATCTGCCATTACAGAAGTATCACAAGCTGCATTTTCAGAGTTTATGAGTATACTCTTAAATTGTGCAGCAGTGCTGTTCTTTTCTGTTTTGTTTTGAGTTTCTTTTATATGGGAAAACATGATAAAGTTCTGATGCATTTTGCAATATTTTGATCTCTCATCAAATACCATTTATGTTTCATCTAATTTCTCTAAATTGTTTCTCTTACCAGTTTATTGTCATGTTTTTCTAATAGTGTATTCCTATTGTGGTTGTCCTCCAATATATTTTTAATGTACTTGCACTGGATCTTTTTCAGAAATTTCAAAAAAAAACTTGACTGTTAAACTAGTTTACATAATCAACACCTATCAGTTGTTTTTTTATTTGTTTTATGGACAGAGTAGAGTAGGCTAAAGAACCTTCAAAATTAATATAAAAAATTAGAAAGCCAGAATAAAAAGATAGTAAAAAGACAATTGACCATGGTTCTGTATGACATGACAGTGGGTAGGGTAGTCTATTTCCTATTTTAGGAGTGATACCCACAAGCAGATGTGATGTATAGTACTTATTTGCCACACTTTCAACCTAGGAGTGAGAAAGGATTTCATTTGGTTTTCATTCTTCCAAGTAGGGCAGAAAGGAAGAGAAGTGAAATAAGGCAAAAATATTTTGAAGAGCAAAAGCCTTCACAGCAGATTTTTCACACTTAAATACAGATTTTTCTTATACTGTCACTTTTTTTTTTACTTAGGTCCTTCTGTTGTCCGGTATCATCTACCTAAGATGTTGCTGCTGTGGCGAAATGTGTTTCCACGTTCTCTGAAGGAGCTGGAAGCAGAGAAGGCAAGAGGAGATTCATTCACCTGGCAAGTAACACTGGAAGGCCGTGCTGGAGCTCTGTGTGGTAAGAAATTCAGACTTTGAGATTATACCTGCACAGTAAACCAAAATGTGATCCCAAGTATTGTAGAGAGAATTCCTGTAACTTCCCCTCTTTCCTTGAAAATAAGTAAAATGTATCAGATTTTCATCAGTGTGTCCTGGTTTTGACATACAATTTTTTGAAGAGATCACACAGTCTTTGAATAAACATTTTTAATTGCTGCTCTTTTGATATTCTCAGAATTTTTATCTTGTTTATGTCCTATATTTGTTTGTTTCAGTGAAAGTTTAATTTAAACTGTTCTGTTATTAGCTATGAGAAGCTTTGTTGCTCACTGCCCTGAGCTCCTAACTGAGGATGTGATCAGGAAACTGATGACACCCATAGAGTGTGCCATGACAATGATGTCACAGTAAGTAGGCAGTTTTTGCTCTTTATTCACTTTCGTCTTTTCCTGGTCTTGAAATACTAGAACTAATTTGGAGTTGGGTTTTGTGTTTTGGTGTGTGTTTCTTCTCCCTGCATCACCTGTAATTAAAATAGGACTTCTGAGGAAGTGCATGTCACTGATTTATGGCAGCATGTTGTGGGTTTGTTGAGTTTGTAATTAAAGTTTTCTCTGTACAATTACTTCTGAAAATGTATTGTTAATTAAATAATGTTCAGAGTAATTCTCTGAACACTGTTTTCTTGCCTTGCCTAGAGTTATAGCCTGTAAAAAGAAATCTGAAAATACTCTCTTCTGTAACTGCAACGTTTCTGGTTTCTCTTTTTCATTTTTAATTCTATAGCATTCCATCAGTAATTAAAGCCCATGGAGCTCATCTCAAAGCCAGTGCAGCTATGGTTCGTTTAAGACTTTATGATATATTGGCTTTATTGCCTCCAAAGACATATGAAGGTACATAAATTTTTAACAGTTTTTGTTAAAGTAAAAATTCTACTTAGTACTTGTGATGCATATCTTTGAAGCAGCTGTAAGAGTCAAATACAATTCTGGGAATCTGTAGGAATTTTGTACTGTGTTACTCATCTTCTGTATGTCATCTTGACAGTATAATGAGAGTATGAGTATTGCAAAGCATTCATAGAGTAACACTTGGAGTATAGCAGTTATGGTCCCCTTTGTAGGATTGAGAGGTATGGAGATCATGGTGTGAGATCAAATAATAGTTTCTTAAGTCATTATTACTTAATAGATAGAGAACTTTATTTCTTAGTATACTGAAAAACAGATGTGACAATGGAGGTTTAGTTTTGGTTATATTCAGGTTTTTTTATTTGGTTGGTTTGTTTGGTTCCTTTTTAAACCTGATTTGATCTATTACACAGATCTGCTATTAGCAGATTGCCAACCACTGTCACACAGTCTGACAAGATTAACTTTTTGGATTTATTTGGTTTTTTTTGTTAATTCATTATGGCTACATGATCATGTGGATGAACAGATCTTTTTTGCCACATCTGGATTGTCATTCTATAAGGATGGCCCAATCTGTTGTTTAGAACAGGACACAATTCTGAGTAATGTGCTCTAGTGGACCCTGCTTGAGCATAAGGTGGGACTAGATGACCTCCAGTGGTTTCCAATCTTACCTATTATTTAGATATTTTATCCATTAGATAAATGGAATTGTAGCCTCTCAATTCCCAAATCATGAGAATATGATTTGGGAATTGAGAGCCTACAGTTCAATTTGAAGCCTTACTCTCAACTCTAGTATTGTCAGGCTTACTTCTCTGTTAGCTACCTCTAAAATTGAAGTAATACTACATTTATAACTTCTGATCACTAGCTGAAATGTTTTGGCTAAGAAGCAGCAATGATTCTTTTTAATGTCTGTCTTTCTAGGATCATTTAATGCACTTCTTCGAGAGCTGGTAGCAGAATTTACTTTGACAGACAACTCTGCTAATACAACCACATCACTCCTAAGGTCTCTTTGTCATTATGATGATAGTGTTCTGCTTGGTTCTTGGCTGCAGGAAACAGATCATAAGTCAATTGAAGATCAGGTAACAAAAAAAGCTAGAAGAATGAATTGACTGCCCTGTCTGTGTGATGTGTGTGTGAGGAAGCCTTCTAAAACTGGAGCTTCATACCTTGTTTTTAGTCTTATTTCAGAGCTCTTTTAGATGTAAATGCTTCCATCTGCGGGGTACTGTTTTGATTAAAAACCACCTACAGCTGAGATATAAATTGCATAATGCTACTCGTAGGGTTGTGCTTAATGAGCCTCATTTCTTTAAAAAAAACCCTAACTCAGTCTCTTCCCATCCACCAATCTTCCTAGCCTATAAGTTGTTCTCATATCTGGCTGTTAATGGTTGTGACTCTTCAGAATCCAGCTGACCCTCTAAATGCTAATGTGTGTGCATGAGGACACTGCACTTGTATTCAGGTGTTTGTAAGCTATTCTGTTGTTTTAACTACTGCATATGTGTTTTGGTTATCTCTAGTTCCAAATTTTATGTGCAATGTTATATCAGAGGTATTCATGTTGTGTGGAATTTTGCAGCTTCAGCCAAACAGTGCGTCTGGAAGCGGTGCTCTGGAGCATGATCCCTCTTCTATTTATTTGCGCATCCCTGCTGGTGAAGCTGTACCTGGTCCTCTTCCTTTAGGAGTATCTGTCATTGATGCATCTGTGGCTCTCTTTGGTGTGGTTTTTCCTCATGTCTCTTACAAACATAGGTCAGTTTACATCAGTGTTCAATTTCAGAACCTAATGCCTTGTTTCTCTGGATACTGTTATGTTGGGGATTTTTTTGTTTATTTGTTTGTTTGGTTGGTTGTTTTCCTGAACTAAGACTTGACTAAGGTATCAACTGTCTTTAAATTCAGTTTAATATTTTGATGTCCATTGTGTCTCAGGATTCCAGAATATGTGTAGTCACTTTATTTCTAAAGTGATTTCCTCAGTTTTATCTCTTTTGAAGATCAGTGTTCAGAGATGGAGAGTAGATTCTTCTTTTTTCATATAGCATTTAACAGTAGTAATATCTCTGCAACCAAAATTTCCTGCAAAATTACCCATTGCAATTAACTTCAAATCAACCTTGAAAAAAGCAGGGGCCTCCACAGAATTTCGTTTGGCTGCCACAAGTAAGACCATTTGATTTATAGTCAGCAAGGAATTGTATGCACAATGAAAAAGAGGAAATGGAATTCAACTTATTTTCCTTTGTGTTTCACATTACCTCTACAGAGTTATGAATTGTCAGGACTAATTTTCTTATTCAGTTTAGGCAATTTGTCCCTGAGCACAGAGTGAAAACAGTTCCAAGAAGCATTTCAAAGTAAAATCAGCTTTCAATGCAAATCTTTTGGGAGCAGTTTTTTCGTAGTGGTCAACCTCATTTTGTAGTAAGTGCAGGATAGACTTGAGACCAGCTTGCAGTAATTCACCTTGGTCTATACCTGTTGTTAACTGTGAAAAGATGTAGCTTGGGAGCTGCTGAGTAATTAAGAATGCAGATTATTCATTACACTCCTGTTTTTGGTATCTTCTAGGCAGGAATGGATGTTAAATGGGAAAAACAATAGAAACAGAAAAACAAATATGAAGGGTAACACTATTTTAAATGGTAGTGGAAAGACAGCATTTTTCCACTCTGGTCCTCATAGCTTTCTAGTTATACAGCCAAATGCACCTGAAGATTTACTTTCTCTTGGTGATGTTTTCTTCAAAGGAATAGTAAATACTTGTGGATGAACTAGAAGAACCAGCAAAGGGATGTTCAGAGTAACTCTGCTTTTATTACCTATAGTGAATGCCTTCTGCAGCCCCTGAAGCATAAGTTCTGCTACTGAACTTAAAAGGCCCTTTTGTAGTGTGTGGTTTTTAGCAGCTGTGCTTTAGTTTGCATTTTGAAAGGCTATCACTTCAATTATGTTCTTTCCTTTGTTTTAGATTACAGATGTTGGATCACTTTGCTGAATGTGTCAAGCAGGCTAAAGGTGTTCGCCAGCAAGCTGTGCAGCTTAATATCTTTACTGCTGTTCTTAGTGCCTTGAAGGTAGGACTTGTAAACTTGCAATGAAAGTCCAAGTTCATCAGTTTGCATTGAGTACAAAAGGCTGCTAGAAGAATGTTACTAAAGTTATTCAAGAATTCAAAAATTTGAAAACTCCAGAATTGAATTTTTTTCCGGATACTAGCTTGAGCTCTTGTCTTCATGTATAAGTAGAGCGAACAGATGAGGCTAGTGACTGCATTCTACAGTTGTCAGCATTCTATAGTATTCAGACTGTCTTTTCATCTTGAATCTTGTAGTTTTATTTGCACCGGACTCACGGATTTAAGTATTTTGTCATATATACCCAGAAAACCCCTCAAATCACAGAGTTTTGTGCAGATGTGACTTGTGTAACTGAATACACAGATAGCTTTGGGTTTACATTTTGGTTGCCTTATTGCACAGAATTCTAGGTGCTTATGCCCAGTCTCACTGACTGCAGCTGCTGCTGTGTGCTCTCTATCTAGACTTGGAAATGCAACCTGATGCTATCAAGTCAGAAAGTAAGACAGCTAGTCACAAATAATGGCTGCCTAGTTTAAGCTGTTACTGGAGCTCCATGTCTTTGGTTGATTGGCAAAATAGATTGGCAAAACAGCACCTCAGTTCTTTGCATTGTTCTTAAAAACGTGATCTACATTGCTACAAGTTGAAATGTAGATTCCGAGGCAGATTTCTGGAAGCTCCCATGTGGTCAAAAAATTGTCAAAATTGAGCTGAAGTGAGGACTTCAGAAAATTATGATCTAAGGTAGAGCCTTTGGCTTCTTGCTCTATAGTACATGCAGTGGTTTTACTTTACATGTGTTTAATTATTTCTCTCAGAGTAGAAGAAACTGCAAAAGTGCTGTTTAGTGTTACTCTTCTGTAAACTATTCAAATAAGAGGCTGTATAAATGTTTGGAAGGATGCAATTAAAAAGAAAAAAATAATTTCATGTATCTATAATGTCTTCAATTTAAGTGGTTCTTGTAGAAATGTAACTGGTCTGTGGTTTTCCTATTATATTTTTGCTGTTAGATTTTTAAAGTTTCTATTATTCTCCCCTAAGGTGTTCTTGTGTAAAGCTAGATCAGATTTGGTAGGACTAGGGTGCATGTAGGTAATGCATTTGATATAAAAGACTGGTGCAACTGGTCTTCCTGTATATGAAATAGGTAGAGTATTGGCAAACATCATGAGACCCAGGATATTGGTGATTTTGAGTTTTAAATGTTTTCAACCAATGTGTTTCAGGATAAACTACCACAAATTGAAAAAAAAGCAAAAGCACATAGTTTTCACTTGATGATCTCAAATATATTTTCTCTCCCCTACATTGGGATGTTTGGATTCTTCTTCTTCTTGTTCTTCTTTTTTTTTTTTTTTTAATGTAGGGTTTAGCTGAGAATAAAAGCACATTAGGACCAGAAGAAGTCCGCAAATCTGCTTTGACACTTGTAATGGGTGCCCTTGATAATCCTAACCCTATTTTGAGATGTGCAGCAGGTGAAGCTCTTGGCAGAATGGCTCAAGTGGTTGGAGAAGCCTCTTTCATTGCTAGAATGGCTCAGTACAGTTTTGATAAGTAAGTTGATTTTAATTCAGTAAATTAAATCACAATTTAATGTAGTTTGTAATTTAATGTAGTTTGGAAGATTCCTTTTCTAAATACTGTATTCATTATTCTCTTCTTTCATGCTTGATCCCTATGGTTACATAGATCTAAGAAACCATTAAACAGATTCTTCTCTTTTGGATTCATTTCATGTGAGGAATAAAAGCTGAGTTGTTAAACACTCAGAATGTGAAATAATACTGGTGAACAGCTTTTGATGAGTTACCTGAAGGTGACTAAACTGTTGCAGATAGATAAGCACAGCTTACATTAAGTATATCTGTAATGTGAATTACGTAATAGTGGTTCTGTTTCACTGAAACATCCTTTTCACACATTGATTTAACTGATTTATTTGCCTGTATTTTTTTCATATTCTGTTTATCATGGGTCTTTAGAAAGATTTCTGGTAGAAGCAACAAGACAGTATGTTTCCCAATTTCTTGCTTAAATTTAAGGCATCAGCATATTTCTGAATCAGAATGCAACTGCCTCAGGGCTGCAGCACATATTTTTGGCTGGGCCAGGTGCATGCACATAGCCTCAGTCTGGCTCTGTTACTTCTGAGAAATTAAATTTTTCTCACCCTTTCATCTTGTAATAAAGTACATAATCCTTGCTGTCTTTTGTTGTATTTCTATTACTGGGACTTTCCTTAGTTTCTTATCTAGATTAACTGGTAAGTTGTTAATGGTTGTCATTCTGTTGATAGTCAAGTGATTTTTTTATATTTGAGATGTGCATTTACTTTGTTGTTCACTGATGGCCAAGAGCATGCATGTCTCTCATATACAGTCAATTGGGGGGGAAAATCTTTCTTTGTCCTTATTAGGAAATCCCTTCTTTTATCTCTCTTCCTCACTCACTGAAAAGGCTTCTAATTGCCAAGTGATGTATGTGACATGCATTCAGAAGCAGTATTGTGAAAAATAGTAAGTCAATGCATACAACTTACTACAACTACAACCAGATCATTCAAAATGCTACTCATTCTGTTTTAGTTTCATTATAAAATGCTTTCTATTAAAAAAAAAAAGGCTCTATTGGAAAAGCCACAAAAATCAGCTGTAGAAGAAAACAGCTATATAAAAAACTGAATTTGCCAGTTTGTCATTTCTCAGTGTGTGTTGTCATTTTTTTATTCTTGCTTCCTTTTCACTGCAGTGGTTTTGGAATGATTATTTAAACTAGTCTGCTATGAAACACTTGTAAAATCTGGATTCTTTGTCTATATCCCTCAAAACTCTTCTTCATCTAAAAGGTCAAGTTCTGACCAGAAAAAAAGAAAATTATTATTAAAATACCTTTTTTCCTCTTGTTTTATATGTAACCTGGATTAATAGCAATATAGAGGAATTACATTGTTTTTGCTGTTGTTTAGGCTTCTCAAGATTTTGTAAGATGGCCTGCAAAATTTTATTAGTCTTTTGCACTGTTGTGGTACTTCAAAGATTCTGTGTAACAAACTTACTCAATGAAGTGATTTCTTTATATTTAAACATTGATAGGTTAAAATCTGCTCGAGACGTTGTGTCAAGAACAGGCCATTCCTTGGCTCTGGGTTGTCTCCATCGGTACGTTGGTGGAATAGGTTCTGGACAGCATTTGAAAACTAGTGTCAGTATTCTCTTGGCTTTGGCACAAGATGGAACCTCTCCTGAAGTCCAGGTAAAAAAAAGCAATCAGCACAAAATTACTTAAAATGTTCAGGATGAAGATTAGAAGTTAAACTACCTGTTCAGATATTCTTTAGTAGACGTTGTCACATGTAAGATGTGTAGCATGTGCTAGGGAGCATGAAGAAAGTGAGTATTTTCTTCCAGACTCCCAGAGTACAGAATCCCAATGATACAGTGTAATTAAAATGTAACTTCATAGCTATTTAGGGAGGCACTTGGAAGTGGTCAGGTTAATTCAGAAGGACATGTGTTTGCTTGTCAGCTGTGCCAGAGTGAGGCACTGTGGGCATATTCCAAACAGCCTTTAAAGCATCATATATCAGTATTGCCTTAGCTGCCTAAAAGGAAGCTTTTAATAGGTAGCTGATGACTGAAATGTGATCACTTACTGGAGTCTCCTGAGCAGTAGTTTCCTTTGTCAAGTAATTCCTGTGTATGTGATACATACACAGGACATCATCTCTGCAGGGTTATATTATGAGCACAGAAATCTGTTGCAAGCTAAATTGCAGTTAGGGGGCAGAAGGGGAATCAGTAGGAGCCAAGTCTCAGATGGGGCGGGGGGGGTTCTATCTACCGTGGAGCAAAGATATGTGAAGCCTCACAAGAGGACGACTTGACTGCTAAAAGTTGCTGGTATAGTAGAAAGGGGACTAAACATGCTGTAAAAGAGTAATGGTTTTGGAGAGTAGTGGCACTTTATACCCACCACCTGAGAAGCTGAAGCCCCCAGTAACTATAAAAAATCATACTTACACCTTGGTTTACTGTTAACTTGATAGAACATGTACTTGAGTACCTTCTTATTTCTTTTCCTCAGAGCAATTAAAAGAAAAATCAAAGTAGCAAGGTTTATCAGTTGGGAAAACAAGCCTAGGTTTTTTTTGGAAATAATGTTAAAAAACAATCTATAAAAACAATTTTAAGTCTCTTTTGAATTTTCTTAGTTTAAGGAAAGATGAAGTGCAATTTGCGTATGTAACCGACTTCAAGTATGAGTGGGTAACTTGAGACGTATCATTGTGCCCCAGTAATTTCAAAAAGAAATTGGAAAGGTTAATGCTTTATGAAAAAAAAAACAAAAGTATAAAGGGGAAGTCCAGGCTGAACTTACATATCTACCTTACTTTTTGTTGAGAATAGAGCACCCAGCCACTGTGAGAAACTAAGCTTTTAAACCTCATCCCTCACTGGATCAGTGTGGTTACACAGAAACTGTATGGAAGTATGAATAATAGAAGTTTACAGGAATGAAAGGATAAGCTGTAATGTGCTACCACAGGATTAGGACTGTAGAGGTAGTTAGTGCTAATGGTTTTTGGATTGCATCAGAGAGGATTAAAAAGTAGCAATTTTAAAGGCAGGTTTTCCAGCTTATTCCTAAGAGTCTAGCTTTGTAATAGTAATACTCTTTTATCTTAGTCATGCGTTTAATGTGAGAAAATTCTGAAATAAGATCATTTAGTAGTGTGTTATGGAGAGATAGCTAATGCTTTCAGGTCTGTCAGTGCAATTTATTTCCAATGAAGCATCAGTATCTGAAAGGACCGTCCTCTTGCCTGCTTCTTGCTTTGACAGTTACAATAAATTACTCTGGTCTTTTGTTGTTTACTTACCTTCAACTGAAATAGGTCTATCTTTCACCATTTTTCCCCTCATGCTGACTTAACAACACTGCTTTTTGCTCTTGTACCCACTAATAAGAAAGTTAGAAAAATGCATGTGAACCTTTCAGCTTGTCATGAAAATCAGTTCCTACTGGAATATAAAAGACCATCTCTGCTAAGGGCTTTGTAAGCTGCCCATTTCAGATTCTGCCTCTAATTTTGTAGTGGAATGATTCTCTCTTTTTCCTGTCTCAAGTCAGTTTTCTTTTTTCCTTTTTGTTTTAAGTAGATGTGTTGTTTGTGCTTGTATTTTTCTTCTTTGAAGTGCTTAAGCATATTTCTTCTCGAATTTTTCATCACCGTGTTTCCTTTATACCCAAAACTGCTGATAACCAAAGAATATGTTAGATATATTTAAACTCTCAGGTGATTGCTTGAGGTCTGGGAAGTTTGGAAACACTTCTGAAGTCAGAGTAGTGAATTAGACGTGCTTAAGAACAGAAGCTAGGCTCCAACTGCATAAAAACCTGTTTAATTTCCTGAATGCTTTACTGAAAAACATTCCTTTGTGTTTTTGGTAGACCTGGTCTCTCCATTCACTTGCCTTGATAGTGGATTCTAGTGGACCAATGTACCGTGGGTACGTGGAGCCAACGCTCTCTCTCGTTCTCACCCTGCTCTTAACTGTCCCGCCATCGCACACAGAAGTACATCAGTGCTTGGGCAGGTGCCTTGGGGCTATAATAACTACTGTTGGGCCTGAACTGCAAGGTTAGTGGGAATTTGAAGTGTAAAAAAAAAAGATCTACCTTGTATAAAGATGATATCATAACCTTAAATGGAAGAATATAAGTTTTGGTTAGTTGCAGGTGGGGGAGGCAATGTTGGCTGTTTCAGTTACAGTCCTGCAAACAGCCTCGTTTTGATCCTCCTTATGACTGCTTGGGGCTTTTTTGACTGCAGTTTGAGATTTTTATAAAGAAGTTGCAGTGATGTATGGTGTTTCAGCTAATGGTAAATTTGCATGGTAGGTAAGCCATGAAACCCTTGCTGCATATTTTGCTCTATGTATTTTTGTGGGGCATGAGACAAGCTTTTTCCTCCATTTTTTTAACACGTGTTTATTTTATTTTAAACTGATGGTGAGAGCTTAAGTTTGACACAATTGATGATACTGTGAACTATAACTCAATTCCATTCATTCCTGATATCCTTAGACCTCCATACCTCATTATAGAGACTTAAAATCTTGTCGTGCCAAACAATGTGTCTGAAATTCTGAGCCTCAGGTGTTAAAACCGTGGATTTGTAACTTCGTCTAACTGGGATTTTTAGGAATATTTATAGGATGGTTTTTGCTGCAGTGCCAGAGAGCCACTAATGGAATTTTAATTCTAAATAGCTAGACTTAAGATTTGAGTTATTACCTAGTTCTAGATGGTTTAATTGAACTTGGCTGTCTGGAACATGATTAACTTTTAAAATAACAACTTAAGTAGAAGAATGTCTTCTGCAGGTTATATTTCTGTAATTCAAAATACTTTTATAAACCTGATGTGGGTTAATTCTTAAAATGCCAAATGGGATTGTTCTTCAAATCAAATACTGTTCTTTTAAAATGCTTGTTGTAGTAGAGCAGTGCTACTCATCTATTGGAGCTAATTAAAATTGTCTGCATACATAGATATGAGCTTAAGAGTTACCTGATATTTTAGGAAATGGCTCAGTGCGTGAAATGTTGTTTATACACATATAAAGTGAAAGAGACTTTTAAAATCTAACTTCAGATAATTAACTGGTTTCATGACCTGGGAAGATAGTCTCACAATATTTCTGACTGGAGATTATCGATCCAGAATTTCATTTCTACAGCATGTTATTTAACTGAGCTAAAAAAAGAGATACTGAAACATGCTGTAGTGTTTCTAATTTGCATGGCAAATCAGAAAAGTTGCATGTTAATCTGAGAACTATTTTTTGTGATATTGAAGCTTTAATAATTTTTGCTTCTCAAAGGTTTAAAGTCTGCAGTTGTGATAGAAAAGTTTTGCTGTGTTAAGGATATCCTCTTACATGATTAGGTAATGGAGCTACGATTTCAACAATCCGTTCTTCCTGTTTGGTGGGATGTGCAATCACACAAGACCATTCAGACTCACTTGTTCAGGCAGCTGCTATATCCTGCCTTCAGCAGCTTCATATGTTTGCACCACGGCATGTCAACCTGTCCAGTCTGGTTCCCAGTCTTTGTGTGAGTATCAAATGCATCCCTTTTGGTCCTCCAAGTTTTATGCATGTGCTTAGCAGAGGACAGGGGAAATATTTAGCAAGATGTCAAGGATAGCCATATGTAATAAGCAAGTTATATTTGCAAAACCACCAGAGTCCTCAACGCATTTTACATATTTTCAGAATGCTGCCCAAACTGAAGTCACAGAGGTTGATTCTCTTTCACCCTCAATAGAGTAAGATAGCAAGCATTTATAAATAATATGTCTAAGTAAAAAAGATGCTGAAATGCTCTGTTTGCTCCAACTAATTGCATGCAAAGAGGGAAGTGAGTGAGTTGGAGAAAGATTTTGGATTTATGTTGCCAATGTCAGCATATTAGGGGCTGACATACGAATTCTTGTGCTCCTGCTGTTAATGTTGCCACCTTCTTTCATAAGTATTTTGTCAGCAAGTCCTGGCTTAAGCCTGAATGTAAGGCAAAGGCTTGAACCCAAAATATACCAAATATGAATATAAGAGGAAAGGTGGTGTGGGTGTGGTTTTCATGTAGGTTGGTGGGGTTTTTTAATAATTACTATTGTAAAAGTTATTTTTAGAGGGCTCAGTAGTCCAATACTGAGAAATTTGAAAAGCTTCTCTATTACGTCTGTTAGATGTTTTGCAAAGTTGTTTATGTCAGTCTTTGTGGCGCTGATGACTCAGTGTTACCTGAAGGAATGCAATCCTACTTATGTTAACACTGGAGCTTTTTCTTAGTATGCCATCCAGATTTTCCCTAGGGCATCCTCTCATGATTAGGTGCTTCTCCTCAGCCCTGTGCACACCCGAGCCCCACCCTGCCCCAAGCACTCCTGGGAGTGCAGTGTATTTACAGAACCTGTCACTTGTCCCTTCACAAAATTTTGCATGGAAGGTGTGTAACACACGTAGAAGTAGATAAGATCTTCTGCATGAATATGATGTACAACATGAGAGATAATTCCTACAGCCATTTACTCTGTAAATACCAGTGGGTGATGTTACAGACAATGAAGTTTATACATGAGTAATTAGTGCTGTTTTGAAGCCTTTTCCCATGGTTTTCTGCTGTTTCTCTTCTCTTAGTTTATCGTCTTCTGCTAAATGAAAGCTATTTTTGTTTTTCTTTCTCAAATTCCTTACTTTCAAGTTATACTTAGTTTGTTAGGATTTCCTCTGAATTGTCTTGGGCTTTTCTTCATACTGCAAATGCATAGTTATGTAGGCAAGGTCTGCCTTACCTGCACCATTAGCCAACTCTTCAGAATGGATTTAATGCCAGGTATCAAAATTAAACCATGCAGTTCCACACTCTCATTTTAATTTCTTCTTCCTGCATTGGCTTCATAACTTGTAGTTATTTGTTTTGTAACTTGAATCATGGAATATCGTTTACATTAATAAATCTCCCAAATATTCTGTGTTTTAGGTCATTGAAACAACCTCAGTTGTGATATTTAGAAATTCTTTAAAGACCGCCTGTTTTTTTAGGACTAAATTATTGTATATTCACATGTAGAATAAAGATGTACTGTTAAAATGCTTTATAAACTGTAGAACACTTTCATTTAGGGAAGCATTTTCCATCCCCATAATAACGTGATACCAAGAAAGCAAATGGATATTTGTTTTATTAAAACCAAATTACCCTGAAGTAAATAAAGAGTTAGAGTTTCTTAAAGGGCACTCTTCACCTCTTCCACTGTGGAAAAACATTCATTTTTCCGTGGAGCTACTTCCTCTCAGAAAAATAGAGACCATAGACAATTCTTCTGTAAGGAAAATATTTGCTTGTGCTTTAGGTGATTCAAAGGAATTAGAAGCCAGTGTTGGTTAGCAAAGAAATCTGATTCTGTCTTATTGAGAGGCACTTTTAATAACTTAATGCTATAGATTCTGTTACTAATGTGAAATGCAGTTCTTATTATAGTTGTCATGTGTGGTGCACCTGATAATGGCTTTTTTGTTTAAAAGAAAGTGATTTACAGCTATAGCAGAATATAAGGCAGAGTAGTACTGGAGTGTAACAAATTGGAAACTGTAATTAATCTAAATCACACTGGCACAGTAGTTCCAACACTTAAGCTTTTATCTCTTTTACCAGATGACAGCTGTCAGCTCTGTGTATATCAGCTATATTTTGATATTTGTATTTTATGAAAAGTGCTTACTTCTGAACCTTCAGAACTTGATTCCCAGCAGCTCACACATGGGCTTATAACTGAAAAATAGAATGTTTTTAGTCCTTAGCAGCATTGATTTATTGATGGTGGGGTGCAGCAGTTTACTCACCTGTAGTGGTTTTGACTTTCAGGTTCATTTGTGCAGCTCTCACTTGCTGCTGCGCCGGGCTGCAGTTGCGTGTTTACGACAGCTTGCTCAGAGGGAAGCATCAGAAGTGTGTGAATATGCCATGAGCTTAGCAAAAAACACTGGAGACAAAGAGAACAGTGCCATCAGTATGTATTTCTTTCACGTGGCCTTTTTTGTAACAGTTGAATGCACATGTGTGCATATGTGTGCTTTGCCTTCAGAAAGGAGGGAAAAAGCCCAGAACCCCCTTGTACCCTTAGTGAAAAAACCCTTAACCCTTCTGACTTCAGTAACTTCTGGCCACACCCCTGCTTTTGCCTCTGGAATTTTGTTCATGATTTAACTATTTGTGAAATTCAGACTTTAACCTCTCTCTCATTAAGGCTGGCAATCAAATAGGGAGCACAGTATTTCTATAGTGAAAGCATTTTACAGTTTTTCTGGTATTATAACTCTCGTTATTTTGAAAATTAACTTAATGGTGTACTGTTTGATTGAGGTTGTGTTATATTCTGTTAGCAGCATATCTGCAATGCCTGTGTACTTTGCTGGCCGGTCTAATTCTTACATGTATCATTTTATTTTCAAAATAGGAGGCTCAACAGTGTTGGTCAGCACAGTCTCCATACAAATGTAGAATTGTGAGCTTATTCAAATGATACCAGTTAAGTCTGTCTCTGGGAAGAATCTTTAGAGTCCAATACTGTTAGGTTTTTTACAAATTCATGGGCTGTGTGCCTTGAAGAGAGGTTTTTTTTTTTACTTTAACTAATACTTGGAGGTGTTATTTGCATTGCAGATGAAATTAATTGCTATATTAGAACCTTTCTAGCGTTGGTTCAGAAAAATAGCAATAACATCTTGGTAATCTTTGATTGAACTATACACCCACAGGTACACAATGTCCAATTCAAGTCTGTTGCTCCCAATTTTGAAACTTGAGTTCCTGATTTTAGAAGAGCTCTCTCATTCTCATTTTGCAGACATGAATCCTTTTGCACCAGGGGCTGGCTCTCGGCGAGACGCTCATTGCCGGCATCAGGGGGTTAATATAACAGAGACAGGCCTGGAGGGCGTCCTGTTTGGAATGCTGGATCGTGAGACTGATCGGAAATTGTGCTCAGATATCCATGACACTCTGGGACACATGCTTTCATCTCTGGCAGTGGAAAACCTTTCTCACTGGCTCATGCTTTGTAAGGATGTCCTTGCAGCTTCCAGTGGTAAGTGTTCTGTGGGGTTCACATAAATGATAGTATGTCCTTAGCATTAGCATCTTCTGGCAATATTGGTTTGGAGCTTCTCTTTTATCCGAGTTAAGATGTAGGTTATATTGTATACAGAATTGGATTATAGAGCAATTAAACTGCCATAGAAAGAAGGAATTATCGATGTTAAGTTTCAGAATATGACTCATAAATAAAAAGTTAGCTGCTTGAAGTAAGATTTCCAATGGAGAAGAATGGTGTTTGTAAATCTGACGTTTCAGTATCTTAGTGGAAGCAGACATCCTTTTTAGCCTGTATACATCAGGATTGTACAGAGGGAAGACTCCTGTACACATTCTAAGCTTTCTTTTATAAGGTTTTTGTGAATTACTGATGTGATGCTGGGTTACCATGGTGATGAAATTTACGTTTGTTTTTCAGCTTTGCAGATTTGTTTGCATAGATTTTGTCCTCTGAGACCTTATTCCTGTTTTTCAGCTTGTATAGAATGGTTATGACGCAGAATCTGCTCATTTCCCTTGCATTTAAACTTGTTTATTGCCATGTGTGAGTTCATCCTGAAGCTGTTTCTAAATGCTGCCAGCTTTACATTTACTGATGAGTAATGCTACCAATAATTTCTTTATGCAATGTAGTTACCACAAATCTGCCCAGTGAGAAAGACCTCATTTCCTGAGTTCTAAATTGGCATGGTTTTTTGTTATTTCATGTGGGATGGGTCTTAAAGTTTTTACGTGGTTGTCCAGTTTCTTATTTATTTATTAGTAGGTGATTTGTCTCGGAGAAAACAATATTTAAATAAATTCCTCTCAGGTGTATTGTAAGCCAGCAACTTCACTTTGATCTCCTTTAATGCATCTAACTGGCATATGACCAAAATGTGGTTTGCTTTTAAGCAGAGATTTACAAATCAGCCATATGAGGTCCTGGATGCCTTCTCAAAATGCTGTTGTTATGCATTAGCATCATCCATGTTTGATTTGCCATAGCCTTTTTCTTTACTGAAAGAACTGGCTCTTCAGTTACTTAAAATTAGACTTTCTGAGAAGCATGCATTGCAATATTTTCCTTTAATTCTCCTCTTATTATTGCTGGGGTATTTTTTGTCAGTATTTTGGCATTTTGCTTATTTAGACCTTGTCATTGAGGATTTATGTTTTCATTTCTGAATAGCAAATGTATATATGCATGTTTGGTGAGGGATTTTTGGTCTATGTTCAGCTTTTGGTTTTTTATGTGATATCCCTGAAGTAATTTTTATTTTCTCTAGGTGTAGGTTTGAGACCTCATTTCAGAAAATAAATTTTTGAATATTAATCACATTTTTGGGTACTGTCAGTGGCCTACTTGGCTGGTAGCTGTCCCTTGGCTTGGAGCTTTGTAATTTTGTTTCAATTTAACTTGCTTTTTGTCTTCCACTTGAAATGGGAGCTGAATAATTCAAAACGAAGCTAATTCTTTTATTCTGAGTCTGATAATTCTTTTAATTCTGAGCCTTATCCTGTTTATTGGCAATTTAATAGGTTAATTTACAAAGCTGGGCAATTTAGATACGGGATTCAGCTATAGATGGTAACTGTGGAGAATTAATATTATAGGAATTTATCTCGTATCATGTAAGATGATTAAAGGGTAATTTAACCCAGAACTGAGGTGAAAACCATTTATTTTAATGATACACTCTTGCTTTTGGACATTTGTCAAATGTTTCTACAGAAGAATTAGTCTGTTCTGACTCTCACTATAAGGAAAGACTTGAACTCATGTCCTTAACTGCCTTCTGTGGATTTTAACAGTGGCATGTTTTTCTTCCTTTTAATTGTTCCGTGTCACAGACATGAGCACTGCTGCTCCCTTGGGAGGAGGGAAGGATGAGGAGTTGGAGAAGAAGGAGGAGATGGATGATGACACAATGTTTACCACCTTGGGTGAAGAGGACAAGTCCAAGCCTTCTGTAGCACCTCGCTGGGCCACTCGAGTGTTTGCAGCAGACTGTCTGTGCCGAGTTATCATGCTGTGTGAGAATGCCAACAAGGCACACTTCGACCTGGCACTGGCTCGTTCAGCCAGACTTAAAAACCCAAAAAGTAATTGCATGCTTTGGTTTTGTTCCTAACTTTTTATTTTCATTTTGACACCTCTTTACAGCTTAAGATTACACAACCAAGAAAAAAAATTATAAGCACTTATTCTTTCATTCAAATGGTCAAAACCAAAGGAAATGCCCAGCAATAATCAATAAAACTGTGTCTCTGTAACCACTGTAGTAACAGTACCATGAGCACAAAGAATGAGGTTTTCTGGAACATACCAGTTCTGAAAGACTTGTCTGCTTAGGGGAAAAAAAACCTTAGAGATGCAAAGGTTTTCTCAACTCTGAAACAGAAGCAATAAACTTCTAGCTAAGGGCAAGCTCGGAGTGTTTTCAAGTTTAATGTAATGACAGCAATTAATTAAACTTGAGAATATTTTAGCATCTCCAATCTG
Organism: Vidua chalybeata; assembly: GCF_026979565.1. Lineage (NCBI taxonomy): Eukaryota > Metazoa > Chordata > Aves > Passeriformes > Viduidae > Vidua > Vidua chalybeata. The sequence continues at coordinate 13,472,216 of NC_071532.1, forward strand.
AAGAGATGCTAGAAAAGAAAAAAAGAAGGGATCAAGCTAGGTAATTATTGCTATGACATTGGTTGCAGAGAGAGGGGGATGTGGGAGGGAGTTATAAAAAGACATGGACTTCGTAAGGTTTGTTCTTTTGGTATCTATGAGAGTGATGAGTCTTAGTTTTCAAGCTCATGTTCCAAAAATAGTTTTATGAGTTAGGGGATCAAAATCGAGAGGTCCTAGATGGCAGAGTAGTTTTGTGAAGATATGTTTTTCAGATAGTGTGAGGTGTCTGTCCTTGAGTTGTCCATGTTTGTGGTTGTTTGGGTTCACCTGTGTAGTGCTCATGAGGACTTTTGTGTATGTAGGATGAATATTTTGAGCATCCTAGAATGTGTGACATGAATGGATTTTGATGTCTGTGTTGTTGTGAGTGTCTGTTGTGATATGGAGAGTTATCAGGTCTTTGCCTGTGTTGCTTTAGTGCTGGTGTTGCTAGTGCCTGTGTTGCTTTAGTGTTGGTTCCAGCACTGTGCATTGCTTTTGTGAGAATCTGGTTTTTGACTTGATTTGAGGCCAAGGCCACTGAAGACTAGGAAGGAACAATTTCAGGAAAGTTTATTTTGTCATGGCATTGTATCACAAAGAAAATAATGAAATAACTGCTGCTTATAGGGTCCTGTAGAGAATGGCATATCTGGAGAATTTTATCTCTGTTTATTTAAAGTGAACTTTGATATGTTTGGTATCATTGTAAAAAGGAAAACTCAGCAAAATTCTGCCCCCCCAAATGCAGCTTCTAAAATATTCAAATTTTACTATTGTCTCTGAAAAAGTAAGTGCAGACTTTATCACTGTAGTTTCAAAGTGATTTTCAGTCTTTCTTTACTGTTATGCCTCTGAAAAGTTTCAGCCACAAAAACATTTTCCTTTTTTACCTTGAGACTTGAAAATAGCTTAGGCAATTTGTGGGTTTCATTAGTCACAGTGGATGTTGTTAAGTAATTTATTTTCATGTTAGTTGTACAACGTGGTAATTTCAAATAGAGAGTGAGAAAATAAATAAAATTAATACCTAGAGAAGAATAATCCTTTCAGAAATGCGCTATGTATTTACAGCCTTAGAGGTGGTTTTTGGGAGGAGAACCAGAGGCATACTCAGATTTTGGTGTTGACAGCAGCAGGGGTCGCTGTAAGCATAGGATCTGAGCAGGAGCAGGAATTGCCTTGAATTTCTGTGTGTTTGGGGGATCATTCAAATTAGCTTTAATAAATGTTTTAATATATTCTAAGCTACTTAGCCACATTTACATACTTCATCCTACACAATTTCTGCTCATTTTTCAAGGTTGTCTTAGGAATAAAAGTCATAGAATCACTTTGGGGGGGAGGGGAAGTAGAAAATAAGAAAACTAGGTTGCATTCTTTCCTGCTTCTTCCGTGCATTAAATGTGGATCTTTGAAAACAAATAGGTAAAATTCATGCATGTCAATGAGCAAAATGTTGCAAGTATTCATCATGTTAGCTATCTTTTAAATTACTAAATAGTTCTTTCTGTTTTGTTCTAAGATGACTTCTTAGTACTCCATCTCTCTGACCTTATCCGAATGGCATTCATGGCTGCCACGGACCACAGCAACCAGCTACGGATGGCGGGGCTTCAAGCTCTTGAGGACATTATCAAGAAATTTGCATCCGTTCCTGAGCCAGAGTTTCCAGGCCATGTGATACTGGAGCAGTATCAGGCGAATGTGAGACCTCCTTCATAAGTTCAGGAAATCTTGTAGTTATGCCAATATGCCAGTATTAGCTTTGAGAACATTTTGTAGTTTGAAAAAAAAGCTGTGAGGAGATTTTTCTGTGTGTGAAAATGTGCTACAGAGACTCACTTATCTATTCAAATTTCATTTTTGTATCTCATTCTATCTATTATAATTTAGTAGCTGATAAAATTCAGTAGCTTGAAAGGCAAATATTGCAAGTTACATTTACTTTTTGGCAAAAGTGGCTATTAGATTGTAGATTGTAGAACTAGGATTTGGAAAATATCGTTCACTCAGTTCTAGATTTAATCTAATAAATCTTTTTTCTTGGGAATTAGTGAATGTACTTTTGTTTAAATGAAAACTATAAAAGTATATCACTGGGAAGTGGGCAAATAAAGATTTTTTTGGGGATATTATTGTGCTTTTTTTGTTGCATAGCTTAACTCTTTCACCCCTTTTGTTTTCACTCTGTTGTCAAGATCTTTCCAAATACTTTCTAAAGGCAGCTTTTTATTCTTTTCACTTCCTGCCTTTTTCTTCTTCCTTCTGTAGTGCTGTAACCATTGCTTCTTTCTCTTGAATTTGTTTCTGTTTGTTTCAGAAAAATATTGCCATATAGCAACTATATGCCTAAAAGGCATTTTTCAGTCAGTATTTGTCACTTTGTGGACTTGATGCAAATCCAACCGTAAACATTTAATTTCACATTGCTTCCTTTGGACATCAAATTTTCATTGGCTTATTGATCCTTAACAGAAGTTGCACCTGTAATAGTGTAATGATTAAAAGGATACTCATGAACAGAGGGAAGATAATACCACATATTTCACAAAGGTAGTTGAGACTTAAAAAGGCAATGGGAAAGCAGGAAAAAAGTAGTTTAAGACTCTGTTTTTGTTGTTTAAAGACTGTTATTGCAAATGTTTCCTAGACAGCAAGGATAATTTTGGGATGTAACTACAATGCCAAATTTAGCAATCTTGTCTTGCTTTTTCTGTGCTTGTCCTTGAGCCTTAAACAAGGTGAGATAAGCCACACTGTGTCCCTATTATTGTAGTTGGATTTTTAACTTTTCTTCTTATCAACAGGTTGGGGCTGCTCTGAGGCCAGCCTTTTCCCAAGATACGCCATCCGATATAACTGCAAAGGCCTGTCAGGTACAGTGGAAAACGTTCACATACTATAAACAAAACTAATTTTGTACAGATACAAAAGAGAAGTAGCATCAAATCGCTGGAAGATGTTGTAAACTTAAGCTGTGATGTTTTTGCAACATCTTTTGAGTTTCTTAGTAATCTATTTTGTTCCTCAGATGTGCAGAAGTCCTTTTAGGGAGCTACATCAAAAAATGTATCTGGAACTATGTCTTCATATCAATCCTGCAAGAAAAAAAAAGAAGAAAAAAAAAAAGGGAAAAAACCCTTTTGCTTAATAAGACCAGTAGAAGTTTATTTATTGTCTTTCAGTCTGCTCACATATGATGTATGGAGCCTTATAAATTGATTTGCGATGTGAGGGATTTTAAAGGTATACTCTTGTTGATTGCTGCCCAATATATTCTTCACAGAGAATGCAGTGACTCATTACCTGAATGATTTGACCAGACACTTGGGAACAGAATGAAAAAATCATTATAACTTATTTATGGAGAATTGAAAAATTTAAAAAATATTTTCCATAGCTTTTAAGTTCCCTTGTAATATGCATTACAAATATAGCCTTTATAACCACTCACCTGAGCAATTCTGTTGTCACAGATGGGGAGAAAAAAAAAAAAAAAGGAAAACCGGATTTATTTGTCTTAAGCAGGAAGACAGTGGCTAAGTTTGCCTGGTGGTTGTTTTGGGTTTGGTTTTCTAACTAATTTAATTATTTTTTTTCATTTATAAGGTTGTTGGGTTTTTTTGCTAGTTTAGAATGATTGTAAACTTTGTTGTCCAGGTATGTAGCGCTTGGATAGGAAGTGGGGTTGTAAGTGACCTGAATGATCTTCGCCGAGTTCACAACCTTCTTGTCTCTTCCCTGGATAAAGTGCAAGCGGGAAAGGGATCTTCTAGCCAGCTTTACCGAGAGAGCGCGACTACTATGGAAAAACTCGCTGTTCTCAAAGCGTGGGCTGAGGTACACCATGACCATTAAATCTGTCAAAGTTTGGAAACATTTTACAGTGTAATAGCAGCCTCACACCTCATACTGCCTGTACATGCCTTCCTCCTAATCTCTTGCAGTTCTAGTCCTGGGATGTTTTAAACTCAGTATCTTTCTCTGCCATTCTGTTGAGCCATATTTACATTGAGGCTTGATTGTTCTTTGTTTGGCTGCACTTTTCTGCATAAAAATATACACTCATACCCTATCAGATTTTGAATTTCTTCCCATCTTACTGTTCTTAAACTTGAAAAAAAACCCCACAAACAAGAAAACAAAAAACCCTAAAAATCAAACAACCTTAAAATGTATCCTGGGAAAATATTGCAGTTAGTTAACTAGTTAACCAACTAGTTAGTTAACACTGTCAAGTGTTTATAATTGGCACATTTTTAGGAAGAAAGTGTGTGGCCAGATTGTTTTAGGAAAGTCCCATTTATGAATGTAAGCATTATATATATACTGGTAGAAATAAAAGAAAGGATTTAAATAAAATGGAGTTGTATTGAAAATCTCTTTTATCCAGTCATTTTCTGGTGAATTTTATCTGTGTGGAATCTGTTACATTTACATGGGGAAGGCTGCTGCTTTCCTTTCTTCTTAGAATCTCACAGCACATACTTTGACATGTTTTACTTCTAGGTGTATGTGGTTGCTATGAAAATTAAGAAAGAAGCAGAGACCAAACCAAAGCGTGTTTCGAAGAGCACAGAGGAGGATGAGGATGATTTTGGTACCGTGGATGAGTTGCCACCAGACAGTTTGATAACGCTTGTACAGCCTGAACTGCCGGCACTGAGCCGGCTCTGGTTGGCTGCGCTGAAAGATTACGCTCTTTTAACTTTACCAGCTGAATTTGCTACCCAGCTTCCACCAGATGGTATGCACTGAAATTTCTTGTTGTGTTCTGCAAAACTGAAAGAAAACTGTAGCTGGACATTCAGAATTATTATATAAATTATTTGGTATGCATGTTTTTTATGCAAGTGATAAATTTCTGCCTGAGAATGTAATAGCAATACTTCCTAAGTTTGAATATTTTTTCCTTCAATTTGCAATGAGTATACTCTTTATTCAAATCATTGAGATCATTAAAACCACATCTTTGTGGAATTAAGAGTACTTCTTCACCTCTAATACTTTGGTATCAAATGCAAAAAGATCTTGGTTGTATGAAAAACAGCCCCTGAGATTAGAGCAGACACTGTTTTACAGTATTACACAGAATTAAGAGTGAATGCTCTGTATGAAAAATGCTGCATGACCTGATGACTGTGCCTGCCTTTCTTGCTCTCTGCTTACTGCTTTATTGAGGCCAGTGCACTTTCTCATGAGAGGTCCTAATATTGCTACTACACAAGGAGAATTGGAATGTATTGCCACTAACAAGCATTACACCTGATTATGTTTGTGATCAAGCACACCTGGAATAAATATACTAATAAATTCAGAATGCATGCTTTTTTAATCTGTTACTTGCAGAGAATTTTAGAATTTACCTTTGCTTTGTTAATTTAACAGGAGGAGCATTTTACACTCCAGAAACAATAGACACAGCTAGACTGCATTACCGAAACTCCTGGGCTCCCATACTACATGCAGTGGCACTTTGGCTAAACAGTACAGGATTTAACGTGTCAGAGTCAACAGAAGAGACTGCTGCAGCAATGCCTAGTTCTCAGAAACGTGCTACATCCATTATGCTAAACCAGACACCTGGAACTCCACCTACCACTAAATCTTTGCCAGAGATAAACAAAGATCGAATGCACTTAATTTTGGGTAAGAGTTAAAAGTTTAGATTTCAGTAGCAGCATGTTATGGTATTAAACACTATGAAAATGAGAAAAGCTACTTTGCTTAAAATCTGTGAAGTTTAAAATTCATTACATGTCTGGACACTAAAGTTTTGAAAATCTCTGTCTCATCCTCCCTTTTATCTCTCTGCCTTCTGTGTTCTTTGTAGCTTTGACAGAGTAGTTGTCAGTGTGACTGTTATGATTTATGTAATTGAATAAAATGAGTAGGAACTGTTCAACACTGCAGTATAATGCAGATGATACAAAATGTTATACTTCAAAGATGCAAAAGCTGTGAGGTTAATTAAAATACACACCCCTATAAAACACTGCTTAGTAGAGACTGTTATTTGGCAAATCATGTGGAGTAGCTTTTGCATCAGTTTTTCATCTGTGAGTAGCAGTCACTGTTTCTCTTTGTTGTTACCTAACAGCTTTAAGAGGTGGATGTAATCTCTTATTCTGAGGAATGCCAGAAGTTTGCTGAGATACAGACATTTAAATCCGGAATTAAGTGCCATATGTAGAAGATTAATATTGCATGATTTTTGGAGTTTAACTTCATTTTGTTTGTCTTTACATTTAAAGGAGTTCAAGAAAATGAAACTCAATTTACAAATGAAGGATTCATATGTCTGACTTACAGATCTTTAGAACAAAGTATGGATTTCTGCTCAGTAATCTTAAATTACTTGTTGTTGCTGCATATTATTTATCCTGCCAAATTTTGGGGAAGATATGATGCAGAAGAGGAAGCAAATACAATTCTTCTGCATAGAATCTCTTAATTGAAAGCAAGAAGAATTGATAAAAACAGCTGTCTTTCTAAAGTTTTTAAGAATCTGCCATACTTACAAAAATTTTTAAAAGAAAACTTGATTTTATGATGATATGAACATTCTTTTTAACTGTTGCTCTTTTCAGGTGTTAGTATACAGTTTCTGTGTTCCCCAAGACCTGAAGAGCCTGTAGAGCATGTTACATCTTGCTTACAAGCACTACATACTTTATTGGATTCCCCTTGTGCCAGGATCCATATTGCAGAGGATCAGGTAATGTATGAGCATGTTGTAACAATCAGCTTTTTCCAGGTCTTGGTCTTTCATCTATGATGATTACAAGAGCTGTACTTATTTTTTGTATGAGAAAAGTATTCATCATAAGCAAGTGACATTACAATTAGAAATTGTTTAGTCCTAATTAATGTTTTTCTATGTATTTTGTTTCACTGCAGCTCCTTGGTGTTGAACTCTTGAGTGTGCTTCACCGACTCCTCCTGACCTGGGATCCTCCTTCAGTCCAGCTACTGGTTACAGGAGTTGTCCAGCAGATAGTAAGAGCAGCACAAGATTATTTGCAGGAAAAAAGGAACACACTAAGTAAGATTCTGTAAACATGGCTTGCTTTGCAGAGTAAATAAGCAACAGGTTTTCATATTGGGAAAGGAGCTCAGTTGCATTAGAGTATGGTTACACTGAGGAGGAAAATGCTGTGTATTTTACAGATAATTTTGATTGTGTTCGTAATTACCTGCTGACTTCTTAACTCTTGTAAGCTGTATTTTTTCTTCCTCTGATCATTCTCATTTCATGTCATGATTTTCATTCATTTTTCTGGAGTAAGAGTGGTGCAAGTTATACCCAGCACACCCCTTACTAATACCTTGCTCAGTTTACTTAATGTTTCTCTACTGACTGCTTCCTTAGCATTTCATTTACCTTTTTTCTGAAGTTTAATGATTTAGCCACCAGTACAGGGTATTGTGATGTGTCCCTGGCACAACTGACATCCATGAGGTGAGAGAACCGCTCCTGAAACCAGTATGGAAAGTTGCCTGCCCAGGAGATCTTGCCAGGAATGGAGCAGACTTGCACCTGGGTTCTTACTTCACTTATTCAGGGCACTCAGGGCGTGTCAGCTACCAGGATCTCTGGGAACAGGGTGTGCAAGAGGAGCGAGGCAGTTGGCATGGAAAGGCATGCTCCTGCTGCCCAGAAGTGCTGCTCAAGACTGTACAGGACTGCTGGAGTCAGCAAAAAGGCGGCAGTGACATACAACAACAGTCTGCTGACTGAGGGACAATCAGCTCTGCTACATCAGAGGTCTAATGACCAGATTTGAAATTCAGGTGAAAATGCTGATGTGCCTGTGCTCCAGAGGCATGTCTGTGCAGCCACAGCTGGAAGTGACATTGGTCTCACCTGTGAGACATGAAGGAAATGCTTGTGAAGGTGAGAAGATTCTGTGGTGTCAGGAAAGGTAAAGAGAGGAATGAAATGTTCTTCAGAGGTCCTGCACGTGCAGGAGCTGAAGTCCCATGTTTCTCAGAAGGAGAGACAGCCATAGACTATGCTGGAATATCGCATTGGAGCATGACACTTGCATGAAGGTGGCGGCTGCAATACTGTGATTTCCATCAACAAAAGGCTCTATCTCCAGATATCCAGTTGGAGAACACTGAGGAGATTTGGCAAGAGGAGAGGAGCCATCTGTCCTACTTTGACTGATCAGAACTGATAACACTGAGAGGAAGTGAAGGGTGATACTAGTCAGGAGCCACAGGCTACTTGATCAAGAAGGGGAGGTGAATGAAACCATGTTAAACCAACAGGTAGAAGCATTCCAGTCAAGCTATGGGAGTCTCATGAAAGGCTTTTACCATCCAGTCTTGTGCTGGAAGGGTGACACTGCTAGAGGCTAACACTCAGAAGTGTACGAAGCATAGACTTCTTCAGTCCAGATGCTGGACAGTCCAGATAAGGGTAGGGCTCAGTGGATTTGCTCTGCACTTGTACAGAATAAATGGTTACAAAGGTTAATAATAGTTCTGGCTGTACTAGCTATGTGATAGTGGAGGTCATAATTTCAAGGGAAAGAAAGAAAAGGAGTAGCAGAGCAAAAGCTTTGGCCTGACTTGGCAGACTTTGGCTTGTTCAGAGAGCTTGTAGATGAGATCTTGTAGATGAAATCTTGTGGTAAGCTTTCCTGAAGGGCAAAGGAAAGAGGGATTGTTCATCTTTGGTGACAAAATAAAGCTTATTCATAATGATCATGGCAGGAGGCTGAGCTGACTGAACAGGAACTTCTGAATGAGCTCAAATGTGACATGGAAGTGCATGAATGTTGGGAATGGGGGCAAGCTGCCAAGAAAGACTGAAGTGTTCCTGGGTATGGAGGAGTGGAACTAGGAAAGCACAATTTTGGTGGAGCTGAGACTGATGATGAATGTCCAGTGTGACAAGAACAACTTTTATAGATACATTGTCAGCAGAGGAAATTTGGACCTGCTACGGAATGCACTGGGTGATCTAATGACAAAACACACTAGAGGAAAAACTAAGGCACTATTATCTTCTTTGCTTACTCCTCCTGTGTCTGTGTCTAATGAGCAAGCCTAGGGAGAGCAGTGCTAGCTACAGCAGGTGAGCATCCAGTTAGGGACTGCTCACAGAAAAGCCAGCCATCCCTGGAACCAGATGTGATGCATCTGAGGGAGCTGGCTGATGACATACTCGGTTTGTTGCAGTCATCTTTGAAAAGCTGTGGTGCTCAAGAATGCTTCCCAATGAATGGCAAAAATGCAATGCTGTGACTAACTTTGAGTAAGACACGAGGTGGGGTTTGAGTGAACTTGACAGTAAGCCTGCTGTGCTTGTTGAAAGGTTTTTGAGTAAATTTCTTTTGAAACTACTTCTTAGTACATCACGTAGGAGAATGTGATTTGAAATAGCACAGACTTACAGAGGGCAATTAATGTCTCATCACCCTCTGTGATGAAAAACTGGCTTTGAAGGTGGAGTGGTGAATATTGTTTACTTAGACTTCTGCACGGGTTTTGACTCAGTACTCTACAATATCATTGTCAAGTTGGAGTGATGTGGACTGAAAAGTAGGAGAATAATTTGTTGGATTGCTGCGCTTGAATGGAGTTTAGTGATTCAAGTCTGACTGGCATCTGGTTGCAACTGGTGTTCCTTAGAGATCAGTATTGGGCCTGCTACTGTTAAGCATATAGGACAGATGGGAGAGAATGTACCCTCAGCAAATTTGTGGATGATACCAAACTGGGCAGGTGGTAGGTGTGCAGGAGGGTGGTGCTGCCTTTAAGGGGAATTTTGAACAGCAGTCTGAGAACCTGCTAAAGTTCAGCAAAGAAAAATGCAAAATCCTGCATTTGGGATGGAATATGCATTGGTATAGGCTGGTGGGCTGGCAGATTGGATAGCAGATTTGCCAGATGAGGAGCTGTGTGTGTAAATCTCTAGTGTGAAACCTATGCAATGCTGACAACTCTGTTATTGGGTTGTGTTAGAAAAGCATGACCAGTGGATTAAGGATACAATTATAAAGATGCATCTGGAGCACTGTCTAGTTTTCTTTGCCCTTCCTCCTCATTCTGAGTAAGACAGATGTTGACAAACATGAAGGAAGTTCAATGGAAGTCCACTAAGCTGCTTAGGGAGGTGAAGTGTGGGACCTATGGGGAGAGGCTGAGAGAGCTGAACTTACTTCGTCTGCAGAAAAGAGGGTTAATATGGGATAGATTAGCAATCCCCTTTCTCAGAGGGGATTTAAAGACAAGGCCAATCCAAACACTTCTGAAAGGCATATGGTGGAAGGACAAGAGGCAATGGACACAAACTGCAGCAGTGGAAATCCAGATGGGATACAAAGAAAAAATGAGTCACTGTGGGAGCGGGGAAGCAGAAGAGCAGGTGGCCCAGGGATGTGGTATCTCTGTGCTTGGAGATACTCAAAACTTGACCAGCAGTCTGAAAGCTACTTTCTGAGGTACTTTTAGTGACGTCTTCCTTTTAAGAGAGAGTGTCCCTGTTCAATCATCCCTTTGCCCTTTCTTTAAAAATCTCAGATATACTGTTCCCATCTTTGCTAGGTAAATTAGTTTCCAAGAGGCAACTTGGGAAATAGTTCATTGATACCTGGTTAAGTTGGGTAGGTCTGCCAGATTTTCTGTTACCTGAAAGAAGTGAAGTAAACCCCAGAGAATATTCTCTTATTAAGGAAAATTACTATCTTAATCTGGCACAATGTACTGTTGATTTAAAAAAAAAAAAAACAAACAAAAAACAACTGATAGCTTTTGCCCCTTTTCCATGTAAAAACAGGGAGAAAATTTTGCTGGAACTTGAGGGACCAGCACAACTCAAAATGCAGGCTCTGTTCCTTCATATGAATTAATGGAATTGTTTACTGCCAGCCCAGTAAGCTGCTTTTTTCAGATTGATGAATGTGATAACAGTAGCAATCATTTAAATTCGTAGGAGCTCTATAGGGGTAGTTCAGGCCAGCTTTGACTTACTGAATCTCTGTTGCTGTTTAATGGGAGAAGGAAAGACTGCAGCTGGTCAAGCTGCCATCAAAAGAGACTTTTTGAACTGAATACACTCAGATCATGAACTTAGACATAGAATCCTGCAGTGATTTTCTGTTTTCTTATTTCATAATCAGTTTAGGCTAGAATAAGATTTTGTCAGGGTGGAACATTTAATTAATAGCTATTAAATTAAAAAAGATTGTCCTGACTGTTTATTTGTCATTGGTTGTTGTTAATTTTATGATCATTTTTAAGAGAAGCAAGATAATTAGCTGTAGTTTTATTTTGTGCAAGACTACATTTATTTTCTAGTTCCAGAATGATTTTTATTAAGTATTGTTGCAATCACAATACTTCTAAGGCATTTTAAGCTTCTTTAAGTAATTCTAACTAAAACATTTAATCTGACATGAGCCAAGTTTGTCTTATCTTACTGTAAAGCAACTTTTTCTTCTTGATTTTTAACTCTTGATTTTAACTTTAACTTGTGAAGAGTGTGTCATGTAGTCTTTGGAATGGCATCTTAACTGTTTCCTCAGACATTTCTTTCCTTTTTCAGATGAAGATGATAATGAAGAAAAAGAAAATCCTCTTGCTTTAGGAGAGGGAGGTGAGAGCGGTGGTCTGGTGCCTGGAAAATCTCTAGTGTTTGCAGCCATGGAATTGCTCATGTTCATCCTAGTACGACACATGCCCCATCTGAGTTCAAAAGTGTCAGATTCTCCAAGTCACATTGCTGCCAAATCCCACCTGTCTGAGGAAAGTGCCCGTCTTGTGGCTGCCACCGTTAATATTCTGTCTGACCTGCCTTCCCTGTGTTCTCCAGCAGGTAAGGCATTGTAACAGGATGTGTGTGAGTGGTAGCACAGTGAGAAATGATGCTAAACAAACATATTGCTATGAATGCTTTAAGGGCGATCTATTAATAATATTTAGGTAATTAACTAAATAAAAAGTCAGGTTTTTACAGTGAGCAGCGTAAAGGAAATTTGATTTTAAATTTGCATGTGTGCTGCAGATTTGCTGAGGAAATTATCTCTGTGCCAGTCTGATTTCATTGTTGGTTTTTTCCCCCTTTTTTCATGCATTTGAAACCCTTCGGGCAATTTTTAATCATATTGTTAAAGAACACAGACATTTTGGAGATAATTAAATTCCTGAAAAGTTCATGTAAAGCAGCAGCTGTATGAAAAGACAATCCTACTGAGAGAAAAACAGCACAATTCATCTGTGGTGCACTTGGGCTTGCAGCCGTTGGCTGTCAGTCATTCCCAATGTGATTATAAACTAAATGGAGCTTTCTTCTGCCCAGGAAGACTGTCACAAAGGATGTGTGTAAGCTGGGATAATTGCACTGAGTGAAGTTCATGGGTAAAGGACACAATTACATGGGAAGCTGTGCTCTTTGACTTTTGCTTTTTGGAGAGCAAATTGCTTGACTGTTGTCTCAAGAATCTTTGGGAAGTTTCACGCAGCCATATAGATAAGACATTTTAAAGTTAGTCCCTTAATGAGGTGCTCTGCAAATAACATATTTGGACAAAGTTATGCTCAAAAGACAATATGGCCTGTCTTCAAACAGAAATTTGTGAATTTGTGTCTTGCACTTCTTTAAGGAACAACAGGTTTTGAATTGGGGACATTCCCTGTTTTTATTTGATTCCTGATTTTTGATTTTTGTTTTTTTGAAAAGGTGATGGAAAATGCGGTGGGCAAAAAGAATAACAATATTACTTCTGTGTTGTCTGGAGTGAGGGTGTTATTCCCAGTATTCTCCCAGTATTTGGCAAGTGGCCATTGCAAGTAGCTCAGAAACTACTGTTAGTTTAAAGAGCAGCCCCTTCCAGTCATAATTGTTCTACTTCATGTATTTATCCTCACAGCATTCCCAGAAGCAGGAAAATGGCAGGATTTGTGTTTCCACAGATGTGGGCAAATGAAGCATAGAAGAGATATGGAAAGAAGCTTGACTGTCTGAAGTGATCTGTAGATTGATTTTGCATGCCCAAACCCAACAGCACTCCTCTTTGAGTCCTGTAGGGGCTTAAAGTCTGCATGTGTTACTGAAACTCCTACAGCCTTTGTCCATTATTTGAGACACCCAAACAGCTTCCTTACTTTGCTTCTGGGGTTTGTACCACACACCACCTTACTTGGAAAGTGCAGTAACTTAGTTTGGATACTTGTTTCCAGACCTGTTGTTTTTACTGTTTATAAGACCCTAGTGATATATAGATCCTTCTAAGGTACTTAGCAATCTGGATAACATACCATGTATCACATGCCATGTAGGACAAAGCTTTAATAGCTAAATCATCATTCCTGAACTGACAGCAGAATTTCAATTGTTGGCTTGTATGACTTGTGTTATGATACACTTCAGTAGCACTGATGAATGAATTTGGTGACAAAATGTTGAAGGACACATATCACTTGTTACCTGAATTGTAGTTTATCTCATCTCCTTTGTCTCCAACCATATGTATCCATATTGGGAAAGACAAAGAGGTTATCTACCACACTTTAAAAATTCTATTTTATCTTTTTTTTTTCTTTATTTTAGGGTGTATGACAATCTTACCCACTATCCTATTTCTGATAACAAGGGTATTGAAAGAAACAGCAGTAAAGTCAGCAGATAATCAGGTCCCACCTCCAGTCACTGCAGCTCTTCAAGGGATAAAAACTATTGTTACTCTTCCAACAGTCAAGACTGATGAAACTCAGAAACAATGGACAGGTCTTATCCGCAGCACTCTGGCATCTATCTTGGAAGACTCTCAGCCTGGTAAGTGGTTTCCCAGTGCAGGAGTTAAAATTCAAGAAAAATGAATTTTCTGTAATGAAAATGCAAGTATGGTATCCGCCTATAACTTAATGTAAGACCTGAATGAGCAAAACTCCTCAGTTGCTTAACAGATTTTATTGAAGAAAAGCACAACACTGGCTTTAACAAAGTAGTTAGATCTCAGGAGTTGCCACCTCAGATTTGTCCTTGTTTGGTCTGTTTTCTTTAACAGTGTTGATCATAACCTCCAGTTAGAAGTTTTCCCTTTTGCAGTGCATCTGGCATCAGCCTCTCAGGTTTTATGCTGGCACAAGTCATTTAGTCTTAATGACAGTCAGTGTTAAAGTGAATGAGTGGAAAGACAGCCACAGATAATTGTGGAAAGGTTCATACTAGAGTAGGATACTCACAACACTGTTAAAAGCTTTCTTTGGTGAGAAAGAAATCCTGGCCAAAAAATCCCTGTTACTCACCCGCACAATGGTTACTGTCTCTTCAGAGAACTGCAGACCACCTCTTATGATTCACAGACATGCTTTGCCTTGCCCTTCAAAAGGTGAAAAAGATGTACAGTCTTAGCTGCATAGTTAGCAAAAGAGAGACACAAAGATTTGCCATTTGCATAGTGGTAGTCAGCGAGAAAAACATCCCACTACATTGCCAAGGAGCCATTTGTAGAGAGTGAAGAGAGGCTTGAATGGAGTTACTCATGTGAGAGATGGGAAATGAGGAGGTAATTGCAAATGATTCTGAAATGTCCAAAGGGAGAGGATTCCTAGGTTTGTGTTAACCAAGCCAAACTTCTAATTTGATTTGTCACATCAGCTCTTGTTTTCCACCCCTTAGTTACTGTAAAGATTTCACAGGCCCTCTTTCGAGAAACATCACTGGCTGGAGACATTTTTGCAGGCATCAGAAATCTTTCTTGGTTCCTTGCAAGAGTGTATGTTTTCCTTTCCAATCTTCTGTGAAGTGTGATAGATCACACACACCAAAATCTAAGCAAGGTCCACTGCATTCAATTTCAAACCTCATCATTCAATAAAATTTCAACAATGTAAATTTAAAATAATTTGAATAATGTAAGAAAAATTGTCACTTAAACTGCTTGGAGTAGTTTTTTGAAGTGAGGTTTCACATTATGGCTAAGCCAGTTGAGTGACTAGCTGACATCTGTAAAGGGCAGTCATGCTGTTTTTCTTTTTTGCTGACATTATGTATTGTGCCTCTCAGGGGAGAGCAGAACCAATATGGCCAACCAGATCAGCAGAACAGTGCTTTTTATATATATTATAATAGTTGATATATACATATTTTTGTTCCTGTCGTGAATTCGTGAATGAGATCTGTGAAGACAGAGCTTATGCAAGGAGAAAAAATTGTGACAATGGCAAATACAGGCTATTTGAAAAGCAGGACTGTTCCTGTTGGTGACAGTTGGCTGTCAGATAAACTAGTCTGTTCTGTGAAACCTCATGTTAGGTAAAAGTTGTTGCCATGTTGGATCTGTTTCTTACTCTGCTCTATCAGCTGAAGATAATAATTTAAAAAATTGAAGTAGACCTTTATTGGGGAAAGGCTCTAAAAATATCTTTTTTCCTCTTGTTTGCACACTGAAAAGAAAAAGCATGACTCGGTCTTAGAAAATGTAGGTGGTGATGTTTTCCTTGATACTTAAGTTTCAGAAAGATTTACTTACTTTATTAAAACAGCTGTTAGAATAGAGTTGCTCAGATTTTTGTCAGTCACAGTCAGTAATGATACTGTAATAAGTAAATGCATATGCAGTTGCAAATAATTTCAAATACATAGATTTCCTCTTTGTGAGTTTTATCTGTGTTCACTGGCTTTTACGAAATAAATGCTAAAGCCTTTTTGGAATAGGCTAACAGCATTTTTGCTTTTGTTTTTCAGAAGCCTCTAAACCTATTCTTGATGAAATAAGCATACTTACAGCTATTGCTCTCTTCCTCTGGTCAGCAAGCACTGAAATAATTGGAGTGCAGTCTTTACAAAATGGGTGTATGAACAGATTTAGAAGTGCATTGAATTCTTCTGATCCTTGGGTAAGATCATGTTATAGGAATGTGAATGATATGCAGCCAGCAGAAACTAATCGTGATATATTTAACACATTTCCTGAATGTTTTGTGGTGCCTTTGCTTCAGGGGCAGGTACTGCTGTCAAGATAACTAGAATTTTCAACAATGCATTATTGAAATTCATGAGAAAAATAACCCAAACTTAGGGCTTCTAGATAGTGTTCATGACTTTGTGCCAGGATCTTGACTTCAGCTGTTTAAAAGGCAAAACCAGTCTCTGGTATATGGAGTTTTATCAGATGGAAAGGTTGGTTACCATAGAGGAGTGACATTTTTACATTAGTGTTGATCTTTTATAATACAAACTAAACCATTTTTTCCACAGATAAAATTACAGCCCACATTTCTGATCAATTTTATATTTGTTTGTGCAAAACCTGTGCTTATGTTGTGTGTTCATATAAAACTCAGTTTGTGAGCAAAAATATAATCTTGTGGGCACCATCAGAACATCTACAGATTGTGATTCATTTGTTTCATGATTTCACTTCTGCCCTTTGGCTTGCCTTTGTGAAATGCCTTCTGAATTATTTTATCATTGAAGAGGAAAGTTAAAAAAGTTGTAAAGTGACTTGATTCAAGCAGGCTAATGCACTGTATGGGTAGTTAAGCTTAATTTTTCCAGCCATGTATGTATCAGTTTGAATGGCTATACAAATCTGCAGGTGGGAGCTAAGGAGAAAAATCTGTGATGCTTCCACAAGCAAACACTGCAGGGATTCCTGAGAAGAAAAACACGCAAAAAATGCAGATGTGTTTAGGGTCACAGTGAGGCATTTAAAATCCTGTTTAGATTGATAATTCGCAATAGCAGGGCAGGTGTTTTCCAGCAAGAACATAAAATTCAGTTGATTCTGAAGCCTGACTCTGGATGGAAAGCTACTTAGAAAATTTTATTGTGTGAATAGAAATGTCAGTTGTATTAAGTGAAACTTTTATGTCCTACTCTCTCTCAGCTCTGTATAAACACATGAACAGTGAGAGAGAAGTACATCGTTGCCCACTACCCTGCTGGAAAGCTGCCCGTCAGCTGGAACTTACCGCTATTTTTGTAACACACAGAGCAAGTTTGGAGAGCAGCCAGATGGTGTCCACTCTCTTCTCACCAATGTGCAGAGCAAATACTCTGTAATACTTGTGTGTTCATTCTGGCTTTTTAAATGTAAAATATTCCTTGTTGCAGTCAGTAAAGAGACACTTGTTTGTAATAAAAGCATGATCATGATTGTACTAAGTGCATTGAACTCAGTAAGTAGAAGACTCTTCCAAAGAAACTACTGATGCCTTAAAAGAAATACAGGAGTATTTTTAAAACTACTACCACATGAAAAGGTCAAATATCATGTATAGTAATAACCAGAAGTCTGGTGAGCTCAATTCCCTTTTGTTCCAACAAGATAACTCAGTTGAGAGACCCAAGTGTTTCAACACTGTTGGGCGAGTTTTATATGAGAGTGTGACTCTTAGGCGTTGAAAAAGCTCTGATTTTACCTTTCAGGAGTTTTTGTAGACTTCCATGAATGCATAATAGTCCAAAGACACAGATCAAAGGAAAAACGCTTGGATGAAATTCTGCTGTCAGATGCAGTCATAAAACTTTTGAAATATGGCTGCATTTAAGAAAATACTTTCACTCCTTCTTTCAAAGGTTAATCTAATCATCTTTAACAGCTAATAAGGAATGAAGTTTAAAGAAAGACAGAAAAAGAAGAGAATTATTTGTAACAGTATGGAGAGATAGAGGTAAAATTTGTTGAAAAGGTCAAAGATGATGGTGAGTAAGGCATTAAGGAAAACATTCTTCTGTGGAGCTATGTTACAAAGCATACAAATGACATGAGATGTGTTATTATTTCAGACCTTGAATTGTATAGAAAACCTGCAGCTGTATACTATTGAATTAACAGTAATACGAGCTGCATAACTCATATTTTCTTACCAGTAGTTTTTATTATCTATGACTTTTAGTCAATATTTTTATTTATATATCTATGTTTCCAGTGATCCCTGGATCTCCTCACAGATCATTTTGTTCTGTAGTACTTACTCTAGAACATTTCTGTTCAGCATGTGCTCATTAACTCATCCTGTTTGGACTTGAGTGCAGTTAGAAAACACGTGCAATGTTTTATCCTCATATTTGTTGTGAGGCTTCACCTTTTCCAAAATTCTGGGTTATTTGTGGGGGATTTTGTAGGAAGATCTTTGTATGCTCCAAAAAATGCATTCATAGATTCATCTGAACAAGATCATCAGTGAGTCATTTTCCCAAACCGTGGTAATAATAATCTCTGCTTTCCACAGAGAGGGAGGAGAATAAAAAATAAAATAGAAGGACGACAAGGAGAGCATTCTGTGATCAGCTCATAGTATGGCTACACATATAGTTCTAGGCTACTACCAGCACAAAATGGAGAATGAGAAGCAAGGATGGAAAAGTCTGACACTTTTGGCTATAGCCTTGGCTTGTATTAGAACAATAAGATCACTTTATTCCAAGTCATTTTTATGGGCTGTGTTGCCCTTCTGGAATTCAAATAACGACTTTTAAGATTAGACTACTGTTAGAGCTGGTAGTTCTGAGACCTAAAGATGCAATTCACGGTGAACTGGTGTGACTGACTTGTGTGACATTAACTTTGCCCTTATTTTCTCAGGGTTTACATTGTTACTGCTACTTAGTACCTGCATGTCCTTTCTAATTGTCCTTCCTTTCATTGAACACTGGGTTAATACTGCTTTATTAGCTGGGCTGTGTTGCTCCTTTCCTCTTACTTAGTATGTTTCCTTCCCATTTAGTAGTCTTTTTTTTTTTAATTTAATCAGAGATAACAGAGTTTATTAGATTCCCTGAGTTACCAAATAACTTTGAAGACAATGTATTTATCTTGATTTGATTAGGTTCAAGCCAAGTGTTACCAGCTTCTGCTTTCTGTGTTCCAACACACCAATCGTGCCCTGTCCACTCCATATATTCATTCATTGGCTCCTATCATGGTTGAGAAGTTGAAAGCTGTGGAAAGGAGCCGCCCGAACAACAACCTGGAGCTTTTAGCAGTCCAGGAAGGAATTAAAGTCCTTGAAACGTTGGTTGCTCTTGGTGAGGAGCAGAATAGTAAGTATTTAGGTTTTGTAGAGAAATGAGTAATGCTAAAATAGAATATTAAACATTAGAATTGTTGCAGTTAGGAACTTGATGACATAGTCACAAATGGACTCTATGTGCAACATGCTTTTGTAATTCCAGTACTAGAACTTTTGTATACATTAAATTGCATAGCATATACAGCATGATATGCTATAACCTTTGCATTTCTGGTGATTGCAGGAAAAAAAATCTAAACATGAACTGCAATAATGAGTGATATTTTACTCTGTTTAGAAATTGTATTTCATGCTGTTTCAGTTTACTTTTCCTCATTGTTAACTTTAATTATTTTACTAGACTCTTATCAGATGGCTTCTACCAGCTCAACAAGTTTTAGCTAAAGAGCCCAAGAAATTGAACTATACTGGTTAGAGTATCTTGATTGTAGATGAAGCAAGATTCACTAGATAGAATACATTACTTATAGTTTATCTTTGAGTTAGTTATTCAGCTGAAACAATGTGCATTCTGAAGACTTACTGTCTTCGACATTTGACTTCAAATGCTGAGAAAGTTCCTTGTAAAAATACTACTATTGGTTTTTTGTAGGATTTTCTTGAGTTTTTTTTTTGTTTTGTTTTGTTTTTTTTTTTTGGTTGGTTTTTCTGGGTTTTTCCCCCCAATGCACTCCTTGTTGGAGCTTCTCTTTTTTGATAGAATATAAAATTTCTTGAACCTCATTCTGCTTCTGGAACAGTTGTTGGAAACAGATGTGAAATGAAAATGAGAGAGTAAATGAAACAAATGAGGAAACAGATCACCTTATTTGCTGGCTGGAGACATTCACTCCATGAGTATGAATTAGTCAAAACCTTTAAGGAAAAATAATTAATACTCTGGTAATCTAAAACAATTTAGATAAATGAGTTACCATTAATTTTTAAGTTATTTGAGCTTAAAATGTACAATTACCAGGTTACACATTTCAAAGGTGTACTTAAATTCTTACTAGGTACAAAAATTTGCCTTGTTGCTTAAGTTTAGCTGCCTTTTTTGTTCTCAAGGTCAACCCTCTTGATCTCTTTGCCATTTTGGGCTGTGGCCTTACTAGGTCATGCTAGCTGAAGTATAGCTGCCCTGCTAGTATTTGAGTTAGGATCTCCCAGACCAATCCAACATAAATAACAGCAGATAACTGTCCCTGACTATTTTGTGAACACTTGCATCCTGGTATCAGTTCACTTATGCTTGCTGGGGAGGTACATACTCAAATCCAATTGAATAACATTTCTGTCTGCCTGAAAAGTGTTTTGAAATCCTTTAATATGATATGCACTCTACATGTTAAAATCTTTCATCAGTGATCTGCAGTTGGATGGTGCAAAAGCATCTCAAAATAGGCATCAGGATCAATATAACTGTAATGAACAATAATAGAAATCTTAAATCCAGTCCTGATAAGACAGAGTGGAGTGATCAAAGCACAGGAAGCCATCTGCATTTCATTTGTTTTAATTTGATAATTTTTTGATTACAGTTTCTAATGTCAGTTCTGAAAACAATATTACCCTTCCTTACCTGTGTAATAACTGATAATTTTTTTTGTTTAATTCTCTGATATGGTAATTACATTTCTTTCTTTCATTTTTAGGAGTACAGTTGCTTGCCCTTCTCGTTCCCACTCTGATCTCCTATTTACTGAATGAAAATGCCTTTGCTTCTGCATCTACAGCATCTAAGGATCTTCACGAGTTTGCACTTCAGAATCTAATGCACATTGGTCCACTTTACCCACATGCTTTCAAGACAGTAATGGGAGCTGCTCCTGAATTGAAAACACGTCTAGAAACTGCAGTCCGAGCAAGTCAGGCCAGCAAAGCAAAAGCAGCTGCTAGGCAACCACCACCCACAGTACATTCCACCCCGACAATTAAACTGAAAACTAGCTTTTTTTGAATTACTTTTATTATTTTTGGACCATTAAGTAGTCAGAAGCACTACATTATCCCTACATACATGTCTAATTTTGTGTAATTTGTATGTGAAAGGCTGTCTAATGGAGCTTTGTGTAATTACTTGAAATCCATGCATTACAAGGGAAGTGGTGTTACTTGTATTTGTATAGATTTTTAGGAAATTGTGATCATATTTATGAATTTCTGTTATAAATTATCCACCAAAATTATTCTGTATCTAAATAGTTTTATTTATTTTTAAAAGCTATCTCAAACCCTCCAGTGGTTTTTGAAATCTGGTGATTGTTATCCTGCCATTGTGCCAACACACTAACACAGTGGGGATGGAGAGAAGAGGAAAAACTGTTATGAAGTACTTACCCTGTACCATGGGGAATTTCTAGTGTAGAAGTATGAATTTTTTCCTTTTATTAAAAATAAATAATAGGGAAAGGGACTTGGTAGATTGTTTCAGCTTGCATGAAAAAAAACCCAAAATCCCACAACAAAATAATTGAAAATTTTCAGCCTTTCTTAAGGTGAATGATCAAGCATGCTGTCTTAATGAGTTGTCCTTATTTATGTGGTGTGTATCTCTTTCAAA
This sequence comes from Vidua chalybeata, assembly GCF_026979565.1. NCBI lineage: Eukaryota > Metazoa > Chordata > Aves > Passeriformes > Viduidae > Vidua > Vidua chalybeata. Next base: position 13,493,778 of record NC_071532.1, read on the forward strand.
TCCGTTTCCGTGCTTGAAAATGAATAAAGGATGCAAAGAATTGAATCCCCTATCTCTTTGAATATAAAGAATGCACTGGAAACTGAGTTTATAAAGAGAACTACCTTCTTATCTGCATTTTTGTAGGTGTAGATCTTGGCCCTTGTAATGTGCTCTGTGTTTGCAGTGTTCCTGTTCTGCCAGCAACTGGTTGAATATGTGATGAGTCAGTGCTCTGCCCTTTGTCCAGACTCATAGGTATTTAACCTTCCTGCTAGATTTTAGTTTCTGGATACATCGTACCTGTAGTCCTTGATCAAGTTTGCAAGCAGAGGTACTGGAGGACTTTGCACTGTACTGACTCAGGGGGCAGAACACAAGCGAGAGCCAGGCTCCTCCAGTTTTTCCTTCCCCTACCAGGCATTTTTCAAAAGCATGTGGCTCCCCTCACATCTGAGTGAGTCTGATGTGCACATTTTGGGGCTTAGGGCTCAAGTGCTGTGCTAACCTTGCATGCACAGCCAGGGACTCCCAGTGTGTGTCTGCTGCTGGGCCTCACCCTTCCTATTGGCAGAGGTGCAGAACCATGTATTTTCTTGTGTACATAGGACTGACTTACATGGATTTTTTTGACACAGCTGTTGAATTTATGGGCTTTTATAGGGATCTTTCTATACATTTTGCTTTATAGAGAGAAGTAACATAACCAGAGGTCTCCACTAGGCCTGCTGAATTTCAACTCCGATGTTTCTCTGTATACTCTGTAAAAACTGCATATTTCAGATGCTTCAACTTCAAATATAACAAAGGGATAGTAAATAGAATTGAATATGACTAATAAGTGCTTAAAATATTTGTAGATCACTATTTTTGCATAGATACTTGCCTCTAGGCTTTCTATTTTCCTCTAAGACCTTATCTAATATCCCTTTGAGTACCTATGCAAAATGGTCAAGACAATGCTCTTTTGCCCTATGGTAAGTTGGCAGTATGCTTTTATTTCACAGTGAATGTTTTAGTACTAAAGTGAGAACACAGCAAGTGGTGCATACTCTGATCTCAAATTTTTTTCATAAAGATGGTAAACAAGTCTTGTTCCATTGTTCTGCAGGAGTAAAGATATATGCAGAAGTAAAAACAATGTACTGTACATGAGAAGGAAAGTAACTTCACTAATTTTTTCATCTTAATATAGGTAGTGGGAATTAAATTGATTTAAATACATCCCTTTCTAATAAGTCTTTCCAGCATTACAAATCTCTTTTGCTTAGAAGAAGTTCTGAACCAGTTTAACACTTGAAAGTATTAAGGAAACTCTTCCAGTTCAAAATTCAACAGAAACATTTTGCAAGTAAAACAGAAAACAAGTTTATATCCGGTTTTAGATTCCCTCCCCTCCACCAGGTAGTCTAGGAATTAATGACTTCTTGGAAAGATTTAGTCTATAATCATGTATAGTTTTGTTTACATTAGGTTTTATCTCAGTACTTTAAAGTTTTGGTTAGCCTCTAGTTGACAAGATGTCTGAAAACTCAGAAGAGGGGAGGGAAGTGTAGCAATCAAGCATAACTAAGTCATTAGAACAATAGAAAAAAGTTAGCAGAAGAGAAAATGGCACTAGATAGATGTAGAGGGATAGAGAAGGGAGAGGTTTTTCTTTGTATTTTGTGTGGCTGTCTACAACACACACAACTCTTGTTTGTATACATCCTTCCCCAGTTTAGTCCTCGTTTGCTTCTCTGCTTGCTCCTGATACTAAAGTTATAGTCATGTGGTTTTACACAATATTTTGGCATCCGATTCCATTTGATTAAAAAAACTGAAGTAACTTGAAATGGCCGTAGTGCTTATTGTTGTTTGTCACTGTCCTTTTCATCTTTTTCTTTGTCAATAGCCTTTTAAATGTGCTTTTTAATGAAACTGTTTGCTCTGCTTCCCCTTCGCATCTTTCATCTCTCTCTCTGCTGTTTCCTTCCTTTCTGGGTGAGCCTTGTTCTACACGGGTTCCTTGCCGAGGTCCCCCAGATCACGCTCTCTGTCCCGTGTTTTCGCTGCCGTTCCCCGCTGCTCTCCGGATGCTCTAAGTAAGCTTCCTTAGTGGTCTTTCCCAGAGAGATCGTCCACCAGCCACAGGTCAAACTCCGCGGGCAGGGTTACGAAGCGGGCGGCTGTGGTTTCGGAGCAGCCACAAAGAAACAGGAACCGCTGCTCGAGAAGGCAGCGGGGCGCTGCTGGGGCGCCCGGGGCACGGCGAAGGGCGCAAGCGGGGCGCGTCCCCAGCGCCCTCGGGAGCGCCATGGCACCGCCTTGGTGGCACACAGCATCTTTTACACGGTGCTGGCCCTCGGCACAGCCCGATGGAGCGGCGCGTTCGTCTGCCCTCAGCAAGGCTCTGCTGCTGGGGCATACATGGCGTGGAAAGGGAGCCCAGCTTCGTCCCTTGGTGCCATGGGGAGAGCGCGGTGCTGCCGACATCTTCCGCCCTCAATCCCACACGCTCCTGTTTTCCCTTTCCTCGCGGAGCAGGCAGCGTGGCAATTCCTGAAAAATGTTGTGTCGCTCTCCTTCCCAACGTTGCAAACGATGTTCAAGAAACCCCTGTAGCCTTGGGCAGGGTTTCCAGCTTTTGGCAGTGAGAGGCCGAGCGCTGCTCAGAACAGGGAGGAAGCAGAAAAGTCGGAGCTACCAGGGCAGCGCCCGACGGGAGCATGTGGAACTGCTGCGAGACACCTGCCCTTCCCGCGCTCCTGGGCTGGGCTACGGGAGAGCCCAAGCCGTTTCAATCCCGCTCGGAGGTGGAGGTGACCATTAACCTGTGCTCCCGCTGCAGGGACTGCCCCTGCCCTGCCCCTCCCGCCAGCGCCCCCGCCCAGCCGATCGGACCGCACGTCCCGGCGCTGAAGCCCAGCCGTCCGATCGCCATCCCTGGAATTATGGACGGAGCAGGAAGAAGGCGGCGATCGAGGAATCCTCCCGCCATCCAGCGGAACTACAATTCCCAGGAAGCCGCGCGAGGCGGCGGGGCGAATCGGTCCCCGGCGCTGTCCCCGCCGGGCCACCGTAGCAGCGGGCGGGGGCGGCTGTCAGGCGGTGACGGCGGGCGGGACGCGCCCAGGTTGTTGCTGCTGCTGCTGCCGGGACGCGGCGGGAGCGGCGGCGGCGAGCCAGGCGGACCCGGCCCGGCCATGGACGAGCAAGCGGGGCCCGGCGTCTTCTTCAGCAACAATAACAATAACAACGCCCTCCTGCTGCCGCCGCCGGCGGGTGGGCCGGGGCTGGAGCCGGGCGAGGCGGCGGCAGCGGCGGCCGCGGCGGCGGCAGCAGGAGGAGGCGGCGGAGGAGGGGGAGTCTCAGCCTCCGGAGCCGCCGCGCCACTCTCGGCGTCCCGGGCTCAATACAGCGTGCCGGGCATCCTGCATTTCCTGCAGCACGAGTGGGGCCGCTTCGAGGCGGAGCGCGCCGAGTGGGAGGCGGAGCGGGCGGAGCTGCAGGTAACACTCGCGACCTTCTACCCTCCCACACCCCCCGGCTCCGGCGGCCGCTCCCCCTCCGTGTCCCTCGTCTCTACGCAGTTGGAGGGGAGCGGCCGCCCTGGGCGCTGCCGCGGCTTGTCGTCTTCCCCGAGAGGGAGCTGCCGGCCGGGCTATTTCGCTGCCCCCGAGGGCGGCCGCCCCCCGCCGCGGCCGGGCGGGGGGTGGGACGTGGCGGCCGGCCCGGCGGGGAGCGGGCCCTGCCCGGCGGCGAGCGGCCCCTGCGCGCTGTGCCGCTCTCGCCTCCTCCCCGGAGTTTTCCGGATGCCCCTCGGGGTCGGCCGCCCCAACTTGTCACCAGTTTCATAAGCCCTGTTAAAATCTGCCCCCGGCGAGCTGCGCGCCCCCGTTGTGCCGCGGCTCCGTCGCTTGTGCCGCGGTTGCCCCCGGCCCTCGGTGCCGCCCCGCCCGCACAGGGGCCAGGCCCGCGGGACCGCCTGGATCCCCTTCGGTACTATGGGCCACGTTGTGTAGTGTTTTCGTTTGAAAAGCGATGGGGTTGATATGCTCATTAATGCATGAAAGGACTGATAGTGATCTTGTGGTTAAAGAACTTGTGAGCTGCTGGCATAGAGCCATTGCTGTCAGATACTTCAGTGATGGTCGCGTTGCATTAACTCCAATAACAGTCGATAATGCAACCTTCGTTCCTCTTTGGTGGTGTTTACAAGAAAATCCCTGTGTTAAACCTTAACGCTGGCCATGTTGCTAGCAGCCCACTGTTTGATTTTCATTTGGCCACGTTTGAGACTGAAAAGTGTTTACGGGTTTCTTTTTTAGGTCTCCTTTCTTTGTCTCTTTCTTCCTGTCCATCTCTTCTTTCTTTGGCTTTCCTTGAAAGTACAGTCTTTGTCGAGAGAGTCTTGAGTCTATTTAGTAATGCATACCACTTCTCTGTTTTTTTGGTTATTGGGTTGATTTTTCCATCTTTTAAATTTTACTTTCTACAGTAACATCAGTCAACCACTCTGAGAAGAGTAGTAGGTGTGGCATTCTTTAATGAGAGCTCCCTTGTAGAAATTTAAAGGAAGTGGTCATGAGAACAAGAGAGTAATTTTTATTTTAACTTCCATAATTCAATGAGAAATTGGTTAGTAACTGAATCATATTTCTATTCACTACATCCAGTAAATACAGTATAGAAAGTTATATACATAGCTTAGCTATGTATAGGAATAACCTCATGTGTCGTATATCCAGTGGAGGCCCATAAATATCTTGACGTATATTCATAGCTGATTCAGATATCAAATATTGATTTGGAGAAAAAAAATCTGTTTTACAGGACCTAGGAAATTTTGCCAGTGTATTAAAAGTAATAACACTCTGCATATTTATCACATCCTTCAGCACAACATCCCTCCTTCTCCCCCACGTATCCCTCAAAAGCTTGGTGTTACAGATGAGAGAGGAGGAAAGAAATTGAGTATTTAGACTATTTGCAGAAGTCATGTATTATCTGTGGCAGATAACCCCATCACAAGTTGTTTGCTTGAGTGCCTTTGACTCTTGCCAAAACATCTCAATAAAGTTATAATTAGCTGTGGCTGGCATTGCCATGAGCTGTAACAGCATTTATCTGCTGCAGAGTCATGTTCAGGAAGGTGCAAAATTCTTGGCTATCTCTACAGACATCAGGCGTTAACGTCTGCTGTGACCATTTGCAGATGAATGTTCTTGGATCCATGTGAGAGATTTGTGGTATGGGTTCAGCAACTACAGGGTGGCTTTTAGAAATTGTACACCTGAAGCATGAGCAGTGTTAATTAAAGACCTGGTCTGTGCTCTTTCTGAAGCCTTTTGTTGGCCTGTATATTTGGAAATGTTTGACAGAATAATGGAAATTTGAGGTTGGGTGGTTTCTCTCTCTCAAGATAAAGATGCAGTGCTCCTCATTGTACTTTTATCCAATGCAAATTCCAGTGCTAGATTATCCATCCACTCTTGGGAGCCTGTGGGGCAAAGGACCTATTTAGTATGGTGGTCTTGGTATCCCATAATTTTTTCTTTCAATTCATCTAGTTTTAAGAGGTAGACTTCTTTTATCTCTGGTTCCTTACCTGCCATGATACTGAAATACTTGGGATACCTTATTACTTATTACCTTATTACAGTGTTACTGTGCTTGGCTTCTGCTCTGTAGTTGTTGGTTAGTTCCACTCTATCTTCTCTCCAAAAAACTCCTCATAAGTCAGTCCCATTGCGATTTCCTGGCTTTCTTTTCTTCCTCTCTGGGCTTCTTTTTATTTTCTCTTTTCCTTATCTTTCTAATTAACTGCGTGGAACTAAATGTGATGGTCAGGTAGAATACCTTCCTGTTGTGTTCTGTGGTACTTGTTCAGGAGACACACGCCCAAGCTCATAATATACGTGAGTTAGCAGGACAGGCAGTTTAATCAGTTCTTAGTTATTGTTCTAGTACTGCATTTCCAAGGTTTTTCTCCCTATCAGTGCCTGTATTTTTCTTTCCTTGGCAAATACTCATGCTTATTCTGATTTTCTAATTATTTTTCTTGAACCTTTTGAAATTATTGTTGCCTCTATTATATAATCTTCCTCATTCAAAGCAAAAGAGGACTTCAGTATTTATATCTATGTAAGCATCATTAGTAAGCTGTATATATCAAATAAGAATGAAAACAGATTAATATGGGGTTCCCCTAGATGCTTATCTGCTGATTACATATTTAACTTTTAATGTTTGCTTTCTGTTTACAGTACTTTGACATCTGCAGATTGAAAAATTATCCTAAGAATAGACTTCCATTATGCCCTGTGAAGTAATTAACTAGGATGAATAGTGACGTTATTAATCCTCATTTAAGTATTCACAAACAGACCTTTATGGCATTATAATCTATTTTCATATCTTTTCAGAAATTAGTGATTTTCCTTTTATTAGGTTCTTCTAGCAGCTGCTTGGGAGAGTTGACAAGACAGGGTTTCCTGTTCTGCAAGTTTTAAACTTCAGGTTTTTTTGTTCTGCATTTTTTTGGACTGACACAGAGACATTTCAGAGTCATCATTATATGTTGGACATGCCCATCCAAAAATAGCAGAGGGTTTGATCAAATGCATGTGCAGGGCACTGAAATCCATATCTTTGCTTGAGACAAGCAGGGGTTGAACTGCCTCCCATATTAGTGTCTTTCCTTAACCGTGGGTCTTCTGACTGCTTGGGAGTGACTGTCTCTTTCGGATGTTATTTCCCTTTTAATTAGCCATCTGTCTCCCCTGGGGGGAGCAATGGGAACTCTGCCCCGGGGGCTGGGACCCCGCAGAGCTGTACATTCTTGTCCCAGCAAGCAATGAGGCTGATGATCTTGGAAGGTGTGTGTGTGTGTGTGTGGCTTTTGTTTTGGCTAGAAATGTTGTCTTTGCAAGCAATGCATATGTTGCTGTGGAAAGTTTTGCTTCTGACAAACATTTTTCTGGCAAAAGTGCAGATTTGCAGATATTGGCATTTCTCCTCATTTCACAAATGGTCTAAATTGCAACAAACTGCTGTAACTGTGTTTAGGGACAACCCCCCATCCTGCTTAGGAGTTTTCTAGCTTTTGTCCTCTTCTGAAGTTTTCATTTCAAAACTCCTGAAGTTTTCATTTCCTCTAGCTAGTAATTTGTTTCTTTGGAGCAGTAGAGTCCATACGAGTGGTGGGACCTGATAGCATTACATGAAAATTATTATTCCTGGGTAAACTTTCCTTTGAAAAGGTTTGCAAGGAAATTAGGGAGAATGGGTGGATACAATGTGCTTGTGTTTCTACAGCTTTGTTAAAAATAGTCCTTGTAAGACAGTGCCAAAAGAACAAGAAAACACCACCCAAATGATAGGGAAGGAGATAATGAAATGAGATAAAATGTGGTTAAATGATAGCAAACAGCTGTAATAGAAGGAATGAGATGGAAGAAATAGATAAGCACTTGAGATGGGGTATGGAAGTCAGATTTAGTAATGTTAGCTCTCTGGGACAGGGGTCACAGATGGGGATCTTGCCCCTTGCTGCTGCTTTTCTGCTGCAAGAGGCAGGCGATGAAACCAGGCATGCTACATGGTAAGATTGTGGCCTTGGAGATAGACAAGTTAAAGTAAAGAGGAGAAGGGGCAAATCAGACAGATGGCTTTGGCTATTTATAGTGTGGTTTAGGACATTTGTTACTTGATTCAGAAATTGTTGATATTTACAGTTTGTTGGCTTTTAGATAACGGTCCTCTTGTTGGATTAAATTTCTAGTTAGAAGTTGTTCTGATAGTTGGATAATCTGAAAACGTTGTTCAGAGAAAAAGTAATGAGTAGTGAGTTGGTAAAATCAGTTATTAAGTTAATAGAAAAGTCCTAAAGATACAGTTTGACCAATAACATGGAAGATAAATGCAATTTGAAGACGTTTTGTATAAGATTCTCAAGTATGATGATTTAGGTCAAATTTCTGAGATTTTCAGTGAAAGCTGAATTGGCAGAAGTGCTTTAAAAGTCCTCTGTGAAATATTTTTTCTTGTAAGGCAGATAGTACAAAAGAACCAGCAGAGATTAATGTTATGTACATCTCCACTGCAGAAAAGCAATAATTGAAACTTTATTGTTTTATATATATCAGATAAATCAAAAGAAAGGCAGAAGAAAACAAGCCATGGTCACAATACTGAGATGTGTTTATTTGGGAAAAATGATGCTAAATGGGCCTTGGTGACTACCAGATAGCCTCTCTTTCAGAAGGTTTTTTTTTGCAAACTTTCTACTTGACAGATTTGTGTGAAACAAACTGTATTCTCCTCTACTTACATGTGTGTTTGCCAGCTAATTCCAGTATAATCATTGATATGCTGTGATGGCTTCTTTTACTTAAGCAAGGAGGACCAGTGAGAGTAAATGTTCAGTGATTTTCAGCAATTCAGAAGTTTGTAGATGTAGAATGTAAGTACAAACTGATGAGACAATGTTTTTGCAGATGTGTACCTGGTTTTTTTAGTTAGATTTTTTTTTTTTTTTGCATAATTGATCTGACCATTTCCTAGCATCAGATATTTCAGTTCTTCTCATATCTGTCAAACCTCTAATTTAGTTTTAGTGTAATGAAAATGTGTTTCTTAAGTAGCCTAAATCCTTTAGGAAAATGGTGCTGTAAATATTGATGTAGTATGAACTGAGAGAGTTTTACAATGTTACATTGTCTCCAAGTGGTCTTTAAACCTTTCAAACTCATCTCATGGAAAGTTATACTTTCAAAAAGAAAAAGGCATCTTTCTGTTTTTCTTGGTTGAGCAAATGGAATAGATTACTGCGTTCTAGGTGGAAAACTTTGGTTTTCAGTGTCAGGTTAACATATGGTGAAACATCTTAAGTGTCTTTATTAGTGCGCATTGTAATTAAAGTGGTATCTATCTTACTCAAAATGTAGCCTTTTTCTTTTGAGGGTCTTGGCTTATGGCAGTGTTATTGCATCAGAGATAAGTAACTTGGCACTGTTTGAACAAGTTGCAAATTTAACTTCGCCTGTATTGACGTTTCAGTAGACACGGAAACTTTATTTACTAATTTTAGAATGGTCTGTGTAAAATTCCCCAGGGAAGATCATGTGAATTTGCCTGAGACTTTTGGTTCATCTTAATTTAATGCTAAAAAAAGTAAGACTGCACAAATACCAAGCCTTAACTAAAAGTGTTATCAGTAAACAGTTTTCTGAGAAAGTAAGTACTGGTCAGTAACCTACTCATCTATTTGGCTTAACAAGGCTGGCAAGCCTTGTCAAGTCCTCATTTCTACGTTTCTTAGTTAAAAAGTGGCAAAAACAGAAGTAGATGAGGGATCCTTATGTTTTAGTCTGAAATGCTGAGAAATGCTTGGATAGCTGAAAGAGTTCTTTGGAATAATTTCAGAGTGCTCAGAATCCAAGCTTTGCAGACAATAAACTAGAAATAAGAATACTCTGAAATGTGAAAACAAAGGTTCATTTTATCTGAGTGACCTGTTCTGTGTGGGCCTGTAGATGAACTCATCCAGATGTTCTTTTCCTATTTGAAAAAAGTTTGCTATATGCTCACTACTGTTGAGTGTTTTTGAAAATAACCCAGTGATAAAGAAGTTAAATTAAGGATTGCAGTGAGGAAAGACTGCATTTTTTCTGGTCTTAGCCAGGAATATGCTTCCCTTTAGTGCAGTCACATAGGGCAGGATTGCAAACGCATCGGAGCAAAAATGGCATGCATGATATTCGTATCCTAGCTTGTAAACGGGAGGTAAGAACAAAATCACTTATCTTTGTATTTGTTTCACTTGATGCCCAAGTCAGTTCAGAGTGGTCATGCATCCTTGAATACAAGGAGTAGCTGATCCTGGATGTAGGAGTGAAGAACTGAAGTGTGCCAATTGTCTCTGCAAATGCTGTGTGGTCAAGTCTGGTTCACTCCTCTTTTTGTTACTGAAGCCAAATCTAAAAATGTCCTCCAGATTTTTTTCTCCCTTGTCTTGCCATACCCCAAGTGATTCATTCGGCCTGTGAACTCCCATTGTCTGTTTCAATGTGGGCCATGAGTCTGTTTATCAGTCCTGGTGCTGACTGCTGTCGCTGCATTTCTGCCGTTCTTGTACAGCAAGTGGAAAGGAATTTGAGCATTTGCAATTTAGACTCCAGCTCATAATATGTGATTATTTTGTGACATTCAATTGCAGTGTTGCTTATAGAATTACATAATAGAATTAAAAGCTGTGCTCTTTTTGTGCTTATATCAGTGTACGTGGCATGTGCTCTTGGGTTGAAAAAGGTTAATGTTCACCACTTAAGTACGTGTACCACAGAAATGACTGGTGAGAAAATTTTTGCTTATGAAGAATGATTAAATAGGCTGACTATACATTGCTTGGCAACTGTTTTGATGCTTAAAATTACTAGAAGACTGAAAAGCAGCACTGAAGAGAGGATAAAAGAAAGACTAGCTATCTAAACAGAGATATATGTAGTAAAATGCTTCAAACTGCAGAAAGACAAGTCTTGCTGTTTTTGAGATGCCTAAGGTAGTAATCAAGGTGTTGCCAGGTATAAATTGTGAATAAATTCTGGATCTTTTTTTAGGAACTTTTCAGTCTTACAGAATTTGTTTTTCAAACAGTGTTTTCTCTTTGAAAACATTGTTTGAAAATCAGAGCCAAAGAACTAAGTAAATGGCATTTTCAGCCATAGTTTTTTTACTGTAAACTAAATCTTTGATTTCTTTTGGATGGTTTTTCTGGGTTTATCTCTGATGCTAGTTTTAGGACATCTCTGAGAAGTCCAACAAAAATAAGGTGCCAATAGCAGATCGTGCTCTGCACTGGTCTCATGAGATGCTATCATCCAGCGAGAGCATGTGAGGGATAAATGGGATGAACTACCTTCTGTGTGGGGTGAAGTCAAATATGCCTTGGTGCCTGCCAGTCATTTCAGCCTGTGGCCCCACTTCAGTTTTGTTATCTTAAGTGGCTGCAGGAATTACAAAAGCTCCCTAGCCTCTCTTGGCACAGAGTGCTAGTAGGTGTGTGTAGTGATGTGAAGTATGGCGCCTCTTAAAATTGTTCCCTAGTTGTACTAGACCATTGGTATTTCCCTTCCCCCTTCCCTCTCTTTTGTTCTCACCCCTGGGGCATGCCTACACTTATTTACAAATATACTTAAATATGTAGTGCTTCAGTGAGCCAGCTATAATCTAAAATACTGAGTACCCTGGCAGCCTGCAGAATCCTTCTGGCAGATCTTGGTAGACTGGTTAGCACAACTGTTCCAGATTGATTCATCTTTATAATGTATTTAGTTATTTTAGCTATCTGCATATTTTTTGCAATACTTTCCCTGCAGTTCCCCCCCACCATTTTGTTCTCTTTCTCTCAACCTCTGAAGACCTGGTTGTTGAATTATGGAAGCATTATGTAGAGAATTGTGTGTCTTAGTAGCACTTTGTCAAATGATGTCTGTTGACCTTTAAATGCCCATAAATGTGAAGTGACATTTACTTTAAAATATTATGATAGCTATTTTAGAGAATAGAAAGGCTTTTTATAATTTTTGAGTCTTATGAATTAAAAAAAAAAAGCCTTTTAACTTGAAATAGCTGTAAAATCAGAAACCGATAGAAGTTGATACTAAATGTCCACCAGTTGTTTTGTGGTCATAGTATGCTTATTTTTTTAAATTTCCTGTTAAAGAGGAGTATTTTTTTATCTCCTGCTCTTAGGTAGTGTCAAGGTGTAAGCCTAAAAAGATGTCTAAATATAATATACTTTAATCATGCTTATTGTGGTTGCTGATTTGAGGAATTATAAATTTCAGTGTAAATTTTTAAACACTGGTAAAATCTGGACTTACTAAGATGTGATTTCATTATTTAATTACGTTGTTACGGCTGCTAAGCCTGTATTAGGAAGTCAACAACATTTAAAAAGTTGTTTCTAGCCCAGTGCTACCTAAAATATTGTGTCACCTTTTTGTCTACTTCACAGTGATGTGACATTAGAGTCATTTGGGGAATTTTGTTGAACCATAGTGTGGTTGTCTCTGAAAATTTTTTTAATATAAGAATGAATATTATTTTTGAAACCTCTTAGTAGAGAAGTGGAATAGTTAAGGTATCTACAGTGCTGTAACGTAGACTGGATGTGTATGACACTTCTAGGTTATGTTGCAGTTGGTCATACAAAAAAATTCAGTGAGATGAAGTGGAAAAAAAAATACTGGACTCAACAATTGCAGCTGAAATAGAATGTTCCAGGCATGTCTTTTTCCAGTGTTCTCTGGTTTTGTGGTGGCTATTTTTGTTTGGTTTGATTTTGGCTTTTTGTTGGTTTTGTTTTGTTTTCTCCTTCTCTCTTGATTTTAATGTCACAGTTGAGTTGGAATACAGTAACTTGTAGCGCATAGCTTGGAATAAACTCGAGGCGGATCCTGCCTTGATTCTTGCTGTGGAGCCAGCGGGGCCGGGTGCTTTGTGATGGAGACGATGCGCCCCACCCATAAGGCAAGGAACAATATGAGGTTTTGCATGATCCCCATAGGCAATTTTGAGGTTTGCAAAGACTGGCTTACAACTTGATGCATTTTAACCTTATTACCTAGAAGGTCAGTTGTCACAGAACCTGTTTGTTGGGAATATTTGCGAATTCTTGAAATTTTTGGCTAACTTTCCCAGGAGTGGCCAAAACACAAGTGTAGAACAGTGTTGCAGATTACTCAAAGTGGAAGAGAATCTACTTTGCTCCTCTACTCCCTCAGGTGTTGCTCAGGCTCCAGATTTGACTTGGGTTAAAACTGCAGCCATGGGAAGTCACCTGTGGAGTCTCAGTCTATTGGTAAAATTCTGTCGTTTATGCCTGAAACATAAGAAAACTGTAGTTGTGCAGTTCAGTTACAATTTTTATTGTGTTTCAACCCAGACCTCCTGCACATTAAATGTTTGCACAGACATTTAGACAGGTGTTGTCTTTGTATTTTAATTGGAAATACTGATCCTACAGTTGCCACTGTATTGTTCTAAAGACTGCGAAAATACTGCTACATTTTAGATATTTAAACTCACTGTACTTGTTTATTCCGTTTACATTTATCTGCAAAGTGCTTGTTTTACAGTATGAACATTTAGGTTCCTTTGCATATTTTCGGTGAATTGTCAAAATAATGAAATTTTAAAGAATGAAATCTGTTTAAGACATATGAACTGTTAGTATATTACTGTTAATATAAAACTTCAGTTATCATTTTAATACTGTCCTTACTTGCAATATAATCAAACATGAATATTGTCATTAAGAATTTCTCAAATAACATTTAAGCTTACATGTATAACTGATTTTTATTGTCCACTGAGGCTGATGTAATTGTAATTACTCAGTACATGTATAAATGAGGGATAAGGGTTGCTAACATTTTGTGGAAAAGAGAGGGAATATTTCTCTATATTATAAAAATGACTAAATCTAAGTATTCTCATTTCTAGAGCCAGAATTCTTCAAAAATAGTGAGTATTAGGCATGCTACTGTGAAGAAAAGCATGAACAAACTATGCTAGAAACCATGCAGCCTCCAAGGAGAGAGCAAAATTATTCTCAGTTTCTGGAAGTACCAGTAAAACTTCCTGTCTGTAAATTATATATTTATTAACCTTGAAAGATCCTAGCAATAAGCTGATGTAGGGCTGGAGCAATGGCTTCTGGGCTGGGGATTCTTCTGTTGTTGCTGTGTGCATTTTAAGTAAGAAACACAAGTATTTCTTGAAAATCCAGGAAAAAGGAAAGTTCTAAGACATCATTAAGAGCATGGACATATTACTTGCAACAAAAGATGTCCACATGAAGGAGGTGTCATGTGGTATTTCTTAATCATATCCATTTATGTCTCTCCCTCTGACAAAAGGAAGCTGTTAAAACTACTGAGAAATTGCATTTTTTAGTTTTGTTTAGGCTGCTACCAGTGGAAGATGACTTTAGTCTCAACTATTGGCACAGTAATGCTGCTTTGACCTTTGTAGTATAGCAGTGCGTGAGCTGTGTTGTTTGCCAACCTTCCAGGTAAAAATTCCAGCGTGTTCAGTCAGTTCATTCTTGGCTAGAAATTGCTTGCAGACAGCAGGTCACATAATAGATCACTTCAGCTTGTGTCCTGATGGCACTGGATGATTATCTTCATCCCAGACAAATACATATTTACATCATGATTTCTGTTTTAAAAGTTCATTTTGATGTTCTCTCCCTTTTGATGAGAAGAGCGCATGTTTAGTTCCACTGGGCCTATGTGGAGATAGGGAGTGAGAATCTGTGTGTCTGTACAGTTACTGCAGACTAAGTTATATGTGCCTGAGATGCTCCTCTAGGGAGGGATGCTGACCTTGTTGAGTTGAGATGCTTCTTGCTCAGTTACATTCCTCAGGGTAGGAAATGCTGACTCCAGCATCAACATTTCTTTTTCCTGTGTCTTTCTTTAAACCTGGGCATAAAATTAGAATTCAATTGTAGTTGATGCCAGAGTGAGAGATCTTTCTTTTGATTTTTGACTTTTTTTTTTGTTTTAATTCAATTGTATTTCCCCTGTTGAAAGTAAAGAGTGACTTAGTTGGAGAGCAGCCAGTGTTTTTCTCTTGTCATAAACTGGCTGGTCTAGTTGGTGACTGGCAGTTAAAGATCCTTCAGGTGTCTGTCAAGCTATTTGCTGACTGTACTTGAGCAGTGAAATTATGTCAGCTGGTGTGATATTTTAGAGCAGCTGCTATTGCTGGCCACCAACAAATGGCTTTGGGTGTGAGATTCATCATGCCTGGTCACCAAAGTCCAACTGAGTTAGCTGTGTGCCTTCCCTTTTTAGTTGCTGGAGAGAAAATGGCATTTAGAGAGACTGGTTTTTCTCACCTTGGGGTAAAAATCTGCAGTTAGATTCTTTGGAAGCAACTCTCTCCATTAACTAAAATATCTGGGGACTGCTTGCAGGGTTGTGACAGGTGAGGATAGGATATTCCTGCTCATTTTTAATCCCTGACTTTGCTGGGCATTTATTTAAATGAAAGGGTTATAGGTTGTCATGCTCAACAGCTGGTGGTGTGGGCCAGGTGCCATTTATCCTGGCTGTGCTTCTCCAGAGACAGATGAGATGCATGAAGACTTAGCTGTAGAGGTGCAGAAAGCTTGTGATCCTGGAAATGGCAGGTGAGACTGAGGCATGACGTGGTGACTGCCTGTAGGTATTTTTGCCTAAAAAAGTGTATTTATGAGTTGAGCAAGCACAAGAACTTGCCTCTTGATTTGAACATTAGGTAGAAAATCAGGTAGTTCTTCCTTTATGATTAGGAATTAATAGCTTGTGTTTGTCATAATTTTCTATTTAAAGGAGATTTTTCACAGGCAACTGAATACTTGTGCTGGAAGTTGATAGAGGTTAGCTGTCTATTTTTTGCTTTACTTTTATTTACTTATGTACCATTTCTCTCCTTGTCTCCCTCACCAAAATACCTTTCCCTGTTTTCCTTTTTCTTCCTCTCTTAATTACAGTATTTCTGGAGAGCTTTCCTTAACCTATTTTAGTAAGTATCATAATTAACACTTAACCCTGTGTTGCAAACAGGGTTTTATTTTTCTTTTGTTCTTATTTTAGCTGAACATGGTTTACATCAGGTTTTTTTACTAGTGTCATGTATCTATAGAATTATACCCTAATTATACACTCCTTCAGTTGGTGAGCAGAAATACTTTATCTTCTCTTGCTTATTGTTGGTAAATACTTTTATCTACTGAAGGCTTTTTGTATGCTTATTTTATTCATTCCTTATCCTTTATTGAACGTTTATCCAAGAGAGAAAACAAACCCTGTCAAACAAACAAAAACTGCTTTATTTCTTATCTTTTTCTTCCCCCCCTTTTTTTTGTTTTTTGGATCTGTAGCGAGCATGCCGTTTAGAAGCCTTATCTATGCAGTGGTTTTTGTAAGTGTTAAATGTTTACGAAGCATAGTAAACCAACTCCTTTTGAACTCTACAAATGAATATTAAATTAACTTTGGAAGACACACACACACTTAAGAGCTAAGCTGAATGATTTTGAGCAAGCAGATTCTAAATTGAACACTTCCTTTTGCAGGCCCAGATTGCCTTTCTTCAAGGTGAAAGGAAAGGACAGGAAAATCTGAAGAAGGATCTAGTGCGAAGAATCAAAATGCTGGAATATGCGCTCAAACAGGAAAGGTACGCTGCTTTTGCGATGAGTATGTGATGAAGAAATGCTGAAGACAGAAACTTTATTTTTGACAAAACCAAGAAATATTTTTTCTGTCTCTACTCAGTTTTCAGATTGATAGATTTTACTGTACTAAGTAAAACGAGTAGTCTAAATGTCTGCATTATGATAGGAACAATAGCTAAAATAGTACGGCTTGAAAAACATGCTAACAAAACCCATAGCTGATCAATAACGAATGCTTTCCCTTGGTAAAATTCCACTGAACTGTATAGATTATACTCCAGAATTACAGTGTATTTTCATTTTGTTTAAAGTAATAGCTTTTTTTACTAATGTGTGTCAATTGAAATTTTGAATAACTGTCTTCAGTCTAATAATTACTAGTTTTTAATCTTGCTAAGTTTTTAGTCTTTTCAATGTGAGAAATTCTACAAGAATATCTTCTGGAGGTTAATTGTGTGATTGAAAAAATATTTATGTTTACTGGTTAATCAATGGTTCATGGACATTTTAGTACAAGTCCTCAGTTTACCATTTTATTCTTATGTATACTTTCCTGTTATTCTAACCTTTGAGGCAAGCCACGTCGTTTTTTTTATCATGTTTTTGGAAATCTCTCTGTTCAACCGATTTATTTTAGGCCAAGTTTAGTTTAAATTCTTTTAATTAGTGAAATGTCTTCTAACATTATTGAATAAAGAGTATATTTATGGTACTGCTCCAAAGCGGTCATTGCTTACCTATTACCCATTATCATTTTCCTATCAAATAATTCCTGCTTCTCTTTAATAAAAGAAGACTCTGAAAGAGTTTGTTTAGTAGAAATAAGATTTAAAATACACACATATGCAAATGAGGAATAGAACATCACTGGTAGATAATTTTAAAATGACACCAATAGTTACATTACTGTACTGCATTCAGATTTGCTCATTTTATATCGGCTACTTTAGCACAAGATATGTCTTCTACCATCCAGTTCAGAACTTTTTGGTAGCAACCAGTTAATCCACTAGCATGGGGATGCAGCCAGGGTTCTGGCCAGCAGTAGCCCCAGGGCTCCAGTGTACTTTCTTCTGCTTTGCGAGTTCTTGGAGGAATCTTTAAGGTAGTTACTCTTTTTGCCCAGGCCTTGTTGTGGTACTAAACTGATATTACATCAAAGAGCACAGAAAAAATACAAAAGGTATGCATAATGGAGTTTGCAGTTTATGGCTGTGGAAAGGATTACATTTGGAGCATGATTACAAAGCTTAGTGTCATTGGTTCAGCTAAAGATATACTCGTAGTTATATGTATTCTGTGAAGATTTCTTGTGTTTCAAAACTGGTGGAGCTATTCCTGATTACGTAAAAGTATTTTTAACCCTTCATGTTCATAACGCACAGAAGTTAGCAATTCAAAATTATCAAACTATGTGAATACATTTTTGTGTACTATCAGAAAAACTTTGTAACATTAAAAAACCAGAAATCAAACTTCCATATGGATGATGAAAATGTCCCTCAGTTTTATAGTGTAAAATCTACCTAAATTATGACATTTAAAACTTAATGCAGCAGTCCCTGTCAGGATTAGGAAAAAACACTTGGTGGCTTCTTATTACAGTTTTTACATCTGTATCTTTTATGTTGCATGTTTTTCTGCAGTGTGTGGCATTAGCCTCGGTTACTCAGGTCAGTAGGCTACAATCAGCTGATCTGATCCAGTGTGACAGTTCCAGTATGGGTGTGCAGTGGTTCTGTAAGCAGATGTGATGCTTGTGACTGGTGTGTGTGCTGGAGACAGCTATGTATGAGTTTGTAGTTTTAAACAGCAGTTTTATTTGCCAGTTTCTAAAGAAATAGTCTTGTATTTCTTTCTTGAATTATCTCTCAGCAAGTATCTTGCTTGATACTTGAAAGAACGGCAACATACTGAGCTTGGAAGCACTGCTCTGTTTCCCAGCATTTTCCTAAATCAGCTGTCAGCCTGGTCAGACAGTAGTCAGGATGCTGGCATTTTCCATTGGGTTCTTAGAGCTGGCAAATGTGATCCTACAAGGTAGGAGGAAGACATTCCTGTCAAGTTTGGGGAAGGTTGGTGTGCTGTGAGGGGACAGGGAATCATTCCTGTATTCCTTCATTTCTGCTATGGCTGTGTAACATTTCAGATCTTTCTTAGCTGGATGAAATAAGTTATGAGTAAGAGAACAAAATATGAAGTTGTGGACCAGAGTACTCCATGTTCACTATGCCCTCAGGAAACCATGAAAAAGAAATAAGAAACATTTGTTTTCTCAGGTACATGCTTCTATGAGCTGCTGTTATTTATAGTGGCTGCTCTGCATTTCTTTTATCAACCAAATAGTTTCAAATTTTACTATAAATTAACAACTTCGGGACCACTGTTGTTGTTTTCTATTTCATGTCATGTCATTGTAGTGTGGGTAAGGTAGAAAATAAGTTTTACTACTGATGGTCATGCTTTTCTGGCAAATTTAGTTTAATGTTTAGTCTTTATGTCAGTAATTGTGAGATTACCTTTTTATTGTGTGTGTGTATAGCAGGCCAGGTTATTTCTGCTGAAGAGTCTTAGTAGGCGAAATAGCAAGGAGCTTAGAAGGAGCTAGTGGGTAGTTAAGTGCTAGCATTTTTCAATAGCAGTTTTGATGTAGTTTTGCCAACATCCAGTAGATTGCAGTGTGAGGCTATTCAGAGTTGAGGGTTACTTTTTATGACTTTATCAATACTTGTTCCACCATCAGTAAATTGCACTGGTGCCTCTGGATTTTCAGGAGCTAGCTGAAACATAGTACTGTTTCTCTCAAGTACATGTCCTATTTCGGCTAGTCTAGTCCACTTCCTGTCTTAACATATTTCAACCAAAGAACTGGACTCCTGAGCTATGTCTCTAGAAACAGTTGATTTAATTTTGTGTTGTTTTCTGCACTGATGTGTCTGATCAGTGTAAGGCTGGCGCCTTCTCCCCTGGGTAGAATATCTCGCTGTGCTGTTCCTGGCAGTCGTTCTTGTTTATGTCTCTTGATTTGGCGGCAGCTCCCAGATCTTCTACGGATGTTTTGGCAGGCTCCCTCAGCACAGCTGGATCAGATGCTTCAGGTCTGGCGACAGATATTTCCAAGAAATAGTGGCTTTTTTTGACTGGAATCAAATTTATTTCTATGTGAAGTATTCAGAAAAGTTTCACTGCACTCAGTCTTAGGAAATGTAGATGAAGGCTTTTAGCATTTTCCTAAGCAATTCTTGTGTGGCAGCCATGTTGAATGTTTCCAAGCACTGAACAGAAGACACGTAGTTTAATGAAAATACTGCTAACCAAAAGAGGAGAATTGTGTAATGAAGGGCAGAAGCCAGAGCAGTGGTAATATTCATACTTATTTGAGTAAGGAACATAGTTTCACAGTGCTAAAATAGCTTTCTTTCAAATAACTGGAAGGCTAGTCTTCAGATAGAAAATACTTTCTATTAAGTTGTATCCTTCAGGTGGTCATTTTCAAGTCATTTTTCTGTCTCTGCATACTGTTAATAATTCATATGTAATTTTCAGAGATGGAATGTAAATCACTGAAGTTGAACAAGTTTCAGATAATAAATCTTTGTTTCTTTTTCTCCCCTGCCACCAAACCACTGTCCTTTTTTTTGACCAGATGATACAAAGGTTGAATAAACTTTCATTTTCTTTTCACTTTTTTTACACAAAATATCGTTTATATCTTTTTTTGATGATAATATCACACTACTGGGATGTGTGAGCTAAAGTTCAAAGTGAGCTGTAGAAGGCCATTTTAAAGCTGTTAATAACTGGACCATGTGATTTCTGCAAAAGTGAAAAAATTAAGCATTACAGGTGGGCAGGAGATATTCTGTCATTGTAAAAACAGATTAAATTAAAATGTGCTAATGGAATAAGTGGTATTTTGAATTTGTGTAGAAAAGAATTAAAGGTTATTTTGTGAAAAGTTTCATACCCTTTGATTGCAATATGTGTAACTGAAGGGTCAAGACTCCCTTCTAGTCCTGGAGTCTGAGTCATGGTGTTCAGCCCTTCTCTTAGTGCACTTTAGAAAAAGATTGTTTATCTTTCATACCTGTGACATTTTCAGCTGTATCATAAAAAAGTGTCTAATAATAAATCTCATCCTGCCTGAAGAAGTGTAGAAGGTATTTCCTAGATGACCTGTTGGCAGTCTATATTGATTTTATGGAAGGTTTTTGTAATATTTTATTTAACTTTAGAAGCTGACCACGACTGAAGATGAGTTCAGTGTGTCACATACTCTGGCATGATACTCATGTTTCTGTTTCAAATCTGTGTCTTGCTCAGAGACCTGAATTTATACCAATTGAATTTAATTCAGATTTGATTATAGCATTGGGGTTTTTTTGTCATTTTGTGCAGTCAGTACTCTATAACTTTGTTTTTAACTTTTCCAGCAATATTGAAAATAAAGATTACTTTTTGGGGCTTTTCATCTCTTCAGTTGCCTCTTCATTAGAACATGATTCTTTTGCCTTTTCTGCAGGGCTACTGGTCTCTGCCTGCAATATACAAAGTTAGGTCCTCTAAAAGATGAAACCTTAGTCCAGCTTGGACCTAAAATAAATTTAAAGGGCCAGTGGTGTGCAAGACCATGTAATCTACATTATCCTCTTGTGGTAAAGAATAACAACAAGAGCTTTAAAAGCTGTTGCGTTATGAGGTGAAACCAGTTACAAAATCCTGGTTACTAACAGTTTAAAATGGATTAAGAATGAATAATCTCATTTTGGTGAAATGTTTCCATAATGCTTTTCATGAGTGGGGAAAACCTGAGTAAGAAGAAAGACTATTACTCTTGATTTAAGTGGGAGGTGAAATTAAAAGTGAGAAAAATGGATTTAAGAGATCGAAATAAATATACTGAGAAGTTAAAAAACCTACAGTCTCAATCTTTGAAAGATGGATTTTGGAGAACATGAGATCTGAGGAACAGGAAAGGTCCAAAGAATGATCCTTTCAGTGAACCTAGCAAACATTTTTCTTAGGCTGGAAATGATTAACAAAACTTGATAAGAAAATTAGTGAACACGTAGAGCATATTGGAACTTGGTATAATACCCGTGAACTGAAAGCAAGTGTCAACTGCTGCAAAACTAACTTCTCCCAGAATTCTTTGAAGGAATGAAGTAGAACACAACATATGTCAGTAATGCAGATTAGAGCAGAGTATTAATATTTGTTCACTTCTGTTAAGTCAGATCAAAATAGATTGCATATTAAGGTCTCTTGATTTCATGACTACATAAAAAATGGTACTCTTTAAAGTTGGTGACAGAGTGGAGGATTTCTTAATTCTTGATTAATCATTGCTTTTCATTAGTGTTGGTGGAGGAAAAGTATACATAGCATAAATGTTTAAGAATATTGATGAAATGCAGTTGTTTTACTAGGGCAACATGTAAGAAATGGATAGTTGGAAAAGGAAAGATAAATATTTTGATTGAGCATTCAGCTTTGATTTTCTTCTACTCTTGGTTATTCTTTTCTATACTGACCAAAATGTTTAACTTCCATCTATTGCTTTAAATTCATTTCAAGCACGTCATTTCTCCTCTTCTTGTTGATTGCTGCTCAGCTGAGTTAGAGCTTAGTGCTCTGACTCTTGAGAGTTAGTTCCTTCATCTGTCAATGTTGCTATGCCTAAGAGGCACTTCTTCACTCTTCACTTACCCTCCTCAGTCAGAATTAAATGTTTATTATAATTAAAATACAGCTGGATTAGTAGGAATCTATTACTATCAAAATTGAAACATAAGAACTACGAAGCATTCTTCAGCACTATTTTGTTAGAAGTAATGGGCTTTCTTGATGAAATAGGAAAATGCAAAAGAAAACAGTAATATAATGAAGATGTTTAAGAAGCAATCTATAGGTGTAGGTAACTTGAAAACATTTTCTGCAGCTGTTCTTGATATAGTCATGTGATTTTAGTGAAAACTTGTCTCATACAATTACAAAGTGTCAAACCCATTAGTTTTTTCAAAAACAAACTTTAAGCGGAAGAACTCCCTTATGCCTAGTGGACCTAATGAAACTCCTTTTCATGTTGGTGCATATGACAGGTTTTTTTGTTTGCTTGTTTTTTTCAGGCTTTTTCTTGCTACCCTACACTTCACTCTGTACATTTGCATTTGAACTGTGTGTATGTGTGTGCTGTTTTATTGTCCCACTACTCCCAGGCTGCACATGCAGCATTTCCTGAGTTCTCAGCCTTTTGTTTAGGGTAGGAACTGGTGTAAGAGCCACTCTTCTACCTAGCTGTGAATGTATAAAACTTGCAATTTTGTACTTTTAAAGTTATGGTGTCAGAGAAGGAGGGAACAGATTGCAAAACCAGTAAAGGCTCACTTTGCCTCATTTTCTCTGTTGCACTGTTAAAAGTCTACTGTAATGAATCTTGGTTGACTTACGTGTGTGTGTAATACTGTACTACTGTGCTTTTATTATGTGTATTTCAAAGTCTGTACATACTGAGTCTTTAGGATGAAGCTTCTCAAAAAAGCATTTCCATTTTTTTGTAGCTACTCCTGTCATTATATTGCATGCTCTGTGGGGCTTATTACATTAGACCATTTGAAGGCTAAATATTTTTTGAAGAATGTCTCAATTTTTGCACTTGGTCAAATGGCAGACCTAGCAGCTTTGAGAGAAAGTGGTGTGGGTGAGCTGTCACTGCTAAATCTCATTTAGAATAGTTCTGGCTGAGGGCCTGCTGCTGTTGGAGAGCACAGCATTTTGAAGAATACAACTAAAGTTTGCTTAATGGAGTGACAGTAGGAGATATGAAGTAGATGGCACTGAACTGACAAGGGTAGTAAAAATGTTTCATCAACGTTGGCTAAAAAGGAAAGACGGGGGGGTTGGGAAGGGAAACAGAAGAGTTGCTTGTGTCTACAGGGAAGGAACCTTTTCTGTAGCAAGAACATTTTGTAAAATCTGCAGTCAACTGCTCTGTGTGTTTCCTCAGTATTCACTATGCAATTACATGTCACCCTTGGAAAAAAAATATTTCAATAAAATTACCTATCTGAAGTCAGGGTAAAATTACTTGATTTGGTTTGTTCCTAGCCTAGAAGAAAGGAGTGGCTTTTCAAGTGAAAACAGGTGACATTTATGTGTTTAGAAATACACTTTAGATGTACTAATAGATTTTAAATTTTTTTTGTTTAGATAGATTTTTAATTTTTTTTTGTTTGGTTTCCTTGCAGGGCTAAATACCACAAATTAAAATATGGCACAGAACTGAATCAGGGAGATATGAAGCCACCGAACTATGATTCTGGTAAGAATTTAATGAGAGTGAGTTTATTACTGGCATAAAAGCTTAACTGTGTTATGTGCAAATGCTGAATTGATAGTATTGATAAAATAAGTTTTTTAATAGAGCAGTAAGAATAGAGATAATTAATAAAACCTATATTTTACCCTAGTACAATTAAAAATATATCCTAGTGTTCTGTCTATTAATAAATCAAGTTAGTTTAGATTAAAAAAAAAATCCAAACCCAAATGAGCAGGCTGCTCTTGGAGAAAGTAGTTTTTCTGTCCCTTAGTGATGTGTATGGATATTTTAGAACAGGATGATACTAGATTCACAGCAATAGAATCCTTTTATCTCTGGATAATTCTTCTGAATGAAATACATAGTTCATAATTTTTTGTTCAATTACTTCAGTGGTATTCCAGGAAAAAAAAATTAAAATGCATATTAGACATAAGTGAGAGTTTTTGAATAGGAGATTTCTCTGCAGAATTCAAATGATCATTGGAGATGTATTTAACTAATTTCAGTTTTTTGCCTTGGTCTCTGGAAAGCTGATTTGTTTTCATTTCCAACTTCACACAAATAGATTTAAGCACTGAACTGGGGAAATTAAGAATTTAAATTACTTTCTTTTATCCCTCTATCCTCCCTGTCCTTTCCTCTGGAGAAAAAAAATATAAAAAAGTGGTACAGAGATCTGGCTAATGGTTAAGCCATTGAAAATATAGGTAATGTTTTTTGTGTCTCAGTCTCCTAATGCTTCTACTACAACAAAATTGGAATCACCTATATGTAAAGGCAGAGCATAGAATGTCTGCAGATCTCATCTCTGTCACTTGGTTTGTGGAGGGGACAGTCTGGCTGACTGTCATGGTGATTTCTTACCTCATTGGGTTTAAAAGGTCATTAAAAGACCCCCAAACAAACAAAAAGATCCAACCCCACACCAAGTAGCAAAGCTTTACACCAGACTTTTCTTGTCCAAGTTTTTAATGAGTTTTTTAGAAATTTTATTTCATGCGATTATTAGCGTTATTTCCATAACTGAAGAAATATTGAATTTGGTGCTACTAAGTGGAAGACCTCAATCTGTATCTGGACCTTTAGAAAACTTTGTCCTGATCATACCACAACCCTAGACAGCCATGGGGTTTTTTTGTAATTTCTCAGGATGCAGCTACAGCATGTTGCTCCCGTTTCCCGCTGAGGAATGTAGTGCGAGGCCTGGCTTGCCCAGCAGAGGTTTAGACTGCAAGGTCAACACTGTGGAAATATTTTAGTTAAAATTCCATTATTGCCATTTATCCCATTGTATTCTATATATAGCTATCAGAAATGTGTATTTTTGTTCTGTATCAAATCTGGACTGATGACTTAAAATAGAAATTTTGTTCTAATGCTATTTTGAAGTTGTCGTTGATAGATACTTAAGTTGTGTGTCCATATGTTCCCCTCGCCCTGACCCTGTTTTTCCTGCCCAGTCATGAAAAAAAGTCGAAATATTGGTAGTAGTTCTTCCACATATGTCCTTGATGTTTTCTTTATGATCTCTTGGTGAGTCTGTAACACAATTTTAGCAGAAAGATTTCAATCTCCTGGTAAAGAGATACTTTGAAAATAAAATTATTTATACAATTTATCTATTTCTTCTATATATACTATATCTTCTGCTATAATTTCCTCATAATGCAAGTTTCTTCACTCTTATCTGTAAACCACTGCTACTGCTAGCAGTCATCATTTTTGAGGAGACTAAGCACAAGAGAATTCTTGCCTCTGGATATACTTAACAGTGCCTTCAGAAGAACAGGTTTTGCTTTCAAAAGGAATTTTCAGGCAGATTTACCTCAGTCATGTTTTAATAATTATAGACTGAGCTTTGGTAGATGTGTGTTGGATCCAGCTGTGTCCAGCTGTCATTGGAAAATGATTGTGCATTTGTTTATTTCCTGTGATTGCTGTTAAATAGATTTGTGAATGAGATGTCTGAAATTCATATGTCTCTCCTTGCATGTGAATTCTGATTAGTATTTGATAGCTTCTTTGGGTAGGTGGTGGGGCTTTTTTGTGTAGTATTAATTGAGTTGTTTAAAGGTAAGTGACTTCCTGATGAGAATAATAGCTTTCCCATGTTACATATCAAGTTACTCATAGGATTATACCACAGGTTTTTCTGGTTCTTAAGTCTTGTTTACACAGGAAGTTTGTTCATCCTTCAGTGTTTGGACCACAAGGTTTTAAAGTTTTGTAGAGGCTGTCATAGATGGTAAACCAAGATCTTTTGTCTTGCATATGCATCTCCTTGAGGAGAGGGAATAACCCACCATCATGTGATGTGAAGCTGTATATGGAATAAACATATAGCTGTTGGTAGCCGGCATTCTGATAGTTTTCTTAAGAGAACAGCCACATGATTTTTTTTTTTTTAATTTTTTTTTTTTTTTTTTTTTTTTTTGGTGGATTTTCCTGGAGTAGTAGCATTTAGTTACAAATTTATGATTGGGGAAAATGTGCTGAAATTTTTTCAACAACTTTTCAGTTTAAAACATATTCCCTATTGTTTGTTTGTTTGTTTCTACAAAACTAATACAAATATGGATTAAATTGATGTAAGTAGATCTGTTGATTCATGTTGAACTGTCAAATATTAAGGAAATTGGGAAGTTGTAAACCAGTATTGTGCTGCAGTTAGCAGTTAAAAGATATTTGTATTCAGACTTAATGTGAGCAGCAATTATCTTGGAAGGACAAAGCAAAAATTGGACTGCAGACTGACTGTCATTATGTTCCCCTAAAGGAGTTTAGGAACTTGCTCTCACAGAGTAGGATGTACCTGGAAATTTTTATGTGTATACAGTACTACAATTATATGTTGTGTGCATTTTTTTTCTCCCTTCATTATTTGCACTTTGAATTTTGGTATTAAACAATTCCTAATAATTTTAAGGCAGATCACATTTGTCTTTTCAAGTGGATGGGCATCTTTTATGCAAATAGGAAAAAGAAAAAAATGTAATAAAATATTCTTTTTTCAGATGAAGGGAATGAGACAGAGATTCAGCCACAACAGAACAGCCAGCTAATATGGAAACAAGGACGACAGCTGTTAAGACAGTAAGTGTTGAAAAAAGGACTCAAATACTGAATGCAAAGAAAGAATCTGCTAATGAAATATGATGGTGATGGTATTTGATTTTTTTTCAATTATATTTTACTAAAAGAAAAGTTAGTGTTTGTGATGAAGTTCATTGAGCTTCTGCACTACTTTTCTTTGGGTTTTGAAAAACTTTAATATTTCATACCTTCAGATGAGAAGCCTTGTCAAGTCACAAACACCTGATCTCCTTTTCTTTCACGGAGTATAATAAGACAATCTGCTTGGGAGAACAGTGGGTCATGACACTTTGCAATTAAAAAGCAAAAGACACAAGTAATTTCTGCTAAGAGCTGTGTAAAATAAAAACAGCTGGCATTGGAGAAGGAAAACTTTTATTTTGGCTTGCTTAAGTGGCAGAAAAGACTTAACATCTGGAGGGTTAGACTAGATGTTTTCTAATTCTCTGTTCACGTCAATGAAACAAATGTCTCTTAATCTGAATTAATTTTTGAATTGTGATCATAGTAGCTAAATTAATTTTCATGATATTTGGTGTGTTACAGAGGATTAAACGAGAGGGGAGTGAGACAGTAAGGATGGTCTGGAACTTATATTAAAAGACCTTTTTCCAAGGAGCAAAAGGAGCAAAAGACCTTTTTCCAAGGAGTACAAAAGTTAAATTCGTTGGATGGCTTGTACAAGCTTCTCTTTTGCAAGAGCTCAAATCTTTGCATGCATGTTGAATAAATGTAAATAGAGTGGTTTTGACTTGGATCAGTGATTTTGAAGACAAGTCCTTCCATCTCAGTGCAGTTCATACAAGAGTGACACACTGCTGAATATAGAGTGCATATTACTGACAGACTCTCTTTTGTATAGGTGACTTGTTTGATTTTTCTGTAGCCAACAATCAGTATTTCTCTCCTAATGTGGTTATGTGAATTATATTGTTAAATAATTGGAGGAGAATGTTCTTGCAGGAGAAATGCATGTCCCTGATTTGTAACAGCTGTCACTTTTCCCTTCTTCAGAGTTGTCTAGAATATTGACAATTTCATCAATTCACTGCTATTAACTCCATATTCTAGACGGAAGGACACAAACCAATTTTTACTTTTTCTTTATTAAATTGTTATTTCCCTTCTGTTGCCCTCAAGGGCAACATGGCATATTGGTGAAAGAGCCAACTTTAAACCTACAGAGCCAACTTTGGGCTGTGAGGTTTCCATACAAGGATTTTTGCTGTTCAGTCATATGAAAGACTAAAGTTTTGCAGATCCATTGCAGAATAAAGGAGAGGCAAGAGAGATTTTATCAAGCCTAGTCCATCATAAATAACAACTCTTACTAATAGCCACAGCTAAAGAATTTAAGTTTTATTCTGTTTTCTAAGCTTCTAATAATATTCACATAAGGAACATATCTGCTGCTTCTTGTATCTAGTTTCCATGTGTCAAAGAATAAAATGACCATGCTTGTGCATGCAACTGTGGTGATTTTTATAAAGCAGTTGTAAATATTTTAATTTAAAGTGCTTTTCCATCCATTTTAGTAAATGAATGAATAACGTATTGTATAACCTCTGACTGCTAGGCTCTCTGATTTTTTTTTTTTCTCTCAGTGACTGTAGAGGCTGGTACTGCAAGAGGCGATCCCTCTGCAGCTGGTACAGGATGATTTACAAGCATGTTTCACTAGCTCAGCACCGTAGTTTGCTAAGCTAAGGGATTGAGGAAGAGTTCAGGGAGAAGTTCAGTCAGTTGCTAAACTAAGGGATTGAGGGTGAGGTTCAGGGAGGAATTTCATGTTTTGCAGAAGTAACATGTGCAGAGAAGATTAGCATGAGTTCTCTTCCTTCAGGTATCTACAAGAAGTGGGCTACACCGACACGATATTGGATGTGAAATCAAAACGAGTGCGAGCTTTATTGGGCCTCTCAAGTGATGCTTCAGATAAAGAAAACAGAAATCAAGAACCAATGGTAAATGGCACAGAGGGCCAGATTAAAGAAAACGCAATGATTGGGTAAGCATCAGGATGACTTTGCTAACATTCTAAATAAGTGCACTTAGTGGTGTTGAACAAAATTTTTGTTTCCTGAGATTTCATGACTTTTTCCTAGTTTGAGATTAGAGCAATTCTAACTAATTTTATTATATTAAGCAATAAGTATGGAAGTAATTCTCTAGATTCGCATCTTAAAAGCATCATAATACTTTTTTTCCAGTTGAATGGCAGCACTAAGTCAAATCAAGCCTCTTTGGAGGTATGATTGCTAAGTGTTTAGAAGTCAGTGTTGTTTCAAGTAAATGGTTTGTTTGTATTGCTGGACACTTTACTGTGTAGATTACAGCTTTGCTCGTCTGGTCTCTGCTGACTATGACATGATAACCTATATAAGAGAAGGATTTTTTTCACTAAATCTGAAAAACAAAATCATTCATTACATTCTGAGTCCTAAAAGATTTTTGTTTTCTACTAATCAATAGACATATGTAAATGTGACTGAAATGTGAGGTATTAATTTCTGTGCTTTAATATTTCTGATACTATGGAAAGTCAGTCAAAGACAGTAAAAGCTTGTTCTTACTTCTCTTAAGTAATGTTAAACCTTAAGAGGCTTTTTTTCCATTTTCTTTTCTTTTCCATGCAGTGTTAGAAAAAACAGTAAGTTAAACTTAACTCTAAAGGCTTCAGAAAACAATCTGTTCATTCTTGTTTAAGACACTGTAGTTGCAGAACTATAGTAATGAAACCACATAATGAAAATTATGCAGAATTGTAGGAACAATAGATGAGGTAGCTGTTTCCAGTAGTAGCACAGCTTTCTTCAGAAATCCTCACGCTTTTTTCCTTTTCTATATTCATGGTGCAGAATTCAAGACCTTCATTTTCTAAGACCTAATACTGTTACATATGCATCCTATCTTTTAAAAAGCATTTATAAGGTTTCATTATACCCTCCTGATAGCTGCAGCAACTTCAGGCCAACATGTTACATAAGGGCAGAAGTTCATTGTTACATAATTAAATATAATGCTGCAAGATGGAAAACTTGAATGTGTGAGAAAACCTGCAAGCTACTAAAATATATTGTGTTGCTACACAGTTGACAAGTCATGTCGTGTATGTACAGCAGCTTTGTTTTGAAGAACAAGGAATGCTTGATAGCTTGCAGTAACAGTTCTGGTTTGACTTCTGGTGAAGGGGAAATGTGTAAATAAAGCTTCTCTTACACTTCAAAATTAATTTATGTGTATTTACATAGTTTTGAAGAAGGTGGATAAGTGTATAAGGTAGTTTACTTGATGAGTGAAATACTGGGACAGTGGTTTTGATATAGCAGTTTTTGATATATTTTCATTTTTTTCCTATCTGCTTGGTTTTGGGTTAGATCTGACATTAGGTTTAACGCTTTGTAGTTTACCCTGTGGCTGAGGATATTCGCTGGTGGAGAAAAATTAATTCCCTTCCATTGTGGCTGTCCTAGCTTGTCAGCTGCAAGGCTGGTCAGGCTGTACATTTTGAAAAACTGCTCTTGCTTGTGATGCCTGAGATGGCAGACTGCATTATAGAGCTTAGGGAAGTGTTTTGATAACATAATGAACAAAAAGGGACTCCAGGGCTTTACAGTAGAAAAAATTTCCAGGGTTCTTATTCAGCATGGTCATGTCAGTCTTCATGGGTGAATTTGAATTTCTGGATGTCCACTGAGATCTCCCTCACTGAAAGGAAAAAAGTCAGGATTTTACTAGAATTCCTTGATCAGTCTAAATACAGGACTACCTCTCAATGCTGTGATTCTTCTGAGTGCTTCAACCACATTTGCAGACCACCTCTTTCAATTTTTCTTTCAGGAAGCATTCTGTGGCTTGCTTCCTGGCAGAGACTGCCTGTTATTTAACAGCTATTTCATTTTTTGCTACCTCACTGTTTCTGTGACGTCTGGCACTGTTCACCTTCTTCCAACTGCATCATTATTTACCTCTGAGATTTCAAAGTGCAGCTTTGTGGTAGATGCAAAATCAGAAATAAGGTAATATTTACCTGTTACCTACCTCATGTAATGCCAGCATAACTTCAGCCTACATAGAACAGCTTCTCTTTGAAAAGTATAGCATTGAATACATGACACAGGTCTAAGGCACATGGATGTTGCTCCTGAGCTCAGGATGCTACTCCTGAACTCAACTGAAATTTTGAAATCCTAATTCAATGCTTTCCTACCTGGTTGGCAGAACTAGGAAAAATTTAGGTGACTCAGCTAAGTTCTGGCTTACAGTTGAGGAAGGTGCATCCTTTGAACCAACCTCACCAGTGCTAGGCTGCTTACTGAGGACAAAAGGACTGGCACTTCCTTTAGCAGCCTCTTGTTATTCTTTTTGTGCATGTAAAGTGAAAAATGGATTTGGGCTACAGCAGGCTTTTACAGTTGGAAGGAGTGCAGTGAACAAATGTCTGCAGTTTGGTAGTGGTAGAAGAGGAAAGTTACGGTGAGAAATTGGAAGACCAAGAAATGAAAGAAAACCTTAGTGCAATTCCAGGAAGTTTAAGGATGTTTGCCAGGACCATGAGACATTGAAGAGCAGAGCACTGGGCAGAAAGTAACACATGAAAATGGATGTAGTCTAGCAAGGAGTACACTCTGTTGAAGTGGGAAAAGACAGCTCATAGCGTTTTGGATCTGTTTGGTCTTGGAAGAACTACGTAACATGCACCAGTTGAATCTGTGCATTTAAGTCTGTGTTTTAGAAAACTGTTTACATGGAGTGAAAAATGTGAGAAGCAGAGTACAGGACTGGAGTAAAGAGAAACCTTGGGGATGGGAAACGATAAAGGCAAATCAATAGGAGTTTGGAAAGAGTGTGGGTGAATGTGATGAAGATAATGTACAATAGAGGGGAAAATGGTACTGTGAAAAACAGAAGGAATATAGATTTAATGATGCATTTCCAGAATAGGAAAATGGAAGGCACTCTAGCTTTTAATTTCTTAAAGATTTCTCCATATAGCAGTATAAATTGCAGAAAGAACAGATTGGCTCAACTGCCTTCTGTACAACTGAACATTCACGTGATAAATTCCAAAGAAAGGAAAGAGGTGGTATTTGATGCTTTTATGCTGCCATATGGTTATCTCTTTGAGAGGAGAGAGGGAGTAATGTCAATAGAAAACAAAACTTCCTTTATGTTTTCATTATTTGTTTGATAGTCAACCAATTCTTTCTTAGTGAAATGAAAGTGGTGGAGCACAAAATAAATTAGTATTGCAAAAAATTCCAGGGAAAGAATGGAAGAGCTGAACTACTTCTCAACACAGTCTGATTTTAGCACAGTTTTTGTGTGTGTATTCCTCTGTGCATAGTGGTTTTTGCTGCTGTTCAGCCTTCCTCAGAAATACCTCTGTGACTTGCTCTGACTATACTTCTGGTCACAGTTGAAACCCACGCTTTGCTTATTTTTTAATATTTTTTAATGCCTTTGATTGTTTTAAAGATAATTCCTGGCATTTTTCCTCCGACCTCAGGGATGTGTGAAGTGTATACTTCATGGTGGGTAGGGAGGATGTTTCTCCTCTGTTTGGCTTACTACAGCTTTTACAGATTTTTAAGTTGTTACAGCAGCACTTGCCTATTGTATGAGTTTTATCTTGTTGTCTGTCCTTTATATCTATTTCAACAGCTGAGATTTGGACACTCAGTGTTTGGGATGCCAACATTGAGTTGAGCCTTTTTGTGGGAAAGGCTAGTGAGAATGTTTGGGGTGATTATTGTGAAGCTGATGCTGTTTGCTTTGGTATGTAGAAGCATATGATGGTTAGTGTAGTACAAATACTTAATACAATAATATTTCTTTGCAGCAGAGAATATGTAACTTGAATTCTGCTAGGCTCTAGTTATTTTAGAAAATTGCTGTCTGGTCCCTCATAACCTCTCAGCTTAGTTTTGTATATCCTAGATGATTGCGGTTACATCAGAGAAGTTCCCCTTCCTTTGGTACAGTGATGAACACACTACTGTTGTCTGACTCTGTTTTAAGCCAAATCAGTTTCTCTTCATCCTTAGGTGAAGTAGCCTCAGACTTTGTGTTATTAGCTGCTGCATGTTTGGCCAGACTTGTATTCTTACATTGCCTATTTATTTGCTGATGTACAGATCCTCTTGAAAACTTTAGCACTCAAGAAAGACATCATGTGGATTTTGAATGCAGCCTGCAAGATTTTGAATCCATAAATGAAATGTTAATATGATAACGTGAGCTAGATATAGCCCTGTTTTCACTTATTTCATGGAATTTAAAAGGGAATCAGTTTTCAGTTTCTTCAATCAGCTCATTTGCATTACAAAAGATAAGTACCACTTAGCATGACTGGACTCAAAAATAGATACTAAAATAATAACCTCATAATAATGGTTTAAATTCCTAACACTTGCAGTGAGAGGAATGGGTGCTTTCTCCCAACAAACTGAAACAGAAATAAAAGCTGCCTGCAAATGTAGCTTGTAGCCTTGAAAACACACGAGTACTTAAGTATCTTTGGTTCATTTATTACCTCATTTTTAGTAGCTTTATCTTCCTGAGTGAAACCTAAGCAGTCAAATTAGTTTACCTTCTTGAAGGTGTGTATTTGACTACCATTTAGTATGAGTGGAAGCAAATATAATAAAGGAATAGAACTGGAACAAGTGAGGATATACCAAACATATGTGTACATATATGCATAGATATGAATGTCTATATATAAAAATGGTATAGACTAGTTCTTGCTAAGAGTTTGATCATTAGAACTATAAATAGTCATTAGAAAATGGTCCTGAGTGATGTATCAGTCTCTCTGGAACTTACCTGCTGCCTAGTCTTTTCCTGTTGAGCTGCCAAGGGCTTCCACTCCCTATACTTTTACATGAGCAAAATGGCATCAAACCTCAGTGTTTCACAGCAAATCTGAAGACCTTTTCAAAAATTAAAAATTTTGAAAACTTTATCTTTCTGATATACAACAAGTCATTCCAACTGACACTTCAGTGAATGAACATCTTTGTATGCCAGAAGACCTTAATAACTCTTTTACATTTCTAAATCCTATTAACACTGGCCCAAGTAATGAAAATGTTGCATACTGGCTGATGAATGTTGTTTGTTGACTAGCTTATAAAATGGTTTATTTGGGAAAATACCTCTGTATTTATAAGCCTCAGGTAATAGATGCCATAAGAAAGATTTCCAAAATAGTATGCAGGTAGATGTTGAATTACAAAAAGGAAAAAAAATACCCAGTAAAGGGAATAAAGCAAATAGATTTTGGATTTTTTTTTCACCTTTTTTCTGTTTCTCCCTGCCTCCATCTTGCAGTAACCTAAGAGACATTTCAAAGGTACCTGATTTAGGCCAGATCTGGACACTTTCAACAGATGCACTAAAGCAGAAAAAAAAAAAAAAGTAGATAAACTGGGGTTTTGTTTGTGATGAAATACGTACAAATGGACCATGCTTTTAATTGGCACCATTGTATGGCTTAAGAGTTTGAGAGATGCTTCTTGGAAATGTCACATAAGACTCACAGTACAGAAAGAGTGGGGAGAAAGAGACAGAAGTTGTGCAGTTGGAGAGAGAGAGACACAAAGAGAGGGGAGATGAATAGAGAAATAACTTAGAAAAGTTACTGTGGTACCTCAGATATTAAGGGGTTATTTTATTCTTTATAAAGCTTTTTTTTTTATAGATTATAGTTAGCTGACTAGATTTGGCAAGAGAAGTGGTTCTTGCTTTTTAAATGTCATTCCTTTGTGATTCCAATTTACATGCAAACCATTTTGTAAGTGTTGCTTACCAGTTGTAATGCATATTGCACTAGCTCTTGCATTGTGTGGTGTGGCTTCATAGGAGATTTCAAAGGTCGTGACAGACTGTTAGCCTGGCCTGTGTTCATTGTGTGTAAATGTTGATGATTTTAACTGTTCTGTAGTTTTATAAATTATTTTTATATTTTCCATGCTGCGTTATGAAAGATTTTACAGTGTTGAACATCTAATGAACTGTTGTTAAAGACACTCCTCATTGAATTTGCATGCATTTATTTAATGAGTACCATTTGACAGAATTTAACTAGCCACATTGAAAAGACTGTTCTAAAACATGTGATAACTAAATTCTGTGGGGAATTAATAAAACTTACAAAGACTATGCAGTAGCTGTTTTGATAGCAGTAGGAAACTGAACAAAAAAAAATGGCTCAAGAAAGCGTGTGGTAGAACAGCTCTGAATCCTGGGTCACAACAGGTTCTTTCCAGCTGTGCAAGCTCCTAGGAACATTTCTCAGCCTAAGCTGAACTTGTATTTATTTAACTTTATTGTGGTATTTCTTCCTGCTTCTGAATTTATCAATAAAATCCTGGTTTTATTTAAGATAACTTGTGTATGTCTTGGATAAAATAAACAAAAAAGGCCTCTACTCTTTCCTTTGAGGTTGTGAGTAGGACTGAGGCTCTGAATGGCCTTGTGGTTGGACAGTTCATGGGAGAAGTTTGAGACTCTCCCTGGACATGACCACAGACTTTCCAGGGTTATCATCAACAAAAGAGAAGGTAATGATAGAAATATAGAGTGTGTTAGGTACAAAGAAAATACCTGTCTATAATGTGACTTTAGTCTAAGTTAAACTTGACTTTGAAATGTTCTGGATCATGCTGGGAACTGGAAAGCGTCAGCATCAGCATGCTGTTTTAGTTCCCACAAAAGAACTTCACCTTGCCTGTAGGTTATGGCTTCTGCATTTCACTCATTAAGGAACAGGATTTATGTTAAGATCCTGAATATTAAATGTTGAGAGCAAATGTGTTCAGTCTGAACTATACATTTTTTAAAGCTGGTTGTATTTCAGTGTCAGAACCAATGGGATTTTTACACAAAATACTTGTCTCGAGGCATGTTGGGCAGAAAATGAGGAGTTGGTATTTTGGCCTGCAGAGCCCAGCAAAGCCAGGCTTGTTTTATTTAAATAGTATATGTGGAATATCCACAAATCATATTTTTTTTATTTCATGTTATTATTTTTAGTCTTAAAGGGGCCAAGGGGTTATCAAAATCTGAATAATTGAACAGCCTGTAAAATACAAATTGGGATCAGATTTTCACAGCCATCACAGCTGTGAAAGGGACATAAGAACTTGTTACTATCCCATTTGTAACAAGAATTTTGAATTTTAAACAGGAAAAAATTTCTTACCTTTGGGAATCAGAAGTTCCCTGTTTCAAGAGTAATATTCACAAAATCTGTGCACTGCCCATGTGTTGTAGTAAGCTGGAAAACCCAGCAGCACTAGTCTAGCTGCAGGTGCCTTCTGGCAGTACTTATTGTTATGCTCATGAGAAGCAGTTAGTCCTGTTGTACCTAATTGTGGGTACGCAGAAGTAGCAGGGTAGTATCTCTGCCCCAAAGAATTTCCTCTCTACTTGGATAAGGCTACTGGAAAGGAGGATGCAATGGACAGAGTTAACAGTATGTGATAGAAGATATGAAACTGTTTAATTTTTTTTTGTTGGGTTGGTTGGTTAGGAAGTGCTGAGTCACGTGGGACGAGACCTTCAAGGAAACAAAGTTTCCTTGAAGACAAAGTTAGGTGCTGGAGAGAAAAGCATGCAAGAGTGCTGTTGCAGAGTCCAGCTGAGGAAGGAGCAGTGGGAAAGAGATGCAGAACAAGCAGCTGAGAGGAGACCCTGCCACAGTCTGGCTGCTCTGTGCTTTCTGCTTTGGCACATTCTGTAGCTTCTGCTGTCTGGGGGTTCTGGTTTATTCTTCCCCAGCTGGTTTTCTTTAGACAGTATGGCTGGGGAGGAAGGAAAAAGCTGCACCAAAGTTCTTGCACTTTGAAAATTATGTTCTCCCTTAAATATGTTGTGATACAGGACAGTCCAGAAAAGAGGAATTGTCCTTGTTGAGACCTTTTTAGGGTTTTTGGTCTCTCTTTCTTTGCAACAGGCCCTGAACCTTGCTGTTGTCTTGCCTCACTCATGCTTGTAATACCACAGTTTATATCAGTCCCCACTTTTGGAGCTTGTTTCTATTGTTTTCACCCATTGATTTAAAAAAAAAAAAATACTCGAAGCTACAAAAGCCCTGGAAATGTCAAATTGTGTTTCTTTTTCTAAAATGGAATTTAAAGTTATTTATTTTACTACCCTAACTCCGAATATATTTTTGACCCTTCTGATTTTTTATGTTGCTTTGTGAATGACCCCCTAAGAGAAGAAAACTAACCAGATGGAAAATTAATGAAACAAGCAAGCTTGAAATATCCATCAAAGTACATAGCATAAATTAGCTAAGGCCAGACATTTTTCTTCAATCTGTTTTATGTTCTTCCGAAGTATTCATGCTAACAGCATTATCCAAAATGCATTATGTTCATATGCTGCTAGAGAATGACAAAGAGCTCAAATTATTAAATCACCTTTGATTTGACTGCTGAAGTTTATTTTGGGGTACAGTATAGGAAATCAGCCTGTCTGTCAGCTTGAAACTATCTTCTTGTAGAAACCTTGTATAGTTTAAATAGTCTGTCTATTCTGTTTTCTTTTTTGGTTTTTAAGAATTCCTTCTTGGAAGTTGTCTCTTAGCATAAGTAGACTTCTGTGGCACTATGCTAACTGTACATTCTTGTACTGTGCAGGAGTTTTGAAATACCTGATAAATAAGCTACCATGTTTCCCAATGTTTGAAATGCCCATTTACCCCTGCTCCCCATGTAAATGCAGACACATTATTATGTATATATATCTTGCCCGCTAATATGTGTAATAATTAATAGGATAGTTGAAATCAGAGCAGTCAATCCAAAAAAAGATATAACCTCTTTTGGTAGTCACTTTGAACTTCAGTGTGAGAGACCCAGGTTTAAGTGCAAATGAGTACAGGTCTGGTATGATTTACTGCAAATACTTGGACCTGTAGAAGGATATCTGTTTCTTAATAGTAAGTTCTCTTAATTAAAATTTTGTATTCTGTGTTTGGTATTAGTTCGTATATTGCTGTTTACTGGAGCATGTCTGATAATTGCTATTATAGATCATCAGCCATAGTGTTTTTACATGGCATATTTTTATATGGCAAAATACAGAGGAAAAAAAAACAGAAATAGTTGTGGTTGGATGATTTAGTCAAATAAAAGTAGACAGAGACTCTCAGAATTTGCTGAAAGTCAAGAAGTTAGTCAAATGAAGCACATTAGAAGTGTTGTCTTTATCAAGATTTTTCTTCTGGAAACAGCAAAGCAACCATACCATAGGATTTCTGTGAAAATGTACATTATTACTACAGATTCATGAGGTGTTATAAGCTTAAGAAACTTGCTTAAGATTGTTCTTAGATCTAAGTTAAGATCTGGAAAAGCAGAAGGAATATTCTTGGAAAAAACAGTGACCATGAAAACATATTGTACATCGAGGTATATTATATATATTATGAGGCTGCTGTGTATGCAGAATTTCTAATGGCAAGTGAAATCTCTCTGGTATTTTTGAGTGATAAAGGTGAGTAAATGAAAAAAAATAGAGTAGCAAATTGTCTTAATGAAATGCAGATACACTGGGGCTATGAAGAAGCCACTCCTGCTGATTGTTGTCATGTAAGCATAGAACTGTTTGAGCAGAAACTTTGCAAAGAAGGAAGTGTGCTGCTTATTATACCTTATTACACATCAAAGCTCTTGCCTTTGGATGCTTCCTGTATTAGACCTTTGGAAAGTGTTATGACAAAACACCTGGAGTAAGTGGGTGATGGACAGATGATGAGCTGTTCACACTGCAGGGGGTTTACAAGGCCTTACTGTATAGGTGTGTTAGCTGATTGAACCTTTTGAAAAGGTTAGCAGAAGCAAGGCACTTGCTGGTAGTAAGGGTGACTGCATAAGACAATTCAGAGCTACAATTCTGAAAAGAGAGAGGGAGAGACTTCTGCTGTTTCAGTGGTTGTGAGAATCAAGATGACGTGCATTTAGTGATGAACTATGAAAAACTGACTACTGATTAAAGGTAAGAAAACAGTAAGGCTTGCCTTCACTGCTTCAAAGCCATATAAAGAATGCACCAGGTTTTACTGGAAGTAATTATAACAATTCAAAATTAACACATTTTGTTCACTGTATCTTTCAGGGGTTGATGGAGAAGTGCATCTTCTGCATAGAAAACACAGATCCTGTTGATAATTTTAGGACTGTTTATCTGTACTTTTGTCAGAGTTTTAATAATTGTTACAGTCCTGTTTCTTGGCTTCTTCCTCTTCGGTTGTTAATATAACAACCCTTATGCTTCCTGTTCTGAGGCACTGCCTAAATTTCTGCCAGCACAGTCCTCATTTTACACAATCTTCATCCATTTCCTTATTTGTTTAATGTAAATTCAAATATTATTTAGTCATCAATGATATTTTCCCATTATATTCTTTCATAGTGGCATATTCATCATGTCTTAGAAGCTAATGAATGACAGATCTAGGGTTTGGTGTTTCCCAGCAAAATAAGGAACATCAGCTAGCAGTAGCAAAGTTTTCCTGTACCCTGATGTCCATGTGGGAGCCCAGCTTGGTAGCTGAGGCTCATGTCCTTGTTGAGGCTTTCAGTAATGGCATAGCAGTATTGATGTTACTTTGGGCAGGTGTCAGATGAATGTTGCTTTAAAATGCTTTTCGAATAAAAATTTGAAGTCTCTGTCCTAGTAATGGCAGCCATACTAAGAATAAATGTTGGTTCTAATAATATACTTCGTGTCTATTGTTTAGTTCTTTAGCCACAGAATTTTAGCTGATAACAGTCCGTTTATACTTGTAGGCTTATTTTAGTCTTATATGTTGTTGGACATAATAATACAGAACAGCTTAGTAATTGCAAAAGAGACTTCATTGTGGTTTCTTTTCTCTCATGATGGTGATTGTTGTTGTTGTTTAGGAAACCTGAATTGACTGACTCTGCCTCTCTGCTAGAGACCTTCAAGTTTCTTGAAAATGCAGCTGCAGACTTTAGTGATGAGGAAGATGAAGAAGATATTGAAGGAAGAGAGAAAACAATCATTGATACCGCAACAGTGAGTGGAAAAAATAATTGAAAAAGTTACGAAGAACAGAAAAAGTGAGATTAATGAGGTGCCTATAAGCAAAGTATATGACTGTGTATGTACACATGCAAGTCATTAATGCATCTTTATGATGTTCTGTCCAAGCATGTGTGCATAAGAGGAATTCTATATGCATTTCTAAGTTTTTGCATACAAGTTATGCTTTGCCATCTTTATTGCTCTAAGTTAGATTAAATTTTTCTAAAATTGTCTCTTTACTATTCCATACTGACTAGTATTTTTGATGTATGCTGGAACACAATTTTTAAGGTATCAATGTCCTTTTTTACAGTTCTCAGCTTAGTTTGAAGGTATTGTTCATAACATTGCATGTCAATAATTATTCTTGAATATTTATTAAAAAATTAGTGATACTTAAAATTACTTGAAAAAAATTGTGTTAGAGTACAGAACTGAAATA
This sequence comes from Vidua chalybeata, assembly GCF_026979565.1. Classification (NCBI taxonomy): domain Eukaryota; kingdom Metazoa; phylum Chordata; class Aves; order Passeriformes; family Viduidae; genus Vidua; species Vidua chalybeata. Next base: position 13,533,903 of record NC_071532.1, read on the forward strand.
TACTCGTATTTATAGCTTGTGGAAGGAGAGGTGTAACTGGAAGAACTCTAATGTAGTTAAGAAATTTATTTGTTTGTTCAGTCAAATGCGTTAACCTCACTCTTGATCTATACTTTGCTATATGGTTTGTTCATATGATCACATAGATACATGCAATCAGTACTCTTCTTTAAAATTAACATTTATTCAGTGAATTGTATTTCCTAAAAATTGAAGAAGATAAGAGATTATGGATGTAATTGTTTTTATGGTCAGTTTTAAGAATTAACACTAAAAAACCGATTAGTTTATGGCATTTTTAAAGGGGATCTTTTCAGATCTTTCCTGTCACTCATAGACTGTGAGCTACTGTCTGAGACTCTTCCATATCTACTGTAATTCAGTATGTTCACTAAGCCTGCTGAAGAAATGAAGCTTGAACTTTAGAATTGCTTTAGGTTTAGAAATTGGTTTACTTTATGTAGAGGAAATCCAGTCAGTCATCCTCATGAGCTGTGGGATGTTGGGCTATATATGAGTCTTTACAGACTAACCCTTAGCAAGGGTCCAAGTCAAAACATTGTGTTTAATGTAAATTTTCTATTTCTATAGAAGTAAAAATTGTGGTACAGTTTTCATGTATCATGGCATCAGCTTACCAACTGGTCAAATAGCTGCACCGCACAAGTTTTTTGCCTTCTATTTATTTTGCAAAATAATACATATGCACAACTCCAGCACCTCCCATCCCCACTTTGTATTAAAATGAGGTTATTAGTCTTTCATGCGTGCACAATTCTTCTCTTGAATTGGGTTGGTGGTCTCGAATTGGGTCAGTGGTCCCAGGGATGAAGTCAGGAAAGTCTTCATCAGGTCTCTGTGACCTCTGGCACAATCCAAGGCTCCCTGCTTCATGATGGAGTCCAGGTGCTGGGCATTATTCTTTTGGTTTCAGTATGTTCCTATAATGGTTCACTTGCTCCACTTCTTTCTTCAAATGAGCTCATAATATTACAATTAGCTGTAGCTTAAGCATCTAATAACCATTAACTTATCGCTGGTATATCTAACTTCAGTATGAATTGGTTCTAACCCTCAGCTAAAATCTTAACCTTTTAAAATCATGATTCAATAGTATTAAAGAAAAATATAGTAGTGGTGTAGATTAGTGTAGGTTCATTTTCCACATGATGATTATTGATGGTCACAGAAAGAAAGAGTTACACACAAGTTTCATTTTCACTTAGTAGTTTGAAGTCTGCGTACTATTCCAGATTTGCTTATTAATGTGTACTTTTCTGCTTCCTCTTTTACTTCTTGTTTGGATTTTGCGTAGAGGACAAGACAGTACTGCTTGGGTTAAAGATGTGTTTGTAACTTAATTTAGCATTTTTTCCCCTGTCCTTTCTGATCCCTCAGATTGTAAGGAAAAGAGTGCTATCTGACAGCAGTGAAGACAGAGATACAGAAGAAGCTTTGAAGGAGTTTGACTTTTTGGTTACCTCAGATGATGGTGATGGGGAATCAAGAAGTTCAGGAGATGGAACAGACTGGGGTAAGAAAATTTGATGGATCATACCAGGAGAAAAAAAAAAGTGCTGAGAATATATTGTGACTGATCAGTTCACTGAATGAGATCTCTGTCAGGATCACAGCATCTTTTGATTATTTCTACTATTTCTATTTTATTATCAGTAAATAATTGGCAGACTGAAGTCTTCTTGATATAATATTCTCATTTTTTCTGTAAACTGCTTCAGTGTGAAGATTCTTCAAAGTTTCTGCCTCAGGTTGTTTTTTCTTTTCTTTAATTCTAAGGCAGAGAGAATTTAAAATTTATGAGTGGTATTTCAATATATTTTTCTAGTGACCCATGCACATGAAGGGCTCTGATAAAGCTGTATTTTACAATTATGATATGAAAGTTATTTTGTCATCTTTGCTTTCTCCCACTTGGATGCAGAGGGCAATGTGAGTCATAAAATCCAAATTAGTTGTACTCTTACTGTGGATTAATAATTTAGTTAATATGAACTCTTCAGCTGCTCAAACTTTCTTTTATAATTTAGTAGAATAATATATCTTTAAGTCCACTAGTCCTAGAAAGACATTTCACAAACTGCTCTCTGTCCTTTGAGGTTTCATGTCTTGCAACCCAGATTGCCGCCATCTCCACTTTACCTTGACATAATTATTCTGCCTAAACCCTCAGTATAGAGAAGGGGAGAAAGAAGAGAGCTGGTTAAATATCTTGATGGGAAGTTGTTTCCTACTTAAGCTGCTCTAGAAAGTCTTAAGGATAGTTGGACATGGAACTATTGAAGATGATGGGAAATAATCGAGCTTTATAATGGAGATACAATGGTGACAGACTGATAAGCCATGGTAACTGTGACTCTCACATCTCCAAGATGCTGTATTTCACTGAAGCCATGTCCATCTCCTGGTTGGACTCCAAGTTATTTTTCAGTGTGGTATAGTCTCTTCTTAAGAGGATGTTGTAATATTATTAGATACAGCAGTCAGTATTCTATTCACCAAACAAATCTAGAAATACTGCTCTTAAAAAAAAATGGATACTGCTCTTTAATACAAAAATTTTATCAATTTATACAGGGTTGGTCCAGCTGTTGCTTGTTTCACCAAAAAGTCAGTATGCCAACAAGAGCTTTTTGTTCTCAAATTCACACTTCTGGTTTATTTTTGCTTTCATTGATGACAGCTGAGTAAAAGTGAGCAGAAGTCTAACATTTAAAATAAGTTGTTATTAAAAGTTGTAGTTTCATTTCCAGAAATCTAAAACAGGTTTTTTTTTGAGTTGGAGGTGTTCATGTTTTTCAATTACTTCTTTCACAACCTATATCTTTTATGGTTACTATATAAGACTAAGCTTCTTCAAGGAACTGCCATTATAAATCACTTTGGTCAGCTTAAGTGAAACTGTTAAATGTAGTACAGTAGAGTGATGTTGTTGTAGTGAGGGACAGCAGCAAACAGAAGGAATTCTTTCCTCATTTTGGATTCCAAATATTATTGTTCGGTTACAGTAATCTCTTGAACCCATTCAGCTTGAAAGGTCCTCAGATGTTTTCTGGTAATTTTTAAGCTATTAAGCACTTGAATAGCAGTAGTTCAGGATCCACTTCTGACGTTGAATAGTATCTGTGGGACATGTGGGAAGCTGGGACAGTCTGTAGAAAATGAACATATTGGGTGTTTTCTTGGAAGCAATCTAATAAAAATCTCTTTAAATTTTTTTTTTTTCTGTAGGAGGGAAAAAAGTCTTGTCTAGCCAGGGAGGAAAAGCATGATTAAAACTTTTAACCTAATTCCAGAAAGTCTAGATACTTGTTTCTCTGAAGTATGATTTTCTCATATCTTTTTTGAATTCTTTTTGCAATTCTTGCTCATTAGTGGTAATTGAGGTATATGCATTAAGTGGGCATGACGTAGCCTATAGACAATCTATTTTAGAGTCTCTCTTCAGCTTATTAATGCTTATTTTCATAGCTTTTCTTAAAAGACTTAAACTGCTAAACTTTGTCTTAAGTTTATCTGACACTCCATGAGTATAGGATCATGACTGAAAGGTTCAAAGGAGTGAGAGAACACCTTAAAAAGTATCTTCTCCCTCTGTGATGCAAGTCTGAGCAGAGTCAGGCTCTGTTTTCTCAACATCTGTACATCAGGTAGTTAGAAGCCACACTAAGATGCCTAAGATGCCTTTTTTTGGCGTCACTGAACTCTCACAGTAGTCTCAGCCCCTCCTTGAAGCTCATCTGCTCCAGCTGCCTGAACAGTCTTAGTGGCTCCCTTAGACTTGCTTCACTATGCCAATAATAGGTACTTAGGACTCTACCTAAGAGGTTTCTCAGCATTAAAAATATTGTATTGGATACAGTACTCAAAATTGTGGTCCCACAAGTGCCCAACACAGGGGGACAATCACTTCCCTCACCCTCTTGGTTACATTCTTGTTAATACAGCCCAGGATATTGTTGGTTGCTTTTGCTGCAATAATATGTTGCTGAATCTTGTTGAATTTGATGTTGATAGAAGATCCCTAGGTCTTCTTCAGCATTATTCATTTTTGACTAATCAGTCACATTAATAACCCATTTGTGGTTTTTATCTTCTGTCCAGTCATAGTGACTCCTTCAGACTGTGTTTAATAATGTTGTGATTCCTCTACAGACATTTAAGTTCTGCAGCTTAGTCCAAGGATAAGTTTATTATTGCTGTTTGTATTTTGAAAGATCTAGAATAGCTTATCGATGTAGAAAGCAGACTTGGTCTGAAAGGATTTAATCTTTAAATAATATGGTTAAGATTTTAATGAGAAAAACAAAGCAGAAAGATAATGCATTTCAAAGATTTTGGAGCTGTAATGGTCATGGAAATATATGTGAGGAAGAGCTGTATACTTCCCCTCCTCTCGTGAATTAATTTTCTAAGCTGCCTCAGGACAGCCTCCATATATGGAAAAATTGCTTGGGGGATTTGAACTCATATAACATTTTTTGTTCAAAATCTCCAAATACTGTAGAACTGGAAGGATATTTCTATTCTGTATCATGTCACAGAGGAAGCAATTTGAGGGAGATGTTTAGGAAAAAAAAAACAAATCCAAACCAAAATGTGGGGATCTTTTTTCATTAGGTATGCTGAAATGTTTTGGACTTTTTTTTCCAAAGATTACTACCTCAGGCCTTCATCTTTTTGTGAAGTTTCATGGCTTTAATGCTCTAAGGGTTTATTTAAACCATGATGACATAAATATTGTGTTGCAAAATTATTTAAACGTGCTACTGCTTTGTGTAAATGACAACATAGCACAAAGGCAATAAAAAGAGAATTTGAAATGCAGTAACACAGCATCTGAGTTGTAAAATTATGTTGACGAGTAACATAGCTGTTTCTTCTAGATATAAGAATTCTTCCCCTGGAGGAAAGAAAAAGCTGAAAAATGTGTCCTGATTTATTGTAAAGTAAATGTCGCTTACATTTATGGACAGCTATGTGCTTGGTTATGGGAATTAAACATGTGAAATTTCATCTCAATTCTTTAATAAGAACATTCTGAGCAAAGTGGAATGTGAGTAGCAGTTTTACAGCTTTCACAAGCTTGGTGCTATTTCTGTCTGTTTAAAATAAAAGACAAACGTTGACAGCAGCTGTTGCCTCCTTCAGTGGAGATCACTTGGTGACATTATTGAAAAAGGATGTTTCATTTGTTTCACTTTGTTTAGAAAAGGAAGACCAGTGTCTCATGCCTGAAGCCTGGAATGTCGACCAGGGAGTTATAACCAAACTCAAGGAACAATACAAAAAGGAGCGCAAGGGGAAAAAGGGGGTGAAGAGTAAGTGGAAAACATTGCACCTTAAAATCATAAATCTCACATCTTTCACACCCTTAATTCTATCTCTCTTTCAATGTTTTCCTAAAATTACTTACTCTTTTACTTTGCTGCTCCTGACTGCTTTCCTGTTCACCAGTTCTCAGGGGTTGAAATTAATGACAGATGATCAATTTACCCGATAAATAGTTGGATTAGATATAACTTCTTCCAACCAAGTGTTGGGTTAGTTAAAAATTCTTGCTTTGAGCATGTTTTATACTTTGGTTGTTCAGATATTTAAATTGTAAAAGACATTGTTTTAATACTTCACACTTTAATACAGAAGACTTCAGAATCCTTTCTTAGCTGGAAACATGCCAGTTTCACAGGAAGAGTTAAAGTCTCATATATAAATAAACAAAGAAAGAAACCAAACTGGTAACTCTCTTGAGTATCCTATTAGATAACAGTGGGAGAAAACAGGTTAATTTCTACCCCTGTTTATATTTGACATTCACAACATGAAAGTCATGCTGTCATCATAATTTGTTATGCAGGGCTCGAAATAGGAAGCAACTATGACCATCAGTTTATTTGTAAATCACAGGATTTATTTATTGACTTTCATACCTCTGGGACTAGCCTTCAAAAAAGTTGGGTTTTGTTATTGAAAAAAAACCCAAAACTGAACAGTATCTGAAATGCAGTTTCTAGCCCTGTATTTTTTTTTGTTACATTTCTTGAAATACAGATATGTTTTGTAAAATCAATGGGTTTTGATAGGTAAGCCATAAAATTTTTTTAACTCAGATGGAGAGTTTAAAATGAAACACTGTATCCATGGCTGTGTTTCAAATACCTAGCCATATTGAGAATTCATGTGTGAAAGATGTATATTAATAATATTGCATGTAGCCTGGTCAGAAATTTCAGGGATGTTTCTCCCTTTGTGGTAAGATGCTTATGAATACCAAGGAAATTCTCACTTCCAAAGAGATATGCATAATGATGTAAATATGTCAGACCCTCGCATTGAGGCTGTCTTGTTTTATTACTTTTTGTACTGATATTCTCATTGACTGCTGCTCAGCAGTTGGTTATGTGGCTGAAATTATGATGAAATACAGAAACTAAATATCTCTTTTTTTCCAAATTAAAAACAAACAAAAAAAGGACAAATCATTACCATGCTTTAAATTTTTCAAGTGATATTTTGTCATCTTTGGAATCATTTAATTTACTGCAAGTTAATTGCAAGTCTGACAATAAGCTGAGCTGGCTAACTAAAATGTTCATGTTTAACAAAATTGATTCTAAATTTCTTTATGGTTAAGATAGGCAGGGCATGCCAATATATGATTACAGTGAAAGTGGTTTTTGTAATTTGTCTGTTATTTTTAAAATATACAGACACGTTATGTAGTTCAGGGTAAATAGCTGTGAGGTTAGTTTAGCAGAAATGATTTAATCCAAGTGTTGAAATTCTGTTCTTGAACAGTTGTTGTCTTTTTATTTTTGATTATAAAACTTAATTGTTAATATAGGTTTAGACATTACTGGAATATGTTTTATATCATTATGATAAAAAATCACAATGTAAAGGCAGCACTCGGACATCCAGTGCTCCTTCATGAAGATAACTGCTGCTCAGTACCTTTTGGATTGATTTTATTGGTTTGATCTTGGGAGACAAAGTGGTTTACTGTAGCAGTGAAATTAAGCATCTTTCCATGGACAAACCATCATTGGAGGGGCATCAATGCAGAAAAATCAGGAAGAATCAGAGCCTGTTTTCAGTTATTCATAATATTGCACATAGTGAAGAAGAATGTGAGGGAGGCTGTCTGGAGAAAAAAGAAGGGACTAAATGACATTAAATTTTATAAAGTTTGTTTCTATGACTTTAATTTCATCATATATGGGGCTTAGCCACTGAACTGCTACTAAGTAAAATACTGTTTTTATAGTAAAACAATCTTGCAAAATCCTTCTTAGTGTTTTTCTGGATTGAGTAATATTTTGGTGACAGACAAGTTAAATACAATTTAGTTTATTATCAGTCATTATGGTTAGGGTGGACAAAGTAGTGTTCGCAACTGCATTAGTAAACTCATGATTTTGCAAGGCTGTAGTAAACATTCCTGTGAAGTAATAAGAGAATAGAATCATAGAATGGTTTTATGAGAGAATACATATATTAGAGTACACTACTGTGTTAAAGCTGCTTAAAAATAGCTGTATTATTTACTGGTCTAGGAAAAAACATAATGGACTATGGGTAAGACATTTTCCCATTCTTAATTAAACTTACAACAGGAAAAACTACCGAAGATATGTTTCAGCCTCAATCCTATATAAAACAGTCAAAACAGGGATGTGGGAAAATGATGGAGCAAAGCACAGGTAAGTGTCAAGAAGGGCATGGGTCTTCACCATATGTAGCTTCAGGAAGTAGGCCAGTGAATCCAGTTCCATTTTTATTTTAATATAACTTTTTGGATTATATAGTTCACGATACTACACTACTGCAAAAATAAATTTAAATTATAATGTTGTCATAAGAATATGCTGCACAAAATACCTGATGCACAAATTCTAAAATATTCATGGATGTCAGCTATTGTTTTAGCAAAGTAAATATTCTAATAATCTGAAGTGTGACTCAGTTGGCGGCATTCTTCAGTATCCCGTACAAGTAGCACTATGAGTCCATACATATGGGGAAAATTGTGCGTTCACAATTCTCAGCTGCTTCTATCACTTTCTTCTCGAAATTCATTTCATGCTGGATGATTAGTTACTGCTGAAATAAGTGCTCATTAGTTTTTCTGTGGTAATGTCATAATGCAAGGTAGGATCCATTATTGCATGTGCTGCTGTAGCATATCTGATATAAGGAGTGTCATCGTGAACTATGCCTAAACCCTTTAATTTTTTGTTTTTTTCTGGTTAGGGCCCAACAGGTCAAAGCTGCAAGATATGCTTGCAAACTTGAGAGATGTTGATGATCTCCCTTCATTACAGCCATCTGTTGCACCTTCTTCTAGGCCCAGTAGTTCAAGGCTTATTGAACATGAGATAAACAGGACGGATGAAGGTAAATATTAAAAAAGTGAATACCCCTTTGTAGAGAGTGGATGTTTATAGTAACTTCTTAAGGATTATCCTCTCTGACTTTCCAAGCACTTTACAGATTTCTGATTCAGTATTGCAAGTTCCAGGTGTGATAAATGACATTCCCATTCCTCCATTATGGTCACTATTAGTAAGGTCAAGACACCTACCTAAGTTCACGTCTTGGCTGAATACCTTTCAGCATGATGGAAAAAAATAATTTGGTACTTAGTGGCTTTGTAATATGACCATCCTAAATCACTTGCTTTTGTGCTCAAGCTTAGCTGACAAGTCTGGACCATAAACTCTGAGACATAAGAGCATCATGTTTTTTCCCATTGACGTGATTTTAAATGTTTCTATGTATATATGTACACACACAAGCATGTCCTTTTTTCCCAAGTGCAGAGATAGAGGCTCTGCAGGTAAACAGAGATGCCTTACTGTAGCTTTCAAAAATATGTGTAGTGAAGCATGATTGTGTAGTGAATCATACAGAAGAACTTGCAGCTTGCCAGTGTATTAATTTCCATATTGTGTTCCAAAAATTAGGAAGAATTCTCATAGGGGCTAGTCGAAGTACGGAGAGCCAGGCATGCATCTTTGTAATGAAGCACTTCTATTATGCCTGAAAAATGCTGAGTCATCTATTTGATTCAGTATTTGAATTGCTATAATATAGAGCATAATAACATATAGTATGTGAAGCTATATTAGTTTGCCAAATATGGCAGCCTTACAGTACCTAAAGGGAGCCTGCAAGAGAGCTGGAGAGGGACTTCTTACATGGTCATGTAGTGACATCACAAGGGAGAATGGTTTCAGACTGAAAAGAGGGCAGGTGTAGATTGGATATTAGGAAGAAATTCTTTACTGTGAGGGTAGTGAGACACTGAACAAGTTGTCCAGAGAAGCTGTGGATGCTTTGTCCCTGTGTTCAGTAACAAGTTGGATGGTGCTTTGAACAATCCCATTGAGTGGAAGGTGTCCCTGCCCATGGCAGGGGGCTGGAACATGATGATCTGTAAGGTCCTTTCCAACCCAAACCATTCTATGATTCTGTGATATCATGTGCTCTATTAAAATGGTAAATATGTGTTTTGAAAAATGTGCAAAACATGAGTTCCACTTAGCAGTCTTTCAGTGAGAATGAAAAAGTAGGTTGGCCAAGTTATAATTAAGATGTATAAAAAGCCCTGGTGTGTGGAATAGCTACCAAAGATCTCAGTAGTTCCGCTTCCTTCATGCTCAGTGGTTTTCTTCATGAAAGAAGGGAGTAACTTAGCAACGCTTTGTGAAGTGGAAGAATTTTTTGTTGAATGTTCCCTTTCCAGCTTTTCTCACATGTACTGAGAGCTGTATTAGCAGAGCTCTTATTTTCATGTCCTTTCAGTAATGTGTTTTTCAATTCAGAGACTCAAATGGATTCTCACAAAAAAGGACAGCTGATTGTAAGCAGTCTGAATTCAGTATTACTATTAGCTGTGTATTTCTTTATAAAGCTGAGACACCATATTTTGGGCACACATTTTTTTATTCTAGTAAGTTCTCAAATTTGATGTCCTGTATGTATTGTGTGTTGAGTGAAATAATTGTACTGTGAGTTCAAAAGACAGGAAAAGAGAACGGTAGTGTAGACTTTGGGGTGGAGAAGGTAAAAGGTGTTTGTAATGAAAAGGTAATAACTAAGAGACCTAATCAAGGAGCAATGCTTCAAGGGCTTTTATTTGGGCTGCTCCCACCAGCTGTTTTTATCTACATTTTTGTTGCTTCTTCAGCATCTATTTGCATATTTTGTAGTTGAGTTGGGGAAGGTGTTTTCTGTGTTACTTGTGCATTATATGTGGATGAATGATAGCACATCCTTCCTACCCATGACTGGCTCTGTTTACTGTCTGGAGTCGCACACACCTCAAGTGTAGGTGTGTTCAGAGGGTGCTGTTTATTGGTAAGTACAGTGATTATCTTTAGAATAGCTGTTTTATTATGCATCTCTGTGGATCTCTTTGCCCTTGGCTACTTGACAGATATGTAGCATTCTGAAAGTGGAAAAGGTGCTTTTATTGTACAGTGTAGTATAAACCTATGTTTCAGGATTTTTTTGTTTGTTTTGTTTTCTTGCAGTGGAAGCTTTAACATTCCCTCCGTCCTCAGGGAAGTCTTTCATTATGGGAACAGATGAAGCCCTTGAAAATGAACTGGGTCTTGGAGAACTGGCAGGCCTTACTGTAGCAAACGAGGCAGATTCGCTGACTTATGATGTAAGTGGTTATTAATGGTAACTCAGTGTCCTTCTGTTTTGTTGAAGGCAAGTGCAAGTTACTTGTGTGTAGACCCAGAAAACATTCTCCAGTTAAAATTATGCTGCCAGAGGATGTCACAAATTTTTACTTGGCAAAGCTGTCCTTCCCATACACAACAGCATTCAAGCTCTCTGCAAGCCTCTCTCTTCTCATTTGCCTGCCATGTCTTGCAAGTAATTGAAAGTAAATTAGTGATAGTGGTACATCTGGGTACGTGCAACCCCACTGACTGAGCAAAATTAGGAGTGTCGTGGCCAGCAGATTGAGAGATGTTTATGACCTTTTACATGGGCTATATGCAGTTTGGGGTCACTCCACTTCAAAAGGAGAGAAATTGAAGAGAGTCCAGTAGCTTCTGGCTGATGAGTAGATATTAAGAGAGCTAGTCTTGCTCAGCTGTTAGGAGGCTGAGGAGTGCTTGAATAGCAGCCTGCAGGTATTACAAGGGTGCTTGTCAGGATGACAGAGCCAAGCTTCTCCATAGTGCCAGCTGTTAAAGCAGGAGAAAATAACAGCAAATTACAGCTTGGGAGGTTCAAGTAAGACACTGGGGTAGAAAGTAATGTAGTGGGTGATACTGAAACAGCTTGCTCAGAGAAACAGTGGAATCCCTCTCCTGGGATTAATTTAAGACTTGGCTGGGGCAGAGCTGTGGTTTACATTACCTGGTATGGGCAATAGCTGCATTTCAAATGGGTAAACAGAACTCTTAGGAGGGTTTTGTGGACAGTACTTCTGTGGCTATGTGTGTAGCCTTATTTTTCTTGCACAGTTTATGAAAAAAATCTTTCTTAAAATTGCATCTTTTCAGTTGTATGCAATTTTTTTCTTTATTTCTGATTACTTGGGAGAAGATACTTCAGGTATTAATTTAATCATCTGCTCTTGTGTAATCTGTCAGCTTCAGATTAATCTTGATATTGCATCCCAGCTGTGTCAAGGTTGAGGGATTTCAGAGATAATTTTTAATTCTCTGTTGGGGAAGAATCCTACCCTTCAGTAAATGTGATTCTTAAATAATCATTATCTGGGATTTTACCATCACAATTAAGTCAGAGACTTTGGACATAAGATGCAGATCCTTACTTTGAAGTTCTACCCCTGTATGTACTTGTAAAGCAATGAATACATAGTTGATAAAAGCTTAGGCACTTTTTGAGAGTGCCTCTGCAGAGATGTTCCCTACCACTACCACTATAGTAAGTTTCTGAACGTGTGACATGTTACGAATCATCAATGTTGCAATGAATGCAGAGCAATTCTGCTAAAATTGAGTATCTTAGTATTATCTCTTAATTTGGGCTCAATTCTTAATGTTTTCACTAATTGTCCCTAACTATGTCTTCAGAAACGGGTACGGTAATGTACAAATAAATTTCTGTTACAGGTACTCCTAAAAATCCAACTCTGGATTTTAAATTCAGAGAACATGACAAACCTAACCCACCTGTACAAGATGCTTTCATTGCTTGACTTCATTGTGCAAGTGTCCATACAAATGTTGTGTTTGTTCATGTCTCTGTATCCTGAACTAACAGCCTTCATTTATGGAGTAGCATTCCTTTATCCACTCCAATCCTTTCCTGCATGGTAGAGAATACTAACTTCTATTTGTTCATTTGTCCAATGCCTGTATGAAATCCTGTGATCAGGAATTCATAGTTATGGTTACCTCAACTCTTAGCTTTTTCTAGTGCTGCCAATTAAAAGAAAACATTTACAAAACTATTTGCCCTGGTTACTGTGCACTTTATTGAAGCAAAATGAAAAGCTGGTGTTTCTATTTCAAGTTTCCTTGTAAATTTAGCTTACAGATAATGTCTTTATTTTGGACTGTTTCATACATCTGGCTGCCAAATGTGAATCAGGTATGATTAGTGAAAGTTTAGTATGTTATTTTTTAGTGTCAGTTTTGAATCATATGGAGAATTAAGTTGAAAGATCATGTGAATCAGTTTTTACTTTGCTTTCAAGACTGACAGACACTTTTCCCATTTTCAGTCCCTTTCATCTCACTGACATTTTTGCTGGATTTTTTTCTTCTAAAAAATGCCAGCATTAAGCTACCTCATTTCATGGTTTCAGTCTATTACATATTGCTTTGATTGTAAATTGAAGAATGGTTTTCACTTGGTAATGAAGATTATTAATTTATTACTTAAAAGACAATTTTTTTCTTTTGCAGATTGGTTTTTAGATTATCTAACAAGATTAAATTTCCCAGATTGCTAGCCAATACACTTAAGTTTGCCTTTTCTTTTTCCTTCCTTTACACATTCTTGACAAATGTTCACTTTGGTTGGCTCTGCTTTTTCCCTTAGTCTTCTGGAAGATGAATCATCTTCATAAAATTATAATAGATTTTAGATAAGAGTAACTGAACTACAAGATCATTGCATTTAATGTTAAGTACTGATTTGGAGGTTTGGACTTTGCAGTAGGCCCTTGTTTGATTTCTTACAGCTTTGAACAAGAGAAGTACCTGTAATTGCATGTCACTGCCGTCTTTAGTTTTCAATTTGTTTTCAATTCATTTTCAATTTTGTATAGGCACAAATATTACTACAAGTGGCAAATCCAGATCAGGTGCTAATTTTGGGGTTGGCATCCCCCCAAACTGCTTTTCAGGCCTCGAGTTACCTCACTCTTGTGCTTTGGTGGGGAGAGACAGAAGGAGGTTGTGTGCTCTGTGAGTAACCAGCCTCAGAGCTTGTGAGACTGGTGGGTAGAGTGATGGGCGGCAGCCAGGTGGGTGATGTGTCAGGGCTAGAATCTGTTCCCACCTCTGCTGCTGGTCTGCTGGCTGGGACTGCCTTCCATCTACTTTCCAGTTTATGACCTGCCCGTCTTGGACTCCTTTTGGAAGGACATTTTTGAATGAAACTCAGGCAAATGGAGAATTTTATCCTGACAGGACAGGAACTCACTGTTAGGCATCTGAGATGTCTTTATGGCTTTTGATGATGTGGCACAGAACCTGTGCTGCTGGTATGGCAGCTGGAAGGCAGGCAGGTTCCCTCCATCACCTAATTGGCATTAGGTGCCTATATTGAGGCAACAAAATTCCTCTCCAGATATCTGTACATCTTGTACCTTTTCTGCTGAGACTTTCTTGGCCAGTCCTCAAAAAACCTGCCAGAGCTGCTAACTGTGCAGTCCTGCCCCATCTTTGTACCAGCTCGAGCATTTGTCTGTTCCTTCACAGAGCCAACTTGGCTCAGTAAACTGGCAAAGAAACTGACTTGTCTCCCTGAGCAAGGCAATATGTCATTACTAAGAAATATGATGAGACTAAACCTGCTGTTTCTTGTGACTCCTTTCTCCTTGTTTAAAATCTGTAGAACCTTTTAATTTGTGTATATTTTTATTGTTAAATCCAGATGTAACAAAGCTTAAGAAAAATCACTTCCGTTCTTAAACCTCCTCTTTCGTCCTCAGTCCCCAGGATAAAGTGTTTCCTGAAGTGGCTCAAAACAGTTCTCTCATCTTTGCAGTTAAATATACAAATTATTTGGAATTATCTGTAGATTTCAACATGATAAACATTAGTATAATTGTTTGCCTTCTTGGGTTTTTTCCATAACCACCATCAGCAATGTTTATGGAAAGGTAAATTTAACTCATGACATTGTTGACTGACATTGAAAAAGTCTGTTCAGCATTTTGTGTCAATGTTTGTTCAGAGAAGCAATATTGAAATAACTTATTTTATTAAAAGGCTTTCTTTTTTGATGTTCTAAAGTGCATTTATTGCCAAATAATTGTGTTTGTATACACGATACCTTATTGCCTGCCAGTTAGATTCTTAGTGTGTAGCTAAGTCCTTTTTGCCTTTTTTTTTTTTTTTTTTCTTTTTTTTTTTTTTCCTATTCTGGCAAACTTTACTTGTCATGCATTATTACAGAGCTTGTGTTGCCTTAGCTGGGTAAGTTAGGTTCTGTTCCTTTCTGTGCTTCTAGAGACTTCTCTGTTTCTCTCAGATCTTTGCTTTAGAGGTGCCATGTCAGTAGTACTCTGGATATTCAGGGACTGCACCTTGGTGAGTCAAGCCCAACTTTGTAAGTGAATGAGCCATAGATCAAGTTTTAAATACTTAACTGAGTTCATTGAAGTATCAGTGCTTTTAAAGTGTGTAGTTTTACAGGCATGAGAGTATTTCAGATTTGCATAGAATTTATTACTGTGGATGTGACATTACTTGTATAGAATATGTCTATCTTGGTTCTCATTTTGAAGTGTCTGGTTAGTGTTAAGTGGACTATTGTTTGAGAGCAGGTTATTGTGAAAAGTGGGTGAGATAATTTGACATCTTCTGAAAATGCCAAACTAAATTTTTGATTTCTTTCTTTTGTTGTGCCTTCCAGCTTAATTAAAAGTTTGGCATTTTTTTTTTATTAGATAGCCAACAATAAGGATGCATTGAGAAAGACTTGGAACCCCAAGTTTACGTTAAGAAGTCACTTTGATGGAATAAGAGGTCTCGCTTTTCATCCAGTTGAACCAGTCTTAATAACAGCTTCAGAGGACCATACATTAAAAATGTGGAATTTACAAAAAACAGCCCCAGCAAAAAAGTAAGATTTTTTCTTTATTTTCTTCAAAAACAATTTTAATTTATGAAGGAACAAAACCACCTAGGTACTACTTCACTGAATGGCCCTTGCAGTTAATGGAAAGTGTTCCCTGAATTTAAGAGTAGGAAAACAAGCTCTCAGAGAAGGGTAGAGATGCCTAAAGAATGCCAGAAAAATCCGTGTGTGTTTGTGAATGTGTTTTGTTTGTGAAGATGAAAACCATTCACTTTTTTATATTTTCCTTGTAGATAACATGGCAAATTAATTTACTAGTGAAAATATTTGGATGCGGCCTGTTAGTGTGCTTGCATGTATATATAAATGTATAGGATGCATTTATATATATATGCATATGTATGTATGCACATACATGCATTTACATGTGTACAGCTTGAAACTCTGAGGTGTTGCCAGGTTCCTTTGTTAACTGTCTCTTGCAAACTGCTGGGAATTTGCAGAAATCAGAGGAAATTTGTAGTGGGGCTGATGTGGTTAAGGGAGTACGTCACACCTTTGAGGAGAACTGGGCATAACGGAGTCCTCCCTTGGACTGATAAAGTCCAGAGCAGCAAATTTTGAAGCACTTAAATGTTGATAGAAAAATTTGAGTCCAAAACTCCTTAGCTCCAATAGGAACAATTAATGATATATTCCATCTGATGCTGATGTCTCTCCACTCGTTCTGCTCCATTGATGTACCTACCTACTTGTTTGATGGGTCTGTGAACTACCTTGAAGGTCTTCAAACAAAAATCCAAACAACCAATCCTATCATGTTTTGAAGGACTGCAAATAGTTCCTAGACCTGTGAAAAATCATGTTGGGAGAGGAAGTTGTGGGAGAAACATTGCAAAAGATGTAGCCGGGATTTTAAGAATTTAGCGATTCTGGCAAATTTTTGTAAAGCATTGTATAAGATGGTATATGTGTTAATATTTTTTTCATACTTTGTTTAGGAGTGCTTCTCTTGATGTAGAGCCAATATATACCTTCCGAGCACATAAGTAAGTATTTCCTGAGAAATAGTGTCATACTTTGAGAAGGATAAGATTTTTAAACAGAATCAGAATTTTTAAAAAAAGTATTTCCATCTTATCAGCTACCGATATCATGTGATGCTTTTAGTTCCTATATTGTTTAGAATGTCTGCATGTGTTCTTCTCTTTTCTGCATAGTTATTTAGGTCTGAAGTCAGATACACCACTACTTTAAAATGAAAAACCTTTAAAATGAAAAATGATACAGTTCAAATTTGATTAGGTGTTCTGTTCATCATTGCAGCTTTTGCCTTTTTGCCACATACTTGCATGTGTGGAACAAAACTGAAGAAGAATGAATGCAGTAAATTTGAATCTACTGAGATGATTTCATGAAAGAGCCTTAAATCTTTTGAAAAGAGAAAAAAATTATGTGAAATAAAAAATCCTAGCGTTTAAATTGTGATTGTTTTTCACATTTCATGTGCATAATGATTAATTGTCCTGATTGCAGTTGTGTTACCAGATATTGTGGAGGGTATTTTTATGGGAAGTCTTGTAGCGTATTATTTCATGATGCAGAATTTTTGTTGCAATCCATGCAGCAAGTGAATTGTATCTAACATGGAAATTCTTAAGATTGACACTGCATTGCATGTAATGAAAATGTTAATAGCCAGTGTTTCTTTGGGGCTTTCTTCCAGTGGACCAGTGCTCTGTGTGGTGATGAGCAGTAATGGTGAACAGTGCTACAGTGGGGGAACAGATGGCCTCATCCATGGCTGGAACACAACCAACCCAAACATTGACCCCTATGACTCTTACGGTATGTTGCTGTCACATGCAGCAGTGAAATGATAAGTTTAATGACAGTAATGTTATGTTACTAAAATAGTATAATTTGTACATAATGCTTCTGTGAAAGTTTAAGAGAGCAAGTTGAATGTTATCTTCAATTACTTAAAGTAACCTTTTGTTTTAATGCTGATGCTGCTTGATGGCAAGATAAAATGTAATTTTCTTTAAAAATGCCTTGATCTCATCATAGTTTTTAGAAATAGCTAGTCTAAAGTACAGGTTTTAGAAATATAGGCCTAAACCTGATAATTTGGCAAGTACAGGAAATGTGTATTTTAGTGTTCTTTTCTTTGACAAATTTCTGTGGAGTTGAGATAAAAAGGTTTTAGAGTCTGAGACCAAAGCTGTTAATGTTGGCTAGAAACAGCTAAAAAGGCCCAGTTTGGTAAAATTTACTAGATCTGAATGGATGCCAGCCTTGTGTCTGGATTTTATGATTTATTTTGCACTTGTGGTAGCTTCAGATGCAGTTGGTCTCAAAGCTAACTTCTGCATAAAAGGGACTGCTGTAGCATTAATAGCTGTTTGAAAGTGAATTTTAACAGTGAAGTGTGTTTTGCCAAAGTCAGTACTGTCCCTTCTGCTGAAGCATTGTTTTGTTCTCTTAGTTGTAAACTGAGTAATTGAATGTCACATATGCTGCTGAAATTCAAGCATCTTAATGCCAGAATTATTAAGACTTCTATATTGATATGACGTGATTCGTCTTGGGTTTTCTTATCAATTATCTTCCAGAGGTGGGTGCCTAAACACAGGCTAAGATACAGCTATTGACTTAATTCAGATTTTGTTTGGAAATGTGTTTTGTTGTGTTTCATTCACAGATCCTTCTGTTCTAAGAGGTGCTTTTGTAGGCCATACTGATGCAGTGTGGGGTCTGGTTTACAGTGGAGCTCACCAGCGTTTGCTGTCCTGTTCAGCAGACGGCACTATACGTTTGTGGAAAGCTACAGAAATTGCTCCAGCTCTCAATATATTTAATGATAATCAAGGTACAGAAAATCGCCCTACCCTGAATTTCATGAGCCTCACTGTTCAGACTGACATAATTTTGGCTACTGAATAGACATGCTTCTTGTGCTTCTTTCTGAGTTTCGTATCTTTATGAATGTTTTTGGGGAGAGTAAATTTTGTGACCCTTCTTTGACATTACCTGCATATAGGCCTACATTCAGGGGGACAGTTAGATACATCTAAAAGCCAACTGCTGCAGGTGATCTGCTGATGTTACCAGCACCATGGAGGATAGTGTATTAACTCTGTAATTCAGATTCAAAATTGAGTTTCCACCAGGCCCTTGTTTTTGGTTTATCCAGAATAAAAAGCCCTTTCTTCCCCTAGTGAAAGTTTGGAGTAACCATTGTTTCATCTCAGGCCAGTGTCATTGTACTTTCCAGATTTGTTCCTTGTGCCTCTAACACAGAGATTCCAATTGAATTTCTGAGTTTGCAGAAAAACTAAATAACAATAACCTAGTGATTCTAAACACTGCTAGTTGAAAAAAAATACTCCTTTGGAGTTGGTTACTGAAATGTCATGCACAAGTGAAAATCCCACTGGTTAGAATCTAATTTCTGGAAGTTGCTGTCTGTCTGAGTCAGAGTGCTCCAGAACGAGCCCATTGACGTTGCCCAAGTCTCCTAGAGCTGATAGTCATTAAAGGCAGCCAATGAGCTGAGACAGTTCCATGTCTCTTCAGAAAAACTTTTGAGGCAAAATAAACCTTGTCACAGCTGAATGGACAGGTCAAATTATAGTTTGACGCTGGTCAGATATGCCATTGCTTGTTAGTTAAATGCAGGCTTCTTACTGCCAGTTTGTCTATCTGCCTGCCTCGAAAACTTCCTGGTAGAGTTTTGGAGTTTGTTACTGTAAGTTGTTTTGTTTTTAATTATTAAACTAAGAGGGAAGGAGGAGTAGTCTTCCCTCACAGGGGCAATATAATAGCCCTTATATTAGGAGGTTTTTTGTATTCTAAACTGAAATGAAGCCCAGTTGTGAAATCCAAAGACTGAAAACTCAGTTTTCCTATGGCTTATTAATAACCTTGAACAAACCCCCTAAAATATCTGTCACTCATTATTCAAGTCGTTCAGATTAACCATTGTAGGCTTACCAGGAAGCTGCAGATAAGCATGCATGGCAGTAGTAGAAAAGGTCACTTGAGAAACAATGTGTTTTCTTCTCACACCAGTCCTTTTTGGCCTTTTTCCTAGTACTTGTAGGTAACTACTGCCATTCCTGAGAAATAGTCCTGAGGTCCTGTGCCTGAGAAAGATATTTCTCCCATGAATCTTTAGAGAGTTTACAGGGATGTGATGGTATTCCTGTGTTATCTGAATCTATCATCCAACATTAGGTTGCTTAAAATTCAGCTTCTCACTCTCTTACCTTTTCCTCCTCCTAACGTCTGTTGCAGCTGGTGTTGTTCTTCCTCATAGCAGGTGGTAAACAGGACATTTGAAGAGAAAAATCCTAAGGAATATATCCTATGCCCAAGCTTTGCTGATTTGACCTTCTGTCCTATGGTGTGCAGATAGCTACACTATTAGGAGATGAAATATATACTACAGTAGGCAGGAGTTTTGAAATACAAGTTTATAATGTATTTATATAACTGTACATGATGACAATTCCAGTGTGTAAAATCTGCACCTGGAGAACTTTGGTGTTTTATTAAGCTCTGATTTTGTCTAAGTTAATTATTACAGCATTAATTATTTGTCATGTCACTTGTTGTACACTTCAATTTCATGTCCTTTTACTCAAAGCAATGGAGTTTGGTGGAGTTTTTTTTTTTTGAGAATTGCTGCTACAGTTGAAGGAAAAGGGGCCAGGGAGTTCTTGCTTTCTTAATTTTAAAGTAGATTTCTGCAGAGCTGCAGTTTCAGATACAGCATCTTAGTAAAGAATGTTGTTGATATACATGTCCAGAAAAATAGGGTTAAAACAGCTATCATACAGGGAAAGCTATTTCTATTGGCATAATTTATATTTTAGAATGCAGCACATACTTTCATAATCATGGCCCTTTTGATGTTGAAGTACTTTTTTGTAAGGATTTTTTTGTTTAATTTTTTTAGTTTTCTTTACACCAACTGCATCTTCTCTACATTGTTTTCTAGAAATGGGAATCCCTTCATCAGTAGACCTTGTGAGCAGTGACCCAAGCCTCATGGTAGCATCATTTAACAGTGGACACACTAGCATTTTTAACATGGAGACACGGCAACGAATTCTTACCCTGGAGTCCACTGTGGATACTAGTATGTATCAAAAGCCCCAAATCAACCAAAGGAAAAAAAATTGCTTGTTTGAGATGGGTACTGTTGACAATCTTTTTAGTGTTTCCAGAGAATCACGCAGTGTCATGAGAAATTATAAAATGGATTATGTTAGAAGCTGTGTTCTGAGATACAACAGTAAATTGTTACTACTACAACAGACCTCACGGGTGTTGCAGTAGCAGAAGTGTGCGCATACTTTTGAAATAAGATCGAAGAAAAAAGCTCACACTCTGAATTCCTCAAGGGATAGTAGCATGAGAGCACAAGTTTCTTTAATACAGCTTTGTGATCTTTGCAGATTCAATATATCCATTTTCTCTTCAGTCCAAAACTGCAAAAAAGAGGCAATATCAGGAAAATTTAATATTAAATTTATTACAAAATTGGGAGTGTATGTCAATTCTTTTTTATTTTCCTCAGAGGTATCCATCTTCTAAGCTTTATTGCACTCTTGGCTCATTTGGACTTGGACTTTAATTGAAATTTCCACTGAAGGAGGAAAGCAAAGCTCCAGTGAAAGAGTATTAATTCACAAGGTCCCATGTAATGCCTTGGATCATGGCAGTGACCAATATTAGAAGTTGTAGAGGATACTGTGAAGAGCCTGCTATTAGTCCATTATTTTACCCTGACTTTACAAAAGAGACCAGAATGAGCTGAAGCATAAGGTTTCATATTCAGGCCACAATGGCAAAACATTGTGTCTTTTAAAATTTTGATATTTCTTTCCTCATTCTTGGGGATTTATGTCACTGAATTCTACTATTTAATTATATTTTTTAAAAGGACTAAGCCATTCCTGTTGGCTTTGTTTGTGTGTTTTAAAATATTTAAATGATTGTAATTTTATAAGAGCAAATGGACAGTGCCATATCTTTTCTTTAGGTTATTCCTTACTGTGCTTCTTTTAACCCACATTTTTGTTCCTGTCTAAAAAAAAAACTGTTCTAAATTAGTTAAAGCAATTCAGTGGAAGCCACCTTTCTTCTTCCCTCCCCTTCTCCCTTCTATTTTTTTTCACCTACTCTTTGCTGTAATTCTGTAATTTTCCTTTAGGAAAACAAGACCCTGGTATGGCAACCATCAGTCCCTGTTTAGTGTCTTTAGTTATGTAACAGTACTATCAAGTTTACATGTATTTTAAAGAAATAAATTACTATTTGTACAAGAACTAGACAAGAGGAAAATGTCACCTGAAATGCCCTACCACACTGTTTAGGGACTCTTCTGCTCAGTATAAGCCTCTGCTTGGCATTTTCAAACTGTGAGAATGGCTGGCTGTGATGAAAGTTCATGTGCTTTTAGTAATTTTAGGGGTGTTTATTTATATGAATGTGAAGTTTTTTTCCCTTAATTTTTACTTTCATAATTTCTAAGTGCCCTATGGATGCTGACACTGCTTTATGGTTCAGATTTTTATAGAAAGGTGTAAAATGAATCTTCACCATTTTAATAGGAAGTGAACCTTCAGTAGTATTCTATTTTCTTTATTTTAGTAAGAATTTAGATTAAATTATGTGAATGTTCTTTAAAAGCAATATAGCTAAATACAGTCAACATGAAAGACAATATCTGTATTTTGGTGTTCTGTGTAATTACTATTTGTGGGTTTTTTCCTAATCTATGCCTCTTAAGACACCTCTTACATTAACCTGTGCAGCATAGCATTGCCTGGATTTCTAACCAGAAAATTCCTATACTTTTT
Source organism: Vidua chalybeata (assembly GCF_026979565.1). Lineage (NCBI taxonomy): Eukaryota > Metazoa > Chordata > Aves > Passeriformes > Viduidae > Vidua > Vidua chalybeata. Next base: position 13,556,039 of record NC_071532.1, read on the forward strand.
TCTCTCTGTGTATATATAGATCTATATATATGCATGCTATTTCAGAATTACTGAAGGTGAGAAAATTGGCTCTCCTATGAATAATCTAGCATCCTTTTTTAAATAATTTCAATACATATATATCAGATAATAAGAGGTAGATTTTGTTTGCCTGCAGTGTTTATTGTCCTGTCCTGTATGTTATGAAGAAGGTTTGACTTGGCAAAAGGAGGAATATGTGTGAATTAGGTTTTTTTCACTCAGTTTTTGGTTTCACATTTTTGCCTGATGTGCTTATCTAAAACCATGTCCAAAAACTGGACCTTATTTGGCATACATACGTTTTATGTATGTATCTGTCTTGTGTAGTTTGGAAAGTATTTTAGAGGAAAGTGCATAACATAAGGTGCTAGCTGAGAGTTGTCAGGATATGTATATAAGAATTATTTTGCAAATTAGATTGATTGCATATTTATTTCTTAGTAGTAGTCTTTCAAAGAACTTAGCAACTTATACTGATGTATGTGTTTTTTTTCTTAGCAGTCAGTTCTTCCTGTCAGATAAACAGAGTCATCAGCCATCCAACTCTTCCAATTAGTATCACTGCTCATGAAGACAGACACATCAAATTCTACGACAACAACACAGGTACGCATCTTTCCAGCAGGTCTTAGCCATAGCCATTGTGTAGTATAAATCATATTCCCAATTTCATCATGATCAATAGTATTCACACAAATGCTGAGGGATGTCAAGAATTGGATATCCTCTGAAGCAGAAATCTCTCATCACCAATAAAGATTGCCAGCTCACTTAAAAGCTTTGTTGGAAAAATGATAAGGAATGTGGATCTCTGTCCATTCTTTTAGAATGCCCTATGTATGGGGTTTATAAATATTTAACGTAAAAGGCATCTTTTTCAAAATCTTCATGCTTTTATGGTTACGTTTCTTTTATTAGTTGTCTGTATTATTTTGCTCTTGAGAGCAGGAACCTCTGGCACTCCTTTAGTGCTTCCTAGACCTCTGCCACCTTTGACCCATGAGTTCTTATTTTTAACATGAAATCATTGTAAAATCAATGTAAAAATTGTAATACGCTGTGATAAAACATTAATTCTCTCTGAGATAACTAACACTATTCCCTATTCCCATGTAGTTTATGTTCATTGCTTCTAGTATGCTCAGCCCCTGCCTTCCTTCCCATCCCAGATCTTACCTGAGAACTCCATTAATTTGCTTAAGGGGCAGATATTTAAAATGCACAGTGATTGCATTGTCAGTGTGGCTTAAAGAAAAGGTCTCATAAACGTTGATGATATTGCTACTGTGGTTCTTGGGAACTGTAAACATTAAAATACTGACTTTTTGTATAATTTTAATGATTCAGTCATGGGACAAGATCTCTTGTGTTTATATCAGCTGTGGTAGGGTCATAAGCAGTGAATAGAGGTAACAAAGTTAACTGCAGAAAATAACCTAAATAAATCTTTTTTTCAAAGGAAAACTGATCCACTCCATGGTAGCTCACTTAGATGCAGTTACAAGTTTAGCTGTTGATCCTAATGGCTTGTATTTGATGTCTGGCAGTAAGTACATTCAGATTTCATTTTCTTTTTCTCATAATGGTGGCAGGCATGCAAATTATAAAGAAAACTGTTTTCCTTTTCTTTAGGTCACGACTGCTCGATTCGCTTGTGGAATCTTGAAAGCAAGACCTGCATCCAAGAATTTACTGCCCATCGCAAAAAATTTGATGAGTCCATTCATGATGTGGCATTCCACCCATCCAAATGTTATATTGCCAGTGCAGGTGCAGATGCCCTGGCTAAAGTATTTGTATGACAGAGTGCTTTCCATTCAACTTTAGCTTTGTATATATTTAACCAGCTGCTCAAAAGAGAAGAGGAGGGCATGAGTTGTTTTATCTTGCCCTGTAATTCAGAGAATGTTTGTAAGTGTGTAGTTTTGCAGGGTGCTGTTTTCTAAATTGACGTTTGTTTTGGTTTTTGTGAGCTCAGCTGGTGCTGAGAGCTTGGAATCTCTCAGTTTCAAATAGTTTAAAAAAAAAAAAGCTTTTATTTAGAGGGTGTGAATTTTCGTCCAGGCAGGCCTTGGGTGAAACTAGGTCTACGTATTCTCTATTAATAAAATGGAGTACTGGAAAGAAGGGGTCTAATTGCATCAGGGAGTAGGAAAATAGGGAAACTTCCTAGGATGCTTCTCATTGAAGAATCTTAATGTACTCAAATCACCTAGAAAAAGTGATTCAAAGTCAGTTCACATGTTCTTTACTGTATCATGTGAGAAGCACTTTGTCATCCCTTTGGTGTATGAATAAAGTAGATTTGTTCAGAGAGCAGTAGCAGATAGTTAATCTCAGCCACCTGGCTGCTAGCCTAAGATAAATGCATTTAAAGGAAGGCAAATTACTAACATACATTAAAATGCAGTAAAGTTTCTGTTACATCTTCTGTGTTTCTCAGTAAATATTTAGTTTGCAAAAAATTTATATAATTTTTTAAGGATTTTATTAGTGTATGGCTAGAAACTGAGCCTTTAGTCTAAATCCCAATTAACAACAGACTGTAGTAGCAAATTTAACTTATTCAGATTTGAATGCTGTTTATTCTTGGAGATCTGGCACGAGAAATTATCACAAAGCTTTCCAAAGAAGCTGTCCTACAGTTTTAGCTATCAAACATTCATCTCCTCTTTCTGTTCCTGCTAAAAAGGGTATCACTCTGGGCATTAAAGGATAACAGTGAAATACTTTGTTTGAAGATGAAATCTGATGCTTTGTATGAGTCCTTTTAGTGGAATAGGTGGGAACTGTACAAAGTTCCATCAGTTTGAGAGATTCTGCTACTGCTAGAATATTTCCCAGCTCCACCATTTGAGGGACTTTTTACCTTGTCCACTTCATTGGGTGTATGTGTCATTGATTGGGTTACCTGAAGAATGAGTACTTCTCATAATTACTCAACAGATGTGCTTTGTTTATCTATTCAGAGCTTCTCTGTTGATTTGAAAAATGACTTTTAATCCAATCTGTTAGTCTTTTTATCCCTTCTTAAAGGAAGGTGAGTGGGTTCTTTTCTGTTATGTGTCATCATCAGAATTATTACTATTCATAAGCACGAAGTTGGTGTTTTTCTCTGATGGGAATGGAAAGCAGAATTTCTGCTGGAGTTGATTTCTGATGCTGATATGAGTAGGAAAGAACCCACTGCAATTCTTCATATACCAGCCTGAGGTTAAGACTGGAAACTGGTAAATAAATCTTTACCTTGAAACTGACACTTGTAAGCAGGAGTCATTGAAAGATACCAACATAAGGTTTGAAAATGTCGTTTTTAGAGTGCCATTTGGGGATGGGACCACATTTGAAGTTGATCTCAGAGTTTAAACCAAGTATATTATTTAGAATAAAAGGTTGACCTGCGCTGTTTGAGCCTGCTACACATTATATGTACTGCTGAAATATTCTGGAATACCTTTTATTGCTCAGAATATTCACATATGTCACTTCATGATAATGATATGCAATATATTTCCTTAGATAAGATTAGAACTTTTACCATGAAACAGATGACTACAATAATAATACAGATAATTTAGTTTTTATAAAATGTTTTGGTTATGATGAAAAGGAGGAAACTTGGCTGCAAAACTGAGCATTCAACTTTGTGAGAATTTTGTGTACTTGACTCATATTCTTTCAGTGTCATTATTTTATTTCTTTTTGAAGAGAAAATTACAAAAATTTATTTGAAAAATTCTAAAAGTTATGTATATTATATATGTGTATATATATTGTAAACATGTATTAAATGTGTCTAGTAAGGGAAGACTCCATGGGTGCATTTTAATGTTTTAGTATTAAGAGTTCTCTTGAGTTTGTGTATACAAAGGATAATGGTGTGAGTATGAAATGAATGTTGTGGTTTTGCTTACACAATACGTCGTCACAGTTGTTTAAATTGCTGTACATAAAAACTAATAGGCCAGCATGCTTGTTTTTAAAGACTGTCATTCTGATTACAATTGGAATGTAAGAAGTGGCTGTTCAAATGTGAATTGAAAGATGATTCCTTCTCACTATTGAGCTCTTGCTCAAACTGAAAAGTGATTTTTTTAAAAGCTGGCAATAGCTAGAGGATGAGGTGCCTTTAAAAAACAAAACAAAACAAATGTAGCCTTACGAAGAGGTTGTGGAATATATATATTTTTGTGCTTGTCTTCATAATTGATGTCAATGTCTTTTTACTGTACTTGCTCACATACTTGTAGGACTGCAGGGTATTGTGCATGAGCCTGTCAGATCTTCTGAGCATCATCGTAGGAGATAAGGTTGAAAAAATTATTTAGGTTATCTAGTCCATCTGCTTGCTAAAGCGGGGTTGTAGACTTGTGCATTCTTATAGTGTCTTGGCCAGTGAGATTTTATATGTTCTAAAACAATTAGGCTTCCTTTTAAAGATTATTTCAATGATTACATCTCACTGGCAGGAGGATTTATGTGATACTTAGTAGCTCTTTTTTGTAACTTCATGCCAGTATTCCAAGCCATCTTTTGTGCCATTTTACATATTCTTCATAGTCTTTTAATTTGGAACCTCCATGCACACACTGGTTCAATCTGTATATTTTCATTCCTTTTTGCTTTCTTCAAGCTATTTTTTTTAGTCAGCTTTTTTTGCACAGCTTTTTCTCGTTTTCATCCTTTAAGCTCAATTCTCCAGATATTGGTGTCCATACCACCATTCCACATGCATGATTTGCTGGACTTAGTCTGAGGGTCATCTGTTAAGTCTGGTTGTTATTTGGTTGGGTTTATCCTCTCTAACACAATGTTTTTGTGTAGGAAGACCAAGCTTTTGACGTCTGATAAGCTTAAATCTTATGTCTTTATGACAACTCCTTTAAATAATATTTGAGTATTGCTGCTTTTCAAGTTTCTTCTTCACTTTTAGTATGTTACCATTCTTTTGCAGCTAGAGACTTAATTCCTGTTTCATGATCATCCTGGATCTTACAAGTTTTGAACTTCTGACCTCTGAGGGCACTAAATTATTTTTATTTGTTCCACTTTGGTGTACAGTTCTTCCTGGTTCAGGGTAATTAGTAACTTTCATTAGTGTGATACGTATGTTTATTCAAAATGTAAACAAAACTGGACCCAAGGCTTGTTCTTGGAAAAAAACATTTTTCTGCAGTATCACTATATAGCATTGTACCAGTACTATTTTTCCCATATCTAATTTACATGGTAATTTTTTAATGGTTAGCTCTTACAATTTTTTGTGTATATTAGCCTGTGCTAATGATTTTGATTTTACTAACTAATTTAATGGGAGAATTTTCAGTCCTTCTATATGTTGAAAGTTGGTCCACTAGTTTAAATACTCTCACTTTTACTCTATTTTACTTTACTGGGCTGTTTGCTTTCACATATTTGATTCAGTTACCAAAACACTTGCACAGAATTATTTGGAGTAGCTTGGAAGAAGTTCTAGATCTGTTGTGTCACTCTTATGAAATCCTAGTGTCTGCATTTGACTTTGGGCCTCAGAGAGAAAACTTCCACGTAAAAGATTCACTACTTTCATCTCATTCTTCTTTATTTTGACAAAATATGTTCTTAGCAAGAAGCGTGTAGAACTATATGCCATATACTGTAGCCTGTTTTTTTTAGGATGTGTATTTTCAAATAATGTTATGTTAAAGCAGTCCCATGTAATTTTGGTTAAGTGTGTGATGTTCACAATACAGCTTTGTGATTAGGTCATACAACACTGTTTTTCAGTTGTGATTTTAAAGTAACCAGAGATTTCTTCTTTTGAATAAATGTGTGAGAGATAAAGGACTTAGTTACACCACCTTTTCAGTACAGCTGTTGGATCACAGATGTGTCGCCTTTCCCTGCCTCCTTAGGTTTTAACAGTGTAATTTTGGGGAGCATCAATTTCTGTAAACTCATGTGTTCTTTGAGCAGTGTTTGATGGGCAGAAGTGTGGAAACAAACAGTTGAAAAAGGGGCATAACTATCAGATAATCAAGTCTTGGTTTTACTAATGCCTTTCAAGTATTTGGAAACATTTGCAGGCTGTGGTTTGACAGTGTGTTGTTTGCAGACTGTCTGTCCCAGGTATCCAAGAGCCTACTTGATGCCTGTGTGAAATACCTAGTCAACCGGAGATGCATTAAGGAAGAAAATGCAGCCATTGTGGTTGTCCTGTGCTGATATTTGTGGCTGTTTAGTGGAAGTTGGTTTGGACTACACTGTCAGAAATGAAGAAATCAGAATACAATAGTTAACCTCTTCCACGTCGTAAATTGGTTTGTATGAGATGTGACAATCTTTGACATGGCAATATGAGTTTTCTTGGGCAGCTGCTGTTCATAGGCATTGTAGAGATGCTTACCATAGTTGTTACTATTGAGTGACTGAGATGATGAAAAGATTTCCTTGAAAAAAATGCTCAGATGTTTCAGGAAGCTCCTTTTTTCCATAAGGACTTGAAGGTGTTGAGAATATTTTGTCTGAATCTGATAACATGTTTAGTTGAAGAGAGTTACAATAGGTGAATAGTCTTGACTCTTCTGTCATCAGTGTCTTTAAGCTTAGAGACAAAGTTCTGGAAATGATTTGTCTGTAAACTGCCAGTGAAAGCCTCTGCCACATTCCTACTGAGCAGCAGAGAAACTGATGGACACCAGTGTTGATCCATACTATTATGTCAGGGATGTTTTACAAAAAATAACCCCCATTGTAAAAGGTAGTGTTCAATACAGCAGAGCAAATGAACAAACTCCTGGAGGGGGTGGGGAAGGACTAGGATGACTCTTGTATAAATAGTCCTTGTTTGGGCAAACACTCTTGTTTATCTGGTGGGAATGTTCCCAGGAGGGAGGATGATTAGAAATGTGACCTTAAAAAGAATGTCTGTGCCTGTGCTAATGAACATACCTGTGCAGGTTATCTATCCCTTTAGTATGTGCTTTTTATCTTCCCACTTAAATTTCCCTTTAGGATACCTTTTCTGAGAATCTTAAAATCTCATTAGCAGTGAGCTCTTACTGCAGGATAAATGTCATAAAAGACTTCTGATTTTTCTCTCGGAGTGGTTTTTTGAAGGGTGATAGAGTTTCAGCTTCAGCCCCAGCCCTCTCACCACCAAAAGGCTAATTTGTATCTCTTTACACCCAGTTTGTTTAATTTTGGTGTGTTATTTCTTAGCCTGCCTTCTGACTTGGTTTTGCTGCTCTGTAGTCAGTTGTGAAAGCTTATTAATTGCTGTATAATTTAAGATATTTTTGAGGATGTGGATTCCACTACAGAAGGCATAAATCCAGTTGAATAGCATAATTTGTGGATCTCATCTGGTTTGTTGTCAGGAGAGACTAGTTGTTAGACTACAAAACCCAAGCTATGTCTGAGCTAAAAAGGCATTTGACAATATTATACTCTTAGCCCAACTTCTTCCTGCCCAAGTGTAGATTGTGGTATTGTGTGTTAGACTGCTTTTGCCCTGCTCATGCTACCAAGCCATGCTGTGATCCTCGGAGATCACACCAGTGTTTAAACCATACCCTGTGCATGTGTTTCTAAGCTGCTCAAAGCCTTGTATTGACATCCTCCAGGCCAGGCTTCTTCGATTCCCTTAGGTTTGAATTGCAGGCTCCCAAAATTACTTCCTGGGTATTTTGAGTAACCCTTGGTCCTCACACCAGAGTATTAGACTGTGGTGCTGAGAAAAGATTTATACAGCTGGATTTGTACTGTTTTGAAAGGGAAAGGATAACTTATTGCCAAGCCAAATATTGTCATTATTTTTGGATTACTTGTGAAAAGCAGCCAAAAACATTGTATAATGGATGAATTATGGACTTCAAGCTAATATTTTTCCATTAAGAATTTATTTTTTTATGCTTCCTATCATCAAGATATACAGTGCTTTCGAATGTAGCTTGTTTTCAGATGTATGGTTTCTAGAATTGTTTCCTTGCAGTTGGACGTTTGCAAATGTGCATCAGTTTTCAAAACTGTCTCATATGTGTTAGCACTTCTTTTGGAAATGCAAACTGAGCATGTTAGCTAATGATTTCTTGTACCTTTATAGTCCAAGCATACTGAAAAGCAGTCTTGTGCTATGTTTTCCTTGAATAATGCATCTGAAAAAACTTGTAAAAGGAACTCCATGATGAGATGACTTTTGTTGCTGTAAGGTTCTCTCTGTTGACATTTGTCAGCTTTGCATTGTATTTTGCATAATTATCTTCAGTTAACTGTCAGGATGAAAAAGACAAATTTCTTTGCCATATGGATTGTAGCTTGGAATTTTTTTGTTGTTGTTGCTTATATTAATACAATTCTTTCTTTTCTGCTAGAACTTAGAGATACCTGACAGCTCTCTTTAGGAGAAGTTACTACAGGTGATAACCACTAACACGTTAGTAATTACAGTGGCTTCCCTTCTGTTTTGGGTCACTTCCATGGCAGATTGTTGATATGAAAAGGCTACTGTGGCTGATGCAAAAACAGCTAAAGGAAATTAAGATTCCCCTTCAGAACTATGGCTAGGTTATGATTTTATAGACCAGTTTTGAATGACTACTTTGAAACAATGTGGGACTTCAAGTGTCTTGCAGAATTTTGGATCCAAATGAGAAGTAACTACTTGTTGAGTAATAGTCTTCTTGTCAGTTTTTTGTGTATGGCTCAGCACAAGGCTGTGTCAGAATTGCAGTACCACCAAAATTACCTTGTTTAAATGCAACTGTTGTACAAAAGTGAATGTCATTTTGAGTGAGAAATTCTGTTTTTTAATTTATGAAGAGAATAGTTTTCTTGGGAGTAAGCATCCATAAATGTAATATATTTCATGATTTTGAAAAGGCTTATTAATCATGGGACATGAGAAAAATGAAAGTGATTCAATCTCCAAAGATTTGTTTAGCGTTTATTATTACAAGTATAAATTTTTGCTTTAAATGGAAAAGCTTCTTCAAAAACTTAGTATTAAACTTCTTACTAAAACACAGTAGTTTAAAATGCTGGATAAATATCTAAAATGGCAAAGACAGAAGATTCAGAGGGAGATTATTTTTAAATATGCCAGTGTAATTTTGAGCTTCTCAAGTGCAGCCCTGAATTTTCTCTTTTTCACTGCAATTCATATTTTGTGAAACTTCTTGGATAGGTTATATTTAAAGCTACATTCACTTGCCTGAATAAGTCAAATAAATATTTTGTCATTTAAAATTATATAGATCTGCTTATGTTAGTGTGCCGTTCAAAATGAGACCCCATTGAGGTAACCATGCAGGTATTTGTGTTGGTATGACAGTAGTGAAGTGGGGTATCTGTGTACTGTACCCGCATTCTGTGCTGAGCAAAATCACACGGACTTCCAGAAATAAGCAATGGTTTTTAAGAGCAGCTTTATTTAATGTTGCAGCAGCAAGTGTCATTTGTACCATATAATTATGTAAATTGGGTGCTAATAAATACTATTTTTCAACATTTGCATTGTGTTCATAATTCTGCATTTTATGACGAGATACATGTGGTTTTGGAGTGAGTGCTAGGAGGGGGAAGTGCATTAAGAGTAAGACAAGTAGACTTGTTTGGAGGGGCTTGAGGTAACTCCATGTGAAATTCCTACTGATCTGTGCGGCGTGTTGGTGTTCACAGGAGTGCCTTGGATTTTCTGTTCTCTGTATGTCTTGGTTTCATACTGCTGCACCAGCTTGGCTCTGTTGACACCCCACATCCTTCCACGTGCTGAGGCACGTGGTCCCTGTGTGGGGGTGAATGTGGGGTGAGCAGACACGTGGAGTGGGTGCGGTCGTGCAGGAGCTGGTCTGTCAGCAGGCATTGTTCACAACCAGACACGTGGCTCTTCCCAAGGACAGCGTTCATGCAACGTAAAAATAAACGCGTGGTTCTGCCCTTGGGGAGAGGATGAGGGAGAGCAAACCACACATCACAGATGGCAGCTGCGTTTCTACAGGAAGGTGCTCAGAATGGCACTGTGAGCGGGTGGCAGGAGAACCTACACAGAACTGCGCAGAACCAGTTGTCATTGAGCCCATCCTGTTTTTTTCTGAGCTTGTAGGTGGGGTAAGTGAAGTTCTCATCTTTTCTTGGTAGGTATAAAATTGCCTGATTTGGTCCTACTCATCATCTTGCCCCATAGGAAAGGAGGAATCACTTCATGAATTGACAGTACAATCTCATTCAAGCCAGTGTGAATGCCTCTAGAAGATTCCTGAGGTAGGAGAAAAGAAAATTGAACATGCTTATGGGTTTGCCTGTGATGTGGCCCCATGATGATCATGGCCCCATGATGATTTGCATGTGAGAAAAGTGAGTATACTTGATGATACAGTGCAACTTCTACAATTTCTTGTGCTTAAAAAGAAGTAATTTCTATGAGTGCTAGAATTCTTCAACTGTACTAACAGAGTTTTCATTAGGAATCAGAGAATATATTAAACTGGTGTTAAGGAAAACAACATGTTTCTTGCCATTCATTAAGACTGACACATTTGATTGTGAGCAGTGTTGCTGATGCAGTGCTAAAACCCTCATCCCCCTTCCTCCCTCAGTTTAACAAGGAAAAATTATTATTTTGAGGAATTTGAAGCATTCAGCTGCATAGGTGTACATTTGTAATGTTTTCAAATATGTAGGTGACTTAGCAAATGTAAATGGCCTGATACTGTCCAAGATGTCTCGACATGAGTTGGGAATGGAAAAGAGAAGGGATCAAGTTGTTTCCATAATGTTGCTCATGCACAGAGCAAAATAGCTAGCAGAATGATAGTGGCTTTGTTCAACCGTGAAGTAATTTAAGGTACATATACCACAGAAAAGTGACTTAAATTTGGTGTCTAGGCAATAATTCTTATACTACCTACTGCTTGCTTTGACTTTCTAAGTAGATAACGTGGATGATTTCAGGGTTGGGGTTACAGGTAGGGTGTTGAATCCCTAACTATATGTAGATTGGGATGATCCTGGCTGGATGCTTAACTCCAGAGCTTTTCCTGATTACTGGTATGGTTCTCCCTGTGTGCTGGAGAGCCATGGGGGAAGGAGTGCAAGGAGGAAGGGGAAGCCTGTCTGCCCACCTGTCAGCAGTAGCCATGAAGAAAATCTCTTGCTAAAACAGCAAAGCAGCAGCTGCTGAGGAGCAGGAGGTGCACCCTGCGGGCGATGCCTTCTGTGCAGGGTGGCACAGTGACAACAGAAATGGAGTGTCCTGCTCTGGGGAAACAGGACTTTGAGTTACATCTGTCTGAAGAGATGGCTGAACACTTAATTGAATTTGGTGGCTCACTGAAAATGTGAGTGGCTAATGCTGGAGTTGGCAAGAGATGCTGAAACTGCGCTCTGCCAAGGCTTCCAGAGCATGGACGTAGGTATTTCCAGGTGGGTGTTCTGCACTGTGGTTGCTGAGCACTGATAAGCCACCAGCCCAACTCTGAGTGCAAAGAAGCTTATTTCTTAAGGAGAGGGTGATCAGACAACACCCTCTAGACTATGTATGCAGTGACTAGTTCAGGCAGCTCCCATCTCTACTCTTGGGCATGCCTCTGCCAGACTGCAGGTTCCACTGAACTGGTCAGACATCTGAAACTAAGTGGCCCAGCATCAAGAGACTGGACATCTAGATCCTCTTTTGATTCAGTCCCACATCTAGAAAGTGTGTAGAGCTGGTGTTAATTTTTTTCAGCTTCCAAAGGAAGCTGGTTCCAAATAAGACATGATCTTGCAGACCTTGGGAAGTACATATAATTTTGATGCCCTTCAGTCATTAGGCTTTGCTTCAGTTGACTGATGCCTCTGACAGGTAATTTTGTGGTAGCTCACTCTAAGGATCTTTTTCATCTGAGCATGTAGGACAACACTGAAGCACCTGGGGCTTTGCCAACCTTGCTAAGTCTTCTATAATGTAGTAATAACCTCAGCTGTGTTTCAGAAACTAAAATGTCATGGGCTTTATTTGCTGTTTATTTTTTAAACCCATATGAGATGACATGCACTGCATGTGTTTTAAGACAATTTTATTGCAAAAGATATAGCAACTTACGTTGATAAGCTCAAAATAGCTTGTATATGTTACAGAAGGAGTTCTACTTTCTTCAACAAATATACCCCTTTGAACATTTATCTATATTTGTAAGTTACCTTGTTTTATTAGAGACTTTAGTAGGCAGCAAGTGATTTGATTGCTATGAAAGGTAAAGGTGAAGAGGAGTGTGTTCTGTGATTGCATGGATGGGTGTATTCTTCAAAATTTTGAGGCTTCCGCTTAAGCTTACGGTGCTTATGAATAGGACATCTAAGTTTTGACAAGAGTTGAATTAAACCATTTTCATAGTTAGAGTTTTGACACTTTCAGGATCGTCTCAAGAAGTAAATAAAAATGCACATTGAAAAACAAGCACCGTAGTTGTTCTGTAAACTTAAGACAAACCATTTGAACAACAACAAATCCTGAAGTACCCTTTATAAATGCTTGGCAAAAGATAGCTGTGCAACTTTCCTGTGGAAAAGCATTTGAAAGCTTAATCTCACTGCTTAAATTTTAAGCTTGAGGAAAAAAATTATGTCCCATATGCATATATCCCTTATGTACATCCTAAAGAACATGTGTGCTCTAGCTGTTACTAAAGTCCCAGCCACCACTGCTGTGCTTTTGGCAGAGCACAAGTGAAGCACTGGGGAGTCTCTGCAGGGTACCAATCTTTGGTGCTGCAAGAGTACATTCAGTATGGAGAACAATATGTGGTGGTGACTGCTGCATTAAAAATTAAACAGTATTAAGAGAAACTGTAAGTTAGGATTTAGGCCTTTTTCTCGGCAGCCCCAAATCAAGCCCCAAAAAACCAGGTTTTCAGGCAATAAATCTGGTGTCTGAACTGAAGTCCCCAGTAAATTCAGTTTACAGGTTTGAGTTTTGTCCAGGCCATGTAATGTCCTATGCTGACAGAGAAAGATGTGTTCAGCAGAACGGTAGTGAGGAACTGGATCAGGAGATGCGGGATATCAGGAGTTGCTCTGCTCATGCCTCATGCCTAACTCTATCCTTAATCATTTTCTCAAGCCAAAAGCTAAAGCTGTGAAGTGCAGCAGCAGAGATTACTGGTAAAAACTCTGCATACAAATATATTTGTGGAAGCTGACAGTGTCCTGTGCTTTCAGTCTGAGTAGAATGGTTGAATCGATGATACTCAGTTAAAGCTGGAACTTAATGTTTCTTTTAAGGGGAATTAATGAACTTTCACTGTGCAAAACCACTGTTTCATCCAAAATTGGTTTCGATAACCTGCTGAGAGGACCCCAGCCTGACTTATGTTACCCCACCAGGGGGATCATGCTGAATCTGCTGTTTTCATTAATTTGCGTTATGCTTACTTAGTTGACAGGTTATAAGCTGCTTCAGTCATATTTCCAAACATAATGATTTTTAAAATTGTGCTGCTTTTGCTCATACAATGAGTTTCCCTTATGGCAATTCAGTTAGAATTTATGTGGCTAATATCTTGGCTCATGGTTATTAAAACTATAAATGCTGTTAAGAGTCTGATTTGCAAGTAACATGGCAAATACGAGTTTTAATTTCTTTCCATTTCCTGGCCCAGCATGGCTTTGATTGCTGTAAGGAGTGTGAACACTCATGTTTTTATTGGCTCCTTTGATAACTTTGCTTAATGGATGTATTTTCTTTAATGATACTGGATGGAACCTAACCAGCAACTGCTGGTTCCTAAATAGAGTGCAGTTATTTTGGTCCTCCTAGTGTGTCCCTCCTTCTGCACTAACTACTGACATGGGTAGTTCTCCACTTAAGAAACCACTGTGTGTTCTGACAGATACAGGGCTGTAATAGGTACATTTTGAAATCAGTCCATAAAAGAAAAGTCAGTCCTAAATTTGAGGGAGGGTATCTGTAAATGCTTGAAATTCTGCTTTTCCCAGTGTATAATACAGAACTTCAGATAATTCCCTCTTAAATCCTATTAATGGCTCTTGAGTAGCTCTCCTGACCTAGAGACTGCACTTCTGAGTGTTGGTTTAATGACAGAGTGATGGGTCTTAAATGCTTTGGTGATTGTGAGCAGCTTAAACCCACAGTTTTTCTCAAAGAGTCTCCTGTGTCCTGGCAGCACTCCTGTGGTCCTGCAGGCCTTGAACCACCCAAGAGTGAAGGATGAAGCTGAGAGGGAAAGACACCTCTCAAGATCAAGTCATTAATGCAGGGTTGTGGGAGACTATATTCCAGTTCCTTCATGTTGGCTGCCTTGTGGATTTGAGGCTTTATTAGGGTTGTAGGGTTGTAAAGGAGGCAAAGAGTTGTAGGGTCCTAGGGTTTGAACCTTTCCTCTCTCTTGCTTTCCAGTTTCTCAGGGTTTGGATAAATCCCAGTGCTTGAGTTGACACTAGCTGAAGCTTAACTTACTGACAAGACAGCAGTATGGAGAGAGTACCTGCTTTTAAGAAGGTACTCAAATTGTGTTCCCCCTCTGTCTGGTATTTGAGCCCTGATCTGTGTGTCCTCTGGTGGGCAGTGCCACATGAGGTGTTTCTACCACAGCAGCTCAGCAGCAGCTTGGCCACTCCTTGAAGGGACCTGGTCACTTCAGGGAGCCGGTGGCACGTTTTAAAGAACTTGGGTGTGTCCAAAGGTGAGAATTGGGCAAGCGGGGGCTCTATGGTGGAAGCAGCTCTTGAAACAGCTGCAGTTATTTCCTCCATGTTCACTGCCTCTTCTGCTATCTATGTAAATCAGAGTTTCTGATGCTAACAACAACAAAAATCAACAGTCTACACAGAGCATTATCATGCATAGGGATAGAGCTGCAATCAACCTTGCTGACTAGAAAGTCCCAGAGGGAAACACCTCCAGTGTTTCTTGAACTGAGGACTGGCATTATTTCTGTGGCACTTGGCACAGCACCCAAGGGTCCTGCCTTGCTTGAGTCCATCAGTTCCGTGGCTGGGAATTAAACTCTGTGCAAATGTTTTGGATGAGCTGATTAACATAGCGGTAGAGGTTGTCAAATTCATCCACAAAGAAGGAATGCTCCTTAGCAGGGTCTGATGCAATGGCTTCCAGTTCATCTGGGGCTGCCCAAGCAACTCCAACAGAATAAGCGATGACTCCTGGAAAGAAACCCAAAGTTTAGAAAAAGCATGAATGTTTTCATTGCAGTAAATCTAAGACCAGTACTGCAAATGTAGTTTGAGATCTCCTAGACATTGCTGCATTTGTGATGATTTATAATTTTTTTTTCCTGAAGTTCCTTATTCAGCTGTTAAACAGATACTGATCTTGTTGGAGCTCAGTGGGACCACAGAGAAAAATACTACTCTTCCTTTGTAAGGTTTCATCCAGTGCTTTCAAATTATAGCAAACTGCATTTATCTGACCTGGATAAGTGCTGAGGCATGAGGGGAGAGCAGGCAGTGATAGAAGACCTTACCATTTTGGTGAGCTGCTATGGCTGGCACGCTGACATCATCGTAAGACCTGCCATCTGTGATGAGAATCATGATCTTCCTTTTGTTGGGTTTGGACTTGCTGAACAGCTGCTCTGAGGCGTAGCTGATGGCTGCTCCCGTGCTGGTGCCCCCACTCCAGTAACTGATCCTTTTGATAGCGTTCAGCACGTCCTGCTTCGTGCTGTACTTGTCAAAGCTGAACTCCAGCCTCTGCTCATAGGTGTACTGCACAGCTCCGATGCGCGTGTCGGTGTCCGAAATCTCGAACTCCTTGCTGATGTTGGCCACAAACTGGAGAACCGTGCGGAAGTTGCCGGTGCCTACACTGCTGGAGCCGTCGATCACGAAGCCGATGTCGGCGGCGTTGAGGCACGTCTTGCTGCAAGCCAGCTGGTCAGTGTCGCACACCCGCTTCACCAGGGGCTGCACCACCTTGTGGAGGCTGAACCAGCTGGGCACGTTGAGGGAATAGAATCCACTTGTCCTGCACACTGCCTGCAAGGCAACATGAGGATAAATGCAATGGAAATTCAGTCTGCCTGTTCCTGCTAGGGTATGTAGCTAAATTGTAAATACAGGCTCCTGGAAAGAGCAATGCTGGAGTCTGAAATGGCCTCTCCTGCAATCACCATCTGCTTCCCTGGGAAATGATGTCAGTGTAACATCACAGATACTTGTGTAATGTGACAGTTTTCCCTGCTTTTTTTTTTTAAACTGTGGGATGGAGCTGATATTATAGTAGTGAAAAAACTGTAATAAGCAAGTTTGCCACTGTCAGGCTTTTTTATGTGAGTCACATTGTTCGTGGGAAAAGCATCCAAATCACAGAGCTGCTCTTAGTGTGGCTCCCATGGACATTACAAGAGCCTGTGTGTTTGCCAGGTAGCAACTTCAGCTCCCATCATTCAGGACAAGAAAGAAAGTCTTGCCTGCTGACAAACCCTACTACTTTGAAGTGAAACCTGGGGCTTAATCTGAGGATAACTTGGTTCATACTTTTATAAGCAGAGAAAGCCCAGGCTCATAGTGCTGGCTCTGCCAAATAGTAAAAAAAACCAAAACCAAACCCATTAACTTATATAAGTAAATACTCATAAGGCCACATGTGTGGGAGGCTTCTATAGAGTTAGTGGGAGTCAGCTGAGTGTGGGTAGGAAGTAGGGCTGGCACAGAAGAGGACATGGGAAAAGTCAAGGGGTGGAGGAGGGGAAGGGTGGGGCAAGGAGGGGAGTGATGCAAACAGGCTGGATCAAATTGTCTTTGGCTTTAGTGCTTCTTAAAGGCCAATTCCTCAGCTCTCTGGGTGAGAATTTTTTTTTTAAGCCAGGCTTTATCTATCAGCTTTGTGATGGTGTGTGTGAGTGTTTTAAAAGACCAAGGCACTGGTCTTCACTTGCATAAAGCCTAACAGCTCCAAGGGAGTTACTGTTCCCTCCAGTCTGTGTTCCTCATGGTGTCCTACTCTCATTTGCTCTTCTTACTGTTTTACTTCTATTTTAGTGTTATGATGCAGCAGTATTAAGCCACCATTCCCTCCTTACCTTGCTGTTCTGACCCCACTCTATTCACTTCTGCTGTGTCATTGGCAGGTTTGCAGAGACTTGCTATAGCTTTGTTTTTTTAAAAACATTAAATGCAAATGAGACTACAATCCAATTATATGCTGACCAGAGACAGTGCAGCTCTTTGGAGCAGCTCTGAAACTCATGGGAGATTACTTCATGGCAGAGCAACCCAGCTCAGATGGGAATCTCTTTTTTGAAAATACCAGATGACCCTGTTTCCTAAGCCCAGCCTGGTCTGCCACTTGGTAGGTATCTCCTGCCCTAGCAGAGTACCAGCTTGTTCTGAAGCGTTGTTATCAGACAGCTAGTGTTGGTGCCAAATACAAATCAATCAAAGCTTGCATTCTGTTTTTTTCTGCATATGTCAGGGATTTACCCTTTTTCCAAGAGCTACCATGAAGTCCATTGCAGCAGAAACAAATAACTGAAAAATAGCCTTCATCAACAGTAAAAAGAAAATGTCTGAATTATCCAGTGCAGCTGAAAAACTAGGATGTGCTTGTGTTGGGACTATGCCAACCTTTGCATATGTGGGACCTGTTTGTAAATGCAACATTGACATTAGGTTGACAGGGCTCCTTTCCCTAGTGGGAGATGCACAGCAGGAGGTTTGTGAAAAAAACAATTCCAGCACAACTTTGTCATTTTCCAAATACTGTGTATTTAGAAAGCTGCTCGTCTCAGTACAACTGCAGGTGTGTGCTAAGGTTTAGTCGGTCAAAAGCCATTTGCTCGATGATGTACCTCAAACCAGAACTTTACTGACTTCATCCCCTTTCTGATCTCAGCATTACTGCCTGGTTTTTGTACAGAAAAACTGAAGACAGTATGTACAAGAAGGAAAAGAAATAACTGTAAGTGGTAAGAAGGAAAAGGAAATGCCCTGAATGAAGTAGGTTGGAAAGGTTAGTCAGACTCAGCCTGGTCAAATGCTCAGACTCAGTCCTGGTCAGACTCAGCCCACAAATTACCTTGTCCACAAAGTTTGGTTCAATAACATTCTGCTTTTCACTTTGAGCAGCTGCTTCAACAGTGACAAAGAAAATGTTGATCCCTGATTCTCTGGCCAGCCTGGAGGCCTCTTCCACTCGGTCAGTTGGCCACCCATCCACCATCACTACAACCACGTTGGGTGCTCCACCTCGGTTTCCATTAGCATCCAGAAAGAAGTTTTTGTTAACAAATGAAAGTGCCTTCCCTGTAATAGAAGAGGAGTTGAGGAGAAGTTACAGATCTGGAAGTACTCTGTGGGATAATATCCCGTGAAATAGTAGGCAGAGAGCTGACTCAGGGATTGGAGGCTGCAGAGAGCTGGGGAAAGCAGTTTCTGTGGCTGTGTGAGCAGGAAGGGAGACTTCTGCTACTGGTGCCAGTGCTTCCTGAGCCCTCCTGCACTGAACCCCCTCCCTATGCCCCAGAGAGACTGGGGATGATGAGCTGGGTTATCAAGGATCCCCAAAGCATTGATGGGAACTGCCCGTATGTCCTGTCAACTTGAGATGGATTGCAGGACCTGGGAGCAACACATGCAGGTCATAGTGGGAGCAGTGCTCTCTCTCCAGCCTGGCCCTAGCACTAAGCACTGTTTGGTCCCAGCCTCTGTATCCTGTGAGGAGGTGTGGGCTTGCTATATAGCTCAGGCTCTGAAGCCCTCCCTAAGCAGAGGATGTGCAAGCGGCCCCATCACCTACCAACATTGGAAAGTCCCCCTTTCTGTTGAATTTTCTCAATGGCATTCCTTAGATCCTTGGAGTTGACGTAAGTTTTTAAGTTAAATTCTGTGGAAGGGTCATCACTAAAAGGAGAAATTAGAGCAAATGTCAGTGTTTTGCTTCACATACAACACAAAAGCCATAGGGCTGGTCTGTACTACCTGGCTCCTGAGTGCAAGCTGGAGTGAGGCCTTTAGCACGTATCAGCTTAGAGCTACAGCTGCCAGAGTGTGCAGTCATGTCCTGTGGCAATGGGAATGTTTGGGAAACTCTTACCCATACTGAACAATGCCCATCAGAGGACCAGCGCTGCCAATGCCAAGGGCTTGAGCCACGTTACCAAGGAACCGCTTCTGGAGCTGAAAGCGGCGTTTGCCAATGCTCCAGCTCCCATCCATTAAGAAGGACAAATCAACCTTGCAATCTGAGGAGAGATAAAGAACATGGAAGATATTTTTAGTCCTTTCTGACTGCTGTGCTTCTTGAAAGCATCAAAGGCCTAAACAGTCTGCATCCAGTGACTTGTCCTGCTGTGTAAACTCTACAAAAAAGCCTTTGACAAAGACAAGTCACAGTTGGCAGCTCAACTCTGTCCTACTGGTTGTAAACATAGTTCTTGTCATACAACATCTAAGCTTGGCTGTGTGACAAAAAGGCAAGAAACTTTTCAGAGGGGTCAGTCTGGGAGCACTGCATTTTGGGGGCCAGGGAGGTCAGCCCCACAGGAACAAGCTGACTTGTATATCCTGTGCCCTCAGAGCCATGTCTTGGGCTCAGCATGCTTTATTTGCAGCCCAGAGGTGATAGGAGTTTGTAAAACCAGCCATGGTGCTTGGATTTTGTGGTCTGGCCACCTTCAGAGCACAAACTAAGGCGATTTCCTTGGTGACACTCTTGTGGACTTAGTTGCTGTAATAGACATAACAGGAACAGTTACCGTGTTAATGTCGCTCAGAAGGCAGGGAAGTTCCTGAAATGTGTGATGCCTAGGATGTGCCTTAGGGGAAGGACACTGTGGGATCTCTTCAAAGCGATTACAATCCAGGATTACTGAACAATCCTGGCAGCTCTGCATTTCTGAATGAGAATTGTTCATCAGTTTCCTTCTGAGCTGGAGCTAACATCAAGGATGATGATTTGGCTTGGGATGTTCAGACCGAGTGGGGGCTGTTCCTTTGCATTGTTGTAGCCTTGTACCCGTGTGTGCAGCAGCAGTGGTATGCTGTTGTGTGTTTCCTCTCTGGGCTGAAAGGAATGTTCTATAAAAGATATGCCTGTACCCAAACAAACTCTTCCCTTTAATTACACAGATGAACCTCATCTTTGTGCTGCAAATGCTGTCTTCATCTCTGCCAACCTGCTTTCACATTTCTGCAAGTTAGTGGTGAAGCATTCAACTTTGGTCTGGGACCAGGAGTGGGATCAAAATTTGGCTTAACTAGAGCGCTAATTAACATTTTCCCCCTCCGGCGTCTGGGTCATCCCCATCTCTTGATTTCCCTCTGATGATGCCTCCTACCAATCAGAGTGTTCAAACTACTGTGTTTTAATCATTAGGTAGCCCGAAGGCTACAAAGCACCAATTGTTCTTAGTGGCTTATGCAACTGCCTCCCATCTCATTACCTTCAATTTTTTCTCCCATAGCTGTCTCTTTTTTCTAATTCTAATAATGCTGAATTACAGGAGCGTGACTGAGAACCGTGTCTGCTCGCAGCAGATCGTGAGGCAAGGTCGGGAACCCACAACAAATACCTCAATTAACAGCCAAGTTTTCATGAATTTCTTATCCTTCAAAGGGAACTAGTTCATGAGATCTATATGTGGAAAGTGGGCAGTTTGTTAGCCAGCAGGGTCTGGGGAGGCAAAGATTTACATACACTTATAGACAGACTTGGTTTCTGGGGAGGATTCCGATGCAGTGCTGGGACATGAGAGGGATACTGCAAGAGCACAGGCTAAAGGTGCTTCACAGGGAGGTGAGCACTTTCTGATTTGCAGGGAGACAAGATCTGAATTAGGGCTTTTATGGGTCCTAGAGTTAGCAGTGGGATGAAAATATTGTTTCTGGTGTGACTTATTTCAGTTTAACTGCTGGAAACACAGCTGTCCTTGCTGGCATCTCCACTGCACCAAGCTCTGCTTTTCTGCAGTGCAATGGGGTCTGTAGGGCAGAGCCTTCCCTTTTTCTTCTTCTTTCCCTTATTTCTGTATCAGTTTCAGGTGTATTTGACATCTTTGATAGGGAAAATAATTCTTTAAATATTAAGAGGAATGCCTGGGAATACGTAAACATTTGGTTCAGTAGTTACTATAAAGAGTCCAGACAGTGTTCAGCTGCCCAAGGATGGGCAAAAGAGGACCCAGGCACTGTTGGAAGGGTGAACCCTCTATTTGGGGTGGCTTCTAATGAAGAGGTGGCAGGCAGTGCCATCTCTCCACTAAGAACTTGCTTCCTCTTTCTTCTGCTACTTTGGCCTCAACTGAAGATGGGTTAATGGGTAAATCTGCCTTTTTAAAGGGATGTAGAAAATTTTGGAGTAGGGGAACCTGCATTTTCTTCTCTGAACTTGAGTGGTCCTTGATGCTCCCTCTGCATCCTCTCTCTCTTGGCTGTGGCAGGCATTGGGTCCCTTTCTCAGGTTGTTTCCTTCCCTCCCACCCAGTGCTGTGGGAAGGGTGCCTGCACACAGCATAGCCATGGGAGCCTGCTCTGGTCAGCACGGCTTGCTCATCTAACCCTGGCTGCAGCACGCTGGATTGCTGTCCTCTGCCACCAAAGTACCTGAGTGAAGAAGCTCTGCACACTGGGAGCCTGGAGCTGATACTGCCTGGGAAGAGGTGTTACGGAGCAGCCACCATCTCACTGCCCAGGTAAACTAAATTTTGGCTGTTATTTCCTTCCCTGTAGAGGCAAAAACCAATTCTTTGTATGAGGGGTCAGCAGAGAGTGCTCACTTTTTCTCTGCAAGGGAAAAATGTGCTCCTGGATTTTCTTAGACTTTTTTGAAAACTTACCTTTTCCTATTTAATTTGAATGCATTCTAGCAATATGTAATTAATAATGTTGCTTAATTATGAAGTTAATTCTGAAGTACGTACTCTGATTCCCCTGGGAGATGGATTCCAGCGGCTTTGGATTCAATTCTTCCTTTGAACTGAAGCCTAAACAAAGAAAGGAAAGAATCTATCAGTGTGTGCTTAGTGGCTGCCATTGCTCTGCAAGGAAATGGGCAACGGGGTCACTGCAGAGACCCCCTGGCCTGAGGATTGATGTGGGAGGGAAACAAAGATGGGGAGGACATCCTTGGAGCTTACCCTTTTTCATCTACATCACTCCTGGGGTAAAACAAGAGCAGAGACATTTCTAGGAATGCCACTAAAATCTCTCCTAGCACCAGCTTTGAGGTGCTCCCCTTTGGGAGTCAGTTCCCTAACTGCAAGGGCTTGGGAGCATCATGCACAAGTAGTGGGCTCCTCAGGAGCAGAGGCTGGTGGCCACAGTGTGGGATGGTGGCTCCCAGCAGTCTTCTCCTGAGAACCAGCACTACCACCCTGCTGGCTCACTGTGCCTTACAATGAGCTGCACAATGTCTGAAGTGAACGAGCAACAGTTTTATAATGTTGTTTTCTGTATGGAGAGAAAAGCACAGGCAGCAACTGACTCCAGCTCATTACAGCTGGGGAAGCAATGTAAGCCACAGCTCCTCAGGTGCCCCCAGAAGTCTGGGTTATTTTGCAAAGCACAAAAGAAATAGGGTAACAGAGAGCTGATGTCCTTGTGAAAGGTACTGACACACAGGACACCATCAGGCTGGCATCAGAAGGTCTAAAAATGCTGAACTTCACTCATGACTTGGTATGGTAAGACTTTCCTACAGTCCAGCATCTCCCTTCCAAGCAAGGGCTAAGAGCTGTGTCTTTTCAGTACAGCATGACAAGATTAAAGGGATTTAGCTGGGATAATCCACAGAAGA
Source organism: Vidua chalybeata (assembly GCF_026979565.1). Taxonomy (NCBI): domain Eukaryota; kingdom Metazoa; phylum Chordata; class Aves; order Passeriformes; family Viduidae; genus Vidua; species Vidua chalybeata. Next base: position 13,578,789 of record NC_071532.1, read on the forward strand.
GACAGCAATAATCAGACAAGCTAAAAAACTGAGCACTCACTGAGAAAGCTGTTGGTCTACAGAACAGCAGAACAGCTTATTATTTTTGTAAACTGCATGTTAGATTTTTAAAGAAAAGTAGGAGGAAGACTTCCTTAAATCTTCATCACCAAATAAGTTGAGGAAAGATTACTGACTTCAGAGACGCAGTGAAAAGGTAATTTTAGAAAGTGTGAGCTTTATAAAGAAAAGTATGAGAAATTACTAGGTACCACAGACTTTGTCTCTCCACAGCAGCCAGCCATGAGCAAGCCAAGCATGAGAGCATCAGTGTATGTAAAGGGACATCAGGGAAGGTCACTGCCTAAATATGATGGGATATGTAACAGCCGAAGTTGGTTGCTGAAGGTATTAAGGACCAAGCCATAATAAGGCAAAGTATTGTGAAGAAAATGGAGGGAAGTACGAGCTCCATCCCCCTCTGTAACTACTCCAATTTCTATTCCAGTAAAATCTAAAATTTTACCTCTCATAATTGTCAAATACAACAATTTTGAATCCTTCTAGCTGCATGCTGAAAGCTGCACATAGTTTTGGGTCAGGGGCCATGTTTGTATTAAGTCTGAGTATGCAGGACCTGGTATAAAGCTGACCTGATTGGTACCTGATCCCTGCTGGAAGGCTTCAGCACACAGCAGCATAAGAACCAGACAGGGGTGTTTTGGCTTCTCAGTTTGAAATTCAGCTGCCAGTGCAGAAAATTTCTACTGCAGGGACCAAACAGAGCTACTAACAGCAGCACCAAAGCAGTGATTTCCTTCTGCTTTGTTTGTCCCCAGGCATCTGCTGTTGCCTGTTGCCAGAGCCAGGATGTGGAGCTAGCTGGAGCACTGGGCTTGGCCTTGTATGGGAACCCATGGGGCTGTCTGTGAGCAGGCAAAGGGCACAAAGAGTTGCCCTACTTTGTTTACAGCAAGAGTTGGTGATTGCTTTATGTGCTTTCTTTGAGAATTTCCCTGCTATGTCTGGCTAGGTTAGGAGAGGCCCAGGGCTGGTGCTGCTTTTTGTCATTACGTATGCGGTGCCTGCAGTGCCTGCAGTCCCACATGCAGCTTCCCTGTGCTCCTGCCCAAACTTTGGACAGGATACTTTCTGGGTTGGGAATAGGAGCTCTCCACCTATCCTGGCACTGGCTCTTGTGGGAGAAAAGCCTCTCTCCCACAGTTAGTGGAGCTGTCCCTCTTGTGCCAGAGCAGGCTGAATGCATTCAAAATCAGGCTGGCAAGCCAGGCTCTGACCAGCTTCATCTCTTATGGCCAGAGCTGTTGTCCAGCACTCTGCTGGCTCGTGCCTCTTGTCTTGTGCACTGGGGATGAGCTCCCAGGCAAGGAACAGGGAGAAGTGCACCTGGTGTTGTGTATTTGCCCATGGGAGCCCGTTTGGATGGGGGAAACACCAGCAGGGAGGTAGAGTGGTGGTGCTGGGGCAGCACTGCCTGAGGCTGGCCACCTGTTCCTGACTGAGGAAAAATAATGTGGAACGGGTGATACCAAACAGTTCCATCCAGTGATATCTGCTGCAGAAAACATTTCTGACCTCTCTCAGGCTTGAAGGTCTTGCTGACATGAACCAAACCTGCCTTTGAAGGAAGGCAAGTCTTGTGCAAGTTTGTGATCAGTTTATCTGATGTGGAAGTTAAAGGCAACATGACTTGGCCATGCACAGCCTCTCTTTGTCAACCACATGGATGAAAATGATTGGGTTGTTTTTTTTTTTTAACCTGAAATAGTCATCAGCCAGGCTTCCTGACTGTGTATATTTTGGTACAGGTTTTAATTACACAGGCACATAATAGTTCCTCAGCAACAGACCAAAGCCATGCTTCATCCTGCAGCCTGCACACTGCATACCTCACATGTGCCAGCTTGGTACCCCATATGTGCATTTCCACCCCCCCCCCCCTTGCCTTATTTGCAGAACAGAAAGTAGGTGGATTTAACACTGTAGTGAAATTAGAAATTCACATGTGCCATCCATTTTTCCATTTTAGCAACTAAATTGTATATGAAGGATAGTTCATAGATAGCTATTTGCCTCATGCATTTATCTACATCCTGTAAAATCCATATTCTTTTCCCAGGCATACAGCTGACATTAGCTTTGTCAGCATGGAAAACTCAAGTGTAGGCAGTGCAGCATTTTTCATTTTTATTTGTCAGTGTAATTATCAGTTCTTGAAGGTTGTGGGTCAGCTGGCTGATTTGTGCTTAGTGGAACAATAAGGTCACCCTCCAAATACTCTTCCCCAACTAACTGGGGAAGTGGTCAGTCTCTATGGGCCTCCCTGTTCTGCCAGTCCAATTTATTGTTGGTATTGCCATGGGAATTTCAACCTGCTGCATGGGCAGTCTACGCCATGCTAATTAAAGTTCCCTTTGCTGATTGTCACAGCTGTCCATACTGATTAAACTTCCCATTCATTTAAGTAAGACAGCAGTGATTACATCCATGCCAGAAACCACTCCTTTGAAGTGACAATCTGAATTCATCAGACTTTGTCACACTAGTCTGTGCTGGCACTTCAGTTGCTGAGAAACTGTTAATACAACATCCCTTCCCCCATGCCAACCTTTCATTGCATTTAATGCAATCTGTCATTTTCTGCCTCAAAATATCCCTCTGCACCCTGGCCCTTGTGTTGTAGCTTTTCCTGAATAAGCACACTAGTGGCTTATTAAGAAGAATATTCAAGGGAATGGCCTTTGCGAGGGCCACCAGCACAGCCCTCTCCAGCATCACAACCCGTGGTGGGAAAGACCTCTTACACTGGATGGTCAGGCCCCTTGTAAGAGGGAGAGTACCATGTCATGAATTAATCTGTATCTTGTGCAGTCTGCTTTTAATGTTCCCGAGGAAAGGGAGCTGTTCAATCTGCAGTGGGAAACCGCTCCTGATTAAGGGTTGCACAAGTCTTGGTCTTGTTGCTACTAGAGCCTGTTACAAATATAGGGGTTTTTTTTTCCTTCACCAGTATTCATAAAATATTCTTATCTCCATATTGTCAGTTTTTAAGGCTGAAATGTCTGAAAATTTCAATGATGTTCATTATTCTTTACGTTTGACACAAACCCTCCTTTTCTTATCTGAATGTCTTCCCTAAGTACATTGACATCAGGATAATCTGTCATGTTCTTCACTGATTGCAGCTCTAAACTGTGATCTCAGCTGTGGCATTCCCAAAATACCTTCTCATTTACAAATGGATTTCAGTAACTAGAATCCCTTTCCTGCAGTGTAGCTGCCAACTCTTTCCAGAGCTCCTCTCTTCTGCTCCTGCTTTAAGCAGGAACTCAAGAGTGACGAAAGCACAGAACAGTCTGCTAAGATGTAAACAACATACTTTATTTATAATTTTGAATGATGTAATTACTTCTTAAAATGAGATTGTTATCACCAGTGTCATGGGCCTGATGAATAAATAGATTTAGCTTTACCCATGTGTGATGGAAACCACTTATTCCCAGACTAGTTATTAGATGTTTTAACTATTTACCTGTGTCAAAAATGCTCAGTCCAGGTTTCCATGAGTCTATTTCCATTGCTTTCACACATGAAAGAGAGAGAGAGAGAAAAAAAACTTTTACTGATAGTAGTGCAAATACTAGAGATCACACAGTTCTGACTCAATTTAGAGAGGTCAGTTCAGACAATAATGTAAATTAATAACTTAGGAGCTGAGGAAATCAGTAAATCTGGGAACTTTTATGTGCACATTTCAAGCCATAATTAGGAGCCTTGTATCACTGCCCTCAGAGCACTAACCTTTTTTAAGGTTTTAAATACACCTCACTAGATCTGCTTTGGTCTTATTCCTCTAAATTGCATTGATACTGAGGCATAAACCTCAGTACATTTTTTTTTTTTTTTAATTTAAGTTGTTCTTCACTGAAAATCTACAAGGAACTCTCACCTACAGATTTCTCTATCCCCTCAGCCCACCAAAACACAAATAAATTGTCTAAAAATTGCTTGCCACTTATTAGGCATGGATAGCTGCATCAAAATTTCTGCCCTTATAAATAAACCCCAAAATGTCTTTGGTTTTGGAACCTGCTGAAAGATGTTCCCAAAAAGTGATGTTTTGCTCTGGGTTGCAGCCAGATGAATGCCCTTGCATCTGACTAGGACAGAAACAGTTCCTGGGAATCCCAGGAAGAAAAGCTTTAACTCTATTGAAGATCCAATAAGCTGCACAGAGCTGGTGTGCTCTTGGCTAGAGCCAGTGGGTGAACTACAATATAGGTTTCAATAAAGCTGTGCATGGGCTTGCCAGTGTCCTCCAGCCTAGAGAGCACTGACCTTGTCCTTAGATTGCCTTTCCCATGAGGAGCTATCAGCTTCCCTTTGCGAGGGAGACTTGTTGGATGAGTCTGACGGCTGAATAAGGTGTGTGATCTCCCTTAGGGTAGGAGGAACCCTGCCATGTTTCATTGCTTCCCTCCTTATGCTGAGCACTACTTAAACACCCAGTGAAGGATCTAAAAACTGAGGGCAGTGAATGGCTAGGTCAATCCTGAAGCACGCAGAAGTTTTTTTGTGATTTTGCTTAGGAGGAGAAATCAGGCAAAAGAAGGGCAGGCCTGGGTAATGGGAAAAGAAACAAGAGGAAAACCAGGAGGAATATTCCTATATTCTGGCAGTGTTGTTTACCAGTTTCATACATCCTTCAGCAGAGTCATGAGAAAGCAGCAGCAACAGGAGCTAGGGGTGGTGGTTGCAGAGCAGGGGGACCCTACCCCCACAGAAAAGCTGATGCTTATTTGTTATCAAAGTGGCCAACATGTCTCCTGAATGCTGTCACTGAGAAGAACAAATTTCAATGAAACCAGTTTGTGAGTAGATAATCTCCAAAGGTGTGCCTCCCCCTCCCAGGCTGGAGGAGCACCCCGTGACTGTGAGAAAGGAAGATTCATATGAGGCTGCTTTTCATCCTGCCTAGCTGAAAAGAAAAACCAGACAAAGAGCAAATTACAAAGAAGACCCCACACTTCTCGAGTCTTCTGTACACATATGCTGCTCTGTGAGTTGCAGTGGCAGACCTGTTTAAAGCAGTAGGAACTGAATGGCAAATGGAACCAGCTGAGGAGCTGCACAAAGATTTGCCATCTTTTCTGTTCTTCATATGTAGGGATGTGAGCTGAAGGAGCAATGGAATGTGCCCATCTCACGTGTCACAGGTTTGTTTCTGCTGCCACTTCATTGTCAGGGAGCACCCTCAGAAACCAGGCTTCTTTACCATCTCTGACTGTTTACAAAAGACAGGCAGCTGCTGAAAGACTGTTTTTTATCAGTGGGAGCAATGGTGAGGTTTTTCTAGATTAACAATTAACAACTTCATCAGCTCAGATGTCCACAGGTACTCTAGTCTGTCCAAATCCCTGTGGCTAGGAGCTGTCTATTGTTTCCTCCACCATTCTTCTCAGTTCACCCATTTAGAACTTTCTGTGTCAGTTTAGTATCCTAATGAAGAAGATAAGTACCAAGAACACAAGATAAGTACCAAGAATTTGGGGTAGCTGGCTGCAAATATGCAAAACATACAGCTTTTTGAGTGACCTGTTTATCCAGGAAAGAGGTCTATTTCTTGCATATTGTCCTAGAACACATAATGAAGAAAGCTGTCCATGAAATGTGTATCTGAAAGTGAAATGATTATTTTTACAACTAGGGCTTTTTTTTTTTTCCTCACTGGAAGATGCCCATTAAAAAAAGGGTTGATTTTTAAGATACCCCAAGACTGGTCTCTTTAAAAAACAGAAAGACACCACCAAAACTATTCCATATAATTGCCTTGAAAAACATTCTTGAAAACTCAAGACTAAGCGAGTATGGGATTTCAAGGGAGTTAACGTGTGTGGCACAAGTAACTGGTGTTTTGGGGAGGGCATTTTCCTAGCAAACTTTTCTGGCAACCTGAGCTGATGAGAGGAAGTTCCTCAACATCATGGCCAAACTCCCAGAACTGATCGCTCCTCTTTGCACACACTTGGTGGGATCAAGAAGCACAACCTGCCTTTCCAAGAAAGCAAGGACTTGTTCAGGAATTTTCCTTTGATTGTTAGAAAAGTTTGCTGCTTGAAAGCAATACCTCTGAGCTGACACATTCTGGACTGAAAAAAGGTTCGGGACTTACTGGGAATACAAGCAAATATGTGTTTGTATTTCTTTTTCTTCTTGTTCTGCGGTGAAGAAAACAGAATAATTTATGATGGAAAATGTATGCCTTTTAATCATCTTAGGGTGACATTAAGGAGCCTTAAGCAATTAGATGGGGTGAAATACTGACTTTGTTTTAAGTAAGACTCTGCAGTATTCTCCTGTTTTCTGGCAATGATTTGGCTAGCCTGAGAATTAGCCAGTACATCATTTAGTATGGCCAAAAATGTATGAAAAAGACAAACACAGATGGAAAACAGAAAGAAGAGAAGGAGATTGAAATGAGGAGGAGTAGAAAAGTGAGAGAATGGAGTACATCTTAGGACAAGTGCATTTTAAATATGCTGCAACTAGGTCAACTACAAATTGTCATTTTGACCAGGAGACTGCTGGGTGAGATTACTTGGCTGGAATTATCTGGAAAGATAATAACATATCCTGCATAATAACATATTCTAACCTCAATGTGAATGACTACTTGGCTCTTCCCTGCCAGAATACTCCTCCTGTGATTCCCAGTTCTCACCAAAGCCCTCAGGGCCAAGGGACACCTTCATCTGCTGCAGTCTCTCCCTTCCCAGTGGGTTTGGCTGCCCATGCCAGAGGTCAGCACTGGTACAGGGCAGCACTTGCCTTGTGCTGTGTGTGAGAAAGGACTGTGGGAAGCATCTATGGGACAGCACAGAGATGTGCTCCTTTGCTCCTTGTACCTGTGCCTAGGCTTGTGCCTTGATATCTTGGCCCTGACCTTGCCTCACTTACCTGGTGCCCTGCCTCAGCTGGTCAGACCTGCCTCATTGTTCGGGACTTGCCTGGCAGCCTGGGCTATTGGGTCATCCTGGGAACCACCACTGGACCTGCTCTGCTGCTCTTGTGGGGACTTTGTGGATCTGCAGCCTCACTGCAGTCCTGCATGCCTTGCTGCAACCTGACTCCCATCCCGCGTCCCACCCTGGATGCTCCCAGACAAAATCTGTCTCTGAGAAACTCTGCTCTCCATCATGGGAGAGTTAGTGTTTGGTAGGTCTGCTGAGAGCTCTGGAGCCCCTGGAAAGTTGTTGTAGGTCTTGCAAAGTGCCTGCTGACTGGGCTGCTTGCTGGGGAAGGGTCAATTGCACTTCCAGGAAGAGAGAATAGTACAGGTGATGTTCCTACCCTCAGAATTAAAAGCAACTTCTACTTTCACTGTCAGCCTAGAGGTTTCTGGGAATCACAGGAACAGAAGATCTAGCTCTACTGAAGACCTGATAGGCTGCACAGAGCTGGTTGTTTGTTTCCTGTTTTGACTAACAAATAAGAAAAATTGAAAACACTTTGTAGATGTTGATTCTCATGGCCTGAAACAACAGGTCACCTGTGACTGAGCTTTCCTTTGCCTTTCCCTTTCAGGAAGCTGCTAGTTGGTGCTCAGTGCATGAGTCTTGCCCTGGTCCTTGACGCTGTTGAGCAGGACGGGAACAAAGAACTCCAGATCAGAAGGCTAAGAAAATGAGCTCTGATTTATTTCAAATGTACCGCTCTATATATAGAGAACTTTGAGAAGACTAATTTCATCGGTCTAGAGTAAAAACATGTCACACCATTGGTGTGCAGTGAATGACACACAGTAGCAGAACATATCTATAAACAATGTGAATAACAAGATAGATTAGAGAATTATTTACATTCTTTCCCAACTGTTTCCCAGGCTGCTGCCTGGTTAGAAAACCTTTCTCTTTCTCTCTGACTGAGCTGAGAATACCCACAGGTCCTCCTCCAGGATGCAGGAAAACAATGTGCAGTACAAGGACTAATTTGTGGTTGCTAAAACTGTTAAAGAGAGTGGAAAATCTGCTGCTAGCAGTCTTGCTCACCCAGGTGGACTGGAGAGCTGGCAGCCCTCTGGAAGGTGGCAATGGGCTCTTGGCGCTGAGCACCTGCATGATCGGACAAAGAGGCAAGAGGTTAAATAAACACCAGTGGGTGAGGAGAGGAGCATCATCACAAGGGATGCAGTGGCCCCAAATTGTCTTTCTGCACATTTTCAGACCACACAGAAAAGGAAGATGGAAACTATGAATTAATTTAAAAGGGCTGAAAGTGGCTGGAAAAAGAGTTTAAGTGTTAGTAGGTGCTGCAGAGTGCAGCTATTAGCTGGTCTGCTGGAACAACTGGCAGTGGGTCCTGGGATCCTGACTGTGCTCAGGGCCCGTGAACTGGGTCAGGCAAACTTACACAGACACAATGTTCACCTCTCATTTTGCAAGAGCAAATGTTATAGAAGACCTCTATAAATGATTTTAGACTAGTGTTTTGAGAACAACTCCATGTTTAATCAATCTTGTTTACTTTTTTCCTTTAAAGTTACGCTATTGTCATGCAGCAACCACTATGATATCTCCTTTCACTGCAGCCTGATATGAACATGGTTAGGAGGGAAAACCAGTGTGTTACTGCATGACTTGGTAGATGTAAGTGGTAAAAATATCTGCAGGGATAAAATAGAGAAGGATTGTAATGCCTTTACCTGTATTGTGTCGTAAAATATTTCTGTTATTTGCAGAGGTGGAAGTGCCCCTGAATGCTTTGAAAATATTATATTGGTTAGCATATGGAACTTAACCACAAGGTTTTCTAGAATTTAAGCAGTACAAATCTAATGGTTGTTGTTAAATTAAAACATACCTGTATTCTGTCCTCTTCCTTGTGCAGCCTGAACCTGTCCTGTGTAGACATCAAAGTGGAAAAGTGTGATTTATTACAGCGTGTTTGGTTCAGTACTACTGCTACCTAGCTTTTTCACTGAGTCTCACTTTATAGCTGTCAGAATTAATGGTTCATATATAGAGTTGTCATTCATAGACTTTCTTAGATGTTAACTATATATTTTGAGCCTGCTTAGAAAAGGATTGTCTTGTTCTGTCTGTCATACAGATCTGTCTGTTCCCTTTAGTTATGGATATTACTTCTAAGTCTCTGGTCTGCATTTAAAAGATCTGCAGTTACCTCTGTGATTTGCTGTCCTTTGTAATTTTCCTTCTCCCACTCACACTGGTGATCTGTGTTTATCTCTATTTCTGTACCATCCAATTGTCCTAGTTGTGTGAGGAAGGTTTTAACCCTAACCCCAAAACAATCCCCCAGACCAGATACTACCCTTTCTGCAGAGATTAAGTGGATATGAGCAAGCAGGCAGACCGTAAGTAATGAGACAATGGAAAAATAATGTGGGAGAATTCATGTGTCTGACATGTCTTCTACACAAAGGCTTTTTTTAAAGGTGATTGGGTTATTAAATTCCCATTGTTCAAAAATACTGAAGGCTCAAAGCATTTGCAGATGAAAACCATGTCTTTAATCATGCCTTTCGTTTCATTAATTATTCCTAAGCAGCCTGTTAACAAATTTATCCTTTAACAAGCCTTTATTCATTAGTTTTCCCAGAAATATTAATTTGAAAGCCTGGTGAAATCAGTGGGAATGTTCTACCAGACTCTGTGAACACTGGAACTCTGTGAACAGGGGCCCGGGAGGTTATTTTATCAATAAGATGTCATCAATGAGACCATTTTGAATGGTTGTCTCAGAAAACAGAAATTGCTACTCCTTGGGAGCTTGACATTGCAAAATTAGGTGAAGTAAGTAGCTTGTGTTTGACCCAAACTTGAACCTTCCAGGCCACTAGAAGCCCTTTGATGGGATTTCTAGGAGCTGTCCTGAAAGACCTTGTAAACTCCAGATGCCAGAGAGATCCTGTTTATGGAAGTAATGGGCTCATCTGCCAAAACTGGCAAGGCTTTTAAACTCTAAGCTTGTAAGGCTCCAGATGGACCACAGCTATACCAGGCTGAGTATTCAGATTTCGGAGAGTGTGTGTGCAGCAGTCAGTGTTGTATGGAATTGTGCAGGGCAGGCTTTACACACAGGAGATCAGTATGAGCCAAAGTGGTGGTAGAAAATTAACTCTGAGTCTCGGAGCTGCCCTTGTCTCATGTTTGCCATGACTGAGCCCCAGTGCATATCTAACACTCTTTACAAGATCAGTGGAAACAGAGTACAAGAGGGTAAAAGAGACATTACCTCAGTATCCAAGTATTTAATCCCACTTTTAAATTTTAATTTGATGTTAGCAATGTGGATTTTTCTCTATGCATGACTGCTGGGCCATGGAGCTGCTCCCTCTTGCTGTACCTCCCAAAGGCACATTACCCCCATCCCTGCAGTAAGCTGCTTTCTGCCATGCTTTTGTTGGGTTGGGCAAACATGGTGGTGATAGAGGAGAAAAAGTTGGAATTGCACTTCCAGGTTGCAAAGCTTGCTCTTCCTTCGAATCGGAGATGTCAGTGAGGCTGTGGCATGGGAATATGTGTTCATTAGAACAGAGCTCTGTGTAAGCTGGAGGCTGAGCAGGACTAGGAGAAGTCTGTAACAAACTGGGGATGGACAGTCCCAGGCAAATTCCAAGAACTGGGTCAAAAATCAAAGTAATGGAGCAGAGAGACCTTGGTTGGCAAGTTCTGTGGTGAGCATGGAGGCATGGAAGCAAGAAATGATGAGAACAGCGGTTTGCATGCAGTTTAGAGTGAACCTTGTGAATAATGAGAACTGATTTGAGAAGAAGAGGAGCTACTCTGTGCACAAAACATGCCTGGCCATCTGCAACTTGGTCAGCACCCTTGATGGGTTAAGAAGTCAGGGATAACTTGGGGAGGAAGGCAGCATCCAAAAATAAACTCCAGCTGCTCTCCCTGGTGCCAGGATGGAATGTTTGTCCAGTGCTTCCTGAAGGCATGAGCCCTACTGGTCTTCCTGCTGAAGAGCTTTCAATGCCCTCTCTAGCACTTACACTACCACTGTCTCATGTCCTTTCAATACTTTTCTGTTTACTGCCCTATTAAGTCACAGCTGAGGATGAAATCTGTGTAGTGTATCATGGTAGGCAGTGTCCAGTTTAGAGTCCCTGTTTGAAAATAGATGCAACCATTGACCCCATCTGGACACAGAGGGCAGGAAAGCACCTCACCTGACAATGCCCAGGTAATTGCTGCCCAATGCTTGGTTGCCAGCGCAATGCTTCAACATGGCACCAAGGATCATGACATGATTTTTGATTGCAGTCTTCACAGAAGCACTGGATTTAGACCCAAGCCCCATCTAGGGTCCAAGCTGCTGTGCAAGAAAGGATTGCTTAAAGAGCTGGGATGGGAGAGAACAAGTGAGCTTGTGGCCCTTGGGAGTGTGCTGGGTTAATTGCTGTTGGACAGAGGCAGAAGCCTTAGTAGGGCAGGCAGGAACCAGCTGTCCTATGGCACACTAGTCACATCAGTGTTTTTTCATTTAGCAGTTTTTGCACATCAAGTCTTTGAGGCAGGGGCCTGCCAATGGAGCAGAGTTTCCTTTATTTTTTATGTTACTCTATCTTTGACAAGCAGAAGATAAAGAGGAAAGAATAGCAAGAACTAGGGCAGAGGTTTTGCCCCTGCTCTCATGCTCTAATCTGCAAGTCCTGCTTTTCTTTTGCTCCTGTGAACTATTGCCAGTGCCAGTGGCTGGAAATGGAAATGGTCTGTTCATTCTGACTGTGCTCTGTTTCATAGCTCTTTACTTTTGAGGTGTCTTTTGCAGGCAAACTACCAATGCACAGTGAGAGGTAGATCTGTGAGTCTCTGTGAGCCAGGATGGACAGGAGAACATCTGATCCTGTCCAGTCAAGCCAAACTCTGGTTAATACCAACAACCAGAAACACTGAATGATAGCAGTGGGTCCTAAAGGCTCCTCTGACAGAGAAAACAGCTTTATGTATGGTCATGACATCAAAACTGTATTTGTACTTTCTGTATTTTTTAATTTATCCAGCTCTTCTCTTTCAGAATCAGGAAGGGGTGAGGAGAATTCAGGAATATCAGGTACTGATATGTTGGACATAATCCTAGAAATGTAGTCTGTGAAATCAGAAGTAGATCTCTACCACTCCAGCTCTTAGCTGTGATCACTTTAATATTTTGGGAATTAATTTATGCTTAGAATGTCAGTAAAGAAAATTGTGAAGAAAGATGAATCCAAATTACAATTAAGTGACCACTGAAAACATTGGAAAATTTGAGAAGTTTTTGTTTTGGGGTCCTTGGTTGGTTTTTTGGTTTTGTTTTGTTTAGGGTTTGTTTCCAATTTTTGGACTAAATTACTTGTCTTATTAAAGCAAATACAACCTTCCCACTGATGTCAGTGTTGCCAATACTTTACTCTCAACACTCATCTCTTTCTGACTGGGGAACCTCAAACAGGGTTTCCTAATCGCTAGTAAAAACAGTAACTCTGTGCTCAGCCTGTGGGAATAGGAAGTATAAAAGAAAACAACAAGCAGAACCAAGTTAACAGGCATATTAAATACTGACTGATGCATATTTCAACAGAATTTAAACCCTTTTGAATCTTTAAATGTCTGTAAGTTTCTGTAAATCCTGTCATGCGCATACCTACCTGCACATTTGACTTGTTAAGATTAACCCCTTCAGCCCCTCTGCCTTTATTCTGAACTTACGACTAAATTTTACTTAATTGTGCTTCCCCTCAAGACCTGAACTACCCAAAAGATGCTTGCCCTGCCATGTTCTTGGCTGTGAATTACTTGGCACTGGGGATGACTGCAGTAATGTGAGAGGAAAGCTGAGTCGAAAGCACTTAGAAATAGCTATGGAGCATGAAAGCTAATGATAGCCCAGCTCCCTTTTCACTCAAAAGCAATCATATCCCCATGCTCAGAACCTTTCAAACAGTTGAAAATATTCTCCTTTTCTTGACTGCACAGCTGAGCAATTGCACAGTGTATGGAAAAACACCTCTATATACTTGCATTGCAGGCTGTGGGCTGGACTGGGAGCAGGCTCCTGGACTGAGGTGCAGAGCTCTGAGCAGCCACCATTCTGCTGTCAATAACAAGTGGCAAGCCAGGAATAACATCACATGTATGCCAGGCTCAGAGCCACAGCCTGAGATTTTTGAGAGAAGAGTGCTTTAACGTATGTCAGCATTTCAGAGCTTCCAGCCCTAAGCTTAGATGGCTGTGCAGCCCTCTGCATTGTGTGTTTTACAACTAAATCAAGTCTCCCTTTGAAGGAGTATGACAGAAGGAAGTAATAGGAAAACATGATTCAAATAGCAAAATCTTCGTCTCAAGTTTTGCAAAATCCAGCTTTTGTCACAGCTGAAATGGGCAGATACTCACTAGTAATGCTGCCTCAGAACTGTGGGTCATTAGCATCTTTGACATTCAGGCCAAGCATCTGTTTTTCCAGTTTAAATCCAGACTTGGATTCAGTCATTGAGTTTGCTGAGACTTGAAAGTTTATTGAATCATTGTTGCCCTAAAACACACTGTGCTGCATGCCTTGTGGCATACTTACTTCACCATACTTACTTGCTGCTGCAGCTACCACAGATGCATATGCTGGGTGGACACTGCTAGAACCTAAAAATAATAGATTTTCATTTTCAGCAATTGAAGCAAATCCCCACAATGCTAATGAATAACAATAAATGAAGAAGGAAAGATTAAGGAAAATCAGATGTTCAAAAAAGGTATGATAATCCTTTCACAGTGTTTTAATCTTAAAAATTCAAAAGCCATTACAAAAAATATATTACAGCTTTAATCTATTGAAAGTTATCACAAAATTAATTCTAAAATGAGTCTTCACCTATCTGTTGATCTCTCAGTCTAGACACGAAAATCAAAGAACTATTTATTGACTTCTATACCTGAAAATCATAACAGCATTTGGGGATGGAGAGCTTACTCTCATATGAATTGGTCTGCTGGACTTATATATATATTTTCACTCCTAGTATTTCTACATTGAATTACTGAACTCATGCTCCTCTAAATCATGGTATATCCAGCTGTATATCTTGTTCCTTAAATTTTAGGAGAGCTGTCAGTCCAGAGGAAAGCAATGAAAACATCCATGCTACTGACCCATATCTCTGACCCTGTGCGGTCCAGGTCTAATCTTGGCTGGAGCTGCTGTGGTTCTGGTTGCTGCAGGTGTTGTGGTTGGCTGTGGCACTGTGGTGGAAGGATCTGTCGTCGTGGTTGTTGGTGTGGGGGTTGTAGTGGCCATTTGTGTGGCTGGGGTCGGCACCAGAGTTGTCTGATACTCTTTGTGGACTGTATCCCCTGTAGGAATATTGACATGTCACTGTGGCTGGATGTGTGACATATATGGAAGTGTGAGCAGCAGCACTCAATGTTTAAGGCAACCCAGAAACTGGCATTCTCTTCAGAATGCCTACAAGCATCCTCATCTGTGGAGCCATTAGTGCCTTCATTATGGATGTGTTGTGCAGGTGCCTGTGTGGCACTCTGCTCTCAGAGGGTGCTGACAACAGCCTGTTGCATCATTAATGTTCCCCCTACACTTTTCTGCTTCGGCCAGGAATGCATCAAACTGACAGATGTCTCAGACTTATGAAATGGTTCAACCCTCCAGTTGCAGATTCTGTTTTGGCATAGTCTTTTCTCAGTGTAATTAAGCACTTAGAAGGTCCATATAAATGGAAATCAGCTGGCATCTGGTAGTAAAGATGGCCAATCTGAGTCATAGACCAGAAAAAAAATGCAGCACTGAAATGTTTTTGACAGGAAGACAATTTTCAGATAAAGATGATTTGGGGGAGTGGGTCAGAGCCAGAGCAGGGAGCGTCAGGGCTTTTGGCTGAGGAGAGTGGGGGAGAGCACCACCTGGAAGGTGCCAACCTCATCTAAGTTTGACTCATCTCACAGTTGCTACTACTTTTAAAATGTATCATCTGTTGTGAGAACAGTGACAATTCTAGTTGCAAAATATACATCCTAAATATCCTTATAAAAAATAGTCAACATGCTTAGGTTCTTCCAAGTAATTTTCTCAAAAAAGTTTCTTCACTGTTATCTTTTCCATCTAGCTACAAAAAACTGCCCTAAAATATATTCCATGTTAACCTTGGTCTTGTTCCTTTCCTCCCTGCCGATAGCCATGGGGATGGCCTGACACACTGTTTACATTGAAAGGGAGTGGAGCACACTCTATTCACTGCTGCACAACACAAGCTTGTGTTCTACTGCTATTTCTGGATGTTCTCCTTTTGGAAGGCATCGTTGTGAAACTGTCTGGTGGATTAATTATCACCTAATGCTAGGCAGTGAAAAACTCAGATCTCAGACAGTTTTAATGGAATAATGCTGAAAGAGGGCTCAGAAGAAAAACAAAACAACTCAGCTGAAAAAAAATCAGCATGAATGGCTCTTTTTGGGCTGAACAGTGCAGTGCTCCATGAAACTGTGCTAAAAGAAAGAAAACAGAGGGCACAGTGAGTCTTCCCTGTGATCCTATGCTGCTGGAGTAGGGAGCAGGCACACTGGCCAGCTTTATACCCCAGTCTGTGAGGAGCAAATAAGCTGGAAGCTAACAGTATTAGCAGAAAATCTGAGGAAGGAGCATAGTAAGAGCAAAGAAAATCTGTTGCCTTGGTGCATGTTGGCTGAGTTTCTCATGGATCCTTTAACACAAGAGGAAGCTGTTCCCAGTGCTCCTGCAGGCAGGGTACCCATCTCTTTCACAGTATCTTCAAAGGGTTTGCAGGGCACGTGCCCTGCATAGGAGATTGCCAAGAACCATAATGCAAGATTTTCAAGTTCACAAAACCTGAACTCATCCAAAACACAAGCAGAAATTAAATTCCGTGGGTGCCCTCTTCTCTGAATTAGCAGAAGCCCTTCAAGATCCATAGCAGTTTGGTTTGGTGGGAAAGGGGCTGTGGAGACGAGGTTAGATGGGGGAGGTGAAGCTGTCTGTGTAACCAGTGTCAAAATGCTTCCTATAAGCACCCACAGGCAGATTAGGGAGGTTGGATACTGTAAAGAGCACCAAGATCCCCAACCCTTACCTTGATCTGATGCTTTTCCTGATGTGTTAGCAGTGTCTGCACTCTTCGTACCTTTTAGGTCTTGCTCTGTCTTTTTAGGCTCTAAAGCAAAATTGAGCACATTAGAAAAGGCAGCTCTGTAAAGAAAATAATTTCAAGTCTCCCATTTAGAGATTATCAGTCCCCAAAGGAAGGCATCCTGTCACATGCTATTAGATAGCTTTGGCAGCCCAGTCAGCGCTTTATCACCTACTGGGAAAAAGCCATGGGAGGGAGAAGTCACCCCTTATCTTTCATGCCAAACTTTGGCATTTTTACAGCCCAAAAGCTCCTGCCAGTATCAATAGAATTTCTGAAGTGAGGGAGAAGCATGGGCATTTGCCACCAATAAGCCAATACTCATAAGATTTAATGCATCGTATTTTTTTTCCTTCAAGTAGTAGCATGTTCTGAGAACCAGGGTGTACGTTGTTTGGGAAATACTTGCTAATGTACAATCTTTCAGTCACTAATTCATGTTCAGATGTATTTCTTTCTTGCCTGACATTTTGAGAATTATGGGGCCAAATCCTGAATACCATAGACTGGCTTAGAAGGAAAAAGGAGATTTTTTTGGTTCTTTTTTTTATTTCTAAGACCCAGAGACACCAACATACTTGGAATACTTATTATAGTTTATTTACTGCTATCTCACAAAATAATCTGCTTCTGCTTTTTTATCTGACTGAGTACTGGAGGATTTTCTTCTTCCCTTTTTTTTTTTTTTTTTTTTTTTAATTTTTTTTTTATTCTCTAGCTCTTTTGGCAGCATCAAACTGTTTGAGAATTTACTGCAGTGTTAATGTTTTCCTAAAATTTTGTACTGTTTTTTCTAAACATCTTTTAATAGCTTTGAGCAGCTGTGAAGAGTTACAGTTTTGGGAAGGCTTTTCTTGCCATGCCCAGCATTTGAGAAGCACTGTAACCACCAGGAGCATTTAAAGGAATGTCAGGCACTATGAATCTCTGGCATCTCTGGGATGAGGACTAAAATTGCATCTCTGACAGCTGATCAGGTATGAAGTAGGATTTTTTTTGTTAATCTGACAGCAGTGACTGTCATACTCAAAGGACTGCTTTTGCCTCCTGCAGATAATGGATTTAAGTATCAAAGTGAACAGTGTGGTCTCTGTACTTAAAATTAGAAAAAAAAGTAGCTTTTTTTTAATATTAAAAAGTAACTAGGAAATTCTCTTTCACCAAATGGCCCTGGCTGTGTATTACAGAGACTTTTATCTTAAAGACAAGCTTCTTTCTGACAGAGAACAGCAGAGATGGCTGAGTTGAGGGGGCAAATCTAAGGAGGGCTGATAGGGCCAAGTAGGGCTTGAGGAAGATAAATTGTGAACAATGGATCTCTTTGCTACCTGTGGGACAAGGCTGGGCAGAATCAGGCTGTGACATTGGGTTTGATATAATAGTTACTTGCTCCTCTGATAATCCTGGGCTTTCTCTGCATGAATGCACTGTCTTTGTTGTTAGGCATTTTCAAAGTCAAGATTCCTAAGGTATTGCCCTCCCTTCTAGCAGAGCATAGTATTTGGGTGAAATAATTTCTGCATATGTGGTCAAGAAATATACAAATCTGTACTTATTTGATTATAAATGCAAAGGTATTGTAAATTAAAGGCATGGAATTGAGCTGCACATATTTGGTCTGAACAACTACAGTTTTTAGATTTAAATTGGCTTTTGTTTAAGTGAAAATATAAAGATGAAGGGCAATGAAGCTGGTGAAAGGGCTGGAGCATAAATCTTATGAGGAGCAGCTGAGGGAACTCAGTTGTTCTAGCCTGGGAAAAAAAACCTCAAGGCTCAGAGGGAACTTAATGGCTCTCTACAAGTATCTGAAAGGAGGTTGTAGTGAGGTGGGGGTCAGTCAAGAGGAAATGGCCTCAAGTTGCTCCAAGGGAGGTTTAGACTGGATATTAGAAAGAATTTCTTCACAGAAAGTGTTGTCAATCTTTGGAGCAGGCTTTCCAGGGAAGTGATAAAATTACCATCCCTGGACATATTTGAAAGACACGTAGATGTGGCACTTAAGGACATGGTTATGATGGGCATGACTGTGCTGAGTTGTACTTGATGGCCTCTTCTGACCATAATGATTCTATAATTCTGTGAGAAAAGAGCCCTGTACTTTTCTTCCAAGGAGCAAACAATAATGTACAGGAGAAAAGTAGGTCTCCAAGTAACCTCTCTGTGGTCTTGGATGAATACACCCAATGCCAGGCATTTGAGTTCATGGAGAAGATACAGCATGTTCCCTTTAACCACAGCTCACAGTGGATATGCCCAGGAAGGCTCAGGTTCAGCAATCAGCAAAAGGACTGTGTAAGGGAAGTGCACTGTAGTATGGGACATTAACTTTCTTTTTGTTTGCATCCCCAAGAGAGAGTCTGAACCTTACCTAGCTGTAACAGGGAGCAAAACCAAGTGTCATTTCAGTTACAGAGGTTATCCATGTGCACTTGAATGTCAGCTACCCACCAGTGTGAAACTTGATCAAAGACCTCTTCAAACAACTAAATTATTTAAACTGAGTTGAGTCTTACAGAATGGATGCTGACAAAAATGATTACACACAGTAGTTCTTTATTGTAGCATTCTTAGTTAAGCTGCTGTGGATTACCATGGCTTTCATTTGTATTATATTGCTATTTAATATTATGCTCTCAGCACTGACTATCCCAAGAGATAACATGAGTAACATTAGGAGAAAATCAACATGTATAACCTCAAATGCTTGCATATAACCAGCACACCATCATATTCAGTAACAGATCTAAAGCAAGGGGGAAATTATTTGGAAACGGAAGTCTGTGAAACATGGTATGACCAAAAAATAGAAATTGTCTGAGATGATTTCCATATGCTTAAGATAAAAAAATACCACGAGTGATTTGGATGACATACTAATGGATGCATGAACTTCTGCCTCTGAATAGTTGTCGTTATACAACTGAGAAGCTATGACAGATAGCTGTGAAGGGATGTAAGGGAAAGTCAGTCACAAATACTTGCCTGATTTAACAGCCGTATTTTTTGAAGAAGAATATTCAAGAGTTGATGGATAAGTCACACCTTTTCTTGGTTTGCCCTCTACAAAAAAACATATATTAGAAGGCATCACAAAATAAGTTTTTATGATAAATTTCTCATCTAATGTAGGCATTCAGAATCAGATCCCTCTTCCTTACTTCCCAATTCATTTTCATGAAGATTTCTTTCATCTGATGGCAGAATCTCAAAACCATACCACTAAAAATATTGGTGCCTAAATCCAGAATCATAAAAAAGGAGTTAGAAAGCATGAAAACACAGTACTGGGGAGGATTTGCAGAGGCCAGTTAGTTCAATCTTTTGCTCTCATATGATATTGAGTACAAGGGGACCATTCCTGAAAAACATCTGTACAACTTTTAATTAAACCCACAGCTTCCCTAGGCAGCCTTCTCCAATGCCTGACTATGCAGTTGACTTGGAAAGCATGTTTGATGTGGAATTCATTTCATCACGCACACAGCATTCTTCTCTGACCTCACTTCTGCAAGATGCCATTTCTGGCAACAGTCTTTTGCAGTAATAACAGTGAGAGAAGGCTGTGCTTGTGTGTGGGAACATATGGTACCTATATTTAGATCTAAAATGAGAGTCCTGTCTTGAAACAATGAGGTATGTTTCCCCGTTAAGCTTTAAACCACAAATCTTTTCAGTGCCAGAGCAGACGCCATCTCTGTTGGTACATGTGGCCTGCAATTCCATCTCTTGGGACAGTTTTTATAATCACATACATCACTGAATGAAAAGTGTTGCAGAAAAGCCCACCAGGGAAGACTGCTTTGGCCTCTAGGAGTTGAGGGATGTAGGCCTTCCAGACCCTGGTGACTGTCTCTATGAGATGCTGTGCTGTGTCATGTATCCAGACCAGCTCTGGTGAGACCTATCTCCACCTCCTGCAAAACCTGAGTCATGATGATCTCTCCTCTATACCCTTGGGGGATTCTTTAAGGAGGTACATATGGCACTGCAAGCATGTCAGTTGTCATCCTGGGTGATTAATACAGAGACCAACAGCACTGAACAGAATTAATTCCTACAGACTGAGCCACTCCTGGGAACTGGGGACTGTTTCTCCCGTGATGGTGATGCCTTAAGTTTTTGGCTTTTATATTTTTCAGATCCTGTATTGAATTAGTGTATAACTCTGCACTCCATATAGATTATTAGTAAGCTCCCTTCACATTTTTGTCAGGTAAAACAATCCTTCCAGGCCTGAGAACCAAGGACACCTTCTGCCTCAGGCCCTGAAAAGTATGAACAGAAGTGAATCGGGGAGGAAGCAAACCCAGGGAATATGACTTCATTACTTGAAGCTATAATTGGACAATTAGCCTCTGATGTGCAAATAGACCAAACATATATGTGTCTTAGAAACTGGGGACTGTTGTCCATCTGGGGTGTAGCCTCTGCGAGGCTTTTGCACTGCCCAAGGTGTAACTATTGAAGGCCTTTAATAAATACCTACTTTATTCTCTTAACTTGTCTAGCCTCTAGGTGGCCACTCCAAGGTATCAGTGGCACACAAAGAACAGTACATGCTAGAGGAACTCTAATGAGGAGGGATGTCCATGGAGCTGGAGAGTCCCTATCTTTTGTCCCTTTTCATGTCTCCATCTCCTTTGTTTTGCTCTTCTTGGAAATTTCAGATGTCATTGCAAGACCATAGATAAAGAAGTTAGAGTTACTAACGAGGTAATGATGTAAAAAGCTATTCCATTTCTCATTTAGTGATATAAGCTGAGAGCAGCTCCACTAAAGTCAACACTGATCCACCAAAGACCAGAGCTGGTAAGTGATCATGCATGGACAAAGTGGAAAGAGCTTCCTTCTCGCCTTCTGGGCTTCTCTCACAGAAGCTGGTTTAAGTAAAGGGCAGCAGGTTTTCACATCCACTTCCCTCTGAGCTAAAACTGGGATCAGGAGCCAAGAAAGGCTAGGGAGATCTGCTAATTTGGTAGAAAGACAGAAAAGTTACAAGATCACTGATGATTTCTAAATGCTTTCCTTTATCCCAAATAGAGAATGAGTTGTCAGTATGAGCAGTTGATACATGGATGCAGCAATAGCATGATAATCTGATCTAAATTTGGTATATTTCTGTGCTAAACTGATTTCTGATGCAAACCTGAAGCCTGCTGCTGTGAAAATACAGCAGGGTGGGGAGGATTCTGGGATTTTCGATCATCAGCAATTTGCATCCCATACATGACCAAGAGGTAGGCCTGAGGCCTGATCTGAATGTGGCCCTGCTCTCTGGGGCAATGGCAATATCTCTTTTTCACTACTGGGGAAAATTACATCTAGGTTGGAGTTTGCTTGACATACTTAAAAATGTGTTTTCATGTGGGCTGAAAACATCAGCTCTGGCTATTGAAATACAAGCTATGGTATGGTGGCTGCTATAGTGCAGTGGCTGTTCACCCTCTCACACTTATTTGTGACTAGCAAACCCAGAAGTTCAGGACTATTTTCTTAACCCACTAGCTGCAAAACTCCCACTAAACTGAATGGAGTCATTCAGCTGAGTGCCAAGGCATTTCAGTGCTTGAAAGTGAATACCAAAGTGTTTGCATACCTCCTGGTGTGCTGGCTGCTTTAATCGAAGAGGACAGACCTCCTTCTCCACTGCCCCTAAATCATGCCACTTTATTCCCTAGGTCCGCCAAGGATTCCTCTTCTGTGCTCTTTTGTGTGAATGTTCATTCACAATTTAAACATCACAAACCCGGTGACAATATCCTAACTAGGATTAAGCTGTTGGCACCTTTCCAGAGTACAGTATTGCTCATAGGTCTGGTCTGATGAAAGAGAATTCAGCTGGAGAATAGGGGACTCAGTTCTAAAGCTCTAAAGCCATCCTGAAATTGATGCCTTAGGTGATTTTATATTTTTATTGGGCAATGCTTTATGCAGCTCTGGCTTTTTATGACTCGTAATCATAAAAAAATCCATCCCCAACTGCTCTGTTTCTGAGAAGGAGATCTGTATGCATTCAGCCTCAGGCTGCTGAGATGAGTAGCACAGCCATCCTGGTTTTGCTATTCTAAATTTCTCTAAAATTCTAAATTTCTCACATTTTCAGTAGGTATAGTGAAAGTTTTCTTTCTGTTCATATATAAAATACAGTATGAGTGTTATATGATATGCGAGATTTACATTTGAGCTAGTTTATAAATTAAGAGTTCTACTGTCATGAGTGAGAGCACTCAGTGTGCATAGAATTGTGAGAGCACTCAGTGTGCACAAGGGACAAATCTCATCATGCCTACACGTACCCAGGTTTCTCATAATCTCCTTTGATATGCTCTTGTATCTTTGTATCTTCTTTTATAGTGTCTCATTAATTAAGAATAAAGACTTATTAGCATAAATAAAAAATCCTACAGTTTCACGGAAGAATTTCTACAGTTTTACAAGATGACAACTGAGCAGCTGCTGAGGTAAAAAAAAAAAAAAATCCTATTTTCCACTTATGTACCAGAATTACAATGTGCTGTTTGTTGGAGGAAAAAACTGCAACAAGTACGAGTAGCAATTCAGCTATTCCAGGAAATTCCTACTCATCCAAAATAAATCCTTCTCATAATATGGTATACCCATGGCAGACTACTGTGAAAAAGTGCATCCAAATACATGAATGCAAAATTAAGATGACAGTTTGTTTTGGTCAGTTTCTGAGACCTCTTTTGCTGTCTACAGATTTTCAATGAACAGAACATTATTTTTAGTAGCTGTTCAGTTGCTTGAGCTGTTGATTTTTCCAGGAATGGTGTAGTTAACATCAATTGGTTGTACCTATCTTAAACCTCCAAAAGTGCAGACCGGCAAGAACTGGCCCAATGTATCAAGAAGTTAGATTTAGAATTTTTATCTAAGGCAAGGTCAAGCAAAACCTCTTTCACAGAGGTAGAGTGAGTGCAAGTAAGTTTTTTAAGATAAACTGAAGCTGGTGTAAAGTGGGTCTATTTGGAAAAAAAAAAAAATCTGTGAATTTAGTTGGTAAATGCAAGTGAGTTCCTATATATACTATGGGGAGGAAAAAGGAATGAACATTAAATTAAGATGGATTTACCTGCACTGATTAGATATCAAGACTATTTGGCTAACAGAGGTGGAGAAAATTCCTGACATACTTGGGATGCACCAGTCAAATTGCTTAATATAGGGTTTGCATATATACTGTAGGGCTATATGGGGTTTGACATAAGTCTGAAGTCATTTCAGGAGATACAAATTCAGGTGCAGGGTGAGGATGTTTCAAATGGCCAAAAGGCCTTTCAGTTTCCTCAGCAGCACTGCTTTCCAGGGTGAAGAGCAGTAGATTTTATGCATCAATAGCTGGAGTTAAGGTGCCTTCCAAGGCTCAGTCCAGGGCAGCCATCACCTCCTGCAGTGGGCTCGGACCTGCACTGGGCACACCCCTAGCAGGGTGCAGGTCTCTTTGCAGGCTACAGGGGAAGCCCAGAACAAGAAGTGTCTCAAATGCACTGTTCCTGCCAAAGCTAGGTGGGGTGGGCCTGTGGTGACTAACCAGGTGTGTAAAACGAGAGGCTGCTTCCCTCTCTGCCCACTGCTGCTCAGCAATCAGTGGTGGGAGCAGGTGGGGAGTGCCCACCCCAGAATGGTACCTGACACGAGGAAGGACTCCCTCCAGCGTGGCAGTGACAGGGACCGGACGCCATTGGAGAAGCTCCCGCGGTAACCAGCGTGCCCGGCGACTTTCTGGACAAGGACCTTCCCACCTGTGTTGTCAATTATTCCGCTGCAAGGAGGAAACATAGTGTCTGAGGGTAGAAATTCCACAAAAACCTTCAAAGCCGTTCTACAATGCAAGAGGTATGAAGTGATTCCTTTCACCTTTAAACCAGGGGTGGTGGTAGGGCTGTGATGTTACTACTAAGCCTGCTGCTAAGAAATATTTGTGCTCCTTTCACATAAAGAAGAGCAGTTTGTTGCAAAGTGCTGTCAGGATCTGTTTGCTCTTCCCACTGATCTGCTGGTCCTCTGTTTAAGCTTGACCTAGTTGCACACAAGAAAAAGCTATTGCCTCTCTTACAATTCCTGCAAGCTTGATTGAATGACTGAAGATACAGGAAGAGGTTCTCAGAGGAGTTTTCAGGCCAAGCATGTGACAGAATGTGTTTTCTTTGAGTCTCAGTATGTGTTTTCTGCAAAAATCCAAGCACATTTCTGACCTCAGCCTGGAGTAAACTGGACACAATATTGCTGGAAACTGTAGAAAATCTGGCAGAGTCCGAGTGTGGTGCACATTAAATGGTGTTTAACACACACTGTAACCTGTACCAGCAGACAAATAGAAAACCTTCAGTGTGTGCAGACTGCTCTGGCATCACTAGGACAGCAGCTGCAACTGTAGGGGAGTTGTAGGGCTGGCAGTAATGACCAGGTGGGAAAATAAGTACGGGACAGCAAACAGGATTGAAGAGTATGTTAGAGGTGTATTTCGCTCTGGTAATTGTGAGAAGCTGCTGTTAAAATAAATGTATGGGGAAGAAATTCACTGTCTATGGAATTGCAACACGTAAGCTAACAAAGCCAAAACCAGCTGGCAAATGAGAAAAACTGAAACCCTCACTGTAATAATACAGCCAGCCAGGCTGGAGGGAGATTGCAGTATTGCTACCAATGTTTTTAAACTTCCCTTTGGGACTAATTCTGCATGCCGAGGCAATTTCCATTGTGCACTAGTACCTGAGGGAGCAATTTGCGGCTGGCAGTCATCTCCCCAGCGAGGGCGGAGCTGCAGCCAGGAGGTGGCAGCCCTGTGCGCACACAGGCGCCTCAGCCTGAGCCGTGCAGAGGCAAGGGGGGAAGTCCCGAAGCCTTAACTATCCCACCTTACCCGAGATCCCAGGGATTTCACAGAACCGGAAGCACAGCAGCTCAAATATCTCCAAACTAAGTCAAGCTGTCAGTCAGGCTTTAGAACTTCTTGCTGCATTTTTAGCTGGATACATCCTGCCTGTGCATCCCACCTCCAGCTGCAGTGTGTTTTGGTTGTGCAGTTATTCTCCTTTAGAATTTTATGCACATTTTTGCATGGCTAATAAAATTCTGAAAAACTTTTCCTACAGAATTTATGTTACTCATTCCCTTGTGCAGTGTCCTTTTATGTAGCAGGAAAGCACATTACTCAGTCTTTGATGTCAAGGACAATTAAATTCAAACGCAGAGAACCAAACCAATCCCAGAAGTATGAGAGTCATATGTATTCATCACTGGTGATATGCCTATTTTTTTCTGAAGATTTATTAGTAGTAGTAGCTCCATCTCTATCTTCCACTTGAATAATAATAGTACAATAGTAATTTGTTATGCATGAATGAGAGATCTGGAAACCTCAAGACATTTCTCCAAAGGCTGAGAAACTTCTTCAAACACAACTAATTTCTATAGGAATACAGGATTGACAGCACTTTATAAGGATGGGTCCATCCCATCACACATGGACTTTCTCTCAGGTTTTCTATTGCAGCAGCCTGCAATCGACCCTACAAGGAAGTGGGAACCGTAAAGAATTTGAGAAGTCAGAAGCTCCCTGCACTGAAATGACAGTTTTGTCTGAGTGCCTCACTCATTTTAATTCACTCACCTGTGAATTGCAGCATTGCAGACACTGGAGAAAGAAGCATAAATGTCTGTGCCATAAACACGGTATTTTACATCTTGACATCCAGGAGGGCATTTTGCAATGAATTCTGGATTGATTATCTTCCCCGCCTTGACATCACAATCAATCTGGGGTACATCTGTGAGTGCAAAATCTTGGTAAAGTCAGATTGAATGCTTTCATGGCTGAGTGATCTTGTCATGAAACAGTGAGTAACTGAGTGACAGGGATGCCTTCCTCCCAAGCCTTCCTATCAATGGTTTTGAGATACAAGACATCTGTGTCTTTTCCATCTACAACATAACACATAATAACCCCTATACCAAGGGACGTGGCAGTAACTAAGGATGGAATAAAGAAGCCTGTGGGTATTTATGACCTTCAGTGTTTGCTTCTCTGAAGGAAATATCTGTTATGACACTTTGCTGGAGAGAGAAAGACGTGTAGTCACCCAGCCTGTGGTTAACACGTGGGAAGGAGGGGGTGGGGATGCTTCCCAAGCCTCTCGCTGTGCTTATGTAGGTCTGTTCTGTCTTTATGTCAGGCTGAAGTCACAGCCCATTATCTTGCCCTTAATTTTTAAAACTTTCTACTGGGTACGATTTACTTTGAACAAGGGATTGAAATGTGCGTTTACAACCTTGCAGCAGGCTTGTTTGGCAGCTACATGAGCAAAATAATCTGTGGACAGAATTGCTCCTGCAGCAGAATACCTGAAAGTTAAACATCCTAGTGCACAGAGATGCACCACTTGTCTCACACTAATCAGCTACATGTGCCTTGTGTTACAGCTGGTCCATTTCACATATTTATGTCTCTCTGAAAACCTTAGTGCTTGCTTTGATCCTTGTGTGATACCTAATGACCTAGGAAAATACATTTTAGCAGTGAATTACAAAATTTTTCCTTTATAAATGTTAAGTAGCACACATTTTACTCAGTAATTTGTTTTTAATAAAAGAATCTTTTAGCTAATATATAATGCCATTTACTCTAGACAATTGTGAAGAATTACCAGGATATAATCTTACTTTGCACCTTTCTTAGGCACTGGACTTGTCTGCTGTAAAACAGCCAAAACTTCTACTGAGACCACTTACATAGCTTAGCCTTTTTTGTCTTCTTTGTGACTTCCTTGGCTGTGTATGTACATGTAAGAAACACACCTAGAACAAATAAACATAGTGTCAGGAAAAAGGTGGGCTATCCACATCAGTCACCACAGGCTCCTCTGCATGAGATTTCTCAAATTTGAATCAACAGGTTGGAAACCTGAAACAGGAATATTCTCAGCCACATCTAGGTTTCTACTTGGTTGTTAATTTTGCAGTCAAGATGGCATCTGCAGAAGGGAAGTTCTCTGAATGGGATTAAAGATCAGTTCAGTTCACACATTCATCTATGCAACTCACTATCTAAAGATGCCATGGAGTCCATGTGGTCCAGAAAACCACAGAAATATTTCCACAAGCAGTGGGAACTCTTTGTAATTGGTGTAATAGGGATGCTAATGAAACAATGTGCTTTGTGCATAAAGCAACTGGGAATTTCAAGAGCCAAAGATTGTTCTTAATAACCATTTGGGAAGGTTATTCTTAATTTTGTGTTGTGACATTTCACTCACTGGTGGCAGCAGGTGTGGGATACTGGGCAGCATTACAGACTGTGTGAGGTTCTAGGGTGGCATGTCCCAGCAAGGGCACTCATTTTCTTCAGTAAGCAGGATTATGATTTGAAAAGTGTAAAAGAGACATATGCTGTTACATTAAAAGTTACATCCCAATATATGCATGTAGCTTACCATGTTATGTTTACTTGCTAAGTGATGACTTACAAAATCTCTTTATTCTCTCTGCTTATTTTATAAGCACTTGTATTATGGGTAATTGATAACTTCATTACAAATATCTTGACTTTCCTATTCACCTTTCCCTTCTCTGAGCTTTCAAAGGGAATTTAAACTCTCGATAATGTGTCAGCTGATCCTTCTATCCCTTGTTAAACTAATCTTACTAGAATATGCAACAGAAGTAATTTCCTTCTTTCATGCTTTTCTCCCCCTAGACTGATTGGAGAGAGTTTGTAGACTTAACTACACCTCGAACTTGCTCAAAAGTTAAAGCAGTCTCACACTGTCTGAAGTGGCAGTGTATAGGTGCAGTATTTGGGCCTTTTGTCACTGGTGCAGTGGTGTAACCATGGCAAAATTGTAGTTAGTTAAAAAAAATATGAATGCATGAGTGGAAAATAAAGTTCAATATCTCAACTACTTGGAATGTTGCAGAATAACCTGTGGGGATTATATAATAATGTGGGGAAAGTAATCTGGTAATTTATGTAGAAGAACTACATAGATTGCTGTAATTTGAACTAAGAACAACTGTCCTGACAGACTTGAAGATAACAGCTAGAGGGAATATTGCCTGGGAATATCACAACCAGAGTGTTCATGTAAGATGAATTGCAAGTTCTGGAGTTTCTACATGTTCCCAAAAAGTGAGATCCTGTCTGACTGCCAGGGGAAAGACACATTTATAACCTTTTGGTACTATCTTGTTCATGGAAAGAACAAGAACAGGGAGAATTGAAACAGCTGATTTTTCTTTAGAAGGAATCTTTACATTACAGACATTTTTCAGGCCCACCTGATATGGACTGCATGTAACTGGTAATATACTTGGAGATCTCTGCAAGTAATTATTATTTTTTTTTCTATGCCAAAGTCAAGAAGTTTGTGTAGCGTGTTTCTGAAAAGCTGTGCTAAGGCTTACACCTGCCACTGAGAGCTTCATCAGCCATGGAGTCCAAAAGGAAGAGAATTAGTCAGCAGCCACTGGGCATCCAGGATGGGAGAGTACAAACCCATAAACTACTAATTGCAGCACATCAGCTGTACTTACCAAAGAAGGTTGCAACAACTGTGGCCTTCATGGTGAGTAAAGCAAAATCTGGATGTGTTGCTAAGGAGCACTGAAAAGGAAAAGAAGAGTACATCAGGCTGCATTTGGAGGTATTGCAGATGACACTGGAATGGTGGGGGCAGAGGGACTGTGTGCTCTTCTTTAACTTTTCACAGTCCTCACATGCTGCGTCCTCTTATCACACTTTTTAGAACAACTGATATCCCCAGAGGAGGTGCTGTTCGGGCTATCACACTCCCATGGACTAATTTTTGCTTCTCTCCAAAATTTGTCTTTTGCTCCAGAAACCAAGATTTCACATACTTATTTCAGAAGCCAGTGTCAGGAGAGGCCATGATGGACATGGATATGTTCTGACATCTGTTCAAATCTGTTCACTGCTCTTCTAAGAAAGAATCAAAGAATCGTGTTTTCTGCACATCAAAGCACACCAGGTTATCTCACATAGATATGGGGAACATAAACAAATCCATTTACTCCTGAAAGATGTTGCATGAAGTATTTTGCAATTGTTCCATCAATTGTGAGCCAAATTACTGGTTTCTTTCCTTTTCTGAGGATGTGTGTGTGTGTATATGTATGTGAGCACCTGAGATGAAGAGGATTTTGTAAGAACATCTGGAAAACAATTTTTTCTGGGTCTGACCTCTGCCATCCCTGAAGCTCTTGGCCAGGCTACAAGAATTCAAACTTATCAGAGATAACCCCTCCCAGCCCCTCCTGAGCATCACCTGCTGCTTTTGCTATTAATTCATGATTGTTGAGGGAATCCTGTGTTGGGCACTCATAGTTAATCATAGTCATTAAAGTACTACATAATGTTTGACAAATAGAGTAAAAAGTCTGAAAGGGAGAATATATTTGTCTGTTGTACAGAGAGAGTCTCAAGGATCAAAATTAACTTGATCTTCAGAGAAACTTATTACATGCTTACAAGTGGAAAGATTTGTTAAAAAAAACCTAGCTATTCAGAAAGAAAACATGAATGTTAAATAAGAATGTTAAAGCTGCATATGACCAGGGAAAGCAAGATATCTGCCTCCTGGAAAAATGGCAGATTTCATCTGATTTCACATAGCAATTAATATACTCAGAAGCAGGGCTTTGGTAACCCCAGAAAGAAGTTTAAAGAACAAGGCAGATACAGGAAAGTAAGAGAAAAACAAAATCTGCATTCTGTCTTCATATAAAATGTTTCCATATTTTTACTTTAATTGCTCTTCTTTTTCAAGCAAGCCACATGCTATGAGTGAGGATGACTAAAATAGCATGCTAATCTAAACTGAGTTCAGTCAATTCTGGGTCTATATAATTTATATAGCTCTTTTTACATAGAGCAGATCCACCTCTGATTTTTACTTCTGTGCTACAGTTGGAGAACTTCAAGTGCCAGGACATACTGACAGTGTCACTTCCTAATAGCACAATGTCTTTCCTTCGTGATCTCCCTGAAAAAGTTTCCTGCTAGGCTGCTAAAGCTGAAAGTGGCAGAGGTTTCTCAGAAGCCACTGAATTGAATCTGGGGGATATGGAAAGTGGCTCAACACAGTCACTGTGTCTTTCTGAAAAATGATAGACAGTGCAGTGGGGATGACCCCAGGCTGTACAAGCCATATCAGCAAGAGCAGTTAAGTGGTGATATTCTACTCTCATGGTTAGTTTCTATTAAAAAGAATTGCTCATCTTTTGAAACAAAAAGCCATTTTAAGCATTTAGTGAAGTTTATTTCCACTGTGAAGCTGTTAAAAGAAATAGCACCAAGATGTAGAAGAGTGCTCAGAGAAACTTAGCTCAGATGCTTTTCTCCTTTCTTTTATGTTTCAACCCACTAACACATCAGAGGTATTACACAATTGCTCCCCTTCAATGAATTCTCACTTTAGATTAATCACAGAAAAAGAAGGGGCAGAATAAGAGTTGCAATTCATTTGCAGAATTACCATGCACCATTAAAGATTGTATTGACACTGGCTTAGACTTTGCAAAAGAGATCTTAATATGAGCCTTCCCAAAATTTGCAGTGAATAAATTCAGCATTGGCATTTTTATTTAAAGTCAAAGAGATCTGTGTGATTTTTTCCTGACAGTATTTGGCTTGGTGCTGAGATGCTTTTCATCACCAGTTTAATTAGAGTAGAAGAGGTCTGAGATGGTAAAGCTTCCATGTAAAATCTGGCTTCATGGTGGGCTGCTGCGTGTTGTGTGGGGAGAGTCCAACACTGCCTAACTTTTCCTGTCTTACAAAACGTGTAACCACCTGTATCACCAGGGCTGCACAAGACTTCCCACTGCTTCCTGAAGGCCCTGCTGTCCCCCAGCCCTACTGTTCCTGGGCCATGGCCAGCCACCCCCAGAACCATCCAGTCCTCTTGGGTAGCAGGACCCTAGGCTTGACTGCAGTTGTATTCTCTGCCTAGTTAGCTGGTGGGCATTTCTTTTCAAGGCAACAGAAAGTGGGCTTTTGTTCCTAAATTATTATGAATTTACAGTGGAAAGAAGCCAATAAATCTAAAAGGATTTAAGACTTAAAGCCTGTCAGGGGTTCGGCAGAGTTCAGCAGATGCTTTAACCTATAATAACAGATATTTATCAATAAGAAAGATACTAGAAGCACTCAGACAAGGCTGTTAGATTTACTTAACAGTTTTGTTGTCACAGCTAGACAGAAAAACATCTTGTTGTGGACTCTGTATCTTTGGTGGTGCTAGTATTCTCATGGAAATAAATTATAATAGTAAAGAAACTTGTTTTTGCCACTATATTAATTTCCACATTAGGCACTGGCATATGAGGAGAAATGCACAGACATCCTGTGACACAGCTCTGGTGACAGTACTCCAAGGGGTGGTCCTGGCCTTTAGACCCTGGGCTGTCACATGGGGAAATGCACAGGAGGATTTACATTGCTGACTATTAAGTATCAGGCATAGAAGCTCCAGGCTTTCTGTAGTGGGAAGTCTGTGTGCATTCATTCTATCTGGGGCCTAGAGTGTCACCTGATTTAAGCTGTGTGAGATCTCCTGTACTGTGCACTAGCATGGCATCTGCTCCTTCAGACTGGTAAAGGGAGCAACAGCTTGGAAAAAAGCAGTGGGTGTTTTTGTTTCTCTGGGAAGGGAAGGAAAAGCAGGGTTCTGATCCATGCTTACAACAGACTTTTTAGTCTGTATAGGTCCTCTGAGAGGTTTGGGGATGTTTTATCTGCAGATCAAGAATGACACTTTGCTATTAAATACAAAGCTGTACTTTCTTTGTTTCTTTACAAAATGAATAGATCCCAATCAAACAAACTGTAAAGTTTCTTGTTTTAGTCTGGAGCATGAGTTTTGCTGAGATTTCTCCTAATCAGATTTCTATTAAGGCAGTATTTACAGTCCCAGTCAGAACTGGGAAGTAGTGACTACACACTATTAATTTTCCTAAACTGTATGCTGGATCTCTGTTTCTCAGAGTACATTTTCCCATCTGAATCTTTCAGACTGTCATAACAGAAATTACCTTTATGCCAGAGAAGCTATTGCATATGCATTACATTAATATGTGCTTCAATTCCTGCTAAGTACAAATGTAAGGAGTATCTCCTTCAGTGTTTCCTAGTGCAGCTGATATTTTACCTTTTAAAATCAAAGTCTTATTTGAAAAAATGTTGGTTACCTTTTCCTGATCACAAACACTTGAAAATGCTTGAATGTTAGTGAAGAGACAGAATTAGAAAGCTATTCTTTCTGTGTAAAAAGTAAGATTTTCATACTGACCTTTCATTAGCAACTTGACTTTTATAAAGATTTGAGAGAGCTGCTACATACTACAAACAAACAGATGGTTTAAATGCACATAAGTGTCACTGTATGGCAAACTGCAACATTTTCTGGAGGAAGTGCAGATTTTAAGTGCTTGATTTTTGGTGTCAGGCACTGCTGTCCATTCCACGTGCAAGCTGAAATTCTTTGCTAGTGCCATGTGCTTTGCCTCTGCAGGAGTAAGCAGTTTATCTCCTGTAATCCCCTGTGCCACAGAAATTAATTTGTATACTCTCTTTGTACCACAACAGTGTCTGTTATTGTTCCCCTTTTCAAGGGGTTCTAATATCTCAGCAACTCTGGCACCATAAAGAAAAACAGAAGTGGACTTTGTCTGAAATCTATTTGCGCAAGTAGCATGGAGTTAGCAGCAGGATCTCAAAGCACTGTGGGTTGAGTTAAATATGTGCCCTTTATGGGAAAATCAAGTGGGCTTGGTGTAGGTCTGAGTAAACTGGTTCAGATAAACAAGAGCTGATCATCATCTTCTAGAGGAAAACATTTTAGGGTTTTTTGTTGTTGTTGTTGTTTTTTTTTTTTTTTTTTTTTGTTTGGTTGGTTTTTTGTTTTTTTAAATGATTTTATGTTTTATTATTTTTTAACCCTTTCTTTGTTTCATGCTCATAGTCTGTACCCACGGTGTTGTACCTTGTTTGGTAGTGCAAGAACTGTTTGTTTTGGAGCACACTAGGTGATATGACTGGCACTTGCCACATGTGCTTTAGTTTCACCCCCTTTCTTGTCAGAGGGATGCAGTTATGTACCCTCAGTGCACTGCATTGCTCTGAAAGTCTGCACATAAAAAAAGTATCTAAGTGGCTGTTTTTTGAAAAACTGGGGGTAACCGAGCTTTGCTGAGACAGAAAGGTTGAATTGATAGCTATAGTTAATTTTGGAGGCTTAGACTGACCTGTAGGTATACAAGACCAAGTCACAAAATGTAAGATCCAAGATGCTATTTTATGAGGTGAACTTATCTGTATGGGAGGATAGACTTTAATTTTTGTGTGGTCTGAAATAGAATACATGCATCCAGGAATTTAAAAGTATTATAGACTTCATCACCT
Source organism: Vidua chalybeata (assembly GCF_026979565.1). Taxonomy (NCBI): domain Eukaryota; kingdom Metazoa; phylum Chordata; class Aves; order Passeriformes; family Viduidae; genus Vidua; species Vidua chalybeata. The sequence continues at coordinate 13,612,388 of NC_071532.1, forward strand.
GCTGCTATAAGAAAAGGTGAGTGAATGCTCACCTGTTTTCTTTCATATATGGAAGAACCCAAAAATGCTTCCTGAGCTTCAGAGCAGCACTCTACTTAATTACCCTGTGTCTCAGAAAGCTGACAAGGAAACCCAGGCATCTGTGGCTGCAGGTCTTTCCCTTGAGGTGGAGGGGTTGTAAGAAGCATTGTGTGTCACACATTCAGCAGTTGTGTGTTTAGTAAAATGAACAAGGGAACCATGGTTAAAGGAGTCTCTGGGCCTGGGGACAGCATGTGCCTTTCCCTTGAAGAGTCTTTGCATTACTATACTCCTTTACCTCCAAGACACAGTAGCCACAGCCTGTTTGCCAGAGGCCTTCCATGGCCATGTGAGTCCCACACCTGAGCAGTGGTGGTCCCCCACCTCCAGGGCAGCCACTCCTTGCTGCAGCCCCATGGTTTGCACATTCAGATGGGGAAGAGGAGGCAGGGAGGCTCTGGCTCTCCTTTTCTCCCAGGCAAGTGGCAAGTCGGTCTCCTCCTTGCTTGCTTTCTTTCTGACCCCATCTTTGTAATTAGTGGTTATGCATGGGTCCTTCTTTGTCACAGAAAATTGGGGTCTCCCAACCTTTTGTGCCCTGGAGTCTGATGATGGGGTACTTCTTCTGTGATGAGAAAAACATGGGTCCAGATTTTCTGAGGCCATGGACAGTTATCCCTGAGGAAGGGTTCTCACCACTTGCTTCTTATTACAAGACTTTGATTGTTGTGGCTGCCACAAAATGTTTTAAATGGTGCCTGCTCTCCTTTGTGACTCACAAGAGGGCTGTGGAGACTGCTGGTAGCCAGTACCTCTTGTGGAGTACCTGTCAAGTCACTCTCAAGTCACTGAAGTGAGGTATGGGTAGATTCAGAGGTCTGAATTCTGCCTAAGTTGCACCTTGGGCACAGGAGTAATTTTTTTCTGAGGTGGTTGAACAAATGTTTATATTCAGGTTGGCAAGAGGAATTTAGTTCAAAATAGTTCTCATTCAGGTAGGTATAATGAAGAGATGATATACCCAGAAACTTAGAGACAAATAGAAACATGCAAGCAGTACTCATTTTGTGTTCATGCAATGCCCTGAAATGAAAACATAAGGTGGAAGTGCTGATGACTTCTTTACTTTCCACAGAGCTCTTTCAGAGGAAAGTAATTTATTTAAGACTACAGTGTGACTTAACTTGCCAGACCTTTCTCAGAGCTTAAATAAAACTGCAATGATTATACATTTTCATCTGTCTCAGTAAGAAAACCATCAATTATGTTGGTCTGACCTGCCCCTTCCAGCAAAGGAAGAGATACATTTAGAATATGTCACCCACCCACAGAGAAAATATTATTTGGACTGTCTGGATGGTGATTTCATTGGGGGCCATTACACTGTACTTTCCTGGTTTCTGCTAATGTATTATGCATTATTTTTCATTTTGATGCACAGCTTTCACGCCTCATTGGGAATTGCTGTTAGCTTAAACCTGTGAATCCCTGTCCAGAAAACTTCCTCCCTCTGTTCTCCTCCCCATCAAGGCTTTTGTCTGCTCACGTATCTGCCCCCCTCACTCTCAGGCAAACTTTTTCTACTTTGCTAATTTGACTACTACTTCTGCTTAATATCATTCAGACCCCAGTCAGGTGCCATCAGTCTCCAGCACTGTCATTTTCCCAAGAAATAGAAGGCAGAGGAAAGTACCTGCAATTCAGCAGCGCCGGAGGGCTGTGCTAGCTTTGTAGCATGAGATTTATGGCCACATTTCTTTCCTTTTTTTTTTTTTAGAAAATGTGCCATTTTCTATTTCCAACAAATGGTTTAAACAAGTCAAAGTGACTTTTTAAAGTGCAATACATGGTTTCTCAGATTGGATGCACAATAAAGAGCACTGAGTAACCATGCTATTGTGCTGCCTGCAAACTAAGAATTAGTGTCGTGTGTCAGAATTCCCCTGAAGGTACATATTTAGTCTAAAAGGAAAGAATTTCTGTTAAAGGCACTGAAAAAACTGCACATAACCCTGGGGATGGTTTTGGAATTTCTGTAGCATGTTCAAACAAAACAACTTTTTTTTTAGGTGGAAACTTAGAAGCAGAAATTTAGGGAAACTGTAGGATGTTTACTCTCTGCTTAAAGCTACACATAACCCTTTACTAGAAAAGTGTATTATATGTCTAGATCAAAAGCCAAACTCATCCTTAAGCACGCCAGTAAATTTATACAACAGCTCACAGAAAACTTTTATCGATCCAGTATCTCCTACAGGTTGTATTACTAGTGATGTCCCATGCCAAAGCCAAGGACTGCTTGGGTAAGGATGCAGAAAACATTTGTAGTTAAAAAAAAAAAATCTGGAACTACCTTGGCATGTGGCACTTGTTGGAAGCAAGGCAGGAAGTGATGAAATTCATTTATGTCTAGTAATGACAACTTGACCAAGGAAGCATCTTTCACAAAAGATCTTTGGTAAATCAGAAAGCACGGAATGCTGTAGAAAGCATTTAGTAAAACTAAGCTGAAATTCACTTCTGTGGCAGAAACCAGTAAACTGAACTTAAGAAATTAATTTCAATTGATAGTCTCATGCTCCTTGCAACTGCATAACATTTTCCTTTATATATTTTGTACTTTTCAAAAAATATTATTTCTTCCTAACTGCATTACTTCTATTTTTTCACCAAGCCTTCTCAGTTAAATATCTTTCTGATATCTTTAGTTTAGACAAAACCAACCTGTGCAACAAGGGAGGTTGTTGCCTTTTCTCAAAGGCAAATGAGAAAACAACCCCAAACTACCTTCTGCCTCTCAGTCTTCTTCTACTGCTTTGCTGGGACCTCCAAATCATTTGCCTCCTTGCAGGGTCAGCTGCTGAGGGCCAGGATGCTCGACCCCACATCCCAGGATGTTCTGCATGGCCACCCTGCCCATGGCCCTCCCCAGGCAGTGGTCATTGCTGCTTTGGCTTTGCTACAGACTGTTCCAGCTGTATCCCTCCCAGCTGGTGCTGGTCTGCAGCCCACCTGCGACCCAAGAGGTGCACTCAGGCTGAAGTCTCCCACCTGATGAGGCCGTTCTGGGGAGCAGTTTGAAAACTGTGGATCTGCGAGTAGCATTTCCTTTTTTTGATGACTGAAGAAGACATCTCAGGGCTCCAAGCTGCTTTTGGGAGGAAAGTGAGCTATGGATTTGAATGAGTGCCAGCATTATAAATGAGGCTATTATGGGTTGTGCTGGTTTCCTGAAGACATGCTGTTGGTGGAGGTGCTGGTGAGAGACAGGACATAGCAAGGACCAAGCTGTGCAGCCTTATGGCATATGTGTGGGCAGCCCTTGGCAACTGGCAGGAGAGGTCTCTCTGACATATGGGTCATGCAGACATGAGGAATAGCTAAGCTTCCAAAACTACATTCCTCAGTACCTGAGTGCCCTGAGGGGAAATGAAGAGCTAGAAAATCTGGTGGCAAAGAAAGTGGCCTTCAGAGCCCAGTCCTGGATACTGTGACAGTGTAGGTGCAGCCAGAAATTGCTGAGAAATGTGTCTCAGAACCAGGCTAACACTGTTTTACTAATTTTGCATATTAGAGTATTTTAAAACCTGCTGGTTTTGCATAGAGATGGATCACAGGATTCTGTTTCTTAGAGACCAAGATCAAAAAAGGAAAACCACATGGACTGGGAGCAAGAACTTGTAATTTGTGGTCTTTTGTTTTGAAAACAAACTAATCCCGCAGTCCTCAGTGTTGCATAATCTACTTCCATGCTCAGGAATTTTGAACTTTGGCTTTAGGTGATTACCATATGAGCTTCTACTTCAAATCTAATTATTGTCTAACCTATGTATTTCTTTCTATATACAGATTTCAGCAACAAGAATAGAAGATGTAGACCACAGAAGACTGAGCTTCTGTCCCAAATTACCACATATTTTGAGATGCAATTTGGTGGAAAGGCTTTCTTCAGAACAGGGTGCAAGTAGGCTTTTATGACTTCTGCGATGTCAGTGTATGCCCTTATAACATTTGTATGAAGTTGCTCTGTTGGAGCTACTCTAAACTTCTCTAACCTCTCACCCCCCCCTCATCTGGACACTCCTCTCCTTCCGATGTAGCCTTACTTCCAAACAGCCTCTTTCTTCCTGTGCTTCATGTCCTAAAACTTCTTCAACTAAGCCCAGAAGGACAAAATTTTCAAGTGTTGAAGATGCATTGCAAAAGAGGTGAGAAGGATGGGCTCCCACCAAGGCAAGCAGGATGGACTCCCATCATCCTCAGCTGGCTGGCAGCTGTGAAAATACCCCTGTAGTCAGGGAGTCCTTACCCTTTTGTAGCTCTGACTCACTGAAGTTGTCCACAGCCAGAATACACAGCCCTGCTGCCAGCTTTCCTCTATGTCTCACCCCTGTTCTATGGGCTGAAGGGTAAATGATGTATTTGGGGGAAACAAGAAAGAATGGAGCCTTCTGAGTCCCTAAAGGAGCCTGGCAGGGAGATCGAGAGGCACAGACATGGCCGTGTCCAAACTTCCCTGTAAATGAGTGATTTTTGAGAGGTAAAAATTTCCACAGTTTTGTGTACAAGCCTGAAGGTGTTGGAAATCCCCAGATCATCCTTGTGAGGACATTAAAGGACTGCATGAAGCTACACAGGAACATTCAGAATCCTCCCGAAAATTTTGGCGCATGTGTAACTGTCACTTGGCAATTATGTGCTTTTTTCATAGGAAACAAGCTGCCAGCTGAAGGACTGTTGGCTGCTGTGTAACATGTGTTACATTTACGAAGATATTTTATAAGGTGATGGGCTGAGCAACAGTTTGCAAATGCAAGCTGAATTTATTTTTTATATCTGTGTCTGTGGGATGTTGTGTAGAATGAGACAAATTAAGGATAACTGACACAGATTGTGTTCTGAATGTGCCACTGACCTCTTAATGCACTCTGAAGGTCTGGAGATAAAGCAAAGATGGGATGGACTTTATGTGTGCTAGAAAGTCAGTTCAGCCACTACAGCAAGACTGATGTTAAGAACGGTTTAAACCTAGATAATTTGAATGGACCAGAGATGGTTATAAATACTCTTCTGAATGTGAATGTGTTTCCAGGAAATGAGATATAGATTTGGGTGCTGTGTTTAAAAAAGGAAGGAAGGAAAAAGCTGCAGATGGTGGGTTTTTTTTGTTTGTTTGGTGGGGGTTTTTTGGGGTGGGTTTTTTGTTTGTTTGTTTGTATTTTTTTTAATTAAAATTAATTTTCATGAGAAATATTGATGCTTCCAAGCCATTGGGAAATTTTCTTTCTGATCAACACTTTCTGGGTTTTTTTTTTTTCCAGGCCTCAGTCACTGAAAAATGAACCCAAAGAGGAAAGACAGCCCAAGGCTACCCAGCTAAGTCCTGCTGGAGAGGAGAACACAGAAGATGGCAAGAGCGATGAGGGTGAGTTGGCTGCAGAACAAGGGAATGGGCTCTGTTCTCTGCTGGCAGGGCACCTGCAGAGGATGTGGTAGCAGCCCTCAGACAGCACTAAATGTAGAGCTGTCCCAGAACAGAGTTAGGTGCAGAATGTTTGCAGAGCCCAGAGCAAATACTTGGGTAGCTAGCCCATGAGTGCCATGCTGCCAGGACTGCCCAAACCTGGCAGCTCCCGGTGTTTGCAAGGGGCAGCTACACCCACACAAGCTGCAATCACAGCTGGGCCACTACAGCTACCCCAGAGATGCCTTTGGAGCCTACAGAATTTCAGTAGATCCTGACTTGTCTATGGGCCGCAGTGCTGGAAGAAAAGTTCATCAGTAATGCATGCTCCGTTTTTATCAGAACAAGTCCCTTCACATCCCTCTTTTTGCATCAGCTTGCTTTCCACTGGGCATTATCACGAGTGTGCACAAAGCAGTTTTACTCCTGCCCTACGCGGCGCTCACAGCGCTGCCTGCAGCCCTTTGGGCTGGGGGTTTAGAGAGTTCACAAGGGCAATGCAGATTTTGGCAGGACAGACAGACAGAGTTTAATTTACTAACAGAGATACAATCTAAACAGCTACAGATTTTCTGGGCATTTCTGTGCCTTTCTGAGCCTCTTGTGTGGCAGCGGGAAGCTGCGCTGCCTGTGCAGCACGTACCCAGGTTTTCCAAGAGCGAAATGTGCAGCAAATAAAGGGACTGGGGTGCAAAAGAGTGGCAGCTGCTTTAGGACTGTTAGAGAGGCTCTTTTATGGACGAATGAACCGTCAATTTGTAGTAAGACATTGTTTTCTAAACATAGCATGAAAACTGTTATCTTGCCTGGCTGGTCATTAGAAGAGAGATAATTATAGTCTCTGTGCGACAGCCGGGCCCAGAACAGGGGCTGCATTGTCCCAGGTCCCAGCTGAGCTCTAGCACAGGCTCCCCAGGCAGCGCTGGGACAAGGGGGCTCCTTGTGCCCCGGCAAGTTCAAAAGAGGAATTGAAGTGCTCTAAGTAGGTGTTAAGCACCTATTTCTCTCTCTGACTCTGGACTAAAAAATCTACTCCACAAGAAAAAGTTGTGGAGGGCAGATCAGTGACTACTGTAGCTGCATCCTCCCTGTTTTATGTACTATACATGCTATGATTGTTATTTTTCTTTTATTAAAAGAAGAACTCAAACCCCAAACCATCAGTTTTGCAGTTCTGTGTTTGTTTTTCAACACAGATTAATAGGATCTGTATGATGGACATGTTTTCAGAAGGAAGGACATATTATATGTTCAGTGTCCACTTCCTGAGCCCTGAATGAGAAAGCTAAACCTCAGCTGATGCTACAGCAGGATGGAGGAGTCCTGGTGTGTACCCAGAGCTTCAGCGGGCCAGAATATCCCCCCAGGACTGCCAGGAAATTCCAGACTTTTGTTTTTCATTACCCATCCAGAAAAGACACTGCCACCCCAGCCAACTGCAATGGGCCAACACACACCTCGCTGCTCTGGCCCCTGCCCATGCCAGTCCCACTATTGGGGCAGTTCATGTCTACAAGTGCCACAGCACCTCTTTTTCAGGAATACAGTCATAGCTGCAGGTAGTAAACGGAGCTATCACTTTTTCTTGCTCGTTTCATCCAGCTGCCTTAAATGACTTACCTATTAACACTTAAACTGAAAGAGAGTAGGTCTAGGTTAGATATTAGGAAGAAATTCTTCACTGTGAGGGTGCTGGGGCACTGACACAGCTTGTCCAGAGAAGTTGTAGATGTCACATCACACAAAGTGTTTTCTGACTCGAGCTTTATTTGTGGTTCAGAGCAGAAATAGAAAAAGTTCAAAATTCTCCAGGCAGACCAGGTACAGTCAAGTTTTTGATGCCATTGTAACATAAACATCAGGTTTATTTTTAACAATGTTTTCTAAGAAGAAATGGCCAGAAATACTAAATAATTCTGATATTTCACATGAAGTAATTGGCCTGGTTTTCAGCTTCTGAGTTCACACTGTGGCTCAGGTAGTGCCCTTTTAGAAATTAATTTTGACAAAAAGGTGTGTAATAATTAATTTCCTACTACTTCTGTGAAAGTCAGTAACTAGGTGAAAAGGGAACACCTTGTTTATGCCTCCTCTAAAAGAAAGTCTTTTATAGGCTCTCATCCTTATTAGACAAAAGAGAATCCAAGTGGAGGATCTTTCTTGAATTTCATGTGTGAGGAAACCTGGTGGAGCTAATAAAACTGCTTGGTTTCACCAGTCAGTGGTAAATAAATGCTGTAATTATACCTCTAGGGAGAGTAGTGTCTTACATTAAGTAAAGGTAGGAACAATTCAAGACCAAGTTAAGAACATACCATTATTACTAAAGGTGGAAACACTGTATTGGCAGTACATTCAAAGTTTCTTCTTAAAAAAATACTTTTTATGTACTGAATAACTAAAAGACAGGAAGTCCTTTTTGTCATCCCAGTGAGAACAACCCCAGCTACTCAAAGGATTAAATAAAACATCCAAGCAAAGTAAGTCTGTTTAATATAAGATACTAACTTAGTATTTGAAAATTAATGTGTTTGTAATGCAGTTATTTTTGCTTGAGTTCTCTTTGCATCTCTGAAAGAGATCAGTCATGACTGTCATTCAAGTGATGAACTAAATGAAGTCTGAAGAAGATGGTAACACAGAAAAACATAGATTTTCTTTGAGTGTAGAGAAATGCAAAGTGTTTTTAACTTCAGGATGTATATAGGAAAACACAAGCTATAAACATAACTCCATGTCTTTTCTCAGTAAAATGTACTTTAAAAGACATCTAAACAAAATTTTCTCTGTGTGTGTTTTCTTGTTTTGATGTGTTGTTTAAATTTTGGAGAGGTTAGAGAAAAAACAGTATGCTCTAAGGAGGACTTGCCTCTGTAATACGTAATTTTGCTTTTTGCTCTGAATGTGGTGTAGTTCCCATAAACTCTAGGAACAAAATATTAACTAGAGTTGATATTTAGCTTGGGGCATTTGGTTCATGTTTGTACTGGTCTGAAAGAAATCACATTTTGAAGAGACTTATCAAGACTCTAATCTCTCTGCAGAGAGCTGAGCGGCTGTGGCAGGCTTGACAATGCTATTCATTTTTGGAGCCTCACCACCAGAACAAGCACTCAGCACAAAAGGATGTGTGGAGTCTAGGCTACTGTACTGTTCATACATCTGTATCTATCCATTACCAAGAGACTTCACACCACAGAAACACACATCACTGAAATAATACCATTTTCCATTCTGTGCCTTGGAGATTAGTGTTGCCCAGTGTCAGGTAGTGTTTATTAATGATACAACACACACCTTCCTATTGATCAAAAAGACTTAGTGAAAAAGTCTTGAAACCAAAACAATTTTAAACTGAGGAACAAGTTGCATTGTCTACCACAAACTATTTGAACAGAAGGCTTGAACAAATGTCTATTGATGTGTGGCTTGTATGCATCATTCTTTATCACATAGTTAAGCCCTTGCTGTTCAGGCAGTGAGTATATGTGTCCACTTTAACAGCAGGAGCTTAATGCTTTCATAAATACTTTATGAAGTATATATAAGTAAAGTACAGTTTCATTCTACATTTATGTCTTCATCTTCTTAAGTATTTGATCCTAAGCACACAGCTGGAATGCTAAATAAAACATTATGTCCCTACAGTTTCTCAACAGTGAAAATATTTAACTATTATCAACAGGCAAAAAACACAACTTCCCCCTCTCCCCCCTAAATAAATATAGAGAAAAACAACATCAGAATTACCTTGCTTGAGGTGTGCAACTTTTTATTCCTTTTCTCCACACAGTATGAAAGTGGGTTTTTTTCCAAGCTTTTCTGTACCCCAAACTCCAGCCAACATTATTCTAGAGAAGGAGAGGCAGGCAGCAGAGGGAGGCCTGGACACCTTTTTTCTTTCAGAGAGGAGCTAATCAAACATTCCCATCAAGCTCCGAGCTCTGTGAAAGGCACATTGCTCTCTCTCTCCCCCACTCCCTCCCTCTGCTCCTCTCTCCCTCTCTGTCTCTCTCTCTGTCTTTCCCTCTCCCTCCCGCACACACAGACTACAGAGCTCCTTACACTGATTTAGCAGCCGAATTAGGCGGTCCTATTTTAAATATACGTTCCCTCCCACATATTTTTGGTAGGGATTTCTATGCTCCTTTTGCACTAGCCTGTCAAGTTTTTCTTTTTTGGGAAGTGAAGCTTTACTCAACTGATGTTGTGGCTCATTTTTTTCAGTCTCCTTGTGCAGTTCAGCACTGTAGTGAAATGACTAGAACTAGTAGATGAGAGTAAACCACACAGCCTTAAAGATTATAGCTACCAGATTAGTTAGATATAGATCAAGTTTAAAGAGAAAAAATATCTTTAGAAGAGACTGTGATGCCTTTACTTATGTGAATAGCATCATATTCCCCCAGCAGTTTCCCTGAAGAGGATTAGTGACAGAATAACTCTGCAAGTCTGGGCACAGAGAAGTAGAAGTATGTCATGAGGGTTCTTTCTGATGAAGTTGGAAGTGAGGATTTAATAAAATGCTCTCAAAGGCTAATAAACTGGTACTTGTTAAGTGTGACCTGGCCAAATAAGATACACAAAAGGACTAGTTTCTTTAAGTATCTGTATGCAGATCTCCTAAAATTCTTGGGTAACTTTAAGAAGAAAAATGTATTAAAATAACCAAGATCATAGCATTTATGGGATTACCACAGAAAATGCTGGTATCTTATTCCAGGATACTAGAATGTAAACTATAATTTGCAAATCCATCTAGGTATTCGGAAGTGTATAGATAACATCCATGGGTGAATATACCCTGTTTAATCTAAGATCATTATGAAAAAAAAATCTAGTATAAATACAGGAGGTTGACTTCAAAACACACATTAGAAAGACATATAATTCCTGATTTAACAGTCCCCTAAATGCGTTTAGTTCAAAGGGAAGGTGATTACCTGGTACTTGCAAATATCTACTCCAGTATCTGCAGAAACTGTGTAACAGCTCAGCATATTAATAAACAGTACAAGATCAAAAGTTTATCAACAAGCTCCAACTGTGTTACTAAGATACAATGATCCATAATTCATTTGATTATCTTAATACAGGAGTTCTGGCTTGCCATGGTGAGTCCATGCAAAGCAGGATACAGTGGACTGGCAAAAAGCCTCTTCAGACAGCAAATCTGTTAGCAGTTCTACCTAGAAGATCTGCTGAAAAAACCTGAAACACCACCCCACTGCCCCAAGGCTTATTAATTCAAGTTAACAATTTCAGAACATCATAGTCTTTTTTATAACTCTTTGTGAGGTTTAATTATTCAGATAATGAGGGACAAAAGGATCAGGACCTTAGGACTACAAGTTTAGAGGTATATAGGTACTAGGACACAAATATCTAAATACTGGGGTTCTATAGCTAAGTGGCTATGTGCCACTTCCCAGTGCTGGTGAAAGACTGAAATCTCCATGACAACTTCTTACCTGCAGATGCTGATAAATCAAAAATCTTTGGGCACAGACAAAATACTCAAAAATCTCTGGGCACAGACCTTCACTGGTCCTTAGCCACTTGCTTTCCATTCAAGCAATGTATTTTCAGAAATCCATGGGAATCTATGTAGTTGATTTGCCTGTATTGCTTTACAGTCTCAGGTCAGTGGGTTACCAAAGAATCTTGATCTCAAACCAGTGCAAATGAGAGAACTGAAGACTGAGCTTCTGGCAAAACAAACCATGGTTGGGTAGCAAAGGCACCTGCAGAGCATGCAACAGGACTGCATCAAACTAGCTGGACTGGTATTGAGTGATGGAACTGAGAAGCCAGACACAGCAGATAAGTGGGATGACTGGTACAGGCAAAAATTCCTCCTGAGGTTCAGCTTCTGCTGCCCTGTCAGCTCACTGAGAGTTGTAGCTGTTGGCATGTGGAACGTTGTCGACAAGGCGTCAAAGCAAGAGCAACAGCGCATGACCAAGGTCACACTTCATTGTTGTTGCTGCAGGGTGGCAGTTTTACAAAAGAAACAGCTGATAGATCCACTTTTCATTTTCCATGGATGAATTATCTTATTTGTGGGTAAATTATACCATGGGCAAAAAGCCAGCGTGGTGCTGGCAGGACTTTGCTCAGATGCAGTTGTATGAGAACACAGCTTTGTTGCTCCCAAAAACACAGAAATGATTCAGCCCTGTCCACTCTGCACCCACCTTACTCTCCCAGCCTTGCTGGCTCCAGTCCTGGCTCAGGGTCAAGAATACTGCCAGCTGGGTGGCACATTTCTGCGTTACTGCCTGAGAGCTAACCTGGCATCCTGGAAATGAGCATCCCAGGAACTCTGGAGCAGAAACACTGAGTTAGGCAGAAAAAGAAAACTATCTGGTTTGTTATTATTCAGGGCATTCAGCCTCTCATTATTGATTGTAATGGAGAACTGAGGAGTATCCAAACAAAACACTGAGGAGGGCACTGACTGTCTCTTTTTATCACAACATTTCTGAGTGCTGTTGCCTGTGCTCTTTCCTGACAGGCAATTTCCAGCCACCCAAGAGCTGGCAACACGAAGGGCAGAAACAAGGGGTAGACCACATTGAATGGCTCTACTTTGGTGCTGGGATTTGCCACAGGGAAAGATTTTTTTGCAAAAGAGATGTCTGCACAGTCAGGAAGCCACTAATTTGAAGACAAAAGGTATTGAACATGATTGTTTAGGGGATGGACAAGTGCTCTATATCTGGATGTGTTCATGTCTTCCACCATTGCTTCTAGTCTGAGGCCTCCACCTCAGTTAGTTTTCTGCTAACTCTTTGTGTGTTTTTAAGTTTTACTGTGCTGTATTTTCATCTGCATGTTAGTTAAAGCAGGATTTATCATGATCCATTTAAACAAAGCTTGAAAACAAAAGAATGCAGGCCCCTTATCTGTCTCCTGAAGTAGCCAGTGAATAAGACCAGAGAATCAGAGAGTTGAGAAGGTTCTTAAGTTTTTGAAGAAAATTTAGTTGACCTACTCAGATATTACCTTCACTCTGGAAGATAAAACAGCAGAAATAGAGATATGGTGTATGTCGGCAGTGTTAGCTCTGACAGAGGAGATCATCTGGCCAAGACTCAGTAAGGAAGTTCAGTATTTTCAAACAGAGGTAGCAGCAACCTGGAAGACTAGACACTTGCTCATGGAACTTAAATAAAGACTCTTAAATAATTCTGCATTCTGAGATCATCTGTCATGCAGAATTTTCAAGGTACACAGGGTTTGTTTAAAAGACATTGCTTTGGGTAACAGGTGGGTGGAAGCAGCTGAAAATCTGACTTCACTGAAGGCAAGCTCACTGCACTTAATCTAATCCTCATTAAAATCTGTCTTCAACAATTTTTAACAAAGCATTTTTTAATAACATAACTAGTGGACTTACATATTTCAGCCAACAAAAAAATTTAAGATTCCTCATGCTTCCCTCTTTCTGCATGCAGTTATTCACAGGTAACTGAAATAGAGAAAACCTCCCCTATTTTGAAATGCAATTAAACTCACATGTTCTGGGTTTGTTGCTCACCAACTGGTATGGCCCCTGATCAGAGAAGAGCCTACTGTGAGGGAACCATCAGACAAAGCTGTAGTTTTGCACTTTTTGCACTTACATGTCCAAATTCAGTCCAATTCATTCATTACTGACTTGGTCCATTATCTTTTGATCATAGCTGGCCATTCTGTAATGAGTCACATAAATAGGTCAAACTTTTGTTGAAAGAGGAAGGGAGAAAGGTTTTATTGTGTAGTAGGTTCACAGAGTAGGTCAAAATCTAAGTGAGAGCAGAGGATGGTGATTTTAAAGGTCATAAATTGCTTCCAAGAGATCTGTGCAAAGGGTTGACAGGCATATAGGTCCTGTGGAGCAGGTGTGTGCACCAGTCCAACCCATTCTGTTCATCTCCCTAACACTCAGGAGGAATTTCTGGCTCCAATGCTGCAGGCATGGGCAAAGAAAATACTCTTCAGGTATATTATAAAATAAGATATGCCTGTGCAGTTTTTAGAGAAATATAAACTTTGGGAAATTTTTCCCACTGGAAAGTAGAGAGTTTCTCATATACCAGATCTTTATCCCACTTGTGGGACCCAAGGTCTGGCATGAGGCTGTGGCCACTCTTCTATAATCATGAAATCATTTGCTCTCCAGGTATGAGTAGGAAATATAGAAGACCCAAGACTGAAGTAACTGGCTTGTGATCATTACACAGAAAGTGCTGAATGTATCTTATCAATGTGGGCTTAGTAAGGCAGTTCTGACTCCTCATACAAGGACAGAAAACAGGCAAATTAAATGATTTCTGCAAGACAACATGTAGCTATGTCATATCTAATCCCATCCAGGTGCTTAAACAGAAAGGAAAAAGTTTTCTGCTCTCAAGCAATTACCCTCGAGCCTTTTCAACCAAATACTACCACAGGAATCAGAGAGCAGAATCTTACAACACCCCAAAATGTCACGCACAGCCTGCTAGTGCTGGCTCTGTTCAAAGAGAGCATGGTTGCACATGAACTCCTAACAAGTGGAGTTGAAATTCTGTAGTTTTTCCACATTTCTCAAACACCATTAAATAAAATCGTAACTTATGCATTATTACACTTAAGGCAAATTCTTCTTAAAAACCATTTATACCTGAAAAAAAAAAAAAAAAAAAAAAAGAGAACAGAGTGGGAAGTATAATTGGGATGGCAAGGCAAATAGGGGGTTAACATTGTTTGGCTTTAGCTGCTTAAAGAACTTATATTGAAATGAGCCTGAGGTAAATAAAACAACCAATGTCCTGTAAGGCTTATATAAAATACATTGATGTGTTTGTCTAGTTCTTGAGAAAGGTAGGGAGGCTGAATTATGTGTACTGTAGCCCTTGCCAGCATCAAAAACATCTTTAAATAATTAGAGCAATTGGGTAGCCAGGGCTCTGTTTTTACTTTTTTATGAATGAGGAGACCTCATGGGCCAAATGAATACATAATGTTGGCAAGCTTGACTAAATGGATGTATACCAAACTTACAGTGTGTAAATATGAACCACACTGTGTGTTTCTCAGAGAAGATGGCAAAGGCCACATTTCCTGAGACTGTGGAGAAGCTGGGCTCTGTCAGCAAGTCCCCAAGTCTTTGTGTGCCTCAGACTGAAAAAAAGTGACCAAATATGACACAATCAGCCCTTTTAGGTTTGCTGGAGCAATATTCAAGACAGAGCTGATAAACCCCTCACCTGGGTCTTCTGCAGCATATAGCAGGGGAACGGGATCCTGGGATCCTGCAATCCATATCCCAACTGGGCAGGCTCCCAGGCTTCAAGGATGAAGATTTGTTGTGGGGAATGGGAAAGGGACCCTTTTTCTGTGATTGATACGTGAAGAGCTTGAGTCTTTCCAGTTGAACAGTGACCATTTTAACTGTCATGGATTTTAATTGCTGGGTCTTTTTTTTAAAGCTCTGGGCGGTCAATTTTGGAAACTTTTGACCTTGCCAGCCTCTACAGTTATCAAAAGACATAAGAAAAAGTGAACTTGGTCTTGGAAGGAGAATCTCATAAGGCATTTGCGCAAACTCAGAAGTTACTACTCTCTGTTCAGTGTTTGTACACTCTGAGAGCATGTACTGCATTAACTGTGGACATGCAGAAAATACTAGTTAGGACCAACAAGTCTGGTGTATTTGCTTATAGTTCTTGGACTGTAGCAGAAAGAAGCAATGCTCAGATATTGCTTTCCTTTAATTATTTCAAGATATATCTCTATAGGAAATAAGAAAACAGACGGAAGATGCACTTGCACTTAAAGTGCAACACAGAGCTACCATGGGCATCAATTCATTATTTTTGCCATGCAGCTGGATCTACCCATACTTCCCATGCCCCATATTCGCAATGCCTGATTTAGAACAGAGGTTGCCACAAATACTATGTTGAAACATAAATAAAGTGAATAGCAAATGCAGGGGCTAGAAAAGCCTCCATCACTTTTGGGATCAGGAAATGCCAAGGGTCATATGAAGAGAAGCTTGCCTTGATTGTGTCCACAGACCTTTGGATCTGAAGAGATGTAACCAGCTTTAAAAGCTGTAACATTATGGAGGTGATGTTTGTATCTCTCCAGTCTGCTTTCAGACACCAAAATGCTGTCACAATGGAAATCAATTTTAGGTAGGATTTTTTGAGCAGAACTTGCAGTTATTGCAGACAGAAGTGTACTGTGACTGAACAGAACTTGGTCTGTTTGAAGTGCAGCATATGGATTTTGTTCATCTAGAATCAAGTGTAGGTAGGGACTGAGTCTTCCCGGGTTAAGTGGGATATATTTAATTGCTCGACTACCTCATATAAAACCTGATTCATCAACATAAGACTTCTTTTATGAGGAGTAAAATCATCTGTTCAGGAGAGTGCTCTTTGTTAATCAAAAGCCTCAGCAGTGATGGATTCAGTGTTGAAATCTGCAGCTGAGGACCAGAGCCCTCAGAAAATACAAATTACTTTTTCAGCATGCTTTCCCTGTCTGCCCTCTTCCAGAGCAAGCCACGTGCTATCATTGCCACTGTTAATTCCCTTCACCAAGAATACCAGGTCTCACTCTGGATCCCAATGCCACTTACCTGGGCAGTAAAACTCAATTATTCACTGCAAATCAGGCCTGGAAAATGTAAACCCAGTAACAGTCTTCTGTCTGTTTTCCTGATGCGTTTTCTGTTTATGCTCTGTAGGGCATCAGGTGTCAGAGCAAATAGGTGATGCCAGTAAAAGCCACTTCACAGTAGAGAGCTCATGGCTGCCTCCCAGCAACTGAATGCATCCCCTCTGTGGTGCCCTTATCCTTGTGGTCCTCCAGCTTTGGCTCTTGGCACTGAAGACTGTTCAAAATGCAGGTTGTTTGTGGAGGCAACATGTAGAAACTAGAGTGCTGCCCTGGCAAGCAGAAGTGTCCAAACATGCAGCAGGGCCAGAACTTCCAGGGTGTTTAGTGGGTGGATTAATGTATTTTCTGTAATGGTATTTGCCAGAGTTCGTGAAAAGCCCTTCTGCACGTGACCCTGTGCACAGGCTCGCCCTGTAAGGCTTAACACTGTTCTATCCCAGCTGAGTGGCCTTGTGCCAGTGTGGTAACGAAGGTCTCGGCATGGGGTGGGAATACACAGGTTCCCTTAGCTCCTGGATGGTGTTGCACCCATGTGAATCTCTTTTTGTGTGGGTCCAGGTCCCAGCAACACCATCACTGGAAGATGGTACACATTGTGGAGGTAGAATGTCCCCTATTTCAGCATGGTTGAATTGAATTGGGAAGGAGTGAGACCATAGGGTCCTGGTGCTGGGGGCTGGCAGAGTGGGGGAAATAGGAAGGGAAAGCTGGGATTCTACTAGAGGGATGGCACAGGAGGAAGGTGCTGGGGGTGCACTTGATCTAGATACAAGGAGGATATAGAGTGATGCAAGAACCTCTCTGGGCACACAGACCCCAGTGGACTGGCAGAAACACCAGCACTTTTCTTTCTTGACATCCCTGTCCTGCCCCTGTCCTCCTTTCTCTTCCAGCAGGATGGGAGAGAGAGTGTTTCTGGTGTGTCTTTAACTGGTCACCACCCAGCTGTTCATTGCTGTGAACAAAACTGTGAGGGTATTGAAGCTCCAGACTGCTGTCAGTCACTAAAACCATTCAAAAAGTTGTCCTGCTGTGTGTGAACCAGCCTGACATTGGAAAGGCCTTTTTCTGCCGAGGGCAGCAGAGCAGGCAGGGCTGCAGGCAGGAAACTCACCTCCCTTCCTCCCCCTCAGGATACTTGTGACTAAGGTTTTATTGCTGTATGTGTGCAAAGGGGTCAGGGTTGGGGAATGCAGGCTGTGCCCCTTTTTGCTGCTCATTTCCACCATTTTACTCAGGCATCAATTTTCCAGCCCTACAGAGCAATACATTTCCAGACATAGAGAGGGATGAGGTGCTCCCTAAGGGACAGAAGATGTAGACACGAGTTTCTGCAGTGCAGTAGCCTATATCTATGCTTTTTAGAAGCCAGCTATTTTTCATGATCAATTTCCACTCTAAAAGCAGAAAACAGGCAGTCTGCATAAACATCACTCAATGCAGTAGCAATTCAATTAACTATAAACTCAGTAATGTAGAAATAGAGTAGCAAAGAGAGTGATCTTCTACAATGCTTTTGAGGGCCACACAAATTTCTAATGAAATTTTAAATCCTTCTCTGAAATCAAGCCTTGAGAAGAAATGCTGATCTTTTGTTACATGTAAAAGAAAGGGAAAACTCTTCAAATCTTATTAGAAAAATAAATCTGTCTGAATAAGCTGTATTCTTTAGTCCTTGCCTCCAGTGATACAACCATTTATCATAAGGTGAGCTCTCTGTTTTGATCCCCAAATCAAGTAAATTACTTCTAATAAATTGCTCAGTCACAAGCACAGTTCAGCTAGAAAAAACATTTGCATTCTTCTAATTGCCAGCATTAAATCTCCCAAAGAATTGTAAGAGGAAAGTCTCTACATTTTCTGCTTGCTAACACCTCAGAGTATTTTATACTGTGAAAAATACTGTAAATGCTTTCCAAGTATTTCAATAATTGACATTTTCCACCTTAGGTTTTCAAAGCTCTTTTCAAAGAAGGGCAAACAATGAAAGAAAATGGAAAATAGTTTTGGGAGAGAGAAACTTAAATCCCACGCATGTTCTTTAAAAGTATCAGAAGAAAAAAAAAGGCAAACGGCTTTTATAGAAAAGAAAGCTGAGAAGTGCAGAGCTTACAGAACCAAGTCTGAGAAGGTATTTTCACTACTTTCAGTACTACAAGTAAGACAGAGACAGACATTTTAGCAGGGCTTGTTGCAGTAGGTCAAGGGGTAGAGGTTTTAAACTGAAGAAAGCTTGATTGAAATTTAATAAAAAAAGAAGTTTTTTATAATGAGGGAGGTAAAACACCAGAACAAGTTGCCCAGAGAGGTGGTGGATGCCCCATCCCTGGAAACATTCAAGGTCAGGCTGGATGGGGCTCTAAGCAACCTGATTGACCTGAAAATTTCCCTTCTCATTGTAGAGGGTTTAGAGTAGATGACCCTTAAGTGTCCCTTCCAACCCAAACTATTCTATGACGATTGGCTATTTTTAATTTAAAAAAAAAAAAAAACAAACAAAAAAAACCCAGAAAAGTGTGTTGCAGACAGGTTCTGGGTTTACCAACCCATGAGGGATGCCCACAATCCCACAGACATTAATAAAATCAAAGAAGATTCAATATTGAAAGAGACCTTTGAGATCAGCAAGTCCAGCTGTCCACCCGACACTAGCACTGTAATCCTTAAACCACCACCTCGGGCCGCCCAGGCCTCTAAAACACCTCCAGGCATGGTGACATGGTGACTGGTGACTGCCCTCTTCCCTGGGCAGCCTATTCCAATGCCTGACCACCCTAAAAATGAAAATATTTTTTTCTAATATCAAACCTGGATCTCCACTGTATCAGTTTAGAGTCATTCCCTCTGGTCCTCTCACCGCAGGCATGGTAGAAGAAACTGGTCCCCAGCTCACTACAGTCTCCTTCCAGGTGGTTGTAGAGAGGGATGAGATCCCACCTGAGCCTTCTCAAGACCAAACCAACCCAGCTCTCTCAGCTGTTTCTCATAAGACATGTTTTCTCATTCTTTTACAAGCCTTCTTTCTCTTTGCTGGACATGCTCCAGCACCTCAACATCCTTTGTAAAGTGAGGGGCCCAGAACGGAACGCAGCGCGGCCTCACCAACGCTGAGTACAGGGCGGTGACCACTTTCCTAACCCTGCTGGCCTCACTCTTCTTGAAACATGCCAGGATGCCATTGGCCTTCTTGGCCACCTGGGCACATGCTGGCTCATGTCAACCAGCAACTCCAAGTTCCTTTCTGCAGAACAGTCCTCAAGCCATTCTTCCCCCAGCCTGTAGTGCTGCAGGGGGTTGCTGTGACCAAAGTGCAGACTGGGCACTTCACCTTATTGAACCTCCTGCAGTTGTGCTCAGCCCATTGATCAAGCCTGTCCAGGTCTCTGCAAAGCCTTCCTACCCTCAAGCAGATCAGCACTCCCAGCCAACTTAGTGTCATCTGGATATTTACTGACAGGGCACTCAATCTCCACGTCCAGATCATCGATGCAGATGTTAAATGGGACTGGCCCCAAAACTGAGCCCGGGGGAGCACCACTAGTGATTGGCTGCCAAATGGATTTGACTCCATTGACCACAAATCTCAGGGCCTGGCCATCCAGCCAGTATTTTACCCATCAAAGAGTCCACCTGTCCTAGACATCAGCAGCATCTCCCATTTTTTCCATCTAGGGGGATGCTGTGGGAGACAGTGTCAAACAGTTTACTGAAGTCTGGAGAGACCACATCCACAGCCCTCCCCTCATCCACCAGGCAGGTCACCCGGTACTAGAAGGGCTATGACAAGGCCACCTTGTCATTCTGGATTCTGAAGATACATGCTGTGAAAATGCATGTGCTGGGGAACAAGCAGCTCAGGACCAGGCAACAGGGAAAGATTTCCTGCTGCTTCCCTGATGTGTGCTGGGATCAGTGCTTGGGCTTCCGTTTGCAAAATCTAATGGTTGTTTTTTTGCATCTGGATAGGAGTTGTGAGCCCCAGGCAGAAGGCCAGGGCAAAGTAAGGTCAAGGCTGAGTGGGGCCTCTGTTGTGTTAATTTTAGTGAGCTACAGCCACAGCCATACTTTGATGTGTCCAGATCCTGGTCCAACTATTTTGTGTCTCCACTGACAGCTCACCAAAGTAGAGCATCCCAAAGCTGCTTTGAACTCTGCATGGTGAGTTTATCCTAAGCTTCAGTGCTAGTGATGGTTTCTGTGAGTCCCTTACCATAAAGTGAAAGGCATTTATGATCAGAGAGAAACAGCTGGCATGTTGTGTCTGTGCAATGCACAGAGGAGACAATCCTGATTCACACCAGTCTAAGAGAAGGAGGTGTCAGGCCTGCAGAGATGCCTAAAATGGTGTGTTCCCCTCCTGAGCGAGCTAATAAAGTGGGAAACCAAGCTGTGCCAGCTGCAGTGTGAAATATTACATGCTAGCCTCTGTTAGAGCTCCCTGACTGCTCTGGCTGTTTGCTCCAGTGTGCTGGAGCAGGGAGGCTGCTGCTGCCAGCCCAGGTGATCTGTAAATAGCAGCTGCTGAGGCCTCTGGTGCAGCAGTTCTGTGTACAGCCCCTGCTGTGTTTGGTGAGCTCCCCTTTCACACGTCCTCCTCACGGGCTTCCTGCCATCCAGCCATCACTGCTGTGGATTAGGATAGCTTATCTATATATACTCTGAATCACTGCTTCCAGGAGTTACCTGACAGGAGGCCATCAGAGGCTCACTTTGTCTCCTTTGTGGCAGTGCATGAGAAAGCCAGTAAAGAACCTGCAAGCGCTAACTATAATTGTTTCCATCCAACTATTCTAGTCCAGCTAAGGAGGGACTAATCTTTTTGGAAGTTCCATTTTAAAGATTCTGCTGCTCTAAAGTGAATTGCTTTGGTCTTCAGAAAATTAATGCCTTACAGCTGTCTTTTTAATTATTTTCTCCAATGAGTGAATACATTTTATCATCTAGAAAAAAGTCAATTTACAAGAATGAGTAAGAAAACTGAAACAAGTCCTGATTTGTATGCAATAAATAAATAGTGTTAATATGTGGAAAGTAATTGGGTTTTTTTTTTTTAAGTCTGTTGTTTCATTTGTTTCTTTTCACATGCAGGGGTGGGGAAAGGAATTAGTGTTACTGTGAGCGATGCATTTTGCCAAACAACTCTGCCTAGCTAGTTCTAAGTAAACTCCCTGTTTAGTTTGTTTCACATTTCCAAGGCTAAATTTTCTGAAGGCCACAAAGTTGGGGCACAAAATCAGGGTGATGTCTGCTAAGGATCCAAGAAATGAAAGACAAGAGATAAATTGAATTCAAAAGACATCTGCACAGTGCTTTTTTCCATCATCAGTGTGGTCTTCTACAGCAGTGGTTCATGCAAATTAAGACATACAAACAAGAAGTGCTCAGAAAGTGTGTGATCAAGAGCTTAGTAGCACCTGTAGGAAACTGGTACAAATGTTAGATTTCATTTATTTATCTCTCTTTATTTTTCTATTATTTGAAGAGGTTTTTGAAAACATTTTGTAATGTCTTTGATGTTTCATCTGTACAAAACTGTGACAGTGCATGTGAACATCTACAGAGTCAGTTGGTATGAAGGAGATGGAAATTAGGAACTAGATGTTAGTACTTGGGCTGGTATTTCAGAAGACATTTGCACCATCCTCACTTCTACCATCAACTGTTTTACAGAGTGGAAATCAACTGGTTGGACTAAGCGCTGTCTCAGGCACCCCATCAGTGGGAGAGTAGAGTGGTATGTGCATGTTCTATGCCATAAGCAGTTGATGGAGGGTGTCTAATTTACTGCTGTCAGTGTGGTTATTTTTTCTAATCTCAAAAACTTCAAAAAGTTTGGGAACAGTTTTATGCACAAGAATTTCAATAAGAGAGACTAACCTTATCCTGCATCACCCAAGCACTTGGCCTTGGTGTTCTCCTTTCTCAACATTTCACATGTTCTGTGACTTGGCCTCATCTCAAGACCATGTGGATGAAGTCTTTGCAAGTTGCAATTCATCGTTTTGCTGTTGCTTGCAAGGAATATGATTTCTGTCTCATATTTCTAGGATAAAGGGATGACCTTTTCTCCCCCTGCTCCAAGGGACAGACAAACACATAAGGAAGGACATGATGGAGAAGGTAGAGGGGATGTTTCTTCTCTGATGCTCTCTATTTCTCCTTCCTTCAGTACTGTGAGGAGAAGCTGGAGGGAGGCTGCAGGCATGATCCTGGCTGTTTGGGTGTGTCAGGAGCGAATGGGGAAGACCAACAGCTTTTCCTTAGTCCATCAACAACAAATATTACAGGCTTGGTCGTGTCCTGATATTGCTGTGGCCATAAATACCAATGTTGAGTTGTTACTTGGGGCTGGGAGTAATTTCATCCTGGATTTGCAAGGGTTAATATTTGTGGTGACTCTTCCTGAAAAAAGGTGTCCATGGTGGGGTTTGTTGTAGTCACACAGCTTCTTTATCACAAGATTTTACACAGTGAGGCTGAGGATTGGAGAAGTGGTACAAGAAATTTGAACCAAAGCCCTGAATTTTCATTCTTCCAGGCAAGCAGAGGAGGTCTTTCTCTCTCTATGTGATATTTAGGGATTTCTGCAGCTGAATGTCATTATCAAAGACAACATTTCGAATGAATAGCCCTACACATATTCTCCATGGTTGCCATATGAATAACCATGAACATTTCTCAATCTTCCTCTTCCCACTCCCCTCTCCCACCTCAGCTAAAGCACAAACACTCATTTCAGGGCTAAAGATATACTCTTAAATAACTTCTGACATTTCTTTGTTGCAGCCTAGTGAAGGCTGGGTTGATGAGCTAGAGAGAAGTTTTATATAAGCCCTTGCTGAGATGTCATCATAGGATTGGAAGTGGGCAGCACTGACAATTGTTAGCATTTGCCTCTGGAGTTCATTTAACTGCAGGTCTGCATGTCTGCATGGCATACAGGGCTCTGTTGTATTGGTTTTTAGCCCCAGTGATGTGTCACAGTCCTGAGGACTGCGAGGTTCAAAGAGGAAGCCTCACTGCTGTCCCTGCTGTGCTAAAAAAGGGTTTCTGTGTGCCCTTGTTGGGAGGGAAATGTCCCACCAGGGATGTGCCAGCTGCTCCTCTTGGCTTTTCCAACCCTTTCAAAACACTTTCACACTCTGCTTCTTCCATTAATTGGATTATTTGTTTTTTAAGCTTTTTGCTGAGGAAGTCAAATTGACCACATCTGGTTAACAAAGCCTGAAATAATTGTGAGTAAATCAAAGAGCAGTGCTGAAGGGGGAGGCCAGCTACAGAGACCAGGCCAGTTTCCTGGCCGTGCTGAGAGTACTTAATCCTTGCTGGCTTTACCCAGGTATCATGGAAGGATACCTGGATGGCAGCCAGAGATGGAAAGCATGTCCCTTTGCTACCTGGTCTGGTTGTTCATCCTCTGTTTGTAACCTGTGCTAATACAGGGATTTACAGACCAACAGGAATGAGTTGGTTTTCCTGTGGGATGTCTGTAAAAGATGTCTTTGCTATGTTGACCTTAACCTAACAAATGAAAATGGTCATTTCAAAATGAGGGTTTCTTATTGTTATCTGTAGGTAAGGATGGCAGGACACTTCTGCGCTTTGAAAGTTAGGTAGATCAGTGAGATGCTGTAAGTCTGGGAGACCAACAGATGAGGTAAGCCTACTGTTGTGATTAAGCAGAGAAAATAATTAAAACATCTTTAATGACTGCAACTGCCCATATAATAGCTAGTTTTTACTTTGCTTACTATATTAAAAACCCAAGATAAAGTGTTTTTTTTTATGGCAGAAGTTCTTTGGGTACATTCTCAGAAAGCAATCCAATTCTTCAGAATTAGAGGCAGATGAGGCATGCCATCTTCATCAAAACCTTCGGGATCTACAGTTGGGAGACCATATGTTTAACATCCTTAGACCTGACTGTGCCCACTGAACTACAACTGAACTTGCTGGGTGAAGCTCTATACCAGATTTTGCAGATGGAAGCATTAGGGCAAAGTCTTTAGGTTATTGAGCAGATTCACTGAGTGGGTCTTATTTGGAGACTATAATTTTATAAGGCCAGAAATATAATTCCAGAAATAGATTGTGGCGATATAACTGATGTTGTTAGCTTCATTTCTATTGCATACACTTGTAAAGGGGAGAAGACCCCAAAATCCATGGTATCTTTCCAGGAGGAGTTCAGGGAGATTACTCTCAATAGTGTTGTAGTCACTAGGTTGTAGGGGTTTTTTGATGCATATACTAGATTCTTCCTGCTAGCATGGTAAATGCTTAAAGGGCTCTACGTAGAAGACCACATGAGAGTTAATCTTGTGGGAACTCCCCATGTTTTGCTATTCCATGGTAATGCTCCATTTTCATATTAGGTTGGGTGAGAAAACGTATTTGGCAAAAATTGCCCTTATTAGGAAGTGTTTTGGTGGTGTATTTGCTCCTGCTAACTTTCTGATTGTTGGCTGTGCTCTTCCCCATCTGTTGCCAAAGCACCTGCTGATAATGGGTTATTATGGGATGTGACAATAAAACGAATGAAAACATGAAGCTTGAAACATGAAATTTCTGTTAGACTGGAAATGGGGAACTGCAATGCTGCTTCTCCTCAGGTCATGGTGAATCAACAGAGAGGTGTATGGACACCACAAACCATTACAGAGAGCCAGTGAGTGGGGCACAAGAAAACAGGAGATCTAAACTAAGGAGGACTCAAGAAAGTCTGAGAAAGACTCAAGTGTGCTGCAGCCCAGGAGTTGATAGAATCTTCCTCTTATCTGTTCTAATGTCTGATGTCAAGATTTTTTCCTCCTTTTTCAGCATAACCTGTCTAGTTATCCTAGTGCTAGCCAGGTCTTTTCTCACAGCCCACTAAGAGTCACATTTTCCCAGACTTCCTGAGTCCATGTACTTCACCTCTTGTAAAAGCTCTGATTTCCTTCAGAAGTCAAAATACTTAAGATTTCCTTGTGAAGAATGTGTACCACCTTTCAAAGAATAAGGTGTATACACTTTCCAAAGTGGATGACTCCAATGACGTGGAATGGTCTGGCAATAGCTCCTCCAAACTGTGGGCAGATATGGGTCTCATAAGAACTTAACTAAGAACTAAGCTTTTAAATTCTAGTAACTAAAGAACTAAAGAACTAAAGAGCTAAGAACTTAAACTTTCAAATTTTTAACAGGTCATTTGACTGGGATGATTTTTTCTGATAGGACACACAATAATGCTAATGTACTTGACTGCCTTTCAGCAAAGGAAGATGAGGGCTGGATTGTCAGGTAACATGGTATCAGTTAAGGATGAGCTAAAGCCCATTTTCTATTTCCTTTAAATCCCTGTATAGGCTGCATGTTATTTCATGACTGGCTAGCTTGTTCTCAGAGAAGTTAGTATTGTTCATTTCCCACAGCAGTTTACCAGTGGTGCCAAATATGTCCCGAGTTCTCCCAATTCACTGTATGAACATTAATGTGATGTGAATCCATCAGAAATTTGTCTTTAGCACATGATAAGGCTTTGCCAGGTCACATCACAAAGAGATGCTCATGCTCTCACTTGTGCTGCCAGACATTATTCTTGACTTCACACTCTGTTTTGCAAATACTGTGGCAGTTGTGACATGCAGAGGTGCCTTGTGCTCGGGCAGCTTGCAGTGACCTTGTCATGGACCCAGTAGAGGTGCCTCTGGCCACACATGCACCCTCCAGCACCACGCCAGCTTTGCTCCAGCTGTGGTTCTTTCCAGCAGCCAGGCTGGCTGGTGTACAGTGTCAAAGGCTACAGAAGGCTGTCAAATATCAGCCAGGGAGAGCATTTATTGCAGTGATTTTTTTAAGTCCTTCCACTCTCCTTTTACTGGGTTACATCCTATTACATAATTAAATGCTATATGTTTGTTATCCCCAGAGGGCTTTTGTCTCATTCACTGAGTATCAAATAAGATGGTTATTGGCAGAGACAGCTGGTAGTTCTTTTTTTATTTTTATTATTCAGTGTGGCCCTGTTTTCTCTATTAGCAATGGGCTTATTACATTCCATTTAGTGATTTTCTTATTGTTCTGTGTTCCTACTCTAGTACTATTGGACATTCTTTGAATCTTATATTTATTCTTGTGCTTCTCCTGCACACCAAGATATTTTCAGTCTTGCTTCCCTTTTATGATGATACAGAAATAATCCAACCCAGAAAGTCCTTTAAGAAATATGTGTTAAATACATATGTGGGTACTCAAAGCTATAGAGAAAAGCATAGGTCCAGATAACAAGCTTCTGCTCTCTTCCTGCAGTCAGTGCAATTCCCTTACCTCTTTTAATCTGAATCTGGGTATATGAAGCTCTTTAAGAGTCTTCCAGGCACAAAGCTTCTTGCAGGATCTGTGGATCTTTGTATCCAGTAGTACCCTTACTCCATTCTTCTGGAGAGGACGGTGTTTTCAGTTTTAGCCTGCTTCATCTGGAATCACCTGGTTGCCATCTCCCAGGAAGCAGAAATATATGCTGGTCATGAAGACCTTAGAGATATTTTTTTCCCAACTGCACGAGATTGTAGCTTTTCATATCCCTTCATCATCAATGCAGAAAGGGATTAGGGAATCTTTGCTGCAGATGGGAATAAGGCACTTCAGACCAAAACAAAGCACAAAGCCATTTTACCCTGCAGGCATCTTCACTTTGGTCTGCAGAGTTCCTGAAGTGCTTCCAAAAATCCTCTGCATTTGTTGATTTAGTGAGAAGGTTCGGACTCCATGCTCTCAGCAATCTGAAAGGTAGGCAGAGGGACAAACAGCACTGCAAGAAAACCTAGTTTGCCAGGCTGTTTTGAAAACAGAGCCAAGGCTGTGTTACCAACTCTTTTCATTATTGCCTGAGGTGAAACTATTCACCAGGGTAGCAGTAGAATAATGTTCTTGCTGAACTCTACCTCAGGAAGGGGTTTTGTCTCCATCTGTCTCTTCTAAGGAAAGTGCTAAACCATAGGCCATGCTTGGATGGGCACACTCCAGATCTCTCTTACTGTGTAAGTCTGTGCAGCCAAGAATGAAGAACTTGTGGGGTGAAGAGAGAGCCAGCAAAGGGGTGCAAGCCTAAGGAGTTCACACTGTAATAAAATCACTGTCTTAAGGGGGGATGAAGGGATTCTTGTTTTCTGGTCTCTGCTACAAGAGATACTTTTACATGAGTCATTAGATAAAAATGCATAACAGCACTGAGAACAGGGACTGGACTGGAGTAGGCTATCCCACTCCCTCCAACTACACACTCAAGTTATTCATGTTTGCATTAGAAATGTCAAAGCTATTAAGAAATGCTCTTATGTATTTCAATGTGCCAACATCCTGAAGGGTTTTCAGCTTGGCAAAAATGCTAGCAGGGGAAATGTGGGCCCAAGAGGTTTTCTTGGCATAAATAAACAGAGGATTATCATAATTTTTTTTTCCTCTCCCCACTCCAGAAGAGGCTATTTTTAAATGTGGAAATTGAATAAAAGTAATCCTTAATTAACTTAATTGTTTGAACTCTGTAGTCCCAGTGAAAGGGTTATGTCAGTGACAGGGGTGTTGGTAATCCACTTGCAAGGCCAGGTTGTACACGTGAGTAGTAGTAACTGCACTTCATGATTAATAACTGCAGTGATTTTGGTATAATACTGATTTGTTGATAATTATGAATAATATTGATAATAAGAAGTAATCAAGTAAGATCTGATGAGATTTTGATACACATGAATTACGTGGCCATTAGGAACTCACCTGCTGAGCGTACTAATCAATAGCTAATCAAAAGAGTTGGGAAATGGTTGGAAATTAATATGTAAAGTAGCTAAGGCATAATTTAAAGGGTGGCTTAAGGGCTTCAAGCATTTTTCAAGGTGACTCCATTATGCACACCATTTTTGCTAGGGTGTTTTAGCAATGTCAAAAAGGCTGTGATTACAGAAATGGATAATGAACAGCTAGCAAGGAGATTTTGGGTGGGTTCCTTGCATCTAGCATAAGATCTGTCTCAGATCCTGCTGGAACAAGCCAGAAAATGCTGACAGCATCCTTCAAAAATGGTAGAATTAGTTGGCCTACTACCTTCTGCCAGATGGTGCTATTGTTTTGGTGTGTCATACATGAAAACAACCCCAACAATTACAAAATCTCACAGCAGAATCCAGGGCCAATCAAGAGAGACAGAAGGAGCCCACAGGCCAGAATTTCTATGCCAAAGGGAGAGAGATCTAAATATTGTTCTACTACCTCATGACAAGAGACCATTTGGATACTAGCAATAGACATGAGATCTCATTTGTGCAGGCTGGCACTAAGCCATTCAATACAAACCACATTGAAATAGGACCTCCCTTTTAAGGAGGTCTTACTCCCATCTGAGTAAGACCATCTCAGATGGAGAGCATTCAAACCTGCAATTATCCAGAGAAGCCTCCTTGCCACCAGAATATGAGCCAGGACAACAGCCTTCTCACATCTCTGCTGCTAAATATCATCAGCTGTGAAAGAAAATGCAAGGCTGTGAGGAGCAGCAAGGTTATGGGGAGAAGTGATTTGACTCTGGGAGTCTTTGTTGTTTGTACTTCATTCTTGCTCAGAAAAAGTCATGAAACCCCACACCCTTTCCAGCATACTTACTCCTCACTGCCTGTCTCATGTCACCAAACTATTTGCTCCTTTCTGAGTGGCAGGAGGCTGTGGATGCAGCAGCAGGGGCCAGCCTTGTTTGGGCACATGAGGGACCAGAGACAAAGGGAGGAAATACAGGACACAGGAAAAATGTTTTACAAATGGATTTGTGTTGATTCCCACACTTAAAATGCTGATGTGCATTCCCTTACATGCACTCCAATAATGGATTCTGGACCTTTTTTTTTGCCTTTGGCCACTTGCTGGTGTTGTGGGTGCAGCTACAGGGCACTAATGCCTTAGGGCTGGAAGCTTTTTTACCTGAGTAACTTTAGTGACAAGTGTGCTCCTGCTGTTGCAGAACCTGGAGCACAGGCTGGTGTCTGCAAAGACACCCTGTGAAAGCTGTGAAACCAGCTGCTCTGCTCTACAGCTGTGCAATCCTGTGGTGTCACCATGTATCCTCAAAGGACTGGAGCTCTTGGCCTTGCAGGAGAGAGGTCTTGGGCGGTCCAGTAAAGGCTTTTTCTGTGTTGTTTGTTTCTAGTTGTCTATCAGCGGGTACACATCCCTTGACTCCTGGCCTCTGGCTCCCCTCCACCCTTTTCTATATTTCCTCTGCTCTGCTCCTATTCTGGCTTGTTTTGTATTCCCTCCTCTTCCCCCAGTCTAACCTCACCATATGTGCTCAATGGTATATGAACTATTAGAGATTTCAGCTGGACTTTGGGACAGTTGTGGAAATGGTCTCATGCTCTGCCTTCCTCCTTGCCTGTTCCACACCTTTCTGTGTCTGAGTCTGAATCCTGCAGATCAACAGCATTTGCACAATTTTCTCTAGGTATCTGTAAATTAGCAGAAATGCAGATTACAAGCCAGGCTGGCACCTACAGCCACGGAGTGCCCCTGGGCAGGTGTCTGGCACACCTGTGGCTGCGGGTGTCTCTGGGAATGCAATGGGGCTGCAGGCACTGCTGCCTCTCTGTGGAGCAAAACCCAAGCACTTTCAGCAGTGAGAAGTCTCAGTCCATCATGGTTACTAAGGTGGATTTTGTGCTACACTTAGAAACTTTCAAAACAGTGTGCTAGCTTTGGTCAGCCCAGCCTGCTTTATCCAGCTGCTTTATCCAGCTGCTACAGGATTTTGCACTAAACGACTTCATCTATTTCTGCAGCTACAGCACACACTTCTATCTGGAAGCAAACAATTTACTTATTTGCTTTTAATTATTTATGGTAATGAAATAGCATCCACATCTCAATTTTTTCCACAAAAATAAATACTCTTGTAGTTCAGATCTGTGGCCGTGAAAGAAAGCACAGTTCTCCAGTGTTGCTTATATTGTTTATTTGTTTTTAACTTCAAAACACAGGTGATTTTCTCAAAACAAATAGAGTAATGGGGGAATGGAGGTGGGCTCTCTCAGCAGCTTTCCCAAGAAACACATCTGGAAGAGCATATTTTTGCAAAACAACTACATTTCAACACACCCAGACAGCAAGTTTCAAAAGTTTGTAAATAGCAGAGGTTAGCAAAGAGTGTTGCTGGTTTTTTCTTTTTTATTTTTCCCCGTTTAAGTTGCAAGTGGCACTAAATGAACCCACAATTTCCATGGCTAACACAGAGACATTTTTAAAAGAAGTCTTTGAATATGCAGTTAATTTACAAGATGGGGAATTATGAAAACATACCTCCTCATTTTGATCCTGTAAAATAAACTTGGTGATATAACTGGATATTGTAACATTTGGTAGTCTGGCAACTGATTTAGGTTTACTAAATAATTTAAATCACTATCCTTAATTCCTACTTAGTTGGGTTTAAAAAAAATTCACTTTTTACCCGTAGGGAGGTAACAACACTTTCTTTAGCAGCAAAAGTGAAGTGTTGGATTATATTTTGTAAATAGCTCTGATGCCATACCTCATCAGTACTCCTAAACCCTAAGTCAGTTTTGGTTTCATTATCTGTACATCTCTTGCTCCACCTTCAGAGGAAGGTAGAAAAACAATCACTTTGGAGACCGATCAGTAAAATCAAATCAGCTTCCCTGAATCAGATTGCCACAGCCAGGCCCTGCTCACCAGGAAGGTCAGTGGGGGTGGAAACAACTCTGCAAACCAATGAGGAAAATATGAAGCCACTGCTCATACTACAGTGATTAGAAAATACCAGAGTAGTATTGTCAATGTATTACAACTCCTAGTCCTTGCATAGACACACACAGAGTCAGGCCCATGGTGGCAATCTATGAAGACAGGCTGAGAGCTGGGGCTTTTTAGTCTGGAGGAGGCTTTGGGGAAACCTTAGAGCAGCCTTCCAGAATGAAAGGGGAGCCTACAAGAAAGATGGAGAGAGACTTTTTACAAGGGATAGGACAAGAATGAAAGACTTTAAACTGAAAGACAGTAGGTTTAGATTAGATATTAGGAAGAAATTCTTCACTGTAAGGGTGGTGAAACACTGCAACAGGTTGCCCAGGGAAGCTGTGGGTGCACCATCCATGGAAGCATTCCAGGTCAGGCTGGATGGGGCTCTGAGTGACCTGGTCTAGTGGAAGGTGTCCCTGCCCATGGTGTGGGGTTGGAATAAGATGATATTTAAGGTCCCCTCCAACACAAAGTATTCTCTGATCCTATGATCAGACACACTCCGATGAGGTGCCTGTGGGGCATGGGAGCCCTGTGGTGGGCACACCTGGGTACCCTGCAGGGGGAACAGGGCTTTTTCCACTACCTTGCAGCCTTTGGAACTGTAGCAGCTACACAGCAATCTCAGCAGGGCCAGTCTTCTCCTACAGCCATGGCTGTGAAATATCACAGAGTTAAAACAATCATCTATGGCTGTGACTGTTAAAGAGCAAAAGACATATTTGGAAATGTAGTCCAGAACTGATAAAATTTGGATAGGAAAATATTAGTTAGTTTTGGTAGCTAATGCCTGCTGTCCTGAAGTCAGTCTTTCTTTTCCTGCATGCATGTGAAAATCAAGTGTTTCTGGCACTGGGTGTGCTACCCACATTTTAATGTTCTTTGGAGAATTCTGTACCTACATAGAAGGAAAATATCACTTTACCATCTGATTTGCTTGAGTTGTATAGTCATCAGTGCTATAGCAAGAAACAGATTTAGTGGAATGGGATTTAGTAAATTATCAAGTGCTGCTCTGTAGAGGATCTTCCTGAACATAAAGTGTGTGTGTGTTAAGCAGCCAGCCGTAAAACTTACAATCTATCACATTCAATATTGGGGTTATTGGATGGTGTATCGAGAATACCAAAATACACTTCCCTGTTTGCTGGAGGTGGGGTGTTGGTTGGGCTTCCCACCCCGGAATCAGGGCTTGGTGCGGGGTGCATTTCTGG
The DNA here is from genome assembly GCF_026979565.1 of Vidua chalybeata. Classification (NCBI taxonomy): domain Eukaryota; kingdom Metazoa; phylum Chordata; class Aves; order Passeriformes; family Viduidae; genus Vidua; species Vidua chalybeata. Next base: position 13,644,524 of record NC_071532.1, read on the forward strand.
TGCATACTTCTCTTCTTTCTGAGAAGGCTGTGGCTGCTTTGGTTTGAGGTTTTTGAAACGTTTGAGCTTCACAGGGTCCTTGACTTCCTTGGCACAATGGAACAAGATGAAAATGTCCCTTCGAAATTTGGAGCTCATTCCAAAGTAGATAATGGGATTGTAGAAGCTGGCAGACTTAGCAAACAAACTGGCAAGGATGCTGGTAAGGTTGGGCACAGGGTGACCATAGGCAGACCATATAGAGATGACAGCATATGGTGACCATGCAATAATAAAGGCTGTGCAAATGACAATAGAAACCTAAAAGACAGAAGAAGAATAATCTTAAATCTATTTTGGAAGACTACATCAGGGGAGCAAAACACTGAGAATAATAACTTGAACACTTGGCTGGAAGGGAAAGGTCTGGATTGCCCTGAGGGTATGGCTTATAGGAGAATATGGGCAAGCAAATGTTTTGTTTTGATGCAGCCAGGAAGACCTAGGAGCTACATATTGAATTTTGGCGTGGTGGTGTGGTTGAGAAATGCCTCATCTAACAGAATGAAAAAAGCTGCATTCCTATATGTTTATATGAATACAGAGGGTTTCAGGTCGACTTAACTAAACAGTGAGTAAACTGAAATCTCCACTCTAACTTCTGAGTATGCTCAGAAGTACTGTAACTTCTGAAAGAAAACAGCATATGCCAAACCAAATTTTTGGGGTTTGTGCTGTATAACCCACTCCAATTATATTTAGATTATTTTTCAAATGTGATGTAGCACCAATATTAACCAATTGATGCAGTAGAAATTTTAAACTAACCTCATATTCTTCACTGACTTCAGACTCTGTCACTAGAGTTATAAAGAAAAAAAATGAAATGCAATTGGTTGGTTTTGTTCTCCTCTGTTCTAGTGGAGATCAATTTTTGGAAAGACAGATTTAATTGAGATGAATCCCACCCAATATGAAACCCAAACTCACCCTGGTCACGTCCCGCTCTATTCTCCTCTGTCTGTCTGTGGGATCACCCAGTCCTGTCATTGCATGGCTTAGTTTGACAGTGTTGATGATTGACACATATGAGAAGACCATGACTGTGACAGGTAGGAAAAAACAGCAGATGAAAATGGAGACAATATAGGACTTGTAGATTGTAGAGAAGTTGGCTTTTGCCCAGTCTATCTCACATGTGCCATACATGCGATCTGGAAAGCAAGAATAAGTTGGTTAGCATTTTTAGAATATTGATCTACTTTTGAGCAATTAATTTATTAGTTAAAATTCTGTATTTTTGTTCTGTTAAGCACTACAGAATTAATTGCTCTTTCTGATTTAATGAGACATGACATTACTTCCTACATAAACAAATTTTCAAGACCATTTAAAATTTAACAATTTTTAATGTGTATTATCATTCTGTTGAGTTTGTACTGCTAATGTAAATCCATAATGCACAAACTGTTGTTTCAGGATAGGAAACTGTGGCGCTTTATTTAAAAAAAAAATAAAGGTTTTACATCCTTGATTAATAAGTACTGTTATTTGTCATAATACTCTATATAGTAACTTCCTAAGATGGGTGCTGTAACAGCATAACAAGGAATTCCATAGACAATATGCCAAATGTAAAAAGTCACTACTTACATAAATAATTAAGCAGGAAATAAAAATACTGATGCTTCTTGAGGTAATGGAACTTCTACTGCAGTGAGAGCCATGAGACTAAATTGATATAGCTAATGATAAAGACTATGAGAAGATGAAACATATAAATATTTAGAAATATATGAGACCTTTCGATAAATGGGAAATACATAGTCCTGCAACACAGAGATGCAGACGTTTAGAAATGAAGTCAGGCAGATTACAGGGTCTACCTCGAGTGAGACACTAGCTGATCAGGGGCTTAAGGAAAAGGCAGTGGGAATAATGTGTAGTCTCTGGCTTGAACACTTTTATGAATAACAGTTGACTTCTTTAGGTTGCCTAATGTGTTTGCAAAGATGTCCTGATAGAAAACTTGAATTCTATAACCTTCGAGGTTTTTCTGTAGATTGTGAATTGTGTATTTTTCTTTTTAAGTAGAAAAAACTGCAGGGTTTGTTTGTTTGTTTGTTTGTTTGTTTTTCTGACAGCTATGGCAACAAATTGAATTACAAATAAATAAAGCATGAATCAAAATTAGGAAAATCAAGTATTAGCAGGTCCTGGAGATACAATACATGTGAAGACTACATGATTTAGCATCAGATCTCTCCCTAACATCCAGTGGTAATTTTGAAGAAAACAAATTCCATTAATTCCCCACAAGTGATAGGAGATTTAAACAGAAGGAATTAAATGAGCAAAAACTTAAAATCTCTTTTGAATTCTCATCAAAAAGAGATCAGTATTTTTATCACCAAAAGCTCTAGATGTTGCTATATGAATGTGTTCTGTAATAGAAATAGATTTTTCTCTCCTTTGCCTTTTTCATCAGTAGACTTCAAGATTCAAAAACATAACTGTAAAATCTGGCTTAATTCTGGGTTTCTGCTTTTGAAAACTTTTGCCTGAAAAATGAAACCAGTGTCCAGATGACAGGAAAAGAAAATCCAGCAGATTTTCTGCAAGTCAGAATTCACAGCTATGTTTTTCCCCTCCATAGGGACAAAACCAAGTGATTTTCCTAAAAATTGGTGGGGTCCTGGAGGCCCCTGAAGATACTGTGTTGTAGTGAAAGGTTCAAGGCAGCCAGATGTAATGTGCTGTGCTCTGCTGCTGCCTGCTGCTGGACTTCCACATCTCTGTGGGTGCTCTCACTGGAGGTGTGTTTAGAGACAGCCCAGGAACCCAAAATTGCTGTGAGTGTCAGCAGGAGAAAGCACTCCTAGAAGAAGTCTTGAAAACCACTGTCAAGGAATTGAATTCAAACAGGGTCCATGGAGGCACCTGAATGTCCTGACAAAGTAGCGTCGCCCAAAAAGTTCCTGACTCAATTTTAAGGCCAAAACCAGACAACAGAAGTCCCCCGATAAATGAAGAGCTGGTAGATTAATGTAAAAAGAACACAGATCACCAGAAGATAGACAGGAAATACACAGAAAATACACAGAAGATACACAGTCCAAAACAACCAAGTTTATGACAGTCCAGAGTGCAAAAATATGACATAAAATTCAGACAGTCTAATGAACAGTTGAATTTGTCTCAAACCAAAGGTCCATTGAGGCTATATCTTGGGAGTGTTTTGGTTTGTGGCGGATAGAATATTTAACCAACCATAGGAACAGCTGCTTTTCTCACACCCATACTTCAAGGGTCCAGGGATATCTCAAAGCTTCCATACTTAGTAAATAAGAGAATATATGCACATAGTTGCTTCAGTAAGTCTCCATAGAGTTCATGACTTCAGAAAAGAATGCAGAGGCCTACAGAATCCAGACAGGAAATGGCTGGACAATGTCAGTCACATGATTTCAGTTGTTGGGACTTCCGTATCATTTCCATTTGTTCCTAGATATTTGGTTTGTCAAATTCTTACAGGTTTAAATTGAGACAATTTCTCCATCCATTTCTGGTCTGTCACATGCCTTAGCCACTGAATTTCTGCAGTGTTCACGACATAATTTTTTTCCTTTTTTCCCTCACCCTTCTTTTTTGATATGGCCTTATCTTGCCCCCTAATTCTTTCTTGGACTGACGAACTTTCCAACACCTTTGAGTTCCTTTGCTATGTAAGTTTATATATTTTCAGTAAATTGTTTTGCCAAATTTTTCTGGCTTGTCTTATTTAGTTACAAGTTTAACTTGCTGGAACTTATGTTCTTTGCTAGTTTCTTAAACTTGACAATTTTTGAAGGATGTCTTTTGATAGTTTTCTTTATCTCACTGCTTAACCATGCCAAGTATTTCTGGCCTCTCTTTTTCCATAGGCAATATGCACTTGGTCCAAGACTTTCCTGTGATATCTTAAAAAAATCTCTTTATAGCTGATACCAAAGCAGGCAACACTCTGCGCCTACGTCACGCATAATGAATGATTTCCTCAGTTCCACTGATAATCAGTCTGGTTTATCAAAAACAGCAAGAAAGAAAGGTAAGTTTATCTTTGTTCAGTGGAGAGGTGCCAAGTAAGTACAACTGAGTACAACCTGTTACCTGTATAACTGCCCCAGCCAAGCAATGGAGCTGCAGACCAGAAGAAAGCGGCCACCCAAATGAGAACCAGAGCCACCGACATGCTGCTGTTGCTGATGCAGTGACCTGCAATGGCATGCTTAGGTCAGAAAATAGTACTTGGAAAGGCAAACATATCTCTGAAATCCAAATGCACTGCTATTAAAAAAAATAAGGTAGAAAAATGCATATTCATAAGAAAAGTTTGATTTTGAAAGCATCTGTCAAGCTCGTGTTCCCACTGAAGAGTGGAAATGAATGGTTTTTAAGCAGGAGACAATGAGTTTGTTGAGAGCTCTGGAATTAGCTAATTCTGTGTTAGACTCATGCTTTGTAATTTTGTAAAATGCAGGATACAATTGTATTTTACATAGAAATTAACAAGATAAATCTAAATTCAGGGGATTTTCTTATTCCCATCAAGTTTTTTCCCTGTTAAAAAGGAGAAAATAGCCCAGCCTGTCTTAGCCTTTTGATACAAAAGATTCAGTCTCTCCTGCTGTTGCCATACACTGTGGTTATTTCTTCATTTATGTGGGAAATATTTATGAGTCTCCCAATTTCTGTTCCTCAGCATTTCTGTAACGTTATACTGGGTACTTGCTCAAATTTACTTGAGATTGAAACATAAGTTATGCACACCATCAGATGGATATGTGGTAGAGCTTCACAAAAGAGAAATGTGGGTTTTAAATATGACTTCTTCACAGGCAATGATTAGAAGATGTAGGATTACATCACAGCAAAACTCCATCAGCTTCAGCAGCAGTTTGTGCTCAAAGTTAACTTCAACAAGTCTGTAATTGCACCAAACTGCAGAAGAACTTTCTGTGGAAAAAATGACCTCCCTGAAGAAGTTCATATCTCAGCAAGTACTCCTTGTGCTAGTAAAGAGAAAAACTCATCTGATGCATCCTATGTACTCACACATGCTTTCCCTGCAGACATTGGTAGGTTCCTGCCTGAAAGATGGTACAAGCCAATTGCAGCAAAAGCATGAAAATTGATCTGATCCCTGACCAGAAACCTCTCAAACATCATCTCATAGAAGATAAAATATTTTTCAGTGAGATCCAGACAAGGATGTATAACTTAGGAGCAATTTGAGTCATATTTTGAGGAATACAGAGGGTCAGCAGTGCCTGTGGTACCTTTGGCACAAGGATTAATTTACCCATGGTGACCCGAGTGTACCTCTAATAATTTGGCTCTTACTGGAGTTAATCCTGAAGGATTCTATGTAAATATGTTTGTAATGTAAATGACTGTATTATGTCCTGGTTTTCAATGTGTTTAATTTATATTTAATATAGCCTGCCTGACTGATAATAGTGACTGAGAGAAATACAGATTTGCACCAGGTTCAGTGAAGGCAGAACTGCCTTTATTCCTTACCTCTCTCAGGGTGGCAGCCTTTGATATAGCGTGTCACACTGATCACTGTAAGGGTATTAATGCTAGCCAGGCCAAAGAGGAGTGTCAGGAAGCCATCAACCTGAAAAACAAAGCAGTACAGGATGTTCTGTTACTGCAGAGAGTGGAGGGGGAAAAGAATCACAGGAATTTCTCCTGTCATTTTCATGTTAATGAACTCAAAAGTTTTTCCAGAAACACAACTAGCAGGGAAACGCAAAATGTCAGGTGCAGTTATCTTCTGTAGGATCAGTGAGCAAGTAAATGTTCAAAAATTATATAAGTGCTCTGTCATGTACATACAACAAGCAAGCAAGCACACCCTTACATCTATGTTTCCCTTAAATGACTTGCTAAATGAAGGAGAAAAACTTTGAACTGGAGAGAAGAAAAGCCCTGAACAGGCAAAAATGCCTGGATGTAGCTGCCCTGTTTGTACAGAACAAACATGCAAACTGATCCTAAGAAATTTAGGCCAAAGAGGGAAGAATGTAGGAGGTGAAGGGCTGGGTTGAGTGAGAAAATATCTTTTTTTTTTTTTTTTTATTACCTCAAAACCTAAATAGATCCAGCAGATTGAGTCTCAATGTCTGGTGTTGCTGGTTGTCTGCTGTTTCTGAAGCCCTGATCCTCAGCCCCTCGCTGTGATGCAGGCAGAGCTGTGCAGCTCTGTGGCTCCTGCTGACATCAGTGCCTCAGCCACATCACGGGATGGCCACAGCCCTGTGAGCTTCACGCCCGGGTGTAACTGGGAAGTTCTGTCGGCTGTAGCGGACATGGATGCAGCCATCTGCTAGGGAGCACTCTATGGCTGGGAAATGACCCAGGCAAAATGCTGACAGCCAATCCCTTATTGTTTTGGAATCTTAAAAGGATATGTTAAACTGTCCAGAGCAGAGGAGCTCTTGGAGGTGCCACTTTTACACCTAGTGAAGCAAGAATATTAAGCGTCTCTGGACAGTAACTTGACATTAAAATACTGACATTTTTGGTGGAAAGGCACATCATTAGTATACAGCAACAAACTCTGTCTTTGTATGAATGGGCACAACTCCTGTGGAATTCAGTTTATCCCAGCACTGAATCTGGGGCTTTAATCCAGGCTTAAATCTAAGACCCTGGCAGATTGTATAAATTAAATTGGGTGAAGGGTTAGAAAAAGGACAGCTTCATCACTTCTTCCACTGGTGCTTTTTGTTACTACCAGTGTCCTCATGCTGACTCTAAATACTTCTTAAACTTTTACAGACCCGCCACATTTTAAACACATGCAAGGCTTGCTACTACAACAATCTACACTCACCTGTGCTCTGATTACAGTCAGCTCATGCTTGGTGTATGAATGCAACCATGTTTAAAACAGACTTTCCTGGACGTCTCAGCTACTTGCCAGAAGCTGCACTTGGCTGAATTTGGCCTGCTGTGTGCTGTGGATGTTGGTGAAATACCTGGATATGTAAATGTGCTCTGCATTTCATTAGCCTTACTGGTGCAAACAGCTGCCACCTCTCCGTTTGCTCTAACAATGCTTCATAGATGCAGAAAACATAATGACCATAATCTTAAGGAATTGCACTAGTTATTAGATTAGAAAGGAAGCAGTATTTCAACAAGGATGCAAATAAACACTTTGAAATTAAGCCTAAAGAGCTATGAGATTGAATACTAGAAGAGCAGAACAGGCTTCCCACTGTGTATCATAGGCCAATGTTAAAATCAGGGGGTTTTTCTGAAATAGATCTGTTGGTTTTATCACTGGCAGATGTGACCATTTTCCTTCTACCCTTCTTCCCTGATGTCAGACCAAAGAGAGACAATCATATCAAGTGATTGGTTCAAACAGCCTTTGAGGACACCTACAAGGGAGGAAGGTGGGCCTAAAAATACACTCTTGGCCTTTAAGATGAAGCTGTCACCATAAGAAAGAAAAAGTTTTCTTTGGAAATATTTTCTTTGGAGCGGTGCCTTGTTAAAATAAAATACCACATGTGGTCAGTACCACATCTTGTTTGCATACTATTTCATACCATCATTTCATCAGATCTTCTGCAGGTGTGGGGGCTACCACCAGAGACATTACCAGGGCCAAATGGTTTGTAAGTGGCTAAGTGGCAGCAGCCTCCCAGGGCAGCTGTCACTGCCCCCATGCTAGCCACAGGCTCAGTGGCTCAGGAACGGTGACAGTGGGAAACATTATGAAGCAGAGGGAGCTCTGGGGATGACAAGAGCTTGGATGGAATGAATAAAGGAGGTAAATGGTGGCTTTTAAACTGCAGAACAGCCCATACAGGAGCCACAGCATCTGGAACATTTAACCACGAGAGACCATCCAACAGGCTGCTTTGGGAGCATGGTGCTCAGACCACTCTTGTCCCAAACTTTTATTGGCAACAAGTGGCTTTTGAGCCCTACTACGCATAAACCATTTCCCAGCAAGTTTGTCAATGCTGCAACACTTTTATATCATTGTCATTTAGACATATGTCCTCTGAAGAAAACAAGGGATCTTCCTCTAGATATGGGCAATTCACTTCAAGCTTATACCTACTGGATTTGGAAGAAAGATCTCTGCTACTTTTTTTGCTCTTGAACACACAGCACTGACTGTAGGTAGCAAGGCAACTGCTAGGCACCCAAGTAGGTAACAACAGAAAAACTGCTTTAACATTGTCCCAATTTCTATAGACAGAGATTAATATCTGCATGTTACAAAAATGTGTGATAATTTCAGTTTTCTGCATCTTTAAAGATATATGGAATGACAGCCAAGGAAATACTAGAATAGTAAATAACATTTAATTACTTTGGAAGATTGATGCTCTTCCCCTTACACAGTTCTGGTTTTCCTTTATTCTACCCCCAGCCAGCTCCTTCCTTCCATAGTCATAATACTTCCATTTTTGTTTAATGCAATTTTTCCCTTCCTATTATTAATTATGATCAAATAGCAGCAGTGTTAACAGGCAGTAATGAATTCTGACATAAACACAAAGTTGATTGCATCGTAATTTTAATACACCAGCTTTCCTTTTTACCCATTAAGAAGCAGAAGTAGATTAGCAATTTTAAAAGCTTTCTCTCAAGTGCTCTACCAGCATTACTCCCTTGGCTATATAGATATGCATGGAAGGTGCTCATTATCTTTATGCTGCCTGGAAGCTAAGACACAACTGAAAAAAAAATTGTGGGTTTTTTTCTGCTTTGTACTTGTGCCTGACTTTAAATTTCAAAATGCTCTTGGAACACTATTTACAACCCACAATACATAGAGCTCCTACTGCATGCAAATTCATTTGCTTCAACACAGAGACAGTTAGGAATCCCCAGTGCACTATGAAAATTTTAGTTGTGAGCTTGGGTGTGCCTCACTTTTACTACCTTTAATACTTATGAATCCCTACCAATTCATAAGGGTTGTCTTCATTTAAAGCAGAGTAAAATATAACCTATTGTTCATAATACTGGATTAACAGAGGTTTAATTGCACAAAAGCAGACTGCCAAAATAGCTATTACTTTTCACTTTGGGCCAAAACATTGATCTCACCAGCCACAAAGGCTGCCTCACTCCCTCCTCTGGCCAACTGGTAAATTTGTTGCAATTTCCCAAAGTCCATTTGTTTCCCTTCAGAACCACAGCATCCTGTATTTTTTTTCTATTGAAAATGAGATAATGAATATATAAAGAAAAGCATAAACTTCTAAGAGGGATTATTTGCCCACAGCATATACTTAAAGTTGCCACAATAAACTCTTTCAGAATTACTATTCTTTTAAAATACAAATCAGATTATTCTGAGATCATAATGAAATTAGATAACGGCAATCAACCTCATTCAACATCAAGAAATGAAAAAGCATTTAAATCAATCTTCAAGAAACACATTTGTAAAAGCAATTGTAGATACCTTGGAATAGATTTTTTAAAATTAAAAACTTAACTTTAAATTTAACAATTTCTTAAAGTTTGAAGTAAATGAAAAAATATTCCCCTTGAGTCTGATGATAACATAATGATCCCATCTCTTAAATAGACTATGATGTGTCAACTGGACTACAGTAACTCTTTAGTATCAGAGGTTCTAGAAGGACTACTGAGTTCAATAATCAAAATTAGTCTTCACAAGAGACTACTTAAAACCCACAATGCATAGTGTTCCTAAAGGACTCAGATAGTTTCTTTGAGATTTTCTACAATACAGGAGGTGAAAGAGACTTACCATTTACTACAGTTCCCACAACACCTTTTGCTCATGAGACATTGTTGTGGTATGTTTGCATCCTGCCTTTTAAAATGTCTCAATAGCCTTCAAGGGTAGCTCTGCTTAGAGGTGATGGCATCAACCCAAGCCATTAGAGGGCTCTGACACAAATGCCCCTCCATGTATAAGTAAACAATGAGAATTGTTATGCTACAGGATTAGAGAGTTTAAACCATTAACTGAGAGCATCAGACATCCAGTATTTTGCACTCAAAGTGATTAAATCTTTCTGTGGCTGGCATATATTCTAAAGATAGAAAACTATGAATGCAGTATTTAGACTATACTATTATGTGTCCAGATATGTAATTAAACTAATTATACTGTATAGTAAATGTATGTTCAGTGCCACTATTAATATATGCAGGTCAAGTTTTGGCTTTAGTAAACCTGGGGAACCCAGTTTCATCTACCAGGTTAATCAATTAAAGTTCAAGGTATACTTCAGGCTGACCTTTAGCTACTGTAGTTGTAGCCTCTCAGGCCACAATTTCTAACCCCAGTTGTACCTGCCCCTATCAAGGAGCACATCTATGAATGCAGCAACCTAGCACTGGCAAGGATGCCCTTGAGGGCATGGCATTTAATGAACAGATAGAAATTGCTTGCAGAATTTCCTTACACAGCCTCATCAGATAAAAATCTTACTTCAAGTAGTCCATCTCCAAATGCTTGGGAACACACCTGCTTTCTAGCTCTGGGTAGATGCCATGGAATCATGGCAGGTTTATGCCTCTCACATCCCCCTGTGAAGAATAAACTGGGAGCATGTAGTTCATACCACCAGATGATCCAGACACAATGGAAAGATTCCCATCTTCAGGTTAAATGCTGAATTGCCATTGTCTTTCTGTGAATTAGTGTAGAGGGAAATTAAGAAGTACTAGATAGGAAAATCTAGCATTGCCCTTTGGGAACATCTGTGCTACACTGTAAAATTAATTTCAGTGGGCCTGAGCCAAAACTCCTCTCCACTGTAGTGACGTTAATTCAGAGTCTACTTGTTTATTGTCAGCATCACCATTAATACAAACAAACAAGTACACAGATAAAAGAAGAGTCACCTGTCTCATCTTTACATTACCACAGAAGGCAAGGCTTGGCTTTGTGGCCTGTACATAACTGAAATCCATGCACATCAGATTAAAATAATTTTCTTTTTTTTTTTTTAAGTATTTTCTTTTCCATTTCAGAATGTCATGTTAAATGTCTCTTGAGGTTTATACACTTCAAGGCAATCAGAGGTACCAATGTTCATGGACTTTTCCAGGACAGCACAGAGACTACAAATGACCCTACACATTCTCCAAAGTCTAATCCTCTGTGCTGCTTCCCAACAAGAAGGAATCTGCTTATGTAGCCACCCTCAGGTTTATACAAGGACACCTCTGACTGCTGGCTGAATGCCTAGAATTGAGCTTGTTCTTCTGCTCAGGAAGGTCCTAGGCAAAAAGGAGGGCAGGTTAGTGATGGCACCGGCTCAACCTTAAGTGACCAAGACAAGAACAATGTTATTTTCCTGAAAACCTGAAAAAGCTGCATGGCTACTAGCAGATCTCCTCTTAGGTTAACACTCTTGTCCCCTATGGGTCCTGTACCAAAATAACAGGAGAGTCACAAGAATTTCCAAGGAGTCCTAGTAGACCAGGGAGAGCATGGAAAGAAGTATAAAAGATACAGTTTATTCTTGGCCTTAAAGAGTGATATGGAAACCCACCAGAGGCAACGTCATCCCTTTCTGCAGTGGTGTGGAAGTCCTGGATGTCATGTCATATACAGCCCATTGCAAGCAGCAGTCATCTTGTCATTGATTCACTCAGCACAAGATCTAGGTGTGATTTACTGATTTACTTCCTAAGTACTATCAGTGTACTCACTTAATGGAATTAATTTTTGTGATAGAGAAGATGAGTACATGTGAGATAGAACTATATTTACAAATTTTATCAGAGTGATATTTTCATTTCAGACGAAATTTTGCTTAAAAGCCAGTGAGAGGATGTGGCACACAGAGAGGAGTCAGAAGAATATTGTTTGTTCAGCCCTATGGTGAGAAGATCTTGAATGACGAAGCAGTGATGGATGGCATTTTTTGAAAGAAAACATTTAATATCTTAGACATCAGCACAGAAGGATGTGGAAGGCTACTATTTTCCACATGGAGAAATAAGAAAAGGGTATTTCAAAGCCCTCTGGAAGGAAAAGCAAGTACAGAAATCAAAACTTAGGCTTTGTAAATTCCTGGTTCTGTAGGATCACTCTTAGGCAAGGAATGCCCAATCCAGGCAGCAGTGTGTGGTTTGACCCAGTGCTTGAGTGTCACAGCAGGGGCTACATCAGACTTGTTAAACAAGGAAACAGACAGTTTGGGCATTCATAAATTTTCACTACCAAATATATAACTCACCTAATTAGTCGCAATTGACTGCAGAAATACTCATTTAGAGGAAAATGAAGGAGAATTCATGACTAATGGAAACTGGCGGAACTTCCCTGAAGTCACATTAGTTACACTGAAATGATCTTCTACGTTGCTAATGATTCTGCTTGTGCAAAGGCAGTCTTTCCTCCCTTCCCTGCAGATGAAGTATTTTTCTCATTAAAATTCAGCTCACAGATGTCTACATGAGTTGCCTTTACCTCTTTGACTGCAATGTATACACTCTTTAGATTATATGAAGGCAGATCAGAAATAAAGAAATAGGGAAGACTACTACCTCAGCAACTTTATATTTCAGTATCCAAATCTCAGATAGGCAAGGAAACAAGAATGAGGATACATTCCAGTGTTCATAATTGAGCTATAAATTTGTTTCAGAAAAAATGAAGGAAAAAATTAATGGATGATGGAGCAATGTGAATGGAGGATTACGCTGGAACAAGCCTGACAAACAATGCATACTGACATTTGGCAGTAGTGGCTGTCTGTCCTCAGTAATCTCCCCAGAAGCTCTACTGGGAAGGAAGTAAAAAGAAAACTTGGAAGGTTTAATTTTGGCCCTTCCCATCTGACATTGCTTTTATTACTGGACTTCACATGGACTGTGGAGCTACCACTGGTCTTTCATCTCCACAGAATGTGAGGGAGTACCACTCCACACAAAGTAATGTGTAAACACTTTCCTGTTATTTATAAAACACATAAAATCACTAACCAAGTCAAGAGAGTCAGTAGTCCCGCTACATAAACAATTGATTGGTTTGATGAGTCATATTAAATGGACAGAAATAAATGTGCTCCAAATTTACTCTGTTTGTAAGAGCATAAATGCCTTTAGGGTTTTTGATTTATCAGACAATTTACAGAAGATTTCGCTAAAAGAGGAAAGTATTAATCCTCTCTTTCCTCCTCAGACAAGATTTAGCAATATTTTACAATCTATGTATAGGAAGAGATAAATGCATGTTCTGAGAAAGCAAATGCTATTAATAAATACAAAAGAATTTATTCAAGACTGAAAGCTCTGCCCTCAAAACTTCTGAAAAGAGGCCATGTGTTTTCATCATACTTTTCTTAGCATTTCCTACTGTTTCAATTTTCTTTTTGGTGTTTCAGATATTCGGTTCTAATTTTTACAAAAGGTGGACATTATTTCTTCTCACAAATGTCATGAGAGAGCCTTAGATATTTAATAACACCGAAAATATTGGAGTTTTTTAGGTGCTAGCAAGAGGGAGTGGCTGGAAGTTGAATCTCCAAAAAGGGGCAAGGGCTAATGTGCTCAGCTTTGCAGGCTTTAGTCACTTTCCTGGTGAGAGGAGGATTGTGGCTCTGAGCTCTGCTCCTAGATTGGAGATGGCAAAGCTGGTGAGCAAATGAGGCTCCTAAGGAAACCAACAGAACAAGGTGATGGACATGCCTCACCCTCTGCTTGATTTTTCATATTTTATTTCTCAACACAAAAGATTGTGATTCCTTGGTATTCTCAGCCATTTCCTTCCCTTAACTGTACAAGACCTTTCAAAAATTAACAGTGCCACTGAAAAAAGCAGAGGGATTGCTGACCCATTCCCCCTTTACCCCCAGGGACTGTGTGGGAGAGCTGGATTTACTTTGGAGCCCAGACCCAGGACTATTCATCATAAGGGGGGGGGTCCAGCAATTGCTAAAGCAAACAAATACTGGGACTAGAGACTAAAAGAGGCTCCCTACCTTAGTGCCAGACATCCATTGGAGAGAAGGGAACCCTCCTTGTCCAACAGCAGCATTGTTAAAACAGGGATTTTGCACATCTAATTTAGCTTTTCTTAGACATCCCTATTTATCTGGGATTTCAGATGGCAGCTTGATCAGCTACACCACCACAATCTGGAAAGTCTGATGAAGACATCTGTGGGCCACTTACTCCTCAATACATACACACTAAGTCTGGTGCTTCCAGATAATTTTGACTTCTTGGGCACACAATGACCTTTTGGGATGCACATACTCTGCAGATCTGGTGCTGTCAGGCAAACTGCATGAGTATATTAGGGTTTACAGAGTGGAACAATACCTGTGTGCAGTGTGGGGCTTACTGCTGACGACCACATTGCCATGTGCTCCTGTCCAGGGTATGCCAGACAGGAATAAATAAGCGCTGTGTGAAGCATGGAAGCACTGCAGGATTCAAAACCAGATTTCCTCCCTGCTTTATAGTAAACCCAGCCACAGGAGAAACAGTCATTTCTCTCTCTTCTGCTCCCCTCAGTGTCTTTATTATTGTGCACAATATGAAGCAGTGCTGTGAGGCTGAAGGCAGGTCCTTGAAGGCTGGTCCTTGTGATGGTGAGGGTGGGCTGCAGGGACAGAGTCAGTGGGAGCTGGATCCTGTCACGTAAGCTACTCTGGTGCTCACTAATACCTCAAAGTGGAACTTTTTTTAAAAATGGGTGCTCCAGAGGATGTTTCTGTGCAGAGACAGATCTGCTGGGGATGCTCTGGCACCATCTGGCTGGCCAGATGGACTGGGAATACCTAGGCTGACAGTGAGGTGAGTGCATCTGTGGTAAGAACGTCAGTCAGCACGTCTGGGACAGGGGGTATGTCTGTGACGGTACCGTGACCTGGAGATATCCACCCTGTGCTCTGGGCTGCACAGCCCAGACACATCTTACACCTAAGAAATGGTCAGAAATAAGAAATGTGTTTTAAAAGAAGCCTATGCCAACAGAGTGAGCACATTGTAAGAACAGTCAGTTTTCTTGATCCTCACAGTAAAACCTTTAAGTCTTTGAAAAATTAATATTTAAATAACCAAACTGCATTATCAAAAATAATTTCTAAAAATTAGAAAAGTGAAGTAATGGAAACAGATTTAAATTGAAGTACCAGGATTATGAAGGATTTAAAATTCTAAGGCGCTCCACAGTCAATTTATTTTCAGATATGACTGCAATGTACCTATGGAGTTCAGATAGGTTACAGTCCTTTCCCTGTATTTAGAGGCCTCCTGAAATCTGCATCTTTTGTTGTATTTGCCACATGATTCGAAAATACAAGAAAAACTTTGTCATTTGATAAATAAAACTCAGAAAAAGCCATATTTGCCTGTTGACAATGAGTATTTCTTTACTTCCTACATGTAGGAACATTTGCACACAATGTTACTTACTGGTTCCACTGCAACTTCTGGTTCAGTAGAACATACAGATAAAAAATATGTGAAGGACAAAAATATATCCTGAGATAGCTTTTCACTAGGAATATGGTCAGTGGGGGAACAGATGGCTCTTGGTCACTGGGTTACATTCCCTGACCTGAAATTTACCATATGAACCAGATACTTACTGATCATATTGGGAGAGGCTAAAAAATGGATGTGCCAGAGACTCACTGTCCTTCCTCTGTCCAGTTCAGGAATGAGACAGTGGTAGAGCAGAGGTATAAAAGTGAAAGTAGATTCCAAAAGCCACCATTGGAAAACTGTATTTGTACAGAGCATTGAGCAGAGGCAGCATTCGATACAGATGTACCATATAACTTCATCCCTGAGAGAAGAGCCCTATCAGGCACAAAAAAATAATGTTTGGCATAAGAAAGAAAAGTGTTGTTTTTTCCATAGAGAGGAGGAGAACAGAAGAACTCCTCTCTGTCCCTTTCAGCAGGTATGCAGTGAGATTGTCCTGGTAGCTGGAGATACATCTTTTGTTACAGAGAGTTTTCAAAGACCAGGCTGTTTTGAGAGAAGTACTCTTTGTCTGCCTTTCCCCCACTCCCTTCAACCACAGCAGCCAAGGATGGTGAATCTTAATGTTGAAAAATGTTACCCGAGGGCACAGAAGGAGACCCGAGTCAGAGGAAAACAAAATAGTTAAGTGGATTAAGTGAGGTGAGCTCATGAAATTTCTTCATAAACAGAAATGACAGGTTAGCTTGGGAAAATAACATTTTCCTAAGCGTTCCTGACAGCAGAAGCTGATCAATAGGAGCAAATGTGTAGTGAACCAGACAATGACAGAAAACCAAATAAGGCTGTCCTCTGGACTTAGCAAAACAAACCAAGTAAGGGAAAACACACGGGCCATACTAAGGAAAGAGCCAGGCTCATGTGTGCTAAGTGCCACCCCAGCTACTTGCAGAGGAGCCTGAGTGCATGAGGAGAGCCAGAGACACCAACTTCAGCTGGTCCCAACAGAAAGCCTGGGCTTTACCTTCATGGCACAAAGGTCCTCATTCCTCATGTTCTGCCTGTGAGACCCCTTCTAGCAAAACTACTAAATCAGACTACAGCAATCAACACACTATTGCTTTTCAACATTAAACATTTTCAGAATTACCTTTGTGCTGGTTGCCTACACACACGTGGTAGATTTCACATTTTTTTTAATGCACAGAAGCTTCCTGCTATTTCTGCACAATATTCTTACTAGAATCCAGCCACTCTATTTCCGTAACATATTTTTTCATCACTGGCTTCTGTTTTAAGTTTATTAATCAAGAAGATGGGTGTCAGGGTTTACACACATTTTGGAGGTTCCCCAAGACAGAACAAAATCTCAGTGGAAATAGGAATCCTACATGATGTTCTCTCAACAAGCTATAACCAGCTTGACCACTCAACAAGCCACAACAAATCCAAACTTAATTCAAAGTACAAGTTGACTTTTCCACACTACCATTCATTTTAATTAGTATTAATAACAGTATAAATTCATATTTGGAATTGTTAGTGTTACTCTCTAGAGCCTACAGAGCAGAAACTTTAATTTGTTGCAAATCAGAGGGTTGAGAAAAGCCAATGCATTATTAGTGTCCTGCACAAAGTCTTTGGATCCCAATACCTTTAAACTTTGCTTGATATCCAAATTTTACAAATGAATACCATCTAAAACAAGAAGATCCAAACCAAATTACTTAACACACTCTGACCAACAAAATATCTGGGTACCCTAAAAAAGTTATGGACATTTCTCCCCTTGAAAAGGCAGTTCAAGTACAGCAAGATTAAGCACACATCCATCTCACAAAGTTCAAGCACCCCTTTATCCCAATATTTTTAAATCTTAAAAAAAAAGGTGAGATCATCATAACAAGATTTAGTAGCTCCAAGTCAGCCAAAGAGGGATTCCCAGGCAGAAGCATCATGAAAGAAATCTGTAAGGCTGCTGACGGAAGTTCCCATGCAAACCAAGATGCAGAGACAGAGTGTGCCATGCCTTGCCAATTCCTCTGTGTGCTGTTTTTTACAGCCCAAAACAAGGAGCCACAGTACAGACAGGGCTCTGAAAGAGCTTGGGGTAGGAATGCAGAAAGGTCATTCAATGTTACTTCTTTCAACCTTGTGAGTTGTAAGCATTAAGTTATGCCACTGACCTTGGGTCAGGATTTCACACTGAATGGCTTACCCTGTCTTACACAGGAAATCTGCAACAAAGCTAGAACTGAACCTGGAGATGCAGATTTTACCTTTCCTTTCTCAGTCATAGCTCTAACCTTCCTTGAAAGAGGGTGAAAATATGCATCTGTTTAATTCCAAATATGGGTGTGAATCTTACAGTTTTCAGGTATGTGCTTATTTATCTGGTGACTTCAAAGTTTTCCATTAATGAAAAAATTCAGAGTTTCTGCTCAAAAGACCTTAGATTGCAACTGTAGGCAATCTCATTAGAGAAAGGGTGCTATTCTGCTGAGGAAATAATTAGCTTCATTTTGATAAATCCTTTTTCTGTCAAATGACTATAGAGATACATTTTAAACAATAAAATAATAAATTTTTAGATCAAGCTACAGCTCCTAGGTTAATCAGTGTCCTGCAGGAAGTCTTCCTCTCTGCATAAACAGAATCTGTTTATTGAATGGAGGGGACATGACCTGTAAATGTTCTTTCATCTATGTTGCACAATAGCTCAACTTCCTCCTTAAAAAAAACCAAAAAAAAAAAAAAAAAACCCAAAAACCCAAAAACCCCCCAAAAAAAACAACAAAAAACCAAGCCTCCAAGAAAAGAGGATTATTTTTCTCTCCCTTTTCCTTCATCATCTTTCTTACACCTTGCCGTAGGCTATCCTGTCATTTTCAGATTTTTGATTCCCTGATGAAACAGAGCATAATCTTTCTCACAGATGTTGCTGAAAGCACCAGGGAGCCAGCTTTGTGCCTATGTGTTCATGGGGTGCATTTATATTCTGCCCACACAGGTATGTTTCGGAATTAACAATAATAACTTTTTCCGAGTACTCCAACAAAGAGCTGCCTCCAAGATCAGGGATGACTGTGCCATAAAGTTAAATCACTCATTCTACCACAGGCAATGAATCAACTGAGAGTTTAGAAATGTGATTGAAGAGCTACAACTGAGTTAGTGCAAAATGTTGCATGATAAAATGTATGGTTATGCCCAAATGCCGTGTGGAGGTTTTGCTCTA
This sequence comes from Vidua chalybeata, assembly GCF_026979565.1. NCBI lineage: Eukaryota > Metazoa > Chordata > Aves > Passeriformes > Viduidae > Vidua > Vidua chalybeata. The sequence goes on from NC_071532.1 coordinate 13,663,191, forward strand.
CAAGCCTTGTCAAGCAGGAGTCAACATTGGCACTTTAACATTTGTCTTAAAGCAACAACCAGGTTAGCTTCAGGTGACCTGAAGACAAACACAGCCTATGCCTTGATTTTCCAACATGAGTGTGAACTCTGACATGAAGTAAAAAACACCAAACTAGTAAGAACTGTTGCCACTGAAAATTGGTGAAGCACCAACCCAATGCATAAATTTATAGGTGCAACAAAAGAGAACACACTCCTTTTGAAAGGTTAGTGACTACCTCCTTTCATGATTTGGGTGCTGTCTGGTTATTTATATACACCACACCCAGAAAAACAGCTACACCCCTTTTGTCTAATTTAGTGTAATCCAGTCTTACCTGGCAAGTCCATATTGATGTGATAATGAATCCATCATCTCTGAAGACATTGAAGATTTCAATGATGCCCCGTGAATAACCAAACACGGAGATACTGGCATCTGACACTGCCAAGTTAAATGTGAGGTAGTCGGTAGGCTGCAGAACATGTCTTTGTTTATACAGGACAAAAATCACAATGCTGTTTCCAAACCAAGACAACCAACCTGGAAAAAAAAATTAAATCCATGGAACTTGATGATCTTTAAGGTCCCTTCCAACTCAGTCCATTCTACAATTCTATAAATCAAAAAGTAAATAAAGAAAGAAGCCGTTGAATGTGTAAATATGACATATCTTCTAAAATTCCCTTTTGTTCCATTGGAAGTATATTAAACCAGATTATTGACTAGAAAACTATGCATGAAACCTTTTTGAGCAGCTGGGTGCATTTCAGAAGTAGGAGCAAGTAATTGAGTGTAGCAATAAAGCAGAACAAAGACAAAGAGCTGCTGCTACACCTACTGAAGATGCACCATTTAAGGATCTAAAGTGGATTTTTTCCCTGAAGTTTTTTTCTTCCTTAAGTGGATAGATGAAACTCGTAAGTGTTAAACCTGGGAAAATAGGAAGAAAGAAAGATTGGTAGAGTGGAGCAGAGACTACAAGCAGTCTGCCAAAATCTGCAGCTGTTTAAGTTCCTCATATACAATAATGGATACAGAAAGTTCACGCATGTAGCCAGAGGGCTGCTTTATCAGTTCTCCTTAGAAAAGGGCAGCTAATACAACTAGATTTCTTCTCTCAGAACAATCTAGGATCTCCTTGCAGCAAAGTCTGTCCCAGATGTGAATATTTTTCAGTAATGCACATGACAATCCATATGAAGAGAATATTTGCAATAGAACTTCAAAGTCTCTTTTATTTAATTTTTCAGAAAGTTGCATTCTCTCTTACTCTCCAGGAACAGAGATGCTAGGCTTGTGTCTAAGTATGTGAGCAAAACACAAGGGAGATAACGGCAAAGCTGGTGAAAGTCAGACACTTACTCTGCTGGAGAGACCTGGAGTTTCCAAATGTTCACAGATATTGCTCTGCCCACCAGTGCCAGACGCTAGTGACTTGCATCCATTTTTTGAAATTACATAGATGTATAGAGATGAATGACTTTTAACAGAAAGTACATTGATAAGTGTCAGGCTCAGTGTTGAAAATGTGGCTTAGCCAGTTAAGGGGGTGGAGGGCTGAGCAGCAGGTCAGGCAGCACCTGGATCCCTGCTGGCTCCTGCTTCTATCCCACAAACCAGCTCTGCCACTTCTGACATTGGTGGCCTCACTTCACCTTGACAAGGTAGAACAAGACATGACTTCTTTTGAGTGTCTGCTGCCTATGACAGGATAAGGAATGCAACACCTGGTGCCTTATGCCAGGTTACAATATTACCAAGTGAAAGAGAAAAGAGCTGACCCACAGCCCTCTGCCCAGGCACAAACAGTAGATACCCCAGAATAAGGCTGCTGTATATTGACCCAGCAAGAGATGAACAAACACAATAAAGAGGGATGTGACATGATGGCTCTGCACAGCACCTCTGGATATTCAAAGGAGTCTGTGCTATGAAAGATGGCTGATAGATTTAATGTTGTAGCAAGAGGGCAGCTGCCTTCCTTCAGGAAGCACCACGTCAATGTCAAGGATCCAGCACTTCACTGCCAGGCTGCTGTGGCTAGGAAGAGAGGGGAGATTGTTCCTCAAACTCCAGGCCATGTGGGAGTCTCAGGAGATGAAATGTCAAAGAGCAAGGCACCTGTTTAAAGAAAGAGACTGGGCAGATACCTCCCGGTGCTCCGGGTACTTTGGAATGGGAGGGAGGTGGTTGATGGGACAGTCTCTGTATGGCTTGATGAACTGCTTCTTCTGTAGAGCAATTTACTTTTAATAGTTTCTCTTTGCTGCATTGCCAAGCTGCTGCTGCTCTGCCTTGCTTAGTAAATGCACATAGTTTACTGAACAGTATTTGAACTGGGAAGAGCTGAAATGTCAGCATATGGTATTGACCAGAAATAGTCACTGGTGCGATGATACACTGAGATACACACATACATTCTATATATACCTTGTTACAAGATCAGCAATAATAAATATATCTTGTTCTGGCCACTAGGTGACAATGTTTCTTAATCAAGTCTTGTTTTGAACAACTGCATGCACTTTAACTCAGAGATTTTCTGACTTTTATTTGAGTCTAGGTATTATAAATAGGCAGAGCAGGGCACTGGGGGAGGAAGGTTTTGGGAATGAATGAGGATAGCCTGCAATGCAAATGTGGGAGTTGTGTTGTTTATGTATGTTGGTTCTACCCTCTGCAAGGTTAGACAGTTATCAAGGCAGTACGTATGAAGTATTTTTCCCTGTCCATATGAAGACATAGTGCTAAAATAGCAGACAAAATAAAATGGCACCTCCTTTGTAAATAGCAAAATTTTGCTAGTGCATTGTAATGGATAGGAGGGCTACCCTCACAGTGTCAGACACCTGCCCTTCCTGGCAACATACAGAGCAAATTCCCCCTAGCCTGGACGGTAAGGGAGTTTTCAGGTAAAGTGTCTTAAAGAAGAACTTGAGCAAAACATCACACCAAACAACACTGCACATTTTAGAGCAATGAGAGGTGAGAGAGATACAGTACTTGTGATAATTTTTGGGAATTACATTCCCAAACTGAGGTTGGAGATGAGGGAAGCATTGAGGGGCACAAGGTTACAGAGTATGATTTCTGCAGGTAGGCACAGTCCTTTTAAGCAAAGCAGTGGAGAACCTGCACCATCATATCCAGTCCCTAAAATGGTCTGTCTGGGTAGTAGACCATATTTGTTTGGATTTAAAAAACCCAAAGAAATGGAAGAAAATCAGTTCTTAGTAAACCATGCAATAACAAAATCAGTGGTCACATAAAAGTGCTGTCAACTAGAGTAGTGACTATGGGACACTGGATCTCTGTGCCAGCAGATACATGTGCTGCCTGTATTGACTGACTGACTTAAAAAACCTAAACCAGACCACCCCAAAACAGAAAATCACCCAAACCAAACAACCCCTCTCCCTTCCTCTCCCAAGCCCTGACAGCATAACAGGGAACAAGGTTGAAAATTCAAGGCAAGCAGAGCAATAGTACTGACACTCAGTGAGGGCAGAGATCTCCTCAACTGTATTTCAGGTGGTGTGTGCCTCAGGGGACATCAGAGGTAGATCAAGAGTCCAGAAAGAAACCTCTGAACTTTGAAGTGCCTCCATGTTACCAGGTGTCATCTCAGTAAAACAGAATATAGAAAAGAAAAAACTGAGGGAACTTGTTCCATCTTTGGCAAGCTGTCACTAATATTCTCATAAGAGTATGCAGAAAAAAACTCAAACCAACCCCAGAATCCAAACCCAGCATACTAAGGCAATCCTGGTGAAAAAAAGACAGATTTCAACTCAGGTTAAAATGTGGTGAGAGAGAAAAAAAAATAGCAGCTAGGTAGAAACTGAGCACTGCCACCCAGCATAAGTTCAGACAGGGACTACCACTTCTTTCCCATAAGCACAGTCTGACTTGAGTTGTTCATCAGAGAGATGCTGGATCTTCTGATGTGGCAAAATACACAGATAATATGCAAATACTTCAGTAGTTTTACAAATATTGTGAGGTAGGAGGAATAGGATGGACAGCAGTATTAAAAATGTTGTATTGCCCCTATATAATTCAGTAGTAATCCTTCTCCTGGAATTACACTCTCTAAGAGAGCATTTTAATCCACAGATGTCAAAAGCACTCCACAAGGGAATCTGGTGCTGTTATCCATGATTTCTTATGGAGGAGCAGAAGAGCTGCCAAGCAAGCTGGTGAAAGTTAGCTGGCTTGGCAGCCCTTCAGCTATTCACAAACTCCCGTGTCAGTGTGATGCCCACCAACTCATGCAAAGAAAGCACTAGAAAAGTAGCCAGAAAGAGTGACTAAAGAGACTGAAAATCTTTCTGCTAAAAGCAACTGAGAACACTGAGATTGTTTAACTCTAAGAATATTGAAAAAGTACATTGTAATTTTAAAAATATTTCTGTCAAATCACTCCATCCTGTGCATTCAGACATGCCCTATGTTTTTGTCATGTACCTGAGATGGTCACTGAACAAGTAATAAGCACTTGAGGCTGCATGCAGTTTCATTGTTAACTTTGTTTCTGAAGAACTAAATTTGGCACAAGTGAATTGATTGCTGTGAACTGGTCATCTACATTTCCAGTAGATTAGTTCACCTGTGCCCAGCCAAAATAGGTTATTATGCTTTCTACTTAGACTTGCTTTTATTAGACATTGTTGCGTGGCCTTTACTTGTAAAACCTGGCAAGACTGAAATAGAAAAATGGGCATTTCAACTCAGCCAACTCATTAAAATATATATGAAGCCTTAAATGGAAGAATTCAAGAAGTGAGAGCAAAAGGTGAGGCTCAGTGTCACAAGACAAACTAAACTCTTTCCTCAGCAAATAACCTTCCACTAGGACAGAAATTGGATTGAGCATCTTAATGCAGAGCAGGCATGAATGAAATCAATAACTTACGCAGCTACACATACACAAGCATAAATGCCTATCAGAAGAGGCTTGCTGCAAAAGATTTTCCACCCAGAAAACTTTAATTAAAACAGTGATAAAATCCAGAGAATTTGCAAAGCTGTCATTAACTGCTGAAACTGTGAAGTGACCCTACTCTGTTTTCAGTCTTCACTGCCAATTATACACACACAATATCCTGTCCAGGGCATATTGCCAGTTCTGGCAGGAAGGAAAAGAGTCATCTTGTTTTAGACTTGACAAAGCATGGACAGATTATTTGTTCAATAAATGCAATCATTTTGGGGATGAATGTTCTGTGAATAGCTTGTTTCCTTTCCCACTTTCTCAGATTTATCTGTCAAACAAAATCCTAAAATAACACTCATTCTGTCACTTGTCAAGTAGCAGTTTACTATTACCATTCGGAAGTGTGTGCCTTTTAAAGGCATGTTTGGATCTTGTGGTCTGTTCTGATGGGATTGGTAATGCACTCAGCATGCCTTTCTGATGGAAGCACTTACAAAAAGTCAGAATTTGCCCTCTAATAAATACTCTCTCCTATTGACTTAAAATTTCCTTTTATGCCTCATATTTACTCTAACAGGCCCAGTTAAGAGTGAAATGAGGGTAAGCAAACAGAGAACAAATTATGCATAAATGTAGGAAAAAAACCCAACTTAAGAATTCCAGTTAATAATTATGAAGCAAAAAAGCTTTATATTTTTTCCCCATGTCTAGAAGCCAGCAGCAGTGGGCAGTGTTTTTAAATTGTACCTCATAATTTAAACTGTACAAGGTTTTTCCACAGTACTGCACCACTTATGGCACAGGCAAAAAGGGGTTAGATGTAAACCCAGCACCACGACAAGCTCTCACCTGTCTGTTGGAGACAGTTTTGAGCTCATTGAAGGGAATGATGGGAGCAGAATGTTGCCTTCAGAAAGAGGATGCTGACACAGATGACCTAATGCAGGGTAATACAGTGGTTGCTGTCACTCTTAGAGTCCCTCTAAGAGGGGATCACTGCTGTCAAATGGGCATTGCACCTTCCCCCCACTTTGCTGATCCCCTGGCCAAAGCATTAACAAGGAGAATGATGGATCAGTGGCGTGGGTGTCAAGAAGCAGTGCAGTGGTCTCAACATCCATCAGCATTTGTAAAACGCACCACGCGCTTCCTGCTGGATTGCTCGTGATGTCAGCTTGTGACACCACTGCACTCAGGCTTCCATGCAGGGTGCTAAGGAGCCCTCACCTGGATCCAAAACTGCCTGGCTGCTGTACCACGTACAACGCATACATCAGTGTCCTGTCTGCCACAAATGACAGCTGTGCTACCTGTCACCTGTGAGAATTTCCAGGAGGGGACATACAGAGGCCTTATCTCAGCAAAAGGTGTTAGACCATGGCTCTTGGATATTCATGACCTCTGTCAGGATGAGTGACTCCAGGAAGACTTGGCCAAATGTAGTTAGGTTTTTGGGACTTTATCCTGTGAAGGTGAGGAGATTCAGAGGAACCCCATCTTCTGGATAAATGCTAATACGAATCACATACGTCTCTTTAGTTTTGGAAAAGTACATCAGAACTTGAAAGAAGCTGCACTGCCATACTTAAATTCAAAAGAAAAACACTTACTAACTAGAGAAGTGTCATCACTGAAGCCATTTTCCAAGGCATCAAAAACCCAAGAGTATAAAATATGAGCATCTTTGCGGCTTTGTGTAAGGAAGTATCTGTAGACTCCTGCCAATGCAGACTGTCCTGCCAGAGCCCTAAAGCACCAGAGGTACAGGAAGCTAGCACATGGACTGGCCTTTTTTCTCTGCTGCCAGAAAGGAAAGAGGGTGTCTGTGTGACAGAGAACTTGCACTGCCACATCACAGCTCCCTGGATAGAATGAGTTATTGGGGTACATTAAACTAATAACTATAAATTGCTGTGGCTAGTGCTTGCAGAACTGTGACAGTAGACCTTTGAGGAGATAAGAAATCAGGACTTTCCTGATTTATGTATAACTAACAGATTTTTTTCAAAAGTTATAATTTCCAAAAGGTATACCTACGTCCATCAGTTTTAACCAGATCTACACTACACTTAACTCGGAGTAGTGCTTCTGTTGGTTGTACATACTCTGCAAGAAAAGGAACTTAAGTTTTGAATCTTGAGGTAAGTTTCAAAACAGCAGATATGACATGCAAAGTGCTTGTAAGCTTGGCTGAAGGATCTGAAGAAATCAAACCCCAACAGCCTAAAGGCTCCGGCACCTAGATATTTGCAAGAAGATGTGAGATCACTACCAGGAAGCAGTGGAGGAGAACATCTCTGCTGGTTGATTGACGGAAGAAGTATGAACTACCAGTATGATGAAGAGGCAATACTGGGAGGGATCAGTAGAGTTGATAGAGTGTAAATACGAATGTGAATAGTGATGGCAAGACCCTGCTTGGATGCTGTATTCAGTCCTGGCTATAAGGCTGAGGTAAATAAATATAATTACCCCCTGCCCCCCAGTCAACAAACCAACAAAATAAAATTCCCTCAATTGCTAAATAGAGGAATACAGAGGTAGACCTCAAGGTATGATTGTTCCTTCAGGAACATAGATTGGCCATAGGATGTCATTCACAAGCAAAAATTTATTTCAATTAAAAGGAATGACCAAAAATTGTATAAAGTTGTTGCGATCACTTCAGCTAAGAATTTAGGTGAAGGCTCCTATCCAACAGAGGGACAAAATCAGGAACATGCTTTCAATTGGAAGAGTGATAACAACCCCAAAAAACCCCTAGCCAGTTACATGAGGGAGCATAATAGCTGTGTAAATGAGATTATACGTCGTCTCAGTAGGGGACTGGCCTTGCTGACCTAAGACGTTCTTTCTAGTCTTAAGTGCAACTGCTTAATTCTTTAGCTGATGGTGCAGACATTTCCCAGCCATTCACAAGGGGATACACAGATATGAACGGAGTGGGCATAAATTGGAATACCTCTGATTTACCTTACAACCACTCTCCTAAGATAGAAGCCATATATATTTCTACTAGAATCTCTGTTTTTGTTCTAAGCACAACTTTCCCTAGTTTCTATAGATCAAAATTAGGAAGTCTCATGTAAACATATTAAAATACTTAGTATTTAACATTCTTATTTCCACAGGTTTTTGTCAAATGTAAGAGGGCTAATAAGTTAATTGAAATATGTAATAAGTTAAGAATAAAAAAATCGGTTTGGCCAATCATTTAAAAATAGAAAAATTTTTCTATGTCTTCTAACCATGCTGTTTAGAAGAATAGATTTAATAAAAGTTAAATTTTCTTCTATTTTTCTGTGAGGTCCTATGGTTGAAATTTTTTATTACCTAGCATGCTTATACTCTTTGAAATTTCAAAAAGTTTCCTTGTGTTAGGCAGTAAGACTGCCTAAAATAGATAATATTAAAAAAAAAAACAAACAACCAAAATTACATGGTATCAGAGTGCATTTATACTGAGTACCATTTTCAAATCCCTGTTATACACTTACAGTAGCTGTCTTCCAGTGGAACTAAAAGAAACACTTGGTATTGTGATTGTTAACACAGGATAAGGTTCTAGTACTTAGATCTTTCTCAAAGCCTACTTGAAGAAGTCAACTTCTGTATGCATCCAGCATTTAAAGCACCAACAATACAAAAATTTCAAGTTAAGAACCACAAAACATATTTTGTGCCTCTCCAGAAGATAACTGTAGGATGCCAGCTGACTGTCAACAGCTACAACTCTGAAAATCAGGGAACATTTATTCAGTGCTACTAAAATACAAGAAAACATGGAATTATCATGTACTTCTGATAAGGTACTTCTTTTATCTTCCCATTTATTAAGCTTAATGAACATTAGTTGAAAGTTTACAGGCTTGAATATTTATTTTTCCTCAAGATTTCTGCATAGATTATAAATCTCTTTTTAACAAAAGCAAGATGTACTTCTCTGATGTTGCAATTGCTGAAAAAAAGCTACATTTTCTACCATCCTGTTCCATTAGGGATAAAATTAATCACTTTGAATTTGCTAACAATATCTATTTAAGAGTTTCCTTTCACACCCAAGCCAAATACCTACCTAAAGCCAACAGGTAGAAACCTATGATAGTCTCTCCTTGCTCTGTTACAGCTGCCTCTCTGGTCAGAAAACTGATGTTGTTGTTCCTCCAAGGTGCCTGTGCAGAAAACTGGACAGACATTTTCAGTGGAACTTCTGATGCAGAAATCACCCTTCCCCAGAATGTCTTGGTGAATAAAATGGCTCCAGCCTTTTCCTCAGTTTCTGCTCGCTGTATTCAAGGGAGCTCTCAATAAGACTAATGATCTAAAGAAGGAAATCTCAAGGGACAGGAGCTTTGCAGCCTTCTGACCTATTCTTCTTCACTAATCCTATCTATTAATACAGCCTGTGAACCTGTGGCCAGCAAAAGACAGAAGACTTCCTTGTATCCTCATTACTGCTATGTGCAAAAACCTCTAATGAAGAGTGTGTATCTGACAAAAGAGACAACTTCTTTTAAAATAAGGTGACACCACAAAACCTACAGACTCACAGGCACGCCCTGATACACCATACTGATACATTGCTTACATAGCTGTACTTTCATCTTTTTTTCTTCAGTGAAGATGAGTGGTATTTTAGTTCAAATGAAATTCAGGGAAAATATCACACAAATTAAAAAATGGCAACGTGAAAAAAAAAACAAAAAACAACAAAACAAAACAGGGAGGTGTGACCACCTGAGAATGTGACTTTAACATAGCAGAACAAAATAATCTATTAACTTTACCAGCAGGATAGTTGTTAATTTAAAAAGAAGGAAAGGTAATTTCCAGTACATGTTGAAAAAAAATGTAAGTGCTTTGGATCATATTTTTAGACTGCTAAGGACTCTCCAATCTTGGAGTAAGGTCCAAGTACAATGTGGGATTGTTCCAAACTGTTGAAAAATGAGGTCTTGTTTTGTTGAAGTGCATGGGATTTCAGTCAGTTAGGAATACTTTTAATCTTTTCTGAGGTATCAATGATTGCAGTTTAGATATGGCCTCTCTTAACAATCAGGTTGTAGTCATAACTAAAAAACTTGAGTCTAAATTAATTTATTTGGAGCAGCAAAGTGGTTAAGCATCATTTTTGGTGATTGTTTTCCCCCCACCCCAGTTTTCACGCACTGGGAGTGATTAATACCTTGATGGGTTTGCAGTTTCCTCCTGGTATCATCCTCCAGTGAAGAAGAGAGGCTTGGCAAACTGCTGTGGTTTGTTTGGTGGGTCTGCAGGTGACCGTGATTCCAAACGAGAGAAAGGCTCCCTCTGCAGATTACAGGAGCCTGGTTTCATGTCTCTCAGTGCTTTGGTGGTGACCATTTAGTGGCTTCACAGAGATTATCCCCAAGTGCCTTCACTATCTTCACAAAAGACTTTGAAAGGATTAGAGCAGCATATGCTATAGGCAGTTCTATAAAAGGACAAAACTAAAAAGCCGTGGTAGTATTCGACAAATTACTGTGTTTGACACAGCTGCGACGGTGGGAAGACACGTGAAAAATGGACTTGGCTGTAAAAGGACCCTACAGCCCCCCTTTCCTGCAGGCTGGGTCCGCAGAAGAGACACAAACAATGCGAACGCGCCGTGGGGCACAGCGGCCCCCGTGTGCTGCCAGGCTCAGCCGTGCCTCCCCGCGGTGCCCCGTCCCCGCACGGACACAGGGCCAGGCACCCACCTGTGCCGCACAGAGCTGCGGCGGCTCCGGAGCCCGGGCCAAGCCGGGAAAAGGGGGCACAGCGGCGAGCCCTGGCTGGGAGCAGCCACGCAGCATCTCGGTCCTGCCGCGGCCAGCGCTCCACAGAGCTCCGGGGGGAGCGCGGACCCGGCCCCTGCCAGCTGCATCCTACGGCCGCCCCGAAATCACCGCTCGGCGCTGCGCCTGAGCGCTCGGGCAGCTGCTGCCGCGGGGCAAAGGAGCGAGGAAACCCCCTGGAGCCACTGATGTCTCAGGGCACCTGACTAAAGGGAGTGATGAAATGACCGGATTAGGACACAACAGGGCAATAAAGCCCATTTTACGAATGTACCAAACCAACCAGTGGTCTCTGAGGCAGCAGGCAAAGACAATTTAGAGCAGATATAAGCCAGAAGTATCTTCTACTTGGGCTGCTAAAATGTGCAACAGCCTTTGAATCCTCCCTGTTTGCCTAAGTGCTTTTAAAATGACATATATACCAGCACAAAAAGGCAAATATCACAGCAGCATGGACTGGCCTGGCATACTCAGTGTGTTTACATTACAATCCAATACACTGTTTCCAAAAGAGAAAAATCCTAAAAATTGAAATTTGTGTGTGACAGAAAACATATGATGAATATTTCCAAGCAGCACCTGTTTTCCCTGAGGAGCACAGAGATTTGGGCAGTTGCCAAAGGAATGATTATGTCAGAAAGCTGGTGTAAGTTCTCACAGCACTATTTTTTCACAATACCTGTTATACATGGGTTAAAGACCATAGAAGGAGTAGGCAAAAGGAAAACTTTTCGAAAGGAATGGGTTAAAATAAACCATAAGCAGATAGAAAATTGGTTGTGTGGAGTGAAATTACAGTTTTGTCTCTGTAAGGCATAACATTTTCTGAAATATTATAGAAATATAATTAAGGGATTTCAAGGCAAATCCAATGGTATATTAGTTGGAACTTGTCTACATAGATTCCTTTTGATGAATTATTTTCATTTTTACTTCACATTTTTAATTAGAATATTCTCTACAAAAATGAAAAAAACTGTAACTATCCAATAAGACATCACTTAGTCTTGCAATGAACAGTCACACAATGATGAGTTATGCCTATGGATTTCATCAAGGTAGCCAGAAAATGCATTTTATATCAGTGACAGAAGATCTTTCCAAACACAGATCACATATTTTTCCCTGGTTCCAATAAAATACAGTTGTTGAAAGTATTTGCACACATTCTTTTCTAATGCACATTGAATGGAAAGGAAAAAAATCCTGAGATGTAAGAAGTAAGCAATGCTTTAAACTTGTTGATGGACAAATGGGAATGACTGTGCCTGTTGCAAGCCATTTGGGATTGCTTACCTGTAAAAACCAGATTTGAATCTGATCTTTTGTTGCTAATGTCCAGTTTTGTAGAACAAAATCACATCTGAAATATTTAAACTGAAGAGTGATCCTATACTGAAACATGCTTGACCACTTATATTTCAAAACATGCCTGTGGAACCCTGGATGTTAGCTCTTACTGTGACATTTTAGCATGAAAACAATTGCACTCTATGTATTCTCTAGTTAAATGTCTAAACCACATTTTTTTGCCTGTGTTGGGTTATTGTCAAACTCAGTTAAGAAAATGCTTGCATCACATTATGAATATATTGTAAAATCCATACTTCTGCCATGATTTCTATGGACTTTAGCCTATTCAGTTTCATACATTATTCTTCATCTCATCAATCCTGAATGGTAATTTTTCTCTGGGGGGTTGTGTTCTATAGGTTGTGACTGATATTGAAAACTACATAGCAGAAACCATGCTTGGTCAGTGCTTATTACTGCAATATACACTATGAAATGAACTATTTCTCAAGGAACACTCTTTAGATTGATGCTAATACAAAGACAGGCTACCTTGCTTCTTCAGATATATGTTACTTTCATGTTGAAAGGTGACTGAAGAGAATGGAAAATACTTTGTGCAGTTTAGGTGGCTGAAGCTTCGTATTATTTAAACTCCCTGCTCTAAGCTGAACTTACACTGAAAGGTTAGGTGATAGTAAAGGAAATTAAAACCTTTTGGGCAGCTGAATCAGTTTGTGAGAGGTCTCAGGTGAAGTGTGGCAAGTCCTGCTTCTGAGGTGATAGAGAGTTTCCTAATAAGAGGTGGGGCCATTCTCGGCAACCACTGATAGAGTGGCTAAAAGGCAGAAGCCTTTCTGTGGCACAAAGGAATACAAGATTTGAGCTCTTTTATTTCTGTCTTCATGAGTTGCACTGATTTCTTTTTTTATTATTATTAAAAGAATGTTACTGTAGCTCCTGCTACAGTAAAACTTGGTATTAAAAGCCTTCCAGTCATCCTTGGTGAGCTCATTACAGTAGCAGGTTTAAACAAAGCCACTTCAATAGAGTGGCTGGCTGGTGTTCTGTCCCTGGGGTGCTTTTACTCTCTGTGCTTCACTGCTCCAGTTCAGAGGGGAGCCCAGTGAGAGCATCGATTTTCCCCAAATATGGGCTTGCATCATATGCCTGCAATTTCAAAGTGGTACATGTTTTGAGACATGAAAACTGTTCTTTAATTTCTTAGGTGTTGGTTCAAAAAGGCAGAATGTATAAGGGTTTTTCTGCTTACCAAGCTCTGGAATACACTAACAGGGGCAGGTGCACTAAATGATCTGTGACTGACTAATATGAAGAAATCACTCTCTGCAGAAAAGGCAGAACAAAAACTTCCAGCATTTTATGTATCAGCAGGACTTTACTGTCAGAAGAAACTTAAAGTTGCATTCTAGGAGCTAAACAAGCTATTGCAAATTCAGCTATTGCAAATTAGGGAATTAGACAGGAAGAAACAGAGAAGCATAAAGCCTTTCAAATATATTTCATTTATGACAAAAGAAAATAAAGAACACTAACATGGGAAAAAGTTTCCATAACTATTCAATACAATGCATACTTTCTAGCACCTATAATTCTCCCTGGTCTTATACTTACTTTTCCATTTTTTCTCTTGAGTCTTCAGGTAATTGCCTTCAGTCAGGGGAGGAAATGGTGACAGGGAGCATCATTTTTCCATTTTTTTTTTTCTGAAAGGAACATGATAGCAGTGCCCAAGCAGCATGATGCTGAAATTGCTGACTTCTTCCTTCTCATTCTAAAGTCTGCTCAGGGCTTCTTTTGATAGATTTTCTTTCTTACTTTACAGCTTCTTCTTTTTATTTGGTCTGCAACTACACATTATGTCTGAATGACCTGTATAAAAAATATCTTACATATGTTGTATACCTTTTTTCTGTTTCCTCTGCTACCTATAAACCAGTTTTACCTGTGTCAAAGGTTTACATTTAATTGTTTGCTGCTGAGCTGTCCATAGCTCTTAACTGACATTCCCGTGTCCTCTTCTTTTATCCTTTTCATGTCTGCACTCCTCTCCCCTGCATCTTGGGTTGCCACAGGCAGCCCTCAATCACCGGGTCTGGCCTTTTTTCTTTTACACTGCAATATTAAGATGATGGAATAAATATTTCTCTTTACACAAAATAATTACTCACTATTCTTGTCCGTACAAAAATTGTGGTTATATCCCATGATCAAATCAGGAAATAGCCACCTGATATTTAAAATAAACTTCTGTCACAGCTAAGCCAGCTACAATAAAGTTCCAGGCAGGCTAAGGCAATTTGAGACAAAGCAAGCCTGACATGCCTTAATATTTCAGTGTAAGTGCATAGGCTGTGGAAGATCACTAGCAATAGCAATAACTGTATTTGTGTGCCTGCTGGTTACACAGATCAGGCAGTGGCTGGACAGAGCTGCACTGGCTTCACTAAAGTTTTGGTGATCACCTAAAATTATAGAAAAAAGCAAGCGTCCTGCTTAACTCCATCTGTTCTTGTGCTGTGTCAAATTATGCACAGGTGATCCTGACCACTTTGAAGTGTAGGTTTCCTTTTGGATGATACTTTTTGATTGCTTTTGATGACACTGAGCATTCTCAGCTCCAACATCCAAGCTAGCAAAACAACACAGACTTTTATCTTAACATGTCCATATGAGACTGTGTGCAGGCAGCATCAAATAGAGCAAAACCTAGGGCACTGTGCTTTCATTGCATCACCTTTCCCATCATGTCCGAGAACAGCCTGTGAGGTTTCTGTCTTCATTATTATTATTTGTGTTTGCCTTGCATAAAACATCCAGAATTTGCAGGGTAGTAAGGTTCACACCCTGAAACTTCCTATTTAAACCTCAGGTATGTTGTCTTCCTAAAACTTCCATTCAAAGTGATGAGCTTTCCAAGGACTTAACCACAATTAGAATTTAATCCTGGATTAAGAGAATACGCAACAGGAGGAAATTACTGAAAATATAAATAATCTTAACCCAGTATTATGCTTCTGTCAGCCAAATCCTCTTCAATGTTTCCAGGTGCCAGTTGCTATTACAAACTACATCCTGTAGACTCCTATGAAATGTTTAATATTTGCTTTCCAGCAGGTGTGGGAGCAGGTAATAGGAGTGGCTCATAACAGTGACCAGTTTAGGAAACTGCTGCATCAGAGGAGTCCTAGACATGCTAGATTCTTCTCTTTATGGACTCTTACCCTTTATGGACTTCCTGTAAGTTTCTGCTGAAAATCAGAAAGAATGCATCCTCCTAGAATCCTAAAAAAGAAAAATGTTTTTCTTCTGATACCTAGTTCATGCTCCTGCACATCTCACACACTCGCAGAGATAATGGACATTTCCAGAATACTGAGAATGTCATTCACACAAAGAAGATTAGAGCTTGGAAAGCATCTAACCTGTTAGGAGGTCACTTGAAAACAGTACAAGTGTTTAGAGAATCACTTCCAAGCTATATAACAATACACAATCAATTTAAGAGTATAAAGTTTTATGGACATCAAGACATTTTTCCTGACTTCCTATGTTGTTGCTTATCATTAAATATTACCCTTTTATTTCTTCTCTTATTCTGGGCTTTGATCCATACATTAAAATATCAGTACTAACAAGTCTTTATGTCCAAGCTCCCAAGAAAGAGGAAAATAAAAATTCCCTTTCCTTTATATGATTTAGTTTACTTCAGCCTAGTACTTTTCCATACATCAAAAATATATGAAAAAGACCCAAACATTTTATTTATACTTACACAATGGTAAAGGTCCCTTGTTTAACAGGATATATGACTCTAAGTCTAACATCCACACTCTGGAAAGTTAGTGGGACCATTATTCTTGGACAAACCACTTCAGCTTTTCTTCCAAACTTTGGGGAAGAAGTCAGGAGTGCAATTTCTAGAAAAGCAAACTGAGGTTTGGATTGCCACTATGTAACTACTGGGTCTTTTGTGTGACTGCCAAAGGAATTCTGCATAAATCCCAGGTATGTGGGGCATATGGTAAAACCCACAAGTTTTATCACAAACATTATTTCTTCACACAAACAGTTTTAACAGAAGCATCATTATGCCACAGAATACAAGTGTTGTGTGAAGGGACTCCATTCTGTCTCAGAATTTAATTTGGCATTTTATAGCAGACAGATTTCTACCAATAAACTGTGTATAGACAATACTTTATAACCAAATTGTACACATTCTATTAGAGAGGAAGGAGCTGCACATCCTTACAAGCAGCGAGATTGACTCCATTAAGCTTTTATTTACTAATGACAAGACTTATGCTAATTTGCAACAACACTGGTGAAAGAAAGTGAAAAATGTCACAAACTCTGTATATTTTGTAATGCCAGAAAACTCTGTCAAATTTCAAGGCTTTAGCTTCCCTAAGAATATTTCAGAAACATGATAAATACATGATAGGTTAACCTATAGATGAAACAAAATCAGTTGGTGATTCCAAAACAGTGCACCTCAGGGGCAGAGCAGGAGGGGCAGCACTGCTGCTCCACTGACTTTCTAACACCTGAGCACCAGCATCAGCTGGGATTCAGCCCCAGCACCTGCAAGGAACAGCTCGTGCCTCTTGAACTCCCTGTGCAAGAGCTCCAGGTTTTACCTTGAAGGTGGATACAGCCTGCATGCAGTCACACACGTTTGCCAAACAATGCAGGTGATGGGATGCCAAGAGCACAGGCAGATGCCTGTGTCTGTTGCAGCAATTCAGCCATCTCTCCCCTCGTCACCACTGCCCACCCCACTCTCTCGTCCTGGGCTTTTGTGTAGAGAAAGGCTGATTCCCTTTACAGTCCCTTCTATAAGGATTTAATGGAGCTGAAGTACTCATTTATTTTCATTCCCATCCAAACCCCAGGACCTGTACAAAATCAGAATATATTCTTTCAATTCATTGGGTTTATTTGAAGCCGACTGCTTTCCAGCAGCATTTCCTAGAGAAAAAAACCCAGGTGTGCTATGACTATCAGCTTGCTTCTCCCTGCAAACTTGAAGCAATGTCCCAGTCTCAACACCTGCAACAGAGAAGTAGTTTCAGATGTAAGGATTATAAGAGGTTTCAGGTAAAGCTTTCTCAGCCTATAATAATGCCAAGTGAGAATTACTAATAAACTTTCTGAGCCTCTTCTCTTAAAAGGACATTAAAAAAGGACAATAGCGGTTATTTGTCTGTCTTCATCACATGGCTGGGATCAACAGTCTTACAGAAGACAGATACCATCATCTCAGCAGTCTTCAAGATGCCATGGTGGTACAGACAGGCTATTGATGTCAGCCTTCCGTGTGGGAAACATTGATACAAGACATGAATAAAGACAAAAAATTTATTTTGTTTTTTTTGTTAAACTTCCAAGCATTTCACATTTCTAAGTTGATCTCTATAACAAAATGGTATTGACACTGCAACTTCAAATTAAAAGATTGACCAAAAAGGTAATGGGTACCACTAACTTCCACTGAAAAACCATTTGGAGCTACAAAGAGCTTTTCCATGTGAATGATTGCAGCATTTCTACAAGAGGAATACATTCAGCACAACGTAAGACCTACAGAAGAGAAAACGCCATCTCTTCTTTCCCTGGAAAGTTTTAAAACATCAATATTATTTGCAGGGACTCTGCTCTGAGATCAGTTTAGGGAAAGGAAGGAAGCAGATGACTTCTCAGAGAAACAGGAACAGACAACTCCAGTAGGGATTTCAGAGCGGCTTGCCTGAAAATTACAGTCTCTTTGATCTTGTAAATGAATGGCAAAGTTCTTCAGCACTTCAAAAGAAGCAGTATCAGCTTTACAGGGCTGTTTGCCTGGTGTATAAATAAATGGGCTGCTTACTTGGGCAAGAGCACATGCTACCAAGCAAGGTCAGAAGAGGTGAGGAGTTACATCCAAACTGCAGCTTGACACGGCCAAGAAGTTGGGCACTTCACCACATTGCCCACTTTTGCTCATAATCTTTTGAGCAGGTCAGCCAAGGCTGTATCTGCTGAGGGAAAACAGAGAGCATCACTGTTCACAGGCACACAAGAAGTGAGCTTTCAAAACACTCTCAGTTCTCAGGTCACTTTACCAATGAAAACTGGAAAAATAAAGGATAAAATCTGAATGACATTATGCACCATTAGGGTGCCAAAGCTTTTCACAAAGGACATTTTATTTGCCCAGGCAAACTCCAAAATCCCTGTCAGTCTCAAGGCTTTGCTACAATTCAGGCAAGTGATCTGAGCCCTGCTTGAACCTGTGGGAAGTTTTAAGGTTCTTTTCTGATACTAGGTCAGAGATATTTGCTTTCTCATAATGCTTTAAATTACACAGTATCTCTTGAGAAGGAGAATTGTAAAGCTCAAGGCTACTGGAAGTTTCCTTTGAAATGCTACAAGAACTGATTCTCTAACATCCTGACTGGAAAGAGGAGTTGGTAGAGCTATCCATATTGTGGAAGTACTACTGAATGTTCACTTTCCCTTGGAGCAAGAAAAAGTCAGACTAAAAGACATCTGTGTAATTTCAAGTGACAGAGGCAAACCCAAAAACCAATAGCAACCAGTCATAGACAGATGGTTGTGTCTCCATTCTCTATGAGGTTCCTTCTTTCCCCACAGAAAACACCCAGGGAAGTAATTCACAGCATGGCAGACAAGACGATTCTCTGCAGAAATGCTAGATTTTCTACTCTGTTTAGGATTTCTGGAAATGAAAACTGATGGCAACAGGAGATTGAGAATGGATGAATACCAATACTGCAATCAGCTGTTAGTCAAGAACAAAAACCTTCTGACCTATGTGAACAGCAGAAGGAAATCACTTTTCAGATGCTTCTTAATGCCATCCCCACGATGAGGTACACAGCTCAGGAGCCTGCATTGCCTCTGCAGGGACAGCAAGTGGAGAGCTCTGAAAGAACACACCTAATTCACACTTATTCTCCTACATCTTTATATCTATAACATAATCTGTGTGCCACATGAGATCACACAGATCTCGCCAATAGCTCAGTTGTTCCCTCTCCTTATGTACACCTGCTAGAATCTTAGGGATGAGGAGATATGCTTTGTTAAATAGATCCTTGATCCCACCTCTGGCCTGACAATGACGGTAAATCTCAGTTGTGCATTTCCTACTTCTCTCAGGGCTTTCCACATGTTTTGTTTTTTGACTCTAAGCACGTTCACACCCATCACCAAAGAGTATGATTTCTATCACTTTAGATTTGGATGTGCCCCAACTTACCCCCATTACATGCAGCCAACACTGGAAGGGGTATGTCTCCCACACCATGAGAAAAGTGGTTCTGCAGTAAAGAGGAGCACAAGTCTTTCTTCTCTCAGTACTATTCCTGGCACAGCCTCGCATTATTGGCACTGGTGATATCAAAATGTGTCATCCTAGTATTATACTCTCTCAGGATATATTCCTTCAAATACCTGAAAATGACTTTTCAGGCCCAAAAGGGACATGGCATCAAACAGCTGGGCAAAGACTCTCAGGGCACTTTCCATCATCTATGCAAGGAAAAGAATTGACAAAAACAAGTATATTTTATTTTATTGCTCTGGAACAGCAACTGATGCACTGCCATGTGGACTAGCAGAAGCAGCCAGGAAAGCCTACCTGTCAGAGTGTTATTAACAGCCTTGAGAAAGTCCCATGCCTTCTCTGGTACTGGGCTCTCCATACCGAGTAATATGATAATTTATTATTATTATTATTATTATTATTATTATTATTATTATTATTGTTATTATTATTATTATTATTATTTTCTCCTATTATTATGAGAATATTATAATAATATTATTATATTCAAGACAGTTGACATTTATAGCATCCTTTTGTTGCTCATTGTGAAGCTAAGATTTGTCACCTCATTTCTCTTTACAGAGAAAAGCAAGGCACAACTTTTTCCCAAGGATTTACTGGGAAAGGCAATGAGAAGTCTCAGAGAAAACAAGAGAAAATAATTCTTATCTGCTCCTGTGTTTGTCCCACATGGAATGTGGTATGGAGATTGTTTACCCAAGGTCATTGCTTGATTGGATTCTGGTGAAGGTTGTTTGGATTCACGGACCAATTGAATCCAGCTGTGTCTTGGGACTCTCAGCAGAGTCATGGGTTTTGTTAGATAGATATAGTAAGTTAAGAAGTAAGTATAGTATAGTATCTCTTTAAACAGTATATTAATGTAATATAATATAGTTTTAATAAATCAAGTGTTCAGCATTCCAAAGCCTTCTGATCTGGAGCCAGACATCATCATTTCTTCCTGTCGGGGGTTGCCTGATTTCCGATAAAGTTTTGCCTTCCGCTTACATTTTTACTTTGTTACCTCTGTCATGGTGAAGCTGAGCACCCCGTCTCAAGCTGCCTGAAGGAGCCAAAGTCTGCTCCCCTGAAGTCAAGGGCTTTCTCCCTCTCACTTGTCTTCCTCACACACCCTTTCACATCAGCCACCATGCAGACTGACTCATCCCTGGCTTTATGCCCTGCTGGAGGAGTTTCTAGTCTCTAGTGCTCCCTAGGCATAGGGTAGCTCTGGTTCTGCGAGCAGCTGAGACACCTCTGCAGAAGCACCATTAGCATGGCTCATGTCTGTAGTCATTATTGGGCTTGGGGGTGAGAGGGACTGCAGGGTGCTGGACAGGGAGATATATATCCCTGGCTGGAGGCAACATGATTTACCTGGGCAGAGAGCTTGCTGGCTACAAATCCTATTTTGCCCCTGCACTTTTTTGATGTTTAAAACTGCATTCTCTAATAGAAAGGCTCAGCTTTCACAAAGTAAGGCTTCGAGAATAATTTAATTTCACAAGATCCTTTACATAGTAACAGCTATAAAGCCCCCTCAGCTTTCACAGAATCTTGCTTTTACCAGTCAGTGCTGAGCCAAGTCACTGATGACAGAACCAGCCAAGGACTGCTACAAGTGACTTCAAGATGCATGGATATAAAAGTTCATATTTTTTTTTTAATTAATTTATTGTTTTAGAAGAGATGACAGCAAACTCACTGTAAGTAGCTGTGCATACAATGAAAATAGTAATTACTGGCTCCAGGCACTGAATGTCTTCAAAGAGGCCCTGAATTCCAGGGAAAGAGAAGGTATATTGCAGATGGGCATTACACTGTAGCAGTGTATAGTTCAGATGGCCTTAGGAAGAGGAAACACAGGCCTAAAGGTGAAAACCCCTCAGATATTGGTAGGAAATCTGTACTTACTGGGGAGCATTAAAAAGAGATTACTTACCTTACCCTGAGTATTTAACCCTCCACAGAATGAACTCCCATACCAACTGCTATATGAGAAAGAATTCAGAACTCATCCCTAGGGCCAGATTTTGTAGCTGAGCAAATTATCACATTGTAACAAACGTTGTAAACCATGGCTTAAATTAATAATGAGTATGTGTACACAAAGCCTTTCCTGTGCTTGTCATACCACCTTCACAAAGCGATCGAGTGTGAATAGCTCATCTTTGGCTACATCTTGAGATGCAACACTCGAACTGAGCGATGCTTCAGTGGTGACGGATTGCTGCCATCCTGTGGCAGGCACATGCATTTCAGACTGACACTTGCCTGAAAGAAAACAGTCCTTTAAGGGCGTCGTTTCAGAAAGAACTAAACAGTATTATTCTTAAATGCCACAGAAGGAAAGCCAGTCGTCTGTAACCTGCAATATTCAGATCTTAGAAAGCCATGAGCCATTACAGCGATTCTACCACAAATTACTCTCTGAAGCAGAAAACAAGGACCAGGTGGGAATGGGCTCATGTCACCTTTTTACTTGGAGAGGTATTGCAGCATTCAGTGGCCTAACTCCAGAGAGGATGTTAACCCTAGCCCAGTTCTAACCCTAACTATTCCAGACTCCTAGTTCCAGAATGGACATAAATAAAAGGATATCCCTGTTTCTGATGGCAACTGTGCCAGTGTCCTCAATTGGAAAAGCCATAAGACAGCTGGAATAATTCACAGAAGTCACAGAATGATTAGGTTGGAAGAGACCTTAAAGATCATCGAGTCCAACCCAAAATAAGGTGAGCCCTCTGCTAAGATTGTATCCAAACACAATATAAATAGCACCATTCCTAACACTGACTCTAAGGGGTGTATTCAGGGAGGTGTGTGGCATAAATGAACCAGTGAATGACGAGTTGATTGTTACTTTCTGAGACTCTGTTTCTCACATCTTTGTGACCCAGTTCTAGTCTTTGGAGGGAGAAAGTTTTCTATAACAGGGCTTTGACACCCAGGCATCTGGGAACACGCGAGAACTTGCAGATTGACAGTAGTGGGTGCAGTATTGTTTAACTTGTTCCTCAGTGACCTGGATGAAGGGGCAGATGCCTCCTCAGCAGGTTCGCTGATGACACAAAGTTGGGAGGAGTGGCTGATACCCCAGAGTGCTGCACAGCCCTTTGGGAGGACTTCAGCAGGCTGGAGAGATGGGCAGGGAGGAACCTTCTGAAATTCCACAAAAAGAAATGCAGGATCCTGCACCTGGGCAGAAATAACCCTGCACAGGCTGGGGGCTGACTGCTGGAAAGCAGCTCTGTGGAGAAGGACCTGGGGGTCCTGGTGAGCAACAAGCCATCCATGAGCCAGCAGTGTGTCCTTGTGGCCAAGAAGGCCAATGGAATCCTGAGATGCATTAGGGCATCTAAGAAGAGCACTGCCAGCAGGTCCAGGGAGGTGATCCTGCCCCTCTGCCCAGCCCTGGCGAGGCACATCTGGAGTGCTGAGTCCAGTCCTGGGCTCCTCAGGACAAAAGAGACATGGAGCCCCTGGAGTGGCTCCAGTGGAGGGTAACAAAGATGATTGAGGCACTGGAGCATCTCTCTAATGAGGAAAGGCTGAGGGAGCTGGGCCTGTTCAGCCTCGAGAAGAGGCACTGAGAGGGGAACTCATCAATGTCTGTGAGTATCTGAAGGGAGGTGCCAGGAGGATGGAGCCAGGCTCTGCTCAGTGGTGCTGAGCAATAGGACAGGAGGCAACGGGCAGAAACTGATGCACAGAGAGTTCCACCTGAATATGAGGAAGAACTTTACTGTGTGGGTGACTGAGCACTGGAACAGAGAGGTTGAGGAGTCTCTCTGACTGGAGACATTCCAGAACCATCTGGTCTCAATCCTGTGTAATGTGCTCTAGCATGACGACCCTGGTATCCAAATTTTATACACTATAAAGGAAAAAAATGCAGCAACAAAATTCAGTAACTAGATCTCCTGGTTCATAGTGTTTCTTTATGAATTATTGTTAGGACTGAACTGTGATCAGCTAATCCTGCAAGCCATTGCTGATCAAGACATTAAAACAAAACAGCCACAATTCCTGAGGTAGGTCCTGGTCAAAAGAATGTTAGCAAGGGAACATTTCACTTCACCAGTTCATTTCACGAGGACAAAGCACTTTAACACATTCCTTCTGGTTCCTCGGGTGTAAGAAATTTAGTAAGGAAGCTAACTAGCAATTCTCCATCATTATATGGATCCAATAAAATGCTGCAACCACACTGCTACCTGCAAAATTGTAGACACCTTGAAAATAAATTGTATTGTCTTTGCATAACAACAGGTAGATTGCCTGTATCACAGTGTGTTTGTTTAGGGTTAAAATAAACACTGCTGGGTCCACAAGAAAAGGAGAACACTAAATTCACACAATGTGACTCAAGATTCATTTTGTACTGAGACTTCATATTTTACTGTATGACAGTCTAAGTGTTTTTCAGAGTGTCTTTATATCCAGGGATAACTTGGGAGGTTCATGAATTCTAAAAATCAGGATTAGTATCTGACTCCCACAATAATTACACCATTGCCCAAAAGAAAGAGACACTGCAGAATAACACGAGGAGTCAGTAGGTTCCGGTGTGGATCCATCAGAACCAGGAGCACTCCACTGGAAAGCTTTGCCAGTGAGGCTGCTGCTGTCCACTGTGGCTGTCAAAGCAGGAGAAAAAGGCTTCCTGCTGCACAGGCTCTGCACCATCTACAGCTTCACGAGCTGAAACCCAGACCATAAATTGTCCCTTTGCAAATGAAGAGGCAGCTGCTGTGAAAGGTGCTGTGCAGATACACACTTGATTATCAACACTGTTGCCAAGCACACAGGGTGCCATTTCTGGTCTGGCTACAGTTTCCAAGGACAAGCACACAAAAAAAATCCCAAGGTAATCCACTCTGGAAGCAACAATGATGTGAACAGCTCTGTACTACTCCAAGTTAAAGCCTACAATTACCTGGCACAGTCAACAGCAGATGTTCTTTATCACCAATTCCCTACACCAGCTGAGAGTCCAGCTACATCATTATCTATCACCAGAAGGGAACTGATGTTGTTTTCAAGTTACTTCTCTTAACCAAAACTGTATCACTTTAGGACTCTTGACTACCTCTGACATCCTGTCCAGACAGACCCCGACTCAAAATTTTAGCTTTATTCATGAAGTGAAAAAACTTCAAACAAATAGCTGAAACACAGAAAAAGGGTAAGATGAAAACAAACAAACTAATTAAACAAGTGATACAAATAAATTAAGTACTTTAAAATCCAATGACTTTAGGGCAACTTTGCTTCCAGGACTCTTTGTATCAAAAATGGAGTGGATTTTCATGAACTCTCTGCTAAGGTATCTGTCAGCTGGTTTTGGGTAGCTATTTACAACTGTCACATGCTAAAACTAAAAAGAATGAAATCCATCTCCCTGGAAGAAAGCAAGATTCAATAATGGATTTTGGAAAAAAAGGATGCATAGTAGAAAATACAAAGTACATAGAACTCAGCAGAAAAGCAGATTAGCACGGTTCTTTTTATTCAAATGTTTTGAGATCTGCTTATGTACATATATAGGTATACATATAATACTTGCCACATTTGGCAGCTGTTGTTTAATGCATACAAGGTAAACAAGTACTTTTCATAATGCAACCTTGTTTAGTCTGATGAGAGGCATGAAATTCCCAAGCAGATGTTTAGCTCACTATAGCTGTTTCTGGTCTTTATTTCCAGTTTCATTACTTTTAGTAGTTTGTGACTTTAAGTCATCCAAGATTTATTACAAGTAACATATGCTTTGACAGAAGTTTTTTTGTTGTTTTCCTTTTTTTTTCTTTTTTACTCTTAATTTTTGTTGTTTTATTTTGTTCCATCTTGTCACTTCAGACCTCATCAGGAGATTGAAGCACCTCCGAATAATCTCACACAGAGACATGGTGGGTTTCACATGAGCACCTTCTTTAAAATAAAGCAGGGTCATCCCCTTTGCCCATTTCCAGGCATCAACAGTCCACATCAAAAATTTCTACACAAAAAGCATGCCATAATGAATTTATAACACACCAGCTACAGAAATAAATGGCTGCCTTCTTTTTAGAGAAACCACAAATGAATTAAAATAAAGCAACAAAAAAACTTCTTCACATATGCCACACTTATGGAGAGAATCTATTTATTCCTGAGCAGGCTGGCAAGTATCCATTGGTGGTCAACTGGGGGAGAGGGAGAAGAAAAATAGTTTTAAGCTGAAAAAGGCACAAAAGACAAAAATATTGAGGCCTTGAGAAAAAAAAAAAAACCAAAAAACCATTATGAGAACTATCTTCAACCCATGTTGTTTTACTGATCAAAATAGTATTTGGTGATGATGATAAAGTTGAACATTAAAGATGATGCAAGGTACACAGGATAAAATTTCTCTTTAACTAACAAAACACTTGAAGACTTTAGATGGAAAAGACTGAAGAAAACACATGTTTATTTCTTTAGAACCTCATATTGCAATGCCTTCAGATATTCAGTATATACATTTAGATGAAGAATCAATAGGAATTCAACCTAGAAAAAAGTGGGCTTTTTGGTTTCTGTTTTTTTAATTAGTACTCCTTACATGTCAATCTCATCTTTTTGACTGGCAAAATTACTTGTGACAAGTTGAGAATGTGGGGTATGTTTCTTTTACAGGATTTATAAAATACATTCTCATCTGTTTGAGTGCAGGTACATCATCACAGAGGAGACAGTGCATACAATTTACAAGAGATATTTGTAGTAAAATTCAGAGATACATAACAACAAACATCTCAATATAATACTAACTTGGAAGCCAGGTGCAAGTTTTTCAAACTGTACATGTATTTTTAAAAAGATACTGCCTTTTAAAATGTTTATCTATTGAAGCATTTTCATTAAGATCAAACACCTTTTAAAACCAGTAAAATTATAGCAGCAATATGGGAGAGTATCTAAGCCACATGAACATTATTAACTAAAATAAAACCAAACATGAAATATTACATTAGTCAGATGTTTGTGTTAATACCAAGAACAAGTAACACACAATTATTTATGTCAAACCAAGAAATCTGGATTTGTTCATCTATGAACAAATCTGTTGCATACAAAGAAATGCTGATTGCTGGTTTTCACAATCACCTTTCTGGAGTGTCCTGGAGAACTCACTTGATTCTTAAATTCCAAGTCTGACTAAGATAATTTTTTGATCTTTGTTTAGGAATTAAGGATACTTTTAAATATGGATTCCTTAAAATGAAGCTTATTTTATTTACACTATTCAAAGTTTACCTTTCCTTCCAACAACAAAATGTGCAGGAGGATTTACTACATGCTATACAATGAAAAAATAGACTTTAAAAAGTCAGAACAATGCAAGTAAAACTGTACAATGCTTGTTCCCTGCTCCAGTTCATTGTAGTAAGTTAAACTGGATGAGTTGTCATGCCCAGATGACTTACTGTAGGATCAGAAAATCCACACACACGGAGGAGGTAAATGAATACTGCTTTAGGTATAGTGCCAAATGAAAAAATAGTATGAGTTATATCCAAGGAAAGCTTCTCATCACAGAAAGGAGCATGGCTAGTTCTGAAAGGCAGTCCTCTTCATGTAGGACACAGAACTGCAAAAAAACCACAAATACACATTGATAAATATCAGTGAAGTTGATATGCATAAAAATGTAATTTATATACTAAGATATTTAAATGTTGGATTCTACCCTATTAGTAGCACAGTAAAATCTAGTAATTAACTGAAATGGCAATTAAGTTTTCAGCCTCTCTCAAAAGGTAATGAAGCAACACAACTCACTATCTTTAACTAATATTATCCAGAAATGAGTTAACTAAAGGTCATGTCTTAAATAGTGCTTTTTGAAGTGTTATATCAGAAAACAGAACATTAAGTAACAGGTGACGCATGCAGTTATATTTTAAAAATATGCACTGACAATTTGAGATTCTAACTCTACTTTCTAATTCTGGTGCGTGTACTAGAATCACACAGTGGCAAGATAAGACATGTCCTTCACGTGTTTCTCATTCCTGTTTCAATGTAAGGCACAAACCTCAGAGCAATCCAGCTTTCAAACCAATGCTAGCACAACACAAAAGCAAATAAAGAAGTCAGGTGTAACAATTAAACAAAAACTTCAAAGGCAAGAAAATAAATGTTCTCATTATCTGAAATACTTGCATAATTTAAAAATAGAACAAGGTGCAAATTCTTGCTTCATTAAAACAAAATAAAATATAAGTTTTACTTGAAAGATCAGGTATGAAATAGCAAGAAGAAAGATGGGCAATTTTTCTGCTTTCACGATATCTACATTCAGAAAAAAGAAGAAAACAACACCAGACACTTCATGCATTTTACTAACTAGTAATGCATAGCATATTATGTTTAGCACTCTATTTTTGTCACAATTACTGCTTGAGGACAATTGGAAAAGAAAACAAAGCTTAGCAGTAAATGCATCTTATAAAGTTTACTGTAATAACACATTTGATTTCAAAGGAAATAATTTCAGCTGTAAGTACATACTTATATCTTTTATATAATAGTTACATAAATATTAACCTTGTACACAAAGCTAAATCTTCACATTTTGTAAAAACTGGAAGTAGCAATCTTGAAATAACATGTCTAGATGTGATACCAGACAACCTATCCTAATACTTAATACTTAATTCTGTGTATACACTGGTTAATATTTCATATATATAACAGATTTGTTTTGGAAGTAGCTTAATTAAGGAACTCTTGCTTCCAGCAGATTTTGTCAAATATTCTTCACTACCTATCTAGCAATAAAACAAGATAATTCCCCTTCCCACCATGCTGTCCTCAGCTTCTACTTTAAACCTGCTGTGAAGTCCATCCCAGCAGGCCCTCTCCATGTTCTCATGCCCCAAAGAAACAGGAGCCCCTGTACAGGCATTCAAGTAGGTGAATACATCACACCCAAGGAGAAGCTGGCTTTTCAAGGCATCAGCCATCAGCTCAATGCAAACAGCACTTCCAGTCCTTCTCCTACCTAGATGTTGTTCCCTACAGTATTTCTGTTACTCCCAAAACACCTGCTTCTCTCTTGTATGGTTGAAATTGGCAATTATTATTTGTGAGATTGAAGAGACAAGCAACTGCACAGAGGCATTTTCTTCAGAAAGCAACCTAAACTTGCATACTGCAAAGATTACAGATGCAACTACACTATATATGATATACATAATACGAATAATATAAATATTAATTTTTATAATATCTATAGAATGTTACTTGCATTATTGTACTTGGCAAATTAATCATTATGCAGAAAGTCATCACATTATACACTCAAGAAAAAAGACTGAAAGCATTCAAAAGAAAATAAAAATTCAGTGAGTACTGTCCATACAAACACAATTTCATCAAAGGATACAGTACTTACTACTGCTGCAACACCTAAACCCAATGCAGCTACAAAGTATGACACAGATATCTCCATCTGCTTTACAGTTTAACTTGTGCACAAAAAACGTAGCTCATTTAGGTCTTTCAATGGACATAAGCACAGAGTTTTCAAATCACATTGTATTAGTTCAACCATCAAAAAAGGTCAATAGAAAGATGAGAACAAACAGCATTTAAATACTGTGACCATACTAAGCTGCCAGCTTCAGTCCAGCAGTGTGCTTTCTAAGATAAAGAATTTCAGTCTTGGTTTGGTATTTCTTTCCCTGTCAGTAAATTCATTCCCCTACCCTTTTTCAAATCCCAGTTTCTCCTTCATGACTCCTAGTGATAAAATATAATAACAATATTGATATATTAAAATACATTCAGAAAAAATTAAGCACAATTGCAAATGCTGATCAAATTCATGTTACCACCTATTTTAATTCTCAATCTATAAAATATAATATGCATCATATGCTAGTGGGAAAAGAACTAGAGTTCACTTGCAAAGCAAATCACTATCTCCCTTTCATTATTGTTAGGGTCAGGATAGAAATGTTCACTGGAAAATAAAATCAAACAGAACACCACAAAAGGAAAAATATCCCATTGAAAATAATTTAGGCTGCAATAAGAGCACCATGAACAAGAGAAGATAAGCTGCTACACTGTACCAGATTCTTCACAGGGTATGTACTTAGTCTGGCTTTGGGATACTTACCTTTGAGGAGATATTCCTTACAGAAAAGATCCAGGGGAGAGCTAAATGACCCCTGGAAAGAGGGACTTAACCATGATAAGGAAAATGATGATACTTTTAACATTTTGGGGGACACAAGGGGGTGGTAGAAATTGGGGAAAGAAGATGCTTTAAAGAAAGCAAGCACCAGAAATAATTTCAAAAGTAATAATCCTACTGAGAAGTGCATACAGAGGTGGTTTTATCCTCTAACATGAAATAGCCTGATTTGTTCTTTTCAATTTCTTTATTACACTGGATTTGCACACACCATGTTTTGAGAATTTCCACTTCCAGCACTTCAGAAAGATTAGCTGATTATGAAAAAAAAAAATCCAAGAATGATCCATGGTAACACAGAAAGTCAATAGCAAATCTGGCCGCAGAACTGTCCTTCAAGTTCCAGCTGTTGTCCAAACAACTTTACCCAGTCATTATTAAATGAAGATAGTGTGTATTAGCACACACAGAGGGGGTCTGTGTCTTCCTACATGATCCAAATTTCAGAATTACTGGGCATTTAGTTCAAGTTATTCAAGATTATACAGAATTTATGAATTCTACAAAACACACTGGAATTCAGAGAAAATATAAACTTATTTCACTATCCTCAGAACGCCAGTCACATGGTAAGATTTCATGTCATCAACAATTATGCTCCATCTTATGGTTCCATTCACCTTTCTACGTTCACAGTACTCTTCTGTTGGTTCCTTTACATTGTACTAACAATACTTCGGCAATAATATTTTTCTTGACATTTTTTTCTTCCTGACATTTTTGCTTCTGAACAATTTAAGTAACTGTTCAATAGTGACCACTAGTATCTGGGCAAGTCTGTTAATAATTCTGTGGACAGCTCTAACACCCACATAGGACTGCATATCTTAATTTTTACATACCACAGAAGAGCAAGACAGTGCTGCTTTAAAAAAATAATCAAGAGCATGTCTCTAAGATTTATTTTTTCTACTCTGTAAAACAGAATATAAAGTTTGAAAAAAGGTTTTACCTCTGTGCAGTCAGATGCCAAACTGGATTTCCCATAAAGATACCCATATCCTAATATCACAGGTAATTTACTGTCTTCTTTTTTTGTTGCAAGATTGGAAAAAAATTATCCTCAAAGGAATACATACTTAACAGATTTTAATAGAACTAAGTACCTTTGGTGATACAATTCACACATTTCAAAATTTCACTTCTTGATTAAAGCTTAATAAAAAGTAAAAAAATCCATTCAGTGTAAAATGAATACAATTACCACTATACTATATAGATTATACCACTGGGTCCAGAACTTCTTTCAGGAAACAAATTTAAATCCTATATCTTCTTAAAGATTTTTACCTTGCCAAGACATTTTTAATCTTTACAGTGAAGAGAGCAGAATCCACAATAAGTAGGTCACTCCTTTTATTTTGGAGTTAAGAAATAGGTTAGAATTTCAGGTATTAAAGCTCAGCTGAAAGTTGATCTAAGTGGTTGTAAAGAATTCAACCAATCTCCTCTTAACAAGCTTTAAAAATAATGTGCAGACAATAGACTGGCGGCTGGGAGTATTTTGTGCCATGAAAGTCTTGTGGGTGTTTCAGGCCAGAAGTTTTAGTGGCAGAAAAAGAGCAGTAGGTTACAACTTCTGAAACAACTGGAAGACTTTGCCTGTGCCACAGAATAAATCTACAATACAAGGTAACACTGTTAACTGAGTTATAAATATTTAACATAATGTCAAAATAGCATATGAAGCTTACTTAAGGCTATACTGAAAGGAAGAGTAAAATTCTGTGCTCACTAGTTCTGCGCTCACAACTATCTGCCACTGAGCACACAAACTCACACAGGACAAAGAAAGGCTTGGTTCTGTTCACTAAGAAAGTGGTAGCTGGGGGGGAAATTGACTTTTCCTTTTGCTATGAGTGATGTAAGTGATTACTTTTCATGTTCCCACAATTTGTGTTTCACAATTTAAAGATAACATTGTTTGCATATGATGGACAACCTGTTTGATCCAAGACACTCAATGCATGACGTTTTTACAATTGTTGCATCTCACTAGTAGAATATCCTTGGTGATTTTTAAGTAATGAGCGTACAAGAGGCAAGAAGGAATTTCAGTTCAAGCTTCCTCAATCATTTTCTCATATGTTAAGGTAATCTACTTTTATAAGCCTTCTTTGCTTTAAAAAAAAGATTTCTCCATTTCCCTAAGCTGCCAGTTTCTCCTCAATATCCCAGTAATCTGAAAGTTCTTCTGGGTAGCTACATCTAAAAATAAGAGCAGACACTGTGAAGAGCACTGTTAAATTCAGTTACTTACTACCAGATCTATTATGAAGAGCAAACAGTTTTAATTACTGACAACAGTTAATCCTCTTGGGTCAAAGATTCTGCTTCACAGAACTACGGTTTAGTGCCATCACCACTAAAAAAAAACTCTGACCATGATCCTACATGGCTCACATGCAAACACCTGTCTAATTTAAGAAGAATTTTTAGAAAGAATAAGTAAACAATGGAAAAATCAAAGGAATCAATTGAAAGGATCTCTGCATTCTTACTGTATGTGGCAGTTCTTCAACCCTACACAAAACTTAGAAATGGATCTCTTTCAACAGGAAGTCTCTTGGAGCTTCCAGAATATTGAATGTCTTTTTTTCAGATTTTCAGAAGTGATAGCATACTATATGTCATCCATAACTCAAACCTGAAAGTACTTTCAAGTATCTCTGAGATGAGATTATGAAAGTGACTGTAAGTTTGTGTAAGAAATACAAAAATCTTTAAAAATCATATGGAGTGAGTGAAGTCAAAAGACAGTATATTTGAAAAAAAGATGAGAGTTGGAACACATGATACCAAAAGAAGAGAAAAACTTTCGCAGCATATAAAAAGCAGAGTATTATAAACATTTTGGTGGCAAACAAAATGGCACCCATCATCTTTCTGTATAAGTATTTGTTCAGATCTTGGGAGTTTGATGCATTTGCTAAACTTTAAACACTTAAGAAAATTGTATCATATGCCAAGAATTAAGCAAAAACATAAGCATTAGCAAGATGTAGCCAAAAATGAATCAGATGAAAAACATTTTAAAGTAATTTAACAACTTGGAAAGTACCTGGAACAACCCCTTTAAAACTAAGGCAGACAGTAATTTTTGAAGTCTGACATTCTTTAAACACAATCAATGCGTAAGACTAGAAAATAAATGACTCATACAAAAACTTATAAAACAATATCTGAAGAAGGTATAATAAGTAAAATAAATACTTTCTATTATTGATCAGAAAGTAACACTTGAAGCTGTAAGCACTTTGCATAGCAAATGCTTTACTACCATGGGTAGTTTGAGTTCCAATTACTGAAAAAACTGTGCAGTGGAAGATTTTAACTATACCCATTTCGACTCCTTTGTTCCTGCTGATGTCATTCAGCAGTTTGCTATATTTTACTAACACAAACAAAATAAACATATTCTATGTACGAACTGTGCCTCAGAATGCTTTGACAAAACAGAACATAAATGACAGCTGTGTTTGATTGAAAGGCAACATAATTCGTGAGTGCTGAAGGATCACTATTTTCAAATACACATTATAAGTCAATTAAGTTAATTTAGAATCAAATAAAATCCCTGCTGAGAAGCAGACTCACCCTTTAAAATATAGTCTGTTAACAAGCTTGGCACTTTCTCGCTATCCTCTTTCATGGCATGCAGAACTAAAGAATGAAAAAAAATCAGATATTTAGTCATAAATTAAACATAATACATAAAACAAATACCTTGGAGCAGTTCCAACTACTCATAGAGATACTACTATGAGATGTAAGAAATCACTTAACTGAAAGATGAGAAGATACAATGAGACATCACATCCTCTCCACCTTCCACTTGTGTAATTCTCACTGAGCTCCACAGTTCGGGGATGCAAGAGCCCCATTTCTTGTAGTTAATATTACGGTAAAATGCCATCAGTCATAGCTACAACAAGCACCTCTTCCTTAGAAAAGACTCTCACCAAAAGAAAGTCATGCCATCCAAAAATTAAAGTATGCTAACAACTATTAATGAGCTGGAAATCTTAGGACTGAGATTGGGACACTACTTAAGATCTTTGATCATTACCTCAAATAATGGAAAAATGCTGTGAATGATTCTATGGAAATATTAGTGGTGCTTTTTTTCCCTCCCTGTAATGGTGAATGTTATCTGCTGCAGGTTGGAAAAATCTTAACTACATTACTTAATTCAGCATTAACTTACAAAAATGCAAAAATGCCATTTTGTGACATATATGAGTAGATCTTGTCCATCTTGCCTATTTCTGAAGAAGGAATGGACAAGATTGACTGGACATATATAAACTTGTCCATCACTACATAAAGAAAAACAATGACTATTCTTTATAAAGCGCTCAGGACATGACTGAAAGAAGGAAAAATACAAAATTCTACTGAAAAGCAGTATCTAATAAACTCCAAATTCCTTATATGAGACTCTAAACTCAAATTATAACAAGTGTTTTATTCCCATTTTTACACTGAAGTAAGACATTAGTGTTCGTAACTACGGAGTAATACAGAGCTTTGAAAGAAAAACCAACTGAACAAGCCTGAACACCTGCTTTACTGCCTGACTTAACAACAGCAGAGACAGTGAGTCACAAACCTGCAACTGACTCACAGGATCAAGTTCCAACCAGCCCACAGAAATCAATATTATCAATACTCTTTACAATGCATTTGTGCAAGACATTTTTTTAATAAACCATCAAACAACACAAAATGTTTTCAAGAGGCTTTAACACATGCTTAATAGTGTCAAGTGAAATTTA
The DNA here is from genome assembly GCF_026979565.1 of Vidua chalybeata. Lineage (NCBI taxonomy): Eukaryota > Metazoa > Chordata > Aves > Passeriformes > Viduidae > Vidua > Vidua chalybeata. Next base: position 13,697,611 of record NC_071532.1, read on the forward strand.
AATACGGCAAGAGGATAAAATTTCATTGCAAGAACAAACATAATATGAAAAATCCTTTGTCAGAAAGGAAGTACAGATTAATACCTAAGGCTGCCTACTGTAGAAAAATAAAGGGAACTTTAATTCTTACTTAAACATTTCATTTATCCTGGAATTTATATAATATTAATTTTCTCTATCCAGAAAACAACAAATGAGCCTTTTACCACCTCTCAGCCACCTGTGGAATCACAGAACTGCTGCTGAAAATCACTTTAAAGACATAGTGAGATTCTCTACCGAGATCTGATCAAATGCATTGAGGTACTCTACAACCTATTTTTCGACTGTTCCTGTAAACATCCAACAACAGCAACTCCTAGAGATGCTTTGTTGTATTAAACCACCTGAATAAGTAAATTTTTAAAAAATATAACCTTGATTTCTTGCAAATTAGAATTAAAAAAAAAAAAAGCCCAATAAAATCAAACAATTAGAGGACCTGGAATTTATAGTCATTTTGAGGATCTGGCCTAAAAAGGTGTGAAGAACAGGAAATTCAAAGCATTGCCAAAACTCTGTTTGGTTTGGAATTCCTAATTATTCCTAAATTATTCCTAAAATTTATTAACAACAAAACCCCCCCACCAAAATCACAGAGAGAAGCAGGCTATTTTAAAGGCAATCAAGTGCAATAATTGTGGATGAAACTAGTCCTAAATATCTTGACACCCACTCCATTTTGCTGAAGTCATTACAACAACCTCAGTAAAGCACAGCAAATGTAAACAAACAGGGATGTATCAGGCACTGTAAGACCAAATTTCATGGTATGCAGCCAACATCAAAACATGGGAACATTTACATCCTGATACATGCAAGTTTCTGGCCTTCAGGGTTTCAGACAACAGCTAGGAAACAAACCTAACATGAGGGCTCAGGAAACAAGGTAGCCAAAATCTATGGCTAAAATCATGCATCTTTACATACATGCCCTAGGGTAAGAGGGAAGAGAGAAATGGATGGATTCACTGGCTTTAAGCAGCCACAACTGGAAATACAATGAGGAAAGGAGCAGGGGAATTTCATATGCTCACTTTTGGTTAATGTTTGAAGATCTTCAACAGATGGTGGTCCATTTTTCTTCTCATAAGGAATGACGGTTGTTAAGTACTGTCAAATGAAAAACAGAGTTACTTGACAGTCCTTTCATGCAACTTCATTGTTTGCATTTTATTTTGTAAAAATTGTAGCAATTGAAATAGTTTGCCACAAATAGTCATATTTCAGAATAGATTAAGGTTCTACCTTTCCATCTCAGAGCTTTTATCACAGAAAACAAGTTTGTTTGGCTTTTTTTTTCCAAATTATGTGGTCACTAGAAGTCATGCAGCTAACTGTCCTCTCTGCAAAGATGATGCTGTCCCACAGTTAAGTAAAAATGGGAACAGATGGCTTTCACCTTCTGCTGCTATACACTTCCAACCAAAAAGAACAAGGTAAACCTAATGAAACATGATACCTCAGAATATGGAATTTGATTTAATTATCAGTTTTCATAGTTGAATGTGCTAACACATAGTTTCAAACCAACTCTGCTTAAAAAAAACAAAACCACAACATTTCTTAAATCTTTCAAGATTTTCATACCTGCAGTGCAACTAGAATTAATTTTCAAATTCTTGACGTAACCCTGTTGGGTCTTATATTACATGCACATAAGGCAACATCTTACTTTACAGCCTATATGAATACACATTCTCCTTAAAGAGGTCAGAATTTCGAAAGTACCAAAATAGCTGGAATTTTCCCCAATGGAAAAGCTTCCTGAAAGTTCCATCAAGTAAATTTTTAAGACTTAAAGAGGACCTTTATTCTGGTTTTACAGCTACAAGGCAGTAGGCAAAGTAACCCTCAATGTCTCATTCCACTTGACATGTACGTAGTTCTCCTGGCAACAAGCAGAAAACACGTTACAAGCAAGGTCCAAGGTCTCCTCCTCTCCTTGGTACCAGCCCTTCAGTGAGAGTCAGGTGTAACTCAGCCTATGGTGAGGAGCTGCACTTTGCAGGGGGAGGCTGAGGGCTGCCACACGCAGCTATAAGCACTGCCATGTTTGCAGCAGGATCACGCACCCCACGCCCAAGCACATCTGCCTAAAAGCCAAACAGACTCAGCTCAGTGGCACTGAGCCAACTGAACAAGTGGTACTGACACCTCCCCAAGACCTTCTGCAAACACAGGCTGCTATTCTCTCTCCCTCTTCTTTTGGCATTTTCTCATGTCCACTCAGCACAGCAGAGAAAAGTATGCACTGCTTCTCAGGAAACAATCAATTTTCAATTTCTTTTCCAGGCAATGTAACCAAGTATCACCAGAGAACTGTGCTCTTAATAAAATTACCAGAATCGATAGCCAAATATAAGGCTACTGAATCTGCCAATGGCAAAGATGAAAGTGGATCTAATAACACAGAAATCAGATTTCTGGCTGTCTTTTCCAGCCTTCAAAACTACATGGCATTCTATCCTTTACCTGGACAATAAAATACTAGGATATTTCACTGTACCAAATATCAACTAACCCTGTTTCCCTTCTCCTGTAAACTTCACCTTCCATTTTCCCTCTCTGACAGTAGCAATTAAAATAAAAAAAAGGAATTTCTTTGTTTCCAGAAATATTTTCCTTCTACTCATCAACTTTGCAGCTGTGACAATCAGTCTCTATAACAGCACTATAAAACCTCATTTCCTCAATTGCTAGGTGAAGATAACATATTATGAAAAGAATGAAGGAGTGACTGAAGTGTAGCTTACTGACAAGACCAAGTGCTAAATCTGCTGTGACCTCTAAATTTTTGAAGCAGATTTGATGACATGATAAAGCAGCAATTCCCACTGCAATTTTTCATCACCTACGAAAAGTATTTTATATGCCTGAAAATCAAAAGGAAGATGACTGTCTTATATTTTCTTCCAGAAATGTGATCACAGAAAGAGCTTTCAATGTATTTTCTTTTTGACTACATTATCAGACAGGAACAGGAAGCTCCCACTGGAAGCTTCTCTTTAAATAGTGAAAATCTCTTAAGTAATTTTTACTTATGTCTCAAACACATGCACAGAAAATGGGATTAAATTTCAAAAAGGGAAGTACCTACTATGAGATGGTAGTAGAAGGTGGTAAATACCATTAAAATTAAAAAATTGAAGAGTTCTGAAATAACTGTACAAACTTCTCAAACTTTTTAAAGTTGTAACCTTATGTATAGGAACTTCTGGCTTCCAAGGTACACAAAAAATTGACTATCCTTGCATTTTTTTTGTCACAATTCCAGATTTCTCAGTATTCAGAAGATAACTCTTCCCTGCTAGCAGAAAACACCAGCATGTGAGTTATAATGACATCCTGAAAAAAACTCTCAAATTTATATTGTGAGAGCAGCATTAAGAAAATGAAAATTTGATACTTGTTCAATTTTGCAACCTGTTGCAATAAGATTACACCAGTATCTCAAAAGCAGGGCCAGGGTTTGATAATGAGACAAAAAATCCTAATCAAACAAAAACCTCCCAAGCAGAAAACAAATGCCATAGAAAAATGGATTTCCAGGCATAAATCATAAAAGAGCTGGTATCTTTTCTACCTTTCTACCCTTTTTTAATTTTAAATTCATATCACTTCCATGATTTTCTTTAAGATACAGGAAGGGGAATAAAAAACCCCATAAGGGGTTTTCTATATCCATAAGGACATAGAAAAAGATCAATCAGGAGAAAAGTATGATCAACATGAAGAATAACATCAGTAAATTAACTCAAAAAATGACTGGAAGAGTTATTTAATCACTGTTATTTTTAACATATGATTATGCTATGTACATCCACATAGGAGGCAGTGAAAGTCTTTTAATGAAAAGTATGATGAGGTGGCATGGCTACATAAGCTCACTTTATGAAAATATATGATATTTAAAATACCTAAAGATACAGGTATAAACAGCTGTAATTTATGGTAAAAACAGCCAAGAAAAAAAACAAGAAAAAAACCCAGGTACAGCTTTATTAGCAATGTGGTAACACAGAGTGATAAAAACTCTTGTTAGGTAAGCTTTGTGCATGTGCTCAAGATCCCCAAAGCTGAGGACAAAAAAAACTGGTTCAATGCATTCATAAAATCTCATACATATACTTTGCCTGAGAAAGCAGGCAAGTCTCTGATTTCTACCCTCATGATTGCAGAATGACTTGAGAGGAGTTGTTTTACCTCCTAAACTCCTCTGCAGGATACAACACTCATCTTCCAGGCAAAAGCCTAATCAGCCTTGACTTCTAAAGTACCAGTCAATTTATTGCCTCAATGGACTTCTCACCAGGGAAAAAAATAACTCTAATGGACTCCTCTGACAAAACTGCATAAACTAAAATAGTGGGTACACATTAAATGATGTGAAATGCCAATATTTTCTAGTGTGCCAAAAGACTAAACAACAGCATAAGCATTAGCAGTTCACTAAAATTCAGAATGCAGTTAATAAAATACAAACTACAGATCTGAAACAGCAGGCAAGTTATTACTTTGAAACAAGGCATAAGAATCTTGCTTCCAAGGTACACACAACATCTATATGATACCCACCAAAGCTGCCTCCGCTCTACATTTCAATATTTAAATAACCAACGAAAAGACACAAACTTGCCTATAGCTTCTGTATTTTATATTGGTAATCTGCATTTTAAAAGTAGCCATATCTGGCTACTTTTAAAATCATGCAGTTTTCAAAGGCTAAAGAGTACAGTCTCTACATTTTCCAGCTACTCTGTTTTTAGATGTATCAGCTCTGAACATTTGAAGAAAAAAGAAAACAAAACCTTTTTTCTTTACACAAGTTGCTAATGCTGAAGGCTGAAACACTACATCTACCTGATACACGTTTTTTGACTGGTTATTAGATTTTCACAGACATGCAATGTATCTAAAGCATGCATTATGCAAAACAGACTTTTAGTCTGGGGTAAGAAATACAGGTTATTAGCTCAGTGCATCAGGGTATCAAGTCTTGAATCTTTTGAGCTGCTGAGGAGAGAAAGAGACTGTAGGCTGGTCAGAAACCTGAGGTAAGGAAGCAGAGATTCCAGCATTTATCCCGTTTTTTTCCTGTTTCAGCACTTATCTTCAGCTACTGTCAATTTTCAAGATCTCAGCTCCTACCAAAAGTGCAGGCAAAGAATGAGAAAAAAGGGAGAAGATAGCCCAGCACCTGTTTCTCTCCACTCGAGTTTCCAAACGTGTGGCGGAAGCCATTCTGTATGACATTTGAGATCCCTTCCATGCTGAAGCGCTAAAAGTAGTGAAAACATAGCAGAAAGAAAAAAAAAAGGGACAGAGAAAAGTTCAGAAGACTATTAATCAGCATTTATCAAAAGCCAAATGGCAAAGACAAGCTCCAAGGTGCATTTCAGCACATTTCTATTTCTTCACTCACCTACTTAATTTTAATAATTAAAATGCAAACTGTATCATGGCAGTTAAGCAGTATTTCTGCACCAAAATTTATTCAAACAAAATCTTCACACTGCAGACTCGATAATCAAGACTTGCTTTTTATGGCTGTTTTACTTTGAAATGTAAAAAAATAGCATTTTTCACAGTCCAGTTCACAGTAAAATTCCCTCTAAAGTTTGTGTTTGAATGTGTGTTTAGGAACACTACTGACACCAATTTTTCAGATTTTAAGCACGTACTAGAAACACTGTTCAGAGGTAGTAATTTTCAGCTCCACCTCTTTAAAACTTTTTATGCTTTCATGCTTCCTTTTCCACAACTGAACCAACCATTAGTATTCCCTATTTTCTGTAATATCATAAAATATACACAATTAGATAATAATACACCCATATTGATTTCAAGTCCCATTGCATGGAATCAGGGAATCCAATTAAAGAGAAAGCAGTATATAATCCAACCACATTTTTCCTTGAACTTTGTAATCCTTTTTGCTTGCTGGAGAAGTAAAAAAAAAAAAAAATCAAAATCAAAACAGTTTTGATGTTTAGCATGTGATATAAAATCAGCAAGTGACATGAACATTAAAAGAAGAAACAGCCAAGCTGCTGACACAGGGCAGTATGATGAGCACACCTCAGCACGTTTATCTGAAAGTATTTATTTATGTGAGGGGAATAAAATGTGCTGGAATACAGTATTCTTTTACCTTCTGAAGCACACAAGGTCAGTAAAGACATAAATTTTGCCAAAGCCATCTTAAATCTTTTAAGATATCCTACTTGAAGGAACTGGTATCTTCAAGCCCTGACTATTTTTAACTACTCCCCAGTTTCCCCTTGTGAAAGAGGTAAAAAAGTTTAGAAATCTAAGACACTGATTTACCCAAAGATGGAAGCAAGGAAAAAAAATTTAAATACCTGGGGTTTTCTTTATATTCAAATATAGTATCTACAGGAAAATTAATTTTCTTAAGAGTATGACAATTGAACTCTACTTCCAATCTTTGTATTTAAATGAGACTTCAGTACAGTTAACAAAATAACCAATTAATACATTATTTATTAACAGGAACTCAAGTCTTCCCAAAGCTACTAGAACATACTATCTGTAAGCACATTCTCAGCACTTCCAAAAAAAAAAAAAAGAAAAAAAGGATAAAAAGGACTGTTGAAGAAAGGAACCTTGAACCTTGCACCTCTTTCTGCTAGAGGGTTCTCAAGTCTGTCCTTGATGACAGTGAAATCTATTTTCAAAGGAATCATACACATGCAGCTACAGTCTCACCTGTGAGCTAGTCTGTTCAATCCCTCTTAGAAACCAACCTGACATATCTGTGTCTTGAAGCAACCAAATACAAAAATGTCGTATGCTGGGACCATGTAAGTTATACCTGAAAGCATCATTCAAGTTTCTAATCTTTAAACTAACTAGAACAGTTTGTGAATCACTTGACTCAAGCTCCAAAACAAAGTAATTATTTTTCTTTTTAGGTAGAATATCCCTTTTTGGTTTTCCATGACTGGGAAGGAATAAAGACCTATTCACTGTGATCTTGTAAAGGGATGACAATTTTGTATGGTTTTCCAGACAAATACTTTCTTAAGTTCCACTAAAACTTAGCTACACACACAAACATCTCTCATTTGACAGATGAGATCAGAACCCTATTTGGGGTATATCACAGGTATATCTTATGCTTGTAAGTTTAGAAGTAAATTCTGACGTATTAATATTTCATTATAAATGTTTATTCCTTATATTTGAAAAGCAAACCCCAAAACCTTCTCATATTGAACTGAAGCATTATTTCTGGGACTTAGTCAAGATTTACAAAACCACATTTTTTGCATCCCATAAGAATCACTAAGAAATTCAAACATTAGTATCTCACTTAAGTAACTTGAAATTATACTAGACAGATAACAAAGAAAAGATTGCATTGACAAGCTAATAACCTAATTTCTTTTGTTCTTTGACTCCTCTTAACCTACTCTACTTGAAAGATGTTTTTCCTTTTGTTTCTATGTTCTGTAAAGAATAAACAAATGATCTCCTCCCTGCATACATGCACTACACTTTGGCCTCCTTCCTGTCTCTTGTTGAATGCAGTAACTCTGCCACAGGTTAGGAGATCCAGGGTAAGACATTCACTTTTTTCCTATCTAGAAACCAGCGTGATCAATAAATATCTGTAACTACAGCAACAATAGTACTGAATTTCCTGCAAGACTAACACATACTAAAATTCACACAGTGAAACCAAACACATGAATGAATTTGCCTACTGACAATAGAACACAGAGCAGTACATCCAAAGACAGTATTTTTTGCAAGAAAGGGATGCTAGTTCCAGGCTGATTTGCAAACAGTTAAAAATATTTTCTTCATATGAGAAGAGCAAAATATATCATTCTGTGAAAAAAAAAAAAATCTCAACAGGAAAAGCTTAAGCCTTGTTTGTGAATGAAGGCACGGAAGCAGGAGTACCAAGTATCTTAATATAATCTAGGACTACTATTCCCCATAGCAGAAAAAGACAAAAACATTTTTAAATGTATAAAGACTTATAAAAATTTTCTTACTGTTCCAGGCATATGACCTCTTTCTTGTTTGCCATTCTGAGGACTACCATTTTTCAGCTTCTTTTTCTTCTTTGCTGTTTCTTTGTGTTCTCGCTGTTTGTTTTGTACTTCAATGAGGACAGAAATGAAGCTGTTTTTCACTTCCTTCTCAAACTCCAGCTCATCTCGTAGAGCCAGCTGCTGTACCAGCTCCTCAGAATAATCCTTAATAGCAGTCTCAATTTCTTCTAGCAGTTCATTTAATTCAGCAACAGACAATCTTTTGACTCCTACAAATAGTTCATATAAAAAGTATTATGTCAAGATTTTAAGCAAGAGAAAACTTGTGGGAGTTACAAGAAAAATGTACTCTGAAATTTCTAAAAACAAAAAATTCAGTTCTAAAACCACATAGAACAAAACAATATTCCTAAAGGAAAAAACACATCCCAGAGGTGACAAAATTAGCAACAATAAGATGGTTAAATTTTCTTCTTACTTCTGAGAAATCTGGGATAATCTGCAAATATGAAGAATGTGCTAAACTTCTGACAAAACCATAATCTATTACTTTCCTCTGCACTCACTGTTCAAAGGAAAAGGCCTTAATATTTTCTGAACTATTGGGTGATGCGTCACAGATAGTGCAGTTATGACCAAGAAAATGTTTTGAGGCTTGCTTGGGTTAAAAGAAGGACTGCTTTCTGTTCCAGTTTAGATCTGATACACCTAGGAAGCTGGCAAGTCCCAGCAGCTGCTGTGTCAAAGAACATAATCTTATTTGGCACTTGAGAAACAGCTAGTCCTCATTACACTGACAGGTACAATCTGTTTAAGGACACTACATAGATGCTTGCAATTATTTAGTTTCATTGAATTAGTCTAGGATCATGTCTACAAGAATACTTGTAAGGGAAAAGACCTAAAGACAAGTGTTGAAAAATACAAATAAGGCCACGAACTACAAAAAAGCATAGCTCTTAGAAGCACCAAAGGTACTAAGTGAAATGTGAATTTTTTCTCTTAAATTACAGCAGGGAAAATTGATTGGCGAAAGCTTCTTGTCACTTACTTAACTGAAGAGAAGGCAATGAAACAATTTTAAGACAATTCTATGTCAAGGAACCACAGTTTTTCAAGGTAGCTTAGGCCTCAAATTCTGTTCAAACACTGTAACAGTACTGAGAGAGGGCACCTGTGAGTCCCAACGCTTAAGAACCAGCTTCACAGCCTAAAAACCAATTGTTTTAAAAGCACAGGTGTAGGTTAGCCAACTGCAGTCCTGACTGATGATAGATCAGTTGTCATTATCAAAGGGCTACATAGGAGATCTCCAGCTAATGCACATGAGTGGAGACAGTGGAACTCAAATGCAGAAGACTATATGGACTGAAACTTAGTAGGCTGAGGAACTCACTTGTGTAACCAGAGCTTTATTTTTGGACTGCCTTAACGTATGTCTTTTCCTATCCAAGAAAAAAAGTAAATAAAAGTAAAAAAAAAGTAAATAAATTTCCTGCTCCAAATCCTAAATGACTGAAAATCTCTGATCTATCCTTTAAAAACCAGAGTTCCTAGGAAAAACCTGTAAAAATTTCAGAGAGATGCAGACCAATTCTGAAGCACCTTCACACACTAAAAATAGGTAGCAAGAGTTTTTAATAAAATAGTGACCTGAAGGACATGAAAGCAGATTCTGAGAAACTGGTGAAGCGAAGTTAAATTATCTGCCAAAGTAACTCGAGGCATTATTTGGTCAAGACTGACCTTTAAACTGTAAAGATGTAACAGACAAGATGGACTCCTGAGGCAAAGCAAAATTGACATGATATGAAATACTGAGCAAGCTTGATTAGCTCCAAACCTTAAGACATATGGAACTGTCAAAAAAGCAGGAAGCCCTGCTGAAGACAATACATTTTGCTTTCACATTCCTGAAATTTATGTCTTGAGACAGTTAAGAGACCATTTTCATGGTTGGAATCTCTTCCATAAATCTGAAATGTAGCAGAAACTCTAAGTCATGCCACAAGAGGTTGGCCAGTTTTTTGAATCTTCTACAGAGTTTGTATTGTTGACCCAGACTACCGGTAGGAAAGCACCAAACTTTTTAAGAAAGGCCAAAGTAGAAAGATCATCTATCAAATATTCTTTGTGTCACTGCTACCTTCTAGAATTCATGTTGAGAAATGTAAAGATTGAACAAAATTTTCCATCACAAAACTAATTAGTCACAGGTTTTTTTTACATGCAATTCAACCTACTATAATTTAATTATTAATCTAATTTCTCCTTTGCTTTTGTATAGGGAAGCACAGATTATTTCATGAGTAGAAGATACAAAGGATATTTTTCACTTTTAAGCTTTCTGAAGAGGAATGGAAAGGGAGGACCAAAAAATCTGCATGGTCCTTATGGGGCAAAAAAGAAATGGTTGCCTTATTTTTGTGTTACTGTCTATCAAGACATGTTGCAATGACTGAAACTGTACCAAAGGTATGGTAAGCTTTATTTACTGAATAGCTTTCAAGAGCTTTAGCTGATCTTAAATTGTGTACTGGCATCAAGAAAGTGTCTCACTTTACAGAAAAAAATGAAGTTTAATAAAAAATGACCAACTTATCACTTTACCCATGAAAGAATCTCATTCCAATGTATCAACCTTCAGAATATTTGATTTAAATTCTATAAAGTCTTTTTTTTGTTCTTAGTCATAAGAAAGCTGACAAAGGTAAGTCCTCTATGCACTATATCTAGGCTACTATTTCAGAACATTTTGAAAATATTTTTTGAATGCAGATCTTTCATAAGAAGGACTTGTTAATAATCAAACACATGGCAAACTTACCCTTTATTTTCATTAAGCATAAGAGCAAAAATCCTAAATAAATACCACTTACTCTCTTCATAGCTGTTGTTTGTACTGGATCTCTTGAGGGTCTGAATTTCCTGGGAAAGTATAGAGAGCCGATCTGATTGGGTGGGTGTTTCATCATCTTCTGGATCAGGCGATTCCTGCATCATTTCCTCTATTTCTTCAATCACCTTTGAAAAATGAAAACCCTTATGAAAACCCTCCTACATGAAGAACTTGCAATTTGAAGCACAGCTGGATGAAACTATCACCAAAACTAGATGGAAGAGGATCAATAAAATCGTACTGATATTTCCTCTCCATCCTTGCTCTCTGAGAATAATCACACCTTGTAACAGTAAATTGGTGATGGTATAACATGAAGTGTGTTGAAACTATGGGGTTATTTCTATATGAAGGTACCCATGATTCTGCTTAAGAGAACTAAATTAAAGAGTAAGCTGGAGTATCTTTCCTGACTATTCAGTTGAAGGAAGACACAACAACAAAAATCAATTATCTCCCTCACTCCTTATTTCACCACATTTCTCTATGTAAAACAAATATCCCTCCCTTCTCCAACCAAAAACCAACAAAATTAAAACAAATAAAAATAACGAAGAAAAAGTCACAAAAAACTCCCTGAAAAACCAAAAACAAAAACAGCCTGAAAGTATACTGTGTTTGTGAGAAGTTTTTTGAACTGATCCACCATAACCTGAAGCTGATTTGCATCCCTGGGTACAAGACCTGAGCCAGATAAAAAGTATGACAAGAGAAATTCTGTGCATAGATAGCTTACTTTACATCACATAAATGATTACATTTCTACAGGCTAAATTAATAATTAGACATCTGAATAAATAACACAGCAACTTTTAGAAGTTTAAAGGCTGTAGTCAGTGCTGAAATCCAACCCACAGTAAAAGGGAGCTGAGGCAGTTCAAGCAGTCCTGTCTCCTGTACTATTAATAACTGTGCTCATCAGAGTTCACAGTTTAACCATTGCTTAACCATTTAATCAACGACAAATCAGATTATTTGTTTGCTTACTAAAGCAGGATCTTAATAGACCTTTATTCTCATTAACCTTACTTAGAAGAGCAATTTTCAAGATAACTGAAGTAAATCCATGGATTTGAAGACTTTAGATACCAAGTAATTTGAAAGCTTAATAGCAGAAACACTGATCTGCCCTCATGTTAGGCAAAAACATCAAAGAATTCCTGCTAACAGCAAAGCCCTGTGAAACTATGAACTGCCACATGCTGGAAAACTACAAACTCTACCATACCACTAAGATTCTGAAAATAATTTTGCTTTTTACACATATATTTAATTTAGTAGAATTCGTGACTAAGTCATGGGAAGAAATATACAAAGATTTCAAAGACCCTGGACTATCAACCTCACCTGAAGTACTGAAACACTTTTCAAATCTGAATAATGTAATGCTATCTCCCACATTATTAAAAAACTAAACAAAGAACAATCAAGAAACTTAGCTAAAAGGAAGAGCAAGAACAACAACAAAAAATAATAACAGACTAAAAAAAACATCCTACACCAACAACACTGTCTTTGCTGAACAATTCACCTGCTCTGCTGTGAAGAGTGGCTCTTCATTGATGCAGGAAACAATGATAGAATGCATATCCAACTGTTCTCTCAGCTCTTCATCATCTGACAGGTCAAGGTTCAAGTTGTCATTTACCTAAAAAGCATGAAAAGGTGTATTTATGTAAATATATATACACACCCATAATGTGAGGGTATAAAATGCATGTAACGTACAAAAAAACAAATGGGAAACTATCATTGAATTTTAAGAATGAAACTGAATCTTGGCCCATAAAAATGGACTCAACAGTTCTTTCTGTCAAACAGCCTGGCAAATGAAATCAAAACTGCAACTGGACAAAGTTAAAATAGCTGTCAATCTTTAATGTCATAAAAGAATGTCCATTATGTAAAGACCATATACACACTGATATGCAGATATCTACATGGGAGGCTGTCAAGTAAATACTTAAATCTTAACTGAAGATTAACAAATGTCTATGTGGGGTGAAAAACTTGCCTATAATGTCTAACGGTATACAAACTTCTTACTTTAAGTGCTTTTATGGTTCTACTTCATCACATAATAAAAGATATGGAAAAAAGCTGAGAAGAGTTGATATTGAATGGTGATATCAGAACACTGGTATTACCCCAGAGTATTTTAAAAAATGTGTCATTGAATATCTCAGGGTCTTTTCAGAAAGAAAGAGAAGCAACACTGTTCCCATATATATTCCACCACATGACATCCATCCTTTCAATCCAAAGATATACATATACTAAGAGACATAAGTCCCCTCCTTAATAAGTCAGGCATATTTTACTCTCACACAGTGATATATCCTGGTTTATTTACCAAATTGTTTCTGTACTTTGTCTATTACTAGATTCCAGTCAAGAAAAGCCCCTTAAAGCTGCAACACCCAACATCTGCCATTTGAGCTCAACTGCTTATACTGATCTTTGGGCTAATTTACAAGCATCATGACTGGCTGTACAAAGTCCTTGGTCTCACAGTATCAGTTTTCAATTTTTCTTGTAGTTCCTCCAATTTTCTCAGTTTCTTTGGATACCTTAGTAGTTCTCAGATTCATTTTGAACCTGCAACTGATATCCCCAGATAGCTCACTTGTAGGGATAAACATACAATTTGCACTTCTTCAGCCCTCAGAATGAAGTCAAATGCCCACTTTTTTGCACAATCTGAATTCCAGTAACTGTGCAGTGACAAGGCTCCACCATGACTCTATCTTCACCTACTGCACAGATACACTCCAATTTGGCATTTTTTAAATGTTTGCTGTCCTCAAATATTTTTCCATGCACATAGGGTATGACAACAATGATGGGATAGTAAAGAAGCCTAACAGTTCATCTAGAAGTTGATCTGCTTTCCCTCCTGACATCTCCAGAAACACTTTGAGAGACCTTCGAAAACATTTTGATAATATAGACTAACAAACCACCAAAAATGGCATCAGCTGTAACCCAGACTAAAAGGAACACCTGGCTTTCCACCCAGCCATACTCCATCCCTCCTTCTGTCCTCTCGCTACCAGGGAATGACCCATTTAAAAGTAATCTAGCAAAACCAAAACAAACAAGGAATTGCACAATCCCATTCCTCATACCACTCCGCGCAACACTTCCATCCAGCTACTTCTTTCACTGTCAGAGATGTACAAAAGTGTGCAGAGACCTGTCATGTGAAGGAACCAAGATCAGGCAAATCAGCCTTATTGACCTTATATCTTTCCCTACTAAAACAGGAGGAGAAATGCTTTCCACACAATTCTGGTAGCATGTTATTAGTTCCAAATGCACCAGAGAAGTGTTGCTTAGCTGTTAGTTTTCATTGTAAGGAAAATAAAACAAGATACTAGCTGGTCCATATGTGCTGTCACATATCCAGCAATACTGAACACAAAGCAGCACAAGAAAAGTATGTCAAACACTCCCCACAGCCTTTACACATCAGAAGGCATTCCATGTGGAGTGAAAACTGAAAAAACTTCAGACACATTTAATCCATGAACTGGTTTTCTCTCTACTGGCAGCACACCTAAGATTCTTTCTAATCCAGCAAGACTACTTTACACTTTTTAATGTACTTTATAACTTCCTGCAAGTAACTTCTAAAAACTATACAAAACATTTTCTTATGTACTATACTTAGTTCCTTATCAAGAAATCCATTAGTCTTCCAGTCCATTTTCCCCTGACACAAGGTCACAGCATGGTGGGGTTGTATTTTTAGTTAAAATGTAAGAATTTAATTACTCTGAAACCATTTATAAATGTGAACAAGGACTCAATAAAAATTAGAAGAAACACAAATCAAATTCAAGGGATGACCATGAGAGTCAAATCAAGAAAATGTGTTCCAGATTTGCACCTTCCTCTACTGAACCCCAAAGTATCCTCTTCAGCAGAACAATCTTTGCTTCTGTCACAGTAAAAAGTATCTGTTGATTATCTAATGGATGGCAGAAGCGAAAGCATTGCCCAATTCTTAGGTTACACACTCAGATAGTCTTACAACATAAGTGGACTTCACTATGTTTAAAAGAAAAGCCACCAGTTTCCTCAGAAAACCGGTGAGATGGGAATTCCTCCCAGCTTTTCTTCCTGAATTGTTTTAATCCACTTTTAAGATCATCAGAGGACAACCCTTTCTATAAACCTTGCTGAAGCTCTTACTTCCCTGTTCCCACCCCAGAGAACGATTCTAACTCTTAAATAAGGAAAACAAAACAAGCTCTTGCACTTCAGGGTCTCCTGGGCCACCTTTCTTGTTAAAGAAGCCATCTGACTGTGGAATTAGATGAACTTTGGAAAGTCCTCACTGGATTTACTAAATTTGAGTACTCCTGCCTCTTTTCCTCCCTTACGCAGACCAGTGTTCAACATGAATCATACAGCAGAAAGATTTTATGTGAGACATTTTCTCATTTTACATTTTTTTCTATCATGCTCTGACTCTAATGAAGAGTCATCTAAAACTAACCCTGAATTATTCCAACCCAGGGAGATGGCTCTCATACATCAATGGTTCTTTGATTTTTAAAAAGCTCTCATGTATAATGGCAAGTACTAAAAACATTTTCGGCCACTTAAAAACAATGTTCTTTTATACAAATGCAAAGAGTTTTACTTCCCTGTTGAGTACCAATGATCCAAAGAGGGTACTTTTGCTGATCAGAACTTACCCCTTTTTCTGAAAGATTCAGTGTTGGCAAGTGCAAAGCTCTAGTGTGGGAAGATTTCCAGTCAACTGGCATCACATTACCATAATTATCAGTCAAGGCATTCCAAATCCTGGAGAAAAGGATAAAGGAACAAAAATGCAGACCTCAAAACAAACAGCAACTGAATCAGCAATAACCATATTCCTAATGATCATATATCTCTATCAGTAACTGTATTTTCCTCCCTAAATATTCATCTGCAACTTACTGACAATATTTTTAGTGTTTTAAAGCTATGAGAAAATGTTTTTTCATAAACGTAAGTTACTTCCCTTTTTAAGCAACAATGTATGCACAGCAGTGATACAAAACAATAAATGAAGATACAGCTTCTATACTAATTATGTAACTACACTCAAAATCTTTTTTGGGGGTGGATGAGCCTTTCCGTCAATGAAATTTGAGCTGAGCTATAAATCACATTCCTAATGTTTTTTAGCAGAGGCTGAGTAGCAAATTCTGAGCCAAATCTTTTATATTATTTTCCTTTCCATTTATCACAGAATAATGAAAATGCACAGATCGGACTAAAATCTCGGCAGAATTTGTTTTTTTTTTTTTTTTTTTTCTGGAAGTACTCCTGCAGAGCTCAGCCCACCACTGTCGTCCTCGGTCAGTCTTTACTGTTTCTAGAGTGTGTATCCTCTCTGGCTGTCCTGTGCAGACCTGAGGCTTGCACACGCAGACCCACGCTGGTGAAGCAGCTCAGTCTTTAACCACAGCAGCCCCGGGAGCAGGCTGCTCCCTCTAGTCCCCGGCCAAGCCCTGCCTCCAGGCGCTATGCTGTGGGTGGATGTTTGGAATGGTTGCCTAGCTAAGGCTCACAGGAGGTCAGAGGAAAGGCCGAGACAGACACAGAAGGGCAGACAGAGCCTCATCACTGCCCAGCGTGATTCATGGTTCACTGAACTTAACTCACTGTTTACACCACAGATCTAGTATTTTGCTAACAGGCTTTTTAAAATTCTTCTCTTAGAACAAGACATATAGTTGAGTTACCTTAAAGTAAGACAACAGTATTTTTAACGAAGATAAGCTGGCTAAATTTACTATAAGAAATAGAAGTATTCGTAAAATAATGTTAAAAACTGTACAGCACCATGGCCCAGAAAGGCTCTATTCCTCAGCGGGAAATACTCCGAACAATTATCGAAGTTGCAGCTGCAATTTTGTTCTTCGCCTGCTTTCTGCACTTTCCATGTTTAAATTCAAGCACTGAGACAGCGGGCACTTAGCAAGAAGCTAAACAAATACTAACCACGGTCACTGCACTTTAGAACAAGTACTTCTCGCTAGCTCGGCGGGGTAAGAAGCTCGAGGATGCTCACAAGCTTCCCGGGCAGACAGGGGGATAAAGCCGGAGGGCTCCACGTCAAACCCGCGCCGCGGCGGCCGAACGAGCCCCCTTGCCGAGGCCCGGCGGCTCCCAGCTGCAGCCCCGGGGGCGGGGAAAGGCTCCGCTCCCGCAGCCCACAAGCCCTGCTGGGCTCGGCAAGGCCCAGGGGCAGCGCTCTCGCAGGGCAGGGCAGGGCTGGGCTGGGCTGGTGGCCCTGGCGCTGTTGGTCCCCTCAGGCCGTGCCGGGCCTCCCCTCCGCTCCCTCTCCGCGCCCCCCGGCCCGCACTCACTCATCGTCCTGCAGCGCGCTCTGCTCCGTGAGCGGCCGCAGCGGAACGCGGCTCTCGCCGCCGCCAGCCCGGGCCTGCGGGGGCTCGAAGCAGAGGGACAGCTTCGCCCCGAGATCCCCGACGCCCCAGCCGCCCTTGTCGCAAGCAGGCTCGGGGCCGCTCCCCGCGGAGGGCTGGAATCCCGAGAAGTCCTGCCAATCGCCCGGGTCCCGCTGCGAGGTCGCCGCCGCCGCCATCGCTGGGGACGCGGCGCTGCGCGCTCCCGGCGGTGCGCGCGCCCGGCGGGCGGGGCCCGGCTGAGGCAGCGATGGCAGAGCCGGGCCGGGCCGGGCCGGGCCGGGCTGAGGCAGCGATGGCAGAGCCGGGCCGGGCCGGGCCGGGCCGGGCTGAGGCAGCGATGGCAGAGCCGGGCCGGGCCGGGCTGAGGCAGCGATGGCAGAGCCGGGCCGGGCCGGGCCGGGCCGGGCTGAGGCAGCGATGGCAGAGCCGGGCCGGGCCGGGCTGAGGCAGAGCCCGCGGAGCCGCACACAGCGGTGTCCGTACTGACTCACAGCTCCGCACCGACTAGGGGCGGCTCATCGGGCAGGAGGGGGAGGCGTAGAATGGTTTGAGTTCGAAGGGGCCTTTAAAGATCACCCAGTTCCAGTGCCTCTGCAGTAGTAGGATTATTTACAGTAGTTTTGTTGTAACTTGTTTTTATACTGTCGTTGATGCCTCCATTCAGTCACCTGGTACGCAAGAATCTAAGCTTTGGAGATACTTTTTCTTACCAGCACTGACTCCCGTCAAGTGCTGGTAAGAAGCTTTGCTAGCAACAAGCAAGAAGCTGGCAACAAGCTTTGCTAGCTTTGTATTGTTCCCTTACGCACAATAGCTTAGGATGGGCTTTTTTATCTTGTATTATTTTTTTTTTTGAGCAGCCATGATCTTTTGTTATCCTTAAGTATGTACCAGGAATTTTCTCTGCTTAACTTCCTGATTCAGTTTGAGCTTCTTTTAACTTTCTTCCTGTACTTCCTACTTGATGTTTGGCAACACTGCAAGTGGAAAATGCATGCCTCGTTAAGCATCAGAGTGCCACTGAAGTCATTGAAAGGATTTGCATCCTATCCTACTTAGGATTATGACAGGCTGGCAAACCCTAGTGTAAATAGGCATTCCAAATTTGATCCTTTCAGACATTGCAAGGCAGAGCAGGCCAGGACTACTTAAGAGTGTTAAAATACATCATTGTTTTATATATTGATGTTTTTATGTTTTCATTGTTTTATATATGATGTTTTCTGTTTTATTCTGATGAAAACCCAAAATGCTTACAGAGTTTGAAGATGTTCTTCTAGAAGACATAGGTCTTCCATAGCCTTAGTCTTGGGAAGGAGCAATAATGCTGGAACAGATAACTAGCGAGGGAGAAAAAAAAATCAGCATATGGAAACATAAAGGGATGCACATAAATACAGATCTATCCTAGTAAAAGTCATTTATGGGCTTTGCAGTAACTACTGGGCATTTTCTATTATTGCAGCTTGTTCTCTGCAAGAACACTGACTCAGCCATCAGTAGCAATCTAAACAATAAGCACCATGCTACATCCAGGGAGTACCACATGTGAGCAGTGTGGACATTTTCAGTCCCCTTACCCTTGACCTTGAAGGATGTACATGGAAGTACAAGGAATGACAAGGTTGGCCATAAGGCACAGAACTACTCCTGAAGAATCGTACCTCAGGATTCTTAGGAAAAAATGGAAACAACATAAAGGTCTCTAAATCAATGGGTGACATATAAATACTGATCTACTGCTGCTTTGGATGCAGTGTCAGGGATATTAAATTAAACCATTAGGAGAGTATGATGCCTCAGGTTTCAGCTTTTATATTTTTCAGATTCTGTACTGCTTTATTGTGTAGTTCTGAGCTTCATATTAGGGGATAGTAAGCTCTCTTCACAGAGTAGGTAGACAAAACAATTCCTTCTCTAGCTGGGGACCAAGGACAAATGAGCCAAATTTCAGGCCCAAGCGCCTAAACAACAGTGGATTGAAGAGAGAAAAACAAGGATGGGACTTCATAAGCTAAAAGCTATAATTGGACAATTAACTCCAATATGCTAATGGACCAGAATTTATAGAAGTGTGACCCTGTGACTGGTGATCCATTTTGTGACCATTTTGGGTTCACCTTGGCTGTAGCCCTGGCTGGGCTCTTGTACTGCCCAAAGTGTATCCAATGAGGCCTTCTAATAAATACCTATTTTATTCTTTAACTCTGTCTAGTCTCTGTTCTAGGTCAACCTTCACAAGGCATTAAGTAGGTTCAAAGAAAGGAGGCAGTTTTTTACAAAGCAAGTAGTTAAGCTGAAAACCACCTTGCCTCAGGATCTTACATACCAGAACTTGGACATCAAGTTAATTAACTTAAAAATTAGTAGAAGAAAAAAAAAAACAAACATTATAGCCTAGTAAATGAGTAGTTGATCTGCAGCTCAGGGAGTCCATGAAGTGCAAATTCTGATTTCAAACATTTTTTTAGGACCTCAC
Source organism: Vidua chalybeata (assembly GCF_026979565.1). NCBI lineage: Eukaryota > Metazoa > Chordata > Aves > Passeriformes > Viduidae > Vidua > Vidua chalybeata. Next base: position 13,717,489 of record NC_071532.1, read on the forward strand.
ATTAGAATCCTGTATGGTTAATCATGGCTTTCTGTCAGGTCAGACTAGACCACGTGAACTCCATGGCAGGGCAAAGGCCTAACTTTGCATTTGATTCATCTTTACTGTATGCTGGAACTATCTGGAATTCCATAAAGCTTCTAATGTGAAAATTCTTTAGTGTAATATGCAGAACTTTCTGTACATGCAAACTCTTCTTTACCCACAGTACTTTCTGAACTGTTCTGATCTCAGGTCAACATGACAATAATATGAACTCGTACTCACCATTATATCAAACTAATGTCTCAAGGACCAGTGCCCAGAAGCGATAAGTACGAACATTTAAGAAGACACGCATCCATAGGTTTAAAATTTTTTATTGTGCTGCCAAGAGCCAAATTACAAGAAACCGCCTTACAGTTAAAAAAGTAAACAAGCAATCTGCTGAACCGCAGTGCACTCCGAGTGCCACATATGCATCTATTTTTCAGAAAATTATATCTGCATTTCTCTTACAAGAGCACAACAGGAACCAAAGTAAAAGAGTGTAATGGATACAGCACATAGGATAAATCATATCTTTAAAATAATAATAATAAAATAATAATAATAAAAACATTTTACACCATGTCCTATATCCTGCTAATATTTTCAGAATATGGCCTTGATTGTAAAACAAAAGCAAGCATTTACAATTTCTGGATAAAGACTGCTTACTCTTATGCAAGGAATGGATGTTTTGTCTTGACAAAATCTCTGTAGTTACTGGACAGAAACATCTCTGTTTCATTATCAGGTTGAATACAAAACACTGGGGAGACTACATTTTTTCTTATTGGTGGTTGGAAACTGAAGTTATATAAGCAGAAAAAATGTTGACCCTTAATGATACACCTATTTTTTTTCTTTGATGCAAACAGCTAGAACACCTTTTTGATATTCTAAAACAAAAAAAAATCGTTAATCTTCAGATTAATAAATTAGGTCATTATAATAATAAATTAGTTTTTTTTTTCAGTTTTAAAGTTCAGCAATCTCTGACCAAGTATTTACAACAATACTTGAGAGTTCCTTTACAAAAAATACATTTTCTTTTCACATTAAGCATACTGGGTATCTGTGTCTCTTATGACAAGCATTTGTAAAAGAAAAAAGGCAATGCACAAATGGGTAATTAGTATAAAAGTGCCAAGACCTGTTTGGAAAGTTAACATTGTATTATACAGTCAGAGTTATAAATGAGGCAAGCTACAACAAACTTCCAGCTTAATGCGGACAATATTCCAGTAGTTGTTTCAAACAATTGTTTGCAAAAAAAAAAAAAAAAAAAAAAAAAAAAAAAAAAAAAAAAAAAAAGAAAAAGAAAAAAGAAGAAAAAAAAAAAAACCAAAACCAACTGAAATCCAGGAGCTGATTGTATTATTTTATGGAGTTGATTAGTGCTGCATGTATATTGTCATCAGTGTCTCTAGCCAATGCATTCATTAAAAAGCCTTTTTAAGGCTAAGCAGGAAAAGAAAAATAAGAAACACCCTGAAATGTAGCAAGTAGCAAGAGCAACGCTTACTGCTATAATCGTGCACGAACTGAACACACGCCAACACAAGAGTGCACACATACACACACACACACACAAACACGTTCAAATCAAATCAAACTGTAGGTAGAATGAGATGCTCTTTTCTTCTTTTTCCTAAACTCACAAGCAATTAAGCATTGATATGGAATGCCTGTTATCTGTTTCTGCTCTGGGTAAAATCTCTCTCAGATAAAAATACATTCAACAAGAAAAAAAATAGAAAAAATATATACTGTATACATAGTATTTTATATATACAGTATATATATATGTATAGTGTATATACACATGCACGTATATATACATATGTATACCTACATGCATTTGTATATACATATATATACACAAACATACAAATACTTTTTGTTGTTTTTAGCATAATTATATTTACATAAATATTCCTATAATGCTAAAGTTTAAAGAAGCATGATCTCCTTTTTTTTTCTGAGCTTCAAAAAAGGTGCTTGAGTAATATACAATTAAAATTAAGCAGCTTCCTAGCATGGAAGTAGTTTCTAAATCTGCATACCAGTAAATAAGAACATCAACAGGAAAAAAAAAAAACAACAACCTTAAAACAGTCTCTTTTTTACTCTCTTGTACGCAAGAGCTTTGTCCAACAAAAATATTTTTCCTTCTCCTGTATGAACAACCAGAGATCGATATAAAATAACAAAACAAAACCACAACAGACAAAACAAACAAACAAAAGCCCCTGGAACTGCATGGTGTTCTTGACTTTTCCTTCCATCCTTCCTCCCTTCAATACTGCTGTCAAAAGATCCAGTGCTCATATCAGGAATTACTTAGGCCTCAGTCATTTGCTAACTCTGCTGAAGTCTGGCTAATCTAGCCAATCAGCTTTGAAGAAAACAAAAATAAAAACAAAAATAAAAACAAAAAGCAGCACAAGTTATAATTTTATACATCCTTAATAAACCCACCCTTTATTTTCTGCTATAATATTTTCCTTGCTATTTCATTAACTACTGCAGCTTCTCATCATATAGAAAAATATTTGCAGCTACACCACACCTGTGATGTGACAAATTCTGTTCTAGGAGTATATTACTGTAGCAACAGCTGGAAAAAATAATCAGACCTTTTCATATTTTTTTCACCTGGGGTTAGGCTTTTGCTGCAACAGATGCAATTTCAGAGCAACAAGATAAACCACTATCCTGCTGCTCAGCAGTATATTTTCGTCTCCAGCCAAGCAGGACCAGCTTTTCTTCTCTGAAGCTTCCTTTTACTTCATTGCCTACCCCTAGCCCCTGATTCCCCCTCCCAAAAAACCTCTATAGCTATGTTACAAGCAAATACATCTTAACAAGTTTCAAAACTTTGGTTCTAAAAAAACACTTGGTCAGTTATCTCAAGGAAAAGTGGGAATGCTTTTTCTGGCACATTGCAGGAGTCAGAGCTCATCCCAGAAAGGTCTTACAGCTGTACATGTAGTCACAAATCCAATACAATCCACTAAGCAACTGCACAATTCTAGTTTTATTTTAATAGCAGACTGTCTCTCTTTCTCTCGCTCTTTCTTAAATCCTTGGCAAGGGTGCAATTCTTCAAACTGTTTGATAGAAATTATCTGCCTGTAGGTTGTTCTGTTTCTGCATGCTGTAAAATCCACTGTATCTTGAATCTGGGTCTGCAATTCTTAGCATCCTCTGAGAACTGTCCACCTGGACCCTGGTACCTTTCTCGCAGTCCACATATACCAGTTGATTGTTTAGGCAAGAAGGCTGTTAAAAGAGAAAGGAAATATTGAGTAAATCATACAATTTTTGTATTCCATATATAGTTTTAAAAGTCTATTTGGTTCAAGTCCATAAGCACAAAACAAAATCAAACTGGCAATGAAAGGGTTTGGACTTTTGTTAAAGTTGGCTTATGTAAGACATAGTAACAGACCAAGACTCTCTTCACAGTCACCATTTTTCATCTTCTGAATGGAGTTCTGGTATTCTCATATCCCAATTGGGCTGGTGTAACTGTTTTCTGTTAATTCAGCACCACACAAAGGCTTAACCTGGTTGCCCAAAATGTGCAGCAGCTTTTTTCCCAGACTTTTAACAGCCTCTTAATTGCTTAACATTTTCCACAATGTTTTGTTCCTGGTTTCGTAAAAATGGGATATCCTGGAAATAGACAGGGCACCTTTGTTGGAGCTTTGTAGCAGGACACTGGAATCCACTGCTTTTTCTGGTTGATAAGCAGGAGCACGATGATCAGTAACAGTGCTATCGTGATTGGGATTGTCACCAAGGCAACAGAGCTGACGGATGCATCTTCACTGGGGTGTGGCCCACTGCCACTCCGGTATTCTCCCTGGAGATGGTTCATGTCTGCAGGGCAATTGGGAGCATTTGTTAGTAATTATCAACGGGCCTTGGCCGCAAGGAAGAATGTAATTATAGAAGTCTCAGTTGTACATCTTGTCACTCATAAGGATTTGGACCTTCTCTCCTGCAATGCCACCTTATTTACATAAATTAGAACAGCTAGTATCTTGTAGAGGGACTATGTTAGTCAGGAAAAGGCCATCAAAAAGAGAGGAGATAGAAGGAAATCCTAAAGCACAGTAACGACCACAGTCTGACAAGAACCTCTTAACTCAGTTGTGTTTGCATGATCTTACCTGATCATAACAAAATTCCCACTTGTAAAAAAATCAGACTGTGTTTCCAGGCTGAGGAGAACTTGGAAATCTTAGGATGAAAGTAATTTTTTCTTTTTTTTTACTTTTAAAAACTGGTAGGACCTGTACGATTTGTTCACTCTCTCATCTGTTGAGAGTGTATTACAATACCTGCAGCACTCAGCCTGTGAAAACAGACTGCTGGCAGTCTACTAGACTGTAGCAAGTTTTGTGTGTAATTGCAAAGAATGGTAACTTTCAATGACATATACAAAATTCCCTCACAGTGGGTGTTTCTAATCCCCAGGCAGGATAGTTGCAAGCTAGCTACTAATGCCTGAGAAATTAAAATGCTGGAGTTATAAAAGCATAAGCTTAGAACTTTGTAAAGCAGTTACATTTCATGCATCCTTTCTCCAAACAATAGAATACTATGAGATCATCCTTGGATTAAAAAAAAAAAAGAAATCCTCAGGTTAAAAAAATACATAGTTTGGGTTGTCCTTCAATTAGAAAAGGTTAACAAAATCTGTGACACAGTGTTTCCTCTATGCTGGAATAATATTACAGTGCAGTTTTAAACAGAAGATGTATTTACATCCTTAGCCAACTTTATTGGCTGTGTGTCACTATACCTGAGGTGTTTTTTTTGTCTAAGGTCTGACATCATGTCTATGATATATGTTGGGCTGTGGTACATGTTTTTCCACCTTTATCTATTCCTGAGAATGTCAAATAGATCAAATGAAGGTATATCAACTCCAATGGCCTGCTTTCTAGTTTTTGAATCAGAAAAGACACCGAAGAATCACTTCTGATTCATCATTTTGTTGTATTCTTACTTTTCTAGAACTCCATCATACCAACACAGATGTTTCTTTTATGCAGAACATGGAGAGATAATGAGACCAAAATGTATAAATATAATTTAATCAACTGACTCATCTTTACTCAAAGCAAAATGCATGTACTGCACTGAATTATGCACTGAAGAATATTCTCAGATACAACTGCTACCTGAATAGAAAAAGTAGATGCATTAAAACATGAGGAATGAACACAGTCCTAAGTTATCCTGGTTTATAGCAGATCTGACCTCTGTGAATGTGGATTATATCATTTTCACTTGGTGTCGGCCAGTTTGGTACTTCTAGTTCAACATCTCCTCGATGATTTGTCTTCTCAATGGGGATGTTAGTGGGTTCAGGTACATACATCTCTGTGAAATGAGAAAAATGTCTTTCACAAGTTGCAAGCTGCTTAACTTCTCAGTGCTGCTCTTAATTAATTAATGAGGAAATACACTTGCCCATTTGCAGTGCTTTGTCCTTTAAAGTCTTTTATTTGTTTCCAAATTTTCATCATTAGCCTGGGATTTTATCTGAAAACTTATTCCATATTGTATATGGGATACATGCCTGTTACCATTATCATTATCATAATGTGAATGGGACAAAGGACTGGTGTGGACAACCCTGCTTTTGAAAATACCATCTCAGAATACATGTTTTACTACAGGCTTGCTCCTCTGTGATACTTAACAAACCCTCTCTCCCCCAAAAATGAAGGGAAGACTACATCTTCTCAGCTAATATGTAAACAGTCCCTACTGGTTTCTTTGCCTTGTTTTTTTTTTGTAATCCTCAAAGGAGGGGAATTGCAAGAAAGGATACTGCTGAATCTCCCCAGTTGCCCTGTCAGAAGTACGTATCAGCTTACTGAATAAGGAGAGCAAACTTCTGCAGAAGTATATCAGAACTCACATTAAAAACCAGTTGCAATTCTTATGCCCCTTGTCCCCATAACTAACAAAATGTCACATTGCTTTTAAGCCAAGTTAAAGTGAAAAATAAAGCAATGTGATATTTGAAAAGTAACCAGCAGTCTCAGAAAAGACAGAAATGTTAATCACTGTGACATAATCTGCAGAGATGTAAAGACATTAATTTTCCCACTTCATTAACATATTTTCATAGCCTTGTGAAAGGACAGGACAGGGGCAAGCAAGTAATTTTTCAGTTCACAGTTCTCAGAATAAGTGAAATTCAAACTATGTTTTTTGCACAATGTGTCAATGTGTTAAGAATATTAATTTTCTTGAAGTCTAAAAGTCTGTTGCCTTTGTGATGCTGTTCAAACATGGACTGACATTCAAAACCCAATTAAAAAACCTTATTATTGGCCCCAGGAAACCAGCATGACAATAAACTGGGTTGTCACATCACATTACCTGGACACATGGGACAGCAGCTTCCCTCCACATTGATGGGTTCAGTACAAGGTAGAGGTGGGCAGCTGACAGTGGAGCAGAGAGTCTGACCCTGCAGGCAGTAGCAGTGTGTGCAGCTGTCAATGTCCCAGCGTTCCTCATCTGCGTACGTTTCTCCACTGAAGTGGCAGACCACTTTCTTTGGAACTGTATCTTCTGTGGAAGGAAAACAGTGCTGTGATCCTGCAGTAACAGCCAATTACACACAAATCGGATTTCATTCCTGGACACAAAAGTGAAACAATTGCCACTAAGAATTCCCAGCTGTAATGAAAAGATCCTCTCTTTATCTTCCAGAAAATCTTTGTGAAAAAGATATCATTTCTGCTTCTTTATGAAGTACAGAATTAGCCTGGGCTGCTTCTCCTCATTTCCTTAATGCAAGAGGCTAGAAGATGGATGATTGGGACATGAAAAGATGGTATCAAAAGTGCTGTGAAAATTAAGAAAAAATCATTCTCTTTGACTGTTTGAGGCTACCAACTGCTCATCTTCCTCCTTGTTTCCTAGTCAATCCTATTAAGCTAAAATAACCCCAAACTCATAACTACCTAACTTTCTAACTACCAAAGTTCAAGAATGATGAACTCTGTCTAGAATACTTAAAAAAGCAGATTAGGTGGGATGCCAAGAAGGATTGGAGCAACTCTCAGGTGAAATAACTAGAAGTGCTTAGACTGTAATAGTAGAACATATTTGAAGGGGATCTGATAATTCCCTAAAACTGCATCAATGGAAAACTCCAGGAAAAGAGCAATACCTAAAATCAGTACATTTTTTAATGGTTAATATTATATAAATTGGAAATTGATGTGATCTTTCTGCCTAGGCATTCAATACACCACTTTTTAATGTGGCATCCTATGCAAGCCTTTTTAGGCAGTCTGCAGTCTTCTCTGTTTCACTGAGAAGGAAGTAATGAATTGCTTAGCCTAGGATGTGTTTTCGTGCTGGAGCACTTTAAGGATAGTGAAAAAACAACACAGCAGAAACTCCAAAAGCCAAGCAGTGCTTAATTTTCATCTTGGCTTCCTCCTACCTTTGTTTCTCAGTGGCAGAAATTGTTATGAAACCTGCTGATGACATGACCTTGCACATTACACATATGAATGAGATAACAGAATGAAATAATTAACTTCTTAAACATTCAGATAAATACTGGTTTAATATTCACACAGATTACATCTCTAAGTATGCCAGTTAGACATATTTACCCTATGTCAGCCTTATTATATATTTTGGTCATGAGTAAAGGTTTTAATTAGTGACAACAAAATAGAGACACAATCTGGAATAACAAGGCTAGCAGTCAGCAGACAGTCCAACAGATCTGAGAGAGTAAATTCAAATACAAAAGAAGACCAGCAAGAACTACTATTGTGAAAACATTAGTGGAATTATCCGAAAAGAACAAATGGTTCCCAAGGTCCTTGGTATCTCATGGCTTGCATGGCTTTTAGTATGGTTCCCAACCTCTCCAAGTAGATTTTGTAAGTGAACGTAGTGTAAGCATGGGAAAGGAAGAGTGGGAGGAAAAGATGGCGGCCAGCTGCAGGAAGGACATTAGGTTCTTCCCTAGCTGATGTGCATTTTGGCATATAGAACCAGCAGAACCTTGTGTTAGGAAGGTGTGTCTGGGGACACAAATTCCTTGTACATCATATAAAACTGTATCACCTGTTATTAAAGTTATTCTATCTGCAACAATATAAAGATTTCAAGAGTTGTATCAATGTCAGAACATACTTCACAATCTTTCTCCCATCTTTCTGATGAAGGATTGTTTTGTTCATAGATGGGCAAGTTGACTCACATGTTCAGTTAAATATTTAAAGCCCATCAATGTTCTTATACTCCTTCTTACTGTTCTTTTCTACTGTATCTCTCCCTACTACTTTTGCAAATGAAGGGAAGTAACCTTTGAATGCTTTCCAACAGTGCTACAAAGATTAAATTCAGTAAGTACATTATATGATTTTTCTCTATCAGCAGCTTCCATCCTACAGCCTTTGTACTTACTGTGAACTCACAAAAGAAGTCATCTGTACAAAAATACTCCTATTCAACACACAACGGAAAAGTGATCAGTAATCTCCAATTTTGCTACTTTAAAAATGCCTGTAAATTTTCGCTGTCTGGAGCAACCACCATTTACTTCAGCTCCAAATTCAACACCAGTGCATGGCCCTAATTCTTTATACATTTTCAGTATTTAAATATATATATTTTCCCTATTTTTATCTCAAAGATATTGCCATTAATGAAATTCCATTTTCCCCTGTATTTTAATTTAGATGCTTTATTAAAGAGTTCTCCATTCTGTGAAATTTCAGAATGCTTCAGCTCATCTTCTGCAGTCATAATTAATGTTTTCCTCATATTATCACATAAATCTTGACATAACATATGTGTTACCTGGCAGATCTTCCTTTAAATAAAATAATTTTTTTGTAATGTCTTCGTCCAGTAAGGTGTCTTACCAAGATTCCAGGAGGATGGCCTCTGGAGTTTGTAGGCAAATTAGATGTATATCTCTATACATCTATCTTCTACCTAAAAACCATAAATCATGATCCTCAAAACTCCTTATACACACTTCACTCTCCAGTTTGAACTGGTGGCATAGACTGCATCTCAGGGAAAGCATTTCAGTTTGGAAATAAAATTTCTGTGTTATTACCAAGAAGGGAAAAGCACGTTCACAACTATTTTTATTCACTCACCAATACAGTAAGGACAACACTGTCCCTTTCTCAAAACAGGTCTCTCACAGGATACTGGTGGGCAAGACTCGGAGTAGCATCTAATCACACCATCCATGCAAATGCAGCTAGTGCAGACATTGGGCTTCCAGGACTCAGCTGTCAGAAAAATATCTCCGTCATCATTTTTGCAGTAACTGGGCATGCTCTCATTGCTTGATGGAGAGGGATGAAGAGTCTCATCTGTAAATATAAACAGATTAGGTTATTTAACTTACAGTGGGAAACTTCTCTCAGAGCTCCTTAACAGAGGGTTCACTCTTGGAGAGCACAATGGAATTGTTACACATTGGCTCACTACTTCAGAAGAAGCAGAAGGACAGAACCTCATGCCTCTTCAGTTCTTATATGGGATGAAGACCTCATGATATGCTCTAGCATAATGTTTATTTAGACCTTTATTATTGAGTTTACTCAAAAAAGGAAAAAAAAAAGAAAATAAAGCATGGAAAAAAAATAAAGAAAAGAAACCTGGAAAAAGGAGAGCAAAGAGAAAAACAATCACCACCAAAAGCAGCCCCTCAGAAAGTGACTCTGAATGCTTTAAATTGCATGGTGTATAGGAATTAATCTCAAACAAGAGAGATTAAATTTTAAATCTAAAACCTGAATCCCATCTTCTACCATGTCAGCCCAAGACTGAATGATGCAAAGCAAAAAGCTATTATGCTGCTGTCACCTTCACTAGTGGCCTTAGATGAGCTAATTGTAAGCTGTTGAGAAACAAATGGAACTTGATCATGCTTCAGCCTGATGCCAATGGTTTGCTTTAATTCTCAGGCCATCCATGGGGGAGACATATTCCTGCAATGAAGCTGTACCTTAACAGACATTACAGGTCAAGAAACAGGACTAAGAAAAAGAGAAGAAAAGAAAGGATTCATAAGAGCACTGAGATCAGGTTCTCAATCTACCTGCATTGAGCTATGAGACTAAGCTTATTATATAGCCAGTGAGGAAAGATCAGCTCCTCCAAAACAGTACTTTGAAGTAAACAAATGTTCATTATTAATAATGAAAAAATGTAAGTCAGGAGAACTGGCTACCTTGTTTACTGAAAATATTTTGTCAGGAAAAAAGCCCCACACCTAAACCCAAATGAATACCTTGTAGCAAAACCTAATGGCAAAACCTAACTTCTATTTTTTCCTAAAGTAAATTTTTAATTTTTGGTTTGAATAAAGGTGTTTCTTAGTGACTTTATATGCAATGCACAGGTTGGTACTAAATTTCCACTGCAATAAACTCCCACATTTGCTATGTAAAATAAGAATTTATGTTCATTTATAATTGAATATCTTTCCTTGGGGGAAAGCAAATCTTGTTATCTTCTTGACACGGTGAGTCAGTCTAGGAGGAGTCTGGCATACCTGCCGGGCTGGAATGCTTTGATATTACTCAGCTGCCTTGAAACGACTATCAGAATGACACCATGTGAAGGTAAAAGCAAACAGAAATATTTTTTAGACCAAATCCCAAATAGGCAAGATAATAATAACAAAGTTCATAGAAACCAAGGTGTATAGGAAGAAAAAGAAACCTGTATCTACCCAACACACTGACTGCTTTCAAAGTTTCTCTAATCCCACATGTCTCCATAAAGGAGTGCATATTTCATAAACCTTCCAAGTATTCTGGTTCTTATACAACCCCTACATTATTAGATTGCCTTCAAGGTTTTCCAAGTTCAAGGCCACAACTCCCCTTTACACATAAGATCTCTCTTGCACACCATCAAGATTTGCACTTGAATTAGGGAACTGCAGGCTGTCACTCCAAACTGCTGAAGAACAAAGGCACCACAACATCCACCTGAGCACACACTGAAGCATTCTCATACTGAAACATCAGACATCCTCAGATCAAGGAAGGGCTCTGATGAAAGCCGGATGCCAGCACATACCGGGGCACTGTGGACAGCAGGAGTCCTGTGTGCGGGTGGGGTTTTGACAAAGAAGGGGTGGACAGACTTCAGTCTCACACAGGACACGTCCGCTGTGGCATGTGCATTGTGTGCAAGAATCAATGTTCCATGTCTCTCCTTCTACAAAGTATTCCCCACCAGGAGCATGACAGATTGATGGACTGGTGAGCTCTGGCTTTTGCACTATTATTTCATCTGGGAAAAACAGAATTGGAAGAGAGGCAAAATCAACTGTGAATCTTATAATTAACAACTGTACACAAGATGAAGAATTTCTGTTATTATTGAACATACATATATAAATTATTCTTAAGGAAGCTCTTTTGACTTTATTGCACCTGCATCTCATGAAAAATGGGAAATATATAAAGAAACAATTTGAGAATTGGTCTGAATAAAGACTAGTTAATATAAATCAGAGATAACTTCAAGCATTCTTGGCATTTCAGAAAAAAACAAACTAACTTGTGATTTGGAAATTCCAAGAGACAACTGTCATTTTCTGAAAAATTCTAATGATCAGACAGTTTCTTAACTGCTAAATATTAACTTCAGATACAGTTCCTGAAAGAATGGAAAAGTAAGCTTCTCCTCTGGGATTTAGGAAGTCCACGTGAAGGTTAATTTTCCCAACAGATATGTGTCTATATCATCTGTATCATTAGATGCTACATTAAAAAAACAACCAAACAACCCCCCCTCCCCCTCAAAAACCCCAACCCTCCAGAAAAGGAAAAGGAAAACACAGAATCCAGCCCCGCCCCCACCCCCCTAAAAATGTATAAGCACTTACATCGGTGGAAGTGCTTCATCACTGTTCCATTAAAAAAAAAAAAAAAAAGTATCTGCCATATTTGGGAAAAAACCCCGCCTGGATATAAGGAAATGCCACAGAGAAATGCCACAATGTGTAGCCTTATCTTTCCAGTAATTGTATCTCAACAAATGAACCTTACTTTCTTTTCAAACAATTAATTACATCACCTCTGCAGCCCTGGCTAAAAGATTCACCCTGGCCATTTAGAGAACAAATTTGACCTCTTTCATGTTAAGGAAGGAACTGAAACTGTTTCCCTTTTTCAGCATGAGTGTCCTCCAGCCTCCAGGGTATCAAAAAAAAAAAAAAAAAATGGAGGAACTCCTCACCTCTTGGTGTTTTAAAAGATACTTAAAGAAACCTATCTGGTACCTTGAGTGCTTAAGCACTTACCATCAATAAAAGGTTATGGCACCATCCTCAGCCTGCTTAAAATCCTTTGAAGCCTATCCCACACTGGGGGCAATAAGGGCAGTAACAGTTGCCTGCTTACCATGTTGGTTGTTTTGGACCTGGAGTGAGTCCACCAGCTTTTTCCATGCATTATACATAGATACCAAGATGCCTCACACACCATGTTTTTTTCAGCCATGGAAGCCACGAGTTTGAAAGCTACAGGCTATAACGTGAGGTTTCAGGCTTATAAGTGATGGCCTTCAGCCTGAATTCAACACATTTAACATTAGATAGCTAAATTAGGTGCCTCTGTTAAGAACAGAACCTCCTCAGGTTTCCTATGCTGAATGGAGAAGAAGAAAAAAGTGACTTCTTGCTAATTGTGCTACATCTCTAAACGACTTTCTGAAGGTGCCTCTCTCCTTCTTTATTATAATGATGGCTAATGTGAACATCATCCCAACCCAAATATCTTGGTTAAGGAGAGAAAAATTAAGTGTACAGCAGCTCCTCTAGTCATTTAGGCTCACAAAGTGCTTGTGGCTTCTCTTCATGTTTCTAGCACTGCTGTTCCTGTCTGGAGAACAGTGTTTGTGCCCTTTGCTCTATGACACTGCCACACAGAGGAAACGCCACTCAATTAGTTTTCATTTCTGGAGAATGATCGGTAGAACTCAAGGAAGCTGACTCTGGCTGATCTTACTCTATTCACAGAGTACCTGTGTTTTTCTTTCAGGGAATTATTTTATTTTTCACCAATTTGCTTATGCCATGCTTTTCCAATTGCTTACATTTGTGAACCACATACACAATTCAGCAGCATATACCTGAAATACCATTTGCAGATTGCTAGTCTGCTGCCTTGTCACTGTTAGATTTTTATTTCAGCTGGAACAATATATTACATGTTATGCAATGACATCTTAACTCATCAGGGCAAAGGCAATACTAAGATTTTCTGGAAATTTTCTGAGTCATCTACTTTGCATTTAATTTTCTGCAAAATCACAGGCCTGTTTTGCTCATTAGTGTTCCTGATCAAAAAAGCACAACCAGATAGCACTGCTGTATATGTTGCCTACTGCTCCCTTAGCAGCATTGATAATGATGTATCACTGCAACTAAAGTCCCACAAATGTGCAACTACATCACCTCAAGAAACAATTGGTCAAACAAATACACACTTTCATACACATAGCATGGTTCAGTAGCAATTAATGGCTTTTAAACCTTACAGGAAACCTTGAGATTTTTATAAGCATTGTGATGATCCATATAAACCTCTTAGTATGTAGAAACATGATTATAAGGGACATTTTAGCACTCAATGTATATCTTGCTCTGCTGAAAACTAACTAAATGTGGAACTGAATATAACCACACTTTTTTTTTCAGTTTGCAAAATGATCTCTGAGAGCTGCCACTTCCCTGTGGATAGGTTAAGAGTGCAATTCCAAACCCAGTACATCAGGACTGCTAATTACTTCAATATCCTTATGGTAGATACATGCCATACAGTGACATGCTCTCGGTCTCACAATTCCAAACTGCATTCCAATCTGCATTCCAATCTATTTAAAGCCATGATATATTTAACATCATCAGTGGGGAATCAATATGTTGCAAAATAAAATCAGAATTATATTTCTAACAAATACAAGACCTCAGTGGGGAAAAAAAAACCCACACTGAGACTAATTTGGCCATAGTAATCCCTATACTTATGCCATTTTTAAAATGCTGTATCTGCCCAAGCATTGTAAGAGCTTACACCAAGTATGGCTTTACTTACACAGAAGCTAGGTGACTAGTGGCTTGAAAGCAGGATTGATGTCAGACAGAGAAACCTATGCAGACCCTCTCTCTTGAAGGAATGGACACTGCTGGCTAAACAACTGCTCTTTTATAAGAGACCAACATTGCTGGTGCTCAGAATCAAACACTGATCTCATCTACAAGAACTGTACAGTGTGAGATAATAGGTTCTGCTGACTTCACCTTGACCTTTCTTCCACAAACTCAGCATTAGGGTTGTGAATGAATTTACCCAAACTCACTCTCCATACACAAAGAACTAGCTGCTGGCCAGCTGAAAGACCAAAATTACCATTACTCTTATTTGAATGCTCTGAGGTGTTCTGTACATATTCAGTAAATCAAGATTCACGAGTATGCTGACAGTAGAATGAAGTCAAGAATGAGTCTTGGGGACCTAACAAGAGAATTGCTGGAATTGGAACAACCACCATATGTTTTAAATTTTGAATCTTGTTTGTTTATATAAGGCAAGACTGATATGTTAACCTGCCCCCATCCATAAACATGTATATAATACTACACAAATCATTGTGAAATGGCTGAAAGAGAGACAGACCCTTTGGAATCTTCCATCCTTCTGGGGACTTACTGATTTTCCAGTTACCACAAGGTGTGAACTGGATTTGAGATCACCATTTATCTAAGCAATCTAAAGAGATCGGTTATCTTAGGTCACCAGCAGGATGCACTGTTCTCTGGCACTTTCAGAAAGAGGATCTGCTTATTTTGCCCCTAGGATTTCCTGTTCTTTACAATGAAACAGAAAAGGTTCATAATTGCTTATATCCTACCAGTTCTGTCATACTGTTCTCTATTTATAGAAGCTTCATGAGCCTCATTGTTCTACTCCTAATATGAGTTCCAATAAAGTCATAGAGAATATCACTGTATTACAAATTAATCTACTTAGCACATACAATACTGTAGGAAAAATTCTGAAAATAGAGGACATTAATCTTACATTCTACCCATGCTTTTTCATAGATGTTTTTCATATTGACACTTACTAAAATGGTATTGGAATGCAACATAAACTGTACTTGGCCTTCCCGCTGAAAGTATTGAAATAATCTACTGCTGGTGGTATAGGAGCCTTCCCTCAGAACACAGAATCATAATGTTCAATTACTTAAGATATCTGTTTGTGTACATCTTTGAGGGATTGTAAAACATACACCAGGAGATATATTTTAATAAAACTCCACTTTAAAATCAAAAATGAAAATGTAATGGCTTATTACAATACTCACTATTATAGGTAACAGACTAGAAACTTTTATTTTTACTAGTTTAAATATTCCAATATGTCAAAGATTAACATGTTAGGACCCACAACTTGCATATGCTTTAAATATATAGGTTTCCATTTTCCACAGCTGAGAACTCATCATGTTACATTAGGGCACAGAAACCTTCATCTCTGCCTACTACTGAAGTATGCATGAGATTATTTTAATGCATTAAGAAACAGAACACAAGTGAAATGATACTTGATTACAAAGCATGTAGAAGAAATCATGTCTTACCTGGGCATGATGGACAACACTGCCCTGGATGTATGGTGGGGTTGCCACAGCTGGGAACAGGGCAGGTGATCAAGGCACACATTTCCCGTCCGTTATGACAGTAACATTCCCTGCAGCCATCGTGCCAGCTCTCCTCATTCTCATGCCGGCGCCCATCCATGGACAGGCAAGAGCCTGTTTTAACAGGAGGCATTAGAGAAGCTGTTGCCTCTGCAAAACCAAAGAAAAATGAGATGTCCTGATAAGTATCTGTTGCTTAGGAAGAAACACCAACTTTGTAACTGGACTGTATTTATTTTTAAAGCACATATAAGACCAAGTAAATAACAGTTCTATAATTTACACTTAAAAGTAACACACAGGAAACAACTAAAAGGTACACTGAAGGGGGCAATAGGATGTAGTAGAATTTCCTGTAGTATTTCCTTGTAAAATATAATCACTTCCTTCTGTTGAACCTACACTTTTTTTAATCAACCAGAAATGCAGTAGTGTCTAAATAATGTAAGAAAAGGAGAAATGCAATGGAGGGAAATAGCAGATAGCATGAAGCATATTTAAAATGAAATATTTAAATACCATAGCATTATCTATAATGTACATTATACATTATCAGATACATTATCTATAATGTATCTGATAGCAAGTAGAATATAAAAACATTTAAATGAGATCTGGATGGTTTTGCAAATGATAAAAAATTGTAATCAGGTGCTAACAGGGTAATGGTAGATACTGGAAATATTCCATAGAGTACTTCCTGTGAAAAATTATTTGTCTATATTACTACGATAAATGAGATATTTGGAAAAGAATGATGAGAATTTCATCCCTCATTTCTTTTAGCTTTTACTGAGATGAGAATACAGTAGCTTAGACTGCAGCATTACTTGCATTCTGTCAGAACATACAAGCAGTTGGCCTAGGGAGATAAAGTTTCATTGGTATCTTAAGGGGTATTTAAGTGCTGCAGGATTCAGCCTCAATATATTCTTAGTTAATCAGCAGAGTGAATTTAGAGCCAAACACTCCCTCATCCACATCACTATTATGATGAAGGATGCAGAAGCAGTTTGTCAGTGAACTGACTTGTTTTCAGTGGTATGTCAACAATGTTCTGCCGACATATATATAAGGTTATTTGTAATTAGTTCTTAATTTAATTTTCTTTTAAAAAAGGATAATGTATGAGAAGTAGTTATGTTTACATGTAATTTTAGGAAGTGTTCAGCTTTTTTGCTTGTTTTTTTTCATTTTTTTAAAATTTTTTTGTACACTAGTATGTAGGTCAGCACTTCAGCTGTGGCAGATCTACAGATCTATCAAAGACGATTTCACAATCAGATGGTACAAAGTTAGTTTGAGGCACATTATCAGAATAGAAAGCCAATACACAGAAGTTACATTAGTATACCATTTTGAGAACTAAACAAAAATGCTGCATAAGGATAAAATACTTCTTAGAACAGATTTCATCCTATTGCATGAACAGATATACTATGAAAAAACTTAAATTCAGTTATTATACTTTCATACTTTAATATCAAAGTATTTAAATTATCATTTGAATTAATATTGCTAGAATACTGCTCTATATTAAAATGATTATTGACACTCAGAAGTCCTAGATAGTAAGACTTTGCTTATTTAGCAAGGGAAAAGGGTATCTGAAGCAATCAGACTTTTTTCATGAAATATTCTAAAGTACGCTCATAATTTGGAGAAACATACATAAACAGGTACTCAGAATTAAGTTCACAAACTGAGATTGTAATTAAAATTTGAAAAGTGAAAACAATTACTAGAAAAGCTAGTATTTGAAAAAATCTAATGTGTAAATACAAAATGGGAGTGACTAGCTAACTAGAGGTATGGTTGAAATGATCTGAGATACAGTAGTTCACAAGGAAAGGAACTGTGTAGTGTGATACCACTGCAGAAGAGGCAAGTTCAAGATAAGACACAAGTTCAGGAGCATTGTAAATTTAAATACAGAACTACTACTTCTACTAGTTTGAAGATTTTACTATGGCTAAAGCACAGTATCAAATTCTTGAATAGCGATGAGAAACTGCAGTAACTGGGTTTGTTTGACTTAGAAACCCATTTCTCACCCAAAAAATGTTTTTAAGTGTCCAGTTGTAACCCCTTAAATATTGCAAGAATTTTAAAGGGAATGGTGCTTAGCTGCTCCATATGTCTGCTAAGCTCAGGACAAGGAGTAACCAGTTCAATGTGTATAAAGGGAGACAGTAATTTTAGAAAATTAATTTAAAAATGTTATATGTTTCTAGCCACAGGAAAACACTATTTTAGAAAGGTTTGGTTTTTTCTCTTTCTGTTTTGTTCTAGTTTTTTGTGTCTTTTGAAAGTGGAGATTCTTAATAAATTAAATCTTAGACAAACATCTGTCAAGGATTATCCAGATACACTCTATTTTATGCAAGGGTAAAGAAGGGGACTCTCAGTTTGTCAGAGTACTACTCCAGCCTGTACTTCTATGGTACTATTAATCCTAGCACAAGCTATTTCTAGCAGAAGCAATTTAGAAAGTGGAGCTAATTCACAGGCAGGGGATTTACCCAACCTTTCTCTTATTTAGGGATTCTGGGTCAAAATTTTAACAAAGACTCATATTTTCCCCAGAACGTACTGGTGATTGCTCTAATCATACTTTGACAAAACTGCAAATGAAGTGATGTTGAAGTGATATGCTCATGGCTTGGTATCTTTATGATCATGACAACAGTAAATACTACTTAGAGATGGATCAAGTTAATTTCACTAAATAATTGTGCACATTTTTAAATCCATATTTGTTAAGGAGAACACTTAAGAGTGACAAGCTGAGTGATAAAAATTATCTCAATGGGACACTATTCATCAGTTACCCTTCTTATTTAATTTTTAAAATTCTAATTTCTAGTAAAAGTCATATATTGGTGACTAGTAAAAGTCATATATTGGTATATTGGCGGTAGCTTATGTCAATGAAATCTCTGCTTCTCACATCTGCAAAATATGTTTATAACATTGCAACTTTTATTTTGCTAGAAGTCTGAACGTTTCTTAAACTGTCTGCAGTGTATAATGTTACATAGAAAAAAAATAATGTTGGATCTTTTTGATTCATATGATTGCATGTTTGCCTTCAACTACAGGAGAGTGACTTCAAGAACTCATATATTTTCTTCCAGTGCTATGTTCCCATATCTTGTTCTTTTACATTTTATATATTTTTTTAAATGCAGAAGAAATAGCAAAAAGTTGAGAATAGGGTCATTACATAAAGCAATGGGAAAGTAATCAAACTTACTTGACTACAGCTAGAAGTCAAAACACACAAGTAAGAGTCAAAGAAAATAAGCACGAAAAAGCAGTTAGGATCAGAGAGACACTGAGCAAAACCAAAAAGTTATTAAATGCAACACATGGAGATGAGCAATGATGGAAGTGTGATACCCAGACTAATACAAAAGATAACTTGAAAATATTGTAAGGAAGAAACATGCTGAAAGCAGCACAAATATATGGCAGACAACAAATGAACACCTGATCTCAATAACCATCTTGAACTTGGTGGTTACAGGCTTGGGATGTGGCATGTATGAAATTTTTAGCTTAAGAATACCAAGTCCTTTCTCCTGGGCAGCTGTTGTCTCTACTCATTGTTCATTAAGATTGCCTGAAAAGCATCCAAGAAACAGCACTCCAATTTTAGGTGATATACTGGATACTTATCAAATACAACACTTGTTTGTAAAGAAAAGGCAGTGGTGAAGAAGGCAAGATGAACATCACTACTGAAAAAAATGCCCTCAATTAGCTTATTATTAGTAGTTGCTTATTAAGAGCCTGATCTAAATTTTATTAATGATTAACAAACTTTTTGTGACTTTGTAGTGGGAGATGAAAGCAGAGGTGAAGCTTTCTGTTGAAGCCCATATGAATAGATAATAACAAACACCAGCGAAACAATACATTTATGTGAGCAATGTTGAACTGGTTCCCCTCCAGTTCTGTATTTCAATTTGTAAATATTCTGTGCAGTATTGCTTTTCTTTCACCCTGGTTCCCACCTGCTTTGAAAACAAGTTGTAGTTAGAGGTGGTAATGCACTGGCACGTACCTCTGCACTTGCAGACAACACAGCCATGACTGTTCTGCTGGAAGCCCAATGGACAGATTTTACCACAAGGCAGGTTGGGGCACTTCTTACACCGACAGATTTCACAACCATGCTTGTTCTTCCTAGATGAGCAAAGTAAGTTGTAAAAGGTCAGCAAGTCACCTTAAATATCTACATCTTTAAAGCAAGAGCATCCCCCCTAACGAAGTGACTGATGAGCAAAGAAAATTATTGTTAATTGTCACCCTTAGATTCAGTAGTTTTATGGGCTGTACAAGCTTTATGGGCTCCATCCCTGGCATGTGCTCCCTCCATTCAGTGGATCCTATGCTGAATGTTTCCTTGTCTTTTTTCACAAAGACAAATAATACTGTTCAAACTTTTCAAATAGATATGTGAAGCAAAGAACAGACATGGGAAGTTATAGAACATGATCTAGGAGGATAGAGGAGAAATAAGTGATGTAAATCTCTAGAAAGTCTGGCTTCAAGCTGTAGAAAACTTTATTTAATTTTTAATTAAAAGGCTGAGAATAACAAATTGCAGTACAGTACAGTGGAGAATGAAAGACTTTCTGTATTCCTATTCCATCAAAGGAATGCTTCTTTCCATTACTGTGTAGAGCTTTCAAACAGTGAACTTTATCTAGCAGATTTTTTCACAGTTATGAAAAGATTTTGGTTTCTTTAAAGATGCACCAACTCAATATTTCCAATTATTAACTTTTAACTTAAAAAAAACCACAAATATGATGATTACTCCTTAACTGTTCACTCTCTAATATACTTTTCATTTAATATTTCTTTCGTGTCCTATTTGCAACTAAATGTTTACATGAAAATAGATTTGTCCTACATTACACCCCATGTTTTTAATGAGCACAACACACTTGGAAGTCAAATATATGGTATTTTAAAAAAGAATATAGCACAGTAGCAGTAAACTGAACAAATATGCTATACAACTTCAAATCTAAATAATTTTCACACCAAGGTAAAACTAAAAGTGAAATGATCCTGGAGTAGTTCTTGCCACAATTGTAGCCCTTTATATTACAAACAATTCCATATGAATATATCTTTAAATGCTATTAATTTAATTCAGTGTAATAATTTTTCACATATTTTGTAGAGAATGACAAAATTAGAGTGCTCATTTCCAATTTCTAAAAAATCACCTGATATTAAACATTCATCATTTAAAAATACTAGCCATTGTGCAAATTATATTCTGTATATAAACCCAGAATTTAAATTGAAAACTATTCTCCAAATAGCTTAAAAAGGTTTAAAGTTCATATATTTTTCAGGTGCACAAAAATGTATGGGAAAAATCATCCCAAAGACAGGGTTCCTGAAAACACTGGCATCAGCTTGAAATCAACTTGCTTTTAAAACATCTTAGTCATACAGCTTACCATATTATGCCCATTAAAATGTGCTGTCATTTTTAAAATGCTTTTGCTATATAATTCACATAGATTTTCTAATAGAACTGTTTAGAACACTTGAGTAAAAAAAAATGAAGTGTGTGGTTCAGCTTATCTAACTAGAAAAATCACATACATGAATTGTAACTATGCTCTGTAGGTCAATATATTAAACTCATGATAAATAAAGAATAAAATTACTACTCTTTACAGGATTCCTTTTCTGTAACTTCCCTCTGGTTCTACTTTTTCTCACTTGCAAAACTGACAAGTCTCAGCCACTCCTGAAATCAACATGCCTGATGATAATTTTATTAACTCCTTAATTTAAAAATCCCTTGTTTTCCTCTCTCATTTATTACTCAGTGTACTAAGAGGACACAGCACAGTAAAAATGGCTATTAAAAAGCCTGCAACATTTATGAAGTAGGGCCAAAGAGAAATTTAAGGAGTATCACTGTCAAAAACTAGGAGTTGCAAATGTAACAAATTTCAAAACATTTGAATGTTATCTGAAGATCTGCTGTCATGAGGTAGAAATTAAACTATTACAAAAAGCAGGCAGTAACATGGAATGAACCCATACAAAATAAAATTTACTGGTAAAATATATAGAGATACCACCAGAACTAATTACTAAGAAAGTTCTGTGACAAAAGACCCACTCAGTTTTCATCACCTGTTTCACAATTGAATAAATACCACAAATACTTACTTTTATGGGAAAAGAAGTCCACCACAAATACAGATTTTGAATGCATTTACAAAAACATAGATAAAATATAGTACTATTCTTCAGAAATCCTGTAGTTACCAAAAATGTCTTACTAAAACTAGTCTGCTGTCATATCAAGATTAAAAGAAACTTGCCATATTAGATAATAATTGGAATAAAAGAAATGGGCTATAAAATGGAAGTTCCTCAAAGCATGCCAAAAGAATTTCTAAAAGCTACATGTAAGCAGCATTACTTGTAAGTAGCTTTCTCATCTTGTTTGTCAAATTCTTCAAAAAAATTTAAGCACTGCTTTCCTTTCATAATCTGCTGTTTTTTGAGCTTCTGTTTCTAAATCTGTTGATCAAAATCCATTTTGAAGAATACTGCACTCCCATATCCGTAGCGCTGTTTCTGTTTTCCCACCCTTCCCCCCACTGTGCCACAAAGCAAACACAAGTAGATTCGCCTGGACTTTTGGTATTTTCCGTACACACGGGGATTGCATTAAGTGTGCGTTCAGGATGAGAATACGTACAAGTATCCAAAGGGACAGTACTTGTCACATACAATGGGTTTGCACTTCTTGGGCCGCGGCCGGCACTGACAGATCTCACAGTTGTGGGCGTCAGTCTGGAAGCCAAAGGAACAATCCAAGGAACAGCCCGAAATGAGGCCGGTGCACAGCTCCTCCCCTGCAAAGAACACACGCAGCTTATCACAATATGAAAACTGCTTATACCAAACACATCCTCAGCACACTAAACCTTCTGCTCCCCTTCACTTTGTCACTTTCTTAATACTGCTAGGCCTTACCTTCAGACTGTCCTATTTTTAAAATATTTGACAGAATTCTTAGTAACAACCCAAACTGTATGAACTACGCGATTCTTCAGTTCTTGTCAGCAGCTTGGGGAGTACCACCTGGTACCACAAACTAACATGATGTTATGAACAGATGCACAGCCAATGGAGTCCAACATCCATCACTCCATCGACTTTTAATAACACATCTAAAATAACACATAATTGCCACACGCTATACGGGTTTGGTAGGCTTTTGTTCAATATAGATCATCTTTATTTTTCTTCTACTTATTTTAAATAAGTACTGAAAGGTGGGATATATTAAAAACTTTTATTTTTTTATGCTGTTTGCTGCCAACTTTATGCTGTTTGCTATCTCTGATTGAGATCTGCTTTTTAAAAATATAACTAGAGATGCTAGACTAAAAGATCTGTTTCTTGAAGTCCAGTACCAAGTTTCATCTGCCTCTTGTGGTGGCATAAGGAAGATGTTGAACTGTTGGCATCTCAATTTTTCTGGTACAGAGATAAATAATGGTCATTATATCCCCTCTCATTGCAATTTACTATTTTGTGTTTGATCAGTTTCTTTTTGCTTTTCTTGAAAGAAGAAATGCCAGAAAGACCACTCTTTAAATATTGTGGGATACAATGTTCTTTTATTGGTTGCAGAGGTGAGAGGAAACAGAAAATTATGGGTTTTTTTACACTAAGGATGCAAAACACAAGGGAATGAAATGACCATTATTACAATAGCCAAAGTGAGATCAAATAGAAAAAGATGGAAATCTAATTAAGATTCTTCAATAGAAGAATATGATGGGTGATATCCAAAGGCCTGACATTGTGATATTTAAAGGATGGCTGATCTCTAGCTTGAACATCCACACCACTATAAAGTATTGGTTGTACAGAGGTCAGCTGAAGATTATTCTTCCAGATGTGCTCCTCATTTGAGACCTGAAGACCACTTTCCTTTGGGGGAATGGACATTTAGGGACAGGGTTTTTCCAAAGAGAAGATCAGTTATTAATACTGACTTATTCTCTAAAATGGCAATTTACTGAAGGAAAACTACAGAAGGAATCTTGCTTTACTTAAATGTTTCCTCTTCTGTTTTTGTTATGTTGCATTTAAGATTCCAAAATATTGACTTAACTACATGTGGCTAAGCCATGTGTTTCCTTATCTATTCTACCAAGTTAATGCTCATTTGGTAAAGAAGGCATGTTCCATACTGTGTCAGAATGAGACCAAAACCTCAGAGAACATCAGCAAATTCACTGCTGACTTCTGAGGTGGAATTTGGGTATGCAAGTGCAATACAACATAAGAGTCTCCTTATTCCAAACAACAGTGCTCAGTTTAAATAGGATGAATATAATCAGGGTCATGGCTCTCACCTCTCCACTTCTATGCAAGACACTTTTGGTGTCTGAAGCAAAAAGGGTGTACAAGTTTGGGGTTGTTTGCCATTCAGAATACAGAAAAAGAAATGCCAGATCCTTTCATAACCTCTAGAGATTGTGTCTGGAAGCAGAGAATCAATACCACAAGATTTAAGCATTTCCTCTTGGTGAGATCTAACCTTTGCACAGAAAGGGTAGCCCTTGTTTTAGATTCTTGCTTTAGACAGAAACACATATACAAAGATCTTAATGAAGTTTTACACATTTTTGGAGGATTAAGTCAGGCCAATCTACAAAGAATACTAATTTTTTTTAATATGTAGCCACTAATGCTGATTTTAAAACATTATAATTCAGAGGAAACTTTGATATTTTTCTCTGGTAAAGAGTGAGTTATATATAATACAAAGACTTTTCTTGAAGCAAGTTAAAATAATGAGAATTTGTCTTTCATTTATGAGCTTTTATACTAGGAAGTTTGTACAGAATTATTCCCTAGCAACACACAGTGATAGTAAAATTAACTAAACTTTTCATTATGCAAGACTTTATAGGGTAGTCATAATTTTTAAAGCTAGGCTTGAACTTCATAAAGAATGCACAGAGAAGGATAGGGTAGGATTTATGGAAGGATATCTCCAAAAATAATTAAGTCCAGTTATGACCTCTGATATAATGTAAATTATGATCATATCCTGCAGATGCTCAGAGCTGATCTGAGCAGTGAATAACCTGGAAATGCACAGGTTGAACTGAGCAGAACCATTCCTTTTCTGAAGCATACTTTGTCAGGGAAATGAAATGTTTACATGGCTGTCTATAAACAGTAGGATCATGAAGACAGGTGAAGAAAAAAGAAGGTACATATGCAAAGGCATGGGAGAAATAAATAGGTATCTAAAAAAGTGAAAGGAAGAGCTGGAAATAACAATTTAAAAAAATATAAAAAACAGAAAAAAGAATTTTTTTACTTGGCATATTTCGTTATCTTATTTGTCTCCAGATTATCTGTTAAGGAGAGCTATCAAAATACAACACCCAGGTTTGACCACGAAGTTATAGAAGATAGCAAAATAATGACTCAGAGTCCCACAGCCGAATACTTTGTTTTCAGTCTTCTATTCTGCTCTGATTTGGCTAGTGAAACTACTTTTCAGAGATGAAAAACAGGTTTGTTACATGTAAAGTTAACAGACTGTATTAAAAGGCTCAGGGTGTCTAAGGGCAGTGCTACAAAGCAGGAAGACATCCCGAGTGTCTCATCCCAAGTAGCTTATGATGTTAAATATACTTAAAACTCCAATAGTCAGCTGACATAGTAACCAGGAGATCCAGTCTTGAAGCAATATCCTTCTTGCTTAATCCTTTACACAGTGAGTTATCCTCAAAAGAATTTTCATTTTCTAAGTGGCCAAGAAAGAAAAGCTCTTCAGAGCCTTGAGGTGGGTGGCTAATAATCACCATTGCCTCCCAGGAACAGACAGTGAAGAGCATATGAAAAATCATCAAAAGTCTGACTATGTCAAACATAAAGGGAAAGTTTGCTGAAGTCAGTGCAGACAACTGTTACTGTATAGACTTTCTAATGTTATGGCAATGTTGTGTATGAGGTGATCAGAATAATCTCCACAGACCTCTGCTTTCTACTAAGATGCTGAAAATTAAATTCTGATAAGATGGTCTTTACTGAAATTAACATGTTAGTGCACTCAAACTTCTGATAGTATGACAGTACAAACTGTGGAAATAGATTTTAAATAGTTTTTGAAAAAATTCTCTATGAAGAAATGTAGTGTCATGAAATTAAGGATGTGAATTCTGGTCTGCTTTCTGAATTTACATCTAATCATCTAAATGTCTCCTATTAAAACATTATTAAAAACATGACAACAGCAGGCAGTCTCTAAATGAAGTACCATCTGGCACATAGAGTTTATGTCTGCTGCACAGGCCTGATGAAAAGCATAGTCCAGCATTTTAAGCCAGGTATTTTATTCAGAAAATTAAGTGAATCACCAATGTCACAAAGCAAAGCATAGCTATCAGAAAAAGAAAGAAGAGAAAAAGATTGAAAAGACTGCAAACCTAAATATTAATATGTGGATCAAATTCAGTGTATATAATTGTCATCCTGACAATTTTTCTATTGCCTTAGCTACTGTTTTAAATTTATCACTACTAAAATAATGACTAATTAATTATGAAAAGATAAGTAAAACCAGATTTTTTGCTAAGGTTTTGCATTTCAAGTGACACATACTAAAGAACAAGGAGAACTAGTTCACTAGTTCATGAAAGTCAACTGCAATGAACTGAGGAAATCTATTATGACAAAATATTAGGAGAGTATTTGCTTGAGGGTGTTTTCCACCTCAGCTTAGATAAATTTCATGAGGAAACAATCCCAAATCATGAATGTATTTGCAGAGAAGAGATCCAGCCCTACCTGGTCTAATAACTGCTTCAAAAGTGCATCAGGGCAACCAGACAGGCTGAAATGAGGATATAGCAAACATTTTAAAAGCTAATGCAGAAGAAAACTACCATTCAGAGTTTGACAGAACTGCATTATGCACCTGCACATGACTGCAACTCTAACAGAATGGGATTAAGCTTCTGATCACATAGTATAAGCTATTTTTTGAGGTTTTGTGACTGATTAGTTATAGTGACATCATAAAGGGAACTAAACTGATGGTTAGATAGAAAGTAGAAGACTAAAACAGAAACAAAATGATGAACAGGAAATTAATTAAAGGGAAAACATCTCTCATTGTGTTGCTTAGGGAAATATCTGTAGAGTTCTTCATGGTTAGTAGAAACACATTCATTCATTTTTCTTATAAAACATGAACTGTCAATAAGGTCATGCCAATACAGAAAACAATTTGCATGACAAGCTCAGAGTTCAGATGCAGGATATTGGATAATTCCATAATGATACTGATGAACCATGACTTTAAGAAAAGATGAATGTGTTTCTCAATGTCTCAGGCTCATAGAATTGTAATTTTACAACAAATATTTAGCTTTTTAATGTGACATTAGCTGAAATATCACATAAAATGCTACAAGTAGAAGGCTAGGACACTAAATATGGAAAGGTTGTTTGTCCTGAACCAATGATGTTATTAAATAGTCCTCCTGCTTAGAACTAATACTCACTTGAGGACTAACAAGCACTGAATACTTATAGCAGTGAATCCCACCCACACAACAAGACTATGCATCTTCCTTTGTGTGCAACCACAACTGCAAAAGCAGCAGCAAAGCCAGTTACCAACAGGTCCAGCTGGTAGTTCACAGTCTAGTCAGTCTTCACTAGTCCTCACCACACTGGCAAAAGCTATTGCTTGCAGATTTTGAGTCCTCTGAAGACTGCAGTACTGGCAAATACTTTGTTCTGCAGTTTGATACAATTAAATACATTATATGTTGACTTGCATATGGAAATTTCAAATTATTGGATTCATTTAGATCAATTTAATGTGATGCCGTTGGACAAATACAAGCTGAAAGAACAGCTGAAGATGAATCAGTCTTCCAAAAAAACTCATTTATGAATTATTAAGAAACAGATATTGGTGAGGTATTTAAGCCTGGTCACCATTGTCCATAAACTCCTTTTAAATACAGTGACCTCTTTCTCCACTTTCTCCACACACTTACAAACCCTTTCATACATGCAGACTATAATAAAACAAATACTGAGAGTTTCAGAAGAGCATTACACAGTTTAAGAGGAATCTCTTTGGGATATGGAGGATGGGATAACACTGTAGAAAAATCTTGAGAACTGATGATTACCAAGATATGGTGAGCATGCTACACACAAATGATCTGGTGTTTTAAAACTCTTTTCCGGTAAATATCTTACTCTCAACACTACCATCAGCTCTAATTTTAAAAGGTTGTCTGGTATCTATAAAACTGAGTAACTGGCTGCTGAAGGAAAGAAAAGCACGTTCAAGAATCAGCATGTAAGAGCAGCTGACATACTGATGTTACCTACTGCAGTCAAGGTCCCACCTTGCAAGCAGGACAACAAAAACATTCTGTCCCATGATATGTTAGCAATGTCTGCATTTGGCAGAATTAACTTAGCAGTGGAATATTTCGGATACAATGCAACCTCTCCTTCTCAGGTATGGCATCTCAGGGGCAATGCATCTCAAAAGGAATCACAAGTCTTCATCCTAAATTCAAACTATTGTATGCACGATTTATTCCCAATTTCAGAGTGCTCATATCCCTACCTCACATGAACCTATGAATATTTGGAATGTTATAAAACATTGCCCAAAAAAACCCCTAAAAATAAACAAAATTTGATTGCATGGTAGCTCTAAAAAGGGTCTTCTGCTTGAATTTCTAATAGCTTGATTGCAATTGCAGCTCTTTTTCTTTAAAAAAAATATTTTTTTCCTAGCATATATATATATATGGTATTTAAAAAGCTCTAGGCTCTTAAACTGGGATATTTATGTTTTTCCAATATATTATTTTACACATGGACACACTGGTATTTGTATCATAAGGACTGAAAATCATCTGACTCTAAAAAGTTTTGAAAATGCATTCTATGTTGAAGTACTTTTAGTTTTCAGTCCTGTAATTCACAGATGAGAAAAACAACTGCCAGAGAACATTAATAGATACATGACATGGATTATGTCAGTATTTCAACTTGGCTTAGGTTGGTGTCCATTTTTACAAATTTGTAGCATGGCTACACAAAGCTAGCTACATACCTTTACCAGTATTATTTTCTTGATGCTGAGGACAGATCATGTCAGGAGAACTGTTTCACAGTACCTTTACAATTAAGCACTCATCAGCCGTCCTCTCGGTGTGGATTGCTACTGCTGCTTAATCTTCGGGGGTGGGGATCTGGGGAGGCAAATTTATGAAGGAGAAAACTAGGTTACTTAACAGTAACTGGAATTCTCTGAATATATTGCCTCCACAGATCCACACTAACCCTCCCTCCTTTTGTTAGACTTAAATCATGATTCACAAAAGCTGGAAAAAAAATGAAGGGACTGGGCGCTGTGATGCTAGAAAACCCTGTTTAAATAAATCATCTTGTGAGTCCGTTGAGGCAAATTAACCACTTGGATATGTGCTCTAAACAAATCTAGGATTCTCACACAACACATAAATTCATAAAAATGAAATTGTAGCAGTGATTTCTCAGAGGTGGAATTACTGTAGGATGATCAAGCTTCAAGCACGCTGATTTTCCTTTTTTCACAAGTCAAGCCAAGTGAAATTCCTATCCGCTTCTGTTGCACTAGATATATTGTAAGTACTAACTCCAATATATTGTAATCTTCAGAGATCCTGCCAAACACTCATTCTAGTGACAATACAGATAATATTTATTTGGTATGAGTTGTTCATCATAATTCCATCATCTTCAGGGAGCACTTCCACTATCTTGCACGTCTGCTTAGAGTTACTACTTTTGTTCTACAAGAATATGTACTTTTCTTTGTGATCTGAGCCTTAAATTTTTAGGAAACATGCTTCATCCTAATTTTTCTATGGTTGTATTTCCTTAACTGAAGTCTTGCTAGCTATTCCCTTTTACATCACTGCAGAAGGATAATAAGACATCTTTTTTCTCTCTTACAGAATTACTCAAAAATCTAATGTGCTCTCCTTAGCACTAAGAAAGATTACGTGGATATTAATTTTATATCTTTAATTTTCCATGGAATTTGTTGTGAAATCTAAGTAACACTGGAAGACAATTGCTACTAAAACAGAAAAGCATTACCTAATTTATATTTTACTCTACTATTTCCAGGAATTTTGCATTTCCTGAAGTACATTTTGTGTGATTAGTATGCAATTACTGTCTGATCTCAGTTTGACACAGAAATAAACACAAAAAAGTTTATTTAAATGGGAAAAATTAACACTGAGAGAATTTAAGTGTTGAGAATACACATCCCTGCGTATGGATTACATACAGAAATACAGGAATGAAATGTTCAAATTTTGGCTATAAGATTGAAAGGTTAGGACTCTAACTATTGAAGAATTAACACACAAAAATGAGGAATTGAGAAGTGTTCTCTCACTGCAGTCCCTGCAAAGTTTTCTTAGGCTTTTTCCCATCATCAGTCCCTATGCTTTTTCAGAGCCTTAACTGTTGCTATTTACAGGGAGTCTGTAGATAAACCTACCTACCTTTGCTCAAACCTACCAATCCTGCCTTTGAATGTCTACACAACTAAATAAAGACCTGCACTGTCCAACCCAAAGTCCATGCTGGAATTTCCCATCCGCTATAAAGGGAGATGGTGTGACTTGTCAGAATATTGCAGAACATGCTTCTGGTGTGTGCTAGCATAGACGGAATGACAATGTCTCCTTTTAACTCCACGGTAAAAAATGAGTTGCTCTCATTACAGGAAAAGGTACCAACACTTCTAAAGTTATTTCTGTGTGTATCCATAGGATGTGTTTTGGGGAAAAGGTGGTTTCATGTTGAGAGGACTGTGCAAACACATATTATACCAAGATTTCTTATTTTTGAATAGTGATTGCATGACTTGCTTTGACAGATAGAAGAGACCATGACACAAGGTGGAAGGTGATGCATTATAATGTGCAGGGAAAATTACTCATCTCAGCTTTCTCCAGTTGCATCTCTCCATAAGGAGTCTGAAATTAATGAAACTGGATGACAGTTGCATCTTGGAACCGCAAAGATAAGTCTTCTAAATGATGCAAACAATTTTTTAAATTGACAGCAACACTCTAATTTAATTCCATTTTAGTAAGATTTGAAATGTTAAAAAAAATATTAAAGTCATACATGCTCACAGTTATGCCCTGAAGAGTACTACATGTTCAATTCATTTGAGGTAAAACACTAGTCTCAGTTACAGGAGAGATTTTAAACGTTTTTTTTTCCCATGAAACTAATCCAGGGAACAGACAAGGCCTGCACTGCAGACAGTTGCTGAAGAATAACTTTGTGTGCAGCAGCAACTACCAATCAGATTTTAAATCCCATATTGCTTCAATCAGCAGGCATTATTTAATATGCCATTAGTCTTTTAGTCTTCATTTCACTCCAGTTCTCCCTATGAAAGTAAAGGCCCAGAAACTCCAAATACAAGACCAATTGCTGCACACTACAATTTTTTTCTTATTTACTTTTTTCTGTTTGTGTTTTGCTCTTGTACCATCTTTTTTTTTTTTTTTTTTTTTTGGTAATGCCTTTCCTGGTTTTCCTACTTGTTTTAGTTTTACTCTTGGTATTCTGCAGCAGTTTCTACTTTTTACCTTTTATTGTCATGTAGTGCTACTTTGGCTTCTAGATGCTTCTGGTCAGCATGATCATTCTTTCTCCCTCATCATTTGTGGTTCCATGTGTTCTTACTGAACTTTCTTCCCATATAAGTCTATGCTCACTCTTTGCTTAGCATTTTTTCTCCCTTCTCTTAACAACTATGGTCTGGCTCAGCTACTTTTAAAAAATATTTTATTTTACTTTACAGCATGTATGTTTTCACTGCGTGTTACTAAATCATGTTTTTGCATTCACTGTAGAAATGAAAAGAAGGATAAAAGACAAAGTAAACTACTTCTATTACAATAACATTCTAGCAATGTTTTGATTTGCTTCCTTCCTCCTTCTCATTCCGTAGTTGGCTTGAATGAGGAGGGATAGACTTAAAACTAAAATACAATGAAGCACCAAACAAGTTTCATTATACTGTAGTTAAATAATCATTCCAAATAAACCTGTTGTGTACTTATTTCTGGCAACATGAATGTAAATGCAGGTAATAAAGAAGAACAAATTACACCTTCACTCTATGTTTTTCCACTTTATCATCTTGCTTTTATTTTGGCTGAAATAACTGAAGTATAACAAACCTCCAGCAGAGCTATCTAAAGATAAATTAACGAAAAATGAAACTATTGGAAATAGATTAGTAGAATTAGGATATGATGACTTCAAATGTTAGTGTGGGCACGGGGGCTTTCTTACTGAGGCAATTAAATTTGACTCTGTTGAGCAGCTGAGACCAGCAAAAAGCAAGTGGATGCAGTATAAAATAATGATGTTCCCAAAAGTCCACGTGAGTCTACATGAGCTACAGATAACACATGTTCTGAGGTCCTTAAGAGAATCAAGATGTAACTGAATGGGTTTGGACATTAAAGTACACAGGATCTCAAAACACAGAGAGCTAGCACAGTACATTTTCAGCATAGCTGACCTAAGATTCCTCTCCTCATTTCTCACACGCTCTTTTGTCCAGCAGAGAGCCTTGCAAGTGACAGACATTACTTGACAGAAAAATTAATTTTCTGTCATTTTGATTGATAACCGCCAAATGATGAAGATTTCCAAGCTGTTATTTTTCTTCACTTTCTTAGAAAATAAAGGTTTCTTCTTTCTAAATTACTGAGATTTTTAAGCAATCTACTAGTCACATTATTTAACTGAAAAAAGAGATGATAAATGACACTATTAACTTTGCTTCAGACAGTTTGCTATGGTAAAATGAAGAAAATTTCAAGCAAATCTGGCAAGAGAAAAATTCCCTTGAATAGGTTCTTATGCACTATTTAATCAGAAATACTCTAAACAAGAACACCCTGAGATGTGGTTTGTGTCCATATGCAGTCTGGTAACCTAGGACAAAAGAAATCATCCTTTGGAGTGGTCTGTCTGCAGTGCACCAAACTGGAGGGAAGGACTGCACGGACAGGCATAGATGATGAAACTTGCCAAGTATGTCCATCTTCTTGTTTGTGTCAAACTCCCCAATGAATTTAATCATAACAGACGGAGAAGGAAAATCAAATTACAACATTAAAAGCAGACCTTAACATTTCTAATGTTTTCCTTAGGAAGAACGAAGTAAGGCAAGTATGCGATAGCTTGGATGTAACCTAAGGAAAGTCATCCTTCCATGAATACAAATTGTAATCAAAGGTATTATTTCTGTATTGCCATGATAATGGTATGGCTTGCCATATGTTTACTTTTGTTAAGATATCCTCTCCAACACCACGCATTCCTAAAGCTCTTTAGTTTCTACTACTTAAGAATTTTATTTTGACCGTTTCTACTTGAGACCCCTACAATAGTCATATTGGTTTAGAAAGTGGCTGAGAAGGAGTGGACTGAAACCAAAACAAGAAGAATGGAGTAATACTTTGGTTATGGAAGCCTTAAAGGCTGCAAGAAAGCTGAAAAAATACAATAACATTACAAAGAGTGTTTAAACCCACTCGTAGGTTGGGTTGGCAGCCACAAAGATGCATCCTGCAAGCTGAGACTAGTACTCCCCAGGTGTCCTTTGTTGGCCAATTCCAAAAACCAGCCTGATACTGATTTATATTTCACCTATAAACACTGAAGTCATAAGGAAACACATATAGAAAAAAACTTTTTTCTTGATACACATGAAGTTTTCACAAGGCACAGTATTTTTCCTTTGAGAAGAAATAGATGTTAAAGCCTGCAAAAATGCTAACTAAAATATTATATGTGTATATAAAATAAATATAAGAATATGCTACAGAAATAAATATAAATATGGATATACTCACATATATACAAACCCATTCCCAAGCATATGATTTTCAAACATTTATCCTCAAAATCTAAATTTTGACAAAAAAATCTAAGTTTAAAATAGGCTGTTTAGCAATAGGACTTTTTGAAGTGCAGAAACCTAGATGCTTTTAAAATTTTGTAAACAGAGGAAAATGAAATGTGGAATTCTCATAAGACTTCTCAAAGTCTATATGAATATTAGGTCCCAGATTATTACCTTTTCTAGCCAGCTGTTAATTTTTTACCTCAAAAGTCAAGCACTGTACATTTTCCTCCAAACACATTTTAAGCAAGCAAGCCATGTCAGAAATCAGGAACCAATTCTTTAAAGATGAACAACTACAAAGCACACACATACTAACACAACATACAATCAACATCATGAATGGAAATAACCAGCATACTACCATTTTCACATACAGCTTGATATAAAAGGGAGAAGCCACCATATTTCTGCATACTCACTAGTTTTGCACTGACAAATGCGACAACCATTTTGGTCCAGTTTGAAGCTATAGATACAGTCTTTTTCAGTCAAAGTGCAGTTCACCAAAACCTCACAGGTGGGTGGACCTATTGTGATATACGTTGGTTCTGGGGGTAAGAAAAAGAAAAACACATAAGTTTGAGATTCTTGAATATTTTAATTAAGTTCACAAAAATTCATACACAATGTAACAGTAAAGAGAGTAATTTTAATTACTTTTGTTTCTGATGAATATTCTGGGTACTTTAGAAAAAAATTGATAAACAGACTTTGTTTCAAAGTGATGTACACTGAATAAAAACAGCATAAAGCTGCAGAAAATTTTTGAAGTATCAAAACAGAAAAGAATGACCACTTTTTGTTTTATTGTTCACTATGAAATCAGCTTTCCTGCTCATGCATTTTCAAACTATATGCAGAATATTTATTTTGCCCACTTTTCTCCAGAAGTGTTTAATCAAAACTTCATGCAGATTTTTTTGCTTTAGGAACTGAACAGAGTTTCTCTAAAGCTGCATTGATTTATACTACCAAGCTGCACATCAAACATGTAACTCAGAAGTCAAACCTTTCTCTGTATGAATAACATCACCTCTGCTGAAATTTACAGCAGAAGAGACTCTGAATACCAAAAGGGAATGTAAGATGCACTGCATGTGAAAGATCTCTGGAGAGCATTTATCATGGTTATTTACCGAAAAGATCACTTTTTGCAGTATACTTTGCAGTCCCAGTTTCTGCTTTCTGAGGTTGAGAAACCTCAGAATTATCGACTGAATTATTATCGACTGTGAGTTATTTCTTAACAGTACAGTACTTACTTTTTGACACCATTTTAATATACTGGAGTATGAAATTTGTTTTGATAGAAACAAAAATACAGACATATTAACATGCTCTAGTATAGAAAGTTGTTAGAATAAAACAAAATGCAGAGACTTACGGAGATAACAAAAAACGGCAAAATGACCACCATAAAAACAGGATTCAGAAGGAAAGCAATACCTATCTTTTCTTGAACAACTTTTTGCTCTCTGAGACTAATTTTGTTTATCTTGTGTTTTTCATAGAACTCAGGCACTGAAGAAGCAATGATTTCATAGTTATGAGCATTATTAACATTACACAAAATGTTCAGGAAACAAATTTGCATGATTTAAAGAACTGTGAGCTTTCATTTCAGTGTTTAAGTGTACTCTGTTTCTCCAGCTCAAAAAATGAAGATTTATCAAAATTAAATTTAAATAGCCTTCCATACCTAAAGTGATAAATTGTGAAAATATGGAGAAATTATATGGAGTGGAGGTGGCCACATGTTGTCTTTCATCCTCAGACCACAGATTTTACCATTTTTACCTATAGGCAGCTAGTCTTTACTTTCAGAGTAAGGGTAAAATATTACTCAGCATAGATTAAGTTGTTAGAAGTATACACTGTTAAACAAAATACTGATTTCTGTGCCTATTGGCTACATTCCACCACACAGCTTTTTTACCCATGCCTTCCAATCAACTGAAAATTATCCTATTACAAGAATGAACTTTTCTGCTTTCATTGTCTTTCACAATTTTCAGCTTTCATAGCTTCTCGCCAGCCTTGCTCTTCCCAGCACAAAAGTTTATGCAGGCAATGAACGTTTTTAATCCTTTTAAAATTAGGTCAGCTAACTACAGTTTAGAATGAAAAACTTAAATTAAAGACACTACAATTAAGTTAGATAACTTCAAACTTATCTCAGAGGTCATGGTTCAGATTATGTTGTTGCTGATTAACACTCAAATTTTGTTGCTTGTATAACTTCTAGTAGAAAAGTAGCAATACATTTTAAATTATATAGAACAGTGCCAACAGCTTGTTCATGCACAAACTGGAAGTCTGCATAATGGAATCATGTCTCTCCAGCTCACTCAAATATCTTCTTATTTAAATTAAAAGTTTTGGTTTGTTTTTTTTTTTTTTTGGTAGAGATTTAAAATAAATAACAAGTTTGGAGGTCAAAGGATTGGTTTCCATCCGTGGATTTTCAAACTACACTTCTTTTAGTTTAAATGAACTCTTTGTAGTTGCTTTCAAATTAATTTAATAAAGTATCTGAATAAATCACATTAATGTCTAATACTTAACATTTACAACTTCACCAAACCATTAGTTTAGAAATCATTAACATATTGTTATATACCAATATACACCAATAACATGATAAATTCAATTAATTAATCCTGGCTGTTTAGGCCTCTGAGTATATAAACCATTTCTGCAAGCAAACTGATTTTTAGCATCACTCCATTCTCTACCTGAAATATCCCAAACATGCAAAAGGCCAGAATGCAAGAGCTACCCTGAAGCTACAGGAAGGTTCCTGGTCAGCCCCTACGAACCTTACACTTCAAATGACAAAAAGGCCACAGGAATCTTGTACTCACAGCGGGCTAAAACCAGTACAAATTATATGAATCATTACTGCTGCCCAGAGCAAAGTTCACTGACAGTAATACCAGCCAGAGAATTGAAGGAGACTGCAGCTTTACCATCTGACTGCAGATATGAGGTAAAACATGTCAATAAAAAAAAACCAAAAAAAACCTTACAGAAAGCTGAGATGCAGGTTAGTTAGTATTCATTGATCCACTTGGGTTAGTATTCATTGATCCACTTGAGAGAAAGAGGACTGTGTTTTACTCTCCATCATTAAAGTCTACCCCTCAAGATAACTTCCCTGTAATTGCAGGTATAACTTAACATCTAGGAAAACCATCCATAATTTAATATATCCATCTATATATCTGTATATTTGTTGTATAATTTTTGGTGACTTTCCAAAACTAAACATCTGTATTTTGATGCTCCTTTGCCATGGACACTCGGACACAATTTTTGTGCCCTTGATACATGCAGTAATATGGTATTTCTTATAAAGGATGAAATTAAACTGCTATATTAATTTGAAAAGTTTTTGCTTGTCCTCTATTCATTGTATTTTATTATTTTGTTACCTTCCATTTTTGGGCCTGCTTTCAGCATCCTCAGTGTTTCCAGTGAAGCTTACAAATCTTTTTCTTTTCCCTTTCTCTCCCTAAAGGTAAGCCCTGAGATACAGTAATTTTATATGCATGCCTGCTTCTCAATGAGTTGCAAACAGAGGACAAAAGAAATAATTTCATTCCCTACCCCCACATGTGCAAAAATGCAGCCAGGAAAAGAAAAAAAAAAATTCAGGCCTTTTCACTTCACTAGACAAGACTCAACAAATAAAACCAGATCTGCTCTGCCAGACTTCTGGCTATTTGAATAGGCAAGCAGTAGCTAAGCTTGAAAAAGCATCTACCACCACACAATCTGACTGGGCTTTCACTGCTGCTCTGGGTAGAAACGGCTGAAGAAAGATCCAATGCACAGACAATGGGTGGGAAAAACTGGTGCTGTTTCTGCCTGTGTGCTTTACCAACAATACAACTATACTATAGAAAGAAAGAGAGAAGGAAATAAAGAGAAGGGGATTGAAGAGAGTCTGGATGAAAACAATGGATTATTTAATGGAGCACAGATTTTGCTGATGCCAAGTGCTTATATATAAAGGCAGATTCCTATTAGAACACCATGCTTCCATATATCCTCTCTGATACCTTCTCTGCTGAATTTTGGTGCAGATTATTATTTTGCTTGCTGTGAGGTTGATAAAAATATTAGAATTAAGTCTTCACAATGCCTTTTAATTAAAATCAACTTCAACAATTTTAAAATCTACAACAGATATTTCAGCTGCTGGTGGACCTTCAGTCTGACTAGTCCACTGAAAAATACTACAATATGTGATCAAACCCTGAATCTCATCATTCCAGCTTGAAATCAAACTGCATTTATGGTGAAAGAAGGGTGGCATTCAAGTAATGTCTGGAGCTAGCTTTGTCCTTAAGGACCTATATTAACAATACCAACACTGGTATTGTTAAAAAAACTGGTTGTCAAAAAAAAAACCAAAACAAACCCAAAAAAACAAAAAAACACCCAAGAAACTATCAAGGTGGAATAGTATTTTCACTGATTTTTTTCAGTCTAGAATACTTCTGTAGTATGAGCAAAACCAATCCCAACACTCCTCTTTTTTTTTCCTTTCTGAGACCTCTCACTTCTCCTTTGTGATGTGACACAGCTTGTAGTACAAAGAGCAGGTATTTTCTTCTGTTAACAATGTGAACTACTATAAATAATGCACAAAAACAAAGGATGGTCAATCTGGTCTAGTACTGTGCCCTAAATTTATTATACTGAGGTATTGAAGTACTAAGATATTGTTCGAGTATCCAGATATGGAGAGAAATTGGTGCACCCATGTTTCAGTGAGAGCTGGGAAAATTTGTTGCTCAGGATTACAATTTTATCATATACACAATTTGATCAATTATTAAAAAAAAGGAAGAGAATGAAAACTGAAATATACCACTGACTGCTGAAGCCTTGGAAAACAAATAAAAATAAAGAAAAAAAATCAGGGACAATTTAAAATTTATTGCAATCATGTTAACTTCTACTGTTTAGCTGCATGTTAAAAAAAACCCCATTCACTGAAGATTTAATTATATAAAAGACAACTAACTAAATAGAATCCTTCTTAAGTGTGGAACCAGAATGAAAAATTACACCCACCTTCTTATCATATTCTTAGTTGTTCAAAATCTGAACTCTAGCCATAGAGTTTGTATCAGAAAGGAAAGAGGGATTACACTTAACAGCTCCACTGCAAATCCAAATATATTATGAGAGAACCAAGAGCTCAGTTTTGGTTTGTGTGAAGGACAAGAGGGACCTACACCAGCAGAAGCAGAGCCTGCAGGTACAAAGAAGTGATGGTTTCCCTCCATTTAGCACTTGGACAGCTGGAGTAGTGTCCAGCTTTGGGCTCCTCAGTAGAAGAGAAACATGGGCATACCTGAGCAAGTATGTGACAAAGCCACTGAGCTGGCCAGGGCTGGAGAGGTGGCACATGAGGACAGGCTGAGAGACAAAGCAGGGCTTGCTCAGCCTGGGGAAGGAGGGTCAGGGGGCACCCTACTGCTGTCTACCATTCCTTGGACCAAGGGTACAAAGATGACAAGGCCTGGCTAATCTTGAAGGTGGCTCCAGGCTAGGATGAGAGGCAACAAACACAAACATGAAATGGGAAATGACAACTTGATAAAAGCTGTTTTGATCTTTCTTTTGAACCACATGGATCATCAAACTATGACATGGTCATGGAGACTTGTGTGATCTCCATCCTTCAAATATTCAAAATTTAACTGGGACAAGGCCTTGACATCCTTCTGTCACTAGACCTGCTTTAAGAAGGAGATAGAACTAGAACAATCTCTGGTCATCATTTCCAACTTGCATGACTCCATGAATTTCACTTTCATATAAACTCAGGACATTTCCAGTGAAAGCAGCAATATCCTTGATGAATCCTGATCAAGGAACTGAAATCAGAAGACAAATATTTCAATTTCTGATGATTTCTGTATGCTTTTGCCAAGTACTGATTACCTTCTTTTTGCAAAATAAGTACATGTTTGCCTAACACTATCTCTCTGAATCTACATCATGACTTAGAAACTAGCTTTTTTTATTCAGGAAGCAAAATTTCTTCAGGTGTTTGTAAAAGCAATTCTCTGTTAAGAATTATTTAGTAACAGCCACAACCAGCTTTAATCAGTCTCATTTTTTTGTTCTCCTTTAAGTTAATATATTATGCAGGCTTCATCTCCCAGCAAGGTATTTTTATTATTAATATTACATGAAAAACAATCTCTTTGTTTTGTTTCATTTGGAATGCAATTTTTTAACTCCAAAAAGGTTTTGTTTCATACTTTCAGTAATATAATGTGAGGGAAATAGCTACTCCATGGTTTTACAAAATTGGTTGTAAGTAGAGAAGTAACTATTGTATTCTAAGCTTCTTTCTCTGCACAACATTTCTTCTGAGTAAGCTCAACAGAATAGGATTCTAGGATGTACAACATCTCTTTTGTTTTCATAAAATGAAAACCTCTTCTGGGGGGAAAAAGAAAAAAATGAATAAAAATCATGTTCTAAACAAGGAGAAAGATCTTCATAATGAATAATAAAGAACATACCCATGTTTGGGGAAAGTGAAATAGCTCCCTCTTCTGTAGTAATTCAAAACACAGACTACACCTTTAAAAGAAGTAAGATGTTTTGATCCTATGAAACCAGTATAAAATGACTTAAAGAAATTAAAAATCAGTGTATTCAAGCATTTACCATAAAAAAGACCATAAAGAAAAAAAAGCCCAAACAAACAGTAGTCTTTTAACCTAATGTTTTAAGTGACAACTGGCTCAAAACTGGGCCTGAAGGGTGTGC
Source organism: Vidua chalybeata (assembly GCF_026979565.1). NCBI lineage: Eukaryota > Metazoa > Chordata > Aves > Passeriformes > Viduidae > Vidua > Vidua chalybeata. Next base: position 13,758,137 of record NC_071532.1, read on the forward strand.
TGCTCAACAGCCTTTCATTCGAGTTTGTATACTTGTTTAAATTTTGTCTACTGTCCAAAAAAGTTAACTGCAGCCTACTAAGCAGCAGCATATGTGTTTACTTAAGCTTCCTGTAAAAACATTCATATCATTCCAAGAGTGACTAAATGTTTTCCATCCTCATAGTTCGCATTCCAGCCTTCCCCGCCCCTCCAATTCATTACATGAAAAATATCAGTCCTGAGTCCTGGGCTAAAGAATTTCCTTCCTGGGTTTGAAATACCTAATGCCTCACAGGAAATTTTTTCCCAGAATTTAGCTATCTGAATCGGCTATCAGGGTTCAAAAATTCAGTCTCACATAACAATTTATAAATGTATGCAAGGACTTAGGTGATACAATTTTCTAATGTCACAAGCAACTCTGAAAATATCTTCATTAATACCTCCAAACACATAGTTCAGTTTGGCAGCCTTTTGTCTCAAATTTTATTCATGCTGCCAACCTAAAACTACTAAAATATGTATTTTTTCTTTGAAAGTAACTATTACAATCAAAGACTATTTATTGCTGCAGACTAAAGAAGCCAGGGGTATATATACATGTCTTTTTTAGAGTGATGCAATCAAAATACATACTTTCTACTCCCAAAATGTAATGTTAAAACCTTTTGTCTGTAATAATCAATTCTAGCAGTTATTAGTTTAACAGGCATGTCAAATGAATTTTAATGCTGATAAGAACTTTTTTTGACAATTTTAGGTGGAATGACACTAAGAAACGACCGCCTTGTTGAAGCAGAATCAATAAAGTCTATAAAGAGTTGTTAAAATACATTAAGAAGGCCATTCACTTATTTTTACTAGGTGAAGATAAACACTAAATTAGTGTACATCTGGGGCAAATCTATGAAAACCATTGGTGCTGAAAAACATTAGGAGGATCCTTAAGGTTCTTCATAAGTGAGACATCCTCTGACACATACTCATTAGGATTCTCTGGTTATTTATCCTTTCAGCAGTCTTCCACTGAATTCAACAATGAATCACTGAAAACCATGAAAATGTTATTCCATACTTGTATAGTTTTCACTGGCTTGCCCTGGCCAGTTTGGTTTCATCATACAGTGATTCCACAGGCTCAGCTGCCTCCTCTAGAACCACTATGCTAAATCATGATCTGGCAAACAGAAGCCCAATTCTCTGCAGCGTGACGTTTGCATCCCTTAATTGACTTTGATGAAAGGGCTGGTTGGGAGCTCCAGCGCTGCTGCTGAACAATAACTTACATTTCATGCTCTAAGGAGGACTCTGGGCCCACACCCTGCGTCAGTGAACACTGCTCACTACCACTGACTTCATCCTGAATGAATCAAATTTCTTTTCACTGGACTCTGCTGCCTGTTTTTACTTAATGAAGTGCTAGACACGCTAAAGGAACTGAACTGAATTACATCTCAGCTAGAGTTTGGATTCCTTTATTGATGAAAATGTTAATTTCTTTTTGTGAAGATAAAGTGTCAGCCATAATGACAGCAAAGTACTGTGGGTCTTATTCATGAAAATCCTCTGAGGGGATTTTGTTAACACTTAATTTCTCATTCACAGCTTATGCTGGCACCCAGCCACTTGTACCTGAGGGCTCTCTTGCAGAAGGACATGCTGTGAGATAACCAATTACTGTGTATCAGCTTTCTCTATGAATAGCCTGAGCCTCTGAGAGATGCAAGGGAATAGAAGCAACCACAGACTTTCCTAAGGGACATTTTTGGCATCAATGCCAGTGCTGAACAATTGTATTTATTATCTTGTTAAAAAAATAAAAAAATCATACTATCCTAACCAATATTTACTTTTTGTGAACACAGCTATTCCAATTTGCAGATGGCCCGAGGGAAACAGTTATTTCTATCACTGTAGCTTCTTTAGTATTATTCACATGCTATTATATATTCATATGGTATATTACCTCCTTTTTTGTAAAATTTGTTAAAAATGGAATTGCTATTTAAACCACAGTAATGTTACTTAGAAAGCAAAGTTGTTAGCCCAGCAAGAAGCAAGCAGTAAGCAGCAGTACTAACTGCCAATTTAGCTGATTGCCAATGGATCTGGTTAGCTGCAATGGAACAGGAACCCAGACCAGTCCCCATGAAGAGCTGGTCTGAGCCAAAAGAAGTGTGAGCATATATAAAAATTTTGCAGTCCCTTATGGCACTTCAAAAATCCCTTTCTCCCCTCTACCTAGCTGTCTGTTTTAATCTGAAGAAATGTGATCCCTTCCTTGTGCTGCAAAAATAAACCATTGGCTCTAAAACCATGGGGAAAGCACAGAAAACCAGTATGATTGCCTAAGCCTTGGCTCTTAATGAAGAGAAGTCTAGAAAGCAAAGAAAGAGAAAACAAACGAAACAGATAATAGATTAAATAAACAAAGTCAAATCCCAGAGGGCCAATATCATTACAGGAGCTATAGAAGCTATATAGAAGTATCCATCAGGAGCTTAAAACTAACTGTTTGTGCTAGATCCACAGAAGGGAATGGGCCTTCTTTTCCCAACTCTCACAAGGGAAAGGAGGTGCATACCCTGAAAAGCTGTGTCAACTGAAGAGCTTGAGTTTGGAGACAGGCCAAGGATAAAGGAAGGTCTTCCCCTCCACCATATCATGTCTCAATATGCCTCTGTCTCCAGTTTCATGCCTTTTCTGTGGAAAGGCTTTCTGCCTCTCTCCCTATGGAAACAGCCACCTCAAAGTACCCAGTCCCCTGCCTCATACATTGGTTTTTATTAATAAGCCCATGGGCTTTAGTGTGTCAGGTAACTGGAAAGAAGTGATTTAAGTGGACATATTGTATCAAGATGTCTTGTCAAAAGGGTTTTGATCACTTTGATGTTTATTTAAAAAGACCCCCAAACACCTCCCCCTCAAGCCCTCAGCTATGCATTGGGCTTTATGTTGGTAAGCTACAGCCATCACTTGCATGAGCACTTAACACTACACGTGAAATACCATTACTGCTTTCAGTTATGCAAACAATTTCCTGAGCAAACCTCTTCTCACTAAGGCTGAAAATACAACTGCCATGCCCTGAGCACATCAAAAAGACAATCTTAGTCATAACATGCCACAAAGGGAATTTTGTTTTCCTCAACAACTTTCTGCCTTCCTCTAAATTCCATCTTTCTCTTTTGTAATCCAATTCCATTGGGGTTTTTTTGTCTTATCTTTTTCATTGCAACAATATTTTAGTCACTTGAGGACTGCTATGTTCACATTCTAACTTCATGGTTTTATTTTAATCTGAACCAATCCAATTTATTCAGTCTGTCTTCTACAAATTTTGGACTGTGCTCATAGCTTTCCAATGCCTTCCAGCTTCCACATTTATCAGAGAAGCAATGTACAGAAAAGAACCAAGTACCTACTATGTCATCCAGGAACATACCCACCCACAGGAAAGAGAGCAAAAAGGATTACTTCAGGTCTTGTGAATTCTCCTCTTGATCTTAATTTCAGTATGGTATTTGCCTTCTCAAGGCCCTGCTAATCCATGTTCAACATGTTCTTTCCCCCAATCTCAAAACCTCTCCTGGAAAGCTGCTATTTAACAATCATATTCTGGTTCAGGACTCATGAAGAATCTCCTCCAAGCATGTCACATTCTACTAAGGGGGAACTGTGGGAGGTTCTTTTAAAACAGATGATCTAGGACAGAATTAAGCCAAACGAGGTAAATATTATATCTGAGAACCATTTATTGGTAACAAAAAGGGCAATGCCCAACTAAACAAGAGTAGGACAGACTGAAAAGGAGGAAGGAGAAGGAAAAAGGAAGAGGAAAAGAGAGAGTGGGGAGACAGAGAAAAAGCAGGTGTTACCACCAGAACTTGGGAGTGCAATATCGGTGTCCACGCGGTGGGAGCGTGTGCACGCTGCCAGCCGGGGAGCCTGCGCAGCTCCACAGGCGCAGCTCCCGTGGCGACAGCACCGGACACGAGGCGTGTGGGGATCAGGAGGAGGCCCAGAACCCTGGACGGGGTTGCAGCAGGGATCGTGGTGATGGGCTGGATCGGTGCCGCACGGTTGGAAGCAGGAGGCTCAGGCAAGAACTCAGGCAGGAACGCAGTGGAGGCAGGACAGGTGATGGCTGGAGCAGGTGAGGAAGATGGAAGTGGTAGGACAGGATACAGGAGGTAGTGAACAGGTGTCCAGCCCAAGAGGGAGAGTGAGTGAGCAAGAGCAAGCAAAAAGAGTGAGGGCACAAAGCAAGGGCAAAAAAGAGGCCAGCAGCTTGTGACGCAGTTACTTTTATACCCCCCAGCTCCTTCCAAGGTCTGCTCGCTGGCAGGAGACCCAGTTGAACTGGCCCAGTTGAATGTTTGACTGCTATCCATTGGTGGAGACCTTTTGCCACTTGATTGGAGAACCTCTCTGGAAGACACTGGAAGACACAGTGTCCTCGGTGGTCTCCTACTGACTGCCTATTCCATGTGAGACATGAAATGGCTGTCAGGCAAAGTCTCCCTAGAGACAGGGCTTTCCTCCATCTTCTCCTAGCTGCCTCCTGCAAGTGACACATGTGCAGCTCTTCTCCCATATACCTCAGGTCAAACAATGTTGAGACAAAAATCAAAATTAATCTGTTTCCTCACAGCATAGCATGCTATGTTTTCTCTTGCTGAATTTGGTGAGTATCTTTCTGTCAGTTCTCTGCTTTAAAACATAGGATTACTCTGCCTTCTAAGATACCGTCTTCTATTTTTAGCTTTGTTGTTTATAGATAAAATTAATTTAGCTTTGATCTGAGCTAGTAAAAACATCAAGCAGAGCTGGTAAAGATACTAGTGGATACCAGCTACAGTGCAACTCAAGAGAGGCTGGCCACAGATTTGAAAATTAAATCCATATAGAACCCACTGTATTGGCATGCCACATCCATAAATACCCCTCTCCTTCATGCACCTACTCCTCCATGCTCCTGTCTCTTCCTCCTCATCAATCTCCCAGGGAGCTCCAGTGTAAAGCATTTCAAGCACTTCACTCAGCCTCTCCTTCCAGCAGCAGCAGAAAAGACTGAAGTGAGGCGAGCAACTGGTACCATCTTCCCAGGTCCAGCAAACCCAAGGCAAGCATTCAGAAAATTATACATTGCAAACCAATCTGGGCATCCAATCAACATGGGAACGTGCATTGCATAGCACACATACAGGATATACACCATGGATACCTACATAGCAGCAAGTTAGGAAGAATTAAAAAGGGTTTACTGCGGAGAACAGATACAAATCAGCTCTGTATAGTAACAGAAATAAAACAATTGCTCCATCTTGGTCTCTAATTTAGAAAAGTGTCAACAGCTGCTTTTATGTAACTTCAGTCTCTACAATCCTCACAGCCTGGTTTTCTCACTGTGGTAGAAAGAACATCAGGATTTTCTTCATGAGGGAATGGGAATGTTCTAGCTTGTTCTGAATTTACTGTATCCAGAGGCTGAATACATTTGTGTGCTGACATACCGTGCTCATATTTCAAGAATCTTTGTACACAGAATTTCTAGTATATGTGATATGTGATCTCTGGCAGCAAAAAAATAAGTGTAATCCAAGAAAAAATTTATCCTTATGAAGCTGCTGGAATGTAAACTTATCTAGGGGAACAAATATGTCCTCTATTGAAACTGATTATAAACCAGCCAAGAAATAACTGAATTGGCAGAACTGCAGGTATAGCAGCATTTAGATCAGAGACAGAGAGGAAGAGTCAGAAGTTACTGATATTAAAAACCTTTTACTCTGGATGAGCCACAGCCAGGCCAGATCCACAAGCAGTTTTGATTAGAATTTTCTCATCAAATCCCAAATTTGTCTCACAAATCCCTGTATCCCTCAACACTCAAACCAAAATATACCAAAGATAGAAATATCTTTGACTAAATGCTTTGGTTTGCATATTAAAGAGCATATATCTGACATGCTTAAAGTAAGCTCACACAATTGAAGTTGGCTGCTGGAAGTGGGTTCTCTTTCAAATGTAAATATAAGTCCAATGAGAAATAATTGCATGCTTAAAAATAGTGATAAGCATATAAAATGTCTTCCTTATGATTCTTTATCTAATACTTATTTCTAAATAGAAATATGGGCCTGAACTGGTCCATTAGGCACCAAATTGACTAAGATAGTAGAGGGTTTTCAGCAGGTCCCATTCTTCTTCCTGCTTTAGATCTGATGCATAATTAAGATTCTAAAATGCAAATAATTATTTCCTCTGCATTAGTCTCCAAAAAAAAGTGAAAAAAATTAATGCAGAAAGTAAGAGCAATGGCTGAATCAAGAAGTGCAGTATACAAGTAAGAGCAAAAAAGCAAAGTATATTCATGATGCAATTACATAATACAACTTTTGAAAACAAGTAATTTTAAACTAATCTGCAAAAACGATGTTATTTCTCTAGGGTATATACTCTTGTTGAGAGTGTTGATATGTTGAGATATGAGAATTGGAAGTCATTCAAAAGAGGAGTGCAAAATGAGGTATTTTTATCTTTACAATCACTATTTCAAAGTCAGCTGCGAACTTTACATTATTTTTGCCTATTTATTAAAAATATCACTAAAATACACTGCTTTTACTGCTTTACCAACTTACATAGTTGAAAATATGACACTTATATAATATCACTGATGCCAGACCTTTGCCCACACTTGATAAAAATTTTGCTTCTCTTTCCTGAAGAGTAGGAAATTCGAGAAGCAAAAGGATGGAGAAACCAAACTGGAGAGCACAGGACAGTCAAAGCTTCTGCTCATACAGTGCACTGCAAAATTCAGGTTAAGCTGTGGATATGCAAGTGCAATGAAGTGGTATGCAGAAAAGCATCAAATGGCTGACAGTGCATTTTAATTCCTCTTTAGGAAAAAATATGCCTGGAAATTATTTCATTGCTTGTAGCTCCATTAAAATGTACAGCACATCTTTTTCATTAAAATCAAGGGATTGATTTATCAGCCAACTTCCCAGCCAGGACCTTATTCTCCCCTGTTCTCACCACCCTTGCAGGTCATGGATGGCACAGTAAGCATCAGCAGCAGAATTTCATCAACAGAAACAATGCTCAGGAAAAAGAGTGAGAAGCTGATTTAAAATGGGAAGGAGTGCTGATCCATGCAGCTTACCTGTTTAAGAGAATAGAGATGTCAGGTGGCTGGATGACAGCAGAAACAAAATAGCATTTTAGATGGGACTAGGTTGTCATTAAAATGATAAAACTAAAATTCAGGAAAAATTGTGTGAAGGAAGTAAAAGTTTTTAACTGTCTTTCCAGGGCATGCATACGTCTACAGTTCAGCCTTAGAACAAGGAGAAAACCAGAGAACAGAGATCTAAAGAAGCTCCTTGCCTTCTGGGTTAGCAAGCGACAGCTGTATTGCAATGAAAGCTGACAGTGCTTGTTTCCTACCCCACGCATTAAACTCCAAGTAGAAACACTACTAATCTCAGATTTAAGGCTTAAGACATGAAGCTATCTGACCTTGGAGGTGGGCCAGAGGTCTACAGCTAACACACAAGTGTCTGCTGCCATAAGCTCAAACATTACCTTAAAGAAAAAAAATTAAGATACACATTCCTAATGTTAAATGCAGACAGTAGATATCTAACATTGTTATTTTTTCCTAATGTTCTGAGATTTTTTTAATGTGTGCTTTCAAAGAAAAATGTTAACAGATTCAGAAAGACACACAGGGTTCATACTTCAAACACCTTGCTCTCATGTATCTAAATACTTTTATTCAGGCTGCTAATCACAAGGCACAACAGCTTTGTGCACACAACAGCTTGATGCCCCAAAACATAGCTCCAAGAGACTTGCTGGTACCCTTAATGGTTCATTTCTCAGAGATTTTTTCACTTCTTTTTATTGCAAGATAAATTGTTAAGTCTCAAATGCTGAATAACTTCTCATCAAATCATCCAAAGGTGCTTCTTGCAAAGTCAATTTTTTAAATCTTGGGTGCTAGCATCTGAACTCACTACTGTGTTTTAACAGTCCAGTATTTTTTTGATCCTTGAAACAATCCTGTATCTGGATTCCTGGAATTAAATAATTAAATAATCTATCATAATAATCTGTTTTGGTTATATTTGTTTGCTGTAGGAGAGAGAAGGGGAAAAAGAAGAGAGGATTCAAGTGTTTTCAGATGTTCTCTGACCACTGGTACCTAAGTATGCTGAAACTTCCATCTAGCACAAACTAGAAGTACTTCTAGTAATTGTTGGTTCCACTACTTACATAATTTCATCACCTGTTGAAAAAAACCTCCAAGGCAAATGTGGTGCTTTTAAGCTTAAAACTTAGGAAGTTACTCAAAATACCATTCAGTATCACTGCCTTCCAGATGACACACTCAAAATTACAATTTTGCATACATCATACAACAGCTAACATGACAAACAAACAGGAAGTCAGATTATCAAAAAAAAAAAAAGTACTTTACATGACACAAGGACCTCATTTAAATATTGATTCCACAATTCTATTGTGTCAGTTTTCATCCATTTGTATCGTAAGTATGATTGCACACCACATGTCACTCACTCAAGCACCAAAACAACTTTTATGGACTTAAACAGTTGTAGCTACATCTTCTTCTAAAAGTACAAACATGTTATTGCATAGAGTTATGCAGCCTAGTCCAGAGGACCTAACTTGTGTCCTGAGAGCACTGCAGAGGCATTACTGTGGTGTGTTAATGAACCACCAGCTTGTTTATGTTACAAACTTTAGCAATGAAGGATGGAAGCCTATGCTTGACCCTGTGTTTGCTTCCCTCAGTTCTTCATTATTAGCGCGCATATATATATATATATATACGCATTTAATTCAATTATCTCTCATCCATTTTCTCCAGTCTGGAAGAGGAAAATAGAAAAATAGACACATTTTTACAGGAAAAGAATCCTCTCAGTGTATTAACATGTTGAAAATACTTCCATCAGTCTCTCTTTCTCTCTGCACTGCCTTCCCAAGCTGGCTCAGACACCTAGATAATGAGAGGTGACAGCACAGGCTCTGTGATACCCATCCTGAGGTGATCACTGGGGATTAACAGCAGTTAACCTGCTTCCTCACAGTGACATTAATTCAGTGCAAGTAGTGCCATTCTGTACAATTCACCAGCAGCTTTTACACGTTGTATCAAACACCTTCTTCACACCTAGTGATGTGAATTCTGGAGTTAAAGAGCACCTGTAAGAAATCCTTATACTCCTCAGATTTGTCCTAAAAAACTAAGGATCCCAGTGAACTTGCTTGGATAGATACTGCAAAGTGAGGAGGGCCCTGAGACACATGTAGATATACAAAATTTTTTTTTTTTTTTGATCAGAGATGGAATGAGAAAAACTTAAGTGCCAACTCACTGAGCACCCACAAGTGTTTGTGCACTGTGAAGATGCCTCTAGGTCTAGAAGAACCATTTCTAAATTTATCTGGTGTTTTTCCTGATGAACAGCTAATCCATAAAATGCAGCTCTAAATATAAATTTACATATACAATTCAAAGTATTTTTTAATGTCTCGGTTTGCAAGTCTTCACATTTCCATTGTGAGGCTGGGCAAGCATTTTACCTTATAGTTAGGTTAAATCTCAGTCAGTTATATCATATACATGTATTTCCACAAACAAATGAAAAAATAATTGTAAAGTTGAAGAGTTAATCTATCTCCCAGGGAATATCCCTTTTTATAAGTTTCACTGAAATAATTATGTACAATATCAAACTATGTTGTACAAAGAGATTTTTAGTTGCAACTAAATGATAGTGATGAAGGAGAAGACATGAATAATCCAATTAACAGTAATACCTATAGTGACAAACATTTTGACCTTCTACCTTCTCCTATATTTATTAATAAGGTTTAACCAAAGCTAAGACAAAAAATAGTAAATAATGATGATCTTAACCACCTTTGACTATGCCAAAAGAGTACCAAGGATTGCCAACATACAGAGACATAGTTAAACCACACTGATGTTTTCTGCCCTCTGTAATTATTCAATAACCAGCCAACTCCATACCAGCTTCTTCAATCCTCCAAAATTTTCAAGCAAACCAAGAATTGCCAGGAAAGCAGCAGCCATGACAGACCAAAGCCAAATGAGGGGGGATACCAGTCTTACCTTCACAGACGGGGCAGCACTCCCCAGGGACCTTGACGGGGTTCATGCAGCTCTGTCCGCAGGCGGTGGCCACGCAGTGCGGGTCCCCGTTGATGCACTGGCAGAACGTGCAGTCGTCCTCTCGCCAGCGGTCCCCATGAGCTAGGATCTTCCCATTGGCATAGCAGCCAGCAGGGTTGTTGACTGGATAAAGTGGGTCTGAAATGAGAGCAATTGCAAGAGAATGTGCATTTTAATTAACGTTTTAATTTTTTGTTTTTATTCTTCAGGACAAAATGGTTCTTGGATCTGTTGTTTTTTTTTTTTTTTTTTTTTTTTTCTTTGTACCAACATTTCTAAATAACCAACTGGAATGACTCCTGTCAGCACTGCAACACTCTTTTACACTATGAGCAAAGATGAGGCCTTTGGCACATTTGTTGCTGGAACAGGAAAAGTGCCTTTAAGCTGCACCTCATCTCAGTTTTGGAGATATACCACCTTTTTGAACAGGGTCAGTTTTCAACTTCATTTCAGTTGAAGTTTTTGCCCCTTGAAAGCCACAAGTCCCACTTACCTGCTAGCAATCAAATGAAGATCTGGGTATTTAAATAACAGAATTTTAGGACCCATACTTTGTGTAAGATTTCTCCTCAAGTTCCATGAAAGTCTGTATATGCTACCCCATTACTTGAAATAAAAGCAGATTTTACTCTTCAGAAAATAATAGTACTCTAGAGATGTGATAAGTTGCACTGATATTAACAGTTAAAAAGATATATACATTATGTGAAAGTATATGACTATCATGATGTCTAAAGAAAGTAACTTCCAGGCTCAGAAATGAAGTATCTGAGATTGTACAGCAAGTAGGTCAGGTTTGCAAAGCAAGCAGTACTACAAATTGCATGTTAAAGCAAATTTATTATATTAAAAGCAATAAATATACCTGAAAACACCTTTTTTTAGTTTTAGGTCATCAAATAAGCACAAGTGATTTATTATAAGTTAATTTTCCAGGAGTGTTAAGATGGAAGGATTTGGGAAAAATAAAATGTCTTATATGAAGGAAAAACAGGATTGTTTTGATTACTTCTTTGAAGTTTCATCAGTCCCCTTTGAAAGGAAGGCAGTGCATTTTGAATGTAGATAAAACCTGCAGCAGTGCCAGTAGCTGTTGTCTTATCCTAAGCCACTTCATGACACCTTAAACATTTGGAGTGAAATGGCACACAACATCATCCCCTTCCTGAGCTGCAATGACAGTCAAAATTTTAGTAAAATACTGATTAAGTCCAAAACCAGATGGTTGTGAAAATAAGGCACTTAAAAATTAAATGCTTCCTAAATTCTTAACTTTGCACCTTTCATGTTTTGGGATAACATTGTATCTATAAATAACTGATTTGACCTAGCCTAAAATCAAATCATACACAAAGAAATGAAGGGAATTTTATCATTCAATCTATGTACAGGATTCTGATTGACAGAGCAATACAGAAAAAGCACAGAAAAGGCATATAAGACTTGTGCTACTTGCAATAGTCTTCTGTGCAACTCAAAGCATAAAGTTCCTGGTACCTTTAAAAGGTCAGCAGCATTTAAAGCTACAAATTAGATCTCTAATGCTGATACAGCCTACAGGGTTTTGAGAAAGAACTCCTCCTGGAGTCAAGCCCTAAGTTAAGAAGGACTTTTGCCTGTACTATACAACTCACAGCAAATTTAGTACTTGCCATTTTAGAATTCTTGGAGGAAAAAAACCTTTATATTTCTAGACCCCAGCTCATCAACCTGAAATTAAATGTTACCAGGTTTTCTTGCTAGTCTGATCGAAATATTGCAAAAATGGGGAAATCCAATTTTATTGTGGTATAATGATGTGACAGAACAGTTTATTGATAAATAATAAGGTAGCTGAAAATTTAAATCATCAACGAGGATAAAGGACATATCTAGATCTGCAAGTCCATTATGGATAATCAGCACCTATATCTGAACATGACAGAGAGGACAGATAGAGCAGATACATTATTTATATATCTATATATATAGTCACAATGCTATAATGCCAAATCTTGTAATATTCACATATGAGAAAAAAAAGTAATTATAGGAAATGAACCCAAGAGATTTTATATATTTTATAAAGTCAGCAGCTCATACAGCAGCTTCTTCAGGAGTGGATTGGCACTTACTTGGGGGGGTTCACCACATCAGATCATGTCTTTTTTAGATTTTTTTCAATCTGTCATTAAATGATAGTATAGCACAGATTTTTATTTTTTTTTATTCTTACAGCATTAAGGCTCTTATAAGTGTAGGTGCAACTGCACCAGGAAAGACCAAAAATCTAGGATCCTGCCTTCAAGTATAGTCAGCAATGAATGTCTAGGCCAGGTCTTAAACTCAGGGCAAACATGGATTGGGATCTCTCTGGAATACTTAAATCTACAACATGTGAATTTCCATTTCTCTGCATGTGAACACACTGTGTCAACCTGATACAAACTGACACTAAAATATATAAAATATACACCAAAATATAAAAAAATTAAAAATACTCTTTGAAAAATTACTTCCTAACTTACCAATCCAGTATTTTATTATCCAGATTTTGGGTTTAAATCTCTGAAGCTTTCAGTAGCTTGTAACAAAACAAGCCATTTTTCACCAGATCCTGTGCTGAGTGAGAAGGTCCAGCTCTTAGAGCTGCCCCTATTAGATGTATTTTTATGAGATACCTTACTTTCTAATTCTCTGCTTAGAATAAAACATGACTATAATGGATCTTCTGTCTTATTTGCTCCTGCAAAGAACTACAGGAATAATGATATTAAGGAGACTGCAAAGTGTTTGAAGTTCACAGTAATTACTAGATTCCTCTCCTCTGAGGAGATTTCAGATTTCCAGGTGATTTCACTTATTGAGAAGATATTCCTATGTCCACATATAAACAAAGGGACTAAAAGTGCTTCACAGGCCTTTTGACTACCTGGTGGCCATAACCTGATCCTCACTGAGGCAAGACCCAAGTGCACAGCACCATGCCTATTTTCCTCTGCTGGAATTCTGGTTGTATTCTGGCAGCAGATGCCTCCAATACTTTCTAGTATAAGCAAGAGGGTCAATGTGAAATTTCTCACAGAGCTCTTTCTAGGAGGACTGCAGGCCAGCAAGGCTCTCAGCACAGAAAAGGAGGAAGAGAAAAACATTTGACATCGGATTGCTGCCCCATTGCTTTGCTGTAATTGCAGAGGAAAGAAGTTGTGTGCATTATTCTAGCTGAACAGAATAAGAAGGAGGTTGCAAAATAATCAAAATTTGTCTCAGGGTCACAACTGCGGTTCTGGAGATATCTGTCTAAATGTGTGCACAGAAATTAGAAACAGATTTTTATGTCGTTTGTCAAGAAGGCCCCCCAAAAAGCACTGCACACTTGACCATATCTAAGAATAGTGTCAAGGTCAGAGAAGCACTGCAAAGAACATGACAGCACATTCAGGCACAGCAAAAAAAATAGAAATAAACTGAATTACAGAGGAATCTGCAAACTTCAGAAGAACAAAAGCCCTTGTTTGCTCATTTCCATTGACCAGGCAAATAAAAAAAAAGCAGCGGAATGAAAAGCAGACAGGATCAACAAGAGACTGTACCTTCACAGACTGGGCAGCACTCTCCTTCCGGCACATAGTACCTGTCGCAGTGTAGCTCACCACACTGGGCAGAAAAACAGATAGAGACTCCTGCTTGGCACCGACAAAATCGACACGCATCCATCCGAAACATGTCTCCATCATAATATTCCATGCTGTTAAATATGCAAGTTGGCTTCACTTCTGAAAGAAGAAAAAGAAAAAAGTATTTCACAGATATTGTTAAACAGGAAATAGTTCAGTTTATGTTGCTACTGACAAAAACAGATATAAAAGAGACAGTTGATCTTTCTTTCATTTTGTAAACTCAAATACAATATCACTTAAAGAACATGGTATATTTTATTTTCTCTTTCAACAATGGAAGAAAATAAAATGCTGTTCAAAATAATCTGCCTACAAATTATAAGTCTCAGCTAAGAAAAATTAAAATCCTGGAAAAAGGCTGCAGCACTGGTATTTCTTTGTAGGTGCTAAACATTTTTCATTCTCAATGAACCTGAAGCTACTTCAAATGTGCTAAAGCACATGAAACAATGATTTTCTGTTTTAAGAAGTCAGTTTCCTAAGTGTAATCTTCCTCTCTGCAGGACTTGGTACTCAGGTGGATAAATTGCACTAAAGCTGTCCAATGATAGGTTAAAAAAACCAACCAACCAACCCCCAAACATTTTGTGACTGCATGATCTGTTATGCAGAACTGAACACCTCTTTTTTCAGGCAACCTGGAGCTGTAATAGCCATCTCACAACCATACTTCCCAAAAAAAAAAAAAAAAAAAAAAAAAAAAAAAAAAAAAAAAAAAAAAAAAAAAATCTCAATTGTAATAATAGTAACATGATCACTTCCGTGTTTCAAAAACATTATCAAATACTGTAGGTAAACCCAACATTGTATTTGAAGCAAACCGCACAGAAAAGAAGGGACAGTTGTCCTTGTTTCTGATTTCTGTAGAACAGATGGTAAAGGCTATTTACTTATATATGCAATGCCTAGCCACATAGAGTTGAAAAGTGTGCCCACTTTATAGTCAGGTGATTTTTCTTTTGCTTAGTGATCAATCTTACATGGGAGATGAAATATATTTAAATGGAAAAATCAGTATTTGTAGATTCCTTTCAATCCATCCCAATTCACTTAACTTTAGGGAGCTAAAACCTTTACATCAAGTTTCTCTTGACAATGACACAGGTTTTCTTTAAAACTCTTAAAGCATTTCAAGCACTTCTTTCAACATATGCTTATACTGTGGTCCAGCCCTGAGTAATTTGAAATGACTGTAAAGCATTAGAGTTGAAACTTGGAAATATCCTGAGCAATGTTTGATTTTATATGCCTGTTCTGTCTTCAAGGCATAATGTAGAAAGCAGCGTAAAAAAATAAGAGCAAGAGGAGGAAATACCACTGTGTCCGGGAAAACAGCTATGACCTCATTAGAAAGCAATTCACATAAACAAACACTTGAGAAATATTTCAAGTTTATGCAGCTCAAGCTGTTAGTTTAAAAACGTTCTCAAAAAGCAAAAGTGCCAACACAACTCAAAAGGCCTTTAATCCATTTGCTTCTGGCTTCACTGTTTTGAATGCAACTTTCCAGATTTTTACTGATTCCCCCATACCCGAAGAGTAGAGATGAATTCCTGCCTCATTAGAAGTAGAAACATCATCTCCCATTAATTATTGTTATTTTTAAATGTCGAAACAAGACTATGTGAGTAACTCCAAATCCTGTAAGGAAGGAGCATGTTTTATTCCTACAATGAAAACCACTGTAGAATTTCACTACATGTGTATTTTTACCATCCAGCCTTACGATAAGTGTATTATATATCCAGACTAAACTATAGACCTAAGCCTATGCATCCATCTATAAGACAAGGATTACTTTTGTTAGAACCATCTGTAAGACTCCAGTCTTGCGACTGAGTCAAGGCAAAACAAGCTCTAAAACAAAGAACTTTAGCTTTAGTTACTCCAGGTGGAAGCCTGATGAAAGAGTGAGCAACACACAGTGAAATTATATTAATTAATTTCTTACCACATTTCTTACCATTATTCACCACAATATCCTGAAAGATCTTTCAGTTTCCCTTTTTTTTCTTGTTGTTGTTTTTGTGTTTTTTTTTTTTTTAAGTGCCAATTTTATTGCTTTATTGATGTAAGTATGACAGTCACCAAGGGATAAAAGAACATAAAGCTAACATTAAATAAATGCATCTTCTCCTAAATTCATGAATTCATTGTTCTGCCAAAAAAGAGAAAACTACAGGTAGGACTCTTCAAGCTTAAGTGTATCACAAAGGAATTCAAACTGCCAAAACTTCATAGCACAAAGCAGCTAAACATATCTGAGAATCCAAATCCTGTTTGTGATGCAAAGTACCACAACAAAGCAATGGGCATGAGACGCAGGCCATGACTTTGTGAACATAAATTCACTGTCTGCTAGCTCTCAGATAACTCAGTAATACAAGATCGATCCAGCCCAAGCACCGACACAAAACTGCCCATCTGTGAAAGAAACCAGGACATTGAAAGAGGGGAGAGTCCCCAGAAAGATATAGGGTTTTTTCTGCCAGTGGAAGAACAAATGACATCTCTGCTTCTATAAAGTCAAGCATGACTATGATTTACCTGATTTGGCATTAAAGATTCTGCCACAGAGTTAAAAGAAAAATAGTTCTGACACAAATTTAGCTCTACATGGCCACAGCCTTTTTGTTCTGGGGGTGAAAGCCCAAAAAGGTGGCACTAAACCCCACAGCCTCACACTATACAAATAGTGATCATCTCTCAAACCTTTATCACCAATCTCAACTGCAAAGAGACACAATCTGTTTTGTCAAATTAGTTTTCAAAGGTATTTTACCTTCTACATGTAAATCTAATGAAATACATATTAGTTCTATGGGCTGAACTACTCCAAAGTAAAACTTCTGTTATTAAGATATCTGTAGTTTCCTAATACTTATGGTTGTATTTAATTAGAGTCCCGGAACAGCTCAGAAACACATGCAAGTCTGGCAAACCATCCCTTGCGAGGCAGCAGGTCTGCACACGGTCACACCAAGCACAAGAGGTGCCTCAGGGCATCAGCCCTCTGTAGGCAAGTTTGGGCATTTTCTTCTGTAGTATCAGAAATTCCAGCACTCCCAAACAGGAAGCAAGATTGAAAACAATTTTCTGTTGTTTAAAGGATTAAAAGGTTCATGATTCCAGGACTTCAGAAGTTCCTTCAGTATAAAGAAGTATTTGTACCAGAGCCTTTGAAGGAACTCGGGTAAGTGCTGTGAACTTTCTATTAAATGAAAGGGAAGGAAACTAATAAATTTGAATCCTGTGTCTGTATAAACAAAATACAGAAAAGTTTTCAATTTTTCAAAAGTTGAGCTGGTAGAATTTAAAAAAGAGAAGGTTACATGTCATTGGAATTGGCCCATAACAATGTTATAAGGCAACTGTATGCTCTTGCTTCCTTGCAAGTATATATAAACAAGCTAGGTAGAAAAAACTATTTGGATTCTTACTCTTCAGGTTGCACTGCTTAGTTTCCCTAAGCAGTATATTCCTTATTACTACAGCATGTTCCCTATTAACACAATTACAGAACTGTTCTGAAAGTCCTTTGGTTGTGCGTATTCTAAAAAGGTCATCCAGAAACAGAAAAACCAGAAATAAAATAAAACTATTATTTGCAAATGAATACATTTATTTATAGAATTACTTAAAAATACTTTCACAGCTTAAAAGAATGAAATAGTATTTTGTGGCAACTGCAGTCTGTAAAATATATTAAAAGATACTTGGGATGATGAGAAAGCCCAAATTCAGCTCTACCTGATACATCCCTGTATTAATATTTTCTTTAAAACCACCAGTAATGGAGGAAATGCAACCTACCTATTAAACAATTCTACAGTTTTATCTACTGTAACAGAGCAAAAATCATGGAAGGGGTAATTCAGGTTAGACAGAAACAGCAAACAAATAGAAAGAAAGTTTCCCTGAAGCTTCATTACATTTCTCATCTTTGAGGTCTCATGTTCTACGGTTTTTTCTATCCTCCAGTATACAAATTTCTTGCTAAGAGGAATCATCCTCAGGACATCTCAGGGTGTTCCCGCCTACATCCTCTCTTACAAATAAAAAGTACACCTTTGTTTCAATTTTAATTTTTCTCCATCAGGTCATGTGTTTTAGTATTTGATTGTTTCTGTGACTTTCTACAAGGCTATCCCCCCTCCTTCTCTTAATTCCTTGTAGAAATTAAGCAGTGCTGCTTTTTAACATCCTGAAGTCTTACTACAGGAAAATACCAGGACAACAAAGGAGGAGCTGGGGCCACAGAGGGTGGTGGCTATGCTCTAAAACCCCCAAACAGTGACAGATTTTCTTGATGAAAACAATCCTTGGAAGCAAGACATGTTCTTCATAACAGAGGAATGTGTTTAAATCCCAATGGTCTCTGTCAGTCCATCAGAAGAGAAACTACATGTTGTGATCAGGTTAGCCATAGGCATGTTAATAGGGCACAGACATCTGAAACAGTACCACTAATAGGTACTGGCACAGCCTATCATGCATTGCCAGGACATTTGTGAGAAGCCTCTAGTGCATCAGAGAAGTTAAAAATTGCAGGGGGGAAAAAAAAAATCTCCAAACCTGTAACAGAAGGCTGTCTGGCATTCTAACAGGTCTAGCCATGTCTTCCATGCTTTGAGAAAAATACTGAATTCTAACCTTGTCCTCCAAAGTATTAGCAACTTTGTCCAAGTTTAAAAATCCAGCAGTATTTGAGTCAGAACACTTCTGAAGATATTAGTCTACCAAGACAATTCACTTTGGCAAAAAAACATTACTATTTCACCAAAGTAAACACTAGAATTATATACTTAATGTATTTTTTTTTTTAATTTTTAAACCCAGGCAGAACTGCACCATCTGACATCTAATATTTTTTGTATATGCCATATCATTTCACAGAATCTATACAGCATCTTGTGTTTCATTAACCAATAATAAGTAAGTGAAATAGATTTTGTCCTGTTTTATTTAAAAAAATAAATTTGTTTTTAAAACTCAGTCTCTACTTCCCATTGAAAAACCCTCCTGCTCCTAGTGAACCACTCTAAAGGTTTGAGTCTGGTTTCACATCCAGCTGTGGTCCTGACAATCCCTACCCCACCTTTTTATCTATTTCTCTACAGACTATTTTTTACCAGGAATTTTGGGTTGCCTGGCCTTCAGTTTTCTGTGTTTTCCTTTTCCCTCTTGTTTTAAATGTAACTGGTAATAACTTGCACTGTTTCACACACTTTTCCCAATTTGCCTAGGGCAAGTATAATACAGGTTTGGAGGATCTAAAACATTTGACTTGGTCTGGCAGTCTCACCAACTTTTTCATTATACTAGACCAAATTCTCATCCAGCTGTGACTGGTGATTAGCCATGATTTTCAAATACCTTTCAGATGTTCTGACTGAACAAAAAACAATAAACCCCAAAACCAAACCTCAGCCCACAACTAAATCCCTCTACCTTTTTGGTATCCTCCTTTAATGTTAATCTTATTACATACCAAACAATTTGCTATCTTTTTCATCTCACAAGATGTATTTTGCATTTAATTTTTTTACGCAGCTACCTATTTGAAGTCCACCACAAAAATCTGTGGTTTTAGATGGCCAAAGAGAAATATGCAGTACTGTTCAATTAGTATTAGGACTGTTTAGTTCTCTGCTCCGAGACAGACTATTACCTTGGTCAAATCCTTATTTCTTTAGAGCACACACAAAGTAAGTTTAATGAAAGTGCAAAATTAATGCAATAAATAATGGGAACTTCATGGTAGATGGTGTCTGTGAGGTATTTCACTTGGACTTCATTCCTCCTTCTAAGGTGAATATTTTCCTTGCTGACCCTCTATTCCCCATCAAATCCTTTCAGTACTTATTGATGCTCCCTTTAGAAATAGGCCATTCTTACTTCCTTTTAGAAATAGTGGAATGACCTTTATACTTTTCTGCACCATGAGATTCATAATGGATCTGCAATTGCTGCGAGGAGCAAGTGCACCAACAGGTGACAAGTGTGATTAAAGAGGATTTTTAATCTTTCCTGTAATGCAGTACCACTGTATAGAGATGCACATGTGAAAATAGCCAGAAGGCACAGAGTAAAAAGAAATGCCTCCTTTATGTCAGTTTATCTTCTCAAATAAAGAAAAAAAATATCACAGAAACAGTTACAAAATACTGATTATGAGTCACATCAAGTGGTCTTACTTATGTAGGAGATCACTTCTGTACCACCATGGAATTATCAGTACAGCCTAAACCAGCAGAATAGAAAGGGTCAAAGTCTTAAGTCATGGGGAAGGTGTGATTTGATCTTCCTAGGATCAATGCAAGTTATTTTCATGCCTCCATCATGATGGATGCCCATCAATGGATAGGGCAATGAAAGTCCACATCTCAACCCCCAGGGAAAATGGATTGGGACTCCACAGCCATCCTTGGTAGAGCTGGACTCTAAAATCACAGCTCACACACAGCCATGGCAGAAAGCTGCCTGCTCCCCTTGACCTTGAACCATGCTGACACATTGATGAGGACCACACACATGTAATGTACCATATTTCACAAACCAATCAACAATATTTTCAAGTAGCAGTTGTTTTCAAGGAAACTTACTGAGAAGTGAAACCTCTGACTGACAGAAGGCAGCAGCTGCAGGATGCCTGGCAATTGCTCTCTCAAATTTCTAAGGCGCAGCTCACAGTCAGTATGCGCTTTAAGTGCAACTTACATTCAAGAGATCCATGCATCAATACCTAATTAGAGAACAGGCAAGTTTGGATACTCACTCTTGTTTCCAAGCACTCGAACTCTTGCTGCACATGCAGCTTTTAATCTCTTTAGACTCACTTGTTGATGCTTGTAAATTGAATGCTGAATCAATTTTCTTTCCTTACAAGCTCCCCCATGAGTAAAAGCAGCACACCAGGATTAGCAGACGAAAGTCCTGGTAAATAATATATTTTGTACGGATCAGAAGAAACTAGATTTTGTAAAATGCAGGATTTTTTGGAACACTGCATATCTTGGGAATCTCTCACTCAATTTTCCCCAAATAAGTATCACATACTATCTAGTATTCTCCAGATGAAAAGCAGTTTTCAGGTAAGTGCAAATGGGGAAACTTCACAGTGGCTGGCATAGTCTGCCTTTAAACAAAGCAATACTGACTCTCACTTTCCCTGAAACAGGGCAGCAGAAATACACAACAGACAAAAACTCTTTTTTAGTGTGTATCAGTAACAAAGATAACCACACAAAATCTATATATATATTGTAGAGCTTCTACATCAGTTTTATATTAAATCCAGGAAAAACACATGCAAAAGAATAACTAATCTGTCCCCAAACTGTTGACAAACAACAAAGGGAACATACTGTAGAGTCTCTCCATGATATGTATTTTGCAGCCATCATTAACTATCCCCTCAACACTGGCCACTGTTATTCTACAACTACAGCAGATCTCCTTCCCACACAGTAAAGCCAACCTACCCATACTGTGAACATGTAATTCTGCATCTATTACATTAGCACAAAATTGCAATAAATAGTGCAGAAGTCTGGCCTGCTTTAACACTGACCATTACTAGGGTTACCTAAATATAAAAATTGGATTTTTTGCAGTCTACATACAGTAATTTGTAATGGATACCCTTTTTTTTTAAGGTAATGATGATCAGTATTCTTTCTGACTGCTCCCCCCCACCTCTACTGCCAAAGGAATTATTTAATTATTTTAATTATTTAATTCAATAGATGTTACAATAGCAGGAAAACTATACTAATGTGAGTATGTACACTTCTTTTTTATTCCATCCTCTTGCTTGTTTTTCAGAGGTTTTCAAACACAGAATTAACTAACAAAACTTATTGGTAATACTGATTATACAACTTCCCCACTTACCATCTATAAACTCATTAAATTGCATTTGATTAAAACACATGCTTTAAAAAGGCATCTAATCCTAATTGGAAAGGATGAAGATAAGGAATTCAGCATCCTCCTAGCTGTTTGTGCCAACAGCTAGCCACCCTCACTGCTGAGAGCAGCTTGTCCCAGATCTTACAGATTTGACTCTTCTTGCTTTGAAGGCATTTCTTTTTAATGAAGCAAAGAAATCGATCTAAGCCTATCACTGTAAGATATTTTCTCCATCTGTTACTGATATCAATTGTATCTCCTCTGCACTTGTTAGTATTCCAAAATACTATAAAAAAACAGAACTGGATATTGAATTCAACTCTCAGTTTCACTGAGAACATTCCCCCCCCACCTTCATTTTAAACTGACAAAAGCAGTGATAGGGATTTATTACGCACATACACACACAAGTACCAGTTTATCATTGCATCAAACATGCATCTAGAAATTCTTGTTAGAATTAAAAATTCTTGTTTTCTAGGAATTTGGAACTTGTAGAGGGCTCATTTGTAGTAGGTGTCCCTGAAAAAAAACCCACCTAAACATGCTAAAATGCATTTGAAAAAAACCCAAATTATAAAGCAATGTAGATCATGTTTTATGACTATTCTGTCTTCTCTATCAATGATGTGCCACACAATACAAATGTCACACACTCATGAGTAGTTTCACAATTGCTCACAGATTGTTATTAAAAATATTGATCATCTTCAAGTTTATAACTATTTCCTTTTTCCAAAATGGAGCATCATTAATAACTGCACCTGGAAGTTTGCTTGAAGCACTTTAAAATCACATCATACAGCATTGATTATAGCACAAAGTAACATAATGACAACTGTGATTTTCTAAAAAAAGTATTTAACTTTTCTGACCAGTTTTCTCAGGATTCTTTTCTTTTTTTAAAGAGGAACTTACTAGAGATAATCTTGATATTGCCCTGGAATATATTAAAAATTATTTTTAAGGACATATATAAGACAAACCTAAAAATCTTAATTTTTCTCCAATCTGCCACTTCTGCTTCCCTCTGTAGCACCACCTTCCCTTCAAAAATTCCTATTTCTTCATTTCTTCTTCCAATTTACTCTGTATTCATAGGCTACTAAAGTACGAAAAGCCTGAGAGGTGAAAAGGAATCTTGATCGAAAAGCAGCTTGGCTCTTTGGAGTGAGCTGCAGTGCACAATAAGGCAGTGATGCCCAGGGCAACAGTGCTAAAGACAGTCCAAATTCACTGTTATCAATGAAAAACGAATATGACTTTTACTTGGAAATAGGACGTGAAGATGCCACAAAATAAAGTGGGCAACTTAAACAGCTCCATCTCACACCTGCTACACTATATATACTGCAACAGTTTTGTCAGCAGTATCCACAAATAACATGCACACTGAAGAGAAGCAATTAGCGTAGTGGTTTGTACCCTTGAGACATCCTATCAGAAACTCACTGTCTATTTCTTGCTCAAACTACTGAAGTAAATCCTGAATTAAGCATTGCATTGAGATGTTTCACACAGGTAAATGAGATTCATAAATGATATTTTAACAGAATGAAACAAATATGAAACAAAGAAAGATGAATATTACTTTAGTGTACATAAACAAAAAATAGGTAAGTTGCATTTATATAATCTTACCCAAATAGCAAAAGAATTACTCTAAAAGCTAAGGAATCTGTAACTTTTCATGATAGAAATTCTTTTATTCATATGGGAAAACTTAATTTTTATATATAATATCCCATTATATGTACTACTATTTTTCAATCAGCTTTGTGTATTTAAAATATTGCTATGTGTAAATAACACAGACCTTCTCCTGGAAAAATCTCTCTGTTTCTGTTTGCAATGACAATTGTAAAATAAAGGCTGTTTCAAACATTTGATACACAAACCACTAAACCAGATAAAATATTGCTGGATAAAAATTAATAAATACTGCAACAGCTTGCACTTTTTAATGCTCAGAAATTATTATGCAATCCTTCAAGAGTATCTTCCCCCTTACCAATAGTCAAATATTGTTTCTTCACGACTCACCATATACACAACATACATATACAGCTCTATATATAGAACAGTCCTCAGGTAAGAGTCACATGAAAAATGTAAGGTTTTAAAGTATTTTCCAAACATTTAGATTGGGAAGCAAAGAATGATAATAAATATATTCCTAGACTGTCTTATAATTTCTAAAGGTTGTACACCTGTGTTAAAAATTACTTTGCATTTGATTCTTAAAGCAAATCCCATAGTCTAAGCAGCATGCCTTCACTTAGAGTGCTGCCACAAGCAGCTGTGACGGTTAACAAAAATTTCACTTCTAGAAGGCCTCTAATGTTTGCTACTGGCAAAAAGACTATATGAAAGACATGCAGTGAGGAGTCTTGCTAAAAGTGTAATTCTCTGAGTCACAGAGAAAAGTGCTTCAGAAACTAAAGCAGCGTGACAACTTCAAAATGAGAGTTTCCCATGTCAGTATCTTCACCTAAACTTCCCATTCCTTCTTACTGAATGAAATTCAAGAAAATTAATTATCTTAGATCTTGACAACATAATAAGAAATAACCAAATGCCCAGCATCCCCCAGAGAGACAAAACCCCCTCCTGTTCAGGTGCAAGAGAAAGTTTCACATACCGTTGACACATTCAAAGACATCACAGCACTTGCCAGGCGTCCCATCTCCACGCGAGACTATCTGGGGCACGGAGCCTGCCTCACACATGGGGAAACCACAGAGACCACTGAGACACTCGCATCTGAAACCAAAGAACAGCAAGGAAAACCCTGTAAATAAAGGAAGCCACATACAAGGTGAAAGAATAAGCAGGAGAAAAACAGAAAGTCAGAGCACAAGTTACAGCTTTGGCATGTTCATGTCTTAGAATCATCTTTTATTAACTCAACAACCAAGATATCTTATCAATCTGAAGGGTTTTTTTTAACCATCCAAACTCTGTTGGCTGTTAAACAATCATAAAGGTGGTAGTGTGAAACACCAATGGTCCTCTTCTGCTCTGTGTAAAAATTTGAAAACTGCAATAACTGTGTTCTCCAGACTTGCAAAATAAGGCTTCTCCTCCAATTTTGTCTTGAATAACCAAAACTGGTGAAACACTAATAACAGAAATTGCATTCACTCATCAGAAGGGTGTTCTCTCATTAGGAAACCACATTATATCCAGTGTAATCTTGGGAAAAATTAAGAGAAAAGAAGACCAGAATCATTAAATCTTAGCTGAATGAAAATAATTGGAAGTTCTCTTTTGGTGTTGATGGTGCTACAGTTTGCAGAGGGTGGAACCAATTACATGGGACGCCAAATAATGTGGGAAGCTAGGTATATTAAATACTGTGGTGAGTTTTAGATCATTCTAAAAGGACTACTTTCTCCATGTAAGTAGTATTTATTTGCTTATTTAAGAAAACAGCCTAACAAACTGGGAAATATAAAATGTGGAGAAACAATAGTCATGTTTGCTTCTAGATTCTTTGCTTTATGATTAACCTAGCAGTTTAAAAGTCAAACACTTAGGACTTATGATAAGTTTACATTTAACAGAGTTCTTGCCCTGAACAATGGGCACATTTTAGGGATAAGCAGCAATGATTCCTGCTTATGTAATTCTGCTTAAGAAATATAAGATCCGTAATTATGAGTTAAAGAAATAAGAACTCTACTTGTTAATAACCATTTCAAATATTTTAAGTATCCCAAGACAATCCATTAAACAACAAGAAGCAGCATCAACTTTACTGCATTTGCTTATTCTTTATGCTCAAAAAACAAGAAGTTTGGTTCTTCTCTGCCATGCATGACTCTTTAATTGCCCAACAGCCACTTCATCTCAGAGCAGTATCCAATGAATGAGGAAGAACCACCTCTCAACAGAAAGGCTTTTAATATTGCTCCCTTTAACCCCATCAGTGTTAGATAAAATTGTTATATTCTCCAGTGTAAGGTATTACTCAAAATGAAGTTTACAAGAAATACAAGTAAAGTCAAGGAATCTCACAGAACCTGTATTAAACTATTTGAAAAGTCTTCTTAAATTACTGCATGACAGAAGCATGTTACTGTAAAGAGATAAAGCCCACATCACAAATAATGTTAAATACATCAAGATAACTTTATGTCCACATATATGCTAAAGTGTAGCATCAGCTTTAAAGTAGGCATTTGAAGGTTTGGGGGGTTTGTTTCTTTGTTGGTTCGGTTGGGTGTTTTTTTGTTTGGTTGTTTTTTTAATAATACTATGCTTCCCATAACACTAAAGGATAATGGATGAAACAAAAAAGTAAGAGTACAAAAATCAAAGTTTTATTTATCACACCTTTGCTTGTGACATTTTCTTCTCAACTTATTTGTAAATACAAAGACAGAGGGAATTATTTTCTTTACCGTACGTTGTTTGCCGTCAGAGATGTAGAAGGAAGAAAAGGCATTCTGGCTTCTACTACATGTGATCAAAAAATCCAAAGGGTTTGTGACAGCAATTTCCCTTTAAGATGACTCTGTAAATAATTTTACAGGATTACTAATATCTCTCACTTTTGCTGTCCCAATAGTACAGGAAGATGGGGGGGGGGGGGGGGAGAGAAAAAAGATGACCTCTAGTAATCAATGAAAAAGAAAAATTAGCACAGTCAGGCTCATGGGATTTGTACCTTAACCCAATGTCCTTGTTTTGCATGGGTTGTGGGTACCTATGCAAAACCAGAACATTTTTGAAAGATGTCAGACCAGACTGTTTTGAAAGATGCTTTTCCTTTCTGAGAAGGATGAAACCCAGAAATAACTACCTACATTTTACTAAAGAAAAAAAAAATCTTTTAAAACATATATGACAGAAAAAAAGTGCAGACACAATCTGTAAGTGGAATTAAAAGCCTAATTAAAATTGAAGTTTCACTTCAACAACCCTATATTCAACATCCTGACTACCTCTGTGAAAATAGTTAGATCATACTTCCTGAAAATTCAGAGAAAATAGCACACATTACGAAAATAGTTGTGGACCTTGATTTTCCAAGTTTCATGAGCTGAAATTACCACTCTTTGCCTTCACAATAAGCTTTCTCAGAAGTACGTTCTTTCTTTTTGTCTCATATTTCTTGTAACTCATAGAACTGCAATATTAAATTATTAGATTAATAACTTGTACTTTCCCCCTCTCATTTTTCCCAGTCAACCGCTTAAAAAAAAAAAAAAAACAAAAACAAACAAAATCCAAAATACAAAACTAAACCACAAGAAGCCATGAATCACCACTTTAAATAACTTAAGATAGGACAATCTTCCATAAAAAGGGATGAAAGAGATACTTAAAAGACTGGTGGGAGCCAACACTTTTTCTCCAGAAAAGACTCCCTCCTATTCAGAGTAATGAAAGTTTCACATACTCACAGTGCAAGCAAACAAAACCTCAACACTCCAAAATTTTATAAATTGACCTCCCATTTGGTTAAAACATAACCCATGCATAGGAGAATGTCAAAGTAGAAAATTATCTCAGATGGACTTTTAAATAGTCTTCATTCTTTTCAGCCAGCTCTGCTAGGAAAACCTTTGACCATTGTCCAGGCTATTAGCATGGAAAACATTGTTTTGGAGACAGAAGTCTGTCAGAAAGAAACCCAAGGAACTCTGGTAGCTGAGCATGGCTGTCACGCTGCCAAAACAACATCTGGAATAAGTGATCCCATTCGCAGCAAGAGAGCAAGATGAGCTTTATAAAACTAGATTTTTCTGAAGTACCTTTTGGAGGAGAGGGATGGATGGAGCAGCCCAGGTCTGTGCTCTGCCACAGGCAGCTATCCACCTGTGCATATCTTACCCTTGGTAATGGAACATTAGGTTTGAGGAAGTTCAGCAGGTCAGTTTGAGTTAAGCCTGTTGACAGTGGCCATGTCCCTCTCAGGCTAATTTCTCTAAAATTCATCTGTTCAGACTGCTGATCAGTAAGGCACCAGGCAGGTCCTGAGCTGCTGCCCCCATAACTGCAGCTTGCCTAAGGAAAGCAGTCACAGCAGAAGCTGCTACAAGGAAACTTGCCCCAAGAGAAGACAGCCCTGTAAGGCACCTTCTTCCTGCACATGGCCTGCAGTGACACCACTGCAATTTCAAATGGCATTGTGGCATCCAAAAGTTCTAGTATTAAAAGGAGGGCAGTGCTTGAGGTCCCAGGAAGCTGGCACCCAGTATCTGCCCCTGACACACCTTATTAGCAAAGGCTGCAAGGAAACAAGCCTCTTGATATGTTATTACCATAACAGCACTCAAGTCAAGCCAAGAACATGTCCTTTTAACAAGGAAGAACAGTCCTGTACCAGGGTATAACATAACCTTACAAGAAGGCCCAGAAAGACATAAGAAGACTCAAACAGCAATGTAAGAGCCCTTATGGCACCTGAAAGGGTGGTGGCATGGCCTGGAAGGAACCAGGAATCCCAAGGAAGAAGTTTGCTGCATTAAAATTTTGCAAATATAAAATCAACCTGACTGATAAAAGGAATTATTTCCAGTTCTTCAAGCTAAAAAAAACAAACAAAACAAACAAAAAACCCCAACCCAACACCAAAAAAATCATCATCCCAAGAAAAACCCACCCAACAATAGTAATCCTAGAAATTGCAACAACAGAGCAAGGCAAACTTCAGTATACAAAGAAGTAGAAATGAGATGATGTACATCAACCAATGCTTGATAGATTGAGGAAGGTGACTCCTTCAGTAATATAAATTGCCTGATTTTTAAAATCAGTTTTTAAAGTTCTTCAGAAAATAAGTAAGTTTAGTTTAGTTTATGTTTGAGGTGTGTTGGTGGTGGGGTTGTTTTGGTTTGATTTTTGTTGTTTGGGGTTTTTTTGATATAATTGCTTAGCTTTTTTATGTCCCCAAAAGTGCAAAAAGGAAAAGGAAGAAGATTAAAAAAAATCAAATTGAATACTTGCAAATGACAACTTTTACTTCAAATCCAATTATCTTGGTTAATTTACTTCTGTTATTAAACAGATTTAAAGAGAGAAGTGCTTGCTTAGCCTCAGAAAAGCTGTTTTGATGGTAGGATCAAAAGAGTTCTCCAGGCACAAGGCATAATGGCTATGAAAATAAGAACAGGCACCCTGGAAAAAAAGATTTAGTATCAGTGAATGGGAGGGTTGAGGCAGGGGTGTGTTGACAAGAGGGATATTTATTTTGAGGATCAAAACAAAATTAAAGTCTAAAGCATTGAGACTAGAGAAAAGCATTCCTGAAACATACATCACATTCCTGTGGAGATTTTATCACAGTTTTTTCTTTTTTTTTACCCCTTGCAGCAATCTAGTACAATTTGCATTAACATTATTAACACTTACGTTAGTAGATAAAACTTCCACAGATGTGTTAATAATAGAAGCTCTTAAGGATACTGTGAAATCAGGAATTTTCAGAAGAGCATTATCAAACCTTGACAGCGGCAAAGGAAAGACCCCAGCTACCATCAAGCACATTATATAAGCGATGATGATACAGCAAAATTAAATATAGACACAACAATCTCATTAAATGATTAAAGAATTATTTCCATGTTATTCACACCTGAATCCACAATGTGAGTTAAGCAGACAGGACAAAGCCACTGCCTGCACTGCAGGCAAAGCCAAAGCCATTGGGACACCACCATACAGGAATTTCAACTAGAATTTTCCTATATCTTCAGTCAGACAGACTGGAGAGATTTTGCTCACAAATTCAGTATCACTATTTCATGCATTTTTGGTTTTAAAGATAGTATTCAGAAAATTAGTAATGAAAATATTATTTTTTAATGGAAATCTTTCAGTATTTTATTTCAAAGAGCAATAACAAACCTCTAAAGAGAGGTGACAGAAAAACTGTGGAAGCATCATATAACACTATGAGACTGTTTGCTAATGCTAAGAAGTTTTACATCACTGCTATATAAACAGACTTATATGGAAGTTCTTCCTATTTTGATTTTTCAGGGGGTTTACGTACTGAGAAATCAAAGTTAGTGCGCTCTCAAGTAAGAATTCCTTTTTAAAAATGAGATATTGTTAGAGACACCCAACATAATAGTGAATTTTTTCACGAGTATAGTAAGCTCTATACACAGGGGGCTTTTAAATATTACAAAAGTCAACTGTCTAGCTTTTAATTAAAGATACCACAAAAGGGAACCTTTTTTTGTGCATCTTTTGCATATTATTAACATTAGGAAGTAACAAACAGATGCTGAGCAAAGGAAGTTGTCATAAAAATCAGTATTCACATCAAGTACATTCCAAAGCTGATTAGGATCTAAAGAGTACATCTGACTAAAAAACTTCATTTCATCCTTTGACTAATATAAATCAACTCCTCTGTTTCCCTGAGGGCCAAGACAGAAGAAGATAGACACAAAAGAATGATGCAATAGGCATACAAGCAGTGACCAAACACACTGACTTTTCAAGTGCACTGATTTTTTCAAGAACACAAATATATGTATTGAATTCATAAGTATAGGAAAAAAAATGTAACATAACATAGTTCAACCCCGCATTTTTCTCACATTTTGCCATACCACCAGGTGCTTTTTTATGTTGACGGTCTCTATGGTTTTTACCACTATGTACCTCAGCTGCTCATTTTTTAGGTTTATCAGCTTCACCCTTCATACTATAACAAACATTTCAAATCTAAAAATAAGGTACTAGTTAAGATGTTATACAAACGTCAGTTTTCTGACATTATGAAAAGCTATTTATTTTCTTATTCAACTACTGTTTAATGAGGAATTATAAATATCTGATCATCTTACAAATAAAACACATTTCCTGAGGACTTCTGGTCAAAAATCACTTACAGATGATAGCTTTATAAGTAATTCATAAACTTCCATATTCCTGTAGCTCCAAACCTTCTTATTTCTGAATGATATATCTCCCTACAACTAAGCCATCAGAGATGGCTTTGCCTTAAGCAAACAAAAAAACACCTGAACAACAACAAAAAAGGAAAAAAAAAAAAAACAAACAGAATGCTCCCCAAAATTCATTACCTTTTAATTTATTTGACTGTTTAATTTCATGACCACATTCTCCTCTTTGCAAGAAAAAACCAAAATAATAAATAATTATTTAATGTTTAGTTTTTCCATGCCATTCATGCTATTAAATACCTTTCTCAAATCCCTGAAGGCAATTCTGTACAAGTTTAGGGAAGGTAAAAAAAATGGTTTGGGTTGGAAAGAGCTTTAAAGGTTGTCTAGTCCACTTCCACCCTGGCAATGATCAGGGACATCTTCAACTACATCACGTTGCTCAGAGTCCCATTCAACCTGATCTTGAATAAAAATGAAGACCAAAATTTGCTCAAAAATCTAAGTGGTTTTGAGACCAAACAACTCTCCTCAATTAATGAGATCCTTTCTGTGTAGTAGAAACCATGCATGCAAGAACTGTAACGCTTTTGTAGAAACCAGACTAAAATTCACCAATGGCATTTCAAAGAACAGCAGTGAGAAACCACTTTTCATTTTAAAATGGTCCGCAACCTTCAGTTCCACTTTTTAATTATTCAATAATTTGAGAAGGAAGAAAGAAGCAGAATTTGTGGCTGCTGAATTTTGACACGACATTTCGCTATTTCTAATTTCCTATTATTTCTATTTTCTAAAGGAAACACAACTTCATACTCTTCATATAACCTCTGTAATGTTGATATCGTCTGCTCCAAGTACCATTGGAAACTGCTGCGGAATTCTCATATCTACTTCACTTTTAAAATGCAAGCATCCAAATTATAATTCTATTGCATTATTATGTACATGGGTCTCCCTAGACATCTGTGTACTTGCAAGTCTGATGACAACAGTCAAACATTATTGATCTCTGTGATACAAACAGAAATTTGCCTGTTCAAGTCAGAAATTATTCTCAACTACATCACTTATTCAATTTCCAAACAAGCTAATAGCTGATTAAGTAGAATTAATGACAGAAAACACAGTGGGAAGTCTCAGGAGAAAGAGGAAAAACAATACTCAGTGTGATCAAGGTACACACTAATTGTTAGACCGACAAGTGAAAATAAAAATTGTAACAGACAGACTTATCTACCAGCTTAGTATAAGCTGAAAGAGTTCAAACACCAGCTTGCTTATACAGAATGGAAACAAACCAAATTTTATAAACACTACAACCTCATTCTAATTTCAAACATAAAACACCACCAAAAAGTAGATGCAATTAGGAGTCACTTCAATTTATCAGGCTTAAAATTTCTTTCCAAGTTTCACAGTGGAGGAGTAAATATACTATTAACTCAGCAGATTAGAGCACTACAGATATTCTTCCATAAAAAGGAAACTACTTGCATAGCTGTCACTGATGCTTCCTCCCCCAGTGCAAATGGGGTTTTTTTTGTTTTGCTCTTGGGAAATGTGCTTCTTCCTTTAGGTGGCATTGTCTTTCAGGTTTTCCAATTCAATATTTCCTAGAAGCTGGTGGAAGACCACAGATGTGTATTTTTAACAGAAAATACAGGCACAAAACGCTGACCTTATAAAAGATGCAAGCAGGGACCTCTGTATTTACAATGTCTTACAGCTTCTTCTGCAAAAGATTTACAGGCTATTTCTTCTGCAAACGTTCTCATGTTTCCTCTCCTTGTCTGAGGTCTCTGACACTCAGGAGTCAGCCATCGGGCTCCAGAAATGCCTTGTGTTTCACGAGTTTCTGTTCAAGTTTTATACTGAGACAGCTTTAAAGAAACAACAAACCAACCAATATATCATCTTTTCCTCATTTGTGTACTTCAGGAAAATATGGTTGCTGGCCAAAACAGCCCACATGGTGAGGCTCAATGCCAAGGCAGCAATAACTACCATCACACTGAGAACACATGGGAATTCCTGAGGCAGCTGTAGCAGGGAAGAAAGGGAATGCTTGAACTCTTGAGTTCAGCAATTCATTATCACTCCTGGAAGACATCAGGAGAAGACAGACTTGAAACATGGGTCACCTAGAAAGGTTACACACCATCCCTATTATCCTCGCATTTTGTGGATATTCAGTACAGTGCAGTCTGTCAGCAGGACTGAATATCTCAGTAGAGCTGAATGAAGCAAAATGGTTTTCCTGGGAAAAATATTCACCATTTCCTAACTTCTGAGGATTTTAAAGACTAGAATGAAAATGCCTAAACACCTCTTTCCAGATATTATGAAACTCCCAAAAGATTGCAGTGTTCTATTCATCAACCATTAAACAAAAGCCTACTGCAAGCCTGAATGAAACATGGCATGGATTCAGCTATCATCAGTGTAGAGCTTTCCTTAAATATAAACCTGCCTCATCGATAAGGAGCAGACTCTCCAATTCAACACCAAGTGTTACACTGCCACAGTACTAATGCACTTCAGATGGCAAAGTGGTCTGCTAAAGTGCAGGAGCAAGTTGGCCAGGATTAGAAACCAGAGTTTCTAAGAAGCTGATGACAGAACTGAAGGCATAAAAAAGCTTCTGCAGAGTCCTTAAAACAGACCTTTGATCCGGCTATCCAGGAGCCAATCCCTGAATAGAAGTCCCAGGAAGACACAGGTCTTCGATCCATGATTGGTCTTACCAGTTTCAGCTGAACCTTCCTTTAGCAAAAACTGGGATCCACAACCACTTTCTCTTGGACACCAATTCTTGAGGATCAGATGGGTGGAGGAGAAGGATCTAAAATTCTAGATCAAATACAAGGGAGGCCTCTGTATCAGCAAAAGTTGCTTAAGAGAAGTTACTGGTACAGGGGAAAATAAAGAAAAAGTTACACATGCTGGAAAATCATGACTGTCCTCTAAAGAAAGTTGAAGGGATCCAAGTGGTGAATGCCGTAAAGAACACTAGAACATCATCATGAAATGAAAGTCTTCCAAAGCCAAGAAGACCTAAGAAAATCTAGACAAATGTGAGACTCACAAGGAATGGCATAGAGAAGATCTGAAACAACCAAAAAGCTAAGAAGAATGAACAGAACGGGTGCACAATACCCTTCTTACTAAATGGGATAGCTGCAAAATTAATCAGGGACTCAGAGGCCACCTCTAGAGATGCTGTCAGAATAAAAATATTATCCAATTACCTGTGTATGGGTACTCTCAAACACAATGCAAATATATTTGATAATAGCTTAAAAGGGAACTTAAAACAGTAAACTTCTCAGTTATGATTCAGGTGACTGCCACAGGATGAGAAGAAAAGAACTTTGCTGATTTTTGTCTTGCTGGCACTAGATTGCCTAGACACTGGTGTAACATGAAATACACAACACTGGCTGGGAGGTCTAATGCTATAACAGGTTGTGGACACAATACATAATAGAATAACAACATGCCCAAGTGCCATAAAAGCAGATAAAGTACAGTAAAAGCAATTTCTTACTGGACAAAGTCATCTAGGACAATAAAAAAACATGGAATCATAGAACAGCTGTCATGTGTAGGGACATCTTCCACTAGACCAGGCTGGTCAAAACCCCATCCAAGATGGCCTTGAACACTTCCAGGGATGGGGCATCTACTTGTTCTCTGGGAAACTTGCTCCAGTGTTTTATCACCCTGATGGTGAAAAATTTCTTCCTAATATCTAATTTGAATCTACCCTCTTTCAGTTTAAAACCTTAATCCCTTGTCCTATCACTATACTAATTCTACATAAATTTGAATGCTCTCTAACGAGATGTGAATTTTGCATAATCATCTGCCACAGGACCCTTGTTTCAATTCACTTACATGAAAAGACTGCATGTCTTTTAACATATATAGAGGTTTATTGAAAAATACAAATGAAACTGCCAATGGTGAATTTCTCAAGTGGCATCTCTATTGCACCTAAGACAACACAAGTTTTTATTAGAAACAAAACATTAAAAGTAATAAAATAGGTAATTTCTTCCTTTGGAGTCAAAACAATTCAGCAACGGTATATACAAATTTTAGAGCTAGATTGCTACTTAGCCCTAACACCTTTAGAACTGATAAATAATGCATACTCATGTTAGATAAAAAAGAGCATTCTCTTAAGAAGATTCTTAAAGTGAAGCACATTTTTGTAGACTTACTCTCCTTCCTACTATGTCATAAATTGAAAGGTAGTTAAATATGATAGAAAATTCTAGTCTAGTTCTGTTCCAAGTTATATTCCATTTCTATCCAGATATACTTTAAATTGAACCTTATCTAAAAACTATTTCCTACTACATCAAGGTATTACTCATTTTCATGAGTTGTATAAAAATGAAAATATTTAAAAATTTGGGGTGGGGGGGAAGAACTAGGCTGTTTTCTAAGTCTTTAATGAACATATTAATTGTGCATTAATCCCTCTGACCCTCCAATAGGGTGGAGTAGATGGTGAAAATGTGAAACAAGATTTGATCATCCAGAGACTTAACACTTGAGTTTCCTGATCAAGCACATTTCACTTCTTTACCATACTGCAGGCCAAACAGTGGCAATTGCCCTTCACAGCAGCCCCTGACTGAAACATTTTAGCCACATACAAGGGAAAAATGACAGAGCAAAGACTATTAAACAAGGAAAAGGGAATTCTATCAATAATTCATTTAAGAATTTTTTTCAGAGGTTTTCTTCTAAACAATACAAATATAATCCTACTCCTTCATGCTACTTGAGCCAACTGAGAGGTTTGCATTTGTAATGCCACTCAGCTATCTGTAAGTGATAGTGATATGGTCCTATTTGAAACGTCTTCATTTGCTCATCCATCATGCCCAAGCCTTTTGGGCTCCAATCTTGCAAGACTGCATCTGTAAAAAACTTTTAATCACTTTTTTGGCATATGAAATTTATCTGCCTCTGCTGTGCTCAACTTACAGTTGCTTTTTCTTCTCCTCATCCCACCACATCATTCTTGAAACTGCTTTTTTTTAAAGCTAGGACTTGGGTAGAAAATAAAGTACTGGAAATTTTGATAGATAAACATATATCAATTATTTCTGACCTTTTTTGAATCTACAGTGTATTCAAGATTATGGTGTAAGCTTTTTTAAGAAGTATGTGAAGCAAATTTATTACTGGGATTTAGTGAGCATACTAATCCCGGATGCTTCTCTCCTCTCAGAAGAATACTACTCTATCCTATATTATCAGCAAGATATTCAAGCCAGCATGCATATGCTGCTGAGTTCCTCTCAGGAGCTGAAGAACAATGATGCTGATTTATTGAGACTGAGTCACTCCCAAAATCTAAGGGAGGTGTGGGAAATGTCCTTCAGTGGTAAGTAGTTTGGGGAAGGGGATACATTTCCATTTTATAAAGTAAACCCTGTGAGACAATATTAATTAAAAAGTCCTAGTTGTTTTTCATTTGTTTTTTTTTTTTTTTTTGTTTAAAGCTAGAATCCAATTTAAAAAAAAAAGGACTAGTGACGATGGAAGACAGAAATTGA
This sequence comes from Vidua chalybeata, assembly GCF_026979565.1. Lineage (NCBI taxonomy): Eukaryota > Metazoa > Chordata > Aves > Passeriformes > Viduidae > Vidua > Vidua chalybeata. Next base: position 13,794,383 of record NC_071532.1, read on the forward strand.
AAAGGAAGGCACTCCGATGGTCAAGTTTTTAAGGCAAGCTTAGTATCTTCAGAAGATGAAATCAGATTCCAGCAACATTGGTTGCTTCTAGCTCTAATTACATCCTTTAATCCTCAATTCAATCCTCTATCAGTTTTCCCACTATTTTTCTCAGAACTGATAACAGGATAACCAGATTTAATTACTTAGGTTTTGTTCTTTTTAATATTGACACAGTGCTATCATGTCACTGTTCTCTATGGAATTTTCTTGGTTATCTGGTTTTATTAAAAGAGTGACCAAGAATATCTGAGGGCGGGGAGAGGAGTGTGTGTGTGAAATATCTCTGAGAACAGAGCACTGAATGAATCTTGAAATTACCAAATCTGTAACAGATGATAGCACAGAAGCAGAGGTATAAAACAGTAGCAAGAAACAGAGACCTAATAAAGACTAAACTGCCAAATTATTATGACAACAGTCACAAAGAAAAAAAGATAATCCAAAAATATTAGGTGCAAAGCTATTCAAACATGCTATGTTGTAAAAATCTTATGAAACATGTATAAAACTATGCGAGCAATAAAAATAAAAGTGGTTTATAATCATTGTCCTGTTTCATTTTTCACAGATGAAAAAAAGAAACAGATTTTGATAAAGATTTTTACACTTAAAAATAAAATCCCAAAGGAATCTGTAAATTTGAAGAAACTTCATTTACAACAGGAAAAACTGGGAACATCCAAAAAGAACAGATTCTGTAAAGCTGATATTGATCACATTCAACTTTCAATAGAAGACCACAATCCTACCTTAAAAAAACCAGATTAATGTTTTCTGTAAGAGCTCTAATACATTTTTTGTTCAACAACCTCCTTGGAGACGCGAGCATCTTTACCAAGACCAGAGACAGACTGTTCTAAGCTTTCCTAACATAATAGCTGTTTTCCTGTTTTCCAAACATTTAGTTTTCCTAACATAATTGCTGGAAATTTAAGATAAGTGTCTCATAACAGCCTGATGATGAAAGCTGAAGCAACTGGTATTTTGATGTTGATGCCAAATCAGTATGTTTTGTTCTTTTTGAACCACTGCATTAGAAATCAGTGTGACACTAAATGTAACCTCTAAGTGCAAGAACAAGAATTCACGGTATCAGATGTTTACTATTCCCATTTTTCCCCTGGCATTGCTCAAGGAGTTTTCATTGTTATAAATACGCATTCAAGAGTTTGCTCACAAAAGAAATGCCAATTTATTGTCAGATTTAAGGATCTCCATTTTCCTAGCATATTATGTACAAGGAACAGGCCAAGAACCAGATGTGAGGCAGAAGTCAATATGCTCCTACTGTATGTGAAATTATCAACTGCTTGTTAACCAGCTCAGTGACATGTTATCTGTCCCTAACCACGGCACTCTCCTTTAATTGCTTTCCGGTTCTGCTTGTATTACACTTTTATTTCAGTGGCAGTAAATGAAACAGATGATCATAATTTCTTCAAGAGTTCATAGCCTTAAAAACACAATTTCATGAAGTCTAAATGACTGTCGAAAGTCCATGACCTTATAGAACAATGTCTCTGCTTTTAATAAGTTATTATCAAATGTACACTAAAAAAATACAAAAATTTTGAACTTAATTCTAGCAATGAAAAAAAGATATGATATGCAGTTAGGTGATTCTAAACTGAATCTCAGAAAAGGCAATGTTGATATTTCATCATTCTTAATATTTTATTAGGAATTTTTGAAATTAAGGGAAATCATCCCGTTTTCCGACAGTAGACTCATTCATCCGTAAATCTGCACATTTTCCTGTAATTTTAACATGCAAGTCTCACAGAGACCCTTCAAATATGAATGGTGTCTCTTCAAATCTGAGGAAGCACTGAACTTGAAGTCAACTGCCTCAATTTTCATGTTCCAAGTAACTGCATTTTGTTTCCCTTTCTGTTTTCTCTTTTCATACGTGCACTTCTCTTTCCTCTGATCTTTTTTAAAGCTTACTTTTTTATTATCCCCATGTCTGTGTTCCTTTATTCCCCCTTCAAATAAAATCTTTACTTACAGCACATGAATGATGACTATGGCACTGTCTTCCTTAAGAAGACAGTAGTATATGAAAATCAAAATAACTAAATATAGTTCTAGCAGGCATATAACATGTAAAGCATCTATAAGACCATATTGCTGCGAGATCCAGTTTTTCTTCTTTCTTTCTCACCAACTCCATTAAAAAGTGTATTATTGCTTTGGCTGATTTAAGGCAATCCAAATAGCAACCCACTTAATAACAATATATAGCAACGTAGACTGAGCCATGAAATTAAAAAATAATGGACGAGTAGAAGACACCTCCAATTATTTCTACCTGCCTGCAGACATACTAGGTTATGCTAATTGTGGAGGTAATTTTGCAGCTTTATACATCAAGGAGGGTAGAGGTATTAACACAAAGCCCCCTTTAGATCCTAAGACTCCAGGAGCTAAGTACTCCTCTATCCTAGCTCTGACCTCTTGTTAAACTCTGATCCCAGGAATGTGCAACGACTGATTTCAAAGAGGTTTCAGGAATCCATAATTATCTAGTAACTCACATGCTTTAAGCCTGTCTGTACAGTTGGAACCTTTGTGCACAGGAAAAGGGAAGAACACTGCTTTCATCGCTGACTTGCCACACACGCAGACAAGGACACTTCAGACATCAATTAGCGCTCAGCAAACCGACTTTATTTTTAAACATTCTCAACAAAATAAAAAGAGTCTTTCAAGAACATGCTTGCTTTAGGTGTTCTACTTAAGGTCAGTTCCCACATGTGCACTAGAAATAGAAGATATTTCAAACTGGTAATTTTTCTGAAGTAAATGAAGATTTATTTTCGTGGTACTCTATATTTCCTGACAGAAGGAACATTGAAGTTATCACTGACAAAGAATAAAGTGGATATTCTCTTCACCCAAGGACTTGCAAACCACAAGTTATATCAGATTGCATAAAAATAGAACATAATTTTACTTTTGTGAAACAAAAATAATTTTGTTTATATATCACTTTTTAATCCAACAAGCTGAAACAAATTTGGAAGTAAAAATGTATCATTAATCTTTTTAATGTACCAATGTCACTAGGTGTTAAACTAAACTCTAAATTTATGAAATATTAATCTGTGACTGCTTCTTTGACTTTATAATCTATCTTTCTGAATACAGTCCTTAGCAGCATTTCATTCTAGTTGTCCTGAACGTGCTGAGTTACATTTGCAACAATGGCAGTACGATGACTGTATAAAATCTGCGGACTGCTGCACAGTCCCAGCTAGCCAGGTCAGCTCTGAACTAATACATCACTGCAATTCCTAGGAAGTTTACAGAAAATATGTCAAAGAATAAAGGGAGGATACTGAGAAGATGCCACACTACAGGTGCATCCAAAGGGTACCCAAAAGAGAACAACCTTGATTATACAATCTTTGCCATCTTCTACTTTCTGAATTCTTTGCAAGTTTTTTACTACTTTACACAAGGAGCTGAGAATATGACAATATTCTATGGCTGCAATGACCTTCCACTAAGTAAGCCAACTAGCTACAGCTACAAGAAAAATTTTCTTTTTGGTGTAAAATCTTTTCATTTATGTTAATTTTTGCTTGAATATGTATTTATTTGGCATATTCATGAATCAGGTTTTGGGAAATTTGTTGTAAAAACACAAACTCAAATAGTGGTGCATAATTGTGGAATAAAACTTAAAACTCTCTTATTTTTTTTTTAATCACAGTAAGTTATACCTACTTGAACAACAACAGAAGTTAAAATGCAAGCAAGACCATGAAATTTCTGTTCCCCTACTGTTCCAGAGAGTTCCACCTTTCACTTTTTAAAGTGGTCATAGAAAAAATTAGATTTCTTTTCTCCTTTAACTAGATGAGATTTTTTCTAGCATGTCTTCTGTGTTTTCTGTCTTGTCCATCACTTAACTCCTTACCATCAAACACCTTCAGAAGTTAATTTTGCAAAATTAATTGAATTAACTCAAAGTCAATCCAGAGACATGAACTCCTCAAATAATTTTAGCAGAAACCAACTTCATGCATCTGTACCATGAAGACCATTTTTCTGCTTTAAAAATACAAGATTCTATGTTTCCATCAGACTGATATAACCTACTTCATGTAGTTTTTATTCAGTATCAGCATTTATTGTCACAGAAGTATGCATTATTACCCTGAATTTACAGTACTTGAATTGTCGAGAACAAGTTAAAAGTTACTGAGCCATCGAGACACCAACCTTGTGGGCAGGGTGCAGCAGCCATCGGCCGTCAGCCTGACTTGGGTTTCATAGCTATCCAGGGGGCAAACAACTTGCTGAACAGGAGGACATTCGACTGTGCTGCAATCCACACTGAACACTACGGAGGAAGGGAAGAAGAACATTTCTTTTACTCATGCTTTAGAAGCTTTCTGCAAATTACTTCCTCACAAGCAACCACTTATTGCGTCAGCCTTTTAAGTCACAAAAATTATCCAATGAATGCGTGCCTGCTACGTAAAATTACAAAAAGCCTCCCTTTCTCTTTAAAATTCACTTTTTAAAATTACTAGGAAACAACTGAACTGATAATAGTTAATAAAAAAATTTACAGAAGTTAGACAGGCAACCTTACACAATCATTAGAACCATGAATATTAGTTAATAGAAGTATCCTGGTTATGGAAGAATATATATTCCCTACAGCTTTTAAAGCAGTAAACAATTCATTGTTTATTTTTTAACTAATAAAGTCTGTTTTAACAGCAAAATACTTGGGTTATAGGAAAAAAGAAAGATACACTACAGATATATGTGTCATGTTTAAAGTACATTTTTAAAGACTATTTTATTAGGTTGTCTTATATTTATATATGGCAAAAATGAAATTCAAGTTAACAAATCTTTCTGCATAAGTGAGATGAAGTATTCTACTTAACAAGAAAGACTGTTTTTAGAAAGCAACAAATGTCTAGATATGCAAAGGAAAAAAACCCAAACCAGGCTAAATATATATTTAATGTTCTAAGTTATACTCAGGAAAGCTGAAATACATTTTGCTCTTATTTGGTCCTAAGTCTTCCATGTAACAAACACTACCAGCTCAGGTAATATGTATCTACTATACCTTTTCATAATTATACTTAGAAAGTGCAGAATAAATGGTTCCCTCTTTAAGAAATGAGCTACTTTCTGACTGAGCAAGCAGGATGAGCAGAATGTTATCAGACTGCAAATTATGCAGTACAATATCCCTGATTACTGATTAAACTTCACTGCAATATTGACGCTATCACAGCGGCTTACAGAACTACTAAAGTACCTTGACAATCCTACCCACACTTCTTGCAAGAGCTCATAACCTTCAAAGGACCATTTTTCCTCTTCCGGTCCTACATTTTCCAAGCTTGATCCTCAGTGGTACATAGCAATAACTGACTCTGTCATCATGAGACATCAGTCTCAGAATTACATCTGCTCTTCATATTGCAGTGGGTACAGTGTGATAGTACATGGCTCACTAATACTGAAAAGCAGCCCAGACTGTCTTTTTTTAATCAAGTACAAATTTAAAAAACATTACAACCGTACCCCAAGTTAAGACTACTCAAATAGAATTTTTTCTCTTTATTATTACACTATTAGATTAATCATAAAACAGCTGAGGTAGGACAGGATCTCTGAGAGGCTCTCAAGCCAGGCCCTGTTGATCTGGCTGCCCAGGATTATGCCCAGGTGGCTTTTCAATATCTCCATGGATGGAGACTCCACTACCTCTCTGGCAAAACTGTGTCAGTGCCCAGTCAACCTCATTGTGAAAAAGTGCTTCCTGGTGTTCAGAGGGAAACTCTTGTGCTTCTATTTGTGCCTCTTGCCTCTCTGGTCCTATGACTGGGCATCACTGAAAAGAACCTGGCTCTGCTTTTACACCCCCTTCAGGTGTATTGATAAGATCTTCCCTGTGCCTTTTCTTCTCCAGGTGGAACAGTCCCATCTCTCTCATAGTTTTCTCACAGAAGAGAGATGAAGACAGATAAGAAATGAAAAATATTTGAAAAAGGAAAAAAAGTTCCTACTTTCTTTCAGATTTAAACAGGTTTCTCAAACTGGAAAAAGTATTGACAGAAACTTATAGATAAGCTGAAAATATTCTGAGGTTACAGAACATTCTGTAATTGGATTCTTCATTTCTTTAAAAGGTATCTCCCAGATTAGATGCACTACTGTCCTGAAAAATAAGACTGCAAACATTTCCCACTGACCATGTAGTTTTCTTTATACATCCTACTGTGACTCCAATAATTAATACATGCACATTTCATGAACAGTTAATTGTAATATATAATAACAGCTGGTATTATATATCTTATTCTAAACTCTTTTTTTGTCTATCACAGAAACTTTAATCTTTCAATGCAGCTTGACAAATCTCTGTCTTCAAAAACTCATAAATATGTTCCAGTTTCCTATCAGTGAAGATTCACCCAATCAACCTTTGCTTACAAGTCTTCAAGAATTTTCACATACACTGAATTTGCATATAGAAGCATCTGAGAGTTACCACTTCTCTACAAGAATGTAGCAGAAACCCTGCCATGGTTGCAGACCCTGACACATCTGCAGTCATGTGCTACCTCCTTTGTAGACTACAAAACCAAAGGTTTTGAAACTGCTAATGAAACCAGGTGAATAAAACTTTCTAGTAGAGTAAGTTAGCAAAGTATATTAAGTGTATTAAGTTTCACCCTGACATATTTCAGGCTAATAAAATGGCTGGTTCTTCAACTAATACAGTGTACAGTTTAGGGCAAGATCTAAATAAATACCCATCTAATAGTGAAAGAGCAAGTCAGTATTTGCATTTCTGATGAAATAGGGGCTCAGCACAGGCTAAGGCTTCAAAAGTTGCAAATTTCTGAGGGTTCAGTACAAGGATACACAGTCTGCTTTTACAGCGTGGAAGCATCACATAACATCCTCTGCTTTCAGTTCAGATGCATTTCAACTCATGAACAGTGCAACAAAACTACACATGATTATGGTAGTCACATTGTCTGCCATGGGAGAAGTAGAAAATAATGCCTCTATGACAAGGCTTTATCCTTTTTACATTCCATGACACTTCAAAATATATTACATACAAGCACAGCATTCCTGGACCTTTAAGGCAGCTATATCACTGCCTGAGCCACTTTCTTAACTGCCCTATCCCAGGTATTTCCCAACATGGATCTCCACATTTGCTGATTTTTTCCCCTCCCTCACCTTCACTGCCAACTTAAAAGCCATTTCTCCAGCTTCATTAGAAATGTATCTCTAATTCTTCCTCACTCTTTTTGTCCAATCCTTTCCCACTCCTACCTCAAGTTCTGTCAACATAAGCTTTTAAGAAATCACCCAATAAAACAATGTAAGTACTATTCTGTAAGTAACAGAGGACAAAAGAAAAAGATTATAGAATTCTATTTCTCTAAGCTCTGTATAAAAACTTGATTTTGCTGACCCTTGTCCTTAGTGCAAGGCTGTATAAACTCCAGATCTGATTTTCAATGCTGAAGCTGGATCAGGGTGGAGCACAAGCTACTTCCCTGTGCGTCATTACACACTACCTACTAAATTATGCTGCTGGTCTTGGACTTTCCATCAAGCCCTGATTGCAGAGAATTCCCCTAAGAAGGCAAACAATCACATTTTCTTTACAATTGTGTTTAAACCAGTATTTCGTAGAGGAAAAAAAGAATAAATTTCAAGCCATGCTGGAGATGAGTGAATAAAAGCTCTGCCAAAAAGACTTCTGAAAAAATGACAAATGGGTAGTCAACACAGGTTATGTTTATCATGACAGACATTTCCCAATTCTTTCCCAAAGATGTCAGAAACTAAAAGATGACACTCTCCATTGCACCATACACAACAACAAAAGTTATCAAAAAAGGTACAACAAACAACTGCCAAAGTAAATTATTTAGCTTGCTTTATTCAGAAGTGACAGCTAGAGTTCCTATCAACACTTCAGCAAAACACGTTTTAATTTAGATTTTAACTCAATCATGTTTATATAAACAAACATGATTTTAAAAATGTCCTTGTTCATAGTTCATGTTCATAGCCCATGCACTCCCACAAAACTTGTTTTGGCTTATTTTTATTTTTGCTGTTAGCACATTATGCAGTTCCATTTGAGATTGCTCATTCAAACTGTCTTTAAGGAAAAAAAAATTAAAATACATTTTGAGAAATTTAATTCCCAGCTTAAAACTAAATTCAATGCACATTGACTAAATTCCCTACTCATGAATAGACAGTTACATACATCTTGTAGGAATAAAAGAGGTGCCTTCTGGAACCTAACCAGGGTTATCTCATCTCTGAGCTTTGCAACCACAGTAAAACAATGAGCATGACACACCTGTTCTCAGTAGGTGACACAATTGTAATGAGACACTTGATGAAGCAACAGGTAAGAACACTTAAAGCAAATGAATGTGGAGGTTAATAGACATGACTAAGCTACGAAGTTTCTTCAGTATTCATTTTAACTGAACACCAATGTCTTCAATTGTATTCCTAAAGTAAAAGAGGCAGAAGAGGAAGCGGATCTCAAAATAAATTATTTTAATTTTATTCTAGGATTTAGTGTTGAGGAAACACTTTCTATTTTCCTTTCACTAACTCCATTGCCAATCACAGCACTTGAACATATGCAGTTCTCAGCAGAAGGCTCCCAACTCAAATGCCAGAATTAACTAGAGAGCAGTGATATCTTTTTTAAGCAACAGGAATAAACACAATCTATGCTCTAATTGCACAAGTGCTTTATCTTGGCATAAAGCAGCACTGCTGTCATAGGAAGCAGTCCTCCCAGCTTTATTTCCACCAGGAAGCCCTTGCTGGTACAAAACCCCTATTCAGGCTGGTTAAACAGACATAGAGGTGCAGGAAGAGTGCTCTGGATGCATTACTCACAGAACTAAAGTTTTTAGGTCTGTGGCAAATAATAGAAACATATTTTTCTCTGTTCAACATGTTAACCCCACAGATTTGCTGATACATTCAGTAAAACTGATGACATCAGCCCCACAAGAGTTTCTGCATGAACACCAACCTCCCAGGCCTTTCTCTGTCCATTACCGATACTTTTCTAGCAATATGGCATTTCAGTAATAATTCATATAGTTCACTTCCTCTCTAACTCTTCTTGTCTATAATTCTTTAGGATACCACGTCAGTCTCCGAAGATGCAAGGTTTATTACCAGGTCTCTCAATTTCTAAACCCCATTTGCAAAGCTCTACATTTCCCTTAAGTCCTGTTAGTTTCTTTCCTTCCCCAGTCTCTTCAAAGCCTCTGCTCTTCTTACCCTCCTAACACACACCTTCATTTTTCCAGTCCCATGTACCTTCACCTCTTACAACTCCCTACAGTAAAAAATACAAACCTCTTCAGGAAACAATACAGAGTTACATAAACTCACTAATGTGATAGAGAATCATATTCAATTTGAAGATTCTGTAAAACTAGCGAGTTGAAAACAGCTTTCAAGAAGTAATTTCCATGGGCAAGTCTGGACAGACATTTGCCGACTACAAGATGGGAATTCAAATAGTATTTGGGAAGACATGATCAGAGCTAAAATTTCTTTTGAAAATGATAAATAATCCAAAGTCAGGAAGACAAAATTCAGTAAAGGCATAATTGAAGTATATAGGAGGAATTAAAATGTACAAATATAACGGTTCAGTAGCAGTCATACTACAAAAAGATCCTGGCATCACAGCAGTTCACCAACTAGAAATACCTCTTGCAAAACCGTTAAAATCTTATTTAAAGTTTTGCATGAGAAACAGAAGGCAATTATTCTAAAGTATTTAGTGCTGATGAAGACTCTCCCAAAATCTTAGTCTGCTTTTGGATACCACATGTTAAAGTGTGGATTAATTGAAAAAAATTTATAGAAAAGAAACATAACCAATAAGGAGTCAAAAAAAAACATATCACAGGAAATTACAGCTAATTCTAGATGAAAGAAACCCATGGTTGACAAAATGTTCTAGGGCAAAAAATTATAGTAAAGATTTGTTCACTGACTATTCAGGACAGGGTACAAAAAAGTTTGTTTAAATTTCCACACAGATTTGCATTGAATATTAGGGAAAAAACACAGAGAGGAGCAATAGAAGATACAAAGCCTTCTTCTGTGGAAGATTTAAGAAAATGTTAAATAAGCATAGGAAAGGCACTGTTTAAGCACACTTGAAATATAACACTGTTTGCATATAATGTTTTGGATTATACCATTTTATATGCTTGCTTTCAGTCCTCTGTTTTGACTATTTATCTCACCAAAGCTGGATCAAAGAGTGAACTTCATCTTCTACTTCACTTGGAATAATAGATCACAAGAAATGCTGATTTGTGTTCTCATGAAATGTAAGATGAGTAAATACTGAAAATATTGTACAGTTTTTTAGTATACCCCTCCATAATCCTTTTGCTTTGCAGTTTTTAAGGGTCAACACTTGATATTCTAGAGAGAACTTAAACAGAAATCCTAATTCTCTGTCCACACACAATGTATTCCTACTATGAAAAACCTATGTATAAGCTAATCAATATATAAAGCATGTCACTTGCACTAGTAGCATTCACAGAAATGCAATGTTCTCATTAGGTTACTTTTCCCTTGCTACTCGGTTTAAATTAATGTCTAAAGAAAAACTAAGTCAAATTTACCATAATATTTTTATCCTGTTTTTTTTTTTTATGGATATTGCCTACATATAGTAATTAACTCTCAAGAATCAGAAGAATTTAGAGGCTCTATAGACTTTACTGGATGCAATTATATAGATTATTTTGCTTGTCAAACAGAAAAAAATGAAAAATGGGAAAAGAAATTGTATCTAATTTTACCTGGCTTGCATTCATAGAGATCACAGCATTCCCCTGGCTTTCCGGATGCCTTAGAAACCAATATATTCAAATAGCCAGGTTGGCAAACCTTCCTCAAGCAGCCTGCAGGATTACACACACAACGGCTTGGGAGTGGACAGCATTCACCAGGAGGTGCATAGCCTTCAATCAAGATGGAATCTTCTGGACATCGAGGAGAAAACTGGACCTCACAGCGAGCCTTGGAGCAATCAGGTTTCTCTTCTGAAAGGGAGAGAAAAATCATCATGCCATACACATCAGTAAAACACTGAAGTTGTGAAGATAAACTCAGATAAAAGCTCCCTCTCTTCTCCCTCCCCTCCCCCCAAAACAATAAAAAAGGAAACAGCTGCTGCTGAACTGATTAGCAAAAAATTACCACATACCCTTTAAATATGGTAATTATTTGCAAAATGCTAGGTGTCTTATGAAATATTTTACAAAATTTCTAATTTGTGCTGTGTGCGTGATGGCTGAACCCACAGTCTCATGTAGAGCTGTGAACTTACATTTGGCCAGGATGTAAAGAAACAACTTGTCATATCATGTCAGCCCTGATGTTTACATCTATTCCTTCAGTTTCCTAAGACCTTCCATTATGGACTGATTTAAATTGCTTAATTTATTAACCTGAAGTGAGCTCTCACATATTCAAAAAAGCAAGTTAAAAGTTCAACAGCTAACATATTTGAATACTTTGGCAGAAGAGGATTTTTCCTGTACACACTCCCAATGTTCACATTAGAAGTGATGTTCATACATACTTCAGCAGCTTGAATACCAAGAGATAAGAGGTTTAACTATGGTGATGATGAGGTTTGTTGATGACCCTTATGCATCCCTTCTAACTCAGGATATTCCATGATTCCTTCATGTACAAGTACTTTATGTTTTTTCTTACAACCATCAAAGATTATTAACCTAAATGTGCTACTAGATAGCATTATAGCTCTTTTCTTACAGTTAAAAATCCTTCTATTTCCATCTATCATTAAAACAGCCTTGACTAGATATGTATTTTGCCTAGAACTTTAAATAAGATTTTTAAGACCAATATTTTTTTTCAAACCTACCCTTATGTTTAGTTTCTTATCTGCTTTATTAAACACATTGTTCAGACAGAACATTACTGGTTACAGAGGCTCACTGCAGAGAGCTGTATAAAAAATACATAACATACTAGTTTTAGTATTGTATTGATAGCCTTCAGTTTATGCATGTAATAAAAGGCTTGACACTCTATCTTTTACAATTATTTTCATTTTCCACTGCATGTTTGTTCAACATGCACAGAGAAGCAATAGAACTGTTGCAGTAGCAGCCCTTAAAGTACATACTCATAATAGGCTCTTGATAGACCACTTGTACTCATGATGACCCTTAAATTCCCACTGTTCATTACTTTATGTGCCCTAGCATTATGCATCCCGTGATCTTCCAATTTTCATGACTAATAGATAATCCCATCCTCATGCAATCTCTCTCATGAAAATACTTTGGATTATAAGTATTTTAAAAAATTGACCTGCTCTTTTTCACTTGACTGCATTTACATACATGTATCTATATGAAGATAAGAATTTCCTTAAGGACTGCTTAGATAATTCAATACAAATAAGATTTGAGCAATGCAATTGGTCAAATACAATTTAAAACTATTTTTGACCAATTTGGCTAACTTTCCAGAAGGCAAGGTTTGTCAGAAATGCATACCAAACTGTTCGAATTCAGACTATTCAGGACTCTAGATGTATAATTTTTGAAGACCACTGCAAAGCCTACTGTTGGAGTTTGTAAGACACCTAGCAATGATATGAAAATAAGGACAAGTCACTATCAACACGTAAGAAGCGTCACAAGCAATAGAAGAGAGAAATTTAAAATAGAGAACTATGACAAGTATTTTTGTATGAAATATTCCCTCAGCATTTTGCAGTTGTTTTTGATAGTCTTTTCCATTAGAGTATTGTGCTCAGTGGAGTTAAAGGTCACAGACTGTTATATAAAGGACTCTTATATAAAGCCAGCACCATTTTCAGAGAAAATGATTCAAACATAACCACCACTTCGCAAAAGACACGTTTATGTTGTAATACCAGGTAATATAACACCAGTAGGTATTTATAAACCAAAAGTTTCCTTCTTAATCCAGTGTCACTGTTACTTCTGTACTTCAGAGTCCCAAAAAATAAACAGACAAAACCCTACTAATAACTTCCTATTAATACTCATGTAAATTTTGTGCTCAAACTACATGTTGAAACATTCCTCTCCCCATACACAAATGCAATTGAACAACAGGAAAGTCAAATATATTCACCCAGGCTGGATCAATCAACGGACAATTATCTTTCTGCTTCCCAAACTCTAGCCCACGTCAAAAGCAGGTTAAGAAAATGTTGCAGACTATGTCACAATTTGTCTCTTGATTTGGAGTTTGTTTTTCTTTATGGAAAGCAGCTACTGACTAAAAGGATATACTGCTATGGTCAGCAGTATATAAAGTGTTTCCTTGAACATCATCTTTATCTAAAACATGAAAATCCAGCAGCTCCAGGTGTAGCATTACTACTTGTTAGTTAAAGCTTTAATCAGCTATCATCATGCTAGTGTAATTGCTCTCCAAGTCCAGAATTCACTGCAATGGAAGAAGATGGGAGTTCAGTTTTACTGCATTTCAGTACAACCTGATGGGGGCTCCTCATTTTGACACCAAGTTTGGATAAAAGACATTATTTCTAAGCAGCCATTCAGAAAAGTATCAAGGTTTTTCTTTTTAGTTATCTCAGCAAATGACAAAATCTTCTCTATCCACAGAGATTCATTACACTAAACTAGTTCTACCTTTTCATTACTTCATCAAGGAAGGCATCGAAATTTAACCTGTTCTCAAAATAAATTATAAACATTAATACAGCCATAAATGTCACTGCTTTAGCAGAATTCCTCATGTAATTCCAATATATACAGCTGTTTAAGATTTCATCAAACAAGAACTGTTTAATAGCTCTTTTTTCCCTTATTAACAAACACTTCCACTCCTTACAAAGGAGTATTAAAAAAACCTGTGTAAGAACATAATAATTAAAAATACACCAACAGTCTCAAAAGATAGATAGCAGGGTAATGCCAAGCTGTATTCCACAAAAAAACCCCTGTGAAATCACTCACCAGTGCTATTTCTGCTACTTTGTCCCTTTTACACACCAGACAGACTGTTTCAAAGCAGCTTCTCAGGAGACCAAAGTAGATTCACAAGAGCCTACTGCCTTTCTGTCACATAGACACGTACACTACAAACCACCAACCTGTCCCCTGGATGGTTTAAGCTACTGCCTATTACACAAATCAGGTTCATCCTGACCAACATCTTCACAGTCAAACAGTGCATCAGGGCTTAAACTCCATTTTGATAATAAATAGAATACAAACAAATAAATATTATGTGTGTCCAGAAACAGGAGAACTTCATTTTTCAAAGCACTGTTGTGAACCTAAAGAATTAGGCTTTTTAGAAAAGGGAGAACTATACATGGGACTATATATATGACTTACTATGAACCAAATATATACATATTCCTGAATAATAGGGCATCTTAACAAACAGATTACACAAGATACATGTCTCACATTGCTCTCACCCATAGTGCAAGTGCACCCAAGTGCAATTCCTTTGCAAGAAGAATTTCATAGAACCCTAACTGACTGTAGAGACAGTAAAATTCCTATAGCATAAAACTCAATCTCATTTCAATATGTACTTTAAAAAAATACCCCAATCATTAATAAGGAGAACAATCACTTTTCAGGGATGCATTCTGATAAAAGTTTGAACTGATAACCTACAATTAATTAAGAAAAACATAGTTGGCTGCAAGTCCTGCCTTTATGTTCAAAAAAGCAGCATTTCAAATAGCAATACAAAGAACAGAAAATATTGGTTGGTTTTCAGCTGAGGTTTCCCTGTGGGACGCATTCTCTTTATAGCCTTTCATCAAACACCACCGAAGCTGGAAGCGTTCTGGTATCCCTGACATCTCATCAGCCTGAGCCAACAAAGAATCTCTACAGAGATAAAGGAAGAGTCTGGATCAATCAAGCTTTTGCAAACTATCTATTCTGAGACAGACAATTTTCTTAAGAAATTCAGAAATGTAGCCAGAACTATAACATTCTTAATAAACGGAACACAATCCAGACAGGAAAACAAACATTTTGATGAATTCCAAATAAGAGTTCTAGCCTTGGAAACAAACTTAATACCTACTCTAAAAGGCAGCTATGGAGATAATTTCAAATAAAGTTCTTCAGTTTACCAGTGACAGGGTTATTTCTAGATATAAATTACTACTGGCAGAAGTTTTTAATTTCAAGACAAACTTTACTTTCTGTAGGTCTGAAGGTTCAGGCTTACTTTTACTTTGTTAAGAGACTGGAAGAAGAACTTGCTGTTATTGAGCACATGAGAGAGTACACCCTACAATTATTAAGAATAACCTAAGTTATAAAAATAATAATTGAAAAATAATAGTTAAATAAGATACAATGCATGGTGTGCTTTATTATTAAAACAGGGATCATTCACTTAAAAAGTTAGGATGTCTCAAAAAAATTTCTCACTTTCATCTCAAAAGTGCACAGGGAAGTTGAGCATTTCAGAGGCTGAGGCATAACAACATTCAAACAGACTTTTCATTGCAACCACAGCATACTTGTTATAAAGTACATGAGGAGGAGGAGGAGAACAACCTTCAAAGGATATAATAATAAGAAGAAATCAAAATATGGATTTGGGTTTTTTCTTTCCATTAACTTTAGAAAGTGTCTATCATAAAGCATCAGCCATAAACCCAGAACTTTGTAACAAAGTTTCTCCATATTAAAAACTACAATATTTTTAAAATTATACTTCCCATGACTGTAAAAAGTTATTAGGGGGAAGTGGAGGTAAAATAAAAAGTTACTGAAGCACTTATGCTGCAACCAATGCCTTCTTTGAGAGAAGGCAGCTTCTTTACCTTCCTGAAAGGTTTATGCAATACTCAAACTGGGTACTAGTTAGATATGTTTTTATTAAGACAGTCACTGAATATAGGAAGTCTGGATCTCAGGCATTTTCCATTTATTTTGTTAAAGTAGATCCAACCAAGCCAAACCAACCCTCACCCTCTTTGTTAATACCAAAGCAGCATGGAAATAAAAATAGTTCCTTAAGAAAAATTAAACACTTTGCTTTCACCTCTGTATCAAATTATTTTCCTTCATTATGTTTGTACGCTCTGCTTTGACATGCAGAGAAAGTACATGCCAAGTTGATTTAATGAGAAAAGCAGAACAGTTAAAACATTGGTTAGAACAGTGAAAGGATGTTAGGATATAATCTGGTGTGGGAGAAACAGAGAAGAAAATCCCTGACAGGGATGGCAGGGTCTTCTCATTCTTCAAGTGAAACGGAACAGATCCATGCTTCTGAGGAAACCATTTCAGGGAGGAATTTTTATCATTTTATCAGAACTTCATATGATGCTGTTACTCAGTCACCATAGAAACAAGGGCAGAATGTTTTATTGAAGGAGATGGCTAAAGAGAAATTGGTATTTTCTCAGGTCCAAATGTTTCCACTGAGATATTTAAACGGTTCTACAGTTGATTCTTTAAGGTCAAACTTTTAATACATATGCATACAGATATACACAGAGATTGAGGGAATAACATTTTTTTCTGTTAGGTCCATACAAAAAACACAGACTAAGAAGCACTTTGAAATAGTAAGCTTCATATTTCATTTTACTGAGCAGTTCTAAATAGGATATGGTTTATAAAGATGAACACTTTGCATGACTAAACAAAGCAGTGCACTACAGTTGGCACACATACTTTGAAGGCATGTGTTCAGCTTTGCATTTTTGTTTCACTGTAAACCATTTTTGTGAAATCTAGGCTAAAACATAGTCACTTTTACCGTGCAGTCTTACAGTCATCATTGCGATACATTCCAAACAATAGGCATACTATACTGTTATACACTGGCAGGAAGGAAATATTAAAAGGATTAGGGATAAACAAGAAAAATGATTACCCAGCTGAAGCAGTCAGACAGACGGGGATCGATATTGGAATGCAAAATACTGAAAAGGATTTTCAAGAATCAAAAGGGCAGTTATAGTAGATTAAAAAATGAGATTAACTAATACAATATGCACAGTACTGTATATGGATGAACTGCTACAAATAAAAAAAGTGAACGAGAGCCTGACCTTTTACCTAAAACTGAACTTTATTTAAAATCCATTCTATTTTCTAAATGAGTCTTGCTACACTTCGCAGCATACTGGTGCTCCACATTTTATGTACTACACAGTGGGGCAACCTGTCTCACCCACATTGTAGCCTAATCAGTAATACAGCAGCCTGGAACTAACCTGGGTTAAAAGAAGTCACACATAAAAAGACAGTCACAGATACCAGTTTTAAGAAACATCCATTCATTGATACGCATATTGCAACACAGTATTCACTACAGATTTGCCAAAGATTTTCCATTTTGAGGACCAGAATAGCCAGAAAAATGGGTTATATCACGTGAGACAGCTACAGTCAAGAAGACAATAATCCCCTTTGAGTAGATAGCAAAGCCATTACAATTTTGTAATTCCATTTCCTGAACTAGTTTTTTTCTCTGTACTGGAAATATTAAAAGTAAAGTGGTAATTCAAAACAAACAAACAAACAGACCCCAAAAAACACCACACCAGAATCACAAACAATCCTGACCCCAAACTGATGTCTTCCAAAGAAAGAGATAGCAGACTCAATGAGGATCTGTCAAACACCTGCATCTAAATGGAAATGCAAGTTCTATAAAACCAATGGTGTTTGTAGCAGTAGTTGCATTTGGGTTCAGACCTCCCAGCCCACAGCATTCCTCTGTTATACTTAGAAAAAATCAGGTCGTGAACACTCAAAAGAAATGTTACTTTTCCTCCATTTCATTCAAAACTTGCTTTTAATAAATATGTATTAGCTTGACACCAACAAGTTAATCCAAATCAATAATGGATAGCGTTAGCTGACAGAACTGTACATGAAGGACTGAGCCCAGTCCACTGCACAGAACACGGGAAGCTGTGCCATCCCTGCGACAGGATCCATTTCTACTGCTAACTGCACTGCTTTCAATAGAAATAAAGCACCTTTAAACTTCAGCAGTGAAAATCCTTCAAAAGTTAGTTGGAGAAATGAGCAGATAGCTGTAGTCAGATTTACAGCTGTGTTGCCTCTATTGAAAAATAACATTTAAAAATGTATTCAATATTGTCATGGCTGGAATAACATTGTACATTGTAATTTCTTTATATAAGAAAGCCTATTATGCTGGATGAATAGTACTACTCCTACTAGTGCTCAGTCTTTATATTGGCAAATCAACTGGAATTTTCAAAGGAAGAGTATGTAAACAGTAAGGAGATAGTCTCACCTAGGGAGTTAGGACTTTGAAGAATGCCAAATCATTCTGGGAATAAGCCAAAAATAGAAATACTAGATTTATAATCAGTATAAACTGCATATACTTTGATGACTTACAAAAATATACACCAGTAGCAGATATAATTAAAGCAGAAAGTATTACTTATTGCAACAGTATATTCAGCTGCAAAACCAAAGGTAATGTTGAATGAGTACCAAAGTAATGATAAAGCACAACTATTTGGAACAATTCTGCTTAACACAGGTTAAGAAAACAATATGAGCCTAGCTGACATCTGGAGAAATAATCACAAATATTCACTGAAGGACAAGCACTGTAACACACAGTTTGATGTGACAAGGAGAAAGGGATTTGAATTTGAGGACACGCTGTATACCTCCCAATGGACAAACCTCTGGAGGCAGCTCAGGATGTAAGGAGCACCAAACAACTTACTCTACCACATAATCACACCCAGACTACAGTATCAAATTAATCTTTGCTTCTTACTCAAAGTCTAAAAACATAAGCAGAACAAGGACTTAGAAAGCACTTGCATTTGCAATAAATGCAAATTATAATGAAAATACATACATGAGTTTACAAATAATAAGAATTCACATATGTATGAAGCTAGCAACTGAAACTGAACAGCAAAAAGGGCAATCAGTTTTCTAGAGCTGATTAACAAAAGCAACAGACTTGTAAACATTAACTTAGAAATGACAGATTTGATATTCAAAGAAATGCAATTTTTGTTGTTAGCAAAATTGAATCAACCCCTGTCTGCCCTTAGTGTTTTGCTTTGTTAATACAAATAAATCTAAGGCATGTGATTTCTTTTAGTTCTCTGTGATAATTACTAATGTTAAGAAGCCCCCCCAAAACCCACAAACCTAAGCCCACGCACAGTAAAAGAAGGACCTAAATGCTTTAAGACACTTCTGGCAAGTAAACTCCAGTATGCAAACTAGTTTTCCCAGTTATTATGTTCAAAGAACCTCTGTCTCCTACCAGCTTAACCTCTGTATCGTTATTAGAGGCTTAACCATGTGTTTCTAAAATTCTTTCACAAGAATATTCAAAATATTAGGAAAATCAACCCTATTCAATATTTTGATCTTCTCTTTAGTAACCTAAAATACCACAGTAGTCAGAAACTACAAAAAGAAGCATAGTTTTCCTTCTTTTAGGCAAACAAAGTGACCGCTTTCAATGGAGAAGGCCAATGCCGCAGTGTTTCAAGACATTTTCACACTCCAACAGCTATGGTCCATCTCTCTTGACTTCTCTGGGTTAGCTTCTTCCTAGGCCCTTCAAAATAACCTCTCTAATTTAGAATTTAAACACATCTTGATTATACAAGATTTTCCATACAACCAGAGATCTTCCAAAATTTTTGCTTTTGTCCTTTATTTCTTTTTTAACATTAACATTTCTGTTAAGTTTGTGTCCCCAGAATGAGTTTTAATGCCAACTAACTGTTCCTTTGTTACTCATCAGTTACCAAACCTGGATCATTATTGATTAACATTTCCATGCATTACTTAGGACAACAGAAAATAACTCTACCTATAATAATATGACAGCAAAGCAAAAAGGGGCATTATAATTTTAGAGGAAATCTATACTGACAGAGAGAATTCTGATGTAGAAATTCTTAGTGCCTTGCAGTGAAGAGATTCCACAAACCTTTTACAACATTTCCAAATAGAAGAGAAATTGTCAGCCTGAAGGAATTGAAACAGCTCAGTCCTCCAGAAAAAGTAGATATTGGTTCTCACCAGATCTATTTTTTTCTGAGAAATGACATTCAACAAAACTCTAGTGAGGAGCATTTCACTGAACACAGAAATGGTGTATATTCCACATAAAACATTATCTTTTCTCTAAAGGCAAAGTCTTCTAATAAACTGCCATATTTGACACTTAAAATGCAAAATGCAGAAATAAGCAGCTTATCAGAAGACTCCAATGTAAAAGAAGCTAAATCATTCTGTTCTTGGTTTCTCACACTGAAGGCAACTTCTCATATTCCATGTAAAAATATGGAATAAATAATTATAGTAGAAGCTGTGCTTTCTTGACTCCAGAGAACATTTGCACTAGGTAAAATAAAATTAAATAAAGCATCTAAAAATCACACAAGGAATTCCACTGAATTGCAAGCTCCTGCTTGCAATACCTGTTTTCAGTGCTAGTTTGAATGTGTTTCTGTATTTTTAAAACTATCATTCACAAAAATACAAAAGTAAAACCAAAATATCTGTTGGGAAAAAAAGCAACAAGACAAAAGAAGCACAAGAAATTTTAATTTTATTCTAAGATCCAGACAGCTTAAGCTTGAGAAGACAGCTTGACCAAAGTTTTTTGAGAACTGCTTGGAAAAATAAATAGACACCTGGAAATTTGAGAATCGTCTCACTTGTCCTGCTTTCAAACTATGCAGTATCCTAACCAGAAATACCTACGTGTCTCAGGGATGGTGGGGGGTGGCACGTGTGCACATGGATTCATAACCAGCTCTCACACATAGTAAGACCACAAGGAATCGCAGTATGAGAAGTTTGTTCTGCTCTGCAGTACTGCTGCACAAAATGTAAGAAGCCAGATTACTTTTAAGACAGAGAATCATGCAATATCCACAGTGTTTATTCCTCAGATTGTCACTAAACAGGTGCCTGCATAGGGCTATGCAGGTACATAACTGAAATATTTGACTATACCAATTAAATACAGCTTCAAGTCCACCATTAAATGCTACTACATATCACCACCCTCTTGCAGCATCCCTTATTCTACCTTAAAGCATCAACACCCCACAGAGAGAATTAAATGTCAAAACTACAAAAAAGTGGAAAGTCAGAGTTCACACAGTACTGAGCTTCTGTTCTGTACTACACTAGTACAAGTATTTTGCTGACTTCAGTAGCCATTAAACTTGGACCCTGCTGTTTCAAACTGGATCAAAGCCAACACCTTGTACAAAAAACAAAAGACAGCAAGTCCGGAAGAAGACCAACAGTCCTGTGCCAAATATACAAAAATAATCTCTCAGTTTCAGAATGCTGTTGGCTGCAATGTTCTTTAATTAGATTCAGTTTCTGATCTCATTTGAAGCATGTATTAACCACCTGGAAAGTTTGTTTCCAAAAGAAAGCAGCTTAAAGGCGAATGATCTTGAGGTTTGCAAGCATGGTAATCTGCTTTTTCTCCAAGTGTATTGTTTAATTTTTTTTTTTTTTTTAAATCATAACTACCAAAAAGTATCACAAATCATTCTGGCTCAGACATTTTTTTCGATTGTTTGGCCTCCACTTTTCTTACTCTTTCTTCTTCATTGACCTTTCCTCTTAAGTTATCCACTTATTTTTTATGTCCTCTTTAAAGCAAACCTCAAATGCTACTTATTTCACGTCTTTTCCAACCTGTCTTTCCTGTTGTACATCTCCATCAATACAACACACAGCAACACACTTGTTTTGTGAAAATATCTACCTTAATACAAAATATTACTTTCTCTTAACGACTAAGGAAAAGCATATTTGAAGCATATTTGTGGCATTTTGCACAGCAACTTCCACGACACAATTGATAAAAGAACAAACTAGGAAATTCAGATGTAGAAGCTTTAGATTAGTATAATCTCTTGGAGCAGTTTGGCTAAAAACTTGAATGCAGATTAAATTTACAAGCACTAAAATGCAGGTTACATACCATTGTGGAACATTATGCAACATGGAAGAAGCTACTGCCAGGAAACTGCAGATACAGTTGCACTTCCCAAGTGAAGCAAATTAGTATTATTTCCAGCAAGATTCCTATGATGGCACCCCTTGCACAAGTTTGGGATTCAGTCTCCTCCAAAGCCATTCAATTTTTAGATCAAACTCAGTTTGATCTACAGCACAGGAGACATCAGTGTACATTAATTCTATGTATAAATGTTTGCAGCACACATTACAGAGTATGTGGCTCCGTGATCAGAGACAAGGCATTAATAAATTGGCTTATAAATAAATTGGTCAAGTATGAAGATGGCACATTATCCACAAAAGTTATAAGCATCCTTAAAACAGTCAAGAGACACCAATGTTGTATTTGGTGAGGACAGACTCCTTGTCAAGCCTGGAAAAACCCTAGGAGTGGGAAGACAGCAAATGGAATTTTAAACAATATCTACGGAGTGTCCCAAGGAAGAAACTGGCTCTGTACATTCTCATGCTACAATGACAGTGGATTCTACCTCACAAACACGCCCTGGTAGGCAATGTGAGCAGCAAGACCAGAACTTTAGTTGAGAGCTATTGTGAACAAAAGGAAAGTTCTGTGTGCTTGAAACAGACTAATGAAACTAGAAGAAAGGAGTTGAGATTACTAGCAAACACTGAGAATTTTTTTTCTCAAAAGATGCAATGATCCTTACAACCATGATACTGCACTGATCCTATAAACTCACACAATCTATTAAAGAAATCCGAAGGCTGAGAATTTATTCTTTCATATAGGCCAAGCATTGCAGAAGTGAGCAAAGCCTGAGCAGTGCTAACCAGGAAATCCTGTTGACATTCAACAAGATAACAGCAGAAAGCAAAAGCCACCAAAAAACCTTATTAAATAGCACAACCACTGATGCTTACATATCTCAAAGCAGAGATTTCACTCTTTTCCCCTACTTGGCTAGGAAAAGACAGCAGAGAGAATAAAATCTAGTATTACATTATGAGGTATCTCACATGTCACTTAACATATGTCCTCCACAGTATACCTCAGTGAAGCAGCACAAGTCCTCACAAGTAGAGCAGCAGCAACAGAAATAAATGAGAAAAAATGAAAAAAATCAGGTCTTTAGTTAAAGCAGTTGTAGGTGTTAATTGCTAACAAAGGCAATATTAATGAGGTGAGTTTTAAAGGAGACTTTTTGTTAGCACAACTCAAAATTAACTTTTTTTAAGCAAAAAGAAGAAGGTGCAAAACATGCTGGAGTATGCTCAAATACTCAAAACATGAATATTACTGCTGCCAATCAAGCAATTCTGTTCTGCTCTAATCTGTCATCCAAACTATGCAATGAATGCACTTTCTCAACACAGAGTAAGTACTTGCTTTCATGGAAATCTGGATCAAGACTTACTAACATTTATCCGAAGTCTCTGTGATGTAACCAAGCAGGAAAGACGAGATTAAGCATTACTGATACATCAATGCAACAATGTCAATTCTGTCACCTGCATGCCTTGTGAAACATGCCTTCAGAATCTCACCAGCATAAAAAGAAAGAACTGAAATACAATAGGAGAGAGTTAAAAATTTTATTTCAAATTTCTTACTACTTGCACACCCTCCCCATGCAGTATGACCTGTGAAGGCTTAAAACTAAACAAAGCTAAATTGAATAAATCTCTTGCACTTAACCTACTAATGTTCTACAAAGCAGGATTTTAATTATCACCTTTAATAAACTGGTCTTCTCCCATTTCACATGATTTCTTGAATTGTGCTGTGGATTTTAAGATAATTTAAAATATATTTAGGCACGACTACTTCAGGAAAACAGTTAAAAAATAAAAATTTAGCTCAGTAAATGTCAAGTTCAGCTACAACTTCTATTATGCCACAAAAAGAAGCAACAGTTAGATCAGATAAGAGTAGACAGTACAAGCTTAAATAACCTGTAAGTGCACCATTCAAGAAATGCAGAAAGACTGTCTTACAAAATGAATTATTTATGTGGCAAGACTTAAGAACAAATATTCAGTTAGCATAAATTGCCTTAGCTGCCTGACTTCGAAAGGACTTAAAAGTACTCGTATGGATTCATACTCTTCTCTTGTTCTGTGCATTACAATGTGGTAACTAAGAGCGCAAACTTAAAAACAAACAAACCCCAGACAACAAAACCCCACAAAGCCATTCCCTACACCCTAACAAAAAAACAAACAAAAAAAAAAAAATCAGCCAAAACCAAATTTTTAAAAAATGCATCACAAAAGGAGAAGAAAATCAACAAAAACACAACCAAAGGAACAGAAATGCTTATATAACAACGAAGTATTGAATCCAAGAGACACATAACATGTATAGAAAGGATACTCCAATGGAAACAAAGTCCTGAAAAGTTAGGACCAAATTTCAGGACCATATTTAACTGGATTGAGTTTCCACTCATAGTTTCAGTAAATTCAGACAAGCTATTTTGATTGTTTCACTCCCCAGTTTTACCATCCTTTTTAGCAATTTCTTCAAAGCACAAGGGAACTTGTTCTATATGTGATATTATGCTTTGTGTGACACACAAACACCTTTTTTCAGTCAAGATTCTTAGGTGCTACAAAAAAACCTACTGCACTCAAACCAAACAAAATCCCAACTTTTTAGTGTGTATCTGAAAATGCTTTACAGCTGCTAAAAATTCTGAGTATTGAAGAAAAAAATGGACAAGTTTTTCTTCCATAGAAAAATTACATTGAAGTAGTAATCCTTGAATAGATTCAGTTGAAAAGGTCACACAGATGCATATTCACTATTCACTCACTGGCAAGTAGTTGTGAATTGATGTTTTGCAAAGAAACTCCACTCAGTTCTCGGTAGTCAAAATTCAGTCTAAACCAAAGCATTATGTATCCATTTCTCTTCATTAAATTAACCATTACACCCTAGGCTATAGACCTATATGCAGTTAGAGAGTTTGCTAGAATCATGCTATTCTAATCAGAACAAAACAAGAATGGAAGAAAAGACATTTTGGTTAATCTCTCCTAAACATATCTTTTGAGAAGGGAGGTGTTTTCTAAGAAAAGGCAGAAGATGAGCCAACCACTGTCCCAGCAGGGAGAGCTCTATGGAGTAAATTTGCAAGCTATCTCAAATGCATCCTAGGAGATTTAGACAGCAGCTAAACCAATCATACCAGGTTATGTAATATATTAATGCTTCATAGGTACCACCTTGTGATATATTTATGTCTCACAGAAATTATCAGTTCCAACTGACATCATATACAGAAAGAGAAAAACAAACCCTTTCAGGTAATAAGTAGTCCAGAACTCCTCTCAAGAATGGTGCCACCAAGTCAAATTTCTGAGCATTTTCCCCATGGCAAGTACTTTCAGAACTTTCAAGGCAAGTCTGAGACGTTCTACCACTTTTGGTGAGGATTTTCAAGTCTGCCAACTGCAGAGTAATTTTAGTCCAGCTGGACATCGTAAGGTCAACTGCTCAGATCCAGGTGAGTTCAGACAACCCTGAGGATCGCAATTCCACTTCCTCTCGGGGAAGTTTATCCCTCCCACATCCAACCATGTATTTGGCATGTTTTTGTTGCAGCTGATGTCTGATGCTTCACATTCTTCCACTGTGCAACTTGGTGCAGCACATACCTACATCTTCTCTGCGGCCAAATACGAGACCGCTGAAGACAGCATCAACTCTTCCTTTCCCTTCTTCCTCTTCCTTTTCTTTCGACAGAACAAAAGGTCTCCTGGCTGTAGACGGTGTTTCCCTGCTCCTTCCGAGACAGAGCTGTGGCAGAAGGGATGCCGAGGTTGTGCAGCAGCGCGGGCTGCAAGCGCAGCTCCCGCAGCCCGGGCTGCAGTTGGCCGCAGCCGCCGCCAGGGCACACTGCCGGCTCGCCATCCACCCCGCACCGCCAGGGCACACTGCCGGCTCGCCATCCACCCCGCCAGGGCACACTGCCGGCTCGCCATCCGCCCCGCACCGCCAGCCCCTGGCACCACACACCGCCGCTCCTGCCCGCCACAGGCACGCTTCTGTCCCGATCAGCTTCTCACGAGGGCAAAACAACCTCTACAAACTAGCAATATACTGTCCCAGTGGAGCATTTTACTATAGTAAAATAGTATACTATTTAGCATAAGTAAAGCGTTTTAGGGTCGGTTTTCCATCCCATCATTGTCAACAGCCAAACAAAAACTTCAAAATCTTTAATTATTTTACTTTGGAGCTAGAAGTTTATGGCTAACAAATGTGATAAATGAAAGTTCAAAGACATGTATTTTTAACCTTGCATTTGGTTTTTATCCTCCATCTCAGTTATGTCTCCTGAAGCTGTTCAAACACTCAGGAGTAGCAGAGGCTTATGCACTTCAAAAAATAGAAATTAATGTTGTCCACAAATTGCTACTGCATTGGGGAGTTTATGCACTCCTCATCTCTGCAACTGTGACCTAAATTCAACCTTACTTCTAGTAGACAAATCCTGAATAAAGAAGAGGAAATCTTCAGAGTACTTCACTACATTTGCTGCTATGTTTGTAGAGAAGTATTTATTATTTTTATTAGGAACTTCAGCTTGTTTGGGCTATGAAGGAAACAATCCTGCCTAGTATTTTGTCATCCACCCTTCACAGTTTTGGTATGCAATATAACCTCCACAGAGTCAGATTAGATACTCTTTTCTGCCCTTGATCTAAAGATTAATCCTGAACTTAGCTTAATTCATTAGTTGAGAGAGTCATATAGACACTAATGTGCCAATAAGCTTCCTCCTAGAGTTAACATATATTCTTCAATAATTTACTGACTTGATTTGACATAAGGGGATAGTGCCAGAAGCATTAGAGTGAGCTATGACAACCTTCCCTCTCATCTCAGCATTGCTATTTCTAGTACTTGAGGATGGTGTGCAGGGTGTGTGCTGGACTGAATAACAGCTGAGGAGAAACAATGGTACTCTTCCCCTCAACTCCAAGACTAATTTGTCCCTAAGTATTTAATATAAACATAAGCTATCCTAGAAGCTCATTTGTTTCCAAGCAAAAAATCTGACACCTTGAAGGATGGCACAGTCTAGGAGTTACCGTGTCCTGCATCTTCACTCACTGCAGTCGCTCTTCAGATGCCCACTCCTGTCCAGATGGGTCTGAAAAGACCACAGCCATGTTTACACAGCTCAAGTAGGAGGCCAGTCCCAACATACCAAACTTCCATACAACAGGCTACATTCTTCCATCTAAACACACCCACCTTCACTAATAACCACAGTTCAGCTATCACAAACTTTTGATTACATTTGAGGTTTACCACACGTGGTAAATCAAAATGACCACACAAAATAACTAGACAGATACATATTATTTACACCTACACTCTGTTTAGCGACACAAATGACTAGCCTGCAGTACCATTTTCTCTTCTTCTAAGAACTCAACATTAAGAGTGCAAGATTTTCAAAAAGAAATAATTTCATTTCCACTACAAAGCCTTTGCTTCCAAAAAAGACTTGGTTGTGACAAACACTGGAATAAAACAAATACACTTGCATTCATGCCCATAGCCACAGCTCTGTGTTTGCCCTGTAACACCAGTCATGTAGATACTCCAATTGTGGATGCAGCTATTATTACAAAACATAGCACTGGAGTAATCATCTGAAAATAAAGTTGTACAGTGGCCAACAGTAAGTGGGTGACATTTGTTATGCTAACAAGGCTCAGATGCTATAGCTACATAACTTCTGTGCTTCAATAACACTATCATGTTACAGTTAGGTAAAAATAATGATCTATTTTACAATAGTGGTGCAAAATGCAAATTATTTTGGTAATTTTTTAATACCTCTGTATCTTTCAGAGATTTTAAGTACTGATTTGCTTTATATATATTTAAACATTATTAGACTATTTAATACAACATAACTAGTGTATTAATTAATATATTTGTATTTTTATACATAGATTGAACAAGACTAAATGGTGAATGCACCACTGAGGAACAAGAATACTGAATCCTTTTTTCTCTCATTTAAAGTTAAAATCTTTTTTTTTTAGTTTTATTTTTAAACAGAAAATAATTACTGCTTGGACTTTAAAAGAAAATACACTGAGGACATAGTGACAAGACACTAGAATCTTGTATATTAAAAACCAAATAATATGCATATTAAACAACACCCAAACATCATCTTTCAATATGTACGTGTGGAGCAGAAAAATTTCAACTGTAGCAGGCTCACTGCAGTCTCAACTTCACTACAGTGATTCAACTTCATGAGCAGTAGTATCAAACAAATAATTTCTGTAATACTTTAGATTCCAGAATAAGAAGTCAAAGTGAAATAGAGAAGCAAAATGTCAAACCTAATGTAAATATGGTGAAGTCTCCAAATAAGCAAGCAAACCCTT
Source organism: Vidua chalybeata (assembly GCF_026979565.1). Taxonomy (NCBI): domain Eukaryota; kingdom Metazoa; phylum Chordata; class Aves; order Passeriformes; family Viduidae; genus Vidua; species Vidua chalybeata. Next base: position 13,822,939 of record NC_071532.1, read on the forward strand.
AAAGCATAAAGTATAGAAGAATCTATACAACATGCCACTGGCAGATCTTGAAAGCATGTGAGCGATTAGATTACTACTTCATATTAACTCAAAACATTCAGCAAACAATCAGCCAAACTTTTCAAGACTTCATTTTGATAACTTCAGTTCATTTGTGAAGGTTTATGTCATGGTTTAATCCCAGTAGACAGTTCAAGTACCACACAGCTGCTGGCTCACTGCCCACCCACCACTGGGATGGGGAGAGAATTGGAAAGGCAAAAATGCAAAAACTCATGGGTTGAGATAAAGACAGCTTAATAAGGAAAAAGGAGTAGTATAAAAAGAAAAACAAAACTCCTCAAAGAAAAACAAAACCAAACCACCACAAATGATGGAAAAATCCCACAACTGCTCATCAACAGCCAACCTATTGAACTCCAGCCAGTCCCAGAGAAGAGGCAGTGCTGGCAAGCCTCTCCCCTTCTCCCCATGCTTTGTTGCTGAGCATGATGTGGTATGGTGTGGATTATTTCTTTGGGCAGTTAGGGTCAGCTGTCCCTGTTGTGCACCCCCAGACAACTGGCTGCTGGGGCAGCATGAGAAACAGAAAAGGCCCCAACTCCAAATTGCTGTTTAGCAATTCCTAAAACACCAGGATGTTATCAAAACTATTTCATCAGAAATCCAAAACACAGTCCCATACAAACTCTATGGAGAAAAGCAGGTCTTTCCCGTTCTAAACTAGCACAAGGTAACATCAGAAGTCAACTTGCAAGATAGTACCCTATCTTGCACACAAGAATTCACACAGCTTTACCCACCTTTAAGTACAGCTCTTTAAGAGATTAACCCTGTCTGATTATTCTGAGATATTCAAAGAGAATTAGAATTTAGTTAAATATCATATTTTCTTTCAGCAGAATGTTTTCCCTAACAACTCAGTTTCCAGACTAACTCTATCCACATTAGTTTATGCATTTCCAAGCCCCACTACTGTTGCCTAGTAAATAATTGAATGCAGAAACATTTTACTCCATGACAGCAACTGGAAGACTATAAAAAACATATAAAATACAAGATGTATTTACAGATCCTTTTGAATGTAACTCCACATGTACCACACGAATTCAAGGATTTGTGAGACAACACTTCTTTTAGGAAGTTGTATTTATTTTTAGACTAGAATACAAATATGCATCATTTGGAGTTGTATGAATTCATGAATAAGAAAGAGATTTATTAAATTCACCACGGTTTTACAATGTTTGCAAATATTTTCTAGTGATAATACTTTGTAAGGCAGGGCAAGTCATTAATTTCTATCTGGACCACCATTACAGTGACTCAAGACATAACTAACTTTGTAAGTAAATGGTAAATACATTAAATCTGTCAATTATTCCAAGCTTGAATTGCAGAGAGTGAAAGTACAAAACCACAAACCTTTGCATACCTTCCTTCCCTACCTCCTCTTCAAATATCAGCCCTTATCACTCCCGCAACTGTTCTAGTTCTTCCTTTCTAAATTCCATCCTGTCTCCCTCATCATTCATTCAGCTCAAGTTTAATTGCCTAGCCCTCTCCCTCTTCCATATTCCCCCCTCCCCTTCCTCAGATTCCATCCCTATTCCATTTAATTCAAAAAACCTCCTTCCAATGCACTGTCAAAGTTTGAGCGGAGAAGAAAGAGCCCAAAAGTCTGTCCTTGCTTTCAATCCTTACACCTGACAACACAGAGTTACAAGACTGCATGAAATCTTCCCTTGCCTTCTCATGTCCAAAAGCCACTGATGGAAAAGTTTTTTCTTAAATCTCTACTGAACTTTTGCAAACATTTTTTGAATGGTTTAAATCCTGGCCAACTATAAACCGTGTCTATTTTGATAGATAATGTCATATCAAAAACTAAAAAGACAGCTGGTAAAAGAAAGCATATAATGAATACAGATTCCCTACTGGTTATCTCCAAGTAAAAAATCATCAATGTCAAAGTTATATCTGAGGTACAGAGTTCTTCAGAGTTTTTTTTTAAATCATGAACATTAAAATGTACCAGAACGCAGTAATTGTTGAAATATATTTTGGAGACAATAATATAACTGAAAGGCTAGTAATGCTAAATTTGAAATATGCAGGTGCATGTTTCACAAACAGTGTCCTGATATAGTCACTAACATACAGAGAACTAAACACCCAGTGTACTTGTATGTTGTTACACACAGCACAGTTGTACCAAAAATAACCACAACAGTGTCCTAACAGCCTAACCCACCAAAATTCAGGTAACTTTAGTTGCTGCTGGTTCTGTTGACTTCATTGATATCATGCTAGCAAGGTTATCAATTGTGCTTACACATATGGACCATGCCTTGTGAGAGAAGTGTGTTAAAATGCTACACATTTAATAAGTACTTTATAATAGCCATAGTGGTTCAGCAACAAACTTGCAAGGCAAGCCTGCAATCGTACATTTACTCTCCTCAAAAAGTCAGCAGAACACCAGCAATATAACTGAGAAAGTCAACTCAGTTTTCATACAAAGACATTTTCACAGAACAGCACAAAATGATGTGAAATTACATCCTGATGAACTTTTTATTGACAGAAAAAAAGCCATAACTATTACAAACAAAACTAGGTTGTTAAGGTTACGTAATGCACCTGAGGTATTCCATCAACCATGGAATAAACACTGTGCTCTTAAAAAGAAGTAAGTTAATTGTAAGGACTTTACATTACAAGCTAGTCCCTAGAGATCATATAGCAGAGGAGTAAACACATGCAGTCACACCCTAACAAGTAAAACATTGTAAGTTTACACTCCTAGCTGGCAACAAATACTAAGAATTGTGTCATTTTCTGTCTGCTGGGACTCCTTTTTACCTTTTTTTGAAGTAGTTTCTTGTTGGCTCCAGCCCAAATCTACCAGAGTTAAGACTCATTATTGCTGATACAAGAAAAAATGTAGTAAGAAGAGAATACATAGAGAAACAGTGCTCATAAAAGAGATCCTTAGAAGCATAAATTAAAAAGGAAGCTTTTGACATAATTGCATCAGATTTCAAGAAAATTAATTTGTAACTCTGAAAAGGAAAGAGACTACTTTAAGACTAAATGCACCCTCCCCATTACATTATGGGTTTAGTTACAGTACCAGGCATGATATAATGGAAGCAACTATGCACATGTACGAATGCAGAAGTAAAATCCCTAATCCAATGAAGTATAAAGCACAGCAATTTCTTTGAAAAAGTAAAAATGCAATAGACAAGAATGATAACTAAGAAGGGCTGTTCCTTAATATCAGATGGTAAAAACTAAGTTTTTATTAGAGAAGAAAAAAGTATGGAAATACCTTCTGTAATACTAAACAAGCAAACAGCAGAAAGAGTACACAGACCTGAAATAATTGGCTGGATGTTACACCATGTGTATGCTATTTCTTTGTTGCATCCAGCAACAGAGGCTATAAACATCCCATGGACACACTAGAGTTTCTATGGATATGGGAACAATCAAATCAGCCTACTTGAACCAAGTTTCCAAGCTCATACCAGAAGTCACCATCTTAATATCAAGTTAAATTGAAATTTTTGCAACAAAAATTTCAAACAAGATAGTCTTTATTTTTTCCCACTCTTTAGGAATAGCAAGCCAAAACGGTACAAAAGAAAAAAAAAATTCTACATTTGAAGCTTATTCAGATTAAACTTTTTTTTTTACATTTTACTTCAGAGTTTCATTTTGTCCTAGAATTATTTTTCCTGTGTTGTAAAGTTATATCTTATTCTTCAAACATTTTTGCCAAAAATTTTTTGATTAATGATAAAAATCAAAGCTTCAAAATTATTCATATGCATGGCCTGTAACAGCTCTTCATACATAAATAGCAAAAGAAAATATATGTACAAATGTAAATGCAATATACAAACAGTCATCCGGAAAAAAATTTTACTAATTCAAATTGTAAACAAATGTTACATACAAACAATGTTTAATATTCTACTCTGTATTACAAGGATGGAAGAAAGTGAAGAAATTATTAAATCTTGTACAGAGACAAATGTTAATCAATAAAACTGTCAACCTGTTTATACAAACAGAGGTTCAAAGAACTGGAAATGCCCATGGCGTATAACATAAACATATTTAATCCTGGATATATAATCCCTTCAGCATCACCATATAGCAGCTTCATTACACATAAAGAAGCCTGCCTTAATATTACTGTACAATAAATGAAGCTAAATATAATTTATTACAATAACAACAACAAAAAAAAGCAATTGCTATATTACTAATTTAAGCCTATTAAACTTTGGGGTATGTCTGTAAAACAGACACTACCTCTATTCCATTACCATTACCAGTGTATTTTTATCAACAGCATACTGGTTTACCCTAGGTATTTCTGACCATGCTGAACTAGGCACAACAGTGGAAGTACATGCAGTTGTTCTCTGAAATTTTACAGAAGCAATGGGCTACTTTAGAAAGGTTATGTAACAGTGCTGCATCACATTATGAAATTTTAGTCAGATGCGTCTGTAGGTATAGTTTATGTTTATATATATGAACACACACACATGTGTACATATGAACAAAAAATAACCAGAATATTATGACATTATGGAAAACCCACTCATTAAAATCATCATTGAATTTGCTACAATATTATCAATATATCTGCTGCTACTGACAACAGCTAGGAAATATATTAGTAGATTTTTGTCCTATTACTGTTAACAGTAAATCAGAAGCATAAAGATCATTGGGAAAAAGAAAGAGCTACCAGACCTGTACCTTCAGAAAAAACATGCTATTGTCTCTTTGATAAATATATTTCTAGAGTATTCAAATCTCTTCAGTCATATTTTAATTTCTTGGCATCACCACAAATGCAGATGAGAAAGAAACAAACATAAAGATCAATCAAAAAAAACCTCTACTGTATTCAAAAGAAAAGGTGTTTGCTATTGCACTGGGCCTACAGAGAACACCAAGAATGCCTCCCTTGGGCAACACCACTGAAGTGGCTAAAAGCAAACGAACAAGAAACACTGTTTTTTTCTGGAAACAGAAGAGTTACTCAGGGGTACCACAAATTTGGGAAGAGTTAATTATGTTTGATAGATCATGAGGAACGGCACAACTGCAGAACACAGCAAAGACTGAGAATAATCCTGTTCTTCGAACAGGCAAAGCTGCATAGAGAGAATCATTGGCATTGACCACAGGCATTCCTTGTGCAAACTTCCCTGGCTCAGCCTCCTGACGGGATCAACAGCACCACAGAAGCCACAGGAAGCTAAGAAATAAAGGATGCAGCTAATGGTGAAAAAACCAATGTTTTGATCAGCCTGGCACAGAGTGTGGTGCTAAGAAGCATGCTGGAAGCCGTGAATCGAGAACACATCAAAACAAACCTGCATGCAGGTCAGAGCCTCCTTTGCCCCACAAGCAACCCTCAGCTGCATTTCACATGCCTGCTCCAAGAATATGCTTTCTGCATTAAATGTTACTGCCAGAACCAAACAAGCAATGAACTCATCCAGTTTGTCCATAAAAGCACACGTATGAGAAGAAAAATTCAAATTAACTTCTACTGCAATTTTTAATGATGATAGTGACACAAAATATGCAGAGCTGACTAGAATATCAGACAATTTAACTGGGTAGCTGAAGAGACTGACACAATTCTGCCTCAAGGTCAAATCAATGTCAAAAAAAGGTCTTGTGCTATGAAGAACATTTACCATCAGATGTACAGAAGTCTAGTTTGGGAGAAGTTTAAAGGAGCGGACGAGGTGATAAAGTTGAGGAGGAGTATCATACTGTGTAAATGGCTTTTATTCAGTGACGCAGTAAATGCGAAAATTCTCCCTTAGTGCAAGGCAGAGTAAACAGAAGAGGATTAATGCCATGGCTCAGATCTCTACCCGAAGGCAGTGCCAGGGAAGGCGTCCGACCGCCCACACCGCTGCTGCAGGCAGCTGGCACCATGGCTTCGCACGGAGCAGAGGGAAAGCTGGCACACCTGCATGCTCACTTATATCCCAAAACAATCCCGAGCTGGACTCACTCAGCATCCTGCTTCTCAGTGGCTTCTCAGCAAGCCAAAGCAGTTACGGCCACCTGCCCACTATCAGTTTCTCTGCAACAGAAATCACTCCTGTTGCTCGCTAAGAAGTCAAACACTGCAGATAAACACAAGCACACACCTACCATTTCTCTCTCTGATCAGTTTTTTATGGTGAGGTTGAAAATATATGCATCAAAGGCAATTTTCGTACCACTGATCAGTTTTTTATGGTGAGGTTGAAAATATATGCATCAAAGGCAATTTTCGTACCACTTTCAGCCTTCATTCTAATAGTGAAAAATGTTTTCAAGATACATTTCTGACAAATGTGTAGTATGCAGCTTCATACTGCAAAGATCTTTCCACACAGAGCAAAGAAACATAATTGTGTAATGGGATTCTAAAAATCTTCACATCAGACATTTAACACACAGACGATTCCTTTCACAGACACCAAATAGCTACATTCACTGTGTGGATGTGGTATTTGTGCATTGACCATGTCAGCTTTAATAGATAAGAGTATCTCATCCCTCCCCAAGTCTTACATCTGTCTAAAACATAATTCAATTAGCCAGAATCAGTAGTAATATCAGCCAAAAAGACTGATAAAAATGATGATATAACAGTAATTTGAGTACTGATAACGCTTAGTCTCTAACTGGTATTAAGTGACTTTTTTTGATCAAGACATGTAAAAACAAACACAAAAAATGTAAGTCACCACTTAGCCACTCTTACCGTAAAACCAACACCACTCATCATTTAACATATGAAACAGTACTACAGCTGTCTGCAGAACTCATTAAAAGAACAAGACACAAGCATCACCACATAGTATCCATTATGATTTACCACCCTATATGCTATGAGTAATTGATTTTTTTTAACCTCCTATATTTTCTAACATTAATACAACAGCAGCAATAACTGCTTAACACTGGACTGGACAACACTTCAAACAGTACATGCTAACTGATACTATTTTTCTGATAGGATTTTTCCTAACAAAATAAAGTACAGAGAAAAAGTAAAGGATAACAGGAACAAATGTACAATCAAGATCAAGACAGTATTAAAGAAACATCAGCCATAAAAAGTTTCAAGAAACTGAAGACAAAATTTCTTTAAACTTTTCATATCAACTACAGCTTGAAATGAGAAAAGCTCCAAATGAGCATGAGTAAAGTTAATCACATTTTCTAAACAATACATTAGTTTTTCATCTGAATTTAACATTTCTTACTGAATATGAATTCACTGAGTCTACTTTAATTGACCATAACCTTGTATATAACATGGAATTCTATAAAATAGTAGTCAACTCAAATGTTGAATGCCTAAATTGAGTACTGTCTAATTAGGCAAATGAACAGAGATTCTAATAAATGATCTTGTCTTAAAAAAGATTAAATAATCTTTGCAGAAAGTACAAAAATACTTATGTAGATGCTATGAAAGCCTTCTCCATCTCAAAGTACATTTATGAGAAGTCTCCTCTTATTCTACTTTGCTTGCTTACACATTTTTTGTAGATGTGAGGTGCTTATTTTAAGTAATGGAAGATGCTAAGGAATGGCAATGGTCCTTTTACCACTGCCTTCTACAGACTCATTTAGGTAGCTTTGCAGTCACCACAAATTATTATCTAGTGCTGGTCCACAAACTTAAGCACCCATTTACTAAATGCTTTAACAGATAATTGTCAATAAATCTTGAGTATATGAACCTTTCAGATGCTCATTTAGTACTAACAGCTACTATATAGCTTTTGAACTGCACTGGTTTATTTTAAAGACAGCATTATGCAAATCCTAAATGGAGCTCCTAGCTAACAAAGTAATGCTCAGCATGAAGGTGACTTAATCCCACCACTTAAGGAAAGCAAAACCTTGATAGTTTGAAAAAGCTTGTCTAACTTGTTGAATCAAGCACCATTTCAAAGCGCCACTTCCAACCAACATGAAAAACCCCATGACCAGTGATTAAGTATCTTGTTGAACTACTTCAGATGAAAGATAAGAAACTGGTCTTCAAGAAGAAGCAGAACTGAATATGTTGTTTTCAACCTGTTTTCTTTTAGCTAGTCACCTCCAAAAACATACAGGTTACAGGAGCCCCACTGTAAAAAAAAAAACCAAAGCAAACTAAAAAAAATATAAAGTTTTTTTCGTTCTTCCCACACCCATTGCTAACTAGCAGTCCTGCACATCTCCACCAATTCCTACTAACAAAGCAGGACTCCAGATTTCATCAGTGACAGACTGATGAAGAAGAAGAAACAGAGGAAGCACCAGAATATGTTCAACACATGACCTGTAACATTTTGTGGTCTTTTAGCTTTGTGACCAAGATTTCTGATGGAAGGAATCACAGACACAGAGGCCCATGGGAATGGATGCTTCTTTGTCACAGCAGTTAACAGACTAACCAGGAACTGCCACATGACTGGGAGACTATTAAAAGTTTTTCTCCAGATAAAAACTTTTGTCAAAAGACCTCCTCCACCAGGCCTGTAAACTGGAGGGAAATGCAAATGCTGCATTCCAAACAGATAAAGTTTGAGAGGAATTCACAGGCTGCCTGGCAAGAAGAGAATAGGGGCAAGTAGGAGGAGAGGCACCACTGTTCAGGCCTCCATCCCAATGGCCTCTACTCACCCACAGAACGGCTGAGGCTGCTCCTCCCGCAAGGAGATCATCTGGGCATCAGCAGCAGTGGGAAAAGTCCCACTGTGCAACCGGGAAAGTGGGGAGAGCACCTACAAACAAAATGGAATAGAATGTGAAACTGAATTTAAGGAAGATGAGATAGGTAAAGCTCACTAGATTCTAAATTCTAAGGAAATATATTTGAAACTTGAACGGAAATCAAATCACATATCCCAAGCATAGCAACTGTTACCTAGTGTGTTTTTAATAAAATGGAAGATTTTATCCCAAAGAAATTCCTGCAAACATCCTGACTATAAACAGCTATATGAGAAATTCAGTTTACATACAAACTAACTTCAGGAACAAGAGTCACAAGCTAATTAGAAGAAACTATGAGAAACCTGCATCCAGTAAATTAAATCAGTATTCCATGTACTAACATTTCCACACACATGTCAATCTACAGAAAAACAATGATATCTTTGTAATTACTTATTGTCATCCAGGGCAAAATCAAAATAAAAGCACACATGCTCTATCTGAAAAAAGCTGGGACTTCGGGGAAATGCAAGTGGTATTTGTTTATATAAATATTTCCCCTCCCCAATTTCTAAATTCTTATTACATTACAAGAATATTATTGAGGATTACACTGCACCATAAAGTGACACCCATTACAGCACAGTATCCCAGTCTGTGCCTTGAGATCTATCAATAGTAATAAAAACCTGATGAAATTGCCCATATAAGCTCTATGACAATGAACTTATGAGTTTGTTTATAACATTTGGTTTAAACACAAAAAATTATGAACTCAACTACTAATCTTTTTTGTCTGTGTTACAATGCAAGCCTTCAATGGATCTAATATATATAACTAATGTTAATTAAACAAGAATACAAAGAGAAAATTTTCTTCCATGTAAAAGACAGCTGGCTAGCAACATCTTAATTAAGCTGCAAATCCTGTATTGAAAAAATATTAGATAAAAACAGCTTAATCGCCTTTGACAATCAATCTCACCCTAAATGTTTAAAATAATTAATCATGTTGAAGACAGATGAGTTATTTGTTCAAAGGCTACAGTCATAAAACCAGTAAGGTCTCACATTTATAGAGCTATTTAGAACTAACACAAAAGCATTTTTTTGCATGAATAGCTTCCTGCAATTCCAGAATTCCTGGAATGCAAATTCAGTTATGAAACCAATTAATCTTTTAAATTACTTAATTATCTCTCAGATCCTACAAACAGGCAATTGTAAAATACAAGAGAAACAGGAGGCAGAATGAAGGCATTTGTAACTGTACAATGTCTCACCTATTCCAGAAAAACAACTGCCCTTTGTAAGTGGCAATTTCCCCGGCCAGGCAGGAGCCCTGGTACATCTGCAAGCAGTTGGGCTCACAGCACTCTGGCTGGAGTGTTTCTCAAGTGCCTGGGTATACTCCATTTGAGATCTGCTCATACTGTCACCAGAAAAGGTGAATGTGAAACAGATTCTCAAGTCACTCCAAAAGGCTCATCTCAACCTTTCTGGAGCAGAAGGTTCATCTGTCTCTCCTACCCTGAAGTAGCCTGAGCAATAATCTGAGTAATTCTAATGTATATATAAAAATATATGTTACTTTTGAGCAAGAGTTAGGTTTCCTTCACTGCAATTTATCAAGTTTATTTTGATTTAGCACTGACCCCTGTGAAGAAATATTTTTTCCCCGATTTACTTGATTTTTGCTAATTTCCTTTTATTTTGCCTACTTGCTGCATTAATCCTACACTTTCATCTGCAGAGGTTTGCCCCAGTATAACACTGGGAATAGTGATAAATATGTGCTTCATGTTCTCAAGAGACCAATGCAGTACTTTACACACTTGCCTACTACAGACTCTCAACCTTTTTTTCAGGTCTGGATAGTCCACAGCAGTTACTTTCTTTTGCAAATGGAAACTGTTCGCTTTTTGGAAATGTTAAGATAAAAGATTTTTAATATAATTTGGTTTTTTTAAAGCAGCATTGGCCTATTCCATTAAAAAAAAAAGTCTTAAAATAGCCTGTTTATATTGCTTGCCACCCAATCATTAGGTCTGCAAACCCATTCAACACTCTGCCCTTCAACTCTTGATTTCAAACACATTACAGGTGAACATGCCTGGTTTTCTTTGGAACCAAACCACAGGTGCCACCAGATGCTGCCCAAATTTTTAAAATAAAAAGCACATTATATTGAAAGACTATATAGAGGGGAAAAAAAAACCCCACAAAACAACAAAATAAGGTAGCATTAAAAGTATCTGATTTAGATTACATTTCATCATTAGAAATTGTAACTAACACTTTTTTATCATTTCCCATTGAAATTGTATATCAGTTGCTTCTAACTGGCAAACTTAGCCCTTTAACCCAGAACTCATTGTATTTCAGCACCAGTATTTTCTATTACAGAGAAAAAACATCACATTTCAACAATGTCAACTTGGATTTCTTCAAGGAAATGTGAGAAGAGAAGCAATACTGGCATTTTTTGCCAGTGCTAAAAGCAAGTTAATCCTTTTTTTATTTGAATTCCTCAAGCTTACGCAATCGGCTAGCACCTCTACCTGAGAGGTTTTAAAGTGGTTGCCAATTCCAGTCAAATAAGGATGGAGTTTGAAATACAGGAAAATACATTCTTAAAAGGTAAGGATAAGGAAGAATAAAGTATTATATTATTGCCATTATCTAGTAACCTGAGAGACAGAAAAGTAGAAAAGTTGGTTTCTCTGTTGTTTGGTTTGGGTTGGTTTTTTGGAGGGATGGGGTAGATTTGTTTGAAGGATTTTTTTTTTTGTCTGTTGTCAGATTTTGGTTTTGTTTTCTTTGTTTGTTTGTTTGGGTTTTTTTGTTGTTGTTTTTTTGTTTTTTTTTTTTTTTAGTTCAATACTCTTTTGCCTTTTGGAATAGTTGGCAATCACCATATGTTTAGTTGTTAATTACACATCATGCATCTTTCTTTGCCTAGTGCAGGTGCCATGAAAGATGCAAAAAGAGGCAGAAAAATGCAAAACACAGCACAAGCTTTTCTAACAATGACAAGGAGCTTCGTGTCACCTACACATGCTCAACTTGAGGCATCCAGCTGAAGTATCTGACCTATGAACCCTATTTCCCCATCCTGACATAATGTTATGGACAAGTCTGGATATCTGCAAAGGCATTTCAGACCTTTGGTGACATGGATCATCTTCCCCACATTCCCTGTTAACCACATTGCAACATATCCACACTTTGGACACACTAAAAATGTGCAGAATGTATCACAATTGCACCTAGAAGAAACTATCCTAATCCAAACAGCCCAGTAAAATCTTCAACTCTTTCAGAGAACAGATGTACCACTATATGTACATATAGGTTTTCTGGGCTTTTCTTTGAATAGGGACATGGTAAAATGGATTATGATGCAAGGAAAAAGCACTCTAGAAAGGAACAATTTAATCAATTGCTCATATTTTTAGTATTCCGAGTAATCTGTGCACTAAACTTATGTTTATATGCTAATAACCATACCAAGTCTAAAAGAGATGGTGCAATGCTGCTAGACACCATAGTCTGCTATGAAAGAGATTGTTTTAAATAAACTAGAAGTAGTGAGAAAAGATATAATTATATTTTTAATTTATGAACTTTGTTTCTGCCATGTACAGAAGAGTATGGGAGAAGGTAAGAGCTGCAGTGTAGAAGAGACATTGCAGGAGGGGTCAGAAAGGGCTGATCTGGACAGACAACTGGAAGAGGGCTGAGAGGAGCTGTTCAGCCAGCAGAGGAGAGAAACTCCAAGCTGGAAGTGCTCACCATTAGTCATCTGGTAGCTTAAACTGCTGCAACTGCTAGTCAAAGGGACAGCTTTAAACTCTTTATAGCTCTTCTACAGGGCTGCTTTTTGAAGGCCTTTTACTTCAGGCATAGAAGCAAGTTCAAGTGCCCTTACTAAGTGAGGTTTTGCCAATCTACAAATACTGTAATACAGACTAGTGGCAGATGATAACTTCAGAACATTCTTTAGAGTCATACTGCAAGCAGCAAATGAAAAAACTTGATTTTCACACCTTCCTCAATGAGGCTTTAGTGATAAAAGTTCAGAAACAAGGTGTCTAAGGCACTTCTCACACAATAAAACATTATTTTTGTCCTGCTGAAGTTCTCTTACTGGAAAAAGTCAGCATGACATGAAAAGCATTTTGAAAAAAAGAAATACTGTAGTTTTACAATACTTTCTTAACTTTAAATTAGCTCCATGAATTACATGATTAAGCACTTAATGGGGAAGTAGAGAACAGTCTAAAAAACTGTAAAATATCTTTCATCTTCTTGAATTTAAAGCAGCTATCACTATAATAACAGAAAATTAAGGCTTAGTCCACTGTGCAAGACAGAATTTTGACCCTGTTAAAATGCGAAACTCCGTAGCATTTTCGGTGAACCAGAAAAACACCAAAAGATTGTTGAGGTAAAGTAGGACACTCATGAAAAACAGCAGGGAGAAAGGTACAAAACCCCAAAAACAGAACAACAAAAAAGTGCTTGATGTTACTCCATATTTACTTGCAACAAATTTTCTTGGAAAAATTATTTTTGGATATCAATATTTATTGGACTTTTTCCTCCCCAAAAAGATACATGCAGAGAAAATGTTCATCTAGATTTTCAAACATTTTGCTTTAAAAACTGAATTTCTCATGACCTCATGGTTACTTCTTCTACAGTTCTGAAACATGAAAAGAGTATCTCAATTGAACTATGAAATTAAAATCTGGATGTTGTATATGAGGTGAGACATACTACCAAGAGTCAATTTTCTTCCAAATCTGAATGGTAATAGTATGAAAATCAAGTCACACTCTAAAGAATAATAATTACATGTTTCTCATCCAAAGTTTTAGGGCAAGAGATTGCAATAACCTTTCAAAAAATACATGAAAGCTATTTGGAAAGTGGTCATTTTCTTGCAATATTTTGGCATTGTAACACAACTATTAAAGCAATAATTTATTGCAGAATGCAGCTTTAATATTTTTATATAATACAACCCTTGCAGTTTGAAGATACTAAGATGGAAGCATACTAAGAATACAGAAGAATATATTCAAATATTTATCTCACAATTATAAAAATTTCTGAATTGGATGTTATTTCTACTGCTCTACAATTGTTTCACAGAAGAAAAATCCTTAAGACTTTATTTTAAAAGTCGGACTGACAACAATTATTAGTCTCTTTGTTCAAAGGAAAGAACAGCATGATATACAGCCACTGCCTTCCTATCTTACATGCCTACCCTAGAAAATTTTCCCTGCAGTAAACACTGCATTTTTTTTCAGCCAAGCAATAGATATATCAGTCATCCTCTTCCTTGAAGACCTATGCTGAAGTTCACAGTTGTGTGGACGAGAGCATAAAAGCCCTTGCAAGCAGTCTTTTTATTTTTATTAATTCTTTTTTTTTTTTTTTTTTTGCTTCCATAGAACCAAGTCAGTTGTATTATTTTATTTAAATCAGGAAGACAGAAACTCTACACAAGGTCCAAATCTACTCAAACAGGGCCATCCTGAGCAAGCTGTCCAGGATCACATCTAGACGGCTTCTGTGTATCTCTAAGGATAAAGACTTTGGTTTAACCTTTGCCAGCACTTGGTCACTCTCACAATGAAAAAGTGTTTCCTGATGTTCAGAGGGCATTTCCTGTGTTTCAGTGTGTGACCATTGGCTCTGGTGCTGTCACTGGCCATCACTGGAAAGAGCCTGGCTCTGTCTACTGTATGCAACCCCTTCAGGTAATAATTGTGGAGATCACTCCCGAGCCTCCTCTTCTATAAGCAGAACAGTCCCAGCTTTCTCAAGCCTTTCATCATGAGAAAAGTCACAAGCCTTTCATCATCCTCTAGTCACTAATCATCTTTGTCCTCTTTGATGGACACTCTCTGCTATGGCCATAGCTCTCTTGGGAAGTCCAGAGCTGGACATAGTACTCCAGGTATAGCCTCATCAGTTTTGAGTAATGGGAAAGGATCTCCTCCCTTCACCTGACGGCAACACTCTAATGTAGCCCCAAGATACCATCAGTCTTCTTTGCTGCAAGGGCTCAGAGCTGGCCCATGCTCACCCAGACAGCCAGAGCCTTTTCTGCCAAGCTACTTTCCAGCTGGGCAGCCCCGAGCATATGCTGGTGCTGTCTGGGGTTTTTGCTCTTCAGATGCAAGACTTGGCACTCCACCTTGTTGATCCTGCCAGCCCATTTCTCCAGGCTGTTAGGGTCCTTATGGATGGCAGTATGACCCTTTTGTGTACTAGCCAATCTACCCAGTTCTGTATCATCAACAAATTCACCCCACCATCCAAATCATTAATGAAGATGTTCAACAGGATTGGTTCCAGTACTCACTCCTGGGTACACCACTAGCTACCAGATTCCAGCTAGGCTTTGAACTCATGACCACCACTCTGTGGACCTGGCCATTCAGCCAGATTTCACCTCACTGCCTGCTCAGCCAACCCATATTTCATCAGCTTCTCTATGAGGATCTTATTGGAAGCAGTGCCAAAAGCCTTACTGAAGTCAAGGTAGGCAACTGTCCACTGTTCTCCTCTCATCTACCAAGCCAGTCATATCATTATGGAAGGTTATTGAGTTGGTCAAGCATGACTTCACCATGGTGAATCCATGCTGACTAATCTAGATGACTTTGTCTTTACTAGTGTAGACCATTACTCCCTTGCTTTACAGTCCATCCAAATAAATTTTGTAAACATTCATACTTATGGACCCCCAAGTTATTCCAATACCAAGTGGAAGAATCCGTATTATATAAATTGACTTCTGTAACACTCACATACCACCCCACCAAAATAAACAAACAAACAAGCAGCTATTGTCTCCAATTAAGCCTATGAATCTTTTTAGAAAGTTAATCAGAACCTGACTTTAAAACTGCGAGTGATAGGAAAAATACTAATTTAACGCTTAACCAACCTTAACATTAATGAATTTTTCCCCTAAGTTTTAGCTTGCAGGTTCTAGATCTTTTATAGCTTCATCTTTAAAATCCAAGTATGTATCCCATTCAATGGCATCTTTTCTCTTGTTACAGAATTGTAATAAAGATAAATGTAACACTTCTCTTTTTACATTAAACACACTGAAGAAGGTAGAATGAACTTTTCAAATTCTAAGAAAGTTACAAACACATCTAGGAATTTCCTCTTAAGAGCACAAGCTAGTTACCATTTGTAAGGTTCTTGAACTGATTAAAAAAAAAAAAAGGAGCTATGCACTAAGAGTAAGTCAAAACAAAAACAAGCAGAATGCACATCTAATACCACTACCTAAGGCAAGGTTTGGCTTACTGCCATACAAAAGCAATCTATATTTTAAAATTACCTGTATTTAAAATGACCTGCTTAATAGTCAAATAATGAATATTCAAGTAGCATAATTATTCAGATATATTACTTTTGTCTCACTGTAACCATAACCTTAGAAAAAAAAACAGAAAAAGGAAAAATAACAAATAAATAAAGAGGCTGAAGGATAAGTGGTCACTCTCACAAAAAGTGCAGCTGCCACTCTTAAGATTGCTAGACTGTCCCATAGTGTCATTATCCCTAGATCCTTATTAAGCTCTTGCTAAGATACCAAATACAAATCTTGACACTGCTACATTTCCAATGGTAGTCTTCATGCTAACCAGATTTCCACCAATTCCTTGCAGTTACACATTTGTTACTATCCTGTGCTTACTTTCTATGTAAGTTGAACAGAAAAAGATGTCTGTTTTTAATCTGCATAACTCTTAATGTAATTTGGGATGCTCATCCAGGCTTCCATTATGGCAATTTCCTTTTAAAAATCAAAACAGCAACATCACCTCAAAAGACATGATCAAATGCAGGCTGTCTTTATTGCTAGCCACATTGATCAAGCTATTTAACTGCTGTATTTGATTACAACAACTCAAAAAACCAAATAAATACTGGTTTTTAATACATACTGTAGGTAAAACAAAGTGAAAGAACTATTCATGAGCATATGACTACAGCACAAAACTATGCTGATGGTGTAATATTAAAATTGTTATCTTCTGTAATTCAAGATTCCTGTCCAGTCACATCAGCCACATTTCAATGAAATTAAGCTTTCAATGCAAACCAGCTGGTAAGTATGCAGTTTGAAACAGTATGATAGATGACAGGGCAGGAGAACAGAACGGTTGACTACACCTCAAAAAAACCAAAAAAACCTGACATCCTCAGCAGAGGAGAGACTGGTAGGGAATTCATCTCATATTTACTAATCACAAAGAAAGTTCAAGATTTGGCTGAAGATGTTAATTCCTTGTGGAAGTAAAATGTCCTTCAGAAATAGGACACTTGGGAACAGGATATTATTACAAAGCCGTAGTGAAAAATTGCAATGGAAAAAGACACAGTTCATTTTAGATAACTGATTTTTAGATTTATGTCATTTCCTTGGCCTTACTATTTGTAGAACCCTGCCTTTCTCCTGCTTCTGGAGCTGTACCAGCATTGGAAACAGCAGCTGGCAACGGTTTCAAGCCAGACTTCCTATGGTTCACCACAAAGCAACCACCCTGTAGTGAACCATAAACTGCAGTGCTGTGGGGCCACTGCAGCAACCCAAGGCAGACCGCAGTCACTGGGGAATTCTGCCAGGTTCCCTATAGACATATCAGAAAGGAGAAACAATGGATTAACCTGTCAAGTGCTTATTAAGACAGCTGTGCTCTTCCTGTAAGGAAGTCAGGTATCCCAGAATGTGCAGGGGTATCCCCAGGGCAGTGCTCACTCAGAGCTCACTACACATGTAGTACTCAGTGCTGAGTATTCACCAATTAAGCAAACATTTAGCATTTGGTGAAGAACCATGAAGAAGATTGCATGTTTGTGGTGTCCAGTATGTTGAACTCTTTCAGGTGAGATGTTATGAAAGACAGAAAGTATCCCTTTCCCTGGAGGCAGCTAACCATACCCAGCCAGAGGAAGCTGCCACAGTCTCAGGATGAGACAGCAGACAGGCAGAAACACAGCAAGCCCAGTGCATAGGAGATCCCTGAGAAGGCACACAACAGGTGACCAAACCAGCCACAAATGTGGAAAAGACAGCAGGATCTTCTCAATGTCTAGGCAGGGATTGGGAAAGGCTTACCATGAATCAGAAAGTCAGTGAAAACTGCCTGGCTGGAAAGCAAAACTCTGCAAGACAGAATAGATAGTTCTGATTCTAAACCATTAATGTTAACATTTCACCAAGCAGACATGAGTTCTTGCAGTGTGCAGTTTGACTTCATATTTTTTACTCTTATATAATCTATTTTTAAAGTGAAAACAGCATTTTGGGAGACTTAATGTAAGCATGGTACAGGACAGTTCTACCTCAAAGCATCCAAACCAGAAAATCCATTACACCAAGTAGAAAAAGGATCTTTGCTTCTCTTTTCAAAATATTAAAATTATTAAGAGCTAAAGTTTTGATGTTACAAACATGCCATTTTTTATCCAGCACCCTTGCTTTTATTATATAATCTGAAAACAACTAGCCTGAATGCACATTTTCATCTTAGAGTAAGGAAGGTCTGAATTTCATTTCAAAAGTTTTTTGGAAAAGAATAAGAAAGAGTTTTATGGTCTATGGTATGTACTGCATCTGAGTATTTTCACTGGTTATTGCATATGAGTAATCTTGCTATTAATCCGTTCAATTAAGTTTCACTGGCTAAAATTATAGTTGTCACTTTAAACTGGAGGTCAGATTGGATGATATCTTCCAGCTTAAGATACAAGAATCTGGTGTTGGAAAATGCTGTAACCTGAAAGTATGCTGAATTCTATCAACTAAAATTATGTAGGAGATGAGGCATAATTAATAATCCTACTGCAACTACTACTCCAAATATAAGATCTCCCCATTTTTTAGAGTAATATCCAAGAAACAGGTGCCTGGGTTTCATTAAATTCTACTATTTCAGAGTTAAACCTGTTATAGGCAGCACTATACTCTCCACATTTGTACTGCAGCACAAGGTGAAGCCTGACATGATTATCAACTAACAGGAGAATCCTTAAAATGAGTACTACGCATTTTCTCCGTTGTGTCTTGGCTTGTCCTCTCAAAAATGTTCCACTCGGTGCTGAAAATATTTCTCCTTCCATTCACAAACATTCTTCCAAAAATTTAGAAACTAAGAATTGGAGTATGATTTTAAGATGATGAGATCAATTAAAATTAAGATCAATTAAAATCTTAAGATGTCTTCTTAAGAAACCACAGAACTTATAATTAATGAGCAATGCAACTGCATGAAAAACTAAATGTTAAGGACGTAGTAAAAATAAAGTGCCAAATTTCCTTGAATGATGCAGTTTCCAGAACACTATTTTCCTGTAAGCTACTGCTAGATCTGACTATGTTACAGTCCAAGTCAGAAAGTTTTAAATGGCATAAACTGTTCTTTCACATCCTAAAAATATGACTGATACACACATTGAAACATGCTTGCTTTAAAAACAGGGAGCTCTGAAACTGCAAAAGCCTGCATTTACTTCTCTGTGCAGAGATTGCCACAAGGGACTGATTATAAAAGGCAGGAGATCCATGAAGTAACAATTATTATTTACCAGAGCTAAAATAACTATTTATGAAATCTCTATATGAATAGATGCCATGTATATATATTTGGAAATAGGAAAAACTAGTGAAGGAAGGAAGATGAGAACCTTGACTCTCAGCAGAGCTTCAGGGAAGATTTTTTATTCCAGGTCATCAAACGACCTAATTACAGTATGCCCTTTCAACTGTATCCCAATGGACTTTCAGTCACTACATCGTTCACTAAATAATCAGTTTTTAGTCTCCCCTCCCTCCCTTAATGATTTCTTTCTCTATTGCCTCCCTCGAAAATATAAGCAGCAGGGTCAGAAACTCCTGGTTTCTCTGGACATATAGAATATACTTTACTTCTTGCACAACTCATAATCATGTGGAAGCATTAATATGTATCCTGCCACTTCCAGAACTGATTGCAACACAAAAATCTCTTTTAACATGGCACAGTATCCCAATGTACTGGTACTACAGCATCCAACATTCTAGCATTTAGCAATGCCCTTCATTATACTTATGCTGCTGTCAAATAACTCTATTTCAGCTTCTGGTGCACTTGAAGTCCTGCTTTATTATATTAATAGGTCTTTGTTAAGCAAGTGTTAATTACTCAGTATCCCTGAAGAGCAAAGTGAATAATCGTCAACATTATAGAAACAAACTCACTTTTCACCACCCTTCTTTCTTATCTTGTTTAACATTATATGACTCATGAACTACCTATACAGCTCCCATCACCTACTTAATAAAGCAAGTATGAAGAATTGTTGCAGTAAATTATAGCCAATGAAAACAATGAGGAGACTACAGATTACCAAGTCAATGCAAAAATCAAAGGGAAGAAGAGCTACAAAGCACAGAGTTCTTCCCTCAAGTGTACACACAAGGTGGTAAACCCCCATGGGAGAAGCCTCACAAAAATGCTTTAATCTGAATCTTTTGCTGAGCAACTGACTGTGGGAAATGCTGCTCTGCCCTGTGGTGTTTATTAGTCACACACCCAGGCACAACTTCACTCTCTTGCTTGCCTTCATCATGTATAGCACATTCTCTGCTCAAAACAGTTATAAGACTTTCTGAATGCTTGAATTTACTAGGAAAGCTTGAAAATATATTTAAACTTCTAGACTATTGTAATTTTCTTTCATAGATTTTCACATATACTGGAATAAGACCAATTTCTTGTCAATGCCAAAACCAATTCAATTAGGACTGGTACTAAGCAAGTAACTCTCAAATGCTCATCATCTGGCCTTGTGTTTGTTTTACTGATAAAATGTATCAAATGCTGCTTTTCTAAAGCTCTTAAGTGTACTTCAACCATGAATATTTTTCTCCATACAATGTCATCACGGAAGACAATGTATCATAATATCTTGGGAACAAAGACAGACTACAATAATGCTTTTCACTGAAATTTTAATGCTGAGTTTTAGAAAAGCCGCTTTCCTTCTTTTTGTGTACCTGAAAGATAGCTAACTCCACTGTTGTAAATATTTATTAAAATTTGTTGTCCCTGTAAAAAAGGCTAAAGTTTTTCTCAGTCTATAGTGTAGACCAGTTCACATATTCAGTACACAATAAGCAACAGACTAAGTAAACCCAACCTTTCCCAGGCACTTCCTGAGTAATTTATGTAAACTCAAAATAAAGTGTATGCAGAGTTGGGCTACTCAGAGACAATTGCTCAGACACGCCAAGATGACATAAAGAAAACCAAAGCTATATTTGAAACTGGTAGTGGGGGTAAAAACCACAGGCACTTCTGAAGGCTCCAATGACAGCAAAAAAGACAATTAAGGAAAGCAAGAACAGCTACCCAATGAATAACACGGTAGCCTACCAGCCTCAAAGCATGGTGGCTACAGCCCTGATGACAGCAGGTGACCCCTTACTGGCAGTGCTGCTGTAACTGCTGGCTCCAAGTGCCTGACTGGAGCTACAAAGAAAGCAGCACACAACTCTTCACAGATGCCCAGTGGGAGAGTGGGCACAACAGAGTCACAAATGGCAGCAAGTGTCACTCTGGTTCAACACACAGAAAATATGCTTCACAGAAGTGTGGTCAAACACCAAATCTGTCTGCCTGGAAAGCAGCCTGCAAACATCACACTTTGAAAATGTTACTTCAGTTACATTTAATTCTTAGCACAAAACAGTCTTCTGGGTTATGTGTGAGATTTTTCTTGAACAAACATAATTTCAGCCCAATGTACTAGGTTACACTGGGCATTTCTGGTTTCTTAGGAAGTTGGCTGCATATTTCATCACTTAAGACTTCAGGGTTGTTTTTTGTATTTTTTTTTTCTTTTTTAGAATCACTTTGCAGTACTTCTCATTCCATATCAGTCACCAACTATTTTCTACTGCTTTCTGCAAAATTGTTCATCAAATTTTTCCTAACTAGCCAGTTGTCTTTTCTCCCTTACTCTACATAGGATACACATTTGAAACAATTTCTGGTCTTGGAGTATTTTTTTTCACTTTAAGGTGCATGTATAATTTATAACAACCATCATTAGCTATAATAATCTAAAAGCTATCGATTATTAGTCAGATTGCTAATGGTTCCCTGTGCACGCACTGGAGTACCAGTAACTATGGCACTTCCACATCACAGCATACACCATTTTGTAGTTAATGTCTTCTGATCATCTCCATATGGGAAATTTCACACATAAGTAGAAGTTATTCATTATATCTATATAATTCCTTTGAGGAGGAAAATCAGCTGTTGCCAGAGTGGGGAAATTTTACATGTGTAGCCAAAGTGTTTCTTTCTCCTTCAAGACATCTGAAAGTGGATACAAATTAAATACTTATGACTTTTAATAGCTCCAAGAAGATGCCAGTAAATTCTCAGTAGCAAATTCATTACTTTCTTTTCAGCTCCAAAAACCTCACTAAAATGTAACTGTCCACTAAAATCAACTGTGGGATAACTCCACTTATCTTCAGAGCCCAGCAAACCTGGCCCTTTAGCCTCAATTGCCTTGGTTATTAGAGACACTAAAATACATGAGCACACTCTAATTTTTATTAAGCTTACAAAGATACATAGCAGTTTCTCGGATTAAGAAATTGAAGCAGAAAGAATATCTCTATTTCAAAGGGCTTAGAAGGAACCCTGCCACTTAAAGAAAACTTCATGTATTCTGTCTCTCTATACTTTCTGAGCTACCAGACTACATACATATGGAGCTGAAGTTAAGAAATTCTGATCAAGCATTAATATGGCTTTAAGACACTAATATGCTTTCAAGGCTGAAGGCTGGAAATCTGTGACAGCATGGTAATGTTGCCAAAAATAACTCTCTTGCAAAGTTGATGACAATAAAACCAAGAGAAGTATTAAATTATGAATCAATTGATTTTTAAGTAAAAAATCTTTAAAGGCAATGCTTCCATGTAATTGGAGGTCAAGTAAAAGTTTGACATTTGCAAAGATTACAAGATTAGTTTATATTTACATATTTAACAAAAAGCCCAGTAACAAACCAAGTATGTCTCATCCTCCAATGTTTCCCATTCTTGTTAAAGTACTGTTGAAAGATACAAGGAACAGCAATTTTAATTCATAACAATGCTTTATTTTATCCTGTAGAAAGGAACCATTTATCCTTGCATACTCAAGATCCTAAGGCAAACTCATGTGGTACTCATTTGTAATCCATCTGTCCTCCTGTTTTGTCCATAGCTTGTTTTATATCACCATGCTGATTCCAGCAAATAATGCAAAAAAGTTACTTGGCTAAGCAGATTTCTTTGTCAGCATAACTACCTTACCAAGTCTTCTCAAGACCTTCTGGAGGCTTATATTCTGAAAACACAAATTTACCCCAACTCATTGCCCACTCAGAAGGATGGCAACCATCACTCAATGAATGAGCATTCCACAACCTGTTTTTGGGTTTATACCTACAAAAGTACTGCAAAATTTACCTGTAAAGCGCTGTAATGTTCCCTGTTTAATGTGACCAGATTTTTTACCATGTGCTATCATTATCTTCTAATACCTTACAAAACTTACCAGGTAGCCAAGGGCAATCCCAACAATTCTTGAAACCTCTCTAGTAATTTTTAGTGCAGACTTCAGCACAGTAATCATGCTCATGCACTTTATACTGAAAATCAACACCAAAAAAACTGCAATGTTGATGCTGTACATAAAACTAGTCATTTTCATCACACAGCATCAAGAAGTTGAGAATCATTTTCAACACAATCATTTTCAAAGCATCGGGAAGTCACCTGCTTTCCAAGGCTACACTAATGGCAACACATATCGATTTTAAGTGGCACCACTCATTTTACTCAAGTACAAATGGACAAGACAGGTAGCTGAATTGTCCAGTCATTTTTTCACCCTTCTCTTCCTCTGGTTAAAAATACATGTGCTATTTTATTGGGATTTACTGATACCAATATTCAAACACCAAGTAGTCCATCCTTAAGCCTATTTTACCATCACCCAGAAATCTTAAAGATTTTAAGAGTACTAGAATGAAACACGTAATTCAAACACATATCAGAGGCAATTCAATTAATAAACATACATTTGCTCACAACATCAAAATGCTGTACAGATAAAAAGCAGACATAGCTTTGAAATGCCTATATTCCTTCTGCATGGAAACCATGCTTTTCACCCACAGCAAAAACTAATACACTTCCTAACATTGCATTTGAGCACTTTTAATCCAGAAATACCTGCTACTCCGAAGTCTTTCATATTGAGACTGCCCTTTGCACCCTCAATGCTTGAAACAACTATTCTTAGTTACTCTGATGTTCTGAGCGTTTAAGGTATGTCACTAGGTAATATAGAACATTTTCTGGGAAGCCTCAGGAATGGGCCTTTTTCATCCAGAATCAAACGTCTTTTTCCAGAACAATTGCCATAAACTGGGAGGACTTTTATGGGAGGGGGATAAGTGTTACTTACCAGTTATCCTCTTTATTGCAGTCTTCCTCTTCCTCCAGCCTACAACAGAGTCCTTATACTAAGAGTTACGGCTCCCACCTACCAGGAAGCAAAAGAATTGTCAATCAAAGTCATCAGGGAAGTACCAGCCTGTGCACTTTTATCTCAGCCACACCTCCATATCATGGATACCTAAACTGCACGTGAAAACCCAGAAAAACCTCCTCACCAACCCATAATGAGAAAGAAAAAAAAGAAAGTAACTGCTTGATGCAATAGGAGGCTAGAGAGAAGCATTGGCTTGCTGGTATCTCTTTCTCCCCTGCCACATATTTCTTACTCTGCTGAAGAAATCAGAGAGAAAAGAAAGATTGCTATAAACAGTTACCAGAGGCCAAATGCATACTTGAGGCATGCATCCAAACCTGTGCAATCTAAACACTAGGGGAACTGTTAAAGCTTACTGGGGTGTAGCAAGTTATACAGGAATAGAACTTATTGCTATTACAGACACTTACTGGTTTTGCTATGACAAGAACATGCGCTAGCGGGCAACAAAACTTCAACTGTCTGCAGTATTTAGCTGTGTTGGCTAGTGCCCTTTGAAGACAAAGGATATGAAAGGACTTATGTTTCTCTACTAATGCAATCTCCAGAGAATGATCTTTCCTATATTAAACTGTTCTGTCTGTACATGTGTATCAGTAAGTTCTTTGATTGCATTGTATACACACAGCTTTTTAAAAAGAGCCTGAACAAGCATGTTATACTTACCTATTCCTTTTGTTGGAATTTAGGAAAGTATCTGCAAAATTGATCTAATCTTTGTACAGAGGGGGAAAAATTATCAATTCTCAGAAGTCTTTGAAGAGGAGGAATATAAAATGTATTGACTAGTGCAAAACACTGTTTTTAGGAACTGTGTGAGCTAATTTAAGACAATTTACCTGTCTAAAATGAGGACACATGACAAAGTTATCATAAGATTTCATGCTTCTAACATGCTTTTTACAACTATTACAAATGTTTTATCAAAAAAGGTGGCTTTTATTTTAAAGTAGAAGTGACAGGCATCTCAGTTGCCAAAGTTACTGGCATTATCACATTTGAAACTCAGTCTTTGTGGAACTTAGAGCTATAAAAAGCTTCACTACAGACAAGAGGTTGATGTGATGATACAGAAGATGATGAGAGAAAACAAGAATGAGATCATCTTTCTATTTGAGGTTCACCTTCCCCTGATGTTAACTTTCTTTACAAGAAAGTTTCTCTAAATAAAGTTTTTGAAATTCCATCTTTTAAGAGCTGAGAATCAAAAACAACCCACTGATTCCACAAATGATATAAAGTTTTCAAGGACGGTCACATTTTACTTTTACAGAAAACACTCTATAACTCAAAAGTCTCAAAAAATAGCTTTCTCTATTTTAGTTCTGTCCATCATATTACATGTAATTGTAAGCATCCAGGAACTACAGCTACCTAGGAAGGAGGGGTGAAATTAGAAACAATAATAAATGAGAAAAAAATGTCATTATCTGATAAAATAAATTAAAAACATCCTGTGTGGGGAATAAAGACAACACATCAATGAAGTTACATCTGTTAGAATTATTGACCTGAGATACTGGTCAAGCTCACTTCACTCAAGGTAAGCATGGCTCAAACAACACCCCAACACCAAGGTATTGAAGGAAAGAGCTGAAGGAATGGAGTCTCTTCTTTACAAACTATCAAGGAGTATTCCTGGAGGATACTAACAGGGAGAGCTCAAAATGTTAGCTGGAACTGCCCACAGGAACTTCATGTGGGTTAATAAGATCAAGTGCAAGGTGCTGCACCTGGGTTGGGGCACCCCTGGTATCAGCACAGGCTGAGATGAACAGATGGAGAGCAGCCCTACCCAGAACTGGGGGTGCTGGTGGCTGAGAGGCTGGACATGATCCAGCCATGGGCACTCACAGGCCAGAAAGCCAAAAGTGTCCTGGGCTGCATCCAAAGCAGAGTGGACAGCAGGGCAGGGAGGGGATTCTGCCCCTCTGCTCTGGTGAGACCCCACCTGGAACCCTGAATGCAGCTCTGGGGTCCCTGCACAGGAAGGACTTGGACCAGTTGGATTGAGTCCAGAGGAGGGACACAAAGATGATTAGAGGGATGAAACACCTCTACTATAAGGAAAGGCTGTGAGAATTTGGTTTGTTCAGTCTGGAAAAGAGAAGGCTTTCGGGTGACCTAAGTGCAACCTACCTGAAAGGTGTCTACAACAAACATGGAGAGACAAATTAGAAGAGAATGTAGTGACAGGACAAGGGGCAATTGCTTTAAATTGAGAGTAGGTTTAGATTAGATATTAGAAAGAAACCCTTTACAGTGAGAGTGGTGGGGCATTTGCCCAGGGAAGCTGTGGATGTACCATCCCTGGAAGTGTTCAGTGCCAGGTTGGATGGTGGAAGGTGTTCCTGCTCAGAGCAGGGGGTTGGAATCAGATGATCTTTAAGGTCCTTCCCAACCCAAACCATTTGGTGAATCTCTGATTCTATGAAAAGGCCATAGTTTCATTTCTCCAGAAAAAGAGACATGGATGTTTACATTTGGGCCTCTCTATTTCAGACAGTGTTTAAAAAAAACACTCAATCAAAATTATGGTAAAACTTTTACCAGCAAAATACAAGCAGAAAAACCACTTCAAAGGCAAGTTAGGAGTTATATTAAATGGGGAACAAAACGAGCATTAAGCTTGTGTAAGAACAGAAGGAACATGGAAATGTACTCAACCTTCCTGCCATTCTAACACACACAATACCCCTATGAAAATGAAGAACCATTGCACATGGAATTAGCTAGGGTAACTGAAAAGGAGCTAAAGATTCTCATTTTGAAGTCAGAAGCTGAATACCTCCAACATTTTAAAGCTTAATAAAATATGTCTCTTTAAGCATGAAGACCAGCAGGTTTAAAAAAAAAAACATACCCCAGGGCACTGAAGACTTAACCCACACTATGTGATCAAAAATCTTGACCCAGTAGGTGCTCTACAAAGAAGTGCTCATAACACCTTCATACATCTAACCAATGCTTCTACCATTGCTTTAAGTGCTATTCCCACTCACTCACTGCCCATCAATATAAAATTAATTACAATAACAGTAGATACATTTCTTCACACAGATCCATTGACCTAGAAAAACAAACTTGTAAGTGGGCAATACTGCAGTTCTTTACCCTGACAGATTGTACCTTGCCACTACTCAGTATCTATCTTATCAAATGCTCTCTGAACACATTTGTAAACCACCAGGCTGCCAAAAGCCCTCCAACAGGTATTTAACACTACAATGACTTTCTAGGATGGGAGTATCACTTCTGTTAGATGTCATGTTTCTGTCAAAACC
The DNA here is from genome assembly GCF_026979565.1 of Vidua chalybeata. NCBI lineage: Eukaryota > Metazoa > Chordata > Aves > Passeriformes > Viduidae > Vidua > Vidua chalybeata. Next base: position 13,850,630 of record NC_071532.1, read on the forward strand.
AAAAGCAAAGAGGCCTTAAATTCCAAACCTACAGCTGACCTTTCTGCCCCAGAGAATTAGTACTCTTCACTTTGCTCAGTTGTATCTTCTGTACTTTTCCCTGTCAGTGATTCATCATACAGTGAGACAATTTTGCTTACAAGTGACACTCTTCCACTCACAGTGACAGGCATCCTCCTCAACTGCTCTCAAGCATCTCAAGCATCTTGCAGCCTTCTCAAGATTGTCTTATCCTCACCTAGCTACAGAGCTAGGCTTTTATTTAGTTACTGCCTTCTTCACCTTCCCCCTTTTCCTCTTCTCAAAACTGCACATAACTTACACACACTCTTCGTCAGTTATTTTCTTCAGTTATGTTATTAACACCTCTTTTGTTACTTCCATTCCTAGACCTTCCTGTGCACCACACCAGCTACCATCACACCTCAGCCTTTCTTCTTTGATTCTCACACAGACCTTAAGCTGTCAACCTTATAATCTATTTTGTTTATCTCCTGTTTTTATATTTAAATCATTCAATTCTTGGTCACACCACTGCCTGTTTTTCTTTAGACAAAGTTCCCATCAACAGGCATCATTGCATTTCTTATTCTATCCCATTTGAGCTTTTAGTCCCTTTGCAGGTTAACAAAACCCACATACACACACTGACGCTTATCTGGTATCACTTCACATCTTGAAGATGGGCATTTCAGGACAAAAGCAGTTCATAAGTGAACTTTTGTGAAGCAGCATCTGTCTCTCAATATTCAAATAGATGGCCTTGAGTTTTCTGTCCCTTGAACTTTTCTGTCTCATAGCTAAAATTAACTTGGAGTGATGGAAGCCACTTAGAGCCTTAAGCTCCAAAATACTACCTTGAGACAGCACGACATTTACTTCAGTCCTTACTGGGGTTTACAGATGTTTCTATGAATGTTTAATAAAAAATTGTCACAGAAAGCCTGTTTGCTTCTCAAGGTTCACTATTAACTACATCAGTAATTTTAACATGGACAAGCTTTACCAGGAATGATAGCACCAAAACAGCAAAATGCTATTTAGAGTTTTCAACAGCTGTGCAGCAGAGGGGGCAACTAGTATTTCAGAAAGTATTTTTGCTTTTGTTAATGCAAGCAAAATTTTTAAGATCAGCAAGCAGAGATTTGCTTAAAATACAGTCTCTCGAGCCATTAAGAACCATGTTTGAAAACAATGAAGGGAAACAAGGATTCCAGCCTATACTGATGGAAAGCCTGCTACATACAGCTCCCCCCCCCCCAAAAAGGAAAGGAAAAATAAAACTGCACAGAAGTTCTAGGTTTCACTGGGATAAAATCAATAGTGGTCACAATTTTTCAGTCGATGATACAAGCACCTAACACCTGAAGCTATGCTTCTGAAGGTGCCTGGAGTTGACAGAATTAACTAATGAAAAAGTGTATTTGGAACTTTGGCAGGGTAAGGAGGGTAGGGAGGACCAATTCAGAGCAAACAAAACCCAAACACCTGAAAATTCCTGTGTAAAATTTTCCAGGAAATTACCACAATGGAAGTTTCTCTAAAAGATGTTACAAAAATATATTTTATTACTGAAGGGCTCTCTTGGGCTTACAAAACAAAACAAAAGTTTAATGTAGAGCAGCAGTAGTGTATAAAGTAAACACAATGAGAATAGAAATTAAGGATGGATAATAATGGTCAAATTTTAAATTTCCACTTCCAGTGATATCAAGAACACAAATTATGCTATATAAACCATGTTAATATTGCCTTATCTTAAAATTATAGCACTTATCAGCTAATTGGTGACAACAAATGACAGGGTGCTCACCCTGCCCCAACTAAATCTAGAAGTTTCAGTTTGCATTTGCAGTAAGCTAAGCATGTGGCCAAGAGCAGTTACAATTTAATCAGATGACATTCATCTAGCTATTATCAGATCATATATCCCCCGCATCTTCGGGAGACATATTAAATCTGATTACAGAAGGATTCAGAATGGTTTGAGTGTAACAAACACTTAACATAGTTAGCAAATAAGCAGCAAGACTTAAGTGCAGATCTAAGGCATTTTCATACATGCTTCCATGGATACTCTTCCTGTGAAAGGAACAGGAGAATACAGCCTAAGGAAGAAAGCCAATCAAGACAGGTAGCAAGCTAGGGAAAGTAACTTGTATTGTCTGAAAGAAATGGACAACTCTAGATCCAAGATGAGCGAAGAGACGCATTAAAGACGGAATTACTAACGTAGCATCATTCAACTTGAAAAGCAAACATACATTTTTATCTAAACAGTAGTCCTATTACAGGACTGCTACAATTAAAAGACCATAGACAATGTTTTTCCAGCTCATTTAGTACACTTACCAATATTTGCTGTATAGACAATTTCATTGATGAGTCAGTTGTACTTCCTCTCTAAAGTGCTTTGAGGGGAGCTCAAGTGCATCCTCTTCCTCAATCTTTGAAGTGTTTACCTGTACCACCAGCTTTGAAAGTAAAAGGCAACAGGCAGGAAATGCAGAGACAGGAATGAGGCTGAGTACAACAGTATATTACTCCAAAAATATTTTGGTGTTGCTTTTCAAATCTTACAGGGACAGACAGTCCTTTTATTTTTTTAAACTGAGACTTTAGATATTATTTAAAAGATACTTCTTAAAATTAACATTTTAGAATTCAATCAGCAATGTATGAGTTGACAAGAATACAAGAACAGATAACCTGAAATCATATACATTATATATACAAATACATAAGACAAACAGGATTCTTTTCAGCGAATAAAATCATTGGTGTGTTATAACAGAAAACAATCAGAAACCTCCCAATATTATATAAAACAGCATCAATAGTGGGATCTAAGAACTAATGGGAGCACATTGTAATAGCAATGTTATGAATGTGGAATTACAAAAAATAACTACATCTGTATAAAGATGTCACAGTAAAAAGTATTCCAACAGTGGTAGAAATACTAGAGGTGAAGACTACAACTGGCAAAGGTTTGTTCACAAACTGGGGGAGAAAGGAAGAGGGGAACTATCAAAGAGAGAAACATTGAGATTTATTTAATATTCACATCAAATATTTTATATTCCAAAAGTGACTAGAAAAGCTAAAAGACTCTGCAGTCTGTCACAATTATGAATAAATTTATTTCCAACATCCAAAAATAAATCTTACAGAAGAAATGCTTCACACAAGAATTAAAAAGAACTAGCAAGGGGTCAATATTGAGTACTGCCATTTTTATTACTCATCTTCATGCTAAAAGGACAAGCACGCTGTGAAAGCATGAGAATGAGGTTTTGTCTGAGCTAAAGACTGCAACTAAGGAGATTTCCATCACACTTAAATGTTAGGAAGCTCTCCAAGCACTTGGCTTTCATGGTATTTGTTATAAGTCTGCTGACCTAGGAAAAATAACCTGCTTCTTATATAACCTGGAACTTTGGGAAAATAAAGAAGTTGACTTTTTTTTTTCAAGTCTAACTGGCACACAGGCAGGCTGCATAATACTAGAGACTCTAAACATGACTATGCAAGAGCAAAATACTGAAAATTAAGGCAGTTTACATGCTATCTCTTCTTTACAGGGAAAACATTGAAAGGAAAAGACAGCGGTTGTCACTTCTCCTACCTTGTCCAAATACTGGGCTTTTTTTTTTTCATTTTGGGATGTTTCATGATTTTATTATTGTTTTGGGTTTTTTTAAATTACATAAAATTTAAAAAATTTTCATTACTAACATCTAAAAATACACTTTAGATTTTTTTCCCCTTGACCATGAAAGTATAGGAATGAAAGTATTATAAACAGTGATAAAAACTTATCCTGTACTTCCACATGCAGTTAGCAAGGAGCAATTTTAGCATAATATTGAAGTGGGAACATTTCATAGTTTCTGGGGAATACAGCAGATGTCTTGACTAGAAGAGAAAAGATTTTATTATCAGGAACAATAAACTTCTCCCTAAAATGTTAATCCTAGAGGTAAATTAAGTGAAATGCAGGAATACAAAGCTCTCTCAATTAGCTGAGAAAAAGTCAATACAAACGTTAGCATGTGAAAAAGTGACTACAGTTAGAAAACTGTAAGAACAAAATGAGTGAGAAAAGTAGGAGAGAGTCAGTTACCATCATGTTTGTTTATTTAACAAGAGGAAGTTTCCATGTCAAGTTACCTACAATGTAACATGGATTACAACAACTCATATTTGCTACATCAGACGCTTCAGTAATGAAAACTACAGCACACCAGCACTATAATTTTAGTAAAAGCTCACTCATGATTCAGCACCTGTTTTCCAAGCAAAAAGGATGGAAATATGGCAAGACAAATTCAGTATCCTCTGCAGAGATGCTTCAAAGGGATCAGAAACTGAAAATCTCTCATTATTGCCTAGAAATTAGCAAGTCAGAAAAGTTTTTAACACTTATCCCTCTTCTCCAGTTTTTAAATTCTTGTTCCACTACTATTTTCCTAATGCTCTTCCCTCTGTTTAACTGCTATTTCAAGTTCTATAAATTAAGAATCAAAAACTGAAATGCATTTGAATTCCTGTATGGTCAAGACCTGTGGTGGGGACAGGTGAATTGACTCACCCCTCACAATGGTCATTGCTCCTTCCACTGCTGCACAAAACTCACCATGGAACAGTAAGAATTGTAAATATCTAGATATCCTCTTATGTCACAGACAGTGGAAGTCTCAACCATGTCATTATTTTTGGACATTAAAAACCACAATCCATTGATGAATTCTAAACAAGAGAGAGAAAGCTGTATGACCTGACTGTACCTGAAAGATACTTAATATTTTCCACAGATCAAACATCTGTATGCTTAACATTCCTTTTGCTAATTCTTAACAGGGCAGTGAAGGTAATAACCACTCATTGCACTTGAAAGAAGGTAATTCTACCATAATCTTCTGGAAAGGAGGGCAGCACCTTCACACACACAAGAAGAGTGCATCAAAACATTTGGAAGGCATGGTTCCTGCTCAGCTCATTTGTTCTTGCATAGTTGTTTGGATCAGCTGCAGCCCCACTACTGCAGAGCGAGATGAGGGAGAGCATTCTTCAGTAGCTTCTGCAGATGCTCCGTGCCAGCAACTGCAGTCTGTAATTTGTCTTCCACCCTGTCCAAACAGGACCACACAAGGAAGAACCACAGAACTGCTCATGAGCACTCTGTGATCCCCTTGGATCCAGCAGAACTTTGTCAGACTCAAAAAGTTATGCTGACAAACATGAGAGCTATGATGCTCTCGTGATGATGGTCATTTGGTATGTGCAGCATTGGTAATAAAGGGCTAAATACACAGCACTAACTCTTACAATTGCCTCTTCAAAAACTACCTGAAAGTGATGCTGGGTTTGATGGGGTGGTTTTATTCCAAAGAAAATTCCCTTTTAAGGGACTTACCTTTTCCAGTGCCAATGAATCCACAGGCTCAAGACTGATGGAAGCCAGGGACTGCAGAGCTGATAGACTTAATCCACCTGCTAAAAAGGATCATGCTGGAGCTGGTAAGAACCACTGGCTGCACAGTCCAAATCTAATTCACTTAACACAGTGTGACATCTCTAGGGAACCTTACTGCCTAGCTTCTTGGCCAGGCAGAGTCACAGAAACCCTCCGAAGCCAACAGCCCAAGGTCACCGAGGTCCCTAAGGGGCACAAGACACACCAGACCTATGCATCACTCCGCAGACACACTCTCGTAAATCAGCAGAAAAACAATATCCCACATCAAGCTACACTGAAGAATTAAAACATTTGCATCTCAGCTAGCAATTATATCTAGTGTAAAATGACAAAAGCACTGCAAGGATAAAATTAAATTTCTTCACACAGAAGTCAGCAGAAAATTAATTCAAACCACAGCCACAATCTGTACATTCAAACAACCATGTCTTCTCTGCATCTTGTTTCAGGAAGACCAAAAGGATCATCATAATCATTTCAGGAATTTCTAAATAAAGCTCACTGCAGTCATACAGCCTCAGTATGACCCTATACATCAGGACAAAACAGTGTTTTAAAGCCTTGTCTCTTTTCAAGAGTGTCACCCAATCTCACAGGCAAATATTACACAGTGTTTCACATATTTCAAAACAAGGTCTAACATAACCCAAGGCTGATGAGTTACACAAGATATTTTCCTTCACAGTCTATTTCCAGTTCTCTCTCTAAACAAAAGCCCATCAAGACCCCATGCAAGACCTCTGTCACAAAGGGGAACATCTTGTCAGTATCAGTCATTGTCTCATCAACAGGACAGATATACACCACTATCTGTAGCAGTGCTGTTCTCAATGCGTACTCTACAGCTGTCTTTGGAACTGAAGTATTTTCAGCGTCTCCACACACCCGCTACATTTCCTTTCAGTAACCCACTTCACCAACACTGAACTCTTCAGCGTAACAGGTCTGCCAAAGCTGCTTAAGGAGTTTATTTTCTCTCTACCTCTCTGCAATAGCTTGATGAGGAATCACCACCACTTCCAAACAGTCAACAAGATTGGGATGTAACATCCAGACATCGCTGCTTATCTGCTCAGTAGAGATTTGCTTTCATCATCAGTTTAGTATAGCTACATATACTGTCTCAAATGACAGTAGCAAGATCCATAAGGTCTTGTGCGTTGGAGCTCTCAAGTTGCAACCATCAGCCATTTTCAACATGTCACAGGAAAACACAATCAACAAATTTCTTTTCTGAAAGGAAGATTACTTTCTAAGCACAAGTTTTAAAGTTCTACTTAAAAGTAGAAAAAACAAAACATAATGTAATTTATAACAACCAACCTCAAACTTTGAGGAAATACCATGTTTCCTACTGTATGATATAGGAAAACAATAATTTGAGCATAACTTGGAACTGCAGGCATATTATGCATAAATACCCCTGGCTGTTACACCACAAACAAAGCCTGTTGAATGGTCTCCATGGTATTGGTTTGTAGGTAGAAATTATACAGAGCTGATGACATGAACAGGATACAAAAGAGGAACTATACACATAATTCTGAACACCAAGATGCTTCAGGCATTTCTGTCAGCATAGTGCATTTCTTTAAATATATTAAAACCAGATGACTTTTTGCTATTTGGGGTTGTTATTTCAATTTACCTTTCTATGATAAAGATACAGAGCCAAAGTAGCACCTTCCTGAAACTTCTCCTTTTTTTGGCTGAATTTCTTTCCCTCACAGTGCGTCCGTCCTTCAACACTTCCATACACGTTTCATCAAGAAACAAACACTAGTAATTTTAAGAAGAACTGTAAAGACAAACAAGCTTCAGAAATGTGTGCCAATAAAGAGCTTTTTCAAAAAAGGCCATGCTGCCTGCATCTGACAGTCCAAAATCTCCTCCTTAAAAAAACCAAATAAACCCCACCCAAACCCACCTTGTCCAGATTAGAATGAGTTACATCTAGCACCACCAAGAGCACAAGTTCACAAACATCCCTATCACATTCCCAAAGTGGTACTGCAGAGCTGGACAGTGGCTGCAACAGTACTTGAATTCCTTATTCAGCTGTTCAGAGCAGATCCACAGAGAATGAAGGAAGAAATTAGGCATTCATGAGGTGTGGGCATGCCCAGGAAGATCACCAGAAGCAAGGAATGATTTGATGCAGGGTAGCTGGAGAAGAGATAGTTAGAAGCAGGCACAGTAGATGTACTAAAAAGGTGAAGAAGACTGTGCACAGCTGACTAGGGCACTGAAAGAAAACTGAGGTGGGAAAAATCCATTTGCATGCAAACTTCTATTTGAACTCACTGAGAAATAATAGACTTGTACAATTCCTCCAAGACACTACATTCAAAAGGTGATTCTTGTTCATGCGATTATTCCAGAAGAGCAAAATAAAGTTATAAACTAGCCAATATTTACCCAACAAATGGAGTAAGCTGTTATCCCTCCATATTTCTTTATAGGTGGTCAGAAATCTGAGTATCTTCCCTCATGCAGCACAGGATCAACTGTATGCAAGATGCCGAGTAGATATCACACTGTGTTAATTCTAATCAACAGATTGATTAGAGATTAAAGGTTGATTCTAATACCTTCTGAAAACCCTAATCAAGTTGCTTTGAAATCTGACACTTCAATTTTAATAATCCAAACTGAAACATCTACATGATGTTCCCAAAATCCATCACCAATAGAAACAGACCCATACCGCTTTTAGATTTGTCAATCAGTATTTATCAGATTCATTACTAAGCACGCACTCATAGATGTCTTCATTAAAAGAGATGGCATACTTATGAGTACATCACTAGGACATAGATGTCTCCTGCCTTAACAGCACTGTATCCCCTAATGCAAGATGAGGCTGTATCCCAGTTAATACAACATATAAAGATACATAATTGCAAAATTTGTCCTGTCCCAAACAACCACAACTACATAGCCCTCTACTAGTAAATAGAGGCGGGCAATGGCCCTATTCTTGGACTGTTTTCAGCCACAATTCCAGCTGCTCTATAAATCAAAACAGCAACAAAACAAAGCTAAAATGATGTCCCACAATGAATGGATGACAAGCACATTGCAATCAAAGACTAGCATTAAGAGAAGAGAACCTATTTGAAAAGAATCATTAATGGGTATTCTTCAAGACACATTTGTTTCCCAACTGAAAACTACTTAGCTACAAGAGTCTTACCAACAGAAATGAGTCACTCCAAAACATTGAGCTTCCAACACTCAAAAATCACACCTTTACCACAGGTTAAGACATTCACCATCTCCATTTTCCTGCCACTGTATTCTTTACAAAACATTCCTCTTAAATGTCCCTGTCATCTCCTCATTTCTCATCTATTAACAACAGAATCAAGAAAAAGGGAAAGAGTTGTGTTGACATCAACTAAATGCAACTCCTTTTTGAGTAGCAGGCTTTTCAGAAGGGGTAGGCAGTCTGAGAAAGTAAGGATACGAGTGTGTTGCAAACCCTCCATGTTTCCCACAACAGCAGCCAATACGAGCCCAATTAGGATATCATGTAAACATCCCTACCGATGTCTATTTTCATTACATGATAGCTGAAAAGTACTTTCAGCATACTTAGATGAAGAATCAAGGCACAGAAAGAAATTCACAAAATAGATGCAGGGGTTCTGCCACCTAGTGGCATCTAGAGCCTCAAATTACTGCATCTACCATGTTATTATTACTTTTTTATTACTGAAAGCCTTTGACAGCAAAGAACATAATAGAGAACACAGAGCTTCACTAGCACTGAAATTACTAAGCCTGGTTCCCTGCAGCTTCCTTTCAGAATTGCATTCTGTAGCACACAAGATGATGAGAGTTTCAATTGAAGCTTTTCTATTTGTTCAAATAGTAATAGTATACATCTCTTCAGTCCTCCAGCTGCCACACATTCTCTGCTGCCTCATACTGAAGTGGATTTCCTGCTGTATAGTCTCATAGTCACCTGCCCATACTCAGTACTTGCAGAATGGTAATATCTTTGAAGTCCTTACCCATTCGTTGAAATTGTTCAAATCTAATAAATCTCAGAAGTAGTCATGAGCAGGAAACAGGGAAAAGCAGAGACTGAGAGACAAAAGCAGCAGAATGATAAAAGCCTCACTTCTTCACAACACCATTGGAATTGCAATTTGTCAATAAAGAATCTTTGTTGGCCCCAATAGCTTAAGGGATTCCCCTCCCCAGGTCACAGCATGGACACATAGCATGTCAAGTCAAGGCAACAGGGAGAAGGGACACAAAGAAGCATAGAGACATGAACTCCTTAAGGCAGGAGGCAGCAGAAATCCCCCTTTTCACCAGGCCATAAACTCAAAAGCCCCCTTTTCCACTTGGGATTCAAAGCCAGAAGCATCTTAATGCCTAAACTAGGTCAGTCTTTGTTTACACAAAACATGGATGAGAAAGGAAGTATCAATTCATTCAACTTGGTCAGGATGGGTCAAAACCACCGGACTACAAGGCACAGAGTAGCTTGCTGTTTTTTTAATTTATTTTTAAGAAAAGAAACCTTATCAAAGGCACATTCAGAGAACACACTTCACACAGATGTAGCCAGGTAACAAACAATTCTTTTAATTTAAGACAGTTATGCTTCTTCTGTGGGAAAATTGACAAAGAAATTTAAAGTGATGTCATATTTGTATTAGGCTATACCTCACAGTTACTTTAGGCTTCAGCTCCCATTTGCCAAATTCTGTAATCCTGGAACACCATGAGGTCTTCTGGTCTATATCCACTACACATAACTTAGTAAATAACAGACAGGTTGAGGTATTTCAGCTTTGGTCCAGAAAAACAAACAAACAAACCACAAAGAACAACAAAAAACCTCACTAAGAAAAAGAAAACAAGCCACCATGCTACAAAACAAAAAAGACAAAAAAACCCCAAACCCTAAACCATAAGCAAAATCACAAACATGATACAGTTGTCTTATTCTTTTGGCAAGTTTCCTTTGCCTTCTCAAGTTTTTCCTCCAACCCCATAGCAATCCTAGTACTCCCCAGTAAGTTCCTTAACTGTATGTAGCTTATGACAATTTTGCCCTTAAGAAGTGGGGAAGAAGAAGAGGGAAGAGGAAAAAAAAAACCAAAAAAAAAGGGAAGATCTTCCACAAGGGGTTCATAGGTGAACTAAGCCTGAAGACCTAGCAATGATTCACAGATTTCCACTGGGCTTTTATGAGAAAATAAGATTTCAGTAAGTTTTATTTCTTGCTCCATATTCCAGATTTGAATTTCAGTTATGTAAAATATCACACAAGTAAGGACTACCATAGTGATGGAAAGAGGTGCACGAGCGACTTGATGTGAAACCATGTTTGATCACACAGTGATGAGTTTTGTGGACTGCAGCTGTAAAGACAGACTAGATCTCTGCTAGAAAGGAAAGGACTCTTTCCTTTGGCAATGAGCTAGTAGTTTTTACAGCAATAGTCCATAGGATTGAGTGGAAAGAGATTATTGGAATGAGTGCATTGGCAAATCAATGCTTCACAAATGCAGAACTCAGAGTAAACTCCGTGTCAGACATAGACACTTCTGTCTGCCTCCTGAACCAAACTAGTGGTGGCTTACAGAAAAGGCAAGACTTTCTTACAATGAGCACTCATGCTCTGGTCTGCATGTAGGACAGCTACTCACATTATTGGAGTGTCATTCAAAAGAAGTTAAGGATGTGTTATTGTGAAGTTACAGCTTTATCTCAGTTTTCAAGCTTCACTTAATCTCACTTTGCATTAGTACTGAACAGATCTGTTGAAACTCTTCTGCAGTGAAAGGAACCTGCAGAACACAGTAGAAAAGCACAGTTCCCTATACAGGACAATCCACATAAGGGATTGTTAACTAGGTTAGCCAGAGTCTTTATTTAACCTCATTTTGATAAACAGCTTGTTCAGACAAGGAGAGAGTAAACCATTTTAAGGCAGTACCAATGCATACCATACCTTTATATGATGCTAGCTCCTTTAGGAAGCTGCTTTAGGAATCTCAGTAACACCCCACAGAGTTTTGAAAAAGACTAAGCAAACACACACCTAGGAAACAAAAATCTTGCTGAAGTTAGAATAAATTTATGCAGTAATGAAAAATTCTAAACCACCACACTTTACATGTTGAAAATGGCAACCTTTTCCTCTTCTCCTCATTTTCTACCATGCCTCAGACTCATTCATTGGGTGCTATGTATATCATGCTCTGTAAGAGATTCAGACCTATCAGTGAACCAGTCAGATCACATGTTTCTTTGTAACAGCCGTGCTACCCAGGTACAGCTCTTGAGCCAAGATCCAAGTCCCATTCACCCTTGGTTACCTGTATGCTCTCTCAAATATCCACTGTCCTGGATACTCAGTTTCTTACTAAACACACCTAAGGTCACACAACAAACAGCATTAGCATGCAGATCCATTAAGCATTTTAACTCTCCAACACTAGGAGAAGATGTCAGGGAAAAAAAGATGAGTATTTCTTTTTGTTTTCCCCTCCTCCCCCCTTCACACATATACACTGTACTTTGACCTTGCTTGGCTCACTGGGAGTTTCCAGTTTCTAGTAAAGCTGGGTTGAGGAGTCCTGCCTTACTGTGTTCTTCTTACTCTTGACTTGGCAGCTGCCAGCATCTTGTTCAGGGAGAGATACAGTTCAAGGAGATTGACATTTAACTCCCAATAGCTCTTCAGCTCCAGCAGATGAGTTCCAGGCTCAAGGTGTTTGTTTTTCTACCTGGTATGCCTATGTTGCAGGACATCCAAAGCCCCAGCAGAAGGTATTCAGTTACTGCAAGCTGGCAGCTAAGAGCACTGGCATGCACCATGGTAAGGACCAGATGCTCAGAATGATGTCACAGACTAAAGTACACGCCTTAACTCTTCAGCTGACATGGCAGTATGAAGTGCAAGACTACTGAAAAGCAACAGCATCAAGATTGCTATTTTAGTCTTCTGTCACATGTGATCTACTCAGGTAAAGAATACCCACACTGCCCACAAACTATAGCGGCACAGTAATTAGAACATTTTGTTTAATAGACTTGACATCTTGTTTTCTATCCATCACTGTAGTATGGTACATCAGTCACAAGTTTATTAAACCATTCTGGATGTTTGAAGTGGTTTTCTTCAGAAGCATCCAGATCAGCTTTTAAAAAATATATATATTTTTACTCAAGTTGTAAAACCTTGATACTAGTACTCTATCCTGACTTCTAAACATGAACAAGAGTTTAGGAACTTGTGTTCAAAACTCCCATAAAGCAATAAATACAAATTACAGAAATATCCAAAGCAGAAAGATGAAACATGTTGCTTTTGGCATTACTTTGTTCCCTATTTATGTCTACAAGAAGCCTGACATGACAACTGCAAAAAAAGACCTCAGATATACTCACATAAGTGTGCCAAAAGGATTGGAAGTGCCAGCTCACATGATGAGAATGTCAAGCATTTCCTCTGCTGCTGTGTATGACTGCACCTCTTAACCAGGGGTCAAAAGCAGATTTGAGTTTTCAGTTTGGGGCTTGGGGTTTTTTTTACATTTGTTTTAAATCAAAAGAGTGCTTTCTTTGTCCTTCTAAAGTTATATGCTAGTGCCAAAAATGTTGAACATTTAACAATATTAGTGCAGTCATTTATAGAAGCTGCAATTTTGGCATAGATATCTGACAAGCCATTTAAATTCTAGCACGTTAAATTATGTAGATTGGTTTGTCACTATGACAACAATTTTTACATGTCTAAAACATACAAAAGTACCATTTTTTCTGTTCCTTACTGAAGCCAAGAGTTATTGAAAGCTTTACCTCTTCTGGACAGAAAGGGAGAACTTGCATAACAGCTGATTCTAGACAAACTATGTAAGTTACTTGTTGAATGAAGAAGGAAGTTTTCATGAACTTGAGCAGCTATAATTTAAAAAACACTTTGAACATAGAACAGTTGAGGGAATCTAGAAAAATAGGGAAGAGAACATATGCAGGAATTCAGGAATGAGTAGAGCTCTTTTTTATCTTTGAAAGAAAGTCATTGAATGGCTTTCTCAAAAGAAAATCCAAACAATCTCAAGATCAGGTTACACATTTAAAACCAAAGTTTCTCTAGAAGCCAATTGGTTCAAAGGATCTTTCTTCAATTCAAGTCTCCATACATACATACACACATCTTGGACACAAACAATTTGCTGGTAATGCATCATTCTATTACAATGAAAAATCAGTCTGATGATGTGGAAGTGGCAATAGTGTTTGTTTTATTTAGAAAACAGCACCACAACAACTTCAAGGCCTAAATTTGGAGACAAAGTGCTTAAATAGTTTGTCCCATACTATACAACTGTTCAGAATCACAAAATATTGGTATATTATATATATTATAAAAGATAACTGTGAAGTTGCTGAAGGTGATCCAACAACAACAAAAAAAAAAGAGTTGATTTTACAGAATAAACTGTTTCTTATTATTTATAGAGACATAGCCCCTGTACTAAAATTGTCATATTGACCAGTATGTCATTGATACCACTATCACTGCATGCATTCATTCAACACTCAGTTATCTCTGTCAGCATCAATGCCACCTATATCCAAACAAGACTTGCCCTGTCAAAACAAGACCTGTGACCCAGCCACAGAAATATAGCTTCCTGCTACTGTACGACATTAACCTAATGTTTACACACCATTCAATTGGAGATCTTTGCTCAGGTCTCTTCTGTCACATGTAGCTAACTTTTGATCTTTAAAATCAACACTACATCTGGAAGTGTTCTGCTGAAAGTCATCTGCTCCATTTTCACACTCTTCCTCAACTTGAACAGAAGTAAGGTCAAGCATTCATTTAAGCCTGTAGCTTGCCACTACAGTTAAAGTGGACCTACTTCAAGCACAGCCTAGATGCCAACATGGAAAGGAGCTTTTGGGAGGCACAAGCACGAGAGCCGACCAGCTGTAAGACACCTGCCCTGTTTTTTCCTAGTCTCATAGAGGCTCCAGGTACAATCAGTTATCTTGTATTCAGTTTCAGGTGAATGCAGGTAAGCATTTGAAACAGGAAAAGGCAAGAAGAATGATCCTTTGTCTCTAGGAACAACCCTGCTTTGACCATTACATCTGACTGCTGGCTTCGTAGGAAGCACTTGTCACTCAGTTCTATCCCAGAGCCTACAATAAAGCTTACACTTCTGTCCACAGCAATCTCAAACAAGTTTGAAGGAAACTGGAGTGTCACAAATGGAAGATCCAGTATGCTCTCCATTTGCACTACATGCCTGAGGATACAGATGTAGAGAAGCAGGCATGGCATCTGTACAGCAGCTCACATGAGCAAGTGCAGCACAGCAAGGCAATAAGCTCAGGTACTACACTGCAAAAACACCACACAGTTACATAAAATGGCAGGGAAAAATCGAAAAGATACAGAATTGTAAACAATTTTTGCAATAGTAACAATTTAGGGTTTTTTAACCAGCTGCTCAATTTTGTGTTCTATATTCAATCTTCCCTCCTAACAGTTCCTGCAATGCCACTTTCCCCCTGTTAATACAAACTGCATTATTCACAACCTAATTAAGCCTAAAATTAGATATCCAGCCACATCAATACACAAATATGAAAGTCAGTTTTCCCTTTTGATATCTTTCTGACACTTCTACAAGATTTTCCTCTGGTTAGCTTGAAATCTCATGGCATAGATTTTGTCTGTGTGATATCTTGCCTTAAATACAAGACATGCCAAAATAGCCAATATATTGGCTAATAAAATCATACTTGATCAGGGAACAGTTCTCTGAGGAACTAGAGTCAGGAAAAAGTGACAAGTTCTGCAAATGTAACACTGCACTGTCATGCTGTGAAAGCAACTGCAGTGCCAGATGTGCCACTGTCACAGAACCCTCTCACGAAGTTAATGATTGAGTTATCTTCCTTTTTTGTTTGGGAAAATTGCTTTGTCTATTGATGTTCATATTAATATTTCTAATCTGTATTATTTCCATATCAAATGTGTTTTTTTCCCTTTTGTCTCTATGCATTCAGAAAAAAAAAGCCCAAAAGCTACACTGCTGGTTTTCTCTGTGTTCATGTGACATTTTGCCTTCAAATGCACTTACTTGGCTCTCACAAGCATGTTTAAGGGTAAAATCTGGATCTTTGCCACAACTGCATTCCTTATTGCAAATACATGCCAACCTTCAAAGTTCAGTTATTTGAGGAAAAACATACGTTAATTGTTGTGCAAGGGGAATGGAAAGTATATCAGATTAAGCACATCTGAAAGTATTTCAACTCCACTCTTTGCTTGATAAATGAGCATAAAGCTGGATCTATTCTCTTCTAGTTTTTTAACACAGTCATTAAGACCACACAGGTGAAGTTTTGCACAAAATCAAACTTAACAACAACCAAACAAGCATTCAGAATAAAATTACCTTCTCATATTTGTTATTCCAGGACTGGTCTAACAGGTATTGCAACATTTGTCAGCATAAAGTTATTCAGTTACATGTAAAAAAATAATGGAATGCAAGGAGTGTGTTGCAATAAACCAGCTTAATAGATACCAGCAACTTAAAAGGCATTTTCCTTTCACCTATGAAGGACAGCAGTGAATAGCTTGGAAAGGTGCAAGCCAAGTAACCAAGAAGCAATTCTTGAAACAACAGTTTCAATAATTTAGTATCAGCAGCACATTTTACATAGGACAGAGATAAAAGTAAAAGAAACTCATTAACCTAAAGCATTAATCATATCTTTCATTAAAAAAGGCACAAATTTTATTCCTCACATTTGTTCTGAATAAAGCCTGAGTTCAACTTTGACATGGAAAATGCTTATGGGTTTGGATAGAGTAGAACTGATGAAGTGGACTGGGTTCTCCTCTTACAGCTCAAGTGTACACTGAAGCTATGAGGCAAAACTACTATCATTGCTATGACTGATAGCACTTATTCTCTCTCTGGAAAACGTGTTTGTCTGTGTCACAACCTGGTATTATCAAAACAAACTCTTCGAAAGAATATGTAGGTTGAAGTTCTTATTAAATCAGTTGAAGAGAATCCAGCCTGATATACAGCCCACCTAGTGAAAGACTGGATGCACTGACCCCCAGCTTTCTCTTCACTTCTCAGAGGGAAGAGGAGATAGCTCACTTCTTCATAGAAGTTCCCTGCTAGAACAGCTATCATTTGAAGACCTGACGATGCCTCTGAAGCGACAGCTCATAAGAGCACAGATCCAGGCCTGCTCCAGTAGAGGAGGAGGAGCAGGCTCAAGAACATCCTTCGCTTCCCATTCTTTAAAGCTCTGTAGGGCTACCTGAACTGGTGCCAGCCAGGCATAGAGGGAGAGAAAGCAGAAGACCCCAGAATTGGAATACAGTAATTGAAACTAGATTTTCAGCTAACTGAATAAGCACTACATTACAAGTTTTCCATGTTACTTCCTATCAATGTCCTACAAATTTATCTTGATGAAAAAAAATTACTTCCTCTTTTAATTCCTCATCCCCAATCCTAAGCATCTCACACCAAGTCTGAAGAATTGGCTCTTTTGTGCTGGCTACAGCTAATTCTTTGCAAATTGTGACTGCAAGAATGCATAGATGCAGTTTATTAAGACTCCTGTCCGTTAACTGTGGCTCATGAGACAGAAGGAATCTTGTCACTTTCCACCCCCAGCCATATTTTTCATAGTCCATTCCAGCAGTCCAAGTTCAACCAAGCTGTCATCATAAGCAGGCTCCTGAATAGAAACAAGCTTTTCAAGCTCAAGAGCACAGGATTTCCTGAACCCTATCAGAACAGGCACTCATCAAGACAATAACCAAAAGCATTTTAAACAACAATAACAAAAATGAAACCAAACCCAAACACCTCAACACAGGAATCTATTATTTTTAGTATTATTATTACTAGGTATGCAATAGCTTTTCCAGACAGTTTCTTTCTAGGCCCAAATGTGTGCATTTCCTCATAGTAGGATGGTTCATGACCTCTATACAAACCTTCTCTACAGAAAGTCACTGATGGTCCATGTGGAGAAACAGGCACTTCAAGCCTGGTGATGGAGTTGGGAGGCCTCTAAGCATAAATGTACTTTATGCTATATACTCTATGGAAGTAACAACTCTTTAAACATTTCCAGCATGTTTACAAGAAAACTAGACAGAATTTGGCTACCAAGTTCTATGACCAAACCAATCCTTTCAAATGTATCTAATCCTACTGTTTTCCAGGAAAACAAGGGCAAGGGATGGAGATGATAACTGCCTTGAGTACTTGCATTACTGAGACTGCACTTTAGCTTTGCCATACTTTCTTCCCAAGAGACATCAGTGCCTCAAAGAGGTTACACACAATTCAGTAGAGATTAATTTCTTCTCATTACACGCTTTCCCAGAACAGGGTAGAGCAAGTCTTGGGGAGACAAAATAAAGAACATGGCTTCAGGGCCTGTCAAGGACAACTAAACAACATGACATTAGAACCCCGGTGACCTGATTTTGCGAAGGAGGGATAGAAGTTGTTTTAAGTGAACTGGGATACAAACAGAATTAAATAGCTAGGCAAAGAAAGGGCTAGACAGAGGTAAAGCTGGAATGAAATGTGAGGAGCCCAGGAAGGCAGGCAGAACCCAAGCCAATAGGAAAAGAAAGATCCTACATAAAGCTAACAAGAGAAAACTTTGGGTTTTAGCTAGAATTGACATCAAGCCCAGAGGGGAAGACCACACACAATCTGAAAAGCTTAAGTATAGACAAACTAGATAAGAAGGAAGATGACTGGAAAGGCTCTTGAAAGGGAAGGGGCTAGCAGGAAAAGGCACAAGAAAATGAAGTACATGCAAAAGCCTCAATCCCTTAGCACATTCCCCTATGGAAATGGGATTCCAGATTTCAGCTCACTGTTTGTTACTTCAAAGTAACAGGTTGTATCTATGCAACAGTGTCAGGTTGTGTCAGGTTGTATCTATGCAACAGATTCTTTATCTGCAGGCTTTCAGCAAGCTGGGCAGTTTTCTTCAACTGTTATTATGGTGCATCCATCATTCAGGTATTCAACTTAAGTCTGTTAAATCACACTGTGTATTTAATTATCCATGTAAAGTGTGATGAGGAAAGAGAAGTTAGACTACCCTCCCTTGGTCCCACTTTCCATGGCAACAGATCCTATTAGAGTATTTAAAAGGTTTAAATTACTAGTTTCAAATCTTCCTGCTATTATCTTTAACAGACAAGCCAAAAGATTGAAGTATACATCAGTACTTTGGATTTCAGGAAAATCTTAATTTGACATATTTAACAGATCTTATGAATCATCCCTTTTTACATGACACTACACTTTAAGATTCAGCTTGCCTTAAATAAACGGAAAGATTTCTCTATTTTAACATGCTCATAGAGCCGTCTGGTTTGTGTGCTACCTAAGCCATGTTTCAGGTGGACTTTCCAAGTGGTTGAATTCCATTTTCAGACTACTAAAACCTGAAAACCTGAAATATTCAGGCAGCAAATACTGGCTCAGACACACCAAAGTGTCTATTCCATTTTACCTAAGAGACTTGGCTTGCTTAGCAAACAGGGACGTGGCAAGCACCAGTGGAAAAAAGTTATTCTTCTTTTCCGTTAGCTTAGGTACAGGATGAAGCATTACTTTGGTTTTAATTACCAAAACAAGAACTAATGCATTTAAAGAAACAACCTCCATTAGCAGGAGGGCAAATATACATATACAGGGCAAAACCCAGTAGACAAATTTAACAGACAATATCTGTAAAATGCAGAAATCAAAATTACATTATGACTTTGTATTTCCTATTAGGAAATACAAAGGGATTTACCATCCAACATCCCTCAGTAGTACAGTTTGATAGTCTGAGGATGCAAATTCACATTCTTAGGAGTGAAAGCTGGACTGTTTTAACACTCAAGTTTTAACTGCCAGACTTCCGTTATTTAAAGGTATCGTTGTTGCTTCAACACTTGCATCAGCCATCCTTTCCAACTGTGAAAAATTAAAAAGTCAACAGGCCCTAAACACTTCTACTGGTGCCCCACAGTCTGAGGCTTTGGAAGAACACCCTCCCCACTCCACAAAGAAATAAAACCTAGAGGAAAAAAAAAAGAAAATTACACCTCTGAAAAAATAACTACACTACAGCTCTTGTACCAGACAATTTACATGTAGAATAGTGTTACCTTATGGGTAATTATGAAATGCTGGTTTTTAAAAATGAAAATTTAGCTGAAAAAAAGAGATTGCTGAAAGCAAGTGACTCAGAATCAACCTGCTTCAGCTATGCCATTCCCCAAGCTAAGTCCATTTCTTCCAAGGCTGCAAAAAAAAAAGACAACCCACAGCAGATTTTCACAGCAAGTAGATGATGAACTGCCATGCCAGTAGAGTCCTGCTGAAACACTACAGACTTAGTCACATATTCACAAGTGAAAAGAGAAGTGGTAAATCTGAAGAACCCATACATGCTATCGCCCACTACTACATCAACAACAGACCAATAGTTCTGCCTCTGCTCTTCCTAGAGGTACATAAGGGAAAAAACCCACAAAAATCCCAGACCAAGCACTTGTATGTGTTGCACATACATTACATTATGCTACCTTTAGTGAGCAGCATAATAATCAACAATCATATTTCTTCAGTTTCTCACAACATCTCCTTACTTAAAGTCTGTAGCACAAAACCAATTTTCTTAACACAAAAGAAGTACAATAGATGACATCATATCATACTTCCTTAAGTCAAAGATCCCCCTAACTTAAAACATGGTCAGTAGCCTTATAAATACCTTAACTTTTTCCATACAACTTTAAACATTGGTTTAAAGTAGTCTAATTAAGCAGATCCACACCACTAACCAGCTTCTCCATGTTCCTGAACACTTTGGAGAATAAACAATAATTACAGCATCATAAAAAATGGTCCAAGATCGCTCCTTTAATTGCTGTTCAGAACAATCCAGAAATACACCATGTAAATTTAATTCCAGCTGGATATATTTGAGGCAACTCACTTCTAGTTTAGCCATAAACAACAAAAGCAAAAAAAATGCAAAACAAATATGGATGTATGCATAAGCATAAACATATGGGGCCTAATACAAATACAATCAAAGGAACAGAGGAACTGTAAAATATGAGCAGTAAGGTAATGTAACATTATGTAAACTTAAAATAGCAATTCATGCATTCATATAATAAATGATATAAGTATAATCAGTAACTACTCCTTTACTATATCTTTACTCTTAAAATCCATGTTTGTGTTTCATGTGTTTATTCATGATTCAGTCACATCAACACATCTGAAGAGTATTCCACACTGCTTTGCAGCTGAAGATAAGCAAAGGTAACTAACCACAAGCTATAAACAGAACCGTTTAGCCTTAAAATCTGCAAACATAGCACATAAAACATGTTTTTCCCCCATCTTAAACTTAAGCATTTGGAATAATAAGCTTATGAGGTACTATTTTCCTCTAAAACATACACCTGTTTTCTGACATGTAGAAGACCAGAGGTATCTGAAACTACACAAGTCATCCTTAAACATATACACTATACTCTAGTTTTTCATCAACTGCACAGAAAAAAATTACTAACTCTGAAACACTGAAGACAAGAGCTTACCTTCAATCCTTTTTAAGGCCGACAGACAAGTATCCCGGCTTGGAAACTCAAATGGATTATTACAGGTCCGAATGGTGTCACATTCACACTTCCCGTTGATTATGTTACAACCAGTTATAAGGTTTTCATTGCACGGTTCAAATCCAAGAAGCTGATCATCATCCCAGTTTTCATCTAAAACAAACAAACAAACTTGCTCACTATTGGATTTCAGCTGCAGTACGTAATTTTCAGCTGCTCTGGAGTTGGGTGCAATTCACTTGAAGTTCAACACAGTGCTAAACAGAAGATAACAGACTAAAAAAATAACAGACTAATCCAAACAGTGGGATTTGCCAAATACCATGCCTTGCAGCTGTTCTACTGCCCATTTTGCTAAAGCAACTGGCATTGTTTACTTCCATCTGTATGAAACTGTCATGTCAGGAAAACGCATAGCCGTAGTACAATTGAGTGCTATTCTAACAAAAATAACTTTTGCAGATAGTTGAAGTTATATTTATAATGGAAGTGAGAGCACTGCACAGAATCTGCAGCTGTTACAGGAGTTAAAATTGAGTCAGAATGAGAGTATTTTAAAGGATGATTAAAAAATGCATCACATAGAATTCACTCCATGGAGATAACTTTTTATTACAGAAAAGCTGCAAGATGCCAGACTTCTGATTCCATTATATGACCAAAAATGAGTTTTCCAGCAGTCCTGAATTATCATACATATTCTTGGAGAACTGATCAAGCATATTGCACTCCTTGCTGTCAAGGGTCTAGGGATAGAGGGGCCAGGATGAATCCCTCTGCTCAAACAGTTTTGTTCCTTTTGAATCAGTCCTGTCAAATGTGTGTAACTGGCGGTCCAGTTGTAACTGCCCAACTTCCTTTTAGGAAGCCACATGCAACAAGATTCTTTTTTTCCCCCTCCGGAAAGAAATACAAATCCAGTCAATCCAGAATTCCAAAAGATGACCAGTTCTACAATATCTCGGTTTCCTTAGGTCAGGTGCACACAGAGCAAAATCTCACCAAGTCAGAAAATCAAGCCAGCAGATGAATCAAGATAGAAAAATTGATTTGAAGACACTTTCAAGATCATTCTGTTCCAACCCCCCTCCATGGACAGGGATACCTTCAACTAGACCAAGTTACTCAAAGCTCCATCCAGCCTGGCCTTGAACACTTCCAGGGCATCCACAACTTCTTTGGGGAACCTGTTCCAGCACCTCACCACCCTCACAGTAAAGAATTTCTTCTCAACATCAAATCTAAGCCTATTCTCTTTCAGTTTTAAACCATTCCCCCTTGTCCTATCACATACTTTTTTAAGCAAGACTGAAGAAAATAAACTAAGCACTAGGTATTCTTCACTACAGAACACCAGATGTTTTATAGACAGACAAGCTTGGAAAATTAAGTGCTACAAAATAATTGCACTGAGTCCACCAACTTCTACTAATGAAAAAAAGGAAAAAATTGATATTTTTTAATCTTTATATCCTTACATTCAAGAGCAGCACTCACACTGTGCATTCTAAGTAGCTCACCTCAATTTTATTTATTATCAACAAGCAAGTTTCCAATATAGATCCTGCCAAGAAACACTTCAAAAAAGTTAAAACATCTTCCAGATATGCATGGTGGTTTTCTTGTTGGGGTTATCAGAGACTGTCCTCCAGTATGAGAGGCCACAGCCAATACAAAACTGTCATTCAGTAGTCTGATGCTCAACAGAAGCCTAAAAACTAACAGCAAATAACAGTATATACACACACATGCTGAGGCTGGCAAGTAAATTCTTTCCACTCAAAGAAATATGCAGAATATTCGCCAACCTGAAGTTTTTCCTGTTTTGGGAAAAAAAAAAGTATTTAGAAAGAGCTGTTTACCAATTCAATACTGTATATGAGCTACATATGGCATGGAAGTGGCACAGCAGATTCTCACCAGTATATTTTTCCCTGTACAACAACCCCCTTGCTTTCTATTATGAGCTGACAAAGTAGCCTGCTGACAAAAAAAAAAAAAAGCACTGATAAACAACAAATTCCCTTTTAGATGTGAGGATGGGAACTTCATGGCTCTTCTCCATAAAAATAGCAAAGGAAGAGTAGTCACTACCCCAGGAAGTAATTTTTTTTCTTAGCTTAACCAATCATCCAATACAGCAACTGTATCAATGAAAGTCAAAGGAAGTGCAGAAGTTCCTGAAGAGAAACTAAATAAAATTCTTTCAAAGGAAGATGCCTCTCCTGCAATGCTTGGGACACTCTCATTGTGATGAGGCCATGCATACAGAAGAAAAAAAACAAAAAAAAAAACCAAAAAAACACAAACCCTGAGAATTTGGAGAACAGTAATAACAATAATACATCCTGTTTTTGAGAAGCCGGAATACAGGCTAGATAATTTGTATTTTAGAAGTCACAGCAGTAATCCATGTAACGACAAGAACAAAATCTACACCTATGGTCCAAGACTCACTGTTTTAAACTCTGCAACAGCAAGGACCACAGCTTCATCTACACCAGCCCAACAGCCTTAAAGTGTTTGTGTTGCTCCCTGTTTGTGACAAGAGCATTCCTTCTGTACTCCTGGGTGCAGGACAGGAGCCCAGAGGCAGCGTGTCTCAGTCCCATGCTCCCAGGCCAGTGCAGTGCAGACTGGAAGGACACACAGATAACTATGCTCTGCTGCTTTTCTAGCAAACCATTTTAGAACATTTGTCCTGCTTTACCTTGTGGTAATTCAGCACTAGATCTTCTCCAGGCAGAGGGATCAGCAGGATCCTGTCACATGAGAGCTGCCCACCCCACCCAAGTGGGACCCAGCTGGCATGGAAAGCAGACTCGTCCCTTACCCATGGGAGAACACCTCGATGCACATGCAGTGCACAGTGTGGCAGTACACACATGGATTTCCAGGACAGGTTAGTGGTTGGTACATCTGCCAGCTCTCATAAGTTTCCAGAAAAAGAGGTACACAGGAAGGACATGGCCCAATAGTAGGTGCACCTCAAGTCTTCACTGCCACACACCTCAAAAATTAGCTCAGTAACCATTAAAGTCTTAATGAGAAGAGAAGTCCCTCAGTAATACTTGTTCAGACTATACTTCTAACATGTTGAATCTTCAAACAAGGTACTCATTTTTTATTACTTGGTGACAACAGGAAAAAGTTACAATCAGACAGGAAGAATGCAAATCCAGTTCTAGCCTGCACATCTTCTACCAGCCTGCTTTTCACACAAGTTTATTTAGAAACAAGATTTCCATCAATGAAGTAGCAAACATGTAGCAAGAGCTTATTTTAGTTCAGTAAATCAGTGCCAAGTCTACCATAATTTTTCCTGCAGACTAAAGACTCACTCCTTTTCCTAGCTGATTTAGTCTTTTTATGAACAGAATTTCAAAGTCCTGTTAGATGAAAAATTGTTTGCCACTTAGAAAAAGCTCTCAGAAGTCACATCAGTACAGGCAGAACAAAATTCTTTGGAATGGAAGGTACAACCACATGAAAGTATTCATGAGCTAAAGGGATGAACCCAGCCTATCACTTCAATTCCAAGCTTTGGATACTTGATGCAAAGACATCTAGTGCTCTCCTTGATGTGGATAAACACTCGTCCAGCATGTTTGCCCCTTTAGAGGTCAGCAATATTTTAACTGATAAGGGAATGATATCTTGTACAGAACATATAACCTAGCCTTTATTACTCACAAAGATCATCATGTCCTGGGGACTATTCCAAAAATAAACTTGTACACACCAGTGATTTGGGACCTGGGACAGTCCACAAACTATTCCAGGCTGTATACCTTTTCCTGCATGCTCTGCTTGACCTCTGTGGCTTCCTTTTCAGAAGACTGTTTTTTTATGCCTACCTCTCAAATCTGGATGATGTGAACAAAAACTGAAATGTACTAATTTACGAAAGCTTTATTTCTCTGCAAGCAGGGCCAACAAACTCCAAATATAAGAATCTATGCCTCACACCTTGATATGCACATCCTATCCCCTAGCTACTTCTAGGACACCTAAAAATACAAAAATTAAGTATGTACTTAACACTCCAGAGTTTTTTGAAGCAATGCAGCTGAAAAGAAGCCCAAGTAAACTACTAGTTTTCATCCAAACTGATCTTTGTTTAGCTGTGATTTTCACCGCCTCATTGTGCTGGCATGATCAGGTAAGGGCAAAAAATCAAAGCACTGCACTTTTTAGCTATCCTGAGTTGTCACTGGAATCTTGTTATACAGTCACTCAAGCACCTTTTGCACACAAGCCTCAAAGCAGTTCAAATGCTCCCAGCAGGCTCATAACTACAGCTTCAAAGTCATTTCTCTTTCAAATAATTTCTATCTACATGCAATTCCCCACTCTTTCCAACTCATTCAAGCAAGTTCCAGATAAAGTTTCCGATAATAAAGTAGTTCTGCATTTACTGAGATCAAAGTTAAGTCTTGGACATAGTACCTTTTAATTCTTCCAACTGTGCTTTTATACCAAAAGGAAGCCACAGGAAGGGAGATTTCACATTAATCCCAAACTTCTTTCCTTTTCTCTTCTACCATTCATATAATCACTTGCTTTCTGCAAAGCAAATGTTTCAGCTTGCTAAAAATTCACATACTGCTCTGGGTTGCTGAATTCCCAAGTCCTGTCATAGCACGCACCTAAAGTAGGGAAGAGGATTAAGGTATTAACAAGTTGAACAAGAGGTCCTTAAACAGGTCTAGTCTGGGAAATAGTCTGAGAAATATGTCTCTGGTAAGCAGCATTCCATCACTTCTTCCATACTATATCCTACATACCAGCATTCACAACACAGCACCATGCAAGGCATGGTGGTCATGATTGAAGCATTCATCTTATTTGCTTGAAGAGCTGCCTGTGTTTTTAGAAAAGCATGCTACTGAGAAACTAACTCACTCTAAGCCTTACTTTCCAGACACACACTACCTCACTATGGTTACATTTATTATTTATTATTCCCCATTCACAAAGGATCATCTCAAAACAGGTGCAAGCTAAAAGTACAAGGAAAGACCTTTTTAGAGACTGCTTCTCCATTGCTTAAAGTTTTGCTTTCCCTTCCTTCAAGTTCCCAATTCCTTCTGCCTGCCACAGAAACTTCTGTTTTGTGCCCCAACCCTTCTCTTCCTTTCTGGACATTTAATGAATATCAGCTATTGTTTGGAGAATGCTATGCTGTTCACCTTCACAGTTTAGGTAATGCATCACCTCCAAACAGCAAGAAACACACTGAAATGATCACTGACGTACCACTGTTGAAAACAAATACACAAGCATTTGGCCCATAATAATCTTATGTTTACCACCCTACCCTTTGGACTGTAATTTAACTGGAGTGGATTGAGTCAACTCCCATAATTTACATTTAACTGCAGCATGTTACTCTGCTACTTCCGCCTTTTTTTTAAGCATCCCAGGTAGCTCTTAGCTGAAAAGAGCAAAGACACCATAAAATACATTGATGACCTGGAAGTGAAACTGTCCAAGTCACATCTTACAGATTCTAGCATCCTTTTAAATCTGCATTTGAAGACAAGAGAGAAGCAATCCTTATTGAGACTCCTACTGCCCTCTGAGAACTGGGAGGTAGAGGGGGGAACCTTTCAGAAACTCCTCCATGAAACTAGACCCAAGGTCTGAGCCCCATCCCTCCAGCACACTGGTATACAAAACACCATTTTCAAATCAGTGGTATTCATTAAGACAGTATAAGACTCTGAAAGGATTCTAACTTGCTAAAATAAAAAAAAAAAGGAAATGCTTCTTGCCAGTAGACTCTCACTTCTCTTTGAACAAGAAAAAAGAATGATGGAAAGGAAATTCATGTTTTGGAGGAGCTGAACAATAGAAATGACTAATTACCACTAAAGAATGCTTGAAACCCAGCCCCAGACCTTGAGAAGCAGCAGAAGGAAAGACTAGCCTTGAAGTGAGTTTGAGCTCATACACTGGCTTCAACCCTTTCCCCTCTTGCAACTTATTCTTCCACTGAAGTCATGAATCAAGGACTAGAGCTGGCAGAAATTTTTATGGTAAGACACACAGCTGAGAGTTTTGTGAGAAAGCATTTTTTTCCACATCTTGGAATGGTTCATTTCCAAGATCAAATCTTCATGTGGAATGTACAGCAGTACAAAAGGGTTTTGCAGCTTCCTGAGAAAATTTCTAGTCAAAGCTAGAAAGCAGAACTGTACCATAACATTTAGATACCTCAGAAACACATGCATATATAATGCTTGTCTCCAACCTGCCTGCTTTATCCTAGCATGTATCTCAGGTGATCAAATCCCCAGTGTAGTGAGAAAGATCTTCATTGCAGCAGCTCTTCTTGTGTCTGAAGACATTTATTTCATACTAAGGAATGCAGAAAGTATTTAAACAAATCCGCTTTCCAATGAATTATCAGAAATTCTACAGAAGCCTTGAGGAAGGCAAGGAGACAAACAGAAATGTTAGGTGAAGCATGTGACACAGACAACTACTGCAAGTTTTGAAGTTTTCCTCACACTGTCTGGAATATTTTACTTCTCCAGATACCCCCCCTCTGCCTTTTTTTGGGGGGTGTGGGGGAGGGGGAATGGAAGGAGGGAGGGATGGGGAGGAATGTGTTTTGCATTTTGTTGTTTTATTTCACTCTTGGGGATGCCACAGCAAAAGTAAATGGTACTTCCAAAAGCCACCTTCCCCAAAGATTGTCTGAAATAATAAATCATGAGTTTTACATTTACACACCTAAGAAAAAGACTTACAAGGAAATTATCTTACTCCAATGACCAGAAACATGTCTTGTTCATAAATATCTGACTGAAAATACTGCACTGTGTCCCAGGATTTAATCGGTCAGAAAAAGCCTCTGCCAGTACTCCCCTGATTAGAACGAGCATGGACAGCGGTGTTTCAGCTGTCATAGCAGATTTTTCCTCTAGCTCTAGAAAACTCATTGCAAAAATAATTGTTAAAGCCTCAGAAAAGGGCCAAAGCTTCATCACCATTTTCCAAAGCAGTCTAAAATTCCAGGTTTTTTTTTTTTCCAAGCTGCTTCAGAAGCCTGCATGTACAGCAGCACACATCAGTTTCACTGCAAACAAGTAGTTGGCTGGCAGTTTGCTGAAGCTGCTAGGCAGAGGCAAAGCTGAGAGGAGTAGGCAAAGTTTTGTCAAAGACAAATTCTGGAACAGGGCCATGAGTAAAGCAACCTGTACCAAGAACAGTCCACACTATTGTAAGAAATCTGATACCCTAAATATTTTGCCACTTTCCCCGAATCATTAATACAGCACCACTGAACACCATCATTACAACATATTTCAGAGGAATTTCACCCCATCTCTTAGTCTACAGGAAAAGACTACAGGAAAAACTCAAGCCTCAAGGGGATTTAGAATTACCCTCAGGGCTTCTTTTAGTTTCCTAAAACCTAGCTTAGAGATAGACATCAAGTTCGGCATTTCTCTTGTGAAAGCAGCAGAGGTTACATCAGTGCATGTAACACCATTATCAGTATGACCCCAGCTTTTTATCAACAACCCATCAGTGAGGGGAAGAAATACCTCCACACACATATCCAGCCTTTCTGAAAAAATCTTGAGGAGAATACAACACAGCCTCTAGCAAAACACTGAAATTTAATTATTTCAAGGATAAATGACCCAATAGAATAGGCTCTCTTGGATTCAGAAGCATTACACTTGCTAGATTTTTCACTAATAAAAACAAAACAAAACAAAAAAAACCAAAAACCAAAAAAAAAAAAAAAAAAAAAAACAAAAAAAAAAAAAACAAATCCAAGCTCATCCAAACAAACAAAGTCTAACCAACAACTGAAGCCTAACACTGGCTATATAAGGCTTAAAGTTTAGGAAATGAGTAAGAACATGGGAATTGATGCATGCCTATGAGCCAGTCAGTGCTCTTCCTGCTGCCCATAACCCTTCGATCCCCAGTTTGTTTTCTTATTCAGTCTCAATAAAGACTTGCACAACCATGACCCACAAGGTGGTGTTAGCACGATTTGCAGATTCTCAAATTAAGTTCCCAGTATACACCGTGAAAGCTGCTGGGGACTGAATATTGCCTCTGGTAAAGGTGTGAACTGCTTCCATTCTTCTCAAAACATTAGGACGGGCTTACTTCCCCAAAACAAGGCCAAACTAGTCTATTTAGACAAGAGCTCCCACAGGGACTGTTTTTAATCCCTATGCTTATGTGGAATTTAATCTATGCGAAGTTATTTTCCCATCTTAGTTTATGTTGGTAAGTTTCTCCATATACATAAGCTTTCTGTGTCAGTATCAGTCATTTTCCAGGTTCCAGTACAGACACAAACGGTGTCACACAAAGTCTCAGGCAAAACCCTGAGTTCATGATTTCCAAGTTTACATTCCCTGTGGATTAAATGCATTCTCAAATGAAAAGCAGTTTATAAGTAGTCACAAGAGATACTTAATAGGTCACCTCTACAAAGTATTTAACCTGTTAAAACAGAAACATCTGGTTTTGCCTGCAAGAGCCTGTAAACTTATTGAGATGAAGACTCCTTAAGGGGGGGGGGGGCACAAAGTAAGGAGGGGAAGAGGACAGCATTTTTGAACCATATTAATGGGTTAATTATTCCATAATATGCCTGTCAGTGAAATGACATTTTGGTTGACTAAGTACCAGGCAAGAAGTTAAATTATGCAATCCTTGAATTAGCTAGAGGGTGCTTAAACCAGCAAAGATGCCTAGGGACAAGTTCAAAGGTAGCTTAAAAAATTTAAAAAAAGGAAAAAATATCATTATAAGCACCATGATTTTGGGGAACCTGGTGAAAGAATCACTTTCTGTGTAGAAAAATTCACATAAGCAAAGGATGCTCATATGAAGTTTTAAAAACTAAAAATAAAAAGAGAATATTCCTCTTACTAAAGTTAAAGAATGTAGTAATCCAGCCTACCCACAGTGAGACTTCTAGTTTTAAACTTACCGTGTTGATCCACAGCAGCAAAACCCTACTAATTCCTGCATCATATCTATTAGACATTTCCATTTAATTTTTGCTGAAATACTGGAACCAAGTCATTTCTAAAATCAAAACATGATGCCCAGAAACAGAGAGGAAACCATTTCCAAGTCAAATAAGCACCTGATCCAATTCAAATTCCATGCCACACTCAGAGTTACATGTTCTTAATGATGTTGAAATTTCAGCTTTGATGGAATATAGAGCAGGAGTAGCTTATATATTATCCAGTGTGTGTGTAAGAAGTCAGCATCCTCTTAGTAAGTGTTTTTGGGGGCAGCAGGGAGGAGGAATAGGGGAAGGGGACTGTTAAATTTGATCAAGACTAGCATATGAGAAGTTGAAAATTCACCAAAGAACTACTTCTCATTCTAGTTTCACAACCTAAGTAGTTTTTCTGATAGTTTCCTTTTCTTGGCAACATAAATAATTTTCTGTTTGTCTCCCTGATAGTCTGGATTGCCAACAGCCTTTGAACAAAGTACTTTGACTGTCTTCACACCAACAGCCATTGGTACACCACTTAATATTGATGAAGTCCCCAACCAGATCATCAGTTCTAACACTTGATGTTACTGAAAGAAGTTCTCTGCACACACATGGACATCAGAACCACTTGGTCATTTCCCCAGCCATTCACTACATGACAAATTAAAAATCCAACCAAACAAAAAGTTAAGATATCTGGGCGGCACTGTTCCAGTCCAAACAGATGTAAACAACTGGGTTACCCACAGGCAACTTCCAGATTACTTGAACTTCAGTAACTTGTACAGAAAGCAAAATACTGCCTGATCTTTAGGGGTCTGGACTGCATCACAAGCAAGAAGCCAAGCATGCAGTATAGCAGTCTGTCTGGAGACAGAGCACCAAGGGGAAGGCTTTGTGTCCACTGACCCATTATAGGACAGGACTGAAAACAGGTTTCTACAAAGGGTACTAGTTACCAAAGTTACTAATGATAAAAAATATTACCAAGTCTGCAGGCAAGTTGTCCTTACTTAACTGAAGTGGGGAAGAACTGCATTAGCACACATGTAAATCAGTGCTTGAACAACACAAAAAAAAAACCCACAAGCTCAGCTTTCCTCTTCAGAATTTTGAAAATAAAAAAGCTAGGCTTTCAAGGTTTAAATTTTCATCAGCTCCAGTTTCACTAAGCTTCAGTTGCATACTGTACACTGTACCCTTATATATTTCTCAAGGAGGAACACTAGGCAGACTTATGGGTGGGGAAAAGACAATGGACATATCCAAGATCTCCCAACTTGCCTCAGAAAGGAGTAAGATAGACTGTAATGCTCCAAACTCCCAAAAGATGCAGTTCAGTAAATGAAACTAGGACTAGCCACAGTAAGGAAAGCTTCTGCCATCATCGTAGGAGATTAACATGCATACTTCCCAATACTTGCCTAAAATCTGCTTCAGCAACCTTCTCCTGGTCCCAAGGCAACTTCAGTACAGAAGTTATGCACTAGGCAGTAAGCAAAAAGAAGACAGCAATAACTGTACCCCTCTCACCAAAAAAAAAAAAAAAAAAAAGACCCAGCTAACAACTAAAACAAAAAACACACCAAACCCCACTAAAACTAAACCAACAAACCAAAACCAAACAATGTAACAGATATTATTGGTAAGCTAGTGGCACAGTGATACCTTCTTTCAATGTCTACCTAGAGGCTAATTCATATGGAAGTATATTCTAAAAAGAAACTAAGAACACCTTCAGACTAGCAGTTTTGTTAAGTATGTATTTCAAATGTATCACAAAACCTTATTTTTTTAAATAAAAATAATTAAAAATAAAGCTAAAAATAATTTCCAGTCATTTTCAGTGTTATATTATTTGCTACTGTCATGACTTTGACAACTTTAGCAAAGCAATCTAGGCCTCTTCATCTAATAGCACCAGAAACTGGGGAAGCAGGGAAACAGACAAAAGTCATCTCGAGAAATGCCTTCACAGAGTAACCTTCACAGAGTAACCTAACTTCTTTGGCAGAGCTTTTTCAAGGCTCTCCAATCCCCTGGAAAGCCAGAGCCCCGCCCAGCTACAGAAGCCAAAGTTAAGGTGCTTTGGGACAACTTCAGTCTAATTCAGTGGTGGCTCCAGGACTACTTTTAAAGGTAGAGAGTAAGGACAGTTCCTGCTTTGTATTTAAAATTTCTCAACCTTAAGAGTCTTTGGAAGGGGGTGTAGGCTCTCAACACCTCATAGAACCAATCCAGCAAATCCCTGTAAAGGATGTTTGTTGTAAAGTCAACAGAGGCTGGAGGTGTGCAAAGTCTCTCAAGAATACCATTTAGGAGGCATAGCTACCACCACTAGGACCTCAGAATTATTACTTACTAAGAATACAGCTTCATGCAGGAAAGGCATTTACTCACTCCAGGATAACAACACAAATGGAACGTTAGAACTGCTTAGAGATGTGAATAGTTAAGGTGGTGAGATGAACAAGAACTTCCTTCAGCTTTTAGAATGATAAAGGAAAAAACCCTCAGGATCAGCAACAGATTTAATTTATAAACATTGCTTTAACAAAGAATAGTCTGTTTGTAATTTCAGAAAGAGAAGCTACCAGCAACAGGTGTCACAGAGACTTCTCTGTCAGGTGTTACAGAACTCATTCATGTCAAGTGTGTTAAATGCTAAAAACAAGTTAGCAGACAAACATTTCTACCTGTTGCTATTCCAGCTCTCAAAGTCTTCTGCAGCCTAGCATATGCTGATAGGCTGAAATAAGACAGGGTTGAAGCTTCAAAAATGATACAAAAAACCATGCTTATAACTGTAGCCAGTAGGGGTCATTTCAGTGTAAAAAATTGCAATGAAGGAAAAGACTAGAGACAGGAAGGAGAGTAAAATCATGATTTTTCTATTCACACAGTTCTGTAAAACACTTCTATTTCCTCTTCCCTGGACTGGGGAAGGAAAGGGTTTGCACTCCCAATGTGCAAGACAACAAAAAAAGCGCAGCCTTTATTCTGTTAACGGATAAAGGCATGGCTTAATACTACTACTCACATCAGATATCACCAGCCTAGCCTGTTGCATGTGTGCCTGTAAACTGAACAACTGTTTAGGTCATCACAATCAAAAAACCAGAGCTATTCAACCTCATATTAGCGATCAGAGGCAGTACAATCAGTTCAAGAAGAGTTCTAAAGCAATTTTGGCTTTATTCTGTCAGATTTATTCAGTCCGTATCAGATTAGACATGTTTCTTCCCAAAGCATGCAACATGAAGAACAACATATTACCTCTGTTCCTCAGAATTAGGTAGTTTCCTGACAATTCACTAAGAGGTATTCCAGGACTATTTATTAGGCTGAGAGTTCAGCTTGGTTCCTTTTCATTTATGAGAATGAAAATTAAATAGATAAAATAGAATAAGAAAATTAAATAGGAAAGTTATCTCCCTTAGTTATAGTTAATAGATCGTTATCTCCCTCCCCTAGGATTATTCCTATAGGGACAGCTGGAACTGGTTTCTAACCACAACACTAATTGAAACACAATCTTGCCAACAAATGCTTCATACTATTTTCAACAGTAGATGGGACGTGTTATGAGTTGAACTACAGCAACGTACAGATTGCATCACTTCAAAGGAATGAAATACTCCTAAAGTGCCAGAGATGTCCATACTGTGATACAGTAAGGAAACTGGAGCATTAAGGCTTTTAATGACTGTAGGCTCTTAGTTCCTTTAACCATTGAGAGGGGGGAAGCTATTTTAGCCCAGCTTTTACTCAAAAACACACGACAGGAGAAACTCCTGTAAAAACAGGTAAGTTTTCCAAGTACGTTTGCTTGTACTTTTCTATTTACAAAATCTTTTCCAATACATATTAAAAAGAAGACACTACAGCAATGTACATATTCAGCAACATAGTCTCAATCGAGGTCTTCAAAATAGTTTAGGGCCATTTAAAAATGTTTAACAATTGAGCTTTTAATCTAGAGCTCATCCTACCCAAGCATCAGCTCCCGAGGCTGACAGCATTGGTTGTAGCACAGGCGGGACACACTGCCCTGTTCTGCTGTGGTTTGCAATTTATTTGTTATGGAGGCAAATGGAATCTTAAACTAATAATGAGCGCCAGGACAAAGGTCAGCTGCCCACTAAAAATGATCGCGTTTCGCTTTCTTAAAATACGGCATCATTTTAAATGCAAGTTTTTTGGACAGATGCTGCCTCACCGTCTCTCTGGACTTTCTACTGCCCTCTACCCGCCGAGAGGAGACCGCCTCCGTCTTCTTTTCCAGAATTGTCGAAGCTCCCGCTCCGAATCACATATACATTTATACATATCCCAAACTACTGCTTATTTGTAACCTCTTTACAGCGCCATGTTTTCCCTCAATTTGAGGGAAAAGGCAACTAGAGGTACAAGAGAAAGACTAAAATTTTGTCTCTGGCCTTTCATTAATTTATAACACATAAAAAAAAAATCTTAGGAATTCTGATAGATAAAAAACTGAAGGGGGGTGAAGTCCTTTTGCACTTCATACCAATTCATCACCTCACAAGACGGCAGGAAGCTGAAGAGACTTTGAGAGGAGTTCTACCGTGAGTATTTACCCCCCTTGATGCTCCAGCAGGGAAAGACACCCCCTTATCGTTATATGCCGAGCAGGACAGGCAGAGAGATATTAAGTGACAGGAACAGGAAACAAAACTTTATAACAGATGATCAGTCTTCGTTGTTTCTTTACACAGGAGGAAATCCAGAACAGGCATCATGTGTGCACGACTGACCTCCCGCCGATCTCCATCTGCCAAACTCTTCCCGAGTCCTTTATCAAGGAATTTCAGCTGGGCATCAGTAGCTGATACAAGCTATCAGCTTGTGACGCGAGTGACACGCTACGGAGAATTAGTAGAACCCTAAAGTTTAGGGTACGAAAATCTAGGGCAAAACTTCTAAGTAGGAGCTTGTGGGTTTTTTTAAGCAGGGAAGGTTAGAAGACACGCTCGCAGATGGGACAGGCGGGCGGGCTGGAAGGGAAGGAAGGCGCACCGGCGCCTAAGACGTCTTAGGTGCGCCCTCCTTCCTTTCCCGCCGCCCATCGGGTACTCCCACCCCGGGGGACGGATGGAGGGATGGAGGGTGTCCCGCCGCCTCTCACCTTCGCAGACGCCCACTTCGTACTCGGTGATGGAGTCTCCGTTGAGCGGCGGTCGGATGACACAGCGCAAGCCCCGGTCGCAAGCTCCGTGCAGTCCATAGACTCCCCCGCAGCTCTCGTTCCGCTGCCGAGCGCACATGAAACAGCAACCGCAGATCCCCAGCACGATGCTACCGGGGCAGCTCTTCGGTTCTTCGCATTTGGATTCGTCGCAGGGTAAGCAGACGAGAGCACGCGTCCCCGACTCGCCCAGCAGCAGCGCCAGCAGGAACAGCCACCCCGCGGCCGCCAGGTGCCAGCCGCCGTCTCCGCCCGGGCGTCTCCTCCCCGCCGAGACCGCTGCCAGGTACATCCCAGCCGCCGCAGCCCGGCCTGGGCCGGGGGGAGCCTCTCGGAAGCCCCCTCGCCGGGCGGCGGACCCGAGCGTGCCGCGGCTCCTTCCCGCCGCCCCCGCCTCCGGCCCCCCGAGGAAAGTTTCCTCTCTCGGCGGCGGCGGCTTCAGCCAAACTTCTCCTCCGGGTGGCGGCTCCGCCCGCTGCCCGCTCCGGGAAGCGGCGTCCCTCAGCCCGTTCGTCCCGCGCCCGCCGGCTCCCTGTTCCGCGGCGCCGTGCGTGCGAGCGGCTGCGCGCGCGGCGGCGACGGCTGCTGGCTCTGTCCCCCTCGCGTCCCGAGCCCCGACTCGCCTCCTGCCTCACTCTCGCCCCGCTCCAAGTGCGCCCTCTGCCCTGCCCCCATTGGGCGACGATCGCCTCCGCACCGCCCCAAGTGCCCGTCCGCGCCTCTCTCATTGGGCACTGCCGGGGCTGGCCCGCCCCCTTTCCTCCCGCGCCCCCCCAGCCCCAGATCCTGGGGCTGGAAGAGGCGCAGCGGAGGCGAGGAGCAGCCTGGGCCCCACAGCGGCCGCCGCCTCCGCCTCCCCCTGCACCTCCCCTCCCCCTCCCGGGGCTCTGGGCGCGGAGCGGGGCGGCGGCGCCAGACCGCGGGGACGGGCTGGCGGCGGCCCGGGGGACACCGGGGGCGGGGAGGGAGAGGGCCCCGCAAAGGGCGCAGCCCCAGCAGGGCGATGCTGCGGGCAACCGTAAATGGGGCCTCGCCGTCCCCAGCCGTGGTGGCGAGAGCCTCCTCCTCTTCCTCTGCCTGCTCCCTTGAGGGGCGCGGGGATCCGGGACGGGAGCGGCTGAGAGCCCCTCTCTCCACGGGAGAGGAGAACCGGTCGCTCCCCGCCCCGCCCCGTTGCGTTCCCGCAGCCGGGCTCCCGGGCGCGCCCAGGTGCCCCGCGGGTGCGGAGAAGCCGTGGCGGACCTGCTCCGCGGGGGCGGGAGGGGCTGTCCCGCTCTGGCGGCGGCGCAGCGCTATCCCGGGCCGCTCCTCTGCCCGCTCATAAACAAGCGGCAGTAGCGCCGCTCGCCCGCCGACCTCGGTACCAAAAGCGGACCCCGGGCCGCCTGGTGCTCTTCGTCGCCACTCGGGCAAAAGGCGCCCGCGGCTACCGGCCGGTCTTCCCTACCGAACGGCTGCCGTCACCTCCCAGAGCCGGCCGGGCAGCCGCGGCCCTGCCGCTGCCCGGTCCGCTGGGGCTGCGCGGGCCAAGGACGGCCCGGAGCGGCGGCGGGAGGTGCGGCGGCGCTGTGGCGGTGGCCCTGGCCCTGCAAGGCCGGCAGGCGGCAGCGCTCGGCGCGGCGCTCTCTCCGGCGGAGTGCGGCTGGCCGGAGGTGCCTGCCCTCCGGGCGAGGGGGCGGCGGGAGGGAAACTGACAGGAACGGTGTTGACGAAGGTCAAAATGCTGCTTTGTCTGCGGGCGGCAGCGACCGGGCGGAGGAGACGGCAGGAAACAGGAGGTAGCTGGCCGCACAGAGCAGCCCCTCGGTAGAATTTCAGAGCGGGACCTACCACTACAGTGTCCTGCCCAGCCCAAGGTGGGATGGCAGCTTTGGGAACGATGGATCCCGCGGTCAGGAATGCCCAGAACTGGGGTCATTTAGATTATTAAGCCATTGGCAACGCAAGTGGGTTTTGTCAGCTGTAGGGTGCTGAGCCTGAGAAGGCTTGGACTGCGTGTACCGGTGCCAGCAGTTTGGGAAGGAGGATCTGGAACCTTAATAGAGATTATTACAGAGAGGCCAAAACATGGTTCCTACAGTTTCTCTAGCCCCACACATATGTTCACTTGGGCACAACCAGGTCTCATGTCAGCCGAGGAGTTGCTATGGAAGAGCAAAGCTCCAAACTGGCAATGCAGAGTTCCCACCAGGAAGAGACGACACTGTAGTGTAAAGCTTTGTCAGCGCTGGCATACCTTTTAAGTGAGTTTTAAAAGCACTGTAATTCACTGTTGTTGACTCCAGCCTAAATACCTACTGTAGCAAAGATTCCCTATTGCTAGAACAGGCCCATTGGTAATAGAAACAGTGCAACCATGTAACATGATGTCAAAAATAAAGCATTTCCATATTTGTCTACTTTAAAAAATAATAATGGTTTTACTGTAGCAGAATATCAGGCTGTATTGTGATCCATTCAGAACTTAAACTAAAAAGCAGGAGAGATATTTTTCAAGAGCTACAGTGTTTTTATTAGTCTCAGTAGTTTGCAAGACATTGGTCTCTTTCTCAGTGAAACCCCATTATTGCAATAAAATACTTGATACAGCATACATTAAATGGATTAGGGCCATTCAGCTGACATATCTCAACAAAGAATGGACAAACAGCGATTTGCTGGACAAGAGTATTTGAAGAAATACTGTGATATATTTTTTTAAGAGATTTAGAAAGTAAATTGCAAGCTGGTCTTGCTAAATGCAGTATGTTTTGGTATAAACAAACCCAGTGTATACGTTTGAAGACAACCAAAAACATTGTATGTTTCTGAATTCTGGGAAGCAGTAGGTCAGGAGAGCACCCTGAAGTTGATATTAGACAAGGCCTCAAACTCTGAATGTTATGCAGATGAATGATATTCCGTGGTGAAGTGACACACCAAGTAAGAAGTTCTGTGCCATTTCCTCAAAAATGCAAATTCTTCCTCCCCTCATCCTCAGCCCTCTCTTGTCAGTTTGCCGAAGCACCTGCAGGGGTCAGAGTACTTTTGATTCACCAGAAAATTCCACGAAAAAACCCGCTGTGACTTGGATGAGAGTAGTTTGTAAAAACCTACTGTTTCCTACAACCTGGAAACACTGCCTTTTGGTAATGTATTTTACTGGCGAGGCACATGAAGGGATTTTGCCTTCCATGTATAGCATCGCTGAGATTGCTTTTTGAATGAGACATACAGTTCCTGCGACTGTATTTTTAAAACACTGTTCACAAACCTGAGATTGTGCAGAAAGGAATCACAACAGTGATTTTAGTGCTAGGGAGGATGCTGCACCATACAATACATGGTCAGAGGCTTGAATTTAATAGGCTTAGTTTATCAAAAGATGAAAAGTGAACTGATTACAATGTATTAATCCCCTCATGTGAAAAAATGAACTGGTGTATGAAAAATAAGAAGGTATTTTTCCAGGACTTATGTACATAGCCAGCATGGAAATCCCAGACATGTTGGATTGCATGCTCAGGCAGTTCAATATTTCCCAGACATGCCAGACCTACCCATCATGTACTGTACTGATGTACAGTATATTCAACACACAAAGAATTCACTGGACCTACTGTGCCTGTTTGCTTGTGTGGGAATGAACAAAGAAGCTCTAGAAACAGTACAAAAACAGTTGAAGAGGAAAGCTATGGACAGCTTAGATAAGAATGTTGTAGGGCCCTGAGAAAATGAGAGCAAACTTTTGAGCTGACTGCCAAGTGAGAGAGGCTTCAGCTGTGAACAGGATTAGTACCCTGATTCATGCACTGTTTATCCTGTGATAGCTGCATGTAAGAGAGGAAAATACAGAGATGTGTATGGAAGAAGGACCAAAATTCAGGCTTCTTGTCTCCTTAGGTCTTGCCCTTTAGATCCAAGTCACAAATTGTTCATGCTTATGCTTGTGTTTCCCTCTTCTGGCCCCAGGAATCAAAATACTTCATTGCACAGTGGCACAGATTCAACAAGAAAGGTAGAGAATTCTCTTGCCCCAAACCTGAGAAGAGTCCACAGGGACAATAAGATACTCCTTGGAAATCAGCAAATCTGATACCTGATGACTTTACAGGGAAAGTGAATATCCCTGCTTTCCCCAGCAAGAAGCAGTGGATCCATCTGGAAGATGGGAAATTCACTTATCCCTGCTCCTACCTGCTTCTTGATTTATTAAGGGTTCTACTGATCCAAATAGCTTAGGAGTAAGTGGATTCAGCTACTGAAGTGAAACCCAGCTCTTTATTTTCCCTAGAAACAGGTTAGTAAATACTACTTAATACAACTGTGGGAGGAAGAAAAGCATTCTGATAAACAGGCTGTAGCAGCTGAAATTTTCTGGGCTTGTTCTCCTGTAATGTTAGTGTTGTATTGAAGCCACATGAAGTTGCAGCAGTAATTGAGAGGAGCTGTATAGCTTGCTTGGACATCATGGAATGCGGAGCTTTTGTGAATCCACACAGTGATATGAGAAAACTACCATCCCCTTCACTGATTCCTCAGTTCTGTACTCACTACTCTTCTTCCTGGTAAATCTCCCCATGTGAAAAGTACATGTTCAGTGTAAATTTCCTGTAAGTCTGAAATTTGCAATAGTGATAACTGAAATTATTTCATTTCATTATATGGTTGAAGACATTTATACAACCAAAAATAAAAAATATCCCCCTCCCCAGACACTAAATAAAATATCAAAATGCCCTAATTTCAATTCAAAAGGCTGTTTCCATTGTGCTGATATATGCTGGTAACTCCCTATATGTTTCTGAATTTGGGAACATTGGTGTTTTTAATACCAAAGTTGTATTTATTTCCTACACAAATATTTCATTTCTATTCTGTACCTCATTGTGTCTTTGTTGCACATTAAACTTCTTTTTTCATTCTTTAGTTTGTTAAGATCATTTACGTCTCCTTTGTAGCAGTCTCTTGACATAAACTCGTTCGTAAACAGGTTATACACATGAGCAATCTCTACTACCAGAAAAGAAAAAGATCAAGATGAAACCTGCCACTAATACAAGCAGTGCTGAATCAGTCTAAACCTCATGAGAATAATTTCTTTTATCTTCACAGAAATATCATGGGCTTATTACATTAGTAGCTGCAAGGTGTTTCAAAACCTCTAAATGGAAAATGGTGGGAAATTGAGAAAGTGAATAGAAGAGTTCATTTTAATACAAACAATCTGTGTATGAATTGTTCTGAACTATTTCATAACAAATAAATATCCCATCAGGAAGTCTCTGGGGTGTTTTTTTAGCCCTGCAAGTTTTTGCTCTCAGTTGAATCCTTAGCTTGGGACAGCTCAGTAGTTCAAAATTTAAGTCTGGAATACCTAACAAGCAGGTATGCAGTTTTTTCTTAATACATCTTTGATTCCTTATGTGGAACATAGAAATAAAAGTATCTGCTTTTTTAATGGCCTCAGAGCAACTGCATAAGCAATTTTAAAATACAATTGCATGACTAATTTAGTTGTGAATATTTTTTCTCAAATTTAGAAGCTATATATTAATACAAATTCTAAATAAATAAGCTATAAATGAATGGGATTGGCCATTTACACATGTAGTTCTTCACATTGCACTTAAGTCACTGAAACTGTGGTTTCAACGCAAGGGTTTTTTTCAGACCTTAACAAGCTAGAATATATAACTTTAAAATTGCAAAGTTAAGGAACTAGGGATTCAATATCTATTTAAGGATATGTACCAGAAACATACTGGGAGAAATAACTACTATATCTAGAAATGCAGTGTTGTATTTAAATTGATCACACTCAAGGTCATGTTTGATTTAGCTTCTTTAGCATGAAGAAAATATTCTTAACAAATAAGCATACTTAGCAAAGAAAGACAAATTGCTGTCAGTTTACAGAAGAAAAGTATAAGTATTTTAAACTGGTATGTCATTCTAGGGATTATTTGCATTTTTATTACAGAAAATCTGGCCACCAGAAAAGTAGGTGGATTAGATCAGCATCCACAATCCTCTTCATAGTGCTGCATACTGATAAGATTTAAAATGTTAGAATATAAATCTGAAAATACTGTGTTTATTTCGCTGCAATCTGCCATGTTTCAATAACTGTAGTATAAAATAGAGGAAATCAAATAGGATCAGGGATACACTGGATGTGAACTAGGGTTTGTCATAGCTAATCCCCTAGCTTAGCAGGTCCATGGAAAGTTCATAGCATTCCAGTCAAGGTACTTCCTATTCTGAACACAGTTTTGACCTCTTGAAGGAAAAGCAGGAGGTCTGAAGCTGGTGGGTAC
Organism: Vidua chalybeata; assembly: GCF_026979565.1. Classification (NCBI taxonomy): domain Eukaryota; kingdom Metazoa; phylum Chordata; class Aves; order Passeriformes; family Viduidae; genus Vidua; species Vidua chalybeata. Next base: position 13,892,306 of record NC_071532.1, read on the forward strand.
AGACAAAGCTGGTGGGTAGCCGTTACCTTGGTAAGTCAGGGCCCAGCTGTAATACTTTCTACTTCAGTTCAAACTCATCAAAATTTGTCTGAGCTTTAAACTCTTCAAATGACTGATTCAAATAGGGGCAAAATGGCTTGTCCTCTGGTTTTCAGCTCAATCAAATGCTGAAAAGGGAAAGAACAAAACACCTGAAACAACCCTACCTCAAACCCCAGGAAGTATAGGATGAATGCAAGATGGTCTATGGGATCACTCCATGAGAATGACATGGGGAAAAGAGAGATCTGGTGACAGTGGTCACTGCAGAGGGTGGGGACTTGGCGGGTGTAGAGCACACCAGTGTGTCAGTGTCTTGCCAACACAACTCTCCTTCTCATGGATATGAGCTGGCTCATGCGGAGCCTTTCAGGAGTCTCTGGACTTACAATCTGACGAGCCATCAGCAGCTGAGAGGCAATTATAGCTGATCCTGCTTTATGGCAAGTGGCCTGTATAACTCCCTGTGAGTTTCCTGACAATGTTTCTATAACTTTTGCGCCATTGTGTATTATTCTGGCTGGAACTCACAAATGCCAGAGATTGTTACAACAATCTCAACCTGCTCTATTACCTACTTATCAAATTAACCTATTTTTGATGCTGCATAGAAGCTTTTATTCCAAGAAATCACAGCAAACTTCCAGTATTTTTTTCTAGCTCTTTCCATATTTTAATTTTGATAAATATAACTGGCCGTAAAAGCCATCTGTCCCTACTGACTCAATTCCCTTCATGTCTATAATCACCTTCTCAGTTTCTGTGGATGATGATGTGGGTTAGCAGAAATGTTTAGGACAATGTGAAAAGCTGTTCTGATTACAGCAACTTCATGTATGCCAAATTAAGAAGTTCGTCTTCTGGTATCTACCAAGTATGTTGAGGGAATCAGATTTTGCTAGTTCATCCATTAATCCTAGGAAGATAATGTTGCTTATGACAGTAAAACAGAGACATTTTCCTAGACTAAATGTGTATTTCTATAACTTGTTTGAGCTTCTTTATTTCTCTTGGTGGATAGTTAGCAGACAGTCTATCTCCTCAGCTTTTTAATATCTTGGTTAGAACCACATACAGCTTAGATACCATTTGCAAAGTCCATATGTCTAAAGTTACTGGGGTATACTTACAGTGAGAGAACAAGGTAGTATAGGTCAGCATTCATAACAATTGTTTAGTCTGTGTTAGTTTTTGTAACATCTTAGGGCAAACCCCCACAGATAACTGTTTTTTTTTCCAAGGATATTTAGGTCTTATTTATTCATAACTGAGATTTTTTTCTGTTAATATTTTCTTATTCATGTCATGATATGAATTGGCCTTCCATGGCTGATTTCAGTATATTAGCAATATCTATTTGCTAATCCATGGAGTTTTTTTCCTGTACATAATTAGAAATGTGGTGATTCATATTGTAAATTGCTAAGTACCCTGAGAGATGTTTCAAGTCTGGATTATGTTGTAGGCTTCAACAAATGTTAATACACCCATGTGACATTAGGAGATACTCAACATCATGCAAGGTCATACACCTTTTCTTTCAGTCTGCAGGAAGACATGTTTAGTAGATTTCCTGGTCAGGCTTGGCTGCAGGAAGCAAATGAACATAGCTGTATACCTAGTGCTTTGAACAGCACATATCTGTTCAAGTGTGCACTTGGAGTCTTAACTTTAGACACTTGGATGGAAGTTAAGGAAACAAGCAGGAAGGTAAGATGACTTGCTGGTATCAGAGGCAGTGATGCAGTCAGGAAGAGAACACAGCATCTCCTGCTTCTCAAAACATTTCTGCCTCACAAATTACCATTTCACATGAAAAATGATGATGAGAAGAAACAAGCCCTGAGGAGCAAAGAAGTCTCAGCAATAAGAAAGATGGGAAGGAGGATGGTTTGATTAGTTTAGACTCCTAGAGAACAGGCAGACAAGAAAATTTTTCTCAAACCAGGGAGATAGATGGTTGGATGTAGTTATGGGGAATAGCATCCTACCATTGGTAGGAACTTGCAATATATTAGCAGTTGCCTAGATATTTCAAATTCTATCACTTCCTAATGATAAAAAAACAAAACCAACCACAAGACCAGTATAAACCACAAGATCAGTATAATTCTCCCAGTCCTTCCCTCTTAATATATATGGGATTAATGTCAACAGTATACTATGCCATCCCTTTTAAATCAGAAGGATTCTTCTTTCAGTGTTCAGGTCATCATTTCTTTTGAGCTGAAGCAGACCCTCTTTCTAGGAAATGCCTTATTTTTGGGATTATGTTAAAGCAACCATTCCCATCTCCTTTCCTAGTTAGTTGGTCTAGCCCCCACAGCCGATTACAGCCTTTTATAACCTGTCCCCACAGTAACTGGGTTCTAGAGCACGTAGGTAGATTATAGCGTGCATCAACTCGTGATAGTGAGTTTAGTTATGAAGACTTTTTGAGGTTTAATATAATTAATGTATTCTCTTGAGTGCCTGTCTGGTTTTTTTTCTCTCTCTTCACTTTTTAATTTTTTTTTTCTTCAGAAAAGAAGATACAAAGACTTTAGGTTAGAAGTTTGAAAAAAAAAAAAAAAGGTAATCAACTCTCACAAGCTCATCTTTGAATTCTACCAGAAACACTGCAACAGGGCTCCTGTTACCTCATGGCAGTGAAGCTGTTATTCGTACTTAATAATAAGGAGAAAGATTTGCTGTAATGCTGTGTCTGCTTAACTCTTAACAGCCATGCAGAGTAGGACTAAAAAAGTGTTCTTTACTGCCCTGTTGATTTGCTTCTGCAGGTGACTTTTCATTACTAGATTTGCAAGCAGCAAGCAGATCACACTTGTGACTATTGTACAGGCTGTATACAGCTTTTTCACCCTCTGTCTCAGCTACAGTCCATCTTGGGGAAGTGTAGCACTGTCACCATACTGATGTGCATTTTGGAAATGTTTTTCTCAGCCTTCAGCTGGATCTTGTGATCAGACCGAGACTAGAGTGGTGTTCTAGTCCTGCTGGCATTCTAGTCTTTGTAGTAGATTTTATGAGGATAAAACCATTGATATTGTCTCAAGAACTTGAGCAGGCAATCAGGAAGAGGACAACAATCTGCAGTTCCCTTGAATTACATGAAAGAGACTCAGAACAGCTGGCAGTGGGATGCAAAAAAGTCCATGTCCTCTCTACACAATTCTGTGTTTATATCCAGCATCAAGGTAGGGCAAAAGCATCTTGAATCACCTTCCTTTCCTTGGCCATCCAATATTACTTTCAGCAGATCAAAGTGCCAATGCATTATTTTTTTAATAACATTTTATTATCTCTCAAATTACAGAGCGGCTTTGGTGAGGGTTTTGTTTCTTTGCTTTGTTTTGGTTTTTTGTTTGTTTTCACTTATACAAGAAAGAGTGGTCCTTGATTCAGCTTAAGTGATGCAATTTGGTTTAGATCGTATGTTTTATAGAGAACCTTTTGGAATGAACACAAACTATACAAATGTACTCTTCTAATTCTTAAAGTTCTGTGGGTATTCATTCTCAATATAACAATTCTGAGACACAACTTTAAAAATATGAAAAAGATAAGGTATTTTTAATTCTTTAGTTGAAGCTTAAAAAACTGTAATTATGCAGTATGCAGTATTTCAAGTCCACCTGGGTATTTATATTATTAATTATTCCATAATACCTTTGATATTTTACTTTTGTTATAAGAAAAGGATTTTTTTGTAAATTTTACAAAATAGGCAAAGAAAAGTGGAAATTATCAAAAAGAATACTCCTTGGACATTCATTATTCTCTCTGTATCAATTAATTTTTCCAGATCATCTAGAATAATTCAGACAGACATCTTACTTTAAATTCAATGCTTTGTCTTTTTGCTACTAAAATGCAATTTTTAGTAAGTGAGATTTGAAGCCTAAGAGTGACAAAAAGTGTTTAGTTTAACTATAACTGATGAACACATTTTTAGTAGAAAAATCTTAATTTGTCTCACTCCTAAAACTCATTGAAATTAATGTTCTAACAAGAACTTTATGCACATAACTAAAAGACAGAACACCTAGTGAAGCTGGTAAAAATGCTCTAATTAACTTAATACAGTTCTGCCTAATAATTACTTATGTGAAATATATGTGACTTTATTCAACTTTTTTTTTTTTTTTTTTTTTTTTTTTTTTTTTGGTAGGCAGAAAAGGAATGTACAAATCTGGAATGCTTACTTTCATTCTAAATCTAACTGCTCTTAGAATTTTTATACATATGTATTAATAATTTAGCTGGACTGTAACCATGACAATATTGATAGCATATGTAGAATAAATAGGAAGCAAGACTACTTACCCAAGAAATGTCAACACACAGAATATTATCAGGACATTTCAAATTCTCAGATGTGAACAAGCCATTAGTTATTTGTAATGCTTCTTATATTATAAGGTATTACAGGTTAATTTTTTTCGTTGTTTTTCCCTGTTATACATTTGTCTATCAATAGTCTCAACCATTTCACAGTCGTGACATGTAAAAGGTTAAACTTGACAGTTGTCCTTTAGATTATATTGCTTTAAATGCCAAAGTGTGTCTTTCTATTTAAACCTTCTGCTGGAGAAATATTAATTGAGGAATAGTGTTCACTATTCAATATGGAAATATTAGATTACATTGGAGCCATATTATCTGAAATTACTGTTTGGAGTTCAAATCAGAGCAATCAGGTGCTCTGTCTTTTGCAAAACTTCCCATTCATTCCCAAATACTATTTTATTTCTGCCTGTTTTCTCAGTTACTTTCCTGTTCTATTGTTCACAGCTTTCATTCATTGGAATAAATACCAAGGTGCACTAGGGCTATAAAATGAGCTTTTTTCTACAATTTGTGCAGACAAACAGTGCAGACAATGGCTGTCGCCTATTGTGACATGTATTTCAGGTGAGTGAGATGAAAGCTCAAGTTCTACCATGTGCTGGCAGTTTCTGTCAGGTGGGACAGGTTATTGATGACCTTTACTGCTGGATAAAATCTAAAGGAAATCAGAAACTGTCAATATGTTTGGTGAAGAGGGGCAGAGAAATGGTTCTTTGGTAGTCCTAGGACTCCATTTAGATGTATTTTTCTGCTTCTTTCACTGCTACAATGTGTGGAGAACACTTCCTTTCTCTTTATTACTATTGTTAGAACAGCAACAAATATCACCAGTATCTTTAAAAATAACATTGAAGTGGCCAATGTTAATGTTAGTCAAAGGGCTGTTTCTATGTCTATATATATTTGTAGGTCTTCCTTCAGGATATATGAGGGGTAAAACTGTACTATTAAAATATTCCAAATACAAGAACTGAAAAATCAGCAATTACAAATAAATATAATCTCAACCTAATATAAGAAAAAGGTAATTCCTATAGGCCACTAATGAATGCTGAGCTTCTAGAATGGTGATTTTCTGTCAGAATTGCATGTTAGTTTAACCTCTCTGTTGCTTTAAATGCAATTACAGCCAGTGCTGGTGAAGGAAGGGAGTGGCAGTGGTGGAAGAGGAGGGCTGGACATTTGCATCATTTGAGTAAGATGTGACAGGGAAATTGGTACCTGGCAACTTTTTTCCTGTTTGGGTAGTACAGCTACCTTCACACTTTGGGGTACCACTGGTCCCTAATCTCATCTATCAGGTACTGGAACCTTTGGAGACAACACCTCCAAATCTGTCTTTAGCTGGAATTCTGCTGGAATAAGGCCTAAGGGAAGCCTTACTAAATACAAACAAAATTTCTCTGAGATACATATGCATGGGTAAAGCAATGAAATTTGGGCATTTAGGGGAACTATCTGTAAGCTGCCTTTATATCTGCAAGACATTTCTCACCTCTGAATATTCAGCTTGGTCTTTTTTGGCATCCTAGCTTCTCTTCTCTTCTCTTCTCTTCTCTTCTCTTCTCTCTCTTCTCTTCTCTTCTCTTCTCTTCTCTTCTCTTCTCTTCTCTTCTCTTCTCTTCTCTTCTCTTCTCTTCTCTTCTCTTCTCTTCTCTTCTCTTCTCTTCTCTTCTCTTCTCTTCTCTTCTCTTCTCTTCTCTTCTCTTCTCTTCTCTTTCTCTTCTCTTCTCTTCCCTTCTCTTCTCTTCCCTTCCCTTCCCTTCCCTTCCCTTCCCTTCCCTTCCCTTCCCTTCCCTTCCCTTCCCTTCCCTTCCCTTCCCTTCCCTTCCCTTCCCTTCCCTTCCCTTCCCTTCCCTTCCCTTCCCTTCCCTTCCCTTCCCTTCCCTTCCCTTCCCTTCCCTTCCCTTCCCTTCCCTTCCCTTCCCTTCCCTTCCCTTCCCTTCCCTTCCCTTCCCTTCCCTTCCCTTCCCTTCCCTTCCCTTCCCTCTCTTTTTCTATTTTTCTTTCTCTTTTTTTTTTTTGTCATAAATGTGAACTGTTATGAAGAGATTTGTGATAGGCAAGTTTAAAAGCACAGATTTTCTATAGATTTCACAGAATTGCAGCTATCTCTATTCACACAACCCTGTGAAATTAAACCTGAATTTTTTAAAAAAATCTCAGAAAAAGATTTCTGTATTTTGGGTATTTAACAGAGCTGATTTCTTATTTGAATTAATTCTGTTATGTTATAATTTCAGCCAAAGATTTTTGGAATTATTTAAAGTGCTGTGTAAAAGTATAACCTTAGTGAAGAAATTGAGGCAATAGGCAAAGGATGTAGTAGTAAATGAGGGAAGAAGAGTAGCTCACAAGAGAGGCTGAAGATAAGTTCCTATATACAGCATTGTTTGGCAGCAAATACATACCACAAAGAATAGGTAGAGGGTGAATGTTGCTGGTTGGCAAAAGTGGTAATTAATAGACTAAATTATAATTCTACATGAATTTACCCATATCATATCAGTCAACAAGAGCATATTCTGTCTGAGAAAAAAATGACATTTTATGACATGCATTAAAATTCAGTATTAATTAAAATAATTTGTTCAAATACCACTCTTTGTATGAAGAACATTCTGTAACAGATAATATAATTAAATTATCCAGATTCTAGGAAATAGAAGCATATGTGCTCAACAGATGACGTTTTTTAGCTCAAGTCTCTTCTTTTTATACAAAAGCAAACAACAGCAAATTTAGTAATAACATCTTTTCCAGTACAGGAAGTATGGCAACAATGACAATACTGTGTTTCAGTGACCATTCACCTCCATCATCAAAAATCAGCTGGAAATCTAAGGGATAATGTGACAATTTTTATATCCCAGCAAGGCAGATGAGATAGTTGAACATCTTTACATGTATCCAAGTTGCTCTACATGATCACATGGATTCTTGACAAGCCAACCGTTGTGAAATTCAGTCAGAAAACAGAAAATTAATTATTCAACACAATCTGAAAGAGTTTGTCTTTGAAGGGTGACACTCATTTCTGCTGCATTACACAAAGAACCTTGCTTGGGGGGCAAAGACTCTGAAGTGTTTTTTTGGTGTTTTTTTTCTGTTTATTTTTGAGTTTTGGTTTGTGGCAATTTTTATTCAGCTGTCAAACCAATTACACAGACAATAAAGCCATTTGAATATTTTTATTTCTCAACATGAGAAATTTTTATTTGTCAACATGAAAATCTGTAAAATTGAATGGAATCCAGTTCATCCATATTGGGGAAATCTGATTTTTGATTGTCCAGTGCTGAAATATTTTGGTAGCTTTTATTTTTCCATTTTTAGTTTTTTAGTTTGCCATTTAAGACACTAAAGTGCTTGGGTTTTTAGATACACACTGATAAAAGTCAGGGAGATGGAAAATTAGATTCCTAGTGGTATTAGTTTCAGGGCTTTTCCTCATATCAGACAGCCCAGGAAGGGGGGAAATGTTAAGGAGATATTTTCTCTACCTGAGAGGACTAGAATCTGTATTATCCCCCTCCTTGAACAGAATGGCTACAGCACAGCACAGATGACTCTGGGCAGATCCTCAGTAACTTTAGGTGGAGATGCTTCCACTTTGCATTAAAGCACAACATTGAGCCCAGATGTTTCATGTCTTTTCCAGCCACCAACCACCAGCTTGTCTCTACGTGTCTCTTTTTCTAATAGGCCTCTCATGATGGACAGTATCAGTTACTGCATGGAGAAAGCCTCAGTGATAGCATATTAGGAAACAGTGAGGGGACAGTGCCACGCTGCAGTAACACTAGTTCAGAACTTCTCAAGAAGCTGGAGAGCAGCATGCATCTTCCTTTCTCATCTGGATGACGTAGCCCTTCTTTTCTTCGCCTTTTCTGTCACATACATAAATGATATTATATTGAAACAATCAATTATGTAGATATGTCAATTACTACTTTTTGATAATTTAAAAATTATTCTGCTCATATTGCTTGGCAAATTCAAACCAAACTAGTGACCACTTTCTGTATGCTTTGGTGACATCCTCCCAAAATGTTATTAACATATTGTGTCAGTTTCTTTGCAGCAAAGTCACTACCAGAAGTCTAAATACACTCTGAATGATAGTAAACAAGACTTTAACAAAATATTACAAAAAGGTAAAAATAGCAGAGGGAATTCTACCAAAAAAAAAAAAAAAACCAAACAAAAACAAAACAAAACAAACAAAAAAAAAAAAAAAAAAAACAAAAACAAAAACAAAAAAAAAAACCCCCCCAAAAAAACCTGTACTGCATTACATTCCTAGTATTCAGGGAAAACCATTTCCATTAGAATACTTAAGAATTACTACAGAATACTTAGAATACTACAGAATTCAGCCAAACAGAATAAATTAGGAATTCATTACAATTCAGTTCTATTTCTGCCTTCTTATGAAAAAATTATCATTCAAATAATCTTCCTTGATATAGTTGTTTCAGGTTACTCATAGACATGGTAATATATTTAATGAAGTCTGATTTCTTGCTCTTTTGGTAATAATTTGATCCAGTTTCTCTACTGTATTTTCTTGTGCCAGTCAGATCTCCTTTACAGCAGTCTTCTCTTTTCCTCACATATATCGGGTAAACCTAGCTGTAATGCAGTTTCCTAAGGTCTGAGTGTCAAGCTGTCCTCTTTAGCTCTTCGAAGGACATGGTGGTCTTACAAAAAGAACTTTACCAGAATTAAAGAAGAGTAAAATAGGAGTGTGCTTATAAATATTTTAAATTAAATACTACTGCCATAACTTTTCACACCTTCCCACCTGAAGCCTTTTCTCCCAACTAATTTGGTCTAAAATAGAATCAGCAATCAGTTGAGGACTTTCTCTAAGAATAGACACTTCAAATGCTCACACTTTAAGCAAAACCACCTAATTTTCTTATATATATATATATATATATATGTATGTATGTATAAGTAAAATTTTATAGATGCCATTTAGCAACAAGAGAGGGGGAACTTGATAATACACTTTTGGGGAAAAGTAGATCAAAAAAAATGTCATTAGAAGACATGGGAGTTTTATGTGTGATTGCTGCTTCTAGACCCTAATGAATCCTGTGAGAGCCCCTTGGACTGGGCTTACTGATCATTCTGTGGGAACACTACCCCTCTTTCTCCCTACAAGAACAATACAGCAGAAAATCTGCTAAGACTTTGCCATGGAATTTCCATTCCCCCTGAAGAACTTTCCAATACAGGATTAATCTGGACAGTTAATGGCTTCTTAGCTGAGCTTTAACTTAGGTTCAAAAGCATATGAATGCTCTCTTGGGTGGAATAGCAAGCTACTGGAAGATATGAAATATTTCCTCAATGGAGGCATTTACCAAAGCCTCTGTAGGACTTCCATGAATCCATGAAAGCCAAGCCTTCTAAATATTCTCATGTTAATTTATATAGATGTTTTAAAAAAGGAGTCATGGAATCCCATACCTCATATACATTAATTTTCCATCCAGCGGAATAACTTTGGCCATCTTGCACTTCAATGAAAACCTCCTCTGTAAGTTAAGTGTTACTGAATAATGGAAAATTTCATTTCCAAAATATAATAAAATTGCAGGAATAGTGAAGGAAGTGAACATTACTTGCACTTATGGTACACTCATTTATGACTTTATGAATATGAATTTGTGGTTTCCTTTTATGCTGTTGTTTTGTATAAATGAAATTTACCACAACATTTAAAACTGGATTAAAATATTTCTTTTGTTACTGCTTTTGAGCCTTTTACAAAATAATTATGTTTTAATGTTAGTATTATAAATGTTTATGCATGGGCCTAGTTCTATTACCTCTTAACTTGGTGGAAAGATCCCTTTGATGTTGATGGGAGCAGGATCAGGCAAATACATTAGTATACAAAATTGTTAATGATCCATAAATTAGCAAAGATATTCCTGTAATCTGATTTTCCAATGTAGATATATTACCTAAATCAAGTAGTTCCGTAAACAGTGGAATTAATGAAGCCTTATTTTTATATGATTTTTTTCTGAGGGTGAACTTCCATGTGGATTCTCCTATGCCTAACCATGATTGCACTCATACTGCAGACTTTGCTGCCAGGACAGCAGTGTCTGTATCCCCTCGACCTTTGTGGCCAGTTATTTTCATGAGACTTGTAGGAAGTGTATACAGAAGAGTCTTTCAGCTCCCTGTTGAATTTGGGCAGAAGTAGCTAACAGATTTTCCAGGGGCTGGCAGATAGGCAACACGAAAAGCTTACAAATGCTATAGCTGCAAGCCATATTCCTGGGGAAACTGGACTAAAAGTATTGTATTGCCAGACTTTGATAATATGCTAAAGGAATGGTTAATAAGAAACTACAAATGTAGACTTAAAAGGAACAAGAAATAATCTAAGTTTTAATAAGCAACACAGGAAGCCTGGTTATCCCTGTAAGCACAGCTCAGCATTACACAACCTCATGACTTCCCAGGGGAGGCATCTTGTTCCACTGAGACCCAATGCCTCCCGGAGCTTCCCAGCATACAGTTGGTATTTGAAATATTTATGGTACTGCTACATGCCTTTGGGAGCAGTTGACTCCACCAAGAATGAAGACTTTCTTTATGAGCCAGAACAGGATGGGAACAGACCTTGGCTTGGTTCCCTCTGCCCTTTGGTAAGCAAAATAGGGAATGATTTTACTTAATTTCTGGGGAATGCACTCTTAAGAATGAGGAAAGAGTCCTTAAACCAGCTAGATGAGGGAAATGAAGAATTCATAGTGTCAGACCTTATAGTCTTTTTTTCATTCTTCATTCTTTCCAACCTTCTAGTCTCCATTTTCAAAAAGACTGCTGCAGAAGTAATAGGATGTGTACTGACCATTGGAATTGACCTTGCTTTAGTTATTCTTGGAGGAAGTTCATAAATTTAAATAAATTGATTTATAATTAATAATTGACAATATATTACAACATTCCATAAGTGTAAAAGCCTTAATTCCAACACATTTCCTCATTATGGAGTAAATACTTTTATGCTGTCTCCTGGGGGCCCAGATATGGGATATTATCAAGAGGCTCCCTGAACTAATTAAGCCCTCTGATTATTACCCTCTGCTGGTTGTCCACATGGCAGTGATGAGGTTGATAAAAAAAGGACCAGATTAATTGAAATGGACTTCAAGGCTTTGGGTCGATTGGTTGATGGAACAGGAGAGCAGGTGGCATTCTGCTCACTTCATTAAGTAGCAAGGATGGATGATCAAAGGAACAGGAAAACCCATGTTATCAATAAATGTGTAAATGGCTGGTGCCCATCAGCACAATTTTGAGAGCAGAATAGACTCCTGTAATCCAGGAGGAAGCAACTAGTGATCTTCTGAGCCACTTGGATGCTCACAAGTCTATGGGACCAGATGGGATCCATCCTAGGGTGACAGATGAGCTCGCCAAGCCGCTCTCCCATCATTTATCATCGGTCCTGGCTCACTGTGGAGGCCCCAGATGACTGGAAGCTGCTCAGTGTGATGCCCATCCACAAGAAGGGCTGAAAGGAGGATCTGGGAAACCACAGACCTGTCAGACTGACCTTGGTGCCTGGCAAGGTTATGGAACAGATCATCTTGAGTGCCACCACGTGGCACCTATAGGATGGCTGGGGCATCAGACCCAGGCAACACAAGTTTGGGAGAGGCAGGTTGTGCTTGACCATCCTTATCTCCTTTTATGACCAGGTGACCCACCTGGTGGATTCAGGAAAGGCTGTGGATGCTGTCTACCTGAACAACTGGCAGCCCATGGCTTGGACAGGTGCAGTCTTTGCTGGGTTAAGAACTGGCTGATGGCTGGGGCCAGAGAGTGGTGGGGATTGGTGCTGCATCCAGTTGGTGTCTGGTCACTAGTGGTGTGCCCCAAGGACTGGGCCCAGTCCTGTTTAGTATCTTTACTGATGATCTGGATGAGGGGATTGAGTTCACCATTAGCAAGCTTGCAGATGACACCAGGTTGGGTGCAAGTGTTGAACCGCTGGAGGGTAGGAGGGCTCTGCAGAGGGACCTGGACAGACTGGATAGATGGGTTGAATCCAACAATATGAGGTTTAACAATACCAAGTGCCAGGTCTTGTACTTTTCCCCCAACAACCTACTGCAACACAATAGGTTGGGGATAGACTGGCCGGACAGCAGCAGGGCAGAAAGGGACCTTAGGCTACTGATTGACAGCAGCATGACCATGAGACAGCAGTGTGCTCAGGTGGCCAGTAAGGCCAATGGCATCCTGGCCTGTATCAGCAATAGCATAGCCAGCAGGACCAGGGAAGCAGCTCTTCCCCTGCACTTGGCACTGGTTAGACCATAACTGGAATCCTGTGTCCAGGTGTGGCCCCTAAACTGAGGAAGGATGCTGACATGCTGAAGTATGTCCAGAGAAGGGCAATGGAGCTGGGGAATAGTCTGGAACACAAATTCTATAAGGAGCAGCTGAGGGAGCTGGGGATGTTTAACCAGTAGGCTCAGGGGAGATCTCATCACTCTCTACAACTCCCTGAAAGGAGGGTGTAGCCAGGTGGGGGTTGGTCTCTTCTCCCAAGCAACCAGCGACAGGACAAGAGCACCTGTGATAGAAGAGGTTTAGGTTGGGTATTAGGGAGAATTTCTTCACAGAAGGAGTGACTGGGCATTGGAATGGGCTGTCCAGGAGGGTGGAACAGAGGATTCACATTTATTCTTTGTTCTGAACAGATTCTTTATTTTAACTTCAAAAGAAAAATAATGAATGAAAGGTAAAGAAGTGTCTCTGCAAATGTTCAGTCATCTCCTCACAAATCACTATTTGCTAGAATTCTACCACTGCCATCAAGATTACTTTAAGAGACAGAAAGAAAAGTCCTGAAATAAGACAGATGAATGTGCCAATCTAAGGAACATCCAGACAGAATCATCTAAATTATAAACCTTTGAGGATATAATTTCTATATCCTCAGAAAAGTTTTTTAAAGATATATTGATAAATGTCTCAAAACTTCTCATTTACACTCCCTGACTAAACACTTCAAGTGGATGTCATTTATTTTGTCCACGTAACATGTTGTGTAACCTTCATTTGGCTAATTCATATGCCTAATTTATGCCATATTTCTCTCTGCCATTTAGAGTTTGAGATTGATGGTGAATGAAGCAAAAGAGACAGAAAAAAGAAAGAAATGTTCTCTTTTACTTAGTTTTACTTTTTACCAAAGTGAAATCTGCAAAAGCTTTACTTTGCCAGGAACTTTTGTGTACTGCAGAACACGACTGTTACAGTGCATATGTTCAAGTAGGTCAAATCAAAGTACTTTAATTCATTACATTTTATCATTTTCGTACTTTAGTGTACTTTTAAGACAATTTTAATTTGAAATCAAGTGCATCTGATCACTTTAAAATCTACTACTTCAGTTAACAGACCATAATTTACCTGTGACATACATTAAAAGGTTAATCCACTGTTGTTCTTTAAAAGATGTTAGAACTCATGGTGCTCTATGGAATGATTAATATCCTACTGAATGCTCAAGAGGATAATTTTTCAAAACTCTAAATGTGTCAGTATTTTTCTTGCAAATGTATTTCTGGTCATAAAATGTAACATGGTGAATGTTATATCCTGAATAGGTGGTTTATTGTTTATTTAGTAGTGTATCATCTTATAGTTGCCATATTTTTGTGACTGTGTATCCATCCTGTTGCAGACTTCCTCCCAAAATATTTTTTGTGGGGGTTTTCCACAAGATGAATGTTTTAAAAGTTTGAAATCAATACCTCATGCTTTGCCATGTAGGTGGTATCCAAAAATCTCTTCCAAATATAGCTATGTGTTTTGTAGCACCTGTTTCACAAGTTCTTGGCACCTGCTCCCCTTATGGGTGAGTATTAGCATTTACTCCAGTAGATAAAACATCTGGTCCAATTTTTGCTGGTAGTCCCACACAACAGCAACAGCAATACTACTAGAAGAAAAAAACATCAGATGAGGATGGCATACTGGCCCACAGGTCCTTTTTGTCTTAATCCTTTGGCTATTTCTATTAGACTTCGTAATTTACTACTCTCGGTAAAGTGGGGAGGATGCAAAAGCTATACTTCCCTGTGTGATTCTGGTAAAAACAACAGGATAAAGAGAAAGAATTTGCACAGTATGCCTTTCAAAGATGCCTTATGCAATCCTCAGCATTTTTTTTTTTTTTTTTTTTTTGTACCATATCATGCAGCTGACTTGGGAAAGGGCAAGGGCAGCCAGTGAACCTGTACAGTCTACCTCGGCCACTGTGGAGGTCAGAGCAGCTCAGGTCTGCACTGGGGAGTGCTTCATTTGCTGTGGCCTTGTGAGGCTGTGAAAGATCTATCCTTAGCCACAGACAGTATTCTGAGCAGCAGCATTTGAGGCTTAGCAAGCAAGCATTTTAATGGAGCACTGCAACACTTACAGGGGCCAGGACTGTGCACGTGAATGTTTGTGTTTTCTATTGTGACAGCTCACGAGATCAGAAGAGTTTATGTGTAAATTCTTAGTTAGAATTCTTGTCTTCTGCGTACAAAATGCCCACAAGTGCAGTGGTGGCTACAAATTAGGCTTCCTGATTTTTTTTTATTACAGTATTTCACAATAAGTGTATATTATGTCCCTGGGAAAACTCTGATTTATGAGACCTTTGAGGTTTAAGTTTTAAGATTGTTTTAGCTTACCAGAACAGAATATAAATTTTTAGCATATTTGAGAAACAGGGACAGGAATTTAAACTTTGCGGGTACATACTTGATCATCATTGAACAGACTGACAGTCTTTACTATTTAAAGGAAAATTGCTCTAACAATTACCAGGGACCCTGCTTTTGTCTCCTATTGTTTCAATTAAGAATAAATATAAGGATTGTAGTATTTTCATTAAACATTTTAAAGTACTTTACAGAAGAGGTCAAGATAATAATAATAGAGAAACTGAGGAAGAGCAAGAAACAAAGGAAAAGAAGAATATAACCCCCCAATATTTTTCTCAGTGTTGCCAGGTAGGTAACCCAAGTAATCCATGCTCCCACTATGGGACATCAAGGGACAAAGAGGCAGATACCTGTGTTGATCTTGCTTTACAGCCCAGTGCAAAACTAAAAACTGGACAATCTTAGCTTCTCCTTTGGAGGAGGCAAGCAACACATTCTACCCCTTTCATCTCAGGATGAAAACCTGGGAAAAGTGCTCTGCACTCACTTTTTAAAGGCATAGTCTAGTCCTTACCACATAGTCTAAAATGAAAATACTTTGCTGAACTTAATATTAACTACTCAGGTAAAGTTACTTTACTACTTTTTCTACACCTTAAAAAAAAAGGTAAACAAATTCTTAATGTTCAATGTACAGCCATTATTTACTATTAAGAATCCTGTATGCTTGAACTGGTGGTAATTTTTTTCCAGTATTATGAATCTTCATTTAGCACAAATTTACTGTGTTCAATATATCCTAATTTGTTCCAGGTTATCATTGCCTTTACAGTGGAACTTTAGCACTGATTCTGAAAAAAATGAGGAGTGCAAAGGCAACTGTTTGCAAGGTAGAGCTAGATATAAGTTTTATCACAGTAAGAAGTTCAGTATTTCATCCTCAGAGTGGATTTTATTTTTAAGGTGGTTTCCCAGAAGCCACACAGAAAAGGGAAACAAAGCTAAAATTGGGACAAGTCAGCTGCATATAGAAGTGACTGTAACAAACCTCAAATAGTTCTGTTATTTTTGTTTCAGCTAAAGTTTACAGAATTTTTATTAGGAATCTAACCTAGATATTTACACAGGAATCGGAAAGAACAACTTTCTAATGGTTGCCCAGCAGGGAGGTTGTATTCATAACTGGTGTTAACTTCATACTCAATGCTGACAGATATCAGTTTAAATTTTCAAATATTGGGAAGCCTCCCTTTACTAAGGATATAACATATTAGAAAGTATAAGAGTGGAGAAGTATTTTGAGCCAATTTTTAATTACTCCTTTCTTGGAAATATGTATATATATGTGTGTGTATATATACATATATATATATATATATACATAATATACTCATGTAAACACATGTATTTTATCAGAATAAGATATAATTCTTTTTCATTTTAAGGGCTTCACAATCAATATGAGTAAGAATGTCAGTTCCTATTTGAACAAGATACAAATGCAGATAGTGCATATTTTCTAAGCAGAAATTCATTATTTCAAATCAATTGTTAGGGCTAGTTTATCTGAATTCAAGAAAGACACACTTTTTACTTTAGACACTCCTCTTCTAAAAGGAACTTACTCTATCATAGGTGGAGCAAATACTTACATGCCTATGGTGCCTTCATGTGGGACTTCACCCTGCTGCCCTCTACCCCCCCAGCAAAACTGCTCAGAAACATTAGGTATCAGATAACATAAGTCACAGAGATACTCAGAATTTCCTCTGTTGCTAAGAATAGACATTAATTTTAGAGGTTTCTCTGAGAAGGTATCTGCAAATTAGAATTCATTTTCTGTCCAAACTAAAATAGCTTAAATTTATTTGTTCTCCTAGAAGGCATGTTACTTTAAAATGAGAAATGCTGAATATCCCAAGTTGGTGTTTACTTGGAAGTTTTAGATCTGGGAAGATTTAATTTAGGTAATTTCTATGTTTTGTTGCTGATGTGCATATACAAAGAATGTTCTTTCATTTTGACTTTCCTTTTTGCGATGATTTTATATTTTGTTTTTCACTGTTGAAGCATACAGTTATTATCTTCTTTTATGTGCATTTAAGTAAATAAACATATAAACAGCATACTGGGAATATAGGTATACTCTGTATGTTTGTAGTGAAGGCTGCTGGCTATTCTTCTGAAAGACGACACTTGACAATTAATGCGACATGGAAAGTACAGAGGTTTTAAATAGGGATACAGTTAAAATGCAAAACTCAGCCAAGGGCAACAATATCCCTTGCAAACTGGTTTTAATAGTTGAAAACTGCCAAATCCTTTAACAACAGAATTAAGTCTAACTGACAGCTGAAGAAAAGCACACCCGATACTTAAGAGATAAACATGTATAATTTTCAGTGTTATAAAAAAAGGGAGGCTAGATCTAACCTTCAGCCTGGATTCAGAATGTCATAATACAAAGGGAAATGCAGTTTCTTTTCGTTCTATCTTGGTCATCATACGGGCTAAGTCAGGAGCTGTCTCTAAGTCTTTCTTAAAAATGGGAGCAAGAAGGCAATTTAATGGCATCTAACTGCAAATACACCACAGTAGTCTTCATATTTGTGACTAATCCTGAAGTTCCTGTAAAGACAGGCCACATAGAGAGCATCTCAGTGGGACTACTCTCATTCTTAAAAACATAAATATGTTAAATTTGTTCACAAATTACAGTTCTTATTGTATAATTAGTGAAAACTCTTGATTCTCATTGGATAAAATTGCAGTAATTTACAAAGATGGGGACTATGAGATGAGCTACATTTTTTTTTTCCATTTTACAATGGGTAAACTTAGGTGCAAAAAGATGGAGAGTCCTGTCCAGGCTGGGCAGGGAAATCTTGACCAAGCCCTGAATTCTTAAGTTTCAGCTGGGTACATTTACCTGACAGCTGTAATTTTAGTTTCAATAAAAAAGCAAATTATTTACTAATTAGATGAAATGACAGTTGATTGAAGGAGTAATTTCAACTAATCCAAGTAATTTGAAAAGAGAAGATTTTTTTCTGCTGTCCACCTTAAAAGAGCGTGAGTAAATTAAACAATTAGAACTGGTTTCAAAGGTAAGCTAAAATCTAAACATAATAAGACACTGTTTTCAGCATTTCAAAAGAACAAAATACAACACATCAGCAGCTTCAAAATCCTTTTGAATAAGTGCACTCAGAAACAACTAACTAGCAAACAAAGCTTTTATGAAGACAGTGTGGTCAGTGAACTTTTGGCATGTCAATTCTATAAAATGTAGGCCTCTAGAAACACTCCTCACATTTGAGTAAGTAGAAAAGAGCCAAATTTAGCAACAGATGCTCTGGATGGTGCAAGATGATTTGTTGCTTTTTAAAAAGTTTGACAGGCAAGAATTTCTGTAAAAAGAAAAGCATACTCCTTATGCATTGTTCTTAGATGTAATTTTTCTTACATTTTAAAGGCTTGAGAATAATAAAGTGATCAGAATCTCAGAGACCAGTGGAACAATTTTATCAGATTACTTTATATTTAGGTGAACTTCTTTTCAAGTAATACGGACACTGATTAAACAACATCCCAGATCATGGGAGAGCTGTTTTATATCCTAGCATTTATCATAATTTCTAGGCAATAAAACTAATTCTATCAATAGGTAGAACATCTTAGTCTAATAGAGTGGGTCAAGTAATACAGAATCACAGAAAATTCTGAGCTGAGTTGCAAGGGACACACAAAGATCATCAAAGTCCAGCTGCTGACCCTGCACAGGAAAGTCCCAAGAATCGCATCATGAGCAGTACATAAAAATGAATGTCCTTTAAAAATAAAAAGCCTTAGGTTCGGATTTTGGGGTTTTTTAAGCTATTGATTTCATGTAAATATGCACATAAAGATTTATAGGAGGAAAAAGTGCTTCAACCTCAGGAATAACAAAATTATAAGAAATAAGTAGGTAATTGTATCTCATTGTCTTTGGTGAATATCAAAGCAGAATCAGCATAGCTTCAGCAAACAGTGTTGGGGTGTTTCCCTTCCCATGTCTTTCAGAAGGGCTATTTTACACCTCCAACAGGAAATCTTCATGCTTAATGTAGGACTGTGAAAATGCCAAATGAGATTGTCAATTATTAAAAAGGATAAGGCCATCAAGGTGGATCGATTCTACTAATATGATAAAAAAATGCTCTGTAAGCAAAATCTATTAAAAATTGCACTAAAAAAGTTGATTTTCTAGGTTTTGATTCAGGAAAGGGATTAAGCACATGCTTAAACTGGAGGCCTTTAAGAATTAATATGGGCCTCTGAAAATGGGATACAGTATATTCTGAAATATGCTGGGCTCCCAAATAGAACAGGACAGAAGTTACAACCTGATGTCTAACAGTGTCTCTTGTACCACCAGAATCACTAAAAGAATGACAACAGCAAACACAAAGCCACAGATGCATCTATGCCTGGCTTTAGCACATGACAAGAACAATCCTGCCTTTTTGGTTTTGCTCTTTATTAGTTCTCATTCTGCTCAGAATTCACAAGAAAGTTGCTTGTACCATCTGAATATATAAATTGTTTTAATAAATTCTGTTGTAAGTTTGAATTGTTTCAGCACTTTTTATCTTATTTCATAATTGCATACTTTACAGTTACATAATCTGTTTGATTTCTGAACATCTTTTTTAGATGTTAGAAGGATTTTTAAAATAGGAAAGATTTTTCAGCATATGTTTCATTAAGAATGGATATGTTGCAAACTTTTCATGGCAATTACTACAATAGAAGCCCTTTTTTACTTTACTTTTTTCCCCACTTGGTTTCCTATTATTAAATTTAGATAAATTTTTGTGATGTCATGGTTCTCACAAAACCTCCATAGAGTTAAGACATATTAATATGAAATATATAAAAAATAACATGTTGATATAAAATCAAAGTGCAAACTCTGGGCAGCATAACTCAGATCCCAATAGTTAAAATAGAAATGTAGCAGTAAATGAGAGGGAAAAAGAAGAGGGAAAGGAACTAAGATTAGATAGAAAATCAAAGCTGATAAAATATGTTTAAAAGGAAAATGCTGTTCCTCACTGGCATCTATGGATATAACTAAAATGAGCTCTGTGTCATTTTGATAGACATAAACATTTAAGTCAAATGGCAAATGCATTTTTTTCCTTGAGAGTTATCCAAAGCAAATAAGAGTGCCCTCCCTCCTCAAATTATCCACAGTGAGAATGCATTCAATGCATTTTTAAATTCAATTATCATTTGCTCAAGTATAATTATTAGACATTTAAACTATGAACTGGTATGCCTAATTGAGTAATCATGATAAGTCATATATTATTCATGTTACTTGATATGATGAGCATGCAAGCAGGCATTACTAAAATAATGAATGGTCTATAGTCTACTTCTATGAGCTCAAGCCTGCAATTTTTAAGTTCAGCAAACATGAATGTCCCAAATTTAATTGCTAAATATTCCCATAAAATATGTGCTGGGGCTGTATTTATTTAGGTTTTTTTTTTTTTTTTTTTAAACATGGGTGATTGAATAATTGTTGAGTTTTTGCAACAATATACTGACATGCTTTTGCTTTTTTTTTTTTTGTTCATTTGTTTTTCTCTCTTGTTTTTTGCCTTATCACTGTACTAGGCACAAGCTCAAAGCTATTTATGGGTAAAAACACCAATGATAAAACAAAAGGCAGAATACAGAATATATTAACAACTTCTTAAATATTTTATGATACTTTGAAAAAACAGAAAGCAAATTCAATAATTGAGACTAAGATACTGTATTTTGCTAAATCGGCAAATACAGTAAAGATAGACAAATTAGTCAAAAGTGAAAATTTGCTACAGCCTTTGAATCTCCAACAATCAGACTTATGTAATTATTATAAGTATGCATTTCTGTGGAATGTAAGGACTGAAATTAGTAAAAAATGTGAAAGAAAAATGTGGAAG
Source organism: Vidua chalybeata (assembly GCF_026979565.1). NCBI lineage: Eukaryota > Metazoa > Chordata > Aves > Passeriformes > Viduidae > Vidua > Vidua chalybeata. The sequence goes on from NC_071532.1 coordinate 13,913,376, forward strand.
AAAATTGATGGAAAATAAAATTTCTGTGAAAAATTGTCATTTATGGAATATGTCTTTTTTCATTGGTCTTTTATATAGCATATTGTGTTTCCTTTACTGTAAAGCTGTTGAAGAGAGGAGAGAAATGTACAAAGCCTAGGTACTGCTAATCATCATTCAGAGCATTTAAATTTGATACCAGCTTTGACTTTGATACCACTGTTTTAAAGCTGATCTAATACTGTTGCCCTGGAAAAGAGCAGTCCTGCCTTTTCCCTCTCCATTCCACCCAGAACTGATCGTCTCTGCCCACTCCCTTGCAGCAGCTACAGTGACTTGCTCAGTCTCAGGGAAATCAGGTCAATGCACTAATGTTGCCTAAAACTCATGATTTTCTTCCAGGGATAACTTTAAATTAATTTACCTTGGTCATAGAAAAGAAGTAGCAGAAATGTGGTGAAAGCTGAACCATGCATCTCAGGCTGGTTTTAGGTCAGCTTAAATTCATCGTGAAATTGATCTTCAACAAGATGTCTAAAAAATATGATATGAACAGGCTTTGGTTTCCTCACTTCAATAAAAAAATGCTGATTATATTAAATTCCTCAGCCAACTCTGACTCAGGCTTTTATTCACTTTTCTTGCTTGTTCAATGACAGGGGACATAGAGAACATTCTTCACTGTAGTTTCTGCTACATCTGTTGAACATAGGTTCCAGAATCATACTTACCTTCTCTTACTTCCTCAACTATAGTCTGAAACAGTCAACCATTTTCAATCACTCACTTTACCAGTGCTGCTTTTTATATCCATGGTAGGTATTACTGTCAAGATTTATATTGATACATATATATTCCTATTTATATAGTTCAATGCTTAATAGCAAAAGAGATTCTACTTACCATGATCTCAACAAAACCTCTTAAAACCTTCTCATATTCAGGCTCAGAGGTAATTCTCCATCCTTACCCAGAATGTCTTTCCTAGACAATAAGTAGCCTCACTTTCTTCAACATCACACATGCCTCTGATATCACTCAGGCTTCTCCACAACTGTGCTGTAGTGCTGTGCTTAAACCCACAAATGTTTCCCTTATAGCATCTCTGAATATGCCATTTCTTTTTACCCTGTGAGACACCTGCTACATCTCAAAACTATTCTTGTTTTTAACATTTATTAATATTTACTCTTTCTTTTTTCCTCTCTAAGGTTGACAAAAGGAAGGAGATTCATTGACGATTCTGCTGCAAAGGCTGGTTTTCTCTTTCTTGTCTTTGACAGACTCATCTGTTCCTGTGCATCAACATGTGGCCTCCCTGTTCTTCAACCGTACAGAGCAGTGTCCTGCTCTTCCCACTCAGGCTTCCTCCTGTATCATTTCTCCCACTCATCTCTTTAGATCAGGTTTAAAATCTTGCCTCCGCTTCCTGTCACATTAAGATTCTAGCATCTATCATCCACCTGTTAACATTTTGGATACGCCTTTTCGAGTTTGCTTTTCACATAGTGAGAAGGCCATGGGTTGTCCCTGTGAACCTGTGCAAAGTTAGCATGTCATCTGCCTGTAAACATTTCCTTAATAGTCTCCTGGGCAACATTTTCTGCAAATCTCTTGAAAGCAGCCACATTCTGTCAAAGGCTGTCAATCCATCATATTGATTGAACTGGCTTTATTGTTTCCTTGAACTTCCCTGTTTTAACCCCTGCACTACAAGGGACTTGCTGTATGTACCCTAAATTTAAAGGCTTTGGGGAATGGCTTTTTTTTTTCCTGTTTTTTCCTAGTGTACAGTACTTACTACAGAGAAGTCTCAGCTATGACAGAGGTGGCTGCTGTGAAAAAAAATCAATTATTATAATAGATTAACAATTAGTAATTTGAGCATATAAAAATAAAATACCATAACCAAACTCTAAGTATTTTGTTATTGCTCTAGTATTATATTTGCGACCAGACAAATGTTAGAGTTCTATCAAATTAAAAATTGCTTTGTTTATTTAAAAATATCTTAATTCTTTCAATTAAAATATTATAACAATACAAAAGCATTGGTAGAGTTTCTGTACTTGAAAAATTGCACATGATGGGGAATGCACTTTGGGATAAAAGTCACTGATGGCACACAAAGAAGTGGCTTTCTTTCACTTCTCTTGGTACAGCCCTTAGTCAAAGAAAAGGGCCATGAATGGCTATGGAAGTTGCCGCTGGTATTATTACGGTAGGATTTCTAATAAAGTTTTATATTTATACAAAGGAAAGGTCAAGCTATCTAATTATCTAAGAACAAAAAAGTAATAGCAGATTTAAAGTGTATGTATGAATAGAGAAGATACACCGTTTTTCCAGATCAGATTCTTGTTTTCTTATTATACCTCACCCTAAACATGTTCCTTAAGGTGTGTATCCCTCTCTGTGTATCCCTAGCTACTGTACAGACTGTACTACAGACAGCTACTGTACAGGCTGATGTTCTGCACAGGAGCCCCCTTGTTCAACATCCACCTCCTGGGATAATCCAGAAGCAGCAGCAGCAATCTAACAGGATGTTCCTTCAACAGTGATGCCATCAGAAAGAGCTGTGGTGTCACTTCAACATTTGATAAAAATGTCTCTATGTGTAAAGTAAATGATTAAATAATTTGTGTTTAGCCTACTACAGTTCTAGTTCTTGCCCAGTTCAGGTAAGAAATGGTGACAGCTCTTCACAGAAAGCAAACAAGGAAGGTCTTGGTAAGACGTAGACATTCCTTATTTTCATTAGCCTCATTTTAGCAGATCAAAAAAATCCTGAGTACAGAGAGGAGATGAGCTGGATCCGTTACCACATGTGCATTATTCATAGGGTAAGACCTGATTATGCCTTCTGGCATCAAAATCTAGTAGTAATCCATGAGGACAGCCCTCATTCAGAGTAATCTAACTTTTTAAGGGCCTTCTGCTTTTCAGTGTCCTTTCAGTTGCTGTGGATGAAGACATACTGCTCCAGGGAAACTACTCTGAGCTCCCTCAGGCCTCCAGTCCTTTTATGCTGGGGAGGTCAGGGATGGCCTATGACAGCTTGGTGATGAAGTGCTCAACACTTAGGATTTTATATATTGAAGAGAAGCATGAAGGAATGATTTAACAGATGTATTTGTGCCTGCAGAAATTTATGGGCATGTGGATATTCTGTGCCAGGACTTTTGAGCTGCTGGCAAATATCCTTGCCAAAAGTCATGGAGCTCAGATTTACACAGAGTATATTTGTCATTAGGGTTGGTATTCATCAAATGTAACCTTGGTATCTTGTATTACTAAATGTCTCAATGTGAGTTGTTTTAATTTTTTCCAGAGATAACCCTGGAATTATCTTTAGAGCACTCAACATTCAATCCCCCTCTCCGGTTTTGCCTTTGCTTAACTCACAGCTCTCTGTGTTGAGTGTGATTGGTGACATTTCTAAAGAAAGGCATCATGACTGAAAGTTGCCTCACTGTCAGTGTCCACACTGTTACAGTTTGGAGGCAATGGATTTTTTTTTTTTTTTACATTCTGAAATACCATAAAAACTTTGGCTTTATAGAAGATCTCACACTGCTACAATATGATGACTGCAACTTGAGGGGGTGGCCTCTGCAAGCCACTGGCATATGGGTTTTATGTATTAGGGTCTGTAAAGGAGATACCACTTGCAAGGATTTAGTGTGCCAGGACTGTGTGCCAGATGGTAAAAGCCATATGAGTTGCAGAGTTCCTGAAAGAATTTTTTTTAGTTTGTTTTTGTTTATCATAGAGAATATCCTTCTGGGTTCATAAAGTTTCAGCATGTTCTGCCTACTGCGTCATGGAGAAAAATATTAACTCCATCCTGAATCCAGGCCACCAGGAGAATAAAAATAGTATTTAAAAAAGGAGGTAGGCAGGCCGTTTCCTGGGACAGAAAAAAATAGTTAGTTTAAAATACATTCTTGCTATTTTAATACTAAAATGAATAGATTGTTACTGCTGTTGTTCTCTGAAACAATTTATTCAGAAGATTAAGCAGAGTTCTTTGAAACAAGTATATTTAAACACTGCTTATCCTGTTCACCAGGAAATGCAAAGTTTTTCTTGTTATGAAGAATTACTCACATTTGAGTTTGGGCATATGTTCACTAAGTATCATGGAGGGGCTTCCCCTACCACACAGACAAACAGTTGGTACAATATGGTAAACCCCTGCAATTTGAAGTCACAGGCCAGGGAAGCACATGTAACTCATGGGACATTGGACTAGCAGGACGTCCAGGAACAACCCACACGGGAGTAAGGCCAAAGTGTGCATGGGCTGCAGGGGAGATCGCAAACCCACAACATTTAGTACAACAGATGTACTGCGATAAAGAGGACGCAGCATCAAGGTATTTAACTGGACTGTCCATCTTCTTTGAAGCCAGCTACTGAGCCTGTGAAAATTCATCTAAACCCACCATTTCTTCACAAGAAAGAAGACATGCGGCCGCCAGAAAACCGTGGAGACGCCGGGCTGAGGGGACCCTGAGGGCAGAGAGGCCTTCGCGGGCCCAACCCTCAGGCTGCAGCAGGCGCTAGGCAGGCCCGACTGCAAAGTGGGAGCTCGTCCTCCTGGCCCGCCGCGGCTCCCCCTTCGGGTTCGGGTTCGGGTTCGGTTCGGGTTCGGGTTGGGGCCCGAGCCGATGCCGCCAGGTGGCGGAGCGGGCCCGGAGGGCAGAGCTGGGCGGGGCAGCGCTGCCGCCGCCGCCGCGTGTTCCTGTTATTGTCCCTAAATAGCTGACCTTGGGAGAGACGCGGCCCCGCTGCGAGCTCCGCGCTGCCGCCCGCGCCGCCTTATCAGCCGTTTGTTTAGCTGGGTGGGAAGCCGAGCCCCGCCTGCCCGGCCCGCCAGCAACTTCGGGGTTTTTCCACCAGCCCCGCTGGATTTTACTAGGCTCCTCGTAGCAAAGTGCCTCGAAGCACGGGGTAATGCCCTTGTTTTAAAATTGGTGTCCCCGGGGTGCTTTAGGGAGCTCGGTGTCCGCGAACGCGAGCAGAGCTACACCCAGAATGCCGCAAGTTTATGTGAAGTAATCGTAGGTTCAGTATAAATTCCTGTGCTAAGCCCCCCACTTCATGCTTTGAATCTGAGTCACTTCAGCTAGACTACAGCTACCATTGACATACAGGCTATGGATGTGATCCAGGAAAACAAGATATTTTGGGACTGGTGAAGGGCATCTCAAGTTTGTATTGCTTACTGGTAAAATTATTCATTTTTGTTGAAACCTCCAATTCCTGGCTGAACCATGCTGTGATAAATAAGGGTAAAACATGGTTTGCTTGACTATTGATAGTAAGCTGCATGCTGCTTTTTGTAAGTGAGAGATCACTGCTGTTTGTGGAGGCGTCCCAGTCTAATCCCTTCCGCAGACAAAATTGACAGCACAGCCACATGGTGTACATGACTGCATGAATGCTTTATATTTATGTTATTAAATTCAAAGTGTGAATTGGTATGGGAATTCTGTTGTAACCATCAAAAATAACCATCCCTTGTGCCAGTTCTCCACGTTTCCTGATACAGCTTGGTTTTCTTTTCCTTTTTGTCTCCTGCAAAATATAGAGGCTTTTGGGCAGTCTCTCAGCCATTTCAGGGACTTTTTTTTTGTTTTGTTTTGTTTTGTGTTTTTTTTTTTTGTTTGGTTTTTTTTAGTGTTTTTTTTTTTGTTTGTTTGTTTGTTTGTTTTGGTTTGGTTTTTTGTTTTGTTTTGTTTTTTGTTTTTTGGCTAATTGAACTAGCACAGTCTTGTTTTCAGGCACCTGGGTCTAAGTGACTTCAGTGGAATGGGCATTTATGCTCAGAATGCACTGAACACCATCATTTTATTCTTAGCTATTTGGAACCAGTTTGCTAACTTAAATGTGCCATTGTGCATACTGAAGTGATTGCTTTTTTCCTTTTTCTGTTCCTTTTCTCTGTAGTAGTTCAAAACATATACAACACAGGCCAACGTATAAAGTGTTGAGAAGTTCCCAGTCAGACCTAAACTTGTAGCTGCTGATCCAAAATGTTAAGCCAATTTTTGATACATCTCATATATGGAAATGATTCATGACACAGAAGCACTTTACAACCAAACAAGGAGATGCAACCTATGTTTCCAGAGAATAATTCTTGCCAACCAGATCAAGTTGGGCTTTTTTTTTTTTTTTTTTTGGTAGGAAAAGACTTCAGAGCTGTTTCTCAGAAGTTTGTGCAGCTGTTAGTTTAGTTGGGCAGAAGGAGGTTTTGGCTTTCAGTGTAAAGTAAATATTTTCAGGGATCAAAGAGGTGGAAAATGGGGGTGAGGTGAGTGTGCATGTTGAGAGGTAGCTACTCAGCTCTGGGTGGGCTATTACACAAACAGGTATTATGTCTATGTTTTTGTCTACCACAGATCTAACACCCTGCCAATGAACAAAAATGTGTATCGATTTATGTTTTGGATAATTTGAATAAAACAAATCCAGAAAGGAGACCTGACACCTGAGAAGTTCTTGTTTTTATGGTTTCTTTTCTCCCTCATGACTCCAAGAGGTATGGTGTCTGGCCTTATGTTTTGCCACACCTTTGTCTACTGACAGTAATGCTTTGAGTTTCTTTTGGAGGGATTTGGGTTAACCACTAGCTAGATGTCAAGAAATTCTCCATTCATGTGAAGATGAGCCCTCAGTTGGAGTGTTCTCCTTCATCTAGCTACTGCACCTCGAGGTTTGTCTTAAAAGCATGTAGAAGGAGCTATTGGGTATTTTAGTTGTCTTCAGTTTTGAGAAGAGAATTATGGGATCTAGGCATAAATATTCATAGAACAGACCTCTAAAGCAACAGCTAGAAACAAGAGCCTAAGCCTAAAGGCATCTCACAAGGCAAGGAATGGAGGCCCCATGGAGGCCTCTCACAGCTCTTTCCCTATAGTCTGACCAAAGAGACACCACTGCACCAAAATGTAGCTGTCCTTAGGTACAGGCAGCCAGACCCTGGAGATGGAGCAGGAGACAGGTTGCAAAATGCATGAGAGCATTCAGGGCCCTGACAGATGTCATCTATCATGAACATGAGAATCAAAATAACTGCTCTGATATTTTTACACCGTTCCTCAACATTTTCTTTATACACAGCAAAGAGGAGGAGATGTAACTTGTCCTTGTCACAAAAGAGGAAGAAAGCACAACACTCTCATCAGGCCTGCAAAAGCTGCACAGAACTCTTTCAGCCTGAAGTCTGATGGTTCAGTAACAATCAGATTCAAAGGACCACCTCAGCTTCCTGCCTGAACTAAGTACTTCTGGCTCCCCATGCTTTTTGTCCTTACTTTCATGGGTCCTTGAGAGTTCCCTAGTCAGTCCCTGCAGCAGCCACCTTCTCTCCCCACAGAGTCTGCATTTGTCAGTCTTTGGTACAAAAAGTCACTGACTTCTGCTACTCTGTGCTGCTCTGTGTTTATGGAGATCCTCCCTTGAAATTATTTGGAGAGCCATTCATGCTCCACTCCTTCAGAGCATCTGCCTTAAGATTCCTCCTAAGGAGGATGTAGTCAGAAAATCAGCCAATTACACTAATGGTGGCTAGCCTGAGGGGAAGGTAAGAAGAGGGTGGGGAGTTTTAGGTAATGTAATATTTAAATAATAATTATCTCTTAACATGTTTCTAAAATGGTTTAAAGTCTAGATGCATGTTTTTCACCAATCACTCAGTTTCATAATTTTTGTTACTTTTTGTCTCCAGTTGATTTGGTCTTAAAATAATTTTCTTTTGCTAACTAAAAGAGGTGATTAAGAACATCTTAATTATGATTTTGATCCAGAAAAGCAGATAGATTAATTATGTTCTAAAGAACTATGCAAAACTGGAACCAAAATTACTAGTGCAACTTGTAGTGTAACTTTGGCCTGTATTAATTTGTTACCTTTTTCTTAATTGTATAAGATTACTTATTTCTGTACTGGGGATTTGAGTAGTGAGACTATTTGACCCATTAGGTTAAGCTATGGGACAGTCTTTTAGCACTTCTATGGAAATTTTATTTTTCTTGTTTGCCTTAATTTAAACATAATCTCTGATTTGTCATGAGCAAGGAAAAAGGTCATTGAAAAGGATGACAATAGCTAGTAGGTCCTATCCAGTATTAACATGCCCAACCTGCTAGCAGTGTAATATTTCTTTTAACAAATACGCTAGAGTTCTTATGTCCAGAACTGGAAGAGTTCAAGTACTCCTAAAGCAAGGAGGAGAGGGCACTGAAAGAGTGCCATGGGTTAGTATGCAGAATTACTTTGAATAAGTAGGCTTTTGAATGAGCAGCCTCAGAAAATACACTGTTTCCTGAGAATGCAGTTTGTAATTTTAAAAACTCTCTGCATGGTAAAGTGACAGAAAATGAAGGAGATTTAAATCCTGCACTTTGTTACAGGACACATAAATGAGATAGAAATTATCTAGATTTCACAGAGATTAATTAATAATCACTCATATAGGTAGCTGTAGCTGGTGCTTGTCCCATCACATAGGTTTGTGTTGACTGGCCAGAATATCAAAAATTCATGGAGTTTATTGATTGTTTCTGGATTATTTGAAGAAATTGTTTGATAACAGTCCACAACTGTTTTGAAACTATTTCAGACACATTCACTAAAGCATATTAGAACTGCTGCTTATCTGTCAGGATAAAATGGATAAACGAGGCTTTTGTATGTACATTTGAAAAAGCTCTGGTGAAAATTAAGCAGAATTTTATTTACAAAGACAAACTCTGGATCAAAGTCCACCATACCAGCAACTTTAATCAAAGGCTTTCTAGACTTTATAATTTGTTACAGATAGCATGTATTTTGCACAGGAACTGGATAAATATGGTGGAGGAAATAGAATCTATAATGTATGCCTCCCAGACATCCTGCATCCATCAATAGGATGTGCATAAAATTACAAAGGATGAAACAATTAGGATGAAGGTGTTGTCAAGAAGGTATATTACTGGGAGCATGGCATGGCTGTTTTTGGAAAAAGGGACATAATGAAGAAATATATTGACCAGCTGTTACAAGACAAAAAGGTTTGGGAAGAGAAAAGTGTGCTGAAATTAAAGCTGATGTCCATGCAGTTACTGGGGAGGAAAATGATTATGCTTTTTATTGGCCTGAAGGGGTTGCAAATGAAAATGTTACAGTAGGATGTGAGTCTTTTAATACAGATGAAGGGAATGAGAATGAACAAATGCCAATTCCCTTCCTAACAAGCTGCCTTTAGCCATAGGGCATATACAGAATAAAACTTAGCTTTAAACATGTCATGGGAACCGTGTTGGGTATGTGTTACACGTGGCTCTGTTATTAGTGAATCCATTACAATGAACAGTAATTAAGAAATATATATACTATATATGTATGTATATATAAAAACCATCCTGATTTATAAGACTTTGAGTTATGTGTTTAAAGAAAGCCTCTATTTAAGGCCCATTGAATTTAGAGCTGTGCTTGAATCCTTTTTTGATCTTAGGCAGATACTTTCCTTTTCTGGGCATCATGACATCTTGAAACTCACATTTTGCAAGGCAGAGTCAATATGATATGCTGCAGAAAAGTATTTTCTCATGAAGACTTTGTTATTGTTCCCATTTTCTTTCATCTCAAATAAAAATAACTCATGCTGAAAATGCAGTCTGTGTATACTGGCAATTAAAAACAAATCAGGAAATCTCTCTGCTATATTAAATCACACATGCCTAGTTATGATTTAACATGCTGGGGAATGAAACCAAATTCCACCCTGAAGTATCAAACACTACTTTTGTAAACACTAGGTTTCTCATTCAGAATAACTTTTTTCCCCCTTGCTTATACCATTAATGTATGCATCCCAAAATTCCTGTGGAGAATGAAATTATTGGGTTGCCTACCAGTAAATACATGTGGTTCCTGTTTAAAGCAATGTTCCAGGTAAGTGAAAATGAGAAATCTTGGAGAGCAGCCAGGTTTGCTTTTTCAAATGCAAGCAAGCAAGCTACCTTGCAACTGGCTATGCTTCTTCAGTGAAAAGGCAGGAAGAGGAGACATTAAAAATAGAGAGGAAGCAAGAGAGAGAAAGAGCATGTGGGAACCTAACACAGCACACTAGGTACAAGTTCTACCTTTGTCTTCACTGAAATAACACTGCTGAAATAACTACTGCAGGAAATAAGCCTTGGTTTATCAAGATATTCAGTAAACAAAAAATAACTGATGTCACAGTACCTCAAAGTGGAGGAGATGTGCCAAAGATTCTGGTGTAGGACATTCAGCCAAGCTTCTTGGTTAGTCTCATAAAAACAAATTAATTCTCTTGTTTTTCACAGACCTGTTTCAACTGCTGTTTCTCTCTCTAAGCAGTGAGACAGTATACTGAGTTTATGTAAAATATTTTCTATGAATAATCACAGAGTCACGAGGCTGAGATCCAAAGCACATGTAGGCAGTTAGTGAAATCTTTTATAGAGAAATAATATTGAAAAGTTTGATGATTACTATTATTAATATTGACTTCTGAGGGAATATTGAAACAGGCCTAAATGTAGGTAGTTCATATGGCTGCAATACAATATGGCAGTAGAAAAACAACATGGTAATTTGGTGCTGCAGACAGAGAAGCTGTGTCAGAGGGGAAAGAGAGAACTGCAGGAAAGTGCCAGTGTAAACACTACCTGGAATTCTCTTTTTAGATTGCTGGCCAGGATGTATTGCCAGGTGACACCCAAAGAGCAGCAAAATACCAGGGAAATGTTCAAGGTAAGACTACAGTCTTGAGAATATTTTTTTTTTTTCTGAGAATGACTGAAGAGAAATGTATTTTAAGTATAAGAAATGCAAGGATAACAATTAAAGAACTTTTGGAACTTCTTGGTATCAGGAGCACTTAGTGTGCTTGTTGACCTTGCATACATTTTTCTCAGCCTCTCTCATTTAGACTAGCTGCTAGATATGATCTGATTGCAGTGAACTATCTAAGGACACTTGTCACCTCTGACACATGCAATTAGCTTCATCAAAATGTTAGAACTATAGGTTGTTGAGGATATGGCTGCAGGCAGAGAGGAGTCACAGCAGGCACTGTTGGACCCTGTCTCAGTCAGGAAGGCTGGCAAGGCAGCTTGTAAGCTGGTGCACCAGAGAAGACCCCTGTTCTTTGGGCGTCCCATTCAAGACAGACAAGGCCAACTTGCTGCTCTGGCAGAGTAGTCAGTAGCCAGCAGTAGCAGAGCCAACAGCTTTGCCTATGCCAAAGGGCATAAGGACTGTTTGTAAGAGGAGAGCTTGCTGCATAAACAGCAAATTCCTGCCTCCTTCCCCTCCTCCTTTTCCTCCTCCTCCTCTGTTCCATGGCTGAGAAAGGGGTGAGAGTTTGCCAAAAGACAGGCATTACTAAATTTCTGTTTTACAGACACCTCTGTAAAAAGGTCCACTGCTCCATCTCTGTTTTACCCTCAGACCCCAGGGTCTCTCCAAATTCTTCCAGCCTCACCATCTGCCCCAGTGCCCATTAGCTGCCTTTTAAGTCCTTTCACTCCACTAGTGTGCTGAGCCACCTTAGTCTTTGCCCACAACCAGCTTCCATACAGTACATTCCCTGAGACAAGTCAGTTCTCTCTGTATAGTAAGTTGCTTTGAGACATTTAGTTTTACCACCCAAAAGACAGATGGTTAGTCACATGAGGCTGATTTTTTTACTGCCTCAAAGGGACATCCTAGCTTGAGATAGACAAGTTGATATAGTAACTTTTGCAGGATGAATGTGAGTCCCAGACTAGGTCTGCATTAGCCAGCAGAACATCTCTGGGTGTGCAAGTCTGTAGACCAAAGCAATTGGGAGTCCCTCATGTATGTGCCTCATGCATTTTGGGAGTTTGTAGTCAGCTAGATTTCTTCTGATACGGTCTGGAGTCTAAGTACACAGTAGTATTTGAAGTGTCACAGGTCTGGTTTATGCCTGCATCTTCTGATTTAAATCTGTCTGGAAGAAAACCTTCTTGTACATTCTGAGGCAGCTCCACACTGTACCCCAAACCACAGAAAGTGAGGAAAATTTGAATTAAAGCTCTGCTGTATATGCACTAACAAATGATTTCCAAATATTCTTAAGAACCACTTGTAGGAGATCTGGTTTTCAAAAGTCTTTGCAAAGAACAAATTATTTGTATCCATCAGTTTGCTCTTATCTATCATTGTGTTAATTCTTTCTAAGAACTTTAATGGGATAGATGTGTTTACTATTACAGAAGCTGAATTGTTTAGTTCTTATCATTTTATATTAATCTGTGGTGCTTTTCAACTCTCTATTTAATTATGTTCTCATCTGTTTTTCTTTGCACTAAGACCATAAACAGAGTCCACAAACATAATATTGACTATGTAAAGCATTTCTTCTCAGTCTATCAAGTGAAAGGAGGTTGTTTTAGGAGAGGAATTTTGAAAGATCTTTGCCGGATTTTCTGCCTTTCAAATGTTTGTACCAGTTGGAACAGTGAACATGCCACTGAATAGATGGTGAGTAAAATCTTCCCATTCAATGAGACTAGGAGATCAGATACTAGATCAGACATCATGTCTGGGAGATTATCTTAGAAGCCTTTCTTGGTCTAAGTGTAATTGTCATGGCTCAGTGGGACAACAGGGAGCATAAATAGAGGAAAACAGAGGATTTCCTGTGAATATGTAAGAGGTAGTGGTGGGCATTGATAGGAGTCAATAGAAGAATGAGCCAGGGTCTGCTGCTGAGAAATGTAATGTTTGCATGTCTCTTGTATGGGCTGAAACTAAGGAGGGAGAAGGGTCCTAGGAACTGTACTGTGAGAAAAGAAAGACTAAAACTCTGAAGAAAGGACTTCTCTTGAATCTTAGGTTCACACATTCTGATCAGCTTTGCAGCTTGTTATTTTTCACCCTTTCTTTGACTCCTAGCGATCATGTTCAGGTAAACAATGCTGCTTCTCAGAAAGTTGAGGGTTCCCAGGATATCCCTTTTCAGCAGCCAGAAGCTGGCAGTGCAGGGGTCTTCTGTGTGTGCAGGAAGACTGCAGGTCTGTGAACTCTTGCTGAGGCAGAGACTGGCCTGTCTGCCCTGCTACAGTGGGGTACCCTGACTGAAGAGTGGCTCAAAGGCATCTGGAGAAATGGTAATTTCAATATAAAGGAAGTTATAATTGTGACCATGAGAATAATAGCAGGAAAAAAAATCTCGTCCTTTCCATGTAGAGATGCCATGCAATACAACAAAGGAGCACTGGCACTGAGTTAAATCTGAACTACTGAGCTCTAAGTAGATGTGCAGGAAAAGACAGCACACAATAGGCCAGAGAAAGAAACATAGTTAATTCAACAGCACCATCTTTCACATATATTTGTCATGGGGAGAGCTAATGAATTTTGATTTTTTTAGGTCTGATGCAGCCAAATTTTCAAAGAAATCAGGATCATTCATACTTTCTATCAGCATAAATGTTCATCTGATAGGATATGATCTCTATTTGTCATCTGCAATGCATGATGGAATCCTTTTGAGTCATGTTTTAAAAAATATTAATGAAAGCAAGAAGACAACTGGAAAAATTGCAAAGAGAAAGTGCCAAAACAAATGAAGTAACTTTCTTTAGAAAAATTCTGAAGCAAGGCTTCAAGTGCAATTTAGAACATCACATAGAGGAAATAAGATACAGGACAGAAGATAAGCTTTCTTCTGGAGCTTGAAATTAAATTGTGAATCAGCAAGGTACAGAAATATAATGCAAATATTTCAGACAGGAGATGCTGCAACTAAGTCCCTGTGAATATTATATAGCTAATTACTTTTGTTTTCTGTATCAACCTAATTTTAGGTCTTTTTTAATAGATTCACAAATAATCTTCTGGTAACAGTATTAGTGGTTTAAAACATCTTCTGTTATTAAAATTGGGAATCAATTGCTGCTTGCTAAGCAAGTTTTGGTTTCTGAAAGGCATATCTTATTTCTTTATAAAATTCTGTCTTAATTAGGATTTAAGATGGTATTTTTTTCTCAGACAAAAAATGCCAGACAAGGAAAGGGAAAATATAGATTTTTTTTGTTGGTTTTTTTTTTTTTATTTTGTTTTGTTTTTGTTTTTGGAAGTAAAAGCCTTTGATTTTTATGAAATGTACTGGTGTGTGAGGATGCAGAATATCTCAGGTCAGAGAAGAGGCTGGAACTAAGATAAAATTGGGGATTGATTGAAGGGCACTGATAAAATGTAACCACTTCCATCACACAGAGTTCAAATGATTTTATGTTGCTGGTTGTTTGAAACAAGAAATATACACAAACTAAGAAAGGGATAGAGAATGCAAACACAGTAAGGCTTGCCAAAAACAAAGCAAGCTCTCACAAAATTAGTTTATTAATTTCTCAGCCTGTGAAAAATATATCAGGTCTCATTCCAAAATACTCTATTGTCATTCTGAGAAAAACAACTCCAAACAACCTTGGAATGTCAGAACAGTTTGAAATGAATCAGTTAGCATTCACATTTTGGAACAGTTCACAAAAATGGTGACAACCACTATATTCTTCTGACAAGTTTCAGATTTGATGGATTTGGGTCTTTGCACAGAGTTTTGGGGTTTTACATTGAAGCCGGGTTCTCTTTTTGCTGCTATCCAAGTTGGCTGTTGCCATTGTCCCTGCAGCTGTCACATTTTACAGGAAGGGTACAAAATGCAAAACTGAATTGAGGAAAATTCAGACAAGGTGACTTCTGTAGGCTGCAGAGGAGGCATCCATGACCTGATAGCCTAAGCATCAGTCTGTTGTAATAATTTGTGCATTATCAATGCTGAATAAAAAATAGTCAAAATAAGATCCATGCTGTTGTGAAAGTTTAAATAGAGCTTCCAATAACTTGCTTTTAGCCTGCATCCAGCTGAGGGCCTGATGGTGTGGGGTGCAGCAACTCAGGGCATGCATGTGCACTGTTCTGGGATGCTTTTTTACCAGGTGCAGGTGGTGCATTGTGGATTATAGGGTGCAGCATGGTTCCTCATGATGTGACAGCATCCACATCTCCCTCTGGAGGTGTCTGCAAGTATCTGGACTCCCATTAGAGGAGAGCTTGTGATCCACACTCTGCTGTATGTGTGTGTGCATGAATGTGTACTTAGTTGTGTGTACAGGCCAAGAGTCCTTGGGATTACTTGTAGGAGGCGATTTAGAAACTTGTGGGTATTTATGAGCATTTCATGGTGTGTAAGATTATGGTTTATTTGTTTTGTTATTGATATTGGTCATGACTACCAGTTAATGATGACATTAACAAAACACTATGATTCTTGTTTGGTTAAGCTATGTGCAATGAGCAGTTTTTCCTGGGAGAGGAGAAGAGAGTAGAAATCTCTTCTATTTCAGGAATAGGAGAGAATGCAGGTTGCCAAAGAAGAGTCGATAAGCAGCCCTACATCAGCAATACAAATGAGGTGGAAGAGGAGGATTCATGGGCTACACAGAAGAAAAAGTAGAAACTAATATAGATCATGTTTATGATAGGAAAATTAAGCTGAAGAGTGAGACCTGGAGAATTTTTGGACAAGCCCCGCAGAAGGACTTTATCACACATGTTGGTGGGAAGTAAAGGTGAAAACAGAAACTATCCTGGACCAGGGGAACAGTCAGTATTAGCTGCATTTGAAGGCATTTGGAAGATATATCGTGAAGAGCCTGACAGTTGTTCATGAACAACTGAAGTTTCCAGCTGAGGTAATGAAGAGGTAGAAAGAGCAAGGTCTGGGACTTAATAAGGCTAAAGACAACAGAGAGGAGGTAAGTTATAAAAAAGAGCATAGACAGAAAGGCTCATTTCAGAAGTGGAGGTAAATCTACTGTTGTTTATCATGGCTTTGGAGAGAACAAATACTCCAAGTGTAGACTTGAGCAGTAAGAGCTAGGATGTTCTAAAAAGGAGCATGACTGCTGGATATCCTGTGACTATATCTGTACCACTGCTGCAGCACTTGTCTTGTCTGGGCATGCAAATGTCTGGCAACAAGACTAGAAGCTGAACCTTGAAAGAATTGCAAAACCTTGGTAATTTTCAGGAAAAATAGGGAATGTGTGGCATCACTAAGATTATACCAATAAAAAAACCCTACCACTTTTTATAGCCATCAATTTATGGGATTCTATGTTTATGTAGTGATATTGTTTATTATGCTTACATAGTAGCTACTTCATCTTCAAAATCACTCACTTTTAATAATCTCCACAGATTTTTGGCTATCTTGAAATGTTGCATTCTTGAATATTTCTTTCCTAATGGCAGGTAAAATATTTTTCAAGTTGTTGGTTTGCAATCAGAGACTAATGATGACATTTCTGACCAAAAATTATTGTAAAATATAAGTTTTTCAGGATAAAAATAATTGAAAACTATTTTAAATGTGCTGATTTGGAAGTATGGGATGGCTTACTGAGACTCTCAGTGCTATTTCTAATTGTGATGCTATAAATATAATTCATAATTCTCAATCATTTTCAAATCTTTCAATAACAATCAAAGCCCCTTTCCTTGCATTTTAACTTTATCAAAGTTTAGCAGTATGAAAACATATGAAAACATAAGTATGAATATTGAAATTATTTTTATATATTTTTTAATATATATACCTTTAAGTCATGAGGAAATTTATGTAGAAAACTTTTGAAGGAAAATATAGTATTGTGATATTTTTACATAAGGTGTAATTGTGAAAGTTATTATTAGATAGGTGAAATAACAACCATTATGAAATGAGCGGGCTCTTGTTTTCACATGTATTTAAAAATCTAATGTCAAACTGATGGTAACTAAAGTATTGTTGGAAGGAGTTGGTTCAGCATGACTTCTGGCACCTTTTGTTCCTTGTCTGTTACTCTCTTGAGTTGAACACTTTTTTTCCTTTACCAGTTTTATGAAAAGTTTGTTAACTTTCATAGCTCTTCCTTTCCTATCATAAATTAAAAGGCTTAGGGAGGAGTTGCTCCCTTGAGTTACTTCTAATTCCAAAAGTTTTGGCACAGCCCACTTTTAATGTTCAGTAACTTTCTAAAGAATATGAGCTTTCTGAGAGACCTGCAACAGCTTTATCCTGTAACTTTGGGATTGCATTCACTGTTCCAAAGAGGAGTGGCCTTTCAATTTGGCACAGAGATGGTGTGGTCTGATCAGTGTTGTCAAGTCTTTGCTGCTCACAAGTTATTGGAATGAGGACGTAGCCAAGAAAAGTTACTATGGTAAAGGATTGTTTTGATTTAAAAAAAAATAGGAAGGAGGGCAGGCCAAGAATGACTCTGTTGTGATGTTGTATTATGAATCAAAATAATGTAAATACTGTGTTAGTAAAATGACAGCTCTGAAGGCAGCGGTGATGTACAGCTGAAAAGAGAGAAAGGTGAAAAGAAGTGAAAGAAATTGCCTTGGGAATTAATAAAGATGGGATGGAAGATTTCATTTTTAGATCAGACCTATAGTTAATTTTCAATTGGTAGTGACTAAGCTGTATCATGTCAATGGTAGTAGTTTAAAAGGGAGACCAAACTTTAGGGAAAAACCTAATGAAACTGTGACTAATTATTACATAGGTTTTCAAGGCTTTATCCTCTGCATTATTTAAATTATTTTTCAGATAAAACAGATTGGCTTCATCCTATCATTGCAAATTTCTCATATAGTTAATGAAGCCATTGTCTTTGGGGTGGCTGGTCCCCTCCCCTCCACTCAAATTCACATAACAATGGTCAGATATGCAAACTATCCCTTTAATTCGGTGATGCCAGTGAATTTTACTGGATTGGAGAGTGATCCTTATTTTGAAAAACTTTCTTCATGGGGTGGAGAACCAAGTTTGACAGAGTGAGTACTTGCTTGGAGATCTGTGCAAACCAGTATTCATCCAATTTGCTGTCAGCAGCTTATAGTCATCCACATTCTTATCAGATGCTGTGCTTCCAGACAAGAAAATACATTGATGCTTTGCTATTGATTTTCTTCCCCCCCCCCCTTTTTTTTTACTAAACTGTGCCAGCCCTCAGCAGAGAGAGTGACAAAGAGGGAGGAAGAGGTTTTTACCTTGGCTGGTACAGTGCAGCTAATCCAGTGGGAATCACTGCCCAGGTGACACAACAAGGGATGGATCTTGTGAGACATTATGTAACATAATGGAGTGTGGGAATGAGAAAGGAAGCACCCAAGCCAGTGGAGGTTGGGCACTGGGGTACACAGGACTTATGAAGACAGGCCCAGCTCTAGAATGGGCCAGAACTTGTGATGGATCTTCTACCTTTCAGCTGCTGGAGACTGGAGAATTGGAGCAAGAGTTTGGGCAGTGAACACAAGAGAAGTGCTTTAACTGCCAAGAGTGTAGTGTTTATTGTGATCACTGCTGTAGGGGAGCTTAGACCAATATCTACACAGCTGAACAAGACATAAATAATGTTTATTATATACCTGTAATACCCTGCTCTTACACAATGCTCTCCACCCGTAGATTTCATAGGTCTTTCCAAAGAAGCCTGAAATTATTATTCATACTTTTCTGAGGGGGAAGAAGACAAGAGTGGTGGTAGAAGACAAGAGAATGACTTCTTTGTGGTTATCCAGCAAAGCAGTGATACAGCTGGGATAAGGGCACAGTTCTCCCAAATGCCAGTGTGCAACTATACACATGAGAAACCTGCCTTTCCATAGGTGCTGGTGTCCTGCTCTCTATAAAGGTTTTTCTTGGTACTAGGAATGTGTTTCTTAATATTTCAAGGTAAATAGTAAAAAAAATCCTGCTAATCTGATAACTAGCATAGGCAGATTTCATGCTTGAGCATAGAACCATCTTCACAATTCTTAAGAACTTGACCAAAAAGCAGAATCCATTTTGCCTTTTCATTCTGTGTATCCATATGACTCTCTAACAGCATCTGTAGGAGATCATTGATAGCCTGTGATCTGTTCTTTCACCTTTGCAGATAATTTGCAGTTTTGTTTTTTTGCCTAAATTGTTTGATGGGTGATACAGGATTGTTGTCTTCAGTAAATTCTCAATAGTGATGTTGCAGGCTCAAAAGCTCAAGCCCATCCTCTTTCAATGGAACAGCAAAATTTGTGGCTAACAAATAGGTTTCAGCCTTTATTTTTCCAGTGGGCTAAAACGACATCCACAAAGGCCACTCCTTCTGAATGTGAAATGAATCAAAATGCCTTTGGCTGTTTCTCCAGGCCATAGAGAATAGTATAAGCATAGGGCCACGCACCAAGGCAACCAGAGATGAAAAAGCTTTGGAAAATTTGCAGTGAAACATTCCTGGAGTCATCCTTCTAGCAGAAATTATGTGCAACAAAAGGACAATTGATGTTAATAATTCATTCAGCTTTAGAAAGGACTTACTATGTTTTCCGTGATTGAAATGATAGCTAAATGATGTCTGTCCAAGATTCTGTGTGCCCAGTGGGGAAGATGTAACCTTGATCTGCCTAGAACCTCTAGTAAATCCATGACTGCCTTAACACATCATTAACAGAACAATTTAATACATACACTATTAAAATGATCAGATCCTTTGAAAGTCAGCCAAACAACACAGAAACTCATTTCCAGAACTGCCTTCTACCTCTTTATAGTTGCCCTCCTTGTTCTCTCCAAAAATCACATGGGGAGAGAAAGTCCTGAATTCTTACCTTTTTGCCTGAAATCAGGAGCAAATTTCCAAGCTACTCTGCGTGTCTTAATTTTAAGCTGATATAGTCTGTTCTTTTTTTCTCTGGCCTAGGTGTTGTTTCAGCATGTTTATGCACTTTGTCACACATGCAGTCCAAAGTGTGGAGAAAAATCTTCTTGCACCCTTGGGCTGTGCCTTAACTGTTCTGTTTGGAGCTTTCTGTGGGCTTAGCACTGATCAGTTGTTGAAGACAGTACAGGGCTAAAAACTAGAGGAGGCCTGAATGAAATATTCCCCAAGAGCCCTCAGAAACATGAGCAGGCAGGGCATAGTCTACATTCCTGGGACAAGGAAACGGCACAGGTGCTGTCAGTGAGGAGTCTGGGGAGCAGCCCCACCGATAGGTGTGCCAGCGGGGTGGATGGATTATTGCTGCTCCAAGAGTGCTGACAACCAGTGCTGGGCCAGGGCTGATGCTTCTGGAGTCTTCTCTTCTTCAGCACCCCCAACTCCTCCAGTCTCTTATGCAGCGTCTGTCAGCAGCTGTGCTTACATGCACGAAGGCAGGCACGGATGGGGCTGAATGCATCTGGTGGCAGCAGCTTGAACAGGAATAAATGATGCCTGTATGAGAAGCCTATGAGTTGCTGTTAGATCACTGGTTTTATTTACCTTGTCTGTCTTCATTTTGCAAAATGGTAGGTGAAGACCTGAACTGAAAGGCTATTAGGAATCAAGTTCTTTAATGCTTTTTGGCCACACATTGAGAGAGAGGAAGAAAACTATTTACTGAGGAATTTCATCTGAAATCTGGAAAACTGCTTGCCAAAACACAAATGAAATGAGCACTCTATGTCACAGTCTTTAGGAAACACTGCATTTAATTTTATTTTAGAAGCAGCTAGTTATTGCTGGATGGTGACAAGGCAGAGAATGGCAGGGGAGGGGTTACCCTTCCACAGAGCCATTTACCAAGCTCTGATCTCAAGGCAATCTTTAAAAATAAATGTATGAAATCTCTGTATGAATTCAGAGATGACCTAGCACACAGTTTAAAGATGCTTAAAAGAGGAGAATTCAGTGTGTGTGGGATGCTGGAGAGCTGCCGTGTGTTTGGATATGCAAAATAAAGATCTGTTTTGTAAAGGATCTGAGCACCTGGAACTTTCTTTTGGCATTAGCCTACCAGTCAGATAAAAGAGAAAAATGCTAATCTAATCAATCTATTAAATAATTATTTTTCAATTAAATAGAAGCTAAAAAAAATCCTAGTAACAAAGCTCTCCAATCAATACCTTTGTGTAAGTAATGTGTGAGTACAGAATGCTAAATTGAGGCTACACCGATATTTGTTATATACAGAATATACACACACACACGTATGCCTTCTCCCACCCATATCTATACTAGAAAAGACAGGATAGCTGATGAATGAGCCAAGAAAAATGGATTTTTTTGGATGATACCTTTTTAGAACTGACTTCTCTGCAGAATTCAAAAAATGTGTTTGAAATTAGTGGACTGTTTATAGAGGATATAAAAAAGTAGATGGAAGAAGAAATCACTTAGAGAAATGCTAATCTCCTCCTCCACAAACTGCCCTTTGCTATGACCCTGACCTTTACTTCTGTCAGTTGAAAAGATCCTGAAATATTTGTTGTGATATTTTCGGAATAGACAGGTACAGATAGAGCTATATGCTGGCTACTCTGACTCATTCCTTCCCTACAGATGAAGGTGTAAGGAAAAATCTATCTAAACATGCATACAGACACATTATTTGTCATGCACTAAGGCATGTGTGTTTAAATAAAAACAGTCCCTCAAAGTTATTAATTTTCATTAGTGCAACACTGAGCTCTGAACATGAAATACATTAGTAGTGATTTCAGTAATCATCATACTTGCATATTTTATTTTACTGCCTAATTACTTGACTTCTATACTGCCTGTGCTCACATGGACACCCTCTCTGCTGAGCACATTTGTTCTGTCACAACCCACAGCCGTCCATGCTGTAGATATCCCGTTTGTCTGCACCGAATGTGGTTTCACACATGAGAGAGACTGTGAGACATGCAACTGTGAAAACAGTTCCTACTTTTATTAATGCTAACTGTTACCATGCCTGCCACTGCCAAGTGCTGTGCAGCAATTACAGCGAACTACTTAATATAGTGGCCAGTGGGAGAGGAGGAGACTTTCTCTCTTAGTGGCATAGTCAAATGCAGCAGCTGTTTTAGGGATAAAAATATGCACACAGCTGGCTTCTGGGCAGTTGTATTTCTTCGCTAAAACACTCGCTGTAGCTACACATAAGCAAAGCATGAATTTCACATTCTTGGCATTATAGTTGAAGATCTCTTGTTGATTTTTTTGGAGAATGAGTTTCTGTCATGCACTCCCAAGTTTTTATTGTATGAACATCAAACAGTGTATGTGTTGATTGTGTTCCTTAAACTCAGGTTCTGAAAGACTTTGGAATCTATCCCTCTTTCCTTTGTGATAATCTCAGGATGTAACCAAAACTCTTGAATAAGCAGGTAACTTGGAAAGGATATATTGACCTAGTCCAATGTGTACTGGCTGCTACCCCTTTGTGAATAAGGCTCCTTTCAGATGTGTTGCTGTTTGTACACCTGAAACTGCTGCTTATCTGTTCAAAAGTAAGCCACTCTGTTTAAATAAATGACGGAAAACATAAAATCAATTGGATATCCTGTACAGAACACTGGGGGATTTTTTCAGTGTTATCAAGTTTATGCCATATCAGTAATTTGAAATTACTGTTGAGCCAATAGCACTTATTTTAGAAAGAATGAACCCTGTGGTAATTTTTGATGTGATTATTTAGTTTACTGTACAACCACATTATACTTTGTCTAATGGTTTCTTTCTTTGACTTCAGGGTTAGGTTGCAGTATTTCATGCCTACTTTGCATGACCAGAAATGACACATCACACATGTGACACATGTGACAAAACAACCAAAAGCCAAACTCATACTTGCAATTTTATAAACCCTTAAGAAGTGATTGTAGCCTCCTCCTAATTTGTTGTGTTTCTGCAGTTAAAAATCTTACTTATTATAACTAAAAGATGGGTTTCATAAGCTAATTTAAATCTGAAATATGACTTGTCTTGTGTGTATCACACAGACATGAGAGATGTACTATCTCTTAAAAGTTAATTTATCTTGCTTCTTGGAATTGCTTTGCAGCTATGCTGCAGAGATAACATAACAGCGTCAAACGCCTTCTCTTTTCAAAAGCAAGCAAGCAAACAGCTGTGAGTGATTCCCCAAACTGTCATTTATCATGCAATGTTCAGAAAGTCGCAAGTGGAGATGCAAATATCTTACTCCCATCCAGGGCTGCCCTACATATGTAGGACAATTGACTTCCTTACAATAGCAATTGGAAAACTGGAGCTTCTGCAGTTGTGTGCTTATTTGTAATCAGTTAGAGTAAACTCAGAATCTCAGAACAAGCCAATAGGTCACAAATACAGCAAAAATGTGGATTTATGATGCATATTATCAGATTTTGTCTTTTTTACACAGAAAATCCCTCCCTTTTCCTCCATCTCTATATTCTCCTCAAGCCAAGCTGATTAGAAACAGCCTGTACTAATATCTTAGAACACACACACTCTCTCAAGTGATAAGATCTTGGTCAGAGAGATTGACATTGATTAATTAGTGCTCTTGAGGTCTTGTACTTAAAGGAAAAAATGTTGATATTTTGAACATTTTTTAGTAGATTCTGATGTTTTATAAATGAAACTGACAATTTAAAAATTTGAGGTTCAGTAACATAAAATATAGCACAATGAAAAATCCACATACTGTGATTTTACCAGGAGTGAAAACTTACTTTTACTCTGGAGAGTACAGAGACTTCTCACAGTTCAAATAATAGAAAAAAGAAGAGTGCTTTACTGGCATTTTTAGGTCATATTTCAATACATACTGAAATATTCTCTTTTATTGCAGAGTTGTTCCAGATTGAATTATTTTTATATTTTTTTCCAGAAAATTCTTTAATGGAGTTTTGAACTCTCATTACAGCGATGATTTATTTTCTCCTTTCAGTTGTGTAAAGCTGCTGGAGCTGTGTGGCTGTATTGGGAGCTAACTGGGTGGCAGATGTAGAGAGGTATAATTAATACAAACCAAATGCACATCCACTGTAAGAATTATATTTGCACTTAATCTAATATGTATTCATAGCATGAGTGATGGGATGCCTTTTTACTCTTTCACCTTCAGAGTTTAAAGTAATAAAGTTCACTATGCAGGAAAAAGACAACAGTGAGTATAGAACTCAGTAACATAAATGAAGGAGAAACTGCCTTCTTTTTTGCATGTAAAATGTTGGGATTTTTTTTCCAAAAAGAAAGAAGGTGGTCGGTATTACAAGTGCTGCTATGTGTGGCTGCAGCAACTTCCCAAGTGAGTCATCAGCTGTGTTTGGATCCAGGCTTTCGATTTCAGTGCATAGACACCACTGATTTAAAGGAAAGGACTTCTTATGTTAGCTGGCAGAAGCCATAGGTTTTTATAGTCTAAGGATCATCTTGAGAAAAAGAACCAACACTGAGTTGCAACTTCAGGAATTGCTTCACAGCTACGTTTGACAGAGCCTATCCCGAGGTGCTGTGGCTGCTTGGTTCAAGGGAATGCACGGATTGGTTTCACCTTTCGTTCTGCAAAAGATGCAGCCTCTGGCTCCCCATTTGCTCCTCAGTAATAAATGTTTGCAAAGTGCACGGCATCACCACTGGGAGCTGAAATACTCATACAATTCAGGATCCCCTGTGTCAGGTCCAGTATGAAGTGCTATCTGGACCTGAAATACAGAGTAAAAGGATCTTTACCCTGTCCTTAGAATTATGTATCTGGATGTCATTGGGCATGTCATTAGATGCATTTTCCAACACCTTTTAGTTTAAATCACTCTATATTTCAACATCTTTTTTGCCTGTGAAGGGAATCTAGAATAACTATAAACCAATTCTAACCGTTACAGAAGGAATTTAGTTCTTCTGTACAGATTCTGAAATAGAGGAGAATTTGATTACAGTTTCTTTTAACAGATATTGTAAAAGATTATCCTGGCTTAGTTAAAAATAATATCAAACCTGTTTTGATAAAGAAGCCTAGGTAGGTTTTGGCAACCCTTTTCTTTTTTTTTTTATTTTTCCATTTATACTGATTTTTGTGTAAGTGATTTTCTGTATGAAAAATCAAAAGGGAGCAGAAGATTGGCATAAGTGAAGATGTCATTCTCTTAATATGAACATTATCAGATGGCAAAAAATCCCAAGCCACTTTCTGAACAATTTTATGGAGCTTGGAACTATATTGTTCATCTCAGTGGAGTTTTAGTAATTTCATGTTAATTTTGTTCATATTTTTTTCCCTGTAAGAAAGGGTAGGATTGAGGATCTGCACAATTTGTTGTGATTGATGTCTCATTTTGGCTGTCAGTCAGCAGTGCGCTTTGCTCCCGGTGGAGGTCAGCTGTGAGAAGGCAGAATGCCCACAGCTACACCTTCATCCTGGGCAGAGCTCGGCTGTCATTTCCAAGCCCGGGGGCTCTCGGGTGTCTCCTGAGATACCTGTAATGAAATCTGGTCCCACATATTCAGGAGATGGACTCAAAATGAACCATAGCAGCTAGTTACAAATTTTTGTTCGCTGGTCCTAGCTCTATTCCTTGCTGATAGCCAGTGTCAGTACATGTTCTCCTGCAATGTACTATGCAAACATAAAATTACACAGTTAAATAGTCAAAAGCCAGGGTGTGAAAGCAGAGTGATACCTTCACTCAAATAACATTACCCCAGAGTTTTAGCCATTTCTTCATGCTTCTTAATCATACTTGGCTCAGATGGATTAAAGGCACATTTCCCTTTGCATGGAAGTCTTATTGAGCTTTCTGTGACACAGGCTGATTAACCTCATTCAATTTATGCCTGTTTCCTCTGGGGACGCATATCAGTGTCTGGGGGGGGAGAGTCCATCTGTGCCTATAGGGACCAATCACATGGGTGCAATTAGTCTCTAACAGTTCATAGCCTCAGATCACTTCTGTATGAGAGTGTTTTTCACAGCTGCCTCTGACTCGCTTGTCAGAGGCACACAAATTCAGAATCACACGAGTTATTAAAAATTTCCTTGCAAAGTACAAGTTTTAGCTGCTGGACAGAACTAAGTGTTCATATGTCCATTTCTGGGATATTTCTCCTAAGAGATTTGCGTGGTGACAAGAACACTTTTTCTCAGCTGCAAATGCAATCCACTTTTTGAGTACAAGGCTTTTATAATCCTGGGCTAGGAAGAAATTAATCAGATATCAAGAATTATTTTCAATTCTTATAATTACCATTTTACATATTGTAACTATGTTGATTTTTCTTTTCTTTTGAGAGGCTGAAAAAATAGCAAAAGCCCACTCTTCACTTTTCAGTAGTGTTTGAATGGATAGATACTTCAGACTTAAACTGTGCTATTATTGTAATGTATAACAGACTTTTTTTTATTTAAAATAAACGCAGGCTAAATTTTGCCATATTATCACGGCTTTAGAGGGTGATTTGATGAATTTTAGAGGGACCATTTCAGGCTGCTAGAGTAGATGAATATGTGGTCTGATACAGTTTGGTAATTTTGATGTCCATGTATACACAACTAAGATGACTAGGGGAACAAGTCCACCCTTAAGCTTAAAATACAGGCTGCTTTCAGTCTCCACACCAAAAAGTGTCGGATCTATGGTATCAAAGCACACTGACTTACTTGCTGCATGTTCTGCTCTATGTTGCCCACATACTCTGTACAAAGGAAATGACAATGTATACTGTCCTGTACATACTCTGTATGGTGCCCATTTACACCAGGTGCTGCAATCTTGCATCTTTGCTCTCTTGCTTTGCAATAGAGGTATTCCATGTAAGCTGGTTTCCAGAAAAATTTAAGCCATATATCATACACTGATGGTTAAAAATGAAAGTGCTGTTCTGCTTCCTTGTCACAGAATTTAATTAACTCACGCATCTGTGTCCACAGAACCAGTTTGGCCACTCAGTTGGTTAGTCACTAGATCAATACCCATGCAGAGGCTTGCAACCCAGTGCAGGCTTGCCATAAGCCAGTATCTCTAGCATGCAGAGAATCCAAGCTGTTTGAAGAAAAATGCTCTTTTTTTTTTTTGAACAAAAAAATGTTACTGAGGTGAGAACTCAAAGTTATACACACCATGTAGCAATTTTATTGTAAAGAAGTTCTTAGATGAGCATCCTGTGGTCTGCATGTGCCTACAATGTTAATGGAATATGTTAATGGAAAATATATTAGCAATGCAAGCAAAATATCTGCAAACAAAATTAACTCTCAATGTGAAATGCTAGGAAAATAAAAAAAAAAAAAAACAAACAGAACACAATTAAAAAACTGAAGGTGTCTCCTGGTGCTCCTTCCAAACAGTGAAACAAAATTATTAAAAGAAACATAGTAGGGGCTTTTATTGTTAGTATTACTTTTTCTGTATTGTTACTTTTTTTTTTAAATAATAGACTTCAGTAAACTGATTAAAAAAGAAAAGCTACTAAAAAAGAAAATACAGCTGTAGCCTTGAGTTATATAAGAGCTGCAGGAAGACAGGCCAGGTGTGTGGATGTTAGTGATGATGAGAAATAAGAGGGAACAGGGCTGCTTTTGCTCCTTTAGAACCCTACTCAAGGACTGCATGTCCGTGTGAGGGCATCTCCTCTGCAGCTGCTCACCAAGAGTGTGGAAATCATGAGGCTGAATGGTTGAGGGAGAACTTTGATATCTTTCTCAACAGAAGTAACTTTTCTGTGGCCTTTTTTGTTAATGTTTATAATGAATCAGTTATTTGAATTACTCAACAGCGGTCGGAAGTATCACTGCAATGGTAAAAATTGCTTTGATTGACTTTGCTTTTGGTTCTCACTTGAACTACTCTCCTTTTTTGTCTCTAGAAGGCTGTATTGGGGTTTATCATGCAAAGGGATGGAGTCTGCAACAAAAGGCTGAGAAGCATCAGTGAAAATAAATGGTGGGAAGTAAACTTTCCAGTGTATTTTGGCCCTGCCCAGCACTTCTGAGAGGTGAGGTCTTCCTCACTTCCAGGCTGGAGTGACTTCCTGTATTTCCTGTGCTTTCCTTTGGTGTAAAACTAGTTACTCCTGGCTGTTTATATCTCTGCACAGCTGGTGACAGACATATCAGGTTCAGAGTATTTTACATGTCTGCAGTGAGAGGTCTTCATTCATCCATATAATAGCTACAAGCTTTGTCCATATAAAGGTAGTTTAGGATTTTTGTCATTTGACACTATTGCAATTGAGCTATATAATTCGTAAAATCTATTACTTCCACAATTCCATAAAGCAGAAATTAGCTAAAAAGGAAAATAGTTATTTCTGTTTAAGCATAAAGAGGAAAAAATATACCTGAAAAAGTTTAATATCTTAATTTCTTCTCAGAAGTTTACCAGGGGTGATCTGGCCTTAAGGTTTAAAGTCTAAAATACTGGGGAAAAAAAAGATATTATTTTGACAAAATACTCTGCCTTTCCTATTTTCTCCCAGCTATGTATTTTTAACTTTTATTTTACTGAAATCTCAATTATGAAATTCATTCTACTTAACAATAGGTTTAGCAAGTAGGTCAGTGTTTTTTCACATCCTATTGCTACAGCCATATTCTAGGCAATTGTGTAGTTATTTTAATATGTTCAACAGAACATAAATTATCTTGGAGGACATTCATGGTTGTTTTGGGGTGTGCACTAGAGCCAAAGCAGTATTGCTATGGAAAATCATCGAAACAGTGATGCCTCAAACTTGTGTCTCCATAGCAACTCAAAAAAATAATGACAGCTGTACCAAGAAATTTGTTAATAGAAGGCCTTAACACATTTGTCTAGACTCAGTCATACTTCATACTCATTATAACCTGTAGAAGGATTGTAAGAAAATGAAACGTAGAGAAAAAAATAGGGAAGATCTGCTTTTCCTGGAATTTCACACTGGATTCATTTAAGTTACCTGACATTGTCTATGGCAAATATAACCATAACAGTGAA
This sequence comes from Vidua chalybeata, assembly GCF_026979565.1. Taxonomy (NCBI): domain Eukaryota; kingdom Metazoa; phylum Chordata; class Aves; order Passeriformes; family Viduidae; genus Vidua; species Vidua chalybeata. The sequence continues at coordinate 13,942,150 of NC_071532.1, forward strand.
ATTTAAAAATATTTAATAATATAGATTAATTTGATTTTAACTTATTTGATTCTAATATATACAGCATTTCTTTATTATGTGCCACATACACAGTGGAAATTTCTCAATAATTAGCATAAAGCTAGATGTTCTGAAAACAAATAGGAAGATTCCCATGTTGATAATGTTAGAATTATTGGCTGTAAAAGTGTTGAGAAAATGGAATGAAAAATGCAGCAGTATGCGAGAGATGTTTTAAAATGGCCTTGCTCAAATTCTAATTACAGGCCATGGATAAAAAACTAGAAGGATTCTGTAGGATCAAAGCACGAGAGACTTTGCTAGCTTTGGTCTGCTAGAAATGCACAAACACACTAGAGAATAAGAAAATTGGCTGTGCAACCATTAAGCTATAATATGTAGCAAGAACAAATATTTTTATGGGTTGGCATCAGACGTGATAAAAGTTGCTGATTTTAAGGCAATGATTGAATTTTTAAAATTTTATATATAACAATTTCCTGTATAAACAAGAATTGTTTCTAATGGGGCAGAAATCTATTCAAGACCTTATGAAGTGAAGAGTTAATCATAGACCTGAAAAAATAGATGAAACTGATTTTATCTTGATTACATTTTTATTGTGAGTTCTGCCAAGAATTCATAGTCTCAGGGGGTTGCAAAGGACAATTTAATAAAGCTGAAAGTAATATTGAGACAATAAACTGGAGGAAATGTAAACAGAAACATGAAAAAGATAATTGTCCATTGTTGAATAATATTTTACTAGATGCCCAAATTGCACATTTCAGAATGATGCTGTTGCAGTGACTTAAGAAAAGAAAAGAATGGGTCAAAGTAAAATGAAAAACATCTCTAAATCATAGTGGAACACGGAAAAAAAAGCTGGAACAATCATTGTAACAAGTCTCTTGGATTTTAGGAAGTAGATAGTGGAAGCAAAATGTTAAAGACAAATATCTGTGGTCATCAGATCTAAGAATGGAAAAGCAGAGAAAGGAATTCCCAGTTGTACCGGGAATCCCGATAATATTATTGCTCTGTGACTGTATGATGATAGCAGAACTGACAAGAATCCATGAAAAGCAGAATCTCAGTCACTTGGAGTCTGCATTTGGGGAAAGCCAGATGGTAGAGTCATACGACATGGTGATGCAGTCCTTTTAATTCTAACCAATTACACAGCAGTTTGTTTAAGTCAGACATTTTGAAATCTGCATGTCTAATTAACTTTCATCTGATAGTTTTAAAAGAACTAGCAGAAGACCCTCTTAGGCATTTTATTTTGGTGATTACAGAGTTGAAACATGGGAATTTTCAAGTTGCAAAAAATTTAAATTATACCAATATTTAAAAATGGTAACAGGACTAAATCAGGAAATTAAGGGCCTATCAAGATGAGATTGCTTAAACACAATTCATGTCCATCAACATTAGGTTTGCAAAAAAAAATTTGTCAGGCTAATTTGATCCCATCTTTTGACAAGATTACAAGTTCTTTTCAATCAGCATAGTAGTGTTGATGCAATAAAGTTTTTAAAGAACATGCTCATTTTGTAAAGAAAATAAAGGAATAGAAAATTAACCTAACACCTATGAATTTTATTAAAATTATATTTAAGTGTAACTGCAAATAAGGAGCCATCATGGTGAGGATTTGGTCCTCATGAGGTTCATTTCCCTCACACCTTATCTTTTTTAATAAGACAAGAAAACATGACATTTTCTTCATGAAGTTTTCTTATATCACTAAAACTACTGGAGGATTAAATGATACATAAGGCTGGTGAATGACAGAGCAATCTGACTTACTTTAAAAAATGGAACAAATTATTTTTTTGGAAGCCTGTGCAGTGAGGAACAGTGTGAGCCACGCTTGTAGGATGGAAAAGACTCCATGCTGGGAAATAGGGACTGAAAGGGTTTGATTTTATAATGGAAAATCAGATACACGTGGAGCTCCTGCGGTGCATTACGGCCAAAGTGCTAAAATGATCATTGGACTATAATGAGGAGAATATGAATAAAAGCAGAGAGCTTGCATTATTCAGGTGAAGATTTGCTGTGAGGGGAAAGTGCTACACAGACTGTAGCCCCTTGGCAAAGGAAGTCTGGGGCTTTGTGCCTCTTCTAGAGGAGAAAGGGAGGCACTGCACAGCCGCTCCCAGGTGCCACTGCTGGGGTCCAGCAGCCTGCCACCGTGCTGCATCACTGCTCGTCCTGCCCTGTGGAAAAGGACTTTGGTCTCCTTTCTAATTTCTTCTTTTTTAATCATTATTATTTATTTGGTTTTCTTTAGAAAGAAGGGTTTGATAGCAACTCTGGCTGAGCTTAAAGGACTGGAAAATATGCTGAAAATGAAGGACTACAGTTCAAAGTCTTGACTTACTAGAGAATAGAAAAGTGGTACAAAGGCATCTATAATTTCTCTGGAAAAGACTAGCAAAATCCATTACCTGGAATTAGAGAAATTTAGCCTTGAAGTAATTTACCTCAGAGAAGGGAACTGACCACTGGAAAAATTTACTGTAGCCTGCAGTGGATTTTGTCTTAAGAGAAAATTTGAAACCATGATCAGTTTTTATTCTGGCTTAGCTGCATTATTTGTCTTGATACAGAAATTCATTTTGGGGAGTCCTGTAGATGTGTGATATACGAAGTCACATTAAATAATCAACAGAACCCTTCTGATATTAATATATTTCACTCAAAAATATGAAATTGTCATGTTATTCTGTTGAGATGATCTGCAATAAGGTCTTAGTGATACTTTTTAAAAATGTACTTTGCAAACAATTTTAATTTATGAGCTAAATAGCAGACATATAAGGTATGAAATCTTGAAGTTCTCCACTAAGTAATAAAACACTGACTTTTCTGATTGACATAAAGAACCAAGATCACAAAATCTGGTCTTTTGTCTCCAAATAAGCATGTTCAGAGACCTCCATTTCTGTCCATGTAGGAAGAGGAAAGCACAAAACACTGCAGCTCTAGAGGTTAATTCTGCAAGTCAGGAGGCTCTGTCCTGCTGTGGGAATACAGCCCACAGCCCCAGCCTGCCCGTGGGCCACCCTTGTGACTTTGCATGGGGTCATGCAGGACATGTGCTGGGGCTGGGCTTGGGACAAGGGGAGGAGATAACCGAGGGCTGGAGTAAGGGCATAGACAGACACTGCTGCCTCTACTATGATGTTAGAAAATCTTCTCTATATTTTCAGATTTCTTTATTTGTATAGTTTGAAAAGTTTTGGTTATTTTATTTTTGGCCAGTTCTACTTTAAATTACATATTGCCTCAAGCCATTTTGTTTCTTCTTTCTCATTGCACCTGCTGGCACCAGTTTCACCTCTAGACTCACTGGCCTTTGAGTATTGGAGCTGATTCAGCCATCCACTCCTCTGCCATCCTGCCCTTCCTGCTTGAAGTGATTCAGAGCCTGGCCTTCACATGTGGCCTTCACCAAAAAGTTAACAAAAAAAGGAAGTAAGCCTGTTAAAACACACCAACACACCCTGCTTCTTGTATGGTCGGGCATTTGGTCTGTGTTACAGGCATGCTGTCTGCACCATCAGTGAAATGATAAAAACTCTGCCTTCTTGTATGTTCTTTGCTGGCAAAAATTTCAAAGATGATCTGTGCAGTTTGTGAACAACACCTCTGCTAAAAGAAAGAAAGGCTGAAGCGACCAGGGAACAGGATGGGGTGGATTTCAGTGGGCTGGAGAGTGCTGCAGGTTGCCCTTAGACCAACATCGCAAAAGACAAGAATTCTGCTGATGTAAATGAAGAAGGGCAGGTCGCTGTCTTCTTCAGCCAACTAATAGCATTCATGGTAACCTGAACACCCAAGTCCCTTCAGATGTTGCCTCAGAAAACACACCATACCTTTGTTTCATTCTCTAAGTTTTAATTTCCCCCCCTTTTTTTTTTTCTTTTTTTTTTTCTTTTTGAGATTAGTACCCACTGGCCCTCTGAAATATCTCTGTAGTTCTCCTGGGTTACCCTCTGCCTCAGATACATTTCTATAAAGGTGCAGCCTCAGCATTACTTTACTTTTACGTGTGTTTGAGTGTGTGTGTGTACTATCTACATCTGGAATGAGGGGCCGTATTAAAAATAAAATAATTATAAAAATAAAATGAAATGGCCTCACATGGAAAGCATTTGGAAAGGAAAATACCAGAGTAAAAATGGAAAAATAAGTACGTGTCAGGCCAGCTGCAGGTTAGGAGTAGCTCTCTGGGAAGCCAGTGGGATTTGCTGGTGCCCTGCATGGGAAGGCAGAGACCAAGCAAGCACAGCTGCCCTGCAGCACTCTGGTGACGAGGACTTCAGTTATGTCTGCAGGAAGACTTTAACCTTGCTGGCCTCAGGATTATTTCTCAGAAGCTAAGGACGTCAACTTTAGCAAGACTGTGCCCATAGATAGTAATGACCAAAAGGGAAATCCCTGGGGCAGGCTGCAGGAAGCTTTTGAAGGTACTTGTGCCAGCAGATATCTGGGGCATGGGCATAAGAAAAGGAAGTTCACCCAACAGTCAAATTCATATATTAAACCCTTCTCAATTCATTCCTGCATAGAGGATAAATGCTGCTAACAAAGACATCATACACTGAGTTATTTGTCAGCCTCTAAATTAAGAAAGGATTTTAATACCTTGCTTTGAGAGATTTACTTAAGTGATTAAAATCAGGCATGATTTTAGGAACCTCAGAAGATCAGCCACCTGATAAACTCCCTGGTTCAGGTTAAAATAAATCACATTTAAAAAGCATATTTCTTGAAAAAAGAACCACAAGGAAGAGATAATATAGCAACAAAAAATTGTCTTAAAATTTATTAAATTGTTTGGTCTTTCAATAATTGAAAAGGCTTCATTACCATGCAAACAAAAAACAGGTTGGCTATTCACCTTTCAGAAGATGGCATTTGCATTGCTATAATAGGAGAGAAGAACCTTAGGAAACTAATGAAGGAGCATAAAAATGCAAATTACTGCAGCTAATTGGCTGTGCCTTCTTACACCTTCTGAATTATTAATTTATGACCGAGTAAATCTGCCCCTTTTAAATAATATAATAAAGAACAACATTGTGTTCTATGCTGTTGAGTGGATAGTGTTTGTTCCCTTAATTTTATGGTGGGTTGCTCTTGTTTGCACTAGCAAGATGCTTACAGTGCTCTGTATAACTCTGCAGGTCCAGCACTCTTCTCATGCAGACTGACACCATTTTATTTCCTTTTTCTAATTCCTGACTGGGAAAGAACAAGACAAAAGATGATGCCATTATTACAATAATGCTAATTACATCTTTATTGCCATTGGCAGTAAAGTTTAATCATAAAGCAGGCTCAGAATTCTACAGAGACCTATTTACATGCCAATATATGAGTAATTCCATCCAGTTCAATGTAGTAACTTAGAGATGGTTGCTGCCCAGGGGGGTGAAGAAATCAAAATAAAATATTTGATAACTGTGGTTGATATATGCACATTTTCTCCTGAATATTATTTCTTCTCCCATGAAAAAATTGGTAAGACTGAGGAACTGCTTGTTTTACCTGGGGTTTCCAGCCCTGTGATACAGCCCTATGGCATACATGAGCACCATTTTGGAAGTGCCAGATATTCTGCCTGGAAGACCTATACATTCACAGTGTGCATGCATTCACAGAAAGGCCCTCCCATTCCCTGTGCACGCTCACTGGGACTGTGCAGGGCATGAGCAGTGTGTCCATTACTTTCTGAACTTGCCTTATATTACTTGAATGCTTCACAGTTACCTGAAAAACCTTGGAGTCATGTGTTTAAGTAATGCTGTGCAACAGGGGCTTAAAAATTAAGCTCAGCTTGTATGAATTCCTTTTTCTCTGATGGCTTCATATATTTCCCTGCAGCATACTTAAACTAACAATTTTTCATTTCTAAAAGATCTGCTACAGCACTGGGCATTTCGTGCAGGGGGTGGAAGAATTTGGCTTGTGGGATGGATCATTGCCTTAGAGGACACAGGCAGCCACCATATACAGCAGGTGGGAATGCCTCTCCTTTTCTCCTTCTGTAAGGCAGAATGTTTTTTATTACAAAAATCAGCCTGTTAACATGAAGTTTCTCATTCTCCGTTTTAGTCTCCAAACGTTTTCTTCTTTAAAATGCAGCCAAAACAGATTGAACATTTTGTTGCATTTGATTTTATGTTGCTTAGTGTGTGCTACTCTGAACCAAAAAGAAATCCACGTCCCAAGGAGCTCATTTGTGTGTTCCAGCAACTGCTGTGGCTGGGGTGCCTAAACCAGCTACCACAATGAGAAAGCTCATGGAAAAAGCTTTGCCTGATTTTAAGGCCAGCTCAAGGCTTCAGTTATGAAGACAATGCAAGGGAATAGCAGTGAGTCCAGGGAAATTCTAGTGTTGAAGGTAGGTAAACATAAGCCAAAGAATATTAAGGCTGATTTATTTTGTTTATCTTTTACAACTTTTATAATTTGACTATACACAAGCTTTGACTAGGTCTTCTTTTAGAGCATCCAAATATCTCACTAGTATCAGTGCATTTCCCAGGTGGGAAAGGGACATTATCTTCAGTTTATAGAAGTGAAATTGAGAGATGCAGGTTGGCTAAAATAGCTCCCCAAGGCTACCTATGAAGACTTGGGCTGGAATTTGGACTGTCATCCCACTTGCTGCAAAAACTACTGAGCTATTTTTTGCAGTCTGAATTTTCACTATTTTCTAAACAAAGAATTTCAGTATTTTCTAAACAAAAGAAAAGAATACAAAACTAACTTTAGGATGCCAAAGAGATATTATCTTAGGCAACAGAAACTTGGTGGCCAAGTTTTTGTTGAACAAATTTCCATATATCAATCACTGAGAAACTCTCTGTAGCGGATCTGTGGAATATTATAGTCCAGGATCAAAACCAAACTTACTGGCATTTGAAAGGGTCATATCAAGCATTAGGTTTATATTATGTGTTACCTAAAACATTAATGAAGTATGTAATAGCTGTTAAACTAAAGCCAACAGAAGCAGTGAAGAAGTAACCCTGATATATTACCCAGAAGAGCAAGGAGGAAAACACTCCAGGAAGTATTTCAGTAAAAGACTATAGGTGGTAATTAAAGGCACTTAGACACAAAAGAATTTAATCCAGATGGATGTATGGGGAATGTAGCATTTACCAAAAACTTGCTGAAAGTGTTTCCTTCAGTCATCTCTGAACACCTGGAATCTTCTCTCTTAACTAGGAAGGAGAACAGTAGCAGATGTTTTAATGCTCTAAGAGTTTTGAAGAAATAAAAAAAATACCTGAAAGAGATAATAAGTGTCCAAAGATTCATAGAGAGCAGAAGAGGTATACAGGGACCAGTCATTTTCGTTTGTCAACAGGCCAAAAACTAAAGGGATTAGCCTGCAGCAAATTAGATTAAATATCAAGGAAAAATATGAATTAGTCATTAAGGGAATATTTTAGAATTAACATCATTGAGACTAAGGCTAAACTTCCTAAAGCACATCTGGAGATGGTTTGAGGTCAGTTTAAGTGTCCCATCACAAAAAGGGGAGCTTACTAGGAACAGTGCAGCTTACTAGGAATGGGCTCCTCTCACGTTCTAGCCATAGGCTGCCTTTTGAACCTTGGTGAGGGTTTTCTTCTCCCTTCTGCAAAGTGACTGTCTGGTCGAGTAGCCCTCTCTCCATCCTTCATATTTTAGCCCAGTAGCTGTACACTTAAACGGCTTTCTCATTAGCATCTGAGGAAAAGCAGACCTCTGGAAATGTGCCATTCTCCCTGCCTTGCTGGGGAGGAGTTGGAGATGTTCATTCACAAAGGCATGGCATTTTCTGCAAGACGTGTGAGTAGTCACAATCTGAGCTTCTTTAAGACCAGAGTTTTGAAGACAAAGCCAAAGCAATACTTACTACCCCACGAGGAAAGAAACCCAGCACAGTGACAGAGAAGTGCTACACTGACCATTCCTTTGGGAAGAGCCACATTGCTTCTTCCCAAGCTCTGTGCTCCACCCCTGAGGTGACTATTGTTTATCTCTGCTGGCAATGCTGCAGTGTCACCTGCTCAGCTCCTCACTGACAGCGTAACACCCCCCACGTCCCCTTTATTCCGAGCAGAGGGAGATTGCTTTCACCCCGCCAAGGGTGTCCTGGTGGGAAAGAGGTGATGGGCGCCCAGCCTGTCCGTCACCCCGGGGATTGCGGAGCGGCGCTGCACTCCCTGATCCCGGAGTGCCCTCTAGTGCTGACAGCACGGCGCGGCTCCCGCCCCGCCGGGGAGCGGCACCCCAACATGGCACCCCCTTGGCATGGCCTGAGCCCGCTGGAACGGGCATGGAAGAAGGACAGCACCTGCGGCTTCACGTCTGCCTTGCACAGTGGTTCATCAGGTACCCAGCCAGATACGTGAGATACGGGAGGAGTCTGGACTGGCCATAAGTACTCCTACTTGGGCCACAGGACATTCCTATTTTACCATTATTTTCCATAAAGCAGTTCAATACGGAAGATGCAAAGTGATGGGCAACCCACACTTGCAATATTCGTGACGAATAAACCCAAACTATTTTAATTTATGGACACAGTTTTATTAAACTCACTAGAATCTGAAGAGCATATTCACTAAATGTGAACAGGGAAGCTTGCTCTTTGTAAGGGTGACGCTGTGCTGCTCAGCAAGTTGTGTACCTGGGACTGTTTGACCAAGGAGAAAATGCTTGGCTATGTGTGATGCAAACAGATTAAAACTGAAGAAGGAAAATGTTTTTAGTTCTTGTCTACCCTCACCTCTTTTGTTTTGTATTTTAACTTCCCAACTGGTGGGAATTTTATTTTTGAAATTACAAATATTAAGCAGCTTTATAATATTGGTTATTTCCAGGTGACTTTTGACGCCAAATCTCATATTTTTAATTTCTAGGTCTCCTAAATTCTTATTAGAATTAAGATGAAATTATCTACTCTGCATTAAATCTGCTGCTGGAAACGTGTTGACAAACCAGCAAGTCTATTAGGGACTGCAGGGCAAAAAGCCCATGTGACATGCCAGCTGTGGAACATGCCACATCTGCTCTTAGCAAGTCACGTACTGTAGGTTTGGGTTTTCTTTTTGAAGAAGATTTTACTTCCTGTTCTGACTATTATGGAGATGGACTTGGGCTGTAGGTGAAGATCCTGTTGTGGTTTGACACACAGGAAGATTGGGTTATAAATAAGCTCAAGAAGCTCAAGAAAGTAAGTGACATGCCTGTCGAACCCAGATGGGGTCATCAGAGAAGAGCCTGGGTGAGATCTATTGAGAAAAGCTTTACATCTCTTCTCAAAAGTTTTGCCAGATCTGAATGCACTGCTCTTTTAATAACTGAGGAAATTATTGTCAACGTGTCTTCAAGCACTTCTCTGGTAGGATTTTCCATATTGTGTTATCTTCAGAGTTAGTCAATCCACATTATAACACTTGCCATGTTACTCACTGTTGTGAGTGGGATTTGCTTCTGCAGTAACCATCATTTGCTACTTCAGGTAGTAACTAAGGAACCAATAAATAGTTATTTAGCAGGGCTACATCAGAGGGAATAAATCACTTATGACTAGGTGAAGAGATAATATTTACCCTCCCTGAGAACTTGCTTCCATCTGCATATTCAGCACCAAAGTCTATCTAACTTTTTTATGGTTTTGTAAGGAAACACTTCCGGGCATTTGAACAACTATTAAAAACCAGATAAACTGCTTTTGATATAGTTTTCAAATGTGACATCTCACCACATATTTAATCTCTTTAGCAGCAGAAGATAATTGTCTCAAGAAGATAAGAGCCTCTTGGGGAAGAAGGCCATCAAACTGGTAATAATAATGATGAACATGAATGTGCTATTGCTGAATTAGAATGAATACTCTTTTTCCTATGTTTGAAATAGCTTACATTAGATTGCTATCTAATCTGTTACTTGGAATAACAGAGGGAAACTACAGCTTTAGTACCTATGCATGACAGAGCTTATGGCGGAGCTGTAATTAACCAAGTGATTTATTAAGGGAAGGGACTTTAGAAGAATGACTTGGATTAAGTAATGTGAAATACTGAAGCAGCTTCTTAAGGTATTTTTCTTTGGCTTGCTCTAGAGTTTCTTGAACAACTAAAAGTTTTTTTTAAGTGTCAAGAAGTCTGCTGGCTTGTGAAAATTGTGGAAAAATGAGAACTAGGTTGAAGTGACTCAGAAATCAGTTCAGAGATTCCTGATTGAACTGAATATTTTATCTACTTAAAATAAAAAAAAAAAAACAACAAAACTGCTTTGACTTTGTTTATTTTAAAAACAAATCCCAAAACAGTGTTTCACTTTGACCTTTTTTTTTTCATATGCTTTATGATTTTTTTGCATAGCTACTGACAATAAAGCTGAAGAAGAAAGCCAGGGAGGGCTCCAGACTAACTTACTTGGTGTGGCAGAATGATGCCTTTTACAATTGCTTTGCAAATGCTTTTCTTGCAATAGTCGTGTTTATGGGAGATTCTGGAAAAACAGCAAAATGACAAAACCAGAAGCTTTCTTCAAGTATTTCCCTTTTATTGAGTGATATCTTCATTAACTGAAGTCAAATGCTTCTGTGGAAAGTGTGTCAATCTGTACAGGTGTGTAGGAAAGAAAGGCTGAGGTCACTAAATCCTTTCTGAGGGCTTTGGGTATGTTCTGTTGATGGCAGTGCTGTAAAAATGTTGATAATTAATAACATTTCCAGAGGAAGAGATTTAAATTGCTCTGTTATCTTCAGCACATAGTGTCTCTAGATTTCTGCTCATAAAGTTTTTGCTTATGAGCTGGCCCTAAAGCATGTACAGATAGGCAAGTTTTCTCTAAAATTTCTAAAATGCTGCTGCAGTCCTAGTTTTGTGGATGTTATTTGCTTGTTTTGGACATATGGAGTGCCACATAAAATTTGTTTTCTTTCTCTAAAATGATGTGGTTCAGGACTTCAAAAATAAGTGGTATGTAAAGTTTTACTTCCAAATATAAAGATTTAAAAATGCTGAGCAGTTTAATTTGGTTTCAGAGAGCTCAGTACTTTAGAAAAATCAAATTATTTTTCAACCTAAATTTAGACACTTGCATTAAAAAGCTCTGATGAGTGTTCCAAAGAAATAAGTTAGTAGAAATAAATTAATTATCACCCTAACATTTAGCTTTAAAGAAAAGTATTTTGAGTAATAAGAAATCTGGTTAAAAATTCCTACAAATAAAGGTACTTTAAAATATGAAAATTATTAGAAAACAGTGTGAAGACCACCTGGAATCATTTATTGACAGAAATAAGTACAACAAAAAGCAAGATGGTAAGAGTGACCCCCAGACGCAGTGGTAAGGCTCAAGAGGTTTTTCCTATGCTATCAGGAGTTCTTAAAAATTATGGTTTTGCTCAACAGAATGAAATAGAAGATGAAAAGATGAGAATTCAGAAATGTGGGAAACCTAGGAAACACAAATTACCAGAGATAAAGACCAAATAAAGCTTAAGTCTTCAATAAAGTGAAATCAGAAAACCTGCATGAAAACCTGTAAGTTTGCTGAACTGTAGCTAAGGAGAATGTGTACTGCAGTATGGTGAAAGATTTGTCTCAATCTTCACCATGTGAGTTAATAGTAGATATATTTTTCTGAAACCTATTGTTTATAAGGAACAAAAGTAAAGGATGTTATAAGATCAGGGTGCTGACACATGGAGATACTGAAATAATATTGAGTTATTTTTAATCCATATCATGTTTCATGTGATAAATCATAACTTCTGTATTAAAAAAAATAGCACCTTGAATAAGTTAACAGAAATCTAGTAAAAAACAGTATGGCATTTAAGTTGGATTTTCCTTTTAGAAAATTCTTCATCCCTCATTATTCCCCTTTTTTTTTAGAAAATTCTTCATCCCTCATTAGGTATGACTGAGGATAATAGGTTTTCTTGGAAGAAGAGCTGAAGTGCTGCACCATCATGACTGAAAACCAAGAAAACCTCACTAGAGTGGGATTAAATGGTTAAATCTTAGTAAGGGCAAAGGTTAATACTAAAATGCCTCTGGCTCCCTCTCTGCATACATGTGTTTACATGTATATTTTTCTTGAAAAGTAGGTGAACACTGCGATGAAGAATATGCAGTAGGAAAAATTATCAAGGTTAGCTTGGACGAGAGATGACTGAGGGACCTGGAGGAACAAAAGCAAGCTAAAGCAGGTAGAGTGAGAGCTGAAAAATATCCCTGAGTAAAGCAAGGTAAAGAACACGGAAAGAATAATTGGAAAAAAAATAGCTTCAGCTACTCTAGAGAAAGGAAGAACAAAGTGTTTTTGCTGTTTTAAGTGGAGGTCAAAGTAAAAACAAATATGTTTGAAATCTTAAAAGAAAAAAAAGCCAAACAAAACCAAAACCCACAACCCTAGGAGAAACCAATTCAAGAAATTAAAACCAACTCCCAGTCACAGTTATGAGTGATATTTTACTGCTAGAGAAGTAAGTGGAAGAAAATATCCTGCTGACAACTTCAGTGTTAGGAATTCACTTGTTTTCATTCATAGTTATCCTTTAATCACAAGGATATTAAAGTTGAAGACCGAGTTCATCATGCACCTGCATTAGAACTGTGGTTGTTATGAATTTCACCCAGTGGACCACTGGTCTGGTCCAGCATTGTTATTCTTCTGGGAAAGCAAGCACTTGCTAAAACCCAATTGAAAAACAAAAAGGGATCCTGTGCAAACATGTCGTAATTAGAAATGCGTAGGGAAGGTTTATGATAAATATATTAAAATGCGTGGAAAAATATATTAATCTGTCACTCATTTTTCATGACAGGATGACACCTTCATTCACTATTTATCTATTTTTGGACTTAAGTGCATGTGTTTAATTGCATTTACCATATCTCTATTGTTTTATGAAACTGCTGTGTTTATAAATAATAGTGTAATTTAATATTTGTAAAGTGTGAGTTTTACAGAAGCACAGCACCCTGGTAGCTGTCACTAATATTACCTTATAAAGCAGATAATACAAAGTGCTTTAATTTATTTTTAATGTAATAACCACAAAGCTGTAGGTGTGGAGCTGAGTGCAAAGTCAGTGAGTCATTTCAGTTCCCCAGTGATTTGTACCATCTCTCTGTTCAATACTGATCCCTTGCCAGGCTGTTGGCTTTACTTCATGATATGTGGCACAGCAGACAGCACATAACAGAACTCTTAGTGAATCAGCTTCTACTAGGGGAAAATGTGGGTACAGTTTTGGCCTTGATTTTGCCAATAGCACAGCCTTGGCAAGTAAATGTAGGCACTACCTGGCTTTCCTCTAAGTCAGCCTTCTGAACAAAAAAAAGGAGCATAGCTACCAGGGAGTTTGAGAGAGCAAAAATGTCTGTTGCATTTCAGCTTAAGCAAGAGAGAGCTCACATCTTCTTCTTTGTTTTGGCATTGCAAGAATAAGAGCTACAAGTTAGAAAAGAGAAAATGTAAGCATATGTTGCCACTCTCAGACTTCAGGAAAGCTGGCAGTGCCCTCTAGAGAACCAGTTCCCTTTGGTCCCTTTCATCCCAGCAGGACAGCAGCATCCGGTGCCAGTCAGCAGGAAAATTATGCTGTTCCACTCCGCTTCTTCACCAGGTGAGAGCAGTGCTCTGTGGGAGAGGGCGAAGATCAGTAGAAGAGGAGCTTGTTTATCTTAACATGAATTTCAGGCTGCAAGTTCACCAGCATAATGGCACCCACTGGTTTGCATTCCTGTACAGTTTGTAAGAACTCCCAGTGTGCATTTTTTGAACTGATTTCAATTAGTTGGAAGCTCGCTGTGTGGGAAACCCAACTCCTCATGAAGTTGAACAACGCCACTTGCAGAAGTCATGTTTTGCAAGAGGTGTTTTGCTTCTAAAATTTTCAGTTTCTGCTTAATATAATATCTAGCACAGTACAAAGTTTTTTATTCTTTTTAGGGCTTAGAGGATAGTCTGTGGGGTATAATGTACTCTTAGCTACCAAAACAAACCACCTCACTGGTTCTGAGGAGAAGCTTGTAATAGCACCATTTGTTCAAATACTGAAATAAAAGCAAAGCAGTTAATCTAAGAAGTTCTGACATACAAAAAGCAGTAGCAATAAAAGCTAATTGTCTGTTAGCTCCAGGTATATTTTTATTGAGTGTTTCAATCCTAGCCTAGAAGCATATATTAAGAAAAGGCTCTGCAATTTTCACAGATCAAGCAGCAACCAGTGCAGGCTGCAGTCTCATTTCTCTCTTTACTTTCCTAACCAGCCCATCCCTCCCTCAGCTGTCTGCATCTATTTCAAGGAGCTTTTAATGCTTTCCTGTAGCTACTTCCAAAGCTCTTCTCAGTGGCTGACAACCCACAGTAATAAGGTGATTTCCTCATATCCCCACTTATATCTATTGAAGCATAGATTTAAGGAGGAGGTTACTGTAGCTCATATGACAAAGGAAGGGGCAGCACATTTTTACATGGGTTTCTTTCTTTTCCGTGACAGAAAGCATATTTTTCTCAAGGTCAGTAGCATAATCGAGGCTTTCATTAATTACTTAATGTGCTTTGTGTATGGCACACTTCAGACATTTCCTTGGTGGGCAGAGGACCTGCAATTTTCTGATATGCTTTTATGTCTGATTTTGTTTAATGCAGCCTTTTTGTCTGGGCATCAAGAAATTATGTTTTTTTAAGACAAGATACCCCAAGCCGTCTTCTATCTTCTGTGACTCCATCCAATCTGGGTTTCTGGAGCCTCCTCAGGTTTTCCAGTAATTTGTTTATTCACCCAACAACAACAAAAGCCACAGACTTCAGTGACTTTAAGCTCCAACCCCTATCTTGAAATATTAGGGATTTGGTTTTTCAAGTATATTTATATTAATAATTAATAATAAATCAATTATTTACTATTGCCCTCCAGTAATGGATCATGACCATTAAGACTGTTCACAAATGAAAAAAAAAAGTTATTTTTCTTTTTCAGTTAAATTTCATGAATCAGCTGACCCGTAGTAGACCAAAGATGGGAAATGAGTTTTCCCTTTAAAAGACTCTTTGTCATAACCCACATTGATCAGCAGTGTTGTGAACATACTGTATTTAGTTATTTTTATCTAGCACATGACAGCAACTTGTGCATCACTACAGAAACCATCAATTGAGCTATTAAGAAGGAAGACACACTTAGTAATCCCTGCAGTTCTCATCGCAGCAGGGCTGTCTAACAATGACGTTGGTAGCATCAGCACTGAATTTCAGTGCTTTTTATTACATTGGCCTTGTTTCATTAGAATTCAGCATTCTTCAAGCTTCTTACAAAATGTATACTTTGTACTTTGCAAATTCTGTTGGCTGTCTTGGGTGGACTGGTGTGGTCAGAAGACCAAGTGATAGTGTTCACGAACAGAGGGAAACATCAATTTAACTTTAAAATGTAAGCACTTACTGAGGCTAGAGATTAAATAATGGAGGCAGGCTCTTCTGCCTAGCATGGCAGGGGGATCTGAAAGCAGAATAAGATACAGAGGAAAAACAAGAGTAAGCAGCTGGAGTGAAATGCCATGTTTGTTAGGTATTTTTGATGGGTAAATTTTATAGAAACCTTTATTCTGGGCCTGCTATGTTTGGAAATTGCGACAAAAGAAACAAAAGCTTATTACTTGGAAAAATCCAGCCTCTGGTTATGCATGTTTACCAAGCTGAAGGAGTGCCTGGAATCATTCTTTTGCAGAAGAAAATCAAGTGAGGAGGATTTTGCTGGTGAAGGCTGAAGATATACTCCTCTGGGAACAGAAAACACATGGATTTGATCACACCTCTTTTTCCTGCTTCCAGATATCTGTGCTTGCCTGAAGAATGCTACTCTCCCTGGGGTAGTTCAAAAAACCAACATGGTCATTAACTTTTCCAAAGATAGCAGTGGGGAAGCAGAAGCTCAGGCAGTGCAGTGATTCCTTATGTGACCCTGGGGAGTCCCTGGTGCATCTCAGAAGAAGGTCATTTCAGGAGATGCAGTCTGGTGGGACCAGTGGGAAGTGAACCCTAGGGAGCAGCTGGATTGTAGGAATATGTTTTCCAACCTGCTTGCTCAGATTACAGCACTGCCAATCCCAGATGTTCACAAATCACAAGAAAAACCTGAGAAAGGCCTGAGATTGGTTAAAAACTTAAAACTCAGTTTTTAAAAATAAAATAAGTATGGGGTGTGGTTTATTACCTTCAGGTTTCTTAGCCTTAAGGGTGCACTTGAGTCATGTTTTTAAGTTTCTCTTTGCTACTATGAGGTCTAGGAAACTTACTTAAAACCATATGCCAAGATTCTCACCTAATCATTTGGCTGTGGAAGCTGAAAAATACAAACTTATGAGAGGTGTAGCACTGACTGATGGGGCCAGGCATATGACAAATACTTGGGAAAGAGTATTCTCTTGGAGAAGGAGGGGAGGCATCCTGGGAAGGGAGTGCAGCAAAAAGGTCTGGGAATTCAGTGGGGATAAATGTTGAGAGAAAGGCAGGGAACACGGGCTTCTGAGGAAAGTGAAGCTGAACATACCAAATTCAAATTTGCAAAGGAGATGGGAAAGTATTTACCACAATGAACTCCATCAGTTAAGCCCTGTGATTTCTGTTTACCAGGTGAATTTACTTTCCCACAGAGACTATTTGGTTGATTTATAGAGACAATATGCCAACATAAGAATGTCAGCAGCTCAAGGGAGGTGATCCTGCCCCTCTGCCCAGCCCTGGTGAGGCACATCTGGAGTGCTGAGTCCAGTCCTGGGCTCCTCAGGACAAGAGAGACATGGAGCCTCGAGAAGAGCCTCGAGAAGAGGCACTGAGAGGGGAACTCATCAATGTCTGTGAGTATCTGAAGGGAGGTGCCAGGAGGATGGAGCCAGGCTCTGCTCAGTGGTACTGAGCAATAGGACAGGAGGCAACGGGCAGAAACTGATGCACAGAGAGTTCCACCTGAATATGAGGAAGATCTTGTTTACTGTGCAGGTGACCAAGCACAGAAACAGAGAAGTTGTGGAATCTCCCACACTGGAGATACTCAAGAACCATCTGGACACAATCCCATGCCATGTGCTCTAGGAGGACCCTGCTTGAGGAAGGAGGTTGGTCCAGATGACCCACTTCCATCCTTGCCCATTCCATGTTTCTGTGGTTCTGTAATTGTAACTCAGAGAAATGGGTGCTTGGTCTGAGCTGAGGATGATGAGTGTCAAGTCCAGATTAAAACTGGTAAGAAAGTGACCTGTGGCAGCCCTGACTTAGCTTTTCAACATAATAATACAGTAAAAACCAGCCTGAAGAAAGACAAAGAGCAACTGGACTGAAAAGATGATACAGTTTTAAGGTCATGAACATTTACATTTCTCAATCTTTTAAAATATCAAGTCAAGACAGGAGTGCATGAGGGTATTGAGAGCTGTGAATTAGCCTTAGCTGTGGGGTGCTTACAAATGCAGTGCAGAAGTGTAGACAAGGCTGCCTCACAGTTCAAGCACAAGGTGAAGATTTTGGGAATTGCAGTGCTGCTGTCAACTCAGTCACCACCCGCATGGTGAGGATACTCAGTGTGACCAGTGCTATAGGTGAATGTAGGGAGCTATGTATGCAGACTTGAATCACTCTTCCATGTCCTAGACTGTGGAGCAAAGAAATGGCACAAAGCATTCCATGAGGGGTTTTCCTCAAAATTCAGCCATCCTTGCCTGCTAACAAAAACCCCTCGGCTGAACGCAGAAATTGCATTTGCATTTCTGCATGCTCTGTGGGCCATTGCTCTATCCAGTGCTAGGCATATAACTTAGATGACTGGTCTATGACAGGTAGAAGAAATAAGTTCTTGCAAATGGTGAATGTGAGCAAAGCCTTCTGTCTCCTCTTGCAGTATGGTGGCACGTGGGCTCTAGCTGGACACTACAGATAGCCATGTCTGGGCATGCAAACACCCTTTTTCTCTGTCCAGAAGCATCCTTGGGTGGCTCATGGTACATAAGCATGGAAGTTCTGTTCTGTCTTACACATTGTTGAAAAAGATTACTCTCAAAAAGAATTAAAAATAAGTCAAAAGTAAATAGAGCTTTTCCCCTCACCCACCAATACCTATCACCTAGCATTGGATGATGCTTTTATTATGCTTACTGCTGTACTGAGCAAACTCCTTGCTGTACTGAGAGCTGGTTGGTACTTTGGGTTGGCTAGCTCTTACTTACCCGTGTCTTCAAAGACTCTGCAGTGGTGCTGCATACTGAAAAAATTGTGCAGATTAGGCACTTTTGAAAATCCCATTTGAAGGATCAGTTCAATATATTTTGTTAAAAAACTTGAAGTAAAATACAACCATGAAATCAAAGCCAATCTAGCATTAATATTCCACGAAAGTAAAAGTGGAGCATTACAGACATCAAATCAAAATCAAGTCAACAAATTGACTGCAGCACTGGATCAGAATGAAACCAAATTGCCAACTTGATGAAAACGCACAGTGTTTATGAACTCTGACGATCTATGAAAGCAGTGTCTATTTAGCCAGGAATTTCAAAAAGCACATTTTCCCAGAGCCAGACAGAAATGTAGCAGTGAGCTGGGTTATTTTATGGTGAGACCACTAGCTCAGAGCCAATTATCTAGCTTCCTTCTTCAGATCCTACTCCTCAGTAATGAGTAATCCTACCCCCACCTCCCAAGTGCCATCATATGTAGCATAGTCTCAGAAAAGGACACTCCTGACAAGCAGAAGTTTGTCAGAAGTTATTTACCAGAAATTGCAGATGACAATTTCAGGTCTTTCAGGATCAAACAGAAGCCCCAGAAAATACATTAAAGAACAATTTTATGCAATGTTATGTATAACTTTTAAGCTTCAGGAACTTTCCTTCCCACCTCTTCTCTTTTTCAGAGAAATTTGTGCACATCTGGAAATATAAAGTTACATTTTAGAACTAGGAAACTGAAGAATACAAAAAGGCCTGAGTGTCTTCTACCTAACAAAATAAAGAAAAAGTAGATGACTAAGACAAATTAGTGTAACTGCCTCTTGAACTCTCTTACTCCTTCACACTTGCAGAACAGTGGTGAGAACTACAGTTGAAGGGGGAAATGGAAGAGGTCACAACCCTATTTGAAATCAGGGCTTTCCTGCTTTTGGAAAAGACTCGTGAAATCCTGATGCTGCTGGCTGGTGCCATAATTCCAAATACCCAGAATTTTTAGAAGACCTTAAATTTCAGTCCTTTTTCAGCAATACAAGCTTCTGTCCTGAAGTCAAAGCATGTTTGAATTTTCAGATGTCCCTCAATCACATTTGTAGTACTTTCTTCCAAGGATGAGCCTTGCATTTTGGTATAACAGGGCTCAAATGCACTCTTACACATCAAGTATCATTTGAAAAAAAAACTTTTTAAATCACAAGAATATTGTGCTTTGAAAGGCACAGAAATGGATACCTCAACAGACTCAAATGCATCATATGGATACATATTGCTAAATAGCAGGAGCATAGCTGACTGCTTTTGAGGGAACTGCCATTATCTTTGATGAGGCAGAGCTTTCAAGATTGCACCATGTCATTATTCTATGGAGTGCTCTCAACATTCAAAAGAGTTTTTTTAAAGTAGCTGTTTGGGATAAATAAACGCCAGAACAACTTGGCAACAAGTGGTGTTGATATTGTCTGTGAGCAAAATTAAGAAATAAAAATGTAATGGGTGTCTCATCACCTCAGCTACATTTTAGAAGTTCTTGCTTTATGTCTTAGAAATGAACTGGACAGCTTCTCAGCAGGAATCTTTGTGTTCATATGCTTTATACAACAATATTTATCAAGATGAAATTTACCATAAAATCTTACATTTTATATGCAATCTGTATATAAGCTATTTTTTTCCAAACTGTATTTTAATCTCATACTTTCACAGTACATTTCTGAATTTGTTATCATTCTTGATCCTCTTGATTTTTATTGCCAGAGTCACCGCTAGTTGTTAAAATGCCAAAGGACCAACACATGACCAAAAGGTCAGTTTCAAGTTCCTGCATGAAACCTACAGATTTGACATCATGAATGCCCAATTTTCAAATGTAATTTTTTTTTTCCCAGTGGATATATATGTGTGTGTATTTTTTTTCAAAACTCTGCAGAACACCAGAGAAGAGGGTGACTGAAGAAGTGTAAGGAGAATTTGTGCCCAAGAAAGACTAGCTGAAGGAGAATAAACTTTGGGTCAGTAATTTTCATTCTAATAAAGTTCCTTCAGAGTTAGGAAAGTGTGAAGTTTTCTCTATTTCTTTATTTAAGTAAAAACTCAAGATTAAAGTGAGCCAGGAAAAGAGAAGCCTGCCTTGACAGATCTTTTGATTATGATAAACTTTATCAAAATTTAACTTCCACACTGAACCTCTTAAGCTGAGTTTACTATTGAATTTAAGTTAGAATGCATTGGAATGTTAAGAAATTTTAAATATAACACCATCTCCAGCTCACAGATCCCACAATCTGGAATTGTTTTGAGGGCAAAAGGGCAAAATTCTGAGATAATAGGAAGTTTAGGATTGCCTCCAACTCCAGAACGCCATTTTTATATTTTAATAAAACTTGAGTTGGTCTCTTGCTTTCTAGAGCTTAGCTGAAAAAAAAACCCCAAAACAAAACACAAAACTGTGCCCATATTGAGTCTTAAGGTTACAAGCATGATGCTGTTGTTTCTCCTGCACAAAATTTTGCAAAGGAAATTGCAGTTGCGTATAAAATGCTTGTTCAAAAATAGTTTTCTATAAGGGAACATGCTAAACATAAATACAGGGGAGCAAGTTAAATTGGAGCTTTCAGGTTAGCTTTTTTTGGAATGAATTTCCACTGTGGCAGAGAGGCAGCTGAGATGAATGATAAAGTGGCTGGGTGAAAGCTCTCTTCTCAGTCTGTGATCCCAGAGATCACAAACTAAAAAAATGGAATCATATTGTAAGCCCTCAGAGCCTTTTCCTAAAACTGCAATTATGTTACATATTTTAATAAATGCATAATCCCTGTAATATGTACCTCTAATGAATGCAAAGGCTAATTCCAGTGTTTTCTCCCTAACAGAAAATATTTTCTGTCTTTTTAATAGCAGGATTCAGCAGATATTTACATCAGTTGATGCTAGTGGCTTGTTCCACACTGGCTGCAGTGAGGACTGGGACTGATTTTTGTTATTTTCAATACTTGCATTTTTTATTCAGCAGAAGGCATAGAGATGCCTTCATTTTGAAGAGAGAGCTGTAAGTTTCTCTCAGAATTAAACCTCAGGTCTGGTTGTCTCCTGCCTCCTTGTACCCCCATTTGGGTAGGTGTTGCTCACCTCATCCTTCTGATCAGAGAAACACTTGTAGTAGTTACTCAGGCTTTAAAATATTTTCTTGAAAGAATTCTATACTGCAGATTCACAAGCAATTCTTTAGTTTGGAAGAGGGATGTCAATCAGCAGCATTGCTACTTTATCAACTGCTCCTATTTCCAAAATCACTCCTATTGTTACAGTCTGGCAAACTACCCAAAGAGTTGAAAAAATTATTGGCTGCAGGGGCTAATTCAGCTCCTTTTTGTGGTGTTTCATGCTTTCGCCCTGCCATTAGGATTACTGTCCTATTTTTTTCCCATGGTTGCTAAATCAACAACTAATTATGTTTTATCAAAGCAGCACATACCAGTGGAGTTTGTCTTGTGGTTGATGTACATAAAAACAAGCTGGGTGAGTGAGTCAGTCAGTCAGGTTCCACCTGGTGCTTGTGTTAGCACTTATTCACGCCTTCCCCTTGTTCTTCTGGGCTCCTTTTGCTTTTTACTGCACAGCTAGAATAGGTACTGACTGCTGCATTATGTGTGCTTTAATGGTTTTTTATTATTACTATGGGAGAAAAAAACACTCAAAAAGGTGTATTTTCTTTCTGGCAAAATTTCTCAGTAATGCAGTAGCTTCTTTGTTGGGGAGCTTGAACCTTGGAGAATATGACAAAGATTACTGGATGCCCACTTAGTTTCCTAGCTGCTCAGGCAGTTATTTGGAAGAAATGAAAAATCCGTGAGTATCCTTCCATGCTGGTATGAGTTCAACAGTCTGCAAATATCAATGTAGAAATTTACATGCTTATCCCTTGAGAAGTCTGTGCACATATGGTATTCTTTTTCAAATTATTTAATTAAAGCTCAAAAAGCACATGAAATCTGGAATGCTCACTTCCAAGAACACCTACCACATTAAATCAAAATCCCCAGGTTGAAATATGGAGGGATTTTAAAAAATGTAATTTACTTTTCCTTTTTGTATTCTTCCCCCCTCTCCCCCAATTCCCTCGCCTCTAGCAACAGTGAGAGACCTAAATTCTCTTTGGCAATTTACTCAATTGCACAAGTGAGCCTGTCCAGAGATGAACCTCTGCAATACTGAAATATAGAGGTTTCTACCTTACATGTTAACTTTTTTTTTTTTTATTTTTTTTTAATAGAGGTAAAGTAAAGGTTTTGTTGTCTGCATAGTCTTGTTCATGTTGGTAGGTAGAAATTCTAAATTTTCAGGTCTCAGTGTGAGCTGACAGCATTCCTTCGGTGCTTGTTTAGTACTTGGCAGTTGAGGAAATACACAGCAAAGGAAGACAGAGATTACCCACTCTGGGGTAGGAGGTTGGGAATTGCCTACTATATTCAGCTGCCACTACTTGAAAAAAGATACTTGCCAAAGCACACTGCCTATAATTATTAAGCCTGTCCATTTTATTTCTGCTTTGGCCAAATGGGGAAAAAAAGAAGACAAAATCAAAGGAAAACTCCAACTCTTGGTAATGAGATTGTAACTATTTTTCAGAAAAGTGTGATTTCCCTTTGAGAAGATGCTTACCTTGGTACCTGAGTGCATGGGGAACAAATCCTGGATTTTTATCAGGCTGTTCTCAAAAGAGCATGTGGAGCATGTGGAGCTATTGCTGGCTTTGTAATGAACAGCCACAGCCTTCTGTGAGAAGGTTGTTCTACCAGAGCCCTTCTCTCTGCATCACGGACATGGGCTGGCAGGTTACTGTGCAGTCAACAGCCCTGTCTGTGGTGTGCTCTACCTGGTGGACTACTGTAATCACCAAACCAGCTCACAAAGAAATGGGCTCAATTTCTTCCACTTCACATGTGGATTCAATAACTTCTGCCTTGTGCTGTCTTTCGTGCATGGTCAAAAATGACCAATGTTTTTCAGATTCAGCCTTTATAACTCAAGTGTGTTTTTAAAGAGAAAAAATGGATCTGTGTAGCCACATGTGCACTCTTGCCAAAACTGCTCCTGATGTTCATATGGTCACGCCCAACATGGCTTGAAACAGATGATAATGTAACTGTGGTAGACCACAGCCAAGGTCTTGCCAAGCCTTTGGCTCCCTGGGCAGCTGCAGAGCTTGGTAGCCTGCTGCCATGGCTGCCTGCCCAGCAGTGCTTCAAACAGGGACCTAAAGACATCCTCCATTACGGGACACACAGGCTTTTGTCACAATCTCAAACTACATTTTTAGGGTTATATCCATAAATACAAGGAAATGCAAGTCATTGAAATCTTGCATTTCCACAGGATGCCTCATTCCCCGCGCCTTGTTTTCCCTCTCAAAGCGTCCCTCTGGAAAATATGCAGCTAATTGCTTCTTGTCAAATTACTGGGGTACTTCGGATAGCCGAGGCAATTAACAGAAGTTTCATTTTGATTACTTTGTGCAAGTTTTGAACAGAAACGATGCTCCAAAGACTCATTTTAGGGAGAACACTATTGTATCACTGTAGGTGGCAATTTCTGTCTGATACAGTAACTTTTGAGTTCAGTGAGGAAACCTCCATGACTGCCTCTTCTAGCAATGAGATCCGATGATTCTTAAAATGGGGGACCCTTAAAACTGGGATGTGAGAGGTAAATAATTACCTTCAGCTACAAACAGTGTTAACTGTAGAAAGAAATAAAGAAACCATTAGAAGCTGTAAACAGAGGGTTCTACCACTTCTTTTCTGATTCTGTGCTCCGTAGCCAGACAGACCCATATGGTTGAAGGAACCTGGCAGTGAAAAACGCTGTTCTACAACATTCACCTGAAAATGACAGCCCAGAGAAAAAATAGGTTTGAACTTGCATCAGCAGTCCTTGGATTATTTTCATGTGAATGGCAGAGTGAAATAATTTGTGATTGCAGATAATGCATGAAGCAATTACCAGAAATATGGTATTTTGGCCCAAGGAAATTCGTGTTCAGGCAATAATTTCAAATGTTTTAAATTCTACGCTTCTGTAGTAGGTGACACAAAATCCTTTTTTGGTAATGATTATATCACTAAGTCTGTCCTTGCATGCCCTTCCTTGTTAGCTATTCAAGCATTAAAAAGATTTATTAACCTTGTCTTAGTTTCAGTAGCCTCTTTTTTTCTGTGTTTTTAGTTTGCAGTATTTGACATGCAAAACGTTATGGTTTTTTAAACCAAGTGTTCCAAGTAATAAACTACTGCATTTAAGAATAAATAGGTGGTTTTACACTTCTCACTTGGACCTGGAGAAGTCTGTACAGTTACAGAAACCCCAATATTTCCATTCTTGGTCAGCCTAGTCCAGCTTTTAACAATGAAGCTGATAATATCAGATGTTCCAGAGGTATAAGCAAGATATTTCAAGGTGAACAGTATGAAGCAATCAATTCTTTAATAATACATTAAGAATAATGTGTGGATATTTATTCTGAATTACTTTTAAGCCTATCCAATGACTTAGTGAAAATTTGACAATTTAAATTAATAAATAGACTTTTACCAAGCCTTGAAAGAAATTCTAGGCCAAAAGGGTAGCTTCTTTCTTTTTTTGCATGGAAAAAAGGTGTATTGAAATACTTTCTCTAAAAATCCATTATTAGATATACCTACTGCATATCATCTTTTTCATTTCTCTCTGTAAATCTTTGCAGTCTGTTTTATTATGGATAGTCTTTCAGTTTCTTTATCCTTTCAAAGTATGTTTCCAGAACCCTTCCTATGGTTTTTTTTAAATTTTTTTTTTAATAATATGAGGAATACAACATTCCATATACAACACTGTAAGAAAATAGAATAAAAATGTCAGTATTTTTTTCTCATTCTCTGTGCTCCCTGCATTTTTCATCCTTTCATAGCTTCTTGGTTACACCGGTATTTTTTTTTTTCTGAATACTGCTACTTACATTATGTGCATAATATTTGAGGAAACTAGAATCAAAATGAAACAAGAACAGAAATTGAAATCAGAGGAAGAAATAAATGGAGCTGCAATAAATGACCAGAGAAAAAACAGAGATCACTCAACAGAACCCAGGTCTTTCTATTATTAATTCCTCCTGGAATAAAAATAAATTTGCTTTCAGGAGACATGACTCAAAACTTTTAGCTGGTGTAAATCTTTGAGCCATTGCCTCCACTGGGAGCGGGGAAGCTGTGCAGGGGTGTGCACTGGACACGGCCATTTCAGCAGCTTTTCCAGCCTGAAGAATGACATATGTGCAGGAGAGAAGCAAGCTGCAGTTTGTCAGTTTGCAGGGAGAGGAAAGCCAGGAATAGTGGCCTTTGCCTCAGCCACATTTTTACATGACTAGAGGTGGCAGCAGTCTCTAGCAGCAGGAGGGAAGATGCCAGTGGGAAGCCTGGGTAGCAATGGCTCACATCTTCTCCACCACTATAGGCAGCTTTAGAGCACACCCAAATGTGGCTCAGGTACAACTGCAGTGTTGTAGTGTACAACGGGCTGTGTCCCCACCACCACCATCCCAGTGGTCAGAGCTGTGAGCTCCTCATCTCGGGGCAGGGGTGAACCATGCCCAGAGCTCTATTGGTGCATATTGGTGTATGTCTGCACCACAGGGCACTCCTGAGGCATCTTCTCAGTGAGCCTGCAAGTGAAACCTTCAGTGTTGTCTGCAGTGCTTCCCTTCCTGGGAGGGTGGGCAACCCTGCATCCTGGTTTGAGCCTGGTAGCCCCTTCTTTGCACAGTTCCACATTGATGAACTGGGGAGCAGACTGTCATCTGGAGTACTCCTGCAGCTGGCCTTCATCAGGAAAGAAACTCTGATTTAGGTTAAATGTGAGGTCATTTATTTCAGTTTCAGCATCAGCCTCAGAGAAATGCAGTGAGCTTACTGAGCAGCACACAGGGCCTGGCACTTTTCTGCTGCCCTTGGAAGGGCACTTTGGGGAGGTGGGGGAGCTCCAGTAGTGCTAGGCCTTCTTTTCTGGTACTGTTTGGGGCAAGGCTGGCCTTGTGGGGTTGAGGGGAAACTCTGGTCCCTGAGGCAGGAGGCTGCCTTCAGCCTACAGAAAAGGAGGTACAACATGTGCCTACTGTGCCTAGAGCACATGGGAATAGAAATGTGGGAAATCACACACAGAATCACAGAATATCCTGAGCTGGAAGGGACACAAAAGGATCATTTAGTCCAACTCCTGGCCCTGCAAAGGACACCCCAAGAGTCACAACATGTGCCTGAGAGCATTGTCCAAACTCTGTCAGGTTTGGTGCTGTGACCACACCCTGGGGAGCCTGTTCCAGTGTCCAACCACCCTCTGGGTGAAGATCCTAAACCTCCCATGACACAGCTTCAGTCCATTCCCTTGGGTCCTGTCACTGGTCACCACAGAGAAGAGATCAGTGCCTGCTCTTCCCGTCATGAGGGAAGTGCAATGAGGTTTCCTCTCAGTTTTCTCTTCTCCAAGCTGAACAAGCCAAGTGACCTCAGCTGCTCCTCACAGAGCTTCCCCTCAAGGTCCTTCACCATCTTTGTTGCCCTCTGGATGCTCTCTAATCGCTTAATATCTTTCATACGTTGTGTCACTCAAAACTGCCCCCAGCACTCGAGGTGAGGCTGCTCCAGAGCAGAGCAGGACAATCCCCTCCCTTGCCCAGCTGGTGATGCTGTGCCTGATGGCTCCCAGAACAGGGCTGGCCTCCCTGACTGCCAGGGCACTGCTAAGTCATGTTCAACTTTCCAGTGACCAGGATTCCCAAGTCCCTTTCCATGGAGTTGCTCTCCAACTTTTTGTTCCCCAGTCTGTATGTACTTCAAGGGTTGCCCTGTAGAACATAAGAATGCTCCAGCTGCCCCAAAGGGGACACTAGCATGAGCTACAACAACACAGGCTGTAATACAGCTGTCTGCCTTAAGCCTGCACGGCATGCCTGGTTAGATGTTATTTCATGACAACCTGATACCATCTGTAAATTTTCTTTGGATAACAGGGTCGAGAAGCCATCCTTCCAGCTGTGGATGAAGAGCTGAAAATACATGCACATGTTGCTTATGTGCTATAGATGTGTTAAGTGCTTTTTTCCCTCCCAGGAATGATGTAGTGTGACAGGGTGGGGATGCAATGTTACTGTTAGTTTTACAATAATGATCTTTTGATATTTACTCTTAAACTCTGTCACATATTTTTATTCCATCTTCAACAGGTGTTAATCTCTTTGCAGAAACAGCTGAGCATTTGGCTTTGCTCAGCTGCTTCTAATCAGAGCCAAAGGCACTCCTGAAGCAATCATAGTATTTTTCTTTGTAAGCTGTCTATGCATATTTAAAAAGAAATACTGCACTTCAGTGTGGCTCTGGCTAAATGCATGTCTTCCACTGCCTCCATAAGACTTGTTTAAAATAATGCAGAGCCAGCTGGAGCCCAGTTGCCCAATTTTGCTCTTTCAACACATACTGGAATGTTCAGAGGACAGACACTAAGTAGGGGAAGAGCCAGCCAGTGAGCCTCCCTTTCATTCTGATTTGCTGCAGGGACCCAGTGCTCTGCAAGGTGGTTGGGATGGATGTGCAAAGTCCTTGAAAGATGAGATCATCTATACAGTGTAGTGGTGGTGTCATGCACAGAGCAGGCAGCATCACTGGCTTTAGTCACTGGAGGTTAAAATCCAGCAAAACACCTCTAATATTCATGGAAGCTAATCACATGGAAATCAAAGAATATGTTGCATGTCTGCCACAGAAACACAGGATGCAGCAGCTCAGGTGATGTCTATGCCTTGCTAAGCTTGCAACTAACTCTGGGGGTGCCACTGCCTCCTCTCCCTGACCATGGGTTAATCAAAGAGAACCTTCTGGGATGGCCTTTTAGGCTTTGGCCACTAGAAGAAATTTCATCATGCTGCACCATGTGTTTATTGTCAGTATGTGGAATGAGTTTTGGCCCTTGTGGTAACTAAGAATTAATGTTTTTTATAAGTCCCATCAGAAATTCTGGTCCATCATGGGCTCACATATGAAATTTCTGCATTTGAGGACCATGTTTTTACAACAACAGTGCCTGCTCTACTAAAGGGGTATTTGACTATCTGTAAATCTCATATTGCTTTACAAAGGAAATTCCAGAACATAAATCCTGGAAATTCACAGTAAATGTCAAACCTGGAAGAAATCCAAACACATACTGGTATTAAAATGCACATACCAGAGAAACGCTATTAATTTGGTTTCCAAAGCAGAGAATGCTGGTAAGCAGTCAGTTAGGCATTCCCGTCTATTGATCAGGAAGTATCCCTATAGAAAAAATCTGGAGCAAGGTTATCTCAATGAAATGGTTTGTGGTCCTGTGGCAAACCAAATCTTCACTTCTCTCTCTTTCTCTCTGCAGCTGCTCTGTCCCTGCCATCTGAAATCCTTCCTTCCTTCCTTCCTTCCTTCCTTCCTTCCTTCCTTCCTTCCTTCCTTCCTTCCTTCCTTCCTTCCTTCCTTCCTTCCTTCCTTCCTTCCTTCCTTCCTTCCTTCCTTCCTTCCTTCCTTCCTTCCTTCCTTCCTTCCTTCCTTCCTTCCTTCCTTCCTTCCTTCCTTCCTTCCTTCCTTCCTTCCTTCCTTCCTTCCTTCCTTCTTCCTTCCTTCCTTCCTTCCTTCCTTCCTTCCTTCCTTCCTTCCTTCCTTCCTTCCTTCCTTCCTTCCTTCCTTCCTTCCTTCCTTCCTTCCTTCCTTCCTTCCTTCCTTCCTTCCTTCCTTCCTTCCTTCCTTCCTTCCTTCCTTCCTTCCTTCCTTCCTTCCTTCCTTCCTTCCTTCCTTCCTTCCTTCCTTCCTTCCTTCCTTCCTTCCTTCCTTCCTTCCTTCCTTCCTTCCTTCCTTCCTTCCTTCCTTCCTTCCTTCCTTCCTTCCTTCCTTCCTTCCTTCCTTCCTTCCTTCCTTCCTTCTTCCTTCCTTCCTTCCTTCCTTCCTTCCTTCCTTCCTTCCTTCCTTCCTTCCTTCCTTCCTTCCTTCCTTCCTTCCTTCCTTCCTTCCTTCCTTCCTTCCTTCCTTCCTTCCTTCCTTCCTTCCTTCCTTCCTTCCTTCCTTCCTTCCTTCCTTCCTTCCTGCCTTCCTTCCTGCCTTCCTTCCTTCCTTCCTGCCTTCCTTCCTGCCTTCCTTCCTGCCTTCCTTCCTGCCTTCCTTCCTGCCTTCCTTCCTGCCTTCCTTCCTGCCTTCCTGCCTTCCTGCCTTCCTGCCTTCCTGCCTTCCTGCCTTCCTTCCTGCCTTCCTTCCTGCCTGCCTGCCTGCCTGCCTTCCTGCCTTCCTTCCTGCCTGCCTTCCTCCCTTCCTTCCTGCCTTCCTTCCTGCCTTCCTGCCTGCCTCCCTCCCTCCCTCTCTTCTTCCATGTTGTAACCCAGAGCCAATCCTGGTGGCTGCAGAACCCTCGAGCTGTCCACAAGGAGCTGGGCAGAAGGAAGAAGCAGTGACCAGGGTGCAGGAGGTCTTGCACTGCTGGATCATTCTGCCCTGAGGCCTGAGGCATTTCCCTGTCATTCTCCCTTACCAGGTGTCCTACATATAAAAACTGGCTTCCAGAAAATCACAATAGGATAATATGTTGTATTTGTGTTACTTCTCAGTGTGACAGTAGTCCCTCAGGGTGGTCGCAGATGGAGGGACTTACTGCAGCCCTGAAAACATTCTAATGGCTACAACGATTTAACGATTTCTCCACAGCTAGGTTTTTTTTTTTTTTTAATACGAAACAGATATAGATATAGTAAAAGCCCCTACATTTTTAAACTTTTATTTGACATATTTTAGAATAATTTCTATAATCTTTGTGTTTTTATTACATTGTGTTACATATCTACAATATTGTTAAAGAAGTCTATTTTAATTTTTGTTACATTCTGTCACACGGGGCTGTTTCATGTGAAGTACAAGAAGGAGGCAGGGGCAGCATAAGATACTCTCAGAAAGCTCTGAGAGGCAGCTTAGGCTTCAAGACAAAAGACCTAATAAGTCTTGCAGTTAGAGCAGGAAATTTGGTGGGCTGTGCTAGAAGGGTTGCTCAAGGTTTAGGGAATTCAGTATCAACACTGGAGGAGCCTGGGCTGATGCGGAACAAGCCAAGGCTGATGAGGAGCCTGCGGCTGGCTGCGGTAGTTAGCTGCAGGATGACAGGCTCTGTGTGGCAGTGTGGGAAGTACAGACCTTTGGGCAGGGCTTGTTTGCCCTTGACTCTGAAATTTGCCCTCCTCTACTCTCCATGCATCCTCATTTACTCATGAGGATCATATTTACTGAGTCATTAAGAAAGGTCCTGAAGGAACAAGGAGAGAGAAAGAAAATGGTAAGCTTTTGACAAATGCAGGAAACAAAGGACACAACTGAGAAAGCTTTAAAGAACTAAACAATATTTGCTTGTTTTCTTTTTAAGAATTAAATTGGTCAGTCTAATTATTTTGCTTTATCAGTTTGTAGATATTGAACAAATAGGCAAGAAATGAAAATGTGTCTCTCCAATCAAGGAGAGTATTTTCAGCAGTATTAAACTAAAGTTGCTTCTGATCAAGTGCCAAAATAAACATGTTACTGTATGCTGTCAGAAAGAGAATTTCCCAATTCTTATTTCTGCTAAGATGTTGTACTTTCATATGCTGTGAAAATAAATGAAAATTGAACGCTGTGGAGAACATGTAGGGTTACTATTCTACAATAGGCAGATCATTGGACAAATCAATATTGGAGTTTCTATTGGCTTTTTCCTCCTCCCCAGATCAAATACAGCTATTAATTAGTGTTATTTGTGGTGCTGCTGCCCTTTACAAAATATACTCATTAAAAATGCTTCTTGGTTCAAATGGTTCTTCATAAATTGTTGTCAACTGCAGTTTACAAATGAGAAAGAGTTTGAAGCAAAAGTACATAATGTCCAAGAGGCAATCAGAAAATAATAAATAGAAAAAGTTGTATCTATAGAACACATGTAGCACAGTAACATTATTATACTTCAAGCCTAAACAATAAAATGAAGAAAATAATGAAGTACCTATTAGATTTTCCTACAGCAGCTCTAGAGAGTTGGATACCTTATTTAAAAAAGTGACATTATAAAACCACACCAAATTCCCCATTATGGGAAGTTCATTATGGGCCTTTTAGCACACGCCCATCTGTGAGTTAAAGAGGCCTTACTACGCAGCCCTTTTTGCTGGAGAGTGCTGGTCATGGTCATGTAACACCTCAGAAATGGGGCTGGGGGCAAATTCCCTGAAATCTGCTTCTTTACCACTTGAGCAGCTGTCTCAGGATGGCTAGACACAATGAAATGCTGTACATAATTATTTTATCCATGGCTGAATGATG
This sequence comes from Vidua chalybeata, assembly GCF_026979565.1. Lineage (NCBI taxonomy): Eukaryota > Metazoa > Chordata > Aves > Passeriformes > Viduidae > Vidua > Vidua chalybeata. Next base: position 13,973,795 of record NC_071532.1, read on the forward strand.
GCCAGCTTTGCTGGAAAACCAGCAGCTGTTTAATGGTGTGTAGTCACATGCTGTACCAGTCTATCGAGGGAAGGGATAAATACATAATCCAGCTGATGTCTTAGGTCATAGTTGAATAACCCAATTTGGAAATGAGACAGAACAAAGAAGGCATCCTGATGGGTTCATTTTTACCATAAATTCTTTAGTAGCACTAGGGATGCCCAGGTGATGCCTTTCACCAAGGTGGCTTCTGAGTGCAGTGTCTCAGAGCAGTATTGTGCTGAGCACTTGGCATAGGGCTATTTAACATCTGTGACACTCATCTGAGTATCATTTTGAGACTCAAACATTTAATGTCTTGCATTGTATTTGCATTCTTAGCAAGGCTCATTGCTCCATATTTTCACAGCAAAATATGTGTTCCCCAAATCTGGTGCTGCAGGGTTTATTAAACATTTCCCCATTGGTCTTCCCAGGAAGTCCTGGAAGGGATGTGAGTGAGCCATATCTACAGTCATCTTACAGGCTTGTCTCTGTGTGGGATGCCAGAAGGGACAGGGCTCAGCCTCCTCCCCATTTCCCAGAGGTAGGATGGAGAGGATGAGTAGGGTTGTCTGTTGACCCGTGGCTGCCACGGCCCATTCCCTGGGCAAGGGGCCAGTGGTGGGGACAGCCACTTGCATGCCCTGCAGCATAGTGTGGAGTTTAGGACTGCAGCTACCTTTTGGAGACCTTTTTTGTTCTGATAATACTAATTTTTGCCTTTCCTAAATTCAGTCTTGTGTTTATTCACATGTCAAATCCTTTTTTTATGAACTGTAGCATAAATAATGTACATGAAAAGCCACAGTCCTCTATCCCAAGAACTTGAACTCCTTACGGCAGCCAGTGTCCAGTTTTGCCATCCTCCTCCTTCCATTCTCCTGGTGTTGTCAAAGCCAAGCATTGAAAGGCAGCCAGGTTTTGGATCCTGTGATGGATCCTACTTCTAATAAAACTTTACTATGTCAGTAAAACCTAGAGGAAGGAAAAACCTCACTTTCTTCTGTCTCTTTTATTGCTACCTGTCCTGCCTCAAATTCTCTTCCAAAGTCTAGTGGTTTGGATTGTACTCCTGTCTTTCAGTCTCAGAAGGTTCTGGCTTTGAGGAAGGAAACTGATTTTGGGTACCTGTGTATATGTTTCATTTACAAGGTGCAATGAGAGGCCCTACTATCAGTTTCTGATTCATGCTGTCAGATAGGGTCAAGTCCTTAACATGACAGATGAGTAAGGCAAAAGCAGACTTCTTGAAGCTTATTAATTAGTGTTCAACAAATCTTCCAGAAACAAACAAACCCCCCCTCTACTATTCATAAAATAAGAATCATACATGCAGAAAGTAGTGAAAAGTCACCTTCCAAAATTGCCACGGAAATGTAGCACCTTGTGATACAGAGACTGTGTTTCTCATAAATTATTTTTTACATTGGAACTAAGAAACTTTATATTAGAGCAACTTTAAGGCAAATATAAAACCTAGACTCATCTGTTCTCAGGAATATCTTTGAAAAATATTGGCATCTTGATAATTTCCCATTTTGCTTATTATTAGCTAACTCTCTTATATCAGAGTGCTATCAGTGTGAATAAAATGTCTTTCCTTTGAGAGAAATGGTTTAAAATGTATGATTGGTGGTTTACTGTGACAAAAAATGGGAAAAGACAATCTTCAGTATTGTCATTAAAGAAAAAAATCACAGCATTTAAAGAATATATTTTTCTCCAAGGAAAATGTTAGGACAAATGGGACAAATAGTCCATATTTTGCAAAAGGAATATTAAAGGTCTTTCAATGTTTTACACTAGTTGTCAAAAATGCTCCAAAATAATTTATCCTCTTTCTTATATTCTGTAGTGTGGGTACTTCCTAGCTTTGTACTCCTGGTCCAGGATCCTGGATGAGAGGAAATGTGAAAATACAGGTTGTGTTTATCAGCGAACGGTGCTGAGAAATTTGTCACCTAAGCAATAAATTACCTAAAAAGAATTGATTAAGATGGTGTAGGACACTGCAAATGTGCATGCTGCTGTAGAGCTTCATGTCAATAAAGGTATTGGGCTGCTTTTAATTGGATGCTGTATTTCTGTAAGGGCCTGTGAAGGCAGGTCTTGTATTGAGATTGAACTCCTTTGCATTAGCATAAAAATGGATGAATTTTGATCTCTTTCATGCAGTGTACAGAAGCATTTTCACAAAACCCAGAATCCAGTCACTGAATCACAGTAGCAAATAATTAGAAACAGAAATGCCTGCTGGGTTATCAAGTTCTTTCCTCTTAAAATGCAAATATATTTCCTGTGATACATATTTTTTCTTGTGAAGTTCACTCTTGAATCATACTTCATGACCATTTCATCATTTTCCTGTGCATATCATCCCACAGGTTCAACTATTAAGTGCCTCACTTATGTCTCATTAATCTTGGTTTTATCTCTTGACTGTATCCTTGTTATCATGTTCTCTAAGAATTAAGGAGAGCTGTGGGAAAATCTGTTTGCATGAAATGACATTTAGATTTCTCCAAAACTGCAAATGTAACATTTTTGAGGTTCAAATATGTTTTGCTAACCTTTCACGTTTCTTCATCCTTTGAATTTTTTAGTTTCTGATCAGGACAAGAATCTGAAATAGCAAAATACATCAAGAAAATTATATTTTGGGACAGAAAGAAAATTAGCATCTCATAAAGCCTCCCTTCTGTCTAGGTACTATTTGAGAACCAGAAGGAAAATTAATTAATTTTGTGTTCTTCTGAATACCCATCAAATTATCCCAAGTAGTGTTTCATTTGGTGGGCTGTTTCCCATATGGTGGGCATTAAATATGACCTATTCTTCAGAGCAAGCCTAAAAAATAGAAATAAGAAATATACATATTTATTCACAGACAAGTATTACAAGTATTCAAAATAAACTTTATCCTGTTAGTTTGGAGATCCTAATTTGACAGCATTCTTGGAGAATGATGATCTAATAATATTGCTGGATACAGTTGAGAGAATAAGCTAGAAAATGACTGCTTCTTGTTAATTTAATAGCTTGTTCTGTGCAAATTAGCTGTAGCCCTAATAAGTCTGTTACCTTAATAGGGGAGAGTGACTGTGCCATGCCTCAGGAAAGGAAGTCCCTAAGGTGCAGACAGGCACAGGAGTCACCACCTGGAACTGCGAGAAGGTTCAAACAGACCTTGCCATGGATAGCTGGTCCAGTGGTATCCAGGAAGATATTGTGACCACTCACCAAGTCATGCAATTACTAAGAATCAGCAGAAGCAGGGGTCTGCCCTGCAAGAGGATTGCCCATGGGGAGCAGAAGAGGACTCTTGCTGACTGCTTCATACACATTATGAAAAATATGACTTTATTTAGAAATCCCAATGGCTCTTCTGTAGGCAAAACAGCTACTCACTTCAGATCTGAGTAGTGACTCCAAATTCAGGTCCTGTCTCTGAATTATTCATCCATGCTAGTTTTATTTCTTCAGCTCCCAATGAGCATTTTGTGATTCTAGGAGTGAGTGATTTGATATGCCAAAATCCTACCTAACCCTCTGTGCAGGGGGCTACATTTCATCTCCTCTTGTCCTGAATGCAGCAACTCACCAAGGAAGTGTTGGGACACCAATGTTTGTCCCTTTGTCGAGCCACACTTGATAGCGAATCGGATAAAATTTAATGGAGGCGATAATTGCTTTTTCCAGTCACTGTATTTTTCTTTTTAATTTCATTGTTGGCTAATGATCTGTCTATTTTTTCATCTCACATGTCTACAGGGCTGAAGAACAGTTCCTCAAATTACTCCCAGGGGAATACATCAGCAAGTGGCTACTTCCTAGGCATTTTGTAATACTCCACAACTAATTAAATCTATTTCAGGAGATGTAAATCAGGAAGGATTTTTTCTTGTCCAGCACTTTAAAGCTGCATATCTGAAAACTTCCTACAAACAGAAAGGAAATGCCTTTATCCCTTTATGACCAATGAGGCTTCTTTTTTGATGATTTTTTTTGGTTTGTAGCTCAGGTGTGTACCTCGTAGACCAGACTGACATTGCTATTCTTGGCCTTGCTCACAGGGAATGTTTTTATCCATGTTTTGGACACTTCTGGCTTGTGGACAGTCTCTGCAAGCACCAGATTTTAATTATTATGTAAAATTTGCAGCTGGCAGCACAGAGCTATTGCATGACACAGAAAATCTGGAAGTTCTGTCTCAGGTGGTGCTGGACCGTGACAGCTTTGCTTTTGGTCTGAGCCCTGTCCAGATATAGAAAACATATAAAGCCATAATAGTTGAAAAGAGATACTCTTGAAATGATACAAAATGGACTTTTACTTGCAGCTTCAAAGATGACAAAATGTTCTCTGGTCCAGTAGTGGCTTTGGCAGTTTTTCATGAAGAAAACACCTTGTTAGGGGCCACTGCCTTCTTTTTTCTGGGTTGTCTTGCCCGAGAGTGGGGAAATGGCAAACAGAAGAACAGGTGGAGTTCATATCTTGACAAAACTACCTTCCCCATTTCCTGTCTTCCCTGTCTTCTGATGGTTGAGATGCTATGCCACTCTATCATCATTTACGGTACCTCAGTAAGGTAGCATAAGCCCATGTGGATTTTATGGAATCTGGAAATGTAAATGTCGAAAAGACAAACTTCTCCAAAATGTTGTTAGTCCACATGTCCCAACATGCCAATATTTGGCATTCATGTACAGATACAGTCCCACTTTTTTAATTGATCACTTCAAGCTCAGGCATCTAAATGAGATGGGTGTTCTCATTAGAAGATGGATGCTTTTGTATGTTTGCAGAAACACAGTGGAAGGTTGCATTCTTTACTTAGTCAATTATCTGAAGGTGAAGAAATGAAATGCAGATTATTATTTACATATTTTCTGTGTTTGTATGTCTAGAAAAAATAATTGTGGGAGAATTTACCTTGATAATGAGCTATAACCAAAGTTTTCTGGTCATTAAAAAGTAAGGAAACTTGGGATATGAGAAGTAGAGAGACCAGACAATGGCAGCTGGACTAGGGAACAAACAGGGCTAATGTTAAAACAAAGAAAATTGTCTTTGCCCTCTAACTTAGTCAAGGAGAACCTTGTTCATCAGTATTTGCAAGTAGTAAGTCCATTATGCAAATAGCTTATATTGGTTTACTGCTGTTTTCTTCCCGTTCTTTCCGTTATGACAAAAAAAAGCTACCGATATATAAACACAAAGTTGAAAGTCCTGCAGTTATCAAAATTATAATTTGTTTTAAATATTTTCCTGTGGGGCAGAGACATTTTCTTTCTTCTCAGATTTATTATGCCATTTAGCATCCCCTTGGTTCTTACAGTACAAATGTTAGTGGAATCGTATTGAAGAGTGGATCAATGAGATGAGAAATCATCAAGGGCAAAACCAGGTCAGGACTTCTCTAGTGACCCCCCAAATGATCATCCAGTGGGGTGATCCTGCTGAAACTATTGGGGAAGATGGATTTTAATTATGAAACCATCCAGGAATACAATGAAGAAACAGATTAGGTGGAGACGACTGAGAAGAGTTGGTGACTTTTCTTCATAAGATGCAGACAGCAGAAGAGAGGATATGGGGTAAATTAAATCCTAAGCAGCAGGCTGTGAGTGCTAGGAAGGGAGGAAAGCATAGAGCTTCTGACTCCTGAGGAAGGAAGGAGAAAAAGCACCAAAACAGAGACCATAGGTAGGCAGAAAGCTGGATTCAGCCAAATTAGAGGCCATCTTGCTCAGGACACTCAGGAAGCAAATCTGGGTAAAAGGAGATGAGGTGAGTTGTGTGTTGCTGACAGGAAGAGTATGAAGAGCACAGGTACAAACCCTCCCTGTGCTAGGACAGTGAGGAAGAGTAGTGAGAGATCTGCTGGCTGAATCACCATCTTCTTACTTACCCAATCCCAAGAAATATTTGTACAGAAATTGGAAACTAAGTTGACTTAGATTAGCATGAGTATAAAAAGTTATTACAGACAAAATAAGAGGGTTCTACTATATGGTTTGATGGTTACAAAGATTGCTTTGAAAATGAACAAAAATAGGATGTGTATAAACCACACCAGAAAGAAAATGATTGTACTTGCCTCATCCTGTCTCTTGATTATTTTTTCTGTTGTTCTGGAGTGGAGTATTTACTGAACTTATTTTTTACCTTCTTATATTCCTGCCCCTTTTAAAAATAGAGACATTTCCTGTCATCTGACTATATTAGTTTTGGAACAACGGGACAGACTTTGCCACAATGAAGAGGAAAGAAGAATCCAAAAATGAGAAAAACAGTGAGAAAACCACAGAATTCCTAGTTTAAAATCTCAGAGAAAATGGGGTGATTTAAATTAAGAACTACTTGCAAAAGCAGGGCTGCCTTATAATGTACCCTCTGTAGGGGTGAAATGTGCAGTGTGCTCTTATAAAATTTCCAAATTTTCCAGAGCAAAAAGAGAGCCTGACAGGCAGACAAATCCGAACAGCTTAAAATTCCCTGCTGTAGCAAAAGCCTGGGGCACACAACCCCCCCCCCACACACTTTAAATGTGCTCCTAAGGTAAATATGTGAGAGAACGGATGGGAAAAATATGCTCCAAGAGACTTCTGTCTCAGCTGGAGTTGACCCCTGAGCAAATACCAGGGTTTCTTAACCCTATTGCCCAGCCATCTGAGTGAACAGTTCCATCACCCAGCCTGAAAAGAAATTCAATTTCACCTCAGTTTAATCTTCCCTAAAAGCAGGTCTTGGGGCTTCCTACCTGTTATCTGTGACCTCCTTTGTAGTTTTCAACTACTCTCTGGTTATCGTACTTTTGCTTAACCCTCTACTGCATCCTTATCTCTCCAGACTTGCCTTCACCCCTTTCCTGCTGTAATGACTGTCTCTGTGCTGCCTGCTTATTTTTTGTCTTTGAATTGCCTGGATTGGTCTCTCCTAAATGCCTATTTTCTTAGAATTACATATTTTATTCTTTCATCCTTCACCTTAGATACAGTTTAGTGTTCTTTCCTTCTAAATGGGTTCTTAGCAGGTAAAGTTCAGTAGCTAAAGTTCAGACCCTGTGAAGAGAGGATTATTTCTTACCAGGTGTGGCTGTGCAGTCAACTTTTTAGTGGGAGAACTTCAGCTGGCTCCTTATATCCTTCATTGTTTGCTAATAGGGCAGGTTCTCACTTCATGCACATGTATTTGAAGTCAGCACAGAGACTTGCATCCTAGTCACTAATGATGTTTCAAAATCTTTCCTGCTATATCCATTACCAGATCATATTTTTTTTTTTCAGTGTTCTGGGTGGAATGTGTATTCTATGAAATTTTTAGTCATTTCTTGGTGTCTGTGTAAAACAATGTATTCCTGGTATTTGAAGAATTTGGGGACTAAGAAAATTTTAAATTATTGTCACATAAATGGCAATGAAAGTGAAGTAAAAGCTGTGATCAAGAATCCTTACCCTGTTTTTTATTTTAACAAGAGAATTTAAAAAATGCCTGCAAGTGCAAGCTAAGTGTTGCACTCCACTTTCTTAAGAAGCTCCCTTCCTTAAGTCTTCAGAGTTGTTAATTTCTCTCTAGTAGTATTTGTTAAAACACTGTCACTTATTTCTTTTTCACTGTTCTACCTGTGTGGGGAAGGGAAAAAAAGCTCATCAGATGAATCACGCACCCTGAAAACATAACAGTGATTTGAGTTAGGGCAAAGGCTTCCCTGAAATGCACCCACTCCTGCTCCTTCAACACCTCATTGCTTGCTCATTATTAGACACCTGCGAGTATGTGAATGTATGTGATATTTGTATAAAGCACAGATGGTTGTGGAGACCTGCATTCTGCTGTACATTCATTTACACAAATATGATGGTGGTATCCTTATAGCAGCCTTTCAGTACCTGTAGGGAACCTACAAGAAAGTCAGAGGGGGACATTTTGCAAGGGAATGTAGTTACGGGACAAACGGGAATCACTTCAAACTGAAAAAAGGAAGGTTTAGATTAGGTGTTAGGAAGAAGTTCTTTACCGTAAGAGCAGTAAGGCACTGGCACAGGTTGCCCAGGGAAGCTGTGGATGCTCCATCCCTGGAAGTGTTCAAGGCCAAGTTGGATGGGGCTTTGAGCAACCTGGTCTAGTGAAAGATGTCCCTGCCCATGGCAGGAGATTAAAAATTTTTGATCATTAATGTCCTTTACAACGCAAACCATTCTTACTGTGTTCGTGATGATTCTATTCATGTCATTCTTGTCTGCAGTAGTACATCTGTCTGAAAAGAAAATTAGAGGGGTGAAAGTGACAAGGAGAGTGCTACCTGATGACCTGCTGGTGATCTGATTATTCTTGGCTAAAGTCAGAAGATGAAAGGAAAATAATTAAACTTTTGTTTCTTTTTCAGGGGCTATATACCAGGTTATGTGACTTTAGTTCATGCTTGTATTACAGTGACAGGACTGTTCTTGAAGGACCCTGTTACATGGTTTCTTATAATATCTACATTTATATATTTCTCTGGAAATGTTTATTAAAATTATAAAATCATAAAACTAATTTTAAAATGTATATTTAAAGGAAAAATTAATATCAAACATTTAAAAAGTCAGTATGAATTTCAAGTATTGAATTTTTATTTGACTTTTTTCCTTTTAAAAAGATGTTTGTATCTTGATCAGGATGTATTTACTTTTTTTGTCTATGTCTTTTTCAAAATTATTGAAAAAAATATTTTCAATGTTATCGAAAAATCTACAAATTGATCATATAACAATAAGAATAAATTTCTCCATCTTACTCAGGGTCCCAGTTGTCTTACCAGCCCTTTCCATCAGATGAAAGAACAGAAGCTATATTATTATGCTCATTAAAGTAAGACTAATGCTGAGTTTGGCTCCCCTTCATATTCTTTCAGTTTATCCATGATCCTTACTCCTTAGGTCCTCTAAGCATTAAAGTAATTTGCAATGTTTCTTGGGAGATCCCAGGATATTGTTCTTAGAATGGAAATATTGGAGATTTTGCACGAAACTTATTGAAAACCCCATGGGATTACTTTTGTTCTTTGAAAACTCTCAAGATCTAGCTTCACATTTTCCAAATATTTGGGATTAAGTTGTTTGCAGTGTGATGCCATATCCTCTGGAATGCATGTCTTCAGAAATGTGGCCCAGATTGTTTATGATAGAGAATGAAGTCTCATGAAAGGCGCTTCATTCAGGTTTGTATGCAAGGGGAATTGCTACCAGAGTCTTTGGAAGTCAGCCTAAAGTAAGGATAATTTTGACATTTTTGTTATTTATCTTTCCCTTTTCTAGACACTTTGCTAATTTCTTACATCTGCTTTTTTTTTTTTTTCCCCTCAGCATTGATAATTTGTTCAAAACTTGGTTAAATGATAATAATTCTATGGGCAATTTAACCACATTATTTTAGATGAAATTAGAATTTACTGTCTAGTCTAATACTGTGATAAGACAGAAAAAATACTTGAGCATCCTGTTAGTAATGGGTAAACCAATTTCATCTCAGCTGCAGAAACATTTTGAAGAATCTCTTTTTCTCTCATGGAATTTAGAACATGGAAAATCAGGATCTAGGTTTCACTTTCTTAAAATGAGGCCACTGTAGTAACTCAGACACTGTCTGGTGTAATAGAGAGAAGAATCTGATCCTTGTATTTTTGCTGAATTGTGCCCTTGCAAAGAAAAATGGAAATAAATGAGAAAAGCAGACTCAATTTACTAACAATCTGCATGACACAATCTCCATGAATTGTGTTAATAGAGCAATTTATAAAAATTGTGGTAGTATATTAAAGAGAGCGATTTACAAAATCCTTTTAGAATAATAAGGTAAGAATTGCTGGTAATGCATCTGTATTTTCAAGTATTGTTTATGTATAAAACAAATTGACTGTCTGTTCTCGTTTACTCTATGTTATGTTAATACCAAGTATAGACAAGTGCGAATAATGAAATACTCAGATTTTTGTTTATCTACAGATTGCATTGATGGTCAACACATATTTTAGATGCATCACACTTTTTTATGAGAAAAAGATTTGTCAGCTGGACCATTGCTGGGGTTTTTATTTATGAATTACTGAAAAATGTTTTTCTGAAACTGTTTATCTTGTCACTCTGACATAAAGCTCAGCATATTAAATTAATATATTAGGTCTGCAGTATGCCACTCTCAGCTAAATGAAATGCTTCAAAATCCATTTGGAGTTTAGTTGTCCCTCCCAACATAACAATGAAGATTTAACAGGAGATGCTACAGTGAAGTTTTACATGGCTGACACTTTGTAAGGATTTAAGACAAATCCTTAACAGGCAAAATAATGGAAAGACTTCAAGATGTGCTGCTTTATCCCTGATCATGGAGGGATAAATCCTGCCCTGCAGTTGCTCAGCTCCTGGAGGTGGGCTCCTCTGAAGAATGGCTGCACTGTCCCAGGAAGTCATGAAGTCCTGAAGGCAACTAAATTTGCACCCCAAGTGCAGGGGGCTCCCCTTGGCTGAACACAGAGCCACTTGAAGAGCTGGGTCTGTCCTGCCAACCTTCTGCTGCCTCCTCCTCACTCTCTTTCTTCTCCTGTAGCACCTTGCTGCAGTGTGTGGTGCCCCTCAGCTAAGTGGAACAAGTTGAAACCTCTAGCTAAAGCTGACCAGATGGGACTGCAAGGTGCTGTGCGTATCCAGCTGCTGTTAAAGCCAAGATGAGGTGGTGGTGGGAACAACTCTGTCTGCTGCTTTCAAGGCAGCAGTACATGGAATGATCCCCCAGGGCTTGTGTATAGGGTTTCCCCCTTGCTGAGCTCCAGGATCCCAAAAGCTCACCCCAAGCAAGGACTACCCCATGGCTTGGGTGAGTTAGGGCGAGTCGGGAGTTGAAGACAGGTTTGGACTTGTTTAAAGAAAAATGTATATGCAGTTGTAGGATTTTCTTTCAGGTTGTTTTATCTGGCAAAGACACATGGCACTGCAGAAGAGCAAAAGTAGGAATTGAAGTGGGTCAGTGTGTGGACATATGGTGATTATAAATATGATGACCTGCTCCAGGTGTGGGGTTGATGGTTTACTGCTTCCCATCTCTGACACATCAGGGTAGTGGAAACAAGTCTGAAGCTGCAAAAAGGCCCTCTGGCAGTGTCTTGTACCCCCCTGCAGGGAAACAGCATGTACAAACTCTCACTGCTTATGGTACAGTCTAACTTGCTCTTTAACATCCCCTCCGGAGGGGACTGCTCAGCTCTTCCCATGGTCCTCACATTCTGCTGCCACAAAGACAAATAATTTAGTTAGAGCCCTGGGACATGGAACAGAGATTCACTGCATGATTCTTAGTTGCTTGGTAGTGACTTACTTACCTTTAAGGAACCCTAAATCTGCTTAAAACTGTGCAAGGGATTTTTTTAACAATAGCATAATGCTGAAATACTATGGGAGTAGTATCTTCCTTCTCACACTATTTGAAAGAAGTCTGTACCTAGCTCTGCCACTATTGAACAACTCACTTCTCAGCAGAAATTTTAATTTAATTCTCTTTAAAAGGTATCGTTCAATTTACTTTAAGGAAGTGGAAGATTAGCCAACTAGTCCCTCAATATTCAGGAGAGTGAAGACAGATATATTTGCATATTCTTTTAAAGCACTGCTGAGAATGAATGTTTCATGATAACATTTTTAATGGAAGTTAGAATAATTTGTAAGCCAGTACATATGCCTGAAAGAAATCCTAGTAGACAGTGACATGAAGAAATACACAGACATAAAATACGAAATATTTAAAATACATACTATTTGACTTTTTAGTTTGTAAAACTTTGAAGAAATGTTTTTGAACACTGAACAATTCCAAATTATCAATTAATTACTTCTATGCATACAAACACATGGCACTCCTACAACATCTATTTTTGTGCCAACAAAGTGGTCATATGCTTTTAATACCAGTCTTTGCTCTTCCACTCTCTTCAACCTTATTTTATTTTGATTCCTTTCTTCTCTTGCAGTTCAGTTGTTTAAGAGATTTCTGGGATGTTAGCTTGCCTGCTGTCACTGCCAGCTCCTGACAATGACTGATAAGTGGACATCCCTCCAGTCACTCCTTTCTTTGTGCTGAGTGGTGCAAGATGGGGGAGCAGGAATCAGAGCACATGCACACTATGCACACAGTGAAGTGGACTCCAGCCACAAGGCGTGACAAAGAATGTGAAGATAAGATGGAGATGGAGTGGGCTTTTCTTATTTACTGAATGCAAGATGTTAACATAACTTTGAAGAAAGCTTAAATATATGGCTAAGACCGGAGTTTTCAAACAAAAAATCCCTAAGACTTGCCCTGTCTTTGACTGTTAAACTATCTACAGAAAAAACATTGTGTACATCACATGTTCAGTCAGTGTATTCTTTTGAGAAAATATATGATACTGATACAATTAAGAGTTTATTTTTCCTGTGGTGAGAGTTACAGAATGGTGACTAGTTTGGAAGCATCTGATAAAGGAAGGCACACTCTTCCTAATCACTGAACTTTTTAAGCCAGTTAATGGGCAAAGGTGTCTTAACAGCCTAAGAACCTTGGGCATTATAAACTGTAGAAATTATAATTAATAATCTGTGTGTCAGATTACTGTAAATTCTGGAGTTGCCATGAAGTTCGTATCAAAGTACTTGTCTGAAACTGCATGGGCAGTTGTCTTAGCATGTCCACAGGCTACAGAAGAAGTAACATGAGGAGAATGCATCCTTTTTTATAATTGTTTGGGAGAAAGGGATTCTGAGTTTTTGGGCTTTGTGTGGAAATGGACATATGCTGGCAAAATTCAAGAAAGAGAATACTCACCAGGACTAAAATATTCTATTTTAGGTCTACTGATTTGGTTAATAAAATCTGTAGGAAGCTGAGGTGCTTGTGTCAAATCTTTGTGCTTGATGGTGTTTAATAGAAGTCTTCGTGGAGAGTTTTTGTATCTGCAAACCAAATTGCCAATAAAGCTACATCTTTGCATGTAACCTAGTAAATGTATCAGATGGTACTGAAATATTTATTTTTGCCATTTGGGTAGACAACAGAGTATTGAGCAACAGAGTATTGAGCACTCAGCCAGAAGGCAAAGCGCTTATGGATTGCCTAAACTGAAGGAATAGCTGTTTGTAATTTCTAGGTTGAACACAGCTAGTTCTTTCAGTTGAGAATAGATTTTGGTCTCAAATTATCTTCAAAGCACTAGATGAAGAGGCAGATTCTTTCACTGGCATAGCACTACAGTAGTCAGGGCACTCACATTTTCTGGCTAGTTGGCGGGACATCTGTGTGAGCTCAGAATCTCATACTTACTACAAAAACATCCCAACAATTTGTTGGCTCTTTCTATATGAATTATTTACTCTTGAAAGAGGCTGGGAAATCAGGCAACCACAAGATATTAACCACACCCAAAGTTAATAGTTGTTTCATGTAGCTCAGGTGTCCCCACTTTTAGTGGGGCAATGGACATATTTTATAATGTATTTTAAGGAAAATATTTTATTCAGCTTAATTAGTTTTACTGGGTGAGATGGAGAGAACTGGTAGATGGTGTGGCAGTGAGTGGTTATAGGGAGAGTGACTCATCTTGTGGAAGCATGAGAAATGCAACCTTCAGTCTGGGTGTTCAGAGAGCAGGATAATGTTACAAGGGGACAAAGAGCATAAAGTGTTCTCCGCATACCAAAGATGAGAAATCAGAGACCTTACACACATGGGGTCATAACTGCTTTCAAATGCCTTTAACATTTTTATTGGGAAAGAGATGGAGGCTATGGTGAGGTAGTAGTTTCCTTTAGCTAATGGTGATGTAGGCATGTTTTGGAAAAGGGATTGTAGATGGATAGGCTACTTTGTTTTCTAGAGAAAGCATGATTTCTCCTGATTTTCTACTGCTAAAATAATCATTTAGTGGATATGGTGATAATTGGTTCTGGCTCTGTTTGTAACTAGTTTAAAACCTGGGCCAAGTATTTGTAGGAATTTTTGTCTTATTGAGAGAAACGAAGGACTGCTTTCTGTAGAGTCTGATAGAGTTCAGTGCAGGGAGTGTGGTGGGTGACCATAAACACAGTGGTGTAGGTGGAAGGAATATGAGCACAGTCATGAAGCATAGAGCATGGTGTTGTCAGATCAGAGAAACGCCCCTCTCCACCCTGTATTTCCTTAAAAGAAGGAAACATTCACAGAGTGTGTATATCCCTAGTTTAGATATAATAAAAAAGAAAACGCAGAAAATATGCTCTCAGCTCAAGGAAACTTCCTGAAATAACTTGAGGAATGCTTTGTTCTGTAGTACTTCAAAAATAGAGATCTGAGACAGGAAAGTGTCATGAACTTCTTATCTGATAGACTGACCAAGGGAAGAAAAAATAGGAAACTTCTGCCAGATCCTTCAACTTATTAGAAGAGCCAATGGCATTGGTTATATTCCTGTAAGCAGGTGCTGAAATAATGGCCAGACCAAAACAGGATGGGATTAAAGTGGAAGGGCGGTAAATCTTTGGAGCAAGCATGTACACCCAGCTACAGATGGGGACTTTGTAACGGGTGGTGAGGACACAGGGCTCTGCAAGCTGAAGACAGAGGGGTCTGAGTGAACAGGATATTTAGAAATGTAGCAGGTTCAGCACTAACAAATGAGGAAATCACTACAGGTATGCCCAAAGCCTCGCAAGGGATTGTTGCCACATGTGACATCTCCTGGATACCTCAAATTCTTAAATCTGCTCCTTTTCCCTGAGACTCCCTTTGAAGATTCCCTTCATTTTTGTTCTGGGATGGGAGCTCCTGTGTGCTTCCCTGAGGAATCTCCTGCTGAGCCATGCCAGGGGCTGGTGGTGGCATTTCTTTGCAGTACTAGTGGTGTGCTCTGTGCTGAGGAAGACAAGAGTGTCCCTAGTACTCTGAGCTATGTGTGCAGTCCTGGGAGATGTGATCACTCATCTCAGCTATATCTGGACAGTGTTGGCTCATGTTTCCTATTAATGCAAAGTAATAAAAATATTATTATTACGAAAGTAAGGCTCAATGACAGCCTGAAATAATGAGGGAAAATTCTTGGCTGCCTAACAAAGTCCTCTTCTGAATAGCATAAAAGTAATTTTATTTTTGTTACTGTTTTATTTTGAACAAAAAATGTGCCCTGGAAGTAAAGGGAATGTATTGTTTTGCAGTGCTTCAACAACACATTAGCTCAGGAATTCTTTTTCATTTCTAGAATAAAAATCTCAGTTCAGGATTTGAGAAAAAAATCCCTGAGAGCAACAACAGCAGTAGAACCACTCTGAAATACCACAGAGTCACCTTTGGGATTCCTGTGGTTCTTTTGAATTTAATTGACAATCAGCCATCTCCCATCCTCTCCCTGAGCTATGCATGTTCAGTGTGATTCACTGAGAAAAGTTTTGGCCTTTTTTTTTTTTTCCCTTCTCTTATCCCTGCAGTAAACAAAACCAACCCCAGAATCAGAGGCTGGTGCTGCTGTGGCTGGAGGGGGAGCAGGCACTGCTAGTGGAGAGCTTCCACAGAAAGTCCTGTCTGTACACCCTGCTGCTCAGGGTGGTCTGCTAGGGCCACATTAAACACAGAGGAAAGCTGGATTATTGCCACACGTGGGGCTCTGAAGCTGGAATAATTCCATTGACTTCAATCCCATTTTGGCCATGCTGCTCTGCAGAAAGAGGTACAAGGTACAGGGTGAGACTGGCTGTGGAAGGGTGGCAGGGTGGCAACAAGCCTATTTATCAAAGGTTATGGCTAGTGTACTTAACTGCTCTTGGTCTTCCCTGTGAATACTTGCCTGAATTAACTCTGAGCAGAGCTAAGCCCAAGATGCTGCCTCATGCCAGAGCAGGGACTCAACCAACTTTTCATCTATTAGGAGGGCCTTGTCTGTCTTGACTGAAAGTCACATTTTATTTAACAATTAAAAAAACAGAAGAAAAAAAATAGACAGAAAGGAAAGGAGGCCCAGCCTGGCTCTACTTTATTTCAAATGCGTGTAACAGGATTTTGTCAGAAACTAAATCCATCTGAAGATGCATTCTCCTCACAATTGCACCTGAAAGTAAGTACCTGCTTCAGGGCTGTAAACGAAAACCTGAGACTGAGGTTCCTGTTCAGTTCCTGTTCAAGTCAAGACGTCAAAACAGTGACCTGATCTGTATGAATGGGAAGGGTGCAAAATCATTATTAACCAGTTCTCTCATGTGCTGAGCTCAGCCAGATTTTTGAACTGACTTGTTTCACCTTGGAAAAGAAGAAAAAGGATTTAAACAAAATATGTTTGAAGTGAGTTTGAGTGGAGAAAAGACAGAAGCAAACTTCCCTTCCTGTGGCAAATCCCCCAAAGTCCCTTCCCATTAGCAGGGTCTCCAACATTCAAGCATGGAGTAACATGTCCCAGTCTGCCTCTTTGTCCAGTATTACTCATGTAAGATAATTGCTCAATCCTGTAATCCAACTACCCACTCTTCCCCTGTCTTCTCCATGGGATTGAGGGTAAATTTTCTTCTCAAGGTCATTCCTTGGGAGAATGGAAAACTGTGGAAGTTATTGAATGAACTTAAAGAATACTTTTCAGATAATTAACACAATGAAAATGAACAATTCTAAGCATTGGATTTCTATGTTATTTCTGCTTGCTCTTGGATGCTGAAATTTTGTGCAGAATTCAGAGTAAGTCTAAGGCAATTGTCGGGAAATGGAATTAAGCCAAATCAGAATATAGCTTCAATAAGTGTAACAGGCTAAATGAATTAGTTTGTTTCCTATTTTGCAGCACCAGTCTGTGCCTTAGCGGTTCAGATACCAGAATTCCTTCTGATCTGTCTACATGTGTCAGGTGTGACTGGAAGGCCATTCCCAGGTACTGGGTCAGAAAAAAGAATGATAAATCTTAGATCAATCCAACACAGTGACTAAAATAAACAGAGATTATGTTCTATATTATTTGTATTTTTTTGCAGTTAAAAATACAGAGACCAATTGCAAACACATACAGCAACAAAGCCTTTATGTTCACACAAATCTTGGGGTTCGGAGCTGACCTCTCGGTGCTGTGCAGAGCTATATGAAACTTTAGGTCAAGAGATGGCTTTCCCAAGTATGAAAAGAAAATACATTTGTATTATCAGTGTTAAAATTCAAACCTGTTCACCAATGTACTTGAGTAATTAATTGAGAATCTTACCATCATAAAAGTAATTAATCTAATGTTTGTCATTGTGTTTTCTTAGACAAGATTTTGTGCCTAAAATCTTTGAACAGAACTTAAAAAAATTGGACGTTCATCTCCCGAATGAATTGGGGAGCACAGGAGGAAATATAGTAACAGGGAAAAAGGGAAAACAACAGAACGAAATTTGCGCCTCAGAATTTATTTTAAATTAAAGCATAAAAGCTTGGGAATTGTACACTCAAACAAATCTGCCACAGGACCTGATTAACATCTTCAGAAGGAATAAAAATAAATCAATTTCTTAGATAATACAGTCAACACATTATAATTAATGCATTTAAATATGTGCATTTCTTAAGGGTAGGTACTATGTTAGCAATAATGGTTTCAGCAATTTTTGCAAAAGAAGCTGCATCTCATTATATAATCTTTTAGGCCCATGTTATTCATTCATAAAGGAGCCAGTTTTCTTGTTTATGGATTCTTGAGAGAGCAGAGCTGGAAGCATTAAGTATTAATGGAAATGCCTGAAAGTACATCACTGGAAATTCAATCTCTTTCTTTTCCTTTTCATATTATTTCCTTTTTCTAAAACTGTTTTTGTTGCTTTCAGAATGTTACCTATGTCTGTGAAAAAACAAGCCAACTTTTCATTTACAGAAGCTACAGGCTTGTACTTTTCACTCAGGCAAAACTCCTGGCTTAGAATCCTTCTCTCATAACATGTAAATTTCGATAATAAATATAATAAATCAAATAATTAGTATAAAACCAAATTAACTCTTAAAATATTAAGAAAGAGAAAGGGTGCCTCATGTTACAGTGTTAAATTTGTATTTACTGTCTCCTGGCAATTCACAGAACAAAGCAGAAGATTATTACCTCCGTTCTCAAATAATTTAATATGGTTTTTCAGTTTAAGCAGAAGCACAGTTAGAATAAAAGGAATAGGTTTTTACCTGCCTCTTTCAGTGCCCAGTCTCTGAATTATATTTGATACACTGATGACAACTTAGAATTGTATCTGAAATGTTGCAAGTAGAAAATGCAGGGGCGGTGAAAGCTGTTTATACAAGCTTACACCAGAGTGACTTTTATACACTCACAGTCTTTGGATCAAGTTCATGAAATGGTCATGCCCCTGAGCAATTGCTGCGTACCCTTCTTTGCCCTGTGCTGGCTATGCTCACCCTGGCTGCTGCCCATCAATCCAATCTGCCAGGCAGTACCATTGGGGAGCACTGGAAACACAGAAATGTCCACATGTAGGGACAAGTGGACAAAATGTCCACAAGCTGGACACCCCCTGGCACAGGGTTAGGACACAACTCTGCAATTGCTTGAGATTTCCCCAAAGACTGTGACAGGTGCTGGCTGAGGAGCTTGTGTGTGGGGCTTGCATGAGACCACATAAGGTGCCTTCTGTGTAAAGTGAAGTCACTGTTTTCTGACCTAGCATAGGGCAACTCAGAGCTTGCATTTAATACATTTGAATTAATGTAAATAAACACTCCGCTGTTCATCTTCAGAGATCTGTGTAACCCTGAAGATGCACACTAAGGCATTCAGGGTTTCTCAGAAAGGAACTGGAGACTCCTTTCCTTCTCTAGGTTATTTTGAAGTCTTCCTCATCACAGATACAGGGACAGGGAATTTTCATGTCCTGATTCATACTTGCACCATGACACTACCTCATAGGAGGTAAAAAAGCCAAAACCAAACACCTTCATGAGCCAGAGGTTCCAGTTTCTTTTACTTAACTTTAGATATTAATAAAGTCATCTGAGTCATGCTGTGATCACTTTATAATCAGTGGAAAAATAGAGGAGATCCAGGAGGGAAATTTATTCCATCCTCACGTAGAAGGCAAAAACTGGTCAAATGAAACACACCCTAAAGGACCTATTTTATAACATTGACTATGAAGACAAAGATTTGGCTGAGGTGTAGATATGTTTGCTTCAACTGTGAAAGGTTAAAAGAGGGTAATACCATCCCAAGTGACTTCAGTCACTTCAGGGCATTGGATCAAGTCTGCTATGAGCGGTAAGGATGTGCATTTGAATCCTGTATTATGTGTTCAGATTTGCCCTTTGAATACAATGCCATTGTGTAGCTTTAGTGCTCAGCAGCCTTTTGGAAGGAGGGCAATAAAACTGTGGCTGCTTCATTGATGATACTGCAAAGCAGACTTGGTTTAACCTAAAGGTCAGGAGGACAGACCATAATTCACTGGTCTCTACTTTGCTGTCTGCTGGTTAAAAGGTTTCAAAGAGGGAGGAATCGTGCATATTATCATTTGCAATGTCCAATGACCCTCCCAAAAATTTGGAATCCAAATGAAAATTTTTGATAATCACCCAAAGATTAAAAATTGTTTTACTCAAATTATTTGGTGAATCCTCATGTTCAGATCAAAGTCCTAAGACCTTGGACTACTTAAGAGCAAGCACAAATTAGAAATGTTTAAACATCAGTAGATTTGCTTGTGGGCAGGAGAGATGATGTTTGCAGGATCAGGTTTTTAATTTGAAAAAATAATATTATAACCAAGGAAAAAAAGAAAGCATTTATACTGATAACATGATATTCTCTGGTTCACTAAGATGTAAATTCCATTCTACTTACTCAACAACTTCATAAGGCACAATGGTTTTCTGAGGCAGCCATCATAGACAAGAGTTTCTCTAGATAAATACGTAAATGAGAATTTATCTTATATACAGTACAGCAATTTTCATCCTGTATATAATAGAATTTCCTATATTCTGTGCCTATAATTGCCTTTTCTCTTTTACAGTACGTAATCAATTACTTTTCATAGTCAGGTACTTCAATTTACGTGAATTGAAGTTTTATCATTATATTGCAAGTGTTCATCAGCATTTACTTTCCTACAGGTGAGAGTAATTTCTGGTCTTCCCCAAGAGAGGCTGAAAGCTGATGCCTATTGATTTAGGCGTTTCCCTGAATTTAGCCCTTCTTGCATTCATCCAAATATTTTTAATCAACTTCCTCCTTTATACCCACAAGCAGTAGTCCTTCACTCTTGGCAGCTGAGTCAGCCCTGGATCCTCTGTTGTGTGGCAGCTACATGCACCAGATTTCAAACATGATTTATTTTAAATATAGTGCTGATAGAATACCAGAATTTGTTGTTGATGGATGAAAAATTCCCCTGCCAGTCTGGGACACTGTATTATGCTCTAAATGTGATCTAATAGTGCAGCTGTGTGAGCGTATATACACACATATATGTACTTACAGTGTTTCAGAGGGTATGGAAAAATGTCCTCTCAAAGACCAGATTGGTTGGGATTTATTTATATAAATCTGTTATAGAGCCTTCTATGAGGATGTATTCATCACAAGTTCATGCACTTTTCTGTTATCCCACATTACTCCAAAAACAGAGGGAAGAAGAGATGCCCTCCATCTATGACTTCTCTACCTGAGGTGAAGCTTTCTCAGAGTGTCTGTCGGAGCTGAGGACACAAGAATTTATGGACAAGATGAGGAGAAAAGGGGAGTAAAAAGGCTGCAGTTCACCCACCAGCCCTCTGGCAGTGCAGATCCCGAGATATGTGCCATGGTTGTTTTTGCCCAGTCTGCTTGTTCATATTATGGTTGTGTCTTCCCATAAATGATGTCTCTCTTATAATTAGTATAATCTTATGTGTCAAGGCTCCTGGGAAGTCTAGAGACAATCCAGTAACCTTTATGGAGCTCTGGTTGCTAGGACTTTGAATTTTAAGTTGATTGTTGTAGTAAGTTAATTCTCCAAACTATTGAAAGGCTGTGATTATCTTTTCCTGTGATTATCTTTTAAAAATTCAATGGGAATGAAGAAGTGAGGGCTATTGTTTGTGATCTTCATAAATTTCAGGAAGTCTGTTCCTGAAATTGAGGAGCAGTTTAGTTATAAATGGAGAGCTTATTCCCTCATCATAGAAAAATAGATAAAATCTGTGTAGAAGTCATAGACTGAGATGTAAGCACTGATAATTGTCTCTTGTTTTGTCAGAAAAACAAGGTCCTAACCTGACATTTCTGTTCAATACTGAAGAATGAGGATATCTGTTTCCTCTAGAGCTATCCTATTCCAGTCTTGCTTAAATGTTCCTTTGCATGCACAAGGAGAAATGTGATACTTGTGACTCCCTTCTGGCCTTAGAGAGCTGTGAACCTGCTTAGGTGGGACAGTCCAACAGGGCATACCTGCTCTGCTCCCTTGGGAGTCTCCATAATGTGCTGCTCTGGGCAGTGACTGCCACAGGGCACTTTGCCTATAGCAAAGAGATCCTGCCATGTTGCAGCAACCTGTACTATCACAAGCAGGCACACAGCCACGTGAAAATGCTAACAAAACATCCACAGGAAGTCCCTGCTGCAAGCACTATTGTATGAGAGGACATAGTTCATGTTTACATTGGAAGGGAACGGATCTTGGTTATTTAAGAGTTTCCTTAATTAAATCCAACTTAAATCTTACCTACATAGTCTACTGCATGCATCTAGCTTTCTCTGGAGTGTGGGAGTTAAAGACAGATCTACTTGAAGGATTACAAACCAATTTGAACATGGGATCTATTTATATGGTTGAGAGAGTTACATGGTTCTGTTTTAAAACCAGTATTGGCCAAAAAAAAAAAAGTTTTTGAAAAGGTAGGAGGGCAATGGACTGTTGCCAGGCTTTGAGACACACTGTGTGCTTGGTGGGCACTTCTTTTAGAACATCCTATCTGGAATTTATACTTCCATTCAAGGCTCAGTACGCACCAAAATACAGAGCTGAAGACCTCTATATTTGGACAAAATACAGTTCCTTCTACTGTTCTTGAACTCTTGGAGTGGTGAGAGAGTGTTGGTGACTTTTCCCAAAAGTTTTAATTATTTTATATTTGGTTGCCAAATGATTTTAAACAACCTTCTCTGCTTTGTGGAAATTCATAAATTGCATGCAGTGAGTCTGAAATTCGGTAGTTTCTTTTAACCTGGCTTGTGATCTAATTCATAGGATAGAAGTTCCTTTTCCTAATCAGGTGTCCAGATTCAATGAACAGAACAGCTAATTAAGCAAATAATTGCAGGTTATCCAAACAGAGTGGAAACTGCTTGAGCTATTCAACAAAAGAGATGGCTTGCCTAGGGAGCAACAGATACAGATTTCCTTTATAAATCTTTCCCTCATTTCATTGTAAATTGAAATATTTTTCATAATACTTACAGGTTTCGGTTGTAAGTGCCCGAGCTTGACTCTTGTGGCCATTCCACTGATCCCAACAGTTGCTTCCCAGCTTGAGAACCCATGGCATAGTCTGGGTTGTCCTGTATTGACCCTTCTCAGCAAGGTGCATGGAGCTAGTGTGTGTGTGAGATAAACTCCTGAGCCTAAATTTAGATATTTGAGGAATATTTTGGTGTATTCATTTAATAATACCTGTACTGTACTTGAGAAAATTTGCAGTCCATCTTGGTGCCTACCTACCTGAGTTTATATCCTGTTTTATTTTATCACTGACACACTACTGCAGTAAATAACAATCATTTACTCTGGTTATATTAGGGGACTAGATGCTCTGACATTTATTTAATTTGTTCCATGTTAATATTCCAGGACTCTAGTCACTGGAAATAGGCAGCTGCTGTGTATTCTCTGTACAATCACACACATCTGCCACGTATGTGGCTTTAAGTCCACAATCTTTAATGGTACATATTTAGCCAAGCCTTTCACTTTATTGTGCAGCTTATAAAGGGTCTCTCAAGACTTTTCCATTGATTTCATTGTAATAGAAGCAGCAGACCATGGGTGAGCCAGCAAGACTTTTGACAGTGTTATTTGCTAGGGGATGTACCTGAAATGCATTTAAAAAAATATTAGGTGGTTTCTTTATGACCAATACAACAGACAAAGTTGAGAATGAATCAAATAATTATGAAAAGTAGATTTTACTCAGAAATAAAATATTTGCAAACCCTTTGAAAATGCTCAGTTGCATGTAGACCTCTTCTGCTGCCAGGTGAGACTGGTGAGAAAGGAGCTTATCCAGGAGAGATATGACTGGATCTCATTCCCATTTTTCCAGCAGCCAGCCCGTGGCGCTGCTTTTGTAAAACCTGTAAATTAACACAGGTGCACACTGTTGCTCAAAATAGTGTTATTAAATGTATTGTTTACTGGGATCATTTACTACTGCTGTAAAGTACAGAAAAAAAAAATGCAGCCTGGTTGCAATTTATCTTGTGCCTCTTCAGAGAATGAAGGAAAACAGTGATCCTTACATTGACCCTTTCCTTAGCCTCATCAATCACAACTGGAAATGAAAACATTTTAACTGGCTCTTAACAGTGCCAGGGATTTGTCACCTTCTTTTGACTTCCTCTGTCATCCCCTCTCTGCACTCTCTGGGTGATACTTTTGGGCAGGACCAAAGCTGTCAGGAGCAGGACTGCATACCTGCCTGCTTTATCACCACGTTATTGCAGGCTGTAGGCCAGACTAAAGCAGTGTTTTGTGTGGCTCACTGCCACGTTAAAGATAATCACATCTGGGATCACGCAGCCCTGCGAGCTCCGGAAGCCTTTACCTATAGCTTGTCTGTGGTTATTTAACATCTCTGTGCCTGTGCCAGTGAAACCTTGTGGGTGGGACCCCAGGCTCTTTATCAAGAGCGCACGAGAGACTTTGCTATTAGGTAAGTATATACATCCATGACCACCAAGAGACAGAATGAAATATGAAAGCACAGGAGAGAGAGCAGAAAGAGTAGATGTGCAGGCAGGTTTACTGCCAGATTTGGGTGACTTATTGCTCCTCTGGTGCCTGGGAGCTTCTGGAAAAGGTCAGAAGGTTCCTCCTGTTTTGAAACATGAAACCAATGCTCAGCAAAAGGCTTCTCATAAAAACTGCTGTACAGAAAGCAAGGAAGGTACTTCAGTGAGAATGTGAGGATGTGGGAGAGAGTGGGGATGGTTTTAGCCACCAACAGTAAAAATGTTCCATGGTGTGAAAGGGGACAGCAAATCTTGTGTATGTCTTACTTCAAGGCAAGGACTGAGCAATGCAATTGGTGGAATACTTAGGGTGAGCCTCAAAGTCAAAAAGCCAATCAGATGCTTCTGAAAGGCAATGTATGCATAGAACTGAAGTGTGGGGAATTCCTCTTATGTAGATAAAAGTGGTTAAAGAAATGCAAGTATAAAACTATAGCTTTGTGACAGATTTTTCACCTGTTTCATTTTATTATTTTTGGTTTGGTGGCACTAGAAGCAAGCTCTGACCTGAAGGAATTCAGATGATAGTGAAAATTTATCAATAATTATTGTAGCAATAGGTACAAATTCTTCATACAAAACAATCTCTATTGTAAGACTCAATGTACTGTGATGAAAATAAATCTGGTTTATGGGAAATTCTTCTGGATATGAGAAAATATTTTAGGTTATATGATACTGACTGCATTTCTTGCAACAGGAAAAGCTCACAGTTATCTGGAAGAGATTTTGATCAACTTTTGATATTTGCATATGATCTGTTCTTTCTGAAAACACACCTCTGTAAACTTTCTACAATTGCTAGTACTATGAGATCTTTGTTTTTATAAATCAACAATGTAAAAAAAAATAAACTGAAAACCCTGAGTTTTTGGTAGGTTTTTCATCAATCCTAGGTGCAAATGATTATTGCATGCTCTTCTAGCCGTATACCGATGTTTTGAATACTCTCATAAACAACAACAAAAAAATTTCCTAGACAAATCTGTTCATAAATTTCATGCAAACACTAGGCACAGTTTTTCATTATTTGCCTGTTATTCAAGTTCTAATTTTTTTTGTGATGAAATGTGATTTGAGGAAGAAGGAAAAAGCTCTGGTTGTACATTACATCATATATATACCTGTTTAGGAAGGGACACTTTGTTTCGGGCTAGGAAGAGAGCATATATCTCGTATTGTAATGGTAACAGTGTAATAGAAATTAAATAATAATTGCAGTGCTACCACAGCTGAAGTCCTGCCCTACCTGTATTTGTTGTACAAAACAGCAGAATAATTTTGTCATGGAGCACACAGTCCCCAGAAACTTTTGGAAAAGAAAGGGTAGACAATAAGTATAGAGCTTGGGTACATAATCTCCAGCATACTCAGTTGCTACCTGGACTTGCAAAAACTTAGAGTGTAACTTTTTTCATCTACTCCCTGTGGAACAATTAGCTTTAGTTAGCTAAAACCCCATGCCGTTCTTGGGGACTTTTCATTATTTGCCTCATTTTAAGGCAGACTAGTTTAAGTGAATCAAAGAAAGAGCAAAAAAAGGAGAAAATTAAATTAGTCTTTCTATATTAAAAAAACAAGAAAAAGGAAAGGTTGTAATTTAGCTCAGTTAAATCAAAGATAGTACAACATAAAATACTGTACTTCATACAAATAATTCATTTAAGTAGTATAAAATCCCCCAAAAGAAGCACTAATTTATATTTGTAAAATCATGATCCTAAGCATTTAATGAACGGAAACCTTTCATAAAGCCATCAGAACTCTCCTTTTTAAAGCCTCTTTATGGTTTGTTACTGGGATTTGTTTAGAAATAAAAAAATGCAGGGAAAAAGCCTCTACTGATATTAAGAAATGTTCAACCAGTTAAGCACATACTTATCTTTCAGCACACAGGACAGCCATTTGTATTTGGTAAAGCACTTCAGCATGCATCTACTTTCACATATGTGATATATCAGCTATATTTGTCATATGGGGATACATTTTGAGCTTAAATTAAAAAAATGCACTGAAAGTTAATCATGTGCTTAATGTTTTGTGGAAGTGAGGCTGGTTCACAAGAGAAGCTTTGTCTGCTGTAATATTAAAATGCTTTTGTTGGATACAAGAAGAAAGGAAAGATATTGGAAAAACCCTCTCACTTGCTGAGAGCTTTTGGAAAGCTTTTGAAAGGGTGGAGTGGAATAGCCACTTGCTGTTTGATGATATAAACTTGGGCATGGGGATACATAAATCCTGAAGATTCAAGGTACAGTGAGATATATTTCAGGAGGATTTCCTTTGCATTAAACCCAAGAATGCTAACACTAACCTTTATTATTTGCTATCCTAAATGAAACTTCCAAATAAGTGCTTAGGTAAAATGAAAACACCATGGCTGAAAAATAACTGCCAGTGGACATAAAATACCTGAATATGCAGATACATAATTGTATTTCCAGTAAAGCCAATTATCTTCCCAAATTTAATACATTTAGACAGACTGTTTGAATAGTTCAGTAGATTTAAAATGCAACAGGGTAAGCATGTAGTACCAGAAATTCCTATTTCAGTCTCTTAAAAATTGCCTAGAACTATGGCTTCATTTAAAAAAACCCAAACTTTCTAAAATCACCTTACAATGACTACAGTTAGGTAAAATGTATATTTGTATATTCTTTTTTAAACACTCTTTAGGGACAGAGGATCACTAAAATCTTTTTATCTCAAGTAACTCTAATTACATTTTGGAAATAACTTTTCAAAGTTACTTTGCTTTTATAAATATTTCCTATAGCATTGCCTCAGTCTTTCCAAAACCACTACAACTTTTCATATGTTCCATCGTGGTTTACTAAAGCAGATAATCAAATGTTTCCTCTGTGGTGCATCAACTACTGTTATTTAACCAGTTAAAAAAAAATAAGGAAGAAAAGTTTTCTGATTTTGTGAATCAAACTAGAAGTTTGTCTAATAATAATAATCATCAGAATAATCATAGTAAGTAGCATTTTTGCCTGATATCTCTAAATATGGAAGTAAGATTTATGGTGAATGGTTTATATCCCTGTTTTTAAGGAGTGTGAGACAATCTCAGTCTGGTTCACCATTAGAGATTTGATTGCCTGTGGTGACAGTGTGTAGCCTGTCCCGTAATACACCATGTGTGTATTCAACCATTGCAGTTTCTAAGGCCATAACGTAAACATTTGTACCTTCCTTAGGCACACTGGAGATGGCAGAAGGTTATGAAGAGAGCATCTTAGAATAATAGAGTCATTTTGGTTGGAAAAAGCCTTTAAGATCATCAAATCTAACCACAAACCCAGCACTGCCAAGTCCACCACAAAACCATGTCCCCAAGTGCCACATCTACACGTTTTTTAAATGCCTCCAGGGATGTTGAGTCAACCACTTCCCTGGGTAGCCTGTTCCAGTGTTTAACAACCCTTTATATGAAGAAATGTTTCATAAATACCCAATATCTTAACCTCCCCTGACACAATTTAAGGCAGGTCTCCTGGCGCAGTTGCAACTGCTCCCCTTGCACTCTGCAGCCACTTTAGCTCAGAGGGCTTGAGGTCTTTCAACAGACATGCCTCAGCAATACTTAAAGTACATTTAGAGAGGCACACAGAGAGGATTTTCTACTTGTTTTCTGATGAACTGTGAGGACATCTGAGAGGCTGAAAAACACCAGTGTCTCACACCGTGTGAGCTGGCTGCATAAGGCTTTCTGCACTGCCAGACTCCAACGACTCCTCACAGAGAGTGTTGTGCTCCAAACGCATACATTTCTCTCTAAATGGACACGGCACTCCCTTCCTGTGCTCATAAAAAGTCTTCCAAAAGACAATTATCAGATTCTTTCCTGTGCTCGGGTGTTGCTGAGAACATTCCCAGCTACTACTCTGCTGGAATGTGTCGTCCTGCAGGAAGGTAAAGGCAGGAGTTTTCCATGCCCAACATCACACAGCAGAGTTGTTTGCTGTGAAATGAAATGTTTCAGCCCATTTCATTTAGTGAAATTTGAAAGAGGAATAAGAAAATAATTTAACTAAACTTGCTCACTATTTTTTCATGTGTTTATCCACAGCTACGGCTTTTTTTGGTCCTTTTCTAATTTTGCATGCAAAATACCTTCATTGACAGGTTGTGAGTAGCCACCTCTATTCAGACTGTTGCCTTTCAGCATAACACCTGCTTAAGTGAACAAACCTGATCAAAGTGCTGAAATGAAGTAATATCACAAATGGCCAAAGATGTGTGCCAGTGTTATGCAGAAGACACATACTCTCAGAATCAAATTATGTCTTCTCAGGCCATGTTGTAAGAAGGCATGAGAAATGTCTTCATGATATACATCCATGTGGAAGGAAGAGCCCAGATTCCCGTTTCTAAATAGCATTGCTGTAAGTCACGCTTTGTACTTGTCTCAGTCAGATGAACTCAAGGTAAGCTAAGTGCAAAGTGGTTATCCTAGATGACTTCTACATCTACTGGCAAAATTGACCTCTCTTGAAGGAAATGGTGGGTGTTGGCAGGACTGAGGCATCATCCCTTCTTTATCTGAAACGTCCTGTTCCTGTTGCCTTGGCAGCAGATGCTGGGTGCGTGCCTGCATCCCAGGGTATCTCATCTCTTTTGTGGCTAGCATGTGTGGCAAGCACATTACATCTACAACAAGCATACAAATAGCTCATGTGAAAGGAGGGTTGTGTCTGAGGGCAGCCCTAAAATAGTTATTGCCTGGGACACGGTGAATAAAGTGGATGAAGATTAAAGCCTCCAGAAGACACATTCTGATATTGAGGTCTACCCTTCTGCAGAACACTTTCCATAATGAACTGCAAAAGCTTAAATGCTTTGGTTATTTAAAACTAAATTTAACAAAATAATTGTGTACAGACTTTTAATTTTAGATTAGTTTTAGAGTTTCATGTCTATGAAAAAGATGACCTAGCTGGTATTTGCTCTATGTGGTTATTGAATTCTTTGGGATGTTAGAGATAGTTACAGTCTATAACATTTGAAACTAAATTATACCAAGCTTACCTTTATTTGGTACTTACCTGCACTGAGCAAACTCAGCAAAGTTTCTCAGCAAAGAGGACCACTGATCAAAAGTGTTTTTTAAAGTTTGCATCAAACAGGGAAATAATAAAAAAAACCCACAATAGTTTTTTCTTATACCACTTCTTCATATAAAACCAAAATATTTGTGCAGGCAGAAGTGGCATAACATGATATAGGATTTCATTTACTTTGTCGAGGATTGAGTGCCATGTAATAGAAAGATTTCCAAAGGATGAACGTTAAAAACATTGAAGTAGAGAAAGTAATTGTAAGCCATTGCATTTAAAAAAATAATTGATTTTACATGCCAGTTGACAGAAGACTTTAAGCTTCACTGTGGGATACATAGGGAATATGCAAACTTTATCTGTCCATTAACAGTGTTGAACTAGGAAACTAAAATTGTCAAATTACTTATAATTAAGGTAGCAAAAGAACAACTTAATTGAACACAAACCACCATACCAGCTTAGCTGTTCTACACAATTTAGTGTTAAATATGCACTACTGGGCCTGATTCCATTTTTAGATATGTCTAACAGGACACAAGAGAGCATCTGAAATTTCCATGATGAACTACAGATAATAAAAGGATGAGTTGGCTAGTAGGATTAAGTAACACCTCAGCTTTTACTTAGTACTTAGAAAATAATCTCTGTCTCAGTTGAAATGAAAGTGGGCCTCATAATTAAAAAGGAAAAACCCAGCAAGGAACCACCCTAAGACCTGTTGTTTATATTGCTAGAAACAACAGCGGGAAGAATTACTGCAGCAGTAGACTATTTATTTCTTTTTCTTTGTAATAGAATACAACGTATTTAGAATGCAATCAGTATGTTCTGAAGAGAAGACGGTGTAATTCTCACTTTGAGAGGCATCAAATAATAATTCAAAAGAACTGTTGAAATTAAAATGCATTAATTTTAGAAATATAATCTAGGCTACCTGAGAGCAGTGAAGTGATATTACTTTGAGGGCTGTGGTTTGCAGCCTGTCCCAGAGGAGAGCTCTGGGGGGTTTTTGACACTGGGATGCTCCCTTGCCTGATGCCCAAGCAGCGGCCTGGAGGCAGAGGCAAGCTTTCCTGGGGGTGAGCTCCGTGGCCTGTCCAGGACCATCCATGACTGGATGTTGCACACCTTCATCTGCACTTGTGAACCTCGTTTTTAATCTAACATCCAGATGAACCTTGTAGATAATCCTTGGAGTCCATCTTGTTCCTGGCAAAATGGCAAAATTTTGGTTTAGAATAACATAGATATTCTTCAAATAGTCTGATAAGGAAAGAAATAGCTTTCACTTAGGCTTCTGCAGAAAGTGAAAAGACAGAACTGACTGGGAGGACCGGACAGAACTGGTAGGGATCGAGGGCATATGGATCCCAAATTAAAGTTTGCTTAATGCCTAGCTAGCCTCTGGCTTGCCTGTGAGGTGGAAGTTGACCTCAAGAGCTGTGGTTTTTGGCATCATTCTCACTGAGCAACAGCTAGATCAATTCAGTTCCATACAAATAATTTACTCCTAAACTGGACACTCTTGCCAAGATTTGGCCTGATGTGAATAAAAATGGCCACATTATAAAACACTCAAATAGGCAGGTCTTAATGGGAGAACTGAAAGACCCTATGACCGTTCAGTGTGACTTCCCAGTTGGGTGCCACTCTTAAACAGTGAGAGAAAACAGACCTTTGGAAAAAATCCCATCTTTATTAAAAATAGTTAATTATAAAGACACATGATGTAACGTTAAGTGCCTTTGTAACACAGAAAGTCAGATTTTATTTTCTTTTACAGGGTTTTAAGAAAGGCACCCAAGAGACAGGATTGAACAGAACTCTCTGGAGGTTAAAATAAACAGCAAAACTATTATACTGAGACCTAGATTATACACTTGCATTGCTTATGAGTTTCAGGGAAATTAAGCTCAATTGTGTGTTATTGTGAAAAAGTTCAGTTTCCAATCAAGGAGAGTGGTGAGTTATCAGTCAGCTGCAGCTTTCCAAGTAGGACACCTACAATTGAAATAAGGGTTCCTTTGTTTTACTTTACTAATTAAAATAAAGATTTATGCATTCATTCCCTGATCAGTGACAGCCACATTTTTAACATAAATGCAAATGTAAATGTTCTATGGATTTCCCATGAAAAAAAAAAATTCTATTGGAACATAAAACTTATGTAGCAAGTCTTACTGTAAAATAATATCTGAAAAATAAAGTGTTTAAATTCTATTTGAAAAAAAAATATTTCCCAAAGTCTGCACTTCTATTGGATTATCACTGATATAAATTGAATTTATATTCTTCTACAATAATTTGGCAACCTTATATATAGTTTATAGTTATCTTATATGGAGCTTTATAACCAAATGTTAAAAATACAAAAAAGTTTCAGCTATAAACCCTCTTTTCTTAGATTAATAAATTATTGAGAGTGATTCATCTGGGCTGATCCTACTTTCTTTTTTTGGCTTCCACTCAAATGCATATTTTTGAAGGCATGAGCAGAAATCTTTTTATCTGGTTTTAATCTGGCTGAGCAGAAAATCAAATATGTCATTGTACACCTCTCAGCAAAAAAAAAAAAAAAAAAAAAAAAATCCACAAAGCACCAAATAATTTTTAAACAAAATCCCTAGTCAACCACTTTGCAACAGGTAACTTGTCTGATATCATATAGATACCTCACTGTATGTTTCTTGGGAAAATTAAATAAGCATGGCTAAAAAAGAAACTGGGTAACCGTAAATTTTGAGATGCCTTGCAAGAAAAGTTCTACTAGCAAGCTACTGTCAGTTCTTTGTAGACCTCCAAGTCTCATCTGAGCATGGAAAATATAATTTTAGAAGGCCTAAATGTGTAAGTTAATAGATAGGAGAAAAAAATACTACTAATTGTGCTCAGATATTCAAAGCTATAATAACTAACTGCTATTCACTAAATAATCACTAAAGCTACAAGAGGCATTATTTTATTAGACTTGATTTAGGTAAGCAGCAAGTGAAGTTGTAGAATAAATGACATTATAGAAAATAACTGTGAAACCAAATGAACACGAACTAATCCCATTTGAGACACAAATAGGACAGCTAAGACTAATAAATTGGAAAGCTTAAGTTTGATTAAATGTGGCAGATAATTTTCATGAGACTGGACTGGAGAATATAAAGCCTCAGTGCAGAGGAGGGTCACAAAGCTGTTTACATCATTAACAGTTTGTATCAGAAATGACACAGAAAGATTTTTGAAAAGAAGCACTGGAAGTAAACAGATAAATAACTACCTTATTGACACTCAGCCTGGGCAGTCAGACAGAGAGCCTCTAAGAAAGAAAAATTTTGTGGTGGGTGAAGAGAGCTGTGTATTATAAGTGAAAAATTGTCGTGCTGAGGTGAGAATTGCTAAGTCAAGCTGACTCGTAACTCAGAAAGTACACTCAAAAAAAAGGCATAAGTTCTTCAGCTGCATATTTTTAAAGAAAATATTGAAAGAGAAGGCAAAGTGGATGTAGATTCAGAATAGGCAGGTGTTACTCAAAACTCAAATAAATACTGCAACTTCTTTTCAGTAGATGAAATGAAGCTGCATATGGAGATAAAGACAAGACTGATAGCAGGAATACATCTGGCAATGGATGCTAAAGGCAGAAGTAAAACTGCAAGAGGTTCCTGTAGTCAACAAGGGATAAATGCTTTCCCAGGATTTTGGCAGAACATTTGCATGAATTTGCTTGTCCAACTGTATATTTCTTCTAGAAAATTATAAAAACATGTTAATATCATAGGGCTGGATATTAGCAAAGATAATACTTGTATTTAAGAAGAGGTGAAAGGAAGCAAGGTGTTGATAAACCCATTTTTGTGTGCATGGATGCGACCTTTTGTGGAAATGTTTAATCTTGCTGATGCCTTTCAGCTCTGCTGGGTAGAGCCAGAAGTAATTCAACTTTGCTGTCTACTGAGGGCATGAAGGGACTCAAGTATTCTATCTCCTTCCAATAAAGAAACACTCTACAAGCTAAAATTTTAATAGTGCTTTAATAAATGTTGAGGGCTTTTGTGCCAGTCAATACTAGTTTAACAAAAACATATTGTACACGTGACCAAAAGAAAAGCCAGGATATCCATAGGGAATAGGAAAGAGGTTTAGCTAAATTTCTGAAAGCTGGGAGAAAATTCTCAGAAGACTCAATAAATACAGAAAGGTATTGATCTAAAAAACAGGACATGAATAAAAAATTTTTCAGTTTCCCAAAGGAGATCAGAGAGGATTAATCCCTATGAGTTTCTTTGACCCCTCCATTTGTGTATATTTCTCATGTAGGAATTGAATTTTACATGAATGATGAGATCATCTGAAGTAAAACTAATAGTGGCAATAAAAGGATCCCACAAGGCCTGGAACTTTATGTTTTGGAGTAGAAGGAAATCTCTGATTTTGGAGCAAGGAAGAAGACTTCCTGTTTGCAGACATGGGTCATTTCAAGGGGCTTCTTGCACTGTTTTCTACAGCCCTGGCTCCCCTTGAGTAGGAGGCATTACAGTGGGAGGGTTGTGTGGTGATCTGGAGGGTCCATGAGTGGATATGGGTTTGCCCCTGGCTCTGTGCCTGCTCTATGCACCCTCTGTGGGGCCACGTTTGTCACCGGGTCAGATCAAACCCAACAGGCCAGAGCAGGAGGCAAGGAAAATTTTGGTCACTCTACCCAAGCAATAAGTATGGGAAATTTAGATTCTGGACTCCTCTGGTGATTTCTGGAGTCATTATTTTATTTCTTAGTGTCTTAATGCCGTCTGTGCAAGAAAAGGGGCAATAATACCTCCTTTTTCTCCTGTAGTTAGATTGTAAACTTTCAGACACAAGGACTTCTATTTTTCTGTGTAAAGAGCACCTGGAAAAAAGCAATGTTATTATCTCAGCTGGAGCCTCTTTGTGTTACTGTACTACAAATAAATCCTACATGTGTATTCGCCTTTAGACATCCAGGAGAAGAAAGCCTCTTTCTATGAGAGATCTCCTGCTGTTTATGCAGGAAAATTCACTAAAGTCTAGAGCTTGTTTATGCTGATTATCAGTTGCTACATCACTCTTATTTCCTCAGAAAAACTCAGAAGGATGAGGAAAAATCACAAATACCCCAAAGTAAGGTATTTCGATAAGACCAAAGGCTGACATTTCTGGTCTGTGGAGTAAAAATGTAATTTCCTAAATGATATCTCAGCTATGCAGAGGCTTTAGGTTGTATCACCAATTACCTTTATACAATTGTACAATTGTCAGTGTAAAGTCTCTTTTTCTCCTATTATCCAATGCAAAGTCTCTTTTTCCTTTTCCTGTTCAATTTTTTTAAAGTGCTTTTTATTCAAACCATCACATGAACAACTCTTCCCTTCCTTTTCATGTTAAGAGTGAGAGGCAGCAGGAGAAACCTGGTGAGGAACATCAAGGTGAGAATCTCAGAAGAGGCTTTTCCTAAATATTTCCTGACTTTAAGGATTCTGAGGGCCACATCCTACCACCTTCTGCCTGAATAGCATCATTTTCTCCAGGTCAAAGCCAGTAGAACTGCAGTCCAGCAGGGAGCAGTAGGGATTTAGGAACTTGCCTATGTTGAGTAAAAAGGGTTCTACTGTTGTGCTATGAAGGAAAGGCTGAGGTTGAAGAGAAATTTGATGTGTAACTTGACAATATTCATGGAGACATGAACATTCAAAATGCACAGCCCATATGCCATCCCTTATAGTATACAAGCAGCCACCATCACCTTCTGGGTTGTAATGGAGTTTTCAGTATGTTGTGCTTCATGGAAAACTGGTTATCTCTAAGGAAAAAACCAAATTCCTTCCATTGGTAACAAGGAAAACTCTGTAAACAAAAACAATTAATTCCTGCCAAACTGTTCTGTGATACACTGGTAATAATGTTAGCCAATGGTTATTTTGCACTTTGAAAACATGATTTTTTTTTGCTTATCATATTTCCAAAGAACACTACATCTTTAAGTGTTTAACATCTAACTTGATGAGGCAACCCTTTTTCATTTTTTTATATGATATGGAGATAATTCAATAGGATGTGTGCATTTGTTATTTTATTGTAATTATTTAACAGAAGCTAAATATGTTAATTTTTATACTCTACTTGAAATTTTGAGGTCTTGGTCATAAAAGACCCAGTTTGACAGCAAGGCTGGCACAAAAATGTCTTTTGTGAGGTTTTGCATTTTTTTCTTATAAAGAAACCCTGCAGCATGGCAGTAACTGAGCTTGTAGAAAGGAGGAAGAAATTTGGTGAAAATTGCATGAAAATCTATTTTGCAGAGTTTAAATGCACTAGCAACCTGGTCCCCCTTTAGGGAAAAGATCAGGGAGAAGAGAAACGTTAAAGAGCTTAGCTCAGTCTAAGCTTTGATGAAAGTAAAATTTCTGGGCCAACCTGACATAACCAAGCCCCCTTTCCATGTAAAACTGGGGATGACTTTAAAGAAATATTTTCTCCCAGGGGAAAAAATAATCCTTAAGATTTCTCACAGAGTCTTATGTTGAATGTGTTTCTGATTTTACCCACTTTCCCACAGGCCATCGGCTCCCTCAGCATTTCCATTGAGCAGATTAAAATGTGAAGGCATAAGAAGGTAAGAAAAAAATCAATTCACTAAATAGTTACAAAACCTCTTGACTTTTAATAGGAAAAAGCCGTAAATAACAGAAATTACAGTGCATGTTTCTTTCAAAATCCTCTTTCACACCTTCCTGTCAGATGAGGAGACTCTCAGCCAATTACTGATGCTTTGTAGATGGCCAGGCTACAGCATAAACTGTGGAGAAAACTCAGAACTGGAAGAAAACCTCCATCCTTTTGACAGAGCCTTGCCTTTAGTGGGATCAGCCTCCCCTTAGGTTGAGTCAAGCCCTAATTAGTGGCTCTCCTTTGGCCCAAAGTGCCACAAAAACTCCTAGCCTTTTGCCTGGTGGGTCTTCTCTTGATTGACAGGACAGATCTCCTACAGAAACTGTACAATCCACGAAAGCTCCAGGTGCCCAGGTTTTGCACAGGGCCTCTGCCAGTGTGTGAGGTGGATCCAGATGAGAAGGTGGGTGCCATATGCTCCTGTTGCTCAGCTGCAGAACGAGATCCAGTTGAGGCAAATTAGATGATGTGTTCATTTTCTGCATGTTTTCCTAATGCTTTTTTGGTTCTGTAAGCATTACAGATGGCAAGTCCTGCGAGTTTAATTTCACTCAGATACATTGCTCAGCAGAAGATGACTTTTAGCGAGAAGCTGGTTGCCAGTGTTTTGTAGGAGGCCCTTTGGGAAGCCCACCTGGCTCCTTTTCAGCCCCACACACCCACTAATACTTAAGCACTTTCAAATGCCACATGCATTTCAGTATCAGTCTGCTAAAAGTTACCTTTTAGCCTAGAAGTACTTGCTGAAGAGTAGAGATGAATTGCAGCTGCTATAGTCAGTTTTCAGTGTCTACATCTGCATAGCCTGAAGGGTTAATAGTTGGGGGATGACAGTCATCTTCTTGAGAAAAATACTATGAAATGAGTGAAAATACAGGTGAATTGCAGCCTTTCCCCTCCCCTTCACTGTTATCTGTTACTGCCAGGGTCCCTACTGAA
Source organism: Vidua chalybeata (assembly GCF_026979565.1). NCBI lineage: Eukaryota > Metazoa > Chordata > Aves > Passeriformes > Viduidae > Vidua > Vidua chalybeata. Next base: position 14,010,485 of record NC_071532.1, read on the forward strand.
TCCTCTGGACTACTTCTGTGTATGGTGTCAGCTATTTCAGATGCCTTGGGGTTTCAGCTATCTTTACATGCATTCATAGACGCAGACTGATGTGTTGGTAGCTGCCTACTGCTGAAGGTATATGGGAAGAGACAGCAGGTAGTATTTTTAGAGTTTCTAAGTTTCTCTCTGGCTAAGATTAATTCACGCTTTTTATCTTCCTTTCCTTCTGGTTCTGTTCAACATTTTTTCCTTAGCACTCAGATTGTTCTTGGGCTTTCTATTTATTATTATTACAATTCTAGTTTCTAGGGCTCTGGTACTCAAGGTAAAGCTAGAGATGGCAGCTAATCATTTGATTGATAATACAGCCATTAATTTAAACTTTGGTTTTTTTCAATCCATTAAGTTGTTCTTAAGCTCATGACTGAACCTCTCTTAGATGGAAAATGGTCCTGTAATTTAATAGTGATATTAAAATCACTAAAAGAGTGTCAAAGAGCTAAGCAAGGGAGTCTGCTTATCTACTGAAGGAATTTAATAACTCAGAAATCTACATAACTGACATTGGTTCTAATTGTAATTAAATCATACTCTAAAACTGAGCAAATAATTCCTGTTCATGCCTCAGTTATCTCTGAAGCGGGTAGGGGAGTGTTCACAAAGCATCCAGATGTAAAGGCTCCAACACTTCCTATTAGGGAGATGAAAGTTGTCCCCTGGCTGCTGGCCTCACTTTTCTGCCAGAGCTGCTGACCCAGCACAGTGGCCAAAGAGCATCCCATGGACCTGCCCCTCTGCTGTGGGAGTTTGCTGTTCACTATATTAGGTTAGAGCATTATTTAGGTTTATACTGGGTTCCACAAAGTGTGTGGAAGTCTATGAACAGTAGTTTTAATTATTATTTTTTGAAATGGAGGAGTAAAAATTTTGCACAAAAAGTCAGAACAAGGACGTGATTTTACTGACTCAAATAAGTATTGATTTGTTGGAATCCTCAGTGGTACAGCTGAGGATTATCTATACATCTATATAATGGTGTATACAGTGGTTGTGTTTGAAGTCTTTCAGCTGCCCTAGTGAAGGTCCAGAGTGACACAGGGTGCCAAAGAATAAGTACATGAACAGTTATGTTTCATGTATTGTTCAGCTACTTAATAAAATGACAAAGGGGTTTCCACACACTCAGAAGACAAAAAGCCTTATAAAAATCAATACCTGCGAGGACTAAAAGGAGTATATGAACTGCACCAGTGCATCAGTGGAAGTGGAAGCTGATTCCTCTAAATGCGTTCAAGCCAGGGCTGCTTTAAATAAAAAGTAAGATTGGGTGTGACAGAGGTGAAATAATGGTCTATCAAGAGATAATGAAGCTGGAGTCTGACAACAAGAATGAAATGTAAGGATGAAAAGCTGATGTGGCAAAGCAATGTGGTGCATATATATGAACAAATGGCACTGGATTTGTTTGGACAGGATGTTAAGCAGAAAAAACAACTGAGGGCTCTGATAGTATAGCAAGATATTTGTTAAAAATTGAAATGGAAAGAGTAGTGCCATGCTGCATTTACCTGGGGTTTATTTGGAAGTTAACCTCTTAACCAACATATAAGGAGGCAAGAGATTTTCAGTGTCTCTTGATATAATTTTTGATGCAAAATTAAAGGGTATATTAAAGACCTGCCTCTCTAAAATTCTCCTTAACCCAACAACAGTTCTCCCCGTGGAGCACACATCTCTGTCTTTGGTTCATTGCTCTAAGCAGCCCTTGACAGAGGTGTTGTCAACACCTCTCCTCTCTCTGTTACAGGAAGTAGCCACAAACAGCTTTTGCACAGTCTTGTGAATCTTCTTGACTGCCACTGGCTAGAAGACATTCACTCTTTCTCCCTGAGTTTCATTCCTAGGAGAAACCAACTCATAATATAAGTGCTGCAAGTGGTACAAGAGAAGGGAGAAAGAGAAACGTGTTCAGGAAAACATGCATTTGCATGGTGAAAAAGAACAGTGTCCCAGCCTGAGCCCTGGATTTTACCCTGTGCTGAGCTCCTTTTGCAGAACTGTGCAAAGGCATAAGAGATTTGCCCAGACACATTTTAGCCTAATAGCTGTTATTTGGGAATGAAAGAAAAATATTTGGCTGTCAGCTGTAACTAGAAAATTATAATCAGTAGTCAAATAACTACCACCTCCTTCCCCCCAAAGTTAAGCAAGCATTAATAATTAGCTGTAGTACACGGGTGTAATTCATTACAATGACTGATTATTTGTAAATGTCTGTAACATTTTGCCATAGCAATTAGTCATTCTTGTTTTACTTATCTGAATTCTTACACGACAACCATGAAATCGTAAAACATAAGTATTGACAACATTGATAGTTGGCTTAAGCTACTATGTTTTTGAGGGCAGGTTTTAGAAAGATAACAATTCCTTAAGTACAATGTTAGCTTACCACCCAAGTAAAAAATAATACATTCACAGAACAAAAATGTAAATATAGATTTTTTTTTTTCCTTTCAGGAAGAAATATGAATTGTAGTCCTTCATGAAACAACAAAGCTTGTTCTTTGAAAGAAAAACAAACAGGCTGTTTTGTCTGCATGCAATTCAGACATCAACTCAACAGTGACCAAAACACCCCCTCACATGTTGAACTGATTAATTCTTTGCCAGGAGGGATCTAAAAGGCTTTTTAAAACCTCATTTGTCTACAAAGCCTGCTGCAGTTGGTTTGGTCAGTCAGAAACCTGATATCTATTCTCTAGTAAATACTAGAGAAGAAGAAAAGCTGCATGTTTCATTACAATATGTGGTCCACTCTGATTTGTTCCTCCTGCTCATGTTTCATATCTCATGTATATTTTTTTTCAGATGCAAGACAGGTAGCAAAGAACAGGCTTCATAGTATAGAGTGGATGGGTGAAAGGGAACCCCTGGGATGTGAAAACCTGTTGAGCTGAGTACAGATCTGCTCCTTCAGGTGTCTCAGACCCTGTGCTCATCTCTTTGAGGAACTGAGGAAATGAAATAAAAACATAGTATGAGTGCTTCAAATAAAACTGGTGACTATATTAAGAACTTGTTCCTTGGGACAAGTAATTAGGATTTGTAGGTATTTTTCACGTAATTCCCACACTAGGCTAATTTATTCAGAGGGAAATTTCACAAGAACCTAAGCAAACCATGACTTCAACTGCAGTTTTTAAATTTGACTTGTAATTGTACACAGAATCTGAAATGCCTAACGATAACAACATTGTTAAAAACAATTTTGCATTGCAAAATGAACCTTACTGGCAAATGGGAACTTAATACTTCTCAATACCATTCAATGCTCCTAAGTTTTGAAAGTTTGGTGCAAGGACACCATCAACACCTGCAAGGAGCTGTGTGACTGGTACCCACGTAGCAGCCTGTGGTGGGATGGTTTGCCTTGCTATCTACTCTGTGCTGCCACTGAGACAGAGTCCTCACCTCCTCGGTCCTTTTGTGATGTCCCACTCACCAGGGCTGGACTGAAGCATGTTGTAAGCATATTTAGGCTATCTTGAAATTGCCTGTGCCAACTTGGACAGTGGCTCCCTGCACTCCTGCCTCACACCCATTCTCACCATCCCCCATGTACATAGATGTCTTAGAGGGAAGACAGCTTGTGCCTATCTGCTATTGGGATTTTTTCTGTCTGTTGCTTGCAGCATGCTATAACACTTTTCTGGGTAAATTATAGAAACTCTTGTGCAAAACAAGGTAATGAATGCCTGGAATATTTTGTGGAGTAAACAGTTACACTGAATTTCCAAGACTTGAAAGGACATTTAGAGTGCAGCCTGGGCACCTGAATGCCTCTTGAATATTGAGTATCGTGAAGCTACAAATTAGGGTAGTCTATGCCTGTTGAAGGAAAATTCAAATGAATTCTTATTAGAATTTTTTATCCATCTTTAGCTACAAGACTAATAAAGCAAAAGAAGGCTAAGCTAAAAGAAAAAACTGTATCCCCTCATGTGAAGATAATGTCTGAGCCTCAGTGCACAAGACTATAACACCTATTATTTAGTTTGGGCCTGTATTTTAAGCTTCACATTTCACTTTTAGGTCAACATTTTCTCACCACATTGGACTTCTAACAATTATCTAGAACTTTTACAAAAATACACAGAGTAAAATGCAAAAGTGAAAAATAATGAGTCTGCTCCCAGATGCCTTTTATCAGCCTGTTTTTCCTGACACTTTGGATGAGATGCTTAGCTAGCTTCTCTAAAAGCAGGCTGAGAGCTCCCACACTTGATAGTGCTTTCACAACTCCTGGGCTACGTCCTAACATTACTAAACTCCGTTCCTTGTTTATTCTCATAAAGCCAAGATTTTTACTTCCAGAATATGTTATTTCAGTTCATTAGCGAAACAAAAGTTTTATGAAATATACAAATTTAAGGCTCATTATAAATGAAAAGTGTATTTATAGATCTTACTGGTTCATTTTGATAACAAAAGTGCAGAGTATTTACTGTTCATTTTCTCTGTCACAATCACAAAAGGGCAAAGAGAATTTGCACTTACTTATTTCAGGCTAGATTTTGTGTAGGCTTAAGGACCTTCTAATGGGGTTGATTGTAGAAAATTACCTTGCATTGTATGAGCAGAAGTTAAGATTAATTTTAAAATAAATTGAGTCATTTCAGGGAGGCAAAGTTTGTGAAGTTAGTAAAATCAGCTGGACTGAAGTGTTCAGGGGTTTGACTTAGAGGCTTGAACTCTCCTCTAATCAAAATCACAAAATATAGAAGGAATTTACCAAACAAGAAGAGTGAGAAAATTATAAGAAAATATTACCAAATCTATTTGAGTCAACAGCTGCCTGTGAATGATGGTAAGAGTGAGCATATTCAGCAAATAAAAATGATTACAGGGACATATCAGGAAAGAAGTCAATTTATACAGATCAGAAAGCACGGAAAAAAGTGAAAACCACCAAATATTAGGGTGAAATAAGCCTTCTAAAAAAATGTTAAAATATATTGAGAAAATTATTTAGCCTTTAAGTGATGGGCTTGAAAAAAGTGGTAGAGGTGGAATACATTCAAAATGGGACAGAGGTTCAAGTTGACTAAGAGTAGCTCAAATTCAAAAGTATTTTTTTTTATCCAGAAAGAGAAGGAAAATGGCTCCTAGGAATCAGGAGTGGCAGCAGAAGGCATTAGAAGAGACAAAAAAAAATCAGCTGGCAGTAGCAATTTTTTCCATATTTCTGAAATATCCCTGAAATAGCACATCTGCTCCTTTACACATGGAGGGAGCAGAGCATGTGTCCTTGAGCTCTCTGGGATATCCTAGTTGAGCAGCTGGAAACTCAGCCTTGGAACCTTCAATCTCAGACCCTTTCCCAGACCATGTAGCATCAAGGAGGAGCCTCCTGTGGAGCTGCTCTGTACTTCTGTTTGCAGCAGTAGCAGAAACCCCTGGTCCTGGAAGCAGGTGGAGAGTGAGAGATGGAGCCTGTGCACTTCCCAGCCCTAGGTGAGGTTGAGGGCACTGGTTTCTGAGGATAGATCAGGGGCCAAGGGCTGAGTGAAGGGTGATGGAGCCAAAGCTGAGAGGGAGGATGCAATACAAAGACTGGGCACACACCACAGGCAAGAACAAAGAATTTGGCACAGGAGGCCCTTGGAGGACAGTCCTGGAGTTTCTTCTGCTCCCTCAACATACCCTGTGATTTCTCTGTGTAAGAGCAGCACCAAAAAACAAATACAGGATTTGAAATTTACCAGTAAAAGCCAATTTTTTAGTCTTACTCAGAAAAAAAGAAAGTAACAGTGCTGAATTTCTTGTATTTTAACTACGTACATTTAAGGTGTAGTCTACCCATTATTGTGAGTATAAAATGATGGCACCACAGATTAATAGCTTGCTTTTCAGGCTAATGGCTCATTTAGTAGCCTTCCATAAACAAAACTGAAGGAGTATTCAGTAGAGGAGGAAAGGACTTTGAAAGAAATGATAATGAAAAATAGAGGTGAATGGAACAGAGGACAGAATTCAACAAAACTTGCCAAAGAGCGGTTCACATCAGACTAATCCGATATTTAAATATTGATAAGGCTAGTGATTTTCTGGGGAAGTGAAAAACAGAACATGTACAAGATGAAGGAGTGAGATCCAGAATATGTACAGATAACATGATGCCTAAATATTAGACTGGGAATTGAATTAACTTTCAGGTGTCAGGCTTGTAGCCTCCTATAGTATATTTGTACAGTGAAGTGGCACTATAGACATTTATGATCAATTATACACTTGTATATCTAAGAGGAAACTGCATGGAAGCCATGATGTTCATCAGGGGAACACAAAAAGCTAATTAGTAGAAGATACAAATGTATGATTGTACAAATCTGTACAAATGTGTAGATGTGTCCAAAACACTCCTTCTTGCCTCATTTTAGTACATCTGTAAACTGAGCTTCATGGGGTAAATATTTTCTCAAGGTTTACACACCAAAACTGTCTCTTTTGGGACCAAGCAAGGGAACAATACTTGTAGGTCGTTTTCCTGATAGAAAATCTCTGGGTTTTGTAAGGACTATTGCTTCTTCTCCCCCTCCTCAGTTAGCTGGAATGTTTTCTTCCTGATTGTAGCAGTTCTCTGCAGTTTTCTGATGCCTCATGTTTCCAGTTTTCACACCCAGGCATAAGCTCCTTCTGTTCCTCTTGCTTGCATTCTTTTACAGGACAGGGAAGGGTGAGGCAGGAAGAATAATGTGGTCTTCTCCCATCCAGGAAGAACTTTCTTATCCCATTTGCAGCATGCTGTGGTGCTCTCCTAACTGATTTTTCAAATTAGGCTATTTCTTACAGCAAGTTCTTCTCCCTGGAAAATTGCAGGATTCTCCTAGTCAAAGTCCCAGAGGCAGAGAGGTACCAGTCCCTAATGGCTGAGAAAAACAACCATGCTAATTAAGATCTGCTCCTCTGTTTCAACACCTCTTGAAAATGCAAGGAGAAACCAGCATTTACCCAGCCAGTGAAACTACCAGAGAAAAAATCTGTCCCATTGCCTTCTGAAGACTGCTTCATCTCCTGCTCAGTGGCACTCTGCTGCACAGAGAGTATCCTGCTTTTCAGTTCATATCTGAAGACCCTCTGGCTGCTATGGTCAAAGTTCATATTTCAATCTTTTAAATCTGTAGTTGCTTAGATTTGAGAGAAGGACAGATGATAGAGAGGAGAGACAGGTGAGTGCAGTACAGTGCTTATCAAAGACTTGGATAAACCCTTAGAAACAGGTCAGAGCTCTGGCCAGCTCTTGTAGCCTGTCCTCTATTCTTGTAAAAAAGAGGAAGGTTCACACCAAAGGCCCCACACATCTACAAATTTGTTAGAAATGCCAGAATACACTGATTCTCTGTGAAAAGGCCCTGTGCAGTGCTGGGGCCACATTACTGACCAGGATCCTTGAGGAACAAGGAAGCACCTCAGAACAGTGCTAAATGAGGAGCTGAGGCCTTCAGCTCTTGACTCATCCCTTCAGGACTGGGTATCTTGCATGGCTCAGCTGGTTTCCTTGCAAGACCATCTCAAAGTTTGGGTGCCAGACATGTCTGGACATCAGTTACTGTCTCCTCCTACTCCCAAGAGGTGACCATATAACAGAACCAGATGTATTGATCTTTCCAGCTCTTTTGTGAGTTTAACACCCACAATGGAAGCTCCTCATATGGTAAATGCTGCCACTAATTGTTTCATCGAGTCAATTTTTAATTTTTTTTCTCTGTGTAATCAGACTTCAATTCTGAAAAGGCTTTTAGCTGTTTTAAAACTGCATGTCTGATGGCTAAACATTTTGCAGAAAAATGTCCCATACAATCTCCCTGTAACTGTGAAAGAGTGACTTCCTTCAGTGATAGTGTTGCATTTGCTCTAGGTCAATATTCTTTTTATCAAAGCCCATCTGCCATGTTTGCTTTGCCTTCTGCTCTCCTTATCTGTAAAAATTATGCTGTTCATATCAACAAACAGAGAAGTCATCAAAAGAGGCCAAGATACAGCAATTAAGTGGAAGAAACAATTTAGGCATGAGCAATATAATCATACATGTCTTTGTCAAGTAACATTGTTTCAAAAAAGGCATTTTTGAAAGTGGCTCCTAGGTGATTTTTGCTCACCCCCGCTGCTACAGGTTTTCATTCCTTGTCAGCATCCCAGAATATGTATGTCATGAGGAGGAATTTGAAGAAGGAGATAAGAAGCATCTTTCTGGCTTGATTCAGGGAGCGTATGCAAAGGGATCAGTGAGGGAAAGTCGCCTGAAGCTTTACAGATACACCAGCAAAAAAGAGAGAAATATGCATTCGAGATTGGCAAACCTGGAGTGGGAGAGCCAGAAATTATATGACAGGATATGTGATAGATGTAACTATTATGGTAATGCTGCTTTGGTCTGCTACGAGAAAATTTAAAGCTGTACATATTTTTGTAGCCCATTCACTTTGCATCAACTTTTTCAGCTATGCCTTGATGTAGGGCAGGATGTTCTGCTTAGTGATACTGAGAAATTCTGTTTGCCTACAGCTTTCCAAAGCTGTTTGTAGATAATTTCTTAATCCATGACCAGGATGCATATTTGATACATTCACTTGCATTAATTAAACAGATGTAGGAATAGATGGGTCATTTTTCAGCAACCCTTCAGGACTCGTTGAAGAATCCGATAGAACAGTTCTGTATTTTTTCCTTAGGAAATAATAAGAAATGAATGTTGCATAGATTATTTGCATATTTAGCTAGTTGTCCATTTAAAAACTTTTACTCACAACGTTTTTTCCTCTTATTCCTGCTGATTAAAAAATCAGCTGTTCATTGGTAAAAAAATGCTTTGAAGGGGGAAAGTCCCTATTAAAAGCAAATACTTTTATTGTAATTATGAAATTATAATTCATGTACTATATATATTTTTCTAATATTTTGCAAATGTTTTATCAAAATTATTTTCTAACATCTTGATAGAAACTCTGCATTTCCTGAAAATGATTTCTTTATTTAGAAAGGAAACCTTTCTTTCTTGCACATTCTGAAAATAGACTTATTATATTGAACACTATTTTCCAAAGCAAACAATGCAAATGATTGTCACACGTCTGTGCTATAGCCTCAAAATCATGAAAGTGCAGCACAGATCTGATGCCCATGTTAATACGGATTTGAAATGTGGTTAAGGTAGCACAGCAAATTTTCTGAGATGCTCTGGATTCCTTTGATAATGCCTCTGTTTAGAATGCTACTTACTTCCAGGAGCGCTCCAGGAGGTACAAGGCTTTCTACATGCCCTCCTTTCTGTTATTCCCAAAGAAAACCTTTGTCTTGAAAAACACCCTCCCTCTTGTTTTTTATCAGTAACATTTGCTATTTAAAAACTGTTTATCAAACTGTGCTACAAAATACTGTTCTTGTGAATGCAAATAAATCTGGAGCATGACATGTTTCTCAAATACAACACTGGCTTTGCCTTGAGGAAGTAGAAGGTACCTAAGCTCACAATGAACCGTGAAGAAAACAAACCTTGCTCTGCTTGTTGGACTTTCTTAGTAGTTTAATTTGAGAACACATTCAGGTTATGATAACTGGGGCAGAATTTCCAGCAGATATCTGCTACAAACAATCATCTCTTTCTTTCTGTGCTCTAAAAGATTTTTTGATGGTGTGTTTTTTTCATTGTAGATGCTTTGAAAGAAAAATCCCCCTGAACTTAGGAATCACAAACTCTCATTGGGCAATATGTACTAAGAAGGAGATTTTTATTAGGTACAGCCAGATTCTAGAGTCATGCTACAGGGTATGAACAAATTTTGATCCTCTCCAGCTTTGCAATGTTTTATAGTTAGGCCTCTTGCTTTTATAGATAATTTATTAGCAGGGGACAGAATATTTTTTTCAGCACTTGGACCTTTTCAGTATTTTCCAAGGGCTTGCCCCCTGATTAATGAACACATTTTCAAGTCTAAAGACCCCAAAGTGTTTGTTTGAAGAGATGCCTAGCTATTACTTTTCCCTATTTTTTTAAAAATTAACAGAAAGGATTTGTAAACAAATTAAGTAAATTCAGTTACTCATCTTGGCCTAATTATTTTTGCAGATTATTCCCATATCAGAGTTGGTAAAAATCAGGCAAATATTTTGCAATTTGGTCACTTTACACTCTGTGAAGATGAGGGGTCCTCTCCACAGCCTTGCCAGGGGCTGGGATAGCTCCTTTTCCATGGAGGCACAGTAGGATACATCCACCAATCGTTGCAGTAATGTTATAGCACGTGCTCTGCATCTTACAGCCTCATTCTGTTTTGCTACTAGTGGACGTTCTATTGGATGGGATTGAAGACACAGATGTAGGAGGACAATTTGGTTCACGCTGGTTGGAGCTCATTTTGGCTTTTAACAGCTGCGCTGCATTTGGGGGACCTCACAGCTGCCCTGATGTAAACAGAGCCCTTGGCTGGAGGAAGGACAGCCTCCCCCACAGCTGCAAACCGCAGAACAATCCGCGCCCTGCTCGGCCGAGGAAGCAGCAGCTTCATTTTCCGTGTGCTGTGACCAGATGGGGTCTGCTGGCTGGTCCAGAGAATAGGAGACCCCAGCGCAGCTTCCTCTTGGCTCCCTCCCTGGCCGTGAGTGCGCTGCGAGTGTGCAGGGGTGGGTGAGCCTGCATCGCTCTGGGAGCCAGCCGTGCCCGGCAGGCACGGGGGGTGCTGGAGCGAGCCCCGGGAGCTGTGCGAGGAGGAGCACGCTGTGCTCCAGGCACAGCGCCTCCTGCTCTTCAGCGGCTCTGCAGAGGAAATCTTTAATGTCTTCATCCCTGCTCCCTGCATGCTCGTGCGATGGCCAGAGACAAACAACCTAGCCATTATTGTATTACCCAATGCAGGAAAAAAACACCCCAGCTAATCTTGTTTTGTGTCAAGGGAAAATAAAGTTGTTTTTGTTTTTTTAAAACCCAAATGAAATCATGGTGCTTTATGGATATTTGTGTCATCCTAAGAGAATGATTCCATTAAGATTAAAACAAAGGCTTCTTTTTGCTAATAACCTTTGAAATTTGTTTTCTCAAGAGTCCTTCTTTTAAATAGGAGTCTTTCTCTTAACTCCAGGGAAGAAAAACTGGTATTGTTTTTCATAAGTGATCAAGAGAAATCTGTATTACAGTAAATATGTGGCTATGTTTCTCACAAGGAACAATGACTAATGTTACTAACCTAAGAGATACATACTTTAAAGCTAATCAACCCTTTCTCTTTAAAAACTTAAGAAAAGATTATTATTTAAATTTAGAATTATTATCCTAAATGCACTATAGCTAGGTAGCATCAATGTGTTAAATTCAATGTAGTCTTAGATAAAAATGGTAAATTATTTATTTATGGCAGTGGATAAAATAATTCCTATATGCAACAAATGTGATCATAGGTGAAATTAAAAATCACAGCTGAAATTTTGAAATTTGCTTACTAAATATGTTATAACCACATAGATGCAAAGAGTATAGGAGCTGCATGGCTTTTTATCATCTTTCCTTGTGCTGTTGTCAGTGCAGATGTTTGCAGTGGGAACAACCACTCCTTGTGGGACTTGATACTACAGCTTACTTCCTGGAAAATTTGGCACAGGGTGGTTTAGAGAAGTTTGCAGATGTTGGTTTTGCACTGGCAAGTGGGAGAGAATGAGAAAACAAACTGTGTAGTAAGTGAAACAAAAACACAGAGAACTTACACATCCGTTGCCAGCTTTTAGGGGAATGAAAGCACTTGAGATTTTGCAGTCTTACTGGAATAATTAGAACTACATAATATTTGGAATACTTAAGCCCGAGAAAATCTTGGGACTATTAAAAGGGTGATGGTAAATCCTCTGTCAAGGAAGGAAGAGCCAGGCCAACCTTTGAAAGGATGTACAAAAGGGAAGATCTGTGGTCTGTGCTGGATGTGCTGTCTCACTGCTAACAGATTCACACATATGTGAGAAATACAGCATGAATGAAAGCTAAAAGAAGACCTATCTGGAAGAATAAAAAAATAAAGTGATGCATTTATTTACTTTTTCCAGCTTCCTACAGATCTGGCAATTCAAGCTTCCCAGCTTCCACTTTTGTCAAACCGATTTGATCACCTGGAGCTGTACAGTGTCAGATAAGGACAGTGTGTTGGCATTTATAGGGAAAGTTGTTTGCAGTGTCCCACCTGTCTGGTCCTGCTGCCAAAGGGTCAGTGGCTGTTTAATGATAGGAACTCTCATTTTGAAAAGAGGTGTGACAAATGTGATGCCAGGACAGTTTCTGATAGCTTTCTCACAAACTCTGCTCATGCCTTTATGTACAATACACCATGAATAGTAGCAAAACTGGACAGCTGGAAAATAGTCAGATCCATGGTGGCAACAGTGTGAGTGACCCCAGTCTTAATCCCTGAGCTCAAAGAAAGGGATAGAAAGACTGCTGGCACCGACCCACAGCTCAGGAACAAATGCATGTAAGGAGGATTACATTCAAGATTAGACAGGCATTTTTGTTGCCTTTGATCTTGGTTTCATAGATGACAGCAGGTTGCTAAAATCTTCAAGGCTTAAGAGAACAGAGAGGATATTTCATAAAAGGTGGGAGTTACACCAGTAAAATGCAGAAGGGATGAGTGAGGTTACCACTGGTGGGTTTCAGCTGACTGGCACTGACCAGCACAGTGAGTCACATGTGGTGAGAGCTGTGCTCAAACTCTGCTCAGATTTCAGCATCCCTCCTTTCTTAGGACTGGATGAAACTGAATATTTTTTTCTAGAAAGTCACATTTTGACCATGAATTAGAGATAAGTGTAATTCCAGCAGCTTGGAGGGAAAAAGCTCTGCTCTTTTCTTTCACCCAGGGTATGTGCCTTAATTTATAGAAAATCTGTCTCTCTTCTTACATCAGCTGTTTTCATCCACAGTTGTACAGGTAGAAGCCCATGAGGTGCTGATGTCAGACTGATCCCTGTGTCCGCAGCTGTGGACCAGTCTCTCACCAAGCATACCCCAACCAAAATCTGTGATCTGAGTAAGATAAAGCAAGGATAAGATATCCTGCTTGCTATCCTCATATTACTGTGGGGGCAAACACCTCTCTCTGTCTCTTAACTTAGAAACGTTCTTTGGACTAAAGTGTCAGTTTGTACAAATTCATATTTTCCAACAAAGGAACTAGCCAGAAAATTCTGGCCAGTTCCAATCACAGTGTCAAGTTTTGTTTGCCAACATTTAGCTGAGACTAGAAAATGTTTACTTTAGTCCTAGCAGACTTAGCAAGACTTAAGTAAGGCATCAGAGGTGACAAGAAACACTCTGATGCCAATTACCAGCTGTCATCTTGATTTGCAGGGAAATGGTCTTCAGGGTCCTCCTTCTTTCTTTTGATGAGGGAAGCATGCCTATGTTTGACCCACCAATAATCATTTTGACATCTCGAAGACAGGTTCACGTTGACTGTCTCGATCTGTTTAATGCCAAAACCTAACAGGACCACTGGAAATATGAGCCATGCTTTCCAGTTTAAACAAAGGCAGTATTAACTCCTTTTCCTAGTGTCCTAGATTAGGCCATAAGTTATGAACAATTTCCTTACTACCCCCACAGAAGACAGCAAATTCGTTTCCCTCCATTTCTGTTCCATTTTGTTGCTTGATGCAAACCTTTTCCCATCAAACTGCCCTGCATTGCTCTGACTATCTATTTCCTTCGGCACAAAAGTTTTCCTGAGAGCTTCTGTGCTTGACTCTTCCAGTGATCAGAACTAGGAAGCATATTTTGTCTCTTGCTATCTGTTGGGCTTGTGTGTTCCCCGCAACATATGTTGAACATGTGCTGGGTGAGCGTTTTCCCTTTTAACATAAGTCACATTCCTGGTACTGCCGCATCAGCAGCATCTGGCTGGCTGGGAGCAAGGAAGGAAACAGTGAATGCATTTGAAAAATCACTGATGGCCAGGCAGCTGAAGGACATGACATATAAACTTTTCAGAAAATGCTTTAAGGGGCAGACATTCACTTAACCCCATCTGGAGCACGTAGCAAGCTGTTTGATTTTGTTCATTCTTCTGGACAATTCCGGTGACGACAGCACCGGATACTATTTTTATGAAGAATATCACATTGTGAGCACCTGTATGAATAATGCTCTCAGTCCACAGCGTTTTGTCTTACATGCTTCTTGTAGTCTCAGTTTCTGTGCTGAGTTGCACAGTTTTTCCAGTTTAAAAATGCAGAATTGGTATTTTTTCACAGAGTCTGCAGGACAGGTAAAACCAGCCAAAATATATAAAAAATCTGAGTGCTGAGAACAAATGGGATCTTGAAAAACGTCAGATGAAAATGACTTTGATCCTGACAAATTCATTATGTTGTCCTGCAAAGACATGGGAAGGAAGAAAGTTGTGATGAGCATAGAAAATTGTTGTTTGCAATGAGCGAGGTTAAAATGTGCTAATCAGTTATCAGGTACACAGAGAGGATGTTGTGCCAGATGCACAGATTGATGGGTTATAAAATTATTTGAAAACTGAAGGTCATATAGATGGCATACTGCAAATTAGACATTTAAGCAGATGGCATGGGTATTCACTAGTCCACCTGGATGGAAGAGGGAATTTTCCAATGCTGCACAAAACTGTCAGCAGATAAATAATAAAAACCAGATAAGTGGGCTAAACTGTTCTAATTACTTAGTTGTCATGTTTCACATTTGTGATCTTGGTCATTTTTCACTTGTAACTGTTTTTCTATGTGATAATAACCAGCCTAGTCCCAGGCAATACAAGATAACAAAAGCATGGAGGGGGAAAATTCTGAGTGAAATTTCATGTTCAATTAGTATGGTACCTACATTTAAAATTTTTCCTCTGGGAGTGCAAAAGTAACTAGTAAGAAGAAAAGTAAATCCAGATAGCCACTCTTGTACCTTGTCACTGTCATAAGCAGCAGAGAGGGGGACACAGAAAAGTGAACAGGAAGGGGGAAATAAGCCCTGTAAGAAGGTCAGGATGAGCAAGAGACAAAGTAATGAGATATAGAAAATGTGAGACTCTAACTGCAAGCCCTCAGAAAATTCCCTGTGTAGAGACATGATGTGTTCAACTTAGCACAAAGGCAGCATCATGCCAACTATATGGAACGTGGAAATAAATGTAATTTTGGTTTTGAGGCAGAACTTGGAAATTTCTGGCACCTGGTGCTCCCAACAGATCCTGTGGGACCTATTGCTTGTCCATGTTGCATATGACCCTCTAGCTGAGAGAAAGCCACCTTCCTTCCACCATCAATTATTGCAGCAGATATGGCTGTAATAGAGAGGGAGGGAGGTTCCATTAGCATCACTAAGCAGTGGCCCATGCCCTTTCTGGGATGGGATTCATTGGCATTAAAATTCAATGGCAAAGAGCCACACTTACACAGGAGAGATGTTGGATTGATGGGAATGGTTTATATACTTCTGCTGTTTTGTTTTTCATGGGCTTTTTTTTCTTTTTTTTTTTTTTTTGGTATCAAATAAGAGGCTCAAGAGGAAGTGAATGCTGAAGAGCGACAGTACCGTGTCAGACAGCTATGATCCCACCAAGCAACACATTACTGAGGCAAAAACAGAGCCTCTTTCTCTGCTCCTTGAATAGTCTTAGTCAAACCCTGAGAATGGAAAGGTCAGAATAATTAGACAGAAGCACTCAGCTTCCTATTCACTGGTGAGAGAAGGGAACTTTGAGAGTGTTGTTTTGTGCTGAGGGAGGATGCATTGCTATGAGTTCTTGTTACACACAGTTCAAAATAAATCTCAGCTACAGAAGTGCATGTCATGGCCTCAAGATACCTTTTCTTTCTTGAAAGAATATGCAGCTATGTTAGAGATGAAGGCATTACCTTGAAAATGAGGGGTCCTGCTGCAGAAAGGACATGACAGTCCCTAGCACTATGCAACAGAGCTGTTTTCCACTGTGCCCTTCTGCTCGAGAGAGGTCTCATTGCAATGTTTGCTTTTTTTTCCCCAGCTGACATAGGATTACTTCAAGAAACATTCTCAGAACAGCAATAGAGAAGTATTCTCAGAACACTGAGTTGGCAGTGGCCTTGTTTTGAAGATAAGCATTGACTTCCACCAGAAAAAAAAAAAAAAAGGCTGTATTTTCAGGATCATGATGAATATTGAAAGAAGAGAGAGACCCTAAATATTTTGTGGTGTTTTTTAAGAAAAGTTTTCATGCAAAAATGCAATGACATTCATTAATTCAATTGATTAAATGCTTGCCAGCTAGAATAATGATCTGGTTTCTTGTCAGCAAACTGATTGAATGTACATGTCCCTCCTGCAGGTAGATGGGATTCACGTGATTCTGAGATGTTCATTGGTAGTTATCAGGGTAAAATTTGTCCTCTGCCTTCCCACCCTGGTGGGATCTTAGAAGAGAAAGGAAAAAAGTTGGTTGTCCTGGGGCAGGGTAACATTTTAGCTATTGCAGTGCCTAGTTTCCTAGAGGAATGACAGTGGATGCCTTGAAGAGAAGATGAAGCAAGGGCCAGGCAATACTTCCTTAGACCTGTCTCCAGCTCTCAGCAGCTTCTATTCCAGGTTCCCTGAACTAGAAATAGTATTCCTGCATTTAATGTCCTTATTGGGTGCTCTGCACAGCACCACATGAGAGAATAGGGGAAAATTGCCTCTTTTAGCAGCAACCTGCCTGCCGGTAAGTGGGAGAAAGCAGGAGCAGAAGGAGCATCTTCTCTCAATTACACAGCCTACAGGAAGCTGAATTTCTGCTGACACACCCAAAACCTGCATGTTTTGACATTCTTCAAGGCCTGTGGGTTTCATGGGTTTCCATGGACTCCTGGAATGGTAAAGCCAGTATCTTCCTGTCTACTTTTGAGGACACTTGTGGGGATGGGTGGGTTCAGAAGCACATGAGGAAATGTGTCCATGCATGGCTGTCTGCCACATACCTGGCTCTTAGGGCAAGTCCTTGCCCCAAATCTCTGCAGCTCTGCCCTGCATCCACAGGTTCTGTGCTCATCAGAAGCCACAGAGCTTTTCCTCACTAAAAAATGGCATTAAATGTGTCTTTGAATTTTGTGCTTATTTTTAAAAGGAATATCTGCCACCAAGTGGAAAATGTTATCACTTCACCAATATTTATAGATTATTACCAGTAATAATCTTAGCATTAATCTTGCTTATTACTCTAAAAGAGTTCAAAACAAGCAGACAGATAGAATAATGTGGTGCTGAAACAGAGCATCAGTCGCCTTGCTGGTTCCTTTTCAGCACAGATTAGAGACCTTGCTGAAGCACAGCCTGCTGTGTGCCTAAACACAGAAAAATGACAGAGGGGCTGTGGTGTGGAGACAGCCTTTCATTCTTCAGCTCTACAGCTGGGCCTCTTGACATCAGAGATAACTCTCCTGAAATACAAGAACAGCAGAAATTCACACTCAAATCTGAAACTTCTGGAGCACTGGTTTCTAATTCTTATACCAAGCCTCATCTGTTGCTTAGACTTAAGCCATTTTCAACTAACCCTAGCTACAGCAACTATTAATGTTGCAGAAATCTTAGGAGAAGTGCCATGATGTATCAGTGACTGATGAGAACAATTGTTTTGTTTTTTCCTTTCCCATCCATTATATTTTCTACAAAAGCTTCAGCAGGAACCAAAGAGACCTCTGAAAAAGAGACCTCTGAGAAACCAAAGAGAATTTATTCCCCTGACCTGTGGATGTCTTCTCAGCAGTTCCTGGCTGCTCATGGCCAGAACCTCAAATGGCTGAAAGTCAGCTCTTACATTTCTAGTTCTGCTATAGGCTTTTAACATATTTCCACACAGAGCAGAGGTGACATAAGGAGAAAAAAAATTACACAATGGCAAAGAAAGGATAGCATAGAAGAAAAACTGAAAGGAAAAAAAAAAATCAGCAACATTTGGGTTTGATTCTTCAACCAGGGCCGGTACTTCACTGTGTTTGTTGGGATGGCCAGGTACTATAGGAGATGGTCCCAGTATTCCAGCCCAAACTTAAGAACAGGCAAGAGGTGAAGAAAATGGATTTGGGGAAGGTCTGGTGCTGGTGGAGACCTGAAACATTACAGAACACAAGGCCAAAAGAAGTCCATGTAAGTGCTGATTGAGCCTGTATTTAAGAAGCCACACATGGGTAAAGTCAGTGGGCAGCTGCTGGCATCTTGACCAGATGGACACAACCAGAATGACCAACTCCCATCATCCCAGCCTACTGCAGAGCTCCAAAATGAAGTTAGAGTCCTGGGTATTCACACAGTGCCTCCCCTAAAATGGTTGGACAGATCTGGGAGGCTCTTCCATGAATAAGAAGTAATTTTGTCAAAGCTGCTGTGCTTAAACAAACACAGGATGTTAAAAAAAAAAGTTTTATTTGCTATTGCTGAGGCAGGAACAGCCAAGATGCAGTGACATTTTCTTTTGCCACTGGCTGAACCAGCAGCTCCACAAAATTACTTTCTTCTACTTGGGAAGCTAAGCAAAATGTATAAGTACTTAATGACCTTTTAAAAATGTCTAGATAAGACACATTTTATTCAGCTTTGGGTACTCTAAGACAGGTTAGAGGTCTCTGCCCATAGAAAAATGCCATAAAATGCAGAAGAAATTACTAGGTAGTAGGGAATGTTTACAAGATAGCTTTTGTATAAAACAACATCACTTTTTGTGTTTGCTTGTAGACAATGCAGGTTACGCTCTTATGGGCTCAAGGCTGCATAGCAAGTATTTTTTGGGACGAAGAGATGGATTTTTAAAGTAAATATTTTTCTTTTTTTATGTTTTCTTATCTATCAGCTCTCCAGCGTGGAAGACAGTAAAACAGTTTTTAGATAGAGGCTATACAGGGATGTTGTTGATTTTGGTTCTTTTAGACATTGGTGGCTTGCTCCAAGAAGCAAGTTCACACTTGCCAACTTACATGAGTATGAAGCAACCTTTGATTCATATTATAAGCTCATCCTGGAGTAGCAGTGTGGGCCTTAGCACAGATGTTTGGGCTTTTGAATGATAAATCCTGAACCAGGTCTCAACTGTGCAATGGAGGAGGCAGAAGATAGGTGAAATGATAATACTGGAAATACTTTATCTCAACTGTAGAAAGAGAAATCCAGCCATGGCTAGTGACGTTCAACTCCATACCAATTGAAATTGGGATGTAGGAAAAATTATATGCACTGTAAATAGATATAAATTTTTATTCTGTGTATAAATTTTTATTCTGTGTATAAATTTTTATTCTGTGTATAAATTTTTATTCTGTACTGGTTGAAATAAATTTATTCATAACTCATTTATTTGAATGTCCTCATGAACTACTGAAACTGCATGTCTTTGTGATAGGTGAAAAGCATAAAGTCATTTATGTCTCTACCTATGCCAGTCATCAGAAATATTGGCACCTTGTGGTGCTCTGTGTGGGCCATTTTCCATGAAAACTCAGTCCACCTTGGACTTTCATCAGGTTTACTTAGCAGTCTATAATGTTATCAACCGTAGGGCAGGTTCTAAACTACATGTATTTTTTCTGTCCCAGCACATCCTATTAGCAAACTCAACTTTACAGCCTTCAGGAGAAACAGAGTTCCTAATCTTTTACCCAAAACGCTTGCATTTTCCTCGCTCGAGGGAACATGTATCCTCCCCAAAAGGAGCTGGGCCAGCTTCAGTTTCTGTGCCAGGATCTCCTTTGCCAGAAGACAGCTGGAACTGACCTCTGCTTTGTTGCTGAGAGCTCTCTGTCCCTCAAATCTTGGATTCTACGCATGTCCACCTGTGTGAAACACAGTTTTGGTAACACCTTCCCAGTGTGTCAGTCTCAACAGCGGCGATGATCTCAGTCTGCTGCTCCTTGTGGGAGGAACGGTTTGTCCACCCTGGCTACAGGCAGGGCTCTTGCAGCCTGCTTTGCTGCTATGAAACTGTCCCCAGATGCTGCTTTTCCTTTCTCTGCCCCCTTATTTCTCTGGTATTTCCCAGGGCTGCCCACACATGCAGCTTTAACTGCTTTGCTGCCACCCTGCAGCCTGAGCACTTACTGTGGGACAGTTTTGTTCTGGTTCATCCTTTTCCACAAGTGCCAGACACACTTAAATCAGAGTCTTAAAATCTTTAAGAACATCTCTAAAATATTTAAGGATAAGAAAGACTGGAACCAAGTAAAAAAGGAGAAAAATGCAGCTTGACTTAAACTCAGCCAATAGGTACCTTATTATGTTGTGTATTTAATCCAGTCAAAGCATATCCTGGTTGCCAGATGTCAGTCCTGGTCTCCACTGCCCACAGCAGTAATCCTAGCCCCAGGCAACATCCCCAGACAGCTGGAATCTGCAGTGATACCCTTTTTTGGACAGTCTTACATGAGGTTTATACACATATCCTGAGGACTGATGGCTGTACCTGGAATTGGACATTAATTGGATGCTTAATAGTAGCAATTTCCTCCTTGCCCTGGCTAGGAGCTACCATGAGAGTTCCACCTGGATGCGTTTCTGAGGCATTAAAGATAATTTTTTTAAAATTTTCATATGCCTTACTGAATCAATGATGTAAGCTGTTGTGTCCATAATGAAGTTACTAGTAGCATTTATTAGGGTTTATATCAGTAAAAGGCTTTGTATCCAAGGAAGCCCATGGTCTCTAGTACATTGTTATCTGTATTTGGAGAGCACACATGGCATGTTACTAACATGTGACAGATCTCATTAGAAGTTGCTTTGCTGAACATTTCTGAAGGAATAAGCTTTTCTTGAACTTGGAGGTCACATCACACCAGTCCATCATTCTTCTGGCTACCTTCTCAGCTACTTCTTAGCTTCAAGATCTGGTTCCTCCACACCTTCAGGGACTTCAGCTACTGTTCCCTTCCACAGCTGTCCTATCTCCTGTTCCCTCTCTCCCTGGTTACTACTGGTACTCTTTGTACCTTTCCAACAGCTGCCTATTGGCTTTCAGCTATCTTCTATCCATCTGGATATAGGATATATCTTCCAAGGCACTACTCCCCTATCAGTCAAACTCCTACCAGTAGCAAACAGCTGTGGTACCTATTCTACATAAATAGCTGAATGAATTTGGTTGAACAACTTCATTGCTTCAGTGAAAACACATTGCTTCAATTTCTTGGACCTTATAATTATGACATATTTGATGCAAAATTTCCAAGGAAGTGATTATGGCTGATCTTCATTGGTAGCTCCCTAAAACTCTGTGGGGTGCTATACAATAAGCCTAAAAGGATCCATTAAATTGGGTCTTGAATCTGGGAATATAGCAGCATTTTTAAAAGTTCAAGAGATATATTGTCCTTATCACAAATCTCAGCATTATCAAAGTTGAAAAATCCAGATTTCAGATTGTCAAAAGGATATAAAAATGTGTTATCTGAGAGGATGCTTAAAACAACCATATCTGTTTAACTCAGTCTGGCCACAGGAACAACCAAAGGAATGCCATTAGGAATTACAGTAAGAGTGAGAAACTGGGAAGAGCTAAAGAAATAGGAAGGGAAGGAGGGAAAAGTAGAAATTATCGAAACTAGTTCAATGTATCCAACATCTAAACTCACAAATTTACTTTAGCAGATGCAGCTAATCTGAGAAGGTTTAGATAACAGCTTATTTTAGTTTGTGAGATGACTGGAATGTTATTATTTTATTCCAAGCGATCTTATAGTAGTTTTACCTTCTTCAGGGTGTTGATGAAAATGAAGGTTTCCATTTGTCACAGAACAGATGACAACTTAAAGAGGGAGTTTTGTTGAGTATACAAGCAACATTAAGTGAGTAAAATACAGGGGTTGGAAAGTAGGTTTATCTGCTTGAGAAAATATTTCAACATAAAATTGAGGTAAACTGATTCCAAGGATTTGAATTCAGCTCATCAGTCACACACTTATTTAAAATATTGCAAACCAATATTTCATTTTTTGCAGCAAAATAATTTCAAAATAGTTTCAAAAGGCCTTTTAAAATTACCTATGACATATTTAGTAGGAGTTATTCATTGACTATATGGATAGACATTGTTTACAACATATTTCTGACAAATTTTGTTTTCTCTAAGTGTTTAAAAACTTTAGGGAGCTCTATATTGTATATAACAATGCGCAGTGGGTAACCTTAAAAATAACACATTTTTTCTTACTGTGTTTATGCAGAACTATGGGTCAGTTTATTTAACATAATTCAGCAAATTCTTTTAAAGATTATATAACAATTCCTATGTTCTCATCAGGACCCTAGAATTGCCGAGCTACATAGTATTGGGAATGATGCAGATATATAGCAAAAAAGATAAGAAAGTGTTACCATGCCAACTGCATGTGATTAGTGATGGCAGCCTACTGTCAACCATTCTTATCTATGGTCTTGCTTAATTTGAGATAGCTGTATATGGGCATTGTCTCAAAGGCTATTCTCTCTTCCTTGGGATCAGTGTCCTTTAATATCAAAAGTTATTATTGTCTTTATGAGGATTTGTTGTATGGTGCCTTATTATTTTAAAATTTATATTGAGGAGCTTAGCCCTCATTAATGTAGAAACATCCAGTACAGAGGCTGGAGAAGATGTTCCAATCATCTTTGTGTGACCCATGGGTCTATAAGGTGTTTGCCAGAGCTGGAGATTTGAACAAGGTCTCTTATGCCAACAAAGAGTGTGAAGCCTTCAGAAAATCCATCCAAGATGGTGGATCTTTTGGGGGACCTTTATGGTTGCTTCTGTTTTTGAAATCCAGCAGAGAAGAGTCTAACATTGCTGGGAAAACCATAACGAGGCAGCTGGGTGATTTATTTCTCATTGTTACAGGTTGGCAGCTGGGTGACCTGGAAGCCAACGCAGCCTGGCTGGAGAAAAAAAATACTGGCTTTCAGTTAATAATACAGTGATAAGGGTTTTTCTCTACATTTCTACAAAATACTTCTTGCATTCATCTTTAAAAAAGAAAAAACAAGAAATTAAACCAAGTAATTGTGTTCTGCTGTGGTTTAAAATGTGGCAGTGCACGATGATCAAAATATGACTATAAATATAGATATAAATTGCAATAAATTTGTTGTCATTGCCTTTGTAAAAGGCAGCAGTAACAAAATGAGGGGATAGATGATAGAGAGGACCTGCCTTTGCTTTACTGTTAATTGATTTTAATCTTGCTGCCTTCTCCTGGTGATCAATTGATGTCTGAGTTTTGTGTATCCTTCCAAATGCTAAATCTGTGCATGACAGAGATAGACAGTATTCATGTTACAGACTTTCATAGCGTCTCTGTATTCTTGTCAAAATGAATTCACATTAGCATTCAGTACAGGAATAATTCATTTGATGTATCATTATTCCTTGTAAAGAGGATTTAGATATGATTTTATGGCACTGAACTAATATTACTTAAAGAACGCTTTCTTGGGACAAAGAATTTTAGAAAATTATGTGGAAGAAACTTTCTGTGTGTCTCATACAAAATATTTCTGTTTGCACGTGCCAGCACAATGTTTACACTTTTGCAACAATATGAGATTGGTAACTTATGCTCAACTTTTGATTGTCTATAGGTTTCAGAGTTCTTTTCCTGAAGATATGATGCCAAGTGAATATTTCTACATAACATTTTTTCAGTTTGCTAAGTTCTTTTTGAATTCTTACCCCATTTTCTAAGTTACTGTATTATATGAAAATGTAGTAACCATACCTTCTGCACTGTTTCCAGGCCATTAATAAGGAGTAGCGTGAGCTCAGGATATGTCTGTGGTGAAATACTGATTGACACTGCCTTCCTTTTTGACTATGGACCTTCCTCTGAACATCTGAGCACCTTTGCTCTCCACATTTTAGTAGTTTCACCTGGATCAAGTCTCTCTAGTTCCTTTGCTATATTACTTGAGACAATGTCAAGGACCTTAAGAAATGAAGACTTTTGACATGTTTTCCTCTGTCCACAAAGCCTGTTCCCTGTCAAAGAGGGAAATTGTATGGGTTCAGATTGATATGTGCTTGACAGACCAACCTGGCCTCCTACTTGCTTCTTTGGAGTCTTAGTTTTTACAAATAGTTTGTCTAACTTTCTGGCATTTCCTGGGAGCTGATGTTAACTGAAGTCTCCATTCTCTTGTCTACAGCTTTTGAAATAGGTGGCTTGTTTGATCTTTTTCAGTTTTCCAGACCAAACCTTTATGAAGGCAATCACTAATGACTCTGATACTTACCATATTTCAGCAGCTAAGGTGAATTCTACTAGGCCAAGCAATTTGGAAAAAAATAGAAAAACAGACCCCAAACTAAAGTGCACAGTAGCTTGTCTCTCCCTTAAGTAACCTAGACTGTTTTTTCTCGTTTGAGATAGCTTTTCTTTTCATGTGGAATTTAATGAAGACTTAATCACTTAATGCTTACCAAGCATTTCATGCTTTTAGCTTCCTCTGTCCTCTTTTCCAAACTTTCTATCTCTCTCTCTGTTTAACTTGCTGTTGCAGACTTCTAGATTGTTTTATCATCCTCATGACTTGTTTTGAGTTGTATCTCATTTCACACACTGATCTCTCTCACTGTAGGAATTCTGAGTAGTCAAACTTGATTTCCACTTCTGGTATACCTCTTTCTTCTCTCAGAGATTCTTATGGTTTATCAAACTGCATTCCTAGTACATTTCCTACCCATTTCCTCCCCAGCTGACTAGAATATTCCATAATTTTGCTTTTATTATCTCTTTAGGGGTCAACAATTCGGAACTCCTTTTCCCTGTTTCCCTTGGGATCTTATTTATTAGGTCTTCAAGTTCCTCTTTGCAGTCCAATATCTTGTCTTTGCTTTTTTCATTTGTGGAGGCTCTTTAACTCATTTCCTCAGCTCAGCTTTCCTCCTATTTTTCCCTTCCACTCTGACATTTTCAAATAACTTTTCCCTACAGGCTATGCTGAGATTCAGACCTACTTCCCTTCTGGTTGGTTTCACAGTTTTCTGCATCAAAAAATCATCAAACTTCCTCTTTGGGAAGTTTCTGGAGAGCCTACTCTCCTCTTTCCCAAGAGATGCTTGGAGATTTCAAGCTTCTTATTGTGAAGCCCTGTATCTTGGGGGCTTTCTACTAATTTCTCACAGAAGTGTCTTCCACTTGACCCCCTTGGTTTGAAGGCTGACATTTGCCAGGATAACATCTTTGCTTTTTTTCCTCATTATTTTTACTATTAAGATGTTTCTCTATAGATCTTTTTACATTCTGCCACTCAGCAGTACCTCTTCCCTGCCTTTCCTTGGCTGAATAAGCTGGTAAGTATTCCAGCCATGTGAGTATTCCCACCAGGTCCCTATTCTAGTTGACTCATACTTTTGTTCTTGTTTAAGGACATCCAGCTCTGCCAGATAGCTCCTCATGCTTTTTGTATTAATACACAGGCATCTGAGATGTTCAGAAATGCAGTCTGTTCTCTGCCTTTTTTTTGTTCTTCCTACGATGTTGTTTTCCTCTGCTCTGTTACTCTTGTCCCTCATCCAAGTCAGCACTGCTTACACTTACTTCTCTCAGCTATCAAGCTTTTTTTCCCAAGATGCTGTTTTCCTTTGGAGTGAGACAGATCCCTTTTCTTTTTAGACATTCTTCTGAGACCCCCTTGACAAAGTTAGCTGTGCATGAAATTATTCTGAGGATGTCTCTCTCTATGTAGCTATTAAAAAACCAAAGAAAATGTTATTAACCTTTTGATATAAAATGGGCGTTTTGTCAATGATGCTGAAAATATGTTTTTGTATGGTATCACTTCCTACTGCTGCTTACAGTACCTCTTCTATTGTTATTATTTCAGATATTTCCTGGAAATGTTTTAGTATCTTGGAATGAAGACCTGGTCTGATTGCATATCTGGAAGAGAGAGATAACTACTACTAACTGTTCTTTGGAGTATATATCATCACAACAGATCACTCACTCACCTGCTCAAATAGCTTTTTTCCCTAGGCTTACTTTGCAATAATTCTTCATGATTTTATTAACTTTGTCCATTTTCTTCTCTTCATAGCTCTTTGCACTTCCACCCTGTGCCTGGAAATTTTTCTGAGACAATTTTCATGTCTCCTATGCTGACATAATTTCATACCTACCTAGGGCAGTTAAATGTTTTGGTTTTTTTCTGCATTTTAGGTTCACGTAGAGTCATGAGGAAGACTCTCTGCATTTTTTGGTATGAAATACAATATTTTTCTGTATTTCTTTACATTTTCCTATTATCTTTTATCTTGTTATCTGATTGCAGCATAAGTGATTCTTATCATACATTGACATGATTACTATATTTTCAAATTTCTGGTTTTATTGTATGAAATGCTGTTGCATCAGAAGGTTTGCTAACTTGTTCAAGGCCACTGTGTCTTATTGTTACAAAGTATGCATTTATATGGCCTGAAGATTTTCTGGAGGTCTACAAAAGAAAAAATAATCTATTTAATTTTTTAACTTACTGCAATCTAAAACCAATTCTGTTGGTTTGTTTGTTTTCTTTTAAAACAAGAATGCCTTTCTAAAGCTGAGAATAGCTCCAGGGAATACAATACTGGAGAAAGATACTCAGAAGGTCACTTAAAACATGATGTAGGTATTACAGACCTATAGTAAGAACAATTTTACTAAAGAGAGGAAATAAGGTCCTGTAGTTACCCCAGATTATGCATTATGTTGTTATGATGCAGAAAGAAATGTGGGTTTTTTCTATCTAACCTAGGAGAGTATGTGAATAATCATTTAAATCAAGTACTGACATCTGCATGTGCTTTACTTGGCTTGCTTTTAATAAACAAACTGTCAGCCTAGGATATTACTGTAAGTACACAGTTCAGGTGCCAAGAAATTACAGGCCATTTTAAGTCCTGGGTCTGTGTTGGTTAGGGAGTTAATACAAGTGCATCTAAGATGTATGCCTCATGCCTGAACAGATACAAAGTATGCTTATTTTGGCTGGTGGAAGTACATCCTGGAATGTGTTTTTCAACTTTGAACAGCTTGATGAAAAAAAAAAAAGGAAAAGTAAAAGAAAAAATATATATAGGAAGAAAAGACAAGAAGTTTCTACATGCCAGTTTGTCTGGTTTAAGGATTATTAACTCACGAATAATTTAAAAGTACAATAGTTACCGGTCTGTGATGGGAAAATATGTATAATGAATACAGGAACAACAACCAGGGGGAAAAAAAAAGCAATCAGGAGGAGAGATTTACTGCAGTGCTAGTATTTTATTAGCCTATGTTTTCTCTCACTTCCATGAACTCACTGAAGCTGCTCTTCCTTTGATGTGACCGCAGCAGCTCAGTTGACCCTTTCAGCAGCAACTATGCAAGGCAAGGTCTGCTCCAGGCCCTGGGACTTGCTTCACAAAGGAAGGTAGAGGCCAGCTGGCATGATAGAGTTTGGTTCATTGACTGCAACATGATGGAAAACATTCCCATTCACCAGAAAGTTGTGAATGTGAAACCCTGCCATACCCATCCTTTTCCTTTCTTCTGGCTTTTTCCTTCTTTTTCTCTCATTTTCTCCTTCTTTCTGTCCCAGAACAGGGACAGAACAGGGAGTTAGCAGAGCTTCAGAGCTTCCTCAGCACCTCTTCTCCAGTCTTCTTTAACTGGAGGAAACAAAGCCACAGAGAAAGAGAGGCTGGTGTTAGCCTTGTTTGGTACTGATCATCAGAGATGCCACAGACTTCAAAGAGAGTCTGGCAGTCCTCGTGTTAGCAGCACTCTTGGAGGAAGCTCCACTGCTAAGATCGCTGCAAGCCTTCAAGGCAAAGCTGCCTTCATTTTGTGCTAGGTCTCTTCAGACACTTGATCAGCTGGGCAGTGACAATGTGACAAGCAGCATTGGAAAGCCAGGTTGATACCATGACCTGTAGTAACTCTTGTGCCCAGAGAAGAAACTGTCAGCTGAGAGCCAGAAGGCAAATAAAAGTGCTGCTTTGCCATGCTCATCCTCCAGGTTGTAAAAAAAAAAAGTCATTCTCAGCAAGAAATCAGTTTCTGAGCAAAATTTCAGGATGTGAATGGGATACTATATTGATAGGCACATATATGCAAATGCTAAGTTGCAGAAAGGGAAAATAGAGATGCAGCCACATTTCCCATTTAGAGAAGAAACATTAAAGTCTCTTAAAACCCTGCTTCCTATAATTCCAGTGCATGGCTGAACAGATGCATTTTCTTTCTCACTTCCCTGGCTTCTGAGCCATCAGATGCTATCTGTTGTTGGATGCAGGATGCTGGGTTAGGTATGGCAGTTCTTGTGTTCCCTAGGGATTGCTCTGCCGGGGTGCTGCTGTTCATCTGCATTCAAAAATGGATTTAAACTGAACTGATAAAGAAAGAAAACTTGTACAAAGCATACAGTAACTCATTCTGTTAAGGATTTGGCATGGCATTCAAGGGAAACCAATTATGATTTATGTCAATACAGCACAGATAATTTCCCATTGATTGACTGCCAGTTCCTTCATAAAATAATGAGTTAGGCCTGATGCCAGTGATTCTTGAGCACCATCAGGCCAGTGTTTCTATTTCATATGCCCTTGACAAGGTTTCTCTCAAAAATGTGTGAGTTAAATGAGTTTAAAAGTTCTCTTCAAATATGCAGACTCAAACAAACATAAGCTGTGATTCCCTTACGTGTTAGTGGGGTTTTGAAATGCATGCTCTTGTCTAGGCATTTGGCTACAAAATTGAGTTTTCATTCATTACTTAAAAACCAAACAAACAATAGGAGTTTCTCTGTTTGGTAAGGATTCCTCTTAGAAGATTGGTGCATGCCCATATTCCAAGTAGCTCTCAGAGAAAAAAACTCATGTTCAAGCCTGAGTTTATCTGGAAACAAGTGGTATGTCTTGAGGACTAACTAGTGTGGGGAAAATCCTCTGTGCTTATCTGGAAGAGCCATTTACAAATTTTGTATTGCTGCAGGCCTGACCAATGCCAGTCATTCTGTGTGTGTTCATTATTCAAGAGACACAGAGATGAATTTTCCTGCCCTAAAGATGGGGAGATGGGGGCTGGTCATGTCTGAACTTCTTGTGGTGTGGGATGGGTAAATGGCTGAATCTCCCTTTTCAAAGGTGTGAGTGAAATGAAGGCAGCAACTGGTGCTTCTGGAGAGGACATATACCCTCTGTCTCAGGAGAGTTTGCCATCCCAAACACAGAACTTCCCTTGAAAGTATCTGCAGCTATTCTGTTTTTCTGCTCCCTTGCAATAAACTGTCAGGTCATAGACATCTGGTGAGAGCAGTGCAGTCCTTTTTGTGCTGATTTTGGCTATTGTGGAGTTAAATTTCTTCCTAGTAGCTGGTAAGGGGCTGTTTTGGATTTCTGCTGAAGACAGTGTTGATAACACAGGGATGTTTTGGTTATTGCTGTGCACTGTTTACACAGAGCCAAGGCCTTTCCTACTTCTGACCCCATCCCACCAGTGAATGAGCTGGCGAAGCACAAGAAGTTGGGAGGGGACACAGCCAGGACAGCTGACCCCAACTGACCTGAGGGATATCCCATACAATGATGTCATGCTCAGTATATAAAGCTGTGGGAAGGAGGAGGGAGGCAGGGATATTCAAAGTGCTGGCATTTTCCTTCCCGAGTAACCATTTCCCATGACAAAGCCTGGGTTCCCTGGGGATGGCTGAACAGCTGCCTGCCCATGGGAAGTAGTGAGCGAATTCCTTGTTTTGTTTGCTTGAGTGTGCAGTTTTTGCTTTACCTATTAAACTTTCTTTATCAAGCCCATGAGTTTTCTCACTATTACCCTTCCAATTCTCTCTCCAGTCCAAGGCAAAACGAGTGAGAGGCTGTGTGGTGCTTTGTTTCCAGCTGGGGCTAAACCCATACATTTTCCTATTGCTGACAGTCTTCTGTCTTAGGATACTGCCTGTCTTGCCTGTGCCCAGTAACATCCACATATGTTTCGATGAATGCTGCATATCTAACTATTTAGAGAACTCTGCAAACTTGAAGTTATTGCTTTCCAGGCAGAAAATCTAGAAAACCTCTTTAAAACTGCCATCATCTTCCTTTCTGAGAGAAGAGCAAACCAGTTTGATGAGGTTCACCTGGAGGTTCACAACCTCCAGGGAATTTGCGTAGGAGCACAAAAGAAATAAAACCTAGTTATGGTGAGGAAGAATTTTTGAAGGAGAAAGCAAGAACATATATGCTGGAGGAGACATAATTTCTAGAAATTAAATAAGTCTTACCAAGCTTGGCATTTTTTAGGGGATGGGTAAAGTGAAGCAGCTGAAGCTGGAATTAATAAATTTATGGAAGGTAATGGGAATGTGCAGTGTTTTAAATGTTCATGTAAACATTTAAGTCTTGTTCTAATGGCCATGTGCTTTTTGGTTAACAAAGACTGCACTTATTTCAATGGAAGAAGTTTCTTGTGCAGAGTTAAATCAAAATTGGTCTCCCAAATGGAAACTTATTGACAATGGCAGTTATAGCCATAGTTACTTATAGATGGAAAAGCAGAGGAGCTGCAGACTCAGACGCTATTTAATAGTAGGTGAGTTACAGATCTTCTTTCCTGTGAGAGGAAGACTTTGAAAAACTCCACTTTTAGTGCCACAAGCCTAAAAGCACTGCTCACCTTGTGACTGTGGGAGAGGTGAACAAGAACATCCATAAAATACAGACCCTTCCAGCTCTCCTTTCCTTACATACACAGAGGCCAGAGCCAAACAGGCTCCACAGGTGTCCCAGCTCCTAACCAGAGTTTCACATGATATTTATCCCAGCTGCCCTTCCTGCCGACCCTGGCAGGAAGGGTGAGAACTGGCTGTGTTAACTTAAGCAAGAACATGGATTAGTCCTAAGGAAGCTTTAATGTTTGCCAGAATTTTAGCCATTAACAGCTTGAATCCTTGTGAAACTGCCTGCTCTCTACTTCAGCTGGTACGAAAGGAGCCTATAAATTCACACACAATCCATAGGGGTAGCAATTTCTTCTTTGCTGCATAAAGGAGTGAGGAGGGGTCAGACTAGGAAAGAAAGTCTGTCTTTTCCTAGACAGACTAGGAAATGTGCAATTCACCATCTTCTGTGTACAAAGACTTATGAGAGATCACCCTTAGTCACCCTGGCAGCCTTCTGTAATTGTTCGGTGTTATTCAAGAAAACACACAAGGTGCTCCCTTTGCATGATAATTTTTCTGCTGAGCTCTGAGACATATCATTTTTTTACTTCATCGAGGTTTCCACAGAGGTTATGACATTTAATGTTCAGCTTTAGCTGCTCATTGCTATGTGGGATATGAACTGACTGTGGCCCTGCAAAATTGTCTCTCTTCGTAGCACTTCAGCAGATGTAAATAACAATCTGTTGCTCCAAGTTGTCCATGCATGAACTGTAAGAAAAAAATGAAAATTCGGTTGCACCAGAGTTGTTCCCATATGCAGACTGCAGCAATTCTCTAGAATAATACATTTTCTCTTCTCTTCTGTCCCCAGTCCCAATGAAGAATCCTATGGGAACACCCTGAGCAGGATGATAAGCTTTGTGCATGCCTTGCTGGCCAACACATCTGGTTTCTGCTGGAAGAAGAGGCAGGCTGGCTTCCTTCAATGAATGGTCTTTAAACAAGGACTTGTTTTCACCAAGTCACCCAGTGCCTTAGCTGTGGAACTGCTCTTTCAGAGTTGCAGCCTGTCCCATTTGGTGCATTCTGCAAGGAGGGAGGAGGTTTCTGAAGTACCCTTAGCTTATGCCATAGATGATCCTGTGATTGAAATCCAATACGTTTGACCTGGTAACCAATGTGTGCTGTTGAAGATGTTCCTTCCCTAGGAGACACCTGGTGGGTCAGGTGCAGATGCAGAACAAAGTGAAATGTTTCATCTGAACTCAAATGCAATGCAGAACATGCAGCAGAATAGTGCTTGGAGCAGAATAAGCTGAAACATCTAATGTCAAAGAGGTCAGAGCCGGCCAGGAGAGAGGTCTTCCTAAGAGAGAGGTTTCTACACAAGGGCAAACTCAGAAGAGGTGTCCAAGCAGCCCTCCATTCATGCAAGTTCTGTTAAAGGCTGCAGGCCATCAAGAGAAGCTGAAGCTGACTGAACATGGCTCTAACTCTGGCTGTGATATGTTTGGCTCAAAAATTCAGCAAACAAGAGCCAGCTAATGCAGCTCTTCCTCTCTCTCTTTCTCAGGTACAGGAGAGGATCAGCCTCAGTTACCTCACTGACATAATGTGGGAAATAGGAGTTCTGGAAATTGGCTTTAAAAAGCAGTGGACATATGCCGTTTTTCCATTTTTAAATTTTAAATGGTTCACAGAAAAATATTTCTGGTTTGGTTTTTCTTTAACACTGTATGTTTAGCAACAGCCTAGTTTCATCAAGTGTACTGCCTAGGTGCTCTGGGAGTGCTTAGGCAGCCTAGTTTGGAAGCCAAGCATGTTGTGTGAAGGCCAATTTCTCCTCTTGCATTAGAGTGACCGCCTAGCTCAGTTTTTCACTGGCAATTCATACAGCAAGGACTACAATTCACTAAATGGATGACCAGCCAGCTCATTAAGAAGTAGTTATTCCATAATTTTGTTCAAACTGACAGCAAAATCCATGCCCAGGATCCAAGTGATGGCACCCCTGTAAGAAAGCACCTGTACCACCACAAACTCTTTGTTTGGATGAATTAAGGGGTATTTGAAAGTCAAGCTTTTAGATGTCTTCATTGTTTTTGAAAATTAAGTTAGGTAATATTAAAATACCTTGAAAATATATTCATTCATAGGTCGTACAGCATCAAAGATATAATGAATTCTTTTGTCTGAATGGGAGTCAGTCCATAAGTATATGACCTTATTTTTTCCTTTCAATAAGGTGTAATTTTAAAATTTGAGCTTGATTTTTGTATCATCTGTATTAACATTGAATAAATCATTGTCTAAGATCTCATGTTTTTAGGTCAGTTGCAAATGAAACAATTAATATTAACTGTGTATGCCGCACTAAACTTTGTTCTGTTTTCTAGTATCACCAAGATGTTTGATAATCTTACCCATTCTCTGTGCTTGCAATTTTTCTCAGTATTTGAGAACCAAGATGCTTTTGTATTCATGATAAACAAGCAAATATACTGCTTCATATTTTTGCACCACCTTTTTTCTCATAGGACACACAGTACATCTGTGTTTTTTGCTAATTGTTGTTTCCTCACCTCACCCTCATTGACAGCTGCTTTCAATGGTTCATTTACTTGTACTAAAAAGTTTGTACACGGCCTTTGGTTTTTTTTCCATGTAATTTAAAGCTAAAGAGAGTGAATATTCTAGATATCTTCTTTGCTGAAGTGTAGAGGTTATGATGGTTTTAATTCCAACTGTAGTATTTTGCCACCTAAGCTGTTGCTAGTTGTGGATTTAACACTGGAAGTGCCTAATCTGGTGATGAAGGGGAGTGCCACTGTTCCTGATTTTTGGAGCTGCTTGAGTACACACAGAGAGGACAGTCCGTGAACAAGGGGATGAGAACTGTAAATAAGAAGAAATGTTAGAGAAGAAGACTGAACAGTTCCTCTTGTCGTTGCAAGATCATTGCTTACTGTAGGTTTGCTTATATTTGTCAGAGTCTATTTTTAAAGTTCCAGACAATGTAACTTCCACCTCATCCCTTGGGAAGTTATTCACCAACTAATATGTCTTGCCATCTGTAAGTTTTTTCCTGATATTCTCTGTTAATTTTTCCTTTGTTAATACCTTTTCCATCATAAAAACTTATTAAATCACTTACAAAATTACAGCTTCTCTGTGGGTTATTTGAATTATCAGGATAAACTGAGCAATTATACCTCCTGTACCAAATTCTATATGATAAAATTAACTCCCCACCAATTTTATAGAATAAAATATGCTGAGTTGGTAGGGACCCATCAGGATTATAGTATAGAATCATAGCATAGCACAGTATAGTGTATCCTGATTTGGATAGGACCCACAAGGATCATTGAGTCCAACTCCTGGCCCTGCACAGGACATTCCAAAAACCCTTTCATGTGCCTGATGATGTTGTCCAAATGCTTTTTGGTGCTGTGACCACATCTCTGGGGAGCCTGTTCCAATGTCCAACCACCTTCTGTGTGAAGAACTTTTTCCTGATATCCAAACTAAACCTACTGTGACTCAGCTTCATGCTGTTTTCTCAAGCCCTATTGCTGGTTATGAGAGTGAAGAGATCAGTGTCTGCCCCTCTGCTTTCCCTTGTGACAATGTTGAAGAGCACAATGAGGTCTCCCCTCAGTCTCATCTGCTTCAGGCTGAACAAACTAAACAACCTCAGCAGCTCCCATATGGTAGTTCTGCATTATATTCATCACAATTGATCTGAAATGCAGCTTGGGAACAAATGAAAGAAAAAAGAGCCCAACACCCTGCTGGTGAGTTGTACAGAACTCAGTGTCCAGCCTGTTGTGCTGTACTCTTTTTCATGTGTGTCATAGCTTACACACTATTCTATTACCCTGGGAGAAGCTAATCTTTCAGCTACTGATTTTAGTAAGGATTGCTGATTGGCATTAATACCTTATACTCATGGGACTATTATCTTAAGATCTGGAGAAAAAAAATGCCCTTTATCAAAAAACTTCTTATCCTATGCTTCTTCTATCAAAGGACATAGCTAATCATTCTGGGCTGTGTTAACCAGCTTCCTGCCTGGTTTTCTGCCTAAGTTTTAATGTGCTCTTCCCTTGGATTTAGAGGAGGTGAACAAAGCATGCAGCTCTTCCCTGGACACACTGCTTCATGGCCTGGAGTACTAACATAAACTGAATCACTGGATGTGATCTAACTGGAATTAAAAGTGCAATGTGTGTGTTATTGCAGGGCGAGTCCATGGAGAACTCTGTTGCTTGCATGAGGCTGAGATCTTTGAAATATGAGGCTGGAGGGAATTATGTGATTGTCACATTACCTTATTTATTAAATCCTTTCTGCCATTGCTCAGGGAAGATGGGATTCCAGTGTCAAAAAATGGCTTTGCAATAGATAAACTGAAGTTTGAAGGAATGTGCACTCTAAACAAATTCAAGCATAGAGAAGTATTGCCAAACAACAGCTAACCTTTATCTCTGCTTGATAAATGTGACTATGATGACATTATTAAATTATAATATACTGTTAAAAAGAGGGTGGATAATGAAATTTGAGTTGCCATAATATGATAAATGATTTAAGGACCTGGGATATTTAATCAACAGATCTTAATTGACAATCAGCAGTGTCCATGTCCAGATAAAAGAAATAGATATAGGCAGATAAAAATAAAAATGATCCACAAAAAAAAAGAAAAAAAGAGAGGGAAAGATGGTTACTTTGCCTTGCTGAGAACCAAAAGAGTGGAACAATCAGATTTGCAAAGGACCATTACAATTTACTTTCAAGATATGACAGAAGTTCAGAGTACTTAGCAAATCAGGTAATTCTACTGCATTTTGGCAAAATCTGGACATAATGAATGCAAAGATCTGCACATTTCCCATGTGCTTTTGGGAGCTACAAGTCCCAAAGAGCATGCTCAGAAAGAGTATGGCAGGAGAGCATGCCAATGTGTGCATGCTGCCTTCTGACCACCTTGATGGTCACCAAGGTCAGGGAGAGGAATACAGTGATGAACCAGGGCTTTGAGGACGAGACAAAAGGGAGAAAAATGCATGGGTTACTCCTCTGTTTGTTTTATTTATGTTTAAAAAGCTTTTAATGTTCATTTTATCTGGTTAAGTCCTGTAGACAAAACTTCTGATAGGGCAAAACAATTGCTCTTTCATACAAAAGCAGTTTTCCCCACTGATGCAGCAGTACTTTTCTGTAATTCCTCTTCAGAGAATTACAGAGACTTCTCTGCCTTTCACAGGCGCAAAGCAGGAGCATATCCTTTGTGTCTAGTACCCAAATTAACACCAGTGTGCTTGGGACTGGAATTTGATGTGCTGTCTTGACTTGGCAATGGACTGGAGAGGCTAATGATTTAGGAGCTGTTGTACAAAATAGCTCGAAGAAAACAAGAATTTTTGTTCCAAAAGAAGGATGGTTATTCCTGAGAGAAATGATGATATTTTATGAAGCTAAATCAAAAACTAGAGAAATGTGTGTCAAAAATGTCCAGGCCTATGGGTAAAGTTGAAGCAAGACTATTTGGTACATTTATCCACAAACTTGGCTGCCACTAAAAATAGTCAAAAAACCCAACACATGAAATATGATGTTTATCATAATTCAAAGTACTCAATATTCTTGTGTCAAGCTACCACTAGAAATGTCAACATGTCTCAAAGACTGAATCAGGAGATTTTTGACCACAATTGAGTGGTAAAGGTTAGAGATGTATTATTGGAATGTATTGAAACTCGACACATTACATCATGGATTTGCATATTATTGCAACAAAGATGTTTTCTTTGAATGCTATCTTAAAAAAGCATCTGAGATAAGTGAATCCGTAACATAAACTGTCTGGTTGGTTATATAAATTGTGTTCCTTGTCTGTTTGATTCTGTTTGGTTTGTGCAGCTCTTTTTATAGCTTCAGGTTCACATTTTCTCCCAGCCACTTAGCTGTGGTTGAAGGAGGAATGAAAAAGCTGCCTCACAGGAGCTAGAAATACCACAAGGCTGCTCTGACCTGGGCTCTGTACCCATGTCCTCAAAATGTAGCTGCAAGGGAGTGAGAAGACTCTATAAAACCTTGGCCCTTTTGACTTAAAACCCAGGGAGGGCAAAGCAGGAAAAACAGGGTAAGAAGAAGAAAACTTACCTTTGCACATTTTATCCAGTATGTTTTTGGTGTTTTTTTCTAAAGGATTCTCTATCATTAAGGAAACTCTGGTGTCTGCCAGAGAGCATCAGATGTACACTCAGTTCTGCTGTACAGCTGTCTAACCCAATCTAACTTAGGATCAGTAGTCAAGTGGTGTAAATTGCAAAAGATCCTGGGGAGAGGAGGGTGCAAAATGCTGCCTTCCTGTGTCTGTGGATATATTCAATGTTCAGAGAGGGACACTGAATGTGGCAACTGAAAGTGTGTGAGCCACAGGTAGGAACAATGGTCTGTCATATATCTGCCAGAGATATTTGGGTTCTGTTAACTGAAGCAAGTCAAACATTATTTTATTCTGGGAATCAGTTAGGACATGTTATGTAAAAAAAAAAACAACATTCCCGTAAAGCTGATCATTCCATAAGTACACCCAGCTTTGTTCTTGGTATTGCCCATGGCAGGGACTGCACTGATCACTCAGTCCACTGTTCATATTGTCTGTGGCTCTGAGTCTCAAGTTATTCCCCCTGGTGAACCAGCCCTTCCTCCACCTTTCAGCCTATTCTGGGGGCTTAACTCCCCAGAGGAAATTCTTGATCTTGAAGAATGCTGTTGAGCATAGCTACATACCTGGTGGGCCTCTCCAGCATGGCTCATACTCTTCACACAATGCCATTGTTACTCTCTACTAATAGCTGGTGAGTACAACCCTTGACAGGCTTTGTCTGTGCTCATACTTGGATAATTCTGTTTTTTCAGTGCCAAAAAAAAATGCTCCACAAAGGGAAAAACATGAGCAAGTTAGAAAAAAACCAAAAAATGTCTAATGAAGAAGGATGATCCTGTTGTGCACTGTCTTTTGACATTTTTCCAAAATTTAGAGACTGTAGGAGTACCCAAAAGGAAAAATAAACTTATTCCTCAGCAAATGTCTTTTCTTCACAAGGGGCTCAGAGTTGATTACAAGCATATGCACATGTATGCACACACAACTATTCCACCTGTGGAAGGAGATAATTTCCAACAAAATCATTGCTCACAAGCCAATAGTGAGAGTTAAGAGCCCACTTGTGGTGCAGCTGGTTGCTGCCAGGAAGAAGCTGACCCTGGCACACTGGGTTGTCCTAGAGGTAATCACTGTACAGGTCCTGACCTGGGCATTGCAACAAACAGGAATAAATGTGCAGACCCGCTTCCAGTTCAGACCCAATGGAAAAGCACTCCTCCAGATGATATTCATGGCTTCAGCCATGAATGTGGTCTTAAAATAAGGGCCTGTTGATGAAGGTGTGTTTGGAGAGTCTGGCCTTTTCTTCACCAGAAACTGGGCTATTAAGCTTGGCATCATTAGATTTTTCCCAATTGTACTGGATGAGCCATTACAGCCCAACACATACAGCTTTTTCTTGTAAACTTACTTATGGATCTGTTAAAACGTCTCAGAAAACACCATCCATTTCTATATGTACCATCAAAAATTGTGATCCAAAAAATGTGTCAAGAGAACAATAACCACATATCACTGCCTGATACTCAATAACATTTTGCGTGCTGTTGAAGAGGCACATAGCAGATGCTTGCTTTAGCATCACTGACAAAGGATGTGCTGAATGCGAGGGCTTTCCAGATGTGTGGGTGTTTTACGATAGAATAAAAGTCATCTACATACACAAATTTTCCTTAACCCACTAAGAAACTAGAAATGAATGCAAACAAACAGCAAACTGTGCCATCAGAATATTCTGTATCAGATTGCTTCCTTCTATCAGAAACATTTGCACAGGATTTTAGGCAAGACTTCTCCTTCATTATGGTTTTGAAATGAAAGTGGGAAGGGGAAGCTTTGCCCAACAGACATACTGAAATGCTTTTCAATCACTCCTTCCCTGATTAAAGCGTTTTGTTTTAAACAATGGTTACTGCTCACAGAAAAGACTTCCCAAAGTTTGGGAAGCAGATATCTTTACAATGCAGAGTAGGTATTTTCCTGCTCCCCAATTACACAAACTGTTAATGGGTAATTGGAGGCAGGCTAAGTGCTAAAGTCTGGTACTATTACACTGAACAACACTCTATAAAATAACATTTGTCTGTGTGTAACATGGCCTTAATTCCCAGCACACTGGCAATCTGTAATGAAAACAGCATGCTGTAAGCACTGAATATATATATATATATATATATATATATATATAAAAAGAAGTACAAGTAGAGTGCTTTTCTGATAGAATTCAAGTAGGAAAAAGGCAGGCTATGTATTATCTTCCTGCAGTTTATAATACAATTTTATTTTGTAAAGTGCATTTATACATTTGTCTTTTTATTTCTCTACAGCACATATACATATATACACATGCACAAATGTATGAAAGCATAAATATTAATGTGTATATATACATATATATATAAACAAAAATATGTTTAAATGGATTTACATCAAAAATTAAATCCTAATTAGATATTAAAGTTAGTGTGAAGATTCCAACGGGATTTGCAGCTGGAATCTAGGTGAGGCTGTAACAAGCTCTAAATCTGCGTACTTTTCTTTTGTAATGCTGGCCCAGATCACAATATTACCTTTGTCTTTGCTTTGCTACACCCTCCTCCTAAGAGTTACTTGAAGGTTCTTGATGTTAGATGGGCCACAGGTAAGGTAAAAATAATTTCATGTGAGTATCCCATTACAGCGTATTTTGTGTTTTCAGATGATGCCACAAACTGCTGACAGTTAAACAGATCTCAGTCAGGGAAATCCAGCCTCTGGTGTGTGAAATAGCAACTTCCACAGCCGACTGAGACAGTACATTCAGAGATGGGGGCTTTAGGACTCAAGAGATGAAAGTACAGAACTGATGAACCAGTGATGAAATTTTATTCTTGATCATCAGACCATTTTCAACATTGAAGTTTAGCTTTTTGTCTTTCTTTTTTATCACATTTCATTTGATGTAAGATAAGCTTACTAAAAATGTTAGTACATGCTCATAATAATAGCTATCATTTTTGATTTCTATGCCAAAGGACAAGAGTAATGTCTCAATATATTCCCATATGACATATTTTTATTTTTCTAAGCTGTGGCTTGATAATTAATACAACATTGTCTTATCAATTAATAAAACATTATCTAATAATGATATCAGCTCTGACACATACAGGTAACATTTGAATAGATATATATTTGCAGTTATGTTCACATTTACCACAAAGTCATTTTTTGGCATGATCAAAAAATGGAAATATTGATATGTGCTCAATGTTAAGAAAATGCTTTAGCAATGTATAAGATTACTTGCTGCTGAGAAAAGCTCATGATACAGAACTATTATATTAGTCCTGGAATAACAAACAAATTTTAACACAAAAACGACCCCAAAACTAAACGTAACACCCCTCCATAAAATAAAAAAATGAAAAAATGATGGAAAGAAAGATATGGTGTCATGACATGTCTTTGTTTTCTGTAGAAAAACTGTAATTTCTTAGCATAAACTGGTTTAAAGTGGAATTTTCCCCTGTAGTGTGTTTCGGAAAAGTCTCATTTTTCCTGGTAAGGGCACTGAAACTTCTTATTTGGTATAACTTTATACAGAATGTTTGACACCTTCTGCATATATCTATTCTAGGGAAGGAAAATGTATTTTGCCAGGTAACAAGTTTTTCCTGGTTGAAGAAGTTCTGTGAAAACACGAGCATTAGGTAACAGCATCCCAGACTCGGTGACAAAATTGTGTTTTTTCTATGTCCTCACACATATGAGTTACATGGCAGCCATTAATCCAGTGATTATATGTTATTTTTCTCCATGGGTTTCCTATTCTTCAGGACTTGGCTGCATTTCTAAAGCACATTCTAACATAAGAGCAAGGTAGCATCTCCTTCTGGCATTTTGGGTGAGGCAGGGATTTCTGCATGTGCCCTTGTATGGATGGGGGGTTTTGTGCATTTGTTTTTGGGAACAAGCACCATCTTACTCCTCTCACTTTTAAATTTCCAAATTGTTTTGTAGTGCAGAAGCTGGTGAAGGGTATGTTTCTGGTTTGCAGTCACTGGCATGGCCCAGGCATTAAGTGGTCCTCCTCAAGGAAAACCTTAGCAGTCTTTATGGAAAATGCAGGCTGTGTAACTAACCAGAGCAGTGAATGAGAGTGTCTGTGCTGCACCACAAGCAGGTCCTATCGAGTTTTTATATTTCTGAGTTCTCAGAGACTATAAAGTCTTTGCTTGTTTGTGATGGTTAGTTTGCAAAGGTACCTTATGCTGCTGTGCAGACTACTATAGGACAGAAAGGGAAAATTCTCCATCAGATCACGTTCACCCACATATTCCAAATTGCTCTTGTAAAAAAAGTCAACAGCAACAAGTCCTTCAGTAATCTCTGATGTGATTCTGCTTTATTTTTGCACCTGAAACCCCCATTTACTTCATATTTGCAAGTTATAAAAATTATATTCTATAATCTATTTGTTCAGATTCCTGATACACATTAGTTATTTTCCCCCATATATTACAAAGAAAAGTCCTTTGATTGAAAGCTGCATGCCCTGCTTTTCATTTTCTTTAACCTGTTATTTCTACTCTCCTCATCATGTTTTTCAGGAAAATAAAATTAATTTTATTTTATCAGTTCCCAGATAGTTCATCATGAGGGAGGAAAAAAAAAAGCAAAAGTGTAAGTCATCTGGATTTATATCCTGTCACTGCTTAAGTCCTAATGCTTGAGCCTGGAGAAAGGATGGAGATAAAATTGGAAAATCCAAGCCGGACCATTGTCTAGGCTCAGCTGCTTTGAACACTTCAGATATTTAGGATTATAAGGAAAAAAAAAAAAAATAAAAATGACCAGTTTCACAATGACAAGGCAAACCCCAGCAAATTTAGCAATATATTGGCAGAGTAGTGCCTTGTTGCTAGATGTGTTGGTAAGTAGGTGTCCAAGAACAATTTGTCTGCAGCACACAAACAGGCTCGTGTGGCTCTAGCTGACGCCAAGATTACCCTGGGGAATGATGTGCCTATTAGCTGGAGGCAGAATATCATAAATGTGAAGGTATTTCTCACAGTGATGTGGAATGATCAGTGTGAGCCCCCTGGAGACCCCTGGAGCATGGATGTGGAAGAAGCAGGAGGAGGAGGAGGAGGAGGAGGAGGAGGAGGAGGAGGAGGAGGAGGAAGAAAAAGAACTCTGGGGAAAAATTCAGGCAGTGATAAATACAGCCTATCTGTATTTATCTCCCAAGTGGGCATGTGTGTTTCTGTGTGAGAGAGAGAACAGGGAAGCCAAGGATCTCTACCTTAATGTGTTATGGAAGATGCACTGAAGTTTTAAGACACACGGGAATCAGAAAAGAAAGGAAAGTGTTATTTAATCACTCAGAGGCTCAGTGGAAGAGCTAAATTAATCTGAGACTCAGGGACAAGTAAATGACTGAGGGCTCAGAGGATGTGCCAGTGAGCAGCATAGAAATGATCAGGGAGACAGAGAGGATTTCACTGAGGTTCCAGAAACCAGGGCCTTCTCCTGCTTGCCTGGGGTGTCAAGCAGAGCCAACACCTCTAATATCCTGAGGTCTGAAGCACAGCATTAACAGGGTCTCTGGTGTGGGCACTGGCTGACAATCCAGGTTAACACCCACATGTCGACAGTGGTTTGCTTTTGAGCTTCAGTGGTGAAGCTCAACTCCCTGAAAGACTGTGCAGAGTAATATGTTA
Source organism: Vidua chalybeata (assembly GCF_026979565.1). Lineage (NCBI taxonomy): Eukaryota > Metazoa > Chordata > Aves > Passeriformes > Viduidae > Vidua > Vidua chalybeata. The sequence goes on from NC_071532.1 coordinate 14,053,008, forward strand.
TGACTTTATTTGCTAGATGTTGCGTGCAATCTTCGGGGAAAAGGTGATAGTGCCTTTCTTCACTCATTTATGTTCCATGGAAGAAAACATATACTTAAAGCATGTTTGTGTTCTACCTGTTACTCTAGAAATGCCAGAAATGTCAAGTCTGATATTCCATCTTTTCAGAGCAGGGGATGACTTAGTTGTGACAAGTGCAGCACTTAGGGTTTTTAAAACTGTGCTGAAAGAACAGTATGTATCAAAACTTATAGTTTTCCAAATATTAAAAAAAACCCAACCAACCAAACAAAACAAATCCCTACCAGAAAACCAAAACAAAGGATTTTGGAATATGCATTTCCTATCTCAATAGAGTTTCACTTCTTCAGTTTCATCACTACTGTTATTCAAGTAGTAATTGAGACTTTCAGGATACACTGAGTGAATTTTGAAGAGTGAAAAAGAGTTTTTTGCATCTGTAAAGGGGATAAACATTATTTTTGGTGGCTGTAAAGCACCACAAGTTCACAGTTTTCCCCTTTTATTAATTAGTTCATATCAAAATGAAATTCCAGAACTTCTTCCTTCCTTATAGAGTTGTCCAGATTTGACAGTCATATGTTAAGATTTCTTTCCACATTATTTTCATAATACCTTAATTTAACTTGAGTTTTGAATTCTTTTTAAAGGAGTCATTTTGGTGCCTGCAAGGCTGGATTTGCTTTCTTGGTCATAATACTTCAACCTAATTTTGCTTAGTAGATAATTTGTCTTCATGGTGTCAAATCTGTCTTCTTCTGATTGGCTGTTTTTTAAAACCATTGCTTCAAATCTTGCTAATATGTTTCTTGGTCATTCTCAGATTTTTGCTTTTTTTAAAATCAATTCCTAGCTGCAAACTGAGAAATGTAACGACTCTTATATTTCCTCAGACATAGCTCTTCCTTGGAAATTAATCAGATGGAATAATGTCCATCATTAATTGGCTTACATCAAATTGTCCCTTTAACTCTATTTAGTTTTTATCCCTGTTTTGCTCATTAAGCAATGGGGTGTCCTTAACTGACATGAAACCTTGTCCCTGGGATCCTGTAATAACACAGTCTTCCTGCTTGGAAAGAGCACTTCCCTTCTTCTCTTTGTCTAGAATGTAGCATGAATGGATGTGTGCCTACAACGCAACAGTAGGCAAGGCAACCTTGGCGTTTTGATACACACAGGAAAAGCAGGAGATACAGAAATCCAGGGCTCATAGAGCTACATTTAGCAAAGACACACTGATCCTGCTGGCACAGGACCAAAGTTGCTAAGAAAGAGAACACTCCAGGTATTGTATGATCTTAAAAAGCAGTTTGCTTGTTTTGAAAGACCATAATATCTTTTCCGAGAGACCAGATAAGCTGAGCACCCTCGTGCATGAGGTGAAGTTGATTTTGACTGGCAAAGCCCTGCATCTTGAACTCCCTTAGAACATTTCCAGGGAAAGCCTGATGTACAGTCTTATGACTGTGGACTAAGCTCAAGAATCCTCCCTCTTCTCTCTTCCTGTCTCTGTGCCGCTGTCCTTTCCCTGCAGCAGCAACCTTCACTCCCCACAGATGGAGCTTTGCTGATCCTTCCAGCAGGGGACACAAATGTTTCATGGAGAAGTGGTGGCTTTGGTGGGTTTTAGCAATGGCCACATCTGAAAATCCTAAAAAGCTGGTGAATGTTAGAGCAAATTACCATTTGCTCAGAAAACTAACTTAAATAATGTAAGGAATGGGTCAGTTGCGTAGGTTAATTGTTATAAAGGGCTGAGTGTATCACATGTGTGTGCAATGACTACCACACACTGGATGTGCAGTGCTGTCAGGAGCAACCCTGAGAAGAACATTCTGTTCTGGCCTGTAACTCGCTCTGAATAAGAATGATGGGGCCCAGTCCTCAGTAGTGACCAAAAAGGGCATTGTACGTGGTCTTCTGACCACCAGTCTGCTCCGGGCTGTGCTGGAGAGCACTGGCACAGCTTATGCTTGGAGCAGCTGGTGCGTGCTGCAGACTCCTGCTAGGAGTCTGCACACACTGCCATTGGCTGGGGGTCTTGCAGCATGGAACCTAAAATGGCAACACTGCAAAGCCTGCAGTGCTTCTTTAAAGTTGGATGAATTAAGTTTTAAGTCTGGTTTAGGTTGATGGAGCAGTGTAAAATGACTGTGCCATGGGCCAGGAACTGCAAGATTTTACTTCTGGCTGGGAGACACCTGTGTAACCTGCCCTACTTGAGTGCCTAAAAATAGTGCTTTCTTATTCACAATGAATTGCTTTTCTTCTGCAAATTTCTATGCCAGGAAAGTACATTAATGGATGCTGAGTAATCTTGTGTTGAATAATAAGATTTTTTAAATAGAAATAATTAAACAAACAAACAAACAAAAAAAGGGGGCAGAAGAAACTCCAAGTTTCCCATCTCCTATTATTCAAAGCTAAAAACCTATCTGCAAAAACTTTAATCTGAATTATCCCAGCTGGTATGTTGGGATATTTCAAGATCTCTGTCCATTTTCACAGCTTCAAGACACTTCTGTATTTTGCTCCATTTGGGCAAAAGTGTGAGGAGCAGCAGTTCTTTTAGGTGTTTGCAGATCAGACCCCACTATTGGTGATAAATTACCAAAAGATTATAAACTTCTTGCAAGGCAGCTTAGCTACTCTGTTCCTTAATCTCTGTCCTCTTTGCTTGTCACTTTGTCTTTAACCTCTAGAAGGACAAGCGGCAGGAGGCTGATTTATGCTCTTAAAGTGATTTACTCTCTTTTGCCCTGTCACACAGACTTTATCTGATTTGTTACTTACTCTTCTAAACAAGTCCAGGCAGGGTTTTCTGAGGTAAACATGAATGGCATGCTCATAGAAACAAGGGTCAAACACTTGCTACCAAAAATCCTAGTCATATAAAATTCAAGGATGAGGGGGAAGTAAAAACCTTGAATAACTTCAGAGCAGACTGCAAGAGAGAGCATGCAGCTATTCTGAAGGAAAAGTTGCTGGTGTTCCATCTAAGAGTAAGATGCCTCTGACAAATCCCACACCACACTGGATGCCACATCTATGTTCAGACTGCTGCAAACTCCTTTTCCACCACACTCTGAGATTACTTTACAGGCATTTATGAAGTGAGGGATCAGCTGTGGATGAAAGGGGAGGGCCTGCTAGCATCATTGCCCCAGGACTCCTTCAAGCTCCCCAGGAATGGTGGGAAGCTTCAAAGAAGGGTGGGGCTGGGCTGCAGTGCCATTAAAAATAAGATCCCCCAACAGAGATTGCAAGTGAGTTTGAGCAGAACAACTCTAGGTCATCCAACCTGGCCAACATTGGGTCAAAGTCTGGGCTCTGTCCTGAGTTGGATGGCAGTGAGACAGAACACAGGTCCTGAGCCATGTGGTGAGAACAGAATTGTTTCCTTCTGAGAAGAAACTTGTTTGTCTACTATAACTTCAGTAGAATAAATTCTACTTTGTACTCCAACAAGAGTAAGATCTAATATGCAGGTGTTTTTCCTTGTTAGAGCTTGCAAGTGTAAAGCAAGCTGAGTTTGTATCCTGTTACTCAGCAGACCTCGGGGTTGGCATATAGAAGGTGGAGAGCAACCCTTATTAGGAATTCATTGAGATATAAAGTGCTTTATAACATTGTGTAAGATGAGAAAGAATTCAGGAACTTTGGTAATGGTTCTTCAAGAGTTAGAAAGACTTGGATGTGGAGGAGACCTTGAAAACATGCAACCCATTACCTGGATATATGGAACCTCGTTTTTCAGCTCTCAGAGTGGGATTAATGGGGTAGAGTGGCAATGAAAAACAAAAACTGTCATTAAAGGAAATATAGGAGTATTACCTTGCTGCCATGGTATTATTTCACAGGCATTTAGTTATCCATTGACCTGCACAGAGAAGCAAAATCATTTAGGGCTGGCTTCAAATGAGACTGGTCTTACAGCAGAATGTCACTAGTGAAATGTGAAATGGACATCAGGTTGGCTCCCTTGGCTACCTGAATGACATGGTTTCCGGGAGCTATGGAGAGTTTTTCTGAGAATCTGAAATATCCATCTTGAGGGATGACTGTGGAAAAAATATTTCTGATCCCTACAGAAAAGATAGATCATAGGAACTTAAAGCTGGACAAGAAAAAATAATTATGACACGAAGCTGAAGTGCTAAGTAGGCTTGACTTTTCATTTCTATAGTGGCAGTGAGATCTTCAAACATATTTCTTTAGACATTCACAGCCAATTTCCATTACATTAACTGGAATCTCCAGGGCTGTGTCTGTAGATCTTGTTCTGTTAAGTTCTAAATACAATTTTTTTGAATACTGACTAAAACCCCTTGAAATATGAAATTGCTTTAAGGAAATCCTACTTCTCGGAAGAGTGGTAATAATAGGTGCTGAGGTTCCTTGTCTATTAAGCAGTCTTTGCCTTTGCTGCTGCATTTACCACAGTCATCTTGTGAAACTCTGCAGTACTGTCACCACCTACTCAGAACAAAACCTGTCGTTTAAAACCTCTTCAAATGCAATTAAATGATATAGTGGTCTCTCTCACTGGAAAGACAAGTTTTTCTTGAAACATTCCTCTATTGCTGCTAGTCAAAACATACCTCTGGAAATTAGTAGTGTTTCTAATCTTACCACAGGTGAGTTGCTCTGCTGAACTAACCTGCTCATCAGTAAGTATAACTTTGATATTGTGCAGACACTGAGCTGGCTGTCAATAAACAGCAAACTATGCATTGTATTGTGAGTGAATCAAATTTTTGCAAAAGAACTTAATTCAGACAGATTTTTCAGGTTTTTAAAGTACATTTTATAGATATTTTCTTGCCTTGAGAAATGGAGGTAAGCAGTATATGAACAAATCACTGGTTAAACTTTTAAACTTGCAGTATATTTAGCAATTTCAGGGAGACAGACAAAGGTAAAACAGTGAAAACATGTTGCTCTTCCTCAAATTAACCCTTTGACATACTTCAGCAGTGTCTGCTACATGGCAGAGCATGAAGCTTTCACAGAGACTTTTAGTGACATTTACTCCTGTCATCCCTGCAAACTGATTTGCATGTGTATAAGTCAGATATATTACATAAGAAGACCTCATGAAAAGGATCCTGGATTCTAGTACTGCAGATACTTCTGGGTTTAAAATTCTCCACGTATTTTTGTTAAAGGCTTTGACATAATCCTGTCTGGCTTTGCTGTGTGGAGAGTGGATCAAAGGTGCAGACATATTAGCCTCCTCTGAATTTCAGGCCTCCTGGGGATTAGTTTCCTAGGGATGTCCTAAAACTTTTCCTCTAATGCAAACACAATATTAGAGGAGCTGTTCATATGGACTGAGAGTTTAAATTCTCAGTTTATACAAGCACACTTTAAAGAGTCACTTCTTTTGAGTGCAGTGTGCAGTACCTTAGGTTAAACTCCTTTGTTATCATTACCAAATGCACATTACACTAAACAAATTATCATGCTAGACAGAAAGGGTGTTTGAATTTCTTTAAGAGATAAAACGAAGATAAATCACATTCAAACATCTGTGATGCCTCCATTCATCCTTCAATGCACACTAAAAAGTGCATCTATGAAATTTTGCACAGGCTGCTGGTTGTACTGTACAGATCAGCCATTACCATTGTTATGCACCAGTGGGGAAAGCAAACATACATAATATAGAGTAAAAAATGCACAGCAGATGAAAATAATAGAAAAATTATTAGAAAATAATGCTATGTACTTTCACAGTGAGATTTCTGCTCCAAAGGTATATTCTAATGATACCCATAAAAACAGTGCAAATGGTTATGAGAAAATTTATCCTGGTTTTTGTTTTTAAAAACACCATACCAAGGAACTGTACAGACAATTCACAGGCTGCACAGTAGGTTTCTGAAGTTAGGGCAGCAATCCATTTTCCTGAGTGTTCTCTTGTTAGGTGTGGGGTGTTTTTCCCCATGACTAGTCAATTTACACTATTCTATATGGTTTACTGCTTATGACAGGTTTTTTCACAATCTACTGCACTTTCAGGATTTTGTTATAAGGAAGTGTTAAAGAACCTCTTTCAGGTACATCAAGAGATACCTGACTCTTCCTTGAGCTGGGAGGGCTGATCCTGGGAGACACTGAGTGCCTCTAATGCTGCTGAAGCCCTTCTGCTCCTGCTGAACTTGGTAAGCATAGAGAGGGCTCCACATATCAGGCTTTTTCAAATCACTGGGGAGATGTGACCCAGATATGAGCCTCATTTCTTCCCTTGATCATGTCACATTGATTTCATAATACTAGTTCTGTGAATAATTACTTGACAGGATAAATGAAATTTTTACAGGCTATTAGGAAACTATCCTTGAAAAGGTTTTTCTTAGAGAAAAAGCTTTGATTATCACACAAGCTGTCAATACGACAAGGCAGAAGATATTTTGAGCCTGAAAAGAAGATGGTAAATCATTCTTATATCAATCATTATATCATGATATTATGATATCATTATAGATAAAGCCTTTTGATAATTTAACTATAAAATAAACATAAGAGGTGCAATATATATAAAAAAAAAACATATGACATGCAGCATGCACACACTATTGTAAAACTGCATAAAATCGATATAAACATGGAAAGAAACCAGTATTTTTTTTGGAAGTGATGAATGGAACTTGAGGTAATTTGAAATGGAAATCTATACTACAGTGGTATTATTTCTGTAATTCACTTCAGGTTTTTTTTTTTTTTTTTTTTTTTTTTTTTTTTTTTTTTTTTTTTTTTTTTTGCAAAGTATTACCATTTCCAAGAAATACAGAGTTCTGAGTTTTGACTAGCTCTGTTCTCAAGCTGGTCAACAAGGTTTTTGTGATGCTGTCTTGTGGGCAGTCCTTGGCTAGAGATGCTGTTAAAAAAATACTGGCATAAGAGAGGGCCATCAGCACTGGGCCAAGTGATGAATAGACTTTGGGAGGAAGAGGGTGGAAGAGCAGGGTCAGAAGGACAGACCTTGCCATGTCCCTGACATACCACCACCAGCACAGGGTGCTGGGGCAAGTGGCTGATGAACCACATGGACCCTGTTGCAGTCTGCCATTTCCACAGCAACAGGGGTGGGAACTGGGGATTAACTCTGTCTTGGTAAAAGTTTCTTTTATTAATCTCTTCTTCCTCCTGAAGCAGATGGGAAGCCTGTTGTTGACATTATTGAATACAAACACTTTGTCTGAAGCATGTCCTGGGAAGATTTTTCTGTATATTCCCTTTTCTGTGCCCCTGAAATGTTAGAGTGTCTCACCAATGGCCAAGGTTTTGTCTTCTCAGGGAAGTGTAATTACCTAGGGTTTTTTTTTGAGGTGACATTTGGGAGACTTCTTCCATATCTTTCACTGCACAGTAAATGTGTCTGAGAGACAGAAATGTCACCAGTTTTATTTGGTGAAATACAAAGGAGAAGAAAACACTTAGGTCTGCAACAATATTCTCTCTGTATTCACATTTTTAGCAGAGTATATTTGTGACTTCAGTACTCAGTCCTTCATTACAGTTAAAGATCATCTGAGCTTTTCTAATTATTTTTTTCTGCTTAACATGCTATTGTAATGTTTTCTTCTTACAGTGACCAGAATCATGGATTTCATTACAGGCCACTGTACAAATAATCTTCTTTGCCCCATCCTGTATTATTAAAACTTCTTTCTAAAAATTATGCACTGAATCTATTTGTCCGTGTATGTCTCCATATTTGTCATATAACTATTTTAACACAAATATTTTCTTTAGTATTTGCAATTTCCCACTTTTGCCTATTTCCCCAATATTTCTTATTTAGTTTTATTTCATTATTAGCCTGATTTTCAGTATTGCTTTCTCAGAAATGAATAATTTTTTAAATACATTTGATACTATTTTAATTCTTCCTTCTTGAAGATTCATACCTTGTTTGGATTCATTGGTTTGATGAGAGCTCATACACACTGAAGTTAAAAACAGACCTCTGAAGTACTGGAAATTTTTTATTCTTGCCAGTGCTGCTTAATATACTTTTGTTCTTCTATAATTGCCATTTGTAATTACCTAATCCTCAACTTACAGAAATTGTCAGTTAACTTAATAATTTCACAGTTCAATTATTTTTAAATACAGTAGATGGCCTATAAATCTAGTGGTCTATAATTAATCCACTCAGTGCAACATTTTCAATCCCATTCCATGTGGATTGCCAGCAGACCATAAATCAGAAGCAAATAGCAGGGCAGTGAGTGAGGTGAGTGTGTGTGTGCGTGGGGGCAACGCATCAACTGCTGGATGTGGCAGGATTTATTATATACAGTTCTACCCAGCAAATAAATATATGACCTGCCAGGAAGAGCAAAGATGGACAGATAAGAAGAGTACATTAGCCCTCTGTGATTCTCACTTCTGCCTTCCTAGTGCGTAAGTCAATATCTCTTGCAATCTACGTCTCAGGCTTATCCAACAACACGAAGGTTATTGTTATCAGAGAACTACCAGGTCTACAGAATGCCTGTAAGTTGCCCTGGCAAGAGGCTGGTACACAAGGTATTGCTGTCCAGGGAGAACCAAGGGCTGATTAAGCAACAGTAATGAGCTAGTTGGAGATGCAGGTGCAGAGGATGCTGAATGAACAGGTGCACAAACATGTACTCCCAACTTTTGACCCTGGGCCAGCAGTGGGTGCCTTCGTTCATCTCCCAGAGCACATTGCAGCACTTTGCAGGCCAAACCAGCACCAGCCAGGGAGCTCAGCAAACGCACTGAAGAACTAAGGACTAGCCAGACCCAAGGCCAGTCTGTCCTGGTTGCCGAATTTGACCATTCCTTTTCCGGCAGCCAGGTGGCAGTGGCATTAGGAAATGGAAACTATGGCATGAGTCTTGTAGCACCATACATGTTGCATGTACTGGAGCAGTGCAGTGGACACAATCACAGTGCAGGGTGCTACCCACTGTTACTCAGGTTGGTTTTTGCTTCCTTTAATCCAAGATATTTATGTTGTTGTGCTTGCTGCTGTATTATGGATCACCTGATCCTCAATCTGATAGACCTAGGTGTGTTTTGTGGCTTTCCTGGTGATGCTTGTAGGAAGTAATTTCCACAGATCCTCACTATATCTTTCCCAGCCACCACATATGGCTATAGAATAACCCAAACTGTTGTTGTGACCTAGCCAGTCAAACAAGATAAATCTTGTGTCATTCTTCATTGGTACATAATTTTTTTTCTGTGAGAACCTCAGAAAGAGAAAGGTACCAAGAGGTCAAATCACAAATTGCAGAGCATCCTGCAAGCCTTAGGACTCTGAGTGTAAAAGCTATGATCGATTGCCTCATTTCTCTGTTGTCTCTTGCTGTAACAGAGAAAGACAAAAGGGTGGAAAATTCCCACTGTTTTTTGATTGATGCACATATCTACATACATTTGTAATGTATGTGTTATTTGATTTCATCTGTCACTAGGAAGTCTAGTAGGTGAGACCTTTCCAGTTAGAAATGTTAATATAGTGGTTTCAAGAAGTTTATCTGCCTGCTACTGTCTTCTCCAGAAACTTCATTCAACACCCAAACTTTTGAGCAGGTTCAAACTGATGTCTTTTTCCCTCTTTGTCGCATTCTAACCTTCCACAGATTTATTTCCTTTCTTGAGCAAACGCCTATATTTCTCCCTAAAGATGTAGTAGTCCTAGTGTCAGAAGACCAAGCAAGAGTCCTGGAAAACCATCAAACTCCATTTATGTATGAGTTGCATTATCTGTAGATCTCAAGAAAAGGAAGAAGATATTTCCTATGACAGGAAGGGGATAATATCAAAGACACTCAGGATTCACTTCTAGCCCTAGAAGGGCCTGAAACAGAGAGTTTTGCAGCTGTGAGACTGATATTCAAGCTGAAGTTTAGAAGCATATACTCCAAAAAAGCTGTTTTATGCAGCACGGCCTATTTTTGTGGCTTTCAGCACTGCTCTCTGTCTCCACAGATATGCCCAAGACATGATGACTATAGAGGGGATTGCTGTCACCCTGCTGTGGTTCCTCAGCATAAGGGACCTAGTGATAGGAGATGTGCAATCTCTGCCAGGACCTGGTTAGGTAAGAGGAGACAGGTGTCCATCCTGTGCTCTGGAGGCAAATCAGAGCAGAAACCTGACAAGAAACCAAATTTCTCCAATGCTCTCCAGGTTGTCTAAGGAGGAAACATAAGTTCTGGCTATTTGTTTTTAAGATATATTTCTCACTATATTGGTACATTTATTTCCTTTTTCCAGTGTAGATATGTCTGTAGATACACACACATATATATATGCCTGTCTAAACACAGATACATATTTATAGAGAATATACAGAAAACATGGATGCATTGCTTTTTCAGAACTCACTTGGATGTAACAGTAATGGTCTCAAATCTTTGTTGACAAATATGATACACCAGACTCCATGGATTATATCTACAATGGCATAAATTCCATCATTCTTTCTATTCATAAATCATGCTTTATTTAGCAACAAATATATATATATAAAAATGATCCTTTCTTGTTTTTTTTCTTATTAATTAAGGAAGTTAATGTTACCTCTGCAACAAAACCCAACAAAAATCTTTTAGGTCTCATTATGAGGTGTTTAGCATATTGTCATAGCAGTTCAGGAGGACTTTCCTTCCCAAGTGTATCTGACTTGGGATACACTTTAAACTTTAAACTTATTAAAGTTTATAATGCAGGGATTTTTGAGGACTGTCGTACCTAAAACATGCACAATGTTTCATTTATGAGAGAAATCCCTTCAGTGAAGTTAACTGCTTGCTTGCTTTTATCAGAAACTAGATTAGATTGACAACGGGTTTTTCCATAGAAGCTGAACTATTAGAAAATCTTGTTTTTAAAGAAAGTCATTTATCCAAACTTAAAATGAAGAAACAAAACCCCTCAAAACTCTTCCCAAGTTTTTTCATAAGTAATGTTTTAACAAAAGGTGATCTTTAACCAGGAATTATTGCAGCAAAATAGTGTAAGAAATGTATTTTTTTCTTTACATAAGAAAATAACATATTTGTTATTATTTTTCCACTTTCCAACCCATTTCAAGAGGTTATATTGCAAATCAGACATAGCATTAGTGTGAACAAACCAAACACATTTAACTGTGTCCAACAGAGATCTTTTTTCTAAGTTGCATTTTGGCAAAATCACCTTGTATAGTTTGCAGCTTCGTGTTTAAAGGAATGTAGAAAACAAGCTAATTTAGAAGGGGGAAGACCAGTAATCTACCTTGTCCAACCTTTGGCTTTTGTGCCATGTATCTATTTGTTTCTGCTCACAGTAGATTTTCTATCAATGGTTTCAATTAAATCTGTGGTATTGATTTTTTTCTTCATTCTTGAGAAAGAATATGTTCTTAGAAATCTTGATAGGACTTATTTTGCCACTAGATCTGGTATATTCCTGGGGTCACATGTGGGCTTCCTGGTTTGCCTGTTATTAGTCCCTATTTGGCTGATCACTAGCACTTCTTTTAGAGGAGTCTCACTCAGTTTCTAATTTGCATCTTCCCAGCTTTTGATGTACAGACAGGCGGGACACCAGCATTATTTTTGTGTTAGTTATAACACATGAAATATGGTTATAACAGATCAGATGAGTTATCCAGTGATCTGCTCCCACAAAAGGCCACTTTCAGACATTTCGGAGGTGAGTTTAAAGATTTACATTCACACGTGATGGATGCATGCAGAACAACTTCTTTAAAGAAGTTAGACCAAGGGAGGGAATAGCTGGTTGTTGTCCTGCACACTCAGAGTTAATGTCCTCCAGGTTGTTTTAAATCAGTGTAAAGCTCACCTTGAGCCATCTTGACCCCAATAGAGACACAGATCCTGAAATATTTCAGTGCCTTACCCAATGCTGAATAGTCTTTAAGAATATGGATTAAGTGGAGAATGGTTGGACTGAGAGCCCCATCTGGTACCAATGCACTGACATAAATGCATAAGTGCATGCTGTTACAGCAGGGGATGAGGATCCCCTATCCCCCAGGACACACATTTCCATGAAAGCATATACAGGGATAAACTCAGAGTGACATGTGCTTGACTTTCCTCAATGCCCTGGGTGGCTGGGGATGGAGTTATCGAGCATCCAGTGCACATCAGGCTTGGGTCACCCTTTCGCCCCAGTGAGCAGTGAAGGAGAGCACAGCCATGGCCTTTTGTGGGCAGCTCAAATTGTGGCTGCCTCTGCCTGGAAGCCCCAGATACCTAGCCCTAATTTGGGAATGAACTAGCACCCTGTAATCTATTTCTCCTTTTTTTCCTTCTGTTCCCTGTCTGTTATGTCAAGATCTTACTTCCAGAAGCCAAACTGTTCCCAAAAACACCTGGAATCTGACCCAAAAGTTAACTGTCCCCTGAATGAGAACCAGAAGACTCCTCCATAAACCAATTTAGTCTCTGGGAGCAGGCATCCAGAAAAACATCCACCCTTCCTCCTAGATATATCACATACAAGTATATTTATCCTCCCAGACTGAGATACCCAGTTGATCTGCTCATCCATGCAGATAATAATGAAGCACTAAAAGAGACTCACAATAAATACGGGTCCAGATCCTCCTTGTGTATAATCTGGGCTCATTCTTTTGAGATCAAGGTGGTGACAAATTTTTATGCTAACTGAGAGACTGGTCTGTAAGGACGTGCAGCAATATACTTCCTGTGGGATTATGGTCAGAGAATTACAAATATATGTTAGCAGTATCTTCCTATTTGGACTTGACTGGATTTATTATAATAAAGTATCTCTTGGGCACTGTAAAAAAGGGAAGCAGTAGTAGTGTGCATCTATTAAACAACCATATTCTATTATTGTTGTAATATTGTCTTTTATGAATGTGTCCACAAGCTTTTTGCTTGCTTGAAGTAGTTACTTTTATCAAAAGGTTTTCTATTGGCTCTGGAAATGTATTTTTTGTGCATGTTTTTTCCCTAAGAAGTGAGATTTCCATTAAATACAACACAAAAATTGTATTTTTGAGTTGGATAAAAGCCATTTTCATTGGGAAGAGACATTTCCTTCTAATGACATGCCACAATCTGATTCATCATTTGCTTTTGTAGCTTCAGCAACAAAAGGCTTTTTGGAATAGTTTTTTCCTTTTTTTTTTCCATGATGTTTTCCTCCCTTTTTCTATTTCCACTGTTTAAGTATGATTTCCTAAATTGTGTCTTGTAGGTGCATAATTTTCAGAATACCTTCTTAGTATTTTGAGTTCAGGTCTGCCTTTTGTTTTGGGTTTTGATTTCCTCTTATTACTGTTACTGCTATTATTGTCACTGAAAGTGTGTGGGATGCTCAGCACTTGGGAATGAAAAAGGTCAAATATTTCACAACCGGAAGATCAGATTTTCCTCAGTTTTTCTTTAAACTGGTGTATTTTTTATCCCTCTTGGGATAATGTGTTTTCAAAGTGAATGTAACATTTTACTGGTGTATTTTACACGGTGTTTCGCAGGTGAACATCATCCCTCCGTGCTCGTGCTCTGGGCCAGCTGGATGCTGCTCAGCTGTGAAGGGGAAGCCACGTGCTCCTGGTGAGCACAGCCCTTGGCCTAAGCTAACCACCACCCAGCTGAGAGGTGGGATTTGGGCTGCTGCACAGCAGGCACAGCCTTGGGTGTCTGTATGGATGTGGGCTAAGGCTCAGCACACAAAGCTGTGCTCACCTCAGCCTGCCCCTGGCTGCACGAATGTACCCAGGGTCAGAGTGTGCCTAGCCTGGCCAAAATAGGCTCAGTTCTGCTTAAATGACAACTGCGCTTTGGAAACAGATTTTGGAAGGCAGAGTCCCCAAAGTAAATCAAGTTGAAAGGCCAGGTCCCTCTTGGCTTCCAGAGTGTCCTGGAGAAGTATGTGATGCAGGAATCTTCACCACAGAGGGCCCAGGTCTCCAGATCATGTCTTGCACTACTGGTGGTAAAGGCTTGTGAGGGTGAAGAGGAAAATGTGCTGCTCTACTCCTGAGCTGTCCTGTCCCAGCTTTTCCCTGCAATTTAAGCATGATTCATTGCATATACAAATGAGAACCAGTCATCTGGAGTTTTTTTGCTTTCTGTGTTTGTCAAATTATATCGAAGACTGTTGGATTCCCAGCAAGGTGAATGTCTTAAGGCCATAAGCCTTGTTTACAGAGGAAAACCACTGTCTTAAAGCACTGAAAAATACTCTGATCTTTGGGTTTTTTTTTTGAAGGTAACTACAGACTAAGCAGGTGGACTTAATTTCAACTGTTTTAACAGATTTCTACAGTGAACACCATGCTAATTATATAGTAGTTATCCAGCATTAATGAAGTTATAGAGACAATGAGATTTGCAACATTAACTTTTAATCTTGTTTTCTGTAATGATTTTTCTTCCCTAATGGAAACACATGCTTACCTAAGCAGGTTTTTTTGACCATTATTTTATAATTAAACTATGAATCCCACTTGTTGTAACTCCAGCCTGAGCAGGCATTAATATATCTGGAAAGAGTGGATGTATTCTTAAATCTCTTTTAAATTTCTAACCTTGAATAATTTATCTCTGATGCTTTTCTTAATTATAATTCATTCAGAATAAAAGAAGATGAATTTTCCCCCCTGAGCAAAACCAGGATAAATTCTAACATATCTGCTCTATATAAAAATTTCTTTTTCATTCTTGCCAAAGTGAATACTGCATCCTAAACTACTTCATTGTTCATTAGTGTACAATTAGGCCCGTATCTACCGGTATGTGCTGCCTGCTTCGGGCCATTCTGGTGATGCAGAGCAGCTGTAAACTCAATTTAACAGCCTGGTTAATCCAGGTTTACAGCTGTTTTGTGTGGCTGTTGAGGAGTGTTGTGTCTGGGGTGTACTGGTAAATCTGGCCTGTCGAAAAAGAAGGAACTTGCATTATTATTTTATCACTTCTCAAACTGTCTCTGTCATAAAGCAGCCTTCACAAGTTTTCATTTGATAAGACCTGTTCTCCACTTCATTGAATAGCTTTATCACATATTCTAATTAAAGCAGAGGGAAAAAAAATATCATAAAACTAGAATTTAAACAAGCAAGATATTAGAGAAATATATTTAGTAGAGAGCATGGATTAGGAAGTATTCCTAATTAAGGTAGAGAGGTTATATATGACAGAGTGACTATATTCTAACACGGAAAAAGAAGGACACCACGCTCCATACCCCCAGGTTTCCTCAGTTAGCAGCAGTCTCCTTGCCAGAGAATCACAGAAAGCCTGTACTTCACCCTGGCATCCTCAGCCCCCAGGACTGTTATATACAGTCACCTTCCCAGACATGGCTTGTCATACCTCTTCTGTCAGAAAGAGGTGTCACCATGGCTCCTGAAAGGGATGATGACTTTTCATCCAAAGTCCCCTTCTTTGTCCATTGTGAACCCTTAAGAAGGGCCACTTTAGGTTCAGGTGAAAGAGGATTTCAGTAGCTGTCTATATTCTGTCAGGAAATCCCACTGTGCTGGTGTCAAAAATATGAGTGTGAGAAGCTTTCCCTCTTCCATGGCAACATCAGGCAGGACAGTGGTGCACAACACAGTTTGAAAGACAATCACAAGCAAACTTCTACTGAAATCAACCAAGTTTTGTCCTTTCATGTTTTCCCTTTAATTCTTTATTCTTCTGTGCTTGATCAGGGCTTTGCCATGCAGTGCTCCTTGCACTTCTTGTCATACCTTATTCTCTCTCTCATTCTTTTGTTGATTCTTCTGTTACCAGTCAAATATGTCTGAGCAAAATATAAGTACACAAACTTAAATCCCAACCTGATTCAGAGCAAGCAATCAAGAATTTAATAGTTTTTTCAGAATTAAATTACTTAAAATCAAAGGGAACTGGCAATATCAGCACATCTAGCTCAGCTTGACTTTGTTATCACTATGCCTTAGCTTCTTTAATGCCTATTTGTAATGTGGTTCTTGGTTTCCCTTTCCTTCCATTCCCATTTCTGAGTTCAGCTGAAACTCTGGGGATTCATCAGAGCAAATCATTGTCAATGCAAAACTCTGGTGCATGCGGGAGATGCAAATCAAACAAAAAGCTTGGCTCATTGGGGAGAATAAGGAAGAGTATTTTCTTGTTGCAAGTGCTATCAGGCATGGTGTTGGTCTAACTAGAAGCAGAAATTAATGTAAACATAATGTATTTAATTTATATTATCATGATCGTAAAATTTCATAAGAATTGATCTTTCCCTGGAGATATATTGATTTGCAGAGCCTCTGTTTTCCCAGCAGAAAATCTTTCCCTAACAGTTTTTACCATCAGCCATTTTCATGCCTTTTATAAAGAACAAACATCTCTAAAACACAAGTCTTTTATTTCCCATTAAGTTAAAATAGTGAACTAAACCATGAAAATATTCAATGTTTTCTCTCTCCTACTATCCCTTTGTATCCAAGCTTACATAGTAATGGTGTGAACTGGGATAAAATCTATGGAATTCCATACTTTACCCATGCATGCCAGTTCTAGTGGAAAGGACACTTCAGTGGGTTATCTCAAGTGATGGAGTGTTGTAAAGTCAGATTAGACAGGCTCTCCTCCTGTTTCTCGGTGTGCAAACAGATGGAGAGGAAGAGAACCACTGCCTGTAAAAGAGATCTGCTTCCACACACCAGTGGGCACACAGCAGTGAGGACTGCAGGCACTGAGGAAAGAGGAGCTTTGCTCCCAGCAGATCAGACCAGAGCTGATGCTTGGTGAGAGATGGGGCACTGTCTGCTCAAACACCATTCACACTGCCAGTGGCACCAGCTGCTTGCATTTCTGGCTATGTCTGATTCCATTGCAGCCAGGGACCATGAATGGCTAAGGGAAGCAGAGGGGGAAAGGGAGCAAAATATCCTCATTATTGTTTACAGTGTAAAAGCCTAAAATGAATACTTCCGTGCCTACTACCTTTTCCAGAGCTGATGGGCTGAAGGGCCAAGCAAAGCATCCTGTAGGGAAGTCTGAAAAGCATCCCCAGTGGAATTGATGGTATCATGGCTTCCAAGGAGGTGATTTGGCAGCACCTCATGCTTTTATTCCTCAGCTGCCTTTTGAGATTCACCAGATGCAGTACTATTACCATGTAGTTCTTCTACAGGCCAATAAAAATCATAACCATTTTCATTTCCAGAAATTACATTGTAATCAGTGTTGCTTCCAATGCCTTTTAACCTTGCCTACCCATTTTCTTTTAGTAGCAAAGGGACCATTATCTCTCTCTGTACCTCTACCAAATGCATAACTACCTCTACTATTTTCTCTATCCTGCATTCTTTTCCAATTTCCTTTTTTTTTATTTTTGATTAGGTGCCATCAAAACTCTCAGGTCTAGGCATAAAATAAGTGACAAAAAAAATCTTCTCTGGACCCATATGTAAGTTTCATTGACAGCCATGTATTTGGTCTAAAACAAGGTGTTTTCTAAATTCAGTTTGAAATAAATATCCACACATTTTTCCTTACACTGAGGAACCACTTCTCTCGTAGCTCTTAAGGGGAGGCTAATTCCTATCCTGCACTGTAATGCAAAGGGTACATTCCTGGTGAAAAAAATTGTAAAAGAAAAGGAATTCAAACAATGCTTTTACACTACGTAACAAACATTTGCTTCTTACATTTAACTGTCCTGTCCTGTTACAGACAAATCAGTGAAAAGCAGAGAGGAATTCTCTCTGTGGCCACTCCAAGCTGAGACACATACATTTGCCCATCAGAAAATCCTACCTTCTTTTCCCTTTTTCCTGAATTCTCTGCAAAACACTAGGAACAAAAGAAAAGCATCTAGACACCTGGCTGGAGAGCCTAAGTTTGTCATCTTCATTTTATTTTTTGAAGTGTTTCTTCAGATCTGATTTAAAATGGATCTGGTTGAGAAAGATGTGACTGTATCTGTCATACTACCAAATAAATAGTCTCCCCAGACAGATTGAAAGAAGGATGGTTATTCCCAATAGTACTTTTAACAATAGGCAGGTTTGATGCTTGGTCTCAAAAGAATCCCAGTGCTTAGCCACACCTTTCCCTCTGGAATGGAAAATGTGGTCAGCCCTGACAACATTATACTGTGTCAGTCATTAAAATGTGTGCACAGGTTCCAGTAACACTGTCAACACAGTGGAGTGAGATGCACACTTGCAGGCATAATACTGTCTGTCTGTCCTGACTAGGGCAATTTGAGGGGTGGTGTAGCTGTATGTGCTTGGCATGGCAATTCAGCCATCTGAAATATCCCTCCTTATTCACAAAGGGAATCCTCCCATCCTCCATCCTTCCCATATTCACAAACGAGTGGTTATTTTCTAGACTTTATGAAGACACTTTCTTCCAGGAAGAAATCTTCATAGAGGTGTCTCATCCACCTCCTTCCTTCCTTCTTTTCCCTAACTCCAGCTTCTGTCTCTTACATCATATATCTTACATCTTACTCACTCTGTATTTTGCTTCAAAGCTTATTGAGCAAGTTGAGACCCAGCCCTGTGTCTGGAGACTGGGACAGCCTTGCCCCATTGATGCTGGCAGGCAGACTGGTTTGCTCTTACAGAAGCAGTATAAACCCTTTGCTTTCCTCCCGGCAATTATTCAAGAGAAGTGATGACAGGCCCAGGAAGAATATTTCTGTGTCAGGAAGGTAAATATTACATGCTTCCCCGGCAGCTCCCTCTGCCTTCCCCCTTGGCACATGCCAAGGCTGTGTCATGGCCTGTTAAAACACAACACATCTTTAAAGGGTTTTGCCCTTCTTTTTGTTGCACATTGCAGCCGTTTCATAGGCTGGTGGTGTGTACTCGTTGTGTTTCCAAAAGACAAAAATAACCAAGGGCTTGCCTCTATCATGTGGCAGTAGATGCAGAGAGAATTGTGTGGATTTTTTTGCAGCTCTGGTAGCAGTTTTGTTGATTTCCAAGCGAAAGGGAAGAGAATGCCCTGCAGAGGGAAGGATGGCCTCTTGAGTTGTTTAGGGGTTGAGAATCAAAGGTGTTTGGTAATATTAAAAAAACTTGATATGTTAATCTAAATGAAGGAAGTTGCCACAGTATTGTTTTGTCTCTGATGTGCTTTATCTTGCTCTTTAAGCCTTAGTGAGGGATAAGATTTCCCAAAGTCATGGTGACCAACAACGAGACATTCAAAAAAGGCTTACTTTCTTTGTTACCCAATTACAAAAGTTACTTGTGTGGAGTAGATGGAGTAGAGGTTCCAAAACCTCTGGATGTCACCATAGGAAGTACCAAGGACTGTACATAGTGGGAAGATTAAATTCACTGAAAATCATGTAGCAGTCAACAAGTGTGTGGTTAGTGGCATTGGGATCATGATTTATTCCAATATAGCATGACAGGTTCTGGAGAAGGATGAAAGGCACTAATTAATTTCTAGGGGGTTCTCATAGTTTGTTTTCCTGCATTCCAGAATTTTCCATAGCCATAAAGAACATTACAATTTCTCCAAGCTAACTTATAGGGGGTATAACAGGAAATACAGGGTAACTGGATGTTTTCAGTAAAGAATTTCTAAATCCTAAAACATTAAATTTCCACCTTAAAGTTTATCTAGGTGTGGTGTTTTTCACCCTCTTTAAGTATTCTTTACAATATTAAGAAAAATGGTGTTAGACAATTTTGGCATTTGCACCCTTTTCATGTCTCATTTGGCATCATTCTCCCCCACAGCAATATCCTAGCAAATCTCTATATGTTAATGACTACTAACCCCCAGCCACATTTGTCATTCTATTCTAATTTCCTTTGTAATTATGCTTATCTTATGATATTAAGAAGCAGAAATATGTATTCAGACTTCAGTGTGGAATCATAATAATCAAATTCTGCATTTACCTCCCAGATAACATCTATAGCTTGATGCAAAGTCCTTGTTTGTGTGCTATCACAAGTCATACACTTACACCTTGCTTGGAGCCTGGCCCAAGGCCTGCTGATGTCAGTAGAAATCTTTCTAATTATCCTGTTGATGACCTGTGGTATGATTCAGGACATGCTACAGCCCCATGGCTATTAAATGTTGCATGCTCAGAGCTTTGCCTTGTGTGGGGCTGCCATTTCACTTTGCAGAAGAAGTTCTTAAAGGAGATTGGCAGATGCTCTGAAGTCCTGAGCAAACAAAATCTTTCTTGCCTGTTCCTCTCCTTGTTCAAACCCTCTGCTAAAGCTCTCCTGGCACTGGAAACATGCAGAGATATTCCTTTTCTTGAGATGCTGATTTTAATTCCTATTACCCTTCCCCAGATAACATGATTAATTAATTTGCATTTTTTCTTGGGCAAATCTAATGGTGGGTTATTAAATTTTATTTTTTATTATTTACATTTTCTGCTGTTTTCAGTATTGCTTGAGGAAAACTTTACTTTGCCCTCACAGGAGTCCAGGCAAGTAAGAATAGCTTTTGTAATTCCTATTAATGAATTTTACCAACATCCAACATGCATTCTGTAAGGGAGTAATGAAAGGAAAATATATGACATATACTCCTAACTTTAATCTAGACAGAGTAAAGAGACAACTGTGTCATAGCCAATATTTAAGACTGAAAAATATCTTTAATGATCTGGAAAACTGCCAGGCTAAACTGAATAAGCTAGACACCACTTTAGCAGAAGAAGCAGAAGAAGGTTATATTATCTATTATCTTAAAGAAGGGAGAAAAAATGCATGTAAAAGGGAAATAACAAAATTATTACCAGAGATAATTAAATGAAATACTAAAATCTTCTTTGTCATGGTTGAATTTTTGGAATCATTTATACTATTAAAATGTACAGCATTTGGTAGAGTCCATAAAAAAGGCAGTCTTCAGTGTTGTAGACCTTTTCCTCTGCAGGTCACAGAGTTTTCCACAGGCACAGTGGAATGCTCAGTCTTGTGCAGGAACAGTAAATATAGTGGTCATCAATACAGTTCTTACCTGAACAATGTGTCACCCTAATGGCCCTTCTGCAGTCTGGAAAACACAAAAAATATTAAGACAGGTCCCAGGGACAGCAGGTGAAGATTTCTATTGTTCCTATAAGAGTTCAGAGAGTATCATTACACATGATTTGCTTGTTGTCTTTTAGTAATTTATAAATTGTTAGTACACAAATGAATTTATATACATATTTACAGATACAGGTACGGTGACATTGGTCCTTACAACAGCTGTCTGTGGGACAGAATTGCTGTGTGACCTGGTAATGTCACTTTCTCTCATGCAAAACATTTGAAGAACAAGGTCTTCCATTATCTTTCTGGTTCATGTGTATTGATCATCTTCCTACCAGCGCAGGCAAAGGACAGCTAAAAGGACAGAAGGGGAAAACACTGCCTTTGATTTTGAGATTTTTTTGTTAGATGGAGTAATAATATGGGGAGCCAGATTTTGGCCACTATGCTCAGTTGTTAAAGTTCTACATAAAGCCTCAGTGTCAGTGAGAATCATTTCATTGATGCAGCTGAAGCCTGAATCAGAGGGAGTGAGTGTGTGGCTCACACCATTTTTATATAACTGTCTAATTTTGTTCCCAGGTTCTGTAAAAGGAAGTGACTGACCCATCCTTCAGCTATGGAAGTCTGCAACTGAACCATAAAGTAAATGTGGCCTTTTTCCCAGGGCAAGTAACTCTGTTCACACTAGATATAAAAAAAATGGAGCAGGGAAGATAGTGAGAGCAGAGACCAACAGAAACGCTACCTAAGGATTTAAAAAGGTTTAAAAGCTTGAAGTTTCTGACATGGGGAGAATACAAAGTATCAAAGCTTACTCATTTGATGAATCTACATAAATAATTTCAACAATAATTATTTTGTAAATTTTGAGGCAGAATTTCAAATGACAGGTCCCAATCTAACACCTGCAGTTACAATCACTTGTATATGCAGGTATCTGATTGCATCTGTAAATCAAATAGTTACATGTTCAAGTAACTTCAGATGTGCCTAAAAAATTGCAGAGGCAAAAATGCAGTCCTTGCTGAGGCCATACTGTGTGTTGTGCCCTGCATTTCTCTTAGATGCCTCTAGTGAGGAAAAAAACTGCCCAATGCCATAAAAACTTATAAATTCTTTCTTCCAGGACAAAGTAGCATGAACTCGAAAAAGAGGTTACACATTACAAAAAAGAACATATCTTTTAATATTTTTTATCAAATCTTTGTCATATCTAGTAGTTGTGAGTTTCAGAGTGAGAGTATGCAGAAACTCTAAGTAGAAGGTATCATAGTCCTTAGATTTTTGTATTAATTTTTATAATTATATTTTTTTCTACACATCTTCATCTGGTTTGCCAACCTAGTAAAGCTTAAATTTTCACTATCAAAGTTCAGACTTTGTTGAACAAGTACTATTAACTTATATACTGTGTTCTGGAGAATATACTGAAATTTCAGTTTAGATTGTTTGGAGATTGTTTAGATTGCTTGGAAGGGACCTTAAAGATCAGGTAATTCCAAAACTGAAATGAATTGTTCTTCAAATACCTTTTCATATCTTATCTTATTTTATTTATTCACTTTTTTCCCCCAGAAAGTGAAATTCTATTTTTCTGTTTCTTTTTTTTAAAGTAAAGGCACTGGGATTGGGTTTCCTTCTCAAAGCAGGCATTTCCCTTATATTTCATCTTGTGCTTGAATGGATTTCAAAACATAAGATGATCTTCAGTAAAAAGAAGCTATGACTATCAAAGTTGAAAACAAGGTTTTAGGTAGATTATTTGATGGGAAAATTTTCATTTTGAAATGCAATTATCAGCAATTAAATTCATGAGTGTTTTCATGGCAAATTGATAGCTTGAGTTACACATGATTAATCTGCACAATTTGCAAGAAACTTATCAGAAATAAAAAAATGTTACAGCAGTGTGAACTTTGTGTAGGTGATTCAGAGTCAAGGTGGTAAGATAAAAATTTTATGCTATTATTATAGTTTCACCAGTCATTTCTGATTGATATGTAAGGATAGCCTCTGACTGGAATGTAAGGATATTTTCCTATGGAATGCTAGGATAAAGGAGTTTATATAAATGATATTCCTTCACTTAAGCAAACTATTGCAGAATTACTGATGTGCATGCCTTCTTTAAACATCATAACAAATAATTTTTTATCCATATATTGGAAAGATCTTGGTGTCAATATACTCCAGGCTTTGCACTCTGATGGAGATCTGTAATTACAGGAACCTTTCAGCTTTTTAATGGTGATGCATTCTTTGTTTATTTTTCATACCTTTTGCCTACAACAGCTGCTATAAAACTGTCATCTGCAGATCATTAGGAAACATATGGCAAAATGTGATTAATTTTGTCAGGAGCAATTGTGGCTAGTGACATTTTGGCTAAGAGGACAAAAAATAAGCATTGGCACCAACTGTTCCAACATGCTGGAAAGCAACAGCAATAATTTCACAGTGCTATGGGGTTCTGTGTTACTGCACTGTATAATGTCCCATCCCCCATCTGCTCTTTCCAAGATCACTGTACATCTATAAAGTGAATACAGGGGAGAATATTGCCAATCCATATGCTGTGGGACTGTATAATTATATAACATTACTGAAAGTTTGAATTAGAAATGAAAATATTGTTTGTCAATTACATATTCTTAGCTGTAGCTAAGAATGTGGTTCTTTTTTTCACCAGGCATATTTTGGCATAAGGCAAAATAAAAGGAATCATTTCTTTAAAGTATGTGCCTTGTATATAAATACTTGTGAAAACAGCAGTATAGTGAGGAGTAGCAGATGCAATGGGAAGTTATCTTAGCCAATGCAGTTTGGAGGAGGGAAAAATACAAGGGTATTTCATGGATATGCTCTTTAGTCATTTTGGTGGAAGTTCACCTTGAAAGTATGAACTAAGCACATGCGATGCAATACTGTCTTAATGAACCTACAGACAACTTGAAACAGTAACTCTGCAAGCATAACCAGCTTCATCCATTCACTGGGCTGTTAAGCTTGAGACATAAAGATGAACATCTGAATGTCATAATTATACCACCAGTGATTATTTTACCAGGGAAATCCAACTACTTTAGATGTCCAATAAGTTTCTATGCTTTCTGTGTTCTAAAATGCCAATAGTAATCTCTCCATCCTGATAACTTCTACAATATTGTGAATTATTTGGCATTGCCAAAACACAGATGAATTAAACAATTATAAAGCTAGTGGTAAAAGAGAAAGAATTGCTGGATCTGATTAGCTGATACATATTACACAGATGATAAAATTTCACCCTGTTACTTTGTTGTTTGTTGCAGCCAGTCTGTGCTGGACTAAAGTATGTTGCTCATTAAGGGAAAAAAAATGCAAAAATAGCAACAAAGAAGGATTCTGACAGACAAGCCAGGTAGTACCACAGTGAAATTGGAGGGCCAAAGGTGGTCCCATCTCATCCAGGCATCCATTTTCTGCAGCGCTGTCTGCCAGGGACAGAGTAATTCCTAAAACATTGCAGTGCTTAGCTGGTCATGTTAAGAGAGGCTGAGATCACAGGCAAAACGGCCACTGGGAAAAGCAAACTCTTTGGTAGACTTCTTCATGTAACCTTCCCACATATCAGATGTGATGTTGCTGAGTAGCAGCTGTGCGTTTTTCTTTCAAAGGTGACCTGTCAGTGGCATGCAAGAAACAACAATGTTTTCAAAGTCTGATATCTGTGGGACAAGGTATTGATTCTTGACAGTAACAACTTCAGAGCCATCCCCCAGCCAGTTCTCTGGATCTACAAGAAAATTCTTAACCCACTTAGAGATGCTTTATTGTCACCGCACCTAATAGCACATATTACAAACTCCCTAATGTTGAACACCTTATTGTAATGTTCATCACATACCTAGACTTCCACAGGGTCTACAACAACACAAAGTTGCTTTAGACACCTGTATTCACAGCTGCAGGTGTCTTTACCATGTGTGTGGATTATAAGATGAGGCCAGACTGATATCACACAGCATTGTGATATTTTTTTGTCTCATAAATTTCATGTAAATCTTATGAAAATTATCTATATAGACATATACAGATAATTTTCATATAGACATATAGACATATATGTGTGTGCATATGTAACAAGTCCCTTCTTTGTTTGCTAGGCAGAGCATTAAAGCATTAAAGTTGTCAAAGTATGTTCATATGCATTGCTATGTCACACAATTATTTAGTAGCCAAAGAACTTCAGTCAAAAAGTTTAGAGTTCCAGGTAACTATAAAGAAAATTTTAATTCTATCCCACTCCACATCCCCTCCCCCCCCTTTTTTTTTGTGCAAGACTATTTTGCAAATTTGTTGACTGTAGTGCTTGAATCCTTATGGCAATTGCAGTGTTACTCAATTATGGGTAACAGCATAATGCAGCAATTTTGATTTAACTGTACTTCAGTAATGATGATGTCTACTAATAAAAGCTACAGTCTGAAAACCCACCAAATTAATAAGTTTTTATGCATACATGGAAGATTCTTACAGTTTCTTTTTCACCTTTTCAATGGAGTTTTTGAGTAGTTAATACCTACCTACTTCTACAAGCACTGTAGAAGCTGGATTTCACATTACAAGCCATTTCAAAGGGTGTGTGGGACTTCTGATCCTAGCGTAAGTGTCGGGACTAACTAAGATATTGATATTGTCTTTAAGAAAAATCCCAAAAAACTATGTCAGTGGAGAATATTAATTTTGACATTTATCTGACTTCCTGCCCTCACTTGCTTTACAGTTATATATTTTTTCTATCTGCTTAAAAAGATCAGTTTTTTTGCCTGTTCCCAGTATGAAGTAGCATCCTAATCCTTCAAAGCCAACAGAGTGTTGTGAGCAATTCCTCATGCTAAATGGCCTGTCTGTTTATGTGGGCACTTCACAACACAGCACAGGCCTCTCTTTTTTTTTTTTTTTTTTTTTTTTTTTTTTTTTTTTTTTTTCCCTGAAAGGGTAAAAGGGTAAAATGCTTTGTACTGACACAAATACTAAGGGACACAGCACAGCTGGCCCCTGCAACTCAGGACACACCAGTTCAGGGCCCTGTCCTGTGTAAGTGGCCTGAACTCACATGTTGGTACCGTGCCTGTTTATCAAGCCTCTGGCTGTTGCAGTGCAGGTTTCCTTTATTCTTTGCTCTCAAAACTCTTCCCAGCTGCATGCAGTAACAATTCATGAGGCTAGGGAGGGGCTGAGCAGGACCCAAGCATGGGAGTTAAGGCACAGCACCAGGATGCACAGTGCCAGCTCCCACACTCTGCTCCCGTGGTGGGCTGGTTATTTTCTTGGTTATTTACCCAATGCAGAGCTGGTTCCATAGGAAAAAACTGAGCCAGGCTGCTTGTGTGATCACACTCATATGAGTGAGACTAGTGTGTATTTTGGGAAAAAAGACATGAGTATTATGTGTTTAGGTTTTGATGTGATAATGCTAGGTTTAAAATCTACTGTCTTTGAAAGACAGATGAGATAAAAGGCATCTGGAAGATACTAAAAAATCTTGCCAAGGAAATAGTATCATTTTATGCTGCTGAAATTACTGGACATTCACTTTGACTGCAGACTTCTCTGAAAATTATTTCTTGATGCCAAAATCCACATAGTTAGTTTTAAATCCTAGTCTGTATTTTCTTACAAAAGTGATAGTAGGTTCCATATTTATGTCATATGTGCATCATATTTCCTAAACTGCTGTGCATTCCTCTCTTGGAAAGGGTTCAGCTGTTATTGAACAACTGGAATAAGTTATTGAAAGTTACAGAAGGACTATATCCTACTTCTGTGTAAACTCGGATCAATAATAAGAGTTGGTGCAGGACCAACAGATAAAACGTTCAGAGCAAAGAAGGTTTAGAGCAAAAGCCTATTTGTGACATCAGTAAAGGTGAAACTTTAGGCCTTGTCTGTACAGAGCTGAATGAACTGGACTGTGCTCAGGGGAAAACTCTACAATAGGGACCTGTCTTCAGATAGCTCTGATGCTACCAGGATGTAATTCAGTTCCTTCCTGTCCCAGTACACAAAATCTGTTCAAAACTTGATTTGGGTGATTGCCTGAATTAAAACTGTCTCTTAGTCTACTCCACCAAATAACATCCACTTGTTAGTTATGTGAGAAGAAGGGCTGTTTATGCTACCTTTCATTAATACCCATATTCAGTGCCTCAATCAAAAGTGGAATTCCCTGAGGTTATGCTATATTCAGTGGAGTTATTCCTGAGTAGATCACGGTTTACTGTGTCCAGAACAAGACAGATACGGAGCTACAGCAGAGAGTCCACCAAAGAGCCACTAAGATATGTAACAGCCTGGGACACCTCTCCTGTGATGAAAGGTTAAGAGGGTTGGGATTGTTCAGCCTGGAGATGGGAAGGCTTAGTGGGTAACTCATCCATATATGCCAGCATCTGAAGGAAGGTGTGAAGAAGACAAAGCCAGGCTGTGTTCAGTGGTGCCCACTTGGAAGAGACAATGACATGCTCTGAAACATAGGACATCAGGAAACACTTTTTCACTGTGACAGATTTTTTTTTCACCAAAACAATGGCACAGGTTGCCCACAGATGTGGTGGCATTTCCCTCCTTGGAGATCTTGATTCCAACATAGTGATTCTGTGATTCTGTGATTTAAAAGTTGTGTGGATGTGGTCTTGGGCAGCCTGCTCTAAATGACCCTGACTGAGCAGGGGTTTGGATCAGATGACCTCCAGAGGCTCCTTCCAACCTCAAAGTGTGAACCTGTGATCCTATGATACTGTGAAAAATTGAAAATAAACATTCATATATTATTAACACATAAGTCAAGAATCTCTGCCAAGTGTCAGTTCAACTCTTTTCTTGAATTCTGATATGCATTTGGCTTTGCTAATAGAAGAGCTAATCTGTTACAAGGGTTAACATTGGAGCAGAAGTGAAAGCCTAAAGTGTTTTCCTGCTGATAAAATTCTCCCTAAATTTTGACAAATTTAATAACATTCCAATATATTTATTAAAAATCTTTATATAAGCACTTACAGATGAAGTTACCCTGTGACAAAGGGAGTCCATTGGGAATTAGAAATGAAACATGATATTGGCACCTAAGAAGAAGCTACACCTAAATTATTTGTTTATTTCTCTGTGATATTACAGCAACCTAATCAAGGAGAAAAATTCTTATATCTCATAATGCCACTGGAAAGATAACCCCATATGGTATTTATCATTGCAAGTGGTGCAATTGCAATGGTGCAAGTGGTGCAAGACCAGTGTATTACATTGAATTTACCACAATTTAATTAATTAAAAATTAATTCTTAAAAATAACAACAAATATGAACTTCTCTTCCCTATAGTTCTGATAGGCTAATGTTTTTTAAGATCTCTTACCAAGGAATATCTGGTGATCAATAAAGGAAACTGTAAGAAAACAAATCCTGTATCTGTCTTCAGAGAGCTTTTAGACAAAAATGTTGACTGTCACATTGGTCTCATTAAAAAAAAGCTGAGCACCAAAACAGCATATTGAAAAGGTTTAGCAACATTAAACTTTTACTAATTTCTGGTATTATTGAGCCAAATCATATTGTCCAGTTACCAATAAAGAGTAGGGTGAATATTCAATGAGTTATGGATATAAGCATTATGCTCCTTCAGTGTGATTAACAAACTCTTTTAACTTCTCTGTGTGATTTTTTCATGTGGAACAACATCTTTAGACCCACTGAGGGTCCAAAAATTGTTGGCCTAGAAAATTTTGTGACTTGTATTTCATAAGGATAAACATTTGATTTACAGGTGAAAAAAATAAAAGTTTTCTGTTGAGGACTGCACTGCTTGCCCTTTCTCAGTCTGTGCTGTTCAGAGCATCTTGGACTGCTGCCATTGCCTGTGACAGAGAAAAACCTGTCTGTGTTACTGATGTGAAGAATAAAATATTTAGAAAAATTGAATAACCAAGGTATTTTGAGATCACATCTTACAGGTAGACTCCTACTGAGACAACATGTCTTGGAAATAGAACAGTGGCATTGGCATAGCACTTCATTTTTATGAAATGAAAGAGGAATAAAAGAATGTTACTGCCCATTCATCCCCAAAATCTATCTTGAGAGAAGGTGCGATCCAGTGGGCCAGTGTCAGAAACTATAAATTTCAAGCTCAGAACTTAACAAAAAAGTTTTAAACTAAGAAAACTCCCATTCCAAAATAGTGATGTGTGCATCATTCCTTTGAGGTCTTTCCAGAGTAATATTTAAACTGCCTACAATTTTCACATTCCCTGTTTTTTACTTTGTCATAAAAGAGATTAGGAAAAACCAGGATGATTTTAAAAATTTTTTTAAATTTTTAAAAGTTTTTCCACTTTATTTTATTTTTATGCACAATTAACAACAAAACTATTAACATAACCCAATTAAAATAGGTACAAAAATAATTAATTTTTGTGAATTGATATTGAAATGTTCCTGTACTTCAGGCCTGCGATTGGGATCTGATATCCACATAACATTAATCCACTGGTGGCTCAAATCTCCTGCTGTCACACAGCAAACTTTGATTGATTTTAATGGGACCAGGGTTCCCCTCTTGCAAATCTTTCAAAGACATTAAAGGCCAATTTTGGACAAAGTCTAGAAATGCTAATAACTTTTTTCTACATTAAAATATAATTATAATTAAAAAGAAGTATTTTAAAATTCTGGTTATGAGAAAGCAATTGTATCATAGGGTTTGTTTGGGTTTGTCTTTGCAAATTTGAACTATACAAACTGTTTTCAGCCGGTGCAAACAGAGGAAAATGTTTTTCCTGCCACACACTAAGTTTTCTAGTTACATGGAGCAAGACTTAAAAAGTACAAGCAGAACAAATAGAAATTTTGGGGAAGTAAAATTGTAAAAACAGTTGTATCACAGAGGTATTTCCAGAAGCATACATGATAAACCACATACACGATAAATACACGATCCAGCTGATATCACTACCTACTGAGTAGTTTTGTAGCTGAGAATGTTGAACTGGTTGTTTAAAGAGTTTTAGCTCTTTGCAAAATATGTGTAAGAATCATATGACCAGAAAGCTTTTCATACAAAATAGATATTTCATACTTACAGCTAATATTTGCAGAAGTACTCAAGTTTAGACTTGAGCGATATTTCAAGAGGTTTAAGAAAGGCCTTCTATTTTTAAGTTTCTTTTAGAGTACCAATAAAGTATTCTTTTTTACACATACCTATAGAAAAAAATGTGCTGCTGATAAACAGAGTTGGCTACAGGCAGAGTTAATTCTACATTCTCTCCAATTCACAGAACAATGCTTCTGACCTAGTGGCTACTCAAAAAACCTAAAAGTGAGGTTAGATACACAGGCTGCTGCCCCTTTAGAGTTTTTCTCACACACGCACGCCAAGGTAGAAACAGCTTTTTTGGACAAAGCTGCTGACGGGTATTCTGGAGGAGAAGGAAAAGCACTTACTCCATGTGCTGAATAGTGAAGCTGCGGCGTGCGGATATCCAGCCTATTCATCCAGAGGGAGTGTGCACCTTATTTGGAGAGGTAGCTCCTGTGCAGTTTGACTGCATCCTCTGCTCTGAAGGTCCAAGCCACCTTTTCTCTTCTTTATCAAGGGAGAGATTTCTCTAACTCTGTATGTTAGCCTGCACTATCTTTGAATAACTTAAACATCACTACCAGTAGACTTCTAGAAACTGTCAACTTCACCCAGCTTCCAAAAATTCTGGCAGCATCTGTTAATAATGTATTGCATTACTTGAACCCTTGATCACAGGTGAAACATGATGATGGGTTCCTGATCACAATAAAATGCATTTTCCATCTGCATGATCCCATAGTTCCCAAATTCTCCATTCTCTTGGGAGTTTGGAGTGTACAGGACTGTCTGAACTATTGTCCATTCTTTGTATTTACACTGCCAGAATATTTTCTCAATGTTGTATGGAACTCCTTTTGGAAAAGCACCTGCTGCCTTGTTCTCATCTCACCTCACCTCATGTCAAGTTCCCACTAATACTGTTTTTGCCACTCATATCTAATAGCACCCCCTCGTGCAATCAGTGCCTTCCTGAAAACACGGGATGGTGATTTAAACCAGCCAGCTTGGTACTGGCTCTGACCCTCACAGGGCAGAAGGTGGGGGTGAAGAATCAGACATTAGGGCAATCTTTGGGGAACAGAGACAACATGCTTATCTTCTCCACCCCAAACTTCTGGGATTTGGAGGATGAGTCTCCTGACCCAGGAATACTCTACCCATCAGAGATTTCTGGATGTGACGGGAAATCATTACTACAGTTTTGGAATTTGCAATCCCTTCGCCTCATTCTTCTACATGGTATTTGCAATTGAAGTTTTGGAAAAGGTCAAAGTTAATAAAAATATGCAAAAAAATTATTTCTTCCTTTTTTTCTTCATTTGTTTGTTCTCTGTTTATTACTACTTGGGAAAGTCCCTCACAACACATAGCTTAAGCCCACAATGCCCCTGCAAAATAAGGCAGGCGATAAACCCCCTGCCCAGTTACCAGCATCCAATAATAGCCTCAGACTATGCTCACAACATGCACCTGGCCACTGCTGTCTCCATTACATCCAGATAATTTTAAGTCTGCCATTTGTGGTATGCCACAGAGGCTGAAGATCATGTTACACTTTTAGTTAAGTACATACCTTTCCAAGGACTATAATTCAACTTACATGTATTTTCTTTGGGCTGAAAATTGCCTTTAATTCTCCTGTACAATTGGCAAGGGGAATGGCAGGAGTTTGACACAGAGAGAAGTTGTTATATGGTTTATGGCAATTACCATGCTTACTTGACTCATCTTCATGAATTAATCTCATTGAAAGAAAATTACCTGGGAAGCATGATGTGATGTCAGATAACACACTGATGCCACATGCCATGGAGACAATATCTTTTAAAATTACTTAATTAGGCATTTATGGAGAATCCAGGTCTTCTAAAAAAATTAAGTAACTACTTTTTTTCACTGACCATTTATCTGACTCAATACTGAGATTCAATGCCTTCAGTGGGATAGAGAAGTGAGACATAGGTGTGAAATAGGGAGGCAAGACTAGTTGATAGGACTAAGTTGCTAAAGATAGAGAAAGCAGAGTTAGGTGGAGGTAGAATAGATCACCCACTGGGTGTTTTCTCTTAGGGAACAGCTGACAAAGCAGTCAGAACATGTAAAACTAAAATAAGTGCAGTTTAAAAAATAACTTAACTTGCTGGGAACTGCAGTAGGAGCTCTGTAGCCCAGGAAAGTGAGATGGAGAGAGACATTGGGTATGCTTGCAGAAAGTGGTGAGTGAAGCCAATGGGTCTGGCCTGTGCGGATGCTGTGGTTTTCCCTTCTACACCAGAGTAATACAGTGTCTTATGTCACCAGGCAAATATGAACAGGCCTGTTCTGAAAATGTCTGGTCTTTGTCACTGAAAACACACAACCCTGTCAGTAGTCTGAGTTCTGAATTTGGTAAGCCTCCAGAAGAATACTTATGACTTCTTGGAAGCATTTGAAAGAAACACGGTGAGAAATCAAGGTGTGGAAGCAAGTGATAATCTTGGAGCTCTGGACTGTACTGTTTTAAAAATGCACTGTGAGTAGTATTGCCAGCAGCCTAGTATTTCACCCCCCTCTCAGGGTGAGCACATAAACCTTCAAGGCATTGCATGGCCCATGGATCAATGATGATGCTGTCACATCTAGTAGGAAAGATATCTGATTTTACATTATATAGAATGTCTAATATGCTGAAGTTATACTGTGTGAAAAAAAGAGTTTAAATTATGTAGGATATTGAAAACTGGCTGGGTAAAGCTGTCTGGCGATGAAAACAGAACTGTTAATAATTTTAAGTGAAAAATATGCAAGACAATGCTGGCTACCTCCAAATTGCTTATTGCACAGCTGGAGGCTGATTGTGTCTGACAGGTGACAAAACCAGATCTAATTCAGTTGCATACTATATTCTGGCATTTTCTACATACTCCTATTTAAAAGTTGTAATTTCTTCCACATTAACACAAGATTGCATTTCTTGGCCTTATAATGCAGAGAGCTGGGACAGAAGGCAGCAGAAACTTTCACAGCCAACATATTGGAATTTAAAGTAATGCAAAAGATAGCTTTGAAGGCTTCAGGGAGTACAACTGAGATCATGCTGAATTTTAAATTATACACTCTATACAAATAGCTTGGGGCCACATGATAATTAATAACTACTGTGCTTAAGTAGTTGGGAGCCCAGTTTCATTTATTATTAATTACAGCTTTGTTTAGCAAATGTTCTCCATGGTAATTGCCTGTTTATCTTGTCTATATATGATGTTAGCAGATAGCTTGGATGAACAAACTGATTAGCAAGAGTCTTAATTATGTTGCAACATTTGTCCTTATTCTAGCAGGTAATAGGAAAAAAAAACTGTAAAACAGATGAGAAAAGCACTGGTATCTGTCACTAGGGTGTCTGCTAGAGCAGTAAAGTCAGGTTTTGTGAATGAGTAAGAGTAAAGAGTAATTTTTAGAAAAAACAATTCAACAACCCATGAACCACCCAGAGATCAGTGGCGACTAACTGTGATTATATAGGAGAGGCAATACTGAATTTTTGTAATGCAGTTCTAACAGTGACTCATGATCACATCTATAAATCTAGAAGGAATTCTCTGAAAGAGGGCAAACAAAAGAAAGAGCATTGGTAAGCAATTATTTTCTGGTTTGCCATCTCTGCAAAAAACCATGTCTGTACTCACAGATAAACTAATTTCTTTCTGCAGTGGCAATAATAAAAACTGGCTGTATGAGCAAACAGAAGGAATACATTAAAACTGGTTTACAGCTAATCTGGAAAAGTAATAATTTTTATAACCAGCTATCAAACATACACTGCTTGGTGCAGGCTTAAAAGACTGATAAAGGGCTGCAAGAAGGTTTGGATAATATGTAGTCAGCTCTGGATCAGGTCTGCTTTTTCCTACTCAAAACCTCCTGAAAATTTATTTTCTCACTGTCCAATATTTACTGCCTTGGGGATTTTCTTTTTCTCTGGGTGGGGATGTTTCCAAAAAAAACTAACATTAGCAGGCAAAATAATAACCCCAAATTTACTGTGTACCTAGTCAACTAATAACCTATAATTAGATCAAAACAGAAATAAAAATAATAGATTTACCAGAAACTGTAACGCCTTGGATGTGCAAAGGCTGAAATGTTGTTAAATGAGAAAAATGCTTTTCCCTGGGATTCTTATAATGCGATATAGTAGTGATTGAGCTGAGAAATTAGTCTTGAGCAAAACCAGCAAGAAGACATCAGTCTGTTCCATTAATCACTAAAAGAAGTGAACTTTCTGTATTTATTATCCAAACTATTGTCCAGTCACTTTTTTTAACATGCTCTAAGGGTGGGGTTTTTTTCTTTCTATATGTAGGTTCTACTTTTTCTATGTTAATAATGGCTTTGTACTTGCTTTTGAGCGCTTTTGTCATCTCCAGCTATTTCTCTTGATTCCGATTCTACAAAGAACTTAGACAACATATTTAAGCACATGATGAATCTGGCTTGGGGAGGGCACTGTGCTGGGTTAGTGTAAATTTAAACTGCAAGAATGAGTGCTTTGATTGAATCAGTGCTCTGAGAACTCAGTCCACAAATGAGCACCTAATTGCTACTTTCACCACCGTATTTAGACACCACAGAGAATATAAAATATCTTTTCTTATCAGCTACCTGAATTTGTGAGAAGTCACTTTCCTGGTTGCTGTGCCAAGGTACTGATATCACCATTGTTAGCTAATATTTAAAGCTTTGTAAGAGGCTCAAAGTTGGCATCCCTTTAGCATCAGGAGGCCCTCTGAAAGAGTGGCTGTGTGGCACAGGGGATAACAACAATAAAATTATAGTGCTGGGGACAGTATTGCTGCATTGCCCTGCTGGCCTTCCACTTCTCATGGTGATTCATGTTATGGCTCTAGTTTGGAGCAAAGACCCACAAAAGCCAAGAAAGATTAGTGCCCCAAGGGTAATAGTCCAGATGCCTGGGCAGAAAGGGGAAGGTGACTGTTCCCCTTTGAAAAGAATACACTATTCTGCAGAAAGGAACAGGAAAAGGGCAAAGAAAGTTTTAAGTCTCCTGCACTCTTCACTCTTCACTCATGGTGAAGAAAGGAGGGCCATGTTGTACCTGTCCACAGAAGAGTTTCAACCACAGATGAACTCCAACAAGGTGAAATCAAGTAAGACCCATCTTGGAGAAGTGATAGCTGGATGGCAGGGATGTTGCTTTCTGGTGCAGGAGGCCAAGTTCCAGGCCCCATTATGAACCTGAAGGGCTTTGGTGTCATCCCAGTCAACTCTCTAGCTGAAGCATGGCACCATTGCTCTTCAAGAAATCCCTGGGGAATGTGGGGCACAAATCTTAGGGCTGCACACCCATTGGGGCAGGGGATGTACACTTTATGGCACCAAGCTTCCTTTGGGAAGTTTGCCCAAGTCAGAAAATGTTGTCACTCTGTTTTGTGGCAGATGTTGCTGACTTTTAATGGGGCGAACTTTTATGCCCATAAAATTAGGATGGAGCCATAATCTTTCCCCAAATCTTCTTCTGAGAAGTATTTTGCATCTTTAATCTTCTGCAACAAAATCCAATCCCAAGCCAAAATTGAAACCACTGCAGTGGACTGGGTTTGGATCTGGATGTTTATCTCAGAGCCTGAGGTCCAAAAAGATTGGTAGCTGAAATTTCTGATTTGGTTGATGGTACAATAAAGATGTCTGGGTCTGCAGTTAGAGACCCAGCACAAGGGTGAGTCTGAGTAGACATACAGCAAAAACTAAGATTAAGCCTTTACTGTTGGCTCAGTGAAGCTCGGTGCATTTTGTGCTATCAGCATTGCACCATGACTGCTCAGAGCCATCCAAGTTCCACAGAGCTGAACACTGTCTATTCAAACTGAAACACGCACTAGCTAGAACACGGTGAAAGACTTCAAAATTTGCCTTTGCCTCTTCTCTCCAATCTTGCAATCTCTTTTCTTGAGCTTTCTACAGAACAGCCATTAGAGCACTGGAATTGGTGTGAAATGCATCGTTATGACTTGATCATCTGCTCTTTGTAGAACTGGCAGGAACACCTTGTCTGTTTCAGTAGTTTTCATGTATCTCTGAATTTAGGGACTGGATGACTGTAATTGTAAAAGAGCCTGAAGTCACAAAGTGGTCTTGACTGTCTCTGAGACTGCAAAGACATAACTTGAATTTCAATCGCAGTTCAATAGTGGCAGAAAAAACAAGACAGTAGCAGATGTGGAGGTGATGTACGTACCTCAGGGCATTAAGTCCATGCAATTCCTCTTGCTCATTAGCATCAAGTCCATGTACATTCTCCCTGAATGTCCGTCGTGTGTTTGCATTTAGCAACTCCACACACAATTTGTTTTGTGTAGACTTTAAAATATTTTTATTTTCTATTTAAATATTTTTATTTTCTAAGCTGGTTAAGCTTTTGGTCACATGTTCATGTTAAACTCTTGTCTGCCTGTTACTGGGAGCTTCTATTCATTTTAGCAAAATCTAGAATGAACATGCTTCTGTGTAGCTGGGACCAGCCTAGTGTAAATTCTTTTGTAGTGTACTCCAGCTGTTTGAGGTATCAGGCATTTCCTTTATAACTTTATTTTTTTTTTCTGTCAAATTTAAAGAAGAAAAATGAATCATGACACTTCTCCACTACAAGTTCAGGCACTTTCTACCTTGTCTGAGCAGGGAATCATTGCAGATGTTGCATTTATAGCTGGTGTCTCAGAAATCTTTCATACCCAGTGAATTGATCTGACACTTTTTAAATCTGTCTGGTGGAAGAGCTGCCATCACCTTCCAAAAATGAGCACAGAATAAGGTGCTGGAGGAGGCTGTGAGGGAGTTGTGTTCATGGATAGCAGGATGTGGGAGATATCCTCTGCAAGACCACTGCTCTCCACTTGGCTCTTGTCATACAGAGGCTGGGCCACTTGAAGTGGTTATAAACAGCTGGGTTAAGCAGTTCAAAGCTTTACATACTGGTGAATCTTAAGTCGTGCAGGGAATATGTAGGTGTTGTGGCCCTAGCTTGGAAAAGCTGCTCTGTTTCCATATCTTGGTCCTATTATTGATTCCTAGCTACAGGAGGCTAGCTTTGAGGAACTGACTGAAATACTGATGTTGATTTCTGGAACACATTTTCTCTCCATAAGTCCTTGAACAGAAAGTCAGTAGAAGTATGAAAAGTAGAAGCAGAAAATTAAAGTCAAGTCTTCAACTAGACCCAAGCAGTTTTTAATTCAAGCAACCAGCAAGAAAATGCTAAGTTCCTACAGCTACTCCAATTTCGCAGTAATTTCTGTTTTAGTATTTGTATTATAGTACCATCCAGAGTCTTACCTAGAATTACAGCTCTGTAATGTTGACAATTTTCAAAGGAAGTACCATGGAGCATATTCCGATTTGGTGTAACTGCAGGATAAGACGTAAGTTAACTAAGTGTATCCAAAAGTGAAGTGTCCAGGAAGAGTAAGGCATTTAAGCAATCATTATTTACTGAGCAGTGACTGATACTCTCAGTGAAATATTGGCACTATTAAAACACAGTTTGACTCAAGATCCAGATTAGAGGGACTAGTAGAATCTATTCTAAATTACTACAGAAAATAACTCTGATAAACTTGAAAATTTTATAGGTTTTGAAATGTATAAATGGTAGGCCTAATATTCTTTCATTGCACTCCTATTTTTTTTTCCTCTTTTTTCCTGATTTTTACTCATAGAGAGAGTGGAGTGATATAACCATACAGGGGTTGAATTTACTGACTTTTGTTTTAAATGAGATTTTTGAAAGAAAGAAGTATGTATGAAAAAGTAAATGTTTCAAGCAACATTAAAAAGAGCTTTTTCCAGAAATTGTATTTACAATTTCAATGTTTATTGTACCATAAAATTATACCACTTGTGAAATGATGTTTCATTCTTGAAATAAAGTTCCAGGGAGACAGACTTTGGGTAAAATAGCTGATTCCAGTAATCAAATTCTGCCTGTCAGTATGTCCCACAGTTGTTACTATATTGTTAATGTCTTTGGAAAAAAGCTCATATGCCAGATTTTCTACTCTTGTAATTAGAAAACTGTGTTTTAATTACACAAAGAAAATTTGTGATTGTAAATCTGGATGATATGGCTGTTTTTATTTGTCTGCAATAAAATTTAGATTCCATAATTTGTGCCTTTATAGACTCAAAACCTCACCCACTTTTTACATGGCTGATTTACTGGGTGCACTGTTTCTAGCAGCAACCACTAAGAAAATCACCACTGTCTTCTAAATGCAAAAGCAAAAAGTGTTGTGATATGATGTAGTGATTCACAGAGCTTGGGAAACACAGATAAATATTCTAGGCGTGCAACCTGCATCCCTCCCATTGCTATGGTTTACTGGTACAGCAAGACTCAGAGCTCCCAGTGCTGACATCTTTAGCACCTCCTTGATAGCCCTGTTGTAACATCTAGAAAGCATAGTCAGATCACAGCGGATTTTACTGAGCTGTTATTTATTGCAAACAAGATGTTGATACTCTATGACTTAGGGTCCCAGAACCAGACTTGCAAATGCCTCTTCTGTTGCCCTGGATGCAATAATTTTGATCTTGAAGTGGGGCTTTCTGTAAGACATCTATTTAAGTTTTGGCAGCAAGAGGCAGGATGGCTGTCAGTCTGTCTCAATAGCATGCTATTGATGTATAGCACTGGAGCTTAGGAGACTCAGTAGAGCAATATCATTTTAAGAGTACGAAAAAAATAATTTTAAAAGAATCAACAGAACCCTCTCTTTGCAAAAAATATGTTTTCCCTTTCTCAAACACATGCACATGCAAAGATAAACCCTCAAGCTGATTCTGTGGAGAGACATAGCTGATTTATCTATTTGTAGGAGTATGAAGATAACAGATAAAAATAGATATTTCTCTTAAAATGAATAGACTTCAAGGAAATAAAATTATAAGTGTACCTTCATGTTTCAGGATTTAAAAAGAAATTGTGCAATAAAAGCAAATTAAGTAATTTCATGCTATCCTATAAAATGTTTTCTCTATCTGACTTCAAGTGGGAAATCCATGATGCTTTGGAGAGAGGCAGGATAGTTAAGATTTGCTAAAGTGGAAGAAATAGCTGAAGGAAATTAATGACTGTATAATCACTAGGTTATTTTATAACCCAGTGTATTCTGAACTGAAAAGAATTTTGAAATGCTTTCAATTATTCTGAGACAGAGGCCATATAAGACATCCCTAGACAATTAGTAGGCTTAAGGTGTATTTGTTGTTGGTCAATTACAGATGACCACGGGATCAGCAGTATGCTCAGAAAACTCAAGTTCCATTGCAGCATTCAGGGCTGACTTGTGGTTGTGGTAAATCCCAAGATGTCAAATTTTTTCCTCCCCATGATGCTATACATATAGGAGTTAGGATGATTGTTAACTCTTTCTTGGCAATTTTCCTGCTTCTGTTGCATAGGTATATTGTAGCCTGTATTGCATGCTTTTAGCACCTCATTCAACAAAGCACTCAAGTACTTGAATTTTTTTAGAAGCTGCTGGAATATTATAAGCAAATCCATCAAAACAATGCAATTAAAGATACATAAGCATGTGCTTAAGTAATTTGCTGAATACATGATGAGAAGGTGGATAAATCAACAACTTCTGTAGAAAATGGTGTTTATGGAACATTAGTGAGGCAAAGAATATAAGAAAATTCATGTTCATCCCTGTAATTTATCCTCAGTATCAAATTTAGGAAACATAGAGAGTGATTAGGATAGCTACACAGATTTACGTTCTTTGTTATGGGTTCTATTTTTTTCCAAACATTCATTCTATCATAGCTTCAAAGTCATTTATCTTGTATCAGGAGTTTCTTGTCCTTACTCCTCTAGGTCATCTGAAAAAAAACTAAGAAAAGGAATCAAAAAACCTATCCAAACCCAAGCAGACAAAAACCTCATCACCAAATCAGTGGTAAATAACAGAGACATTAAAATCACCGGGCCCATTGCTAATGTTCTAATAAAATATCTTCAAATAAAAAGAAATCATAAATGTTCAAAGATGCTTGCAGTGTTTTATGGCATAATAAATGCCTTATATGATCTCATTAATGCCATTAGGCATTTTATTCTTCTCCTATCTTTTTCGAGGAGAAGAAGGAAAAGAAAGATGCAAACTCTGAGCATGGACTATGTCAGAGCAAATATAAAAGAAAAGGGGATGCTGAGTGAGCAGTAGCAGCAGCAGGTTTGTTCATAAAGCAGTGATTTCAGGCTTTGCCTGCAGTTACCATGGTTTGGAACTATTTCCTTTTTTTCCTGTAATTTACTTATACCTTTGAAACTTGCATAACTTCCCTGTCTTCAGAGTCTGTAACAACCTCCATGAATCACTAGAAGCCATAGTGTTTTCTATTCCTTGCTATGCCAAGCTTCAAGATTATTCTCCTGCAACCTCACAGGATACCATTACTGATGCCTCTTCCTATGTAACCCTTTTGGGAAGCAGCAACAATCTTGTTTAAATTCCAAGCTTTTCAAAAGCCCAAAATACAAATTAACCAAGATCTGAAATGTCATAAAGTTCGGTATAAAAAGAAATAGATGTAATTGCAAGGATGTTTTTGGTCCTTTCTCTTTGCCTTTTGTGTATGTGTGTGTTTGTGTAAGCTGCTAGGATTCTGTTTCCCAGATTTTCTTTGCAACTACTCAGAGATGGAAAATGTATTAATTTTAAATCTAAATCAAATCTATGAAGCTGACAATAGTGCAAGAACCATTTGCTGAACTAACCTTTTTTCAACAGTACTGACTGTGGAAAAAAGAAAGGGAAAACTGATATTAAGGTAATGTAATTTCTCGTTGCTCCAGCACATCTTGTTAATTGAATGTGCAGTTTAAGAT
Source organism: Vidua chalybeata (assembly GCF_026979565.1). NCBI lineage: Eukaryota > Metazoa > Chordata > Aves > Passeriformes > Viduidae > Vidua > Vidua chalybeata. The sequence continues at coordinate 14,094,026 of NC_071532.1, forward strand.
TGTCACCTGTCAATCACAGAAAGGAAATCTATGCATTGGAAACCAACACACAGGACTGTGGCTATCACAAGAGCAAGTCACGTGCTTTACATATGGCTGGTTCACATGTGTGCCTCAGTTCATTGATAGTTAACACCTTTTCCTCCTGTAAAAAAATTCTTACACCCTTTTAGAAAATAGGTATGGTATCTGAAATGAACACCAAAAAACCTCAGTAAAATCCCAATTTTTCTGCTTATGATTGAATATTTTTTTGTTACAAGTAATGGTAATAAAAACTGTGACACCAATAAATCTGCAATTCTTAAAATTCCTGGAAACTGCTTTTTTTAGGGATTGATTTGTAATTTAATATTCCATTTGCATGTAGATACCTTTTAGGCCTTCAATTATGTGACCATGATAAATACTCCTGGCTCCAGACAGCCTGTACGGTGCTTGCCAAATTCCCATCTTCTCTTCCAGCCAGCTCCCTGGCCTGCTTGAAATACTTTGCAATGTACAGTGAAGCTACATAATCCTGAATTGCCTCTCCCAAAGTACTGTTTATAGAGAGACATTTGTTTGGCCTATATATATAGCCAAATTTTTACTTTGTTCCAGGAACAGCTTCCGTCTTTTAAACTCTAATTTTTTAGGAGTTCCAGAAAGCTCTAGAGATCATCTCATTGCAGAATGTTTTGCTGGAAAATTACTATCAAGAAGCACTTTTCTGGAGACCTCCTGCTGAAGAGGATATACTGGTTATTGATGTTTCTATTGGCTTAGTATGGTGATTATGATGTGAAAAACAGAGCAATTGCCAGTTTTGTTATCAAAATCCATGTCAGTGTTTACACTGAAGTCTAAATTTTTTGGACAGTCCTACTAATGAAAGTTCCATCAGTCCTCTGTGGATGATCTGCATAAACAGAAATACTGATGCATGAGTCTTGTAGAGTCTTGAGTCTTGTAGAACCAACAGAAATGACTGTAGATACACCAGGCTCCTTCTAGTAGCTCTTTACGTAATTTCTTCAGAGCTGCTACCAGCCGAGAAGCCTGTTTCCTTCAATGAAACTGTGGAGGTTAGTGCTCTTTGCATTCAAAATCCTAAGTTCTACTCCTTATCATGGACTGGGCATGGTCTGTTACACTGTCTTTAGGGTGTTATCTGCTGATACTGGTTAGGTAGAAGGAACCCCAGAAAATGGCACCAGGGTGTTGAGCAGGAGCCGTAAGTATGGAAGCTTTTCACTTGGCACTTGCAATACAAAGTTTGTATGAATTGTTGATTGAAATACTCTGTTTTGTGTCAGATTGGTTGCCATCCTCCATGTTTATTTCCCTCAAGTTATATCCTCAATGATCTTTACAAGGTGTAAACTGCAGGAAGATTTAATTCAGTCTGGGCAGAGAACTTGAGAGCTTCAGTCCAAGACAAAAAATTAAGTGGCGAATTTGGGAACAACGATAAGTTCATAGATGGCTGAAAATTTCAGGAAAATCTTTTTCTCTAGGTTTTTCTCTAGCTTTAAACATTAAAGCTTCCTCCAGCACAGGAACATGCTTGTCACAGCTCTGATGTCCATAAAAACAATGGACCACAGCCAGTAGTTGTGCTCTGAAACACCTCTCTTTGCTTAAGAGAGATATTTTCCTACTTAAGCAGCTCTTCTCCAGGGGAGCAGCAAATTCTTCATGCCTCTTATATCTGCAGTCCTGGACTAAGGAAACCCTGAGGAGTTTGTAACAAAACAAACTTTAATATGGTGAGTATCTAAAAGTCAACAGCCAGGAGACAAAGTTACTTAAGGATTGATCCTCTTTTTTAACAATTTGTCTATAATGCAAAATGTTACAGTATCCATCTTCTTTTTTCCCCCATATTTGGGAGGATAGACTCATGGCTCTTATCTTTAACTAGTAGTTGAACTCCTGAATGTCACTGATTTCTCAGTGAAATAGCTGCCTGTGGACTTTTACAGTTGGAGTCTGTGACCTTAATGGTCTTTTCCAACCTATATTATTCTATGATTCAGAATGAAGATTTTTGTTCCATGGAACAATGTGAAATTAGAACATTCTGTAGTATTTCTCTAACAGCACCTGCCTTTGTGGTACTTATCTCCTCTGAGTGGAAGTGGCAGGTACCAGAGGAAAAAATTCTTGTCTTCAGAAATAATAAGGACATACACAGTAAAAAGACTAAAAAGTATCTCTCAATTCACAAATGAATGACTCTTTTCACATAGCTTTTCATCTTCTTTTGACAGATGGCCTAATTACGGGACCTAATTAATAAATTTTAAAACTCTATTAATGAGCCTCTTGTTCAGGGAGTTTCAAGTACATGCTTGATATTACATATGTTTTCATGGCATGGAAGGTGATTTTTGGAGAGAAAACCAATGAAAAGACTTTGTCTAAGCAAGAAGTAGAAATATGAATTACAAAGTAATATTTTTTTCTAAAAATCAAATATTCTAAAAGCAAAAAGAAAAAAAGTTCCTTCCTGAAGGTAAAATTCTAAGTTTTTCATCTTTCTTCCTTCTTTTCTGCCAGAAAGTTGATTAACGAGCCATACTTTCTTAGATTTTTTTAAAGTCATAATTCTGAATTTTTTTTATTTAAAGGAACCACATCAAAGCATTCAAGCTTATCAGAAATTGAACATTTATGGCAAAATAGCCCAAAGCTTGTTTTCTGAATAATATATTTATGTATCAAACTATGATATATTAAAAAGACAATGAAGGAAAGAAAAAGAAACAGTAGTGGAAATAGAGGCAATAGGCAAACGTAGCCATAATGACTTGATCCCAACAAAATGTAAATGGAACATGAAGGACATGCTCTAAGGCGAAGGTGAAGGATTCACCTTTGAATTATATTTTAATTACTTTCACTATTTTAACAAAACATGATAATTAAATAAATCAGGTAAAAATACATGCAAATTTGTAGGTAGCTGATGTTCTTTGAGTAATTTTTTTTGCTTACTAATGGAACCTATTAATAGTTGTAAACATTTAATTTAAAAATTAAAAAACTGAAATTACAGGATGCTCTTGTCATGAGTTAGAAATGCATATTTATTTCAGTTTTATTTTTTAGGCTTGTTTTTGCTGTTTGGGTTGTGGGCCGTTAATAAATTACAGACTGCCAGGCCTGAAAAAAAAATGATTGAAGAAAACTCCAGTAGTACTACCAAAACATTTAAAAACATCTAAAAGCGGCCAATAATTTCCTCATTATTTTTTCCAGATCTGTCTTGGTTTGAAAGACAGGTATCTGCTAAGGAAGGCAGGAGCATCCCTTGCAATGGAAAATGTAAACCCTTTCCCCCCAAATTATTATTATAATTTTGAAGTTAAGGGGCTCTCGGGCAAAGATATGAGAATAGGAACAACAGTTCTTTACTAGTATGTATGAGAGAGCAAACAAACCACAACAACACGGCACTATCAGCTCACAGAGGCAGCAAAGCCAGGACAGACTTCTGGCCACGGCGCTCTCCCCTCTGCTGCAGTTCCGGTCGCAGCCAGCAGGGGCGCTGCTGCTTCCGGTGGGCGGGGCAGGTGCGGTGACTCCCCCGCGGCTGCAGGGGGCGCTGTGGCGTGGGCTCAGGGAGCGCGCGGCAATGGCGGCTCGGCCCAGGCGGGAAGGGATGGACGGGAGGCTTTGCTTCGCAAACCCCTGGGGCAGCCGATCCCGGTGCCCAGCAGGACTCTTGGAAGCAGCAGGCTGGGCTGGCAGGATGCCTCGGCAGGCAGGGGGTATAGGGCTACAGTGCAGTGAAAGCTCGTAGCAGTGCTGAAGAAACGGTGGGGACGGGGCAGTGGCAGCCCCGCAGGGCCCAGCAGGGCCGGGAGAGGCAAGCCCAAGATGCCGGGCACCCGAGCAGATGGGGACAGGTCCCTCTTTCAGTGAGGTGGGTGTTAGCAAGGTCCCAGTTGAGTGGCTGTGCTCACAAGCAGAGGCTCACCCCACAGCAGGAGAAGCAGCTCAGCGCTGGGCTCCAGCAGCGGCATCAGCGAATTCCCTTCCCCAAGCAGTTCTCTCCAAAGCTGAGAGACAGACAGCTACAGCTGCCCAGCCCCATCTTTTATCAGCCCAATTCTCTCTGCCCCTCGGAGAGAAACTCCCAGATAAGAGAAGTGCAACCAGATGCCCTCCTCCCTTGAGCTTGGCCACTTTGTTTTTCTTAAGTACTCACTTGTTAGTGTTTCCTAGCAACTTTTGGGAAAAAAATGCTATAAGTAAAAAAGAACAAAGGGAAAGAAACCTAACCCCCAACAAGATCATACTTGTTTATAATTATTTTCCCAAGAGGAATACTTTGTTTTAAGTGTTATCATGCTTTTTTTTTCCCCTGGGATGCATAAAAGAGCAGAAATCAGGACCACAACAGAGTAATTCTCATTTACAATTTGTTTAATATTTAGCAGATTTTCCATGAGAAGGGAGGGCAGTTCAGAAGCTGTGGATCTTCTGCTGCTGCTGCTGCATCATAAGAAATAGGACAAGTTGGGTGCCTAATTAATTACAAAATATTCTATCTTAGGCTGAAATGATGATTTGGTCACAAATCTCTGAGTGGAGAGAAAAATAAAATAATATGACATACAGTCTTCAAAATAAAGGTATAACAACCTTCAGTGTAGGGAACTTGAAGCAGAACAACTGAGATCAGAATTGCTCTACCTCAGATAGAAATGAATGCCTTTGTGATATGTCAACACTTCTGACACTTGCTCCAAGCTGGCTGATATCACACTCAGAGGGCAAATACTCTTCAACCTTCCTTTTCCTCTTCTGATAATTGCTGGCTGTCTCTATGTGCACAGAGTTTCTTTACAAATTGTAGTTTGACTCCTATAGAAGTAATTTCATAGCACATTACAAACACCATTACTGTGGCAGTAAGGGAACTAATGGTCAAGTTTTCTGGCTTATGAACTGCTAAGTGCCTTTTTAGTTTGAACATACACAGGAACAGAAGATGGAGTTTGTTTACACATAGAGGGAAATCATCAAAGTGTTGTGTTCTTCACATCATGTCCATTAGGACACAGGAGGTTTACTACTCAGTTTACAGATTTTGCCTGCAAGTTACATTTTGAAGAGGTGGAAATCAGGAAACTGCACCAGATGTCCACCCTGCTGCCTTTTTTTCCCTGTTTACTCCCACTAATTAGGGTTGCTTCTAGCAATTAAGCATCCTTGGAGGGCACTAGTGTTTCAGTCCTCTCTGTGCGGGTAGATGCCCTACTTTTTGGAAACCCATTCACTCATTTCTAAATTCAAATCACGGAGGCAAGCCTAATTGTTAAAATTTTCAGGTAGATTATTGAGCAAGGACAGAGCATAGGTGCTGCAAAATGTATTGGGTGGAGCATTAGAGAGCTGCCAGCCTAAATTATCTTTCATACAGTTTACCCAAGAAGGTTAGGAGAGTATGAAAAATGGATCCCACAAGCCAGAACAGAAAACAAAGTCATTCACAGAGCCAAAATTTAAAGCACAAACTGACTTCTGCAAATCACAAGGGAATTGTGATGGAAAGTTGATATCCTTTGGGAAGGATTGTTCATAACTTGGCATGAGTTTTCAGCAGGCTGTTCTCATAACACACAGTACTAACATTCCTCTGTTAAAGCCCTTGTAGGATAAGCTCTGAGCCATCAGAGATTTATAACCATTCATGTTGTAAGTATTTTAAACAAGAATGATAAACAAAAGGAATCAGAGTACTGAGTACTCGTCAGGTAAAAAATTATGGTTTCAAAATAAGAAACAATAATATGCAAGTTTATTTTACAGATATATTAGAAATGTTTAGATTTATCATAATCTAAATATTATTATGGCATTAGACCCTAAATCCTGGCATTAATTATGATTTTAAGTTGCTTCACTAATTTCTCTTTCAAATCTAAGTAGCAGCAGAAAAATACATAAAATACATATATATCTCACAATATACAAATAAAATTATGAATTACTTCAAATAATAAATTTTCAGTCAATACTGCTGTCTTTGATTTAAATTTATATCCTGCATATTATTTGTTACTAAGTCCTGTAGCTATATTTTCCCTGGCTTTAAGATTTAGCTAAATAAAAATATGACCTACACCAAACAGTACAAGTTTTAGTGTATCAAGTCTGTGATAACATTAAGATAAGAACTTTCACTGAAACACTTGAAAATGCATTGTAATGTGATATTCACTTTCCTTTAGCAATTTTTGTTATGGATATCATTGTGCCATATTTACTACCTGCCACCATGTAGTTCCATACAATCCCACTTTGCTGTGATGCAAAAATGGGTGAAGTAATTTCTCAAATCCTCTTTAGACTTTTATTTCTACAAATTGTTTTTGTGTTATTTGGGGGAAGAGAACATATGAATCTCTTCCAAAAATTGCGTTCTGTAATACCCCTACACAACAATTCTTGTAAAGATACCATGGTATTACTTTCTAAAGGAATCCTACTTCTTGTAAATCAAGAAATGTGAAAAGAAAATAATGGATCAGGGATGGTTCCCTTTATGATATCACCAATGTCAAACTCTGGGCTCATTTCAGCTGAGCCAACAGTTATTCTTAGTTGTTGTGGAAGAAAATAAATATATTTGATGAAGTCTTTACTCTGGTAAAATCAAGTTTGTGGGTCTAGACAGCTGAGAGAATTGGGAAAAAGACCTGGAAGATTTCCCTGTTACCTTGTTAACTAAAATGGGTCCCATGGTGACAGCAGCAAAAAATCGTATCTTTGTTTCTCATTTGTCTCTGTGAAGTTAATTGGTGGTCCCAGTAAAAAAGTCCACGGGGATATAATGGTATAACAAAATAAAAATCTTCAAACATTTGTCAGATAGTTGTTCTCTCTATAAATACATTTGGGAGACAAATCTTATTTCGTTCATCAGAAACTACAATTATTTCACTTCTAATGCACAGTTGAAGGGTGATTAAAGCAGTTAGGGACAGGGGTATGAGAAGCAGCATCCCATCAGCAATGAGAATGACTGTGCTAACAAAGTGATGCTGCTAACGATGTAAATACATGCCAACAGCTGCTTAAACCTTGGTGGCACCTGCTGTGGAGGCCACTGAGCTTCTCAGACATCTGAGAAATGGCCAGTGTCACAGTGCTCAGAGTTACGCTCTTGGTCACCCCTGGGGTTTGAGGCATCTCTGGTGGTGCCGAAGAGGTCTGGCTGCACTGAGCCAGGAGTTGCTTGTGGGGTGGTGAGACTCTTGCTCCACTGCTGGCACCTGGGCAGCACCATGACCCTCACTAGATGCAGAAATCAATGGGTGTCTCGAGGGACTCTGATAAGTGCAGGAGGCACTGTGGTGGGAGGAGTGGGAAGGCAAGTCTTGAGCTGTGCATTCTGTAAGTCCCCCCCTAGGATAACAAAGAAAAAAATCTAAGGTACTTCAAAACTGCCATTTATAGAGAGGCTGTGCTGTTTTGTGCATTGCTGCAGTGCTGGGCTGCCTGTGCTGCTGTGTATAGAGCAGCTGCATCCAGTGAGCACTGGGAGCCTGAGCAGACTTTTAATATGATTGTTTTCTCTAGGAGTGGTGAAACAAGGAGAAAGTGTCACCATATTCTGTTTATGGAGGAATATGCACAAATATGAAAATAAGTTATTGTTTGGGGATGTAAAAAATGCATATTTATATTGACTATGTTGCTTTATTTTCCTCTATGTTGCTTTATTTTCAGGGATGGAAATGAACAACTTTACAACAGTAACAGACAAATCACAGCACCTGATCTCTGAGGTGATGTTCACTGAAATCAAAGCCATCAGCTTTTCAAGGCAGGAACAGACATCCCTGTCACAGAGAAACATGAGTTCACAGTGAGCCATTCCCATATAGTACACAACACAGATAATAAGAGAGGTAATGAAAAAACCTACAAGCCTTCTTGGCTTCCACAGGCCATAATGCTTTTTAAAAATATGGAGAGGGAAAGAGTATGTTATAAGTGAATTTTTTCACATTTCCTATTTATCTCTGTTCATGTTCTGTTCTATCTCTTATATATTTCCAAATTAGAAAATAACAAAACCACAAGAAGCAATCAGTCTGCTCTGTTTTAGAGAGACCTGTCTCATTGTTTGTGTAGCATGGCAGCCTATTCTGTAAATTATTTATATGATCAGTCATCCTTTGAACAGAAAATGTTGTGAATTGGTTATTTTGGGTATCTCATTTGTCACCTATAGGTTTTGTCACAAAATTACTGTTAAGAAAAAAATTGATAAAAAATTTTACATTTTTATTCATGAACAAGCTTTGCATGGAAAAGAAGCTCAGCTTCTTTATTCTTGTAAAATAGTACTTGTCTTTAACATTACTGTGTGCTAAATAATGCTTTGTATCTAGTTCACCTTTGTGACCTTTAGAAGTGTTTGTCTACACAGAGAGACAGCTAATTTGATCTATTTAATTTCTAAAATTTTAACACATGCCTTCTCAACCTCACCTAAAGTCAAGATAATCTAATTGATAAGATATCCTTTCAAGAGTCCTTAAGGCAGTAGGGTCAGATATTCATATATTTCAAATGGCTTGAAAGAAGTATGTCCATTTTCTCAGAAAGGCCAGAACCCTCCTCCTATGTTAGAAGATAGTCATACACACAGATGCACAGTCAGGTCAGATTGGGGTTACTACATCCTCCTTAAGGACATAGTAACCCAAATCTACCTTGACTGTGTAGCCTTCTAATCATCTTTACACTTGTCTCTTAATATGGGAAAAGTGGTAATCTAGGTAATAATAGCTTTTATCTCTCCTGATAAATTACAGCAGCAACAGGCTCCACTAAGGCTTCATTTTATCTCTGAGAAAGTGACTTCAGACAATGTTGTGAATTAACTCAGGACTCCAATGTCCAAGTCTATCATCTTGTTAAATTTTGCTGGCTAGAAATTTTCTTTGAAACTGGTTGCAACAAAATGAAAACCAGATGATTGAATCTTCCTGAACCCTAAAATCTATAGGTTTAAGGGAAAAAAATGTGGAGGAAGGAGAGCTGTATGAGTGAAGTTTGAAGACAGCTGACATTCAACAAAAGCAACCCACCAAAAAAATAAAATTCTGTCCTCTATGTTATTATCTTCTGTTTCCATGGAAACCAAGGCTAGATTGGCAAAAATGGGTTAAGTGCTTTACAGTGACAGACTAACCACTGTTATTTTACAACATTACTATTACCAGTGAAAGGAAGGGCTGTATTCTAAGGAGACATAGGTTTGCAATGGGTCTACTTCTTACTGAAACTATCAGACAGCAAAAATACCTGATACGAGAAATTTTGATTAAATATACAGGAAATCAATACAGACTGTACATTAAGTCATAAGAACCTGAGAAATACAGTATATAAGAAATCAGTTAATCCCAAAGTCAATGACCACCAAAATCCAACTATATGACTATTTGACTTTTCAAAACATTGAGAAAACACTCAATTACTTGGTAAATGCAGAAAAATTATTCTGTCTGTCCTCCTTTCCAGTGTGTGCCTTATTCTAAGGGGAATTTACCTCAGAGAATTTCTAGCAACAAAAATCTTCAGCATGCATTGTTATCCTGAAAACAAGTTTTATTCTTTGTGTTTGAGAATCTAGACTTTTACAAGGTAGAAAAGTTTAGTACCAGTGTTAATTTTCTGGAGCTTTACTTACAGTACTAAAACACTTTCAACACTTTCTTTTGAGCAAATTAGACCAGAGGTAAAAAAAAAAAAAAATCTCATTTCCCTCCGAAGTGTTGCTTTCTGAAAACAACAACATTCTCAGATTTTAGGTGGGTGTTCACAATTGCTCAGAAAAAAACAGTAACAGTATAAGAATTGGCACTCATTAAACAGAAAGCAATGGGCTTGTGTTCTGGGAACACAACAAAATGTTAATTGTTCCAAATCCTATTTAAAACTGCTGATGACCCATGCCAGAAATGTTTTTACTTTGAGAGTCTTGTTGTGTATATCAGGCCAAGTTGAAGATACTTAAGTCATGCTTTGTCAAGTAGCCTTTAGCATCCTGGAAAACAGGCTATTTTTGTGAAATATTCCAGATACAGGATGCTTGTACCTACATGCCAACTTAGATTCCTAACAACAACCCTTAAGCACCGTCAGGCTCTTTTTCAGCTCCTATTCACCTCCACAATGCCTAGAGGCCCTGGCTCTGAGGTTTGGTGGGCAAGCCCACCCTGACTGGTGCTCCGAAGCCCTGTGCTGTGCTGTGCTGCTCTGGTCCTGGCTTGCCCGTGGGATTTCAGCCGGTGGGAGGGAAAACAAACAGGGCAGGATGAATGGGGCCACGTTAAGTTCAGGCATTTCTGCTTCAGCAAAAACCCCAGGGAGTGGCTGCTTAGGCTGATGTTTAGAAGATCCCATCTGATTTATTATAGGTATCTGGAATGATGTATTTTCCTGGGTTTTCCAAAAAACTGGGCTGCAGGATACTCCATAGTGAGGCTGCCTCTTTGAAGTTGTTTGCTGTGCTTAAAGTGTTTAACTGCAGCTTGGGATGGAGTGAGAAGAGCCTTTGCATTAAGAGGAATCATTTCCAGACTTGGGATTTCAGTTTCAGGTCACAATGTCACTGGCTGGGCCTGGGAAATGACCACCTCTTCTGCCAGGCTCAAGGCAAAGGTTTCTCTGAGACTATATATTAACAAGAGCAAAACAGTGACAAATATGAAGAGTCTGTGTCTTCTACAGAGGCTTAGGGACAAGTAAAATAAATTTTAGATTTTCATTCAGTCTCGAGTCTAACAATCCCAGGGGAATCTTTAGAGCTTTGCTTAAAAAAACCCAAAGCAGAATAAATCTGCTTTTCCTTAGTGTCTATTGTCAATTCATAATCCTGGGAATCTGAATGACTGAAGTACCCTTTTCATAATAAAATGAAAGAACATCTCAAAATGCCATTTTCTCTTATATCAAACTTATTCTGCCTAATGCACATGCTAGCTGTTAATTTACAAGATGCTGTTAATTGAATTTTATTTATACTTAAATAGAAAAGGTTTTTCACTTTATAACTACTTGATTAAAATATTTTAAGAGGTAATGCAAGAATAAAGATTCTGAGAGCTGGTATTAGAACTTGTAACTTTGGTAACTCATATATAAAGACAATATTTTTTGCATAAATGAGAAAATGGAGGTGAAAGAGGGTAAAGCAAAGTTTGTAAAAGCAAGAATTATTATGTTCATTAAGAAGCATGGGGTAGGACTGCACAACTGGGTGAAAAGGGGTCAAAAGTATAGCACATAAGGAAAGATTTGAAGTGGAGGAGGGCAAACTTTGCTGTTTTAGTTCAGCACAAATGCAAAAAATAAAGTGATGTAGAGCAAAGGAGAGACATGATCAGGGATTTTTAGGGCAGTGAGAGCATAAGAGAAAAGGAACAGTCTAATTACATGAAAAGCAAAGAGAGTTGGAAAAAAAGAAAGAAAAACAGTATAGCAAGACTGCACATTGAAGAAAAATTATGAGAGACTCTGGACTCCAAAATCACAGTTCTTGCAAATGACATTTACTATGGAAATGAGCAAAAGATATCAAAGTAAAAGAAAATGAGCTGAAATACTGATCTGGTATGCAATCTAAATAAAGAAAAAGAAGGCAATAGTTATAAAAGCAGAGAACAGCAAAATAGGTCAAAGGGAAAGCATTGAAGTAAGAGAATGGGATTTTCTATAGAGAATTTTTAGACGGGCTCTGAGAATAGAGCTATTAGCAAAAGGATGAAATCATCACTATAAAAGAGTTGACAAAATAGAGACCCTCTCAATTGGAACATAAAGAGGAAGGACTTTTTCACTAGTCTGTACTTGGCTGAGGAGTGGAGCAGTAAATTATCTGAGCAAAACAGGACAAACTGGTGAAGGATCGTGATGCCACCTGCCTGTGTGATCCCAGACAGGTCCTGGTTTGCCTAGAGTAAGCAACCCCCAGCAGCCACACTGCTGTCTGGCTGTCAGCCACTGTCCATGATCCCTCTGATGTCCTGTCTGATGAAGAGAAGAGTGTTGCTGGGAGGATACACACTAAACACTCGTGAACCTAGTGCTGCCCCCATGGAAAGCCCTGACACAGCCATCACTGACCACCTCCTCCCAACAAAAATCTTTTCTCAGCTCACCACCTCCACAGCATCTCTCAGACACACAAATGCAGCCACCTTCATTTTTTTCACTCCTGGTGGGCCTCTCCCTTTGGATTTTAAAACACTTCATGGATTATACCACAAATTATTCCTTCCATTTCCTTTCCAGTATGCTTTCAGTCCTTGCACCTCCAGTGATCCAGCTGTTTGTGCTGTACTCACTTCAGTGAGATTGTCTTGTTGTCACAAGCTATACAAGAGTGGCTTTACTGGAAAATAAATTTTAAAAACTGCTGTTGAGCTGAACATTCCTGGTTTTAGGGCAGACTTTGTACTGCTCTGCATCTGTGTAGTCCTTTATGCTGGCATGATGTGAAACACATATGCTTTCCATTCAAATTAAGCCTGGTGTAAATGAGAACACATACTAATGGAGAGTTATTGTGGCTTTTTTTGTCAAGTTTTTTGTTCCTTCCTCACCTCTGTGAGCAAAATTAGCAATAGGCAAAAAAAAAAAAAAAAACAAAAAAAAAAAAAAAAAGAAAACAAACCCAAAAAACACCAAAACCAAACCAAAATGAAATACCCCAAAACAATGAAAAATCCCAAAACCTGAAGAAACCTCAATATTAACAGACAGAAGAAGGCCTGTCTAATTGATGGTATAATTTTTTTAGAGTTAGGATTACAAGAGCACTTTTATCAGATGTTCTTTCACTTGAAAAACTTATGTTAGGAATGTGCAATACAAGAACTCCCAAGACACACCTCTAAACAGAGGGTACAGGAAAGTGGCTTGAGAGGTACCTTTATGCAAGTTAAAGTTTTGCAATAGCTCCATGACATTCAGTTGAAGCATTTGTGGTTAACAGAACTTTTCAGGTGCTATCAAGTCAAGGTAATCCATACTGACCTTTAAATGCACTGCAGACACTGCATAAATAAGTAAATACATGAAAGTTTGTATTTGGTAGAAAGCTTAGGATACCTGGCCCTGTGTCAGCTTGTTTGTTTATACACACAGAGGCCTCACTCTAGCAGAGGAAAAAAGTGGCTCTGCACTCCAGATCAATACTTCCCAGGGCATCATAGGGTGCCTTTCATGTGATAATGCCCAGCCACAGTGCCAGAGGGAACCCTCCCTCCTTCCCTCCCTCCCTCCCTCCCTCCCTCCCTCCCTCCCTCCCTCCCTCCCTCCCTCCCTCCCTTCCTTCCTTCCTTCCTTCCTTCCTTCCTTCCTTCCTTCCTTCCTTCCTTCCTTCCTTCCTTCCTTCCTTCCTTCCTTCCTTCCTTCCTTCCTTCCTTCCTTCCTTCCTTCCTTCCTTCCTTCCTTCCTTCCTTCCTTCCTTCCTTCCTTCCTTCCTTCCTTCCTTCCTTCCTTCCTTCCTTCCTTCCTTCCTTCCTTCCTTCCTTCCTTCCTTCCTTCCTTCCTTCCTTCCTTCCTTCCTTCCTTCCTTCCTTCCTTCCTTCCTTCCTTCCTTCCTTCCTTCCTTCCTTCCTTCCTTCCTTCCTTCCTTCCTTCCTTCCTTCCTTCCTTCCTTCCTTCCTTCCTTCCTTCCTTCCTTCCTTCCTTCCTTCCTTCCTTCCTTCCTTCCTTCCTTCCTTCCTTCCTTCCTTCCTTCCTTCCTTCCTTCCTTCCTTCCTTCCTTCCTTCCTTCCTTCCTTCCTTCCTTCCTTCCTTCCTTCCTTCCTTCCTTCCTTCCTTCCTTCCTTCCTTCCTTCCTTCCTTCCTTCCTTCCTTCCTTCCTTCCTTCCTTCCTTCCTTCCTTCCTTCCTTCCTTCCTTCCTTCCTTCCTTCCTTCCTTCCTTCCTTCCTTCCTTCCTTCCTTCCTTCCTTCCTTCCTTCCTTCCTTCCTTCCTTCCTTCCTTCCTTCCTTCCTTCCTTCCTTCCTTCCTCCTTCCTTCCTTCCTTCCCTCCTTCCCTCCTTCCCTCCTTCCCTCCTTCCCTCCTTCCCTCCTTCCCTCCTTCCCTCCTTCCCTCCCATCACCAACCTCCACAGACGTATCCAACTTGGAAATGGAAATTTCACAGGTTTGTTGGGTTTTATTGTACCAAATCTGTAGAGAAATTCTTTTGTAGAGATTAAGGGCCTTTCCCTCAGCCAGGACACCTCAGCTCATTGACTGCAATCGAGCTTAGCTGATTGATGCTGGCTTTGGGACTTCCCTGTCTGGTCAAACTTCATTCTGGTTGTTTCATTTGAATGAATGCAGACTGGAAGGGAGGCCTAGGAAAAAAAAATTAAGTAAAAAAAAAAAGGTGAAATTGTTTTGTGTAAGATCCTGTGTGGATCACCACAGTTAATTCTGCCCCTCCCCCATTAGTTATCATATTTGTACTTTATGACAAGTCTCTAAACCTGTAGCAGTAGCTGGCATTTTGAAAAGCCAGTAGGTTTTTCTGTTGCCATTCAAAATTAAGAACACCACAAAGGTAAATTCAAAGTAATGTCTAAAAGCAGTTATAGTCACATAGGTATCATGAGTAAGTGGTCTTTTGCAAAACCTGAATGATCCTATGATAGTACAACCAATTTCTGTTCTAAGTGTCCTGATATATTCTACTAATACTAGGATATTATGGAAGAATAAATAAAAAGGAGATGGGTTAGGTTTTTTTTTTTTCCCTATAAAGTTAAATAAAACAAGAAATATTTCCTTTAAATATTGTGGGTTGTTCTGTCTCATTCTGCCTTTTTTTTTTTTCCTCGAGGATTACACTTTTTTTTGTGTCTTAGTTTTGAATTGTTACAATATATGTGGGGATCCAATGGGAAAGAAGCAAATGCAGAGGCAATTGAAGCTAGGACAGTTGACCTAGGAAGAGAATAGGGATGAAGGGCAGCAGTGTACAGATAGGGTGAGGCCAAGGCAAAGCTGGAAGTGAAGCAGGCAAGAGACACAAAGAATAACAGGAAGGGCTCCTACAGGTAGGTCAGCCAGAAAGGGAAGGTCACAGAAGGTGTACACCCTCGCTCCCAGAAACAATGCTGGAAAACTGATAACAATGGAAGAGGAGAAGGCTGGTGTGCCTAAAATTTTTTGTTTCAGTCTTCAGTGGCAGCCTCTCTTCCCACACTTCTCAAATGGATGGACAGCAGGATGGGGACTGGGAGAGCAAAGTCCCTCCCACTGAAAGGGAAGGTCAAGTTCATGACCACCTGAGAACCCCAAATGTACATAAATCTATGGGGTCTGAGGAGAGGAATCCTAGAGTACTGAGAGAATTGGCCAAGCCTCTTGCCATGATATTTGAAAAATGGTATTTAGATGAAGTCCCAGATGACTGGAAAAGAGGAATTGTACACATCTTTAAAAAGGGGAGAATGGAAGACTTTGTGAACTACCCACCTGTGAGCTTCACATCTCTCTTCCAACCCAGACCACTCTATGATTCTGTTTTAATTATAACTCTTAGAGTTTTGTTATTGTTTCATGTCTATTTTATGCTCTGTCTCTTGTGTTGACTGTTAAAAATTTTGGAAGAAAACCAGTACAAAAATGTTAATTTTTTCTCCAATATTTCTTTTTATGACTGAATATAATTTCTGTGGGGATTTTTTTTTTTTTTTTACCAGATGGGTAATATTATTTAGTTGCAAAGCCACTGCATTTTTTTAAGGACATGAATTCTTATCTGGTGTACTGTGTAAGATTCCTAGAATTTTGAGAAAAAGCCACATCTGAATGTAATCCTTCCCCCCCCCCCTTTTTTTTTAATATCTGTTGAAAAGAACCAGAATCCACTAAGCCTTCATGATTCTATGAATTTTGGTAAGGAAAGCATCCTTCCAAAGCATTTTATTGCCTCAGATATGTCTTCTACTACTACAGGAAAATGATTAGTATTATTCTGTATTGGTTTGGATAGAGAAGGGATTTTTGACATTTAAAAAAAATGAATTAGTTTTCTTAGTTATAACAGAGAATTCAGATTCTAAGACAGTAATCTTATTCACTAATAATCTAAGAGAAAAAATTATCTGTTGGAGTTTTTTGTTTGGCTGGTTTTGGGGGTTGGTTGGTTGGTTTCCTGACATTATTCCTTTAAATGATATGCATGGTGAATTAAGAGATTGCACTTTTGTATCTGTGCTCCCCAACCAGGGCAGGCTACAACTCCAGCTGTTATGAAGGAGAGAAATTGCAGGCTCTTCCTCATCCAGCAGTGCAGGTGGAGGTACTGGGACATGTGTGACTGTAGGCAACTTATGCCCCATGTGCCCTTTCCAGTAACATTTCCACTTTCTAACTTCACTTATTTTTTTCATGAACATTGAGCAGAGTGTAAGAGTGAGTAAGCTCACTTACTAGAGTGAGAAAGCTAAAATGAAGCTTGCATTTTGCACCCCTGCAAAGAAAAGAGAGGAAAGAGGAATTATTATTAGGAGTGTGTTGGTGTGAGCTGACATAAATAAATGCTGTGAACCTTCTTTTTTTTCCTCCCTTGTTCCACAGCAATAGGAATGCACATACAAGGGCAGATCAATACACTAAATAGGGCAGCTGAGTTAGGAAAGAAATATTGATATTTGCTGTTTGTTTGGGCCTGCAATAAATGACCATCTCTTTCATTGAAGCCTGAAAAAGTAGGGAGGGTCTCATGCTCCGGAGGTATGTTGTCTCTTGGGATTTCTGCAGAAAGGAGGTAGTTTATGCAGTTTTAAAGGTTAGAATTCCCTGAAATGTTCTGCTTGTGTCTGGTAACACTGTTCTCCACAAACTACTCTGGACACCTGGAAGGATTAGCCTGGAGGCACTCCCCTGAAGGAAGTCTCTTTCTTTAAAAAAGTTTAGAGTAATTGCACTGAGAATTTCCTCACCCATTCAGCATGGGTCAGAACTTAAGTATTTCCTTAGTGCAGGGTTCCTCTGCGTAAAGCAACTTCTCACATTGCTCATTCCTTAGAGTGAGGAATGGCAGACCTGGCCAGGGAAAAACTGGGACATGGCTGGAACCAGCAATAATCTTGTGAAAAGAAGGCACACCAAATCATACAGCTGGAAACATTTTTTTTTTCTGGCACAAGAATATAGGATGTTGCTTAAGAGACTAGGGAATTTAGACACCTTTGAATTAGGGGGCAATAAGAGAGTTATAAATTTGTGTACACGTGTGGTTAAACATGAAAAAGCCCCTATCTGGGTTTTACTTTGGCAGCAAACATTCAAAAGATTTATTTCCTTCTCTGGAGAAAGGAGGGTAGGCAAATTTCTATTTCCTGTTGATTAAATTGCCCCTAAAAATAAACATTAATTTTTCTTTTTTTTTTTTTTTTACTGTATTCACAAATAGTTCTGTGCAATTAATGAAAGCCTGTGAAAGGGAAACAAAGTAAAAAGAGTGAAGTATAAGTACCAGGGACAGAAATGTTTAGAATTTCTAGGTTTAGGAGACTTATGTGGCCAAACTTTTCCTATTTTTAGAGGTTAACCCATAATTTCTATGAATGTTAATCACCCATGATCTAAATCCTGGTCCCATGAAGTCAGTGGGAGTTTTGCCACTAAATTTAGCAGGAAGAGGACTGACCGAGCTGTGTAACTGTTATTTAACGCCATTGCATATAGGAAAACTGAACACATTTATTTTGATTGGAAACAACATTATATAATAATTCCCCAAAATTCTGAGGTTATGGCTGGTAGGAAATATAGTTCTTGGGGGAAAAAGTTGCTCCAACAGATGTCATTTGCAATATATCACAATGTCAATTCTAGTTAATGTGAAAGGAAGTGTCCAAAATAATTTAAGATGCAAAGAATAGCATCTGATGGAAGGAAATGTAAACATAAGATTATGATATGCCAACAGGCTTATATATTAAGAAAAAATTGGTTTGCCAGGGATTTGTTCACATAAGGCTGTATCATGCCATGGGTAATGCCTAAAATGAAGACTACGTTGAAAAGTACCCAAAACACAGAGCTTTGGAGGAGAGCTTGTCCTCACTGCTCACAGTAGGAGCAGGAATTAATTTGCAGTACTTCAATTCAGTGGTAAAGCATGCTTTCATCTCACAATGCATAGGCTTTCATTCCTTTCATCAGTGTATGATGGTGGCAGGGTAGAGTCTACCAGTTTTTCACTGGGTCTCACCCTGGCTGGTCCAGGGGGATACCTTACAGCCATTCTGGAACAGGGTCTGTGACCTCCTCACAACACCTGGAGATGCCTTTCCCTCTCCTTGTTTCCAATACAGATGCAAAATGCAAAAATGTCACTTACAGCAAGCTTTTACCTTGAATATATCCTCAATGAGAGTACACATCCTTATGCACAGTATATAAAAAAAATATTCCACAAAGAGAAATCAGAGGCCACTAAAAAATCTGTATGAAGCAGGTACTTGTTATAAAGCAGCATGCATTATATCTTTGACTAAAGTTGAAATAATTTATTTAAAACTGGGACAACTGTGCAGTGGTACAATTGTAAAATTTCTCTTTGTGTCCAAAGATAAGAATCTGAATGAAACCTATCAAAATTTTAAGAGTTCTCTATCACAGACATAATAATACTGTGCTTACTTGCGTGGTGAAAATTGCTGTTGGGAGCCAGATAAATCTCAGTAGATGTTATCCAGGATAATAACCTTGACCAGTTTACTTCTTTCTAACATAGTGCATTCATATTTAGATGTGGTATATCCAGGATATCTTTTAGACTATATTCCTTCACATGCTGGGAAATAAAAGAACAGCCTTCTCAAATACTCTTTATCTCTTAAGAACTTCATTTTTAAAACAGAACTGATTGCGACGAGCATCTAAGTAGATCTCATTCTTCTTTCTGACTGTTTTAAGTCAATAAGGCTAGTTTCCCACCAAGGCACAACGTGGTTTTTGGTACACTCATGGAAGAGATATTTTGCACATGATACATGAACAGTTATCATGGTACTTTTCCCAGCTTGAGGTACAGTGGGGTTCAAACAGCATGGATGCTGGGCTGGAGTTCTGACAGAAGATGGAGCCCCACATGCCCTCTTTTATGAAACTGCTGAACCTATCTGTGTGAAACACCCCTTTTATAATACAGGTTGAGGAATGCATTCAGTGCAGGTGGCTCGGTGTGCAAGCTGCAGTGTAAGCTGCAGACTGAGCTCTGGGTGACAGAAGACACAGGCAAGAGGCCAGGAACTGCCAACCCTTTGCACAACAAAGGGCTCAGGGACCTGTGTCACAGCCAGGTGACCGCCACTGAGAGACGCAGCAGAAACCAATGACCCCCAGAGTGGTGCAGCTGCAAAGGGGCTTCCGTGCCAGCTCAGGTGGTGTAAGTGTGACTGTCAGATTGGCTCCTGGATGGTCAGACAGGGAAGTTTCCTTAACATATACCTCCTCTGCTGATCTGAAAGGGCTTGATTCGGAAAAGGAATAAGAAAGATGCATGTGGGGTGATTGGTGACTAAAGAATGGGCCATAGAGCAAATACTGATCAGTCTTGTCTTCCTTGCCCACACTTGAGGATAGGTGCCATCACAGTCCGTGTTTATTGTGGCTGTAAGTAGGATCCTGGACAAATCAGACCTTGGGCAGGGTCCTGTCTTGCTGCTGCTGACAGCTGTTCAGTAAGGGCTGTCCAGGAAGCAGAAGGCTTTAAAGACTTTTTTACATCAAGGTGTTCCCATTCTTTCCTTTTAGGCCAGAAAGGCTTATCTTCAGTAGCCAGCAGTCTTGGCAGGAAAAATGAATACTTATATTCACATATGAATACTTTCATTTGCACATGAATATCAGTATCACTGTGAAGGGCAGGAACTCCACAATACCAATGATATCCAAAATCTCCTTGCATGAATAGAGACATCAAGATAGAGAAATGATCCTGCCAAACTGAAACACAAGGAAGAACATACTGAAGTATTTGTGAATAAATTGCTCCTTTCCTTATATAGCACAGCTGTACAGCATTTTCTGTCATGAGTTTGCTATTTATAAACTTTTGTAGAGAATTCCAGTCTGTTATACTGACTCCTATGTAGTCTGAGTAATAATTTATAACAGCATAAAGACTGTCTATATTTTAAGAAAGAGGCAGAGCCAGAGTAAAGGTTGAGCCTACAGCCTGACTTCTGCATTTCATGACATTTAAGAATTTGATTTATAATCCTTAATGTTTCATTAACACAAACACATCATTTACTAGGAACTTCACATCAAATTTAGGAAAAAAAAAAAGAAATTAAGAAGGTCTGAGTGTAAAATTATTGTAAATTCTTTCCTCTGTATCTTGCATTGCTTCCACAAAGAAAACCAGATTGTGCTTTGTAGCTCTATTGTCCTATGACTTTGGAAGGAAGAAAAGATCTGTTCACCAAAAGGCAGTTGCTGCTCAGAAGAATATAATTATTTTCTCCTCAGCGCATACTGACATCTGCAAGGGATGAAGGAAGGAGCAATCCATGCTCCAACCACTTAATCAGAGGAGGTGGACAGGCACTTAGCAGCAAGGACTCTAAGTGTGGCAGGCTTCCATGTTGGAAGGTGTATGTGAACTTCCTTAGCCACACTGGTCAGACAGACGTGCTCTTAACTGTGGCGACAACTCCTTAACTGTGATGGCAACTGCATTATTTACTCTTATAACTACTGGGGTTTCTAATATGGGGAAATAGTTTACATTCAAACATGGATTCATGGATGTTGTAACTCTGTGATTTTGCTTTGATTTTACCACATTCTTCCATTGGGAATAAAACAAAATCACTAAACACACAAACACACACAAAATTATAAAACCCCATCATTTATCCTGAGATTTCCTAGGTTTGATTTCTAAGGTCAAATTACCATTTAAAAAAATTATTTTGACTGTAAATAATAATAATAATAATAATCATCATCATCATCATCATCATCATAATATAGAAGAAAATCAGTTAATTATCAACCAGGTATAGTTTCCTCCACAATTAATGAATCAGGTAAGCATGTCTTCTGGGCTATTGATTTTCCTTTAGAAGAAATTGAGCATTTTAATCTCTCAGATAAATAGCATTGCAAGGGGTTAAACAGGCCACAGAAGGCTCCATGCTGAGTTCAAATTTCAGCTAGTAAAGCTAAGCAGAAAAAGCCTTGCCAACTTTTTTTGCCAGATTAATCCACTTAACTGCTAGCTACTTCACAGCCACTCCAGAATATTTCTACACTGTACATCCTTTAGTAATTGCTTCCATTATTTCTGTCAACATTTCCCAAAATGTTTCCTACCTTGTCCACACCGACTATACAAAATTTTCCAAATGGCTGCACTAATTCTGGTGAAATATTAAATAATTTTCTGTCCACTGAGAAAGGAACAGGAAGTTTCTCACATAAGCCATATTCTCAACAGCATGGATAACCATGTTGAAAATAGATGTTATTACTATTGTATAGAGAAAATAGATGTTATTA
This sequence comes from Vidua chalybeata, assembly GCF_026979565.1. Taxonomy (NCBI): domain Eukaryota; kingdom Metazoa; phylum Chordata; class Aves; order Passeriformes; family Viduidae; genus Vidua; species Vidua chalybeata. The sequence goes on from NC_071532.1 coordinate 14,115,568, forward strand.
CTATTGTATAGAGAAACCCACAGTGTTATTCTCTCATTTGGTATATTATAGCTGCTTCTCCATCTATAATCACTTTACCTACTGTCTTCTGCTTTACTAGGTTGAGAAAAGATTTCAACAGCTTCAGCAAAACATCACACGCTGGCCCTCACTTCTGTTTTCACTGAGCACTGCTATAGGGTCTTTGTGAGGTGTGTGCTGAAGGCTGCAAGAGGAAGTGATGGTTATAGAAATAGAGTTCCCAGTGCTGCAGATGCCATGCCTGAAATAACTGAAAAGTTAAAAATTATAGATTCTTCATTTCAAGTACATATTGCTTTATCACAAATTTTTTTTCAGGAACTGAGGCAAAAAGATTTTCATAGAATGGTTACCAAGAATGCAAAGCAAGTGTAAAGGACTGACTACACTTAGTTATTAAATCTATATAATTATTTTAGACTTTGTCTGTCTTCTGCTATAGTGGCTTCTTCCTTTCAAGATTAGCTATCAGACCTTCTGCTCTGTGTTAACCTGCATTTTCCCATCCATTTTATAACGAATAGGAAAGAAACTTCCTCTCTGGAAGAGAGAATTAAAATTCAGCCTCATGGAAGTACAAAAGGCAATTCCATTATCAAGGGATTCCTGTGAACTTTTGCAACCCATTTTGGGATGTGTGGCACCTCCAAGTCACTGTCTTTTAATATAGCTAGTAGGAAACTATGACCTTCTTAAACTTCCTCTACTCTTGCATGCAGAAAAGCCATTAACTTGTACAGAAAGCAAGTATTTATATCCACAATTGAGGATTCTAATATAGGCTTATTTTATCAGAGATGAATTAAACTACTTGATTTTGAACTGAAAGCAGATGTATTATGCAACGCTTATTAGCCTTCAAATTTGTATTGGAAAGGAATTCATGAGAGTTATCCCCCCTTTCCATGCTCTGACTTATTCCAGCATTGGTGTCTCTGAAATCAGCTGTAAATGTCCTTGGCAGCTATGCAAACAAAGCTTGCTGCTGCAACCTAAATCGTATGAGTTGCTGAGCGCTGCTGGAGAGAGGCAAAACACCTTCTGCTGTCATTGTCTTCAGCATAAATTGACAATGACACATCACCCCTTGTATAGCTCAGTGGGCTGCAGGGCTGGGTTTATAATTAATTCACAGTTTTTTTTATATGCCTTGTTCCAGACCATAGATAAAAAGAATATGCTAAAATTTGGTGAGAGAAAAAAAAAAAAGTGACAGCACTATCACAGGTCAAATCCTGAGCTTGTGTGAATCAGCACAGCACAGCTGATTCCAGTGATGTTGTATCAATCTGCCCCTGCTGAGTTTCTGCTTAAAAAATTTTAATGGCTATCAATTCAGAAGAAATACTTCAGATATATTGCTAAATAATGGCTTAGATGCCACAGCAAGAAACAATATCATGCCACTTATTATGCCATTTTAAAACAATATAAGCCATGTGTAAGAAATTAAATCTGTCACCCTGGGAAAGAGTTCAGGCTGTCAAAATTGTAATAGAAATTAAATTCAATTACCTGCTTTCTGTGTTGTGCATGGTAATTCCCCAGCAAATACTAAAGGAAATTGAAGAGGAGATTATCTTGTAAAGTGTTTCTATAATACAATTATTATTTTAATTATTATAAGGAAATTCCATACAATTCTGCAGAAAACCAGATTAATTTTATAAGAATTGCAGCTGTTTGTCAGGCTAAGATTAGCTGCCATTGACCATGATCATCACACTCTGAAGGGAGCCACAGGCTTACTCCTGTAGCTTTTCTCATGCTCAGCCTTTCTGTGGCAATAGTCTGTGAGGGATGAGACTGATGTTGAGCTCTCAGTATCTCTAGAAGAAGAAAGCCATGAGGGAAGTAACTGTAGTCCCTTTGTTTCATTCATCTCTGCACTCTTTCCTTGCTGGAGCTGGTTCAGTGCCACCCTAAGTGTCAGGATCCCTTGGGTGGCAAACACTATTGAAGGGCCAGTGTCTCCAAGACTAAGTAGGAATTGGTCTTCATTTTCCTGTATGACTTCTCCAGCTGTGAAGAGTGGAGCTCAGAGACTATTCTTGGCCCAGTTTCACTATGCCATGATGAGTGGAATGATGCAGCAGAAGGTACTCGGAGATCCCATTTCATAGCGCAACTTGAGAGTGAGCTATAGCCCGTAGGCTAACACTGCAACCAGCAGTCATGAAGACCCAGACTGCAATGTGTTTGCTAATCATCAAGAAATAAGGGAAAAAAGGAGCTGAATATAATAAGCAGAATGAAGAGTCAGCTTCGATTTAGGCTCCTTTGTGGATTTAGTCCTAAAGTAATGCATACATAGTCTGTATGTAAACGTCAAAGATGAACTGCACTTACTCTACAAAGAAATTAAGATTCCTCAAGGCAGATATTTTTAAAAGGAATGATGGTGTCAAGTATCTGTGTTATGGAAGAGTTAATTTTTTTTTTTTTTCAGGTCAAGTTTGTACAAGAAAAAATAGACAAGACAATCAAAAGGAAAAATGAGATAAAAAGGAGGACATTACCTGCTGATGCTCTCAAAGACTGGTATTTCTTATCCTATCACAACGGCATAAGAGAAAAAAACTGATTATATTTTACATGTCAAGAAAAATACCGAGAACAATGAATGTTTCACTACGTGTGGGATGAAACAGTATGGTTTGAGTTCAGCGTTATGTATTCCCAATCTCCTTAATCCACCTCAAGATTTTCTGTTACCTTCCCAGACTCTTAAAGGGAACAAATTGGAAGTTGTGCCAGAGATTTTAAGAGTAGGCTGTGATCTGTCTGTGCAGTTCACATGGTGGAGAGGCAGCATTGGTGAGTACAGAGCAGTGCAAGGGAGATCAAGTATCTCATGTGTGTGAACCCAATTTGCCTTTGCACTGTGAACTGCAGAGTGCCTGACCTTTAAGTGAGCCAGTGCTGAGATCTGTAGTGCTTGATAAGACTCTTATGCTTGAGCTAAAATGTTTACAGCTTCCTCGCTAATTTCTGTACTCCTCTGAAGTCTCTAGCACAGAGATGCCCTGATTATTAGTGGCTTTCTTGTCAGCATCAAGAGGTCTTGGTGGTACTCAAAATAAAATGGGTAGTGTTCAGGGAACCTAAGTCCTCATCAAACTTAATTGTGAATTACAGGGGGAGTTTATACCATGACATGAAGTCAGACCCATTCTGAACAGGCCAGTCTCAGTAGCAGAAGCAGTCAAGTCACAGCACAGGGTCTTAGCAAGCCAGCCCCACAGACTGGCTGTGCTTATAAGCCTGAGCATCACTCTGAAAAGGCTGATTTTGGGTTCACAGTATTTCTGTGTGTGCAGATGTATTGTTAGCCTAGGGTTAGCTTGGGGCAATCTTCATGAGACTGCACTGCACTAGGCAAGTGCTTCCTCTTTCTCAGTATCTTCTGACACTTCTCTGAATCCCAGTCACTTCATGGAGGCTCTTGGAAAAGGGTTTAATTTTATCTTCTTTTGGCTCTTTCTCTAAGCACATTTTGCATTTCCTGGTTATTTGGTCACATGGGAACACAGTTGCCATTTGGAGCTGAGTTAGAGTGGCCAGTCAGGATAAGGAAAGTTGCAAGTTAATAACATAGCTATAAAAAATAATTATATAGAGCTAGATCATGCCCTCAAGGCCATGCCTTGTATTTGGAAGAGTTTTCATGGCGTGAATTGAACGTACTCTTACTTGGCGTGCACAGCGACATGGAAACTGTTACAAAAGCTGACGCATCCTGCCTCCAGCTGAACCCTGGTCGACCACCATGACTTCCCAGAAGAGCAATTAGGTGTGGTGCTTGTGTTCCTCCAGTCATCCCTGCCATGAGCCTGCCTGACCCATGTGCCACAGGGGAAAGCTCCTTATTCCTTCCCCTTTTGCTCTGGTCGTGGAGACAAGCCAGTGCATAACTATAGTCCTGCTGTGATCAGAGTTATGTTATGCTGAAGAAGATCCAGAGGAAAGAGCAAACTATAGTAATTTCCATTCCAAAAAGAGAAGAAAACTCAAGATCTTACTGATTTATATCACTTTATGGAGATAAAGCTATGGGGTTGCAACTCCCTTGTTGTTTTAGCTCTCATAGCAATGAAGTATTAAAGAACAGGAGAAAAACAAGTACTGAACCAAGTAAATCTAAGGCAAATCCTCACAGCTGAGATGTGGTCCACACAATACAGGAAACCTGCTTTTAGCTTGGCTATTCAAAATGTCTGTTTATTTGTTTGTTTGTTTTATATATTGAAAGACAATAATGGCAAGGCTCTTTGAAGACCTAGGAGAAGGTTTTAAGTGTGGCCAAGGATACTACTCTTTTTAAAGCAAGAGGTGGAAGTACTGAAAATTGATTCTATTTTCTTAACATAAAGTTTTTGCAGCTTTGAGTCTTCAGCTCCAAGTGAACGAACAATGCTGAAAGACAGTTATTTAATGGAGCATCACAAAGAAACAGAAATGGAGAAATACATTAATTAGAAGTTAAATAAGTCAAAGTTCATATTCTATATGAACTTTGATTTATATAAACTTCATAGTTTATATTTCAATGTTGAATTTCACATAGGAGTTTCATTAATTTCCTTTCGCTGCTTTTCTTATGGCCTTAAAAGGTCCTTGGAACTAGACAAGTTTAAATTAGATTTAAAAGTATTTTCATTTTAGAAATTCTCCAATATGACAGATTTAGGGGATATTATGCATTGTATGTGCTTTTTATAGTTATGTCTGATTTGGTTTTGGTCATGTTTATGTAAAGTTTCCTGTTAATAATTGTATTTCTTAGATGCCTACCCCTCAGTTACTTTTATAGGAGTGTTATATGATTTCTAAGATCATTTTCAAATAGAGATTTTAATTATCTGTTTTTATAAGAAATAATTATAATGTGACCACTGCCAGGACATTGCAGCCTGTGTCATGCAGGAAGCCTTCTATGAATTCAGAACAATCAACTTTACATCTTACACCTGCGAACAACAAGAAATGCCAGCAAAGCAGTATCACAGTCTATCTTGATAGTAATTTCAAAGCAAGAAAACAATGTTTCCATTTTGTAAGTCCTCTCTCAGCCCACTTCTGAATGTTCTCAACTCTCCTTTCTGGTGCAGATGCAAATTTGCCACATGATAGCACACCCATCAAAATATATTAAAGTAAACAAGACAGGCAGCACAACAAACTCTGTAGGAGGTTAAAGACCTGCATTAGCACGGCCTTTTTCTTTGTCAGCAATAGCACAACCCACCCTTTCATTAACACTCTTTACCCCTCTAGTACAATACTTCCCATCTGATTTTGTTCTTTGCAATTTCAGGGCTGTTGCATGGGTCTTTGAGCAGCCTGTCTAGTGGAAGGTTCCCCATTCCATGGCAGGAGGGCTGGAACTAGATGATGATCTTTAAAGTCGCTTCTAAGACAAGCCATTCTATGATTACTGTATTTAGTTATTCATGGAAACACACATACACATTCAAGAGCAATTCAATAAGTGAATGACTTCCAACATGAAGAAATTATTAAAGTAAATTTCCAAAATCTCAGCATATAAGAGACACATGGACAGAAAAGACAGAAGGTGGAAATTGATAAAGAAGAATTGCAGGGAGGACACCACATTCAAAGACCTTAATTAACGCCTTGGTGGATGGAGTAAGACAGATAGATTTTGAAGGCTAAGACCAGAGAAAATACATCAGAAGTAGCAGACAGATCAAAGACATGATTTTGGGAGTGGGAAAGTGTATCATTAGTTCTTTATGAAATCCTGTCCCACAATAAAAGCAAGATATCCTGCTAAAATGCCATTTATACTTTTTGTTGCTTAATTATTCTGCCAATTCTTAAAAGTAAGGCTAGCACTGAAACTTCTGTCAGTCAAAGACTTGCAATGCATAGAATAAAAAAGGAAGGAAAGAAGTTGAAGTTAAATCTGAAAGCAAGCTTTGCCATCTGTAACCCAGACAGACTTTCTACCCTATTGCTTGTCATTGAACAAATCTGTACAAATCTGAAGTGAAAAGGCAGCCAGGGCTTTACTGATATTTATTGAAGATATTTTTGTGCTATGTACATGGATACAGATTTCCAAAAATTTGTCAACATTGAAATTATCTTGCAGATTACTACTAAATGAGTTGATATTTTACCACAGAAATATGCTTGCAAGCAGAAATAATTCATTTGGATACCCTCATTTGTTTCAGTTTATTAATGAAAACCTGTTTATTTCTTTACTCACATTTGGAAGTCGCAGGGGAAATAACCCACAATGAGTAATTTATTTAATGAATTTTGCCAGACTTTTCTCTGCTGCCCATGAATTGCCACAAATATATGAATTCTAAAAAGCACTCATGATATGAAACTATTAGCATATTTCAACAGATTCTATGAGTAATTTTTGCCATGTGTATCAGTAAAAACACAGCATCACAGATTAGAACTGGCATCTGTAAACAGGGGTGAATTATAATGTATCAGATAACTTTTTTTTTAGTACTTGCAAATTTTTTCCTAGTGAATATTTATATCTTGACTAGCAGTGAAAAATATTAAATGCAGTCTATCTAACCTGAAACCAGCTCAGGTACTTTTCCAAGGAAGTGACTGTCATGGAGCCAATGCCAACAAAAGCCAACAGCCCAAGTGTCCACAGAGAGGTCTGGGCAGGATTTCTAAACTTTGTTACCTTGCCCTTGGCAGTCAGGCTATCCAGGGCATGGCTAGTTCAGAAAAACAAGGTATACCCTTTGTCTGCACCAGTTGACATAAAGTCACTCTGGGCTAAATTTGAACTCCAGCAAGGATGAAATGCCCTGACGTGCTCTGTCCCAGAAGGAGCCCTGGGTCAAAGGCAAAGCTTGTTTTTTTGCTAGACTTACCTCTTAGAAATATTGAAAATTTTACTATTACTGAAAATCATAAGGCTTCTTAGAAAGAAATCAAGAAGTGCAGGGAATATTTTTTTTATTAAAACTGCTATTTACTCTTACACAGCCTGGCAAAAGCAGGGTATTGCAGCATCTGGAATAACCCTGAGGGAAGTAATCTGAAGAGCCACTTTCTTGAGCATGTTTTCTATACCTCTTGTTTAACTACTTCACATATTAATTTTCCAATCATCATAGCCATATTAGTTAATAAATTAAAACACTGGCAGCATAAAAGAATACTATCGAGTTTGTACAGACAGTTATTAGCATATTTACCATGGCCAAATTGTTTCACTTGATTTATTTCTAAGTCAGAAACAGTTTCAGCAAATACATCAGCATTCCACCTCAACAAAATGTATTTATTTCCTTCTTAGCAAAGAATCAAGTTGATAATATTCTGAATAATATATTATCTATATCCATCCATCCATTCATCCAGAACTCAATTCTCTTAGGCTGAGCAATGTTTCAGGTTTAAATTTCTCTGTTTGTATTTCTCTAAGGGTAAAAAAGATCTTTACAAAACACTGAGTCAAAAGGGCTTATTTTCATCCAGTATTGGGAAGGGATTTCTCATTCCCTTAAGTAGGCAAATTTGTATATATTAATTTACCACTTAGATCTGTGTCCCTTAAGGTCTTGTCTTGCAGTTACTCCAGCACCTTTTTCAGTATTAATCCTACCACTAGCATTTTACCCGCTAGGCCTCCTACTGATTTGCTTTTACAACATTTCATTTTTTTCATATTCACATTCAGAATTTCTACTGCCCCTCAGTGCATTCAAGGCTTTGGGTTTCATTTCACTAATAGGCCCTTTTTGAGAGGGCGGTGTTATTCGACTTTTAGCCTTGTCTATTGTAGGGACATATGACATACTATTTCTCACTCTTGTCAGTAAAAGTATATGCAATGAAGGGGCTTTTTGGGTTTTTTTTTAAATGAACATAGTTTACTGCATCTCCCATTGCTTTAGAGATTACACTTGATCCCTGAAAAGCAAATGCAGCAATATATGTAACAGCTGCATAAATCAGCAGATGAAAATAAAAGCGAGGTGTAGGAAGGAAAAAAAAAAAATCCAAAACCCATAGGGCAGTCAAGACCTTGAGAAAAAATTAGTGGGCAAATAGGAGAAGTGAAAATAAAGGGGATAAAAGAGAACAGCCTGAAGCAAACAAAGGAAGCTGAATTGAACCTCCCTACAAGGTGAGATAGTTGCTTTACCAGAAACTATGGCTAGTCTTCTGACTACCTTCAGCATATTCTCCATTGTGAAAAGAGATTGCTCTTCCATTAGAAACACACTGAACTACAGTTCTTGTTCAGACTGGAAATATCCCGTGTGTTTTCAGAGACTTTTCCGTGGTGGTTGAAAATAAGTGCATGCGTAATAGCTGTGAGGCCTGAATTTTGAAATGAGCAACACTCTTTTTATATGCAGGAAAGCTGAAAACTCAGGACATAGCTGTAATCTAGCTTAGGTACACAGAGAGAGTCAGGACTGCCTGAGTGCCTGAACTCCTCACATGACTGCAACAGGGATTCCTCCTAGCTGCTGAGGAAAGCTAAAGTGCAGATAACCACGTGTAGAGACACAGCTATTGCTTTCTATCTTTTCCTGTCTTTTTCTTCATGGGAGTCTGGCTTTTCCTTGTGCTTCATGTGTTTACACTGTTCTTTGGATGGCAAAAGTGTATGTAGGTGGCAGAGACAACTTCAAGATGGCCTTCTCTGCCCAGACCATGTGAGGGACAGTATGTCCTGCTAAGGTGGCTGTGTATGTAGCACAGGTAGGTGGTGACTCTAGACTTGGGAACAGGCTTGGAACAGTCAGGCAGAATAGGCAAAGCCAGAAGGGCCATGGAACATATCTAGTCATGGGGGAGCTGCAGAGGGAGAAGGAATGTAGCTGAGATCTTCCAGGATCTCCAGACTCTGTTACTCTTAGATTATCCTTCCTTACTGAAACAGAAGAAGCACCAGGGTCTAAGACTCAGAGAGTGACAGAGAGAAGGGATTCAGAAAGCTCACATTCTTAAAGTATGTGTGTATGCATAGACACATCTTTCAAAATTTACAAAGGCAAGTGTATGTAAAATCCTATATTTTGATAAGAACCTTTCCTCATAGAAGTGTGGCACATAAACTTAAAAATGTAGTTTTCTTTTGCTTTTCTAAAGCCAAATGAAAGCAAGCTAGATTGTAATCATGCTGAAAACAAAGAATTGACATCCAAGGAACACATTAGTAAATGAATGCAGTTTTCATGTGATTGCAGTCATGAAGAAGAATAATGTACTGTGGCCCTATTGTAGTTTATTTTTGCAATTGCAGAAGCAGGTTTTTCATCTTTATTTGTTTCTTGGGTGTTGGGGTTCTTTAATTCTTTGGGAACAATTATAGATATAGGTATCAGGGTGTAAAATATATCTACATTTACCAACATAACTTTGGAAAGCTTTATTTTTCATCTTTAAACAATAAAAATCTGATAATTTATGGAAATTCATGAAAATTTAGTTCTTGCAGAATGTGTGAGTCATGGTCCTGAGATGCTTATGAATATTATTGCTACTCTGTCATAGCTCTACTAAAATACTTTATTGTCTTCACTTGCGCTCAGTTCTGCAAATTGCAGCCAACCTCAAATTTTATAGTTTTTATATTTACCAGTCTTGTGTTTATTTTATTGTGACTTTTTATTAAATCTCATTGTGCTTAATTTGTCAATTACTCATCAAAATCATCTAGTTCAGCTAGTATTCCTGTTGGATCAGGGACTCCTTTTGTTAATGGTTACATTCCCTGCACGGTTATTCATGCAGTATTTTTTGATTCTGAGAAAGAAGAGAAAGTACCTACTGAGTGCAGACAGAATAGAGAAATTCTAAAATTCGGGAACTTTAAATAAAAAAAAACCAACCCTAAAAAGAAAACAAACCTTAAAAAGCTTTTAAAAAAAGACAATTAAAAAAAAGGAAGCATATGCTAAATTTTACTGTGGTTATAAGCCTAATAAACACAGCACTTTAGCACTGCTAAATGGTCTCTCTGGACTGCTAATTGTAGTTCTGGAGGCAGTTTGAAAGAACAGGACATTTCCAATGCAATGAAAAAGTACCAACCTCCTTCCAGTTGTAAAAAAAAGTGGGAGAGGTGGCATTAGCAAATGAAGTGGACTTCATCGTTATTGTTTTGAAAATAATGGGCTTATTTGTATTGGCTTTCCATACCAAGACTACAGCCTCACTTTAAATGTGCCCTACTAAAATCTGAGGAACTACTGACTATAATGTACGGTTTAAGTAAAGGTAAGTAGAAAAATATTCTAAGAGATGTTAATCCAAAACAATTTTAAACTAAGGAAAATAAATTAATTTTCACAGGCAGAAACAATGAAACATTCATCTATTTTTCCATTCATTAATTTATTTTGAATACCAAAACAATCACAATGAATTTATGAGTTGCAAAAGCTTTCTTTGTAAAACCTGCAACCTCTGAGCATGCGCCAACTTGTGTGTGTGAAGCTAGAGGATCTTGTGCACTCATACAAGTATGCAAGTATGCAAAATAAGCACTGGCATCCTTCACTTGCCATTTCTATTAACAAATGCTCAGAAGCCAAGTCTGCGAGGCCTTTGAAGATTCAGTCTGTCCAAACAGCAAACAAGTAAGAAGTGTGACATTAATTTCTAAGAACATGAAAAGCTTCCCTCTGCCTCATTCCTTTCTGAGATATGAAGAAAAGACTTTCAAGGCTTTAAAATGAATGTGTTTGAAATGTCAGGGAAACTGGACTCTTGGATCTGTTGTATATTTCAGTCCCACAGGAGTATAGAGTTATTTATGCATAAAAGAATGTAGTCAGAGGAGAGTCCTTTTATGTGCTTCCATACACAGAATGGAACTCTTAAAAACTCACAGTATCGCAGACAGAATGGGTCAGGTTAGAAAAGACCACACTGGGCCATTTGGTCCAACTTCCCTGCTCAAGCAGGGCCACCCCAGAGCACATGGCACAGGATTGAGACCAGATGGTTCTGGAATATCTGGAGATTCCGCAGCCTCTCTGGACAATCTATTATAGTGTGTGGTCACCTGCACAGTAAAGAAGTTTTTCCTCATGTTCAGATGGAACTTCCTGTGCATCAGTTTTTGCCTGTTGCCTCCTTTCCTATTGCTCAGTAGCACTGAGCAGAGCCTGGCTCCATCCTCCTGGCACCTCCCTTCAGATACTCACAGACATTGATGAGTTCCCCTCTCAGTGCCTCTTCTCGAGGCTGAACAGGCCCAGCTCCCTCAGCCTTTCCTCATTAGAGAGATGCTCCAGTGCCTCAATCATCTTTGTTACCCTCCACTGGAGCCACTCCAGGGGCTCCATGTCTCTTTTGTCCTGAGGAGCCCAGGACTGGACTCAGCACTCCAGATGTGCCTCACCAGGGCTGGGCAGAGGGGCAGGATCACCTCCCTGGACCTGCTGGCACTGCTCTTCCTAATGCATCTCAGAATACTGTTTTCCTTGATAGCTCCTTTCATTCTCTCCTCTAGTTTCTCAGTCTCTGAAATAGCCTCACATCTTAGCTGTCCTTCATCAGGCCTGTCTGCTTTTCCAATAAAAATATATCAACAAAAGCTTTCTTTCTGCTGTCCTTCAAACCTCCATCTTTTGCCCAAGGCAAAGAAACAAGGGTACAGCACGTGATCCAGTACATCAAACTGTCTTCACAAAAGCCTCTCAATAATGATAATTATCATTTTATTATTTAAAACTTGAAATTAAGGATATACCATTGCAAAAGGTGGAGATATATATCTATATAAACACAAGTGTATATATATATATATATATATATATATATATATGTATATATAGTGTAGCTGTGTGTGGAATTAATTAAAATAATTTATTTCATCTTTTTTCGGTAAACATGGGTTTTGTTTCTCCTCTGTTCTTCCTCAGACACCAAAAAGGCATCCTTACTCACACTATTTGTACATCTACTCTCTAATGCAAATAGTTGAGCAATGAGCTCAGCCTCTTTGCTAAGCCTATGGGGAGGAAGGATTGGCTGGTAAGAAGGAAGTGGAGTTTGAATCATAGCTCTCCATTTTGCTCGATAAAACATCATAGGATATGAGGCTGAAAAATGAACAGCCCTTTCTTTGTGTAGTGAGCATACAAGATTGTACAAACAGGAGCCACCTGTTTCCCATTTGTCACCCTTTCACCACAGCATGGGGCTTTGACTTGTTGCATATCTTTAAAGCAAACTTTAGGAATCAAGCTGTACACATGTAAGCTAAGACACTCAAAATGCAGGACTGTTCCTCTGAAGAGGAACTTTTGCTTGTCCTTTCTTCCCCTTCTCCTACCAGAAGTCCTGTATGAGCAAGCGAATACCCACTGCTAGTGTCCCATCTCACTTCTGATCTGGCTGGCACCATCGGCCAAGCACCCAGCTAAGGGATCAGCATCCCTGCAGGCATCTCTGCCTGGCTGCCATTACCAAGCATGTTTGGGAAATTACTTCCAGGTACCTGCCTTCAGACAGCTGATTCTCACCTGCTGGGTTATGTCCCACTGCTAATCTACTGCTTGATGTATTCATTTGTCCATTTGCTGACTCACCTCTCTTCCCATTGTACCTGATGGATTAAATAGCTCAGCTAACTCTTTCAGTGATAGGCTCTGTCCACGACTTATCTGCTGAATCCATACACTGCTGTTTGCTTTTCTGTTCCTCTAGGTAGCTAACTTAGATAGTAACTGATTCCCTTCCTTTTAAAGAGGAGCTGTTGCTGACTCTGCTTCCTTAGCTAATAATTTCATTTAATCAGCTACATTCCTTCTGTCATCTGCTAAACTATGCTTTTGACTCCTTAAGTCCTTCCCTGTAAACTCATGACCCTGTACATTTGCTCTCTCGTCACCTCTTTAACAGTATTCCCCTCTACATACTCTCTTTCCTTCTTCTTGGCACTTCCTTTCTCATACTTTCTTTCATGTTTTTTGTCATTCATACTGTCCTTCCATTTTGTCCCTTTGACTGCCACATCACACTCTTGACTACCCTTTTGCCACCCAAAGCAGCCCTTTCCTTCCTTTATCATTGCATTATTTCTCAGCATGATATATAAAGTTAATGTAATTACATAAATTATCCTTGTAATTGCACCTCAAATGTGGTTTTTTGATACTTGTAACTGTCATGAATTCACAGGTTGGAAAGTCTGCAATCTGACCAGCAGCAACTGTACAATACAGCTTAATTATTGAACCTAGAGTGGAACAGCATTTGTATGAAGCAGAAGACCTGGAGGATAATATAATAACTCAAAAAAAGTACATGAATTCCTAGTAATAATACACAGAAAAGCAAAGCAGAAGCTAATTACCAGAGCTGATGAATAGATAATTTTAAACTTGTTAAAATACCCTGAGACACTCAAACTACAAAACAAGCAGCTTTTCCTTTTGCAATAAAGTAGAAAATTGAAAGCAGTTATATTTTTCCTGTCCCTCTTTTTTTAAAAAAATTTTGTATTTTCTTTCATTTCTGAATGTAAATAAGGGACTAATTAAGTTTATACCTCTCTTTCGAACCTCTGAATAATTTTGCAAAATGTGTACAAGTTTTAAAAGTTACCCAGAGGAAAGATAAAGTTGGTGACCTTCCTACTTGGTAACTTTTCAAAAAGTAGTAGACAAGTTTTAAAGTCAGGAAGCCCAAAGTCTGACAGATTCTGAAGAAAATAAAATTCTTGGTAAATTGGTTTTACTTAAAATAAATTCACTATCTTAAAAAACAAAAAAAAAAAAAAACCAAAAAAAACCCAAAAAAAACCAAAAAAAAAAAACCCCACAATGCCAAAACAATAAGAATATTTTTAAAAATTACTGGTCCCTTTTATTTTTTTAATTCTTAACTGCAATGCAGTATGGGGAAAACTGAAGTCAAACATCCTTTCAAAATATAAAAATATTGAGTAACTTACTCCAGTGTCATTGAAATTTTAATGTTGGAGATATTAAAAGAGACAAGATTTCCTTTTTTTTTCTGGTGCTAAACCAGCTTATGAAATCTCAATAACCTTTCCGCAGTACATTCTGTATCCAGCTCTAGTGATGCATAAGCACTACAGGTCATCCTTTCTGCCTTCTGTTATTCCAGTACAAACTTATCTTAGCTGAAAAAAACCTCTATTTTTCTTGCAAAAAATAAATGTACTTGTTATTAGTTAATTTCCTATGCAGATTTGAAATTTTCAATTTTCTCTACTTTCTGAATTTCAATTTCTGAATTGAAAGCAAAATGAAAAGAGTTGAAGATGTCCTGATTAGTATTTATTTTCAGTTTGTTTACTTTATGAACAAATAAGTGGGACTGTTAAGGTGGTGGGACTGTTAAATCACTCACTGCCTTTTGGAATTCAGTACTTTTTTTGCTCTCAGTCTATATCCTTTCTCCTTGACAACTCTAATTTATTTTAATGATAATTTTTACTAGATGCCCCAGCTACAAGCACTTTCAGGAAAAATGGTTTCGATTTTTTCTTCCTAATTATTTTCAAGACTGATAAATATGGTTGATAGCTGAGAGGAGCTGAAGTTCCAGGGAACCAGTATTTTTCCGCAGGATCAATAGCTTTTTAACAGGGCACAAGTATTGCCCTTTCATTTATAACATATTGGCAAATCACAGGATAAGCTGAGCTGGAAGGCATCCAAAAGGATCATTGAGCCCAGCTCCTGCCCTTGCACAGCACCATCCCCAAGGATCACACCATACCTTTGAGTGAGTTAACAGGTCCTCCCAGACACTTTTCTGTCTGTGAAGATCAGCATTTCTAAACATCTTGTCATTATTATTTTGGGTTTTTTGCATTCTTTAAAAAGGCTCACTCTTAAATAAAAAAGAAAATATGGAACACTCTGGGAAAACAGTCTCCTTTATTTCCCACTCAATTTCAGAGTGCCTAATGAGGGCCTGGGAAGACACATAAATTTCTGGTTTGGTGCTGATTTTAGCTGTGAAAATAAATTGAAGAAAAGCTGTAGTCATGTGAAGATATCCAGCAGAGCGGCCATTAATATAGATAAGAAAGTCTATTTTTACACCAGAATAAACAAAAAAAAAAAAAAAAAAAAAAAAAAAAAAAAAAAAAAAGTGTGATTCAGACATAAATAACAATATCTGAGCCACAATTAGTGAGATAAAATTAATTCCCATAATACATTTATGTATATGTGTATTACAACTTGGTCCAAGATGCCTCACTCCAGGACACTAAATTCTGATTCACTTACACTAGATCCATACCAAGTAACTCTATCAAATGAGCATTTCCTGATTTGTACTTGGGGAGAGAGACTGAAAACTCTCACTCTAAACAGAGAACCTTGTGGATAACAAGCCAGTTCTACAAAGCAGGCTGAACACTTCCAGTGATACAGCATATCATCAGTGGTAAACCACAGGAGCTAACGTAGAGTCCTACTGTTTGTAATCAATAACTTATAGGGTGCAGTGCAGTGTTTTGGAAAGGGTGATGTAGAAAAGATCAGGTGGTAGGGGGCTGGAGCTGAACATGGATTCATTGTGTCTCAGAGCAGAAAAGGTGCCTGTGCATGCTCAAACAGGACTGTGAGTAGAAGTGGAAAAGGCACTGTTATTGTAGCAATCAGAAAATTTGCAGTCAGTAATACACTGTGTACCCTGTGAAGTCTACCCTTTGGAAAAGTAGTAAATAGTAGCATGTATAGATATTACCCAGAAGAGGTTTTACAAGTAGTTTTCTGGTTTGGAAGATGTGTCTTCCAGCTGGATGCTAAGTTTTATGTATTTACCTTAATACAGAGATGGTTAAGTGAAAAATTTGACCTAATTCACTCAGAACTCTTAAATCAAGGTAGGATATCTTCTCAAAAAGTCATTGATTTTGTTCATCCAAATCATATGAGCTCAGTGGAAGAACTACTTGGAAAAAAATTTTGTCCTTTATTATAAAGTACAGATATAAGAGAAAAATATAAAAGGGAGCAGGCATAATTCAATTTTTGCACCATTTACTATCATCAAATGTTATGTCTATATTTAGTATTATTGTCAAAGCAGATATGCCAGCCTCCTGCATTCCTGAAGTCTCTACTACCTTGTGTACTGGCTCCTCTCCGACTTTCTCATGCGTCCCTAGAAAAGAACCTTCACTGATGCTTTTTATTTCTTTTCAATCTACATAACTGGAGCAAAGGAAAATACCTGGTAATGAAATAATCAAATGTTCTATATTCAATGAAATAGTCAAACATTCTCTAATGAGAACTATATTCTCATTTGTTGCGTCTCTAAGTATCAAGACGTTCTGAGTATATTCAAAACCAAGTGCACTTGTTACTTGCAAAGCTGAACTCCACTAATGACTTCAGGACTGAGGTGTGGTTATTTCATCTGGTGTGTCATACAGACAAATGTCAGTCACAGCCATACTACAACATCAGGCTGCTTGCACATAGCCAAAAAGAGATGATGTTTGCTTGTGAATCATCCTTCCAAGCATGGTCCATGTTTGCCTATACCAGAAGATGCCACATGGACTTGCACTTATTTCAAGACAGCCAAGATAATTGCTGCTAGCACACCCACCTACCATATGCCAAAAACCCAAGGAGATACTATATACAGAGCATATTTGACAGAGTGTATGTCCAAGGCAACATACCCCAAATCATTTTTACAAAGCTTCCATGTATCACAATAGCAGCCTCTGAAAGGGTATCCCTATATCACTTTGTAATAGGGTAAGGCATTCCACAAATATCCAAGCTTGTCACTGGAACCTGCTTCCAGATACAATTGCAAGCAGAGAGACACCCAGTTGGGCCAGATACAGCACTCACCTGCAGAAAACGACAGTTTTCTGCAGAGAAACACAAAGTTTCCCATGCCCACCTCTGTTTTGACAGAGAATTCTTGCTCAGGTGTGAGTGGTCTTTTGCAGGAGCTCCTGAAACAGATGGAGGCAGACGAGTAATGATCACAAGCTGAATATGCATCGCTCTTTTTAAGGTCTGGCAGGAGCTTCACCACAAATCCATTGCCACACTGCTGCACATGCAGTGAGCTGGACAAAGCCCTACCTGCAGCTGAGCAATATATACTCAGGCCGTGAGATTATCATGGATGCTCAGAACCAGAAGGTGAGGAAGCGTGATCATTGCTGTGGGTGAACAGATACAGTGGATGGAAGCCTGGTGGAGTGTGAGTTTCTCTGTAGCCTTTCTGGGTCATTATTTTTGTGGCCTGTGGGTTTATGGCATCCCTCAGCACTAGAAAAAGCATGAATGTGGGCAGGTCCTTCTAGAGCTGTTTTATGGGCTGGTGCTGAGAGTGCAACAGGGCATTGCAGTGTCTCAGAGCAGACCTTCAAATATTCTTGAATACTTGTGAAATATATTTTTCTCAAATTCTTGTGTAATATATCAGCTGGCTTTTTGACTCTGCTAAAGCTGTGCAAAAAGATTTTTACATGCGTGTAACATTTACTCCAATCCTAAATCTCACAGTGGTGATAGCATGTTTCCTTCTGGAATACTACACCTGAAGTAAGCCATAAAATGGTGGCAATATTGAGTGTTTAATAATCTTATGAGTAACATTATGACCCCACACAATTTAGAAATAATCCTCAAGAAGGTGGTGTTTGGAGTCAGGGGGCACTATTACATGAATTTCTAATTTGGGAATTCATTTAGTAAACCAAAAAGAAACAGTAAAGCAAAAGACAAGGAGCACAGGTTGTAGCCTGGAAGAGTCAGTCTGGATAGAAGGAAAATCACTGTTTGAAAAATGCCCTGCTTTGAGCCAGGTCACCAGGGAAGCCATAGACTCTGCATCAGTGGGTGTTTTCACATGCAGCTAGGTAAACCTTATGTGGCTTGGGCTCTTGATAGTCTAGAATTTATACAAAGGTCCAACTAGATGAGCTCCAGTGGTCTCTTACAAGCCCCAGAATCTCTTGTTATTTTGAAAAGGCCATGTAAAAAAGTACCATTAATTCACTTAATCTGAAATATTATTAATTAATTTACTGTTCATTTGCGGTTCATCTTTGCTGACAGTTAATGAAAAACACATAATACTGAACATCCCCAAAAGTTTGGACTCAGTGCCTGTTGCTATAAAAGGTCTATGAGGAATCTGCAACACATATTCTATTGCAAATACAGTCTTGTTCTTATCGCTCCATGTTTCTAGATGCTTCAAAATATTCAGCTGCATATGGCCCATCTTTTTTCTTTCTACACCTGTAATTTATTGAACAATCTGAAGAAGCATTCAGAAAATAGATGGAAAGCACCATGTTACCTTTCCCTCTGAACAGCTTTGAATTACTCTCCTGTAATCATTACTGCAGATTAATGCCATCAAAGAGCAGTTCTGCAGGAGATAAAATGAACAGCCTCTGATAAATTTATCATTATAGCAAATCACACCAAGTAGAATTTCTTTCCTCAGCTTGAAGAATGTACAAATGATTTCTTTTTCCTTTAAATCTTAAAGGTTTCCCTAGCAGACAAGGGCAACCTGAAAGTCAGGATGAAAGTCCTGAAGGCGCGTTATTCTGGCCATGCTGGGGGAAACATAATTAAATATATCTGCTTAAAATTTGTAGTACTACGCTGTATTATTGTGTTGAAAAGGAACTCATATAAATTTAACCTTCTTTAATGAAAAGTTTAATGCCTAAATGATGATACATTTGGGAGCAGAGGCCACTAGGGCATTATGTATGATTTCTCGGTTTTATTTTCCTTTATCCTAAGTCATCATCACTTGCATTAAGTAGGATTTAGCAGGCTTCCTGGTTACACTGTGAAAAAAACCAGACACAAGTCAGGGTCACCAGGTTTCTCCGCAGAGTAAAATCTGCTGCGCATGCTTCTCTGTCTTTTATCTCTCACCCGTTCCTTTAGCCATTAAACATTAACAACTATTGAGTGACTCAGAAGAAGGGCAGGAGGCACTCCTGGAAGAAGTTCAAGTACTCTGTTGATGAGAGCAGAACTAGCACCTGACCAGCAGAGAAGATATGCTAAGCTGCATACTAAGTCATATTCCTCATTCTGCACAGATAGAGGAAAAAGAGTATCAATGCTAAATAAAGGAGGAGGAGTGATCATTTAGGCTGAGATAAAAATACAATGCAATCAATGGGATTGCACTATTAAACAGCATGGATCTAGCATGTAGTACTGTAAAGACAAAAAGGAGTTATTATAGGACTGAAATCTGAATTGAAAAAGAGCACCTGAAATAATGTTTGTGCCTGCTTTTTGCAGTCTCAGTTATAAGATGTGTTTGTTTGTGACTGTGGAGAAGTTGACCTGAACCCCAAGGGGCCTTCTGCAGCTCAGACCCAAGCTTTCCTACAGACAGCGACAGAAATACACACCAGCTTCCCTTGATATGTTCTATGCTATGTTCTATGTTCTTCCCTTGCTTCTCCCTATGTTCCACCCTCTTTCTTCATGACTCTTCTTTTTTTCCTGATGTGATTGACCGGCACATAACACACAGTAAAGCCATCTATATGGCTGCTATGTGATAAAATTATTATTACAACACATGTACATTGCTTTATTCTATGTTTGTGTATACTATCCTTAAAAAGGCAGCAATATTACAATATGTAACACCCTATTATAGAATCATTGTTCTGCATTTTTGTTCCAGGCTTAATTTTTCAGTTAAGTGTAACTCAGAATAATTCTCTTTAGATCTGACATTGATTCAATTTTATCCCTTTCTTTGACATAATTGTATTGGATAATTCTGTCAAAACTCTCCTAGCCATTTTTGACCTATCCTCAAACATAGTTAATCAAAGCATGCTTCATTGGTTTAAGAGAAATAACCTAAAAACTTCAAATTTTGCGATTAGACTGCTCAAATTCCTGTTATGTTTGATAGGTATATTGTCTTCAAAGAGTGTATGTAGTTTTTACATGTTAGAAGATAGCTGAGTTGCAGGGAGCTGAGGGAGGAAAATATTCTGCGTGCCCTCTTGTTGCTGCAGTTCTTGTACCTTCAGGAGAGGCCCTGGGAAGAAATGGGGCTGGAGAAGGGGTCTTGGGGCATTATAAGACTGAGTTCTAAATCCTGGCTTTAGCATCAACTCAGTATATAGCTGAGAACAAATTATTTTACCCCTTGGAGTTCATTCCCCCTCTGTAAAATGTGATTAATAGCATTTACAACCCTTGCCTAACTCTTTCACAGGAATCATGAGGATGTTAATGAAAAAATATATAGTGAGACACCATTCTGTGTGCGCCTGGCTCTCGGCGGTCACGGACTGGAGGTTGGCCGGCTCGCTGTCCCACTTGTGGCCGCAGGGCAGACACGGGAGTGGCACCCCCGAGTCTCTGCCGAGACTGCTGCGGGTGGCGGTGATTGCTGAGGCGTGGGTAGCGCAGCAGAGGCACGGGGCACGAGGAAACTGAGGCAGAGGAATAAGGGAGGGACACTTGTCTGAATCTCCAAACGTTTAATGTCAAAGTCGGGGCAGAGCAAGTGAACCCAATCTGAACTTGAAGGGGCTACTTTTATAGGGATGGGGGGAACACGGGGAAGACACAACCTCTGACCAATAGCAGGGCATTAGGGGAGGGGTGCAGGGTAAGGGCTCCCCAGTAGAAGCCAACACGGGGAGGGAGCAAACCCCACAACCCAATTCTGCCCTGAGGAAGGGATGAAAGACAGGGAACACTCTAGAACCAAAGGAGTGTGCTGTCTTTGACAGGCAGGGGTGAGACAAGGGAACAAGGGAGGTATACAGGTGGATTGATATGTTGATTGATATACATTTTGGCAGGGAAAACTGTGGTAAACAACTCAGGACTGAACCATTAGGGAAGCCAAATGGGGTACACAGACTGAACCATTACAAACTTATAACAAGGAATATTAAAACATGCTACAGGAAAACAAACTGTAAAACAACAGACTACCACAACTGTGAACAACTAAGACATTGTAATAGCAATATCAGAATATACCTGAAAAGAAGCACACCAGTTTCCACAACAGAGTATATCTTAGCAAAGATTGCATTTTCTTATTAACTCCATTTCTCTTGATGGACACTCTGAAAGTATGAGAGTAAATAGATGAAAGCAGATAGGGAGTTTTCAGCTCCAAGACTAATTCCAGCTTGTCTCTCTTTCTCAAATCAGAATTTTAGTTTAGATGATCACAGAAAAGTCTGAAACTTCTTTCCACCTTTCTTGTGTTTCTGTGTTGCCCGACAATGTGAGGCAAAGAAATCTGACAGGGTAAAAAGGGTTTTTCAGTTACTGTGTTTGATTTAATTAATTTTCAGTTTTATCTTTACTTAGCTAATATCTTGGCATATTAATATCCTTATCTATGAAAGACGGCCCAAATGGGGGTGGACTTAGAAAGTCAAAGAGGTTCAACTTTGTTTGTTACTAGTCTCCTTAAAGAATGAGAAATATATGTTTTGAAAGTATGTGTACTCAAATATTTGCCATTTTTTTTTAATACAAGAAACAAAACAGTGTGAGGTCTTTATTCCCAGCTTACTCTATCCTTGCAGGTATTTAGTTCAGTAATTATACCAAGTCTCAGTGTTGTTGCTGGCTTCTGCTCTGTTTTCACGTCCCTCTGCTTTTTCTGGATTTGATTTTCCTTTCTGTATGTGCTCTTGAAGTTTTTCTCCTTCCTCTGACCTAGTTAGTCCTTGACACTGACACTTTTTGTGGTTTAGGAGCAGCATTCCCTACTTTAGTCCCCCACACACAAACTCGTTTCCCCTCCCCCTTCTGGTGGGAGATACAAAAGGCAGAAATTACAAATTGAGATTAAAACAATTTACTGGAAACAGCAAAACAATAATAAAATGAGCAGTAACAGCAACAATGCTAAGAACAACAGTGTATAGAAGAGATGGAATTTTACAGGCAGAATGCTCACTGAGCTGAACCTCAGCATGTGACACACCTCTGGTGTGACCCCAGAGACAAGGAACCAAATGGCTCTCGGCCTCCCCATGCCCATGTTTTTCTTCCCCATGGCAATCCATGCCTACTTCCTTCTCAGAACTGAGAACCCCTCACTTCTGCCTCCCAGCCATGATGTGTGTGTGTTATAGAACAGGAACCCAGGCATGGCTTCAGACTCCACCACACCATGGTTACTGAGAAAAAAACTAACTGTCCTGGATGAAGACCAGGACAATACTGAAACCTTAAAAGGGTCTTTGGCAGACTGTTACTCAAGCAGCTCAGGAAGTTCTGGGAGGGATGTTTCACAGCAGAAGAGTTTGCAGTGTTGAAGTCTGGTGACTCAGGGAATAAATCTTGGTCCAGTTGGTGTCATGAAATTTTTAAAGGGAATTTATCTTGATCATGGACACTTTTCTCTCACAATATAATGTCTCTCAATGAATCAGGATAAAGCTGCTCTCTGTGCCATGCCCTGATCTGCTGTAGTATTTTAAAATCCAACTTATTTGATTAATATTTTTTCCTCATTATTTTCATTATATAGAAAATTAAATTAAGGCAAGCAAAACTAAAAATTAACCATATTTTCCTGTTAAGGGGTGTATATAGTGGACATACAGAGGTGAGTATAAAAACAGCTTTTGGGACAGGTCATTGTATAAAGAGAACTTGCTCAGAGAACTGTATCAACATTTTGTTCAGTATGAGGCACAACTCCAGGTGAGCCTGGATCATATTTTTTTGGTTATACCAGGCTTTTTAACAGGTCAGAAAAACCTCAGGAGTTTCATCTACAATGAAACACCATCCCCTTCATGATTACACAGTGAGCTATTTATGACATATCACAGTTTGAGGGTTAATAATGCAAATAGCAGAAGGAAAAAGATGGAAGGAAACTTTCTGTATGTTGCTTCATACAAGAGACAATGGTCTGATGCAGGTGAAGAATGGAGTACTGAGTTCCTTATAATGCTTTTACAGAAGTTTTTGTGGTAATGGAATGAAATTATCCTGAATGGTCTTTATCTTATAGGGCTTCCTGAGGAAATTAATGATTCACAGAGCACTGGAAGTTTCTCTGTTGTGGGCTGTTTAAGCATCTGCTTCTAAATGTCAGGACAGGCCAGCTGTCGTATTTTATACGTGTCCTTAGAATATAGATATGCATTAGTCATTGCAAGAAGCTGCCATTTCAAGTGTGGGAGCAACTAGTTTCAGGATTGATTTGTGAGGAGTCTTTCCCATTCTCATACAAGTTTTTAGCTACTGTCTTAATGATGGGCTTTGTTCAGAAAAGCATAAGGTGAGAGTGTATTTTTTTGGAGGTTCAATATGAATTATAAAGAAAGAGTGCAATTGTTCTTCATCCACCCACAGGTTACCAACAAACTGTCTCAAAATCAGGTCGAGTCTCAGATGAGTTTGTGGTCATTTGTCATGCATGTTTGTACATAGTATTAGCTTCATCTCCAATTTTTAGAGTTGTTTTTCTTCTCTCTGTCTCAGAAATAGAAATACTTCTATTTTCTGTTCTTAAGGGAGACTGTAGAAGGAAGATTTGGTTATTTTCCCACTGAATTGCATTCCACAGATGGGAGGGGGAAAAAAAAGAGACACAGAGAAATACCTTTTCAGTTGAAGCAGTGAAATTTGCCTTTTGGTTACATGGCACTAAACAATTTCAGACTACATGTCCATTCAGACGTGAGTGGCTCTTCAGAGGGCAGCAGTACAAGGGCAGCTGGAGGGTAAGAAGAACTTCCAGATCCTCCTTTGCTGCTGGAAGTCACTGGCTTGGATGGCATTTCGCTGCCTTCATCTGGGAACCAGCATGTATTTCACAGTGCTCCTGATCTCATTGGTGTGCATGTTAGTTCTTTCATGTTTCTTTGAGTTTTATTCCCTTCTGCTTTTTTTTTTTTTTTTCTGTCAAGTTTGGCCTTTAAGCTTGTTTAAATATGAAACTGAATGCCAGCAAAATCTGTGCTCTGCTCCCATATGACTCTTTTTCTGTGGCCTTAACAACAAACAACCATCTTCACACCATTAATGTCCCCTCCTGTCATGGTGTTGTGCAGGCACCTTAGACCACAGTGATGGAGCCTGTGTCTATCCCACTGCCCAGCCAGGAAGCACCAGGGGCAGCCCCAGCCCCGAGCACCAGGATCCTCCCTGGGTTTTGAGTGGTCCAGGATGTGGGGCCGTGGGTGGGTCTGGCTCAGTGGGGCCCATGGCTGGGCAGAGCAGGGCTGTGGGGAGCTCAAGGCTGGCCATGGTGTGACATTGTTGGGAAGGGAGAGATAGAGTCCTGGGCCAAGGGCAGGTGGGGAGAAGCTGTGAGCGCTGGTGAGGCATGTAAGAGCCCTGTCAGCACTGAAAATGATGAAGCAGTAATGTATAAAGGGCTTGCACAAACTGACTGGGCTGTGACTGTGTTTATGGTCCTACAGCTCGAACAAAATGGTTCCGGTGATAGAAATTCTGACAGGAGTCTTGGGGCTTGATCTAGCAGATCCAGAAACTGTGCCTGGCCAGGGAAGAGGAGGAAAAGTTTTTTGGGGTGATTCCTCAGACCCTGTTCCCCTGTCACCCACTGCTGTCCATCCCAGTCCGTGTGCACATTTAGCACTATGTCTGGCCCCACTCAAGGGCTAGGGAACGGGCTAGGGGGGTTCTGCCTGCTCTCCTGATGGTAAATCTGTTCTTTGCTCCCAGCTTCTTGTGTGTGAATTGCAAGCACTTCTTGCCCAGTGAGAACAAATATTTTGCCAGTGAGCCACAGAGTTGCTTCTCCAATGTTTACTTTTTGCAGGAGTCCTGCTTTAGTCACAGGACAGCTTACTATGAGCAGTAAGCACTGCCATGGATTATGTTGTGAGGGGCACTCATGGACAGGGCTAAAAACATTCAATTTACTACTAACACAAAATAGACCTTTTACCGGTAAGCATGCCTGTGTGGAAATTACTAGTATCCAAAACCAGATTTGCTTCCAATTACTATGATTCAGACCCCCAAGACAGAAGCAGAAGTATCTAATTATCAGTTTTTAATTATGAATAACAAATAGCCACTGTGGCTGCTTTAAGAACAAATCACAGTCTAAATTTTTCTTCACAATGCATTTGTAAAAAAGGTAAAAAATACATATTGAATGTATTCTAAACTGATTATGCATTATTGGGAAGCAAAAAACATGCTTACTTCATGTCAATAGTGTTTTCACAATAAAAGATACGAATGGTGATCCACCTGATGGATTTTCCGTGGGCCTGTAGCCCTGAAGGGACTAGGACTCTTCATTCACTATAAAGTTAAGCACAGGTGAAAACTTTGAAGGCTTGGAAAGAACTAATATACTCAGGCACTGCATCAAAATACATGAATAAGACACAATATAGTAGTTATTGTAGTGATGTGGTCTAGTGAGCTGGAGGGAAGGGAAAAAAAACCTAATTCAAGGAGGATTGATTTATTACTATTTTGCCTTTCTGCAGTTTGATACCTTGCTGTTTTCTTCAATTTTTTCTCTCTTTCTTGTTATTCTTTTTTCTTTTTCCCCTTCAGTGTATGCAATATGAAGCTTTTCACACCTCAGCAGAGGTATTGAGGAGCTGGATTACTGTTTTGTTCATGGTTGAGGGTCCTTGGTGTGGGATCCAGTCAGCACAAAATGGTTGTGGGGCCACAACAGCTGTTGAGCAACATCAGGATGTCTTTTAGGGAGCCACCATCAGCACTGGGGCACAGGTTCATGTCAAAGGGGCCCAGGTTGTTCTCCCTAATCTCTGACATGGACCAGTATCAGATGCTCCAGAATGGATTAACAAGGTCTCCACGATGAAAGGACAGCTTACCTATGGGGAATCTAACAGAACCTATAGTGACTAATGTTGTGACCTTGATAGTTTATAATGCTCCTGTTTAGTTAAATTTTTAAAGTGTTAATGTTTTTCTATTTCTGCAAAGGCCTAGGGATCAGGCATGAGGAGGTTTCCTGCCTGTCTGACCTGTGCCTCAAGCCACTGCTTTTAAATGCTATCAAGCACCCTCCTGTTCTTATAATACAGTTTTTTCTTTTAATTTTTCTACTGAAAAATATATTCAGGCTGTATTTCATAGGCTGAAAATATTCTTTATTATTTGAGGTTTTTTTTCCTACCATTTTGATTGCTGATTATGTCTCCACAAATCATGGAAGATTGCGCTATTTGGGAGAAATAATGCACAAATATTCAGCAGCAAGTGTATAAATGTTTGTTCCTTTGAAATAGGCTGAATCTATCAGACAAAGAGCATAATACAGATGCAACATGCCTTTGATATTGGATAGTTGAACTCCTCAGAAGATGCTTGTATGGATATGTATGAAAGATAATGAGTTTATTTAGTATCTATTTAGTATCAGGATCTTCTGTAAAATACTGGAAAGGAGGGACATACAACTGACCTTGTCTTTTACTGGTAGACTACAAACATTTTATTTTTATTAGCTTGTTAGGACACCAGGACTCAGCTAAATGGTTTTATAGTTAAATGGAGAAAGTTTAGTATATTAATATCCCACTTGTACACACTAAATTAATGGCCTGGAGACTGTGAAAGCTTTATGATAGATCTAGGCTGTACAGTGCAATTTAAAGCTCCCTTTTCTTCAATTTTTGTTCTGGGTGCCTTGGCTTTCAAAGTGACTGAGGATTCCGAAGTACCCAGAACACATAAACCCCTGAGTGAGGGTTTTATTGTGGTTAGGTAACATATGGCGATGCTGAAATATGTGATCCTGAAGAACATGGAGACTTGTATTAAAGAAAATTTTCCCTATGAGATGTGCAAGTTCACACAGTCCTGCAGCCACTGAAAAAAGCTGTACCAGCACTTCCATGAAAATTCACTTTTCCAGCCCATGTTAATCTTGGATTTGTTTCTTCATGTTATGCTGTCAGGCAAGTATATCAGTGTGAGCTTTGTTTTGCTTTGTTTTGTTTTTTTTTTTTTTTTTTTTAATATGTGCCCCTGAAATGAGAGCTGAAACATTTAGAGGTGATATCCTTTGAAATTAATGGGGGAGAATTAGGAAAATTAAATGTTAGGAAAATGGAACTGTCTTCACAGTTTTAATATTCTTGTCTTCCATCATCACTTTCCTATAGCAATGTTAGTGTCCAAACAAATTTTCATTCTCTAGAGGAATTCAGCAGGGTGGCTACCACCATGCACCACTGTGCTGTCTCTGGACCAGACAGCTCCAGATCCTTTTTGTGAAAAAGACAGGTTGACTGCAGATGGTATCATCCCTGTAGCCAAAGTCACAACATTAATTGATAAAATAACTCATTGTTCTGCAGGGTAGAATAGTATGGTCCTAAGTTTGGATCCAGTTCCACCAGTCATAATTTCATCACGTTCATTTTAAGACAGTTTAAATTGAGGGTGATCTGTGCCCCCAATGCAAAATATTATTACATCTCATTTTAGCTTGGTAACTCTAGAGAAAACCTAACCTGATAAATTAAAGGAATTAAGCCATATATGTTGTCTGAATGTGACATCACAAAAAAGTATATGTGCTCCAAATGTGAATTTCTTTGCTGAATTTATTTTTCTTATCAGTCTTGAAAATTTCTGGTTAGTCCATGATTTTGTGTCTGCTAAGACAGTTTTAGATGTATATAGCAGACGATTTAGAAAATAAGAAATAGATTCTCTGCCTTGAACCTCTGTTGGATAAGTTCTGGATGAGAGGTCCTATGTCTGCACGGAGCAGGTGTGTTTCCATATGAATACATTCTTTTCCTTTTTCCAATGAGGATGTAGAAACAGACCTTTTTCAATCAATTTTTTGTGAGAATTTGTTTTCCTGTTCCATTAATGAAGTATTACAGATATTAGCTCTCAGGGTCTGTGTCTCTGTGAAGTCTTGATGACCCCAAGATTGTAAAAGTCCTTTTTCTCCCAGCCCGAGCTGCCAATGAAGAGGTCTGGAATGCGTCTGATTGCTTTTTCGAGGTTGCTTATTTCTTCTTATCTAAACATTCTTTCTCTGACCTGCCGATCTCTGGCTAGCAAGGAGGCCATGGCCATCTGCCCTCCCCTGTCGGACGGTGTTTACCTTTAATATCAAAAGTTACGTATACTATGTTTACAATTTATTACCAATATCTAACATTTATGTTGGACAGTGTGTCCCTATGCTAAACCAATAGAAAAGTGTCACTATCACACTAAGATATAGAGGACAAGAAGAACAAGAAGAAGGCCAGGACTCACCCAAATCCCTCCATCTTGTCCCCTGAACCTGTTATCTTAAAAATCCCAAAATTCTATTTTTCACCCTGTGTTACTTTCACTATCACACTACTCGAACCCTTGTGGCTTGTAATCCCTCATATAAAATTGGCAGTTTTCCATGGGCTAAAATCGAAGCCATAGATGTTTTGATTTCATGCCAGGGTCTCTGAGAACCCTGCCAGGGTCTCGAGACAGCCAGGGCAGCCAGAGGGATGTCCTGGACTCCAACAATTAGCCACCTTAAAAGGAATGTTTCCTTTTTGATGTGTTTCCTGAGAGGCAGCTAACTCTCTATATATTGCTGTGTACTTTTCAGTAACTTGTCCCTTATTGCTCCGTAATGAGATCCATGAACCATCTCACCTTCTTTGTGATGTTGTTTCCTCTTAAAAGGTTCAGCTCTTTCTATTGTAAAAGTTTAAGTAACAAACTACTTAGACACATGTCTGCACTCATGTACACATACAGACACAGAGCTCTTTATCTGTAATGCAAACTCATTGAACAAATGAGGTTCTAATAGAAAAGTTCCTGTTTGATCATGGTAGGTGAAGTGTAATTATCATGGATATAACCACTTATGATAAGTTCAGATGCTTTTAGAATGGAGTTTTGATTTTTGCAGTAATTTGCATGGAATACAGCTTGTGTTTTTTTTGAAAAGCTTTTTATTTCAATAGGAATGCAAATCCTACTTTATCCTATCCTAATTTTAACAAATTTAGACATTGTATGTGATTGCTATTTTGACATTATAGAATATATATAAAAGTAAAAAATACAAATTTTAAAATTATAGCCCACACTTGCATTAAATTAAAATTTCTTTCAATAAGATTATGAATCCCATAGTGTTGTGTATTAACTCATCATGTTTTTACGCAGAGCTAAACACATATTTTACAGTTCAGCTTGCTTAAAAATTTAAGAAGATATAATAAAATTAAATCTCTCTTCTGGGTTTCAAAATGTTTTCCATAGGTTTTGTGACCGGATAATGGTTAACTCAGTTTTTTTTTCCTATTAGCATTCTTCTCTACATAAATTGCACATTTTAAATGAGATTTCAAAAAGCATAGTTCCAGGAAAGATCCTGGAGCAAAAATTAATTAAATATTTTAAATAATTAATATTTTTTGCCATTTAAATTAGACATGTTGACTATATATCTTAGCATTAGAGGAATATGGTGCCCTTTTGAAGTGGAATTTGAATGCTGCCCTTTAGATGGAAGAAATTTCAGTATGCCCTCAGTTATACATTTTGTGACCCAGTTTTTTAACATTGATTTATTTAATTACAGAGGTCCTATACAAGCACAATAGGATTTCAAAATTTGCATTATCTGAATGCTCTTGTTAATCTTGCCTGATGAGTTATTCAGATATGCCTTCTGAATTGCTTGTCAATCCTCTTGTGTCCATTCTGAATCCCTTCTGCTTCACAGGATGAAGATAGTATGAGATGGTTTAGGTATGCAGACTGTTTGGTTACACAGACTATTACCCTTTCCTTACTTGTTTTTGTTTTGTTTTGGTTTGGTTTTTTTTGTTTTGTTTTGGTTTTTTTTTTGTGACTTCCTTACTTTGTGCTAAACACTACTCACTCGATTGTCTTTTCTTTTCATTATGGAAATGATATTTGTACACCCTGCAGCAGAAAATTTGAAATTATGCATAAAATCAATTGGATTTTGAACACTGCACTACATTTATCAAACTAATTTTTTGTCTTCAAGGTTATATAGGATCTTTGGCATTCATACTAGTAAAAAGCAGCCGTCTAAGAATTGTATCTCACAGGACACTTTTCAAAACATTTGAATTCAAAATCCAGGCTTACAATAGAAAAAGAGTAAAACCACATAAGACTGGCTCATTGAATTACTTCAAAATATCACACAGTCTCTCCATGGGGATTCTTTGACAAAAAACCAGAAAGTTATTAAAAATCTTCTTTTCAAAACTGGTTAAATTTGAGGCCATGATAGAGTCACTCTGCTCCATTGAAATGCACAGGTAAGCTCAAAAAACCTAGAGTATTCTGGTCAACTTGAAAAAATATTTCAATCTGAACTAGGCTCATAAAACTGGAATGAATTGGCCTCAATAATACATTAGTTTGTCTGTGACAGTGTACATTCTGGAATATCTAGCAGCTTACTATGCAGCCAATACAGTGAACTGTGCATCATACTGAGGGAACCAGGCCTTTGATAGCACTTGGGGATTGAGCTTTGTGTTTGTATAAAAATATTTTCCAGCTATTAATATACATGGAGTCAGCACAGTGCCTTACATAAAGTGAATTGTCACAGCTTATAAAAGATGGAAAAATACAGTTTGGCAGCCAAGAATTACGTGGCTGCTTCAGAAACATGTATCCATGCTAGCCTCAGAAACACAGTATGACTTACCTTGAGACAGGGCATGGAATTAAAACCTCTGTGTTCTTAAAATATGTGTGTGTATAAATGAATTTGTAAAATGTAACTGTTAAAAATTTGCTGTCATGTAAATAACTGGGCCCACAAGAATTCCTATCAGTTGCTGGAGGCTATTCAAAGCTGAAGAAACCACAGGGCATTCTCACGGGACTGCATCCTCAAGTGAAGGACTGTCATTTATATGGATCTTGAAAAGAGTGGAGGTCATTTTCCTTCCCAGGCAGAATATAGGGAAACTGCAGACAAAGAGCTGTGTGGTCACCAATGGGAAGTACCACCATGTTTGCTCTGCTCTTATATCCTTTCCCAGGCCACTGCTGCTGGTGCGTGCTGGAGATGAGCTGATGAGCTGCTGGGGATCTACCAGGCTCAACCCACGTTCTGTAGTGATCCTCAAACAACTCCACAGTGCAGGCAGGAGCACTTGGAGGCTGGAGCTGTCGTTGCTGCAGAGTTCCTACACAGGAAGCAGCTGGATTATATACACGGCACTGAAGCATGAGCCATAAACACCAGACTATTGTTAGTCCATATCTGAGGGGCCATTGGGACTGCAGGCCCGGCCGCGCTGCCTGATTGGCCCTGTTTGTTATGCTCATTGTCATTCACAGCTATTGTCAGTACAAGATAAATTCTTCTTGCAACAGTGCCCATCATGACAGATTTTGTGGCAGACTTCAGTGCTTTCTTTCCCGGTGCCTTAAAACATTCAGAGTGAGTCTTCATTCATCTTTATGGCAAATGATGAATCCAGCAATTTTATGTTGAAACTTTGCTGCCTTTTTCTTTAAACTCTCAGAAATTGTGCATAAGTGTTTTATGTGTGTCAAAAGCAAGGCAAATTCAGACTGTAAAATAGTCCTGTCCTTGCACCATCCCAATATATTAAGATAAGACTGCAGCTGGATCTGGTGAATCTTGGGCTGGGCAATTAACTCAGACCAGAGAAATGAACAGACTGACCCAAAGATTTATATAGACATCCTCTAACCAGCTTTTTTACCTCTTGTTAGTGACAGTCAACCATAATATTGCCAAGCTTTAGAGAAATTAAATAAAACAAAGTATTTTATAGTTGTAGTTTTAATCTTCTGCTTATATCTAAAAAGAGAATGGCTGAAAAATTTTGGGATAGGACAAAATAGCAGTATGCTCCTATAGGCGAAGCTCTTCTTCAGCAGCCCTAAGGAATGAACAACACCCTATTATCTTCTTTTCCTTGCTCAATAGTTACAGCACAATCCATATAATTCAATATTTCCTTGCTGGAAGTCTATTGCAAAACAAGTAAATATATATTTCTTTGACCTTGGATTAACTATGTCCCCTTGCTGCCTATGTGTTTATATATAACAACACACATCTAAACTTGTGCTTAGCAAATGAGTGATGACTGTGGTAGATCCAGGTTGGACTGTGTTAAGTCTCACTGCATTTAAGTCTCAGCCAACAGCTACCAAATACTACAGTACTAATCCCTAAGAGGCTGTGGTTCAGTAGAGAAGTATTTAATGAAACAAGAATGCTTTGAGGTACTTGTTTTTTATTCTACTTAGTTATGAGCTCAGAACAAAAGAATAAATTTCCTTTTAAATCTTTTTTTAACTGCTCAGTATTTATGACTGATTACCTGTAACCATAGAAATCATTGGACAATTTGATGGCATTTAAATAAAAGAGTAACTTATCTGCATGCAACTGTTTATCTGAAAAACACAGCTATCCAGGGAAAAGGGTTCAATATATTTATTTTAACTTTTATGGATTTTATTCTTATTTTCTGACATATTTTAAAATTGGTAAGTATATTGATATTATGGTCTCAGACAGTTCTTCACTGATGCCCAGGTAACTGAAGCCCTGTGTGCATTATTTTGTTTATTGTATTAACATTGTTTTCATCTGTCCTTCTCTATTAGGCCAAATTACCATAATATATGTGTACATCAGATATCTACCCAATATGAAGCTTGGATCCAGATTCTGATGATGTGAACTCTTCCCAAGGATGTAACTTCTTACAATAAAAACTAAATGAGTTATAAACTAGAAGTTATCATGACTGTCCTGTTATATCCCTAAGAAATCCCACCCAGGGCTTCAGGAAAATGCTTGAGAAATCAGACCAATTTTCTGGCTTTCTCATTTTATATCTTGTTGAAAATTTCTGTCCCAGTGTGTCTGCATCTCATTGTCCATTTTTCTTCACTTCAGGGCATCCCATGTGCTGTATATGTTTGAATGAATCCAAGAATGAAATGAAGGAGGAAGTACAAAAGAGTGCAAATCATATTTTCAGATGACACAAAGCAGGAAAGGATAGCAAATTCATGGGGGAATGAGAATAAAATGCAGTTTAGTCATCATCAATTGGAGAAATGGCCTGAAATTAATTAAACTGTATTCATTAAGGATACTGGCAAAGTGGCTCACATAGGAAATAATAATCAGAACAAAAAAGAAAGCAACATCAAGAAAGACCTGACAAAAACAAAAGATAGGTTAAATGCAAAAAGGAAAACTTTGTGTTTAAAGTAAGGAGACAAAATGTAGGCTAAATCCTGAATAACACACAATGGTTTCTTCTAATTTCATCCAAATAGTACAAGAAAAAATCAAGCAAGAGAGATTTCTGAGTGAAGTTGTGGACTCCCTAATATTGCCTAATACTGTTTAAATTTGAAAGCTATTCTAGTTTTCACTCAGAATATATCTTGGTGAGATGCCTGAGTACTTGCATAATGAAAAACTTCAGAGTAAACTAAAAATATGCATGAGTCCTTTCCATTCTTCTCCCTTTTTGAATACTTTCAATAAACCCTTTTACATTGGAAGCCACATAATTAAATAGGAGCTAACTAACCCAAAATGTCTGCCTTTCATCCCAAAAGACATTTTATGACTAGAGAACACAAAGCCTAATTCTGTACAGTGTCAGCATATTACAAGTAGCATTCTTCTTTCATCAGTCACAGCCACACAGGACTCCCTGTCAGTCCTGCCTTATAGTCCTTTCTCACTGGAATTATATCTATGCATTAATTGCATTGGAGGTCCCAATTAA
Organism: Vidua chalybeata; assembly: GCF_026979565.1. Classification (NCBI taxonomy): domain Eukaryota; kingdom Metazoa; phylum Chordata; class Aves; order Passeriformes; family Viduidae; genus Vidua; species Vidua chalybeata. The sequence goes on from NC_071532.1 coordinate 14,149,364, forward strand.
GCTTTCTTTTACTACAAATACTAACTGGAGTGATATAAATAGAGAGTGCTTAATACACGCTAAAAAATGGTCATTAGAGAAATAAAATGCATTGTAGGGGCAGATTTTGCCTCAGGGGAGAGCCAGACAGAAGGGTAATAAGGGATTTAGCTTTCCATTGCCACTTCCCTGTGTGTCATGGGTCACAAGTAGAATAAGAGCTGTGCAAATGCTGAACCTCACAGTCTTCTTTTTTCTCTTATCGTTTCATGTTATGGTTGATTCCCTCCCTCAATTTCTTCTGGGGCTTTGACCACTTTAAAACCTATAAACAACAGGAACAGGGGTAAACCCAGTCCTCAAGTGCCCATCTCTCATGATCTGTTCGGAAAACTGAACAAGAAATTCTCATAATAAAATATTAACGTTATAAGAAATTCATTAGGGTAGGTGGTTCCTTTAATTATTTATTAGATTGCCTCAAATATACAGCCAGGTTGTTATGGCAGAAGTCCTTTGGCCAAATCTAGCTGGAGAAGGCTGGAAGGCATAACATAGTGCCATTTTATAGCACTAATTATTTTTTTGCACATTATCATATAAGTTAACATAAGTTTGCATTCATTTCTTGTGTGAGAGCACACCACCTACTGCTCTAAGGCCAAGATTACCAGTTGTGGCATTTGAACATATTCCAGCAAAAACATCCTTACACATTCTGCCATAACTTTTTAAGGAGCTCCCAAAGCAAGAGCAGCACCCTTTAACTGTCTGATTGCACTATGGGTGAGCCTTTCAGAAAAGGTTTTCCTCAAGTGGGTACCAAGTTGTTGTACTGGAAAAGAAGCCAGACATCTCAGAAGTTTAGGTGCATTTTATATTGAAATTTTCTTTCTTAAGTTTAGAGGGAAGTGTCTCTAACTATTCAGGATCTTCTCCTAAAGCTAAGCCACATGCCTATAACATATTGATTAAGACATCTGGGAGTATCCAGTTCACACTGCTGCCAGGTGTTGGTAGGTGCACTCAGCCTGAAAGGTGCTATATAAGACTAAGCTAGTTTCCTTCCTTCCTTTTCTCAGTCTCTCCCTTGAGATGCATAAGATTCCCAGGAAATAATACAATTTCTGAAGGGTAATGATACAAACCTGAACTTTCTATGTCTATGTGCAAGAATTCTTCATGGGGATACCCTCAAGAAAGTGGCAGTGTTAAATGAAACTGAAGAGTGCTGAGCATTTAGGAAATTTTGCTGCAAATGTAACCAAAGAGTGTGGATAAATAGTGGTATTATTCTACTGAAGGTGGAATTCTGCCCAGTCATCTTGACAAGGAAACAAGAGGCAAAAGAGGGGAACTGATTCATTAGGTTGCATCCACAGTTCCTACAGTCCAGCATAATGAAACTTTTGGCTCTGTGTTGGCATTGTTTGCAAACAGAAGGTCCTACTGGCAGAAAATATGGTACTTGCTGTGTTTGGTGAAATTCTTCCTTTAGCTAATCTTCATTTGGCTTTTTATGCCCTATTGAAACTGGCCAACCATCTTGTTAGTGGGTATTGTTCCTCCCTTAACAGATGGGAGTGACCATAGCATGCTACTGACCAACTCTGTATCTATTTTACTTATAATAGCTGAATCATTTCTGTGCAGGGCAGTTAAGAGGAGAAAACAGCACTATTACTCTGGCAGGAGAGGAGAAATCAGCCACACATCTAGAGGTGGCGAAAGAAATGAAAGAGTCTTCTTCAAAAGGAATTTACATCCAGAGGCCATTAACTGGGTTTACTTTCTTCTCCAGGACAAAACCATCAGCCTTTTCTGCAACCTACCCAAGTTCAGCTGTACGGGTAAGAAAGGTGTATAAATATGATGCACTAATTAGCATAATTGGTCATGAACTATCAATCACCACTTCCTCCTAAGCAGAGAAATTTGGTTTCATGAGCTATCTTCTCTACTTTCTGTAGTAAGATCATACTAAGGGTAAATGATGCTTGTCCTTTATTGTGCTCTCAAGAAGAGGGGGACAGGGGGCAAGGAATGAAGGAATGACTTTAAAAAATGAAAATGTTTAAAGTACTCCTAGTACTGAAATGACTTTTTTTACTTTGTCTTTTTTCCAGTATAGATTTGCATTACATGTCCTGATTTGGGTTTGTTGTTTGTTGGTTTGATTTTTTTTTAATATCCCTTACTATGCTTGTCTTGCTTATTTTATTCTCTTTGCAAGTCTTCCTGGTGACACCTTGCTATATATTCTTTCCTTGGAAATGCATGTTTTCCTCATGTTTTTAAGCATGTGTAATACTAAAAGAAACCAAATTACATTCAGCCTGGAGGCTGAAAGGATAAATGGGAGGAAGGGTAGTAATTTCCAAGGGAATGAGGTAGAAGAGGAAGACAGGCTGAAAAATAAGTAAAATAAAGAATAAATTATATTTAGGGAAAGCTACATGACTTTCTGTTTGGCTGGTGGGAGGATTTATGAATGGACCAATCAGAGTTTGAAACCAAACTTTAAAGCCAACTACAAAAGTTACTACATTTTTCCCCCCTTTGGAAACATCCCCTAGAAAAGAAAATATTTTTCATGTTCTCCTTTAAATTTCCTTAAGGAAAGTTTGATTTGCTTAGGGTGAAAAATGACAACTTTAGAGCTAAATTTTAGATCTCGGCAGACTACCAAGCCAGGCTCTGCATGAAATCTGCCCTGAGAAGGACAAATGTGTGATGCAAAATCCCTCTCTACTCCGCTCCCCTCCCAAAAGCAATAGTAATTCACTAGTGAGCAGTGCCCATAGTCAGCTGGGATATTGCCCTTGCAGCCTTACAACTGGATGTCCCTGGGTGCTGGAGGTGGAGAGCTTTTGTCCTTCATCCCCCAGGGAACAGCATGAGGGAGCAGCCCTGCCAATGCTTGCCTCCATGGCAAAGATGCCCACATGTTGTGCCAGCAACACAGGAGCATGTTCAGTGTTTGGCAGAGGTTCTCCTCCTGCCCTTCTCCTCACTTTTGGTCCCACTTTCCCAGTCAGAAGCTAGACTTCACTGAGACAAAGAGAACAGAGAAAGTTCTAAAGGAAGGGCAAAGGTAAGCAAAGTAAGGCAAAGTACAGGTTTAGCAAATGACTTCAATAAAAAGTACAGCTTCCACTAAATACCAGAAGGAAAGCAAGAGCATCCTTAAGTGTGCTACTGTTAGAAGACATAAAAGCAATTTAGTGGAACAAATCAAATCTCAGCAACTACTTACCCACCTGTAAAGGCAATAACTGAATTGGCAGCACCAGAAGGATTGTCTTTATTGTTTGAGGAATACAGTATCTCTTGTTATGGAGCACACAGACAATAGGAATACATTACAACAAAATACTCAGACAAGCATGAGAAAAAAGCAAGTATTCAGTTACCTCCAAAAACACTTCAGTCATTTCTAGCCAGGTAACTATTAAAAATACCTCTGTGGAAGTGAATTGCATAAAGTCATTATCAAAGGAACCAAGTGATGGCTTTGTGGACATAATACCTGAATGTGGAGGTATGTTTGTAGAACTGTGCAATTATTGAAAATGGCAAACCACATTTAGAAGGCAGTGTCTTTATTGTCTGCTGGAAGTGTGTATGCAATGCAAACTGAAACACTGAAAGAGGTACAGCAGACGGGGCTAATACTTAGGCTGAGGAAGTTTCAGTTACATAATTAAAATGAAGCAGCTTCTGTAGGATGTAGTTATGTTTTTTCATCCCAAAAGCTGTTTCCACTGGGATTTCATTGATGTAACATATTTAATACCAGGTCACAGAATAAAGGTGAAAGTTTCCAGGAAATTTCGTAAAAATCAGAGAGTTTATTTGCGCTATGAACAAACTATTTTTGTTTTGTTGGAAGTATCGTGGACCAGGTTTGCTTTCCCAGAATTCTAACACTTCTTGTTTTAACACTTCAAAGTTGTTGTGCAGTTAATCTTCAATGAGGATGAGTACATGTGACATGTTTGGAAAGGTTTGTGCTAGAAATGAGAGTGAAAAGCATGTATAAATTTGTTAACCTCTTAATCTGCATCAGCTTACAGCAAAGGATACCATAAGATGTGCCAAGTGTTCCTGAAGTTTATAATACTTGCCAGATACAGTTGTATTTTTCATACTTATCAATCCATCTGCTGATCTCTACATCAATTTTTTTTTACCCGCAGGCTAAAAGGGGATCTTGCACATTGTCATGCTATTTAGATATCTTCCACAGGAAAGCCCGAGCCGGGTTTTTTAATCATACTGAGATCTTCTCCTTTTGGCATTAAAAATGTGTAAATAGATGCCAGGATAAATACGAGTTCCAGAAAAGCATAGTTCAATTGTCTGTTTCAGAAAATAAGTAGCCTTACTTTGGGAAAGATGAGCTTTGGGGCATCTACAAGATGAGGTAGGAATTTTCTGGCTATGCCTTTTTTCCCTGAAGATGTATGATGTCAAAAAGTTGATGTTGAAAGATTATTTCACTTCATTTTTGCCTAATAAGAATAAATTGATAAATCTAATATTTTCTAGATGAAAATAATCAGCTTGAATTGAAATGTCTTTATTTTAAGCTAACATGAAAATAAAAACTCAATCTACAAAGACTTTTGCCTCTAACTGATTTTCTGGGACTTGGATTTATCTTGATGTTGGAAGGAGACAGCTTTCTAAATTTGTCTTATTCTTTCCTGTCTTCTTCCCTCCTCTAGTGGGAAACCAATTTTTCATTCAGCTGTGATTACCATATTCTGTTCTTAATTAGGTGATGAAGAGTTTATCAAATGTTAGGTTCTTGAAACTGCAATGGAAGAAGAGTAGGTGAAGATCATACAGATCTGTGTAGCTGTCTATTAACTGTCTCTCTAACTACCTATCTCAGTTTGGAACTCGGTGCATGAGAATAGTATTTCACAGAGAGCTTCACATTAGGAAATTAAAACAGAAATTCCATGTTATTTTGAAAGGAGGAGATCTTTAGGATGAAAACCCAAAGGTGAGTAGTTAGTAATGTATGCTTTTTTAGTTCCCTCCCTTATACTAACCCATTTTATTGTTCAGTATGCTTCAGTACTTTTTTCTGAAGGTACAAAAAACAGGAAAGTATTGATCTCTCTCCTACAACTGCCGACCTAACTACCAGCTATGGTTCCCCATTGGTTTCTGTCCTCTCTAGTCATGCTTTCAGTACTTCAGGTGCAGTTTTCCTAGCTTTGTCCCAGTTTCCAAAGCCATATTCCCATATTCTTCCCACAGCTCACCCCGTTAGAGACCTGACACTCCAGGCCCTGCCAACATGGGCAGAAATAACATAGTGGGGGCTAGCCACATACAACCAGGGGGCTCCAGCTGTCACCAGGTCCTGAAGTGTCTCCATATTGCTCTCACACTGGATGATAGAAGTGTGACCTGCCCAAGGCTTTGGCACCTCTCCCATTTCTTGCCAAAATTGCTGGAGCCTACTGAGGGCAAGCAATGGAAAGAGAGTGAAAGTGCCCCAGTGATAAAAGTGCTTGTGATTTGCTTTGATTGGCTAAACATGCATGTTACTCCTCTTTGCATACAATGAAGAATGCAGGGAGGGAGATCCCCTTCCTAACATTTTATGTTAGACCATGAGAGCCTGGGCCACTTATGCAGGACTTAGTTATTTCTTTAGCCCTTCCATGTTTTCTGGCCATGCTCACACACTAGCTCACTGACAGTGGCTGCACTGCTGGTAGGTCCTGCCACTGCTCACCCTACCCATAGTTGTTTTCCATTATTTGACTGCTTCTGGAGAAAAAAATGTGCTCAGAGGTTTTGTACCTCTCCAGAGCATCCTATCTTCCTCCTGTACCCCATTCCATGGGAAGGCCATGACTGAGGTGTCTGCACAAGTCCTGGCTTGCATGCCTGCCTCACAGTGTTCCTCGGTCCAGGTCAGAGTTACACAAGCTTGCCTGCACGCAGCTGTCGGAAAAATCTGACTCTGCAAGTCTTTGTTTGCAAGGCTCGGGAGCTGCAGGCATCCCATCACTTTTGATCAGTCAGCCAGTCATTTACTCATTCCTGCCTTACAGAGGGTTATATCTAGGTGGACTTTTCACATGGGTGTGAGGTGTAGAGGCTCTGTCCCACCTGCCTTTCTGGGCTTCCCCTTCCCCAGCCCCTCGCTTTAGGGACCAGGACAGGGAGAGGAAAGTAGAGTGTGGTGCTGCTGAACATGGTATTTCAGATCATTCCTGAAATCACAGTTCAAATAGAGTGTTTGAAGATATGTACAACCCTTAAGTAATCTCATTGTCATCAATTTAAAAGGAGTTTGAAAATCAGGGTGCATTAAAACGTCGTTTTTAAAATTTGCTCTCCACAAAAATTCCACAGGCAGGTGCAACTATGACAAGCATGAGACTTTCCTCTAATTAGCAGAGTAATTAGGGATATGGGACTTATGAAAGTCATATAAAATAGAAACATACAAGAATATTAATTAATGCTAAATTAATTGAGACATTTTTGAAGGATACAAATAAGTCTTGTTGATATACCTAGCAGAGATCAAGCTGTCCAATTAAAACATACATAAATGGTCAAAAGACATAACTTTGGAAAAGATGTGACCATTCTGCCTTTTCAGGTGACCCAATTTCCACAGCCTTTGGCCACAAAAGCTGTAGTTTGCTAGCACACTAGCACAGCCTTCTAGAGAAGGTTGAACCCTGACTAGTCTAAAATTAGAGAGGACAGGAAATGTATGCATAAAACTGATAAAATCTTTTTGAGCTCATTTCCTCAGGCTAAGTGTCCAATTCTGTTTGCTCCTTACTCTGTCCCATTATTATTTTGTATTTAATGAAAGTGCATTGCGTTAACATACATAATGCAATGTGTAATTCTTCATGGAAAAAAAACCAAACAGGAACCAATCTGAAATAGTTTGCATACTATTTGGGAATGCTTTATTTTCATTCCTTAAAAGTGTTTTGCATTTTTTCCTCTTGGGCAGAACACTATTTTGACTGTATAACTGGTAAGAGTTTACCAGTAATAAAATAAATGTCATATGTGATTGTATGCATTTATCTTAGAGTAAGGGATAAAATTCTGCATTTATAGGAAACAAGTTCCTGTTTTATGCCTGTCTTCTGAATTTATTCAGAATTTCCAATCTGCAACTCAACAGGTGCTGTTAGTGCTATTCAACATGTGGTACTGACAGCAGATTCAAGCATGCTCTCCTATCCAACCTGCTCCAGCTGCTGTTCACAATAACAAAACAGCCTGCCCCCCAGACACATTACCTTGTTGTTCCTTGCCCCTCAAGCTTATTAAAAGCGTTCTTCAATACTTGCTCATCAAATCCCACTGACTCCAACTGGCACTTTCTGTGTATACAAAGAATTTGAGGTCATGACTCAGAGCTGCAGCATCCTAAAACACTTTTAGCAGAATAATTGCTGAGGGAACACATACCATTAGAATTTTTATAGACTGACAGCAAATTGTCAAAGTTGGCCCAAATAATTAATTTTTAATGGGAGGATGAAGATGGGACTTTTGTAGTTTAGTGATTACAGTTATATAAATAATTAGAATAGCAAAGGCTCCCTCTCATCCTTTCAAAGCATGGTGTCATTTCAACTGTGCCCCTTTTGTGTATATTTCTTCACTTTGAAAGAAAAGGTGACTTCATTGAAAGTCAACACTTTCCAGCTTCTTAAGATTGAAATGTGGAAAGGCCTTTGTTCTGCTTGATGTAGTTCAGAAGTTGAGAATGCATTAGACGGTGCTGTCAGAAATCCAAGGTGTATTACAAAAATACAAACAGACATTGTTTGAAATATTCCCACTGACCTTCTGATGTGTATAGTAATACAAAAATCTTATACAGCTGTGGGTTTACTCCCTGGAGAATACTTGGTCAATAGTGCCTATTTGGTAGGAACTATATAAGAATGCTTGGAAAAATTACGATTTTTTTTTTTTCAGATGACATAGGATTAATCAGACTTTTTTCAATACCTGTAGTATTGGTTGGACTCAATGATAATAAAGGTCTTTTGCAAGATAAATGATTTTATGGCCCTTTGTGAATTTGCAAAATTTTGCATAGCCTGGATAATATGGAAAAAAACCCCACCTAAACAAAACCTACCTGAGACAGAAATTCTGCTTTTTGCATAACATACACCAGGGCAAAATAGTGAGCACAAGGTATGACTGTCAGGTACTTCATAAGTAATCCCTGGAATCTCGTATGTTTGCGTGTGATGTACTCACTACTGGTAAGTTTTATTCCTGAGGATATATGAAAGACAAAGAAGGTAAGGGGAATACTCTATATGGTGAATCCTTGCTAGCAGAAATTCCCACAGCATACAAATGTCTATATCTGATGTAGCCATGTCACAAGACCTTGAGAAAGCAGTGTGACACCAAACAGCTCCAACCCAAGCAGATGCTGAGTAGCAATTCCTCTATGTGGGTATAACAGCCATCTCACCCCTGTGCAGCCCCATGTGTGACCAAAGGGAACTTGGAAGAGGTAATAATGACTTCTCCAACACATTTGTGATTTTGCAGGATGATGGAAACAGTGCCAGGCAGGTTGGCTCTTGTGTGCCAGTCACGTGGAGTGGGGAGGTGGCACGCAGCTGGGCACTGGCAGAGACAGTGAGCTGTGTTCTTGGGCTGAAGCTCTCCCATATTTGCCTTGCCCACCGTAACATTACAGGGGATGTAATTCCCCAGTCATATGGGGAATCTAGCCCAGAATCATTTTTCTGGTTCAGAGGTTTAAGCTCTGGCTCTTTCTGTAGGCTTTCCCTGCAAGAAATTTAGCAGATAACTTCAGTCCAAATACTTGTATTCAAATGTAAATGATCTAAATGTGTATGTGTGTGAGTGTGTGTGTACACCCATGCATATGTGTGCAATCAAGAGTTTTCACAGCTTATTAAAGGTAATAGCTTCTTGCTTTTTAAATTGTAAGATTCATCAAATCATGGGTGTGGTTTCTGTAAGAACTAAGTGACCAATCACATTAATAATCTTTGGGGACACCTTCAGAGCACAGCATAGCTGGAGATGTATTTGTGCAGAATATTCCAGCCACATCTGCAAATCAAAAACACATTTGCAAAATCTGAAGTGAGAGTAAGTCACTATTTGAAAAATGAGCTAAATCTCTAAGATTATTTATTCGAAACATGGAATTAATTCTGCTGTAGATGGTATTCATTTAACATGGATGAAATTATTGATTTCAATATCAAGGAAAAAATAATCAAGTCAGATAAACTGCTTTGTTGCTCTGGAGGAGAGGAAGGTGATTTTCTTTTTAAAGCTGTGCTGTAATCTTCACTAGTTGCTCTCTTACTTTTGTTTGTGGATATTTACTTTACAGGTGGGACAACAGATGATAAGCTGCGAAACAAAATGTATCTGAGCTAGGGAGCAGCCTGCCTCTGGAATGGGGAGATCTGGGGGTCCCAGGTCAAATGGGAGATTTGGGGACTCACAGCGAGGGCACATATCTAGAAAGGTTTCTGCAGCTGCTCTCCTTATCCATCAGCAATCTCTGTAAGGAACACCCATGAGTAAAATCTTTTACAGGTCTCATGGAAAGGCACTGTGGGTCACCAGTGACATGACTGGATGGCTGCCTGCTATCCAGCACATCTATTTCTTCAGTCATATTTTTATGATCCCGCTGAATTTAAAAGGGACTTTTCTTTTTTTTGGGTGTTTGCTCTGTCAAAATTGAGACACTGTGAGCAAAGGGTAGCATGTGAAAACCATGGTCTTAAAAACAGACAGCAGGAATTGCTTCCAGCCGGTTGTGGAAATTCTCAGCCCTGCTACTCTGTTTTTCTTCCAGGCACAGGTACTTACTGACCCCAAAGGCAGTGCCAGAAATCACAAGTCCATATTCCCATGTAATTGCCAAATGTTTCCCATTGTGAACTACCTTTTCATTTCAGTGAAAATTATATGACTAAATCTTGAGCTGTTGCATTTCTATCATGATGTTTTCATATCTTTTAAATGTTGCCAGCTTGGCAAAATCTGTGGTTGGTGGGACAGGCAAGTGCCTTGAAAAGACTAAACATGTTTTTGGAGAAACAGTAGGGTAAGTCAGACTTCTCTACAGTGTGTTCTATAGTACAATCATTCACTTCATGTTTCTGTAGGAGTTCCAGGGATTTAAAACCAAATTTAATTTTAGCTTGGCACCAATGAACTCCAGTACCAGACATCATACAAGTAGTAATCATGAAAACAAATGAAGCTCTATGGTTAAATCAAGATTGAATAATAAATTTAAGAGATGTAAATTTGTACAGACTGCTATTTATATGCATTTCCTTGGGTAGGTGCCTGAGATTGCTCGAGTCAGGGAGCCTGGAGGCTTTTCTGATCTTCAAAATAAAAGCAACAAAATTGATCAGAAAACAAAACAAAACAAACAACAAAAAAGGTAATTCATACATTGAGAAAGGGAAAGAAATAAGCAGTACATTGTTTATGAAGTTCCAGTGCAAACAGGTCAGCTTTTCTTTCTTTCCCAGCACTCCCTTCTCCCTTTCAGTTCTGAGTGACTTGAAAGGCCTGTTTACCATTGATTTCCTTTCCTCTGACTCATTGCAATCTGGCTGTAGCCCTCCCCATTCAAACTAATTCACCAAGGTCTCAAATGACCTCTCTCTGGCTAACACAGGGAATCTCTGTGTCCTCTTTGACCTTCCTGTCTAATCTGATACCCTTGATCAATTTTTCCTGGCCTGGCTTTTGTGGCAGTACCCCCTTGTGGCTTTCCATCAACCTTCTTTATTGCTCTTTCAGCATCTTTTACAGCAGCTCCTTCTCCCTTCTTCATGGGACTCTCTCAAATCCACTACAGATTCTGTTTTCTCATTGTATACCTTTTTCTCTTGTTTTCTTCTGTAATTCCCAGGCGGAATATTTTAACCTCTCTGTCCTGTCTGTTTCTGTTCCATTCTATCAGTTGAATTGACAGTTTAGTGTATTCAGGATGATTCCTTATCAGTTGAAGCAAAAAAAGAAAAAAAGATCACAGGTAAGTCTTCAATTTGAACCTGCCACACTTTCTCCTCTGCTCATTGCTGTTGACAACTTCAGCATTACTCTTCAACTCTCAAACTCTGGATTGGTTCTGTCATTCTCTTGCACGTTCCCATGTGTTTAGATAATCATGGCAGACTTGCTGCAAGACCTGTGGGAATTAGGAAAATCTTTCCCATACAGCCACAAATGTTTAGGCAAAGCTATAAATATCATCTTTTCTCCTTCCATCTTTTAAAGGCCCTATCCTGCATTTTACTCCAAGATCCATACCTTGGCCATCGATGCAGCAACATTTTCTTCTCTGGATGATGCTCTTCAAGTATCTAACACTTCTCAAAAGTATGCCTCTGATAGTCTGTTTTCATTTCTCTTCAGGGTTGCTCAGGGTTGTTCCCTGCCAGCTGGTGAACCAGTTGATCAATGACCATAGTGACACAGACTCGGCAGCATAAATCACTTAAGGTAAATTTCTGGGTTTTGTCATCCTTTGCAACATGAGATTCCATTTTTCTGTGTCCTTTGCCCTGTCAGAAGTGTTGGATTGAACATCTCACCAGTGTCTCTCACAGGATGGCCTTACACTACAGAATGCCAGTTGTGGCATTCCCTTCTACAAAGAAACGTCCTAAATCCCGTCTTCTCTCATCAGATGTAGAATTATTATGGAGGAAGAAAGTCTCCAAAAGAATCTTCTGCTGACAAATTCACTATGAGCCTTTTGGGCCAGACAACTTTATATAGCTGATAATCATAGAAAATAAGGATGTCTCTGAGCTCTGCTGGTCAGGTTTTAGCCTAGATGCAGACCTCAACAACCACACTAATTTTACTTTGAAGTGCCTAAAAAGACTTTCAAAACTGCTTCTAAGGCAATTTTGGCTTGCATTTGCAGCAGTGGAAGGCAAAGTGAAGAGTTTTCCTTCAATCAACTGGGTGCAAATAAATCACTGGATATTTAAAAGAGCAGTCCTTAGGATCAATATCATTAGTGCCTTTTTGTAAGAGATTTCAATTCATGGTGACTTTCCCTCTTGTCGACACGCACACACAGTTTTTGCCTGTGGTTACCCACACTTTATGAATTTTTGTTTCCAAAAGGTGCCCACTGAATTCCCATGGAGAAATTAATCAGCTGCTCTATGATCTCATTTCCCTTGGCATGCCACAGCACCAGACACATCATGTTTTCATTGCTGCAACCTAATTCCCCAAAGTACAGCAGCTGAGAGATGCTGCCAGGAAAAATGTGACAACTACAGCATAATTTACCAAAAACCAGCAGTGACCCATGGGTATTGAAATATGCCATTTCGGTTAACTGATACCATACAGCCCTGTTCTAAGGAAACTCCTTTTTATTTGAATGACAGGAGTTTGGGGTTTTTTTTGTTTAGTTGGTTATTTTTTGTGGTTGTAATTTGCTCTAAGTTTTGTTACAGTTTAACCGCTTCCAGAAGTCTGCATGGATATACTAGATACAGAAGAAAAAGAAATGGATGGATGAAATGCTCACAGATCCTGAAATGCATTTTCATAGATTTTCCCATGTTGGAGACATATTTGTATTAAAGACTTGAGAGACATAGACTGAAAGACCCAATATATCTCAGGAGTGCTTTACTCAAACCAGAAATTATTTATTGTTTTGTGCTTGCATTAAGAAAAATCAGCAATTAACAAATAGAAGAGAAAAAAATTAGTTCAAAAGAGGAAAACTGAAAGCAAATAACAATCTTATATTACAGCTATGCAAGACATTGGAAAAAATGGAACATTAAAAAAAAATTTAAATAATGGTTTTGCATATATCATTGGACTTATGCCTTTGTATTATGTGTTAGTACAGCCCCAGTCTCTGAAAAAATAAAATCTAGTATAAGAAATAAAAACTAAAAAAAGCAGATGAATCTGCAGATACATGCAGATATCTAGATGCCCAAGACTGAGCACCAAGATGTTTCCTATTACCATCCCAGTAGCAGTTGCATCTGGACAGTTTTCCTTATCTCCTGTTAATAAGCCCATCAATGTCTTGCCGCATGACTCAGAGATAACACTCTCCAAGAGCCAGTTCTGTTTAACAGATGATTAAGAACACACCTTGTGACTCAAAATAACATCAGCCCATTGTGAGATGCTCCGCCCAGGGGGAGAAGCTAGGCATTCCCACCTGGATAAATCCAGGAATTTCTAGACAGAAAGGCAGCCTTTCCACAGGTTTCCAAGAAGACACAGCAGCCACATCTGCCACTCCAAGAGGACTGCAGCCACTCCAATTTGGACTGCAACCAGCACGCTGGCCAAAGCGGGTGTCAGGTTGTATTCTGACTTTGCCAGTGGTCTTCCTTTTGTATCATTGTGTGTATTTTTGTCTTTCGTTTTCCCTTTTCCCAATAAATTGTATTTCTGACTTGGAGTCTCTCACTGGTTTTGCTTTCAAACCAGAACACTAGATAACAATATGGAAAAAGCAAGTAGTCTTTAATCTTCTTTTGTCATAATTCTCAATTTTACTTCTTGCCTTCTATATTTCTAGCATATGTAGACAGAAAATGAGATAGAACCTCTTATGAAATTTGGAATGGTGTGGCATTGACATAATTCTCTCAAACACTGTTGCAGGAGATAAGGACAGTGTGGGGCCATTTTCAGGGCTGCAGTACATAAGGGCAGCTGCTGGGATCCCTGGGACATTGCTTCCCTCTGTGGTCAGCCTGCAAGCTGAGACTTGTGATAGGCATTTTCCTGTGCTCTGGATTAGTAGCTGCAATCAATTCAGAGAAGGAAAAAGTAAGCAAGAATAAGAAAGAGAAACAGCTGAAAACAGCAATGGCAATTAGCTGGCACCCCATCTGCTGCCTTTTGCACACTGGACAAAAGCAGAATGGCTTCCCAGGTAATGATTTCCCAGAAGAAATAGCAGTAGGTTACTGTTGCTTCAAAAAGCGCTAACAGTGGTGAAAAGAAAAAGAAAAGTACTAGAGTTCTTTTATGGTATAGTGTATTGAACACATTTCTCTTTGAATCACTAAACCAGTCTATACCTGATGTATTCTCTACATGGACTTCTCTAGGTTTTGCTTACACAACCACTACAGCTCTTTCGTGACAAATGAACAAAAATTGTTCATGACAGCATCAGACCTTCGAGGCTGATTACTCTTAACAAATTCAGAAAAGGCAAAAAATCACCACACTGAAAAGTTTTGTCTGGGGAAGGACATTAATATCCAGCTGATCCACAGTATGGCCTCACCTCTGCTGCAGTAGCTACCTTTGAAATATCTTCTTGCACAGAAAGATCCCATATATATTTTCAGAGCCCTGAAGCATGCAGGGCATCCAGAGGTACTTGCAGTGCACCCAAAGGAAGGGCTGATTCTGAATGACCTTGACCTTAACCCTTCAGCTCTGGTAGCCTGTGGGAGTTACCAACCACCAATGGAGATGGGTATGAAATGAACCTCTCCTTTGCCTGTCATTACTCTGGAAAATGGTAATGCTACACATCAGCAGCTCCTGGGTAAGAATAGGCAAAGATAAAGATTCAGAACCCATTTTAACTTTCCTTTGTGTGTTCTAGGTCTCTCTGTCCTCCTCCTGTAAATTATATTAGCCCTTCTGGGCTGCCACAAGCTTCTAGCAAGAATGAGGAGGCAAACGAGATTCCACAGAGAAAATGGCAAGTGAGAACATTTATATAGATGTTCAGGTTGGAAGATCATTGGTATAACAGGAAGTAGTTGGAAAAAGTGGAGACCGGTGAAAGAGAGAATGAAGAGGAGAAGAAAAACAGTCCAAGGGATGACTTTTTAGAATTCTGCCTATCTTTCTCCTGAATCTTCATACTTCACATGGGAAGAGGGTAAACTATTAGGTCTGTATGAGATGTTAAACTAAGAGTTGTTGTAAATGCAGAAATAAATTAGAAAAATGAGAAAACAGTTTTTCTCTACTGAACTTGCAACCTTTAAGCTTCTCTATAAGTTGCAGCTCAATAATAGTTACTGTGGAACAGCCTTGCATAATAAAATCCAGCAGGAGCAAAAGCATCATGATGAATTTACCATTATTATTCATAGAGCTGTCATGAACAGTCTGCTTACTCTACACAATTCACCAAAGAAATACTGGTTTGCCACATATTGAACAGCGCATTGTAAAACAGCAAAGTGCCATTGAGTGCCCTTTCAACCATGCTGTACATACACACATAGCAGGGAACTCTAAAATTACACTGTTTTGAAAGGCAGTCAAGAGAGTGAAAGAGACCAATAGCCTATTTTTTCTCAAGATTGTACTTTTTCCTAAAGTAGAAAAAATCACTATACACTCTGTATCCACTGAACATGTGATCATTACCCTGGAATCACTTTTTGCTACTGAATCTTGTTAGGAGAAGACGTGGGGTTCCTGGCAAACCATTTTTCACTGTAAAAACATAGATTCACTGAAGCCATTTGCAAGAATGGACCATGTTAGACAGATAAGACCTTTCCAGTTCCCTAGGAAAGTGTGACCATGGCAGGGTTGTATGACAGGGGTCTGCCCCAGGGGATGCACTCATTCCTTGTAGGGAGAATGTCAGAGTCCTGATGAAACTAAGATGTCCTGGGAGACTAACACCCACATCTCCCTGTCCCAGCTGTTGGGCTGCTCAGTTGAAAATGTTCCCGTTCAATTCCTCCACAGCTGAGGAAACAGCTGAGTGTGATAACATACCCACTCTAATTCCTCTTCTGCTGCAAAAGGGATTACATTAACTCAGGAGTCAGTATGTATCTGCACCACTGAAATGAGGACCAGCTTTCTGTTGTAAATTATTCTGTCAGTCAGAAACCTGGCATGTTTGAAGTGACTGGGTACACCACTCTCTTCACGGAAAGCTGGGTTGGTTCAGTGTAAACAAGTGGGGAATTCATACAAAAGAATTAAGGATATATCAAGGAAATAAGGATTGAAAACATTTTACATTGAGGAGTTAGGTTCAATATTAGTCAGAAATCATGGATTCAGAAACATGAACCACTGTTTGTATATAAAAAACAAAAAGGTTGTCCACAGATTGCTTGCTATATGTTAATTTTGGAGAGCCCAAATACAACCATCTGAGTATCTTCAACCAACCAGCAGAGACCAAAGCCCAACCATACTAAACCAAAGGCCAGAAATTCAAGTGATGCCAGAGAAGGCTGATGAATTTCTAGCTACACATAAGTATTTCCACCTGCTATGGAATTAATTTGAAAACTTTGCCATTGTGAAGCAATATTCATGAATAAAATCAACTTTTCTGGAGAGCCCTTCAAGAAAAACATGCATTACTACTCTCTCATGGTTTTTGCCTCAGAGTACAAAGTTAGGCAGAAACCAGAGTTTGGATTCCGCAGCACAGTTGGTCTTGGAAGAGAAATGACTACTTGGAGAAACAACTTTCTGCAGGGAAACCTGTTTTTTCCCAGTTGGGGTACATGCATGGGGTTCCTGCATAGCCACAGAGCTGAAGAGTTAAGCTCCCCTGTTTCCTGTGGAGAACAGTTGTCCTGAGTATTTCCTTGAGTCAGATTTTGACTCTCTTATTTTTCATACAAATTCTCTGCTTTCTCTTCTGTACAGCAAGGTCATGTCAGTTGAACACTTGGGAATTCACCTCTCCATTGTACAAGCATTTTTAAAATACATAATGTACTTTTTTGTATGTCTTTGCAAGTTAATTTTTTTGCTGGCAATGCTTGTCATTCGTAATAGCAGTTCTTGTATACTGCTTACCTATAACCAAATATATTTATTATTCCACCTGTCCCACTCCCCCCAGTTTTAGTATCGTTGCAAGATGATTCTGCCACCGAAACTGTGGGAAAAACAAAAACCCTCCAACAATGTTTTTAATGTTAGAGAGTGAAGGCATTCCTTTTTTATCTGGCCAGGATGTACCACATAAATCATATCCACACACAGCCTGGGTGCGCAGAGAGAATCATTCCATGACGCATAGTTTTTACCAGATTTTCCAGATCTTTTATAGAGTTAAAACTCATAGAAACTAATTGGGTCAGTGTTCATTGGGACCAGGTTGCACAGTTCTTAGTATTTGGTCTCCTATTGGATCTGGATTTCTTTGCTTCTGATGTTAATTAGATCTTCATTCCTTGATGTTCTTTTCAGTCCTTTCTGGAGGAGATGTGTTCAAGTCTGCCAGAGGCAGAGTCTGGGGTAGGTGTTTGTAGATGGCTGCTGATGCCCTTTTTCTTTTGGGCTATTCCCAGTCTGTTGAAATGCTAAATCCATCAGGCCTCAGCTAGTGGAACAATGTTCTGGAAAGAAACTTGAAATTCTTTTTCCTGGGCAAAGGCAAACAAAACCTTTTGACTAAAGTTATACAAAAATTTATAAACTGTTATGTTTTCCAACAATTCCAGTGAACATAATTATTTCCATGCCCTCAAGACAAGAGTCTCGTTACACTAATTAATCTACAGGTACAGCATGAAATAGTTTTCAAAATCAAGATGGGAAATGCCATGCAGAAAAAAAGAATTGTTATAGCCATTTTCTAGATGAGCACAGCCACAGAGGGTAGAGCTAGAAAGATTTTGGCAGGTTCATACCCATTTAGACTGAAATATAAATTACCCAGAGCCAGTTGTGACCGTATTGCCTGTAGGAATCAAGCTGGACTAAAAGCTACCACACAGCTTTTGTGTTTCTCTCCTTAGAAAACCAGCTGGTTCACTCCAAACTAGTCAGAATGGGAATCATCTGAAGATGTACAACTGACTTGGGACCCTGGAGTCATCTGTGGAGCTACAGCCATGACAATATGGCTGTAACTGAAGACCAATTAGCTTGCAGAGATCTTTAACTGCAAAACTCAAAGATATTTTGAGTCTGTATTCAAAACACACTTCCAATGAATGGATCAGCTTCACTCTGCCTTAATATCCATATAAAATGTACTGGGTTACTCTCTCATTTTTGATGAATTCAAAAATTGTGCAGAATACTCTAAATTATTGAAACCCTTCCCTCTGAGAATTCATAAGGCATACTATCTGAATCATATCAATGATACTTCACAGTAAATGTTTGTATTACTGCATACACAAAGAATATATACTCATAACTGAAAGCCAGAGCAGAACTCAAATATGAGGCAAGAAAAACAAACAATAGTAACTGAGAGACTGGAGAGAATGATAAATACTGATGTTTATGAGCATTTTCAACCAACAACGACTGGATCTGACAATGCAGCTGTCATGTAAACAGTGGAGCTAATTACAGTATGTTTCCCAAGGTCTTTCCCAAGGGACTAGATGCCCTTGGAACATATGAAGAAAGAAATTAAATACATGGGTGAGCACAAGGTGAGTGGCAGCACAAGGAGCTGTATATGCTGTACAGTGGGTGTCAACAACACAGTACTGTTTCAGCTGCAATTGTGACAAAAGCTGTGGTAAAAATATTACTGCCTTGTGCCTGTGTTCCTAAGCAGGGTCTGGCAAGGAGGTGGTGAATAGTGCAACCTGTCTCTCTTCCACCCAGTGCACAGCAGGCAGAAAGGAGAGATGGAAGCTGAGCTGTCTGCCTCTAACATCAGCCACAGACAGCAAGAGAAAAGAGAAAGGATTCTCCTGCCATACCATGCATGAAAAAGTGAGAGTGGATCTGGTTCTCATATTTTAAACATTTTGTGGCTAAAGCTATGAAGTGAATCTCAACAGTTGTCCTTTCATTTTGCAGCTCCTCCAGACTGATTTTTAAAGGTGTTTAAATACATAATTTAGCACCTAGATACCCAGACCTCTTCCATGTCTTCCATTCTTCAACTATAAAGCAAAGATGTTGATAATACTGGGGTTTTGCCATTTCTGCCTTTCTTATTAGTACAATTACAACACTTTGAAAAGATCCTGCCTCTTGTTAGGTGCTTAGAGAGAAAGTAATATGATGTGTTTATTCTCAGTCTTGTCTAGAAATTACAGGCATTGTTGTGACAGAAATAATAACAAACTTAAGGGGAAGTAAAACAGGACATTTACAAGAGAAGATTTTAATCAGAAATAAGAAAGTTTGGGGGGCTGACTCTAAAAAGCCTAACTTATAATTATGCAAAAGAAATTTCAACCTGGAATATTAAAAAAAGATAGAAAGTGAGTGGACATTGTTGCCAATATAAAATTGTTTTTCTGGTAAAAGGACGGAGAAAAATGTTAGCAAACCTGTAAAGCAAAGAAAAATAGAAGGAGATAGAACAAATGGTTGGTGTCCTACAAGGCTTTTAAAGAGAAAACTATTCAAAGAATTAACACACAAGAAGGAACTTGTGCAGAAATGCATATTCAGCAGATTTTCTTTTTCATTTTATTCACTGTTTGGTCAGTTGAAGGCCTGCAGGCGATAAATTCCTCTTGCACAGAATTCAACAGTGATAAATAGTTGGGAAATCACTGAACTCCTAGTTGTGCTTGAGGCATTTGCATTTCAATGTTTCAAGTTTCCAGCACAGTCGATTTGCTGTGCTGGAAAGCAGGTGAGGACATCATGAGGACATTTTCTATGAAAGTAGGTGAGAGCTGTTTCCCTGAGAATTATGCAGCCATCAGTACATTTACTAATCCTTATTGCATTTCCCTCATTATCATATTTTTCAATTTATAATATCGTCTAGAAGAATATGATGTAAGACAACCTGCTTATAACTTTGCTACACATCTGTCTTCATAAAATACCTATAAAAATGTGAAAGCTTTTTTTCTGTGGGATTGATTACAAAGAGGGTTTTATGAATAAATTTCTTTTTGAAACTAGAAAGTGCTTTAAATTGAGCACATTTTTTCAGATTCAGATAAGATACTTAGAAGTTATGTACCATAGGAAATAAGTGGTATGGGTAATGAAATAAACTGTAAAAATAAAGCATAAATAAATTGAATGTTTACCACATAACTGGTAATACACCATAACATTGCAGTTTATATAATTTTTATATTAGCTGCTGTGCCACAGCAACAGTTACAGGGGATAAAATGGTGCACCATAGACTGTTAGATACTCTATTTTGTTGTAGTCAGATTTTCAAAGTGTCTAATTTGGTAGGAGTTTGCCTCCTTCAAAAGAATGACTGCTGGACTAGTGGTGAACCAATAGGTGGTAGCAGGGCAGGCCGCCTTGTGAATTAAGAATATGGAAATAAGTAAGGGGAAAGTGGGAGTTGTTCCCAAGTGTACCTGGCATCTGAAGAAAGAACTAACTTTTTGGTGAGGTTTGGCTCATCCAGTAGAAGACATACCGTGAAAATGGCCCATAACACAATCTGGTAGTGCTTGCTTTTGCGAGGGGGGGCTTTTGGGTTTTTTTTAAGCTGAAAACATTCTATTATGTTAAAAAGCCAAGTACTCATAAAGTATGAAATGAAAATGAATGAAATTTTAATTCTTCCTATTTATGCGTATGAATTTGATCAACTCTTTAATGTGATTGGAAGAGGTAGTCAGCTGTTTTTCAGCTCACTTAACCAGGCTGAATATTCAGGTTTTATGTAAAAAGGTGATCAGAAAGTCAGTATTAAATATAATATTCACTTAGAAATGCTGAGGAATTGTGGAACAGCTTCCCTTTTTGTAATGAAACAAAAACTAAAAGCCAAGAAATATATAATTTAAGGACTGCAAAACTCAAAGCAGTGAGAGTCTTTCAAATAATTCAAAAAGAGTCAGATCAAGATAAGCAAAAGAGGGTACTGATCAAATGAAAAAAAAGGGGGCCGTGGGGCAGTTATTATCATAAATTTAAAGGTTCCAATATAATGCTCAGGAAAGCTCTTGGTGAGACAACCTTATTGCTGGCATTTCTTACCTTTTAACTGCTTGATTTGGCATTCTTAACAGCAGTCTTTTAACATCTTTTTTAATGAACTCTACCCATGCTTCTGGGCATGATGGTAGGCAGCAGTTCTATATGGTACAAAATTATTTCATCCACAGAGCCACTGGCAGAGAACAGCATATTAAAAGTGTAATTCACTTACTGAAAACTTTTTTTTTTTTTTTTTTTTGCCACATCTGGTCTCCAAGTGAGCTTCTCAGCTCTGAGGCTCAAGGAAGTCTAACCTAGTAGCAGACACTTAGCCCTTACTGTGTCCGCTGCTGAACACAATTTTTGTGCCTTTGGGAGGCACTGCCTGGTCCACATTGCCCAAAAGAATAGAAGCAATAAAAAAGTTGTTTAAGAGGCCATTTGGAAATCTCTTGTGTCTCAAAGGAATCATGTAATGTTAAAAATTAGTCATGTCAGGACATTACATGGTCCCATCCCAACTCACTGTCTAGTTCATAGCCTGGGCATTCCTGTTTCCATGAGCCCTGAGTGCTTGGAAGGGAGCACTCTGGAACTGTTTTAAAAGTGGAGGAGCACAAAGATATTTTGACTACACTCCCTGCACTGGTTATGCCCTCAGCTGGCCATCATAACATGAACTGAGCTCAGTGTTACTATATGTAGTTGTTTACAGCTTTGTGGAAGTATACAAAACTTACACAACTGATCAAAATTACAGCTTGACAAATGAAAATAGGTAAAAAGCTTTGGGAAGAAATCAAAGAAAAAACTGATTTAGGAGAATATGTCATAACTACTAGGGGTGTAGATAAAAAGAGTGGGTGGTAGAAACACAGCATAGCAATGTAACAAAACAATTGAAAAATAGCTTCCACTTTCACCATGTATGGACCTTTCACCAAGAACCAAAGGAGCGGAGTGCAAGGTTTGGGAAGGCACTGGTACACTACAGATCTTTTGTCCCTGATATTGAGGGCTTCTCAGGGAACTGCCAGGAAGGAAATGACATTGTTGATGGTTTCAACTAATCCTTGATCTGCCTGGAAGGTGAGATTTACATTATTGCCCTAGTTCCCATGTGCCATCACTTGTTTACCACCTTATTCCTTCCATCTTCTCTTTTAATATAATCTTTTAAAAATAAGTAACTAAATTTATAGAATTCATACTTAGCTGCTCCAGAGTTCATCTTTTGCTGCCTTATGACCATAAGAACTTCACTGCTCATAGTAATGTTAAAACAGCAATGTTAAAAAACGGTGCATATTTGCTGTACGCTAACATTGACCATGTGCTGTGAAAATCACCCTTAAGTGTGGCTACAACTGTTGGAGACCTGAGGGAAAAGCTTAATTTTCAGTCTTGCACTTGTATTATGGTTGTACTTTCTGCAAAGAATCTGCTTCAGACCTTAAAGAGTCTCATAAAACTTGTAGCACGTGTAATGTCATAAAAATTAATATTAAAATCTTTAATATAATTTAAGAAGAATGTCAGAGTTTTGTCTTGCTAAAAGGAAAAGAAAAAGGAATATCTATAAATTGAAATTATCCTTGTGAAGCTTCAGGTTGAAATACCAAGGACTAAACTATTTAAAGGACATTACAACAGTGACATTGTACAGAACAGGCTGTCACCTCTTTGTATATGAAAACCCCCCACACTGCTGAATTCTTTCATGTTGGGGTGGGGAATACTAGCATTTTTGTCTGTAAAGAGACTTTTGCTCCAACAAATAGAAAGGAAAAAAAAAAAAGCAAAATCCCTTCCCTGCAGAGGTGGGTGCAGAAGATAAAACTTGTAGAATCCTGCAAGTACGCTGCCGGGTTGACCTTTTCAGAAGATGCTCTAGTTTTGTTGTTCTCTTCATATGCCCCAAAAGAAGTGCTCCCAGAACAAGGAAACACTAAAATCAAACAACTACATCTGACAGCTGAGAGCATTGAGACCTGGGGTGGGCAGGTGGGAGGCACAAGTCCCTGCTTCTGATAATATTACGGCACAGTAGACCTGTAAGCTAAAATACAAAACACAATCCCAGACTTTCCATTTGCAGTTAGGCTGGTCCAAGAGGATTTAACATCAGGATCATGAGTTTGCTTCTTCATTTTTTTATAAAGGATAAGTTCAATGAAGTCTTGCTAAAGCTACTGAGGGACACGTGGGAGGGACCGCCTGTTCTCTGAAAATATGAACATGCCTTCAGGTTAATATTTTCCTGTATAAATAGTTTGCCTCACCTGAGAAGAATGGTTTAGAAAACACCTGCTGTGAGATGTAATTAGAGCACGAATATGTGCAAAACTATGAGTCTGCCCAGACCTCCTGAGGAGCAGGAGGTGCTCAGTTCCTTTCCATGCCTGCAGAGGTTTAGGGTTCAAAAACATTCTCTGTGACTCAGATACTGCAGGTGATTATATTCACAAGGACTGTAAATCATTTACCAAAAAAAGTGGGTGGCAATGTGATTAGCACTCACTGAGTAGGGAGAGAGACATAAATTAGAATCTCTTTTTTGTCTGAGTCATGTATGCTTAAAGCTACAATTGCAGCAAAGCTGAATGTGATCAAACAGAAGTTCCATTGTAAGGGCTTTGTGAAAAGAGTTTAAATTATTTCTGAGAGAGAATACTCTATTTGGCTACCTACCTGAAGATGTAAAAATAAGTTATTTAATAAAGAGTTTAATTTACAAGTTTTTACCTAATCTATAGAGTCTCAGTTGAGCAAAGAAAAAAAAGAAATCTGTGAATATCACATTAATTGCATTAGCATTTCATTAAGATGGGCCTGAAGCCTCAGAAGCAGTAAACCTGGGCTTTTAGTGAGCAGCAAATACATCAGTTCTTTAGTTGGAAAGGAACTTATTTCTTCAGGAAAGCTGCAAAGAGCTCAATTGTCTAGGAGTCTCCTACAAGGCAATTGTTCCTAAATGTTAAAATAATATTAAATTTGAGGGAGTTCCCCAGTTTTCAACAGAGTCCATGAAAAAGGTACTATTCGAAGTAGGTTTTGGATCAGGTGAGAATGAGCCATGGTATTTTAAATGAAATTAATTTTAGCAGTAACCTATGTATTTATTGTTCTAAATAAGCTATATTCATCTTCCAGCTGCATAATTTCTACAAGACATAAAATAAGAGTTAACTGCATTATTGGAGAGATAGCAACTAAACTAAATCTTTTCTTAGATAAATGATTGTTTAACATAATCAGTGTCAACTAAAGCTGACCTGAAGGAACAAAACTAATGGGATCTCCCTAGTACAGAGCTTCATAATAAGGAACCAGATGAATATTTGAATTTGCTAAATGAGCTGTTTAATTTTAATCAGCCATGGGGGAAAATGTTTCAAAAATTAGAGCAAGAATTGGATACTTACCCAGGCTTCAGGCACTTCACACTGCTTGTTCAGGAGCAGCTCTCTCTTTCACACCCTTACTTCCAGACCAGCTAATTAAGTGCAGGTTCAAGCTCAGATGCTTCTCCATCTTTTAACTATTGTAATGTATTCTAGCAGGCAGGAGCACAGTGAGCCCTTGTAGTTATCCTTGGGGCAATTGACAGAGATAAGAAGCACTTAAGCTCTCAAGCTGTGCAAAACACTTTTTTTTTTTTTTTTTTTTTTTTTTTTTTGTAAAGATACAGTCTAGGTACTATGGTTTTACTTCCTCATATAGGAAGGAGACTTCCTTCTTTTCCTGTCACTCTTTTTCTGTCTTAGTCTTAACTGGTATTTTCAGAAAAGCATTCAATTAGGACGAATCATTCCCACAGAAGGCCAGATTCTCAGCTGCTCTAAACCAGTGCAGCTCCAGTGAGGGTACTCTGGCTGCAGTGCAGATAGACCAGGTAAAGGGACAGCTTCACTCTTCTGTCCTTCAGAGATCTCAGGCAGCTTCAACATCTGCCAGAAACACTCTAATATCTGAAATAAAGCCAGGCCTCCACAACTGTGAGGTTAATATTTTGGTCTTCCTGCCACTGAAATTACCTCCACGTAGTATTTCACATATGACAGACTGAAAATGATTTACAAATTGCCTAATTTCTTAACCAATTGCAATCACAGATACAGGAACTATTTAATTTCAGTTTTATTCCTTCTACTCTTATCTCTGTCTAACACCTGCTAAGAAAATACACAGTATCACTTTTTATTCCTTTGCTTTCAGGGTCTTTCACTGCTTTATCTTGTCTATTTGTTGCAAATATTTTCCTATTGGGGTCTCAACTCTTGAAATGAAATCTGATTGTGAGACAGTCTTTCTAAAACAATTTATCTCATAGTTTTTCTCTGGTTTGAAAAGAAGCACAGAAAGAAAACAAAATGCTTCCTATAAATTCTTGGGGTTTTTTCTTCTTCTACTCAGCAGGTGAATCGAGAAATTTCTCAGGAAGTTAGATATGGGTTGGTTCAGGAGATATTTTGTACAAATATTTTGTAGCTTGCCCTTAGGAACCCTTACTACAATGACTAACTCCAGCTGGTATGGCAAAAGCACTCTCAGAACTACATTAGCAGGTGGCTGGAAGCATCTGAATACTCCCAGCACAGAATCATAAATTATCCTGATTTGGAAGGGACCCACAAGGATCCTCAAAATCCATCTCCTGGCCCTGCACAGGACACCCCAGAGTCACACCATGTGCCTCAGAGCATTGTCCAAGCACTTCTTGAGCTCTGTCAGGCTTGGAGCTGTGACCACTTCCCTGGGGAGCTGTTCCAGTGCCCAACCACCCTCTGGGTGAAAAACCTTTTCTAATATCCAACCTAAACCTTCCTGACACAACTTCAGGCCATTCCCACAGGTCCTGTCACTGGGCACTGTTATGAATAGATATGGGGGTTTAGATAAGTCCTTGTCTTTTGCCCAGGCCTCTGGCAGCAGGCAGTAACTATTGAGGTGGCCAGCACCTCAGTACCCACTCTCTTTCCCAAGCTCTTTAATAATGGCTGATTCAGTCTATTATAGAATGAATTATTTATTTAATAGACACAAAACTAACAGACATAAGACTTAACACAGACTATATACTACACAGGAATAAGGACCAAAAAAAAAAAAAAAAAGACTACTAGTAGGTCACGATAAGGTAACGATAAGGTATCCTTTTCAGTTACAGCTAGTGAAGAAATAGTGTGAGCTTAGCATTCAATGTATTTTACCATCCAATTGTTGGTGTGGCACACATAGAAATCCTTTTCCCCAGTTCCCAGGAAAGTAACCAAACGCCAGGGAGAAGTTCCTCATACCTTCAGGGTGTGCATGTAGAGGCTTCTGCCTTTGTGATAACTGTGTGTGCTTTTATAGTTTGTAACCCAGTGTCTCTTAGTTGAGAATATTTCCTTTATATCTCCCCACATCTGCTCTTCAGGCTGAGATGTTGATGCTTAGCTAAAGCCTTAGCCCTTTTGGTGCCAGAGATGACCTCTTGCTGGGCCTTGGATATCTCTTTATGCACCAACTGTCTGTGGTAGAGAGGAGTGCGGAGTGCCTGCCCCTCCTCTTCCCCTTGTGAGGAAGTTGTAGCTGAAGTGAGGTGTCCCCTCAGTCTCCTCCAGGCTGAACAGACCAAGCGACCTCAGCCATTCCTCATATGGCTGCTCCTCAAGGATCTTCATCATCCTCATTTCCCTTTGGACACTCTCTAATCACTTCATATCTCTCCTACTTGACACCCAACACTGCCCCCAGCACTCGAGGTGAGGCTGCTGCAGCTCAGAGCAGAGCAGGACAATCCCCTCCCTTCCCCAGCTGTCGATGCTGTGCCTGATGCCCCCCAGGACAGGGTTGGCCCTCCTGGGGCACTGCTGGGGAACTGCTGACACTTGTTCAGCTCTCTGTCAACCAGAACCCTCAGGGGCCTTTCTGTGGCACTGCTTTCCAGCATCTCATTCCCCAGCTGTCTGTGTATCATGGTTTGTCCTGTCCCAGCTGCTGAATCCAGCCCTTGTCTTTGTTAAATTTCACACATTTGGTGATTGCCCATCTCTCTAATTTGTTGAGGTCTCTCTGCAGGAGCTCTCTGCCATAGAGAGAGTCAACAGCTCCTCCTAATTAAGTACTGTCAGCAAACCTACTAAGAAAGCATAAGTCAGTGAAGTCAATATGGGAAACGAGTGGCCTAAGGTCAATATGGGAAATGAGTGGCTTTTTCTTCTTCCACAACAGCCACGTGTGTTATCTATCATAGTTTGAATGAAATAAATGCACAAATTACTGAAGGAAGTTTTACACTTACCTTGTCCATTCAGTGCTTCTTCTTTGTGATCTTAATAAATCTGTTTTTAATTGCAGCTTTCCTCCCAGTTAGTCCAACACAGTTCTGGACATGACTGGACTTAAGGAAACTTCTTGTTGCAAGGTGAAAGTCTGAGATAAACCCCAGCAAATCATCCTGCTGTGAACAGTGGGGTTGGAGAAGATGACCTATGCTGTTCCTTATGACTCTGTGAGCCCAGGTTTTCAGACAATGTAACTTTTTTTTTTTTTTAATGCAGCACTGCATTTTTAACAAGCACCTCTTTAGTATTTGAACAGTTGATCTGTGGAGCCTTCATGTCTGTGGAAAGCTCTTGCTGTAACCTCTCTCTTTAGAACAGGGATAAATAGTAATTAGACTGATGAGAAGTAGTGTTTAAAAATGTGCAAAGTTCAAGTGAGAGTTTCTTTTTTTATTATTTTTTAACATGTGAAAAAGGAAAGATTTTACCTTACATTTTCAGCTCCGTTTGAAAAAGTTTAAATGGTCTTTTGTGCATGCTTAAAAAACAGATGCAAGGTGACATGTGGTCTGAGGTACTTCACCCATCCAAAGCCAGGGGATCAGGCTTTTGTCTGATGGACTTTGCAGATGGAAAAAACCCTCTCTGATAGTGTTAAAAAGTGTTCTATAGTGATAGACTTCCCTTTAGCTTTAAATCATAAAATATTTGCAGCATTGGGATTCCCATTAATATGAAGATATTCTGCATGACCTGTCAGTTGACCAAAATTTTTATAGTCATATTGTATATGAATCACTGCTTGCAAGATAATGTTCTTTGCCTACAGACAGCACAGCACAGGTGGGGCCTCTCTGAAAGAAACACCTATCCTTAGAATCCCTATCTTGGTTCTTAAATGTATAAGATGTTTAAGACATAAATAGATGTATAAATGACATTGGCGTTAAAGCGAACAAAAGTAGGGTCAGTCCGGAAGCGTAGCTATTGGGAAAAGCTCTTACCTGTAGTAATTATAAATTTTGTGCTAGCAAAATATTCTCCTGGATAATTTATAGCCCATGACAGTGAAAAATGTCTGAGTTAAAACAGCAAGTGTGTGATCCAAAAATTATTGAAGTCAGTGGGCATCTTTCCATTGGCTTCAGCAGACTTTGTCAATGATGTAAAAGTGGTTAAAGGGATTTAGCTCAAATGTTCCAATAGTTACCCTCTGGACTCGAAAGCGGGGGGAACATTTTAGCCTAGAAAAAGGATTAAAAAAAGCAGTTGAAAAAAAGTATGAAAATTACCTGCAGTAGAAACTTTGATGATTGAACAGATATACCAAGAGGAGGAGGAGGTGCTGGCTCTCTCCAAAAGACTCACTACAAGCTAATATGACTGTGTCAGTGAAACCCAAAGACAAACGACGAAAACCACTCAGGCCTTGATTACACAAAGATCTGTATGGTGGGTAAGGAAGGGTTAAGGACAGATAACTTCAAAGATGCTAGAAGTTGATATTATTTCTTCTATTTGGTTGCTAAGATTTTAGCATATACTTCTACCCTTGGTAGCTGGAGGCTGCATCTTCTGCTATTGTCCTTGAAGACTTTAAATCAGTTTCCTGATTGAATTTAATACAATTTGGATTAGACTCTAAGTCAATTGTCCTTATGCTTGTTCTTATGTGAAGAAGGTGAATATTTTGCTTTTGGACTTTGCACATGGAAAAAACCCTATGACCATAAATATTCCTTATTAATGTGTATATTTTAGGAGAGTTTTAAATTTACTCTAAGGAACCAATCAACAATGAAATGGAAAATACTACAGTGAACCTTTTGCAGGTAAAGTAAAAACTGATTGATATGCCTTTCAAAAATATTAGGAGGGTTTAATTAAGTTCACAAAAATATTTTCCAACAAGCCACATGATACTCATGGTTAAAGAATAGCCTTTTATGATGGTTTTACCATACACACAAAAGCTATTGATTCAGCAAAATGTGGTTTAATTTGAAAGCACTTATAAAATCATTCTCTGAATTCAAACAGGAGAAAAAAATATTTACTCTCTTTCTTTTCTTTCTTTATTTACATATTGCTCTTTCTTTTTCTCTCTTTCTTAAAATCTTGAATTCTCTTCCTCTCTCCACCTGCCTTCCCCCATTCTGCCTTCCTCTCTCATTGCAGCTTAATTTCCTCGATTTCCTCTCATCTGTTTCTTTCTTTCTTTTCTTTCTTTCTTTCTTTTTCTTTCTTTCTTTCTTTCTTCTTTCTTTCTTTCTTTCTTTCTTTCTTTCTTTCTTTCTTTCTTTCTTTCTTTCTTTCTTTCTTTCTTTCTTTCTTTCTTTCTTTCTTTCTTTCTTTCTTTCTTTCTTTCTTTCTTTCTTTCTTTCTTTCTTTTTCTTTCTTTCTTTCTTTCTTTCTTTCTTTCTTTCTTTCTTTCTTTCTTTCTTTCTTTCTTTCTTTCTTTCTTTCTTTCTTTCTTCTTTCTTTCTTTCTTTCTTTCTTTTCTTTCTTTTCTTTCTTTTCTTTTCTTCTTTCTTTCTTTCTTTCTTTTCTTCTCTTTCTTTCTTTTCTTCTCTTTCTTTCTTTCTTTTCTTCTCTTTCTTTCTTCTCTTTCTTTCTTCTCTTTCTTTCTCTCTCTTTCTCTCTCTTTCTCTCTCTTTCTCTCTCTTTCTCTCTCTTTCTCTCTCTTTCTCTCTTTCCCCTTCCCCTTCCCCTTCCCCTTCCCTTCCCCTTCCCCTTCCCCTTCCCATTCCCTTTCCCTTCCCTTCCCCTTCCCCTTCCCCTTCCCCTTCCCCTTCCCCTTCCCCTTCCCCTTCCCCTTCCCCTTCCCCTTCCCCTTCCCCTTCCCCTTCCCTTCCCTTCCCCTTCCCCTTCCCCTTCTCCTTCCCCTTCCCTTCCCCTTCCCCTTCCCCTTCCCTTTCCCTTTCCCTTTCCCTTTCCCTTTCCCTTTCCCTTTCCCTTTCCCTTCCCCTCCCCACAGCTTCTAAACTACCCTTTAGCAAATCTTTAAAATGTTCATGCAAGAAAAAATATGTATAATGTCATATAATATTTTTAATCTCTCCTTGGATTGCTGAAAGTGATACCAATACCTCATGTATTCACTAGCAGGGAAAAAACCCACCTTTTATGTACATTTAATGGGGAGTGAGAAGGAAAAAAAAAATCAGAACAGTAATCCAGAACAGCAAACAAAACCCCTCCTTTGAGGGAGCAGTGGGAAATGACAACATACTTTCATTTTCCTGCCTTTGGGGAAAGACTTTCAAAACAGTTCTGGGCATGATGTCCAAAAACTACTTTTGAAGTAAAAGTATATATAAGCCACTACATTCAAAGAGAATTAAGCATCTGTCTTAAACTCACCAAGGTAAGGAAATTCAGAATTAAGACTGTAACTCAATACTTAACTCACACCTTTGTAGTCAGTCCATATGGAATGACAGATCACCCACTGCTAAGAGACCACTGTGATTCCAGCTTTAATGTTGAATATCTTTGCTCTGTAAGTGCTGAACTACATCTGGAATGTTCACCTATTTGTTAGTTTGGTTTTTTTTTTTTTACATCAATGGGGATAAAAGCAAACAAAAACATACGAAAGCTTTTGTTTTGAAATAGCTTTTGTTTTAATTTTTGTAGTTTCTGATTTTTTTCCAATGATCAAATTTGAAGAAAAACTAATTATGGGAAAAAAACATGGGTTTTTTACTATAATCTTTTGCCAAGTTTCAATCCAGTGCAAAATTTTACAATCATGTGAGCCCCTAAAAGGAGAGGTTTATAATGGAAGCATTGACAAACTCTTAGCAGAGCAAGGCAAGTAGGTGTCTCTATGATATTGCTCAATAAGAACCTTGTAATTACAGGTCTCAATAGAAGGTGGGAATATAGGGGGAATGAAGGATTTTCTTCCATGTGATATTTCTGGCATAATTTGTGCTGAGGTTTGTTGAGCCATAACCACAACTCACTTCTCCACTAACAAAATATTAATGATACAACACTTTTTCACTAGATTGTAGAAAAAAATTTCTTGTTTCCTTACCAAATCTATATTTTATTGCTTACCTTTCAATTGTAGCTAAGAATAATTGTAGCTTTTAAAATTTCTCTAATTTGTGAAGATTTTTCTTCTCTTGTGAGAGGAAAATGTGACATTTCAGCGAAAATCACACTTCATTCCAAGGAAATGGATTTTGAGGGCTTTTACTTTGTGAGTTCAAAATCTCCACTGTCAAGTCCTTTGAAACTATTCCTCTTTATCAAAATTTAAACAGGCATAAAAACTTTTCAGTGATTCATTCAGTCAGGTTATTCAACTGCAGCTTCATCTTTAAAACTTTATGGCTATGATCTTCCATCTGTAATTCTTTCCATGTTGCATTAAAGATCACCCTTGTCTGCTTGGATGTGTCATTTTTTTCTCCAACATCAACACATTGCTCCTGTAACATCCTCCAAAGAAAAATAACCACAGAAAAGGCCTTGCAAATAACTTTTCAGGATTGGACCACATGGAAGAAAACTGTAACCATGATCTCATGTAGGATATCTATCTCTAGGACAGGCTGGATGGAGGGGGAAGAAAAAGGAGAGATTATCTAGTAATTTCATATACAGAGAGACATGGAAATATTAGCAACAGTGTGGAAATGGACAGAAATATAAATCAGGGCATTCTGTTGAGATTAAATTACTGAGTGTAAAAGGTGTAGGCCTTTGGCAAGTATTCTTGAATATGAATGTCCTTTTTTTTCATTACACACTAATGGTCACTGTTCTTGGCCCCTACTTGGGTCACGTTCCCATTAACCTGTCTTTGAGCTGTTTTTTTTCCCATATATTTTTTGATTTACAGCACATTAAATAAACTGAGATTACCTTCCCTGGAACCAAGAGAGTTTTATGCCAGCATAAATCTGATGTAGCTGAAAAGACAGCTCAACTTTGAGGACATTAGGATTTGGCTTTAAATTACAGTGTTAAAAACCTCAAAAAAAAAGAGTCTTTTTTATCAAATCCTTCTGGAAAGACAAATAAAACCACTTTAGATCTTGTTCTCCAGGTTCACTGTACATGTCCATAGTTAAGCTCCATTGTACTTTTCCCATGCTGCTGAAAGACCAATTTCTCCTCCCATTCCTCTGTGGTGAATGAAAGGATGACAGTGGTGTAAAGTGAAGGCTAAATGCTTTTGATACATTCAGACAAAACCCCCTTAGCAGAGATGCTGATGAAGACAGCATCTTCCCCTCCAGCCACAGCCCATGAAAGGCACAGCAGAACCTGTGAAGGGTCAGCCTTGGGCAGCATTACTGTTGCCTTCAAAACTGAAAAGGTTTTACTCTACAGAAGTGTATGCCCAAGGCACCAGAACTGAGGCTGTCCCTTGATGATTTAACATCCCCTTCACCTCCCAGCCTCATTGTGGAGAGTATTGTGGCCTCCATCTCACAAAACAGCTGCATCACTCTCATGCCAGATGGGACTGATGATACAAACCCAACTCCTTTGACTGCTTTTGACTGCATTGACCTTGAGGCCAGAGATTTTCCCAGGGCTTCTTTATATTGTTGTTCCAGGATTATACGTCCTCCAAAATTGTTGCTGAACTACAACATATACTTTACTGTCCATATGTTCATTTTCTCTTTTTTTTTTTTTTTGACAATAATTTAAGATCATATAAAAATTTATATATGAATCACACACATGCAGGTGTACGTGGAAACTTCCCAGCTATATTATGCTCAAATGACCCAAACCATGCTGTCTTCCCTTGCATAGGATTAATGGCTCATCCATCTTTGTCAGTTGATATTCCACATAGCTACATTTATTTCCATTTCCATCAGTATATGGAATTTCTTCTTTAAAGTCAAAGGAGCTTTAGTACACTCTGTCCTGTAGCCACAAATTGGGTAAGCAACCATGTAGCTGTGCCCCAGCATCTACTACATGTTTTAATTTGGATTCTGGTAAATCTTCCAGTGAACAGTAATAGCCTGTCATAGCACCAAAAGCATTAACAGAATTAGGAAAATGGTTCTACTTCAATAAGATACCTGATAATCCATCCATATGCTCACAGGCATTCTTAAATTTGGGGCCTGATGCTCATTTCGCTCTAGGATGGCTAATACCATTCTAGAACAGAGATGTTATGCAATCCCATGACAAACCAGGTTGGGTCCTGTGAGTTTAAAACGTCAGATAATAGAAAAAGAAAATGGCTAACTCCTGAAAATTATTTCAACTCAACCAGAATATACACCTGTACATGGTTGACCTTCATGCCACAGCAGAAACGTCTATGTATTTATCAGAGTGGAACAGCAAACACAATGTATATGTAATTTTGTCTTGAAAAGTTATATTGGCAATTCAGGAATAATTTTTTGCATGTGGAGGGTTTAAGTATGGAAACCTAATACATTTTGGACTTAAATTTCTAAAGCTTCAATTTTTGCTGAGTGTTTAAAGAAGGAAACAGGGAAAGGGAAAAAGACAAAATTCATTGTAGCACTGGTAAGCACCCCATCCTCCTGAAAAATGGTTGATTGTGAGTCTTCTGCCATGTTTTGCATATTAACTTAATTGCCTTGGAAATAATAGCAAAACTCCCAGCTCAGTGTACAAACCTCTCCCATTTCCATTCTGGGTTTATGGTGCTTAGGGACACGGTTTAGTGCTGACTTGGCAAGGCTGAGTTAGCAGTTTGACTTGATGATCTTAAGGGTCTTCTCTAACTTAAATAATTCTATGATTTTATGATTTTTAGGAAAAAAAAATAGGCAGCCAGAAGCACCTGAAAAGGCTAGTGAGTATTATATCTCTTTGTGCTTGAGTATTATGTGCAGTTCTGTTTTTCCACATCAAAGAAAGTAAAACTAATAGAGGGAAAAGTAACGAGGATATGGACATATATGTGGACAAAAAAAAAAAAAAAAAAAAAGGAGAAACTTCTGCAGGAAGCAAGGCAGGAGGTTTACAACCTAAACAGCCCAGAGATTATGATTAAGATTCTTTCTGCTATCTCCATACAACACCTGGGTAGATATCAAATAAAAGGATTATTTGTCAGAATGAAAGTCTACAAATGGCAATACTGACTCATCCATAAGAAATCCTTGTGGAAATCATTGCAGATGTTATGTAGCCCAACACTTTTTTGTGATTGGTGAAACTCTTGGAAATACAGTCTAACAAAGGCTGTTAAAACAAATCTTCTACCCCTGTCTCAGAAATCACAGGCCACTTAGATATGGCGAAAAATCTTGGTGAAATGTTTATCACAGACATTTGGGTGAAAGAGGGAGAAGCCAGGGCTAACTTTTTTAAAGATTTATGAGTGATTTCT
Source organism: Vidua chalybeata (assembly GCF_026979565.1). Lineage (NCBI taxonomy): Eukaryota > Metazoa > Chordata > Aves > Passeriformes > Viduidae > Vidua > Vidua chalybeata. The sequence goes on from NC_071532.1 coordinate 14,183,861, forward strand.
AATGTCTCTGTATATCTCTATGATTCATAAAAAGACCATTCTGACCAGCCTTAACTCAGGAGAAATGTTAACCAAATTTAAAATTTCATCAGGAGAAGATAAAGCAGTAGTGAACTAAAACACCTCATAGAAACAACAACATAAAAATAAAATTAATAATCCATACAACTCTGAGAATTAACCTTTGCATTTCCATCAGGAGAAGAAAGGAAGATAACTTGGAATTTCTATTGATTTTTTTTAATAGAAAAGTTATAAACCATACTAAATTTAGATGATTATTGAAAGAAATAAACTGGAAAAGCCCATGGATACCCAATGCCAAAATCCACAGCAATTCCAGCTCCCTAGCTGCAAGGTTTTGAATATCTCAGCAAAACACTTTATTTCCCAAAAAAACCAGTAGAGAAGTCAAGTCAATGAACAACCAGTGATGCAGAGAGGATGAAGTGTAAGAAATTTTATATCTGTAACCAAAGGAGGGACAGAGAAAAAAAACTTGACATTCCCTCTTTCCCTCCCTATGACATCCCTCTTTTCACAGGAGGAGAAAAAAGCCCCATGAGTTACTACAGTGCTCAATTGCCTCTCATATTAATTATTAGAGCAGGAAACATCACAAGGAAATGTGAAGAGCCAGAAGCAGCAGAGGCATTTTTCAAAAAGCTGGAAATTGAATTGCATTGCAAGTTGGATTTCAACAAAATGAACTCACAGAACTTGAAGAAATACCTTAAGATGCTACCCAGTAATGCAAAAAGCTAATTGGAAAATAGATTTAAAAGGAAATAAAAAAGAGTCTCTGGAGGAAGAGAGAGGAAATAAGAAGAGAAAAATCAGCATAATATGCAATAGAAAAAGAAAAGAATGCCAGGTGAAAGAGAACTTCTACAGTCAGTGTAATTCATGGTATTATAATCATTATAGTGATATACTGAAACCTTGAAGTACATGTTCCTTGCATGTGACTATAAAAGATTTCTAGTCAGCTATCTAAAATGTAGCTATTTTTTATTTGTTTCTAGAGCTAGGGAAGATAAATGCCATGGTCTTCAGCATCCTTAAAAATTTATGACCACTGGACTTCAGCAGCCCTGGGATTTCTTTACTTCTTATTCTTTACTTTTTGCTGAGGAAAAAAAAAAACTTCCAGAAAGATTAGCTGAATAGCACTGTACTAGGTGTTAATATTCTTCAGTAAGGGTCATACATTATTTTATGATATAGAAGAGCTGAGATCAAATCTTTAGTCTTAATCAAAGGATGGATTTAATCATATTCTTCTACAGTCAGAGTCTGTACCTTCACTGTTGGCATGTCTTTGAAATTGCTCAGTTCCCTCTTTCATTTTGACTAGAACCATCTTCCTGGAGATAAAAAAAAATTACCATCTAAATAATTTTTTGTTAAAGTTTTATCAAAACTAGCACAAACTCACAATTAAAAAAAAAATCCTTCTAGGAAAAGACAATGTCACACAAGAAAAAACTCCCAGCTTCACTGGAAAATCCTTTCTTAGATCTGTGATGACATTTGTTAGACAAATAATGGAAAGATATGTAAGAGGAAACATAAAGAGGGGAGATGGAACTGCTTAAGTTAGCAAATTCATGTGAATATTCTAATGCAATTTGGCCTACTAAGTTTGTGTGGAGCTCCTTGAGTTCCCAGCAATGGATTCCTTGGTGCTGTGACATCAAATGGCAGCTTCATTAGCACCTCCCTCCTTTAATGCAAAGGGAGCTAGCCATTTAGAACCTCAAATCTCACTAAAAATTGTGTGACTTGACTTTCTATGTAATGTGAGAGAAATGAAATTTGGCTCCCAGACTGGAGAAACCTGCATTGCTAACAGTGAAACTGGACAGATGACACGTTGGAAGGACACTGATACAGCACGTGCTTCCTGATCCACACTTTCTCTGAAGGAATATGGTATTTACCAGTGTGAACAGCTGCTCTGCAGTTAGTGGCATGAATTCCTTGTTAGTGATGTTGTGATTAATATGTGCTTTTCTGGGACCATGCATGTTTTTTCCTTTGGCTTCATGGCCTCTCTCTTCCTCTCTCCAGAAAGGGTTTAATTTCTCCTACAATTAACCTCATTTTGTAGAACAAGTGTGTTTCATTAAAATTCAATGATTTACTGAGGAGAGATGAATCACAGAAGCACAGAATATTCTGAGTTGGAAGGGGCCACCAAGTGAATGGCTTGTGTGGAAGATACAACTAATCGGGATTTATATCCCTGCTGGTTTTATGGGGAGATGCTTCCAGTCTCGGAAATTTCTTTAGCTCTCTAAATCAAATAAATATCAACATGTTGTCTTCCAAAGCAAATCCTTAGTACTTGAAGGAGAGGTAACCATAAAAACAGTCAGTGCTTACCTCTCACATCTTCTTGGGGCTGCTGTTACAGCAAAACAGCAATGATGTGAAGAAAGTAAATTATGCGATGAAGACCAGTCAAGGTAACAGCTGAAACAGAAGCAGGAATGTGAGCCATGGTAGTAGTTCTTCAGTCTGCTGGAAGGGATTTTAATTGTATGTCTAAAACCTTTTGACTTTGCAGCACAAATAAAAATTTTAGCTAGGCGTAATGTTAACTGGAAATGCCATTAGATGTTGAGTAACAGAGTTTGACCCAGTGCTTTCTACCAGTGTTAGAAAGATCGTACTCTATTTTGTTTTAATTTAAACCAGATAATATTTTGGCCTTTATTTCAATAGCTATTAGAAAATTCTATGTATTTAGAGGGTGGCAGTGTTTTGGGTTTTTTCCCAATTTTTGCTTTGCATCTGTTGACTATGTGTTGTCTATGTGCCATTTCTTTCAAACTACATTGTAGTAATTACACTTAGCTTCAAATTTATAGAAGAATCTCTTTATAGCCTCTCAATTGCTGTGAAAGCAGGCAAATAAGTGTGTGGTAATTAAGCACTTAAAAACAGAGCCTTGTTTGCTTATAGGTCTTCTGGCTTTTAGGTTTGAAGAAGTACTAAGTAAAAAGTATATGGATCCCAGGTTTTTAATAAGATTACTTTTCTAACAATGGGACAAAATCTGTAACAGGTAAATAAAGAATTGAAAAATTGTGATTTCCAAATGGAGTGTTACAACATACCTGTAATAAGAGACCAGAGAAAAATTACTTGAAAAACACTTGTCTAATGTTTGAGAATATGAATGTAGCATCTGCTTCTGAGTACTAATTTTCTCTGACTCCTTGCAGCCATGATGGAAAGACAATATGAGAAGTCATCATCACAATTTTCCTAAAAGGAAAGAACAGGAATACTTGACATGTGGGAACAACAATGGCAGACTGGAATCTTTCAGTTAGCTGTCAGTTCATATCAGCTGAAGGATTTCATACACTTGATTTTTTTTTTTATTTTTCTGCTTAGCTAGTCCTCTTCTATGTTAACATACTTAGTTTTTTCATGTAAAATAGTAAGCCCATGATGGAAGTAGCTTTCAGTGAAAGGTGATATTTTCCACAACAGTGAAGTTAATTTGTTAAGGGTGGCTAAGCATGTGCTAAGTTCTCTGCTGCAGTCCCCTACTACTGTCAGGTCATGCTGGCTAGACTAAGCCATGTTATTCAATGCTCATTTACAGCCACAGTGTATTTTGCATGACTTCAGATACCTGAGTCAGTTCTCACAGCTCAGCTTATGCCTGAGGTTTTGGACTTCAGCTCTCACTAGCAATCATGCCAGTGCTCAGCTGTCTAGGTAGCTGTCTGAACAAAACTGAGGTGAACACCATGCCACAATAAAGGCACTCATGATCACAGAATCACAGAATATCCTGAGTTAGAACAGACCCACAAGAATCATCAAAGTCCAACTCCTGAACAGGACCACCCTAAGAGTCATCCCATGTGCCTGAGGACTTTCTCCAAATACTTCTTAAGCTCTGTCAGGTTTCATGCTGTGACCCTTTTTTTGAGGAGCCTGTTCCAGTGCCCAGCCACCCTCTGGGGGAAGAATGTTTTCCTAATATCCAACTTAAGGCTCCCCTGAGACAGCTTCATGACATTCCCTCAGGTTTTCTCACTGGTCATCAGAGAGGGGAGATCAGCGTCTGCCCCTCCTCTTCCCATTGTGAGGAAGCTGGTGACTGCAATGAGGTCTCCTCTTAGTCTCCTCTTCTCCAGCCTGAACAAGGAAAGTGATCTCAGTCTCTCCTCAAAAGGCTTCTCCTCAAGACCCTTCACCATCCTCATGGCCCTTCCTTTGTACACTCTCTAAGAGCTTTATGTCTTTCTTGCATTGTGTCACCCAAAACTGCTCGCAGCACTCAAGGAGAGGCTGCTCCAGTGCAGAGCAGAGCAGGACAATCCCCTCCCTTGCCCAGCTGGCCATGCTGTGCCTAATGGCCCCCAGGACAGGGTTTTCCCTCCTGGCTGCCAGGGCACTGCTGGCTCATATAGATGTGTGGAGGAAAACAATGTGTTTTACGGGAGACTTCACTAAATAGATAGCTACTATCAGTAGATGGACTGTACACTGTCTAACATCACCTCACTGAGGCATTGCATTTGGTTCTCTCCATGCACTCCTCTGTGGTTGACATCCACTACATTGGACAGACAGAATTTGTAACCAAAATCCAGGATCTGACTGGAGCACTGTAACATCAGGGGATCTAACAGATCTACCAGCAGGTCTTGCCTGAGTTGTGAGGGAAACCCTTCTTGGGAGAAGACTCATCTGCAAGAGCTAGTGTAGGTAGAGAGATATTAACACCTTGGTGCTGTGCTATCAGGTGTCTGCCATTTTAGGTTGGGCTTTGCTTCTTTTTTTGTCTTGACTTTCTTTCCCTTGTTTCTTACAGCACAGGCTGCATGCAGGAAAGTGCTGGTAGGAAAGTGCTTAGTGAATGTGCTCTCTGTTGCCTCAAACTGAGACAAAGCAAACCCTTTTATCTGCGTATTCCTTTGATATTATCAGGCATATATCCAGGAGCTGTACTAAAGCTTCCCAGTTATTTTCTTTGCATTGCTACATCCATACCCCATATCAATGTCCCCTGCTCTCCTCTTGATTACTGCTCCCCACACTTTGCCTTTTTTCTTCTATGTCCTTTCTCTACCTACAAAACCCCTAAACTATCCTCAGCCAAAATGGTGATGCTGTGGGGATTAAGTATTAAATTTAAAGGAAGCAACCTTTTCACTGTTGCAGTATTTACAGAATGGAGGGGAAAAACGTGTTCTGATCTTTTAACCAATGTGAAGCATGATATGGTAGAGCAGTCAAGTCACACAACACAAGTGTTTCCAGCAGAGAAAGATTTTTTTGTTACTGCAAAATGCTACCTGTTTTATAGCATCCATTATGTTGATCCATGAGTGTCTTCATTTTAGGAAAAAAAGTGCCCAAAGATGCTTCATGCATTGATTGCATGGCAAAGCAGTTCACTTGGCACTACCCATAGAGCCCATTATTCTCCTTCACCCTGTTCTGAGACCTGAAAACACCATTCTGGAAAATGAGATCACTATGTAATTTCTCAGCTGGATCAATGTCCAATATTTTCACTGATAGAGGACACATCTAATGAGTTTCCATCTCTAAAGCAAGGACTGTCTACTGGAGTGTCCCTTCAGTGTTCAAATCCTTTCAGTAGTACTGCCTTGGGAACAAAATGCTACATGCACCCTAAGGAAGCAATAAAGAGGTAAGAAGGGAATGAAGAAAAGAGAAATTTAAAAAAAAGAAAGACAAAACACAGTAGAGTTGGCATAGACACTGCTGAGGAAGATAATGAAAGTGTAAAGAGACTATCTGGAAAGCATGGTGGATAATGTGACAGAACACTGTAAAACAGCCTATATAAACCTCTTCTGTTTTATTTGAGTTTAAGGTTTTAACTGGCAAATTATCCTCTCTGTTTAATAATACTTCTTACTGGTCACAGTTGTGTGTTTAATCGTTCTCTTTTCTACTGTTCACAGAATTTAATTTGGCATCCTCATTGTTTATTAAAAATTCATTGAAAATATCTTTGCATTCATGGGTTCCAGTCTTGAGTGATTCATTGAAATGGCTGTCTTCACTAATTCATTAAACAATTCATTAAAATGGTTGCATTCACTGAACATTCAAATGCTTTATTTTACTCTCCAAACGTGCAGAATTTAAAAATCTCCCAACAGAGTGCACTAAAATTCCCACATGAAGCATGATAAAAGTTTTGTAAGATTGTACCCACTCCTTAATGCATGTTAATCACAAATCTCATATGGAAAGTTGTGCACATTGTTTACAGGTGGTTTGTGTGGAATACATTCCTTATTTTATTCCTACTATTAAGTGTAGTATCTCAGAGTAAACTCTTCACTGTGTTAGGAAACTTCCTTGTCCAACCACCCAGGAGCTACTCTGGCAGTCACTCTTGCACCAGCTGAGCTGGGACTGAATCCTTTTCACAGCTACACACTCCACGCTCACACAGCCAGACCAGGTTTCCTAACAGGTTTGACCCCAGGTTTCTCATAGGAGAACCTCAGATGTCCAGACTCTTACAATAATTTAATCATAGTGCAATAACTAAATATCTAAATAACAAAATAACAGCAGATCTGGGTGGTCTGAGGAGGGACCCCTGAGAGAAGAACACCTGCACTTTTGTACTCTTACAGTCTAAGCATGGAAAAGTCTGGAAGTCATCAGCTCCTGCTGTGTCTCTCAGTGTCCGGTCACCTGCCACAGGTACCTGAGCCCTTTGCTCTGCAAAGGGTTGGCAGTTCCTGCCCTCTTTTTCTGGGCTTGGGCTGGGGCTCTTGCCCCACCCCGCTGAGCTCAATCTGCAGCTTGCACACTGAACTCTTGCACTGAATGTATTCCTTGGCAACTGGGCTACCAGTCCAGCCATCTGCACACTTGCATCCTTAATTGCACAAATGTAGAAGCAGTATCAGCAAAGACCTGCTGTAAGAGCCTGGGTTCTGTTAACAACCTCTTCCTTTCCACCTCATATATCGTTACTGCCTCTGGTCTGAAGTTACTGCATCACCAAAATCTTATTTGCATCGAACACTAGAAAGTTACTCACCAAGGGTTTTTACATGCTGCCTCTGAAGGGTCAGTAGAGCAGATGTGCTAAGACATGAGATATGCACTGCTTGGCCTCTAATTGCTTTGTCTTCAGGTCAGCCTCCTAGGTCATGTAATGTGCAAAATTCCAGATATAAATTCAAGATGGGAACAGCACAATGGCAGAGCAAGAGGGCTTTGAAGGCTTGACTGGATAAGGGAGGACTGATTTCAAAATACCCAGTGCTGTGTGGATGCAAATGACTTCAAGTGGCAGAGTGTTAGCTCTGGGACAATGTGGCATGCACCACACATGGAACTGTTCTTGTGACTCACTCAGAGTTTTGGAAAAGCTGGACCATGTTTCAAATATAAACATGTGCTAAAAATGGAGATGTCTTCTCCAGCTGAGTGCCTGTATAATTTACAGCTGTTGTCTCAATGAAACTCCCCTGTAATACCTTGTATTAGTTTTTGCAAACATAGGGATTGAAAACTGTCTGGTCAACACTAGATTTCTTTCCTTAGCAGTGATAGTAATGGAAAACATCATCTGAAGGCCAGTGTCTCTTATAGTAAGAAATACAGATGTGGGTTGTGAAGACTTGGCTTTCAATGTCCATTTCTTCTTTTGTCTGCATTTTTTATCTACTGGGAGATGCTATAAAGACTTCAAAAGGTAAAGCCCTACAGTATGATGACCAAAATATTTAAATTAGAAAGTTTGATTTGAAGGAATGTAAAAGGGTAGATTCACAGGAGAAACAAATAGACAGGTTAAGAAAAGAGAAATTATCAGAGTTAAGACAGGCCTGTGGTGTGTGAAGGAACATCTGATTGTATTTCATTCTTTAGCAATGAAATAAGAACAGTTCTGCATTTTGGAGGAAAGAATATTCCATGTTATCAAATAGACATAAGTCACAGAAATAATGAATACTTTTTGATTCAGACAAGATCACAAATCAAAGTGTAAAAAATATGTTTGTTTTGTTACTTTTTTTTTTTTTTGCAAAACTGTGTAAAATGTAATGCTTATTTTGCATATTTATGTACTATGACTTTGCATGAAAACTGCAGAAATCATTATTTTAAGTAGTTAATGGTCATTATTCTCATGAATCACTGAAAAATATGTGCAGTGATCTATAATTATTGTTCAAAAATATGAAGTCCATAACTGTTTAACAAACCTGTCAAGGTACTATTCCTGGTGTGTGCTTCCATAGAGAATAAAATTCTTCCCAGCTGTAGTCTTAAAAACCCATCAGCCTCTCAGCATTGGGAGAAAAGTGTCATATTCTGACTTCTCCAAGCTTCTCCAAGTGAGTATGAAGCCATGTCTTTTCTGGGAAGCCTGGTGACAAATTAATCCCAATGGGTAGAATTGAGCAATGTTTTTGAATAGTCAGTTCATCAGAAATGTGAATTGGAGAATACTGAAATGATTTGTGACAAATCAAGCCATAATTTCAGGGAAAAAAAAAGAAAAGAAAAAAAAAGAGGAGGGAGAGAGGAAAGAAGAGATGGAAAATTTGAAAAATAAACTAATTTTTATTTCTGAGACTGATCAATAGGTCAGGAAAAAAAGAATGTAAAGAAACATCATAAGCAAGGACTAAAGAAGCCTAAATGATGCAGTTCAGCCTAATGCAATTTTCTTGTTGTTGCTCAGTCAGCAAACAGAAAATTTAGACTTTCTTGTAGTCGTGCTCCCAAGGGGCATGGAAGCAAGCAGTCTTGAGGTAGCCTGCTCCCCTGCACAGCCAGTCTGTCCCATGTGCTGGGTAAAAATAGTAGAGCTGTAGTAACATCTTCAAACACCACCTCCTTTTAGATTTACCTCAGTTGCCCCAGGATTACACCTGTGACTTTTTTTTTGCAGCAGAACAAACAGCAGTGCTCTGACTCCTCACTTTCCCAAAAGCTGTTCCAGTGGTTGTCAAAACCTATGTCTTCAGGGTCAGAGGGCTGATCTAATCAGTTCTACCATCTCTATGGACCTGGACCTATGGAAAATCACACACTGGACTCTGTAATCCAGACCCTGGAAATATATTTTGTTATAGATTAAAAAAGGATGCTACTCTATGCCACAAAGCAACTGAAACAGCTCATTGTGCAAACTTGGCAAGTGAGTAGTTATTTTGGTAAATATGTGATTTTGAAGATTTGTCTACATAGTTAACTGTTGTCTGTTCAGCAGTCTGGCATCTGTTTGCATAATTGACTGTAGAAACTACTTTTAACATTTTGATGGCTGCTCCCTTTGGTGTTTTGAAGCATGCAAATAGACTCATTCAATCCAACCCTCTTCTGTGACAGATTTGGCAGAAAGTAGTTCTCACTTCCCCCATCTTTTTATGGGTAGTATCTTCTTTCTGCTAAAAAAAAAAAAGAGTCACATTTATAATATACTTTCATTTTTATAAGGTGGCCTATTTGCAGCATGAATAATTCCCTGTTCTGCAGATTGGCAGCATTTTATGGTTTCACATTCAGTTCCCCACAACTGCCCATGTTGAATGTGATGGTATGGGATGTCCTGGGTTCAGAATCCTCTCTCTCTGCAATTTGTCTATTTAATTTGACAAACCATTGCATATATTGTACTTGGCAGTACTGTGAATAATTTCCTGGCAGTTAAATTCTCTTCTGAAAACATTTTCCAATTCAACCAAAATTTATGCCCACCAGAAGGCTGATATAAAAAAATATCTTGCTGATGACCACATGCTATTAAAGGTTCCTGCTTTCGCAGGTTATCTACTGCAGGTTATTGTTTATTCTGTGTTGCCTGGAAGCTTATTTGTGAACAACAGCCCATTCAGTTTTTAATATAAATATAAGGTTCAGGTTTACTTTAGAAAATAGTTGATTTCAGAACTAAACAGAGCTAATGAGAGTTAAAAAGTCCCCTAATAAATTACATTTTACCAACATTTCAGATCCTGAATTTGAATGTGAGGCTGCATGTGTATAGCGATATATTGCATACTAATTTCCTCCAGATATGCCCTTAGAGGGAAAATAAATCTAGTTTTTCAATCCATCCAGAACTTTACTTTAAGTGCCTGCAATTTTTCATCTTGATGGCAGTGGGTATAATCTAAAACCCAGTGAAGTCAACAGAAGTCTTTTCATCAAGTGTTTGGAATATGGGCCAAGGATTCATCTTGCTATTTTTTTTAAGGCAAGCTATTCATGTGACAGCTAAGCAAGTCCACCACAAGCATTTTGGTCAAGTTCCTTACTGAAAACCATATTGCTGTTATGACAGCATAATAGTTTTTGTTTGAGGAGGACAACACAATATATACAGTGTGCCTTTGGAGTGAACTCAAGGTGGCATTTCTGTAGCCACAAATTTCTCCACAACCTCTTGAGTTTTTCCTGAGTGTATGAAATGGATGTCAAGCACTAGGTAAAAATATCGCTTCTCTAGCTGCCCATCTTGCAGTCTTACAGGCGTTTTCTGCCATGAAAATTGTTGGTCTTTATAAGGGATATCTTCATTGCATATACAGAAGACATGTTGAAAGGACAGAGAAAATTTAGTGAAAATTTTCTTTAGAAAAATCTTCCTAGCATGTTACTGAAATACAGTGGTTCCCATAATCAGTTTTTTGGATGCTGTATAAAAGGGTTGGCCTTAATATGGTTGTCATTTGACAGAAATTCTTTGTTTGTTAGTTGTCAGCTGCTCTGGGCAAAGAATATATGGTATTTCACAGACTTCCAAAGTGAAATGCTGGATGAACAGTGTCAAACTGAGACAGGACAATTACATAAAAACTGTGGCAGAAGTCCATAGAAAAAAAAAATTTAATAATTCACCTAGTCCATGTTCAGTCCCTCTGTAGGGATTGTTAGACATCATGCAATCTTATTTTAAGTGCCTAAAGCAACAGATTTAAACAGCTTCTGTGGCTTCACAATGTTCCTTCATTTATCAGTTTAATTTAGTCTTGTTCTGTCTAGTTAATTCTTGCTGTAGCATCCAGCATCTTCTTCCTTCCCTGGCTACCTCTTTGTTCCAGCACATGCATTTGCCAAGTTTTGATCTGCAGATGATATTTATTTAGCAAAGGAAAACAACTTTGAGATTATGACCCTTTAGACTATCCACACTCTTGTTCTCTTTACAGCTGGATTTTATCACTTGCTCCCATATTCTTTCCCTCTCTCTGCCCTTGCCCTTGTCCTTTCTCTGCCTTCTCAAATTGCTTGTGGCTTGTGTTATAACTAAGCAAGAGAAAGCCGCTCTCCATGATTTGATGCCTTCAAATCAGGATCTGCCTAAAATCAAGTGCTATCCAGGTGGCACTATGTTATACAGCCTGATTTTTAGATTTGATGAAGAAATTTTTATGTAAGTTTTATTTCCTTATAAGAGAAAAGGCAGAATAATTGTGGTTCCTTGGACAAACAGCGAATATTAAAATTATCAACTGAATAAAGTAACTTGGGTTCTAGAAAGGTCTTCAAGAACCTGATGCTGTTACTATTCATGCTCTCCTAAAACAAAGAACCCTGTTGCTTTTTAAAACTTCATACTGAGCTTTATTCCCTCCACAAGAGTTCATATTCTGTCATGTAACCATTTTCATTGTCCAAATTTATTTGTCATAAGCGATCACAAGATAGAAGAGACATTATCTAGGATTGAAAATATTTTTCTTTGACATTGTAACCACTAGGAGTTCCAGACTGAATTTTCAAAAAGGGCTGATTGTATCTCAGCTTGCCTGGCTTCCTAGCTGCCATCAGAGGGTTTTTGTGCCAGTTGGCTTTCAGACTTGTTCTATCATAACTTAGCATGAGCACATTTATTTTTCCACTGAGACATGTTGATGCTTTAATTTCCTGAGGACAACAGCAACCTCCTCTGCTTCCCTGCCTGACAACACATGCCCAGCAGGTGCCCAGACCCTGAAACATATAGGATGGCCAGAGAGTAATTCAGAAACCTTATACATGTCAGGGAAGAGTAGTACTGGGTGAATTTACCATTTCAGTCAGATACTTTTTAGAGGGGTCTCTTCATGTTTACTGGCTTATGTGACTTTTCTTGCCTAAAGAAAATGGATTCCACATTCTTTTGTTATCTCAAAACACTTTAATTCCTTTCATCCCAAAGTATACTCTGATATGCAGAGCACTTTACATATAATTATGTTTATCTATAATTACATATTATTTTGTGGTTTTATTGACTTGGATTTCTGTCTGGCATCCTGCAGCACTTTTGTCTGCTGGTTTCTTTGACCTAACGCTCACTGTTGCTCTTTTATTATCAAGGACCATTGGGTTTCACTGACTTTCAGAATATTTTACATTAACTGTTGGATTTGTTATCCTCAGGTCATCTGTATTTTGTGGGACTTCCTCCTTTTACTGACTGTATGTTTTGTTAAAACTTTTGTATTTCTTTAGCCCTTTGAAGTTTTGACCATTACTTCCTGTTGCTTCTAGTTTACTGCTGCAGGAATTGTAACATCATTGTAATCACTGAGCAGGATTTACGTCTTATGTATATTCTCTTTTCCTATTTTCTATAAATTTTGGAGAGAAAGAGTTAAATATTCATTTCTGTTTTGCCTTTAGCAAGGGCCACATCTTTTCAACATTGATTCTGCAGATGACATTTTGCATATTGCATTTCCAATCATCCTCTTCATGAACTGAGCCTTTATCTTTGGAATGATAGAAAAGAAGCAACCATGCCAGTCTGCTAATTAAGCTAAGGGCAAGTGTCTGTAATAGCTGGCTTATGTCCCATGTTGTGCTGCATCTTATTTTTCTCCAGGGATATTCTTTATTCAGACAGTCAGAGTATGTGAATCAATAAGGACTCTACATTTAATATATATATACAAGAAAACATTTTGTGTAGTTGTAGGTAGAATTAAAAGCAGCATGATACAAATGGAGCAAAAGAGATTCTGTACGACCTAATGTGATTTTGCAGCTACCTAACTAATCACATGAAATAAAAATGTGTCATGCACAGTTTAGGTATTTTGCCAAGTTTTCAGCCTGGTACAACATCTTTGAATCCAAGGAATGTGACACAGGATAGGGTGAGATTTTCCATAATGCCAGGGCCTTTTCATGGTAACAGCCAGTGGTTTTGTTTAGACCTTGTGGCAGCTTGTTCCTAGACTCAGTTTTCTGAGATATTCCGTGTAGCCTGTGCTGAGTAGCAGCACAGTAGCAGCTGAGTAGCAGCTAAGAGGCAATGGGGTGCTCATTTCTAGGGTAAGATGCAGAATTCTAGCACAGCACTGTCCCCCCTTACTCCTTCTTTATGGGTTTTTCTCCAGCTTTTTCCACTCCTGTTTACTCAGAAAAGCACTCTCGCTTTCCAACTGATTTGGAAAAAAGAAAAACAGAGAGAGGAATGTGATTACAGTAAGTATAGCTCATCAGGATTGATGGGGTGAGAACTGACCACCCAGTAAAAAGGCCACTGCCTTTTCTTAGTTATACAATATTCTATGATAACTAAAAGTGTTTCCCGAGTATCTCAAGGGTCTGAAGTATCCTATCTTTTAGAATTTTCTTTCATTTGTTTTCCAATTTTCCTTTCCTCCACCTCTGAGCAAAAAAAAAAAAAAAAAAATTAAAATAAGATAGAGAGATCTTTGCTTTTCATGGAGGTTTGAACTGGGACATATTAGCATGCTTTTTACCCACTCCCAGCATTTCTTTCATTCTTTCCACAAGTCCAGCACTTTCTTTGCTTTTCATAATCATTCAAACTGAAGCTACTTGAGGTAGATGTTTTCATACTTAAGGGCTTAAAAATAGAAGCTACTTTAATGAATCCAATATGCTCAAAGAGCAAGCATTATATTTTCTGATGCCCTTAAGGGAAGTTTACTAACTCTATGTTAGAATACCACTTGTAAACAACCACACTCTTTGCTTAGCACAGAGTAGTTCACTTTTTGGTCAAAAAATTTTCAGGTAGTAGTGAAGGGATTTCTATTTACTTTCAAAGCCCCTTTCGGAAGGCTTATTGCCAGTTTATGCCCATGTCCTACTCATGTTAAAAAGTTAGTCACAGAGTCGCAACAACCACGTAACCGGATATAAAGAACTGCTTAATAGGGTGTTGTGTCTGACATGTGTCTGAGCCTGAAAAAGCAAGGTGACCCATAATACTGAGAAAAGGAAACATGAAAAGGAGTCCAATGGGAGCTGTGTTTGCTGAATTAAGGGCCTTGGAAATAAGGTGATGCTGGACAACACCATAAGCTTGAGAGTCAGAGCTCAGAAGAAGTAAGTGTAATTTAAACATTTAAGAGCTGATGTTAAACTAAATCCAGCTGTGTGTTGAAGTCAATTTGAAATTAAGGTCTAGAGATTTTCAGTTCCAAAAGTTCCAAAAGGGTAGTTGATGTAGCAAAAACGTTGAAACGAGACGGAAACTTCTTTAAGACCTGCTCAAAATGAAAACTTTTGCTTGATTCAGGATGTATAGAAATGATTACTGTATTTCCAATTTAACAGCAAAGTGAGGTTGTATAAATCCTTTTCAGTGTTATCTGGGATGTTTCCAAAGCATAGCAAACAGCATATTTGCCTAAAGTAAAAATATATCCTTTCCAGCAGATTACACTGAAAATCAGTTGCTTATTGCCCTCATAATAAGATTTGTGTCCCTGGCCCCAACACCCTGCTCAGAGAAGTATTGACAGCAGTACTGTCTGGTACAAATGCTTAAAGAAGTTAATAGCACAGAGTCTGCTTTTGTCTGCAATTACCCTGATGCAGAAGACCCAAGAAAAGTCACTGTTATTTTCATATTTCCTCGAAGAGACATCTTAAAAATAAGAGTACCAAGGGTTTCTTTAGCAAATTAATTTAACAAACTGCTGTATAAATCAGGGTATGTACAAACAGGATATGAGGTCAGCCAGGCTTGAAGTCTATGTGGAGATGTTACTGTATGTACAGGAGCCCCAAAGTGTCTTGTAAACATATGCTATGTTTATAGCTTATCCAATAACTTAACTCTCAGCGAGATTGAAACTTACTGGGAAGATAGTTACTTGTCCATATTATAATCAAAATAAACAAAACCAGTAGCTGGCATTGACTAGATAATTACAAAGCTAAGCTTATGTAATGTCCTGTCTAATATCCTTATACCCATATCTTCCCTGTCATTTCTGAAATATGTAAATCTGGATAGGTAATAAAAACTCTTTTTTTTTTTAAATTTACGAAAAAAAGAGCCTGTTTATAGTAAATCGAGACTATTACTGTGAAAAGCAAAAGATAATAACAAAGTGAAAATTAAACAACCATTCCATTTATAAAATAAGTATGCATTAAAACAATACTGTCGTAATAATTAACCCTGAATACAGTTATCCCAATTAAATTTTGATTATATGCTACATTCAGTATGCATTACTTTTTGAATTTGAAAGAGTATTTATATCATAAATCAAAACATAACATTAGAATCTTTTGTTCAGATATAAGATGCTCCTAACAATCAATCCAAACCTGGCCTACTTAAATACTGTAAGTTTATTAAACAAAGTATGTTCACCCATGGGAGTACTGGCAAAGATATTTTCTATTTAAAATATCTTTTGTTTTTAATTTTTCATCTCTATTTGTGCCTTAGATTAATAAAACTGTATACATAGTCAGTTGCAGAGATTCAGCCAGTAATTTCTTTGTGTGGTGGACAGTTTTCTTGTAATTAAAAAATCCTGTGATGATACCCAGTGGCGCTGTATTCTTGAAAATTTATCTTACTTGAAAAGGCATTTTCTTTTGTTGATTTTATATTTGCTGCCTAAAAAATTTGTTGTGTAACCTCGGTGCTCAGAAAAATTCTAAATTATTCCTGTTTCCTTTCCTATCACCCTACCATGTATAATTTGCAATTACTATCTTTGTCAAGAATTTGTTTCTTGTGGGAAAAGCTGCCCCATAGTCAGCACTATTATTGTTATTGCTTATTCTACCTTTGTAGTTTTACTGTCTTACATAACTGCAATCAGTAAACAAAATATGAGTACACGACAGTGTTTTACAGTGCAACATTGATGTTTTCTGTTTTAGTTTTCCATGTACTTTCTATAACTTCAGATACAGCTTTCCTTATACCTTCTCCCTTAATTTCATATTTTTCCTACTTTTAGTATAAACATATTTCAAAATTAATATATTGGTCTGTCTCACCAGGGACCAACCTGTTGTTGGAGTTACTGGCTAGGAGTGATTGTTGAGCCAGTATGTGACACTGGGAAGAAAACAAAGTATGTGGAAAAGGGAGTGGTTTGTAATCCTACCAGAGGTGAAACACAGCTGGAACACACCATTATTTGCAAGCCACATGTGTTAGGCAAAAAGAAGTAACAGCCAGGAAGTGGCTTTAGTTATGACAAACTTAATGTCTTAAGTGCCTTATGGCAGTTAAAGAAGCCAATTGAAACACTGAATTCTGATGTGCTGCATAAATTCTTTAAATAAGAATGACACATGTTCAAAGAGTCAACCAAAGATGAAGATTTGAAGAGGTATTGATGGATCTGAGGTGGAAAATCAGGTTTTTTTCTTACACTGCTAGAGGTCCATGAAATAAACGGTCAGATCATGGCTATGACCATGGTCAAATCACAAAAAGCATTTGTGGAAACTAAGGACTGTTAATTTCTTACAAAACAACTCATAGATACTGAAAAAAGGCAAATCATTATCCAGAGTGATTATTATGGAGTAGAGTTGATGATGCACAGAAGTTAAAATATTTTGGTGAAAGAGCCGGTAACAGGAAGTTGGCAGCCTCAAAAGGCAGCACATGAACACATACATCCTGTAGCAAACAACACCCATCACTGCAATTGATAGTTTTTGGAAGAAGATGGAAGTGTAGTGGATTTTATCATGTTGCAAGTACTGGCAGAATACGAATAGATACCAAGGACAAAGAGGATGACTGCAGAGCCATTAGCTCAGAGCTGTTCCTCATTGCAGTAATGGCCAAGGGAGCAGCAGAAGATGAATGAACTGTCAGCCTGAAAACAAATGGGACACTTTTTAATTTTAAGTTGGACACAGGTGCTTAAGCCAAGGTGGCACCTGGAACAGTGGTATTAGTTCTAAAAAAACCCCACAAAAAACCACTTGACAACCCAAAAGCAAAATAAAAGTGGGTAAAGCTTGGGCTTATGGGTATCTGCTGAGGGCGCTTGAGTATTAAAAACTGAGAATGATTGGAAAGGTACATGGACCACAATAGTAACCTCAGAAAAAAATACATATCTTATATTAAATTTGTGACCTCCTGTGTTCTCAAAAGGGAGGGTGCAAATGTTTGGACAGTAAAAGATGTCTTTGCAGGGGATGGTGGATTAGTTCATCTTTAGAGGTTACTTCTGATCCACTCAGTGATTCTATGATTCTATGATTGTATGTCAAAAGACCAATGCAACTACATTCTATCCATCTTCCAAAAGTGAGAAAGACAGAGCTAGGTTGCACAAGTCTTGTCACTCCATAGCCTTGGTGAAAGTTTCTGCCACCCCAAGTCAAATACTCAAAGATTGAAATGGACGTACTTGGAGTTCCCAGAGGCCAAAGGAAAAAAAAAAAAAAAGAAAGGGGGAAAAAAAGGATTACTGCCTACAAGCTAAGCTATTGAGGGGAAAATGCATTAAACATTTTTTCTACAACTAGATTCTACAACAGTTCTCATGTGGAGAAGATGACTATAGTACGGTGAGTTCATAATCAAAATAAAGCAGTACTAACAGAAATGGATAGACTGTATAAAATTTGCTAGATTATCAACATGGTAGCAGAATTGAGTTCATTTCTCCTCTACTTGTCTACATTAACATGTAGGAAGGGACTGCTATTGTCACACTGGGAAACTGGAGACACAAGTAGTGCTGCCCATTCATTTATAAAACATATGGTCAAACAGGAAAGATATTTGATTAGTTAGCAAACAGCTTTGTGCTGCATTTATGAAGATCAGTATTTTTGAAGACTCAACAACCAGGCTGATGCAGTGCATGGGGGGCAGGCTGCAGAGTGTAGCTCAAAGGAAGAAGGAGAGAGTCCAGGGATGCTGTCAGAGTGGTGTTTACCACACATGTTTACTAATTGCATGAATTCAATAATCAGCAATAAGAGTGAGTAGACTCTGGGCAAATATCAATCTCTTGAAGAAAAATCCAATAGCAAAGATATATGTATAAAGATCTTACACATACAGAGTTTGTGTTTGTTATTTATCTTAACAAAAAAGATACAGGCTCCAGATTTACAAATATACTTAAATGTACTTGTTTAAACATCTACAACAAGACTGTGTGAGCATGGTGGTGATAACAACAAAGTTGTGTATTTAATCTCTGCATGGGCTATTCACTTAAACCTGGACTTGATGATCCTTGTGGATCCCTTTCAGATAGGAATATTCTGTGATTCTGAGTGTAATATATGTTTATCTGAATAACATCTCTGACTTTTATATTGCTTAACATTATTGCTAAATATTTATCTATATCCATATCTATAGATATATCTAGCTATATATCCATATATATATATATTTGGGATTCAGCAGATCTTTTTGGGGAGATTTATAAAGGAATGAAGAACTGAAGAAATGAAAACGTTTAATATGGAGAAAAAAAAGGTTTTGGGGAAAAGGGGCATCAGTAAGATGTAAAAACTCAATTAATATGTTCTCTGAGAGCTTAAAACCAGGCCCCAATTTTTTGAACTAGATCCCAAGCCAGCAATCTCAGAGGTTTCCTGTTGTTGCAGCAATAAGAAAGGGGGGCAAAAAGATACCATATTTAAATATGCAAGTGATTTAGGAAAAACGGTGATTCTCCAAACCTGCCAACAATATATGCTAACAGACATGTATTAAGGCATTAATTGATCTCAATCACTGTTTAAATTGTGATAGTGCCCCTTTGCAAGTACATCACACTTTATACACTCTAAAAAAAAAATTATACTTCATACTTTCTGGCTGGATCTCGAGGTAAAGAAGCATCAGGCCCTGTTTCTAATATTTACATAAGTATGGTTTCTGCCCTTCTGAAATTCTCGGCACTGCACATTGCAGGTTGAGATCAGATGACTGAAGGTGATAATCAGATGAGCCCAGGTGATAATGATGAATATATAAAGAAGCTCATGGTCCCCTGTTTAGTCACTTAATGAGACAATGCTACACATTTCTTGATAGAGACAGAAAAATAAATCATGTTGACAGACAATTATTTCCACACATTTTTTCTTTGCTGCTGTGCCTATTAAGACACTGCTAATATGTAGGATTATAATTCAAATTTGCAGATGAATTCTTTACCAACCATTTAATCTTTAGAATTAGCTATATGATGATTACCTTACAAATGTTGCATAGTATAAACGGATAGAATTTTTAAAAATTATTTGGTTATTTATTTATTTTATTTACCAGACTAATTGCTTCATTAAAACATAACCCGGATAAAAAGGAAGAAACCTGGGCTAAAGTTATGAGAGATAAGAAATAATTTCAGATGTATAACTACAACTGTGAAGATAACTAAATTTGCATAACTGACTGGCTTGAAAGTCACACTCTGGAGTGTAAAAAGGGTCAATGTTCAGTATACAAATATGCATTATAATATATCTGTGTCATATGAAATTATGCAAAAGGAATCAGAAGAGTTATATTAAATATGGATAGTTTTTGTACCTATCAACAAAAGATGTGTGTCATCCTAAGAGTGGGATATTTGAAAAAAGTTAAAATTTCTCTAAATATATTTTAGGATTCATAATAAATAAGTTACAGGTAAATATATTAAAAGTACCAGCAGCCACTGAGGATGTGCAGGATTTTTTTTTTCTGAAATGGCAGTGAGAAATAAAGCAGGCAGAGAAAAAAAGAAAGTGCAGCAGTAAGCAGAAGCTTTACAGCAGAACAGAGTGAGTCAGTGATTGCAAGTATAACATTGTTTTCTTTATCATAATATGATTTGTTTCATGTTGTTATAATAAAATGACTCTTCACCACTGCCCTAATTCAGAGTACATGTTCATTGCCAGAATCTTGTAAGCAAGTTTTGTCATTAGTCTTTTTAAAGCATATATGAGCAGTTTCAAAGTCAAGGAAAATAAAAACTATAACATTTCTTCACATGAAATCAAAGTGTGAGCAAGATTTAACTATTGGCATTGTTCCAAACATTTTTTTTCATTTCAGAGAAGGAAGACACCCCTTTCTGCCTATAACTCTGTAGATAGCTTATTTGTTAGAAGATTTATGCATTAGTATTGAAATGCACTTGGTCCAGTCAGTGCTATAAATCATTCCCAGACAACTTTTAAGCACATTTTTAAATGCCCATGAAAAATAAGTTTTTCCATCAATAAGAGGGCTCAGTTCTGCAGCCCTTGCTGAGAAGGGTCATTTCAGCAAAGTCACAATAAAGTGCTGAAGGATCCAGTTCAATAGACTAATTGACACAGTCTCCATTCTCACCAGGTCTGTGAAGTAGGAGTAAATAAAATTTCTTGAAGCAGACTTGTCTGGAGACAGAAAGACAAACTCCTTTGACCTTAATGAAGAGTAACTCTGGGATCTGTGAAACTGTGTCTTCTTTGTCTCCTGCCACTGCAAGGGACTGTGAGGCTGGGGCACCTGGGAACCAGCGCTTGACTGCTGTTCTTCCTCATGTGGTGGCAGAACAAGGCACATCTACTTCTTTTTAGGCTCCACATTTGAATTTTTTACTTCATGAGTTTTGTAAATGAGTTCCCAGATAAGATGCTTGCTGAGCCACACTTGCCAAGTGTCAGGGCAGAAGCGATCTGCAGGTATAGAAGAGCCATCTCTGTACTGAACCGAACTGCTGTGGTCCATCAGCAGGTCAGACAAAGGCACACACACACACACTGACACTGTCTCTGACTCCCTCTGACTGCCCAGGGGGCTGGTGCCATCTTTTATATCACACATTACGTGTTAAATGTTTGTAGTTTTTCCCCAATGCTTATCACCTATATTGAACAGTGACTTTCTACACTAAACCAATCTGTGAGTGCCAACATCATCACCAAGAACATGGAGGACAGGAAGGAGAAAGAAGGAGGACAGGGCATGCCCAAACCCCTCCATCTTAGAACTTCTGACCCCCATGTACAAAACTCAGACCCCTCTGTACAAAGCCTAAAACCCCCCTGTACAGCACTCAAAGATTCTTCCTTTCACTTTGTGACTACTTCTACTATAATACCTAAACTTTTGTGATTTCTTGTTCTTCCTGCAAGGTTGGTAAATTGTTCCATGGGTCAGATTCAAAGCCACAGGAGTTTCCAGCTGCATGCCAGGGTCTCAAATGCTTCTGACTTGGGCCCGGAACATCCAAAAGTGTCTGAGGGACACTTTGGGTTCCAACAGTGTATTATTTTTCCAAGTCTCAGGAAAGTAGGGGAAAGGGTCCATAATAAATTATTACTTTTATTGGTCTTCTAATATCTCAAGGTGCTCTTCAAACAGAGACCATTCTGTGCAGAGCAGGTGTAGGCAAGTAAAATGGGGCAGATTCACTGTGAACTGTCCTGTAAGTACACTCAAATGCTGAGGCAAAGCCTGTCTTACAGCAGGATTGTTCTATCACCATTAGAGCATGCTCCATGCCTTCCTGGATATAGAGCATCCCAATAGAAGTCCCATAACACCAACAGCCTCAACTAAGAGGGACTGTTTTGACTATGTAATGTGACGAAACTGCAGTCATAATTCAGTTATCATTATTCATAAAATAGTAGCAGGTAATCCAACAGAAATAGGGGAAGGGACAAAAAATGAATTTAAAAGTTTAATCTGTTTAGTGTCCCATTTTACCTCAAATAACTAATGAAACTGTTGTGTGATTGCCTTTAAGGATTTAAAACTGGGTTTTCCAATGCAAGCAAAAAAATAAAGAACAAGATATATTAAAAATGAAAACTGTTACCCCATTTCTGTGTTTTTGCATGTTTTCCAAAGCCTCTTAGTAATGACACTGAAAAATGATCAAGACTAGTCAGAATAAAATGACTGCAGACCCATATTACATTGGGGTTTTTTATTATTTAGTTCTGAAAAATATAACGTTTGTGAAACTAGATATTTCTAAAAAGTGCTTCAGGAATAGACAGACCATCTAGCTACAGTGTTTTCATGAGAAAAAAAAAAAAAACCAAACAGTTGAACCTTTGATGAGATCCAGGGCTGTCAGTCTTGGTGCATACCCAGAGGGACAGATCATATGACCACATCTTAAAGACCAAATTTCCATGTACCATTGTGCTGACACAGTCCTCAAGACACAAATATATTACTGTGGTCTATTAACTCTGCTAAAGGTACTGAAGGAATAAATATTCCTGCCCAAAATGATGCTTTACAGGAGGCAAGGGAAAGAAGAAGTAAAAGCTGAAACTAAATGTAAAGCAATGGAAGTAAAAATGCAATAGAATGTGGGAAAGCACTGCCATCAAAACATGAAAAATATGTGAACAATACAGATCTTTTAAATCAAGGATCTTTTAAAAACTTCTTAGGTAGGAGATGGAGATCAAATGACTTAATCAAACCATGGCCAAGAAACAGATTTTGATTGAATTCCATAAGACTTCCCAGCAGTGTGAAAGTAAAGAATGATTAGATTACAATGCAATTCTTCATTTCTCAGAATAAGAATCTTCTGGAGTATGAGCTCAAACAAAATGTGCTTTCATGAACTAAATCAACAAATTGTTTTTTCATTATAAATGGAAGAATTCATCATATTGACTGTGTTAGAGACACCCTTTGTACAGTGTACAAATTCTGCAACTTGCTTTGGTGTGTTCACACAGAAATGTTCTTGTTTTCATTTTTTTTAGAAAAACTTCAAGGGTACAGACTCTGTAGGCTCCCTCCAACATAGGTCTGTTGGTCTAAGGACAATATTCCTTCTTTCCACAAATAGAAATTTCTTCTCATATTAAATGTTCCCTTCAGCTTTCTGGATTTTTAGTTCATTGCTCAGAAACTACTGATACTTGAAGCCAACAGAGAGACCACTTTTGTGTGAATTCCAAAAACCCTTCAGTCTAATGGAGCCAGGATAGGAACTGCGGAAGTCTATTCAAGATAATAAATGTCAGCACACATTTCTTCTCCTCTATATCCTCAATTTCATTTGGAATTAAGTCAGACACTTCCAGGAGGTCAAGAATTTTTCCAGGTGGCCTTTTCAATAGAGCACACTTTTTCTCTTTCCATTCTCAGTGGATTCCTTCATTGCTGACTGGTCCCCCAGTTAAGCCTTAGGCAGAAAAAAGTGTGTGCTTGCTGTTTTGATTCACCCAAGTTTCTCATGTTTCTGAAAGATCTTCCTGGTTCATACAGTATCTTATAAATGATATATACAGTGTTTCTGAAACCCAGCACTAGTACCTGGTTTCTTGGATTACAATTTCTCAGTTTTCTTCTACCTTCTTACTAGTCTGGTATTATATCAGTGAACTAGCTATCTGAAGGATAAATCTGAGGGATGAGGCATCTCAGATCTGACGTAATTTCATTTCAATGGCAGTTATAAAAGAGCTTTCCCACTGTCCTTGGTTGGGGTTACAAAAATTAATGCTGACCCTATATTGACCATACCTACAGTGATGTAAATGCAGCTCTTTGGTATTCACATAAAACAGGTGAAGATGCAAAGGTGACAGCTACTAGACTCACCCATCCCCTCTTCCTCAGTCATCTCATCATAGCAGACTGTCACATTGGTCAGGCATGATTTACCCTTTGTAAATCCATTCTAACCACGCCCAACCATTCTTGTCCTTAATATGTGTGGAAATATTTTTCTGAATCTTTTTTCTTTCACATTCCATAGACCTGTATGAGGCTGGCTAGCCTGTAATTCCCTGGTTCCTCCTTCTTTCTCTTTTTGAAGATACTAGAGATAGTTGCTTCCTCCCAGTCCTAGGAAACATCTCCTGACTGCTAGGTTCTTTCAAAGATACTCATGAATAGCCTTGCCTTGATATCCACAAACTCTGTATGTATTACCCCAGTTTCCATGGTCTGTCCAATTTGTTTAAGTGTTCTCTAATATTATCCTCCTTGACCGAAAGAAAGCCTTTCTTGCTTCAAACTTTCCCACTGGTTTCAGGGACCTGGAATTCCTGATGCTAGATCTTACCAGTACAATCTAAACCTTTCCAAAGCCCATACCTGCACACTCAGACAATGCCTATATATTCCCCTTAGATGACCGGGTTCTGCAGAACATCTTTTGTGTGCTTTCTTTCATGTGGCAGTTTAGCCGGGAGCTCCTTCCTCATTCATTCAGGCCTTTGATTTTTGCTTATCAGAGTGGACCATCCTTGAGCTTAAAGGAGGGGATCCTTGGTAAACAATCATCTCATCTGTACCTCTTTCCTTCCAGAACTGTTTCCCACACAAATCTTCCAAGCAGGTCCCTGAGTGGACTAGGTCCGCTTATCCTGTTAGTGTTGTTTTGCAATTTGCCTTCTACTTTTCCCTCAGGATCCTGATTTCCACCATCACAGGATCACTACAGCCACAGTCCCCCCAAGCCTTCATATCAGCAAATGCTTTCTCCTTGTTTATAGACATTAGGTCCAGGAGAGCACCTTCCTTTGCTGACTTCTTGATCATTTCTGTTAAGATGCTGTTACCAATGTGCTCAGAAACCTAGTGGCAGTTAATAAGGTGACTACAATTCCTCGTGAAGATGAAGGCACAAAAACATGAAGCCTTCAGTTGCCTGTAAACGGCTTCATCTATTTCTACCTGATCAGGGTTTCTTTAGAAGAAACCCACAACAATGTCACTCACGTTGTCTTCCTTCTAATTCCAGCCCATGTTCTACCACCAGGCTCACTGTCCATTCTTAAGCAGAGCTCCAGGCAGTTCTGCTGCTCTCTCCTGCAAAGGGCAAATCTCCCTTCTGCTTTCTAATTATGTCCTTCCTAATTCTCTTTGATCAGTTCTTGCTAATGTCAAGTCAAATCTGCTAGATAATGAGGTCATTTAGACTGCTTACACTGCTAGGAGAAGGCCAGGTATAATATAAAAATACATGTTTTGAACACAGATGTGCCTGTCTTTGGGGAAAATTGCTCACTTTTTACTGCTGAAGAAATTTTCTAATTGCTACTAGGGAACAATTCCAGAGACTTTCAGGAATCATGTTTAGTACTATACCAGGATTCAGATTATGTAGCATAAGGAGGCATTAAAAAGCCAAGCAAATATCTAAACATATCTGGATTGGAAAGCTCATATTACACAAGTTAAAGAGGGCAACAATGCAAATGAAAGCAATTCCAAATCAATATTTCTTCATCGTGGAATTCATTACCAAGTTAAAACATATGGCTGGAATTTAAATGAAGACCTTTGACATGTTATCAGTGATAGTGGAAGATATTCTTGGCAAGTGGAACACTAATTATACACAGAAACCTACTTAGCTGATCTTTACAATGATAATGATTAGTATATAAGCCATTTTCAAATACAAGCCATTTCCAAGGTCAGGTTGTTGGCCATGATCCCTGCCATCAGCTTAGGATATTTAGCTTTGGATTTAGTTCCTCTCCCTGCCAATTAGCTATGTTTGTGACATTGAGTAAATCACCTAATTTCTTTTCTGCTGTAATGAAAAGTCCTCATTCTTCCTTGGCTTTGGTTACAGTCTATTGACAGTAGGGACAATGTCTTATTAGGTGAAAAAACTCTCGCAGATCAGTGCAGTCATGATCAGATCAGAGCACTTTCACTCTGCAGTCATCAAAATGCATCTGCTATTTTGATTGTCTATCAAAACAATGAATCCCTATCGGCTCATTTAAACAGTATTTTTTCCAAACTGACTAATATAAAAAATTTGTGATAAAATGGTGGTTTGGAAAAATAATTAATATTCCTAATAACAATCTGACATAACACCCTAATGAGTCATTATATATATTATAGATAAGTTTTTATCTATAATTTAAAAAATTTGGAGATATCTGATTATAGCAGGTTTTGTTCATCCTTCTCCTTTCAGTGAAGTGCTCCTCACTGCAAACTCCTCACTGAATAACATATGTCTATCAGTTGCCTGATGCATGGATTCATACAAAATCATATTCTGGATTCATACAAAATCATATTCTACAATTGATGTACGCATTTATTATTAGAACTAGACAATAATTACCTTTGCTGGATGACCCTCTAGCACTAAGTAAAAAGGGGGAAAATTACCTATGAAAAAGTAAAACATCTCCCTTTGAAATGATGGTCCACTTTTGATCTCTTAGTTCTCCAGACAGTATAAAGAGAGATGGACCCAGTTACCTCCCAATAATAAAATTTTCTTTTAGTTTTGTATACAAGAACTCTAAGGGAAAGCTAATCTGAATTCTGTAATACATATTTTAAATTAAAGTGTGTCTGCTTAGAGCTTTAACTTAAATTAGCTTTACATTCAAAGAAAATTATCCAAATTAACTAAAGCTATGAAATCAATCTATGTGTAAAAAAAACTTAGGTAAATTACTCTGCCAAATCCAGCAGGCCACTTCTAAATGGGCAATCTGAGCACACAACAGCAGAGCCAAAGACCAAAAGAGTCTCTAGCATATAAACAATCAGTATGGTATTTTGGAAGCTCAAAGAAGACTCTGTATCAGAGGAGAGTCCTTGATGCACAATTTCCATTGGGAGAAACTGGATTTGAGCAGCGTTGACATACTACTTTCAATAGGAAACAAAGGGCACTTTTCCAAGTCTATGATTATTCTGAATTAGATCTGTAAAGAACCTAGGGAATAAAGAGGGTATTTCTATTCAGATATACAGTTTAGATCATTAAAGCCTTTAGACTTTCAAGTCCAACATTCAGATCTCAGAAACTCAGCTGCTGTATAACTTCAAAACACCTCAGGCACCTCTTGGGCTTTTTTTTCTGCAAAGTTCATCTAGTTTTGGGAATTCTTGGAAGTTTCTTATCCTTACTTGTGCAGAGTGGCTCCATAGCTCCTCCATGTGATTACTCTGTTTGGATCATCAGTTTAGTGGGTTATTTACCTGCCTTTGTCTGTTATAGGCAGAACACGTTCTTGGAAGGTATCTTATGGAGAGAGTCAACACAAAACATTTGGTGGTGGATTTCCTATCACCACCAGTCACAGAATACCATTCTCTCAAACATTAAAGGTCCAGTTCCACCTCTTGTCATATCCATTTGAGATGAAAAATGTCAATTGATGCTGTCTGAGGCTCAGCTCTCCCCTTCATTCTGGTCAATATTGTTAATATTGGTCAATATTACTCAGCTTCCATGAAAAGAGAGGTTTTCCCTCTCTCCCTTTCTTTGCACTTCCTTTCTGCTGTCTGAATGAATAATTAACTATATATATAAAGTAAACTGGAACGACTTTAACATGAGGGGCTGGAAGCATGCCCTACTTACTCCTTATACCCTGAGGCAGTCTTAAGGCTCCCCACACATTGTGATGAGACAGCTGGAAATGAACCAGCATGTCCTGCAAGAGCTCCATGAGTACTCTGCTGACAAGCTGGGCAGAAGGAGAGAGGGGAATCCCACAGCTAACTTTTTGTTTTGGCATAGGCACCTGGCTGTGAATCCCAAGTAGGGTCATTCTTGAGGGGAGTGGTGTGATTCTTCACCTTTGCTATTGTCCCTCTCTGTCACAGCTTTACTGAGGGACCTGCTGCAGAAAATAACTCTTCTGCAATGCATAAGTACTGTAGGAGTATTTTGCCAGATGCCAAAGCACCTGAGAGCTAAGTGCCTAAGGGTGAAGGCTGCCAGTCTTATCACAAAGTTTTATTATGGCATAAGAGGAGCCTAAAGCATTTCCTCTTTTGACCTGACCACTGCCAGGGAAACAGGCAGGCAGAACAGTCCCCAGGGATGGGGTGAGCATTCCTTTACAAGGACAGCCTCCCTAATCATGTGTGAAATGGCTACATCCTGACCCCTGGCTCATTAACTCATTTTACAGATATGTTGACATGGAATCTCTCATTCCCAGAACATCACCAGCCACTTAATGCATTGCATGCTAACCAGGCCTATCCCTCAACGTTTTCAGGTCAGTTCAGGTGGGTATTTTAATTTTCATTTGCAATCTGTTTCTCTAGTCTTATTTAAGGCAGAGAATAAAGCAATCTGCAGACTGCCCCATGACAGGCTTGCTGCATGTTTTGCTGAAGCTGCAAGGCTAGCCTATAATTTGCTGCTGCTTTTTGTACTAACGCCCAGATTCCTTGTATTATTTTGGTGGATACAACAAATCATCTACAAATACATACGTCAACAGAATGACATTCTAGGGGTAATTCAGAATGGGAACTGTAATGTATTCATTGTATCAAGACTCGCACCATTTGGAACAACATGGATTAGATCTGTCTGTCTATGGAACAAAAGCAGGAACAAATGCAACATAGAAACAAATTTTTTTCTCAGCTTTTCATTTGGAATGGGCAAGATAATATCATTAAAAATGGAGGGGAGAAAAGGGGAAAAGGAAGGTATGAAGAACAGAGCCCTCTTTTTTTTTTTGTTGGTTTTTTTTTGTTGTTTTTTGTTGGGTTTTTTTTTTTCCCTTCCTTGATCTTTCTTTCTTCCTAATAGGATTAAAAACTGATCTATTTTCCAAAGAAGAACCCATCACTTGTGGAAAGCATGTGGCAGGCTTGTCTAGCATGACAGCAGGTTTCCAGTATTTTCAGCACCTGTGCAAAGCTATTAATGATTCATGGTTTAAATGATTCACTATAAAAATATGGTACAGTCTGTCAGCTTATTTTGTGATGAGTTGATATCAGAGCAGAGTTGGTTTTATGAATTGGCAGTGAACTGCCAACTCCATTTGAAAATAAATACCTCTGAAATTCTGCTTCATTTCAGAAAATCAGTTGGTTAATAAAACGATGCATATCTGAACTCTGACATTACTGAATTGGAGATTAACATAATTTTCTTATTTTATCTTCAAAGCCCCACATTTATTTCCATAAAGAAGTCACTTGCTTTGTGTGTCTGTGAAAAGAAATGGTTAATTTCTACCATTACCTGCTATTTTTAGTTTTAAATAAGTTATGTGAACTTTCCAAATATCCCTTTACCTCATTCCAATGCTTCAGGCTACACAGATGGACCATTTCAGAATTCAAGAAGCAACAGCTTGCATCAATCACTTTTTCTGCCTCTCTTTGTGTGATTTCTTGAATTCACTATTACTGTGCCCTTCTCATGCCTTTCCTCCATGTGACGTACAGCTCAGTCACAAACATACAGGTCACTTACTACATGGCCTTCACCACATTTTGGTAGATTTAAAAAAAAAAAAAAAAAAAAAAAAACCTAAATGACTGAATAAAATAATTTTCTGGCAATAAAATATCCCACCATATTAGAAAGGCTGATAAAAATTATTGCAGAAAGATTTGAGTATTAACTTTTAAGGACAAAGAAATGAATAAGTTTAATTATTGAAGTTTGTCTTGAAAACTTTAGTGATACACACTTCAATTCTCTAAAAAACAGCAACAACAAAAAAATTGTATACACATGAGTACTTGCACAATGCAAGAAGATCCACTAAAATTACAGGAACAAATTTCCTGCATCAATATTTGCAATCCTGGGGCCCACGTATGCCTGTGATCAGAAAATAGACAGAGACAATAATTTGTGGCAGGGGAATCAGGATGGCCAAATGCCAAGGCTAAAATGAAGAAAACACTTAGTAATATATAAGAGGGTTTATAATAAAATCCTCTTTACTCTCTAGTCTTTGTTTTTAAAAATTAATCTCTTGGAATAATTGTTATTTTGTAAAAATGTAAGAGGTTCTGTAATGAAGTGAGTATGTGATGGTAAAACTACAGTGATCGATGCCTTTTTTTCTGGGTGTACTGAAGGCAGAGAGCTACACACTGGATAAAGAAGTTCAGTCATCACAACAGAACATTTTCTTAACTCAGCTGATAGGTGCACAAAAGAGGTGAATCCCATATTCTCTCCAAATCCATGGCTGCTTTTTAATTGAACTCATTAAAGCTGAGATCACACACCAAGAGTAAAAATGTGCTGGATCGTGTTTCTTCCAAAACTGGAAACCATGATTTTGGTTTAGCTATGACTGCTGTCTCATGGGCAGCAGTCCAAACTGGGCAAACCACCTTCAAAAGTGGTGAATCAAACTGGGGAGACTTTCAGATTAATAATTTGGGGGCTAGAAGTGCGTTCAGGTTTTTAAAACTACTTTATAAATGGTATAAAAAAAAGAAAAAAAAAAACCTGAAGAAAACACTTCCAAATATTTGTTAGGGAACAATATTCCATTGACAGTCAAAGTCAGTAGAAAGAGTTTACTTTTCCATGTCCAGATTCTAAGGGTCATTTATAATTGTTCTCTGCATTGCACCATGATAATTTACTATAAATTTGAACTGCATCAAAAGGAACAATCAATCAAGACAAATTGTTATACAGTACTGTAGAATCTGGTAAAATAACTAGAACATGAAATAATGCAATTGAAAACCTCTATCCTAAAAAGCTTGCATTACATAAAAAGCAACCTCTATTAGGCTGTAGCTTGAATCTAAATTCTAGGCTCAATTTTCTTGTGCATTGCAAAATGCCCTGTTTATATCCTTGGGCTGTTGCAAAAATGTTGTTATAAAAATGTTAATAAACTCCACTTTTGAAGTGCTCATCACCCTGCTAACCTGAAACTAATTTTCCCTAAGAATCTATAAAGCATCTCTCATTTCCTAAATACTATCTTCCTGCCAAACCTTCACTTTTTACCACAGTTTGCTAAGGATGTGTACAAACTGGGTCAGTGTCTCCTTGGTTTTGTTTATTTGTTTGCTTTTTAAATTAAGGGGGGAATAGATTTTCCCCTAAGACTAGTCTTAAAAGTCAACATGTTAAGGCATTCATCTTTGCATGGTAACTTTTTTGTCCTCTTTGGACAAATGGACTTTCAGCTTGACAGATGAAAGTTTTGGGAAGTTTTGGAAGTTTAAAGTAGGAGGATGCAGACAATTTTAGGTACAGCTGTTTAAAATATGTTCCTCACTTTCAAATATTTCGCATGCAATGCAAGCTACCCAAGGTTTACTGTAATTCAGACATATGTATTTTATATTGCAGATTCTCTTGTCTGTGCAGTTTGCCAAGGCAATGTGAAAACTTTGCTCTCTGGTGTTTGATGTCATGTTTTTTGTGTGGTGATTCTTTGACATTTTGCAGCAAATAACAGTGAGATGACAGTTAGGCTTTAAAGTGAACTAAAATCTCAGCTGCCAGAGTTTGAGAGACATTGTTCTCAGTTGTTTCACATTTTTATTCTGACTTGGTGAACAAATTAACTCTGAGCTTCAAATAATTGTGCTAGATATGCTATCTAAAATTAAACATAATTTTTTGTCCTTTTTGAAAAACAAAGCCTGGAATATGTTCCATAATTTCTGAATTGGTGTGTTCTCTCAGCTTCATGCATGCCTTAATTCAGGCCATTTCCACCATGTTAGTCATTAACTTTTAACCATAATAAGACAACTCTTACACCCTCTCCCCACCAATTAAAAACCAGTATAACTATTTTTTTCTCCTAAGACAATTATTCCCTTTATGTTTCACATAAAAATTGGGCCATAAATATTGAAAATGCATGGGCAGAAGGTATGACTTTGGAATCACTTTGAAATAAAATGGGCAGTAATCATTTCCACTATTTGGATATTCAAGTTTTATAAGAACATTAAAATAAGGTGGGTTTTTTTAATTAAAATTGCTTGAAGTCTAAGAAGAAGTGCCAGGAAATCGTACTCTGCTGGGTGATATGTCTTTGGACACTGCGGTCCATAAACATCTACTTTGCAGTATTGATTATTTACTTATCAAAGTCACAAATACATTGATTTAGTGGTGTTGGTAGCATGAATTCATGCTACCAGAGTGTCCTAGAGTCTTTCCTTATTTTTCTCATATAAACCTGGCTGGCTGCTAGTGTAGCCTTCATGATTTCTCTCTCTTGCTCCCTCCTCTCCTTCAAATGGGAGCAGTCAGGTATCTGTTTCCATTCTCTCTCCCATTAAGTTTCTCCCTGCTTCCCCTGCCGTGTGTTTTATGTCAGTGCTGAGGGGACTGCAGCACGCAGGTCCTGTGGCTGGGCAGGGCAGGGCTGGACACTGCCCTGCTGTGACAGCTCTGGGGCATGGACTGACGGGGGTTGGGGGAAGGGGCAGTGGGCCAGGAGCAGCCTGGGGAGGGGCTCTGCTGGTGGTCTTTTTGTGCTCTCAGGGCACTTTGTCACACCCTCCCCATATTATACTGAGCCATGGTGTATATATATATATATATATATATATATATATATATATATACCTCATACATACTGAGGTGTAACAAAAGCAGTGGCTCAAAACGTGCAAAAGTAGCCTGGTTTTCCCTCCCGTCCTGTGACATTTGAGTCTTCTCCTTGGATGTCATTGAAAACTTGTTTGCACAAACTATCACTGGCATGAAAATGGGATTTCTGTCCAACAGGATTTCTGTCCTCCACATAGAGGTTAGCAACACTTTAATATTTCCAGGGACAGTAAATAAAATAAGTGATTTGGAAGCAGCAGTGTGCTTGCTGTTGACAACAGTAAGGCATTGCCATATAGATGATCTTTAAAATAAGACTAAAAATGGAAATGAAGATTAAATTTTAAAACTAAGATTGTAAAGTTATTTGTGAAAAGATCAAATTGAGTCTTAAATTCAAAATAAATAACATTTTTGTCATCTGAAATCAAGATAGCTGAAGCATTCTTAAAACTGGAGAACTCTTCAGGGAAAAAGGTCCAAATGTTTAACACATTTTGGTTTTGATGAAGCTGCATTCTCTGATGCAAAACTTTTGGTATCCTGATAATGGAAATGTGAGTAATGTGACACCTGGGTACAATCACAAGATATAGGTGATGAAATTCAACCATCTCAAAGCAGGTGTTTAAGGTCTGAAGAAAATCCTGGATCCACAGGAGTTTGAGAGAGTTTTGCCACTATGTTGCCACCCTCCCAAAATTGGGAGTGTTTCACCTCTTTAGCAAAGCTTCAGCTTTCTCTCCACACTTTATGGGTAGGAAATAAAGAGAAAGTTTCCTCATTTATTTTTCTGGGCTTTGAACAAGACCCAGAATTTACAAAGTCACCTAATGATGACAGACAAGCATGATATCCCAAATGGGGGACACATGCATTTGAGGCACAATGTTGTGAACAATAAATAACTGAGTCACAATTTGAAGCAAAAATTTCATGCCTGAGTTCTTGATTTTGTATTTACAAATAGCCACAAACCTTCTACTTGTTGCTGAAATGTCACAAATAATGATATTTTAGATAAAAGAGCAGCTCCCAAACCTTATTTTGCCAAAGGAACAGAAAAGCTGTCTTCTAACCTCAAGGGAAAAAAACAAGGAGTAAAAAGAAAATGCTCACAAAGACAGAAGTGAACAAGAGAAAGACAAGACTTGTCTGCTTTTGAACAGTTTTTTGACCATGATTTGATGCAATGGTAACAGAGGGTTCTTCCTCTCAGCAGTGCCAGAATCTCCTAGTACCTAAAGTTAATGAAAACACAATTCAATAGACAGTCCTGAGGTCAAAATTTGTTATATGCTTTTTCTCTCTTTAGCACTGCCAGTTGCTGCACAAAGGTTTCCCAAAAGTCATTAGTATTTCAGCATTCAATTTTTACAAGAAAAAATAAAGTAAAAGTTCACAGTCAAAGTCTGCCTGTAGCTTATGATCAGTTCAAATACAGCTTTTATTAACATAAAATTGATCAAGTTGTGTTACTATTACCTAGGGCTAGGCAAAATACTTTTGGTAATTAATTTATTAAAAATGTGATTAGGTTATTCCAATTCTTTACAAATCCAGTGTTTTCCTGAAAAAAAAAAAGGGAAATATTAAAATAAGACCCCTAAATAATACTAGTAAACCTGATTGGTGAACAAGTGATAAAGGGACTTTTGATGAAAGGTGGGAGTACCTTGGATTTTATTCATGTATCAAGAGGTGAACATGACTTTGATATTGCTACCTTGGAGTTCTTCACCATGGTCCTTTTTTTCTATTTTAAATGCCTCATAAATTGTGCAAGCAAATTATTCAAAGACAATAAACTCTTTTTGTATCAGGGGAATTTAAATGAAGATGATGTAAAAATTATATTTGTATTGAATATGTGATGACCCTCCTCAAATCTTCCAACAGAAAAATTCAGAGCTCCCAGGACAGGCAACTGGGAACAGAACACACAATTATATACTAAATGTATTAAAGATATTAAAGAAAAACCCCAAATGAACAATGAAAAAACTCCAAATCTATATCCTCTTTTTAAATCACAGTCTTCAGAATATGATTCCTTTTAACTGCTTAAAAGCAGCTGTTATTGTAAGATTTCCTTTCAGGTTAAGGACCATATCTCCAAGAAATTACTGTGCTTAATTTTTTAGGTTTTATTTCAGGCAAACAATAATCAATACTCATGTGGGTCAAGACCATTTCACTCCTCCCTTCCTCTCACACCCTGAAAATATTTTTTTTTCACTGCTGAAGTGTTTTTCACACAATTTTTTGTTGTCTACAAAGTGTTCAGTTTGATTTGCCTTGAGAGTTAATTTACCTGAATTTGAGTAAGAAGTTCAAAGGAAGAACCTTGACTAAGCAATTCAAAGCAGATAAGAATATTTATTTATGAATCACTTCTATTCATAGAGAGAGAGATGAAGGTCTTGAAGAAGAGCTTGTTTTAAACTCTCAATTACAGCATCTTCTATAGTGAAAGAAGACGATATTTGCTGCATTTTTTTTACCACTGTCTCTTCAAGTGATATTTCCAAAATTACAGAAGCATTAAGTCTATAGCCACTTCCCTGGTAGGGTTAATGGGAGCAGCAGCATTGAGCCTGAGTGTCCAAGCAAAGGTAGTGGGACACTTTCTGTGCACAACCAGCTGCAGAACTGTTCACCATGGATGACAAAACCATTAGCCTT
Source organism: Vidua chalybeata (assembly GCF_026979565.1). Classification (NCBI taxonomy): domain Eukaryota; kingdom Metazoa; phylum Chordata; class Aves; order Passeriformes; family Viduidae; genus Vidua; species Vidua chalybeata. Next base: position 14,219,059 of record NC_071532.1, read on the forward strand.
CTACATTCTTGCCTCTTTCCTCTTTTAACAAGCACTGCCAGTTCAGTTGTTTAAATGCTGTATACTTTTGAAGATCTCTTTGCAAAGCCACCTGAAATACCTGACCAGATACCTGACCAAAGCCTGACTCTTGCCGGGTGAATTCTAATTCCAACAACCTCTCCATCATCAGCTTTTTATCAGAGTCTTTTGCTGGATAAAAACTTCCAGAAACTGGACCATTTTATTATTTGCTCATCATTTCAGGAAACAAGAAAATTAGGTTTGGTGTTTTTTTTTTTTTTTTTTTTTTTTAATTTTTGTTGAAGAAATTCACTGTACTAATTTCAAGATACATCAAAAGATGGCAGTGGAATGAAAAATGCAATAGTGGCTTTTCAAATTTTGTATTCCAGTCAGCAATTGTTGGTGATTCCATATTTCTATGACAAAGATAGTAAATACGTTTTTGAGAAGGTTGAAGACCTTTTACTTTTGAGCTTCATTCTACTCAACTGTGCCAAACCCATGTGAAGAAAAGGCAGATGTGGCAAAGCTGTCAAGAACAAGAGATTTGATTCACACAGATCAAATTCAGAATTTTATATTACAGAGTTAATAATAAAAGACAATTTTTTTTGTTTTGTTCCTTATTAACATTTCTTTTTAGCAGTGCGATTGGAAAAAAACCTAACGGAGCTATTTAACTGTTTAAAACAAGACCTCATATAAGAAGTGTCATTTTTCTTCTATGCATCATCACCCTTGTAACAGTGCTGAATTTTATATTTAGTTTTAACTAATAAAGTTTTAATGTTTGGAACACAAAACTGAAATAAAGCTGTAGTATTGTACTTTAAAACCGTGTGTAATAGAATGGAGATTTATTCTTCCAATGAAGTACAAGAGGTGGTACTTCCCAAAGTTATAGCAGGAGCTGTAAATTGTTAGAGGCTGTGGTCAGTTTAATGGTAGAAAAAGCACCATTGATTGGAGTCATTAAATAATTTAGGTTAAAAGAGTCTTCTGGAGGTTGCTTCTGCCAGCTTCTCAAAGCAAGGTCAGCTGCAGAGGCAGAACAAGTTTTTCAGGGGCAATAGTTAAACAATTTTTGAGTGCTGCATGTGTCAGTCTTCCCTCATCTCCATTTTTGGACATTCTTGGATTCTGAGTTAGGTGAAGGTGTGGTTTGACCCAGTGCATCTGTCCTTGCATTCTTATTCAAAAAGGTGCCATTTTCTTGGTGTACTCAGTGCAGCAGTGCTTTCCTAGGAATCAAGGAATGGTACCTGGCTTTGCTTGTAAGTGCCTTTTCCTTTTAAGAACCAGCAGAGCAAGGAGGTTGTGCAGACTGCTTGCACTCAGGGGGAGTCCTATCTTTACACACACACTTTGTGACAGGAAGCTAAAAAGCTGAAGCACAAGCTTGATTGCCATGGGGGAAGTGTTAGTAAGTGGGTTGAGGCAGTGAATTGGGAAACATGTAAGAAACATACTCCTCTGTGCAGGCTATAATTAATATAATTTTAGTTTGGTTTTTTATTTTAGTTTTTGTTTTAGTTTTAAATCATTTTAACATGGGAAAAAGAAGTAGTGTGAAAAGAAAACAGATTTAAAATCATATATTCCTACACACTTTTTAGAAATAAGGCAGTGCAGCTGCAATGACTCGGTTTCAGACCAGCATTAATTGTACATAATCAGATGTTGCTTCTGAGACTGCATGAGATAACCTCCAGACATGGGCATACCACTGCCAATCAAACATAAATGCTTACAGGTATCAATGATAGCTCAGCAGCTGATAGACACAGGAATGTGATATATGTGCCATGAGAGCTGCTACCCCCATGAAGAGAAAGCTGACCGACTTCTCTATCACTCATATGCAGGTGTCTTTGAATGCAAGAGCTGCTTATCAGGTAGTGCACATCCAGAATGCTCTGGGAAGATTGGGCAATTCTGGAAGGAAGATACAGAGACTGAGAGACAGCAGAGGATGACATGAGCACTAATATAAACATTGTATTGAAACTTTTTTAAAACTCAAAATCTCATCTAGAGAACTCATACCATTGAGTCTCTTTCAATTCTGATTCAGCAATGAGCTGCATGAAGAAGGAATGAGTTATATTAAACTTTGACATGTAACACTGTAATTCTATCAGTCTTAAACTCATGGCTGTGCAGTGTCTGTAGCTGGAGTTCCTCATCCTTGTTTGGGAATATATCTTTTCATCAGGAACTGGAATGTTAACATCTGTACCTCTGCAAGCTATTTATGAGTGAATGAGAGTAGACTCTCCTCAATAAAAAGAAAGATATTAAAAGTTGTATCTGGAGAGGTTTGAAAGACGTAACATTTTGATAGATGGATTTCCATACGTGAGAAGTGCTTCCTAGTAGTTGAAGGGTATACATATGAAGAAATAAGATTTTTATTTTTGTTTAACAGTAGAAGAGCTTCAACCTGTGTACATTCTGAAACTAATGAGGCAAATACTAGGCTGAATGGTCTGGGAAGAACCCATAGCAAATGAGTTTTATAGAATGTGGTGTCCAGAGATTGGATCTTCAATATTTGAGTCATCTAAAGGTAAACTCAACCTCCCCTCTAAATCTGAAAACCTCTAGGAAGCAGTCTGGCAGACTTTCCATCTCTAATTGCCTTGAGCTTTGTACACCTAATCTCCATCTTCCAGAGCCCAAAAGCAAGCAGAGGCTCTTTCATGCTTACCTTGACTCTGCACAACACAAAAGGCCATTTGTAGGAAGATCCTGTACAGTACTATATATCCTAAGGCACCCAGGAGCTGCTACAGCAGTAAAATGTCAACTTTTAAAATTCAAGAGGAGATTTCTCTTCAGGCCACACCCATCTCCATAGTAACAGTAATCCAACAAAACACATTTTCATAAACTAAAGAGTATCTTGTGGCAGAATTCTTTACTTTCAAGCTCCCTCTAACTGCATTTTTTAGAGGGATTGGAATAATCAAAGTGAGTATTTTCAGCATTCCTTAAAATCACAGGCATTTCCCTCAACTGACAGGGACATAGTGAGGACAGGGCTAAGGGAATGACATGTTCCTCTACTTGTTCAAAACATACTTTGTGTTTGATACATCTATATTTATTTTAGGCAAAGATGTGGCAGTCTTGATAGCTTTTCCTCTCCTTCATCCCAGACATAAAGATTCTTTAACTGAAATTTTACCAGCAGAACACTGATTAAACAGACAGCATTAGCAGAATCTAAACCAGAGGTCCCCATTTGAGCTGTAACCACTTAGTTAGGAGCAGTTTATTTTGGATTTAGCAATGTAGAGTAAGTATTTTAAGCTTTCAGCTGACCTAGGAGATCTTTGCCTGTATAAAGTGGCCTATAAGTGCATTGCTGAGTTTGTTCTGAAAGAAACAAAATAAATTACTTGTTTAGAAGTCAATCTGGCATAGTGTGAAAAGTGAATTACGCACTGTTCAGGCTCTGTGATTTATTGTCATGACAGGATATATATATTTTATTTTAATTTCCATATTTATCTAATGGTAATTATACAGAAAAAATATTCTTAGCATTGCCTTTACATCATTCTGAACATAGCATCTCTCTTCATACATGACAGCAGGAAAAAGATGCCATAGTATGCAGGTATCTATTTCCTGCTGGAAGCAGTGACAGTAACTGCCCCATTGTTTTGTTGTGTTTAACACAAAAAAGAAATAAAAAAGGTAAGTTTCCAAAAATCCAAAAATCCAAAAATGTCACATCTATTTGAAAAGCAGAAAAAAGGAGAAAGGACCATCTCTTTGACTAATTACTAAATTCAGCCAAAGCAGCATCTTATGTAGCACAACTGAAGAAACTGGAAAAATCCCAGATGTATATGCAGTGTTTAATTACATGGTAACTCCAGTAGCTTCATTAACACAGCTGTGTCAATACTGCGGGGAAAATTGGGAGAAGTATCTTTTGGCAATGACAGACTTTTGGAAAACTCTGAGAATCTTTCCATCTTAGATGGAAATCATATGCTAGGTTTAAAAAAGGTGAATCAATATTTTAAAATAATTCCTCTTTAAATACACAAAACATCTTGAAAACACTACAACATCATATATCAAGGTATGAAAAGCAGTTATTTAGATTTTTGAAGGAATTGTGTCATCAATTTATCAATAGTTAAAACTGTTATATTTTAATGCATTTTTAATTTCTGGGATTGAATTTGATATCAAAAATGGTAAAATGAGACAAAATCTTGGGTTTAGAAGTATGCAAGCACGTTCATTCCTCTTAAAAATAATCTGTAAAGACACTCCTCTCTTCCCTTCCAAAATAAAATATGTGTCAGAAATTGGAGCAAACTCTGTCTGCCTGAGTATTTGTCTGTGCCTGATTTAGTCACTACATGCTGCTGCCATGGACAAAGACTAAAATGTAAATAAGAAAGTCTACCTATAAATAAAATTTATCAATATTGTGGTTAATCCTACTAAAGAGAGCATGAACACCCATTCTGTGCTCAATACACTTTATGAGAGCATGTATCATAAAAGCAAGGGGAATCCATGTCAGACTGGTTTCCAACAGATGTGCTGCCCAGCACAGTACAGAGGCAACATCCAGGGGTTTTGGTTTCAACAAGTCTCTCAGGAGTTAACTGGATTGCAAGGCCAAAGTCAGAGCACTCTAGGAAGAGCCCTGCAAGTTTCCTGAGTCCTCTTCCTTCTCCATGTGTATTTTATCAGGGATAAAAATGCCACAGTTCTTTGAAAATTTTTTCCCAAATATTCTAAGTGACTGTAAACTGTAAGTTTACAGGTGCATTACATTCTTCATCAATAGGAACAATACCACTCTTTTGGCACAGACCTTTCTCTATACTCATTTCAACTACGTGGGTAAAGGTAGTCAGCTGCAATTACTCAGCTTTCAGAGTTCATAGTTTTTTATGATTACCTGAGTTTCAAGTGTTTGAAAGGGCTGGACAGAATATATCTAATCTGAGAAAAACTTGTTAGATTCCAGGAAGGTCAGACTTGTTTAAAGCATCTCTTTCTTCTTTCTTTCAGGTATGAGAAAATGTAAATTATATAAATCATAGGGAAAAGGAACCACAACAAAACACACCAACAAAGCCCAAATGTATAAGATTCTGAAATACTGTAGAGGGAGGAGATTGACTTGGCCATCTGAGAGATACATCTTAATACCATTTCTACTCTGTCATCATGGAAATGTCAAGGACAGTAAAGGCTAGATATGACTCAAGGGGTTATCTCCATCTTTAATGAAGAGATGGTAGGTTTAGATTAGATATTAGGAGAGAATAATTTACTGTAATGGTGGTAAGGCACTGGAACAGGTTGCCCAGAGAGGCAAGTGTTCATGGCCAGGCTGGATAGGGCTTGGAGCAACCTGGTCTTGCTAGAAGTTGTCTCTGACCATGGCAGGGGGGGTTGGAACTGGATCATCTTTAATATTCCTTCTAACCCAACCATTCTATTATTCTGTGATTTTGAAACTAACTCATTATTACCAGGGCCATGGTAATCTTGTTTCATCCTGATTAAAATGAATCATCTCAGTTACTTGATGCCCAGTGAATATGTGCTCCCAATGAACATGGATGGACAGAGCACAGATGTGCACACTGCAGCTCAAACCACAGTCCAAAGAAAGCCTGGAAGGAGCAGTGTTTATCACAGCCCTACTTCCACTAGGTTGGGAATAATACAGAATAAAACCAAAAATGCCAATTTTCAGTAAAACCCAGTAGATTATAAATTCTGATGGAAATTGATAAAACGGAAGAAAGTCAAAGAATCCCTAGAAAAGTGTGGGATTCAAAATACTTCATTCTCTGCTTTGCTCTATTGATTAAGTGCAGCTGGTCCTACTACTAGGGGCTGGAAATTTCATCAGCTCTTTTTAATTTTTTCATGCACTGTACATTGAGCCCAAGCACCTGGCCATTATTCCAGCATAACTCCAAGGAGAAAATGTCTAGAAGACAGGAGTTTCAGCAGTGCTGCTATGCTAGCTCTCTTCCTTTTCTGCCTACAGACTTCAACCATGACAGCTTTAAGGTCTGCATATGAAAGTCAGCATACAGTATTTACAGAGTCGTCATTTCTACTTACAGTTTCCCACTGTCTTCACTTGTATTTAGTTAAGACCTTATACCTGCAAACAAAACATTTCTTTTGGACCTTCATTTTTTACCTTGTCCTTTCAAAGCACAGAGGGAGAATAAAACCTCTGATTTTAAAAGTCAGTAATTGTCCAGACTAAAAAGAAACATTAAAAACTAAATAATAAAATTTAAACCTATTACAATAATTGTTCCAGATATAAACATCACTTTATTAATTTTTAGCTGTTTAGCTGTTAATTATTAGTTGTTTTTCACTTCCAATGTTGATCACTAGAATCACTCAGATTAGTCTTTCCAAATGCATTGGTGGCAAATAATGGCATTGCAATTAAATACGTCCAACATATTAAACAAATAATAAAATTACTTATGTAACTATTTTATCTATTCATAGATGACAGCAAGTCATATCATTATACTTCACTTAAAAGCAGAAAGCATTGTTAATGCATAAGAATACTATGTTAGGAAAAATAGACATTATTTTAATTATCTTAATCGTAAAAATTGAAAATCAGAGTTATTCCGTGGAAAATTTCTCTTTGTTTATATCATGCAATGCTTTCAGAATAGTCAGTATTTGCAGCACAAATTGATCTAAAAAAATAAAAAGAATCCTAATTGTATGACATATTTCAACACTGTTCCACTTCTAACAGGAATAAAAAAAATTTCTCTTTGTTCAGGATCAATTGAGAATGAAATCTCATTTTAAGTGATCATCATTCCCTCCCTCCTCCTAGAGTAGAAATGTAGCCCATATCACTAGAGAATAAAGAAATTAGTGCCTAGGATAAAAACAAGGCAACACTTAGACCTTTCATTTCCTATAATGAAGAAATAAGGAAATAGTATATGGAGAACAGGAATATTTCATTTTCCAACAAGAAGTGTGACATAAGCCTGAAACTTTTTCGGTGGGACAGACATTAATGACCTCTATGAAAGCAGATAGACATTCAGGGTGTTGTTTTTAGAAGATAAAAGGGAAAGGCATTGGTTAAAGAGATAATAGGGAAATTAACTAGTCATAGTTATATACTAAAATACTTTACAGGAGCTTAAAACAGGGACTCATCAGATTTAAGTAGGTTGTTTGTTTTAAATCAATAATTAATTAGCCTTCACTAGAAAGACATTTGAAGTACTTGTAACCCCAAATCATGCTTTGTTCAGCATGCAAACTACAAGAAGTATCCCTGATTTCAACTGCAGCCTATTTCTCAAATGCTTGTCTCTCTTTGAAATACCTGCAGCCGGAGATGAAGCAGCTCTCAAAAGAGAGAAACAGGATGTTTGAAAACAAATAGTCTTTATTTGCAGTTTAATTAGCATCTTAGGCAGCAGAAGTCACCCAGGTGTAAGCAGATTTAAAAGACATTTTTAAAAACTAATAAAATTAGGCATTTATGGTAATTTAAAGACAAAAGGTACTATGAAAATTGTGAAAATTTCAAAGTGATTTTTACCCTTTTGTTTGTATTCTTTGGAGTCATTCTCACTGCAAGTTTCCTAGGTGGTAGATGTTAATATACACCCTTTCCTAAAATCTATATTTGCTACCCAAATAACATTTACCCCTTCTCTGTGGAGGATGAGAAGAGGAAATGAACATAGCATTGTTGGGTATAATAAGTCTTAATCAGAAATAAGAAGTCATAGGCTTAAAAATTAGAAGGGGAAAAAAGCTACTAATCTTTTCCCAAATTACTCAAATGCTTAGGACTCAAACTTTTCACTGTATCACATTTTCTCTATAAAATTATCTGCTTGCTTTCAGTAAGACTACTAAAGAACAGATTCCTCAATACTGTGAGGAAAAGTGACAGGCGAGTTGGAATGACTGCTTGTTTTGCTTTGTATTACCTTTTGTACGCATTTCCCCATTAACTGTAATGGCAAGTCACAGGTGTGGCAGATGTGTAATGGGATGTGGAGGGATGTCCCCACACGATGTTTCTGCAGTTCCAGAAGTGACACCTGGGCACAGCCTGTGTAGCTTACCAGTTCCTTCCCTGTGGGCAACTGTGAACCATTTTTCCAGTGTTACATTGCTAATGCACATGTGAGCAGAGCTCATAATGCAGCATTCAGGCCACTGCTCTGAACTGTATTTAGATCAAGACGGGAGTTATCCTTCTCTCTTTCTATGTGTCCTACATATATGTCACATATATAGTCACATATATGTGACTATACCAAATACACCAATAAATAAAAAAGTTATTTATCCATTCATCTCACTTTTATTAGCAGTGGTTTAATTCCAGCACTGCTCACATGCACAGTTGAGACAGTTAAGACTCAGAGGTACATATACCCTTTTATTAGCAGAGCTGCAGAGGCTACAGCATGCAAGCCACCTATGGCTTTTAAAGCTGGCCCCACTACCAGAAGAGTTGAGGACTCCAGATTACACCATTATGGTGATTTTGAAGGAATACTTTCTCATTATAGAGGGCAGCCTAAAGTTGGGGGGCAGTGACAAAACACCTTGTCAGCAGCACTTAAGTGTAGCTTGCAAGGGCTTCAGTTGGGAATGAACTCAATGGGAGTGCACTCGATTTTCAAAGGCATCAAATTGTTAATGGAAGTAAAAGTCTTGGGGATAAGCAGAGAGGTAATAGGAGGCACGATGTGCTGACTCTTCAATATCAGCATTTGCAATGTGACATGTAGCTTGTTCTAAAAATCAGCTTTTAAAATCTTCAGGACAGAGCACAGAAGAGTTCTGCATAAACAGTCTTTCTCATTTCTGAGTATAAGTGATAACTTATAATAAAGGCAGAAATGATCCACAAGAGTTTGGTGTGATACATATCAGGCTGAATTGTCGATTTCAGACTAAGTGTAGAAATGATCATAAAATCTTACAGGTGGACATTGGCTAGACTAAAAATAAGCAGGTAACCTCACAGAAATGAGGAGCGGATAATATCTGGCTGCATGAAGTATCACAAGTCTATTCATATACTCTTTTAGCAGACAAAGAGCTCCACTATGCTGCATGCCTTCTATTTCCAGCATACATATATATTTATTCGTACCTAAAGAAAGGGACGGGACTCTCTGTTGCATGCCATATGTGTTTGGATGGCTGCTTCATAACTTTCCTAAGCTTCAGATCTGAAGTCCAGGCTTAAGACAGGTTGTCCATACTGCTGTTCTTAGGGGACTATTTTTAAAATCAGCCTTCCAAGACCAAATCAGTTTATAGTATTCTCCTCAAACAAACCACCTCTTTGCCACACTGAGTGACACCTTGGGGTAGATTGGCCAAATTCTGTGTGAACCTGTGGTCCTGACTACCCTCTCCAGTGCAACCAGGAACCCTCCTAGGAACCCTCTGCCTCTTGCATGACTGTCCTGGGTCCTGGGTATGCCTGCATCCAGACTTGTCAAAAGTTTTTCAGCTCTTGACAGGACTTTCCAGATTGACATAGACCAGAGGTAAACCCCAACCTTCATCTGAGGATGGCCCAGCCTTTCCACTGCAGGATGGTAGCTATCCATGAGGAAGTTTCTATGGCTATGTTGCAGCCAGCCTAAACCTCTAGACTGGATCCCTATTTAGGGTTGCCCCGGGGACATATGTCAACTCCTCTGAAATTATGGTACTTCCTCTACCACAAAAGCATCCATTTCCTAGCAAAATAAACTACAGCAACTGCTTGTTTTCTTCAGTGGATGTGCTGTGGTTTAAAATCAGCTGGAAATTAGGCTCCAATCAACCACTTCCCCACCCTTTTAAGGGAGGAAGGGTGAGATTATGGCAGATCATTATGGGTTCAAAAAAAAAAAAAATTACCAGCAATAAAATAAGGAAATTACCAGCAATAAAATGAGGAAAACAAGCAATAACAGCAACAATACTAATAACCAGTGTATGAAAGAGAGTGATAATATGTTAGAAATGCTCATGGAAGTCTGACCGACCCAATGTTACCATGGCCAGCGACATGTGTCTTCCTGAGACAAAGGAGAAAATGGTGGTTGTCACTGCAGACAGTGCTCTTTTCCCTGGACTTGAGACAATGATGGACGAACCCTCTGAGATGGAGTGCTCTGTCCACATGGCCTGCACTGCACCGATCACTCCTCACCCCATCCCCGCCACACCACCATCTCTGTTCATCCACTTTGCTGCCTTGGAAAGAGGAACAAAATGCTTCTGTGCTTCTGTGCTTCTGTGCTGTGTCCATTTTTCCTCCACCCAAAGCCACGGCTCCTAGTGCTGATGTGCGTGGTACAGAATAATAAACCTGGATGCATTCACATGGCTCCAGGCTCCGCTGCCCTCACAGCACCTGCGAGAAAATGAACTCTGTCCTGGCCAAAACCAGGACAGGGTGACATTGAGTGAATTAGTGCTAGCACTGCTTACATATCTACATCAACAGCTGCTCCCCAGTGCTGAAATGGGCTGTGGGGAATGTGCAGAAGCTCTTAGTTAGTAGTCAAGACAACGTCAGGAAACAATGAGGTCACTCATGAGTCTCAATAACAGCACATCACTTCTCTCACGTCGCTTTTTCTTCACTTCTTCTCAAACAATAATTGTGCTAGCTATTTTTGAGTGTCTGTATCTAGTTTCCTAAGGTCAAGGGCCTTGGGAATGGTTGACATGAAGGCAGTTATAAATTTTTAAACAAAAACATTAAATATTTTTGAATTACAACCAGTTTTCTGAGCTGGCAGAACAAAGTTTCCACAGCACAAGAGAATATGTGCTGTTCATCTATATTCATTTAAAATGGATTTATGGTGTGTTATCCTTGTCACAATGGCTCCCATATATTTACCACTGCTCATGCTACTCACCAAAATATTTATGTAATAGATCATTGTCTTCCATTCAAGGACTCTGTATTTGAAATAGAAAATAAAAATAGTTATAAATAATTTGACTTGTGGACATGACTTACAGCTCCACATAATGTATTGTGGCAACTCACTTTGTTTTGAGAACAAAAAAATAAACATCAAGGTTTGCTTTTCAGAGACATTTGGCAGAAAATAACCCTTCATTCCCAAAACAATGGAGAGCTATGATTTTAATTTAGCTCTGTTTTACTTCTGTTTCAAAGTAGATCTCCAGAAAAAAGGGTATTTCTAAAATATATTGAATATTTTCAATTTAAAATCTGTGCTGGAATATTGGAAAATGCAGACAAGTTCTCACATCTGCACATCTCAGAAATCTCAGCCAAGGCTCTCTCAGAAGTTGAAGTCCACTTTGAACAAAATGGCCAAAATAAAACCTCACTTCTGAACATCTCCCTTAGATAGCTCATACAGCAGCACGCTTGCTAACCCTCCTCAAGTGTTGCTTGTTGGCTTCCCATCAGCATTGTGTAATGCTCTCACAGTGTCTACCGCTTTGCCTACTTTTCTGGCAGTTTTCCTTCTGAAATTATTTCTTTCTATTCTCAGCCTCTCATTATAAACCCAGTCCTCAAAGTAAAACATACTTCTCACATGCTTTCTAACTCTGTCCTAATGTTCTCCTATAGCCTCTGTGTAAATCAATGTCCAATGACATCTCAGGCTTCCCATAGCAAGCAGGGTAATATTTAACCTAGTGGTCTGTGGGGTTTTGTTGTTGCTTTTAAATACTGTACAGCAATACAGTAAGCCAGGGAGCTGACTTAAAGTCTGGGTAAAGGTTGGTGATGGTGCTATCTTTGAGGAAGCAATTGAAAGAAAGAGAGAGCACTGTCCCTTTAAATGAGCTGAGACTTTATTAATATAACCTAATAAACACCTGTAGACTTGAGAGAGCTATACTGATATAGACTGTATGAGTTTAGTCTAAAAAGAATAATTTTTTGTACATTTTTCAAAAGGCAAAATCCTTTAGGGGTTCTTTGTTCACACTGTACTTGCCGTAGCAGATAAACAGATCTTTCACTATTTCCATCTTTCTACATGCTTCTCCTGTGAATTTATCCTAGCTGAAAACACTCTTGGTGGTTCAGCAACATGAAATACATCCCTTCAGCAGGGGAAACTCTTGCAATATTTTGCTGCAGCACAGGTAATTACCCAGTAGATGCAGGCAGGGGCTTCTCTGGCTCCTTGCTGAATTCATTGTTTCATCATCTACACACCTCACATTTAATTATTTCCATTTTACTAGCAAAGAATTGAGAAGCAGTTTTTGAGGAGTTGCTGGTTAATCAGCATGCAAGGATTGCCTGCCTCCTGCACTTTATTAGTTTTGCAGCCCGAGTTTATAGCAGGTTCATTAGTGCAATACTGGATTACATAAAATCTAGACACTTATGGACTTTTGAGGTGCTTCACCTGTGGAAAGAAAGCTTTCATATTTACTTCATCAAGCTTTAGTTATCTGTCTAGCCCAGAGGAACTTGTGGCAATATGCCCTCTAAAATGGGCCATTAGAACAAAGTATTTGTTGAACTCCTTATGACAAGCATTTCTTAAGAAAGTGTAAGCACATTTTTACTGCCTGCCAAGGCCACAGTACAACATTGTGAGGGAAGTAGAGATGAGTTTTGGGGTTTTTTTTCTTTAAATTGGGATATTATGATAATTTTATTTTTAGATTGTAATTCATGTTTTGTCTGAAATTAGGTGTTAATTGAGGTTAGATTTTCAATACTTAAAGCTACTTAAAATGATAAGTAGTTCATTTTTGCATGTGGTAAATGTGTAAGATGGTTAAAAGATGCCCAAGTTTCACTGATTCTTTGTCTGAGGGAATCTTATAAGTACAGTCAGTATTGCCTAAGGAACTAAGCAGGATGTTTTGGTGATTGGCTAACTAAAACCCTTTTATCTCAGAGGAGTCCCCAGAAAATGACTTTTCAAGTTTTCTGTTAACATTTATAGTTTTAGCACTGACATTCTTTCACTCACCTCAGTGACACAGGGATCTTAAACGTGAATTTGAAATTCTTTTCTTAAGCATAGTCCACATTCCTAAGTGTAATCAAAACTGTATTAAATCAACCTGTTTGCCTAAACCTGGTACATACCACAAAGTACACTATGAAACACTGGCTTATTGCAGAATGTTTTATCCAAACATGTTGATCCAGCTGGGGAAATCACATTAAAGAACATGATTTACTACATTTCTGCTCTTCTAGCTTTAGCAGTTAGTGCATTGATTTCAGCACCTTTTTATTTTGAATGCCATCAGTCATTCAAAAAAACCCAAGCGAGTTTTTATTAGGCCTGATTAAAATCAGGGTCAATCAGAAGTGATTTCTGAGCATTTGTATCATACTAGGGGCAAATAAAGATGTTTATCCCTAAGTGATACCTTGCAAAAGGACTTGACTGATTGACTGATTGATTGACTGGTTGAAACTTCCTCACCCCTTGAGAAGTGAAGGTTTTCATAATGCTGAAGAGAGAAGAAAATGAAAAGAGCTGCCTGGAATGTGGTTGCAACTATAATTATCAGTTTGTATGATAAAATTATTTTCCTGATACTTTAACAAGAATTTATTATCAAATTTGACTCATTTAAAATACTAAAACCCAAAACTCATAACACACGCTTATAAATTTGATTATTTGAGGAATTTTGATATACAGTCATATTAAAAGCATAATTTTAGTTCATAATACAAAATATTCATGTTTTCTTATAAACAAGAGAGAAATACATCTTAATATTATCAAATATCAAATGTAGTGAAAGTCTTTCAATTTTTATTCAAAAATAAAGAAAGAAACAAAACTGTGGTAGTGCATCCTCCCCACCCCAAGCTGTACTACCCAGAAATGCTCATTAGGCCTCAGCTTTGATGAACAGCACTTTAGCCAAGCTCCTCTTGAGCTTATCAGAAATGGTGTCTGTTCCCAGGAGCTGGTGCTATCTAACAAGCTCCTGACTTTTTTTTGGTGCGTGGTTTTTTTGTTTGTTTGTTTGTTTGGTTTTTTTTTTGTGGTTTTGTTTTTTGTGGTTTTTGTTTGTTTGTTTGTTTGTTTGTTTGTTTTTTCATGAACAGCCTTGGAGACTATTTTTTGCCTGAATAACAGCCCAAGTGGCATAATGTTTTTGTTCTCAAAGTTTCAAAAGAAGTTTCTGGACTGAAGTGTGTCCAGGATGAAACACTGTTATGACTAAAGCCCAGTCTCTTGCAATCCTATTAACAGGGCTCCAAAGTGAGACCCTTGGAGCTCTCCTGGAGGGCAGTGGCAGGAACAGCGGAGCCCCTCGCAGTGGGGCCCCCAAAGCCAGCAGCTCTCAGGTTTGCTGGATTCGGGCATTGCCAAACCGCCAGGGATCCTGGTCTGACACCCCCACTCCTCAAGGCTCTACCCTTTGCCTGCTGGGAAGTTGCAAAGAAATCTGAAATGAGTTTTTCACTACCTTTGAGGGGAACTTTTCACAGGTTCCTTGTACAGACTCTTTATATCTGTGTGCATGAAAGTGTGCATATGTAATGGTGAATGTGCTAGGAATGCTTCTCTCTAGATTCTTAATTACTTCAGACTTATAATTAAATTAGGCCTCCAAGTAAGTAACTCTTGTGGTGTTGTAAATCTTGTATGAATCCTTTACTAAATTGTTAAACGTAAGTTAAAAGTTATAAATTGAGTAAATTAAATGCTGATAAGTTAAGGTACTGTTAAGTTGAAGTTAAGTGTTGTTGGGCCTTTATTTTGCTTTGGATGGATTGATCTGGATTTTTGTTTACTTTTCCTCAGTGTGCCTTAACCAACTAGTAAGTAGTAGAGTGAAGCTTGCCAATGAACTTTCTTGTGCTGTTGCTTTTATATTAGACCTGTTTTTACTGATACCTTTGCTGGTGATTCTTTAAGAGATCTTAAAACACTCATTCATGACAGAAACAAATCTTCCTTAGCCTTTGAAAAGCTAAAAGCAAACCTGAGAAGTTCTTCAGACAGCTTTATCACATAATAATATTGCTTACATCTGGCTTTAGAATCACTCTTCTTTCTTGGTATGTTACTGAGTGCTGCAGATTGAAGCAGTATATTGTCTCCAAGGAGAGAAAAAAAAAAACAGAGTACAAAACAAACAAGCAAAAAAAACCTGCAAAAAAAAAAAAAAAAAAACAAAAAAAAAAAAAAAAAAAACTAACCAAAAAACAAACAAACCACAAATTCCATAATGACTCCTGTCATCTTCAAGAAAATATTCACAACAGAATGAGCTTGTCCTCCACAATACTTTCTTGGGACATTTTCCTCTTCCAATAAAATTTTTGCAGACTATTTTACACCTACAGATTTAAACTTTTCAAAATCAGAGCCTGAGACTTACACAAAGCAATTACAAAACTTGTAAAGCACAAGCTGGCTGACAGACCTTCTTCAAGCAGAGACACCAGTAGATCAGAGAGAATTCCTTTTCCCTACATTGAAATGACCAAAGGAAGAAGTTCCATAAAATCACTAGAGGCAGAAGCCATCACCTGACACAAGGTTTCCAGATTTATTAGAGTGTACATCTTGAATTGTGGTACAGATGAAAAGTCAATAATCTTCTGTCTGACCTGTGATTAAATTGAAGCTGTAGAAGGTAGATTGTAGATTTGTGATGTAATCCGTAGAGAAAAGGAGAAAAAGGTTGAAAATAGTAAGAAAGGTGAGAAAGGAAATAGGGCAATAGGACAATATAAGAAGTAAGTGCTATTGCTTTAGAACATCACTAAAATATTAAATCTGCCATCCACAGAGAAAAAAAAAAAGCTCCATCACTGGGCTAGACACTACACACTTTTAATCTGCCTCTCCAGTCACATCCCTCCTATCCATTCAGAAGTGAAAAAGAGCTACAGCATGCTTCAGGGTTAGTGAAGGCATATTAATAACACTCACTCAGTAACTAAATAATGCTTCCTGTGCAGATGTGATTTTAGACCTAATTTTCACATTTAAAAGTGAAGACAAATGTTGCCTTCAGTTGCCAGACAAGATCCCATAGAAAACAAATATTTGACTTTGTCTAAAACTCTTTGAGGAAAACAGACTCTACCAAAGCACAGTACTGTAAATGTAATAATTACACCTCTAATACAGTCAAGAAGAATATTTTATTATTTGCTGACAAGAAGTTTTTATTTTATTATTTGCAAAACAAGCCAGAGAATAATGGATTTACTGGTATAGTCCAAGAACCAAGATGACATAACAGGGTCTTAGTAAGGTCTTCTTGATGGTGTCTGATGTTCCTTCAGGAGAAACATCTCTCATTGACCCCTCAGGAAATTTGATCATTCTAAATTAAGTTTTGTTTGGCTGCTTTAGGGTTGCTAACACGCAATCTCCTTATGCAAATAACCTCCTTACCAAGCTTCCCAGTACATTACTTTCTTGGTTTTACCACTGAGCTTCAGCTTTACAATTCCCTCATTCCCCTTAACACTTCACCTTGCCCACTAAGATTGTAATATTTGTAGATCGCATTTGTGGCAGCTTCTGTTCCAACAATTTTTTATTATAATTTTTCAAAATTTATTACACAGAAACCTACTGCATTCCTACTTCTCTAGGTAAACTGCCCCATATAATGGCCTAAGTGAAAAAAAAAAGGAAGTCATGCTTAGCTCTTAGAAAATTGTTAGCCTAACTATGGAGTTTATACTAATTGTCTGCTCCATGGCCAGACAATGAGAATTCATTTTAACTTGAGTGGTGAGGAAAGTACTAGCAGAGGGTCTTCCTGGATGCAGCATTTGTCCTGTCTGAAGTGGGATGCAGTACAGCTTTAGAACCACTGCAGGTTGTTCTCTGCCAGATTTGTGTTGATTTGCTGCACTTGTAACTTAGAGAAATTTCAGGACTCTTGCCAACCAATGTTTAGCTTCTGCCAGGTGGATATTCTATGAATTTGAGAGTTGTGCAGAAGAACAAATTTAGGTGGCATTAAAGTGCACAGCTGTAAGCCATGAAAGGCTGCTTGCTGTGCTGGTAGGATCTTCTGCTAAAATAGAAGCTTCAATTCTTTGGAAACCCAGGCCTTCTCTGTGTATAATGCTGCTACACATCTTTCATACTCCACTCTTTATTTAGTGTAGATCCCGCTGTTTTATTTCACAAAAAAAAAAAAAAAAAAAAGAAGAAATTATTATGTAGTCTGCCTCTATATTACTTCTAAATCCAACTTGGTATCTCATGCAGCTTTATTGATAAAACTAATGAAGTCTTTTCTATTGCCAAAGACATTCAGTCCTAAACATTTCCCTGAAAATTATGTTTTAACCTAATAAAAAAGCTAATTTGAAATTCCTCAATGGACAGTGAGATGATGCTTTATATATATATATATATATATAAAATTTTTTTAGAATTATGAATTAACATTATATTAGTTAAATGATGTCTTCTGCTAGTTAGGAATGTGTAGGGTGGGAAATGGCAGAATTAAATTTGGCTGACAGGCCTTGGGGCGTGTGTTCTCATATGCTTTGTAATTGCATGTATAGCTGATATTTTTCCCACCTTAGGCAGTGGCACAGGTGGTTACACCTGTGCTAGGGGATGTAAGGTCCAGTATCAGTCTCATCCTTCCAGACACCTCATTTCTGCCTGTTCTCTGGTTCTTCTTAAATCTGACTCTTTAATCCTCTGTGGTTCAAGCTATCCTTCCTCCCTTCCTACTTTCACGGCAGCTTTATTTCTCCTGCCTGCATTACAGAATTATTGCCAGGTTTTTGGCACATGTTCCTGACCCATTTCAGTCTACAGCTGCCCATTTCTTATCAGCTGCAGATGCTACAGTCAATTTAGACTTTACATTATGCATTATAAATGTGTAGATATATGAAAATCTGCATCTTTCAGTACAGAAATCTTTCCAATGCTTATATTTTACTTATGATTTCCTGCTTATGAACACCAAAAGAAATAGAAAATAAATACTGTTTCTTTGCAAAATATGAAGCCCTTGATGAAAAGCCTCTAGAACTATGGACTAGAACACAACAGTTATCAAATTTTGCTTGATTTTACTTAAAATTCACCAAATAACACATGGTTCTTGTAATGTTATTCTCAGAAATAACTGAATAGTTTTATCTGAAGTATTTCTTAAAAAGTACAATAACTCAGCTTGAAGTGACAGGGGGAGAGTTTGGCAAAATCAAGAGTATCTAATAGTGGAAAGAATAGCCTCATAACAAGTTTTACCAACACTGCAACTTGTATTGAATTTTCTTATAATCACATATATGCTGAGTGCACCCCAAGTGTTCTGAAAACATGGAGGGATAACAATATCCAGCATTTAGGAGCAATAGTTGAAAAGTAGTAAAATTAAAAAAAAAAATATTGGAGGCCACTCTCAGAACTGTTTAAAATTCTTTCTGCCATTCAGTTATTTATCAATGTTGGTTTTGTTATTGTTGTTATTGTCGTTATGAACATGCTGGGAAAAAATTCCAAACTAATCTTGCCCTGGAGTGATTATTGCCTTGTAACATTTGGAAAGCCTGTCGTGCAAAGTATTGAATGCATACATGAATGATGATAGTTTTGTGGGTTTTTTCCCCAGCATCAATGAGAGACCATAGATCTAGTCAGTCATATATTTATGCCATGCACTTTTTTTTTTCATACATTTTTTAATTGTATGAAAAATAACTGTAACTTAAATCATAAGGTAGTGTTAGTGATTCACTTCAGCTGATAGACACAGCTCTTACAACACTGCAGCAATAACAATTTAAATGCATATTGCTCTGCTCATGAGTCTGCTCCAAAAGCAGTAGGCAGTGGAAAAGAAGAACTGAATAAATGAACACTGAGAAAAAAACAATTTAATTTTTTTTTTAACTTAACTGCAGCTATGAGCTCCCTAGGCAGTATATTTGACAGTATGCACTGAGAAGTAAAAGAATTTACAACAGCTCAGACCTGAGCACCTAATCAATAAGAAAGCAAACAAGTCCAAGGTAGCTGACTGCAGTACATACCACCTACGTGTGTGTACGATATATGGTCTAAATTTAGTACAGCATATTGCAGTCAGTTGGCTACCACACTCTTTTGCCCTACATAATTACTCAGCTGTTGCTGTGTGTTCTCTGTTTATTGGTATAGTCCACTTTAATTGGACTTGTTTTCAGTTTTTGTACATGCTGCTGAGATAAAATATTTCCAGCAATGGAAAAGGAGAATTAGTCATATACTTTCCCACTGCCCCTTGCAGGTGTCCCCAAGGACAGATGTGGGCTGGGGATCATTTGGGGTCCTGCAAGAAAAGTTCATCTGATTTCCTCTGGAGTTGCACAAGTGGTATACTGGCATGAAGGAAACCAGCTAGCTTCAGATCTTCAAGATAAGGTACCTCAGGCAACTGAAGAAATATAATTTCTCTGCCTTGTATGTATACTCCTTGCTTTTTTCCATCCTAAACTTTTCTATAGATTTAGGATGCATCAATACATTCTTTACAAGACAGTCCTGATTAAAGTTGAGGTGAGATGATGTGCATAATCCTGCAGCTATCAATGGTATTAAGTGTGAGCCTAAGTGCAGCACCAAGTTGAATAAAGTTCTTGGCTCTGCTGCTGCTGCAAAGAGGCAGTCATCTGCATGACCAGAGATGGTTTCAGATGTCAAAATGGTAACATTTTTATAATCTCCCAAAAAACACTGTCAGATTATCAACATAAGGAACACCCCCCGACACTTGTGGTTTTAGTTGCAGGTCCTTGTTTGGCTTTTGTGATAGAGCCATGTCTCCCACTAAGATGCCACCACTTTCATCACCATGCTTTCCTTTACCTAAAAAGCAAGTCCAATCTTCCTGCATCCACAATATTCAGCTTTTGAGCTTGTAGTGCTCATCTATTGCTCCCAACCTCCCTGTTGTTTAGGACAGACCTGCTGATGCAGCAGGTATTCCAAAGCCCAGTCTACTAAGGGGACAGTTTGAATCTCGTCACAGTGCCATTTCACCTTAATCTTTAGCCCTGAAAATATAAGTCAATTACACTTCTTTGGTGGGAATAAAATCAGACCTCATTTCCTTTTTCTAAAGTCTTAATATTAGACCTAATATTTCAATGTCTTAAACCTATGGTCTTAGATTTAATGCCTTTTTTGCTAAATATTCCCAAAAGCACTTATTTCCAGCTGTGTGTGGAATTAATATCCAAAGCATAAGGAACTATATAGCTGAGCCAATCTCTTATCTACAATGGAGAAAAGTTAATCACAATAAATGAAGAAAGTATTTACAGTAAAAGATGCATCTAAGAAAAAGAATTGAGAGAATTAAGAGTGTATATTTAACAAATAATAATAATAAAACACAAGTCAGAAGTACCACAGTAAACCCAGTATATTAAAACAGCTTGTTATAGTCCCCTATCTCCACTCCAATTAAGATAAATGATCACTAAATTTATCCATAACAAATACTTTCCAAAATTAATGTTTGGGGTGGCTAACAGAAGTTTGGATAAAGTTTATTTGGACAATTCTAAAATTTAACAGATGTACTTGAAATAAAGGATCTCTGTACAGCAATGATGTGCTTTAACTTCAAAGAGTAGCTGCTTTTTTATTAATGACTTTTAATAACCAGTTCTCAGAGCCTCTTCCCTTGACTGTGGTCTTGAAGGTATTTTTCTGTTGAATCATTTTTTTCATAAGTAATTTAAATTACTTAAAAATATCCATTTCTTATGAGGAAAACAAAGTCATCCATTTATTCATTGATCTCCTCTTCTAACTAAACAGGCAATTGTATAACACAATCCGATACAGCTGTCAAATTATAACTGTTTACTATTATACAAGTATTCAAAGAAGATTAGATAGAAAATTCTGTTGAAAATTATTCATTGATCCTGCCTGTAAGGCATAAAGACAGGCATGTATGCAATATGCATGTCTTTATGCCTTACAGGAAGGATTAGCGCTGTTCAGCCTGAGCAAGAAGCTGTCACAACAGCAGGATCACCTGGAAGGGGAGAGAAAGGGTGTCTTGTACATAGTTTCTGTCCAGATAGGGGCGAAGAAGCCTGACAATTGTTAGGATACAATGATTCACGTGCTAGCTTGGAGATGGGCTACAAATACTCATGACTTCTGACACCCTGCAGAGATTTTTTAAATAGTGGGAGTTCACATGGCTTTTTGGAGGTACTGTTTAGGATTGTTACCTCAAACAGCTGCTTTGTTGCTCTTCCCCTTCCAAAGAGGAAACCATGAGACTTTTCACATGGCTGCTATATTTTGAAATTGAGAGCTAAAACAGTGTAAGCTTGGTGTTGAATGCAGAAAACATCCTATTTTTGTAATCCTCTAGCAGTGTAGTCTTCTTTCTTTCTTTCTTTCTTTCACACCTGGTTCTAAATCTTATTTCAAGATACCTGTATAATTTTAATATTTTGATGTGAGAACAACAGACCCAAAAGCACTTTCTATTATAGCTCTCTGTCATAGCCTTCTGTTAGTGAGACAGAAGTGAAATTCAAGATGTTTCCTTAGCATCTCACCTTGTTCCTTCTAGAAGTCTGATCTACAATAAATTAAATAGGATGATATTCAGATACTTGGCACAAGCTGAGTATGTAGCCATGCAGACTACTCACTGAACAACTGTGCATATGAGAGATGTCTTAGGGAGGAGATAAAGAGTTGACTGCCGAAGATGGTTTTTTGCTAATTCCTTCTTGGTGCTGCCAAGCAGAGCAAAGAGACTGCATTTGTCTCAGCACAGATTTCAGTCTGCCTGTGTCTTGACAATACCAAGTTGAAGATAGTTGCAATGCAATATAAAATTAATCCTTTTGTGTTCAGTATTGCAAATCTCCTTAGAAATCATCTGACAAAAAAATGAGCAAAGTTGTGACAGGCCTGAAGGAAAAAAGTTTATATGGTTGACATTTAGTTTAAATGAAATCAGAGAAAGAAAAGAAGTCAAGCAAAAATTCAGTATGTTTCTCACAGATTGAGACTACATTTTGAGATCAATATTAAGCATGGATGATAATAAACCATCTGGCCACTTGCATTTAATAAACAATTTTAACAGTTGACACATTCATGACTTCTCTTTTCTTTACTAAAGTCTATAACAGTAATTAGGGCCATTCCTCAAGATTTCTGTGTTTTCTTTGCAAAGTTACAAAAAGCACCTCTATTAATCTCCTTTTTGATAAAGAATGAATCAGAGCAACTCAAATGCCTAAACCTGGGGTAAAATATTAGAGAAACTTGGAGGAAAATTCTGATCTCCTATGTAACATGTAATGAAGTCTTAACCTCTGTATTTTCTGAAGGCACTGCAAAATAGCATTTTATTTACTCATCTAGTTACATGCAGTTCTCTAACTTAAGATAACTATTTATTTACACCTCCCCAGTAAGCATCCAATTAAAAACCATAGCTGGGGTTTGGAAATCTGAGCAGCTTCTGTGTCAGGACAATGACCTAGGATCTTTCACATTTGCCCTCTGTTTCTCGAATAGCTTCATAGAATTTGAAACCAAAGTCAAATGTGAGTCAAAACCTATATTTGTGGGCAAAGTGGATGGATCTTCATAAATTATACCGTACCAAAAATACTTTAAAAATAAAAAAGAATTGTGTTAATCCTTAATATGTATTGTGATATATAATAAGTAAGATGAAAACTCATAATGTCTATTGAAAGACAGTGTATGTAAATAGCAAAAAAAATGACATGACAAAATAACTTTAGAAAAAAAATACCATATTTTCTTTTCTCTTTTTCTCTTTTGTACATTTTCTTGTTTCTGAATTTCTCTTTGATCTAGATTATTTGTTTTCAGAATGTTTTTAATATTATTATATTTATTAAACTTGATTTTTAAAACCAGAAAATGAGCACATATTATTGTAAATTGATGCTGAAGTATAACAGATGTTATATTCCCTATATACCATTTCAATTGCAGTGACAATTTTTTTTAATCTAGTTATTTTATTTTATATATAAAGAGGGAGGTGTGGAAGAGCTTTGATCACTCTGCCAATTTAAAGGCAGGATGCAGAATAACATACATATGTTGTAATACATAGTCTTTTGCTCCTTGCTGAAAGCAAATCTTTATTTTTGTAATACTACAAATACCCTTTATACACCTGAACCTACCAAAAGACTAGGGCCTGCTGTCAGTCACACAGATCAGCTTTTTCCCTCTAGGTGCCTCACTCATCTCTAACAGTTTTCATCTCTTTTGAGGCAAGTTGTGTTTTACCACACCAATCTGATTTGGGCTATAAACTCCCTGGGGCAGTGATTGCTAGAATTCATGCAGCTGGGCCTAAAGGGCTTTGGCACATTGGCATCCCAACCTAGCTACAGTTCAGGGTCATCAGTGTTACCATTCAATAATTACAATTATAATTTCTCCTTAGCTGCTATGGAGGGAGTTTGGCATTTCCCAGTGCCTCTCCTGTAGAGAAAATAATAACTTGTCTTGCCTGGTTGTTTCACTTCCTGTTTCCATGTTGCACCTCTGCAAGTTAATGATGGTCAGAATTGCTTGTGGAGCCAAAGTGAAGAGGGATCCCTGCAGAGGGGTGTGGTAGGTTGGGATATCAGAATAGACAGCTGGGAGATGTTTAAGGCAATCACTTAAGAATTTCTGAACACTACAAGGAAGGAACAAGCGGTGGGTGAATGTTAATACTGTGGCTCAGCTAAACTCAGTCTTCTTTCCCTTTTCAGTATAACCACTCCTAAGAGGCTTGAAAGCTGTTCATATCCCATTTTCTCTAGGCAATCTGGTCTAGCTCTAGGCAAGCAATAGGTAATGTTGCTTTATGTAATACAGCTATCTGTACTAGAATGTTCGGATCCTTGTAGTAGTCTTGTAGTGTATCTTGAATTTCACCCAGTACAAAGAGAAAGGATTAATTTGCATGTCAGACTTCCTTCAGCAGGGAAGTATTTGTGCTGCATCTTTAAAAAATACAGACCCTTTCTGAGTGAAATGGAATAAACACAGCTGTAGCCTTCCATTTTTATTGTGTTTAAGGGTTGATTATTCCCATAAGAGTTCTGTGAATCTAGGCATATTTAGGAGGATAAGTTTTTGTTGAGGATTTTTATTTGTGGGACTTTCTTAAGGTATAAAGTCCAGTACTCATGCGAGCAAAGGTCTTCATTAAGAAGAACAAAACAATCCAAGCCTCTCACAAGTCCTGTGGGAAGACTGGACCAAATATATTTCACTTAAAATCCAAGAGAATTTAACAAAGATTTCTAAATGCTATTGCTTATTGATGAATTCAAGTCAGTTCTTAAGAATTTTGATGATCTGGTTTACATGCTTTTGAGTTGCCATTAGTACCTAGTTGTCAAATTTGCATCCTTGATATGTTAAAATTTCTAGGCCTGGTCCTATTACAAGCAATGGGAAGTATCCATTTTCCCTTCTACTGTATGCCTGCATGGAAATTAGGTCATGATGCCTTGCTTATGATTAATGCTAAAAAATTAGAGGGTGATCACTGTGGGTGAAGTAAATGCCAAAAACATATTAATGCTGGAAATAACCCATCTCTGTCCAACATTGCAATCTAACAGGAGGGGTAGGCAGAATCTTTGGAAATCTTTCAGGTGTATTTGCAAAACACTTACTGATATCAGCAGTGGTGGAGAAGGAGTGTTCACAAAAACCAGTAAACCTCCATGCTAGTATCTTGTAATATACATCTATTTTTTTTCTCAAAGTATCAACAAATTCCTCTATAATATATCAGTTTCTTGAGGTTTTTACTTAAAGCACTTGTCTCTGTTCTTGAAGGGATTGGACATTTAACACTTGCCAGTTTTACTTAAAACAGTATTTTTGTACTTATTATCTGATATGGCTTACAGTCTGTTTAAAATAACTGTTTCAATTAATTTTTACAATATTTCTTATCCTTTTCCTTCATCTATTTAAGGATGCATTCAAGATTTGATCTAGTCCCATATCCTTAGGTATTTAACCTAATCAAAATCTGTACTTATATAGCTTTGGAGTCACTGTATTAATAAGGGAGGCAATGAAGCACATCTGCCTGTCTGAGGGTGAAACTGAAAAACTAAACTGTTTATATTCATTCTTCATTAAACATAGAAATAAACATTTTAGTCCTTTTTTGCCCTTCACTGGTCCTTTTGTCTTTTCCAACACATGGGCCACCTTGCTGACTCATCTGTGTATCTACCATTTACTGCTGTGTATTCTGTTCCTAATTGCCATTTCCCAAACTTCAGTAATAATGTGTAATGAGCAAAGAATAACTTCATTAATTTAGATTAACCAAAGTCCAGATCAATTAGAAGACTGTAACAAGACTGTAAGTCTCTCTTGTTCTTCCATCACCCATGACTAGCATTGAACAACAGAAAAGACCACACCGCTGTTTTCAAGGCAAGGGTGGTCCTTTATGGTTTATATAACTGCTTGAATTGAGTGATCATCTTTGTGCATACTTCACAGTAACCTCACTTCACCACCCACCCTGTTACTGTTCTCTAGGGCTAGCATGTTAATAATTCCCTTCTCCCTGAGAACAAAGCTCTTCTAACTTAACTTCAGATGTTCTCTGGGTGAATGTTACAGCAAAAACAGTGAAGGGGCCTGCTGAAGAGAAGTGTTGCTGTGCTCCAGAAAGGAGCTTTATTCCCCACATTTCACATATTTTGTAAACGGCAGAAAGGACAGTTAAGGATTTATGTAATATGATTTCAAATCTCCAGGAAGGGAGACAGGAAGTTGGAAAGGAAAATCAAAGAAAATCTGATGGTAGTTATTGATAAAGCAATTCTACCTGAATTTTGAATTTTGTGGCTGCACAGAGTCTACTAGCCTGTTGTATGATGCTACCTGGAAAAAACATCTTGCTCAAAATGCAAGGCAGAGCAAGTCAGAAAAGTTTGCATGAATGGAATGAGGAAGAAGATCAAGCCAGGTTTGTTTTGTTTTGTTTTGTTTTCTTTTTTTTGTTTTTTTTTTGGGGGGGGGGTTCAGTTTGTTTTTTTTTTTTACTTCTAACAAAAATGATATATTTATACTGTAGCTGGAGATGTATCTGGCTGATCAGATTTCAAATACTGGCATAAACTGTGAATCTTGCTACAACAAAGTCCAAATGTAGGGATCCTAGCCCTACTGTGCCTCCTTATCATGTCTCTGAGCTGTATTCAGAACAGGAGACTTAATGATCCCTTTGAGAGATGGGTACACCACTTTTTTGGAGACTTTTATGTGCCCAAGCTCCTTTTCAGCTCACAAATAATCAAATCATGATGCATTTAGTAATACATTGAATGTTCTATATCTGTTCAGTTTTTAAATAGTAGGTAAATATTGCAAATAAATTATTATTTTTAATGTAGGTAGACATAAACAGTTTGACATAAAAAAAGGTAAAATAATGTATGTCATTCACAACAGAATACAAATTTAAGAGCAGAAACCCACATAAAATAGATCTGTCTGATAAAGATATTCTAATGGTTGCATCTATGGAAAACATTTCCCTAATATGTTCCCACTGTTTGGGGTCTAAGCAGTGTGGATGTGGTATCATCAGTCCAGCTCCAGGACTTGGGGAGCAATATGAACCCGATCCATGTTTTCTTAAATGCAGAAATATGAGCCTCTGCAGAACCATGCAGCACATTTTGTCCATGAGACAATGCTGCACGAGTGCATGTTTGACTATATTTGCAAAATTCTCCCTGCAAAGATGGCTGGCTAGCATGGCACCCAGGCATGCAGTTGACATCCCTAGCTGAGATACATCCATGCTCACACTGCACTTATCTGGGACATCCATTTAAAACCTGGATGCGCAGTCCTGGAGAGAAACTACAGAAAATTAATAATTGAGAAATTACATTACTACATTGGGCATATAATGGACATTTCCTGTCCATTAAAATCTATGACTAGATTTTTCAAACTGTCTTTGTAGAACTACTGACAGCAATTTTCTAAACATTAGTTTATTCTGCTCTTTATTTCCTTCCCTGTATTTTTAATTTTTTCTCTCCAATCTTTTAACTTAACTGACTTGTATATTCCTTAATGAAAAACACTGTGTTTAAATCAATGTAGTAATGCTTCCTCCTCCACTAAAGTAAACTTGCCAATTTCTTTGGCTCTAAAATTCTCATTTTATTAGGACTGCATTTTGTATCAACTGGAAAGTTTTGATCTCACTTAAAGTACTGTCATTAATTTCCTTTAACAGAAGACCATTGCTGGTAAAATCAATGTTTAATCCCTCATAAATGTGTTACATCATAATATTTTATTGCATATACACATGCAATATTTTGTGGAATTTTTCCAAGAGGAAAGATATTAAGTATTCAGTAAGTATATGGAGTCTGAAGTTTGATAGGGAGCCCTATTCCTTGTTCTCAGTGAATACTTGAACATTGTTTCAAGCCACAAACAATTTTGAAAAGCTTGTCATAGAAGCTTTACATGCATTATCTTGACCCCAACTCATTTGCTTTTTTTATGTGCTGCAGCATTAAAGATATTTTGGGCCTATTCGTAGAAACCTAGGGAAAAAAATCACTATCTATGAAGCCTGAAGGTCTGGATGAACAAATCATAAATCAAATACTAGAGAGAAAATTACTAGATCATTGAGTTGTAGAATGTCCTGACATTCATCCTGACAAGGGTCATTGAGTCCAACTCTTGGCCCTCCACAGGACACCCCAAGGATCCCACCATGTGCCTGGGGCCATTGTCTAAAGAAGTCTTGAACTCCGTCAGGCTGGTGCTATGACCTTTTCCCTGTTTAGTGTGTCCCAGAGCCAAGCCATTCCCTGGGGGAAAAACCTTTCCCTAATATTCAACCTAATTCCTTCCCCTGACTCAGCTTCATGCCATTCCTTGAATCCTGTCACTGGTCAGCACATCAGTGCCTGCCCCTCCACTTCCTTTCATGAGGAAGCTGTAGAGTGTGATGAGGTCTCCCCTCAGTCACCTCTTTAGGCTGAACAAACCAAACTGACTTCAGACTCCCCTCATATGACCTCCTCTAGAGCTTTCACTGTCTTGGTGAAGGAAGATGGGAAAAAAGAGAGAAAAGGAATGAAATCAGATCTTTTGGAATATGAATAAAGTACAGTATGGTATCTCTGAATGTTGATTTAAAATTTCACAGTCAACAGGAGAAAAACCTAACAAGTCTATTGTTATGTACAGAAACAAAGCTCCTTAGTCCTTAGTAGGACGGCTAAGGGTAAGCACATGTATGAGTAGTTTGCTGGGCAATTGCAATTTGCCTTCCAGACATCTTTCCAAGGTTAATTATAAGACCTAGATTGGAAAAGGAGCTTTATTCCTTGCAATGAATGTTAGTTTTGGAGGGTGGGGAGGTGATTTTTATTTTTATTGTAATTTTTAATATTATTACTACTACTACTGTTATTAAGAGTTATGGAAGCTAACCATCGGTATCGGTATCACATCCCTGAGCCCAGGGCCTATATAGTTGTTCACTAGATCAACACAAAACTCAAGTGTAAAGACTGTAAAAATATTAGCATTCAAGACCTGGCAGCTCTTTACATCCACTTTGCACGGATAGGAACCAAAAAAAAGCAACAGACATTTGAGTCATTTGTGTTTTGTAATATCTCCTGATCTATGCTTTAATATTAAGAAGCCACATTAATAAATGGCAATTTTATTAATGCAAGAAGAAAGACAATTAGTTTGGAAAAAAATATGAGCCATTTAAAATTATTAAAGAGTGGAAATTACATGTGCATTATCAAAGATTAGCAGAAAATTCCTAAGAACAGGAATAGTTTGAGTGCAAGTTCAGAATAGGAAATAGGTATAGAAACATTTCCTGTGGGTGGCTGTGCTAAAATGAACTAAAATATTATTGTCAAAACTTTTTTTGTATTCAGTAATTTGCCACTATTGTTGCCAGCAATTTACTAAGTGCATGGAGGGGGAAGAATTAAAAAAGAAGATTTAATTAAGGAATTCCTTAGAAACACAACAAGCCTTAGACACCTCATACTTATAATGTGCAAGTTAATAGGAGAGTTGCAGCTTTCAAATTCATAATTATGTCCCACAGCTAATTGTTTGGCACAATTATGTCTCTGAACAGTGTTCTGTTACCAAGAGAGATCTTGGAAAAGTCAGGAAAATCAGAAGGGCTTACTTGCCAAATAACAATTGCTCGAATCTTAAAAATAAGCAAATAAACAAACAAAACCAGTTTGAAATAATTTTCACTGCAAAAGTCCTTGTTCACTTTTCTGTCCATTTTTTTCTGGGGCTGGGTCAATGACCTTGGGGGATTGCAGAAAAAAAGAGATTGATGGTGAGTAAGATTTAAACATCCTGGAAGAGGTTGGACAGGAAGGTAGCTTCTTTAAAGAATTCTTACTTTATTTCTCAGACACTTGCAAGAAAAAAATGTTTTAAAGAGATCCCCAAGAGCTGAGGCATTGCTAAAAAATGATTTTACGCAGCCCTCTGGTAACCATTTGTTTCTACATTCAAATCTCAGGCCAGTATGTTGCTTACAGTACTTAGCCCAAATATTGAGACTATGAAAGATTACCATTTAAAGTAGTGCTCAGAGTGATAGAGAAATCTCTCTTCTCTCTTTCCAAAAGCTCACTTTCCACTTTTTGGTGCACATGCCTGGCATGGTTGCATTACACATGCTCCAATTTCCAACAGTCTCAGGCAGTGTCTTAGTGAATGGCATTAGTAAAGGAAGTGTCATTTCAGCCAGAGAAAATATTCAAACTAAATAATATGAGTTGGCCCTGTTGGGAATTGTCTCCAGTGGCCATTTAGGTTCAGCCTTTTGAACTTCTAGCAGATAACTATTCTTCAGTATATGTTGAGACCTATTAAGACAACTGGTTCATGTAACTCAGTGCAACTAAACTACCTTGCCCAACATCATGTACAGTTGTCATTGAAATAAAAAAATCTGCTTCTCAGATAATGCTGTAAAGACATTACTAAAGTCATAGTTGAAGTCTGATTGCCTTAA
This sequence comes from Vidua chalybeata, assembly GCF_026979565.1. NCBI lineage: Eukaryota > Metazoa > Chordata > Aves > Passeriformes > Viduidae > Vidua > Vidua chalybeata. Next base: position 14,249,179 of record NC_071532.1, read on the forward strand.
ACAGTTTATTAGTTGTTGAGAATTATTTAACACTGATGAAGAGGAATGAAGAAAATCAGGACAAAGAATTTAGAGACCCTGTTTAGAAAACTCAAATTTCCATCCAAACACATACACAAAAAGGTGAAAAAGAAAGTTACCTGTGGTTTACTGAAGAATTCATAGGAAGAAGTCCTAGTACAACAAAAGTTTCAAGATAAACACATTCATCTCAATATTTGGGATATTTCAGGAAAAAAAAAAAATCAGTGTTGTTGAGAAGAGGCATGTTGTGGTAATTAAACTTCCCAGGATAACAGGAAGACTATGAAGTAACATGATGGATTAAGCTAATACCCCATCTAGTACAGGATTTGTTTTCTGACATTGGCAGAAGCTTGACATTTTCTGCATCCATCCTTCTCATTCCCTAGGATGTACTACCACTGAATTATGGATATTGGAGGTCACATTCCTGCTTGTTTACTAATACATATTATTTGAAATTTTAACCTGATAAAACCATCTGCTATCCTCAATCTCCTGTGGTGAAAAGTTCCCAAAGTTTACCACCCATTGTGTAAAGTATTTTTAAGTATTTCAAACCATTTTCAGTACCATCCAGAGTCCCCAGGCGTCTGTATTGTGGGAATTGGTGAACCATGGATCTGCATTCTGCTTACCATTACCTGCATGATTTGCTTGGTCATGCCTTCCCTCAATCTTCTCTGCTCCAAACTAAGTAATCAAAACTTTATAATCTTTTCCAACACACTTCTGTATGCCTTGGATTATTTTCATGTTTTCTAGTACCTCTTACATCTCTCTTTAGATGCAGAGACCAGAACTGCACAGATCCAAGTGCAGTAACTGTATGACAGAGGGACAGCATCTTAGTTTTCCCAGCAGTCTCAATCTTCTGTTTTCTATAATGGAGATATAGAATATAATTTACTGTAATTTTGCCACACAATTAGAAAAAAGGTTGTCATCTTGTCTCAAAAGCCACTGTTGAATTATCTTCTTAAATGAGTACCTAAACTTTTTAATTCAAAACCAGAAATGGCATATCCAAGGAAACTCCACACATCAGATTTAGAACAGTTCTCTGGGGTCTAAACTGTTTTTTCTTTCCATGCTGCCTGAATAAATAGGTTTTGTACAAAAGTGTGAGTATAAAGCAGATAAAATTTTAAAAATCTTCCTGAGCCTAGAGGCAGGCTGTGGCTTAGCTTTGTAGGCAATCACAGGTTCTGCTGGCAGCAGCCATGCTGGAACAATGGCCAGGGGCTGTTACACACACTCCTTACACGATGGCTTTTGTACATGAAATCACACGCCGCCAGCTCAAAACGTCTCTTACAACACACTCACCCTCAAATCAAATAAAGTCACAAGCCAACAGGCAGCGATACCAATCATTTGCCTGTAGGAGCGTGTTGCATCTACGCTTTTTCAATGAGTGAACACACAGCCAGATAACTACCTCATTTTGAATGGGGAATAAAAGGAAAAACAGAAAAGAAAAAAAAAAGGAAAAAATGAAAGGGGGGAAAAAAGGGGGGGGCAGGGGAAGAAAGGGAACTGAGCCTTTGATGTGATTATCACCTTTTGGCAAACTTTCCTGGAAATGTGAGTGAAGAACCATTCTTCATCTCAGTACGGGCCAGGTGAAAATGCAGTTGCTGTGCTCAAGCATATACTCGTTTCTTCACATGTCTTCAAGATGAGCAGAAAAACAGACAAAATTAGGATTTACCTGATTCATTCCAACCATGCAGGAAGAAAGGTGTGCTGCTGTTACCCTCTGATATGGAGTAACTCATGGATATTCTAGAGATATTTGTGCGTTTCCAAGACCCAACATGTTCTAGGATGGAGGGCAGAAGGAGGAATAGGGTCACCCTGTCCCCACAGCCCCACTGCAAAACATAAGCCATCTGTGAAGCATTTATCCATCTCCAAAAGTGTGGAAAAACTGAAAACATACTCATATTCTGGCAACTATTTTCTCATCCTTGTTATGTAGCCTAGTTAAAAGGAAGGTGTATATCTTGTGGTGTATAGGAAGGTGTATAATTGATCTTAGTGGAGCAGAGATTACACAGATAAAATTGGTTGTTTCTAGGTGTGCCAACACTCTCTCTGTGTTAATATTTTAATCCCTAATTTTCATAAAAGAGGGATGTGCAACATGCTGTCTCATCTCCCACAGACTCAAATCCTCTCCTACATTCCTTCATGCCCTCCCCAAAAATTAATATTTCTCTCAATACAGTAGCATGAACCACTATTGATAAATATAGCTAACAATGTTAAATTCACAAAAGGCGGAAGCAATGAGTTTTATTTTACTAGTGACCTAAGGGTCTTGCTCATCACCCAAGAAAGATGTAAAAGTAGTGCTGAGCATAACAAAGACAAATAAAAAGGCGATTTGAGGAAATCCAAATATTAGTACTATCAACATGTCCCATGATTTCAAAATGGGGGAAAAAAGTGTATAAATTTCACAAAATTCCCTCCTGATTTGTTGCCACATAATTTGTACTGCTGCATTGTGCTAACCACCCATATGGCTCTGGTCACAGTAAAGTTTCCCTATTAGCACCTTTAGTCCTTTCAGAATTCATCTTCTCAAAAAATAATTTGACTTCATTAATGTGTTCCATTCTATAATTATATGTTTACTTACAGTAACTTGGGTGAATGAGGGTGATTTCTAAAATAATGATACTTGCATCTTTTGAATATCAATGAAAAAAAAAAAGTTTAGAATCCAGATAGTAATTAAAAGTCTAATTATGTGGTTGCCATTTCTCTGCACTAGATACTTTTCTGACAGTATATAGTCTGTGATTAATAGGGGCATAAATAAGGAAATTAGCCATTTTTAAAACCAAATATTTTCTTTATCTGTGGGGGTGCATCCTCCCCCCCCCTTTTTCTCGAGCTACATGATGATCTCAGAAATGCTCATTAGGCCTTAGCCTTGATGAACAGCACCTGGGCTAAGCTCCTCCTGAGCTTATCAGAAACACTGTCTGCTCCCAGGAACTTATGCTGTCTAACAAGCTTCTGCTTTTTAATGAACAGCCTTGAAAATTTATGTTTTCTGCCTGCATAATAACCCAAGCGGAACACCATTTTTGTTATTGAACTTTAAAAGAAAGTTACTGACCTAAATTGTGACCAGGATGGAAAACTACTGTGACTAAAGGCAACTCCTTATAACCCTGTTGTGTTGGTTTGCATGGCCAGGTGGACGTCTGCATCGCTGTGGTGTTCCATGGGCTGCAGGGCACAGCTGCCGCACCATGGTCTGCAGCACAGGCCGCAGAGCAATCCTGGCTCCGGCGCCTGGAGCACCTCCTCTCCCTCCTTCTCCACTGGCCTGGGTGTCTGCAGAGTTGTTCCTCTCACACGTTCTCACCCTGCTCCTCTCTGGTCACAATTACATCTGCGCTACAACTTTATTTTACCTTCTTAAATATGTTTTAACAGAGGCACTACCAGCCTTTCTGACCGGCCTGCTTTGACCAGCAGCCGTCTCTCTTGGGGTCTGCTGGCATTGGCTCTGCTGGACATGGAGGAAGTTGCCAGCAATTTCGCACAGAAGCCACACCTGTAGCCTCTCAGCTATCAAAACCTGGCTGTGCAAGCCAAATACACACATAAACAGCAGTCCTGAATGAGACCCTTTGAGCTCTCCTGGTCCACAGCAGGGTGCAACCAACTATATATATCTTCTATAGAATCTTTTGTTAAATTGTTGCTGTTAAACATTTAGGCCTAAACCATCGGTCGATTCTGAGGCTAAGTTTGGCAAGGGGGGTCCCCTCTGAAACTTGTGGTTCTAAGGGAGGGTCTTCCTTTATTCCTTTAATCCTTACTATTTCCCATCCTTACCCTTTTCTGTGCCCAGCATCCACATAGGTAATTTCTGACAGATTTTAGTTTCAGTTTGATTGTTTTTGGGTTTTGGTTTGATTTTTTCTTTGTGTGCATTTAGTAGACTGAACCTTGCCAACCAAGTTTATATTAAACTTTCTTATGCCAATACCTTTACCAGTGACTCTTTAAGTGATCTTAAAACACTCGTTTGAGACAGTGTCCAACCATATATGTTTCCAACAAGAGTTTCATTCAAATGTCATTCAATGAACATTGTTCAAAATGACAGGAAGTATAAGACATAGATCTAAACTCTGAACTTTTATAAAATAGAACAGAAAAAAGCAAGCAAAAGTCACTGCTGAATATTTTTAAAGCCTGTATTTAATATTTGAGAAAACTACTTCCACCTGCATCTGGTAATTTTTCAGTCCCCTAGCACTAATTTGGGCTAATCAGCATCACTGTGGGCCTCATCTCAAAACTGTCCTTTTGTTCCCTATCCTCAGGGCAGGTATCAGTTTGGAATTTCCAGAGAACTGCAGGAAGGAGAACTGTGGGGTCACCTTGCTTTATTAATTCTACTTGTTATGTATGCTTGCTCTTGGGCATCTTTGTTTAGCATATATGTGCTCTCTTGAGTACTTTTTTATGGGTAGAAAAGGCAGTGTCACCACTTTTTCAGACCCTTGGTAAATGATTCTCTTGCGAGTGAAACTATAGACTGTTTTCAAAATTTAAATATTGTGTCTAAGATTTCTATATAACTTCTAGACTAATTAAAAATTAAATTTTCACAACAAGGAATTCCATGCAGTTCCAGTGGCTAATTGCCTTGTTTTCCATGCATGATTTCTACCTCACATTATTTCTGAAGTTCTAGAGAAGCAACAGAATAAGTATCTTCAGCTTACAGATATTCTCCTTTGACAACCTTCAAAGTTTTAACAAGATGCACTTAAATGTGTTTACAGCCAAGACTGCAATTAGGAATTAATTTTCTAACTTATTTTTCAGATTTCATATGTCTGAATTTCTGTCCCCTGGGGAAGGGAAAACACCACACAAAACCAACAAAACACCGATAATTGTATTAATTTTAAGGAATTTAATAACCTAGATAAGGAAAATTGCTCAGTTAGTTATTTAACATGCAATTAAGATGGGGATAGATGAAGAAATACACTCACATGCTCTTGTGTTCCCAAAAGATAGAAAATTTTTATTATTTTAAGATTGATCTAGGGAAACAATAGAAAGAATCTTTTACCTTGGAGGATGAACTAGACAGAGCTTCTGAGGATGTAACCATACCAACAAACAAATCAATCCCTGTTATGGTTTGTTCAAGAAACATTAAGGAACAAGGAAAGACAACAGTAACAGGAAAGCATTCATAGACTATGACGGCTGCATATACATTTTCTGGATCTTTCAGAGATCCAGAGGTAGCTGCAGTTTGCAGATCCAGGAAATGTGACTCTTGACACGGATTGTGTTAGTAAGAAGGCAGAAGGAGGGTTTTGAAGCATTACAGATATCCAGGGCAATGAAAATATGCATAAGGTATTAGCATGAAAGAGTCTGAAGGCAGAAACAGAATTCAGGCACCGAGCAGGCATTCAGAGCTTAACACATTGGCAGAATGGGTCAGTATAACTGCTCACATGGGAAGAAAACAGCAGCAGCTACATGCACAATGCCTTGAAGGTTAGAAGAAAAATATGACATTTTCTGTGAAAAGGAGGTATCTGAAACACAAAAGTGAATTAAAAGGAGGGGCATTTATCAATACGACTGGTAAGAAGGAATTTAGACATATGGGAATGTGTATGGACAGGAAAGGAATTTATGGCACAAGTTTTAGGTTCCATTAATTAATTAATGGACTATTGGATTTAGAAGCTGCTTGTGACAAACAATATATTTACGATGAAGAGACTGAAACACACTCAGGACAGTGATTTCAAAGGTTTTTTGGACTAAGATCTACTGAGGTGCAATGCAGTGCAAAGAAAAACACAAACTGTGGACTGAAAATTCTGAAAGATTTAAGAATCCTCACCATGTGTGATTCCACACTCATTTTAATCCAAGACAAATTTTTCATCCCTCTTCTCACCTTCAGTTTTAAATGATTCAGCACATGCAGACTGATTTTATAGCATTTAATTGCACTCTCCAGGGACAGGATACAACGCAGAATACAAGGTTTTCTCTGTGCTGGTTGTTTTCTTGTTGCTTCTGGCCCTTAGGAAGAAATGGGGACAAAGGATACCTAACCATAGGATCCATGTTGTAGACTAGGAGTCAAGCATCCCTCAGCACCTTGGCAATTGTACTGTACCAGCACTCATGACTTGGCAAGGAAGTCTGACCCCTGATCCTGCTGAGGGCCATTGCATCGTGATATCTGCCCTCACCCCTGGCACCTGTGCAGTCCACTGGCTTTGGCATTGTTTTCATTCCATTTTTTGTGGGAGCATGCATCACACTGGGGTAAGAAATTCATTCAGATGCATTTGCTCCATGATTGATTCCTTAATAAAAGGTTGAACTAAAAAAGAAATTTTACTATTTTAAAAAAATTAATTTAATTTAATTTAGTTTAATTTAATTTAAAAACATACACTCCTCTTTGTTACCTGTTTCAAAACAGACCAGAAGCCAGCACCATCCCTCTGTAATTTCTCAACTAAACACTGGGGTGGCCCTGCAGTTGTATCCCAGCAGCACAAACAAATTTCCCTTTGAGTGTGATCTGAGGAAGATGCAGGCTATTCTTGCTCTAAGAAATCAGAAAGACTTCCACCTTTAAATCCAGTTCACAGGAAATTTAGATGTAGACACTGAGTCAGCATTGGTGTGGTGTCTCAAAGTTGCTCTTTTCAGACACAAGCACTGACATCAGGAACTTTATGATTTAGAAGGAATCAAGTTTAACTGTGGCAGCACATTTCTTTCAGGATTTTTCATAGAGGTGCACAGAGAGAAAGAAAGAGAAAACAATTTCTATTTCTGCTCCTTGTTTTTCTTATGTGGAATGTTCTTGGAGAATTGTTTACCTGGGGTGATTGCTTGATTGGATTCTGGTGAGGATTGTTTGAGCCTGGTGACCAATCAGGTCCACCTGTGTCTGGACTCTTGAGAATGGGGCCACAAGTTGTTGGTAGTTAGATATAATAGTTAGAGAAAGTAGGTATGTAGTTTTAGTATCTTCCTTTATATAGTATATTAATGTATTATAGCATAGTTATAATAAAGAAATCATTCAGCCTTCTGAACTGATGTTGGACATCATCATTTCTTCCCATTGGGTTCACCTGCATTTTACAATATTTAACATTTTTTTTTAGAACAAGTTTTTTATTTTATACTCACAGACAAATAACTGAAAATAATGCCTGGACAGATGCTGAGGACTCCATTCAAAGAAGACATTGAAATTTAAGGACAAGAGCAGCCACTGTAAACAATTTTTCCCAGCACTCTCAAAGATCAGTATTAGAATACAGAAAACCATTAGCTTGGTTTTCCCTTATTTCTTGGTCTTTAGCTTGGTCTCCCTTATTTCATTTAATTTACTACCATGTCTTCCCCAGGGCTCCCACTGCCTTGTTTCCTCCGACTGCTTTTAAAGAGATAGCATACATCTCTGTAGCTGTTCTTGTACTACCACCTCTGTCACTGTTGAGGTGTTGCATTTTCAGAGGCTCTCCACCACAGCCCTGATTTGGGAGAATATCTGATTTTTAGTTCAATTTTTGCAATCATTCTTTATATATCAACTTGCCCCAATTTATGTTTTGATTAAAAAAATTCTCAGCTTGAATCAGGAGATTAGTAAATTGCACTGAATTGGCTAAACAGGGGATAAACCCGCTCAACCAGGACTGTTGTTCAATGTCCCAAAGCAGATCAATTCAAAATCAATTTAGGCAGATAACTAAAAGGTTTCAATGAAGCAGAGCACAGATAAGGATACATACTAATCATTCTAATTTGAGGTTAAATTTTTAGGTCGTTGTTAAATGCTTTATTTTTTCAAAGCACAGACAGAGAAGTTCATTATATTAGCCTCCTTGAAAGAACCGAAATGTATGATTCCCTAACTAACCCTTTGCTAGTTTTCTTTTGTGCATCAGACCCAAGAAACTCTTTGCTTGCACACACATATGATATAATCTATATCATATACATGTACTGTCTATGGAAAGGATACTGTAATGGTTATGAAGAAAAAAATTTTCTTCATAAATTACAGGTGACAAAAGATATGGGGAGAGGTATGAGGGACATATAGTGCTGAGGGAAAAAACCAAGCTCCTGAGTGGAATACTGTAGGTTATGGAGAGTGCATAACAGCAAACTGTAATCAGTAAAAAACAAATGGAGCAATTACGAAATGCTCTGTAAAATTCTCTCATCTCTGGGGTAATGCATATTTTTGTGTCATTTTTGGTATCCTAATATATCAACATATTTCTAATTACATGTTATGTGTCTCAATTTAAAGAAGAAGAAAAAGGAAGAGAAAAATACTTCTTTGTATAAAGGTAAATTGTGTAATCTCTCTGACACTTAAGATTCAGGTACTAGATAGTAGACACTCATGGTTCTCCCCTTGTAACGTGATGTAGTGTGACTAAGGAAATTGGCTGATGTCATTCTGAGATCGGCTTATTTCAGAACAAGAACATCTGGTTTTTTTTTCCAGTTTACATGGTATCAGCATGAACATGACAAGAATATAGCTTATAGCACTTACACATTTTCATATAACTGTAAAGTTATTGATTAAAGGTGGAAAACTTCAGTTCTTGAGATAAAAAGGATAAATCTCTTCTACTGTAAGTAACAGGACTTTTTTTTTAAGAAAAAATATAAAACATGAATATAAGTCATTCTCATAGATTTATAGTTGTTGCCTACAATCTAAAGAGAACTTGTGAGAAGAGCATTCGATTACCTATCTATTTAAATTTGTTTCCCAAACACTGGAAGAGTGATATTTCACCATCTGCTACTGAGTAGCTCATATCAGCGCCTCGTTCATCATCCTTAGCCTGTTACATTGAGAGAATTTATAGAGTGACAGCACTAGCAGAAACCAGAATTCCTTTTAAAACACAAGGAAAATTTCACATATCTTCAGTAAATCATACTTTTCATAGAAAGGACTTTGATTAAATGTGACATTGCTGTTTAAGAGATGATCTAAACTTTGGGTCTGGTCAACATGGCCAGCAGATGGTTTCCAGTGACTCCACTGGGTTTTCAGCAGGTGGCTGCCAGGAGACCCTCCACAGCTGAATTGTACCAGAGCAGTGCATTCAGCTTTCGCTAAAGTTCTTTACCCACTCAATGCCCTTCAAGTACTTAATGAAAAATACCTAACAGTGTCATCTGCAAATGCTAGAAATCAATAAATTAGGTCACAGACTGTGTGAAACAGTCTTTTATTCACAAAGTGCAAGCTTGGCTCTGCAGCACTTTGCTTTGCTGCCAGCTGTATGGGTGCAGATTGGATGGACTCCAAGCAATAGGCTAAAAGCTGCAACATGCTTTCAGTGACTGAGTAGGAAAACACGACAGCCACAGGCCCATCATTGCTTTCTTTTATGGCACCTTCTAAGTCTAACAACATGCTTTACAAGAGATCTTCTGCATCATACTTTGTGTGATAATTTTTCCAGATATTCAGCTCATATTTCAATGCAATATATGAATCTGAAATCACCATGAGATACAATACATCTTTTGACAAACATAATTTTGATAATACATTTTTCTTGGCAGTACACACGATGCATTTAATTTATCTCTGTAGGTGAGTAATAATAAACACCAAGATAATATTTTTATTATATTGATTTCCTGTTGCTTTTTATTTTTTCCTAATATACCCGTTTACCTGAAAGCTGAGAATTTGAGGTATTGGACTTTTATGGAAAATAACAGCCTCAATCTATCATAAGCCAGATTTTTAATTTGAAATGTGATCTGAGTGAGAACTGTGCTGATCTCCATCTTGTACCTGAGATGATCCCCACTGAACTCTGCAGAACCGTAGTCAGTCAGTCAGTGTAGGACACAGCATTTCAGTGAACCTCTAAGAACAGGTAGTTTAGCCCAGGCAAAGCAATCTTAAGGTATTTGCCATAGGTATGCTTCTAGGTTGAGAGCTAGAAATGACAGGGAGATTATCTGAGAGTTCCTTGTTTAAAGTGTTAATGTGTAAAATGTTTTATGCTTATTAAAATAACCAGTGAGAAAGGATAGGCACTAAAATAACTTGGCAAACCTGGACCTCAGCGCCTTTTAGCAATGCTGTTTGAAATGGATGGAGAGGGGTGGAAAAGACCACAACAAGAAGCAGAATCTCAGGTGTTTTAAATGATCAATGCTAAACTACTATCAATTCATTTACACTGAAAGAAAATCTGATTCTTTGCACATGAACTGAATGTTTCATTAAACAAGTAATAAAGAAAGAGCCACTGAAGGGGGAGCTAGAAAAAACCTCAACATATCCTATTGACATGTAGCACACATTTAATTTCAAAAAAACAAATGTTATAGTACTGGTTGCCCTCATGAACTGTTTCCAAATCAAATATATATAATTATATATATATATATATATGTATATATATGTATATGTATATATACTAAAAACCTGTCATTTTTGAGAGTATGACTCTTTATCTTGTATTCTGTATAAGATGCAAATTCAAAAGTGCTTCTCAAAGAAATATAAAAAGGTATTTTTTATCTATGGAAAGCTTCAAATAGCTTCAACAACTGGTGAAACAGTAAACTATTATTTGTCACTCAATCAACATGTTAAGAAAACAGTAGAAATTATACTGGATCAGGAAGCAGTCATTGTGTCTGTGAAAAGAAAAAAAAAAACACCAACACAACCATCACAGAATCTGATTCCATTGTTTCCTCTTTCGTGTACAAAAATAACAGCCTCAATTCTACCACATAACTGTTTTCTGTTTTTTTCAAATGTAATGAATTTAAATAACCATTTTGTTAGCCTGATTTAACACCTAAAAACCTATTTCCATGAGAGCCCTATGATTAAATTGTAGATGAGTGGTTGAACAGTCCACAGCAACTGTCTGGAAAAGGGTGGTTTTCAGTAATTACTTTTTTATTCCCTACAAGACCATATGTGTAGAGCTCCTGGTCTAGAGGGAATGTAACATTCTGTAGACTTCACCAATTTTAAAATGAGCTAAGTTATAGTAGATAATTCAGCAGGCAAGCTGTAGAAGTGAGATTTACACTGCAAATTATTTTGTGAATTGATTTTTTTTTGTCATAGCTCTTTCATAAACAATGATGTGCTAATATCACAGAAATCTTTCATCCACCATCCCTCACGCTAGCACTGCCCTGGTTTTATGAAAAAGTTGTAGATTTTCTCACAGAGATGATGGAGACTTGATTTAAAAACTACTAAATTCAACAAGATTATTAACAGAGCTCACAGGATTACACCAGTAACTGAATGTCCAGCCCCAAATTGGTGGTAGGGACATTATGATTTTGAAATATGTTTCATGTATATATATACATACACACACACATATGCTCACATTTATATAAAATGATGCTAAACCACCACATAAATAAGAAAGTTCCTAGACTATCTTTAGCATTTGTTTATCAGCCATATATCCCAATGAGCTAGATCCATAGATGTTGTGAAAAAGGCTGAGTTCTTTGCCTTTGTTGGATTAACTGTCCCTTTAATGTGAGATGAAATTCCATCCTAACTTACAAGAATCACGAGTTAAAACTCAGGTCCAAAATTAAGTATAAATCAAACTGATAGACAAAGTCATAGATAACTCCCATAAGAATTACAGTTTTCTGACATAAGTAACTTTAAATTTTTGTTTGTAAACCTGAGAACTGTCCTGAGAAACCTGAGAAAAAAATATTAGGCTTATCTTGAACTTTTATCTTGTTGACTATCACTTGTATTCAGCTGTTTCTCTCTATCTAAAATATGTATCAGCTCTGAATAGGTGAGCGAAACTCATAGTCATATAAAAGAAAAAGGAGTTATTTATGTTCCTCTTGAAGTCTGCTCTAAGGGCAAGAATATTTTTTTTTCCTTTGTGTTGCAGGCTCAGGCACAACAACCTTCTCAGCTTCACTAATTAATCTTGTCCCCGTTGCTGACTGCACAGGTGATGAGACTCTCACTTGTCACCTAGGAAATACAGTTTCTGTAACAGAGAAAAGTTTCTGTCTGTGAGAGACTTAAAACCTCTATTAAAAGGTTTAAAAAAGTTCTGGAGACCTTGCCCATATAATTGAAGAATACTGTTACTTTGAAGTTCTGAAGTATAAGCTACTAAAACTTATTTGGTTTGGTTTTCTGTTATTATTTTTGTTGTTTTGGGAGTGTGTTTCTATTTTTTTATCAAGTTCCTGTTTCAAATCAAAGTGACAATAGCTACTTGATAAATAATTTTCTTACACATGCCAGACAGTCATTTACCTGCAGTATTTGAGTTTTGAGTTTTCAAACTGTCCAGCTTCCTAGAAAAAGAAAACCACTTTCTTGTTAACTAATTAAAATGCTTGCATTACTAGATAATTGTTATTTTTCCCATAGCAACCAGAAGAAATGCTCTTTTGGGGGGAATACTGTAAGAATTATTTGCTACTATTATGGTGAAAAGAGAATACGTGAGGATTCACACTCAGCCAGGTGAGTTGATAATGAAGGTGAAATAAGCCTTTGTGGCATTTTGCCAGTATTGATAGGATGTTTTCATTTATCTTCCACCTACCCTGTTCATTAGGAATTGATTTCCAGCAGATGCTACCTGAGAAAGCAGGCTGAATTGCCCACAGCTGGAGTGAGCAGTACTGCTGGTGTTTGTTACAAGCAGACTGTAAGGTCAGCATGTTTATTCCCTCTGACCATCCGACTGAGCCCCTGAAGAGCTGTCAGCCACAGGGCTGCTGCTGCGTGGTGACAGCTGGTTATGACACTGACCACAGCTGCAACCCTCAAATGCGTGCTCTTCCTCCCACTTCTAGCTGTCCCCCTCCTACCTCCCATGTCATTTTCCATGTTTGCTTCGAACTGCTGCCTCTTTGTTCCTGCTGCCCTGGGGCAGGGGACTGAGGGTTCTGGAATATCACTAGTGACTGCCTGGCTTGGCTTTCTGCTTCACTGCTGCTTGGCAACTTTTTTTTGCTAGCTGGACTCCTGCATGCTCAGTCAGAGCCAAACCAGAAGGAAGTGGGAGCAGTTATTCTCAGATTTTAAAGTCTGGGAGTTTGAAAACAGATTTTTTGAGGACAATTAGGATAAGGTAAGAATAATTGAGGAAACCTAGAGGCAGAGGACAAAGTCCAAGATTGTCAAGAGCAACTCTATGACTGATCTGAATACATCTACTGTGTAGAAGACCTGAAATTTGCTTGGATGTTTATGAAGACATCATGCTGCTGCCTATCCAAACAGATTCAACAGGGTATGGACTGTTCTTGTGCCCTGAAAAGGACAGAACACAGCTGTGCTCCTGCAGCTGAGCTCTTTATCCTTTTCTGCCACAGCCCCAAGGACAAGGTGGCCTTGTATATTCAGCTGGCTGGGAGAAATGCCTGGGTCGAACTTGGGCCCCAGACAATTCCTTCACATCACCAGAACTATATCAGGGCTCATGTCTATTGGATGCATAATCAACAGTCACATATCAGGCTTATGTCCTGTCCATATTTAGTTGTTAATAAGTGTGTAGTCAGTAATTCAGGCGTAGGTGCCTTGACACTGTGACCTTGGGGTAAGGCTTGGAAATTTCTTGGGATACTAAAAGTTGGAAGTGTATTCAATTTTTTTTTTTTCTGTTCCTGTGCCACAGGACAGACCACACCTGGAGCTGGCAAATTCGCTCTCAGAAACAGGACCTTGTCATCATTCTAAAAGGCATAGAAAGTAGAATCTCAAGCTTTCCTCCCATATCATAATTTCTAAACTCTTAACCATTCTTGTTGCCTTCCTTGTTTAAGTGGTATAAATCCTTCTCAAGTAGCAGCACCAAAAATTGTCTGCAGCACTCCAGCTGAAGTCTTAAGTCTGAGTAGAGAACAATTATTATGAGTGGTTTTTATAAACTACATTCCTATTTATGCATTCAAGTAGATTTCTTGCCTTTCTCACAAGTATAACAATAATGATTCCTATTTAGCTTCTTATTTAGTCCCTTAGATCTTTCTCTGCAGAGCTGACACCCCACCAGTTAATCCTTGACCTGTTTTTTGCCTGGCATATTATTCTTTTCATAGGGGGTCTCTCTCTTGACCATATTTAATAATATATAGATTTTTTTAAACCAAATTATCAAGATAATTTTGAATTCTATTTTTTTTTAATCCAGAGAAGCTCTTAAAAATGCACCCAAAAAGTGGTTATCAATGAATCATTGCTAAAATCAAGATGTACTGAGTGTGGAACTACATGAAAGGTTGGGTTTGTTAAATGTTTACCATTGTTAATACAGACAATAAAAAGCAGGTGATAGGAGCACCACTTTTGAGCAGATCCTACTCACATATTCATACAGAACGCATTTTCTTAATTGCTTGCAATAACATCACATGCTGTTCTCCTGTCCATGAGCCCTTATATTCTGCTTTCAGTTAAAATTAGATCTGTTCAATATGGTTTGTGCACTAATTCATGTTGGTTTTTATTAATTTCCCTATTCTTCTTTCCAGTATTTCTAAATGGTCAGTTGGATTGTTTATTCCAAAACTTTTGGAGGCCATTAAAATTAAATTTATTTATATGCATTATTCTCCAGTTTCTCCTTTGCTTATGCTGTTTTCCTTGTAGGCAGAAAGATACCAAATAAACAATTGTGTTTTATACCCCAGAATAAGACTGATCAATTGAAACACTCATCAAGTATAAGAATTAATTTAAATTTAATGAAAATCTAATGGGTGAATCATCTAACCCTGTTCAGTTGTGATTAAACACAGACAACAGTTGAAGTAAAAACAAACAAGATGGGTGGTTTTTTTCTTTGTCTTCAGAATGTTCCCAAATATGGAACAGAAATCAAAACTGTGCCTTCTGCACGTGACTGACATAGATGATTTACAAGAGAATGATGTTGTAAACCAAACTCCCATTTTACTTTGGCAAAAGTCATAATTCAAAGTATCTTGAGAAATTACCTGAATTTCGTGACTTCAAATTAAGTGATGAAATAACATGAAATAAACAGTCAAAAGATGCAAAAACAAGAATTAAAAATTGGGTCAGGTTTTCCAGACACACAGGCGAATAGATTGAAGGTACAGGCATTTAAGAATTGACAACACTACGCTTTAAAAGTTACATAAAAACAAAAGCAAGAATAACCTATAGGAGGTTCTCATCCTGTTACTTTAGGAAGAGGATTAAATGTGCAATTTAGAAGATAACAGTGTTCTTAATGAAAAGCATGAGTTTAAGATTCTATAGAGAAAATAGCAATAAACCTGACAGAATAATACCCCACTGGCTTAAAAAGTGTGCCCAAAGGGACACTGACCAAGCTAACTGAAATTAAGGCAGCCATTAAACACTTTTTTCAGTCTTATGTGTTATTCCCAGATAAACGGAGCTCATATCAATGGCATCAGCTGCAAATTAAAGGTTTGGGGTTGTGTTGAATTGCATTTTTTTTTTTAATTCTCCTGCTGATCCCTATTTATTTTAGATTCCAGGAAAGGCAAATCTCCAGGACTAAATGGATATCAGATCCATTTCATTAGGGCAGTTAAAAGATAATTGCTCTGTTTCTGACTTTTGTTTAAAAATGAAATTAAAATAATACTACTAAACTCACATTATGACATTTACATATTTTATATAAAAATATCTGACCTACTGATGGGAGTTATCTATACTATCTCTTGCAGTGACAGACAAATATCACAAAAGTAACATTAAATAAAACCAAGATGGGATTATGCTCTGGTCATTGCTATATTTTCCCTATGTGAGAATGTCCCTGACCGCAGTGGAGAAGTGGCATTGTCTGTGGCTCACTCTGGCACCTAGCTTGCTCTCTATGACTAAGCCTGAGAAGGAGTCAGGCAGCGGCTTTCAGAAGCCCTGTATGTTCACCTGCTTGGCTAAGAGCTGAACCTCAAAGCAGCTTTCCCTTTTCACCTTGCAGGATTTTGTATCCTTTCACCAGACAGCCAAGAGAAGTTTGAAATGAAGAGAACAGGAGAGTGGTCATAATTAGTTCTTCAAACTTCTTTTTCTTTCTGAATTCAGCCTTTCAAGGCTGGAAATCACTCCAGCCTTTTCAAGGCTTTCAGTGTTCAGTAGGTTCTTTTTCACTCCCACTTAAGAGAGAAGGGGAAACAATCCATCACGTATTTTACTGGTGGCATGTATAGCTTTGTAACACATTTCCAGTAAGGGTCTCAGTGCATGAGAACCTTAGAAGGAACTAATGGAAACTCCAAGGCTAAGTTTTCTGAAAGATGAAGAGCCTCATTTCTGTATGGAATTTCTGCTCTTGCCTGTATTAGTTTCAAGTAATAAGGACCTTGAATAAAAACCTAAGAATCAGAGAGAGTAGAAAGATAGGTAGTTACAAGTGTGCTGATGCCACCCATACAGGCTGGAGTAGATTTGCTTGTTAAAATGCTGGAAGTGAGTGGTGGTGCATTGGCAACATTAATCTCAGAACCTGCACCATGTAAGAAAAGTCTCTCTTGAAATACAGAGGATTTAGATTAATATTTTCAAGTTGTAGCACAGTGCAGATTTGGGGTTTCTGGTAAGACCTCAGAATACTCTGCCTTGATTTATCCAAGTGATTTTACTCATTTTGCTTAGAAGAGGAACCAGAATGCTCCTAGATCTGGTTGTTCATCATCCAGGGATATTGGATCTGGGAGAGATTGAGATCATTTTCCCCTCAGCAGCCTGCATAGTGCTGTGCTTTGCAGTGGCAGCTGCAAAGGTGTTGGTAACACTCCAGTGTTTTGGCTACTGCCAAGCAGTGCTGGCACAGCACCAGCAATGTCTCTCCAACATTCCACCCCTGCCAAGGGCCTGGGAGTGGGTCACAGCTAGGACAGGTGACCTGAACTGACCAAAGGGGTGTTCCATACTCTATGACTCCTGTTTGGATTTAAAAGCTAAGGAAAGGAGGAGAAAGGGGTGGCATTCATGATTGAGAATGTTTGCTTTCCACTGCATGTTTCCTGGGAAGTGAGAAGACATTACATGCTGATGGGAAATAGATAATAAAATCTTTGGTATTTTCACTTTGTGCATGTGCAAACTTTTGCTTTTAGTAAACTGCCTTATCTCAGCCCACAAGTTGTTCTCCATCTGATTTTCTCTCCCTGTTCAGCTGAGAAGGGAGACTAATAGAGCAGCTTGGTGGGCACCTGGTGTCCTGACAAGGTCAACACCCCTCAGCAGGAGACAGTCCTTTTTCTCAAATATCCATAGCTGAGAATATGCCTGAAATGCACCAGGCAAAAATTTTGGCAGCTTTCATTTCTCTGTATCCCAAAACACCTTTCCTCCATCTCCAGGGCAAATAGCAAATGAGCAGCACAGATGAGAAAGGTCAAATTCTCGTTTTGTTACAGTGCATCATGTGAATCTGACTGTAACACCAAACAAGGAGATGAAGGAGCTTCAGCTCTTGCTGAAGCTTCATGCTTCCTAGAACTTCCTGATGTTCATTAAAGGAGAAGGCTAATCTGCTCAGCAGATCTCTGAATACTACTTTTATAAACTGAATTGAACAGAGACAGATGATAAAAATAGTGTCCTATGTAGGTTTCTGTAAGGAGAATAATTTATATATAAAAGTTATAATTTTTTGCACTTTGTTGGAAGTGGATTTCCTGCTCTGACAATGAAATGTAAATGGACTTCTGTAAAAGTGGCTTTTTAGCCTGCTTCAAAATCACACCCTTAATTGATTAAGAAGACAGAATTTTAAAAATGTATCACCAGATACCCCTAGTATGATCACTGAAATTTTATGGGTGTAACTATAGTCAGAATCTTGTCTCTCATTTCCTTGTCTGCCATGCATGTGTTTTGCATTTCTGTTAGCCTGGGTAACAAGCACAGAATTCTGAATTTCATATTATAATTTGTTGATTTAGTCCAAAAATTTGGTGCTCACATTGCTAGACAATTTTCCTTTTAATTATCTTTCCAATAGAATATCTAAAAGAAGAAAATACTTCTGTTGTTCTAGATTTCATTAAGGGCTAAATTTATCCAAATGGTTAATCAAAACTGATCTTATGTTTCCATTCAATGTTTAAACATGCTCTTAGATTTGTTTATATTTATGATTCACTTGCTCTCTTAATTGTACATCTTAGACTTCTCCACGTTGTAATTCTTGATTCAATATGGAAATTAAAAGGAAAGGTTAGCACAGCTTTATTACCTAGTGATTTCCTGAGGGAAAAAACCCAGCAGACCTCACTGTATAAACACTTGTAATACCTATCAGTAGCAATTAATAGGGACTTTAGCATTTTAAAAATCCTATTGGAACAATCCTTAAGAGAAAATCAGGAGGACTTGAGTATCTTCCAGTCAGTTTTTCACAAGGGCATTAACTGCTGTTAAGAACACACACAGTTTATTGCATTTTCATCTGACTACCTTTAAGAGTATGTTGCCTTCATATACTCTGCATCCCATTATGGGTTTGAAGGCAAAATAATTTTCTCCGAATTTGAAAAAATCCTACCCATCAACAAACCCTACCGTTTGACATCCTTCCTTTTTCTTCCAGGGTAATCATCTTCCAGGTACTTGCCTCACCCATCTTAATGCAATTTTGTTTCCATTTTGTGTGTTTGCACTCATGCTGTCTTGTTTCCCCTCCCAATCCCCCATCCCCCACAAGTATTAGCTACCATTGTCTGGGGTTGGCAAGGAGCTGAGCTGGGTGTATTCATGCTGTCTTTGCAGCAAAGATAAAAAGAAGCTTATCCTTTTGGCCTCCAAATTAGTCTATTTTCTTGTTCTTTCAAACCATTTTTTTTTCAATTAAGTTGCTGGCAGATTCTTTTGTTTTCCATTTGGCTCTTAGTTGGCACATACTTATTTTAATAGATTAGTTTAGTTTTATTTTAGTTTAGTTTAGAAGCTGGACTCTATGATCCTTGTGGGTCCCTTCCAGCAAAACATATTCTATGATTCTATGATTTTATAACATCTCTACATTTTTTGGGAGAGGTTGCAAGCAGCCATGGAGTCTGTTTTTCCTCACAAATGCCTTAGCTAGGTGAACCTGGGGTTTTCACATACTTATGACGGCACAAAGATGCTGTGATGTACTGCTGTCTTGTTATAGCAGACAAGCCTCTAAAGGACATATCCCTGTTGGAAATGAAGGTTTGCAAACTGGTCTTAAGATTCATCTAGGAATGTAATGAAACACGGCGGTCATCACTTTGGTAGCTTTTTATACCTGATTAAGCTGGAACAAGCAAATGAATAGTACATTTTTTTTATGTATTTTAAAACTAATTAATAATACACTAAGTATAAATATCATCAAGGATATAAATTCAATAGAGAAATCAGAGAAAAGACAGCACGTTCTGCAGAGAAATTACTAATTTCATTCTTTTGGTACAGGACAAATAAATGAAAAATACTGGGGTGTATGTTGGATTTGTACTATCCTGATTTTTCTGATTATTAAAATATTTGAATGTTCAAATGTATGGAATTTTATTTAGCTTTTATTTAGCTGATATGTACTTGGAGCAAAGCTGTTGTGTCACTTCAAGGAATCAAGCAGTTTTCTAAAAATAAAAATATTTATTCCATTCTCTGAGTAATTTCCCTTTTGTGTGTATGTGTGTATTAAAAAGTATTTTTCACTTGCCAGATACTAAGGCTTTGAAATATGATATTAGAAGCATCAGTGTTAACTTCTCTATTAATTCTCCTGTACAAGGAGAAAAAGGCCAGTCTACCAATATCCTTTCAGATTTCTGATTTTTAATGATGCATTGGATCACCTTCTGTTTTACTAAATCTTCTATTTTATCATACAAGAATCAGTAGCAACTCCTTTTTGTTCAGTACAGTACCTACAGAAATACAAGGTTTGCAAGGGAGGATTAGATACTGCAGTATTCAGCACTGAGATATTAAAAATTTTGGGCCCTGTCTGCTCAGGGGAATTTGTAACCCCAGATTTGGCATCCCATCTTGTTTCTTTGAGAGCCATATGGGATTGTAGAAGCACAAACACACAAGCTAACAAGCTGGCTGCAGAATCAGGTGGTGCTGGTCCATAGGAAATTGGAGAAGAATAGAGATTCATGGATTTTTTCCTCCAAAATGTACTATTTCTCATGTTAGACTGGATAGAAATATACCTCTCTTGCAATCATGAACTTCTTCTTGGACTGAAGTGTCTGAGTCAGTCTTAATTGGTTTTTATCCCAGAAAAAGGAGAAATAGTGGCCGTTGACCTCCTTTCCTCAAGCACAAGTTTAAAGATTCATTAGGTAGAGACACAATGTTTCAAAAACACAATGGCCTGAAGGTCAGATTAATGTGGGCTACTCAGATACACATCCCTTCTTCAGTGAACACAGAAATATATTAACAAAAAGAAGAATCGGGAGAGATGAAACCTACCCGTTCCACAACTTCTCAGCAAGGGAAACCTCCTGAGGTATGAAGTTTCCTTGTTCAGGTCCCAGCTGCCTACTGGGCAAAGGGCAGTCCCTGAGTGACAAGCTCTGGTGTCCTTGCTCTCGGCTCTCCTGTGCTCTGCAGCGGGGTTGGTCTGATGGGCCTGGGGCTCCCAGTGCTGGGGTTGGCTGCCAGGATCCACCTCAGGTGGAGCTGCATGGAAAATCCAAACACTCAGGGCAGGCTGAGACAATCAAGTCTACATATGATAAATGCTTGAAAATGTTGCTTTGTGAGACGTGGCTATGAGATAACCTTTGCTGCTGACAGTTTTTGCTGCATTTTTGTGTTAATTCTCAAAGGCAAAAGTGCAGTTGCTGGAGAAAGTGCTGATGAAAAACGAGCCATTTATGCTTAAGTGGCAGTTGTATGAGGTCTAGAAACTGAACATTGCATTTAGGGATTAAAAATTATATTTAGACTCTCAAACCCTGATTTTATTTAAGTTTGGAGATTTTTTAAAATGAGAGTATAAATCACTTGATGTAGGTTAAGAGTAAGATTTTCAAAAATGCCCTGCACTGACTTCGAAAAAAACCCAATAAATCATCAAGCAACACAAAGAGTAGAGTCATTGACTTTTCTGAAAATCCCCTGTCTTCAGCAAATTTCAGACCACTGATTTTGCTAACACTATTAATTTCTGTGCTAACAATCACACCTGGAAGATATGTAAAAATGTCTCCCTTTTTGTTATGCAATGTATACATATTTAAATATGATCTTTCTTCCAGTTTTCATGTAACTGGAAGTCGGACTCAGGAAGTTCTCATCACATTAAACATTAAAAGTTATTACTCAACCAATGACCATTGGCGTGAGAATATATATAATTAATTATGAAAATCCATCTGCCTTCAGGGTCCTGAGCTGTTACACTTATCGGTGTTGCCAAAAAAGGGTGAAAGTAAAGATTCTCATAGGAAGATGGTGGACCTGGTTTTGGAATTATAGATTAGAAAATCCAATAAAAATCAGAGAAGCTGACAACACCGGGAATATAAATTGGAGAGATTAATTCAGTTATGAGAATGCAGGTAATTATGGATCTTCTTCCAGCAGAGTAAATAAACAGTATTTACTGTTGGTATTTTTAATTGAGAGGGAGATCTGCAATCTTTAAGAGGTTAAAAGGTAAAGACTATCATGATAAGGGGGTAGAAATTCCTGTATTTCCCCCACTCAAGTCTTTTAGGCTCTTATTTGTGGGATGAGAGGGTGATTATGATATTGAAATTGGCAAGTAAATTCTTCCCAAAAATAGATTGATAAGCCCTGGGAATGCAGTCTGCAGGACAGAAGACATGCTGCCTGCAGCAGCCCAGTGAATCATCATGGAGTTCAGTACAAATAAGATGGCTAAATCTAATCCACAAGATGGAGCCAGATGGAGCCAGTTCAGGCTGCACAAAGGGTGAATCTAAGAAAATGCACTGACCACCACAGGCCAAGCCATTCAGTTTTTAAAAACAACACATGAGAACAAAAAACCCATCACATACAAATGGGCTGGGAATTTTTTCATAGTCTTAGAGAGTGGACAGTTTCCAACTGTTTCTGCTGGGGTAGGACCTTCTCCATTGCCTCTTGGGTATAGAAGTTACTTCAGCTACTTGCCTAGGTACTTCTACTTTTTTATATAGTGCACTATCTATAGTATATTCTACAATTACATATTTTAATTTCATCTAGGGTTTTTTCATCTACTGGAAAATCTCCTCAGATCTGAAAGAGAGGCCAATTTTAACACATTATTTGCCTGAGCTTAGACAACTCTTGAAAAATTTTAGGGCCATTCAGAATAAGAAGGAAGCTCCCTTTTCTAGGGTTGTGTAGAAACCAAGACTACCTAACAAACCTAACAAAAGTCCCAGCAAAAAGATGACTTGAGTCCCCAGCTGCAGGAGCATTTTTGCCACCAACAGTCCAGTTGACAAGTTTGTACCAGTATGGAACTTTTATTGCATTAAAAGAGGATTGAAAATAATTATTTATCATGGCTCCAAATAGTGAGTATTTCCAACCGGTCTCACAACATCAGCTTAGAAAAATGAGCAGTCAGTGGTTTTGGGTGATCAAGTTCACAATTTTTAAATTCTTGTGCTGGCAATGTTACATTCTAGCAGTTCACCAGACAAAAGGGCTTATACACATTTCTCCTTCCACCTACACATGACAATACACTCAGGAGCTCCACCATAGCAAAGTGAGGGTTTTTTCCCTGATAGTCCTGAAGTCAGCTTAACTTGAACTCTGGAAATTCTCTAACTTAAATTCACAGTTTATTTCCATTATATTTTGTGGCCTTGGATTTTATTCAGTCCCTGGCTGAACTAGTTCATTTTATAAAATAAAGCACTCTTGGTTAATTGTTTAAATAAGTGAAGAGCCACTCAAGCACATAGAATACATGGAAGTTATTTTTCCCAATTCTCCCTGAAGAAGATGACTCAGAAGATAAGCAAATGCTACAAGCCTGCATGTGTGAAGGTGGCTAGCAGGGGCCTTTGTATTAACAGAACTAACTTCTACACAGAAAGGGTCCAAGCTGGAGGCCTGGGATGTTCTATGAGACACACATCAACCTGTCCTGTCATGTTCCTGACTAGATTACTACTAGGTATTACTTTCTAAAAATCTAATAATACCACCAAGGCAATTAATGAAGTAGGTTCTTAAATTACTTTTTTTAAAATAGCAAATTGCTTTTTCAGGCAGATGAAAATCATTACTTTTCTTTATCATTAAAAACCTGCTCAGGTAAGCTGTGCTGCAGTGGCTCTGTGATTCATGTTTTTCTGGAGGACTGCAAAGACCAGAAGATAAGTAGGAGGTACAGTGAGGAGTGACCTAACAGCAAAACACCACAAAGACAAAATATAATTACAAGAGCTTGATCCTGAAGCCATAGAAATCAATTGCCTGTAGCATCTTGGCTGTCAATCTACTTCTAGTGCCAAAGCTGTGCTGTGTAGGTATGCCACACATATGAAATTTGACATCTCTGAAATCAAAACCTTCAGGGTTTTATTTGTACATAAAGACCCTTGTTGATCTTTCATAGCATTCCAGTGCAGGCTTTTGATTGATATTTTTAAAAGCTTTGTTTTGAAATTTTAAGAGACCTTCAAATTAGACTTCTATAAAATGAACTGAGCATTACTACTCTAATTCCCTGTAATGGCCAGATGACAGTTGAATATGCACTTGACGATATCACAGAATAGAACTCATTTTGTTCCTATGTGCAATTTATTTGGTTTTCAAAGTCATTAGAATGTATCTGATAATAAAAGATGTATTCTCTATTGTAGATGCAATCATATTGTTTGACATTAATACAAGCCTGTTTGAAAACAGCCGTTTCCATAGGAACAGTTTTTCCAAATAAATTTTACATGGGAAAGTATGTCATAAATAATTGGCTCTGCCCTGAGGGAACTGCTAAACGCCCAAAGAAAATGCATGGATAGAGAAAGGAAAAGAAAAAGATATGAGAAATGCAAATAATGATGGTAAATTTGGAAAAGTACATATTTTTTTCTATCTGGAATTATTTTCAAGTTTAAAAAATAGGAATGTACCTTGATTTTGGAATACTGCTGATGTAGAGTAGGAGTTCATATTTTTACCTTTTGGGATCTTAGTTGCATTCAAGTCATACTCCATGAAAATCTCCCTAAGTTGTACTTGCAGGTATACCTTGGGTTTAGTTTATCCATTTATATTGCACACTGCCTCTTTAACTAAGAGTTTACACATGCTTGCAGTACGTTTTTAGAATGTAAATTTTAAAATGAGTAAATCATATGTAACATCTTACAGAAAGGTTAAGCATTGCATTGTAGCATCTTCTCAGATTACAATATCTCAGGAAACAAACTTATTTGCATTCAATAAATAACTACAATCCCTGAAGAACGCAATATAATGGATATTTTCACTGTCTAAAACTTTCCTAGGGAGGAAAATACATTTTTTTTCTTTTTTAAACCAAGGAGAGATCAGTGGACAATTACCAAAGCTAGAGAAATGCAGGTATTTGGTAATACATGTAATATAAGAGGGGCCTCCCACCTCAGCAAGCAGGTGTTAGCTGCTGCTGATAGGTAGGGGCAAAAACAAAGAGCCTCGGGCATCTGTTTCAGGTGATTCTTCAGGAGCTGAGACTTAGGTTACTTAAATTTACTTGTATGAATGAAGTTGGGTGATATTTCTGCTCTTCAGTAACAGGCTTTAGAAGTTTTACCTGAGTCATAGTTTCCAAACTGTAAGAAGACTCTGGGCATGTGTTTCAACATTGTTTGCTTTGAATTGTATTTTAGTTCTCATTTGTTTTTGACAATTAATTATAAGCTTAGTCTGGAAGCCTCAGCAGTGATGGCCAAGGCAAAGAAATGCCAGCTCGAGTAAAGGCTCTGGAGAAGCTCCAGATCCAGCTAACTTCTGTGGACACATGATTCAATTTCCTGAGCTTTTGTTCTCTGCCATGACTTCATGGTGGACAATTCAGGAGTATCCCTTTGGAAAGATGTGCATCTTGCAGAAAATCCTGACTGGAGAAAAGAGTATCTCCATTAAATGCTAAATGATTAAATTAAAGCTGAGTTTTCTGTTTCTCAGTAATGAGCTAAATTAGGTAATTAGTAATTGAGAATTAAAAATTAGTAAATTAGTAATTGAGAAGAAGATTAAACAGGAACAAAAAAAATATCATTTACCACAATATCCTTCAGGCCTCCCTGATAGGGAAGTGACATATAGTGCTGCCACTTACAATAGTGGGCCAACTGGCTGTGCTGTCTGACTAGGTAAAAGAAGTTGTCAGTTCAGTTAAAATATACAACTAGAGTGTAAAGAATCTTAAATGATCTGTTACATCTTCCTGATTTTTTTTTTTTAATATCAATGAGTAATGACGAAAGAAAATTACATGAATTATGGAAGATCTGTACTTATACAACTCAGGCCTCCATTATATTCTTTTTTATTTGGAAAAGTCAACACATTTGGTTAGAAAAGGTTTAAAAGAGTTCTATCCAGTACAAGGCTAAATTGTGCTATCCAGTAAAGAACTCATCTCCAAGTTTCTCTTCCAGTGCCTTTTTGCACTGGATTTGTAGAAGTCCAGATGGACTTCATTTGACTTGCAGTGATTTACACCACACAAGAATTGGTTTTGCATCTGCCCCTAATTGTCAACACTTTTTGGTGGAAAAAAATCCAGACAAATGCCAGCACAGACTGGAGAAATAGGACATGGGATATGTGACCATACTCTTGGACCCTCGATGGACCATGTAACACGATCAATGATTGTTGAACTCAGAATGGAATTTGCACTGGTTAAAACACACCTTTAATGTCTTGCAATCTCACCCCTTCACTGTGACATTAAAAAAATAGTTGTTTTTTTTTTTTTTGTTTTTTTGGTTTTTTTTTTGCAAACATTGAATTGTTTGCAAGCCTACATACACATACAAACAGAAAAAAAAAACTTGGTTAAATACCATGACTGGTTTTATTTGTACCAGGGACATACAACACTGTCTCCAGAGAACAACACTAGAATGCACATAAGAGTCCATGCATGGTTTTCTGGAGCTGTGCTGTGGTTCTTTCTTACACATATTTAATTTCAAAGAAAAGGATTAGTTTTAAGGGGCTAATATCTGCCTATGGGTGTGCCATCATCGTGGTAGTTCTCCTCAAGATGTATGTAGGTTAGGTAGCACTTCCATAGATAGAGGTAAAACTCATGGTCCACACAAAATAAAGCAGAAAGATGGTGCCTACAGCTATGGGTGTCCACATTTTAGCACTGTGGAATCAGGTTCACCACTAGAACCATGCTGGCCTGTGAAAGCAAGATCTCTCAGTACCAGATGATTATAATGAACAGAAGGAGCAGCGCTATCACCTGTAATCTGATACAACATAGCACAAACAGAGCACAAACTCTTATGGAGATTCTATTATAATCTTTCTGCATGATGGGCTGGGAAATTGCTATCTCATAAGCAATTCTGGAGAAAGTGTAACAGAGATGGAATTTAAAGCGGACAATTTGGTTCTGTCCCAAAACACAGAATTGCTGATAGGAAACAATAACAGTTGCTAAAAAATGCTACTTGAACGAGAACAATAACATTTCCTCTGCAGGAAATTGTCTTAGGAGTGGAAAATACCTAAGTAGTAAATGACAAAACCCAAAAGCACGTAAAAATGTTGTTTCCGACAGGGAAACATTCCATAATCAAGACAGACAGCATTCTCATGGTCGCTAATGAACCAGTGTATTGGGTGCACACCTAATGAAGGTGCAGACCTGAATTTGCTCTTTTTGAAGCAAAACTTATAAAGTAAGCTCTATAGTCTTTGTTTCTATTTGCCCTTTTCTTGATTTTCTTCTTCAAAATATTTTTCTTTTTTCTTCTTTCACATCCAGAATGGATCCTGCTACTCCCAAATATGATTAATTCATTCTGTCACTTAAACAATAACTGCAGCATTCAGAAAGAACAAGATATTCTGCTTCTCCTGTATAACTATTCCTATCCCTAAAACCACTTGAAACCTGTGAGTCACACTCTTTTCCTCCCCCAGAAATATGATGATTAAATAATAATAGTCATGCTTTAGGGATTTTCTTTTCATTTGCCTTCTGGTTCCTTGAACTCACTTCACAGAAATAGCCTTTTTTCTCCATAACCATAAAAGGTAAAAACATCAGTTTAAATTGAAAAATAGATCTACCATTAGATCCTGATTCCAGGAGCTGTGACTGTGAGAACTGTGCTGAAGATGTGAAATTGCAAGAAAACCACAAAACTGGGCAACACTGAAATTCCTCCATGAGGATGCTCTCGTTTTATGGTTAGTTTCCTTAATGGGGGGCTTAGAGTGTGGAACAGGGAATGGCAGAGAAAGGCTTCCTCCTTTCATGTCTGGGAAACAATAAAAGGTGCCAGGTAGATCTGAGTCCTTGCCCTCTCATTTCTGCATTCATGGATGACAAGAATTGTTCCCAGGGTACCTCTTGGCCAAAGGTGGTGAGGGTGAAGAATTCAGGGAGATAGAAGGGGCAGTTACATTTTAAAATGTGAGAGGAAATGAATCTCAGGTTTCTTACCCCGGAGGAGGGAGGCAAGAGGAGAGGGGCAATCTAAGGTGAATGCCCTGCATCTTGACTTCCCCAGGGACCAGCAAGGGTCCCACAGCAACCTTGTGCTTCAGAGTTACACAGCAACCTCAGACATGGTCTAGTACCAGCTGGAGAAGAGCCTCTTCTGCTGGCAGCCCACGAGGTCCACCAGTCTCTTTCAGTAAGAATGCTGTTTTAAAGCCTATGTCTGAAAAAGGGGCTAAGGAAAATTCTTTTTTTTTTTTTCTTCTTTTGAAAGAATGATAAGTCTAATTCATTTTCCATGGCATATCGCTAAAAATAAGGAATATCCATAAAAAGCATAACCTAACCTTTGTTTGCATTTTAAAACAAAACAGCAAAGCTGAGAACATACATTTTCATAATTTTGGATTTTTTTTTTCTTTAACAATACCTTAGCTCAATTGACCAGTATTAATGCTGTATTATAGAGGTGGATATATTGTATAATAGGTGAAAATATAGAGCTTCACTTCTTACACTTTTCCTATTTCCTGCTAGACTAACTTATCTCATTATCTCATTTGCATTCAAGGGTAAAGTTGAGCTTCTTCTCAGAGAGACAGGATAGGCTGCATGGTCTTCATAACTATTTAAATTCATTTTGGATGGAAACGTCAATTATACACTGGAACTTCAACAACTATACAGAAATATTCTCTAGTTTAATTTTGCCTAGCAAAAGTCCAGATGTTTATATTTAAACACCATTTAACAGTTTTTTTTTCCATAATATTATAATTCAGCACATTCTTAATTCCTTTTTGTCACTGTGGTATGTGTAAGAAAAAGGAAAAATAGTGTACATGTTTTTGATGGTACTGTAACTTTCTAGTGACAGTACAGGGAATAAAACAACTACAGAAAGATATTAAACCAGAAACTGAAAAAAAGTAATCTGGTACCCTAATCTCTATCTAGATTGGAGACCAGTGAATTTGAGAATGAAGAATAAATTCACCTAAATAAGTGGTTTCAGAACATTATACTTTTTTTGTGAATTTGAGGGAGTTTTTGCTCTTCCAGAATGGGAAGTGGAATGTGTCAGAAGAAAAGGATGAGAATATATCTTCTGATTGGACTCCTTCTAAAATTATAATTTATACTTATTTTTATTTCAAAATAATATTTAGTTTTAAAGTCAAGTGTTTTAATATCATGTTTTAAGGACTTACATGATCATGAACTGAAACAGTTAATGGCTCTAGTTAAAGCTTCCATTTCCATATAAGCTTTTCCAAACTTTTTTTTAAAGTGAAATGATGTGGAGATGGGTGGAGATTTGACCAACAAGTCAAAAAAGCCTGTTGCTTTCTCACATCTGGCCATAAGTAAATAAAAGTATTTCCAATTATATTTTTAATATAATTTATATGTAAATTTGTTTATGCACTGTTCTAGGGGTCAAAGACATGAGGGTAGGCTATTTGCTCAAGGGTCTGTGATCTGGTCCCAGCTGGATGGAAACCATGAGGCTGGTTTTGCCCCACACCTGGCCCCCATTATAAGTTGCACTTTTTGCCAGACTTCTATAAAGATTCAGAGATTCATTCCTTCCCAGATCAACTTCTTATACTGTTCCATCTTCAGTACTTTTAAACTAAATTTTAATTTGTCAAAATTAAGTAACAATAGAGTGAATTTCCCAATTTAAAAAAATTACTTAAGGTGAGATCATACAGTAAAGGAAATCACATCAACATTTTATTTGCCTTTATTTCCCTGGGGACTGGAGACAACTGCAGGATCTGAAATGGTTTTGACTTTCAAGGAATTGACAACTGCCCTTGATGTACTAAAAAGCAGGGGAGCAGGTGGCAATGCAATCACCTTGGATGGTTTTACAAGGCACGCCTGTGTGACTGGTTCACGATCCTAATTCTCTAGGTCAGCATCAAGAAGGAAAAGTGGCTTCTCTCCATTGCCGCTGGGCTGTCATCACATTATAGCCTAAGTGGTGGAAGGAGGTCAACAGCTAATAAATCTTGTGAGCAGACTCACCACTTTCAGATTGCAGTCCCTTTAGAGATCCCTGCTGTCTTTTTCCCCTTTTCTTATTTTACCCTAGTGAACCTTCACATCCTCAGAAACATTTAGCTTTTCCTGGCCTCTGACAAATCAAAAATACTAGGCTTTGGGTAGGGAGTTTCTACTGCTGCCAGTTAGTCTTTCAAAGAACCAGAGCAAGTATGTTGCCAGATTTTGATTTTTCATATGAGCTCTGAGATAAAGGATCAGATTAAAGACAGAGCTGTGCAATTACATGAACTTTCTGAAGGGCATTTTTCCTCTGTAGCTTTGATTAAATTATTGAAATGTTACTACATTAAGAAAAATATGTCATTTAGCTGTCTCTCTGCTTTAGAGCTAGTTGTAAAAGAGCTGTACTACAGACTGTTATTGTATTGATGGATATTTTCATTTTATCAGATTCCCCAAAAACTCTGCTGAGACTCAGCAGAAAAGCAGCTGTGACCATCACTTTATCCATTTTTCTCCTGTGCAAAAGAAATGATGAGACAAGTGCAAATGAGAGGTTGCAAGGGGGATAATTAGGATAGAAGTATTTGAGAAATATGAATCCTGAGTTTTTTATGTCTTGAAGTATTTCCTAGCAATGCTTTAATAGTTGCTTAGGTCTCATGCTGTCTTGCTTGAGTGCTGCAATTTCATTTTGCTATTTGTACTGCAGAGGCAGTATGAGGCCATTTCCTGTTCCAGAGCAGAGACCCTGAGACAGCTGGACTGAGTGGTGACAGCACAAGGAACCGCTGTTTTTCTTTGTAGTGTGTGTAACTAAGTGACATTCACGTATTATAGGTACAGTATTGCTGCCTTTTCAGAGGCTGGTTATGACAGGACAGGACAGGACATTTGTGTTTCTGACGCAGCCTTGCAAGAAAGAGATATCAGTGGAGACAAGATTGCTGCATTGGCTAGGGCAATGTAATGTACTACATACAAACACTGTAGGCTGACTTAAGAAGCCATGGTCATTACAGAAATGAAATGTATTGAATGTATATTATTCATTTTAGTTTTCTAAATGCCATACTTTCCTATATTTGTTTTTATTCTTGGAGCACAGAGACTTTATTATTTGTTGTAGCTTGAAAATTGGTAAGGTTATACTTGCTTTCAGAATAAACTTACTTCTAAGCCAAAAATGAAAATGTCTCAGACCCAAATTCTGACAGTCTCAGGCAGCAGCTGTAGTTGGCACGAGGCAGACTGTGAGCAGAGAGGAGAGTACAGTGCCTGTGTCATTGATCAGCCCAGGTCATCCCAGCTGTGGGAGCACTGCATTTCTCACAATGGCAGATTAACAAAGGCCGTGCAGAAGCTCTGATAGTTTGATGTTGTGTCGACAAAAAAAAACCCATTTTTTTAACATTTATTCCATTTACTACTCTAATGGAAGCAAAAAACTCTTTTCCATCCAATGCCACATACTTTTTTTGGCCCATTTCTTAAAATTACACAAACATTGGAAAGCATTTAAGCCCAATTCTTCTATAACATTTTTTGAGGCTTCCTCCAGTTTGTCATCATAGAAAAAAACCATCTGTGTCTGCAAAGCCCAGTCAAAGATCTCCCACCAAGACCCTTGCAGCTGACCCCATTAGCGTTTTCCACTATGTATTAAAAGGAGTAGCTTTCGGGACACTCACAGAATTTAAATGGATTGAAAAGCGTTGAGTCTCCGGGTTCTGAAAGTCAGAGTCTGCACTGATTCTGTGTTTCCTGCCATCCCAGCTGAACACTGTCTGGGCAAGCTGGTCACTGCTGCTCAAGAAGTGCAGATTTAGCTGTCTCAGGGGTAACCTCTGCCTTAGCAGACCTAGTCCAGTATGACTTCAGCTGTGGACATCAGCTGATCAAAACAATGCTGTGCGAAAGTAAAGGCATCTTTATGAGGAATAAATGTTTCTCATCCCATTCCAGCATTTGCTTGGGAAGTGCAAATTGATGCAAGAAATCTTAAGCAGTACCAGCTGCAGTATGGCAGGTTTTGAGGCTGTGTGGCTCTTTTCTGTGAATCTCCTTCTCCCTAATTAAACATTCAGGGGGCAGAAACTTCCCAGGCTGCTTTGTCGTTGGTATCTGACCCATTTACACAGGACTGTGGAGGATGCAAACAGCAAAAAGGAAGGGCCCCAGGGATGCCTACAGGGTGTGTTAGTCACCCTCATCCTGCAGCCATCAGCTGAACAGTGGTAAGTCTGGGAGGCAGAGAAGCTGCTTGGTCTAGAGTTTGGCAGAGCAGGCATGAAGAACATCAGAGGGACATGGAGAGGGAGGGGCAGAGTATTATCAGTGGCACTTCCCAGCATAAGTTATGAAAGTAGTCTTTCACTCTAATTATGCTATATCTGAAGACCAGCAGGACTTGCTGGTGTTCTTGGAGCTCAGTTCACCTCTTCTTTACCCTAGGCTTTTTTCAAAAAAACCCCTTTTGCAGTTATAGGGTTATTATAACTTCCTGCTGCAGCAAATCTCAAGTGAATGCTGCAAGGGCAAGGCAGAAGAGCTCCTAGAGAGGCAGGCATAGGGGAGGAGAAGAGAGGACAGAAGAAGACCAGAGTGAAGAAGACCAGTCTCTAACCTAACATATGCCTTGACATTTCAAGTTCCATCAGTCTGTCTGTATGCAAGGTAGTGAAGTTTTATGGGAGCGCAGTGACCATTTGGTGGGTGATAGATTATGACAATATTACCAATTGCCTTGCTGAAAAGCCATATGGGGAAAACGGAAGTAAATGTTTTTGTTTTCCAGGTATATATTATCTTTCTTAAGTTGTTCCTTAATGGAACTTAAAATTAAATATTAGGAAATTTTATGCTAAATGTGTATGTATATTCTGTACAGCCTGTATAATTCCTTGCTAAAGTTTTTGGTAAATTCATTGCTGGCTTATAAATACCTAACTCCTGGATGAAATCTGCCTTAGCTTGGAGAAGATGGTGAAAGAAACAAAGGCTGTAACTTCAGAAGCTGTAGGCAGAACATAGTGCAAAGACTGCCTTGAGATATTGCAGATGAAGAACAAGCAATGACAACAGCAATTGTCAATACTACCAGCCTCAGGGACTCCAAAATGAGTGTGTCTGCTGCTTAAGTAGGATTGTCATTGCCTAGGACAAGGATTAGCTGAGCTCACTAGAGACATAAAGACTTCAAATGTTTCCAACCAGCTTGGCTGTTTCAGGTCCTGTGTTCATCTCAGCCCCATTGCTTTCAGCATTCCCAGGCTGCAGCAGTACTGTAGCTCTTCCCTGATTCTGTAAGTCTGTGCATGTGTGATGCTTGCATGAGTGCTAGTTTGAGTCTCAAGTCAGGTCTATCAGAATATACCTGGTGTACCTCTGGATTTATGAGCATAACCCTAGATAAAGAGTGGAATGCACAAATGATCTCCTTACTTGCATTACATGTAGGCATAGGTGGATGACAGGTAACACTGCAATGTATGAATATGAGTCTCTCAGAAACTATCCTGGTGCTCTTGGATAGTCTGTGATTTTGTTACTTGGAACCACATACCACCAAATACTTAGAATTCTTAAAAAAACGTGCCGATTAAATGACAATTGACTGCTGAGACAACTGAAATCATCCTCAGTACCCTTTCTATTCTGCTGCATGCTTTCTAAAATGCTCCCATGGCACGGTTCAGACCCTGGAGGGATGTGATGGATATGACAAGTCGCTCCTTGTGAACAACGGTTCAGGTAGAGTCGAGAGCTCTGAATCTATTGCCTTTCAGAGTCACTGAGCTGCAGGTTGTATGGAAAACACCTTGTTCATTGTACCTCTGGAATATACAGAGGTGGAATATACAGAGGTGGAAAAGTTATATACAAATCAAACAGATAGAGTGTTTAATTATTAAACTTCTTGCTGAATAGGAAAAAAAAAGAATATCAGAGACTGGAAGTTCTTTTTACTACTAAAAGCATATGGTTCTTTGAATCACTACTGGCAGAGGCAGCATTAGAAAATCTGTAGATAGAAAGAAGAAAAAAAACCTACAAACAAAAAAAGAAGAGTCTGTATTTTCTTTGATTTACATGCCATAGAGGATGCAGCACTGTCTCCAGAACCATCAGCCATATTTCTTAACTTCCATCCCACGCAGCAGGATAAGGAAGAGTCAGTCAAAAGTGAGCAGGGGAAAATGATAATCAGAACATATCTTTAGCCATGAACAGGGCATGGTTTACCACCAAGGATCACTAATGCCTTTATAAGGGGTATCATTCTCTGCACAGTCACTAATAGAGTGCATTTACTGGGCTGAAGTGCTTAACACATGCCATCAATAGTGTTCGGGTAGAAGAGCAGGGCTCCAGCAGCTGTTCTGCATTTTTCTGCCAGAATAATGGCCATCTCCACTCTTGTGTTCTGAGAGGATGTCTCATCTTTTTAATTTATTAAGTTTCAGTTCACCAAGCTTAATTTTAAGCAGCAAAATAACATGCTTAACAGTCTCCATATAATTGGAGTCTCTGGGTCATGTTTTGGAGTGCCCCAAAATTGAATGACC
Organism: Vidua chalybeata; assembly: GCF_026979565.1. Classification (NCBI taxonomy): domain Eukaryota; kingdom Metazoa; phylum Chordata; class Aves; order Passeriformes; family Viduidae; genus Vidua; species Vidua chalybeata. The sequence continues at coordinate 14,283,518 of NC_071532.1, forward strand.
TCTGGTAATATCTATCCTGCCCTAGTGATGACAGAAGAAGAGTAGTGTGAATATGATCTCAGTGTAAAAACTTTATTTTAGATCCCTTACGGCAAAATTCCTGCTCTGTTCTGCTTCAGGACACCACCCTGTCAAAAGCTTCTCTGATATCCTACTCCTGCTCTTACTTTCTTACTCTTAAAAGAGCAGTTCCTCTGTCTGAAGTCCTGCACTCTCAAGGATAGTAGAAGAGTTGCAATATCACTTTGAAGTTAAGAAAGATATATTCTCCACCCAAAGTCAAAAAGATCTCTGATCATAATTATTATGACCATTCAGAAAATCTCTGCTACAGCTATATTTTGACACACCACACAAGAAAGTTTACAGCCTGTGCTCACCTTGTTCCCAAGGAAAGATGCTGAACCCAAGGTGCTGTTTCACCAAGTCAGCTGTAACACAGTAAGAGCATATCAGCTTAGTTAAAGCAACCTCATCTCACAGGCCAAATGGCTTGAGGCACAACACAGACAATCTTTTGCAAGTATTTTTTAATACAACATTATGTACAGCACAAGAAAAAAAATCTTTATTGGACTGTTTTTTTTCTTCTAGTATGACACATTTTCATTTGAAAAGCATTAAAATATTCCCATTGCAATATTCTGAGAGCAGGCAATGCAGTTAATGTTGTAGCTATGCCTCCAAAGAGGGAAGAAAATAATTATTTTATAGAACAGTGTAAATATATATTGTGAGCAAGGTAAAATTATATCAGTATATTTTGGGGGGAATTCAATACTAATCCCATCTGGACTTCATGTTTTACTGAAATGAGATCATCAATTACTGTCTGTGTTTCCTCATGAGGTAATGTTTTATTTAAATTGTTTCTGATTTCTTCTGACAGTTTAGACAAATGTAATTTTCATAAAAAGGACTTTAACTGCTTTCAGCTTTTTTCCTCAGTATATAATTTCTAATAGAACTTTTGAGGCATTCTCTAGTCTCTATTGACGATTCTCTATTTTAATCTCTCTCTGATGTGGATGAATGCATAATATGGTACCTCAAAGCTTTACTTTGTTAAGCTGTGATTAAACTTAGTATTAACCATCTAGATTGTAACAAATTCAGGAAGTCTTTTTAGATACTTCTATATATCTGCACATTTATCTCTACCCAAATTCCTCCTTCACTTGTCTAACAGGGAAAACAAATTACTGCTTTGTTTCCCAAGTCTAGAAGTAAAGGATAGTTCTATCAGTTACCATCACCAAACTCCTCAAAGTTTGGCTTGCTGGTAAAGTAAGTTGAACATCCCCTTGGAGTTCCTTTGTCTGATACCCAAGGTTGGATAGTGCCCACAAGCCCTGTGGTACCTTCCAAAGAGCAAAGATTTCTATGCTGGAATAAGAAAAATCATCATCATCATCATCATCAATCATCATCAGCAGCAATCATAATCACCATCATCATCACAAAATTTGTTTCATAATGAGAAAAAGTGATTGAAATGCAGGAATTTCTATGTTGAAAGCCACATAAAGAAAGACCCAGGACAAGTAAGGTTAACATTGTTTTCCTGTCAGCATCAAAATATCACTTCAACACCAAATTTTATCACTGCATGAGAATGAAAGCTATGAGTGAATGCAAGAAACTGCCTTCCAATAGCTTATGGTCCAGTAAAGTCCAGAATTCAGGACTATTAAAGGCATATTGATCATGCACTTTGGTACACAGCTGAAACCACTATCCCAACATACTGCAGCATAGCTGGATAAAACTTCACTGGAGAGGACTCTGGAATGATAGGAGCTAAGGAAAAATGATAGAATTATATGAATAAAAAACTGGTATCATCTGTGAACTTCTCTCCTGATACAGAAGCAAGAAGATAAGTACAGAAAAAAAATGGAAGGTAGTTGAAATAAAAGCAACATAGACTGGTGATACAGATAATCTTTTTATGATCAAATGGATTCTGCCACCCATTGAATCTTTTAGTTACAATGAAAGTCACTTCATGAAGCCTCAACACCCTGATTCGCAGTGGGATAGGCATTAATCTTTAACAATTTTGTTAGATGCTAGAGCTGGAACAAGGGCTGCAACATACTCTCATGACATGACCTCTACAATTCCCAAAATTTGCTGCCCTTTACATACTTCTGTATCATTTGTACCCAAAAAACTCCCTTTCACAAAACAGCCTTGGTGTTGCAGTTGCTCTTCTGATCCACTTCTCCTGATCTGCATATATAGCAAAAGTCAGGAATAAAAACTACACCAATCAGTTCTTCTCAGTCTAGGAGGAAAACAGAAACACAAATTACTATCTCTGAAATTTCTATGCAGAGACCAGTGTCACTTTTTTGACCATTTCTGCTTTTCTAGACTTGGCAGCTCTCTAACTGTAGGAGAGAAACACTTGGTAAAGAAGCAGAATATATATTGATTTTTACCTAGTACTGTCTGCCCATCACTCATTCACAAAGCTACCAAATTACCAATCAGTTCTCTGCATCCTGGCTTGCCTCATGAGTTCTCCACCAGACACCCTAGGGACAGACTTTCATTTGCTCATGCCTGAATAAACAAAAGACATTTAATGCCATTTTTGAGGCTTGAAAGAGATTGTTTAGAGGACCCTCAGACTAAAGATGTTACTGCTAGGAGAGCTCCAGGTCTCAAAAGTCAGTTTTATCACAACTGAGGTATTTCTCAGCAGGAAGGTGCTTGGATGAGGTGATGAAGAAAGTAGATGGATATAAACCTTGTGGAAGCATAAAGGGGAGAAATGTTTGGCATCTGGCACCAAGGGCTGGCCAGGATAGAGTCCTGGTGTGGGTAGCCAAGCACAGAGCCCTCTGAAGCTGATGGGTGAGTGGAGCTGGATCTGGACAGATCACGAGGACTTCCAGGACAGGCCTTGCAGGTATCACAAACGTCTTCAGAGCACTGTCATGTTGAACCAGTACAACTCTGTATACATTTTCCCCAGAAGGTCAAATAATCTCAAAATCAGCATAATGCACCAGGTCTTAGGATTTTGTTCCAGACCTGCTTAACTCTATCAAATGGTAATGGAGATAGCTGTTATTAAACATGATGGCTACTGCAATAATGCTGCCTTTACCCCCACCTCCCCCATCTACTCTGAAAGATTTTGGAAAGTTCCACTCAGCAGGTCACAGGAGAGGTTAGGAAATGAGGAATGAAGTGAGCATTAAGGACTGATCCCCTAAGAGCCACTGCCATATCTAAGAGGAGATGTTTCCTGGTTTAGAGATCCTCTGCACATCCTACTTTTGTTTTCTCATTTGGACTTAATTGTAGCCAATATCAAAATTGATTTTTTAGTGACAAATTGAATTACAGTGTAACAAATCTCTGTCACTGAAACTGTCTCTCCCTCTTCTTACTCTCTTCTTGTTTCATCAACCAACATTTTGTTGGTGAAGTACACATGCGAAGATTTATAAACACAATAAGCACATTTAAATACTCACAGATGTCAGAAAACATTGAAACTAGTTCCCGTGCTGTCTCAGCAAACCAGATATGTTTAAATACCCACAGATGTCAGTGTGTTACAAGTCCTCATGTCATATCAGGAAATAAAACTAAAAGAGTTGCTTTGAAATGAATGTTTCCATATAATTAGTGCCTCTTTCATGCTTTCAATAACTCCTCAAGCAAGAAAGCCACCATACATAAGCTTGTCTTATCAATCCAATACTGGCTTCTCTCTTAACTTGTGCACTTCTACTGTATATCCTTCTCAGATGTGTTTGGACCAAAATGGATATTGACTTATTAAGGAAGGTCTCTAAATTAACTCCAAACATACTTCCAATGATAATTGTCATTACTGTCATATGCTATTCATCTAGTGAATTTATTCAATTTGCTAGTAGAGCAACTTATCTCAGGGGCTTGAGGAGTAACCAATCATTAGTAACGCCAAATTAGTTAATTCAGATGTGGTTTTAGCAAGCTAAAATTAAGGTGACAGAAAAATACACAGATTTACATAAAATGTGTTTATGGATGTCGAGATAGTTGTGAGAGTACGTAGCCAGAATATACAAAAGAGGAAATTCAATGTCTTTCAGTACATGGATGTCTGAATGGAGATATCAAGAAATCATGAGTGAATTTATAGTGTATGTGGACAGGGAGGGCAAAGACATAAGAAGAGCACTAGATTAAATTGGAAGTTAAATTAATGACATCTTTTATTCCTGGAAGTACTTAAAAGATGCAAAGACATGGCTCTTAGGGACACAGTTCAGTGATGGACTTGGCAGTCCTGGGTTACCAGCTGGACTTGATGATATTACAAATCTTTTCCAACCTAAATTATTCTGATTTTATGAAATGTGCATAGGCATGCTGTTTAGGTTTTCTGTAGTATAAATAAAATAAATAAATTATAAGATTGATGTTTTACACATTAATTTCAAAATATTAAAAAATATTTTTCATCTGAGGATTATCGACATCTTGAATGAACAAATCAAACCGAAATATTTCACTACGAAGTAGAGCTTCAGTGGTTTCCTAATGAATATGAAATGCCTATATTAACATTTTTATTAGGCATAAGTCATCATTTTTTCATATTCATAAACACAGTGGACCATGCATGAAATTACTGCTTTTCAAAAGGGTGAGTTGTGTTTCCTGTTGTAAAGACTTGTAAACTATTGCTTAACTGCTGTGTGGTTTCCACTAACAAGGTTCTTTGGGATAGCTTTTCTCTTCTATTGTTCAGAAACATGTGGCATTTACAGAACCACAACTGTTTATAATTCATATGTTTAACTAACAAAATATAAGTAATAGTGTAATCTAGCCTGGAGGAACTATGATGCTCCAGTTCAGCAGTTTGCTTCCTTCTCAAGAAATCTGAAAAAATTTGGAATATTTTCTCTTCCACAATATATGGAAGCTTAAAATTTCTTCCTGAGATTTTGAATACTTTACAAAGCAGTTTGTCAGAATGTAACTGATGGTTTTGTTTAGTTTTAGTAAAATTCTATTACTAATTCTGTGCAATTCATCCACTGAAAATAAATTTACTGCATTTGAATGAGTCAAAAGAAGAAATTATTTGTAACCATGTGAACAGCTTGGTTTCAGGCTGTCTTCTATGATAGGTTAGAGTCCAAAGTTAGGCTAAATATTACCTCTGAGTTGAGCATTTTCATTTGCCCAGAATTCAACTAATCCCCCATTAACATGGGCAGTAATTTAGCAAGGTAGATTTTCATCTGAAACACTGTCACCGCAATAGATCTTCTGGATCCTCTGCCCCAGAGATGAGTTATATGAAATGGTGGGGCTGACACGAGCTGCCTCCCCAGCTGTCTTGACACATGGTCCTACCCTATGTCACTTCACTCCCTGGTCCCTCCTGTGAACAGCTCTCTTTCTCACTTGCTTCCCCCCAGCACACTGCCTTCCCACCTCTCACCAGCATCCAAATGTGAAAAAGCTCCTCCAGACAGAGCTGAAGACAGGGGTGCAGATCCCAGTGTGGAGGAAAGACCCAGTGGACAGTGGGGGATTGTCAATGAGAGCAGCTCTGCAGCAAGCACCAGTCCTGCCAGTGGCTGGCAAGGGGACACACGGAGTGGCCCATGCTGCTCAGCTCAGCCACCAGCCTCTGAGGGGAGGCGTGCTGGCACGGGTGACAGGGGCAGTTGGTGGCGCAGAGAACACAAGGGCAGGAAGCTGCTACGGGGGAACAGTAGGAAGCAAAAGGAAGGGATTGCTGGAGGGTGTCTCTCTCAGGTAGCTGACAGCAGACTTGTACAGCTCCCCATGCTCTACTCTGTCCAAAACATCCCATTTTTTATCCCTGAAAATAAACATTCTTCTCACCAAGCAATCATGTGATTCTGCAAAATAGGAGGCAGGTATATATTTTTATTTGTTTATTAAAACAGTGGCTGATGCTAACAAAAAACCAGTTTTAATAGCTGCTGGGAATAGTGATGAAAACTGAGGAAAAAATTGAAGCTGTGTGAACATCTGAATGAGTAAATCTGAGGGATGTTCTCTTTTAAAGTCAATGAAGAGCCTTTGGTGAGCTTAGTGGTACCTGTGAAAATTGAAGTGTTATCAGGTTGATCAGTCCTGATTCTGAAAGATTTTGTTAATTGCAGCTCTACCACCACTGAATCTATTGAACTGAAGATTAATTTCACAACCACCTACTGGCTGACAAGTGCGATAAATTCTTATAACAAAATTGTTTGAGGCGGGTTTCAACACCTACATTCTACCCTCAGGGAAGGAGATCCCAAGCCCTTGAGACCACAGTTGTATTGCCACTGTAAAGTAGTTTGATTGTGTGTCTTAACAAACAAAATTTACAGGTGCTGCATGGAAAAAGAACTTATTAATGTGTTAACACTATTGGGTTTTCAATAATGCTGCACTAAACATTTGGAAAATGATAAAAAGAAAATAAACAAAACATAAACTTAGCATTGGAATTAGGTTCACCATAAAATAAAATAGCTAGCATTCACTCTTATTCAATCCTATTCAATTCACTCCTATTCATTACTTAATCAAGTAATTTTTGATCCAGAATATTTATGCATGAGCTATTAGTTTCGGTTAGGTCACACAGATTCCCCATTGTTTGCAATAAAATTTGATCTCACTAACCAGTTCCTCCCACAACACAGGAAAAGTGTAGAAACATTTTTATACAGTTGTGTTGTGTTCTGACTTTACCAAACAAAAGCCACAAAGTGGTGTGGCTTTTATGTTAGTGATGCCTGTGACTCCTACACTCTGTAAAGCTGTTAGGCACAGATAATAAGATCTGAGAGAATTACCATGATTGTTGAAGGTGATCTAAGGAAATCTGAAAATTATCTGTGTAAAAGGATACACCCAGAAACTGGACCTGTAAAACCAGACTTGCTATCATTATTGACTGAAGAGTAGCAATTTTTATTGTGTTCTGCCTGTAGTAATTCTCTGTAGTAATAGATTACAATACTTAATTTCCAAGTTCCAATGGTGAATTGGGCCTATGAAGACCCATTAGTATAATTTCCTCTATTTGGCCTTAGAGAGGTACTTGTTAGCCTATTTGGGCTTCTTTGTGAGTCACCTGATTGCTCAGGAAGGATGTACAGAAAAGCAGTTCAAGAAATTCTAGATTTTGGCAGAAAGTAAAGGAATCCAACAAAAAAACTCAAACATTTTTGACTGGATGCTATCCTTGTAAATGCCCTATGTAACATGCAGGCATTGTGGTGTTCTGAATGAGCCAGAGACAGGCTCCTGATGTGTGAATAATCAGCCAATATCCACTGTCAGAGAACATTGCATTTCACAAGTGGGAAAGACTCCTAAATCAAAATGATGAGAAAGCCTGAAGGGGTAAGAACTGAATTCAAAATCAAATAAGATCCCTGGAAAAGCAAATATTTGCTTGAATATATTCCAGTGGTTTTTTTTTTTTTTTTGGTTTTTTTTTTTTTTTTTTTGTTTTTTTTTTTTTTTTTTTGTTTTTTTTTTTTTTTTTTTGGTTTTTTTTGGTTTTTTTTTTTTTTTTTGTTTTTTTTTTTAAAACAACATTTTTTTCATGATGGTAAACACATATGACTGAGAAATAGCTGTTAACTAGAACATGAAATGGTTCTCATAATGAGGGTATTGTCCAACTCCTTAGATTATACCACCACACTAAGTAAATAATGCTTAAGTCTGGCTGAGGAAACCCGTAGAATACGGTGAATGAATCATGGCAGATCTCAATTTTGGAATTATAATAAAAAAACTTGAAAAGCCCTAACCATTTTTACATGCTTTTCTTTTTAGGATGCTGGTGCCAGGGCCACCAGTGTTCACTATTTCTACAATATAATAGAACATGCTTTCTAGGTGTTTAAAGATATTTAAAGTATCAAATTTTAATATCTTAAACAGTGAATAAACACTGTTGACAGTTTGTTGACAGTCATGACAGCTATTTTTTTGTCTTTTTTTTTTTCTCCTGTAGCTGAAGTAAAATTGTATGATCTTACCTATATTTTTGTAGGTTTTTGGCATATGGTTCCCAGGACTCTTCACAAACATAGATTGCATAACAAGACTATTTAGCTAGAGGGTTATACTGTTATGCTGGACTCCCCAAGAATTTGTAACATTTTATTATGTTTATTTTATTGTGTTTTGTTTGGTTAGTGCAAGACTGTTAATTTTTATTTTTGCAGCTTTGTGTGTGTGTATATCTGTGCCCTGGTTTTAGTAAAATTAAAATAGATTTGTCTATTTCTCATAACATTTTTGGTGGAAGGGTCAAAAGAATTACTTTTACTTATTTTGAAAAGTTTCCCATCAAAGATCCACAAGCAATCAAGCAGGTTTGGAACTGCATACCAACAGGTCAGAGCGCAAGGCCATGTGAAAATGTTGTCTAAAATCCCTTCAGTGAGAAAAACTGACATAGGTTAACAAAGTGTGCATAGCAGTTATGATTTAAGTCATTCCCCAAGACGCATTATTGATTTTTTTGAAAGTACTATTAAAATGCACAATGCCTGGTTTGCCTACAAAGGTAGGCACTGACAATAGTGTTGTTCTCCAGAGTAATGGCTTGTGAGCACATTGGTAAGCACAGTAAGTATCCATAATTGTCAGATCACTTCATGCCATCAGCAGGCACTGAAGATAATTAATATTTAATCATTCATTAGGAACACACAGAGCCAAAAAAGACCTGCTTTAAAATGTATTGGCACAAAGCTTATGGAAAGCTGTGTGGCTCTATGGAAAACAGCTTACAAATCTAGTAAAGTTGCAGGGGTGCCATTATAGAACATTTCATATCTTTGTATGTGCACATCCTGTTAGGAGCATCTAGTCTGCAGCACAATAAGCCATCACACTAATAAAACCAAAGATCTATGGGACTGATTATGGAGCATATCCCAGAAAGGAAACAAACCTCAATTTAAAGCTTGTACTGGCTGCTACCAGAATTTATCCTTCACTGTTTTAAGTTTACCGTTTCAGTCTTTATAAACTGGTGTCTACACATGGGGTGTAATACACTTATAACTTCCCATTTTTACACACCAGAAGCCAAGTACATTCAAAACACAATAAACAGAGATTGCACATCTTGGTGGGCTGCCATTGACTGCGTTACTGCAAATAAGAGCATTGAAGGGTAGGTTTTCCCCAAACATACAATCCCTTTGGTGATATTTCTAGTATCCTTGCAGAAGATCTCTGCTGCTGGAAGTCCACTGAGAGCATTATGAAAAATTTCCCACAATCCACACACCTGATACTGCCAGGGTGCATATGTGAGAAGTGCATCAGTCAAGGAATTGCCATAGCAAAACAGTATGATTCCAAGCATGGACTGCCTCTGCGACCATGTCTTTAGGAAGGGAGCATGCAGAAATATTCTGACCTGAACCAGAGATGCAGACTGCAGCTGTGTTGCATGCTTATGTCCCTGCAGAATGGAAATGCATACTCATTTACACAACAGAGCACACACACATGCTTACTTTGAAAACAGAGCCATTGACTACGCCTATTCCATATTTCTATCATATTTGTATTTTGAGACTGGCTTGACCTTTACTCTATGATTGTCAATGACATTATATTTAGCTTCTCAGTGCTAGAAGCCCACTGCAGAACTGTGCCTTTGTGCTTTACTATCAGCATTGTGGTAAATCAAGATAGACACTTAAAGGGCATAGGGATGCATGTGTGTGGGAGGTCAGATTCATAATTTTTTCAGAGTCCTTTTCCAGGTTGGGAAAAGTCATACTTGTTTTTAATTTTCTGGAGTGAAGAATAAATTAAAATTTGGGCTCAAAATTATTTCAGTTCATAAAACAAGAGCAGTTGTAAGTGATGTAATTTCTGTATGGTGACTGTGTGATTACAGGGGATAAAGTTGTTGTCAGCCGAAATATTACTCTCATTGCTATTAAGAACATCTCCATGAACACTATTTATCATGCCCTGTATTGCCTGGAAAATGGACCCAGTCTAAGTCTGTGCATCCATTTGACTTAGTCCCGAGGCAAGTGAAATTTGAAGCCTTACACCTATTTCAGGAGCGGACGAATCACCTAAGTGTTCATGGGTGACTTTGTGTTCCCACTGCAACCTTTCCATCTCATTAAATGTAAGATGCAACAGAGTTTGAACTTTGCAGAATGGAGTATGGGCAGATCAGTCTGAGAATACCCTGATGTTTCCCTTTTGCTTTTATTTCAATGTAGCTAATAATTAAAGTCAGTTCACATGACACAAATTGTGTTCACTAATTTGACATCATAGTCAGTAGAATACAGAACCGTAATGAGAGATCTGACTCCCTACCTTAGTGTGCTGCTCTTATGAAGGGAAGAGAGTGTCACAGCAGGAAGTAATCTCAGCCTTTTTTAAAATTTTGCATTTTCTGAAGCTGTAAAATGTCAATCACTTGTTCTCTTCTTCTACTGAGTCTTGTCTGCCTTTTGTCTGTGAGTTTAGAGAGTTCATCACTTTTGCTCACTAAATGCTTTCAGGCATCGTGCAGTTACACAGTCTCCAAAGTTACTTAAGCCACGCTCTCTTTGCACCTGGATGGCTTCTAATTTCTTTTCACCTATTTGTGTATTAAAATTGGAACTGATTTGCCACTTAATTCTCAGGAAAGTTCCATTCCTGTGGTCACCAAAAGCTGGTTACAGCTTTCATCTTTTTTTTTTTCTCATATCCCCAAGGTCCATCCTGTGACATAAATGAAGTTCATTACTAAAGGAATAGCAAGTAGCTATTTAGCTACATGATTCTCACTAAGATCCTCCACCTGGAGCTGGAAAACAGTATATACTGGAGCTTATGTAGGGGAGCAGCTGTGAAGGGTAGTGATCGTACAAGAAAACTAACTGCAGAACTTGAACTACAGCCAAACTTGCTTAGAAAAACAGAAGATTTTGAAGGCAGAAGAGGAAAGGAGTAGGGCAGAACAGGTGTACTTCTGTTAGAAAAATATTCCCATAAAAAAGGCTCTGAAATTACTTTAGTTCATATGAGTGTTGCATATGTCACTCAAACTTGTAGGCTTTAAGGGAATAAATGACAGCAGCTAGACACTATACAAAGAAAATACAAAATTCTTTTTCTACTCTAAGTAAGGTTGCTTTAAACTCCTAACCTTATTTAATATTATGGCAACTTGTCCTGAACCATCTATCATGTGTTTCTATCTGCTTCTGTGTAGAGATATTACTTTTAGATAGTAAATAGTAAGTACTGCAACATATGCAGCTGAACATACTAATGACACTCTGCAATCAAATTTGACTTACACAGGGAGCATGAGAATGCCTCTTCTGAACTAAATATGGACTAAATATGATCTACCTACAGATATGGACTAAAGCACAGTTGTTTAACAGAGTCACACCTTGTTTCACAGTGAAGTCAGTTACTCCTCCATCTGCACCTCACACCTTGCTCGTTTGGTGCTATTTAGTCTGGAAAAGGGAGGTGGTAGTTTAGCTTCCTCTGCCAGGCAATATGCTGACCTCTAATTGTGCTGAATTACACCAAATAAAAGTGCCAACACAGTAATCTGCTGCAGGGCTCAGGAAGTCCTCATGAACATCTAATGAGGAGCTGAGGTTGTTTAGCCTGGAAAACAGGAGGCTGAAAGCAGACCTTATCACTCTCCACAACTATCAGGAAGGAGGTTGTAGTCAGTGGATATCAGTCTCTTCTGCCAGGTACCAAGTGACAGGATAAGAGGAAATGTCCTTAAGTTGCACCAGGAGAGATTTACATTTAATATTAGGAAAAATTTCTTTATAGAAAGGATTGTGAAGCATTGGAACAGTCTGCCCAGGGGAGATGTGAAGTCACCATCCCTGGAAATGCTCAGTAAATGTGTGTATATGGCACTAGAGGACATGGCTTAATGGTGAACATGGTAGTGGTGCTAAATTGATGATTGGACTTCACAATCTTAAAGGTCTTTTTCAACCTTAACACTTCTACAAAAACAGCTGTAATCAGTGGTCCTTTACAGGGTTTCTCTGCCATGCTCAGTGCATTCTACTTTTGGTTCTGTTAAATTTCTCTCCATAGGTTTCTTTTGCTCACCAAAAATTAACACTTCTTCCCCCGCTATGTATTGAAAGAGATTGTATCTCCTTTACCAGTTTTGTACTATTTTCAATGGGTATTTTTCCTTAGAAAAGCAAATTAATCCTCCAAAATCTTAGCATTTACAGTGCAAAACATAGCCACCCAATCACTTAGAAAATGGAAAGTTACCAGGGCTCTTCAGAGGATGCCAAGTAATTAAAAGTGCTCTTCACAGGGGGTCCTATGATCTCTGGGGCAGGCTACTAAAAAGCAACCACTGTGCAAACAATTCAGGGAGTGAAAGAGGAAGCTTAAGAGAAGTCTTCCAATTTACAGCCAATAAATATTTGCTCTTCAAAGACATTTCTTAACAATTTTTATCACATAAGCTCCAAGATCTCAAAAGGTGCACAAAAACTTTTGACAAATAAATTCAACATGAATTGTACTAGTTAATATTTTTTACTCTCTCTTTTGTAGTCAGCATAATTGGGTAAAAAAATACTTGGCAGACCTAAAATATAGTTGAAGATCATAGAGTTCACACAAGTTTCTTTAAAAAAATATGTTTGATTACGTGTTTTTTTCCAAATAGCTTACACTTATGGGTGCATTTATGAAAACAAGACACTTCTACCTCATTTTCAATATCAGTCTACTTAGAATAAGAAGTTGGCAAAATTCTAGTCTAAACATTCCAGTCATGTTTAGGAAAGATATCTTAAAAATAATTGTATGTATTTTTCTCCTTCTCTCCTGCAACACACTTTAAAAAACTTTCTATTCAAGATGCAGAAATGTTATCTTTAATTACTGACACCAGTATTATCTGTTCAGGTAGAGGGAATTTGGTGGTTAGAGATCAAGGCACATATATTTCTCCTAACTCCCCGTCAAAACATGAAAAAAAAATTCCAGTCCTGGGATCATTACTCTTATGTTGAAATATTCTAAATCCTGAGTGTAGCGATTAATGGTTGAGAAATCTGCAAACCAAAAAGCTACACTGAATGAAGCCAAAAGGCATTTCACTCCCAGAAGGCAATTAACAGATGGCAAGAATACTGTTAGTTTGTAAGGTAAAGTTTAACTGGTAGTGATGTCACAGAGCTGGGTAAATGGTAGAACTGCATTAATGGTCCCCAGACCCCAAATCTCAGCACTGATTAAACCTGAGTCACAGACTAATGAAGAGGCATTTATACTTTCTGTCTGTGCCATACATAACTATACATCATTGAAGTCAGCTAATAAGGAGTCAGAAGACATTGCCTTACCAGTACAAATACATTTTAGAGATATTTAGAGATTTTTTTCTTAAATGATGCATTAAAAATCACACAGAGGAGCTACTCAAGTCTGTCACCAGTGTTTCTTCTGGGAAACTATCATGCACACTGCAAGGAACAAAGTTCTTCAAACATAGAAATTTAGCAGAACATATGTTCTTTTAGTAAATGGCACACTTTTAAGTAAGTAGAAAACTCAACAGTAAACATGACCTTTGACTAAAAAGAACCTTTCAAGTTTAGCTAGGTTTTTTTTTTTTTTTTTTTGTTTTGTTTTTTTTTTTTTTTTTTTTGGCAAATTGGCAAAGAGATGATTACAGTGAACCCTATTGGACACATTATTCTTAGATAGCCTTTTCACTCATAGGAAAAGTGGCTGGGTTTTAAAATATTTCCATACAAGAATTAGCCTCAAAAATTCCTGAGGTTTCGATTAGGGATTTGCACTAAAAGCCTCCTGCAAAGACTTTACTACTCCACTACTGCAATATTTGCAGTGGCCATGAACAAAATAAGTCTAGCAAACTCCAGAACCTATACTTAGCTAGTTGCATTCACTCTACTTTTATCTATGTAAAGTTTTGAAGCTAATACTGATTCTGGGAAAAGCTTCCTTATTTATCTCAAACTATTATAAATAAATATAAATATAAATATTCTTAATAACTTACAGATTCAGTGAAGAGGCATAACTATGGTTAAAAAACCACCACCATGATTAATTAAGCAAGAATATAAATTTTCATTGGTTTATAAGTAGCCACTACATATTTTACACAAATATATCCAAACATCAGTGCCATTAATAGAATTTTATTTGTAGTCAAGCAACTCAAACTAAAAAGTTGACTTCCACGAATAATTGTGAATTTAATTCCATAATTTATTATTAATAGAATTTTTACTTTGCTTATATGTAAATAAATATTATTTTGATATCGTTAATCTCAGAAGGGAAGACTTCTAAAACACTGTAGTGTTTTTAAAATAAAACTGTACTTTTTTTACTGTATTTTATATTTAGTGCAATTTTTCCTAATTTAGCACTCCTAAGCAAATATCCTTAAAAGAGCCCACCTGAACTTGTTGATATAGCAGAGAAATGTACTATCATTCCTTTTAGGCAGAGGCTTATGCCTGAACAGCTTTTCCATGGACAGTAGACCAAAACCACGGAGACTGTATCTGTCAGTTATTGTGACTCATGGAGCAGACAGGGGCAGAAGAAGGAGAGTTTCCCCTGATGAAGATGTTTATAAAATACACATGAGGGTGAGACTGATTATTGAGGTTGTCACTGGAGAAATCAGAAGTGTGTAATTTATGGAGAATTTTATGAGCATAACTCACAAATTGGTCAGGACAGAGAAGAGTCCCTGACATAAAATATAGCTTCAGGAGTAGCAGACACATAGTACCTTGCCTAACTGACTTGCACACACCTAGACTGTGTGCTGATATCAGCTTAGGAGCAGGGACAGAACAATTACAGTTTTAACGTGATTCATGCCCATCAGCCACTTTGAATAAGTTGGTTCCATCAAACTAAGCACTGCACCAGAACTATTTATCTCCACAAGCACTATGCATGTTTGCTGTGCTCCTCATGTGGCCAGCCTGCTCATACCCCAGGAGCAAGTCTCCACGGAGCACCCAGAAACCTGTCAGGCAAGAAAGGATTGTCTGTCTGCTGAGGACACAAATGTTTGTGTACAGAGCCTGGCCCTCCTGAATGTCATTAGCCTTCACACCGAGCTACTCAAAGGAGAGGAGGGTTTCCAGTATTTTTTTTCATTTGATGGGTGTATATCAACATGCCAATAAAGAATGCCAAGTAGGCATTCCAACACATGCACATCCTCTATAATTCAGAGCCGTTTATCTTAAACTTTTACAGAGGGAACTGGTATGATTGATGAATAGGAGACAAAGTTTGCATGCTACCTGACATAAGAATTAGATGTCTGCTGGGAACAATGTCTTTAAGACAGGGCGATGAAAGTCTTTAAGTTACTTCCCTAAAAAAGGCAATTGGAATTTACATCACAAGGATTTACAAAAAGAGGAGATTATAAGAAGATACAAAATCAAAAATGAGGAAAGAAATTAGGAAAGGACAGTTTCTCAGAGTTTGAAACAGGCTTTTAAAATAAAGTGACAATAGCTTGATGTTTTCTACTTCTAAAAAAAGTCATGTTTCTTTTATGCTGTAAAATGTTAATGTTATTAATCTCCATATTTCTTTCACACCAAATTTGGTGAGAGGTTGGCAGAAGGGCTTGAGAGCTTTGATATCTGACACAGACTTCTAGTTGTCTCTAGAAACTAGTCAAGAATTATTATTGCAGTTCTAATAGGTGCATTCCATCTTCCACAGTGCTTGCTTATGAAATGCTATTGCTATCAGACCTTGGTTTAAACCATTATCTAGATTGTAAAAACATGTTGCATTTGGAAGGCTGTTTTAATAGATCACTTTACTTGACCTATCAGGTAAGAGCAAAAAAACTGCCAAGGCAAGATCACAGCTGTATCTAAATGAAAAAAACCCTGAAATCTAGGAAGACAATGAAACTTATTTTCACAATGTCTTCTGCCTCAGTAGCAAAGCCAGTAAACAGCCCTCTGTCAAGGTGCCACCAAAAGCTGTAGAAAAATGCCAAATTCTTGCTTGAACAGTGTGTCAGAGAACTTTGATTAACTGAGCCATATTTTCCCTCCCACCCATATAAATTGGTTTCATATGTATTAAAGAGATTGGCATAGTTCCAACACCACACATAGGGATCTGTCTCAGACCAGAAGAGATGAGAAATTCTTCTTGTGAAAGGGAAGAGCCAAAGGCAGTGCTATATCCCAGCACTGTATGCACTGTATTAGAACATACTGTCCAGTAAAGTGTCCTGTAAAACATTCAAAGAGCAAAGATCCTTGACCAAAGAAACTTTTATCATTCACTGTTGTCCATAAGAACCTCTCAGGTGAAAAAATTCTACTCCCACTGGGTCAAAATTTGCCAGCAAGAACTGAGCATTGTGCTTTGCATAGGATCAGTCAGCAGCTTTATGATGAGGAAGAGCATCAGACTAACTGGAAAGAGTCCTAGCTAACAGCTCAACTGAGGCAGGCAGAATTATAAAGGCAAAATCATTAGACACATTAAGCAAAAAAATAGCCAGTAATAATAATTCCCAACATTAGTAGCAATTTACTGAACACAGTATTCTGGAAAACCCCTAGGATTACTGCTACTAGTTATGATATCACATTACCCAGCTCAATTTAATATGCACAAAGCAAGACACATATCAGTTGTCATTTGTTTTTTCTTCCCAGCAAAAAAAAGGGATAACAAATCTCCTGAAGGAACAGGTGGAATTGATGATGCAAGCCACTGCTTATGAAAAAGGGTCACATTGCAAACGAGAAGGTCACAGAAAACAATTTGAAACATGGAACGCAATTTTATGGTTACTGAATTTATATTATTTATAAATTAGCACAACAACCTGTTGCATCTGGGATGATATCCAAAAATAATTAGAACAGAAATAGGCCTTGTGGAAGAAAGCAAAAAGAACAAAAACTAAGTATAAGGCAGAAAATTATTTAAAAAATGGTCAAAGTATGTGTTTTTGTGTGTGTATAGCAAACAATATACAAAGTCTTCTTGTAATTTCCCTGTAAATACAAAACACTGCACACATCATCTATCCATACTAAATATCTGCTAATTTCATTATAATTTTGGCAGTGTTGTTGTGTTGTACTAGAAGGAAAAAATCAATACATTGTGCATAGCATTTTCTTATCTGTTGGGAGCAGAAGCATGCTGTTTTTGAAGCTGTAGAATCTGTTCCTGACAGCTTAAAATGGTATGTTATAGATGTTGGTTACCACAATGGTACATGCTGCAAATGTAGGGTTAAACCATTTTATAAAATCTGGCACTTCCTCTATTTGTGCTATAGAAGACAGATCACATTTAACAAACTTTGTTCTCATTATGGACTATTGATGGAGCTGAAATAATGGGTTTTCCTTTCTTTCAAAGTTAGTGATACAGAATGACAGCATTAAAAAAAAATCTACCTTTGGTGATGATGAACCCCATGATGTTCCAGGTTAAGTTCAGAATCAAGCTTTTCCTTTTGTGCTAAACCTGAAAGTCTGTAGGTACTTCACAGTCTCAGGTGATCAAGTCTGTGCAGCGCTGGATGGCACAGTGATAACAGATTGTGTGACTTTTCTCTATGGAGCAAAAAAAGGGCCAGATGGAGTTCTCTAGAATTTCAGCCAATCTTGCCCTATTTCCAAAAAGCACCTGACAACGGCAAATCGAATTT